>NW_026526788.1:19347219-24147219 GCF_024362965.1 Panthera pardus
GAACTTTCTCTCTCCCATTCTAAATCAGAGATTTCCTGGATAAAGGATTCTTGGCTGGATATTTTTTTCTGTTCATCACGTTGAAGATCTCCTGCCAATCTTTTCTGGCCTGCCATGTTTCAGTAGAGGGATCCATCACGAGTCTTATCGGTGTCCCTTTATATGTTAGGGCTCGTTTATCCCCAACGGCCTTCAGAATATTCTCTTTATCCTTGTTATTTTGTCAGTTTCATTATATGTCGTGCAGATGGATTCAAGTTATGTCTGAAGGGAGTTCTCTGTGCCTCTTGGATTTCAATGCCTTTTTCCTTCCCCAGATCTGGGAAGTTCTCAACTATTATTTTAAGTACACCTTCATCACCTTTCCTTCTCTCTTCTCTGGAATACCACTTATGTGTAGATTATTTCTCTTCAGTGCATCAGTTCTCTAATTTTCGCCCCATACCCCTGGATTCTTTTTATCTCTTTTTTCTCTGCTTCCTCTTTTTCCATAAATTTTTCTTCCAGTTCTCCTATTCTCTCCTCTGCATCTTCAATCCGAGTTGTGGTTTTCTCCATTTTATTTTTCAGCTCGTTTATAACATTTTTTAGGTCCTCCAGTATGTTCCTTAGTTCCTTGATCTCTGTAACAGTAGACTCTCTGCTGTCTTGTATACTGTTTATAAGCCCAGCGATTAGTTTTATGACTATTTTTCTGATTTCAGTTTCTGTTATATTGTTTAAATCCTTTACGATCAGTTCATGAACTGTCATTTCCTTGAGATTCTTTGAGAGGAACTCTTCCGTTTGGTCATGTTGGATAGTCCTTGGAGTTGTGCGGAACTACGGGGCACTTCTGTGCTGTCATGAATAACTTGCGTTGGTGGGCGGGGCCACAGTCAGACGTCTGCTGATGTCTGCCCCCAGTCCACCGCTGACCAGCCCACAGACTGGTATGTACATTCTGTTCCCCTCTCCTAGTGGTGGGATTCACTGTGGGGTGAGGTGGCCAGTCTGGGCTACTTGCACACTTCCAGTTTTCTAATGCTGGGGATCTGCCATATTAGCTGAGGTGGATCAGCAAGGTGCACAGGGTCAGGATGGGCAGGCTCAAATCACTTTTCCTTCAGTGAGCCGCTTCAGGAGGGGCCCTGCGGCACCGTGAGTCTGACCCGCCGCCGGAGGGATGGGGACACAGAAGCACGGCATTGGTTGCTTGCACGGTGAAATTTCCCTGATAAGAACTGGTTCCCTTTGAGGTTTTGGCTGGAGGGTTGGGCGAGGGAGATGGCGTTGGCGAGCCTATTTTTTCCCCACTAAGCTGAGCTCTGTTGTCTGTGGCTCAAGTCTCCCTCCCGTTGTCCTCCAGCCCTCCTGCTCTCCGAGCAGAGCCAGTAGCTTAAAACCTTCCAGATAAGTCCCGCTTGCTCTCCGAACACACTCCATCTGGTCCCTCCGTTTTTGCAAGCCAGACTCGGGGGCTCTGCTTTGCCGGTGGACTGCCCCTCTGCCCCTGTCCCTCCCGCAAGTCCGTTTAGCATGCACGGCCTCTCTGCCATTCCTACCCTCTTCTGTGAGCCTGTCGTTTACGCTTGGCTTCGGAGAATCTGTTCTGCTTATCTTCTGGTGGTTTTCTGTGTTATTTAAGAAGGTATGGGTGGAATCTAAGTGAATAACAGTACACGGTGAGCCCAGCGTCCTCCTCTGCCACCATCTTCCTGAAGTCTCCTCTTTCTTATTCTCTTTTAAAAGTAGTCATTTTTTATTAAAAAATTATTAAAAGTTCATTTATTTTGAAATTCACAGAGAGAATGGGCACATGCATGAGTAAGGAGGGGGTAGAAACAGAGAGAATCCCAAGTAGGCTCCATGCTGTCAGCACAGAGCCTGACACAGGGGTCGAACTCACAAACCTTGAGCTGAATCCAAGAATCAGACACCCAACTGAGCCACCCAGACAAATTTGTAATAAAACATTTTTAAGTAAATCACTCCAAGGTTCAACAATAGAGGAAAGGCATGTGCCAGACAAATTCTCTGACCTCGTAGCTCTCACAGCCCTCACCACCCATGGGGGGATCCAACAGCTGAAGATGTAATTTCCAGACATGAAGTCGGTGCGGGATCGAGTGGGCCACACAGGATGAGGAAGCACGTGACTGGGCAGTCAGTCCATCCTTCCGAAGCCTGGGCTGAGGGAGCCTGTAGGAGGGAACATGTCACTGCTTCTGTATCACCGATTCCAGTGCAGTGAGGTTCCCAGTGGGAAGGGGGTGGGGTTGTTATGGTTTGCTGACCCAGAAGGCTGCCATCAGATGGGGCAGGCAGTAATGGGAACCCTCAGGCCGACAGCTCCAACTGAGCCCCTCCTCTTTGTGACCTGCATGTCAAGTCTTCATTTCTTTTGTCCCCTGTCCTCTCTCCTGTCCCTGGTTGACCCTGTAACACGACGGTTTGTCTTTGGACATTCTGTTGCTGAGGAAGCTAAACTGTTGGAACTCAAGTCCCAGCTCAGGAAGACAACACGCCTGCTTGCTCTCTCCGGCTTGCTGTTTCCTGCTCTCTGTGCTGAGTGGCCATGGGTGTCTGCTGGGGGACGAGGCACCTTCCAAGTATCCAGGGCCCGGGGTTAAGACGGGACAATTAGCTAGACCCTGTCACCACCATGGAACGCTACAGCTACCCACAGGCATGCATGAGGCTACCCACAGGCATGCATGAGGCTGGTAAGGACTGTGAGCAGGTTCACAGGATGTCGTGTGTACGCACAGCGTAAGGTGTGGGGCAGCCAGCTCTTCTGACCCCGTAGTCGCCCAAAGGCCGAGGAGAGGCATGGCAACATCAAATAAAGGCTGCGTCAGTTGGATGCCCACCTGGAGGAAAAGAATCAAGAACAGCAGAGGATATGTGTCCAAGGGAGCTGCTGTGCACCTGGCAGTGGTTGAGGATGAGGCCCAGCCTGGGGGTGTGGGGATGAGTGGTGCCTTGTTTCCACTTCTCCAAATGTGGACGGCAGGCCCCTTCTCGATCCCATCAGGGGTACAGTGGACTCTTGTATGAGTCAAGGTGCCACCTTATGCCCCGGGATTTACACGTGAACTCACCCACCCTTTGGGAATTCAACGCCCTGGGTTAGTTCAAAGTATGCATTAAAGTTTAAGTGTCCATGTGGTTTGATACTGGTGGAAGACTGGTGATACATTCATGAGAGTTTACTGTACATCTTCCTTTGGCATTTGTGTAAAAGTTTCTAGAATAGAAAACATTAATGGTTGTTTAGGGATCCCCTCCGTGCAATAGATGGTCTCAGCCTGGAATGACTGCTCCCTGTTCCTCAATTTGGAAGTAATTGGCTACTAACCCGGGTTTGAAATTTGAGCTGCCCCGGCAGCGGAGACACATCTCCTATCACAAACCAGCGTGCAAGTGCCGATTCCATCTTGATCCTGCTTTCACATTTTGATTCCTGTGACATCAGGATGCGTCCTACAAGTGGTGACATCGTAGACTTGCTGAAAATTGGCCTATGATGACATCAAAGTCGCGATGGGAGGTAGGTGCTTCGCTACTACTCCCTTTGAGAGGTGGAGTCTAAGGCCTCCCCTTGAGCCTGGGCCGGGCTCAGTGACGTGCTTGACCAAACTGATGTGAGGATGGGATGCCGGAGACCCTGTTGTTCTTGTGTGTGACAGAGTGACTCTTGGATATAAGTGGCATATGCTTGAGACTGGATTGTTTCTAAGGAAAGAGGGCACTTTATTTCTCTGCTCTGTAATGTCTAACCATGTGGTGCCAGTCGAAACTACTGTACCATTTCTAGGAGTTGGCGAGGAGTCGGTGGCTTGACGGATTGTTGTCTTGATCTCTGGGCAGTAACCATTACTGTTCATTAGAATTGCAGCCGGCTTCTCCCTTTGCTCCCAGAAGCTCCGTGCTTTTCATGCAGACAGCATTCCGTGTGCTGTGTTTGTCTCCCAGCTGAAAAACGGTCCCTTCAGAGAGAATTCCTTGGGTTATGTAATTGTTTGATTTATTTATTAATATTTGTTCCTTTTTGAGAGAGGAAGACAGGGTGTGAGCAAAGGAGGAGCAGAGAGAAAGGGAGACAGAATCGGAAACAGGATCCAGGCTCCTAGCTTACAGCACAGAGCTGGATGAAGGGTTCGAATTCACAAACCTCGAGATCATGACCTGAGTCGAAGTCAGACGCTTAACCTACTGCGCCACCCTGCTGGCCCATTTTTTTGTGTGTGCCTGTGTGTTTCTGTGTGTGTTTGCCTGTGAGAGTGTATGTTTAACTCACTGTAATAGAATTTTAACACTTGTAGCAAAGTCCTCATTTACAAGGAAAAAACACTGTAGGCCATGAGATGTATGCTGGCAGGTTGCAGCAATGATTTCTGTTTGCACGAAGAGAAAACTTTATGCAGCTACAAATCTTTGGAAACTTGTTATTTTCTGTATTTCTCAATGTTCTGAAAACCGTTTGAGCTATCTGGTTAGTCAAATGCACTTCCTACTTCCCTCCTTTGCATTTCTTCACAGAGCCGTGTAAAGTGTGGTTTTCCTGCATTCCTGAAAAGGTCCGCACTCCTGACGACTTGCTCTGGCGGCAGACGTCCTCCTGACGTTTTCCTCTTCATCGTGTTATACATGGATCCCTCCACATGCCTGGGATTTCCTCAGTTGATCGCTTGTTTTCAGAGAGACCTGTGAACAGCCTCTCACCTTCCACCAGGAAAAAAAGTCTGTGCCTTGTTAAAATGAATGAAATCTTGCCATGTGTAGTAACATGCATGGAACTGGAAGATATGCTAAGTGAAATTAGTCAGAGAACGACAAAAATCAAATGACTTCACTCATATGAGGACTTCAAGAGACAAAAGGGATGAACACAAGGGAAGGGAAACAAAAATAATATAAAAATAGGGCGGGGGACAAAAAAGAAGAGACTAATAAATATGAAGAAGAAACTGAGGCATACTGGAGAGGTTGTGAGACGGGGGGATGGGCTAAATGGGTAAAGAGCAATAAGGAATCTACTTCTGAAATCATTTTTGCCGTATAGGCTAAGTAATTTGGAGGTAAATTTTGAAAAAATAAAAAAAAATAAAATTGTAACAAAAAAGAAAAAAGAAAGGTATGTCCCTTGTCACCATTGTGTTCCCTCCACTCTGAACACACGAGTGAGTCCCTGAGCAAGGAAAGGGAGGGGATTCTCCCTTGGGGTGTGCAGAGATCAGATCAGGACAGAAACTTTCTCGGAGGGTATATTGTTGTTTGAAAGGTATAATCAAGAGGGTGCTTGGCTGGCTTTGAACAGCCTTGACTCTTGATCTCGGGGTCATTGGGTCGTGAGTTTGAATCCCACGTTAGGTGTAGAGATTACGTACAAATTTAATAAATAAATAAAACAAATATTTAATTAATTATATAACATTTAAAAAACCCAGCCCGGTTTCCAGTGATGTCTATAGTTTCCAAAGAGAACTCTGGAGCTGGGGGGCAGGAATCATGTGGACGGTGGGCAGGGCTGCCAGGCAGGATGTGAGGAAAAAGCCACAGGTGCTCCCTCTGTCCATTCGTGTGACCGTTTCCTCTGGCCCGAACTGCAGGTGGCTGAATTCCTGCAGTTGGGTGGCCTCTGTCCAGCTCAGGGCCATAGGACCCACTTGACTGGAGAGGCAGAGACTGTGGGCAAATCACACAACTTTTGGTTAGCCGTTCTTTCATTTGTGAATGGGCTCCTTGGGATGAAACCATCTGGCTTCCCCTCCCAGGGCTGAGAGTTGAGTCTGTTTGCTGTCTAAAAGGCGGCAAGAGCAGATTACATCTGGGACATTCTTGCTGGTCTTGGGGCACCTAGACAGAGTGGAGCTTTGAAGTGGTGGCTTTGAAGGGACAGTGTGGATCCTGCCTTACTTGCTAGCAAACTGTTGCCCGTTCAGGGGACAGTGACAGAGGTCCCATCTGGACACTTGACAGCTGAGCTTTGATTTGCCTCTCGCTGCCATCCCGGATTTGGACTTGAAACCCAGTGGAGCTGGAGGGTGTGGGTCCAGACGGGCTATTGTTCTGGCTGAATTCAAACTACAAGAACACAGGTGTGGCACCCCAGAAAGCACCTACTGGTGTCCCCGGATCAGACACGTGGGTGGAGCTTCAGCTTGATCGACTTCAAATAAACTTCTATTGCTTCCTGGTCCCGGTGAAATTTTACCAGCACTGGTGTGGAAGACGAGTCGGTTCTCATACATAGGCTTCTCTTGAAACCCTTAAATGTTCGATAGTACATTGGCGCGTGGGAAAAGTTTTGTCCTGTTTAGGTATGAGGCGGCTGTCACTTGTCTCTGTGCCAGATGGACCCTTCCAGCTCTGATGTGCTGGAGGAAGAGCGGACAGATCATCCTATGAGCTACCCAGTAAGAGAAAAGTCCGCATTCTACGAGCCAGATATTTCCCCAGAGAGGTGTTGAAGCAGCCCTCCAATACATCACTTGAAACAGTGGAGGTGTCAGAGCCCGAGTTATGGACGTCACTATTACCCTTCCAGGAAGTACTTGAAATCAAAATGGGTCCTGTTGTTTCTCTGAAGTGAGAAAGTTCATTGTAATTTGGCATTCCCTCATGTTGTTGGGCTCCTTCCTGTTTGGATAACACTGTTGTTAGGACATAGTGAAGGCATGTATTCTTTCATGCTTGCTTGCTTTCTTGCTTTCTTCCTTGCTTTCTTCTTTGCTGATTTCTTGCTTTCCTTTTTTTTTGAATATTTATTTTTGAAATAGAGACAGAGAGAGACAGCGCCACCCGGTGGAGAGGCAGAGAGCGAGACAGAGGCTCTGAAGTGGGTTCTGCACTGATAGCACAGAGGCCAATGGAGGCCTAGGACTCACGATTGGCGAGATAATGACCTTAGCCCAAGTTGGACGCTTAACAGACTAAGTCCCACTGGATCCCCTGGAGGGACGTATTCTTAATGGATGACTTAAATGCACGGGTGACTCTTTGTTTTCCAAAACATTTTCCCACTCGAATTGAAGCCGGAATGTTTCTGATGGTCTCAGATGCCCTTTGAGAGCAGTATTAGAAATGTCACATGATGTTGCTTTTGTGTCTGATGTAGTCATTCCTGCACGGGGTTGTGGGTGGGCATTTGCTGGCCCGGCTGCCCAGCCCCCCGAGCTTAGAGCTGACAAGCTGTGGCCAGAGATCTTGTTGGGTGGCCTCAGAGAGCCATTCTCCCAGGCGTCCGTGACCGTGGGCCCTGCTCATGCTGGAACACTGGAATTCTCATCATGTGTTTACCTCACAGCGGCCTCTGGGATCAGTCGACCATCACCCCTCAGGCTAACAAGCACACAGGTCTCAGTAAGGGAGGGCAATGTGTCCTTGGCAATTGCCATGTGTTAGCTGCTTGTAAATGCTGGGCACTCTCTGAGTAACAGTTACATGGTTCCTGACTCTGACCTCTGATCTCCAACTCCCTCTGCACACTTGCCCTATTCCAGAAGACTTTTGCTTTCTCTTGGCAAAAGAGGTATCACAGGTGAGCCCAGGCAGAACCATGGTCCACGTTCCTCTGGATCTAAGGCCACTTAGCAGGACTCCACAATTAAATCAGAAAGTCACAGGTCCAGGCTAAGAATCTCAATCCTTTCCTGGAAAATCTGTTTAGAAAGAGATCAAGAGAATAGGAAGGGATAAATTTAGATCCCAACTGTCAGTCCCAGATGATAAGATAAATCTGTGAAAGAAGTCACTGGCACGATTCCCCAAGGAAGTTTTGTGCCCTATCACTATGGAAACATGTGGGTTATAGAGAAATGGAATATATTTTAGTTACACCTGGGAAACTGAATGTAGCAAAAGAAACCCAACATCTGACATCAAACAGTGTAGGGAATTGGAGAACTTGCCAGCTTTGCAGCTTTTCCTGTCCGTGTGTAAAAGGCAGAGTCTCAATACAAGCTGATGCCCAAATCTGTAGGACTGGGTTCTGATTCTGTTTAGGTTTTTTTTTAGTGTTTTCTTTGATGTTCAACTGCTGGTGGAAAGACTGGGCAAGCAGGATCCCTGAGAGTCTCCAAAGCATGATGTTGAAGCATTCTATGGCAAGGGGCAAAGAGCACAGTAATAGTCACTGCACAAACAAGAGAATTCAATGCCCAAAGTTTTGAGGAGGACAACATGTTTTCGTTGATATCAGAAATGAGTTGTTCAGGGGGTTGAAAACAACTTTCATGTGTGCTCACTGGGAGTTAATCGGCCCTGGCTGTAATGAGGAAGAATGAAATCATGTCATCGGCAGCAATGTGGATGGACGTGAATGTTGTTTGCGGAGCGACATGTCAGGGAAAGATACCGTATGCTTTCACTGACATGTGCTTCTTGAGAAGCTTAAGAGAAGGGGGAAGGGAGAAGGAAGAGAAGCTTAAGTTCGGGAAAGGAAGGGAAAAAATAGTTACAAAAAAAGAGGGTTGGGGGTAAACCCTAAGAAACTTTTAAATGCAGAGAGCAAATAGAGGGTGGATAGGTGGTGGGAGAGAAGGAAAGTGGGTGATGGGGATTGAGGAGGGCACTTGGGATGAAAACTGGGTGTTGTATGGAAGCTAATTTATCAATACAGTGTGAAAAAAAGAATATTATTCAGCCCTAGGTATGTGATTATTTTTTTTACTTCTGACTGTGACCTTAAAGGCCACATCTCTATCAGCTATTGCCACAGCAGTGAAGCCCACTCTCTCCCAATATCACCTGCTCCTACCTACAAGAAAGCCTCTTGTGATTCACACATTAACGTTCCCAATACCTTCTCTTCCCAAGATACATCTGGCAGACACCAAAATTGCATCAGTTCCTCAATTGATTACAAATTGGTGGGAACTTGGCAAGACAACACAAATACTATTGGTGGCAAAGGCTGCCTGACTCCAGCTCAGAATGTCTCCCAATGAACACTCAGGATAAATGTAAGGAAATTAAAAATATACACTGAGGGCTAAGATTCTTCATCTCAGGTGAAAACAAAGAAGTTGGAGTTAATGTTACTAGCACCACTCCCTGGGCAAGTGCGGGTTCCAAGGAGTGAAAAAGACCTATGGCCTGAAGAGAAATGGAACACCCACTAGTTATACCAGTGAGTCCCCTGAGCAACGTCGTGCAACCCAACGTCAATATGGTCAGGAAAGTGTAAAGCTCTGGCCAGGTTTCAAGCCATTCCCATCTGTGGATAGAGGCCCTTGTGACTCACAGATAGGCTCTTGCTCCTGGCAAAACTTCAGGTTCAGGCTCTGTTAGTTTTGGAATATTGTGTCTCAACCTGCTCGGTGAATGGACTTTACACGCAGGATCCCTGAGTGTCTGAGGGGGTAGGTAGCTCAGGCTTTCTTGAAAGGGGTGGGTAGAGAGCAGGGCAATGGTCCCATGGCAATGGAAACCAGCCAAACATAGAGTTCTTACTGGCAGGAGGTCAACCTTTCCTTTTCTATATCAGAAATTAAGTGCTACGTGATGACATACGGTGTGAGTGCAGACTCCCCGGGAAGGACTGGGCACTGTCTGAGTGACAGCCCTGTAGCTCCTCAACATGGCCCTAGGCCCTTGATCCAGAAAGGAGATCGGATCTTTCCAAAAATCCTCTGCCCCTGTGCACAAAGCACGCCCCTTGGGTTGAACAATTCCCATCCCTGATGACATCTTTTGCCAAGGTAGGTTTTGTAGAGGATGTCCATGAATTCTTATTGCCCTGGCCATCCTAGATTCCTGGCAACTGGTCACAACTCCATGATTACCGTCAGAAAATGCCCCTAGATTACATCTGTGAATATCCCCTAATGATATCCTCATTAATGAAAGAGCAAGGGAATCTGAAGGGATGCACTGAAGGCCAAATGTCTTCCTTACCGAAGAAAATGGTATAAAGCTTCCAATGAAGTCAATAGCACTTTTTCCTGGGCCAGGTTGGTGTCAGCCCTAACCTCAGTGGGCCAGGCCTCAGGGGAACGGAACCTCCAGTAGCTACACTCAGGAGCCCTGTATGTAAAAGGGCTATCACTTGCTTCCATTCCTTTCCTTCAGCGATAGAGCAGTGGTGATTTGAAGGGTCTTATCTGTCTCCTGGCTGATCCCGTCATTGGAGATGGTCTCTGGTCTTTCTTATGGAGATTCTTATTTCTACCTCCTCATGCAAGGTATGCTACTTTGCTTGGACAACCATTAGCATCTCAGAACTTAGGAAGCACAGGCATTCCAGGAGTTTGGTAGAGAGCAGGAAGTAAACATCTGAGCTAACACAATCCTGCCTAGCCCTGACTTCTTAGGAAAGCAAGAACAACTTTTATTCTCCAACATGAGAAACGAATTGTTGGTAGCACACCACCGACTGTGCCTAGAGCTTCTTGTCACTGTGTGCGGACAGACCAGTTGTTCTTGAATCCGACCCCTGATCCCAGTCTCTTCTTCACCCTGATATGAGGTGGGTTCTTTCCAACACCACCTGATTTAAATTGCATTAACGTTTAATATTCTCTATTGTATTTAACATCTAACTTGACTGCTTTGCAGCATGACACCTGTCTCTGGAGTGCATTCAACACACAGGAATACATCATTGTGTGTTTTTATGTCTCTGGCTACATAGACTTTACAATAACCTGCGTTGCTAAAATGTGAAGTCTCCCAGTGGTGAGCTGTATTTCTGTGTGACTTCCAAACAGGAAAGTGATATCTGACAGAAATATAGAAATATCAAAATATACTTGAAAGACACTCTGTCATTTGTGGTTCCTGCATTTGGTCCTAGAATTGAAGAGGTCGCATAATTAAAAACACCTGTGAGTAGAAAATGTCATAAATGTTGAATCTTCATGAGAGCACATTCTTTTGTCTTAATTTCCTTCATTTATTCCAAATATTAGAGCAATTAAATAGAAATATTCTTGGAATAAGTGAGTCAGTCACAAAAAAACCATGTTTTTTTTGTTTGGTATTTTTTTGGTCCACCTTGCCTCCAGTTTTGTTTTGGTTTTTAGGACTGCTTTGTTTATTTGGGGACTTTTATCATTCCATACAAATTTTAGTATCATTTGTTCTGTGAAAGGTGTTGGTGGTATTTTGATAAAGATTGCACTAACGTGTAGATTGCTTGGGATATGAGAGACTTTTTAACAATTTTGTACTCCAAACAATGGCCATGGAGAGGTTTCCCATTTCTTTGTGTCCTCTTGCGTTTCTTTCATAAGATTTCAGAGTACAGATTTTATACCTCTCCATTAGGGTAATTTCTATGTAACTGTCTTTGGTGAAATTGGCAATAACTTAAACATCTCCCATCATGTTTGCTCTAAAAATGAGAGAAAAATATTCTAGGAGAAATCATGTCAGCACTTCCTGTCAATTTGGGTTCACCTTGCTATCCTAATTCTCACATGTGCACTAGCACACACACACACGGAACGGTGTGTTCAAGAGAGACTGAACACTAGGCAATAACAAGACTGAAGGAAGAAACAGGTTAGAGAGAGCTCTGCCATGGGGCAGCAGCATCCATTGTCACAGCTGCATGCACAAAGGCCCAAAGATGGGCAAGAGATTCCTAATGTTTGTAGGTTTTTGCTGCACCCAAGACCATCCTTGACCCAGCCTCCAGAGGAAAGGACTAGGGTCCTACAGTCCACCTCTCTGGACACCTGGAATTATGATGAACTAACTCCCATTAGTTTCACAATAGCTAAAGAAGAAAGGCTTTGGTGTTCTCCCATAATCGTGTTACTAGTGGGTTTCTCCTGAGTTCCGTAAAATCATGAAGTGTCAACTGGCCTTAGTTCTCAATCAATGCCTCATTGTGTTCTGAGAGACTAGAGAAGGACTTGATACTTGCTGAAGCCTTTAGAGACTAGAGAGTTTTGGGGACTTGGGGCGGTGAGGAGTTGGGATAGGGAAGGACATGTCAGAGCACTGTACACCGACTCCAGGGTCCAAGTCCAATGACATTCCGGGTTCCCAGGCTCTTCATTGGGAAACACAGGGTTTATTGCTGGCTGACAGTCTGCCTCACGAGTCACGATTCACTGACTCACGAGTCACTGGAGATGGACAAAGGGGAACGGCAGAAACCTGAGATGCCTAGCACAGCCCTTGGGCGTGTAGCTTATGAGCTTTACTCAGGGACCTTCAAGGGCCACGTTAGCTTAGGTTTAGGTCGGATTAGGTTAAGTTGGGGTTAAGGTGCTGATTCTGTTTGGTGGTCTTCATGCCTGTGGCTGCAGTGCTAGCGCCAGACACCAGGGAACAAGCAGCGTCCTGTGTCATTGGTGCACACTGAGACTGGAAGAGCAGAACAAGGGAGAGTTCATGTAGAGGTCATTCTGGAATCCCCCTGCCTCAGATACAACAGGAATCTCCCATGAGTAGCAGTTATCTCCACAGAATAAGCCCATTAAATCTAGACAGAGGGCTCCACAGTCCTTCAATTTCTTCATTCAGTAACTGCTCTAAGCTCGCAATTTGTACTAGGGGATCTGGTGGGCCTAACTGAAAAGCTGACAATGACAAAGCGGTCCTGTCCTGCCAGGTCTCCACAGTCTGGTGGGGAGATGAACGAAGGTATGAAAGACCAGACTTGTCCCAATAAAAAGGGAAGGGGTTCAAGGACTGTAATAGTGAAATATCAAGTGTGCTGTAAAGACAGCCTTGGGAGTCACTGGAGGTGACATTTGCTGGGGCCAGAATGACAAAAGGGAATCACCCTGCCCATTTCTGCAGTGTGTCAGGAGTAGATATTGCTGTGGCCGAGAATAAGAGACAGAATCGAGTTTCTCCAGAACATTAGAAAGGTGGAAAATGTGGCTGTGGGATCCTGGGAGGGGATAGGCAGAGAGGGGCCAGAGCATAGACCAGATGCTGGGACATGGTAAACTATTAGGTTTCCATTACTCTCTGACAGAATTATCAAGATATTTTGAAACTTAAAACTGCAAATATTTAATAGCTCACAATTTTTGTAGAAGAATCCAGTCACAGCATAGCTGTGTGACCCTTCCTCAAAGGAAGTCTCTATGAAGCCAGGGTTGTGGTCTCAACCGAGACTCAACAGGGTTATACTTTCCTTCTAAGCTCTCACACAGTGTCAGAACTCAGTTGTAACTGAGAGCCTATTTCAATCTTTTGACTTGGAAACTTGCTTCTTACTCTCCTATATCATGTTCTCATAAGGTATTCCCTAAGTGTTTGATTCCCCATTTCCAGGGTTAGTGGAGAAAAAGGGGGAGCAAATAAGTACAGAGAGCAGAGACAGAGAAGGAAAGGGTAGGTGAGAGAGATACAGAGAGAGAGAGAAAAAAGGAGCAGACAGAGAGAGACGGAGCAAACAAGGGACAAAGCAAGTTAGAAGTAACAGTATTTCTGTTCTGATCTTGAGACTGATATCACTAACAGCTTATTGGTTTCACAAGGAATGGAGTTTCCTGACTGGACACAGATCACTGTGTCCCTAGGGGATGTCCAGGAGAGTGTGTTCAGCAGGCTCACACAAAACTGAGAACTGTGGTTACATTTTGGAAATGGCACGAAGTGGTAAACACTCAGCCTCACTCATCATTAGAAAAGTGAACATTGGACGAGTTTGGTGTAATTTCTCACCCACAAATCTAGAAAAAACAACTCATCACATTTCTGAAAATAGACCCCTTTTTGTGCACAGACTTCTGAAACTAGACCCCATTTTTGTATATTAGAAGTCAGGGCCCTGATTTTTCAGTAGCGAGAGGGGCCTCAACTCTATAGCTGGAGAGTGTTGCCATGATTTCTTTTGCCATCACCTTTGATTCTGGTGGGGAGGTGTCTGCTTCTGGACACCAAAGACAGTGACTAGGGATTTGCACAGACTTTCATGTAGGCATGTGTCATCTTTGTTTTTTCTCTAAGAGCCCTGAATGGAACACCTCAGAGGATCTGATTCCTCTAGCAACAAGACCATGATACAGCATTTAGAAGGATGGTGTCAGAATGTCACACACTGTTGTCAAAACCATATAATGGACCATGACCAAGTAAGTGGGCTTAGATTTCTCTTTCTTATTTTAACTTTTATTTAGTTGACATATAGGTGTCAGAATTCGAATTCAGTGATTAATCACTAACATACAACACCCTGTGCTCGTCACAAGTGCCCTTCTTAGTACCCAACATCCATCTAGACCACCTCACACCCACATCCCTCTATAAACTCTGTTTGTTATTTATCATTAAGTCTACCTCTTTTCTAGGTCCACCTGAGTGGCCCAGTCGGTTGAGTTTCTGACAGGCTCAGGTCATGATCTCACAGTCTGTGCGTTCAAGTTCCAGGTCAGGCTCTGTGCTGTGCGCTCAAAGACTGGAGGCTTTTTCTGATTCTGTGTCCCGCACTCTCTCTGCCCTTCCCCGACTCATGCTCTGTCTCTGTCTCAGAAATAAACAGTAAAAATTTTTTTTTAAGTCTACCTCTCTTCTCTTCCTCATTTTCTCATACTTTAAATTTTACATACTAGTGAAAATGTATGATATTCGTCTTTCTCAGATGGACTCATTTAGCTTAGCACAATAGCTTCTAGTTCCATCTACATAGTTGCAAAATACTAGCTGGTAAAGCCACTCTCATGACTTTTTAAAGAAGCAAAGTTAGCAAGCACTCCTCCTTCTTTGGCTACTTGTGCCCATTTCTGTGTACTATTAAGGGCAAAGGCAGCAGGTAAAGATTATTCCCTATGAGGAGGGTAAAAAAAAATGAAACCAATGTAATTGGATATTTAAAGATATGAAGTAGAGTTTACCCAGTTGAAATGAAAACAAGAATAAAAACAGAAACAAAACAGTTTCTTCAACGAAAAAAACAAATTCACATTGTAATTCCACTTTCTGAAAATAATGCTTATATGTAGAATAGTGTAGTCTGTGATTACCCTTCATGCCAGGATTTTTATTTCATTCATTATCCTTATTTTGTCTATCCAAAGAAGAAAGCTACGGGCAAATATAGCCTGGTTTGGTTAAGTTGCTTCAAAATTGAAGGAAACTCAATAAGGAAATGACCCAATAGATACTTCCAAAGAGAATGATGTGATTTTCACAGGAATAGAGAAATCCTTGGAAAAACTAAAGAGGCCTAGAAGAATTCTGCAACAATGTTATAATTTGGTGTGACAAATTGCCAGGTAAATACCTGGTCCCCTCCAGTTTAAACCTACGTTCTAGGAATACACAGGTGAGATTATAACACACCTTTTGTTCAGTATAAAAACACACTTTTCCAAAAGCTCTAATTCATTCCTTTGCAAGACCTTCGTGCCAAATTTTCCATTGGAGGAATTTTCCTTTGAAGGGCAGGTCTCTGCTCTAAATGTCCCAGGCTGTTGTCTCCCATTCCTACAAACCACATGGACCCCCTTTTCACCTCTTGCTCATTGACAGTGATCTCCACATGAGCACAGACCACATTTTGTCCCGGTCACTAATGAAGATATAGTGCTGGACATAGAGGAAGGATGGGTGGCCTTTAAAAGAATTCATACAATGGGGCGCCTGGGTGGCTCAGTCGGTTAAGCGTCCGACTTCAGCTCAGGTCACGATCTCACGGTCTGTGAGTCCGTGAGTTCGAGCCCCGCGTCGGGCTCTGGGCTGACAGCTCAGAGCCTGGAGCCTGCTTCCGATTCTGTGTCTCCCTCTCTCTCTGACCCTCCCCCATTCATGCTCTGTCTCTCTCTATCTCAAAAATAAATAAACGTTGAAAAAAAAAATTTAAAAAAAATAAAAAAAAAAAAAAAAAAAAAAAGAATTCATACAAAATGAACCTGTATTTGACTTGCGTCATGAGTGTCAAAACTACAGGCCCAGGATGGCATGCATGGAGTATTTCCCACTAACCTTCCATTGTTAAGCTGCCTTTGTCTATCTTTAAAACACTGTCATCCTCATTCTTCTTCAATACCTGCACTACTACTGCTCAATATTTCTGCATGAAAAAGAGAGGAGTCTCTATGCAATGTGACTTAGAGGACACTGTAACTTCCTTGAAGGTAGTTTTTTTTTTAAGGTTTATTCATCTTTGAGAGACACAGCATAAGCAAGGAAGTGGCAAAGAGAGAGGAAGACACAGGTTCTGAACTATCAGCACAAGGCCCGACAGAAGCCTGTCTGTGCTCGAACTCACAGACAGCGAGATCATGACCTGAGCCCAACTCGGACACTCAAGTCACTGAGCCACCCATGTGCCCACCCTCTAAGGTAGTTCAGAAATCACAGCAGACCTGGCAAGGGTGCTATAACTACAGTCTCATATAATTCACCTACTAAATAGTTGGACTGGGACTCATTTCATTTTCTTTATTTTTCAAATTGTAATTTTTTGTTGTCCTTTGATTTCAAAAGGTTAATACAGTTAATTACTTTCAGGGTCCAAATATTACCCAGTGTGCATTTTGGCAGGTACACATTTCAATCTCCTTCATGTGTGCAAAAACTACCAGAGCAACCTCCTTCCCTCTAGTACTATCAAACTATTCTTATATTAGGGTCTGTTACTCGATAGTCTACTTGCTCTCCCTTTCTCACTTTGTCTCTTGCTCTCACCCTCTGCCTTATTTCCAGTGACTCTTTGCTTCTAACCCATAAATGATTACATTATTACATGGTACTTGTATATTTCTGACTGACATAATCCAGTATCAAAATCGATAGTTTCATCGAACTTTTACAGCTTGTAAAGTTACACTCCATCATTGGGCTGAAAAGCTTATATATTACTGACTCATCCAGGAAGGAAACACACCCCTGTCAAACCCATAAAAAAACAGGATGGCTGCTAATTCGGAAGGAGATAGGAGGTAGAAGGGAATTAAGCCAGCCCTGCCTTACAGCCCAGGAGATTCTCAATGCCTCCTCTCCACCAAGAGGGCTAGCACAGCCCAACAACTGTCCTTTCCCTCGTGTCTGCCCCACCTGGCTGAAACCCAACCCGGAGACCCCAGCATCCCCAGAGAACATCACCAGCCCAAACCCAATGCCCTTGATGGGCCTTGTGAATTGCCAGGGGCTTGGGGATGAGGGTTCTGAGGGAAGGAAGAGGTCCAGGACCCAGGCAGCCCAGGCTTGTGGTATAGTCGAAGTCAGATCTCTTTGCACCTCCCACCCCTCCAAGGTCCTTGTATACACTCACCCCAGCCCCCACCCTCCAACATCCAGAACCCAGCCCCCAGCCCCCGGTCCACCTGCGTTCCTCCTCCATGCGGGTGTGGGTGGTGTGTCACGGAAGGGGCAAAACTGGGGTGTGGCATCCAGACCCTGCTGTGGGATTTGGTCTAGAGGGGAAAGCGGGGAGTGAGCCACATGTGACTTGCCGTGGAGTGTGCATGCCAGGCCAGGCCGCTGGGCTGTCCAGGGAGGGGCTGAGGGAGAAGTGACTGGGGTGTGTTTGGCCCCAGGAGCCATGATCCCTGGACAGGGTGGGAAGGGGTCGGGCGGGTGCCAAAGAAGATGTCAATGAGTTCAAAGCAAAAGGCAAAAGCCTACAGCACCCGATATTCCCAAGTGGTCTCCCGTCCAAGTACTACCCAGAACCTTGCTTATCTTTCCAGATCAGACAAGATCAGGCGCGTTCAAGGTGGAATGGCCTTAGACGCCAGCGGCTGCCGCTGGGAGCCTCAAGAGGCTCGTCCACACGTCTGAAGCCCAGCGGATGCCTCGCTTCACCCATGCATCTGCCACCTGCCAACCTGCTTGCCTGCCTCCCGCCACCATCTGCCAGGGACCCCAGGTGATGGCATAAGCCGTGCAAGAGGCACTGGCACCGCACAATGGTGCAAGCCCTGGCGTACTCCACTCACGGGGCTCTTGCAGGCGGGTCCCAGTTTGGCCCCATGCCTTCCTCTGCCTCCATCAAACACTACACCCCACTGCACTTCACAGCACCGCACCAAACCACACAACTCCAGGTCAGGCTGCTCACTGGGAAGTGGGTGGTAGTAAGCAGCGGTGTACACCAGCCCAGGACTTAGGGACCCGCTGGATTCTCAGCGCCTCTTCCCCAGCCCTAAGGATCTTGCACCTGGACACCTGGCCTTTCCCTCCCGTCTGTCCCACCTGGTTCAAACCAAACACGGAGCCCCCAGGGCCCCGGCGAACATCACCAACCTGAGCCCGCTGCCCTATCTGGGCCTCGTGAAATGTCAGGGGCCTTGTGGATGACTGCTTGGAGGGAGGGAAGAGGTCCAGGACCCAGGGAGCCAACGACTGTGGCAGAGTCGGAGTCTGGGGTTTTGTTGACCCTCTCGCCCGCCCTCTCCTGGGTTCTTGTATCCACCCACCCAGCCCCCACCTTCCAGCCCTCAGCCACCAACCCCCGTTCACGCCCGCACCGCCCCCCCCCGCCTCAGTGCAGGTGCGGGTGTGGGTGGGTGGTGTGTCAGGGAAGGTGCAAAGCTGGGGTGTGGCTTCCAGCCAGTTCAGTGGGATGTGGCCGGGTACAGGGAGCCAGGAACGGGGAGAATACCCCTTGTGACATGCAGTGGGGTGTGCGCGGTGTGCTGGCTGGGTCTGGCGGGGCAGGGCCAGGCCAGGCCGCTGGCCCAGCCCGGAGTGGTTGAGGGAGCAGTGGCTGGGGTTTGTTTGGCCCCAGAAGCCGCGCTCCCTGGGAAGAGGGGGACAGAGGGAGGGAGGTCGGGAGGGAGGCGGGCGCCAGAGTTCAAGGAGGCCAAAGGCCAAAGGAAAAAGGAAAAACCCTACAGCCCTCAGTATTTTCAGACGGTCTCCAAACCCAAGAACTAACCAGGCCCAATCCTGCTTACCTTACGAGATCAGACGAGATAAGGCAAGTTCAGGGTGGTATGGCTGTAGACCCCAGCAGCTGCTGCTGGACGCCTCAAGAGCCTGGTCCACGCGTCCCAAGCCCAGCGGGTGCCGCACTCACCCATGCACCTGCCTGTCTGCCTGGCGCCGCCCTATGCCGTGGGTCCCGGGTGGATGGCGAAGGCCGCGCAAGAGAACCCTGGCAATGTGCTGTGGCACAAGCCCGGGTGTGCCAATCACGGGACTCTTGCAGGTTGCTCCCGGCTTGGCCCCACACCCGCTTCCGCTTCCATCCTGCACGTCACGGCACCTCACCGCACCTAACCTCGCAGCCCCGCACCACACCGCACCAAACTATGTCGAGCTGCTCACTGGGAAGTGGGTGGAAGCCAGCGTGGGGCATCAGGCCAGCCAAATCTTCCAGGCCGGCCCCGCCGGGTCTCATCCTCTCCTTCCAGGCCTAGGGCTCGCACTACAAGCCACCTTGCCTTTCTCTCACGACTGCCCCACCTGGCTCAATCCAACCCGGAACCTCCCGTGTCCCAGAGCCCCCAGATAACATCACCAACCAGAGCGCACTGCCCTAGCTGGGCCTCATGAAATGCCAGGGACTCTGGGGATGAGGGCTCTAAGGAGGGAAGAAGTCCAGGATCCAGGGAGCCCAGTCCTGTGGCATAGTCAGAGTGAGGGGTCTCGCCGCCCCTACCACCCCTCCTTTATCCTTGTATCCACGCACTCCAGCCCCCAGCATGCAGCCACAGCCCCCATCCTCCAGCCACAGCCCCCAGTCCCCAGGACCGGCCCCGGCCCTTAGTCCTGCCTGCTCTCCCCCTCCGTGTGGGTGTGGGTGGTGTGTCAGGGAAGATGCAAAGCTGTGGTGTGGCTTCCAGCCTGTGGAGTGGGATTTAGCCTCTTGGGATGAGGTGTGCAGGCCAGACCAGGCAGCTGGGTTGCACGGGGAGGAGCTGAAGAAGTCCCTGGGGTGAATTTGGCCCCAGGGGTCCCGCTCCCTGGGCATGGAGGGATCGGGGCGTGCAGCAGCCAAAGGAGAGGTCAAGGAGGCAAAAGGCAAAAGCCTACAGCACCCTTACTCCCAGGCAGTATCCATTCCAAGTACTAACCCCCCCCCCTCCGACATTGCTTACCTTCTGAGATTAGGGGCATTCACGTTGGTATGGCCTTACACACCAGCGGCTGCTGCTCTGGGCCTCAAAAGCCTTCTCCACCCCTTCCAGGACAGCGGGTGCCACGCTTCACCCCTGCACCTGCCTGCTTGCCTGGATGCCTCCCTGCCTCCTGCCGCCCTCCGCCAAGGGCCCTGGGTGTATAGCGGTGGCCGCACAAGAGGCCCCTGCACCACACAATGGCGCAAGCCCCAGCATCTCCAATCCCGGGACAATTGCAGGCTGGTCCCAGGTTGGCCCCACAATCTTCTCTGCCTCCATCACACACCAAACCGCACCAAACCACACCTCACCTCACCAGATCAGGCTGCTCACTGGGAACTAGGTGGGAGTGAGCAGACGCATCCATGAGACCCGGTCTTAGGGGTCTGCCAGATTCTCAGCTCCTGATCCCCAGTCTTAGAGTTCTTGCAGTCCGACACCTGGCGTTTCCTTCCCATCTGCCCCACCTGGCTCAAACCCTACCCGGAGCCTCCAGCTCCCTCAGAGAACATCATGAGCCCAAACCCGCTGCCCTAGCTGCGTCTTGTGAAATGCCAGTGGCCCTGGGGATGAAGGCTCAAGGGAGGGAAGAGGTCCAGGACTCAGGGAGCCCAGGCTTGTGGCATACATGGAGTGTGGGGTCTCGCTGCCCCTTCGGCAACTTCTGGGTCGTTGTATCCACGCACCCCAGCCCACACCATCCACACCCAGCCCCCACCCTCCAGCCCGCAGCCTCCGGTCCCTGCCGCACTCCCCCTCTGTGCGGGTGAGTTGGTGTATTTCTCTGACTCATTTCGCTCAGCATACAACCTTCGTGTTCCATCTATATTGCTGCCAATGACATGATTTCATTCTTTCTCATTACACATAGGACAGATTGACTCCCAGTGAGCACACATCAAGGTTGTTTTCAACACCCCGAACAACTAATTTTTGATATCAACGAAAAATTGTTGCCTTCCTCAAAACGTGGTGTATTGAAGTTTCTTGTTTGTACAATATTACTGTGCTCTTTGCCCCCTGCCATAGATTGCCTCAACATCCTGCTTTTGGAGACTCAGTGACCCTGCATGCCCAGTGATTTTGCCAACTGTTGAAGATCAAAGAAATGACAAAAAACTAAACATAATCAGAACCCAGTCCTACAGACTTGAGCATCAGCTCATATTGAGACTCTGCCTTCCAGATCACCACACCTTTTACCGAAGGACAGGAAAAGCTAAAAAGCTGGCTAGTGCCCAAACCCCCTACACTGTTTGATGTCAGATGTTGTGTTGCTTCTGCTACATTCAGGCTCCCAGATGTAGTTAAATATGTTCCATTTCTCTTTAACTCAAAGGTTTTCCATAGTCATAGGACACTAAACTTCCTTGGGGAATCATGCCAGTCACTTCATTCACAGATTTATTCCATTATCATCTGAGACAAAGAGTTTGGAACCAAATGCATCCCTTCTGACTCCCTTGATCTCTTTCTAAACAGGTTTTCCAGGGAGGGATTGAGATTTTTAGCCTAGGACTATGTCTGATTTAATTGTGGAATCCTGCTAAATTGCCCTAGATCCAGGGGAACGT
Source organism: Panthera pardus (assembly GCF_024362965.1). Classification (NCBI taxonomy): domain Eukaryota; kingdom Metazoa; phylum Chordata; class Mammalia; order Carnivora; family Felidae; genus Panthera; species Panthera pardus. Next base: position 19,368,755 of record NW_026526788.1, read on the forward strand.
GGACAATGTGTTCTCCATGGGCTCACCTGTGACACCTCTCTTGGCAAGAGAAGGCAAAAAGTCTTCTGCAATGGGGTAAGTGTTACTGGGAGGGAGCCATCTTCACTTCTGTGCAAGGGGAGTTGGAGATCAGAGGTCAGAGTCAGGAACCAAGTTACTGTTACTTAGCACCCAGCATTCACAAGCAGCTAACACATGGCGATTCCCAAGGACACATTGCCCTCCCTTATTGAGACCTGTGTGCTTATTAGCCTGAGGGCTGTTGGTGACCCTGTTCCACAGGTCGCTGTGAGGTAACCACATGGTGAGAAGTCCAGTGTTGGAGCATGAGCATTGTTCTTCCCCAGGTGATCAGGGCAGAGAGTCCATTCAAAGACTCGGGGACCAGAACCCAATACACTGACAAGGCTGCCAACCAGCACAGAGAAGCCAACATTGAGATCACGAGTGCCTCTTCCAAATGGTTGGAAGCAAAAGACCAGAGCCAGAAACCTTCCTGCCCTATGTAGCTCAGGATGCAGTGCTCTTGTCACTGGTGCTTCCAATCATCCCAACCCCACAGACTTTCCTTCTTACTCTCAGGACACATAGCTTGCATGGAAAATAATGCTCATGTCCGCAGTCCCAGCTTCATTCCATTTCCATCGGAGGCGAAAAACAGGCCCCCGTGTTTTTCTTCTCATTTGTTATTATTCTGATTATGATTATCATCATAATCATTGTTTTTTATTGACCAGTTCTTCCCTGTGGGGTTTTGGTGGTAGGAGTCTGGAAGCCTCCATTGTTATATTTTATTGTCAACTCTTTTTTAGCAGGGTCCTTGATGTGGGACATCTTGGAAAATTACAGCCTCATAGGCTTCGCTGGCAAACTCACACTGGCAACAGAGAACAGTGCGTTGGAAAGCATTGAGCACAAGAGGTTTGCCTGTAGACAGAATGCCGGGTGGAAAGCAGCTTGCCTTCCTTCTAAGGCAAAGTAAATATATCAGCAGGAAGGAGTCAGGAGCAATGCAGCTGCCACCCAGACATCAATCTCCCAGCAGTTGGCAGTAAGCTCCCACACCCTTGTCCCACTTGGACAAATCTTTTTCTGATATCACTGAGGAAGAATTATCTTACAGAGAACATGGTGCTTCGTAGACTCTGGTGGGCATGACAATGGTCACCCTGCTGACACTTTTCCCCTGCTGCCTGAAATGCCTGCATTCCTAGCAGCTGAAGTTTTGACTTCGCACATTGCAATCTCAGAGCTGGTCAGCCAAGAAAAGCATAGATCAAAGTGGACACGACCAGTGCTCAGTTCCACTCAAATATTAGCTGAGAGCCAACGCCACCATCACTTATTTACCCCTGCCTCTATCCATTGAAGGAAAGAGCTGTAGAACAGGTGAGGGCCAAAAGACTCGACCTATCTGAGGTAAGAATGTACAGAGCTTGCAGTCAGGGATCTCAGGTTTACCTTGATAAAATTTTGAGGGGTGATGCTGGGGTTTGTGTGGTTAAGAGCTGATGGTCCGAAAATAATTTTGAAGACTCCTTTGGTGCAGAGATGATTTTATTAAAGAACGGGACAGGACCTGTGGGCATGAAGAGCTGTCTGCACTGGGTTCGTGAAGACTGGTTATATCTTAGGGGTTTTGGGAAGGTAAAGTCCAAAGGCAAGTTTCCAAGGAGACATTCATATGCTAAAGACTCACAGATCACTGTAGGCCTAGCTCTTGTCAAGCCAAAGGTCTTTCTCCCTCTAGGAAAACATTAAGATAATAGGAAAATCTTGTAGAACAATTTTCCTCTGCCAACCTCAAATAATTGTCTATTAGCTTCAGATTACAAAAAAAAGAAATTAATGATTTGATTATTTTTTGAGAGAAACAGAGGCAGAGAGAGAGTAGGAGAGAATGTGTCTCGGAAGGGGAGAGAGAGAGAAGGAGAGAGAATGTGAAGCAGCCTTCAGGCTCTGAGGTGTCAGCACAGTACCCGACATGGGGCTGGAACTCAGTACCCCGAAAACATAATCTGAGCAAAAGTCTGAAGTTAAACCACTGAACCACCCAGTCACCACAGGAAATTCCATTAGATATACCACTTCTTTGTTGCCTTTGTTCCTCCCATCATTATGGAGAAGTGAGTGATGTTTGCTCACCAGGAAAATGAGTATAGTTTTCTGTAGATTAAGCTGTTGGTAACTTTGCCTTTGTCTTATAATTTCCTAAGATATTGAACAGGGTTGGGGCAGAAAGAGGGGGAGAGGTTCAAAAACAGGCTTCATTCATGCCATGAGTGCAAAGCCAAATGCAGGGCTTCAATTCATGACTCTGAGATCATGACCTGACCTGAAATCAAGAGTCAGCTGCTTAAACAACTGAGCTACTTAGGCACCCCATCACTTGCTGCTTTTCTCTCTCTTGGTTCCCACCAGGCACAATAGGCCTGTCTATAACTCAGTGAAAATCCAGGGAGTGGTGGGGAGGTCCCATTCTTCTATGCTACCTGAAAGCAATCTTTTGCTTATTTACAAAAGTATCCATTGACCTCCTGTCATTTATCACTTGGGGCTCAAAAGTCTGCAGTTGGCATGGTAAGAGTTATGATGGAGCATGAACCAGGCTGATGGTAAAGTGCAAATTAGCACCTCCCCTTGCCACCCCAGGGAGATATGAGGGATATTCCTTGGACACCTCTGCTACCCAAGAACAAAGGAAAGGGGCTTAAGCCCTTGCCGTGCTAATGTCGGGAAAATAAGGCAAAAGAAAAATTAACATTTTTGACATTGACAACTCCTTGAAACCAGCACAATGACCTCCCTCTAAAAGCTCAGCTGCCTAGATCATGGATCTTTGCTGGGGGCAAAAGAGAACTGTAGCTTAATATTACCCGAACATCCAGGACCATGTAAGTGCACTTTCTTTGTCTCAGTTCCCCAAGATATATGCGGGCAATCATCCTCCAAGCTTATGGCCCCTGATCTACATTTAAAGGATCTCATGATTCATGTTTTATTAAGGAGATATAAGCAGTGTTTCCCTAATAGCCTCTCAAGGTGCTGGAAACCTTGCTTCCACAATTCCTTAGAGACTTATTCCATCCCTGACCTCCTGCCAACCTGAGGGAATATAATGATGAGTTAGCTGTAGGACCCCAGCACACTCTGCCAGGCATTAAAAAAATCAACTTTTTGCACCAAAACGTCTTCCAGAATTCTTTGCTGGTCATTAGCTCTGGACTAGCTCAACATCATCCGCAAACATCATTTTGGCATCTGAATGTGGGGCTACGAAACTTTTCACCTCGACTCTGTGCTTCTGTGTGAAATTGGTGAAAATGTTTTCTCTTTCCTCCTTTACTCTCATTTTAGGGGAAATTTGATAAGTAGGTCTTATGGAACACTTTTCTGGCGCTTGCTCTGGCTGCAATCCTCTAGCCTGTGGCTACTCTACGGGGAGGAGAAAGCCTGCCTTTTAGTTGGAAGTTAGGACCTTGGCCAGAATGGTAGTGAGATGCAGAAACTTGATGCCCTCTCTTTATTTCTTTCCATGTCTGAAGTGGTCTGTCTCTGGCAGTGGACAGCCACCTGACTACCACAGCTGCCAGTCTTTATACTCCCGTGTGTGAGGATATCTCCTCATTACTCTAATGTGACTCCCTCCACATCTCTGGGCTAACCTCTTCTGCATGCCAGATCTCCACTGATAGCTGACCGAAACCAGTACCCGACTGAATTAAAACCCAACAGAGCGCCGTTTCTTAGGGAAGTTGGCAATGAAGACGACGCAGGTTGGAATGTCGCTTATATCATGATGGATTTCTCTGTTTTCCGTCAATGTCCTACTCCCACTACTATTTAAAATTGCGTCATTACCCCTTGTCAAACTCCTTTAGTGTTTTCCATGGGTTGAAAATAGCAGTTTCTTCTCTGCCTTCTCAGCAAGAGAGACGCAGTTTTCTAATTCAGGCTCCCATCTGTTGTCTAGAATGCAATGGGGAAGCCGGTGGGGGTGGGGAGGCTAGCATCCCTCCTTCAGGAGCCCTTTGTCAATTGGTTGGAAGTCATAGTAATTTTGTTCAAGGGATGCCTCGGGTCGCTTTGACATTTCGAGAACCCCTGACATATCCTGTGTGGGGGATGCTACTTGGGAGTCGGGATGGGTTCTAGACGTAATGGACCTTCTCTCTCTCTCTCTCCTTTTCTCTCGAGGTGGAACATGGGAGTTCTTCTTTGGTCCGCAAAAATTCTCCTTTAGGATGCCTTTTGAACCCCCTGGAAACAGTTGGGTTTGCAAAATGTGGAAAGGACTGATCCTGTAACACTTCATGGCCTTACTAACCAGGGCAAATAGACGGCTGTTGCCCTAGGTCCAGCCTTTCGGGGCTACTGGACCGGGGCCTCTTGCAGAATATATTTGGTCAGTAACAAGGCCAGTGAGTTCCCCGCGGATATGTTGGATGAAATTGTTTAAACAGGCCTCCTCCTGAGAAAACTCAGTCAATGAAAGGAACACAGGCCATCCCTGAAAAGGGGACGTTGACTCTTCCTCTGTTCCTCTGCCTGATAGATGTGAAAGCCTCCCCCTCATTCTTTTCGTGGGTTAAGGTCTATAACTGGAGGCAACTGTGCTCAGTCTACCTCAGGATGGAGACTTTAAGGAAAATTCCCAAGCAACTGCAGAAAGTCCACTTGTTTCCGGGAAATTCCCTGTCTTCAATGGCCTGACCTGAACTCCCTAATTCGACTTTGTTGGAAAAAAGGCCATGGTGTCTGCTCTTCTGTCCCAGCTAAGATTAGACCCGGGAAATTTTCCTTCTCTGCCTTCTGCTGACACCTCACCTCTTCTGCTTCTCCCCCCTCCTTCCTCCTGTTTCTGCATCACCTTGGGTGAGGCCTATAGAACTGCTTCACTCACCACCCTCAGCGCTTCAGGCACCATCGGCCCCTCTTCCCACCTTATCAAGGAAAAAAGAGCACTTTTTTGCACCACGCACTTCAGGTTCTTGGGGCCCACTGGCATCTCTGGTAAAAACTGATAACGTTGGAACAAATGGTCCTAGGTCTTTTTTGTAGGTGTAGGTGAACCAATTCCATGTTTCAGTAAATGAAGTTTGCTGTTTTCATTAAGATAGACCTCTCTTTAGAGTTATTTGCATTCAGTGTGAAATTTTATTTTACCAACGTTTATAAAAGGTCAAATATTCTCACTGGATCTCGATTGCTATTTGTTACCAAATGAGAACATGAATTATTGGTTAAATTCAACAGTCTCCAAAGGTAAATTACTTGGGTAATTCTGAAGATAGCTTTCAAAATGTTTAGAAACCTGAGACTTTAGACTTTGCTTTCAAGTTTACACGGTGAATGACATGACGTTCATGGGACATCTAGGTCCTTTCCAAATAGATTGCAGGGAAAAGCTTTGCTTACTGGAATAAAGGTTGGCTTTTAACTTCTTTCTTTTCTAGTTTTTGTAATGTTACCCTTTTTGAAGAGAGAGAGACAGTGAGTGGGAGGGGCAGAGAGGGAAACACTGAATCCGAAGCTGTCTCCAGGTTCTGAGCAGTCCACACAGAGCCCAACATGGGTCTTGAACCCATGAACGACTAGATCGTGATCCGAGCCGCAGTCGGACTCTTAGCGACTGAGTCACCCAGGAGACCCTGTGCTTTTAACTCCTTAATGCAGAGCAAATAAAGCTATTTCGGCCTATTTTAAAACATGCTTTGTGCTTAACTGACTCCTGAATTAGCCCTCTAAAAAATTATGGTGCAAACTGTTCTCAACTGCTTACTAAGTTTTCATTAGAGACTAAGGTTCTAAAAGTTAAAATTCTGTTTACTTAAGACTGATGGAAATAAAGAAAGCAGCTTTGTATTTTGGACAATAAGAAGTATGTAAGACCTAGACAATGGAAGTCAAAGAATGACAGTATATTTTTTGTTGAAGGTAAAAGATAGTAAATTTCTGCTAACACAGATGGGTTGTTTGGCGAGAAATGACTTGGGACAAAACCTGAAGGCAAAGGAAAGTTGTAGCAGGTTCATGAAGGGAAATCTTTGGAAAGGAATTTTATGGGTGGTAAAGATGCACTGTTTGCTGTCTATGGATTTTACAACTACACTGTTATAAGATTAAAATCCTGTTTTCTTCGGTTTTGGAAAGACAAGATGTTCTTGGATTGTAGATCTGCTCCTGATAAGAAAATATAAGCAAATTTTAGTTGTTTTGTTGAGTTTTTTCTTTCTCTTTCTGCCAGGAAAACCAAAGCTTTAGATATGGTCTTTGTCAAGTCTTTGATGACTTAAAATGAAAACATCTCACTGCTACAAGAGCTAGGTTTTGCTAACAACTTTATTATGTTCCCAATTTGCCTTTGGAATCTCGTCTTGCCATCTCGGTTAGATAATTTAAAGTTTTATTTTTATCATTTATTTCTGAAAGACCGAGACACAGACCCTGGTCAGGGGAGGGACAGAGGGAGACATAGAATATGAAGCAGGCTCTAGGCTCCAAGCTGTCAGCACAGAGCCAGACGCAAGGCTGGAATTCAAAAACCGCTAGATTATGACCCGATCTGCACTCTGACGCTTCACCGACTGAGCCACACAGGCGCCCCAATAAAGTTTCACATTACTAATGATCTGTAAGTCTCTCTAGAATGTGCTCTATCACTTCCTAATGCTTGAACAAACTTTCCGAGATTTCAATTGTAATTAAGACCTTTTTGACCAATTAGCCCTTTTTACGTGGCATGTATTCTGTTTCTGGTAGAAGCATTGTCAAACAATGGTAAACCTTAGGTTCTTTTGCTTGGGTTAATGATGTAACTTCTCAAAGACATATGCAATTCCTAAAGTTTTAATTAGATTTGCTCTAAGGCCCTCCCTTGATAGTCTTCGTGTCAAAGTCTTACACTCTTGTCAAATATACCACGCTGGGTGTCATCACATATTTAACAGTGTCCATTTCTGAGATTTTTTTTTCACCCGGAATTGTTCTTCTCTCACCAAAACGACTTCATCTTGTAGGAGATTCACACACAAAAAAACGACTTTTAGGACAAATACAAGGATTTGAAATCATTCAGATTCCTACTAAAAAGGGTAAGGATTTCGAGACCAAAAAACTGTATTCAAACCAAACCAGAATTAAGAACAGGGGACTAAATGAATTGAGGAAGATTATAGTTTTGTTAGTCTTGCTGGAAATCTTGCTGCTTCTCTAATGATTGCTCTTCCATATCAAGGAAATTTTCTCTGCTCTTCAGTTATCTCTAATATGCAGAGATATCACCAACTATTCACTGGTAAACTGAAGTCTTGATCTTTTCTCCGTACATAAATCCTCTGAAATTCAAAAATTCTCAAGTATTCTTTCTTTCATGGCAATTACAGGTATTTGCTTACGTGAAATAAGAATCTCTTGCTTGTAACAGGACACCATTAGAAATGCTGTTTGTTTCCTATGGTTTTACTGGAATGTCCTATTTGAGAGATATGAGTAGACTCGGAAATGACCCTACAGCTTCAAGGAACTAAGGTTGACTTGATGAAATATGGAGATATTAAAGCCCTTTGGAAATGTTGGTCGGATACCTGGTTCCCAGAGTTCCCAGCAGCCTCACCAGGCGAGTAAAGAATGTCCCTTCCTGGCAGACACAGGAACCTCAGGATATCTTGGGGACCTCGTGAAGAGGAATTCACCCAATTCCACAGGTATTGCAGGCCTGTATGACAGGAAGTACTTGCCTTCGCTTCTGGCCTGGAGGGGCCTCAGAAATTCAGTCTGGATATTCCTTAGAAGGGATTCCAGCAAAGGGCACTTTCAAATATCCTTAGGATCAATGACACTTCTTGCAGAGTTTATGGAAATAATGAGGCCAATTTTTCAAGAGTGGCTTTGTTTTGCAAATGAAATAGTCTGGATTTGGCTATCTCGGTCAAAGAAGGTTTTTAGAGAGAAAATCTACATTTCAGCAATGCATATTATCGATGTTAAATCCTAGTTATCTTTAATTGCCTAAATAGACAACGTGAGGGAACCTTGAGAGATCCTGTCACGATAGCACAGGTATGGACAACCTTGTTCTCCTGTGGGCATAGAAATAGGATCTCCTGGGTATAATCTTTAAACAGCTTGAAAATGGGATGGGTTTCCTCAACAACTGTACATAAAGTCTTTTTTCACTGCAGACCTAGCAATAGACAGTATTGTAGTATTCACTTGAAGACGAGTTAATTTATAAATCTCTAAGTATGCAAACCATGTCCTCCCTACACCTGATCTGACAGTTACTCGAAACTCACCCCATATAAACCCCCAAGACCCGGTTTATTTAAAGGATGGAAAGTCTCATGCAAAGGGGGGTTTTGACTCTGAAATAAAAAGCCCTTACTGCATCATATTATGTCTTCCTACTGCAGTAATTTCGAGGGGCAATCTTCATGGGCTCCCGTATTGAAATAAAACATCTACCCACTTTACAGGCAGTCAGTGGGCAAAAGAATGTGCCGTCTTATTCCGAGGAACCTGTACCGGACCTCAAACCTCTCAGGATGGTCCCACCTTTCTTTTTCATTTTACTTTCTCAATTCATACTAACAGGTTCTTCTTACGATGGGCCATTCAAAGGATCACTGCAGACATTTGAGTTCCCAACTGGAAAGACCAATCGGATTCCTACTGCCTGTTCCCACTTCCCTCTGAGGATACTTCAAGCCTCACATCTAAAATCTTCACTGGCAGCCCTGGTAGACACAGGGTTTCGAATGTTCTCTGACAAAATGCTCTGTATACTTTCCAGATTACCACAGAGAGATTTCTGGATATCTCAGCGACACGCTTACTTAAATTGGGACTTTAAACAATACGTCTTTTTCCTCTAGTGACTGGCTACATTCCTGGACTGGAGCATGTTTGTCAACTCCCAAAGCACTTCTCTCTTGTTTTTGTAACTATGTTTTTTTGGTTTCTCCCAAGTTTCTCTGCCTGGTGCCGACTCCATCACTATTGAAGGGAAAAGATAAGTTTTACTACTCAAGATGGCGCACCTTGTATTCATTCAGCTGCCGCCAACTTTTGTAACTCGTCTATATGTTGCCCAAGAGACCAATAAAGACGGATATATATAAGAATCGATATAGGTACGCCCCTACTCAGAACAAAGAATCTACAGAAGATATCTTCCACCTTCATCAATCTTCAACATTTCAGGGTTGCCATTATTCAGGGAGGTTATGATGAAGGAGCAAAATGCAGACTGAGGGGTAAAGCACTATCTAGCCCCTCCTCCCACCCCGCATGCAATAAGATTGTTATTCTTTGGACACTCTTGAAAACCCAAGTACAGAGAAAAGGGGCTTAAGTACTTGTCATAGTAATAGTACTCGCCGTAGTAATGTGTGATACTACGGCAAATGAAAATTAAATTCCCTTACTGCTTATAGCCCACTGACAAGTCCCTGAAATGGGCAGAGTGACATCCCTCTAGGAGCTTAGCTGCTCAGTGATGGTGATGACACTTCGCTAGGGGCAAATCACAACCTTAGTCTAACATCATCCCACTCTGATGACCCTGCAAGTCAACTTTTTTATTTCAACTGCCCCAGATATATGCTGGCAGTCTTACTCCAAGCTTACGCACCACCTCCCCCGATATACATTTAATAGGTCTCATGACTTGGGTTTTATTAAGTGGTAATAAAGGGTATTTCTCTAGCCACACCTAGCCCCTCGGGTGCTGAAAACTTGCTTTCAACACTGCTTAGAAAGATTTACCCTATCCCTGTCACCCTGCCAACCTGATGGTGTGTAATAATGAGTTACCCGTCAAGACCCCAGTGCAGGTCTTCCTTCATGTGGGTTCTGTCCCCAACATTTAATAAAATCACCTTTTTTGTATGAAAAATGTCTTCAAGAAATTTTTCTTGGTCTTGGGCTCTGGACTACCCCCACCGTCACCCCCATTCATCAGTTCCTCAAGCAGAACTCCGACTGTCGGCTACAGATGCCTTCACCATGCAGAGCAGACATTTCATTCATTGGCAATATTGTTCAGGATCTGCTACTTGCCGGACACAACACTCTCAAGGACTGTTGGAGCAAAACCACTCTCCAAATACCTGAGGGATAGCTGCAAGTCAGAATATGATAACTAGGTGTCATTACTGGCTTCAAAAGAAAAGGGAAAAAAGGCAAGTGCCGGAAAATTTTCACACTTTTCTGGAGAAACACTGCAGGAGGATTCCCTTGGTCCTAACCCACACAGGCTTCTTACTCCTGAGGCAAATATGCTCTCAGGAGATTGTGCTCGTCGCATTAATTTGCTTTATCGCATTCTCTCGTGTTAGAAAAAACTTTGGCTTTTTATCATTCTCCTACCTGATGTTCTTTTCTAATGAAGTTCTCCCTGTTGTCCATTCAGGGACAGTGTCTCGAGCCGTTTTTTCTACTTCTAACTGGGGTTTCAGGCCATAATCTTGACTGCAGGATCCCTTTGGCCACAACGTCCCTCAAAAATTGTCTTTCAGTATTATGTGGACAAATGTAAGCCCAGGGCATTTCAAAGTGCCCAGCAGGAACGCTCATGTGGAGACAGGGTCACTGATATTGGGAGGGAGCTGTCCTCCCTTCTGGGATAAGGGGTATGTGGAGGTAGATATTTCTCTCTGCACATTGGCTGAAGCCTAGGTATAGAGCTTGTAAGTTGTGTTTTGGGGTAACCGGATATCTCACTGCAATCAAGGGCCCTGTGCTCTGGAGGAATGTTTCAGTCATTTATTTGAACAAAAAAATGTTTCTTTCTCTTTACAAAAAAAAGGACTGTTTTATTCTCACGCTACTACTTAAAACTCTCTTCACTGCCATAAGAATACACGCTTATGACGAGAAAAGGGCAAGTGAAAGGACGTTGTGAGACAGTCCCAGCCAGCATGTGACACTGCCGCTTAAAATGAAAAAGTAGTATCTTCTATATCAGGAAGGTCATTTCAAATAGTGGAGCAGGCCCATGCAGCCCAGGACTCTCCTGGCTTGTGCCCGGTCCGGTCCTGGCACAATTGTGGTCCTATCTCCCTTTAGTCCCTGGGGCTGCTTTCTGGGCAGGGGGCCCGATGGAACGAGGTAAATACTTGTAAGCAAATTGCAGAGTTTGGTCATTTTAAAGAGTTACAACCGTTATTATATATTTTTGTTTTTTATATCCCAGTCTTGATTTCTGAATGATAAAAGCTTTATGAAGGCACCTTCTTGGAGAAATCATTGTAACCAAAGGACTTTTGTTACTTAGCCGCTGGGTTGGCAGAGAATTTCCCTGCAACCTTCTAGGTCACTTCTCTATCCTCTATGCAGCAAAAGAACATGCAGTTTGTCGGTACGTGACGTGTTGACCTGCCGCAGTACTTGGCGGTGGCACGGGAAGATATTTGACTGGAATTTGAACAATGGTGGAGAATGGCCGACTTCTTATATAACAAGGTTGTGGTAGGATCAGGGTTAAATGATCGAACATTACTCCTAACTTCTTCTTAAAGTTTCACAGTGAAAGAGATTTTTTTAAAGTTCCTGTCTGCTTGAATATTTTGTGTTCTTCCACTTACTAAATAGGCATCGTGGGTGTCCTCAGAGCATTGGCCCTATCAGAGCCTCTTCCTGGGGGCCTGGGCAGCTTGACTGGTGTGACCCGCAGAACCTGGGAGCTAAGGCCCCAGAAAGCTTGGTCAGGGCGACCTGACCACCCCTTCCCCCTCCCTCTGCCCCATCAGAACCTTTAGCCCCCTGACACCAAAACTCTCAGAACACCACTCTGGAAGCATAGGGCTCCCACCTCGGGACAGGGATCTGGGTTGCACCCAGAATGAAAGCGCGAGATCCTGGAAAGAATGTAGTGCAACTCTAATGACCATATTTTTCTTATGGAAATCAGCTGTTTACATTTGTTTGTAAACAAGTTTAAGAGTGGACTTCATTCGAAATTTGAAGAATTTCTTTAATATTTTGTTTATTATTGAAAGGCGAGAGAGACAGAACAAGAACATGGCAGTTTCAGAGACAGGAGACACAGAATCCGATGCAGTCTCCAGGCTCTGAACTCTGTCAGCAGAGAACCCGACGCGGGGTTCGAACTCACAGACTGTGATATCATGACCTGAACTTAAATTGGACGCTGAATTGACTGAGCCACACACGTGCCCCAACTCCATTTGTAGATTTTGAGGAAAGAGCCATTTCGTGTTATAAAAGTAGCCAATGTAACTTATAATATGGAGGTGGCATATTAAAAAAGCCACCAAAAATTGTGCTCAGATCCTGGTGCCTTATTTATTATGCAGCTGGTACAGAGATAGAAACGGCATGGCTTTTTCATGTCGTTTCTGCTTTTCATTGGACATTTCACAGTTTCCCATTGTTTTTCTATTAATCTTTTGTGAACTTCCTGGTTGTATAAAAGATTATGTACCGTCTACTTTGAACTAATTTTATCACGGCATTATTTACTGCTGGCTTTCAATGCAGTAGTGGAGCGCTTCCCTCTGCCAATAAAGAGTAGCGAGAATAAGCTGCCATTACCTTGTGAAATGGCTGCTGTCGTTTTCTCTGGTGCTCGGGGCCACGAAGGCACTTAGGCCACATGGAAGTTTTAGTGTGCAAACGAGCTGATAGAATAACCCAGCTGGAAGTGGAAGTTCAAGACAAGGGTGTGCTCCAGAGGTGGGCCAAATGTGCGTACTCTAGGGAAGCGGTCCCATAATCCGTGCAGTCGGGGGCTCAGGTAATAGACCATCAGGGCAGGGTGACTTCCACGGGCCGGCTTGCTGAGGCCTCTCTTCCTCCAGTACCACAGGAGACAGGAGTGTATGCATGTGTGCAGGTCTGTGCAGGCTCATGTTTTCCACCCAGTCTCCATTCCTCTTCCATCTTCTGTGTTGGTTTTCCTGTCCTACTGCCCTCTCAAGGTCACCAGAAGTGCCCAGGGCTGCATCCTTCCCCATTATCTCAGCCTTTTGAAACCTGCCAGGCTGCCTCTAACAAAGCTCTGACCCAGTGCTGAGTCTTATACCAGTGTGGCAGAGGGGAGGGCCCACCCACACTGGGGGCTGGCAGCCCTCACGAGATCACCTCAGAAGACTCTAGCACAAGATCTCCGATAGCTGAGGCAACTCTGAGATGGTTCCTTCCCTCCCGACCACGGAGAGCTTATGGGCATTGGGTCAAGAGATGGCTTTGTGTGGTGGGAACAGTTGACCATTGCTGGGATTTCATCTTCCTGTACTGTCTCTCCTTCCATGGTCCATCGTTTACTACTGTGAAAGATGCACACACCGTGGGCTTTGTGTGGTGGGCACAGATGACCATTGCTGGGATTTCATCTTCCTGTACTGTCTCTCCTTCCATGATCCATCGTTTACTACTGTGAAGGATGCATATTTCCTTTATGTGGGGGTAATTCTTCCATTTTCTTCTCCATAAGGCATAGTTAGGTCATTCTATGTCTTCCAGTTCAGAATCTTTGCTAGCTGATCTTTAATTTCAGCACTTCCTAGTCCTTAGTGCTGGTTAGGAAGACGAAAGTGCTTCCCTGCATTTTACAACTAACATTCTGTTTTTCCCCACCAAATCTGGACAAACCTTAAGCATCTGAACCTTTCTGGAAACAGACCAATTCACCACAGGTACATTAGGTTGGAGAAGTTTATTTTTGGTGATTCCAATTACTCCTAAAAAACTAACGTCAATTGAAAAAAGTCCAAGCTCCGAGCAGATGTTGGAGAGGTTTGGCCTCTCTGAGAACACGTGTTAACCATACTTGGCTTTGTTCACACCATGCTGAATGTTCTGGGGCTTGTAGGCCTTTCTACAGTCCTGCTAGGTCCCACCAAATTCACTTGACTCCCCCTACTGCTACACACTCTTCCTTGAGGCCACCCTACCCTCATAACTGCTACCCTTAAGGTCCTGTCTCGTGTGTCAAATCGAGTGTTCTGAAGGTAGTTGTGGCTTCACGTGTTCTTCGTTTTTTGCTAGTTGAGTCCTGCCGTCTCCTGGAAGGATGCTCAGCGGTACAGGGAGGGGTCTGTCCCCATGGCCTCTGCAGAGGGGCAAGAGGTACATGCGGCGAGAGGGGATATTTCTTCTTTCCTGATGATATGGCTTCACTTGGTGTTTCTCAAGATCTCAGAACTCTGCTTTCTCTTACCCCCTTGTTGCTTGACTTGTTGGTAGGAACAGTTGTTCCCACAGATAGTATAACTGTTTCTTGTCTTTGTCTTCTTGCTGCAGCTTTCCCAGTCCTGGCTGGATGCCAGGGTTGTGTCCACACCACCCTGTTCATGGGCAGAAACACTTGGGGGGCGGGGGAGCTATGTCCTTCCCAGCTTCGGTGCTTGCTGGCCTTCGTGCCCTGTCATTTCTCAGTGTATCTTACATACTTGCTGCCTCTTGTAACAAAATTTGTCTTTGAACATCGCTTCTGGAGACTGCAGGGTGATCTCAACGTCTTCCACTTAGCTGCACCTACCAGGACCCCTTTTCCAAGTAAAGGCACATATACAAGTTCCAGAGATTTGGACATATATGTGCTTTCGGGGGCCCACTGGTCACCTCACCTCCCCAGTCCACCTGTTTGGAGAAATCCTGCCCTGCCTGGTACTACCCCAGAGGCATCAGGGTGACCTCACCTTCCCGTGAGGAAGAGGATTCTTGGGTCAAAGGGCCTTGGACTATCCAGGAAGAAATCAGAAGACTGGAGAAAATTGTCAGGAGGACATCTGGCGTGCATCAGGATTAATTCCTGTTGATCTCACTCGAGTGTGCCGAACCTTGCTTGGCCAAAAATGTTTGTGTGCCAAGTGGGGGTGGGAGAGTCTCTGCTTTGGTAGAAGGCACTTTCAGGGAACCCTGAGACAGGAACCACTCTGGAAAGGCACTTGGAGGTGCGAGGGAGACAGTGATGCACGAGAAAACCATCCCGGCTACCCGTGAAAGGAAGCAGCATCAGGCTTAGACGCCAGGATGCCTGCCGGGCTGGGCTGTGGTGAGCGCGAGGTGCAGGAAGGCCTGTGTCCCACTGTCCTGCTTCAAGGTCTCCATCCACGGTGAGCCATGGGCATTGTTGTCTCACAGAAAGCTCGGGGTGCACTCACCAGGGCACATACAGCATTTATTGGGTACCTCGTCCTCTTCCGTGCAACCCGTGGCCAATGTCCCGCTCACTTGGAGTATTTTCAGTGGTCCAGCCAGCCATCCTTAGAGGAGGCCAAAAGAACATTTCTCTACTGGCGCTGTGGAGCAACCCACAACCTGGTCTCCAGGCTTCACCACCATGGCTCTGGCTTTCGGGTCAAGATTCTCAGAAAATTAAGTAAAAGTTATTTTTAAAATTTTTAATTAGAAGAAAACAATGTAAGGAGGGAGCAAAGATGGTGGCGTAGGAGGACGCTGGGCTCACCGCGCGTCCTGGTGATCACTTAGATTCCACCTACACCTGCCTAAAGAACCCAGAAAACCGCCAGAGGATTAGCAGAACGGAGTCTCCAGAGCCAACCGCAGAGGAGAGGCCCACGGAAGAGGGTAGGAAGGGCGGCGAGGCGGTGCGCGCTACACGGACCGGCGGGAGGGAGCTGGGGCGGGGGGGCGGCTTGCCGGCCAAGCAGAGCCCCCGAGTCTGGCTGGCAAAAGCGGAGGGGCCGGAGGGAGTGTGTTCTGACAGCAAGCGCGACTTAGCGTCTGAGATGTCATAAGTTAACAGTTCTGCTCAGAAAGCGGGAAGGCTGGAGGACAAAGGGAGGGAGAGCTGCTGAGACCCTGGACGACAGAGCTCAGCTTGGCGAGGAACAAAGGCGCTCACCAGCGCCATCTCCCTCGCCCATCCCCCCAAAATCCCAAAGAGAACCAGTTCCTGCCAGGGAACTTGCTCGCTCCTCACAAACACCCAACTCTGTGCTTCTGCAGAGCCAAACCTCCGGCAGCGGATCTGACTCCCTCCCGCTGCCACAGGGCCCCTCCTGAAGTGGATCACCTAAGGAGAAGCGAGCTAAGCCTGCCCCTCCTGCCCCTGTGCACCTTGCCTACCCACCCCAGCTAATACGCCAGATCCCCAGCACCACAAGCCTGGCAGTGTGCAAGTAGCCCAGATGGGCCACGCCACCCCACAATGAATCCCACCCCTAGGAGAGGGGAAGAGAAAGCACACACCAGTCTGACTGTGGCCCCAGTGGTGAGCTGGGGGCAGACATCAGGTCGGACTGCGGCCCCGCCCACCAACTCCAGTTATACACCACAGCACAGGGGAAGTGCCCTGCAGGTCCTCACCACTCCAGGGACTATCCAAAATGACCAAACGGAAAAATTCCCCTCAGAAGAATCTCCAGGAAATAACAACAGCTAATGAACTGATCAAAAAGGATTTAAATAATATAACAGGAAGTGAATTTAGAATGATAGTCATAAAATTAATCGCTGGGCTTGAAAACAGTATACAGGACAGCAGAGAATCTCTTGCTACAGAGATCAAGGGACTAAGGAACAGTCACGAGGAGCTGAAAAACGCTTTAAACGAAATGCAAAACAAAATGGAAACGACGACAGCTCGGATTGAAGAGGCAGAGGAGAGAATAGGTGAACTAGAAGATAAAGTTATGGAAAAAGAGGAAGCTGAGAGAAAGAGAGATAAAAAAATCCAGGAGTATGAGGGTAGAATTAGAGAACTAAGTGATAGACTAAAAAGAAATAATATACACATAATTGGTATCCCAGAGGAGGAAGAGAGAGGGAAAGGTGCTGAAGGGGTACTTGAAGAAATTATAGCTGAGAACTTCCCTGAACTGGGGAAGGAAAAAGGCATTGAAATCCAAGAGGCCCAGAGAACTCCCTTCAGACGTAACTTGAATCGATCTTCTGCATGACATATCATAGTGAAACTGGCAAAATACAAGGATAAAGAGAAAATTCTGAAAGCAGCAAGGGATAAACGTGCCCTCACATATAAAGGGAGACCTATAAGACTCGTGACTGATCTCTCCTTTGAAACTTGGCAGGCCAGACAGGCTTGGCACGATATCTTCAGTGTGCTAAACAGAAAAAATATGCAGCCGAGAAGCCTTTATCCAGCAAGTCTGTCATTTAGAGTAGAAGGAGAGATAAAGGACTTCCCAAACAAAAACTGAAGGAATTTGTCACCACTAAACCAGCCCTACAAGAGATCCTAAGGGGGATCCTGTGAGACAAAGTACCAAAGACATCACTACCAGCATAAAACATACAGACATCACAATGACTCTAAACCTGTATCTTTCTATAATAACACTGAATGTAAATGGATTAAATGCGCCAACCAAAAGACATAGGGTATCAGAATGGATAAAAAAAAAAAAAAGACCCATTTATTGGCTGTCTACAAGAGACTCATTTTAGATCTGAGGACACCTTTAGATTGAGAGTGAGGGGATGGAGAACTATTTATCATGCTACGGGAAGCCAAAAGAAAGCTGGAGTAGCCATACTTACATCAGACAAAATAAACTTCAAATAAAAGGCTGTAACAAGAGATGAAGAAGATGTAATTATATAATAATTACAGGGTCTATCCATCAGGAAGAGCTAACAATTATAAATGTCTATGCGCCAAATACCGGAGCCCCCAAATATATAAAACAATTACTCATAAACATAAACAACCTTATTGATAAGAATGTGGTAATTGCAGGGGACTTTAACTCCACTTACAGAAATGGATAGATCATCTAGACACACAGTGAATAAAGAAACAAGGGCCCTGAATAATACATTGGATCAGATGGACTTGACAGATATATTTAGAACTCTGCATCCCAAAGCAACACAATATACTTTTTTCTCGAGTGCACATGGAACATTCTCAAAGATAGATCATATACTGGGTCACAAAACAGCCCTTCATAAGTTCACAAGAATTGAAATTATACCATGCATATTTTCAGACCACAATGCTATGAAGCTTGAAATCAACCACAGGAAAAAGTCTGGAAAACCTCCAAAAGCATGGAGGTTAAAGAACACCCTACTAACGAATGAGTGGGTCAACCAGGCAATTCGAGAAGAAATTTAAAAATATATGGAAACAAACGAAAATGAAAATACAACAATCCAAACGCTTTGGGACGCAGAGAAGGCAGTCCTGAGAGGAAAATACATTGCAATCCAGGCCTATCTCCAGAAACAAGAAAAATCCCAAATACAAAATCTAACAGCACACCTAAAGGAAATAGAAGCAGAACAGCAAAGGCAGCCTAAACCCAGCAGAAGAAGAGAAATCATAAAGATCAGAGCAGAAATAAACAATATAGAATCTAAAAAAACTGTAGAGCAGATCAACGAAACCAAGAGTTGGTTTTTCGAAAAAATAAACAAAATTGACAAACCTCTAGCCAGGCTTCTCAAAAAGAAAAGGGAGATGACCCAAATAGATAAAATCATGAATGAAAATGGAATTATTACAACCAATCCCTCAGAGATACAAACAATTCTCAGGGAATACTATGAAAAATTATATGCCAAGAAATTGGACAACCTGGAAGAAATGGACAAATTCCTAAGCACCCACACTCTTCCAAAATTCAATCAGGAGGAAATAGAAAGCTTGAGCAGACCCATCACCAGCGAAGAAATTGAATCGGTTATCAAAAATCTCCCAACAAATAAGAGTCCAGGACCAGATGGCTTCCCAGGGGAGTTCTACCAGAAGTTTAAAGCAGAGATAATACCTATCCTTCTCAAGCTATTCCAAGAAATAGAAAGGGAAGGAAAACTTCCAGACTCATTCTATGAAGCCAGTATTACTTGGATTCCCAAACCAGACAGAGACCCACTTAAAAATAGAAAACTACAGGCCAATATCCCTGATGAATATGGATGCAAAAATTCTCAATAAGATACTAGCAAATCGAATTCAACAGGGTATAAAAAGAATTATTCACCATGATCAAGTGGGAATCATTCTTGGGATGCAGGGCTGGTTCAACATTCGCAAATCAGTCAACGTGATACATCACATTAATAAAAGAAAAGCTAACCATATGATCCTGTCAATCGATGCAGAAAAGGCCTTTGACAAAATCCAGCACCCTTTCTTAATAAAAACCCTTGAGAAAGTCGGGATAGAAGGAACATACTTAAAGATCATAAAAGCCATTTATGAAAAGCCCACAGCTAACATTCTCAATGGGGAAAAACTGAGAGCTTTTTCCCTGAGATCAAGAACACGACAGGGATGCCCACTTTCACCACTGTTTAACATAGTGCTGGAAGTTCTAGCATCAGCAATCAGACAACAAAAGGAAATCAAAGGCATCCAAATTGGCAAAGATGAAGTCAAGCTTTCGCTTTTTGCAGATGACATGATATTATACATGGAAAATCCGATAGACTCCACCAAAATCTGCTAGAACTGATACATGAATTCAGCAAAGTTGCAGGATACAAAATCAATGTACAGAAATCAGTTGCATTCTTATACACTAACAAAGAAGCAACAGAAAGACGAAGAAACTCATCCCATTCACAATTGCACCAAGAAGCATAAACTACGTAGGAATAAATCAAACCAAAGATGTAAAAGATTTGTGTGCTGAAAACTATAGAAAGCTTATGCAGGTAATTGAAGAAGATATAAAGAAATGGAAAGACATGCCCTGCTCATGGATTGGAAGAATAAATATTGTCAAAATGTCCATACTACCCAAAGCTATCTACACATTCAATGCAATCCCAATCAAAATTGCACCAGCATTCTTCTCGAAACTAGAACAAGCCATCCTAAAATTCATATGGAACCACAAAAGGCCCCGAATAGCCAAAGTAATTTTGAAGAAGAAGACCAAAGCAGGAGGCATCACAATCCCAGACTTTAGCCTCTACTACAAAGCTGTCATCATCAAGACAGCATGGTATTGGCATAAAAACAGACACATAGACCAATGGAGTAGAATAGAAACCCCAGAACTAGACCCACAAACGTATGGCCAACTCATCTTTGACAAAGCAGGAAAGAACATCCAATGGAAAAAAGACAGTCTCTTTAACAAATGGTGCTGGGAGAACTGGAGAGCAACATGCAGAAGGTTGGAACTAGACCACTTTCTCACACCATTCACAAAAATAAACTCAAAATGGATAAACGACCTGAATGTGAGACAGGAAACCATCAAAACCTTAGAGGAGAAAGCAGGAAAAGACCTCTCTGACCCCAGCCTTAGCAATCTCTTACTCGGCACATCCCCAAAGGCAAGGGAATTAAAAGCAAAAGTGAATTACTGGGACCTTATGAAGATAAAAAGCTTCTGCACAGCAAAGGAAACAACCAACAAAACTAAAAGGCAACCAACGGAATGGGAAAAGATATTTGCAAATGACCTATCGGACAAAGGGCTAGTATCCAAAATCTATAAAGAGCTCAGCAAACTCCACACCCGAAAAACAAAAACCCAGTGAAGAAATGGGCAGAAAACATGAATAGACACTTCTCTAAAGAAGACATCCGGATGGCCAACAGGCACGTGAAAAGATGTTCAACGTCGCTCCTTATCAGGGAAATACAAATCAAAACTACACTCAGATATCATCTCACGCCAGTCAGAGTGGCCACAATGAACAAATCAGGAGACTATAGATGCTGGAGAGGATGTGGAGAAACGGGAACCCTCTTGCACTGTTGGTGGGAATGCAAATTGGTGCAGCCGCTCTGGAAAGCAGTGTGGAGGTTCCTCAGAAAATTAAAAATAGACCTACCCTATGACCCAGCAATAGCACTGCTAGGAATTTATCCAAGGGATACAGGCGTACTGATGCATAGGGCCACTTGTACCCCAAAGTTTATAGCAGCACTTTCAACAATAGCCAAATGATGGAAAGAGCGTAAATGTCCATCAACTGATGAGTAGATAAAGAAATTGTGGTTTATATACACAATGGAATACTACGTGGCAAGAGAAAGAATGAAATATGGCCTTTTGTAGCAACGTGGATGGAACTGGAGAGTGTGATGCTAAGTGAAATAAGCCATACAGAGAAGACAGATACCATATGGTTTCACTCTTATGTGGATCCTGAGAAACGTAACAGAAACCCATGGGGGAGGGGAAGGAAAAAAAAAAAAAAGAGGTTAGAGTGGGAGAGAGCCAAAGCATAAGAGACTGTTAAAAACTGAAAACAAACTGAGGGTTGATGGGGGGTGGGAAGGAGGGCAGGGTGGGTGATGGGTATTGAGGAGGGCACCTTTTGGGATGAGCACTGGGTGTTGTATGGAAACCAATTTGACAGTAAATTTCATATATTAAAAAATTAAAAAAATTAAAATAAATAAATAAACAAAATAAAAAAATAAAGAGATTTGAAAACTAAAAAAAAAAAAAAAGAAGAAAACAATATAAATTACTTTAACATTGTTAACTGTGTTCTGGGTGACTCAGTTCGTTAAGCGTATGATTCTGGATCTCGGCTCAGGTCACGATCTCATCTTTTGTGGGTTTGAGCCCAGCAACAGGCTTCGGGCTGACAGCAGAGACCCTGCTTGGGATTCTCTCTCTCCCCTTCCCTGCTCACGCATATGCTCGTTCTCAAAACAAACCTTAAAACATATAAAAAATTATTAACTTGTAATTAAACCAGTGACAAAGGCACTATCACATTGCACAGAGGGCTGGGGGTGTTTTAGTCTCCATCTTATTTTCTTTTTGATTTATGTTAAATTTTAAAATTTTCCAAAATGTATTTCTTTTGAGAGAGAGGGAGTGGAGGAGAAGCAAGGAGAGAATGAGAAGGAATCCCAAGTAAGGCTCCGCATTATAAGCACAAACCCTACCTGGGACTCGATCTCACCAATGGAGAGATCATGATCTGGGCTGAAATCAAGAGTCAGATTGTAAACCAACTGAGTCACTCAGGTACCCTTAATTTCTATTTATTATTAAAGATTTTAAGTAACTTCTGCACATACCCACAATCCTGTTATCAAGAGTTGTTTTCTCCCCTGACTGTGGTAGCCAAGTAACCCTGTTTGTTTTTTTTTTTTTAACTTTTTAAATGTTTTAATGCTTATTTTTCAGAGAGAGAGACACAGTGCATCTGGGGAAGAAGAAGAGATACAGGGAGATATAGAATACGAAAAATATTCCATGCTCTGAGCTGTCACTACAAAGCCCGACTCAGGACTTGAACTCATGAAAGGTGAGAACAAGGCCTGAGCTGAAGTCAGAGCTCAACCGACTGAGGCACCCAGTTACCCTCTTTCTAATTATTTGCTCAAAGTGCCACCAAGCACATTATTTCAAGGGAAACATCGGCTGCCCCAGCCCTGGTTCTTACTCCCCTCCCTAACCCATGTGCTACTATTGTAACCTTTTCCTCCCCTTGTTTCCCTACTAACTCGTGTGCTCAGTGTGAGCCCTGGCAAATCCATTTCAGATTTACCCACTGGCATCTAGGTAATAAAGCATTACTGCTCAGTCATGTGGATATTCCCCGGTATTTACACATGATACCCAACCTCTGGGACTTCTATGCCCTGGGTTAGGTCATGTTATGCATGAAACATTAACAGACCGTCTAGTTTGATACTGATGGAGGATGTAGGATGGATTTATGAGGGTTTACTGTATATGCTCCTTGGGCATTTGTGCAGAAGTTTTTAGAATAGAAAACGTTAGTAATTGTTTAGTTATCCCCTCCGTGTGATAGATGGTCTCAGCCTGGAAGGACTTCTCCCTGGCCCTTACTTTAGAAAATAAGGTAGCCCAGGTTCGAACTTTGAGATGCACCCGACAGCAGACACATCTCCCGCCGCAAATAGCACCTACACGCTACATGTCACAATTCCATCTTGACCCTGTTTTCATAGTTTGATTCGTGTGACAACAGGATGCGTCCTACAAGCCATGACAGCTTAGACTTGCTGAAACGTGGCTTATGATGACATCACGATGGGAGGCAGATGCTTCGATACAACTCCCATTGAGAAGTGGAGTCTAAGACCTCCCTTTGAGCATGGACCAGCCTCAGTGACGTGCATGACCAAAGGCTGTGTAGATGTGATTCTTGGGGACGTGTAATTCTTATGTGCGACAGAGTTGCGTGCGGATATACGCGACTCATGCTTGGGACTGGCTTGTTCCTAGGGAACGAGGACACTTTATTCCTCTGCTCTGTAGTGTGTGCGGTGCCTGTCGAAGATGCTGTGTCATTTTTTGGAGTCGGTGGGAAGTCTGTGGCGTATTGGTGTCTTGATCTCTGTGCAGTAACCTTAAGCATTCATTAGAAGGGCAGCCGGTTTCTCCCTTGTTCCCTTGTCACCCTGCTTCT
This sequence comes from Panthera pardus, assembly GCF_024362965.1. Classification (NCBI taxonomy): domain Eukaryota; kingdom Metazoa; phylum Chordata; class Mammalia; order Carnivora; family Felidae; genus Panthera; species Panthera pardus. Next base: position 19,392,074 of record NW_026526788.1, read on the forward strand.
CATCCAGACAGCAGTCCCTGTGCTGTTTGTCTCCCAGCTGCATCGTGGTCCCTTCAGAGGTTTTCTTGGGTTATTTATTGATTTAGTAATGTTTATTCATTTTTGAAAGAAGAAAACAGGGTGTGAGCACGGGAGGAGCAGTGAGACCGGGAGACACAGAATCAGAAGCAGGCTCCAGGCTCCCAGCTATCACCACAGAGTTAGACGCAGGGCTCGAACCCATGAACCTCGAGATCATGACCTAAGTCAAAGTCAAACACAACCTACTGAGCCACGCAGGTGGCCTTCTTTTGTGTGTGTGTGTGTGTGTGTGTGTGTGTGTTTTACCTCACAGAAATAGAATTTTACTACTTTAGCAAAGTCATCTTTTAGAAGGAACAAAAACTGGAAGCGAAGAGATGTATGCTGGCAGGTTGAAGCAATAATTTATGTTTGCATGAAAAGAAAACTTTATGCAGCTATAAATCTTTGGAAACTTGTTTTTTTTTGTATTTTTTCAATGTGTCTGCAAACGGTTGACCTATTTTGTTAGTAAAATGTACTCCTTCTTCCCTCCTTTCGGATTTCTTCATAAAGCCATGTGAGGTGTGGGAGGATGTCCCGGATTCCTGAAAAGGTCTCCAAAAGGACGACTTGCCCAGAGTGCCTGGTGGCAGACATCCTCCTGACCATTTTACTCTTCAGTGTGTTACAGACGAATCCTTACAGATTCCTAGGGTTTCCTCATGGATCACTCTTTCAGACAGAGACCTATGAGCAGCCTTTCACCTTCAGATTGGAAGAAAGATCTGTGCTTTTTCACCATTGTTTTCACTCTCCTTGGGCCACAGAGGTGAGTCCCTGAACAAGGAAAGGGAGGGGATTCTCCCTTTGGGTATGCAGAGATCAGATCCGGACAGAAATTTTCTGGGAGGACAATTTGTCTTTTAAAAGGTAAAGTGAAGAGGGGGCCTTGCTGGCTCTATTGGAACAGCAGGTGACTCGATCTCGGGGTCACAGGGTCATGAGTTCGAGTCCCAAGTTAATGTAGAGATTACTTAATAAATAAATACCTAATAACATAAATACTTAAATACAAAAATAAACAATAAAATTCAAACCCAGTTTCCAGTGTTGCCTGTGGATTCCAAAGAGGATTCCAGAAGCATGTGGACGGTGGCGGGGCTGCCAGACATCATGTGAGGAAGAAAGCACAGGAACTCGACTTCTGGGGAAGCTGGCTTCCAGAAGGACCAGGAACTGTCCTTTTTTCCCAACGAGTCTAGAACAACAGACAAAGACCTCTTTCACCTTCACCTTCCGGGAAGAGTTAGCCTCGCCAGCCTTCCTCAGAGACTGTCCTTTCCAGGGACAGTTTCCTCTGGCCCGAACAACAGGTGGCTTAAGTTCTGCAGTAGGGTGGCCTCTTTCCAGCTCGGGGCGATAGGACTCACTTGACTGGAGAGGCAGAGATTTTGGGCAAATGACGCAACTTTCTGTCTCCTGTCCTTTCATTTGTGAATGGGCACCCCAGGACGACACTGTTTAGTTGCCCCTCTCGGGGCTGAGTGTTGAGTCTGTTGTATAAAATAGCATCAACAGCAGTTTACATCTGGGAATTTCTTGCCAGGCTTGGGACACCTAGACAGAGGGGAGCGAGGTTTAAAGTGGCCTTCGAAGGACACTGTGGATCCTTCCTTAACTGCTAGCAAACTTTTGCCCGTTCAGTTAAAACTGACAGGAATCTCATCTGGGCAATTGAGAGTTGTGCCCTGATTTGCCCCAATTGAATGTGGTGGGGGGGGGCTGTCATGGGCTCACAGCCCCTCCTTCCGTGCTTCACTGCACCCGTAGGCAAGGTTAGTATCCAGGTCCCAGGGGCACGATTGGACCAAAATTGTGTCAGAAATAACTGAGACTCCACAGACACCTAGGTTGCTCCGTCTATTTAAAGTCCGACTCCTGGTTTTGGCTCAGGTCATAATTTCACGGTTCATGGGTTCGAACACTGCATCGAGCTGTCTGTTGTCAGCACAGAGCCTGTTAGGGATTCTCTCTCTCTCCATCTATCTGTCTCTCTGTGCAATCTCTGTCTCTCTTAAAAATAAATAAATAAATAAATAAAATGAGCCAAAAACCATATAACTCTGAATTTATTTGTAACCTCTTTTGAGTTGGAAAGATCCCTGAGATCAATGTAAGATTTGAGGAGAATTTGATGGAGACTTGGAGAAAAAAACACCTCTCAGGTACGGGTTTGTGCCAAGAATGTGGTCTTGACAGCTGTGGCACCCGCCCGGCCCCAGTCTGCACTGTCTTCTTGTCTTCAGGTTGAGCCTGTTAAGCAGGCCTCGTTCCTGGCCTCGAATGAACCCCAGACCTGGAGTGTAAAAGTAGGCTTCCAGACCACGCTTCCCTGGTGTTGCTGCCTAGGTGTGATTTTTTTTTTTCTGTGGGATCAATCTGTTTTGATTTTTTTTAAAAAAACTTGGAAAAATTGCTACGTTGGATCTTTAGCTGTACTCAGAAAATATTTCTTACAACTTCTTTCTGCTAAGATTTGTGCTGGGGAGTCCCTTCCACAGGCTGTACCCCAGAGGTCTTTTTCAGCACTTTTGAGTGGAAGCCTGGAGGCTGTGGGAGGTCAGTGTGCCTCATGTCTACAGAATGGATGGATATCAAAACATAGCTGGGGAAGGGAGAAAGTGGCAAGGTTCCGAGGCTTGTAGTAAAGCTCGGCCACTTTTTCCTCTGCCCTGTGCAAAGAACGGCCTCCCGAGTTCCCTCTCCTCCCTGGCTGCTCCTGACCCCGTCCTGTGTGGCCCCAGAGAGAGACCAGGTGGAGGGGTGTCTGTGCACCAGTTTCCAGGCTGCATGACCATCAGCATTGAGGGAAGGTTCAGATGCCTGAAGGTTCAGATGGCCATCCATTTTGGGGACAGAGCCTCATGCTGGGAGCCAGGTGGTGCCGGGGGCTGTCTGAGAGCTTGATATTTTCAGCTTTCCGGGTTGTGGGGCATCTGGCATTTACTGAATTTGGTGGGCGAATCTCAGAAGTGGCCTAATATGTGAATGCACATTGGGGGCTGTATGTGTGGGGGGTTCCCACGCCAAGGAATTCTCTGTAATGCCAGCTGGGTGTCTTACAATTTAACTCAATTCTGACACTACATGGAGACAGCATCAGATCCCACAGGAAAGGGGTCACTTCCAGGAGACGACAACCCACTTCAAATGCTAACTATAAGTAGCAGGCCTACAGCTAAAGCAATAACAATAAAAATGATCCAATTAAAAAAATAACAAAAGGCTTGAACAGACATTTCTCCAAAGAACACATAAAAATGGCCAATAGATACATGAAAAGAGGCTTACATCACTAATCATCAGGGGAATATAAATAAAAATCACATTCATAATCATCCTCACGCCTGTGAGAATGGCCACCATCAAAAAGACAAGACATCGTGTTGTTAGGGATGCTGAGGAAAGAGAAACCTCTGCACTGTTGGGAAGGTAAATTGGTATAGCTACTGTGGAAATTCATATGGAGATTCCTCAAAAAATTAAAACTACCATGTGTCCAACAATCTCACTTCTGGGTACATTTGCGACAACAAGGTTGGACCTTAAGAGCATTATGCTAAGTGAATTAATGTAGACAGTGGAAGATAAATGTTATATGACTTATTTCACTTGTAAGTGAAATCTCCCCAAAACTAGATTCCAGGGTCGAAAGGTTTTCATGGGAATTCTACCAAACATTTAAGGAAGAGTTAACACCTATTCTCTTGAGGCTGTTCCAAAAAATAGAAATGGAAGGAAAACTTCCCAACTCTTTCTCTTGAACCAACATTACCTTATTCCAAAGCCAGGCAAAGATCCCACTAAAACTGGAGAACTATAGACCAATTTCCCTGATGAACATGGATGCAAAAAAATCCTAAGATATTAGCCAACCGAGTCCAATAATACATTAAAAGAATTACTCACCATGACCAAGTAGGATTTGTAGTTGGGATGCAGAGTTGGTTCAATATCTGCAAAAAATCAGTGTGATTCATCACATCAAGAAAAGAATGGACAGGATCCATACTATCTTCTCAATAGATGCAGAGAAAAGCATTTGACAAATATGTCTTTCTTGATAAAATTCCTCAAGAAAGTAGGGATAGAAGGGTCATACCTCGAGATCATAAAAGCCACATATCAAAGACACAATGCTAATATCATCTTCAATAGGAAAAATCTGACAGATTTCCCCCTAACGTCAGTAACAAGACAGGGATGTCTACTCTCACCACTGTTATTCAACATAGTAGTAGAACACAAAGAAAAAAAAATCATCCAAATCGGCAAGAAGGAAGCCTTTCACTCTTCGCAGATGACATGATACTCTATACGGAAAACCCAAAAGACTCCAACAAAACACTGCCCGAACTGATCCATGAATTCAGCAAAGTTGCTGGATATAAAATCAATGCACAGAAAAATTGGTGGCATTCCTATGCACCAACAATGAAGCAACAGAAAGAAAAATCAAGTAATTGATCCCATTTACAATTGCATCAAAAACAATAAAATACCTAGAATAAACCTAACCAAAGAGGTGAAAAATCTATACACTGAAAACTTTAGAAAGCTTATGAAAGGAAGAAGACACCAAAAAAAAAAATAGAAAAATATTCCATGCTCCTGGATAAGAAGAAATATTTTTAAATTATACTACCCAAAGCAATCTAAAATCAATGCAATCCCTACAACACCAGCATTCTTCACAGAGCTAGAACAAACAATATTAAAATTTGTATGGAAACAGAAAAGACCCCAAATACCCAAAGCAATCTTGAAAAAGAAAACTAAAACAGGAAGCTTCACAATCCCGGACTTCAACCTGTATTGCAAAGCTGTAATCATCAAGAAATTATGATACTGGCAAAAAACAGACAGAGCAAAGGAACAGAATGGAGAAACCAGAAATGGACCCACAAACATACAGCCAACTAATCTTTGACAAAGCAAGAAAGGCTATCCAATGGACTAAAGACAGTGTCTTCAGCAATTGATGTTGGGAAAACTGGGCAGTGACATGCAGAAAAATCAACAAGGACCACTTTCTTACACCAGACATGGTGTAAGAATAAACTCAACATGGATGACTTAAATGTAAGACAGAAATCCATCAAAATCCTTGAGGAGAAAGCAGGCAAAAACATCTTGGACCTTAGCCGCAGCAACTTCTCAACACGTCTCCAGAGGCAAGGAAAAAGCTAAAACGAACCATTGGGACCTCATCAAAATGAAAAGCTTCTGCACATCAAAGGAAAAAATCAGCAAAACTAAAAGGCACCTGACAGAATGGGAGAAGATATTTGCAAATGACAAATCAGATAAAGGGTTAGTATCCAAAATCTATAAAGAACTTATGAAATTCAACACCAAAAATCAAATAATCCAGTGAAGAATGGGCAAACTACATGAATGGACACTTCCTCAGAGAAGACATCCAGATGGCCAACAGACACATGAAAAGATGCTCAACGTCATTCATCATCAGGTAAATACAAATCAAAACCACAATGAGATATCACCTCACACCTGGTAGAGTGGCTAACATTCACAACTCAGGCAACAGATGTTGGGAAAGGCTGAGGAGACAGAAGATTTTAAAACAAACAAGATTTTAAAACAAAAACTGTAACGAGATGAAGAAAAGCACTATGTCATAATAAAAGGCACTATCAGTCAAGAAGATCGAACAATTGTAAATATTTGTGCCCTAAACTTGAAACACCCAAATATGCAAATAAATTAACAAAAATAAAGGAATTCAGTAACACAACAAGAGAGTATTTTAACACCCCACTTACAACAATGAACAAATAGATCATCTAAGCAAAAAACAAGGAAACATTAGATTTGAATGACATGGACCAGATGGACTGAACAGATATATTCAGAATATTTAATCCTAAAACAGAAGAGGTACCTGGGTGGCTCAGTTGTTTAAGCATCTGGCTTCAACTCAGGTGATGATGTCACAGCTCGTGAGTTCAAGCCCTGCATCAGGCTCTGAACTGAGAGCCCAGACCCTGGAGCCTGCTTTAGATTCTGTCTCTCTCTCTTTGTCCCTCCCCCATTAACACTCTCTCTTTCAAAAATAAATAAACATCAAAAAATTTAAACTAGGCAGCAGAATACACATTATTTCAAGTGCACATGGGATATTCTCCAGAATAGATTACATACTAGATCACAAATCAGGCCTCATCAAGTACAAAAAGATTGAGATCATACCATACATTTTTTCTGACCACAATGTTATGAAACTTGAAGTCAACCACAAGAAAAAATTTGGAAAGAACACGAATACATGGATGTTATACAATATTCTATTAAAAAATAAGTGGTTCAGCCAGGAAATAAAAAATGAAATTAAAAAAATACACGGAAACAAATGAAAATGATAGCTCAACAGTCCAAAACCTTTGGGTTGTAGCAAAAGTGATCAATAAAGGGAATTTTATAACAATTCAGGCTGACCTCATGAACCAAAAAAAAATCTCAGGTAAACAACATAAATCACACCTAAAAAACTAGAAAATAATGAAACAAAAGCCAGCAGACAAGGGGAAGTGATAAACGTTAGGGCGGAAATAAATGATTTAGTTTGAACAGATTAATGAAATCAAGATCTGTTTAATTGAAAAAAATAATATTGAAAAACCTCTACCCAAACCTATGAAAAAGAAAAGGGAAACGTCACAAATAAATAAAATCACAAAGGAGAGAGGAGAAATAACCAACACCACAGAAATACAATTATAAGAAGATACTTAAAAAAACCTATATACCAACAAACTGGATGACCTAGAAGAAATGGATAAATTCTTAGAAATTTAAATTACCAAAACTGAAACAGGAATAGATTTGCACAGACCAATAACCAGCAAAGAAATTGAATCAGTAGGAGTCAAAAGAAACTCCCAAAAAACATAAATCCAGTATCAGCTTCACAGATGAATTCTACCAAATATTTAAAGAAGAGTTAAAACCTATTTTCGCACAAATATCAAAAAAATAGAAAAGATATAAAACCCAAATTCATTCTGCAAGACCATCACCCTGATACCAAAACAAGATAACACAAGAGAGCCACAGGCCAATTTTTCTGATGAATATACATGCAAAAATTCTGAACAAAATGCTACTAAATCAAATCCAACAACACATTAAAAGAAATTATTCACCATGATCAAGTGGGATTTATTCTTGTGTTGCAAGTGTGGTTTAATACTGGTAAATCAATTAACACAATAATACATCATATTAACAAGAAAAAATATAAGAACCATATGATCATTTCAATAAATGATAAACACCCTCAGAAAATTAGGGATAGAGGAAACATACTTCAACTAATAGAAATCATTGCCATTACATTATAAAAGAAAAAGGTAGAATTATCTCATAAAGGAATTTCATTTGGCCACATGCCTAAAAAACACCCATTATCTCCCATGATGCCATTAGTAAAGTTATCAACTGCAGCACAAACTTTAACATTTTTATGGCCTAATTTGATATCTTTGCACAGCACTGTAGAACTCTGTTTCAATCATGTAATCTTCCCAACAATTCTATGAGGTAGATATGTTGGAAGAGGTTATCAAGAGGAGATGACCACTGGTTGACCCACAAGCTGGACCTGGAGAGTTAGAGGAACTTCACCTTCTCCCCTGTCCTCAGAAGGTACATTCTGCATACTATTTCCGTACTAGCAGCCATTTCAAAGATGTAGCCTTGAAAGAGTAGTATTGTTGAGGGCTGTGGCCTGAATATATGACTAAATCCATTTAAGTCCTCTATGTAAAACTAAGATTTTGGCAGGCAGGTGCAGAAATCTACTTGTCTCACAAACATCGTATGTAAGTTCTATTGCTTATTAAACCCGGCCACCCAGCAATTCATTGTGGTCTGCCTCCTCTGTACAAGGACATTTCAAATTTCAACTGGGAAACTTGGTTGCGAAGCAAGATACTACTATTCTCATTTTCAAGTGGATATAAGGCAGGAACAGGTTCAGTATGATTACATAGCCAGGAAGTAATGAATCCAAGAACAATTTGTGCTTCTTAGCATATCACATTTGACCTCCTTTATCTCCCAGATATTTACTTCTAGATCGCTCCCTTTATTGTGCCTTGGTATTGTTTTTTGTGGTGGAAATTGAAAGGCAGAAGCATCCTGCCTTATCCTTTTTATAGCACCACAGCAGAGCTATCTTTTACATGTTTTCATAGAAAATTTCAAGCCATTTCTTAAACAGGAAGACACAGAGTTACAGAGAGTGACTTCATAATCAGCACTGGGAAATATATTTCATTGAGTGGTACTGAAGCAGGTAAAATTAAAGTCTCTTGACAAAAATGTTAGACTTTCTCTTTGAAAATAACAATCTCTATCCACAACCAGCATTGCTTGTATTCAAGACATCAGACTCATTGTCTAATTCTAGTCTCTGGATTAGTTTCAAAGAGCTGATAGAGAAAATATGACACTATTAGAGAGCCTTGGACCTTCTTCTTACCCTGAGATGTTCTGGCTATTAGCACAATTGATGCTCAAGATGATCATGAGATATTCACTCCTTTTCTCTGTTAAAGCTCCTGGGAGACTTTGTTTCAAATAGAAAACAAATTGAGAGACATCAATGGAATATGCCCAAGTCACTTTCCAGGAACTTATTGTCAAAAGAGAAGTGAATCTGTTACCATTTGGAGGCACAGCCTAGAATTATGTAGTGTGGAATGAACTAATAGAAGAGATAAAAATGAAAATGAATGAGATGAAAAAATAGATAAACCTATCCATTCAGATAAAAAAGTCATGTCAGGAAACTACACACTCACTGAAAAAAGACTAAGCATATGCTTGCTGGGGAAATGCACACTTACTGAAGACAGACTAACAATATGCCTGCTTTTCCTCCTCCTTCAGCCATCTTCTGCCCCTCCTGCCCTCACTCTGGCTGTGCTCTGGGTGGTCTGGAAAAGGGTTAACTCATCAGGACGAAGTAGCTCAGCTAAAGCCCTACAAGGTAAGTAGCTAATACCAGCGCTGGTAGGTGAACTCTCCTAGACTATTGGCCTCTAACCCCTGGACACTCTCTTTCTCCAGCAAGGCTACTTCTTGCAAACATAAAACTCAAACATGGTCAGCCAAGTGTTTCTTGCTCCCCTCCCAAGTTCTCTGTCCTAGTTAGTTCAGGCTGCTATAGAAAAATACCACAAATTGGGTAGCTTGTTAAACAATGGAAGTTTATTTCTCACATTCTAGAGGCTGAAAATCCAAGATCAATACGCTAACATGATCATGTTCTGGCAAAGGTCTTCTTCCGAGTTGCAGACTGCTGACTCCTCACTGTGTTCTCATTCATTTGGTGGAAGGTGTCAGCTAGCACTGTGGAGTTTCTTTCATGTCACTAATCCCATTCATAAGCGCTTCTCCTCCATGACCTAATCACTTTCCAAAAGCTCCACCTCTTAACACCATCACCATGGGCATTAGGATTTCAACACATGAATTTCAGAGGAAAATATTCAGACCACAGCACTCTCCATGTATATGTAAAGTTGCACCATGGCAGGATACTTGGAGAACTTTCCATGGTTCATCCAGTTGTGTCTACTAAGCATCCCACACGTGACAATAAGCTGATCTTTTAAAAATTATATCCAATTTATCTCCCTTTATGCTTACCCCTGAAAGAGCAGACCTAGGCTGGCTGACTAGTGACTATGGCCCCGACATGGTCACAGAAAGAAGTTCCTGCTCAAACCTCAGAACACCCCTCCTCCCCTTAAGTAACTTATTGATGCATTCTTCTGAAGTCTGAGGTGGGAGGAAGGGGAGTGTGAGAGGCGTGGAAAGTGTGAGTAAAAGAGGGAAGGCTTCTCTCAGGTAGGGGCCAGAGGCAGGAGCCCTCAACCCTGTCCAGGTTTAGAATGACCTGGACATTCTACCCCTCCCCAAACCAATTAATCAGAGCCTCTGGGGATGGTGTTTGGTGCTAGGTATTTATATTGCACATCAAGGCTGATAGCCAATGGTTAATAGGTGACCAGTGAGAAATGTTCTGTATACACTGAGGCCAAACATGTTAGAGATCCTCAGACACAGTGGTTCTTAACCTTCAGGTGCATCAGAATCTCTTGAAGACTTGTTCAAACACAGATTGCTGAGCCCCACCTCCGGAGTTTCTGATTCAGTGGGTCTGTGACCACCATGTCCAACATTTGCATTTTTAACAAGTTCCAGGTGACGCTGATAATTGCTGATCTGGGACCACACTTTGGCAGCCAATCGGCTGAGTCCACAACCCTTCCCCAGCCAATCGGCTAAGACTATGATCCCTATAAAACCTTTGTGCCTTTGAAACTCTCTCTGGTAGCTCACTGCTGCATCAGTGCAGGTAGGAGATTGAGCTCGAGCTAGCTCGAATAAAAGTTCTTTGCTTTTGCCTCGGACTCGTCTCCCTGGTGGTCTTTGGGGATCACGAATTCTGGGCATAACACCCTTTGTGTCGCTGCCTTATGGCATGTTACCTATGTGACAAAACTCAAAACGAAGTAAATCTCCTTCCTTTATAGTAGTTTTTATTCCAAAATCTAAAAAGCCTTAAGGATGAAGAATTATGGAAAGAAAAATCACAGTCTTTGCAGTGAGACAAAGCTGGGTGCGAGTCCTGGCCCTGGCAACGTGAACTATGCATCCACAAGCCAACCACATAATTTCTTATGGGAAACTGGAGTAAATAATTCTTACAGTATTCTGCAGGTTTTCTGAGTTTTATTGCATAACGGACTCTCTGGGGCCAAGCATAGACAAGAGACCCATGGAAGAGGGTAGGAAGGGAGGAGAGGCAGTGTTTGCTACACGGACTGGCAGAAGGGAGCTGGGGCAGTGGAGGGATAGCTCGCCCGGCAAGGCAGAGCATCTGTCTGGCTTGCAAAAGCGGAGGGGCTAGACTCCATGAGTTCTGACAGCCAGCAGGACTTAACATCTGGAAGTTTAAAAGTCAACAGCTCTGCTCTTGGAGAGCAGGGAGGGTGAGAGGACGCCAAGAGGGAAAGTTGTTGAGCCCCAGAAAGACAAAGCTCAGCTCGGCAGGGGAACAAAGGTGCTGGGAAGTGCCATTTCTCTCTCCCATCCCTCAGCCAAAATTCTAAAGGTATACAAGTTCTCTCACTGAACTTGCACTGCGCAAATGCCCAACACTGTGCTTCTGTGGATCCATCCCTCTGATGGGCCTGCCTCCCTCCCCCTGCTGCAGGGCCCCTCCCAAAGGGGACCACCAACAGCAAAGCAAGCTAAGCCTGCCTCTCCCATCACTGTGCACCTTGCAGATCCACCCCAGCTAAAACACCCTTGGCCAGATACCATCAAAACAGCACCACAAGCCTGGCAGTGTGCAAGCAGCCCAGACAGGGGCCACACCACTCCACAGTGAGTCCTGCCCCTGGGAGAGGGGGGAAGATAAGGTATACACCAGTCTGTGGCCCCAGCAGTGGACTGGGGGCAGACATTGGGTCTGATTGCGGCTTTGCCCACCAACACAAGTTACTCCAGACAGCACAGGGGAAGGGCCCTGCAGTTTGGAGCTACCCCAGGGACTACCCAAAATGATGAAACGGAAGAAATCTCAAAAGAAACTCCAGGAAGTAGCGGCAGCTAACAAATAGATCAAAACCGATTTAAGCAATATAATGGAACAAGAATTTAGAATAATCACTGGGCTTGAAAAAGCATAGAGGACAGCATAGAATCTATTGCTACAGAGATCAAGGGACTAAGAAATAGTCATGAGGAGCTAAAAATTGCTATATATGAAGTGAAAAATAAAACGTAGGAGGCCATAGCATGGATTGAAGAGACAGAGGGGAGAATAGGTGAATTAGAAGATAAAAGTATGGAAAAAGAGGAAGCTGAGAAAAAGAGATAAAAAAAATCCAGAAATATGAGAGGAGAATTAGAGAATAAAGTGATGAAATCAAACAGAACAGTATCCATATCATAGGAATTCCAGGGGAAGAATAGAGAGAAAGGGGCTGAAGGTGTACTTGAACAAATCATAGCTGAGAATACCCATGATCTGGGGAGGAAAAAGGAATTGAAATCCAAGAAGCACAGAGAACTCCCTTCAGACATAACTTGAATCAATCTCTGCATGACATATCATAGTGAAACTGGCAAAATACAAGGATAAAGAGAAAATTCTGAAAGCAGCTAAGGATAAACTTACATGCTTTAATTTACAGAGGTAGACACATAAGAGTGGTAGCAGACCTATCGAAATCTGGCAGGGCAGAAAGGAATGGCAGAATATCTTCAATGTGATGAACAGGAAAAATATACAGCCAACAATCCTTTATCCAGCAAGTCTGTCATTCAGAATAGAAGGAGAGATAAAATTTTCCGAAACAAACAAAACTGAAGGAATTCATCACCACTAAACCTGCCCTACAAGAGATCCTAAGGGGGATTCTGTGAGTGAAATGTTTCAAGAACCACAAAGGACCAGAGACATCACTACAAGCATGAAACCTAAAAACATCACAATGACTCTAAACACATATCTTTCTATAATAACACTGAATGTAAATGGACTAAAGGCTCCAAACAAAAGGGTATCATAATGGATAAAAAAAAAACAAGACCCATCTATTTTCTGTCTACAAGAGACACTTTTTCGACAGGAAGACTCAGATTGAAAGTGAGGTGATGGAGAACTACCTATCATGCTACTGGAAGTCAAAAGAAAGCTGGAGTAGCCATACTTATATCAGACTAACTAGACTTTAAATTAAAGGCTGTAACAAGAGATGAAGAGGGCATTATAAAATAATTACGGGGTCTGTCCATCAGGAAGAGCTAACAATTATAAATGTCTATGTGCCTAAGATGGGAGCCTCCAAATATATGAAACAATCACAAACATAAGCAACCTTCTTGATAAGACTGTGGTAATTGCAAGGGACTTTAATACCCAACTTACAACAAAGGATAAATCATCTAGACACAGGATCAATAAAGAAACAAGGACCTTCTTTTTTGGCCAGAACCACAATCTTCCAGTAATTCGCCAAAATGACCAACACAAAGGGAAAGAGGAGAGGTACTTGATATATGTTCTCTAGGCCTTTTAGAAAACATGAAGTTGTTGCTTTGGCTAAGTACATGCGAATCTAAAATAAAGGTGATATTTTGGACATCAAGGGAATGGGCACTGTTTAAAAAGGAATGCCCTGCAAATGTTACCATGGCAAAACAGGAAGAGTCTACAGTGTTACCCAGCATGCTGTTGCCCTTGTAAACAAGTTAAGGGCAAGCTTCTTGCTAAGAGAATTAACGTATGTATTGAGCACGTTAAGCACTCAAAGAGCTGAGATAGCTTCCTGAAAAGTGTGAAGGAAAATGATCAGAAAAAGGAAGCGAAGGAGAAAGGTACTTGGATTCAACTGAAGCGCCAGCCTGCCCCACCCAGAGAAGCAAACTTTGTGAGAACCAATGGAAAGGAGACTGAGCTGTTGGAACCCATTCCCTATGAAATCATGGCATGATACATGTAAAAAAAAAAAAAAGACATCAAGACTGTAAAATTATTCCTTTTAATTGAGTAGCAGCATGGTATCCTCTTCCACAAAGAAGTAAAGAAAATTTTATATCCAAAATCATTGGGGGACGGCTTTATTCAAATTCTGTGGTTTTTGAGACACCTGGATGACTCATTTAAGCATCTGACATTGGCTCAGGTCATGATCTTGCAGTCCATGAGTTTGAACATCAGACTCCGTGCTGACAGCTCAGAGCCTGGACCCTGGATTCTGTGTTTCCCTCCTTCTCTGCCCTGCCCTGCTCATGCTCTGTCTCTGTCTCAAAAATAAAGATTAAAAAAAAGAGAGAAAAAAGAAACAAGGACCCTGAATGATGCACTGGATCAGGTGGACTTGACAGATATATTTAGAACTCTGCATCGCAAAGCAACAGAATATAATTTCTTCTCGAGTGCACATGGAACATTGTCCAAGATAAATCATATACTGGGTCACACAACAGCCTTTCATAAGTATAAAAGAATTGAGATCATACCAGGCACAATTTCAGACCACAATGCTATGAAACTTGAAATCAACCACGGGAAAAAGTCTGTGAAACCTCCAAAAGCATGGAGGTTAAAGAACACCCTACTAAAGAATGAATGCATCAACAAGGCAATTAGAAAAGAAATTTAAAAATATATGGAAACAAATGAAAATGAAAATAAAACAATCCAAATGCGTTGGGTTGCAGTGAAGGCAGTCCTGAGAGGAAAATACATTGCAATCTAGGCTTAGCTCAAGAAACAAGAAAAATCCCAAATACAAAATCTGACACTACACTTAGAGGCAATAGATGAACAGCAAACACCCCAAACCCATCAGAAGAAGAGAAATAATAAGTATAAGAGCAGAAAAAAATATATAGAATCTAAAAAAACTGGAGAGAAGCTCAATGAAACCAAGTGTTGGTTTTTTGAAAAAACAAACAAAATTGATAAACCTCTAGCCAGGTTTCTCAAAAAGAAAAGGGAGATGACCCAAAAAGATAAAATCGTGAATGAAAATGGAATGATTACAACCAATCCCTCAGAAATACAAGCAATTATCAGGGAATACTATGAAAAATTATATGCCAAAAAACTGGACAACCTGGAAGAAATGGACAAATTCCTAAACACCCACACACTTCCAAAACTCAAACAGGAAGAAATAAAAAACTTGAACAGACCCATAAACAGTGAAGAAATTGAATCAGTTATCAAAAATTTCCCAACTAATAAGAGTCCAGGACCAGATGGCTTCCCAGGGGAATTCTACCAGATATTTTTTTTTTTTTACGTTTATTTATTGGGGGTAGGGTCAGAGAGAGGGAGACACAGAATCTGAAACAGGCTCCAGGCTCTGAGCAGTCAGCACAGAGCCCGATGCGGGGCTCGAACTCACGGACAGCGAGATCATGACCTGAGCCGAAGTCGGCCGCTTAACCGACTGAACCACCCAGGCGCCCCTCTACCAGATATTTAAAGCAGAGATAATAGCTATCTTTAAGCTCTTCCAAAAAATAGAAAGGGAAGGAAAACTTCCAGACTCACTCCCGAAGTCAGCATTACTTTGATTCCCAAACCAGAAAGAGACCCAGCAAAAAAAGAGAACTACAGGCTATTATCCCTGATTGAGGGTGCAAAAATTGTCAATAAGATATGAGCAAATTGACTTCAACCGCATATAAAAAGAATTATTCACTATGATCGAGTGGGATCCATTCTTGGACTGCAGGGCTGGTTCAACATTCTCAAATCAATGTGATACATCATATTAATAAAAGAAAAGATAAGAACATGATCCTGTCATTCGATGCAGAAAAAGCATTTGACAAATTCAGCATCCTTTCTGAATAAAACCCTCGAGAAAGTCGGGATAGAAGGAGCATACTTAAATTTTTTTTTTCAACGTTTTTTATTTATTTTTGGGACAGAGAGAGACAGAGCATGAACGGGGGAGGGGCAGAGAGAGAGGGAGACACAGAATCGGAAACAGGCTCCAGGCTCCGAGCCATCAGCCCAGAGCCCGACGCGGGGCTCGAACTCACGGACCGCGAGATTGTGACCTGGCTGAAGTCGGACGCTTAACCGACTGCGCCACCCAGGCGCCCCTAGAAGGAGCATACTTAAACATCATAAAAGCCACTTAGGAAAAGCCCACAGCTAATATCTTCAATGGGGAAAAACAGAACTTTCCCCCTGAGATCAGGAACACCACAGGGATGTCCACTCTCACTGCTGTTGTTTAAAGAAGTGTTGTAAGCAATCAGACAATAGGAAATAGAAGGCATAAAAATTGACAAGATGATGTCAAGCTTTCACTTTTTGCAGATGACATGATATTATACATGGAAAACCTGACAGACTCCACCAAAATCTACTAGAATTGATACATGAATTCAGCAAAATCACAGGATACAAAATTAATGTACAGAAATCAGTTGCATTTTTGTACACTAATAATGAAGCAAAAGAAAGAAAAATAAACTGATCCGATTCACAATTGCACCAAGAATCATAAAATACCTAGGAATAAACCTAACCAAAGATTTAAAAGATCTTTACGCTGAAAACTATAGAAAGCTTATGAAGGAAATTGAAGAAGATATAAAGAAATGGAAACATGTTCCATGCTCATGGATTGGAAGAATAAATATTGTTAAAATGTCAATACTACCCAAAGCTATCTACATATTCATTGCAATCCAAATCAAAATTGCACCATCATTCTTCTTGAAGCTAGAGCAAGCAATCTTAAAATTTGTATGGAACCACAAAACACCCCGAATAGCCAAAGTAATAATGAAGAAGACCAAAGCAGGAGGCATCACAATCCCAGACTTTAGCCTTTACTACAAAGATGTAATCATCAAGACAGCATGGTATTGGCACAAAAACACACAGACCAATGAAATAGGAGAGAGACCCCAGAATTGGACCCACAAATGTATGACCAACTAATCTTTGAAAAAGCAGGAAAAATCCAATGGAAAAAAGACAGTCTCTTTAACATAACAACTGGTGCCTGGAGAACTGGGCAGCAACATGCAGAAGGATGAAATTAAACAAATTTCTCACACCATTCACAAAAATAAACTCAAAATGGATAAATGACCGGAATGTGTGACAGGAAACCATCAAAACCCTAGAGGAGAAAGCAGGAAAAAAACCTCTCTGACAGCCACACCAATTTCTTACTTGACACCTCTCCAAAGGCAAAGGTATTAAAAGTAAAATTGAACTATTGGGACCTCATGAAGATAAAAGGCTTTTTCATTGCAAAGGAAACATCAACAAAAATAAAAGAAAACCAACAGAATGGGAAAAGGTATTTGCAAATGCCCTATCGGACAAACGGCTAGTATCCAGAATCTATAAAGAACTCACCAAACTCCACACCCGAAAAACAATCCAGTGAAGAAATGGGCAGAAGACATGAGTAGACACTTCTCTAAAGAAGGCATCCGGATGGCCAACAGTCACATTAAAAGATGCTCATGGTCACTCTTCAGGGAAATACAAATCAAAACCACACTCAGATATCACCTCACGCTGGCTAAAATGAACAAATCAGTAGACTATAGATGCTGATGAAGATGTGGGGAAACGGGAAGCCTCTTGCACTGTTGGTGGGAGTGCAAACTCGTGCAGCCACTCTGGAAAACAGTGTGGAGGTTTCTAAAAGAGTTAAAAATAGTTCTACCCTATGACCCAGCAATAGCACTGCTAGGATTTTACCCGAGACACAGGACTGCTGAAGCATAGGGGCACTTGTAGCCCAATGTTTATAGCAGCACTTTCAACAATAGCCAAATTAGGGAAAGAGCTTAAATATCCAACTGATGAATGGATAAAGAAATTGTGGTTTATATACACAATGGAATACTACATGGCAATGAGAAAGAATGAAATCTGGCCTTTTGTAGCAACGTGGATGCAACTGGAGAGTTATGCTAAGTGAAATAAGTCATACAGAGAAACACAGATACCATGTGTTCACTCATGTGGATTCTGAGAAACTTGACAGAAGACCATGAGGGAAGGGGAGAGGGAAAAAAGAGAGGGAGGGAGCAAAACCATAAGAGACTCTTAAAAACAGAATAAACTGAAGGTTGATGGGGGGTGGGAGGGAGGGGAAAGTGGGTGATGGGCATTTTGGAGAGCACCTTTGGGGATGAACACTGGGTGTTGTATGGAAACCAATTTGACAATAAATTTCCTATTAAAAATTATTAGACTTCATAAAAATTTGTTTCCTTTCCCTTTCTTTTTTCCCACTTCTACCCCTTAACCTCTTTCTTTACATACTTATGAGACTTAATTTTGATTGAAATTTGGTTGTTTGCAGAGTCAAGCCATTTTCATCAGCTGTAGATTTATTACTATCAAGTTGCAAAGGAAAAAATGCCACAGACTTTAAAAACAATTCATGCGACTTTTTCCTCAAAATATTCTCAGCAATGTCAGTAACATTTATTGAAAGACCCCATGGTGATTACTTTGAAAATTATAAGCGTTCTAAAAGTTCTGGTCTGTGGAAATAATATTAGGTGTTTGACAATGGTCAATCTTGCCATGTTAAGCACCCGTTCTCTTGAAGAAACCACTCTATCCTGTGAGAACAAAAATGAACAATAAGCAGCCTTAGATTTCCTCCCTGATACATATGTTTTGAGAATTAAAGTGAAAAAATGATACACCTGAAACACTTTTAACTATCCAAAAAATAGGGGAAGTAATAGGAATATTTCAATCACAATGACAAACTCAACTGGCTTAAACAAACAAAAAAGTAAAGGAATTATTGACTGATGCAATTGAAGTCCAGGAATCTTTAGCTTCAGGAATGGCTAGATCACACGCTCAAGTGTTAACATAATCAGTGTGTGTACATGTGTATGTGTGTACTCCATTCTAGCATGCTTTCTGTATCAGTTTCTTTTTCAGACAGGTCTTCCTTTATGCTAATAAGAGCCTCAGATTCATGTTCTCACAGTTCAGCAACTGTAGTAGAAAGAGAGCTTCTCTTTCCTGTTAGTTACAACAAAAATCCCAGATTGCATCTCAGCCCAGTAAGGACCATGTAACTCTCCATGAACCAATTACTGAGGTCCACTAGATGGAATGTTATGATTGGTGAGACACAGCTCATACACTCTTCCCTGAAGTTGGGAGACTATCTCATCTAATCACATGGACACATATAGTAAAATTAGGGTGGTGTTTCCTGAAGGAACAAGAAATTTATACTGAAAGTGCAAAAACACTATAGGGTGTATTGGTTAAAATTTTTTTGGAATGTGAGTGCAAGAACAACCCAAAATTATAGCGGTTTAAACAAAAATAGAAGTTTATTTCTCTCCTACTTTCAAGAATCCCAGTGGTGGTCTCATTAGAACTAAGATATTCAAAGGTGTAAGATATCCAGATCAGTTACCTCGTCATTGCACGGTATAGTTCCTCTGTTCTAAAGGTCACCTCATAGTCTAATATGGATGCTGCAGCTCCAGCTATTACATCGTGGAAATTATGACCAAATGACAACACAGCCATTTGGTTGTATCTAGCTAATATATGGCCTGGAGTCTTGGAATATACGGCCTTTGAGTTACCATGCACAAGCCAAAAATAGGGGGTTAAAATACGTGGTTTTCAGATGAGAAAGATGAATAATAGGGAAAATCTAAAAGTCCTTACTACACATATTTAAATAAACAGTACAAAATAAGGAATAAGTGCTAAGACAAAATAAGATAATGATGGGTTTGGCTTTATATTTTGGGAACATTAAGCAGCTATAATTCCTGCTTATGATATTCCATGATTTAATAATTGCTTTTATCTTTTTAATAATTTTCACACTGAAAACAAAAAAAACCTTATTAAGCTCCTTGCATGCTGTGACAAAATTTTTAATACTCTTCTGTATCAAGAACACAATCTCTGGTAAATGAATGAGCATTTGACAAATCAATTAATGGCTTAAATGAACACAGAGTATTTTCTTTATGGTAAAAGACTCTTTCCATTTGATTTTAAGCGGCATAATTTCTTCTCACAGATTACTTCCAGATATTTTTTAAGAAGCAGGATGACCCAGAGGTACCTGGGTAGCACAGTTGGTTAAGCGTCAGACTCACAACTCACGAGTTTGAGGCCCACATTGGGCTCTCTGTTGTCCACGTGGAGCCTGCTTTGGATTCTCTGTCCCCCTTTCTCTCTGCCCCTCCTTTGCTCATTCTCTCTATATCACTCTCTCTCTCCCTCTCAAAACTAAACATTAAAAAAAATTTAAGTTTTTTTAATGCCTCACCCAACTTTATGTGAGAAAAAGAAACTCTTCTTTCTTTAATGGCCTGACTAATGGGAGAACAGATGGAAATAAAAAAGGGAAGTACCACTGGCCAATACTCTGAAAGTGACTGGTTGGGTACCTATGACCCAGAAAGGATCACAAAAGAGACTGATATGATTCATTGTCATCATAACTAAAAGTAATAATAATGACAGCATTTGTATTCATGCAGGGTCTCCTTTCAATTTCATGATTCACCTACAAGACCTCAATTCTCATGCCACCTCCTATCAAAGCAGAGAATGAGGGCAACAAGGAGGTGATGGTCTTTGAGAGCTGTTTGTCAGAGTTCACTCAGTCAGTTCCTGGAAGGTGAGTTCAGTGTTTGGAGGCAGGGTCACTGGCTGGCTTAGCAACTTA
Organism: Panthera pardus; assembly: GCF_024362965.1. Taxonomy (NCBI): domain Eukaryota; kingdom Metazoa; phylum Chordata; class Mammalia; order Carnivora; family Felidae; genus Panthera; species Panthera pardus. The sequence continues at coordinate 19,412,410 of NW_026526788.1, forward strand.
TCCACTATGCTGATTTTAGCATCTTGCTTCTCATTGTCCTCATAGGGAGTCCAGGACAGGTCATGCTGTAGCTTATAGGTACCAAGAAAGTCATGTGGACAATTTGTCCCTTATCCCTTTAGATAATAATAATAAATAGAAAATAGATATAAATAGGGGCGACTCGGTGGCTCAGTTAAGCCTCCAACTTTGGCTCAGGTGATGATCTCGCAGTTCATAAGTTTGAGCCCTGCTTCAGGCTCTGTGCTGACAGATCAGAGCCTGAAGCCTGCTTCATATTCTGTGTCTCCCTCTCTGCCTCTCCCCCACTCATGCTCTGTCTCTCTCTCTCTCAAAAAATATATAGAAACACTTTTTTAAAAAGAGATATAAATATAAATTTATATTTATATAAATAAGAATATATAAGTATATTTATATATGTTTATGTTTATATAAAATATATATAAATAGAAAAATACTGCTGACTTCTCTCTAATTTATAAAGGTAGTAAATGTTGCCAGATTTTTTTCCCCTCTATATCACGAGCTACATGGTGCAAGTCAGCATCTGTTCAAGCATCTTCCAATACCTTCCTGGTTTATTCTTTTTTTTCAATTTCTTTTAATGTTTATTCATTTTCTGAGAGAGAAAGAGACAGATTGTGAGCAGGGGAGGGGCAGAGATAGATGGATACACAGAATCTGAAGCAGACTCCAGGTTCTGAGCTGTCAGTACAGGGCCCAAGGTGGGGTCTAACTCACCAACCGTGAGATCATGACCTGAGTGGTAGTCAGTTGCTAAACCGACTGAGCCACCTGGGCGCCCCTGTTTATTCTTGTCAATATTGGATTTGCTCAGCTATGACCATCAGCTTGTCGGTGTCATTTGCTTGGATGAATTCATCAGCCTTCTGCACATGGTCTGCTAGTGCTAGGATGTAAAAGGGGTCTCTGGCCCGTGGGTGTAGTGGGGGCTCACTAAGGCCAGGCCACTGGGGTTGGTGTGAGCTCCACCAGTGCCCCTGTCACCTGCTGAACTCTTTGTTTTGGGAGACTCCCTCCATCAGCCCCAGCATTGCAGCATCCTCCATTATAACACATGATCCTCCTGATCACTCCAGCAGCACGAGGCAGAAGACCATCAAGCCTAATTTCTTTATTCAGAAATATAGTCTCCAACCTTCAAGGCAAAATCTTAAGATTCTGTTAAACACTGAAAAACTCAGAAGATCTATTGAAATCTATGATTCATGATAGATAGAAGAAACCAGGAAAATAACAAATGGGGAGAAAAGTTAAAGCCAGGAGAGGGAGAATTTTGACACAAGACAAAAAGCTGTTACTCTTCAGGGACCACTATTAGGATCCAAGATCATTGAAATCACCTCAGAATTCATCATTTCAACACAGCAACTGAACAGGTTAAATACCACTTTCGGTTATAACTTTCTCTCCATTCTCCCCCCACCCCATTCAAAGAAATGTATATACATGACTAAAATTTACAATTGTTCAGAAATATACATAAAAGGGAGAAGAATATAGGAAGAGGCATCACTATTTCTTTTTTTTCTTTTTCTTTTTTTTACATTTATTTATTTTTGAGAGACAGAGAGAGCGTGAACAGGGGAGGGGTATGGAGAGAGGGAGACACAGAATCAGAAGCAGGCTCCAGGTTCTGAGCTGTCAGCACAGAGTCCAACACGGGGATCGAACCCACGAACCGTGAGATCATGACCTGAGCCAAAGTCAGACGCTTAACCGACTGAGCCACCCAGGTACCCCAACACTATTTTTTACCGGGGTGCCACTGTCAGAGTCAATGACCAATACCAGGTAAGGGATTTATTATACCCTGTGGTTGGATCTAATTGTAGCCATTAGAAATTAGCTTCTTTCAGATGACAGGTATACTTTCTTATGTCCCAAGTTTTGAAACGTGTTTGTGTTCTTGTGTTTGTCCCCTTGCCTACTCCAGAAGTCTTGGGAGAGGTTTGTCAGGAATGAGCAAGTAAACAAGATGTACAAAAATGGAAAGTGATTAATAGGGCCTATGAGGAAAAAAAAAGAGGAGCTATGAGCACCGAGTGGACAAAAAAGGCGTAGTGAATTGAACTCTGTCCCACAAAAAGAATTGTTCACAGGATGCAGGCAAAAGATGGCAAGATACAAGGAGCTGAAATACAGATAGCAGTGCTCAGGAAATAAAAACTAAAATAAAAAAGAAGGTGTTTTCTGTGATCAAAGGGTTTTCTGTGAAATAAATAGGATGAAGGATACACAAGGACTTCTAAAAAATTAAGATTTCTAGTAAGACTTAGCACTTTAATCTATGTGAATGTATAATTTGATTTAAAAGTAAACAATTATTTAAAAACTAAAAAAGAGAAAGATATTTAAGTCCTAGCTCTTAGTACCTGTATATGTAACCTTATTTGGATAGAGAACCTTGCAAATGTAATCAAGGTTAAATGAAGTTATATGGATTAGGATAAGCCTTAAATCCAATGACTCATGTCTTTATAAGGAGGGAAAGATTTAGAAACACAGATACAGAGATACAGATATACATAGGGGAGAAAAGGCCATGAGCAGACAGGAGCAGAGACTGGAATAACACAGATATAGGCCAAAGAATGCCAATGATGGCCAGGAACTATGAGAAGCCAGAAAGAGGAAAGGAAGGATTCCATGAGCCTTAGAGGGAGTATGGCCCTGCCAGTATCCTTGTTTTCAGAATTCTAGCCTCCAGAACTGTGAGATAAATATCTCTTATTTTAGGTTCATAACTTGTTACAGTAGCCCCAGGAAACTAATACAAGTGAAAACTATATGTCTGGGTCAAATTTTTGTTACATCACCAGGAGCAGGCAGTAGACTCTCCAGAAAATGAAAAATATGTCATTGATCATTTAACCTGAAGGCAGTGAAAATCAGGTTAATAGAAATGAGACTTTGCAGTCCATAGCATACTGTAGTGAATCACCTGATTAAACAACTCCCTGGGATCATCTGGAATAAATTGACTTTGGGGGGCACCTGGGTGGCTCAGTCAGTTGAGCATCCAACTTCGGCCCAGGTCATGAGCTCAAAGTGAGTTCGAGCACTGTTTCAGGCTCTGTGCTTACAGCTCAACACTTGGGAGTCTGCTTCAGATTCTGTGTCTCCCTCTCTCTCTGACCTTGCCTTGCTCATGCTCTCTCTCTCTCTCAAATAAATAATAAACTTTTTTTAATTAAAAAAGAACTGACCTTTGAAGGACATTTAGGGGGAACTGAGCTCCTCTCTGGCCATATAAAGAGCATGAGAAATTCAAAATGTGGGGTGGATATTTCTAATGAAAACAGAAATTTTAAATAGAAGTTCAAATCCTTAAATTATCTGGACTAGGATGAACTAAAGAGTATTATTGTTTAAGCTAACTGGGGACCAAACTCCTTCAGGTTATTGAGTTGACAGTCATGATTTCTTCTTATGTGGTAATTACAGCATTGGTAAAAAAAAGAGTGTGATATCAAGAATTTGAGGATTCATGGCAAGATTTAGAAGATGCTCCCCCAAATGCTCCCCTCCACCCTCTGCCATGAAATTTTCAGACAAATGAATCAGCCTCTATGCCCATGCCTGATGAGGCTACTCCCACCTTCTTAGACACTAACTCTCTTATGTGAATGAATCCTTTTGCCAAAGAAATTCACTTTCAGTGCCTGTCCCGAATCCTTTCTTCTCACCACTGTTCACAGTATTTGGATATAAACTGGAGGAAGTTACAGCCTAAATTTTTAATTGTAGTATGTGGTGGAAATTGCAGAAAAGATACTATATATATCATGGTGGTTAAGAATATAGGCACTAGTGCCAGACTGCCTGGGTTCAAATCTCCTCTGTGCACTGTGTGACCTTAGTCAAGGTCCTTTAGTTTCCTTATCTGTAAAATTGCAATAACAGTTTTACACATTATGGTTTTTGTCATAGAATGAGTTAACATATATAACATGCTTAGAAGAGCTGACATGTAATAAGTGCTATGTTAGTCTTAGTAATTATTGCATGCCATATTAAACTACCATTAGGATACAGTCCCTGAGAGCTCCAACCAAGAAATATTTCTTCGTGCAGTTAGACTTTTCTTGCACTGTTTCCAACCTGATGTTTTTCACACCTTTGGATCACTGTCACCCTCAGCACAGTCAATCCACACATCTATGTTGAGCCCACACATGTGGCTAAAGAAACAAAGACAACAACAAAGCCGTATGCGCTGCTACTAGATTCATCTTATGTGATCTGCAACATGGAAAGAAGTAGAGTTATATAGTGACACCCAAGTAGTAAGTCTCAGGTTAAAGCTTCCCTTTTATGTGTAACTACCATTTACTGAAGACCTTTGGTATGACAGACTATGTGCTTCCCACTTATAAGCTGTTATGCACTGAATGTTCCCCCCCCAAAATTCATATGTTGAAGCTCTGACTCCAATGTGATGGTCTTTGGAGGTAGAGTTGGCTTAGTGTCCTTATAAGAATAGACACCAGAAAGCTCTCTCTCCTTCCCTCCCTTCCTCTCTCCCCTTTCCCCTGCCCCTGCTTCTGCCTCCCTTTTCATTCCCTTCACCTCTCCACTTTTCTCTCTTCTGTGTGAGGACACAGCAAAAGACCAACTATGCTGGTACCCTGATCTCAAACTTCAGCTTCCAGAATTGTGAAAAATTCCTATTGTTTAAGCCACTCCATCTATGGCATTGTCTTATGACAGCCTGATCTAAGACACAGGGATTTATCTACTGTCCTTACAAGGGTGCAAGACACAGTCCCTGCCCTCAGGAAAACTTGAAGTTTAGTGGTTAGGTACTAATCTCAGTGTGAAGATACTCTAGTAGGGAAGTACACCAAAGATAGCTTGAAGAAGAAATATATAAGCTGCCCCCTAGACACACATAACTTTCTGCCAAATACAGAGTTTTTTCCTTTCTTGATGACACTAAGCCATGTAATTTGAAAACAATGTCAAACACTGTTTCTTTCCACCCACTCAAAACTAGGCCAACTTCTCAGGATCTATGCCTTTCTCCTTCTCTCTGTCTCTGCGCATGTGTGTGTGTTGGTGTGTACATGTGAAAATGCACATCTCCCTTCACTTCTGCTCCCACTTGCTTCAAAATTCTTGGAAGAAGTTGGACCAAGAATCACCAATGTCCTGGAGTTTTGAAATAGTCTTACCCTGGTTAAGTGATAGTGGTTTCAGAACCAAGGACAGCAGTTGTTGCCCCATCTCTTCTATCCTGTATTTTGTTTCTATCTACACCTGTAGTAGTGCTGTATTCGGATTTCCCCAGACACAGCTTAAGTCACACCACTCTAAGAAAATAATGCTACTAGTACAATAATAGTAGCAATACATAGCATTGATTTTAGAGCTTAATATATAGTAAACATGTATTATTTAATTTAATTCCCATAACAGCCCTGTAAGGTATTTTTATTATCCCATTTAGGGTTGGGAAACAAATTCAGGAAAACAAGGTCAAGTGTCTTGCCCAAGGTTACAAAGATAGTATGAATTGGAGCCAGAATTGGAATAGAAATTAAGTATTTATTACTATTCAACTTGACATCTCTAATTACATAACTCTTTGCCAAAACTGTTTCCCTGAATAACTTTTTTTACAATACTGTAATATTTTGTTTACAATAACTGTTTTCTAGTAACACTATCATAATCATGAATATTTCACTATAATAACTCTGTTGATCATGATTTAATTAATCTTGGGATATGGAGCTCCCATGAAGCCAGGTAACATGTGGAGTCCCCATTAAGGAGTCATACTGAAATGTTGAGGCAAGAACTCCATAGTTAACTATTGCTTTCAGTCTCAACCTGTGAATGATGCAGTTACTGACACCTGTAGAGAGGAATCAAGAAAGGAAATGGTTATGAAAAAGTAGTGTCTTTCAGGGACTTTACTAGGCATTTTTGCAATATGTTGAAATTTAATGTTCACTTTCAAAAATAGAGCTTATTACAGTTTTTTTCAATTATAAATACATACGCAAAAGAAAAAATCAAAAGGAAAAATTAACTCATTTTCGAATACTTCAATATAACAATTCTATTTTTTGTGTATTTCTTCACAGTCTTTTCTTTATAAAGTAAATTGTATCAAGTCAGGGAGTAAGTGGGTTAGGATCCTGCCCCTCACATTCCTGCCTCAAACAAAGCTGTTAAGTATTTTTCAATTAAACATATTGGGGCCCCAATTAAGTCTCATTTGAAGAAAATATATAAAAATTTATCTAGTAAGAATTTTAGATAAGATTGTGGATATTTTCTAGTTGAGTTTCAATTATAAACCACAAATATTTGTAGCTAATGTCGTGACCCCATAGAGAAATCTCAAATCTGAAAGTTTCTAGAACTCTAATATCAACTTGCTATCTATGTAAACACCACTAGGTAGTACTGACTTTTCTTTTCTCTCCAAGTAGTAAAATTGTGTGTGTGTGTTTGTGTGTGTTTCCTTCTGCAGAATTGTTAAAAAACAGTGAAAAAAAGTGCAAATGGACTTGAAGAACAGTTTGGGGGTGATGGAAAATTCTAAAACTGGATTGTAGTGATGGCTCAGAAATTTAAATTGCAAATTTACTAAGAAGTTTTGAATTCTACCTCAATAAAATGGTTAAAAGCTAAGACAAAATTTTCCATATATGGTATATCTTGATAGCATTCATATACTTTGTCTATATACTCATGAGAAAGCTCTCTGCTTAGCTACAAGTAAAATTTTAAATTCATTTATATAATGTGAACATGTTTCCACCATAGTACTTTTAACTCCTTTAATATGCATTCTTTAAAAATTGCTTAACAACACCAGAAGGCCATCATAATCCTGCAAATAACTAATCAGTGTAATTAAATACATATTTAAAACTTCTGTTCCTGGGTTATATCATACACTAAAATAGAAACCATTCAATTTTTAGTTCTGGCCTTTTAACATCAGCACAAGATGCAGGGCTTGATCCTGTGACCCATGAGATCATGACCTGAGCCGAAATCAAGAGTCAGAGCCCAGTCAACTGAGCCACACATGTGTCCTTGCTTTTCAATTTCTTTGTGTCCTCTTCCATTTCTTTTCTAAGTGTTCTATAGTTTTCTGAGGCAGGTTTTTTACTTCTTTAGTTAGGTTTATTCTGAGGTATCTAATTGTTTTGGGTGCAATTGCAAATAGCATTGATTCTTTGTTTTCTCTTTCTGCTACTTTGTTATTGGTGTATAGAAATGCAACATATTTAGGTATACTGATTTTCTGCCCTGAGACCTTCCTGAATTTGTGTATCAGTTCTAACATTTTTTTGATGGGGTCTTTTGGGTCTTCTATATAGGGTATCGTGCCATCTGCAAATAGTGAAAGTTTGACTTCTTCCTTGCTATTTGTATGCCATTTATTTCTTTTTGTTGTCTGATTGCTGAGACTAAGACTTCCAACACTATGTTAAATAGCAATGGTGAGAGTGGACATCCTTGTCTTGTTCCTGACCATAACAGAAAGGCTCTCAGTTTTTCCTGATTGAGGATGATACTACCTGTGGGTCTTTTGTATGTGACTTTTATGATCTTATGATAGGTTCTATCTATCCCTACTTTGTTGAGGGTTTTTATCAAGAATGGATGCTGTGTTTTGTGAAGTGTTCTTTTTCTGCATCGAGAGGATCATATGGTCCCTATTCTTTTATTAATGTGGTGTATCATGTTGATTGATTTGCAAATATTGAACCAGCTCTGAAGCCCAGAAATAAATCCCACTTGATCATGATGAATAATTCTTTTAATGTACTATCAAATTTTATTTGCTAGTATCTTGTTGAGAATTTTTGCATCCATGTTCATTAAGAATATTGGCCTGTATTTCTCCTTTTTAGTGGAATCTTTGTCAGGTTTTGGAATTTAAGTACTGCTGGTCTGGTAGAATGAGTTGGGAAGTTCTCCTCCCATTTCTACATTTTGGAACAGTTTGAGAAGAAAGGGTATTAATTAACTCTTCTTTATCTGGTAGAGGTCTGAAAGGTGACAGGATATTTCAACATCCTGAATGGAAAAAATGCAGTCAAGCATTCTTTATTCAGCAAGTTTTTCAATCAGAACAGGAGGAGTGATAAAGAGTTTCCCAGACAAACAAAAACTAAAGGAGTAGTAACCACTAAACAAGCACTACAAGAAATTTTAAGGGGGATTCTTTGAGTGGAGGAAAAAACCAAACAGAACAAAAGACCAAAAGTAACAAAGACTAGAAAAGACCAGAGAACATCACCATATTTTCAGATCCCAACATTATGAAACTTGAATCACCCACAAGAAAAAATTTGCAAGTCCCTCAAATACAAGGAGGTTCAAGAACATGCTACAAAAGAAAGAATAGGTTAACCAAAAAATTAAATAAGAAATAAAAATAAACATGGAAACAAATGAATATGAAAACATGACAGTCCAAAACTTTTGGGTGCAGCAAAGGCAGTCATAAGAACCAAGTATATTGCAAGTCAGGCCTATCTCAAGAAACAAGAAAGTCCTAAATATACAATCTAACCTTACATCTACAGGAGCTAGAAAAGAAACAGCAAATAAAGCTTAAGGCCAGCCATAGAAGAGAAATAATAAAGAGTAGAGTAGAAGTAAATTATACAGAAACAAACAAAAACACAGAGAACAGATCAAGAAACAAGAGCTGGTTCTTTGAAAGAATAAACAAAATGATAACTCCCTAGCCAGACTTATCAAAAAAAAAAAAAAAAAAGACCCAAAAAGATAAAATCATGAATGAAAGATGAAAGATCACAACCAGCACTACTGAAATACAAACAAATATAAGCAATTATATGCCAAAAAAACTGGGCAAGTTGGAAGAAATGGACAATTTCCTAGAAACACACAAAATACCAAAACTGAAACAGGAAGAAATAGAAAATTTGATCAAAGAAATTGAATCAGTAATTAAAAATCTCCCCCAAAACAAGAGTCCTCCAGATAGCTTCCTAGGGGAATTCTACCAGACATTTAAAAAAGAGTTAATACCTATTTTTCTCAAACTGTTCCAAAAAATAGAAATGGGGGGAAAACTTCCTCACTCATTCTATGAGGCTAGCAGTAGCTTGATTCCAAAACTAGACAAAGACTCCACTAAAAAGAAGTACAGGCCAATATTCCTGATGAACATGGATGCGAAAATTCTAAACAAGATACTAGCAAATCAAATTCAACAGTACATTAAAGGAATTATTCACTACAATCAAGTATGATTTATTCCTGAGCTGCAGGCCTGGTTCAATATTTACAAATCAATGTAATATTCCACATTAATAAAAGAAAGGTTGAGAACCATATGATCCTCTCATAGATGCAGAAAAAGCATTTGACAGCAAACAGCATCCATTCTTGATAAAAAAAAAATCCTCAACAAAGTAGGGATAGATGGAACATATCTCAACATCATACAGGCCATACATGAATGGTCCACAGGTAATATCATCCTCAATGGAGAAAAACTTTCCCTTATGGTTAAGAAAAAGATAGGGATACCTACTCTCACCATTCATTAATATAATACTGGAAGACTCAGCTTCAGTAATCAGACAACAAAAAGAAATAAAAGGCATAGAAAATGGCAAGAAAGAGGTCAAACTTTCACTATTTGCAGATGACATAATATTCTAGGTAGAAAACCTGAAATACTCCATCAAAATTTGCTAGAATTTTGAATTGAGCAAAGTCACAGGATATAAAATCAACATTCAGAAATCTGTTGCATTTCTATACACCAATAATGAAGCAGCCAGAAAAGAAATCAAGGAATCAATCCCATTCACTATTGAACCAAAACAATAAGATACCTAGGAATAAACCTAAATAAAGAGGTAAAAGATCTGTACTCTGAAAACTATAGAAGACTTACAAATGATATTGAAGAGAACACAAAGAAAAGGAAAAGCATTCCATAGTTATGGATTACCCAAAGCAATCTACACACTTAATGCAATACCTATCAAAATACCACCAGCATTCTTTGCAGAGATAGAAAAAACAATCCTAAAATTGGTATGGAACCACAAAAGACCTCAAAAAGCCAAAGCAATCTTGAAAAAGAAAAACAAGACTGGAGACATCATGATTCCTAATTTTAATTAGGAACATATAGTATATATACAGTATATATATATACAGTATATAAGCTGTAGTCATCAAGACAGTATGGTACTGACACAAAAACAGACACATACATCAATGGAACATAATAGAAAACCCAGAAATGGACCCATAACTATGTGGTCAACTCATCTTCGACAAAGCAGGAAAGAATATCCGATGGAAAAAAAGATAGTCTCTTCAACAAATGGTACTGGGAAAACTGGATGGCGACATGCAGAAGAAGGAAACTGGACCACTTTCTTACACCAAACAAAAATAAATTCAAAATGGATGAAAGACCTAAATGTGAGACAGAAAACCATTAAAATCCCAAAGAATAACACAAGCAGCAACCTCTTTGACCTCAGCCACAACAACCTCTTACTAGACACTTCAATGGTTCCAAGGGAAACCAAAAGCAAAAATGAACTATTGAGATCTCATCAAGATAAAAGGCTTTTGCACAGTGAAAACATCAACAACACTAAAAGCCTATGGAATGGGAAAAGATATTTGCAAATGACATATCTGATAAAGGGTTAGTTTTCAAAATCTCTGAAGAACTTATCAAACTCAATACCCAAAAAACAAATACTCCAGTTAAGAAATTGATAGAAGACATAAATAGACATTTTCTCAAAGGCATCCAGATGGCTAACAGACACATGAAAAGATGCTCAACATCAGGGAAATACAAATCAAAACTATGATGAGACACCATCTCACACTTGTGAGAATGGTTGAAATCAACAACAAAAGAAACAAGTGTTGAAAGGATGCGGAGAGAGGGTTGCACTGTTGGTGGGAATGAAAACTGGTGCAGCCACTCTGTAGAACAGTATGGAGGTTTCTCAAAAAACTAAACATAGAACTACCTTACTATCCAGCAATTACACTATTAGTTATTTATCCAAAGAATTTAAAAATACAGATTCAAATGAGTACATGCATCCTGATTATTATAGCAGTATTATCAACAATAGCCAAACATAGAAAGAGCCCAAATGTTAATCAACTGTTAAATGTATAAAGAAGATGTGGTGGATAGATAGATAGATAGATAGATAGATAGATAGATAGATAGATAGATAGATGATAGAGACAGAGAGATAGAGATAGAGATAGATATATAATAGAATATTACTCAGCCATCAAAAATAATGAAATCCTGCCATTAGCAATGACATGGATGGAGCTAGAATGTATTATGCTAAGTGAAATAAGTCAATGAGAGAAAGACAAATACCATATGATTTCACTTATAAGTGGAATTTAAGAAACAAAACAGATGAACACACGGGAAGGTGGGGGGGGGGGGAGAAGAGAGGGAAACAAACCACAAGAGACTCTTAATGATAGAGAATCAACTGACAGTTGATGGAGGGAGGTGGGTGGGGAATGGGCTAAATGAGTGATGAGTGTTAAGGAGGGACTTTTTATGATGAGCACTTAATGTTGTATGTAAGTGATGAATCACTGAATTCTACTACTGAAACCAATATTGCACTGTATGTTTACTGAAATTTAAATTAAAAAAAAAAAAAATAAATGCCTGGTAGAATGCCCCTGGGAAGCCTTCTGGCCCTGGACTTGTGTTTGTTGGGAGATTTTTAATTACTGATTCGATTTCTTTGCTGGTTATTGGTCTGTTCTAATTTTCTATTTCTTCCTATTTCAACTTTGTTAGTTTGTATGTTTCTAGGAATTTATCCATTTCTTACAGATTGTCCTGTCTGCTGGCATATAATTTTTCTTAATATTCTCCTATAATTGTATTTATGTGCTGTTGGTTGTGATCTGTCCTCTTTAATTTTGATTTTATTTTTTTCAGTCCTTTCTCTTTTCTTTTGATAAGCCTGGCTAGGGGGTTATCAATATTATTAATTCTTTCAAAGATGTAGCTCTTAGCTGTTCATCTAGTCTACTGGGTTTTTTGTTGTTATTTCTATATTGTTTATTTCTGCTCCAGTCTATATTATTTCCTTTCTTCTGTTGGTGTTTAGGCTTTATTTGCTCTTTCTTTTCTAGCTCCTTTAGGTGTCATTAGGTCGTGTATTTGGGTCGTTTCTTGCTTCTTGATGTAGGCCTGTGTTGCAATATACCTCCCTCTTAGGACTGCCTTTTCTTCATCCCAAAGGGTTTGGACTGTCGTGTATTCATTTTCATTTGTGTCCATGTACTTTTTTATTACTTCTTTAATTTCCTGGCTAACCCATTCTTTCTTTAGTAGCACGTTCTTTAACCTCCATTATTTATGGTCTTTTCAAATTTTTTCTTGTGGTTGATTTCAAATTTCATAGAGTTATGGTTTGCAAATGCACATGGTATGATCTCAATCCTTTTGTACTTGTTGAGGGCTGATATGTGACCCACTATGTGATCTATTTTGGAGAATGTTCAATGTGGACTCAAAAAGAATGTGCATGGATTCTGCTGCTTTAGGATGAAATGTTCTGAATATATCTGTTAAGTGCCTCAGGTCCAGTGTGTCATTCAAAGCCATTGTTTCCTTGTGATTTCCTGCTTAGATGATCTGTCCATTGTTGTAAGTGGGGTGTTAAAGTCCTCTACTATTATTGTGTTATTATCAATGAGTTTCTTTATGTTTGTTGTTAATTGATTTATATATTTGGGTGTTTCAAGTTTGGGGCATAAATATTTATAATTTTTAGATCTTCTTGATGGATAGACCCCTTAATTATGATATAATGCCCTTCTTCATCTCTTGTTACAGTCCTTGGTTTAAACTCTAATTTTTTTCTGATATAAGTATGGCTACTCTGGCTTTCTTTTGTTGTCCATTAGCATGATAGATGGTTCTCTATCCTCTCACTTTCAATCAGTCAATGTCTGTAGGTCTGAAATGAGTCTCCTATACGCAACATATAGATGGGTCTTGTTTTTTGGAGCGTTTTTCGTTTGTTTGTTTTTGTTTTTAATCCATTCTGCTACCTAATGTCTTTTCATTGGAGGATTTAGTCCATTTATTTTCAGGGTGATCATTTAAAGATATGAGTTTAGTGCCATTGTGTTACCTTTAAAGTTGGTGTTTCTGGTGATGTTCTCTGGTCCTTTCTAATCTTTGTTGCTTTGGTCTTTTTTTCCCCCACTCAAGGAGTCCCCTTTAATATTTCTTGCAGGGCTGGTTTAGTGGTCATGAACTCTAGTTTTTGTTCATCTGGGAAACTCTTTCTCTCTCTTTATTCTGAATGGCAGCCTTTCTGGGTAAAGTATTCTTGGCTGCACATGTTTCCCATTCAGCACATTGAATATATCTTGCCATTACCTTCTGGCCTGCCAAGTTTCTGTGGAAAGATCTGCTGTGAACCTGGTATGTCTTGCCTTGCATATTAATGACTTTTTTTCCTTTGTTCTTTCAGGATTCTTTCTTTGTGTATTTTGGGAATTTGACTATATGTTCAATGATGCTTAACTTTTATTGAATTTAATGGGAATTATCTCTGCTTCTTGGATATTAATCTGTGTCTTTCCCCAAATTAGATAATTTTTCAGCTAATATGCTCAAATAAAACCTCTGCCTCTTTTTCTTTCTCTTCATCTTCTGGGACTCCTGTTATATGAATGTTATTCCTCTTATATAAGTCGCTGAGTTCCCTAAATCTACTATTGTGATCCATTACCTTTGTTTCCCTCTTCTTTTCAGCTTTGTTATTTTCCATAATTTTATCTTCTGTATCACTAATTCGTTCCTCTACTTTATCCTCACTGTTATGCACTTGAGTGCATTTCAGTTATAGCATATTTCAGCCTGACTAGATTTTAGCTCTTTTATGTCTGCAGTAAGGGATTCTCTAGTGTCTTGTATGCTTTTTCAATCCTTATAATTTTTGTTTTAAATCCTCAGATATTTTGTTTTAAATTATATCTGTATTGATTAAATCCTGACCATTACTTCTTGTTCTTTTGGGGGGAGTGAATTCCTCCATCATGTCATTTTGGAGGGAAAAAATAATAGAAATTTAAACTTAAAAAACAAAGGAAACTAAATACTAAATGTGTTTGGGTCTGCTTGTTAAGCTTGATAGGAAAAATAAAAAGAGATAAAAAATTAAAAACTTAAATAAAAGTTGTTCTTTCTGTATCCAAGGGAGGGCGGGGGAACCAATAAACAACAACAACAACAACAACAACAAAAAACAAAGGAAACAAGATTCTGTTTCCCCTAGAGCTGAAGTTTTGCAGCACTCTATGATCAGTAAACTACTGCATGGGAGGTGTTTGTGCTGGTTTTCTGGGGTTGGGGCGTGTTGCTCTGATCCTTAGGTGGATTTGCTCTAGTGGAGATGGGCCTGGAGGGCTCAGAGCTCAGGAAGGTGGGACTTGGTGTAAGAAAGCTGTTTGGCTCACTGAGGTTGATCAGTGCAGATGGACTAAGGGTTAAAATGGCTTAGCTCCACTCTCTGGTCTCTGGAGGGGGAAATTCAAGTGTTAACAGATGTGCAGTCACCCCCCCCCCCCCATCTGACCTCTGCCTTCACCCTGTGTCTGAGCTGACTGCCAGGCAGCACAGCCCTCCTGGGGTTTATCTCAGGCATGGCTATGTTTCAAAATCCCACACTTCAGGGACCCCCACAGTATGGCCCCACTGATTCTCTAGAGGAGGATGTCACTGTGCGGTGGCCAGTGTGGACTTGTCACAGAAAATAGGTACACAACCCGCAGTGGCAATGGATCAGAGTTTATGGTAAATTGCAATACACAGGCTACACCAGGGTTTGCTGCCCTTAGTCATTAGTAGGGCAATTCAATGGCACCCATAGGGTCTTTTGCCCATGAAGAGGCCATATCACCTCTACAAAATGCACTCCAACCAGGGCAACTACTTCTCCCCGAGGAGCCCAGGAGATCCTCAGACTGTGCTACCCATTCCTGAGGCTCTCCCCTCCTTCCTTGTTGGAACACTACCAGGCACTGACCTCCCAAACTTCAGACTTTGCACTCCACTGTTTATAAAAAACTGGTGGTATTGAAACCCTCTCCTTTTTCCCATTAATGGTTTCAGGGAACAATTTTCTTGTGCAGTTCCTTGCATGAGTTTTCACTCTTTTTCCTTCACTTTTTTAAAAAAAAATTTTAACGTTTATTTGAGACAGAGACAGAGCATGAACAGGGGAGGGTCAGAGAGAGGGAGACACTGAATCTGAAACAGGCTCCAGGCTCTGAGCTGTCAGCACAGAGCCCGACGCGGGGTTCGGACTCATGGACCAGATCATGACCTGAGCCGATGTCGGACGCTTAACTGACTGAGCCACCCAGGTGCCCCTTTCCTTCACTCTAACTACCTGCTTGTGATCAGGGATCCTTCCCCACCAAGCACCCATGTCTCTTTTCTCCCACAAATCAACTCTCTGTATAGTTCCTACCTTCCACAGGTCATTTTTTTTTCTGTTGTAAATGTGCAGCTTTGTTCTCTAAGACTTCCAATCGATTTCTTGGGAGTCAGAATGATTTGATATTTATCTAGCTGTTCGGGGGAAGGGGCAAGCCTAGGGCCTCCCTATTCTTCTGCCTCTTAACCCTCTCCACAAGAGATGTTATTATTTTTTTTAATGTTTATTTCTGAGAGAGACAGAGTGCGAGCAAGGAAGGTGGAGAGAGAGAGAGAGGGAGACACAGAATCCGAAGCAGGCTTCAGGCTCTGAGCTGTCTGCTTCCAGACAGACCTGGGGCCTGACAGTCCTTTTCAGCAATAGGAGTTCCTACAGAGATCCTCACTTGCCCTGCTCCTTCCTAGCTCCCTGCAATAAAATTGAGCCACTTTTGTTGGAAAAATAAAAATAAAAACAGAACAAAAATTACTAGTTCAATTAAAAAAATAGTTTTAACACCAACTAGGGAACTGTATCTATAATATGCAATAGAAATTACATGTCTTTTGCATAATTTTTGTCATAGAAACATAACAATTCATATATACACTTGAAAGAAAACTGACATTTAAGTCATCTCTAAGTAAGTCCATTAAGACAAGACTGTTTAGGATACTATTGTTTAGGATACTATACACACACTACACAGCGTCATATTATTCAGCCATAAAAAAGAATGAGTCTTGACATTTGCAACATGGATGGAACTAGAGTATTAAGCTAAGTGAAATAAGTCAGAGAAAGACAAATACCATATGATTTCACTCATATGTAGAATTTAAGAAACAAATGAACAGAGAGAGAAAAGAGAAGAGAGGAAAACCAAGAAACAGATTTAACTATAGAGAAAAAAACTGATAGTTACTGGAGGGAAGGAAATGAAGGATGGGTTATATGAGTGATGGCTATTAAGGAGTGCACTTGTGATGAGCACCGGGTGTTGTATATAAGTGATGAATCACTAAATTCTATACCTGAAACTAACATTACACTGTATGTTAACTAAATGGGATTTAAGTAAAAACTTGGGGGGAAAAAGATTGCTTAAGACACCAACCAACCCCCAAATGACAACATAGTACTACAAATTTAAGATGGCAACACTGTGAGACTACCCAGAGGGTTCCACCTTGGGAAAGTAATGAGAGGAAACCGGGGTGAAATTTTAAAAGAGGGAAAACAAACGAGATTTTAAAATTTGCATATACTGCTTATCTTGCTGCCCTATTCTGATCAACACAATTAGTGCCCATATTGTCCACTTAATCTGACATTGCTGCCTGATGAAAACATAGACCATGACAAGCTAAAACTCCATATTTTTGTGCCCTATATGAATTGATCTAAGATTGGAACACATGGTTGATTGCATTGTGTCCTTCTTCCATATCTGCCCAAACTGACTCTGAATTTGGCAGTAGTAGCAAACTTGACTCAAACAAGCTTGAAACTCGTTTGCACATTTCAGCATCTTCTCTTGAAGCCTACCACCAAAAGAAAATACCAGGGCTAGCCTACTGGAAGGATGTGACATGTCATCCCAGCCATCCTAGACTAATTCACAATCCAGCCACCTTCCCAGCCCCCAACTCAGCTGACCTGCCAGCTGATTGTAAAAACATAAGTCTAGCCAAGATCAGCAGAATCACCCAACTGACTTGCAAATCCATACAAATGATAAAGGACAGTTGTTAAGCCACTTACATTTTAGGCTGTTATGCAGCAATCATTGCTGACAGAGTCGTCAGGTTAGCCCATTACTTTGATTGTTCTGCCTCTGGCATAAGCCAGATGAATTAGTCGACCATAATAAGGAGTGGCAAATGGAAGTTAAGATTCATGAGACCTAAAAGTAATGATATAGTTTCTTTACAAATTCACAAAAATAAGGATATTCTTTGAACTGGATCCAAACCCTATAAGCTATAAATTAAGCCTATTTATCTTAAGCTTACAATCTTCAAAATGTCTGAAATAATACTGTTTACTCTTCCATAGACTTAACAAGTGTCTACATGATACTTCCACATTCACCATCTCTTTTGTGCTCATCCCAAAGCACTTTGTCAAATTATATTAGCTTTATTAATAATTTTAAAGACCTACTTAACTTCTTTTAGAAACAAAGAGATTTGACTCAAAACATTTCAGAGCATCCAAACCAATTGTACCACGATTTCTGCCTTTAGCAGTACAATGTAATTAACAAGCATGTGCAGACTGTTTTCTTTAATTGGCAACGTAGGCATCATTCACACCCATGAAAAGCTAATGGCACAAATAGAAAAAGATTAATTTATTATTAGAGAACTATTTAGACCTGTAGGAGGAAAGTTTAGTGGCCTGACATAGCTGATGAACTTTTCTTCCAATTGAGAATGGTTTTAACTTGAGCCATTGCTGGCTGCATTTTCTCACATTTCTTTTCTCAGCACTTTCTCTTGCCTTTCAAACAAGAAAGATGCACTTTGCTTGCATCAAAGTGATCCAAGTTCTATTGAACACTCTATGACTAAAGAACTTTTTGAAAAATCTTGCTACTAAAGAGTGTTCCATGACCCAGGAGCATCACAGACCCCATCCAGTTCTGCTGAATCCAAATCTGCATTTTTCATGAAATCCTCAAGTGATTATTTTCACTTTTATTTTATTACTATTATTTTCACTTATTTCATTTCAGCTTTTATTTAGTTCTTAACATTTTTAAATTTTTGATAGAGACAGAGCACAAGAGGGGGAGGGGCAGGGAGAGAAGGAGACACAAAATCTGAAACAGGTTCCTGGCTCCGGGCTGTCAGCACAGAGCCTGACACGGGGCTCAAACTCACCAGCCCTGTGAGATCATGACCTGAGCCGAAGTTGGACGCTTAACCGACTGAGCCACTCAGGCGTCCCTATTTAGTTATACTTAGCTATAACTAGGAGACTATGGCGGTGGGATTCCCTGTTATTCTCAGTAGTTAGCAGCTAATCTTAAACTACTTCCATAGTATTGCTTCTTCTCACAGTTCACAGTAGCAGGCATAAAAGAGGAATGCCATACAGTCTTCTGGAGCCATGACTCACAATTGCAATGAGGCTACAAATCACTCTTCCTCTTGCATTTTATCAGACCTGACTTCTCTTTCACAGCCCTGCTGGATATTGATAAGAATCAATTATAGTTCCAAAAATATTTTATTCCATATTTACATTTTTTTCTACCAGACAGTATATATCTTAAGAACATGTTCTGAAATCTCTTATGCAGCTTTTCAAAATCTCCAAAGGTAAATATAGTGCCTAGTACAGGATAGGTATTTGATAGTACCCTCTCTTTTTGATTAACGAATGAACATAACTAGGTCACTGATTAAGTAACTGATTTGTGAAACTTCAAATACAAGCAAAACTATCTTATCTACTTCTAAAGTTTTATAATTCTAGTATATTTTTTTCACAGTCAAGTCAACTGGTGTCTCTTATAGTCCACTTCTCCTGTAAGGTTGGTTCTAAAGATTTTAGTACATTTGATAGAAAAATAAATATTCAAGCAAAAAGTTTACATACTTTTTCATTTGCAATGAGTATGCTTTTTTCTGTTAACATCTTGTCTTAATCAGTTCTGAATCCCTAATGATTTCTGCAGTTTCTGATACATAACATGCACTCAAATATTTGTTGAGTGAGTAAATTATTTTTAAACTACCATGAGTTTGTTAGCATATTACAATTAATAAAGAAAAGCTCCAATGCAAAACATTTTAATAGGTTGTCAAATATACAGTTATTAGAATTATCTAAGTATCACTTATCAAAATCGGTATACCACATTAGATGACTCTATGAAATAAAAACACAAATCACACATTGACAATAACCTCTGCAGTCCAAGAATACTCCCATCAATAATACAAATTACAAACACATTAAAAAGAGAGACATTGTTTAGACATTTAAACCAAAGTAACTTTGACTACACTAAATACATTCACTCATCAAGTACAATAAATTTAGCATAGTCACTAATACAATTTTAGGTGCAATTTCACATGCTTTCATAAATCTTCCAGTACAGCTCCCTACAGTAAAGTGTCTTTGTGCACGCCAATTTCATTTATATGCAGGTGCATTCCACATCTTACTTGAAACTATTTCACTTCATAATTAAACTTAATATACGCTGTAAGTGAACACCAGGCCAAACTTTAACCCCATGATGACAAAGTTTAACAATTAAAAAAAAAATTCTTCAAAGTACATTCTAATTTATTTAATCACATGAACACTATTTCCTCTCATTAGACACTATCAACATTAAGTAACAAGAATTTAAACATCAAAAAGCCAAAGATTCCAATCTTCCTAAAATATTAACAAGTAGTTTAAGTAATAATACAAGCATTCTGTAAATCAAAAAGTAATTTCATATTCATTGCCAAATTTAAAATACCAGTGATTTCAAGATGAAATTGAGGCCTAAAATATTTTTAACTAAATTGTAAAACACAATTTTAAAAATGTGCAGTAAGTTGCTTGTGAATACGTAATGGAATATTTTTCACAGTAACGCTATTTTAAAACACTACTCTAAATGGACGGCCTAAAAATAAACGTACCTTTACTGGCAAGAAAAGTGAAAAGAAAAATTAAGGCCTTTTTATGCTATCTATAATTGCTACCTGAACCCAAAAGTCAAATAGAGGTTATAATGATGCAACATATTATTTTTAACCTTTCTAACATATTGTCAGTTGCTTTAGCTCAGCTTAATAATTATCTTTACACAAATTCAAATGCTAGTGAACTTTATCATTAAATGCATATTTCTCTGTATCTCTATTTTAATTAAGTCCCCAACCCCACCCCATCTAGACAGAATGCTGAAAATGTTTAGGGCTTTGTCTGATTGGTTCACAACTGTATATTCAGGGGCTAAAAATGTTTGGCACATGGTAGAAATCCAGTAAATATTTTTGAATGAATTAAGAAGCCTGGCCTCCATTGGCAACTCTACTTGTCTTTCCAAAGCATCAATAGACAATTGCTACCTCTTTACGTGATAAAATTGACACTTTTTTTTTTTTTTTTAAAAGAAACTGATGCCTAGGCTATAAAAATATTACAGGATGTAGTGGAAGGATAACTGAGGCTACAAACATATCAAATCAAGGTTAAAGGCACAGGATAAGGAAGATTATTACAAAGCATTGTAAACAATTTTAAGAGCAAATCAAGTTTTAAAGTATCAAATGCCTAACTGCTAAAAGAGTACTAAAATGATGACAATGTTTTAAAAATAGTGGACAAAATTTCTGTAATATCACAAATAAAACAGTTACATACCTTCTTTCATCCCATATCTTCTCAGTATTCCCAATCCTAGAAACAAATGTTTTCAGTTGCATGAAATATGAAAATTACAACTGAAATATCTCTGAAAATTAATTCCTTTTTCTTAAGTTATATTATTATAAATTTAATATATAGACTTTACAGAGATAATATGAAGAACATCATTTTGGAAATCATAAAATAGTAAGTTATACTCAATCAAAATCATAAAAAAAGTCCTTATTCAGTTGAATACAATCTAAAGCTCCACAATAGCAAATTGTAGTGTAAAGAGGCATAGTAAGTACGATCTTTCCAGACACGTAAAACAAAGAATAATGAATACTGAGTTGAAAATACAAGTTCCACGTTAGAGCCATTTAATATACACATTTTCACAACTGTTTCTTGAAAAACTATTTAGATAAAATATTTAGCATTTATCATCAATTTTTAATTTACTTGAATTTATGCAACTTCCATCCATATTAAAATATTAGTGTAAATACTTTATTATAAAACTATTACACAATTTAAATTTTTATTAGAGAAATGTATTATTCACTATCCACCATTTCTTAAAGTCCTTTTCATGAGTGCCTTCCAAAAGAAATACACTAAAATCATTATTTATATTTCCTAGGGGGAATAAACTATGGTAATCCTATTAACCCAAACTATATCCTTATTATGCTTATTTATTAAACACGTACATGTTTAAACATGCTTGGTGAATAGTGATCATTCTTCCCCACAGTGGTAAATTTCAGCATAATGTTAAGTGACTGGGCTAGATAGATAGTAAAATATTCGCATGTAGATTACATAAACAGAGACTTATTCTGTGACATGTAAGTTTACTTATAAAATAACATAAAATGGGCACTGGGTAACAGTGATAAAAAATGTAAACAAACAGAATTAAATGTTAATCTCTTCCCTGAAAAATAAAAGACAAAAGCGCTTCCTGTTTTATTTAAAAAAAAAAATATGATCTATTGTATCAAAAAGGTAAGACATTGATTTTTACAAAACTATATTTCTACATATGGATAAAGAAAATCTAGAACAGTTGATTCACACTTTATTGAGCTAAAATGTGCAAAAAATCTGGTAATATTTAAATTTATTAAATTCATTGTACATAGCCTGATACCATCCCATTCAAAACAACCCTCTTGTTAAGACTCAAAATTGTTAATTATCTGAGCTTCAGACTTATGAACCCCTGTCCAAATAACAACAACAACAACAAAAGTCTATGTTGTGGGAGAAAAAAAATTAGAATAAAAAATTTTTGACTATTAGGACTTGAAATTCATCCCCACAAAGAAAAGCTACAGCCAATACCTATTTAGGCAGTAGAGAAAAATATGCAGTCTCTATAAAAAATACTTATTCTCACTCTAAATAAAAAATTAAAACCAAATTTTGCTGTAACAAAATGTATATGAATTTTAAAGTTATTCAGGTTTACTAGAGCTACTAAGCATAGAATTCATAGAGCATTTGGTACTTCTGTTTGTGCTCAGATATTTGTGAAAAACACAGACTGGGAAGGTGAAATAAACACGAAATTGTGATACTTTACACTAAAAAAAAAAGACATTAAGATTTAAAAGTTTAATTTGTAATTCTAGGGGAAAAAGAGGGGAGAAAGTTCAACAGCTCACAAATACAAAACATCTTCCAAGAATACAGCAAAACTGTTAACTGCTTAGATGTGTTAGTGAATCAAAGTGCAAGTAATGCTTTCATAAATATCTAACATATTTGCAAATTTAATTTCAAAGTTTTAATGTTTTCAATAACAAGTAACTACTTATTTTTTAAAGGGTAGTAGATGTGAAACACAGATAATACAGATAATAATTTTTCCACTCATTACAATTTAAATTGTTATTTCTATCTGGAATAGGATATAAAACTGTTTTGAGTAAGAGTGAAATAGAAGCATGGATTTAGATATGCACCAAACTTATAGAGGTGCACTAATTACCCATGGTACTTTTGATACAATACTGGGTGGTGTCCTTCACTGCTTATTAGAATTCTAAGAAACACTTTTTAGCAATATATACTACTGTTTAACTAAATGAAGACATATAAATACATGCATTTTAAAAGAAAATTCTCAAAAGGTCTTTAAAGGAAAAATAAGACAATCATCTACCTTTTGAAAAGGTAGGAAAAGGTATTATATGGTTTATAACATTTTTCACAATATAGTAAATACTTTTTCTAATTTTTGCATCAATTTAAGAGTTTAAAAGAAAACATTTTGCTCCTTGCAAATGCCCTTTTTCTTCTCCTAACCCTGGCAAGAATAATTATTAGTGAACTTAATTCCAAGAAATTTGTTGTTGTTGTTGTTCACTTCAATTATCTTTATATAATATTTTGAAATATGCAAATAAATGGAAATTAAAGAGAAAATCTGCTTTTGGAATGCAATAATTCTAAATCACTTTACTAAGAAGCACCTTTTGATATGCTGGTCTGAACTTTTAATATAACACCTAAACAGTACTTAACTTTCTGAAGTAGAATTTTCTCCAGTTTTAATAACTTCATTCATAGCAATACTAAGGACATCAACCTGTGCTTTCTAGATTTTTTAAAGTGTTCTAATAAATTAATGAGTTTAGATATGGCTCATTGTCAAGGTTGGGTGGGCAGAAATTTCATGACAAATTGGCTACAGAAAGCTAAATAAACTCTTAATGACTGAATAATGGTTTGCATTTTGCTTGAGCCAAATAGATGTTTAAGCCATGTACCACCACATTCCCTGCTTAACATTCCTAAGTTTTTTATTCTTCATAGTTTTCTAATGAACAGATAGTTTTCCTGAGTAAGATTATAAAAAAGATAACCCTTCTACCAAAAGTATAAAGACAAAATGTAGACTCACAATATAAATTTTTTACATAGCTTTACAAGTATAGAGATATTGACTGCTGCTTTTGTTATGATTGCCCCATCCCTTAAAAAGACCACAGCAAAGGATTCAATTGTCTAAAATACTTTGCAGTACAGTAATTAAATGCTTCAGCCCATAAACATATCCCTCATCTACTGTGTTGCTAGGGAACACATGAGCAAAATCTATCATTCGCACTTCTGCTTCTGAAATCTCCTGGCAACCAGTGGGAAGATGGCAGAAAACTTTTTCCAGTTGGGAAAGTACATTTCCATTTAAACGTTCCTGTGACATGCTTTTCCACCCATTGTCTTGCTCTGTATTTTCAGCTTTCAATGAAGTATGACTGTGATGCTTTTTTGAACACATTTTTCTGTGACAAGCATACATCTTGGACAAGCTTTTGCCTACTGAAACATCTATTTTTCCATTCTCTGTGGAATTTAACACATGAAAGTTATTATTGTACTCCAGTACATCTGTGTCTGACAGTTGTCCTTTGGACAAAAACTTTTCTACCAAAGTTCTGTCATTTGATTTTGTAGTAGTTGGCCGAGATGAGCCTTCATAAACAAACAGTAATGAACTTGCATAAAAGTTTAGTTGCTTCTGATTTTCAAACCATTGCAGAATATTCTGAATCTTCTGAATGCTGGCAGCAACAGCATCTTTTCTTAAGCAGAATCCATTATGAAAAAACCTGGAGACCCCTATAAAAAGGAAAATATTAGGATTATAATGAAATTATAAACTAGTTATCCCTTGGGAAGTAAACTCATCTTAGATACAATTCTTCAAATTTCTCCCCCATTACCCCTTACAATAAACTGAACCGGCAAAATTCTAGTCAGACATAGAAACTTGGACCTCAATTTGATTTCTAGTGAAGATTCTCTTACTAGAAAAAAATGACACTTATGTAAAGTGAAATATACTATTTAGATTTAAAAAATTATTACACACAGACTGGTAGTTTAATTCTCTCTATATATGTTCTCTTAAGGAATGTGATTCCAAGATCTGCTTCATTTGCCAGTGTGAGAGATTTTTTAGTAAGATTTCTTATTTGTTAGAATCACAGTCAGGAGCTAATCTAAAACCTAGAGTCAAATCATAACCACTTGTAATGGTGTCAACAGCCCATTACCAAATACCAAATCATACTATAATACTGTTTTCTGATCTTAATAATGTTGATTAAATCACTCTTCACAAAAGTTAAGCTCGCTTTGGGTATCAACAATACTTCAGGTTGAATAGGTTATTCAAAATGGAGACTTTTACATGTTTTAACCTATCAGATTATTAGGCCTCTTTTAAAATTATTTATGCGTATTTAAGTATTTGAGAATTTCTAGGTCTATGCAATTTGATTTGTTTTTAAATAGCTTGTCCCCCCTACTTTGGAAGAGAAATTGCTAAAAAGTATATTCACATCAGCCTGTAAAATATTTTAATAAAGAGCCAATCTGAATATTATCTGTATTATATATTATTATCTGTATTATCTGTATTAATATTATCTGTATTATATGTATCTATACATATAATGAAAATTTTTCTTCAAACTATTTACATTACACATAAGCTCCTTCCTATCTTACGCAGAGCTAAGAATAAACTTCTAATAGAATATTATTTCCAGAAATCTATTAAGATATCATTGCTTTTGTAATATTTTGGCTATAAATATTTTAGAGGCATGTTAACAGATTTTATTTAAAACACTTCTAATGCCATTTATTATGTAGTACTAGAGGCTTATAATACACAGCTCAACTATACATGGGAGATTTTGATAAAAACGCATTACATATGACAATACACATTTTAAAGTCTCTTATGTAAGAAGTAGTTTTAATATACTATACTCTACGTATTTGGATTTTAAAGACAACCTCTAGTTCTAAGACTTGGGCTCTATGGCTGGTTCACAGATGTTCATTTTTAAAAATATATTATTAAATAAGAAATGAAATACAATGTAAAAGAAGGCATTCATGGATCCAGGGTTTTGGTGTAATACAAACCAGAAATTATGATTAGTACAATTGTGTAAATTTAAGGTTCTTTTATTTTTTTTAAGTTTATTTATTGCGGAATGAATCATTATACCAAAGAATTAAAATTGAAACTACTTTAGAATTATTTTGATAACTGTACATTGAAATATGGTTTTTCAACCCTTACCATCCTTTAGAGTTTCTTTCGTTAAGCTTCTTCCGTAGTGCTGGTTTTGTGTCTCATAGCTGTCAGAATGAATTTGGTAAACCTGTGACAAAAAGCACTGAATATTAAAAACTAATAGCCCTTGACCATGTGGTGCTTATCCAGCAAAGCAAGGATAATTAAAGATGGGAAAATCTACTCATATTTCATTCTAATGGATTTAAGAAGAAAAAAGTCATTATCATCATGTCAGTGGTTGCTAAAAAGGCATTTAACAGATTTATATCTTTTATTGATGAAAATTCTTTAAAAGGACAAATGAATATTTCCAATATGAAAGAATCATATTGGTGGATCTGTATCAATCCACCAAAAGTTAGCATCAAGTTTAAAAAGGAAATTAAGGCAGCAGGGGTGGTGGTGCCTGGGTGGCTGAATTGGTTGAGCATCTGACTTCAGCTCAGGTTGTGATCTCATGGTTCGTTGAGTTCGAGCCCCACATCGGGCTCTGTGCTGATGGCTCAGAGCCTGGAGCCTGCTTTGGATTCTGTGTCTTTCTCTCTCTGTTCCTCACCCGCTCATTCTCTCTCTCTCTCTCTCTCTCAAAAATAAACATTAAAAAAAATTTTTTTTAAAGGAAATTAAGGAAGCAACCATCCTAAAATACAAGAAGCTTTTAGAAAAAGTATTCTACCACAATGTCTTTTATCATCATTACTATCTAATATTGTTCTTGGAATTTCTACCAAATAGAAACGGACAAGACAAAGGGGTAAAACAATTTGGAAAGGAGATAAAAAATATTACTTTTTGTAGATAATGGTTGTATACTGGGAAATCAACTGAAAAATACAAACAATAAAAACTTCAAATGGTGAGTTCACATTGGTAAATAGAATATGTTTCCATATATATAAATAACCAGTTAGAAAATATAATGGAAGACCCCACTTACAAATGCAAAAACAAAGCATAAACTAAGTGTAAGTCTATATAAAAACACCTTTAAAACATTCCTAAGACATACACACACATACCCATGTTCTCAAAGACGAAATTCAACAACGATTTGGGGTGTCTGGGTGGCTCAGTCAGTTGAGCGTGTGACTCTTGAATTTGGCTTAGGTCATGATCCCAGGTTCATGGGATCAAGCCCTGAGGCTCCGTGCTGAGCATGAAGCCTGTTAAGATTCTCTCTCTCTCTCATTCTCTCTCTCTCTCTCTCTCTCTCCCTCTGCTCTTCTTCCCTGCTCACTCTCTCAAAAATAAAATTAAAATAAAAAATAAATTTAAAAAAGATATCAATTCTACTTAATCAACAACTAAAATGAGATTATAACAAAACAATTTCTTAAATATAAGCTAAATCTGAAGTTCACATTAAAAAGAACAAGAATAGAGGCACCTGGGTGGCTCAGTCGGTTAAACGTCTGACTCGATTTCAGCTCAGGTCATGATCTCACAGTTTGTGGGACTGAGCCCCACATCAGACTCTACACTAAGCATGGAGACTGCTTGGGATTCTCACTCTTCCTCCCTCTCTTTGCCCCTTCCCTGGTTGTGCTCTCTCTCTCAAAATATATTAAAAAAAAGAAGAGGCAGGAAAAAATCTAAGTAAGAATAATGAGGGAATAACCTTGCCACCCTACCAGATACTAAAACATATTTTATTTATATTTTTTCCAACCTTATTGAGGAATAAATGACAAATTACACACACACACACACACACACACACACACACACACACACACATATATGCTGTACATTAAATCCTCAGAACTTATTCATCCTATAGCTAAAAGTTTGTACCCTCTGACCTGTATCTCCCCACTTCCCCTCTTCCCTAAACCTCTAAGAACCACAATTCTAATGTTTCCATTAAATCGGCCTTTTATTTTTAATTTACACATTTAAGTGGTACCATATGGCATTTGTCTTTCTTTGGTTTACTCCACTTAGCAAAATGCCTTTAGGTTCATTCATACTGTTGCACAGCAGGATTCCTTCTTTCTTGTGGCTAAATAATATTCCATTGTGTGTGTGTGTGTGTGTGTGTGTGTGTGTGTGTATACATACACCACATCTTCTTTATCCATTCAATTAGGTGACACTTAGGTGGTTTCCATATCTTGGCTATAGCTAATAATGCAGTAAATATGGGAGTGCAGATATCTCCAAGATAGTGATTTCATTAAAACATATTTTTAGAATCAAATACATGAGAAGTTAGTATGTGATAAATTTGTATTTTAAATCAGTAGGAAATGGATTATTTATTAAATGGTGTTAGTATGATTAAGTACTGATAAAAAAAAACTGTATTTATACCTTATACCAGGATAAATTCCAAATACATCAAATATCAAAATACACAAAAGGAAATGATAAAAGTGTCCCCCAAAGATGGAAGAATCCTTGAATAACTGATAACTAGAGAAGGTATTTCCAACAAAAACTCAGAATTTCCCTTCATATACAGTATGTCTTAAAAAATGTTCACAGTGTTTTTGCCATGCAGAAATCAAAAGGCAAAAAGACACAGAGAAAAGGTTTGAAAATTATATAATGAGCAAAGGGCGTGATTACTCAGGGGAAAATGAACAAAGGGTGTGAATACTTCACATAAATCAAACAGCTGTCGCACATATCAGGAGCACAGCCCTTCTCCAAATCGTAAAAAAAAAAAAAAAAAAAAAAAAAAAAAAAGTGTCCTCAGACTTTGCCAAATGTCTCCCTGGAGCAAAACTGCCCCTCGTTCAAAACCACTGCTCTGTATGAGGTAGATTGCCAATATCTACTAAGATTACAAATTCATAGAAGCCTAGCAATTCCCCTCCGGGAACTTATCCCTCATATAAGTATGCTAGCACATTGGTGGAATGAGGTAGGTCTCTGTTTAATCATTTATTTATTATTCTTTAAAGTTTTTAAAATTTCATTTTAACCCAAGTTAATTAACATACAGTGTAATAATGGTTTCAAGACTAGAATTTAGTGATTCACCACTTACATATAACACCCAGTGCTCATCCCAGCAAGTACCGTCCTCCTTAATGTCCATCATCCATTAGCCCATCTCCCTACCCAATACCCCTCCAGCAACCTTCAGTTTGTTCTCTGTATTGAAGAATCTCTTATAATTTGCCTCCCTGTTTTTATCTATTTTTCCTTCCCTTCCACTATGCTCATATTTTGTTTCTTAAATTCCACATATGAGTAAAGTCATATATCTGTCTTTCTCTGACTTATTTTCCTTAGCATAATACCCTCTAGTTCCATCCACCTTGTTACAAATGGCAAGATTTCACTCTTTTTCATCACCGAGTAGTATTTCATTGTGTATGTATGTATATATATGTATATGGATAAGCCACATTTTCTTTATCCATTCATCAGTCAATGGACATTTGGGCTCTTTCCATAACTTGGCTATTGTTGATAGTGTTGCTATGAACATTTGGGTGTATGTGCCACTTTGAATCACCATTTTTGTATCCTTTGGATAAATTCTTAGTAGTGTAATTGCTGGATCATAGGGTAGCTCTATTTTTAATTTTTTGAGGAACTTCCACACTGTTCTCCAGAGTGGCTGCACCAGTTTGCATTCACACCAACAGTGCAAAAGGGTTCCCATCTCTCCACATCCTCGCCAGCATCTGTTGTTTCCTGAGTTGTTAATTTTAGCCATTCTGACAGGTTGAGGTGGAATTTCACTGTAGTTTTGATTTGTATTTCCCTGATGATGAGTGATGTTGAGCATCTTTTAATATGTCTGTTAGCCATCTGGCTGTCTTCTTTGTAAAAGTGTCTATTCATGTCTTCTGCTCATTTCTTCACTGGATTATCTGTTTTTTGGCTGTTGAGTTTGGTAAATTCTTTATAGATTTGGCATACTAATCCTTTATCCGATATATCATTGGCAAATATCTTTTCCCGTTCTGTCTAATGCCTTTTAGTTTTGTTATTTCCTCCGTTTATTCATTTGAAACATTATTTGTAATAGCAAATGACTGAAAACAACGGATTCATGAGAAGGAGCTGGTTAAATCATGGTACAATAATAGTGTGCATTGTGGACAGATCTCTGTGATATGTAAACTGGGAAAAAAAGCAAGATATAGAACAGTGTTCAAAGTAGGTTTTGTGATAAAAGAACACATATGTACAGTATTTGTGTATGTTAAAAATCTCCCTGAAAGGATACACTGGGGAAAAAGTATAATATAGTATGCTGTGTGGAAAGTTACTTCTCACTGCTTATGTTTCCATACTTTTTTATGTTTATTATGTTTTTCATTAAAGAGAGCACGAGTGGGGGAGGAGAGAGAGAGAGAGAGAGAGAGAGAGAGAGAGCAGAGAATCTCAAGCAGGCTCCACGCTATCAGCACAGAGACTGATGTGGGGCTCAATCTCACAAAGTGAGATCATGTCCTGAGCTAAAATCAAGAGTAGGTGCTTATCTGATTAAGCCACCGAGGTGCCCCTATTTCTATACTTTTTGGAGTCTGAACCATACAACTATGTACTTTCTCAAATTTTAAGTAAGTATTTTTAAAGAAGGAATAAGAATATACTGATTTAGAAACTGATATTTTAAAACTTTTAGTCTGTTATAGCTAATTACCATCTACCTCAAATGCTACAATTCGCTGAAAAAGTTTAATTACAACCATGTGCTTAAACACATATTGCCTATTAAAGAAATATAGTTTATCTTGAGCAAAGTGTTACTATAAATGGAAGAAGACACTTTTATAAACATCAAAAATTACAGGTGACTACAGAAAAAATCATTTTTATAAGAACAGTTAAGTATACTCAAAATGTGTTAACAACAAAAAAACCACTCATGATCTCTATACACATAAATAATTTTTAAAAAGGATTCTCAAAATGATAGAGATGTTAGCTAACCTAATGCTTAATCATACTGCAATATATAAAGGTATTAAATCATGTTGTACACCTTAAAACTACACAATGTTATACATTAAAACCTTGGTTTGTGAGCATAATTCATTCCAGAAACATGCTTGTAATCCAAAGCACTTGTAAATCAGAGCGAATTTAGAAATAATGGAAACTCAGATGATTTGTTCCACAACCCAAAAAATGTTCATAGAAAAATGATTATAATACTACAACATAATACAAAATAATAAAGAAAATACAAAATATAAAGAAAAATAAACAAGTTAACCTGCACTTACCTTTGAAAACCTTCGTGGCTGCTGTGAGGGAGACGAGAGAGGGTTATTGTGTAGGACTTTTACTCTCACTAACGGAATCACTGCCATCTATTGGCTCAATGGAATCTTTTTCTTTTCGCGCAACTTTAAAAAGGAAACTAACCAATGACACTTGCTGTTGCCTCCTTTTGAAGATTTTGCAGAAATGTGACAGTGCATTGTTGTTAAACAGATTCATCACTCGCACGCTTACAGCCTCATTCGGGTGGTGCTTTTCTACAAAATTTTGCATTGTTTCCCACATTTTACAGATCTCCCTTAACCTTATGTGAAGTGAGGGATTCCACCTTTTTCTCCTCCTCCTGTGCAGACAAGATGCAGATGTAAACTTCTTATAAACTCTTGCAGTTTCAGCCACTCACTCACATACCTCATTCCTACTTCTCAATGATTTCCTTGTTAACTTCCATCGTAATGCTCTCCTTCTCACTGCCTTTCTTTTCAACCCTTTTCTGCATGGGGGCCACTGTATATGCTCACACAGGTGTTGACTAAGTACAATATTAATAAACTCTTGTCGTATACTGTATTTAATGTAACTGGCAATAAAACAGCAGAGGAAAGGGTTGATATCTGCAGGCAGCCTGACCTAGAATGAAGTAAAGCATTCCTAAGCTTACTGTTATATGGGAAAGCAAAGGACTGTCCATAGGTGCTTTCAAGTGACAAAAAATACACTAGCACCAGATGTGGGCACCTTCCAACATTCTGAAAAATCACTGGTTTCTGCCAAACACCGTGGCCTGAGACGGAGCATCCGAGCATGGGAGATGATCACCCATGATCCCACAGCGAGAGAGCGAGAGAGAGAGAGAGAGAGCGAGAGCGATTGCCTCACTTGTGATGTGACGTTTGGCATCACATACTACTCATATTGCAAGACATCGCTTGTTTATCATGTTAAAACTTAGAAATGTTCACTCGTCTTGTGGAACACTCGCAGAACAAGTTATGCAAATACAAGGTTTTACTGTATATAAACTGTACTGCAATAAAAAGGATGAAAATGAGTAAATTAATCTGAGTAAATTAAATACAAAAATATGAGAATTTTCAAATACATAGTTATGTAAACCACAAGTTAGGAAATGTACCCAAGAAACGGGATTTTAAAAATAAAAACTATCACCATTCTATTAAATCAGGGGTGTATTATCTCATCTAAATTAAATTTCACATATGAGAATCTAAATTTCAAATACAGACTAAAACGAAGTTGTTTCTGTGGAACTCCTTTACTGATATTCTCTCTTCTATATATTTCTACTTTACTACCTAAAGCTAGAATGGGAAGAGATATGAGAACTTCTCCATCGCTACCACTGACCAGTCTTGGTCAGTAGCAAAGATCATTGTAAATCAAAGGTACACCTTAAAAACATCTAAAAATGTAGCGCGCGCGCACACACACACACACACACACACACACACACACACACACACACTTTAATGGAAAGGAAATCTGCGAGACATGAGTAGGGCAGAATAACAAGCAAAGGCTGAGGTGCTTGGCTGGCTCTGTCAGTGGAGCACACGATTGCCTTTTTTTTCCCCTTATGATTTAAATCCAAGTTAGGTAACATATAGTGTAATAATGATTTCAGGAATATAATTTAGTAATTCATCACTTACATAACACACCCTGTGCTCATCCCAACATGTGACTTGACTCTTGATTTCACAGTCCTGAGTTCAAGCCCCACGTTGGGCATGGGTGCCCTTGAATTGCTCATTTTATGTGAACTTATATCAGGAGCAAACAAATTCAAATATCTTTAGCAAAACACCTTTCCTAGTTAATCAATTCATGGAAAGAGATATTTGAAGAGTTACTATCATCCAGTATTATAAAGAGAAAAAAGATATACAGAGTCTTGATTTTTAGACAATATGATCAATAAAGATAAAAAAGAAGTATCTTTTCCCCAAATAAAGAGGAATCAGTGATTAGGAAAAGGTACCTCTCTCAAAAAAAGCATTTCTTTGTAAAAACTTTAAGCTGTTGCCAACAATACACTGGAACAACTGAAAATTAAATCATTTAAATATTTTTAAATATTTATTTATTTTTAAAATTATTATTGTTTAATTTACATCCAACTCAGTTACCATATAGTGCAATAATGATTTCAGGAATAGATTCTAGTGATTCATCACCTACATATAACACCCAGTGCTCATCCCAACAAGTGTCCTCCTTAATGCCCCTTGCCCATTTAGTGTATACCCCCACCCAAAACCCCTTCAGCAACCCTCAGTTTGTTCTCTCTTATGTTTTGTCCCTTCCCTGTTTTTATATTATTTTTGCTTCCCTTTCCTTATATTCATCTGTTTTATATCTTAAATTCTATATATAACTTAAGTCACATATTTGTCTTTCTCTAATTTCACTTAGCATAATACACTCTAGTTGCATCCACATTGCTGCAAATGGCAAGATTCCATTCTTTTTGATCATTGAGTAATATTCTATTGTATATGCATGTATGTATATATATATGTATGTGCATATATATATGTATACATACATACACACACACACACACACACACACACACACACACACACACCAACTCTTCTGTATCCATTCAACAGTCGATGGACATTTGGGATCATTCCATACTTTGGCTATTGTTGATGGCACTGCTATAAACATTGGGGTGCATGTGCCCCTTTGAAACAGCAGACTTGTATCCTTTGGATAAATACCTAGTAGTGCAATTGCAGGGTCATAGGGTAGTTCTATTTTTAATTTTCTGAGGAACCTCCATACTGTTTTCCAAAGTGCCTGCACCAGTTACCATTCCCACTAGCAGTGCAAAAGGATTCCTCTTTCTCCACATCCTTGCCAACAAGCCATTCTGACTGGTGTGAGGTGGTATCTTACTGTGGTTTTGATTTGTATTTCCCTGATGATGAGTGACGTTGAGCATGTTGTCATGTGATCTGTGAGCCATCTGGATGTCTTCTTTGGAAATGTGTCTATTCATGTCTTTTGTTCACTTCTTCATTGGATTGTTTGCGGGGGGGCGGTTGTTGAGTATGCAAGATTCTTTACAGATTTTGGATACTAACCCTTTATCTGATATGTCATTTGCAAATATCTTCTTCCATTCTGTTGGTTGCCTTTTAGTTCTGCTGATTCTTTGCTGTGCAGAAGCTTTTTATTTTGATGAGGTCCTTGCCTCTGTATACGTGTTGAGTAAGAAGTTACTGTGGCCGACATCAAAGGATTTTGCCTGCTTTCTCCTCTAGGATTTTGATGCCTTCCTATCTTAACTTTAGGTCTTTCATCTGTTTTGAGTTCATTTTTGTGTATGGTGTAAGAAAGTGGTCCAAGTTCACTCTTCTGCATGTCACTGTCTAGTTTTCCCAACATCATTTCCTAAAGAGACTCTCTGTTCCCATTGTATATTCTTCTCTGCTTTGTCAATGATTACTTGGCCATACATTTGTGGGTCCATTTCTGGGTTCTCTATTCTCTTCCATTGATATAAGTGTCCGTTTTTGTGCCAGTACCATACTGTCCTGATGATTACAGCTTTGTAATACATCTTGAAGTCTGGGATTTTGATGTCTCCAGCCTTGGTTTTCTTTTTCAGGATTGTTTTGGCTATTTGCAGTCTTTTCTGGTTCCAAAAAAATTTTAGGATTGTTTGTTCTACCTCTGTGAAGAATGCTGGTGTTATTTTGATAGGGATTGCATTGAATGTATAGATTGCTTGGGGTAGTTATCGACATTTCAACAATATTTGTCCTTCCAATCCATGAGCAAGGAATGTTTTTCCATTTCTTTGTGTCTTATTCAATTTCTTTCAAAAGCTTTCTATAGTTTTCAGTGTATAGGTTTTTCACCTTTGTTAGGCTTATTCCTAGGTATTTTATGGGTTTTGGTACAACTGTAAATGGGATCGATTCCTTGATTTCTCTTCTCCCTCATTATTGGTGCATAGAAATGCAACTGATTTCTGTGCATTTATTTTATATCCTTGAGACTTCACTGAATTCATGGATCAGTTCTAGTAGTTTTTTGGTGGCAAGTTTCAGGTTTCCCATGTAGAGTAACATGTTGTCTGAGAAGTGTGAAAGTTTGACTTCCTCCTTGCCAATCTGGATGCCTTTTATTTCTTTGTGTTTGTCTCATTGCTGAGGCTAGGACTTCCACCACTGTTGAATGAGTGGACATCCTTGTCGTGTTCCTGACCTTAGCAGGGAAACTCTCCGTTTTTGCCACTGAAGATATTAGCAGTGGGTCTTTCATATACAGCTTTTATGATCTTAAGGTATGATCCTTCTGTCACTACTTTCTTGAGGAGTTTTATCAAGAAAGGATGCTGCATTTTGTCAAATGCTTCCTCTGCATCTACTGTAACGATCATGTGGTTCTTATTCTTTCTTTTATTAATGTAATGTATCACATTGATCGATTTGTGGATATTGAACCAGTCCTGCATCCCAGGTATAAATCCCACTTGATTGTGAATAATTCTTTTAATGTATTGTTGGGTCCAATTGGCTAGTATCTTGTTGAGGATTTTTGCATCCATGTTCATCTGGGAAATTGGTCTGTAGTTCTCCTTTTTAGTGGGGTCTTTGTCTGGATTTGGAATCAAGGTAATGCTGGCTTCATAGAATGAGTTTGGAAGTTTCCCTTCCATTTCTTTTTTTTTTTTTTTTTCTTTTTGCTGTTTTGTTTTGTTTTGGAGCAGCTTCAACAGAATAGGTGTTAACTCTTCTTTAAATGTTTGGTAGAATTCCCCTGGAAAGCCATCCGGCCCTGGACTCTTGTATTTTGGGAGATTTTTGATTACTGATTCAACTTCTTTACTGGTTATGGGTCTGATTAAATTTTCTATTTCTTCCTGTTTCAGTTTTGGTAGTTTATATGTTTCTAGGAATTTGCCCATTTCTTCCAGATTGCCCAATTTACTGGCATACAATTGCTCATAATATTCTCTTATTATTGTTTGTATTTCTGCAGTGTTGGTTCTCTCCTCTTTCATTCATGGTTTTATTTATTTGCATCCATTCCTTTTTCTTCTTGAAATTGGCTAGGGGTTTATCAATTTTGTTAATTCTTTGAAAGAACCCACTCCTGATTTCATTGATCTGTTCTGTTTTTTTTATTTTAATATCATTGATTTCTGCTCTAATTTTTATTATTTCCTATCTTCTGCTGGTTTTGGTCTTTATTTGCTGTTCTTTTTCCAGTTCTTTAAGGTGTTAGGTTAGGTTGTATATCTGAGACCTTTCTTCCTTCTTTAGGAAGGTCTGGATTGCTTTATACTTCCCTCTTATGACTGCTTTCACTGTGTCCCAGAGGTTTTAGGTTATCGTGTTTTCATTTTCATTGGCTTCCATGTACTTTTTAATTTCCTCTTTAATTTCTGGGTAACCCATTCATTCTTTAGTAGGATGTTCTTTAACGTCCCAGTATTCGTGGTCTTTCCAAATATTTTGTAATTGATTTCAAGTTTCATTGTGTTGTGGTCTGAAAATATGTATGGTATGATCTTGGTATTTTTGTATTTGCTGAGGGCTGATTTGCGTCCCAGTGTGCGATCTATTCTGGAGAATGTTCCATGTGCACTCAAGAAGAATGTATATTCTGCTGCTTTAGGATGAAACGTTCTGAATGTATCTGTTAAATTCATCTGGTCCAGTGTGTCATTCAAACATTGTTTCCTTGTTGATTTTATGCTTATATGACCTGTCCATTGCTATTAAGTGGGGTGCTGAATACACCTACTCTTATGGTATTATTACCAATGAGTTTCTTTATATTTGTGATTCACTGATTTATATATTTGGGTGCTACTATGTTGGGGGTATAAATGTTTACAATTGTTAGATTTTGGTGGATAGACCCCTTAATTATATCCTCAATTATGACACAATGCCCTTCTTCATCTCTTGTTACAGTCTATTTTAAAAATCTAGTTTGTCTGATATAAATGTGGCTACTCCAACTTTCTTTTGGTGACGATTAGCATGATACATGGTTCTCCATCCCTACTTTCAGTCTGAAGGTGTCTTTAGGCCTAAAATGGGTCTCTTGTGAACAGGATATAGATGGATCTTGTTTTCTTAACCATTCTGATACCCTAGGTCTTTTGATTGGAGCACTTTTCCAGTGACATTTAGAGTACTGAAAGACATGAATTTATTGTCCTTGTGTTGTCTGCAGAGTTGGGAATTTCTGGTGGTGTTCTCTGGTCCTTTCTAGTCTGTGTTGCTTTGGGTCTTTTTTGTTTTGTTTCATCTTTTCTCCCCTCAGAGTGTCCCCCTTAAAATTTCTTGCAAGGCTGGCTTAGTGGTCACGAACTCCTTTAGTTTTTGTTTGTCTGGGAAACTCTTTATCTTTCTATTTTGAATAACAGCCTTGCTGGATAAAGAATTCCTGGCTTCATATTTTTCTGATTCAGTACGTTGAATATATCCTGCCACTTCCTTCTGGCCTGCCAACTTTCTGTGGATAGGTCTGCTGCAAACCTGATCTGTTTTCCCATAATTATAGGTTAAGGACTTTTTTTTCCCCCTTGCTGCTTTCATAATTCTGTGTGTATTTTGTGAATTTGACTAAGATATGCCTTGCTGATGGTCGGTTTTTGTTGAATCTAATGGGAGATGTCTGTGCTTCTTAGATTTTGATGTGTGTCTTCCTCCAGATTAGGAAAGTTTTCCACTATAATTTGTTCACATAAACCTTCTGCCCGTTTTTCTCTCTCTTCATCTTCTGGGACTCCCTATGATTCAGGTATTATTCATTTTTTAAGTCACTGATTTCTGTAATTCTCAGATCATGCTCTTTTGCCTTAGTTTCCCTCTTTTTTCTGCTGCATTATTCTCCATAATTTTGTCTTCTATATCGTTTTTTCTCTGCTTTGCTTTACCCATCCTTACTGCCATGGCATCCATTCAATATTCCATCTCGGTTATAGCATTTTAAATTTCATCATGACTCGATTTGCCTTCTTTTATCTCTGTAGAAAAGGATTCTATGCTTTTTTCAACCCCAGCTAGTATTCTTAATACTATGGTTCTAAATTCTAGTTTAGACAACTTGCTTATATCTGTGTTAAGCCTCTGGCTGTCATTTTTTCCTGTTCTTTCTTTTGGGATGAATTCCTTCATTTTGTCATTTTGGAGAAAGAAAGAATAAAAATTTTAAATTTAAAAATTAAAAAAAAAAACAAAAATTACATAAAGGAAGCTAAATCCTAGGTGTTTTTGGTCTGCTTGTTGAAAGAAGTTTGATAGAATAGAGAAAAAAGGTAAAAAAAAAAAAGTTTAAAAATTAAAAAAAAGTATACAATAAAATAAAGTGAAATGAGGTGAAATAGAATTTTAAAAATTTAGGGAAAAAAACATAGTTAAAACAATAACTTTTTTAATGAAAGGAAGATAAAAATAATGTTTTTTTTTTTTTTCTGTAGCCAAGAAAAAGAATGGAAAGGAGAAAAAGGTGGACATTTGGGCTCTTTCCATAATTCAGCTATTGTTGAAAGTGCTGCTATAAACATTGAGGTACACGTGCCCCTATGCATTAGCACTCCTGTATCCTTTGGGTAAGTTCCTAGCAGTGCTATTCCTGGGTCATAGGATAGTTCTACTTTTTATTTTTTGAGGAACCTCCACACTGTTTTCCAGAGCGGATGCACCAGTTTGCATTTCCACCAACAGTGCAAGAGGGTTCCCATTTCTCCACATCCTCGCCAGCATCTGTAGTTTCGTGATTTGTTCATCTTAGCCAATCTGACTGGTGTGAGGTGGTATCTCAGTGTGGCTTTGATTTGTATTTTCCTGATGATGAATGACATTGAGCATCTTTTCATGTGTCTGTTGGCCATGTGGATGTTTTCTTTAGAGAAGTGTCTATTCATATCTTCTGCCTATTTCTTCACTGGATTATTTGTTTTTCGGGCGCTGAGTTTGGTTAAGTTCTTTACAGATTTTGGATACTAGCCCTTTATCCAATATGTCATTTGCAAGCCTCTTTTCCCATTCTGTCAGTTGCCTTTTAGTTTTGTTGATTGCTTCCTTTGCAGTGCAGATTTTGATCTTGAAGAGGTTCCAATAGTTCACTTTTGCTTTTAATTCCCTTGCCTTTGGAGATGTGTTGAGTAAGAAATTGCTGTAGCTGAGATCAAAGAAGTTGTTGCCTGCTTTCTCCTCTAGGGTTTTGATGGCTTTCTGTCTCACATTTAGGTTTTTCATCCATTTTGAGTTTATTTTTGTGTATAGTATAAGAAAGTGGTCCAGTTTCATTCTTTTGCATGGTGCTGTCCAATTCTCCCAGCACCATTTGCTAAAGAGACTTTTTTCCATTGGATGCTCTTTCCCGCTGTGTCAAAGATTAGTTGGCCACACATTTGTGGGTCCAATTCTGGGTTCTCTACTCTATTCCATTGGTATAAAGAAGATGTGGTTTATATATACAATGGAATACTACTTGGCAATGAGAAAGAATGAAATTACGCCATTTGCAGCAACATGGATGGAACTGGAAGGTATTACGATGAGTGAAATAAGTCAGAGAAGGACAGATATGTTTTCACTCATGTGGATCTTGAAAAACTTAATAGAAGACCATGGGGGAAAGGAAGGGCAAAAAAATAAAAGTTACAGAGAGGGAGGAAGGCAAACAACAAGAGATTCTTAATACAGAGAACAACTGAGGGTGGATGGGAGGGGTGGGGGAGAGTGGAAATGGGTGATGGGCATTGAGGAGGGCACTTGTTGGGATGAGCACTGGGTATTGTATGTAAGCTAATTTGACGATAAATTATATTCAAAAGAAAAAGAAAAAGAAAAAAGAAAGGAGAAAAAGAAAAAAAAAATTTAAACAAAAGCAAAAAAAAACCCCGAATAGATGAACTAGCAAACAGAATGAAATCCGGATGAAGTTACATCCAGTTTTCCCTACAGCTCAAACTATTAAACACTCTATCATCTGTACACTAGCCAGGCAGAGAGACTTGTGGTGGTCCTTTGGGCCTTGTGCTTGGGAGGTACAGTTGGCTGGGGGCTTAGTGTAATGACTACATTTTCCACTAGGTGGCACTGCTTACCTTACTGGGATGTATCAGTGTGGCTTGTGTTGGCGCATATGAGCATGAGTAGAAGTGGCGTCACCCAGCTTCCTAGTTTCTAGAGGGCACAGGAACCCTGCCCTCTCACCAAACCTCAATCAAGCAACCCTCCTTTGTCTCTGGCTTCCGTCCACTCCCCACTTCTACACTGTCTGTATCTAAGCCATTCAGCCTTCCAGGCAGCACCTTTCCCCCTGAATCGTATCTCAGATGGGGCGGAGTTTCCAAACCCCTTGGTTC
Source organism: Panthera pardus (assembly GCF_024362965.1). Taxonomy (NCBI): domain Eukaryota; kingdom Metazoa; phylum Chordata; class Mammalia; order Carnivora; family Felidae; genus Panthera; species Panthera pardus. The sequence goes on from NW_026526788.1 coordinate 19,452,956, forward strand.
CGTGAATTCTGTGGCTTGGTCCTGCTCCGACCCTCTGGAGTAGGGTCTTGATGAGTAATGGTTGGGTGCCAGCTTGTCCTGAGAATGTTCATATGATTATGTAGCAGCAGAGGTTCAGAGATTATAGCAAATCACAACACATAGCTGGCACCAGGTTTCACTGCACTCCGTGATCTTTGTTCCAATACCAGCAAATGTGGCTATTCTCCAGGGCCCACTGGGACCTTTGCCTGTAGGGAGGCTGTATGGTCTCTACCAAAGGCACTCGAAGCAGGGGAACCACTTCTCCCCATGTGGCCCACAGACCCCCTGTACCTCATTGCCTACTCCTAGGACTCGCCCTTCTTCCCCATCAGAGCACCACCAAGTATTGAGCTCCAGAATTTCCAGCTCTGTGCTCCCCTATTTATAGAGTCCTAATGGTATTGGAACCGTCTCCTTTCTCACCATCAATGTTTTTGGGGAACAGATCTCTTGTTCAGTCCCATGTCTGTGTATCCACTCTCTCTTTCTCTTCAGCTTTTAGGGGGAGTGCTTTTCCTGTACTCTCCTGATGTGCCATACTCTATCCCCCTTTCTCTGTCCTCTCTCCACAAAAAACAGCTCCCTGCCCTCCATGGCTTCTCTCTCCCTCAGTTCACCTCTCCACACCGTCTCTCTGCCTAGTTCTATAGCTCAAGTTATACAGATTGTTGTGTTAATCCTCAGATCAATTTCCTAGGTATGGTGCTGATCTAGCTGCACTTCAGTGACCAGAGAAGCTGAGAACTTCCATGCTACTCTGCCATCTTGGCCCCTCCCAAAGTACTCACCTAAATCACTTACAGTCTTGAACTACATGTTTTAAAGAAATTTCACGTATATTTCTATAAATTGTATTTTAATTAATTTTGGCTAATAAATGTAATAAATCCCTGTAACTATATAGCACTTGTTTTCAGTCAGTACACAACTGGGAAATTAAACAAGAATATATAGAACAGTTAACTGGTAAGGTCACTATTTCAAAAACCAGTAAGTCCCAAAGCAAGTTGCTGATACTAACTTCTCCAGTCTGGTAGTTTAAGATAATATACACCCTATATACCTATATACGGTATGTTCCAGTCACCTTACATAAACTTGTTTCACAATATGCTTACTTCATAGTTTTCTACCTGTTACTTTCCCCTACTGTTAGTTCAAAATACAGGTATCCCCAGCTTTTCAAAAGCTTGTGTTATGCCACTTTACTTTTACAAAAGAACTACAATAATACCTGTTTTTGCTAACCAAAAGAGATCCTAAGAGGATTTTCACCTCTATGGGAAAAAAGGGGAAATTGTGTGCAGTCTTTGTTTTGTAGTAAACATTATAGACACAACATGAACACCAGCAGCAAGACTGGCACTGCCAAATTCCATCCCAGAGAACTGCTCTCAGCATTCTAGCATTAAGCCACCCTAACTCTGAATTGTCTGTGAGCATCTGTGCTTTATCTTGATTTATTTTATGCATCCATTAGCAAGATGTGGCCTAAAGTATCAGAAAAGCTTAAAAGAGGTTATTGTTTGGGTCTGGGAACACTCAAAAAAATTTCCATACAAATTAATGGTAAGTGCGTTTTCACTTTACACCATTTTCAGATTACAAAAGGTTTTACATGAACATCTATCTACTTTCAGATAGCAGGGGAAACCTGTACCACCTATTTCAAAGTCACTCTATAGCCCTCCTCTCTTGACCCCCTTGCAATTACAGGCTCTACTCTGTTTCTGCCTTTTTTGTAACACATATTCCAATAAATCTTGTTATTAAATCAATGATGAGTCTTATCATCTATACCATCTTGGGATCAAGGAAATATAGTATAAGTACTGAAAGTCATTAAGAATTCCTAAATCAGCACAGAAAACTGGCAAGTTATTCAACCCACCAAACCTCTTCTACCACTGGTTGAACACAACAGAAAAATATTTAAATATATTTTAAATATTTGGTATATTTGATATATAGTAAAACCCTGGATAGCAAATAACTTGTTCTGCTAGTGTTCTGCAAGATAAACATTTCTAATAAATTTTAACGTGATAAACAAGCGATATCTTGCAATATGAGTAGTATGTGATGCCAAACGTCACATCACAAGTGAGGCAATCACTCTCGCTCTCTCTCTCTCTCTCTCTCTCTCGCTCTCTCGCTGTGGGATCATGGGTGATCATCTCCCATGCTCGGATGCTCCGTCTCAGGCCACGGTGTTTGGCAGAAACCAGTGATTTTTCAGAATGTTGGAAGGTGCCCACATCTGGTGCTAGTGTATTTTTTGTCACTTGAAAGCACCTATGGACAGTCCTTTGCTTTCCCATATAACAGTAAGCTTAGGAATGCTTTACTTCATTCTAGGTCAGGCTGCCTGCAGATATCAACCCTTTCCTCTGCTGTTTTATTGCCAGTTACATTAAATACAGTATACGACAAGAGTTTATTAATATTGTACTTAGTCAACACCTGTGTGAGCATATACAGTGGCCCCCATGCAGAAAAGGGTTGAAAAGAAAGGCAGTGAGAAGGAGAGCATTACGATGGAAGTTAACAAGGAAATCATTGAGAAGTAGGAATGAGGTATGTGAGTGAGTGGCTGAAACTGCAAGAGTTTATAAGAAGTTTACATCTGCATCTTGTCTGCACAGGAGGAGGAGAAAAAGGTGGAATCCCTCACTTCACATAAGGTTAAGGGAGATCTGTAAAATGTGGGAAACAATGCAAAATTTTGTAGAAAAGCACCACCCGAATGAGGCTGTAAGCGTGCGAGTGATGAATCTGTTTAACAACAATGCACTGTCACATTTCTGCAAAATCTTCAAAAGGAGGCAACAGCAAGTGTCATTGGTTAGTTTCCTTTTTAAAGTTGCGCGAAAAGAAAAAGATTCCATTGAGCCAATAGATGGCAGTGATTCCGTTAGTGAGAGTAAAAGTCCTACACAATAACCCTCTCTCGTCTCCCTCACAGCAGCCACGAAGGTTTTCAAAGGTAAGTGCAGGTTAACTTGTTTATTTTTCTTTATATTTTGTATTTTCTTTATTATTTTGTATTATGTTGTAGTATTATAATCATTTTTCTATGAACATTTTTTGGGTTGTGGAACAAATCATCTGAGTTTCCGTTATTTCTAAATTCGCTCTGATTTACAAGTGCTTTGGATTACAAGCATGTTTCTGGAATGAATTATGCTCACAAACCAAGGTTTTACTGAATTTGGTAAACTTCAGTATAGTTTAGTGATATTAAAGGAATTTTTTGTTCAAAGGCATGATTTTCCTGGAGGGAAAATTTTTTTTTTTTTAAGTTTACTTATTTATTTTGAGAGACACAGAGACAGCCCAACGCAGGGCTCAAACTCACAAAACCATCACATCATGACCTGAGCTGAAACCAAGAGTGGGACGCTTAACTGACTGAGCCACCCAGGTACCCCATAGAGGGAAATTTTTAAACTTTAGAATATCAATTCTAAAATTATCCAACTCTAACCTTATTAGTCTACAAACATATTGTGACTAAAAAGTTCAATGAATTTACCACCTTCCAAAGAAATAAACTATTTGAAAATTTTAACCCAAGCATTACTTTTATTAAAATTCAATGTTTATCTCCTAATTTTAATAACCTAGATTTGTATACCTTACCTATATTCACATCATTTTCATTTATCTCATACTTCAATCATATACTTTCTCAGATAAGTAAACAATATATTAAATACTATATAAAGGGAGTTTTAAGAACAAAAATAACAGGAATTCAAATTGATCTACAAATCCAATACGATCCCTACCAAAATCCAAACCGGCACGTTTTTGCAGGACTGATGATTACAACTTCATCCTAAAATTCATGTGTAAATTTAAGGAGGACCCAGAATTAGTCAAAACAATCTTGAAAAAAGAAGAACAAAATCAGAGCTGTCACAACTTCTGATTTCAAAACTTAAGGCTACATTAACAGTGTGGTTCCGAAAAAATATCTGTGAATCATGTATTTGATAAGGGATTAATATCCAAACTATATAAAGCACTCATACAATTTAATACAGAAAATCTAATTAAAAAATGGGCAGTGGGACTGAATAGACATTATTCCAAAGAAAACATCTAAGCAGCCAACAGGAACATCAAAAGGTGCTCAAGGTCACTAATCTCAGGGAAATGCAAATCAAAACCACAATGAGATACTGTGTTAGAATATCTCACACCTGTTAGAATGGCTATCATTCAAAAAGATAAGAGATAACAAACAAGGATTGGCCAGAATATGGAAAAAAGGGAAATACACTTAACATCTTAGCATCAAACTGCCAGAGGTTTGAAGTATATAGGTCAAATGGTAGGAATATAAATTGAGTATAGTGAGTATGGAAAACAGTATGGAGATTCTGCAAAAAATCAAAAAACAGAACTATCATATGGTCTAGCAATTCTACTTCTGGGTATATATTCAAGGAAATGAAAACATCGTAGAGATATTCACATTCCAATGTACACTGCAGCATTATTCACAATAGTCAAAATACGGAAGCCAAAATGTCCGTCAAAGGATGAATGAATAAAGTTATGGTATATATATATATATATATATACACACACATATATACATATATATATATATATATGTGTGTGTATATATATATAAAATGGAATTATTTATTCATGAGAATAAAGAAAATCCTGCAATTTGCAATAACTAGGATGCATCTTATTGGCATCATGCTACATAAAATTAGCCAGACAAAGAAAGACTAGTACTTCATGGCATCACTCATATGAGTAATCTCAAAAAAATAAATAAAACTCATAGAAACAGAGTAGAAAAGCAGTTGCCAAGGGCTGTGAGATGGGGGAAATAGGATAACGTGGTTAAAAAGTTACAAACTATCAGCTATAAAATGAATAAAGTCTGAGGATCTAATGTAAAACATGGTGACTATAGTTGATAACACTGTATTGTACAATAGAATTGAAATCTGCTAAGAGGGTAGAACTTAAATGTTCTCTCAGACACAAATAAATGATAAACACATGAGGTGATTGATGTGTTAATTAACTAGCTGGGGGATATTCTTTCAAATGTATATCAAATCACCATGAGGCACACTTTAATTACCTTAAAATTTTAGAGGTCAATTATACCTCAATAAAGTTTAAATTAAAAAAAAAAAAAGACAGTATGATACTAGCATAAAGATAGGTAATATGGATCAAGAAAACAGAACTGAGAGTCCAGAAATAAATTCTCACATTTATAGTCAACTTATTTTGAATAAGAGTGTCAAGACCATTCGATGCGGTAAAGAATGGTCTTTTCAACAAATGGTGCTGCAACCACTAGATATCCATATGCAAATTTGTTCCCTTCCTCAAACCACACCCCCAAAATCAAAATGAATCACAGATCTCAATGTAAGAACTAAAACTATAAAACGTTTTGAGACAAATAGGAGTAAATCTTCAAGACTTTAGGTTAGGCAATGATTTCTTAGCTATAACACCAAAAGCATAAGTAACAAAAGAAAAAAATAGATTTCAAAATGAAAACTTTTGTGCTTCAAAGGAACTGTCAAGAAAGTTAAAAAGGGGAGGGGAGGGAGAAAATACCTGCAAATCATGTATCAGGGATTTGTATAAAACTCATTAGTAAAAAGAAATAAAATATCTGCAAATCATATATCAGGGATTTGTATAAAACATTAGTAAAAAGAAATATGGGGGTGCCTGGGTGGCTCAGTCAGTTAAGCATCCCAACTTTGGCTCAGGTCATGATCTCGCGGTTTGTGAGTTCGAGCCCCGCGTCGGGCTCTGTGCTGACAGCTCAGAGCCTGGAATCTGCTTCAGATTCTGTGTCTCCCTCTCCCTCTGCCCCTCCCCTGCTCACCCTCTGTCTTTCTCTGTCTCTCAATAATAAGTAAACGTTAAAAAAAAAAAAAAGGAAATATGACCCAATGGGCAAAGGATCAGAACAGACACTTCTCCAAAGAAGATATACAAATGGTCAATAAGTGCATGAAAAGAAAAGATAATTAATATCATTAGCCATTAGGGAACTGTAAATCAAAACCACTGGAGCACCTGGGTGGCTCAGTTGGTTAAGCATCGACTTTGGCTCAGGTCATGATTGCACAGTTCGTGAGTTCGAGCCCCGTGTCAGGCTCTGTACTGTCAGCTCAGAGCCTGGAGCCTGCTTCGGATTCTGTGTCTCTCTCTCTCTCTCCTTCCCCCCCATTCCCCACACTCTGTCTGTCTCAAAAATAAATAAAAAACATTAAAAAAAATAAAAAAAAACCATAATGACATACTGCTTCACACCCATTAGGATGGCAGTGGTTTAAAAAAAAAAAGACAATTAACAAGGGTTGGACAAGGATGTGGAGAAACTGGAACGCTAATACAACACTGGTAGGAATGTAAAATGGTGCAGTAACTGGAAAAAGACTTTGGCAGTTTCTTAAAAAGTTAAACAAACTTAACCACAGGAGCTGCTAATTTCAAACTTAGAAATCTACACAAAATAAGAACATATGCACATGTAAAAACCTGTACATTCATGTTCATAATAGCATTATTGATAATAGCCAAAAAATGGAAACTCAATGCCTATCAATAAATGGATAAAGAAAATGTGGCATATATATACAATGAAACATTACTTAGCAAAAAAAAGGAATACAATTCTGATATATGGATGCACTTTGAAAACATTAAGTGGAAAGAATCCAGTCACCATAGACCATCCAGTGTATCACACAGTTTCATTTATATGAAATGTCCAGAAGAGGCAAATCTATAGGACAGAAAGTAGATCAGAGTTGCCTAACGCTAGGGGGCATTGAAAGACTGGAAGAAAATGAGGGGTGACTATAGGTATGGCATTTCTTTCCGGGGTGATGAAAATATTCTAAAGTTGAACATGGTGATGGTTGCCCAACTCTATAAATATACTAAAACCAATGAACCATATATTTTAAGTGAGTGAATTGAGTGATGTATAAATTATATCTCAATAAAGTTTTTATTAAAAAGATACAAACACAGGGAGCCTGCGTAGCTCAGTCGGTTAAGTGTCCGACTTCAGCTCAGGTCATGACCACATGGTTCAATGAGTTAGAACCCTGTGTCAGGCTCTGTTACTGACAGCTCAGGGCCTGGAGCCTACTTCAGATTCTGTGTCTTCCTTTCTCTCTGACCCTCCCCTGCTCTCACTCTGTCTCTCTGTCTCTGTCTCTCAAAATAAAACATTAAAAAAAAAGAGAGAGATGGAATGCAAGCTGGTGCAGCCACTCTGGAAAACAGTATAGAGGTTCCTCAAAAAACTAAAAATAGAACTACCCTACGACCCAGCAATTGCACTACTAGGCATTTATCCACAGGATACAGGTGTGCTGTTTTGAAGGGACACATGCACCCCCATGTTTATAGCAGCACTATCAACAATAGCCAAAGTATGGAAAGAGCCCAAATGTCCATCAATGGATGAATGGATAAAGAAGATGTGGTATATATGTACAATGGAGTATTACTTGGCAATCAAAAAGAATGAAATCTTGCCATTTGCAACTATGTGGATGGAACTGGAGGGTATTATGCTAAGTGAAATTAGTCAGAGAAAGACAAAAATCATATGACTTCACTCATATGAGGACTTTAAAAAACAAAACAGATGAACATAAGGGAAGGGAAACAAAAATAATATAAAAACAGGGAGGGGGACAAAACAAAAGAGACTCATAAATATGGAGAACAAACTGAGGGTTACTGGAGGGGATGTGGGAGGGGGGGATGGGCTAAATGGGTAAGAGGCATTAAGGAATCTACTCCTGAAATCACTGTTGCACTATATGCTAACTAATTTGGATGTAACTTTTTAAAAAAATAAAATAAAATTTAAAAAAAAAAGAGAGAGAGATACAAAAAGAAGAACCTCTATTTGTCTGGGGAAGCCACATATCCCAAGAATGCCAAATCATGCAATGCCTTATTTATCCTGTATACGTACCCTAAAGGTAATGGAAACCCACTAAAGAGTTTTTAAATAGGGAAATGTGATAAATAGACCTTTTGCAATGTTTGATGAACAGACTGGAAGAGAGCAAAATTGAACTTGAGATATCAGTTAAGAGACTAGAGTCTGAGAAGAGATAACTGGACTCAAGAGGTGTTTGGGAACTAAGATCAATAGGAATGATGGATGGTTCTAAAATGTGACAGTACTACAAGCTTTCTCCTTTGTAAAACTTTGTATGGTGATGCCTTTATTGGGATAGGGAATAACAGATGTTACTATTTATGTGGTTGTAGTTTGTAAGAGGGATGTGTGTCCGTTTTTTATGTATTCATTCTAGATGTCTTTACATTATCCCAGTATCTAGCTATCAGTAGACAGTTATCAGTATAAGTGAAAAATGAATCGGTAAGAACAAAGACACTGCTTAGGAAGAAACAGAAAAAAGGAGGCAGTAAAATGGAACTGAACAAAATACCTCAATATTTAAAGAATAAATAAAAAGAAATGAGTTGGACAAGAAGACTACAAAGTGGTCTTAGGAAAAAGCCAGGAGACTACGTAGTGTCATGAACACTAAGAGGACAGTTTCAAGAAGGACTTAGCACTGAAAGCTGCTTTTCAAAGCGAAGTAAAGTGAGTAGAGGGAGGGAGCCAAAACATAAGAGACTCTTACAAACTGAGAACAAACTGAGGGTTGATGGGGGTGGGAGGGAAGGGTGGGTAGGTGATGGGTATTGAGGAGGGCACCTGTTGGGATGAGCACTGGGTGTTGTATGGAAACCAATTTGACAATAAATTTCATATTTAAGAAAAAAAAAAGAATGCCATTTGAATCTAGTAACAATGGAGATGTCTTCAGGGATCTTAGGGACGTGCAAATCTGGAGGCAGGATGGAACAGAAGCCAGATTGGAATGAGTTTAAGAATATTAAATGGAAATAACTAGTTCAGTTGTAAAGGGGAGCAAGTCTCTCTGCTGGAGAGCAGAGCACAGTAATTATGGGTTTTGAGGTTTTGTTCCTGAAAAATTTGAGTAATTTGATCATATTTAAAACAAAAGTTAAAGAGTCAATAGAGAGAGAAAGACAGAGAGAAGTTGAACATATAAGAAAAACAAGTGAAAATCAACAGTATTTGGTTCCTAAAGAGGTGGAGAGGACTGAGATCCAGAGAACATAGGAAGAGTTATGCTTAGACAGAAGGATGGAAAATTCTTCAACGTGACAGGAATAAAGAGGGAATGAAAGTACTTGCAGGTTAGGTATTTATATCTGTCAGCAGAAAATTAAAGGAAATCCTGTCTGATGGCTTTTATTTATTTTTTTTGAAGGCAAAGTCATCAGCTAAAAGTGGGAATGGAAAGTAGGAGAGAAAGGGATTTGACAACAGTGAAGGTTAAAAAGTTGCCCAGTTAGATTCCCATGGGATGTTTATTCCTTGTTTGTTTTAATATTATTCCATTACCCTTTTTTTCTTTACCATATACCCATATTTAATTATAGTTTTCTATTCTAATTTCTTTGGTCTTATTTACAATCAGAATACCAAATTCAACTGTGCTGTTATTACCATCACATTAACAATTCATCTATAATGCTTCCTATTAACTTTCCTGTTTAAAAGTCAAAAGGAAAACCTATATATCATCCTACATGATGATATTAACTTACCTGTTTAAAAGTCAAAAGGAAGACCTATATATCATCTTACATGATGAATTTCAAAACTACCCATTATGCTTATAAAGGTAAGCAATCATTTATCATATATACAAATTTTACCTCCACACATTTAGAAGGCATACTGTTTGCTTAGAGGATTTTATTCCACATCACTTTTTAACTGTGGCATATTATTTACAAAGATAGCCTCAACAATCCTTCCCATTCTTGTGTGCACTACCATTTGTATGGCGACTTCTCTATTCCTACAATCAGAAGTGGAGTCTGTTTCTTTTCCCTATCAATACAGGCTGGCCCTGTGATATACTTTGACCTATAAAATTCCATAGACATGACAGTAAATGACTTTCTAATGTAGCTTTCAAGAGCCCTTTTAGCTCTCACTCTTGCATTCTTGGACTGTGATACATGAAGAAGCTCCAGTTAGCCTTCTGGAACATGAGAGATCACAGGGAGAAGGATCCAGCCAACAGTACCATTTCCCAGACATGAGAGTGAGGTTGTTTAGACTGTCTAGCTCCAGCTGACCCATCAGATGAGCATAGCCATATGTGTCCCTGTGTGAGATCAGCAAATTGACCACCTGAGCCCAATTCAAACTGCCAACCCACAGAATCATGAGCAAATTTAACCGTTTTAAATCACGGCTGAAGCAATAACCTAATTTTTAATTTTACTTTTCTATTTAAAAAAATATAGAAAAATAACTGAACATATAAACTTAGCACTTTTCTCATGGCAAAATCATAATAATATCACGTTTACTTATCATGCTATTTACTTTGCACCTAAACTTAAGCTTCCTAAAAACAAAATTACCTAAGCGAGTCTTACAGTTCAGCCATTTATTCATTTATTAATTACATACTGTTTGTCGGAATCATTCCAGACACTGACCATATATTAGTGAACAAGAGATAAAAATCTCTACCCTCATTGGGGGAAATATGGACAACCCAAATCCAAAATATATTATCTTCTAATATATAGCTATTATAATAACATCTATAATTTTCAAGGGAAGAACATGTAAAACGAAATGTTACAAATAATCACTCTTACCCTCATGCCAAGCACCAAGAACCCAATCTCTTCCATTAATGGGTACTTGCTGACCTGTTGCTTAATCTTCTCAGATGAGGCAAAAGGATCATAACTCTTTTGCCCTATCTTTACATCCATTATACAGGGCTTATTAAATTTATGGGTCACATCTTCCAGTTTTAGGTATAAATCTGTTATTAAAGAAAAACTTTAATTAGTAATAGGCAAACATATTACTACTCAAATAACTACCAGGGGAAAACAAAATGAGGAAATCCTAAAACTGAGAAAAAAGTTAAAACAAATCCAGAGTCAACAATTATTATCACTCCATCTGGGGAAAAAAAAAAACAAAACTGACCAACAAATTTATAACAAGTGTAAATATCACTCAGAAACTCTTCAGGAGGTTATTAAACAATATTCATAAGCAAAGGCATGAAATAGATATAAGGACATTAAAAATAACTTATTTTAAAAGCTATTCCAGAAATGTATTCCCCTTTGAGAATACAGTTTATGTCATCTATGCCTCACTAGATCTCTCAGTATTTTAATAATTTTTAAAATTCTTCATTGAAAATTAGTAATAGGAGGGGCACCTGGGTGGCTCAGTCAGTTGAGCGTCTGACTTCAGCTCAGGTCAAGATCTTACAGTTCATGAGTTCTAGCCCCATGTCAGGCTCTTTGCTGATAGCTCTGGGCCTGGAGCCTGCTTCAGATTCTGTGTCTCCCTCTCTCTCTGCCCCTCCCCCAACTCATACTCTGTCTCTCTCTCAAAAATAAACATTAAAAAAATGTTTAATTAGTAATAGGAATAAATCCTTCGCACAGAGTATACAACAGAACTATAGCTTAAGAAAGGTAAGTCAATTTAAAATATGGTCACTGCCAAATACACATTTTAGTCTTAATACTCTAAAAAGGAAAATAAATATCTTGCTTTTTAGAATATAGGCATTCATCAAAAAGTTCATCTGTAAACCTCTTTGGCATTCTGCATAGATCTTCCCATAGAAAACTATTATAAATGGAGATTCAAGTAAAAGATTATAGAAGTCCCAGTTATTACATACTATAGCTGAATTAATTATAGCTTTAGCCTGAAAGTAGGGATCTAGCTACACTAAAGGAATGGAGGAAAGAAATTCTTCCCCTTTTTATTTGAAAGAATCTTCCCAAAGTTCTGAATGAGATCATAATTTTCACTTATGAACATGAGAAGCATTTCTCCTAAAAACTTTTTCTCAAAAACAGAATTTATCTGCTTTTTAAAAAATGTATATTTATTTATTTTGGGAGAGCAAGTGAGCGAGAGCACAAAGCGGAGCAGGGAAAGAGAGAGAATCCCAAGCAGACTCCATGCTGTCAGTGCAGCATCTGATGCTGGTCCAATCCCACAAACCCTGAGATCATGACCTGAGCCAGATGCTTAACTGACAATGCCACCCAGGCACACCTCTGCTTTTCACCAAAGTGACAAAGTTAGAAAAGGTATGTATTTTCGATTAATTAAATAAAAGGCCACCAGACAAAAAAGACTTCACCCTTTTTTCTTTTACCTTGACCCACCAAGACTAGCATAGTTATTAAATTACAACAAAGAAGACTGCATTGAACCAAAAAGGAGAACAACCCTGACAGGGCTTGAGAAAGTGCTAAGCCCCTCAGATTTAAGGGCCATAAATCTTTTCATTGAAAGGATAAAAAATAAAGACATAAATTTTATCCCTTAGTCAAAGGAAGACTGGGGAAAGGTCAGGACTGTGTAGAAGTAGGTTAAGTCAAGCCCAAATATGATAAAAAGCTATAGCGTAAGAGACCAGCACTGGCACACAAGGAGTATGACACATTTTAAAGAAAGCCTCTCACAAACAGACTTGTTCAATAAGAGAAAACAAAAGGTCTGGACACAGACATGGATTGTTGATAGTGAAAGGTAATGGCACAGTGAGACTATCCTGTTCAAGACTGGAACCCACCCAAGCTTCTGTGCTTTAAAAAATAACCACAGTCGGGGCGCGCCTGGGTGGCTAGGTTGGTTGAGTGTCCAACTTCAGCTCAGGTCATGATCTCACGGTCTGTGAGTTCGAGCCCCGCATCGGGCTCTGTGCTGACAGCTCAGAGCCTGGAGCCTGCTTCGAATTCTGTGTCTCCCTCTCTCTCTGCCCCTCCCCTGCTCAAGCTCTTTCTCTCTGTCAAAAATAAATAAACATTAAAAAAAAAAACAAAACAAAACCATAGGATGGGGTGAGAAGATGGGGGAAAAAAGCACAGAACAGGCCCCTTCTGATTCTCTCCTCCCATCTCCAGCTACCTTGAGAGAAAGTACACAGATCCATCCCTCTTTCCGTAGCTGTGTAAAAATTTTAGCAACAAGGTTTATATTTCAAATATAATACTTACATTGCTTTTAATACATTAAGCATAAAAAATTCCTATAGCAAGTTTTCTACTGCTGGAATATATTTCCAACCCTCTAAGAAAGAGGCAGAAAATTCCCAGTGTCAAAAGAGAAAAAAATAGACATATGAAATATTGTGGAAAAATTGAAAGACCTGTATTAACTAAATAGTAAAGATGAGATAATTAGTTCCTTTAAAGGAAAGACAAGGCAGAACGCATTTAGGGAGCTGAAGAAAAACTTATTTAGACCCCTTACTGAATATTATTGATTGTATAAATTATGAGAATACAGATTCCAAGTTTCATCAAATTCTTCCCTGCCATATCTAGAAAATCTACTAGGTATTGATTACCATCTTCATTTCTGAACCTCTCAAAAAGGGGAAAAGGCCACATAAGGAACCCCTGGCCAACTATGAAGCCATATGGAAAATCAGAGAAGGCCTTACTTCTGCCTTCCGCTTCAATCATCAGTCATTTCCAAGACCAAAATAAGCTGAAAGTAGAATTATAAGCAGAGATTTTGAGCCTCCAAATTTGATTTAAGTGTAAAGGAGAGAACAGACATGTATGCCAACTTATTTCAGTCCACGCTTCCTAAAATTTGACTAGTAGCTAGATCCAGAAACCTAATAATCAATAAGGCTGACTGAGATTACAATTGAAAACTCTCAATTTGTTCAAACCTACTTGAAGATACACTTCTCTATTTCCCTTAAGAACTATCAATAAAAGGCTTTTGACAGTACATGTACTAGGCATATGTTTATACACAGATACAAATGTAATTTAATATATATAACTAGTTCAAAATCTTTAAAGATAGTATCAGCAAAAAATGTTTTACCTTTCAAAAAAATCCCATTAGTCATGCTCTAAAATTAACTAATGGTGATGACTGTACAACTCCATAAATATACTAAAAACTACTGAATTGTATAGTTTAAATGGGTGAGTTTTATGGTACATAAATTACGTCTTGATAAAGCTATCATAAAAAATCAAAAGAAAAAAACCTTATCAATCAGCACATTCTTAGGCTTCTCTCAAAGTTACAATAATTTGCTGAGCAAACTGGCAGTACTTTCTACATTTTACTACTTTGGATTGTAAGAACTGTATCAAGTTTTATAAATCTCTACTCTGAGCACCTAAAAAAAAGATGCCCAAAGGGGGAATAAAAGACCAGTTATTTCATATGCAAAATAAAGTAATGCTAACCACAGTATTCTACTAAAATTTTTAAAATATTTTTTAATGTTTGAGAGAGAGCACCCACAATGAGTTGGGGAGGGACAGAGAGAGGGAGAGAGAGAATCCCAAGCAGGCTTCACACCAGCAATGCAGAGCCCAACATGGGGCTCGATCCCATGAACTGTTAAGACCATGACCTAAGCCAAAATCAAGAGTCGGACACTTAACCAACTGAGCTACCCAGGCGCCCCAGTATTCCACTAAAATTTAAGAGAATTTGTTTTCATGACCCTGTTGGCTAAACATGTACAAAAGTTTCCCATTTTATATTAATTTCATTTATAATCAAAAGGATAAAAACGGAAAAATGATTCCATAAACTCTATTAAAATCAAAGCTAAGCACCTGCATGGTGCAGCAGTTCTCATCTAACTTCTTCCAGAGGTAAAAAATTGAAAAGGAATAGGAAATTCCCTGAGGCAGTTGTTGCTAGTACTGAGCCACTCTGTACATATACACTTTTTATTCCTGTTCTTTTACTCCTTTTATTTGCATTTTCTCCTCTCTTCTTTCATTTTCCCTACTTCATCTTCTCATCTCAGTAGCACCAAATTTCCATTTATATTCAAATAAGAATACAGAGTTTTCAAAGCATTCTCACATAACATAACATGCATCTTCTCAACTCTCTGTGGTATTATTTTCAATTTATAGTAGAAAAAGTAGAGATCAGAAAGGTTAACGAGTTAGCCAAATTTCTATTTAGTTGTTCTTTAATTCACATATTTAGCAGTTTCTTAGTTCTCAAAATTTGGACATAATCAAGGTAGAAACCAAGTGTTTGACTTCAAAGTTACTGCTCTTTCTATAGATGCATAGATGGCCATTTAGTACTGAAGATGAAAAGGCTGTTGATTGTGAGCAAGTCCTTGATTTTTAAATCATATGCTAGTAATCACAAACTATAAAATGTCATTTTTAATTAAAATATTTCTCTCACCCAAATTCTTTCTGTATACCTACTTTTCAAAATAATGATGCCATTTGCTCAGTATTCTACTCCTTCTTTTTTTTTTTTTTTTTTTTTAATTTTTTGTTTTCAACGTTTTTTATTTATTTTTGGGACAGAGAGAGACAGAGCATGAACGGGGGAGGGGCAGAGAAAGAGGGAGACACAGAATCCGAAACAGGCTCCAGGCTCCGAGCCATCAGCCCAGAGCCTGACGCGGGGCTCGAACTCACGGACCGCGAGATCGTGACCTGGCTGAAGTCGGGAGATCGTGACCTGGCTGAAGTCGGACGCTTAACCGACTGCGCCACCCAGGCGCCCCTCTACTCCTTCTTAATAATCTTTTTAAACTGAGTATTTACTTTCTAGATGTTGAATCTAGTCCCATCCTCAGCAACCTTTGTTAATCTTTCAATGTCACTTTACTGAAGAGTCATGATTTGCTCAAAATTAAATAGCAATTAGTAGCAAAGTTTAATGGAATCCAGATATCTTACATTACAATGGAAATCTCTATAAAGTAAAGGTGATCATAAAGATTTGTGAAACAATTTAAGGTGCTGATCTGAATCAGGGATATATGTATGTATAACATATGTATTATATGTATATGAAATATATGTATATTGGACTAAAGACAAGAAAGAAAGAAAAAAAGAAAGGAAGGGAAGGAGTAAGGAACAAAAGAAAAAAGAAAGAAGAAGGGAGAAAGGAAAAAGAAAAGCTAGGCTCACTCTTTTCATATAACTGAAATACAGAATTCCCAGGGAATCATAGATTTACTATTACCTAACTGAGGATACTCAAAGGGAGATACCATGATTCCCCTAAAAATGAAACATGGCACACCTAGTAAGTTAGTAGAAGGAAACCCAGTCAAGTTTAAAACTCTTCCCCCATTCATGAACCTTCTTCAATTTTTAGGCAGTCATGTTACTTGTTTAAATAAAATTTGTTCTGTCAAAGGCCTTGAAAAGGCAAACACTGCTTCAAGCATTCACTAAGAAAGAAATGCTGTGACTTTACATAGATCATTTTGTCCTCTAACCATGAAACTTAGCAGTTTTTAAAAGACTGCAATTTAGAACCTAGAGATGGGGATAGGAGATACAGAGACAAAGTCAAACAAAGAAAATATTTTTTTTTTCCTACTCAAAATGGGAAACTGTCCAATAAATTAGGAAAAAAGAACATCTATAAATTAATATAGTACTAAGTATGTAGATTTTTTTATTCAATTACAACAAATTGGTCATTAATGTTACATACCATTTAAGAAACTGGTTATGAAAAGCAAAAGTATTAAGTTTTCCTTAATGAAATAGAAAAAATACTAGAAAGAAAAACACACATATATTGTTTGTATAATACTAGGCTTGATTTTATATACAGACTTTTAAAAAGCTACTCTCATGAATTAATACTAAAGGATGGATTCTTAAGAAAAGGTTACCATTTGGTGCAGTTGGAGGTGACCAGATGCCATAATATTTTGGCAAATATTTTCGTAGCTCTAAAAGAACACCATCAGTACAATCAGCAGCATAAACCTGAAATATAGATAAATAAAACATTTGCATGTTGGTTTCTTATAATGCTTTATAATTGCCCTACATATTTCTCAAAAAAAAAAACAATACTGTTGAATCATAATTTATCTGGTATGAGTTTCAGCTGGAAATACATTTGGAAGCAAAAAAAGATTACTGTGTATCTCCAAGGAAAAACTGCATATTGTTTACAGCACATTCTTCTTCATCTAATTCTAGCTTTTCACTGTCCTTGAACTATTTTACAACTACGTAAAATGTAGATAAAGCTTTACACAAATACAAAATAATTCCTGTCCACAGAAACATAAATAAATTCTGGCCAGAGGAGGTTCAACTGACTTCCCTCCACCCTCTACCCACCATGGGAGGGGGGAATTCAGTATCCACACATATATACTTATTTTAACTTCCCTTATTCCTTATAAATTTGTTCTTCTTTGGCTTCTCTTCTGAACCAGTTTCAATATCTGCTTGGTTCCCTCATTAAACAAAATCTTTAACAACTATTTATTTCATGTCTACAAGGGAGTTGTGATTTTACCTTTAAAAAAATTATCCTTTAACTTAATTAAGTCCAATTATTGTGCATTTAATTCCTTGATTTATAACCAATAATAATTCTAGAAAATACTAAAATGTTCCTGTATCCTGGAACTAGATTGTTTGTTTCCTAAAAGATGAGGGAAAGAAACTATTTTTGTTTAAAACACAACTTATAAGACATTTTATCCAACAAACTCTCACAATATGGTCTACCTAATTATCCAAAACCATTAAAGTTTATGGGTGTAAAATGTTTATGAAATCTTAGTATTACAATTCTAATTATATTTGTCAAGCCATATTCATGTCAAGTAGTTACACCTACAAGCCAATTCTACAGAATGAACTCAAGTGTGGCATACACTCACCAAATATCCATGTGATCTACTGAAATGTGAGCAGAAGAGGTATTAGTCACTTCTAGGCCAAGGTAATTAAGAGAAGGGTGTACCTTATCATCTCTCTGTTCCTGGCCTAAGGAACAGAGGGCAGAGTGTTCATGATGACATAACAACAAGATGGAGGAACTAGGTATATCTCTATGTACTTAGTAGTTAAAGAAGTTGATGATATTTTTATTCATGAAAAAGATAAAAGAACTGGAAGAGTAGAGAGATAAACTTTCCCTTTTTACTTTAAATATTTTTTTAAAGTACTAGGCCTGGTATTTACTTCAACACACTGGACTAGATAACCTAAAAAACTTTTCTACTAGAGAGATGTAGGATAAAATATAACAAATATTTTCTTAAATGCATAGCTGAGCTCCCAAGGAAAGAAAGGAAATTCATAGGGGTCTATATAAGTAAAGAGGAAATCAAAAGCAGTAAGCTAAGCAGTGATGTTTGGGCTTCATAAAGATCCACTCCAAAGACTTCAACCAAAGGATCTCTGAATTTAGGGTCTAGGCATAAAGGTGGACACAGAGGAGGTCAGAGTTACTATCCTAAAACAGGGAGAGTAAATGAAAGTCTAACTACTGAACAGTAAAAACTTTGGCATCTTCTCCCTTCCCCTACCATTGTACTCCAAAAATGCTGGTGGCAATGCTGATATAGAAAAAGATAGAAGCAACAAATAAACAACATCAGGAATAAAAAAGGAGTCATAAGTAGATTATAAAAATATAATCCAACTATATTTTACTATCACATTGACAAAAATTCAAGATATTTAAGAAACTGAATCAGTGGTTACAAATCTATCCTTTCCCAGGAAAGAGAATGAAATGAAAAAAGGATAGGAAAAAAGGAAAGGGAAAAAGAAAAGACAGAGACAGACATTTGGCTACTCTGATGAATTTAGTTAAGTTCTATCAGGACTTTAAGGAACAAAATCCTTATCTGATACAAATTCTTCCACAAAACAGAAAAATAAATGCTCCTCAACTCATATCATGAAGCTAAAAGAAACCTGATATCAAAACCAGACAAAGAAAATATGTGACGAAAATAATAGTTCAGATTGAACAGATTAAAGGAGGAAACTCATAAAATCATTTCAATAAATACAGAAAAGGTAGGTGAAAAATATTCAATACCCATTCATATTTTAAATTGTTTCTTGAAATAAAGATAGAAAAGATGCTATGTATCTTCCTCTTTTTCCAAGAAGCTAATTTGACTCAACTGTATCAATGGGGGTCCCTTGTCGCTTAATGGAGCAAGACAGTGGAGGGTAGGAAAAGAGTTGAGGTCAGGTTATTTACTTCTCTAATTCCCTCCTTCTCAGTACAAGACTTCTGCTAAAGTTAACTTCCCTGGGTTCTAGTAACCACTCCCTTTCTTTACCCTTTTAGGCCCAGGGATAGTAAAGCATTATCTCTTGCAAGTGGCCTTAAACTCTAACCACACCCTGGTAAATAAACAAAGTGTACCATTTGTTTCTTGACTCACACAACAGGCAATTTCCTTAACCTGAGAAGAAATTTGTAATCAGAAACTTAGAAAGTCATACTTAAATGGAGAAATGTTAACTGAGAGGAAGATGCATTCCCCCCTCCCATCATTGCTTCTATATAGCACAGAACTGGAACTACTTGACAGAAATACATGGATTCAGGAGTGCCTGGGTGGCTCAGTCAGTTAAGTGTCGGCTCACATTATGATCTCACAGCACTTGAGTTCAAGCCCCAAGTCAGACTCTGTGCTAACAACTCAGAGCCTGGAGCCCGCTTCAGATTCTGTGTCTCCCTCTGTCTCTCTGTCCCTCTCCCACTCATGCTCTATGCTCTGTCTCTCTCTCTCTTTCAAAAATAAACATTTAAAAAATGTATGTGTATATATATCTATACAAGGAACAACAGCAACAAAAAACCCTTCCAATCACAGAACTGCTTACATAGAAAACAATTAGAACTGTTATAGTTCAACAAGATTACTAGATATAAGAAACACTGTACAAACGTTTTCATTCTTATATTAGCAATCACTGGGAAACTTACCTCAAAAAATATTATTTACAATAATAAAAAATAAGGTACCTAGAATAAATTATGTACAAGACTTTTACAGAGTGAATATAAAATATATTCTTCAAACAAGAGACAGTGTGTAGCAGTTAAAAGCACATATTCTAGAACCAGACTGCCTAAGTTCAAATCCTGGGGCCACTGTTAACTATTTAAATGATCTTGGACAAAAAAAAAGTTTTTTTTTTAAATTCAAGTTAGTTAACATATAGTGTACTATTGGTTTCAGGAGTAGAACCCAGTGATTCATCACTTACATACAACTCCCAGTGTTCATCCCAACTAGTGCCATCCTTAATGCCCAAAACCCATTTAGCCCATCCCCCCCACTCAACACCCCTCCAGCAACCCTCAGTTTGTTCTCTGTATTTAAGAGTCTTTCATGGTTTGCCTCCCTCTCTGCTTTTATCTTATTTTATTTTTCATTCTTTTCCCCTATGTTCATCTGTTTTGTTTCTTAAATTTCACATGAGTGAAATCATATTTTTCTCTTATTTCACTCAGCATAATACACTGTAGTTCCATCCATTTTGTTGCAAATGGCAAGATTTCATTCTTCTTCATTGCCAAGTAATATTCCTGTGTGTGTGTGTGTGTGTGTGTGTGTGTGTATACAGACATATACATGTGTGCATCTTTATCTGTCATCAGTTGATGGACATTTGGGCACTTTCCATAATTTGGTTACTGTTGATAGTGCAGCTATAAAAATTGCTTCAAATCAGCATTTTTGTATCCTTTGGATAAATTGCTAGTACTGCAATTGCTGGGTTGTAGGGTATTTGTAATTTTTTGAGGGACCGCCATACTGTTTTCCAGAGTGGCTGCACCAGTTTGCATACCCACCAGCAGAGCAAAAGGGTTCCCCTTTCTCCACATCCTTGCCAACATCTGTTGTTTCCTGGGTTAATTTTAGCCGTTCTGACAGGTGTGAGGTGGTACCTCATTGTGGTTTTCATTTGTATTTCCCTGATGAGGAGAAATGTTGAGCATCTTTTCATGTGTCTATTAGCCAACCGGCTGCCTTCTTTGGAAGGCCCCTTTATCAGATATGTCATTTGTAAATACCTTCTCCCATTCTGTCAGTTGCCTTTTACTGTTGTTTATTGTTTCCTTTGCTGTGCAGGAGCACTGTATCTCGATGAGGTCCCAATAGTTCATTTTTGCTTTTGTTTCCCTCGCATCTGGAGACATGTCTAGTAAGAAGCTACTGCGGCAGAGGTCAAAGAGGTTACTGCCTGTATTCTCCTATAGCATTCTGATGGTTTCCTATCTTACATTTGGGTCTTTTATCCATTTTGAATTTATTTTTGTGTATGGTGTAAAAAGTGGTCCAGTTTTCCCAACATTTGCTGAAGAGACTTTTTTCCATTGGGTGCACTTTCCTACTTTGTCAAAGATTAGGTGGCCATACATTAGTGGGTCCACTTCTGGGTTTTCTGTTTTGTTCCATTTATCTATGTGTCTGTTTTTGTGTCAGTACCATATTGTCTTGGTGATTACAGCTTTGTACAGCTTGAAGTCCCAAATTGTGATGCCTCCAGCTTTGGTTTTCTTTTTCAAAACTGTTTGGCCATTTGGGGGGTCTTTTCTGGTTCCATAAAAATTTTAGGATTGTTTGCTCTAGCTCTGTGAAGAATGCTGTTATTTCGATAGGGATTGCACTGAATGTGTAAATTGCTTTGGACAGTATCAACATTTTAACAATATTTGTCCTTCCAATCCATGAGCGTGGAATGCTTTTCCATTTCCTTTTGTCTTCTTCAGTTTTTTTCATAAGCATTCTATAGTTTTCAGTGTATAAATTTTTCACCTGTTTGGTTAGATTTATTTTTAGGTATCTTACAGGTTTTGGTGTACTTATAAATGGGATCGATTCCTTGATTTTTTTCTGCTGCTTCATTATTGGTGTATACATTCGCAACAGACTTTTGTATGTTGATTTTAAACCCTGTGACTTTGAATTCATGTATCAGTTCTAGCAATTTTTCAGTGGAGTCTTTTGGGTTTTCATGTAGAGTATCATGTCATCTGCAAAGAGTGAAAGTCTGACTTCTTACTTGCTGATCTGGATGCCTTTTATTTATTTCTGTTGTCTGACTGATGAGGTTAGAACTTCCAGTACTATTTTGAACAACAGTGGTGAGAGTCGACATCCCTGTTGTGTTCCTGACCTTAGGAGGAAAGCTCTGAGATTTTCCCATTGAGGATGGTATAAGCTGTGGGTGTGTGGCTCTTTTGCACGTGGACTTTATGATGTTGAAGTATGTATGTTCCTTCTATCCCTACTCTTTTGAAGGTTTTTATCAAGAAAGGATGATGTATTTTGTCAAAAGCTTTTTCTGCATCTATTGACAGGATCATGCGGTTCTTTCTTTCATCTGTTGATTTGTGGATATTGAAACAGCCCTGCAGCCCAGGAATAAATCCCACTTGATCATGGTAAATATTTATTTTAATCTATTATTAGATTCAATTTACTAGTATCTTGTTGAGAATTTTTGCATCCATGTTCATCAGTGAAACTGGTGTGTAATTTTCCTTTTTAGGAAAGCTTTGGTTTGGTTTTGGACTCCAGGTAATGCGGGCCTCATAAAATGAGTTTGGAAGTTTTCCTTCCACTTCTATTTTTTGGAACAGTTTCAAAGGAATAGGTATTAATTCTCATTTAAATGTTTGGTAGAATTCCCCCAGGAAGCCATCTGGCCCTAGACTCTTGTCTATTTGTCTTGTTTGATTTTTTTTTAAGTTTATTTTTTTTTTGAGAGACAGCACCAAAGAAAGGGAGAGAGAGAGAAACCCAAGCAGGCTCTGTGCTGCCAGCGCAGAGACTGATGTGGGGCTTAAACTCATGAAACTGTGAGACCATGACCTGAGCCAAACCAGGAGTCAGATGCTTAACTGACTGCGACACCCAGGTGCCCCTTGTTAGTTTGATTTTTTATTACCGATTCAATTTCTTTAGTGGTTATTGGTCTGTTCAAATTTTCTATTTATTCCTGTTTTAGTTTTGCTAGTTTATATGCTTCTAGGAACGTACCCATTTCTTCCAGAGTGTCCAATTTGTTGGCATACAGTTGTTCATAATATTCTCTTATAATTGTATTTCTGTGGTGTTGGTTGTGATCTCTTTCATTCATGATATTTATTTGGGTCCTTTCCTTTTTCTTTTTGATAAGTCTGGCTAGGGGTTTATCAATTTTGTTAATTCTTTCAAAGAACCAGCTCCTAGTTTCATTGATCTGTTCTGTTTTTTTGGATTTCGATATCATTGATTTCTGCTCTAAACTTTAATATTGCTGTTCTTCTGATGGTTTTCAGCTTTATTGGCTATTCTTTTTCCAGCTCCTTTAGGTATAAGGTTAGGTTGTATATTTGAGACATTTCTTCCTTCTTTCAGAAGGTCTGGATTGCTATATACTTCCCCCTTATGACTGCCTTTGCTGCATCCGAAAGGTTTTGGAATGTCTGTTTTCATTTTCATTGGCTTCCATTCATCTATCTGATATGGGACTTTTATCTATACATAAAGAACTCCTACAACTAAATAAAAAAGACAACTCAATGAAAAACTAAGCAAAGGATCTGAGTAGATAGGACTCCAAAGAAGAAATACACATGGCCAGTAAGTATATGAAAAGATGCTCAACATCATTAGCCATTAGGGAAATGCAAATCAAACAAACCGCTGAGATTAACACTTTACCACTCACTTGGATGGTCATTAAAAAAACAAACAAAACCCTAACAAATGTTGGCGAGGGTAAGAGAAATTGGAAACCTCATATATTGCTGGTGAAAATATAAAATGGTAAAGCCACTCTGGGAAACACCGACAGTTCCTCAAAAAGTTTAATGTATAATTATCATATGACCCACCAATTCCACTTATGGGTCTATATCCAAAATTGGAAACAGGTGGAAGATGGCGGCGTAGGAGGACGCTGGGCTCACTGCGCGTCCTGCTGATTGCTTAGATTCCACCTACACCTGCCTAAATAACCAAGAAGACTAGCAGAACAGAGTCTCCGGAGCCAAGCGCGGACGAGAGGCCCACGGAAGAGGGTAGGAAGGGCGGAGAGGCTGTGTGCGCTCCACGGACTGGCGGGAGGGAGCCAGGGCGGAGGGGCGGCTCGCCGGCCAAGCAGAGCCCCCGAGTCTGGCTGGCAAAAGCGGAGGGGCCGGACGGAGTGTGTTCCGACAGCAAGCGGGACTTGACATCTGGAAGGTTATAAGCTAACAGCTCTGCTCGGAGAACGGGAGGGCTGGAGGACAACGGGAGGGAGAGTTGTTGAGCACTGGATGACAGAGCTCAGCTTGGTGGGGAACAAAGGCGCTCGCCAGCGCCATCTCCCTCGCCCATCCCCCAGCCAAAATCCCAGAGGGAACCAGTTCCTGCCAGGGAACTTGCTTGCACTGCGCAAACACCCAACGCTGTGCTTCTGCGGATCCATCCCTCCCGCGGGTCTGACTCCCTCCCGGTGCGGCAGGGCCCCTCCCGAAGCGGATCACCTAGGGAAAAGCGAGCTGAGCCTGCCCCTCCCGCCCCTGTGCACCTTGCTGATCCACCCTAGCTAATACGCCAGATCCCCAGCACCACAAGCCTGGCAGTGTGCAAGTAGCCCAGATGGGCCACACCACTCCACAGTGAATCCTGCCCCTAGGAGAGGGGAAGAGAAGGCACACACCAGACTGACTGTGGCCCCAGCGGTGGGCTGGGGGCAGACATCAGGTCTGACTGCGCCCCTGCCTACCAACACAAATAATTCAAGACAGCACAGGGGAAGTGCCCCAAAGTTCCGCACCACTCCAGGGACTAACCAAAATGACGAAACGGAAGAATTCCCCTCAGAAAAACGTCCAGGATATAACAACAGCTAACGAACAGATCAAAAATGATTTAAACAATATAACAGAAAGTGAATTTAGAATAGTCATAAAATTAATCGCTGGGCTTCAAAACAGTATAAAGGACAGCAGAGAATCTCTTGCTACAGAGATCAAGGGATTAAGGAATAGGAGGAGCTAAAAAATGCTATCAATGAACTGCAAAATAAAATGGAGACAACTACAGCTTGGATTGAAGAGGCAGAGGAGAGAATAGGTGAACTAGAAGATAAAATTATGGAAAAAGAGGAAGCTGAGAAAAAGAGAGATAAAAAATCCAGGAGTATGAGCGGAAAATTAGAGAACTAAGTTATGCACTAAAGAGAAATAATATACGCACAATTGGTATTCCAGAGGAGGAAGAGAGAGGGAAAGGTACTGAAGGTGTACTTGAAGAAATAATAGCTGAGAACTTCCTGATCTGGGGAAGGAAAAAGGCATTGACATCCAAGAGGCACAGAGAACTCCCTTCAGACTTAACTTGAATCGATCTTCTGCACGACATATCATAGTGAAACTGGCAAAATACAGGGATAAAGAGAAAATTCTGAAAGCAGCTAGAGATAAACGTGCTCTAACATATAAAGGGAGACCTATAAGACTCGTGACTGATCTCTCTATTGAAGCTTGGCAGGCCAGAAAGGAATGGCAGGAGACCTTCAATGTGATGAACAGAAAAAATATGCAGCCAAGAATCCTTTATCCAGCAAGTCTGTCATTTAGAATAGAAGGAGAGATAAAGGTCTTCCCAAACAAACAAAAACTGAAGGAATTCGTCACCACTAAACCAGCCCTACAAGAGATCCTAAGGGGGATCCTGTGAGACAAAGTACCAGAGACATCGCTACAACCATGAAACCTATGGACATCACAATGACTCTAAACCCATATCTTTCTATAATAACACTGAATGTAAATGGACTAAATGCGCCAACCAAAAGACATAGGGTATCAGAATGGATAAAAACACAAGACCCATCTATTTGCTGTCTACAAGAGACTCATTTTAGACCTGAGGACACCTTCAGATTGAGAGTGAGGGGATGGAGAACTATTTACCATGCCACTGGAAGTCAAAAGAAAGCTGGAGTAGCTATACTTATATCAGACAAACTAGACTTTAAATTAAAGGCTGTAACAAGAGATGAAGAAGGGCATTATATAATAATCACAGGGTCTATCCATCAGGAAGAGCTAACAATTATAAATGTCTATGCGCCGAATACAGGAGCCCCCAAATATATAAAACAATTACTCACAAACATAAGCAACCTTATTGATAAGAATGTGGTAATTGCAGGGGACTTTAACACTCCACTTACAGAAATGGATAGATCATAACCTAAACAGACCCATAACCAGCAAAGAAATTGAATCAGTCATCAAAAATCTCCCAACAAATAAGAGTCCAGGACCAGATGGCTTCCCAGGGGAGTTCTACCAGACATTTAAAGCAGAGAATATACCTATCCTTCTCAAGCTATTCCAAAAAATAGAAAGGGAAGGAAAACTTCCAGACTCATTCTATGAAGCCAGTATTACTTTGATTCCTAAACCAGACAGAGACCCAATAAAAAAAGAGAAATACAGGCCAATATCCCTGATGAATATGGATGCAAAAATTCTCAATAAGATACTAGCAAATCGAATTCAATAGCATATAAAAAGAATGATTGACCATGATCAAGTGGGATTCATTCCTGGGATGCAGGGCTGGTTCAACATTCGCAAATCAATGTGATACATCACATTAATAAAAGGAAAGATAAGAACCATATGATCCTGTCAATCGATGCAGAAAAGGCCTTTGACAAATTCAGCATCCTTTCTTAATAAAAACCCTCGAGAAAGTCGGGATAGAAGGAACATACTTAAACATCATCAAAGCCATTTATGAAAAGCCCACAGCTAACATCATCCTCAACGGGGAAAAACTGAGAGCTTTTTCCCTGAGATCAGGAACACAACAGGGATGTCCACTCTCACCGCTGTCGTTTAACATAGTGTTGGAAGTGCTAGCATCAGCAATCAGACAACAAAAGGAAATCAAAGGCGTCAAAATTGGCAAAGATGAAGTCAAGCTTTCACTTTTTGCAGATGACATGATATTATACATGGAAAATCTGATAGACTTCACCAGAAGTCTGCTAGAACTGATACATGAATTTAGCAAAGTTGCAGGATACAAAATCAACGTAATCAGTTACATTCTTATACACTAATAATGAAGCAACAGAAACACAAATAAAGAAACTGATCCCATTCACAATTGCACCAAAAAGCATAAAATACCTAGGGATAAATCTAACCAAAGATGTACAAGAGCTGTCTGAAAACTATAGAAAGCTCATGAAGGAAATTGAAGAAGATATAAAGAAATGGAAAAACATTCCGTGCTCATGGATTGGAAGAATAAATACTGTCAAAATGTCAATACTACCCAAAGCTATCTACACATTCAATGCAATCCCAATCAAAATTGCACCAGCATTCTTCTCGAAACTAGAACAAGCCATCCTAAAATTCATATGGAACCACAAAAGGCCCCAAATAGCCCAAGTAATTTTGAAGAAGATCAAAGCAGGAGGCATCACAATCCCAGACTTTAGCCTCTACTACAAAGCTATAACCATCAAGACAGCATGGTACTGGCACAAAAACAGACACATAGACCAATGGAATAGAATAGAAACCCCAGAACTAGACCCGCAAACATATGGCCAACTAATCTTTGACAAAGCAGGAAAGAATATCCAATGGAAAAAAGACAGTCTCTTTAACAAATGGTGCTGGGAGAACTGGACAGCAACACGCAGAAGATTGAAACTAGACCACTTTCTCACACCATTCACAAAAATAAACTCAAAATGGATAAAGGACCTGAATGTGAGACAGGAAACCATCAAAACCTTAGAGGAGAAAGCAGGAAAAGACCTCTCTGACCTCAGCCATAGCAATTTCTTACTTGACACATCCCCAAAGGCAAGGGAATTAAAAGCAAAAATGAACTACTGGGACCTTATGAAGATAAAAAGCTTCTGCACAGCAAAGGAAACCAACAAAACTAAAAGGCAACCAACGGAATGGGAAAAGATATTTGCAAATGACATATCGGACAAAGGGCTAGTATCCAAAATCTATAAAGAGCTCACCAAACTCCACACCCGAAAAACAAATAATCCAGTGAAGAAATGGGCAGAAAACATGCATAGACACTTCTATAGAAGACATCCGGATGGCCAACATGCATATGAAAAGATGCTCAACGTCGCTCCTCATCAGGGAAATATAAATCAAAACCACACTCAGATATCACCTCATGCCAGTCAGAGTGGCCACAATGAACAAATCAGGAGACTATAGATGCTGGAGAGGATGTGGAGAAATGGGAACCCTCTTGCACTGTTGGTGGGAATGCAAATTGGTGCAGCCAGTCTGGAAAAGTGTGGAGGTTCCTCAGAAAATTAAAAATAGACCTACCCTATGACCCAGCAATAGCACTGCTAGGAATTTACCCAAGGGATACAGGAGTACTGATGCACAGGGGCACTTGTACCCCAATGTTTATAGCAGCACTCTCAACAATAGCCAAATGATGGAAAGAGCCTAAATGTCCATCAACTGATGAATGGATAAAGAAATTGTGGTTTATATACACAATGGAGTACTACATGGCAATGAGAAAGAATGAAATATGGCCCTTTGTAGCAACATGGATGGAACTGGAGAGTGTGATCCTAAGTGAAATAAGCCATACAGAGAAAGACAGATACCATATGGTTTCACTCTTAGGTGGATCCTGAGGAAAAAAAAAAAGAGGTTAGAGTGGAAGACAGCTTAACCATAAGAGACTGTTAAAAACTGAGAACAAACTGAGGGTTGATAGGGGGTGGGAGGGAGGGGAGGGTGGGTGATGGGTATTGAGGAGGGCACCTTTTGGGATTAGCACTGGGTGTTGTATGGAAACCAATATGACAATAAACTTCAAATATTGAAAAAAAAATTGGAAACAGGTACTCAAACAAATACTTTTACAGGAACGTTCACAGCAATACAATTTACGAAAGCCAAAAGATGAAAACAACCCAAATATCCATCAATGGGTGAATGGATAAACAAAATGTGGCATTAAGTAAAATTGAGTATTACTCAGCCATAAAAGGGAACAAAATACTAATGCATACTATAATGTAGATGAACTTTAAAAACGTTATGCTGGGGTGTCTGGATGGCCCGGTCTATTGAGCATCAGACTCTTGATTTCAGCTCATGTCATGATCTCAAGGTCGTGAGATTAAGCCTCATGTCAGACTCCATGCTGGCCATGGATCCCGCTTAAGATTCTCTCTCTCCCTCTACCTCTGCCCCTCACCTGCTTGTGTGCACACGGTCTCTCAAAAAAAAAAAAAAAAAGTTATGCTAAACGAAACCCAGACACATATTTTATAATTCCATTTATATAAAATATCCTAAATACATAAGTCCATAAAAAACGGATTAGTGGTTGCCAGAGAAGGCTTAACATGTACAGGGTTTTCTTTTCTGTGATGAAAATGTTTTGTAATTAGACAGAGGTGGTGGTTGAAAAAATTGTGAATGCACTAAAAAGTATTTCCAGTCATAGAGTTAAGTGAATGTTAAGTATGCCCTTTTCCCCCTCCCTCACTTAGGAGATTCACAATGCACATTAGCACATTTAAGATTCTAAAAAATTCTGTAGTGAAAATAAAAACATTTAAACTCAGCATTTCTGAGAAATACAAATAGTCCCTCAGTTAAGTGTTTTTTAAAATGTAGGTCAAAACCCCATTAATTGAAATCAATCTAGTGGATCAGAATAAGGATCTTTAAAAAATGAAGTAGAGTAGGGGTGCCTAGGTGGCTCAGTCTGTTAGGCGTCCAACTTTGGCTCTGGTCATGATCCCATGGTTCGTGGGTTCGAGCCCTGCGTCGGGATCTGTGCTGACAGCTTGGAGCCTGGAGCCTGCTTCAGATTCTGGGTCTCCCTCTTTCTCTCTCTGCCCCTCCCCTCCTCACGCTCTGTCTCCCTCTCTCTCAAATATGGATAATAAAACCTTTAAAAAAAATTTAAAAAAAAGAAAAAGAAAAAATGAAGTAGAGTAGAAAATACAAGACTGTATCAGTAAAGACAAGCATTTTGCTTCTTGAAGATTTTGTTTCAGTGACATATACAATATACCAGGACATGCTGTTAAATGTATTTCTTTTTTTTTTTTTTTTTTAATATTTATTTATTTTGTGAGAGAGAAAGAAAGCATGCATGAGGGAGAGGAGCAGAAAGAAAGGTAGAGAGAGAATCCCTAGCAGGCTGCAAGCTATCAGCACAGAACCCAATATGGGGCTCAATCCCACAAACTGTGAGGTCATGACCTGAGCCAAAATCAAGAGTCAGATGCTTAACTGACTGAGCCACCCAGGCACTACTGTCAAATGTATTTCTTACCGAGTCATCATCAGAAAACTATGAAAAACTCTTTGAATACAACAAAACAAATCTTACCTCACTTACCATATTATAGAATTCCAGCTCTCTTGGACCCCTGGGAGGTGGCTGTAACTGTTTCAAAACTGTGCCATCCGGATGTTGCAGGATACCTATAGAACAAAATTTAGGTATTTTTTAATGCTTTGATAACAGTATACCTTGCATCACAGAATAGATGTGTTCCTAAAGTTACAGATAAATCACATTCATAAAAATCAGGGGTCTGTCTTCCTTACTTCAGAAATTTTAACATTTAACCGATACATTTCAGTGCTTGTTATATGCAAAGCACCAGAACACAAATTCCAAATATTATGGTTTTATTGTCTCCAACTACTACTCCCCTTAGAGAACCTCTCAAAAATTCTAATAAATAGAATATATTCCTAAATTTTTATAGAAATTCTTCAGTAACAGTCTTTCTGGGAGATGTTAATTTATAGTTAAACAAGAAGTTAAAAGCAGTAGCATAAATTGATTATACTCTTGTAAACAGAAAAAAAATACACGTTAAATGTGGAACTATATGAAGGTTCTATTGTGTAACTTTTTAAAGTTTCTCTTGTTATAAGAAAGCAACTAAAAACTTTTCCTGATTCAGATGTACAATGCACAGATAGTATGAAGCTACCAAGCCACTGGGAAAAGTGGGGTCTGAAATCAGACACCAAGCCGGGAGCAGGAAGGTACAACTTTTCATAACCAGCTCACTCAAAGGAGCAGCCCTTACCTAAAGTCATCACATATGTACCAGCACTGGCCCTGTCTCTATACCATGAAGAATCATTCCCAAATGTATACATTAAACTCTTAAATTTTCAAATACTAAGATTTCACAAAATCATGCCTGTTAAAACACAATAGGGCTCAAATAACCTATTTATTTTGAGAAAATATGCCACTTAGGCTTCTATTTCTTTTGGCAAGTCAGGAATTTTGAATCATTACAAAAATACAGAATTTAATCAACAGAAGCAGAAAATCTGAAGAAGTACAGTTATCAAGTTTATTTAACACCTAGATATAGAATAGAAGAAAGGTAAATATTCAGCCATATGTTAAGACTGGTTGGTAAGTAGTTGAAAGATTTTGGGAATTTAAGGAGTAA
The DNA here is from genome assembly GCF_024362965.1 of Panthera pardus. Taxonomy (NCBI): domain Eukaryota; kingdom Metazoa; phylum Chordata; class Mammalia; order Carnivora; family Felidae; genus Panthera; species Panthera pardus. The sequence continues at coordinate 19,484,393 of NW_026526788.1, forward strand.
TCTAATATAACTATAAATTACTGAAGAGAAATTCTGTTCCTGAAGTTTGGGATGTTGAACAAAAAAGGCCTGCATTCCCTTGGCAATAAGATATTTTCTATGGGCTAATGAGGAGTGGTAGAGGCAAAGAAGCCCTGATGAACTAAATTCCACAGGGTCAGAGAATGGAGCATTCATATATGGGGAGTGAACCATGCTGCTTCCCTACCTTGGGCCAGGGACCTACTCTAGAAACAGGTGAACCTACCATTAGGCAAATACATTTTATCAGGCAAACAGAAATCAGCTAGACTGTAGACAACAGTGTGGTGTAGCAAAGTGGTTTAGAGACAATAGTCCTCTAACACAAAAACAGACTACTTGGTTCAACAATTCAACACTACTCACTCTGCAACACATACCCTCCAAGTTTTTTAAAGAAAGTAGCTGTGGAGGGGAAAATGGTAGCTCCAGACATTGCAGAATCCAAAAGTAAACCAAAACAGCCAAATCACTCCAGCTGAAAACTGTCAAGATACAAAAGAAAGCATCTTGGAAGCCTGGGTCAATAACAGATTAACTGGCAAAAATGTCCATACTACCCAAAGCAATCTACAGATTTAATGCAATTTCTATCAAAATAACATTTTTTACAGAACTAAAATAAAGAATTCCAAAATTTGTATGAAGCCACAATAGCCAAAGCTGAATAGCCAAAGCAATCTTGAAAAAGAAGAAACCAGGAGGTATCACAATCCCAAGTTTCAAGATATATTATAAAGCTGTCATAATCAAAACAGGATGGTACTTGCACAAAAACAGACACATAGATCAATAGAACAAAACAGAAAACCCAGAAATAGGCCCATGATTATATGGTCAAAGAAGGAAAGAATATACAATGGAGAAGAAGTCTCTTTAACAAATGGTGCTGGGAAAACTGGACAGCAACATGCAATAGAATGAAACTGGACCACTTTCTTACACCATACACAAAAATAAACTAAAAATGGACTAAAGAGCTAAATGTGGGACCTGAAACCATAAAAATCCTAGCACAGGCAGTAATTTCGCTGATATTGGCTGTAGCAACTTCTCTCTAGATATGGAAACAAAGGAAACAAAGGAAAGGCAAAGGAAACAAAGGTAGAAATAAACTATTGGGACTACATCAAAATAAAAAGCTTGTGCACAGTGAAGGAAACAACCAACAAAACTAAAAGACAAGCTAATGAATGGGAGAAGATATTTGCAAATGATATAGCCAGTAAAGGATTAGTATCTAAAATACATAATGAACACACACAACCAACATCCAAAAAACAAATAATCCAATTAAAAATTGGGCAGAAATTATGAACAGACATTTCTCCAAAGACATCTAGATGGACAGCAGACACATGAAAAGATGCCCAACATCACTAATCATTAGGGAAATGCAAATCAAAACCACAATGAGGTATCACTTCGCACCTGTCAGAATGGCTAATATCAAAAATACAAGAAGCAAGTGTTGGTGAGGATGTGGAAAAAAGGGACACTTCTGCACTGTTGGTGGGAATGTAAACTGGTGTAGCCACTGTGGAAAACAGGATGTAGTTTCCTCAAAAAGTTAAAAAAAAAAAATTACCAGGGGCGCCTGGGTGGCTCAGTTGGTTAAAAATCCAACTTTGGCTCAGGGTATGATCTCACAATTTGTGAATTTGAGCCCCACATGGTGCTCTCTGCTGTCAGGGCAGAGCCCATGTTGGATCCTCTGTTCTCTCTCTGCCCCTACCCCACTCACGCACTCTCTCAAAAATAAATAAACATTTAAAAAAATATAGAATTACCATATGATCCAGTTCCACTAATGGGCATAAATACCCCCAAACTACAGCAACACTAATTTGGAAAGATATATACACCGCTACATTTATTGCAGTGTTATTTATAACAGCCAAATAATGGAAGCAACCCAAATGTTCACTGACAGATGAATGGATAAAAAAAAAATGTGGTATATACAAACACACACACACACACACACACACACACACACACACACACAGGAATATTACTCAGCAATAAAAAAGAATGAAATGTTGCCATTTGCAACAACACAGATCAAGCAGAAGAGTGTAATGCTAAGCAAAATAAGTCAGTCAGAGAAAGACAAATACCATATTATTTCACTCATATGCAGAATTTAAGAAAAAAAAACAAAAAGACAAGCAAATAGATGGGGAGTAAATACACTTGTAATTAATCCAGGGATCAAAATTCACAAGGGAAATTAAAACACACTTTTAATGAAATGATAATTAAAACTAACATATCAAAATTTGTGAAATGTACCTAAAATAGTACTTAGAAGAAAAATGTGTAGTTTTAAGTGCTTATATTAGAAAAGAAAAAAAAAAAGATTCCAACTTATGATGCTAGAAAAAAAGGTAGTATATTAACCCCAAGTAAATAGAGCCAAAAAAACAAAAACAAAAACAAACAATGAAATAAGAATGGACAACAGAAAAAATTTAAGACTCTGAGAGGCACCTGGGTGGCTCAGTCAGTTAAGCTTCCAACTCTTGGTTTTGCCTCAGGTCATGATCTCACAGTTTCCTGAGTTCATAATTTTAAATATCCTGAGACAACTGTAGGCCAAAATGAGGTGAACATTAAGTTCTATCAAACATTTACAGAAAAAAAGAATACCAATCTTATCAATTTCTTTTCAGAAAACAGAAAAGGAACAGTTCCCCACTAATTTTATGAAACCAGTATATTCTTTTTAAAAATCCCAATGAGGACTTAAAAGAAAATTGTAGACAATTATCTCAAATGAACAGTCACAGAAATCTTTAATGAAACATCAGTAAATCTAATTAATCCAGCAATATACATAGGATAATTTATCATGACCATGTGGACTTATTCCAGGAATGCAAAGTTGGTTTAAGTATTTCAAAATGAGGAAATATATTGATATTTTGGGTGAGACAGAATTCTCAATGAGAAAGAAGGGATATAAAAATATAGAACAGGTGAAGGTAAAGAACAATCCTGTGGTATTAGGTTTGAATTATAGGTATTTAAGTATGATCTCAAAATTTTAAAAATATGAAATTATGTACCTTTTAGTCCAATCTGCCAAAAGGACAAACAGCAACCACACCAAAGGAACAATGACTACACCTGGTGCCCATAGTTTGGTTTTTAAATACCATATATCCCTAAAGGAATCAAGTTCTTGAAAAAAAATTAGCTCACTCCAGGCCTGGAACAGAGAAAGTACATGATGAACATAGAACAATTTTTTATGCCAGAAAGTGAGAAAACGCTTTAAAAGAAAAATGGAAAATGTTGAAAAGACCCAGGAGCCAGCTTGAAGAAGCTTCCACTGCGCAAATTTGGGACAATCTGAGCATCAAAATAAGCAGTAACAATAATGGATAAGATCCATCTATCAAAGTTTCCAAAATCCATTAGTCTATCCTTATAATGAAAGAAAGCAAGAGAGAGAAAAGAGAAACCTACAATTCCCTAAAGAAGAAGGCAACTAAACAAATTTAAGAGGAATGACAGAGTTAGAAAATTACCATTTTGCAACTACCATATAGTAGTGAGTTGGTCAAATACTGTCAATGGATGCTTATGATGTTGGGTGAAAACTGATGAGGAACAGGATTTGAACAGTCTCAGTCTCTTTATTCCTTTCAAATTACTTAATTACAATAGGAAAAACGAAAACTTTACAGTGGAAAATCCGGCAGATATCACCTAACCAGGTGATCAAAGTCACAACACCAGTAATGAAATTGACATTCTGTGCTTTATGATATGCTTCAAGAACTCAAAATAACTAATACAGTATTCTGACCAAAATGCCTTAATCTGAATCTAATCATGAAGAATTAGGCAAACTTAAAGAATATTACAAAAAGCCATGCATATACTCTTCATATATTTCAGTTATAAAAAAAACATAAAGAAAAAACTGAAAACCTGCTCCAAATGACAGGCAACTAAAGAGTCCTAATAACTAAATGCAATCTGTAGTCTTAGATGGGGGAAAATTGCTACAAAGAATATCATAGAAAAAATACCAAAAACCTAAAGTTAAATATTCTCAGTTTGATCATTTTACCATGGTTAGGTAAGAAAAGTTCTCATTTTTAGGACAGACTTAATTATTTAGAGAAAAGAGGTCCTGATGGTCTGCAATTTAATCCTAAATGGTTCTGCAAAATCATTATCAAATACAGAGAGTGATAAAGCATATGTGGCAAAATATTAATAGGTAAACCTAGATAAATGGTATACATTAGTTGATTGTACCATTCTTGCAACTTTTAAGTAAGTTTAAAATTTTTCCAAAATAAAATAAAAATTCTTTAAAAGGCAGTACAATTTACAGTAGCATCAAATACTTAGAGAAAATCTAATGAATGCTGTGTAAGATCTCTACACTGAAAACTATGACTAAGAGAAATTTAAGAAGGCCTAAATAAATGGAGAGATATACCATATTCACGTATTGAAGACTCAGTATTATAAAGAAACCAATTTTCACCCAAGCAACCTACAGACTCAAAGCAGACACAAAACCTTACCTTTTCTCGGGAAAAATGACAAGTTGATTTAAATTTTATATGGAAATGCAAAGGACCAGAAACTGTCAAGACAATCTTGAAAAAGAAAATGGGATGTAATCAAGATTCAATACCTCACTGAATTAAAACAATGAGATATTACTGCTAGGATAAACAAATAAATCAATGAAAATAAATAAAAGTCCAAAAACAAATCCAGGAAACCTGATTGAAAAAACTGGGGTACATGCACAATGGAGTACAGCAGAGATGTAAAAGTGGATGAGGAAGCACTCTATGAACTGATACTACTGATTTCTAAGACATACTAAGTTTAAAATGTGAAGTGCAAAACAGTATATATCGCATACTACTTTTTGTGTCAGAAAGAAAAATGTGAAAATTTATACATATCTGCTTATTTTTGCAACAAGTAACTTAGAAAGGATAAATCAGAAAACAATGACATTATACCTACAAGGGATGCTAAGAAATGGGTGGAGTGACAGAGAATGGAGTGACACTGTTTTTAAAAAAATTTTTTGAACATTTATATTTATTTTTGAGAGAGAGAGAGTGTGTGTGTGTGTACATGCTAGCAAGTGGAAGAGGGGCAGAGATAGGGAGACAGAGGATCAGAACCAGTCCTCACTGCGAGTGCAGACCCCATTGTGGGGTTTGAACTCACAAACTGGGAAATCATGACCTGAGCCAAAATCAAGAGTCAGCCGCTTAACTGACTGAGCCACTCAGGCTCCCCTGGAGTGACACTTCTGATAGACCTTTCTGTAAACCTTTTGAAAGCATGTTCATTTTACAAGCATTCAAAAATACATAATTAAATAAAAAATGAAGGGAAGGAACTGAATTTAAACAGAAACAAATAAATCCAACTGTCTTTCAAATAAATAATATTACCTTAAAGAAGGGGTAAAAATAACCAAAAAACAAAACAAAACAAAAACAACAAAACCCTAATCCAAAAAACTTTTACAGAGTTTCCAACCACACACCCTTGGTAAAAGGGAACTTCATTTTGAATTCTTTATTCTAGGTTTGTTTTCTACAGTAGGGTGTGTATAGAAATTCTGAAAATTATAGGATCAAGCAAAAGAACAACAACAACAGGAAAACCCAAAAAACCCACAAAAAACATTAACAATGTTGGGAGCCAGAGTTCTCACTGAGGAAGATGGGAAATATAAATTTAGAATCGGGAAAGGAAAGGAAAGGAAAGGAAAGGAAAGGAAAGGAAAGGAAAGGAAAGGAAAGGAAAGGAAAAGGAAGAACTCTGTGAAGTTGGAATGACATCAGAAGTATTAGTAGGAAATTAGAATTTCTAAAATATTTACACATTCTTTTCAGTTACGTTTACTGAAAAGGCCAGGAAGCAGTAACACTCCAATAGCACCCAGATCTTGGTTTCCAAATACAATTTCTCACTGAAAATGAACCAGGGCCCCTGAGAGAAATTGCTAGTTCTAGAACTGGGAAGGGAAAGTAGGAGATGAGTCTAAAATAACTTGTGACATAAAGAAAGGAAGTGCTCCCACTAACCAAATATGGAACAATTTGAACAGGAAAATAAATACGTTCTATAAAGGGTCATGACACTTTATAAAATAAGAATCGATGGGTCCAAACTGACAGTATAAATGACAGGGGAACCTGGGTGGCTCAGTCGGTTAAGTGTCCAACGCTTGATTTCAGCTCAGGTCATGATTTCACAGTTCATGAAATCCAGACCTATGCTGGGCTTTGCACTCAGAGCACAGAGGCTGCTTGGTTGGGATTCTCTCTCTCCCTCTTTCTCCCTGCACCCTCAATTCCTTCCACATGAGCCCTCTCTCTCAAGATAGTAAACAAACTTAGAAAAAAAAGGACATACATATATAGGAGTAAAGGGAGGGCTATTTCTCAGACTGCTGTTAAAATAGGAGTGATAGAATTGGGAAGAAAAAAAAAATCACAATTTTTCAACTCTCAGAGTAAAGATTGCTTCAGGCAAGAATCATCCATAAATGCCAAATCTAGGGCTAGAATATGATGAAGATCTGGATATATCATGATCTCAAAGTGTCTCTTCACAAACAGCTTATTAGTTGCAAAGGGAAAAATATTAACTACATACTGGAGAAGCCAGACCACAACTGGACAGGATGATCAAAATTAATATTACTAATAATGGGCAGATGCACACTATGAGCCCCCAGATGTGATACCTTAAGGAGAACACACTTGTATAATGCTCAAATCAGAAATGCATCACCTGAATCTCATCCTGACAACCCATCAGAAATTCAAATTAAAGAACATTTCATAAAATAACTAGCCTGTACTCATAAAGAATGACAATGTCATAAAAGACAAAGGCTGAGGAATTGTTATAAATTAAAGGAGTCTAAGAGACAGGACAACTAAATGCAATAAATGATCTTGAACTAAATCCTGGGCTGAGAAAAATACGATAAATGTGATAAAAGGCATTGGAACAGTTGCCAAAATTAGATTATGGACTACAGGTAACAAATTAGATAAAACGCTGTATCACTGTTAAATTTCCCATATTTGATAAACATGCTATGGTTACAGAAATACACACTGAAGTATACTCCTAGAAAACACACACTGTTATCCAAAGGATACAAAAATACTGATTCAAAGGGGCACATGCACCCCAATGTTTGTAGCATCACCATCAACAATAGCCACATTATGGAAAGAGCCCAAGTGTCCATCAACTGATGAATGGATAAAGATGTGGTATCTACATACAATAGAATATTACTCAGTGATCAAAAAGAATGAAATCTTGCCATTTGCAAAAGCATGGATGGAACTACAGTGTATTAATGCAAAGCTAAATAGATCAGTCGGAGAAAGATAAATATAGGATTTCACTCATATGTGGCATTTAAGAAACAAAACAGATGAACATAGGGGAAGGGAAATAAAAACAAGATAAAAACAGAGAGAGCCACAAGAGACTTAAATACAGAGAACAAACTGAGGGTTGCTGGATGGGTGTTAGGTGGAGAGATGGGCTAAATGAGTGATGGGCATTAAGGAGGACACTTACTGGGATGAGCACTGGTGTTCTATGTAAGTGATGAATAACTAAATTCTACTTCTGAAACCATTACCACACTATATGTTAACTAGCTTGGATTTAAATAAAATTTAAAAAAAGAAATAAAAACAAAAAACAAAAATAAAGAAAATACACACTGAAGTACTGCTGTGTAAAAGGGGCAAGATATATGCAACCTATTCTCAAATAGTTCCCCCAAAATAATGGGCATAAAGAGAGAAATTCCACAAAATGTTAAGTTCTCTGTATTGTTCTTGCAACTTTTCTCTAAGTCTGAAAGTATTTTAAGTCAATTAGTTTCAGGGCATATCTAATAAAATAGACCATAAACCAAAATAAATAACATCACTTTAAATTCTTTTACCTATAGACTACTTCATTTCTATATCCTTAGTTGGATCAAGAAACAAATACCAGATTTCAAATATTTGTTTGAAAGTTTAAGGACCTTTGAAAGAAATTAATGGTACATGTTATATGTCAAAACAAAATGAAGATTTCATGCTAACTTTGGTGAGCTCTGGGAGTTTAAATTGATCGCATTTACACTTTTGTGAAACCTCCCTATAGAAAATGTTGCACGATGTATAACATACACTATACTATAATGTACAAAATGCTTAATACATATTTATAATAGCAAAAATATAGTGAAAATATAAAAATCCACCACTAGAGGAATAGTTAAATTATGATATACTGTAGAACACAACAGTTTTCTAAAAGAATGAAGTATATTATATATAAGCATATAATGAGGTGTATTTTAAAAAAATGAAGTGTATTATAAGTACAAAAATATGGATATACTACATAATACAGAATTAAAACAAAAAGTTGCTGATACATGTTTTCGTACAAAAAATCAGAGTTGTATTAATGTTCTTATGTATGTGCCCAGAAACAAAAACCTCAAAGGATATAGGAGGAATAGTTACCAGTGACTACCTCTGGAAGATGGAGAGGAGGGGAAAGGGTACAATTATGCTGTTTGAATTTTTTTTCCGAAAAGATCATGTACTACTTTAACAATTAAAACACACACACACACACACACACACACACACACACACACACAACTTTGTATTGTTAGAAATGACTGAAATGTTCTTCAATGAAATATGATTCATGAAATCTTATTTCATCGAAAAATATAAAATATAACTGATAACAAAACTATAACATATTCTTATTACTCAACTGTAACAAAATCTATTTTTGTGTTCAAGTGCCTTTGTGCAATTGGTTCCATGTTCTTAATTTTTAATTTAACAAAGCCAACAACTCCTTTTTGGAGATAGGTTTATCAATCCTAAACTGATAAACCTTTACTTAATGACAGTAACAAAAATTTTAAAAAGCAAAACAAATATCCACACAATGTCTTTAAGAAAGTTTATTCTGAGAATTTCAGTTGACAGGCAAACTGAAGTATGATCTACACAACGTACTTTACAACTATAAGTGATTTATGATAGTAGAGAGACACTCTTGAACTTTGAATTACTGACTATCTTGTTATCCATTTTATGAACAGGGAAGATTATCATCCTCAGGTGTCCTTCCACTAACAATATATGTTAGGTTGTGTACATAATTGAGAATTAAATACAACAAAATATTTATTAGGTTGTTAGTACAGTATGTTTGAAGCCACCCCTCATCAAGAGAACCTTACAAAATTGAAAAAAAAAAGCTTATTTTACATTGAATGCAACAATAAAATTAACAACTATTTAGAATCTCAACTAACTTTAATTAGGTAATTTGGGTGACAAATTAACTCTCTCAGCCACTGTTTTGAAAGGTGGCTTAAAGTCACATTTAGAGTACATTTGTAATTAGTGAACAGGCAACAGGCTCACTATTACATACTTTGATAAGCAATGGTTACAATCTCAAATGACAATCACCATTGAGACTGTGTTTATGTTGGGATTTTTTGTTTATCCATATACTCTGTTGCACATGAGCCGATCTCTAGGGACCCTGAGGGAAACGATTATTTTTTTCAGCTTCTAAAATATTATTAGGAATATTATCATTACAATTCATTAAAATAAATCAATAAGTATGTAATATAAGCCTATTAACACTAATTCCATAATTACTCTCAAACTCTCATTACCAGAAGAGACACACACAAGAATGCATTGTTTCCTTCCATTTAGGCTAAGCATCTTGAGAACTGTATTTGTTTCCTTACCTGTGTGTACTAAAAAAAAACAAAACTGTCATTTTTCACCCTTTCAACATTTCCCAATTCTTTTTAAAGCCTTATTTTATTTTTATTTTTTTATATTTTATGTTAGAGAGAGAGGAAAAGGGAGGGGAGAGGGAGAGAGAAAATCTTAAGCAGGCTCCTCACTCAGCAAAGAGTCCAACACTGGCCTCATCCCACCACCCTGGGATCATGCCCTGAGCAGAAACCAACAGATGCTCAAACGGACTGAGCCACCCAGTCACCCCTCAACATTTCTCAATTTAATCTCTAATACAAGACTATGAGGTCTCTAACTTCAAGGAACGCACAATTCAGTGGGGAGAAAGGCATGCAATCTACAGGATATGATCATTAATGCTTAACTTTCAACAAGAGAAAAGAAAGGTTAGGTAAAGATAAAAGCAGGAAGAAATGTTGCTCTTTGAGAAATAACATACATACATTCAAAAGAGTACTCATCCATTTTCAAATACCCTTGTTGAGTTGTTAATCTGTAAGAACAATACACAGTGGAAAAATACAGTACTGAGGCAGGACCCTTGGTTTCCCAATTCTAACACACGGTAGCTTGTGTGCCTTCAGGCTTGTCACATAACCAGGGTTGGTCTCAGTTATCTCATCTAAAAAGGTCAGTATTATCTTACCAGCCTAAACCCGAATCATTTTACTAGCATAAACCAAAGTATCTAGTGGTTTCCAAGTCTAAGACCCCCACTACTCACATTCTCATATATCAGATTCCCCAAGTAATCATGGCACAGAGTACCAGTGTGAGTAAGCTAGGTGAATTATGGTTCCTAAATTGAACTTTTACATCACCAAGAGAATAAATTATGATAGGTCCTGTATTGTACTTCGAATGTGGTAGGCTCACAAAATGCGTTACACAGGCCATGACATAGTCTTAAAAAGATAATCAAGAATAACTGAATGTCTATAACTGTGTACCATTCTAGTACTACAGCAGGGTTTATTTCCTACCCTGAATTCGAGTTTCTGCACTACCGGAACCACGCCTCCTGAGAACCAGGGGATAGCAGAAAAACCTCTCTGCGGGGCAGGGAGAAAGATCTCGGGTAAGTCAAGACAAGCGTTCCCAAACAGTCAGTCAGTCAGTCAGTCAGTCAATCAGTTAATGAAATAAGCCATATATTTTTTCTTGCCCTCAATGATCAATGAAATAAGCCCTGTATTTTTTCTTTCCCTCCAGCTATGCAGCTGCACAAAGAAGAGAAGCACCAGATTAGCATCATCTGCATTTCATTCCTTTTCTTGTGCAATAGCTACCCGCCTATAATAAACAGACCTTGTGCGCAGGGGAGAATTTACTTCCCCGTCCAGTGAAAATGAAGTTCCTTTTTTTCCCCCCCCCCCACTAACAACGCCGTCTCCAACCAACATCCACCCTCCTGAAGAGACCAGGCACTCCTCTCCCCGCCACCTCCTGCCGCTAGTCTGACGCCCCCAACCCTAGAAATCGCCCCCCTTTCGAGTCCTTGCTGCAAGGGTCGCGAGGAGAGCTCTGGGTGACAGCGGAAGAAGCCGGCGGGGGGGGGGGGGGGGGGTAGTTGATCGCCCAGACCGCAGGGAGTCCAGCCCGGCCGGTGAGCGCCAAGCTGCCTCTGCCGGCCGGGGGTTCGCGGAGGCGGAAGGGGAGCGGCGAGCCCCGCGCTACCCACACTTACCCACTTTGTCCTTTCCGTACATGTGCCCGGCCACCTGATGCGAGAGGGGCACGCAACCATTGAGGAAGCGGAGCCTGCCGCCTGCCGGCTTCGGGATGCCCTCGGGGGGGGGCTCGCTCACGGGTGGGGTCCGCATTTCTGGGGGGCCAGGAGCCTCGAGTCGGAGGGGGGATGGCGGCTCCGTTGCCATAACACAGAGCCGAAGCGGTAGCTGCAGCGAGAGCAGGAAAAAAATAGGGCGGAGGGAGGGGGAGCCGGAGAACCCGGGGGTCGCTCAGGCTTGGCCGCGAGGAGGCCCGGGGGTTCCCGCGGCTAGTGCCCGTTGAGGCCCGGGAAGGGGGCCCATGACGCCGCGGAGGCGCAGGCGCTCCCCTGCCCAACTCTCGGCGGAGCGCAGCTCCTGACTCCCGCTGCTCTGCAGCTGCGGCCACAGTTACCGCCGCAGCCCTGGAGACGGAACCGAGACGAGGAGAGGTGGCGGTGGCGGCGGCGCCCCGCGCTCCCAGGGGCCCTGACGGCGACGGCGGCCCCACCTCCAGCGCTCCCGCCCCCTCCCGCCGTCCTCCAGTCCCCTCAGCTGCCGCGCGCGTCAGCGCCGCCTGCACAGCCGCCGCAGCCGCGAGCTTCCGACTGCGCGACCCGCGGCTGCCGCTGCTACTGAGCATGCCCAGAGGCTGCCCGACGGGACCCCCCGCAGCGGGGCGGGAGCTCGGCGCCGCCCGGGAGAGCTGATGGATACCGGGTGGGGCGAGCGCGTTCCAGGTCTTTCTCACACCCACTCCTCAGCTGGCGTTACAATGCCAGCGGAGCTGTTGTACCTTCATTCATTCAGTGGGAGTTTCAGCGCTTATTGGGGTCCAGCTCAAGACGCCAGAGGCTCCCAATGATGAAGAGCAATCAGTCAAGTGTTGAGAGTTGGGAGGCAGTAGTTGTGCCAAGTATGGCTTCGGAGGCTACAATCCCTCCAACTCCCACCCTGCATAGAGACAATAGGAGTTATAAACAGGCAGCTTCTTTAAAAACGTATCTCCAAAACATCCATTGAGTCAATTCCAACCCCCCTAAACTGCTTTTATAAAAAATATTTTTTAACCGACACTAATTTCAGACTGTAGAAGATAGAGAATAATCTTGGGGGGAGGGGGGCAGTACATTTTTCTGCAGAAATAAGCCGCTCCCCCCCCCCCCAACCCTTAGCTCAGGTTCCAAGGTTCCCAGAGATAATTGACTCAAAAGCATTAGAAAGTGATGCACGCCAGGAGTGAGGTTTTGAAATAGCACTCCACAATTGATACCTGTGTGTCTGCCACTGGCATTTTCTACTTAGACTGGACCTGGTCTTGCAGGTGCAGAACTGAGCAAGAAAACTGTGGATAAGATCTTAGATACCTGATTATGGCAAGTGTTATTACAGCACCTGTCCTTTGCCCAGAGAAACCCGCACACCTGGAAGAGACTAAACGTCTGGCCTAGCTTGTCTATTCTCAAAGCCCTGCCCCCAGGCTCCAGGACTCCGCCCCTTAGGGTTGCGCACACTCAGTTGCTACGTCTCTAAGTCTCTTCCTGCTCCCCAGTATTGGGGCTGTCAAAATCCCGACTCAAGACTTAAGGCCGGGACGCAGCTCCGCGCATGCTCATCATCAGCCAGGGTGGCAATACACACGTGCTTACGGCCAGCCGCGGCGCCTGCGCCGTAGCGGCCTGGAGTTGGTGCACGCAGGACGTTTCTCGCACCTTGACTCCTGCCCTCCGTGGGAGCCTGTTTGTGCTTAGTGTTCTGTGCATACGCCTTGCAAGCGACGGCGCCATGAGTCTGTCTTCCAGCGTACGAGGTGAAGTGGGACCTGGGAACGGGTGAGGCTGGAGGCCTGCGCACCGATTGCAGCTTCCTCAACTCCTGTCTGGGCTGTTACCGCTGCCATGCGAGCCCGCGAGTCCTGTAACCTTGAGATGTAGAAGGGCAAGGGCTGGGCGGGCCTGCGAGCGTCCTGGGCAAGACCGGGAAAGGGGGCGATGTCAGGGTAAGGATTGGTTATCTCTCCAGGCATGGGGGCCACGGAGGCATCTACCCGTCTGGACCAAGTATTCCTAAACTAGCCAAACCCTAAAACCTAATGGTTCCGCCGCTAGCTTTTTTTTCTTGTTCTCCCATGAGACACTTCTGTGTTAAGTCACAGGGCCTGGAAAAGAGGAAAGGTTAAAAAAAAAAAAATCGGTTCCCCCTTCTCAGGTTTAAATCACCGTCAGACTGTCGATTTCCTGCATGCCTGAAGCAATGTTTGAGTAATCACATCCCAGTTTTGCATATTTCTTTTTTTTTTTGAGGAAAGAAAACCAATCCGAGTTCAGTTTTCCCAGTTTTTTTGTTTTTGTAATTATAGCCCTCTGGCATCTGGCACTCAACATCAGCAGTAGTCCAGGAGAGAGGTTTGAAAACGGAGTTCTTTGAGCTCTCAGCTTTCTCAGCCATGCTTTCCTTGTGCTAGTCTAGCTTTGGAAACATAGGTCCAATTAAAATTAAGAGACTTTTCTAGCAGTCGATTAATGTAGACCTTCACATTGTAATAATCCTTGGTGGTGGTATAACTGTTAATATAATACTGTGTGCACCAGCTACGTGATACACGCGATCTCTCTGCCCAGGTATAAAATGCCATGTCTCATAGTTTGGTTGTCTGTAACAGTAGTTAAGTAAAGGTAAAGAGATTGTCCAGAAGTTAATTTAAAAGAGCCCTATTGATTCATTTAGTAAATATTGGGCATCTAGAGTCAATGCCAGGTTCTGTAAAGGCTCCTTGTTAACTTGAGACCTAATTTTGTAATCCACTCTTTAAGTTGGAGAATTCCACTTCTGTTGCCAAAAGTTACCTGGCAACCTGGCAGAGTTACGGTGGATAACCCATGACATTTTTAAGTTACTAATGAAGTATGTAGGAGGTGGTTATTTGCAAAAATTGTTTCAAAGGATGCTCATCTTGAGAGTCCTTTAAATAGAGGCACCTTGGTGCATTTAAAATAGGGATTTTTGTTTTTGATTTTAAAAAAACCCAAACCTGTATTTTCTCAGGAATAAGACTGTTGTGTAAAATAAGATACTTGTGTGACTTAAGCCACTGATAATTCTATAGGAAGACAGTTTGCACTTACGTGATATAGGCTGGAAGGTTCCAACATGGGTTTTTAAAATGTGGAGTCATTTGGTGTAAATGGGCACTAAACCATTGAGATAGCATACTATTGAAATGTGAAGTAGGTGAACTCTAGGACTTCTTAACACTATCTGCAGGCTAGTCTTTCTTGGAATCAAGACAAGTTTGTGGTTGCTTTTTTTTAATCTAACCATAGGGGAATCCAAAGGTGACTTTCCCATTAACTTGCCCTTCTCTAAGGGACAGGAAATTGCTTGGTGAAGAGGGTGATCAGCTTAAACTTGAAGTACTCAACTTTGTTAGAAGTAACTACTTTATATTTCACCTAAAAACATAAAGGCTGTTAGGAGGACTGCCAAAAGACACAAAACCTTTGTAAAACTCTTTAACCAGCACCTTCTTACTTCCTCAAATGTAGTATAGTAATGTGGCAAGGTAGGGACAGATAATGTCTTAGGAATCCACCTTGTAATGTTTAGATTTCATTTTTTTCTGAATTTTTAAACCACACTAAAAAAATCTGCATTTTTGAGTTTGGGGAAGATGAATTAAGATACTTGTTTTCAACTAAATAGGTTAATAATTATAAAGGGCTTAGAAAAGTATTTAGCGAGGTAAGCTGTTTTTAAGTATATGTTAAATAAAAAATAAAAGGATGTGTCTATGCATGCAGAATTCTCCTTTATATTCAGAAGAAAAATAATGGGTGGTGGGTTATAAATAAAATTAATGGGGATCAGGCCAGGACATGAATCTGGGAGAGGCAGTGAAGATAAGTGGAATTAAAATCCTAAGATCCCATGCAGTGAGATGATTCTTAATACCCATTTGGTGAATGATACCAGCCTTTTTTTTTTCCCTTATTGAGGCATAATCAACATACGTATACCGAACTTATTTTTTATTTGATACCAGATACTAGTTTGTTATAGTCACTACTATGGAGTCCCCAGTCTAGTGACTCCTCCTCATACCCAGTATATGACTTTTAGGAAGTTTACTAAATGTCTTGCTCCTTGATACCTCCAAAACTCATTGAATCTGCTCCTTCAGGTTATAAACAATAAACAAATATTGGGGTTGTTGGGGTCTATAGATGAAATAGGACTGGTAGTGAGTTGATACTTGGTGGAGCTGGGTGAGGGTACATAGGAGTTCATTATAGTAATCCCTGTATATATGTCTGAAATGTTCCATAATACAGGTTTATATTTAATCTGAAATGTTTAAATCCCACACTTTGATACAGTAGTTAAGATGAGGCCAAAGATAAGTCATTTGGTATAAGAGCAATGTGATGGTAAGATGGACAGATGGAGTTGCAAATTCAAATTAGTAATTTATTATTTCTTTTTACCCAGCTAACATTGAACACCACCTGTGTGCCAGGCCTGAGAAAAAAACATTACCAGGCACACCCTACCAATCTGGGGAAGAGACCTAGGGAGGCAAAGATTTAAACACAGCTCCCCTTCCCCTCTCCCAAGAAGAAAAGAACATTCTGATTCTGTGGCAGTTGACACTGGGCAAGAGAGGACCATTTTGGACAGAAAAGAGGTTAAAGGAACAGAAAGGGTGAGATTTCTAAGTTAAAGCAAAATTATTCCCACAGTAGAGAAAAGCTGAGGAATGGGTTATAAACAAAGGATTTGGAGACAAGTTTATGTTTTCTCAATCTCTGAATAATGCTGAGAGAAAACAATATTATGTTATACAATCCAGGGTTATACAGTAGTAAACCAAGGGAAGAGTAAGAATGGGAGGGATTATATAGAAAGGTATTTTCTGCATTTTGTTCTTTATATTGGCTTATCAGTTGTATTTCTTTGTGTACATAGAAAGCACTGTTAAGCAAAATTGGGCAGAGTGGAGTTTGATCTAACTGTAGAAATACTGTTACCTGTAGAGAGCTATCTATAGAGAAGGGAAGTGAGGATAAAATCCAAAGAGGCAGAAGTAGTGCTCAAGATAAACAGTGTCTGAGAGGTGCCAACTGAAATGTCTTTAAAAATTGAGTCTTGGTAAAATCTCTTTTTGCCTCTGAGATTGTGTTTATTCTTAATAGAAGATACCTGCTACCAAGAACTAAGTATCACTTGGGTTTTATTGTTTTTATTTGTTTACTATCTTGGGTTTTCAATTCTTTCTCTATTCTAATTATTGACTTTTAAATCCATTGTCATTCTTGACTATCTCTACATTGTTTCCTTTTCCTTCTTTTCTCTAGAGTTGCCAGTGGCATCCACAGCTTTTTGCCAGAAAAAAAACTGATTCAGGCTGCAATAAGGAAATGATAAAACAAATTTCTTATTCTGGAAACTTTTCCATTTGTCTCTAATGAGACAAATTAGAGAATTAGGATTTGTGAAGAGGGAAAAGGGAAATTCTTAAGAATTTATCTGGCTCTATGATTCTGAAAAATCAATTGGAGCAAATGCAAAGCCATTTTCCTAGCACACGTGGTACTGTGACATTTATATAGGGTCAAAAGTGACCCTTGTTAAGGGGTAGGGTTACAGTGCATGTTTTGATTCCCCATGGGGCAGCTACTTTTCGGTAATATCTAGAGTCAGTTCCCATTTCTTTCATTTTCTATTGCCTCTTTTCTGTGTCAGTTATTCTGTCATTTATTCCACTGTCAAAAATTCCAGGGAGGTAAAGTTTTAAAAGAAAAGTCACCATTTGGATTCAGTGGCTAATACTGGATTCAGAGGAAAGAGACTACAAGAATGTTTTCATGGTTAAAGATTCTTTTAACCTATCATTAGCTTCAGACAGAAATTCCTATAGGACTCCCTCTTTATGTCGAGACAAATTAATCTTAACCAATTTTAGTTGTTCCTTGGATCTCAGGCCTTTTTGTAATATGTAGGCACCATTAAAATAAATCGTTAGTGATTACTTCATAATTCACCTAAAAAGTAAGGTGTAACTAAGATCAACAGTATCTAGGGAGTTGTGTTATTTTATTCTTTTGGGATATTTCCTCCTTTTAAGTTTATACTAATGATAAAATTTAGCCAACATAATTGAGCATATACCAAGCAAAGGAATATTTTACCCCATTTTGTGATAGGTACATTAGCTGTTCAGAGTGACTTTCCATTAGCTTAGAAGTGCATTGCTACAGCTCCTGACATAGAGAATACTTTCTCAAGAGAGTTCCGTGGTAAATAATACCATGGTTGTTCCTTCCCATTACAGTTTTGTAAGAATGAGCTTGCTCCAATTTAATGTAGGGCACTATTAGGAATGGTGATTAATCATATAAGAAATTTGACTCTAGTGCAAGTAAGCCATACAGTTAATTATTCATTATATGTTTTTATTTGGCCTTGGAATATGTTTTTTGTACTTATCTCTCTAGGGCTTTATTCGATAGTCTGGGAATTTATTTGAGATACTGTGAAGATCTGACTCAGGAAGTGCTGGGAAGCAGTCCAGTGTGTTTACCCTGACCCCTGTTCAACTTCTTCCTTGCAGTCCACTCCATGCTGGGAATAGACAACTCTCCTCTGAGGCTGAGGCTAACCAGACTATGCAGAGCTTTCTTCTCTCCAGCGTTCTGTGGAATTGGGGTAGTTAAGTGCTTGGGTTTCTAAGGGCTCCTTGAAGGCAACATGAAAACATGGCCTGTTAGTCAAGCAAATAATTGAGTAGAAAAATGTCATTAAATTTAAAATGAAGTTTGTAGAGAATTCAATCCTCATACACTGGTGGATAATGGAAATTTAGAATATATTAAGTGAGAATATTATATTCTCTGTAATTAGAGACTAATTATATTCATCTTTTATATGAAATTAATACATTCTGATTTTTATTCTAATGAGAAAGCACTTTGAAATTTAAAAACAAACACTTTTGAATGACTTTGAAGCCCAGAATCCTACTGGATATATTTCTTTGAATGTTTAGTGTTAAGGGGTGGTTTTGTTTTATTTGTCCTTTATTTGTTTTTTCTTCAGATACCAGTTATGTTTTGTTTCATTTTTCCTTTTTTTCCTTCAGATACCAGTTCTGTTTTACATTAAAAAATTTTTTATGATGTTTATTTTATTTTTGAGAGAGAGAGACAGAGAGTGAGGGGGGAGGGGCAGAGAGAAAGGGAGACACAGAATCTGAAACAGGCTCTAGGCTCTGAGCCATCAGCACAGAGCCCAGTACAGGGCTGGAACTCACAGACCAGGAGATCATGACCTGAGCAGAAGTCAGATACTTAACTGACTGAGCCACCCAGGCACCCCTATTTTACATTTTAAAATCACTAAAGGACCTACTATTTAAATGAACTCTGATTAGTCATTTTATTAACATAATCACCTCCTGATTTTTGGGGGGAGGGGAGTCTTTGTAATCTGAATTTTTTTTTTAACATTTATTTATTTTGAGAGACAGAGAGAGGCAGAGCATGAGCAGGGGAGGTGGAGAGAGAGAGAGAGATACAAAATCTGAAGCAGGCTCCAGGCTCTGAGCCGTTTGTTAGCACAGAGCCCGACGCGGGGCTCGAACTCACGAACTGCAAGACCATGACCTGAGCTGAAGTCACACACTCAACCACTGAGCTACCCAGGCACCCCGTCATCTGAATTTTTTAATGTATCAGGGTTTGTTTGTCTGTTTTTAAGCAATAGGTATCTACAGGCTTACGTGTATTTTAAATCTATTTATGAACAGTTTAAAAATTATTAAGCATGGTTTTTCCTTGTCCATCTATAAAATAATCTTTAAGTTTCCTTCGACCTTGATTTAGCCATCAGCATTCAATAGAAAATACACAATTACCTCAGTAAAGGCTGGGGAAAGTCTTAACAAGAACTATTACACCAATGTGTTGTGATCATTTTGTTAACAGTAAAAACCTTTGATTATTGGGATGCTTAACTCAAAAACTGGATTTCCTGAATATTCATGTTAGTAAAAATACACATTATTAGCGTATATTTTGGTTTTGATAATTATTCCTGTTTTCCTTCCTTACTCTAGTTGAATGGATCGCAGCAGTTACTATTGCTGCTGGTACAGCTGCGATTGGTTATCTAGCTTACAAAAGATTTTATGTTAAAGATCATCGCAACAAATCTATGGTAAACCTTCACATCCAGAAAGACAACCCCAAGATAGTACATGCTTTTGACATGGAGGATTTGGGAGATAAAGCTGTGTACTGCCGTTGTTGGAGGTCCAAAAAGGTGAGGATAAACAAGTCCTTTATATTAGTGCCATCTTTAATGTTGCATTTCTTTTTAAACTATTTTATCAAACATATATCACCAGATATTGTTAGGATGTCCCCCCCGCCCTGTTTTTAAGTAATCTCTGTGCCCAACATGGGGCTTGAACTCACAACCCTGAAATCAAGAGTCCCATGCTCTGCCGACTGAGCCAGCCAGGTATCCCTTTTCCTTTTCTTTTTCTTTCTTTCTTTCTTTTTTAATGTTTATTTATTTTTGAGAGAGAGAGAGAAACAGAGCCTGAGTGGAGTTGGGGGACAGAAAGAGAGGGAGACACAGAATCCGAAGCAGGCTCCAGGCTCTGAGCTGACAGCACAGAGCCTGACACAGGGCTTGAACTCATGAACCACAAGATCATGACCTGAGCCAAAGTCGGATGCTTAACCAACTGAGCCACCCAGGTACCCCTCTTTCTTTTTTTTTTAATGCATCTTATTCTTTTCTGTTTTCCATGTACTCTTCAGGAATATATTTCCTAGAACATATAACTACTGTGCAATAAAATTCTATTTTCCCTTATTGAGGTCAGGTGAATGTAACTGTATTCTTGGCCAAGAAGAGAGAAGAAACCCTTTATTTATTCTTAGGATTTCCTCCCCACATGGATCTTTACCTCCACTATACCAGGAAAGAGAGTATGCGGCCTAAAACATTAAAGAGGCACAGAAAAAGTAAATTATTTTCTTGAGCTTTCAAGCTCATGGACTCTAGGATAAGTTTTTAAAAATTCAAGAGACACTTGGAAACTGCCCTTGAAAATTCTTATCTGGGGGCACCTTGGTGGTTCAGTGGATTAAGCATCCAACTTTGGCTCAGGTCATGATCTCGTGGTTTGTGAGTTCGAGCTGCACATCGGGCTCCATGCTGACAGCTTGGAGCCTGGAACCTGCTTCGGATTCTGTGTCTCTGTCTCTCTCTGCCCTTCCTCTGCCTGTGTGCGTTCTCTCTCTCTCTCTCTCTCTCTCTCTCTCAAAAATAGGTAAATATTTAAAAAATAAAAGACAAAGAAAATTTCTTATCTGGTAAATACATTTGCCCTGTATCTAAGCTTGCTTTTTTTTTTTTTTTTTTTTTAAGATTTAATTGTTTTAAAGTAGTCTCTCCACCCAATATGGAGCTTGAACTTACAACCCCGAGATGAAGAGTCACATGCTCTACGGACTGGTGCCTTTAAGCTGTAGCTCCTATACTTAAATATCGAACAGGACTTTTTAAAATCTTATTTCCTTTTGTGTTAATTACATTTCACCAGGCTTCCATTTGGAACTATCATCTATAATACCTGTAGCTGTTAGGCAGCTTTTAGACAGTGATGCCAGCTAGTGACCTAAAGATAGTAAAATGCTTTCCTAAGGTCATCTTGAAAAGCTTCATATATTGAATGACTTCAGAATTTCTGATATATTGTGAGAAATATGGTGAAAAAATACTGTATGTACTGCCACTATTAGCATTTAAATTAAACAGATTTCACTAAAGATAACCCTATAACGCATAAGAAAATAGACAATAAAAAATGATATATCTGTTTCGGAAAGCACTTCTCAGGAACTACCTTTTCCCACAGTGGAAAGCCATTACACAATTAAGGAAGAAGTCCCGTACTAAGTACTGGAAAATGTATTCTAACTCCCTCCCCCAATACAATGATGCTGTATAATCCAGTGACACAGTACTTAGATAATGTCATTGTATATGAAAACTGTTTGATGAATATATGGAATGTGCACCAAAAATTAATAGTCCCACTGCAAGTTGTACCTTAAAAAGAACACTGTTCATTTGGTGTGTGGAATTATTTATAAGTACTAGTAGGGTCTCTAGAAAATAACCCTCTATAATAATCTATAGACTGCACCTGGTTTGTTTTTTTAAATTATGCTCATACTAGGTTTTATTCTCCTGTTGCTCACCAAAATATAGAAACAGTATCTTTAGAAACTCAGGAATTTATAAGTCAGAGTGTGGTCGTTCTTTAGTCAGTGATCATTTAGTGTCTTCTATATATGCATGGGAAAAGTTAAATAGTAAAATAGCAGGTATCATAGATGTGTACAGTAGACTCACAGGTGATTTAAGTGGAAGAAAGAGCTTACACTGGGCTAGAATTTTCTGGGAAGGCATAGTGATAAACATGGGAGTTAAATTGCCCCTGGAAAGATTGGTGGTATTTGAATAAACTAGCAAGTTTGGGGAACTCTTTCTCAGAATCTGTAGGAAAGGACTCAAGTGATCAAAGCTGAGATCAATGTAGAATCTAGTCTGGTCCTTGCTCTCCTGAGTAACTGTGTAAGGAGTTTGTGCCTCCAGACATTGGGGAGCTTCTTGTCAGGAATTTAAAAGTCATGATACTTACACTGGGTGCTAGCTCTAGGAAAGGAGAAAAATGGACAGATATTGGAAACATTTTGAGGGAAGGATCAGCCAAATGCACTGACTGATTTATATGGGAGATTGGGGGAGAAAAACAAACTTATTAAAATATCTAAACCTGTAGTATTAGAAGAGATGATGCTGTTAACAGAAATAAGAATTTAAGAAGAAAAGCTGATTTTCTAGGATGATGACAAGGAGTTCAGTTCCAAAGTGAATTTTGAGGTGACATTTGAATGGAAACGTCCAGCAGACAATCTGAAATGTGGGTCTAAGGCTGAGACATCAGAGTTCGAGATAGAGATCAGCAAAACTAAGCCAAGCATAAGAATGCCAGCAGATCCTTCATGCAGATGAAAATCAAGGGCTAAGTATGAAATCTTAGGGAATTATTTGCATTTTGGAAAGAGGAATAAGAGCCAAAAAGGAAAATGAAATCTGCCAGAGTTAGAAGAAAACTGAGAATATCATGGTTTCACAGTGGAAAATGGAAGGTTTCAAAGATTTGGCTGTGAATATCAGCTTGTGCAAAGACAACTAGGTGAATATTATAGTAAGAGTTGGGTTAAACAATTAGGCAATTGACCTTTTGGTGTCATTTCAATGGAATAATGCTAGAAGTCTGAGTGTATATCAGAATTTCAATAAATATGACAGTGAATGGAAAGCAGGGGAAATACAATGACTGCCTGAGTGAACTCTAAAGCATAGATTTGGGGGGTCAAGTAAAAGATGTTTGCTTTGGTTTGGTTTTCCCAGAGGGTAAAGAAAAGGTCAGTAAAGCAAATAGGGACTTAAAAGGACTAAGACTGTAAGTATTTCAGGAAGAATCACAAATGGACACAGTGGTTTAAATGGTTTATTTATAAGCCTTTATAATTCAACAAAACATTCCAGGATTATTTTTTCATCATGCAGTTTAGAGTTTCTAGATGGTTAAACTAGAGGTGGTTATTCCCACAGGTAGACTTCAAGGAAAGGAATGCCAGACCAGTCATTTCCCCCCCTTTTTTTTAAAGCTTATCTTTTATACTGTTAGTGATCCCCTTTGCCTTTAGGATTTGTCAGTTACGAATTTTCACTGAATCTTAGAAACTTTTTATTCCCACAGAATCAATTAAGAATTTACCTTTAATATTATTCATGTTAATGGATGTTCTTATTCTTCAGGTATCATTGGAAACTCCCCATCTTCCTGAGGTACCTAAGGTTATCATAGGGGTGCCAACTCACACATTTACGTGTCAGTGCACAAAAGACTTGTAATTAATACCTTTGATTAGATGACTCTGTTGATTTCATTTTCAGTAATCTTTTCCTCATACAAACCAGTTGTGTTTATAATATGACAAAATTATACCTATCTCAAGAAAAGTTACATGTGATAGAAACTTTAATTCAATTCTAATTCATTCTTAATGTACAATCACTGGTAACCTATTGTGTGGGTCTAACATTTTTAGTGGTTTTTCCAGACCTCATGAATCAGATCTCTTAGCAGTGCGCAGAAATTACATTTTGCCTCATTAGTCTTCTCTTCCCCCCAGGATTGGTATGCCCTCTGCTGTTTGAGAAACTGGCCTCTTCATAGTATTTCACAAAAGGGCTATCCATATGTGACTTGAGAAAGAAAGGAGCCAATAGAGTAGAAACGATTAAAGTGACTGTAGGGAAGTATTATTTGAGACAGTGCCTTCTTGAAAGAGGGTGGAAGGAAATGAGAGTAAGAGCACAGAGGTGAAACTCAGGAAGGAAGGGAAAGCCTTATTTTTGAAATAAGGAAATGAGAGAACTTTGATGTCAGAGGGAAGAGTATGCAACCTAGTCTTGCTAATTCCCCCTCTCCCAGTTGTATTTTGGCCATCCAGGAGGCAGGAGAGGGTGAACAAGGACAGTAGAAGGATGCACACTAAGAAATGAAAAAAAGGAGGAAAGACATGCCAGTTACTATTGGAAGCTCAATTGAAATTGAAATGCAACTGAACATACTATATAGAATCATTTTGTTTCACTTACAACTTCATGATTTGAATTGGGTTTTTTTGTTAGTGGTGGGCTTGTTTTTGTTTTAGGGTATGTGTAATAGAAAGTCCATCCTATTAATGGTTTGGAGGTGGGTGCACTGAGCCCATTTCTTCATAGAAACAAAATTCTGAGTGTTGGTTACATAGCTTGTCCAAATCACATAAGGACAGTCTTATAAAATCTTAATTTCTCTTAACAATTTTACTGTTATATCTACTATCTTACATTTTACTAAAGTAAGTACCTAAGAATGGAATAAAATGTCATATTCTTTCAGTATCAGATCTTACTGCTTTTGTTTTCTTTCTCAACCAAAGCAAGACTATTTCTGAGAGCAGTTTATGATAGTGAGTCAATATAGCCCCAGGCAACCTCCTTGGGAAATAAAATCCAAACTCATTAAAAATACAAAGTTTGGAGAAGGAAGATAAATGTTTTTTTCTTTTAATTGTTGCAGAGAGAAGAGATATGGAGGAACATTTATTTATTATTTATCTTGAAAAACCCAAAAAACAGAAACATAATTTGAGATTGGGGAGATTGAAAAGAAACAAATCTTGTATATTTTACATAAGACTGATGATGTTGCTAGCTTTCCAAATCGGAAGCAAGAATCTCTAGTTTTATTTATCCTAATCATTTATTCTAGTCCCTTTTCTAAACCTTCTCTTCCCTAATTTTAAAAATAATTTGGGATTAGTTTTCTAATTGGGTTAACAAACATAATAGGATATTTTCTGGACATACAGGAAATTCAGCCAATTTAATTTACAAACTTTTCTCCAGGATTTGTTAAATAACAAACACTGGCATCTTTGATATTAGAATCACATATGAGCTAAACTTTTTTCCATCAATTATTTGATTCTTGAGGTTTTACTTTTATGTATTGATATATTGAGAATCATGAATTAATTTCAATAAGCATATTCCATTAATATGGACAATGTATTCTTAAGAGATTGCTAATCCAATCTTGAAGTAACTCATTTTGGTCCTTGGTTGAAAAAAAAATTTTTTTTTTTTGCTTTTTTCATTAACTTAAAATGAAAACTCTCTAATGAATAAATATAATCACATGAAGTTGGAAAGAGGATTCTGACTTAAGTCAGTAATTCCTGGGATTAGGTGATAAAGAAAGTACTATTAAAAGACATCTGTGTCTCTGAACAAAATGATTTTTAACGCTTAGTTTACACTTTAAAATCATAAAAAGCTTTATATATTATAAAAGCAGGAAAGTTTATTAAAGAAATAGGATCTACTATTTGCTGCTTTTTAAAGAAATACTTGTTTTTTTTTTCTTTTAAAACAGGAAACAGGCATATTTTAGTTTTTAGGCAGAACTAGATATTATATAAAAAGCATATTCTCATTTTAGATGTATGGCTTTCTTTCGTTAGATTATCTTTGTATATTTCTCTATAGATTTCTCTCCCGTTCTTCTGGCATCTAGGCATGGTAGTTATCAGTGCCCACAGTGCTTTTTTTTCTCCCCGCCTTAAGCTCTATGCCCAACATGGGGCTTCAACTCACAGCCCCAAGATCAAGAGCCACATGCTCCAGCGATTGAGCCAGCCAGGCATCCCGTCTCCTGTTCTTGAGTCTATATAGAGAGAAAAATTTTTTTTTTAAATAAGTTATTTTTCTAGTATTTAAGATGAGATTTAAAAAATACGCATTCTATTTCAGTAAGTTCTTTGAGGCTTTTTAATTGATAAATACTTCATTTTTCAGAAATACAATTTATACCATATATGTAAAACTACAGTAACATGTTTTGTGTGTGCTGTATATAAAAAATAGTGTCTTTTACAATGTAAACCTTTATTCTCACTGTAAAATCACCTGTGTTGATAACATACGTCACTTTGAAATGCTGTTCTTTGCTACAGGGTACATTTTAGTTTGATTTTTATGGATTGTTATGGCCTTTTTCCTCATCCATACCAAGAAAAAAAGCTTAAGTTGATGTTTTTGCTATAAGGACTTGTTTTTAACACGAATATACTGTGTACCATATCTTACTGACCTAAAAGAAAGAAAGAAAGAGTGAAAGCTTTATATATGTTACATTGATGATGTCATCTACCCCAAAAATAGAATTTTTACTTGGAAATATTAGATATGCTGATACCTTAGGTTTTTCTGTAATTTTTCACTAATTTACTGCCTCTTGAAATTATATATAAATAGTAAAATTAAAATGGAATTTCCTTAACATCAATCAAATATTATTTTATTATTCGACGCTTCTAATGTTAGAGTTTAAGATTATATACCTTCACTGTCTGATTTCAGGTATCTAAAACTATACACCCTTCACTGTAATGAGGCAATTTTAGTCTTTTTTTTTTTTAATGTTTATTTTTGGGAAAGAGAGAGACAGAGCGAGTGGGGTAGGGGCCTAGAGAGAGGGAGACAGAGACACAGAATCCGAAGCAGGCTTCAGGCTCTGAGCTGTCAGCACAGAGCCCAACACAGGGTTCAGACTCATGAACTGTGAGATCATGACCTGAGCCCAAGTCGGAGGCTTAACCCACTGAGCCACTCAGGTGCCCCGAGGCAATTTTAGTCTTAAAGCTAAGCCTCCTATTACTTTACTCTTCTAAATAGGCCTCTTCAATGCAATAGTGAACATTATACTAAATAGTGACACTTTAGATTCAGAGTGTAGGTACATTTAAGAAATCAAGAACAAAACCAAGATGCTAGCTATCATTGTTTATTGTGAAATGAAAATAAATGGTATAAATATAGGGGGAAACAAAATAATTCACTGGTGTAATTGGACCTTCTAAGTGTAAAAACCTGAGGAGACACCTAAAATATTGTTGAATTCCTATTTTTATCATTTAACAGTAGGAAAGATATACGGTACTTACAAAAACCATTGATAATATGTAGTATAAGTAGTTAAGTATGAAAATATACCTAATTATGATGACTTTTATAAAACCTATACGGAAGAAATAATGTTATCAGAGTATACATGAGACCTGAAGATGAAAATTATAAGAAAATCTAAATTGTACTTGGCAAAAGAAAATCCTCATTTGTCTGGAAGAGTAAATAGGTAACGTTTAATAAAGGTAGGTAGAGACTAAACAGGGAAGGTCTAACAAGAGTAATGTGAAGGAAACCTAGCCATACCAAATAGTGAAGCATATTTTTTAAACACAGTTTTTATCCCAGCAGTGTAGGCAATGTAAAGCCTATAAATAGACATTTATGGGTAGAACTTACTTTGCTAAGATTATGAATAGAGGTATAACAATAAATGTACAGCCTCTAATACTGAAGCAACAGGATCTTAGAACAGCATTTTGTAAAGTGTGCTGTATAGAACACTAGGATAATGCATATCAAAGCTAAAAGTGTCCATGGTTTAGTCAGTCTGGGAAATTTTGAGTTAAAATAGTATTTTTTAATAGCAGGATTTCTTTTAAATAATAATGTATGCTACAAATCAGGAGAATTACCTGGTATGTTTTTAAAGCAGTGAAACCAAATCAGAACATCTTTCAGGACTTAACTTCTTTGGAGCATACTCTGAGAAGCACTGTTAAAAATTTACTTCTCTCACTTTTTCTCCCACTGGACCCCAAAATATTAGTTATATCTAAAATTTGAAATCATGGAGAGTAATGAAAATACCACATCTCTAAGAGAAAGATGTCTCCATGAAGTATGTTAAAAGGGGAAGTACTGGCATATGTGTATGAAAGTGAAGAAATTAATATGAAAAACTAAGCAAAATAATAAGGGTTGAGAAAAATTGCTACAAAGGTGATCAGAAAAGGGATAATAAATACACAAATTGATTTTAAACAAATGAACTTAGGCTCTTACAAATAAATGGGAAATGGACATAGTTCACTGGAAGGGAAATGTAACTGTAACTAGCTTATAAACATGAAAAAGGTATTCAGCATCCACAAATATCACAAATGGAAATGCAAATAATGATCTGTGTATTATTCACAAGTTGATTTCTTCCTTCTACTTGGTATATATACTTGGTATATATAGGCTCTTTATAAGAACACCTAGATAAGTTAGTCTAGGAAAATCTTTTTAAGAGTTATCATGTTCTATATGAGACTTAAGCATCACCCCTACTCTACCAAATTAATACTGATGTTGCAATTAGACATTGAAATTCTCTCTTTTCCTAGTTCCCATTCTGTGATGGATCTCACACAAAACACAATGAAGAGACTGGAGACAACGTGGGACCTCTGATCATTAAGAAAAAGGAAACTTAAATGAACAGTTTTGATGCTGCAAACCAACTAGTCATGATGTTACCTGATTGTTTAATTGGAATGGCTACCACTTCTGTCTATTTCACTTCCCCTGGGTTCTAGATGTGATACATTGCAAATTGCAGCTTTCATACTCACAGCATTTGCCTTACTTGTTGAACCATTGTGGTACACATTTGTTTAAACAAAAAAAGGAAAAAGTAAAAACGAACCTTATGGCCCATGGGTTATCTTGGTCTTGTAAGGATCTGTTTCTTTACGTTTAAAATAATTATATTAGAATATAGTTGTATGTTGAAGTTAATACATTAAATTATTCTCAGAATGATGTATATGTAGATTGTACTTTCAAAGAAAAATCATCACCTTTTAATATTACTTAGTTAACCTAGAAAGTAAATTGGGTGTGATTAAGCTATATTAATCTCTTAATATAGGAAAAACCTGTTACCTTGATTCTCTTCTTGACAGAGGTAATAATATAGCTTTATGTTTTCATAGTTTTTAATCAAAATGAACTTTGAATGTTATTCTGCTTAATTATAAGTGGTCCAGGTCTAAAATGAAAGGGCACAGTAGCTTCTTTATTCATTTGCATGGATATTTAATTGACCCATTAAAGGAGCCGATACTGGAAATTTAGATCAAAGTGGTAATAGTCTTAAAGTAGTCATGAAGAAAGTTGTAAAATGTAATGCTCCAGAATTCTAGCCCAAGAAGTGTCAAGCACTTGAAGCGGGGACATTGAAGGAATTGGAACACATGATGTCCAGTCTCTTGAACACAAAGCTGCACATCCATGACAGAAATAGTAGTCACAAAGCTAGATCAAAAGGCACGAGAAGATTTATTTCCCACTCTTGATTCAGGCACATGCTAGTAAAGAAACTATTCGGGGAAGAAAAATAATTACATTTTCTTAAATTGTATGATTTTTAAAAGCAAAAAATTTGAAGACAAGATCTTGTTTATATAATATTCTTTGAAGACTCAGATCATTGCATTCATTTAAAAAAATGTGAAAACTGAAAATACTAGGAGCAAAAAAATATGAAGACAGGAGTAGTAATACATGTATTTTTAAAGGAGATTAGTTCTTTGGGTTTTGTGAGTCAGAAGGAAAAATCAGGACAAGATATATACATAATACAGGCATACAATTGAAATTGACAAAGGTAATGAAAATATTCCCATCATTTCTTTTAGTATACATGAATTCTCAGTAGTAGTAGGTAACACGTTTCTACTTGATAAAATTCAGAATTACCTTGGAAATCACAGGAATCAACAAACCAACTATCAGCATTCCTATATTATGTAGGATCACTGATATTTTTTAATGTACAATTTTGTGTATTACAGCACATAAAGTTTATACCAAAATTGTGTATACTGGTTTTAAGCAGCTTATAGGACTTACTTAGACATGTCTTTAAGGCACATCTTCAATACAAAATCCAAAATACTACAAACTCTGATTCTACCTATAAGTTCCTTAAGGTGATTTTCTTTCCATGCCTCTTCCTCCTGTTTTAAGTAAGTACCAGTGGGTCTGCAAAAGAAGCACCATGCTTTTGTCAGACTCTGTGCTGACAGCTCAGAGCCTGGAGACTGCTTTGAATTCTGTGTCTTCCTCTCTTTCTCTCCCCACCCCCCCCCCCAACCTTGTGCTGTCTCTCAAAAGTAAATAAACATTAATTTGTTTTTTTTTAATTTATTTTGAGAGCAGGTGAGAGAACAAAGCGGCAGGGAGAGAGAATCCCAGGCAGGCTCCACACTGTCAACACAGAGCCTGACAAGGAGCTCAAATCCATGAACCATTAGATCATGACCTGAGCCAAAATCAAGAATCAGAGGCTTAACCGACTGAGCCACCCAGGCACCCCAAGAATTGTCATGCTTTTAAATGTTAATTGTTTAAAAAGTAAGTCCATGAACTCGCAGTTTCTGATACAGGGACATCCTTTTAATAGACTAAACGGTTTCCTTAACTTTGAATTTGAAATTGCATTATCAGTCATGCACTTTTATGGCTAGTGGGAGAGAGGGGGAAGAAATTAGTGCCAATTCTCAAAACTTTTTCAAAGTGATAAGACTATGTGTATGTTTATGGTGAAATGAGAAGTGATCACCTAATTGAAATGCATATCTACTGTAGCATTTTGATCATCCAAAATATTTAGATAAATGTATTCCCAGGGTCATGTTAAAATTTTGGTACATGCTTTTGAGTTAGAATTCCTTTAGAACTTTCATGTTACTTAACCTAAAAAGATAAGTGGGTGTGGTTAAATTAATGTGATGTTTTTATACAAAAGTCCTTGTGTGCAAATACTGTTCTTATTTAAGCATGCTGAAGCTTCTGATTGCTTTTTCATTTGAGAAATCAGGCAAATAGGGTTCCTCCACACCACCACGATCTTTTTGTGTCTGTACATACATGTTCCAGTGATTTCCAAAATAGAAATTTGTGCGAGGTTGAGAGTTTTTAATGTTACAAAGAAATTTGTTTTGCAGTGACTTAAAGTGGCACACATCTGTGCAACAGACATTTATTAAGCATCTTCCATAAACCATATAATTGAGAATGAACATTTCGGAGAATTAAAAGCTTACAGATAAGATTATATCATTTGTAACATAGGTTATATAATTATGAGAACTTATGTGTTGGGGTTTTCCTTCACAAATTGTAACAAGGTACAGTTGTGTATACCAAGACTTTATACTACAAAGTACATGGATTTATTTGATTTTTTTCATTAGTTATGAAGGATTTGGGTTTGGTTTGGTTTGAAGATAAACATTGATTTTGGTTCCTAATTGGCAACATGTTTAGTGCTTGTGTACTGTGAGAGTATGTTATCTACTGGTTGTTAGAAGCTATTCTTCACAAACTGATTTCAGGCAAAGCCACTCACCTCTCAGCCCCTAAAATGGTTGAACAAAATGGCGTTTTAGGCAATTTGTTTACAAATTCTAGGCCAAGCCTAAATTTTCAGCATCCACAAAGGAAAAAAGAAAAAGGCTGATAGGTTATCAGTTTGAATTTAATTTTTATTATAAGATTATTCCTACTTTTGTGGTATTGAACTATCCTTTTATGAAATGTTGATGTAGTATTAGTTGCTTTAAATATCTTTAATTGGCAAAATAAAAAGTTGGCAGCCCTATATTGGTCCCCACTTTTTTTTTTTAACTACTCCATGAAATCTAAAAGTCTGGGAACCACTAAGCCAAGGTCCTGAGACTTAACTCTTTTATTAAGGTATTAATACAGTTTTATTCATTTTGATACTTTGTATATTTGAATTTTTTTAATGTTTATTTATTTTTGAGAGAGTGAGACAGAGCGTGAGTGGGGGAGGGCAGAGAGAGAGGGAGACAGAATCCGAAACAGGATCCAGGCTCTGAGTTGTCCACCCAATGCAGGGCTCGAACTCACGAACCATGAGATCATGACCTGAGTCAAAGTCAGACGCTTAACTGACTGAGCCACCTGTGTACCCCAATACTTCATATATTTGAAATTTTTCATATATGATGATTAGCACAATATTGAGGTTTTCTGCAAAGTTGTTAATGTATAAGAATACATTTTTATTTCTGTTCAAATGTACTATCATGGAATGGATCCAAACTGAGAGTTAAAACTATCCATCCTAATCCTTAAAGGATTAAATAAAATACACAACACAGAGATTTAGAAAGGATGATTGTTAATTGGGTTTATGCCTTTCCTAAGAAACATCTATATTTTTAGGGATTTAGGAAGTATTTCATAAACAAAAGAATTGCATATGTTGACTAAAGTTGCCAGGAATTATGACAAAGGGGAAAGACTGGGAATAAGATTTTGATAAATTGAGGACTATAGTTAGGATTATAGATTAAGGGTATTAATATGGTGTTATCCCTAAGGTCTCTGAACAACAGAAAAGGCATTTCAACCTCAAACATGCTGAAAAAACAAGCTGAAAATGTCGGCTACACATTGTGTAAACTAGATGTTCTCTTTCAGTCATACCAGTTATCTATGAGGATATTCTATTTCTTTCCAGTTCTTACAGTATTTCTTTTACAGATCAGTAGAAGTCAATTTCTGTTAAGACCTTGTTCTCTGAGTGCTAGTTCAAAAGTTGTTTTCATTTATAAGTACACAGAGTTGTATAGATTCCCAGCCTTATGTTTAAAATAAGGCCTACCTGCCTGCATGCTCACTACTGTGGGATAATTTTTTTTTTTTTTTTTTTTTTTGCTAGTAATATGCCTACTAACATTTCTATTATTGGGTTAGGCAGTGAGTGGCTCATCTAATCCATATTCAAGATAGACATGAGAGATGATGTCTCTTACTTACCATCCATTAAACTTAGCTAAATCTATTATATTTCAAAATCTCCCAACCCTGAAAGGTAGAGTTTCATTTATGTACTCCATCTGCACAGAAATCTTTTTTCTTTATCCTAAAATTTCTTGATACAGGCTTCCTCTCCTCATTTGAGACAAGACTGTGTGTTCACTTTAATACCCCTTATTTTATACTTTTAAAATTCCTCCACCCTCATCTTTCCAACTTGTAGTCTGCCCTGTAGCCATCACATGAAACTTTTCCTTATCTCTTCATCTCCATGTCCCTTCCAATGGAGAGCATTTTGGTCATCACTTAGAGTAGCCAATTATCTTTTAATACTATTGCTCTTAGGATCCACTGGGAAACTGCTAGCACAGAAGCAAAAATACACTGGCTTTCCATTGCTGGTTACTGCTTTCATTCTGACCCTGGATGCCATCTAGTATAGAGTCTCCGATAATGAAAATATTAAATCATGAATTACGTTTCATAATTTAACACTACCATCCAATGTATGCACTTAAGTTCCTGTTCCTCCAGTAGATCTGTACCCCCAAAGTCTGGTCACTTGTAGGAGTTTAAATGGTTCTGTGCTTCCTTTATGCTTTTAGCATCTTGTTTACCAAAGTCATTCGTCATGCTACATGGCTCACTTTTTTTTGAAACCCTGAGAAAGAAAAATTTTCCAGTTTTGGTCAATACAATAGACCCAGTACCCAAAACAATTATAAGCACATAGCAGGTACTCAATAAACACTTGTTTTAATTAACAATGAGATTTGAATGTAATTTTAAAAGGATACAAAAGTCACTCCCCAAAGTCAATATTTCTTTTTAAAAAATTTTTAAAGTTTATTTATTTTGAGAAAGAGCGGGGGAGGGAGAGAGAGAATCCCAAGCAGGCTCTGCACTGTCAGCACAGAGCCCAATGCAGGGCTTGAATTCATGAACTGTGAGATCATGATGTGAGTCAAAACCAATAGTCAATGTTTAACCGACTGAGCCACCTAAGGGCCCCTGAAAGTCAATATTTCTTGTTCTCCCCCAAATCCTGATTATCTTTTTTTCCAAGTTTTTCTCCTTTACATCCAGTATTATAAACTTTTAGACATACCTATTAGGAAAATTTACTGAGTAGCTAGCTATCTTAACCTGACATGATTGGCTATAATATAGTCTAATCAATATTTCTGTCCCTAAACTTCTAGTATAAAAATCAACACACAAATACTAATATCCAGATCAGCTTGTTTAAGCCAGTATGCACACAAATGCCTTATAATCAGGGGAAAAATATATAGCACTTGGAATATTTAAAATCTGTGTACATTGCTTTGGGAGAAGAGAAACCTGCTATAAAAAAACCCAAAAGTTCTGGAGTTTGTCAACCTAAAAGGCTTTCTAATTGCATTTATTACCTCTTTGAGACCATGTGCACCAGTGCAGCAATCAAGCTTCTAAATCACACCTGTTCAAATCCATGCTCTGCCACCTGAAGAAATAATTTTCCATTGGCCTCTGTGATGGTTAGTTTTATATGTCAACTTGACCACAAAGTGCCCAGATACTGGGTCAAGTTTTGAGGGTGTTTTTGGATGAGATTAACATTTAAATCGATAGACTAAAGTAGATTGTCCACCCTAATGTGACTAGGCCTTATCCAACCAGCTGAAGGCTTGAATAAAACAAAAAAGCTAACCCTCCCCGGAGGAAGAATTCTTCCTGTTTGACTGCCTTTGAACTGAAACATCTGTTCTTCCTGAGTCTCCAAAGCCTGCCAGCCTTTGGACTAGAACTAAAACATTGGATCTCTTAGGTCTCCAGCTTGCTGACTCACCCTGCAGATATTGGGACTTGTCAGCCTTCATAATCTCATGAGCCAATTCCTTCTAATCACACAATACAAACCGTCTTGGCTTCCTTACCATAAAATCAAGTCCCCTGCTAAAAGTAGTACAAAAAACAAAGATTCAGTGTTGTTTTGTGCATAAATAACACTGAGAAATGATTGAATTTGGCATGCTTTTGTCATCACTCCCAGATGTTTTTCTAAATAGTCCTGTTTTTCTGCATGAGGGAAAAGCAGATTTTTAATTATAGGGCCTTAATAATAATATTGGGTCTTTCTAAAGCAATTCCTACAAATAATTACTCAGCACTAGCTGTTTGCCAGACTGTAAGAGACTCAAACAATCCCCACCCTCACAGTTTATCAGCCCCTAACTCTTAGAAGGGGTGAAGGTGCTCTGTTAGTGCAGAGCCAGATATGGGGCTCAAACTCACAAACTGTGAGATTATGACCGGAGCCAAAATCCAGAGTCAGATGCTTAACTGACTGAGCTACCCAGGTGCCCCCCAATAGTGATGTTTTAATTTCTTTTTTAATTTTTAATGTTTATTTTTGAGAGAGAGACACACACACAGTGTGAGCAGGGGAGGGTCAGAGAGAGACACACACACACAGAATCTGGAGCAGGCACCAGACTCTTAGCTGTCAGCACAGAACCTGACGAGGGGCTCCAACTTAGGAGCTATGAGATCATGACCTAAACCAAAGTCGGACACTTAACCAACTGAGTCATCCAGGTGACCCAATAGAGATGTTTTAAATTAAGCTACCCCATAATGTAATTTTGAAGAGGAAAAATAAGCGGGTATTTATATCAAAACCATTCTTAGTATTCACTGCCCATCAGTGAACACCCTAAAAAGTCCCTAACAAAGCTAAGAACTAAAGACTCCTCCTTTTCCACTGTGTGACCTTAGTCTGATCACTTAACCTATTTGAGTCCCTATAAAACATGTAATAAGACTATCTCACAGCACTGTTATGAAGATGAAATGCATGTGAAATGTGTATTAAGTCTTTACATAGTACCCAACACCTAGTAAGTATGCTCAATTGTTCTGTCCATTGTTCGCCTGTTTAACAGCATATCAGAATGCTGTAGGAATCATTACTACTGCATAGCCATGACCATTTTAATTCAAAGAAATATTTTTCTTGATCAAACACTGTAGTTTGGTCCAAACTGTAGTCAACTAAACTATAGTTGGTTTGAGTATATAAGATTGCTTTAATTAATATACTCTTTGTTTGATTGATACTGTCTAAAGACCCAGAACAAGAAACTAAAAAAGAACAGAAGCAATAAACACACCACACAAAGTTTATGAGACTGGAAATTTAAACTGAAAGAAGTAACCCAAACATTACTAAATTTTATCCTTCTCCTTTCGTCCTTTGGCCTCTTACGTTAGTATCTGCTCCATAGAATAAAAGCCTAGTGACAAATGCAAAATTCTGAAGATTCCCATGTAGTTGTTACTATGACCACCAAGGGGAGACATGGGCACACCTTGCTGGGGCAAGGCAATAGAGTGGAGTAAAGTCTCTTTTTTGTAAAAGTTTCTCATTAACATTCAGTCAAGATTAGGAAAATTGTGGTACTGTTGACTAATGGAAGTGGACTACTCGATTTCAAAAAAGCAGTTCCAACTAGCTAAATTTTTATTACTAAGAAAAAAAGAGAATGTAAACCCTGAGGGCAGAATCAAACTCCAAACTGTAAACAGATCAAATTCAGCAATTTCAGACTGTTCTTTTTATCAGTAGGCACAGAAAAAAGTACACTTGCAGGGTAAGTGCTCCAAGAAACTTCATATGTAGTATCATATTTCTTTTTTTGTTATTGTTGTTGTTTTTTGTTTGTTGAGGTTTAGGTTTTGGGGGTATTTTTGTTTTTGTTTTTAATTTTCAAGTTAGTTGACCTACAGTGTAGTCTTGGCTTCAGGAGTAGAACCTAGTGATTCACCTCATACACCCAGTGCTTATCCTGGAAAGTGATCTCCTTAAATGCCCATCACCTGTACAAACCATTCTCCTACCCACCCCCCCACCCCCCCACCCCACCCCCCCCCCGCTCCATCAACCCTCTGTTTGTTCTCTATGTGTAAGGCTCTCTTATGGTTTGCCTCCCTCTATGTTTTTATCTTATTTTTCCTTCCCTTCCCCTATGTTCATCTGTTGAGTTTCTCAAATTCTGCATAGGAGTGAAATCATATGCTCTCTGTCTTTCTCTGACTGACTTATTTCGCTTAGCATAATACACTCTACTTCCAAAAACATTGTTGCAAATGACAAGATTTCATTCTTTTACATCACCAAGTAGTATTCCATTCTGTGTGTGTGTGTGTGTGTGTGTGTGTGTGTGTGTGTGTGTGTGTGTGTGTGTATGCATGCCACATCTTTATCCATTTATCAGTAGATGGACCAGTAGATGGGGTATTTCCATAATTTGGCTATTTTTGATGGTGCTGCTGTAAATATTGGGGTGCATGTGCCCCTTTGAATTAGCATTTTTGTACCCTTTGGATAAATACCTAGTAGTGCAATTGCTGGGTTGTAGGGTAGTTCTATTTTTAATTCTTTTTAATCTTTTGTTTTTAATGTTTATTTATTTTGAGGGAGAGAGACAGAATGCTAGTGGGGGAGGGGCAGAGAGGGAGGGAGACACAGAAAACAAAGCAGGCTCCAGGCTCCAAGCTGTCAGCACAGAGCCCAATGCTCATGGACCAATGAGATCATGACCTGAACCGAAGTCAGACGCTTAACCGACTGAGCCCCCCAGGTGGCCCTCTATTTTTAATTTTTTGAGGAACCTCTATACTGTTTTTCCAGAGTGGCTATAACATTTTATACTCCCACCAACAGTGCAAAGGGGTTCCCCATTCTCCACATTCTTGCCAACATCTGTTGTTTCTTGGGTTGCTAATTTTAGCCACTCTGACTGGTGTGAGTGGTATCTCAGTGTGGTTTTGATTTGTATTTCCTGGATGAGAGATGTTGAGCATCTTTTCATGTGTCTGTTTGCCATCTGGATGTCTTCTTTGGAAAAGTGTCTATTCATGACTTCTGCCCATTTCTTCACTGGATTATTTGTTTTTAATGTGTTGAGTTTGGTGAGTTCTTTATAGGTTTTTGATATTAACCCTTTATCTGATATGTCATTATCCCATTCTGTTGGTTGTCTTTTACTTTTATTGATTGTTTCCTTTGCTGTACAGAAGTTTTTTTATCTTGGTGAGGTCCCAATGGTTCATTTTTGCTTTTATTTCCCTTGCCTTTGGATACATGTTATGTAAGAAGTTGCTGTGGCTGAGATCAAAGAGGTTGCTGCCTGTTTTCTCCTGTAAGATTTTGATGGTTTCCTTTCTCACATTTAAGTCTTTCATCAGTTTTGAATTTATTTTTGTGTATGGTGTAACAAAGTGGTCCAGTTTCATTCTGCTGCATGTTGCTGTCCAGTTCTCCCAGCACCATTTGCTCAGGTGACTATCTTTTTTCCATTGGATACTCTTTCCTGGTTTGTCGAAGATTAGTTGGCCATATGTTTGTGGGTCCATTTCTGGGTTCTCGATTCTATTCCATTGATCTGTGTGTCTGTTTTTGTCCCAATACCATACTGTCTTGATGGTTACAGCTTTGTAATACAACTTAAAGTCCGGGATTGTGATGCCTTCTGCTTTGGTTTTCTTTTTCAATATTACTTTGTCTATTCTGGGTCTTTTGTGGTTCCATACAAATTTTTGGTTTGTTTGTTCTAGCTCTTTGAAGAATGCTGGTGTTATTTTGATAAGGATAGGGATGACATTGAATGTATAGGTTACTTTTGGTAGTATCGACGTTTTAACAATATTTGTTCTTCCAATCCATGAGTATAGAATGTTTTTCCATTTCTTTGTCTCTTCTTTGATTTCTTTGGTAAGCTTTCTATAGTTTTCAGCTTTTACCTCCTTGGTTAGGTTTATTCCTAGGTATTTTAGGGGTTTTGGTGCAATTGTTAATAGGATCAATTCCTTGATATCTCCTTCTGTTGCTTCTTTATTGGTGCATAGAAATGAAACCAATTTCTATATTGATTTTATTTCCTGTGACTTTGCTAAATTCATGTATTAGCTCTAGCAGATTTTTGGTTGAGTCTTTCAGGTTTTCCATGTAGAGTACAACGTCATCTGTGAACAATTTGCATGCCTTTTATTTATTTATTTTTTTATTGTCTGATTGCTGAGGCTAGGACTTCCAACACTATTTTGAATAAGAGAGGTGAGAGTGGACATACCTGTGTGCTCCTGATCTCAGGGGGAGAGTTTTCAGTTTTTCCCCATTGAGGATGATTTTAGCTGCAGGTCTTTCATTTGTGGCTATTATCAGGTTAAGGCATCTTCCTTCTATACCTACTTTCTTGAGGGCTTTTATCAAAAAAAGATGCTGTATTTTGTCAAAAGTTTTTCTACATCTATTGACAGAATCATATGGTTTTTATCCTTCCTTCTACTAATGTGGTATATCATGTTGATTGATTTGCAAGTATTGAACCTGCCCTGCAGCCCAGGAATGGATCCCACTTGATCATGGTGAATAATTTTTTAATGTACTGTTGAATTTAACTTGGTAATATCTTGGTGAGAATTTTTGCTTCCAGTTTTATCAAGGATATTGGCCTGTAATTCTCCTTTTTAGTGGGGTCTTTGTCTGGTCTTAGAATCAAGGTAATGCTAGCTTGATACAATGAGTTTGGAAGTTTTCCTTCCATTTCTATTTTTTGGAACAGTTTGAGAAGAATAGGTATTAACTCTTCATTAAGTGTCTGGTAGAATTCCCCTGGGAAGCCATCTGGCCCAGGACTCTTATTGTTGGGAGATATTTGAAATCGATTCAATTTCTTTGCTGGTTATAGGTCTTTTCAAATTTCCTCTTTCTTCCCATTTGAGTTTTGGTAGTGTGTGAGCGTCTAGAAATTTGTCCACTTCTTCCAGATTGTCCAGTTTATTGACATATAATTTTCTATAGTATTCTCTAATAATTGTTTGTATTTCTGTGGTGTTGGTTGTGATCTCTACTCTTTCATTCGTGATTTTATCTATTTGGGTCCTCTCTCTTTTCCTTTTGAGAAGTCAGGCTAGAGGGTTATCAATATTGTTTATTCTTTCAAAAAACCATGTCGTACTTTCGTTGATCTGTACTACTGTTTTTTTTTTTTGGATTCTATATCATTTACTTCTGCTCCAATCTTTATTATCTCCCTTCTTCTGATGGCTTTGGGCTTTATTTGTGCTGCTTCTCTCGCTCCTTTTGATGTGAGGTTAGGTTGTATATTTGGGACCTTTCTTGCTTCTTGAGACAGGCCTGAATTGCGATGTATTTTCTTCTTAGGACTGCCTTTGCTACATCCCAAAGAGTTTGAACTGTCATGTTTTCATTTTCATTTTCTTCCATGCATTTTTTAATTTCTTATTTAATTTACTGATTAAACCATTCATTTTTTAGTAGGATGTACTTTAACTTCCATGTATTTAGGGGCTTTCCAAATTTTTTTCTTGTAGTTGATTTTAAATTTCATAGTGTTGTAATATGAAAATATGCATGGTATCTCAATCTTTTTGTACCTGTTGAGGGCTGCTTTGTGATCTAGTATGTGATCTATTTTGGAGAACGTTCCATGTGCACTCAAGAAGAATGTGTATTCTGCTGCTTTAGCATGAAATGTTCTGAATATATCTGTTAAGTCCATCTGGCCCAAGGTGTCTTTCAGAGCTTCTGTTTCCTTATTGATTCCTGCATAGATTATCTGTCCATTGTTGTAAGTGGAATATTAAAGTCTCCTACAATTACAGTATTATTATCAATAAGTTTGTTTATGTTTGTGATTAACTGATTTATATATTTGCAATGTTCCATGTTGGGGGCATAAATATTTACAACTGTTAGCTCTTCTTGATGGGTAGACCCCTTAATTATTATATAATGGTCTTCTTTGTCTCTTGATACAGTCTTTGTTTTAAAACCTAGTTTGTCTGATATAAGTATGGCTACTCCGGCTTTCTTTTGATGTCCATTAACATGATAGATGGTTCTCCACCCCCTCACCTTCAATTTACAGGCATCCTGCAGTCTAAAATGAGACTCTTGTAGGCAGAATATAGATGGATATTATTTTTTTGTTTTGTTTTGTGTGTGTATGTGTGTCTGTTGTTTGTTTTTGTTTTTAATCCATTCTCATGCCCTATGTCTTTGTTTGGGACATTTAGAGTGTTTATTGAAAGATATGAATTTAATGTCATTGTGTCATCTGTAGATATCATGTTTATGTTTATGTTCTTTGGTCTTTTGTAGTCTTTTCTATGTTCCAATCACAGAGTCCCCCTTAGGATCTCCTGCAGGGCTGGTTTAGTGGTCATGAACTCCTTTAGTTTTTGTTTGTCTGGGAAAGCCTTTATCTTGCCTTCTATTCTGAATGACAGCCTTGCTGAATAAAGGATTCCTGGCTGCAGAGTTTTCCTACTCATCCCACTGACTATTTCCTGCCACTCCTGTCTGGTCTGCCAAGTATCAGTGAACAGGTCTGCTACTAACCTTATGTGTCTACCCTTGTAGGTTAAGGACCATTTGTCTCTACCTGCTTTCAGAATTCTCTTTATCTTTGTATGTTGCCAGTTTCACTCTAATAGGTCATGGTGTTGACCTGTTTTTGTTGCTTTTGAAGGGAGTTTGTTGTGCCTTTTTGACTTGGATGCCTGTTTTCTTCCTCAGATTAGGGATGTTCTTAGCTATAATTTGTTCAAATAAACCTTTTGCCCCTTTCTCTTGCTCTTCTTCTCAAACTCCTAATGATACAGATGTTGTTTTGTTTCATGGAATCACTTAGTTCCCTAATTCTCCCCTTGTGATCTAGTAAGTTCCTTTCCCTCTTTTTGTCAGCTCATCATTTTCCATAGTTTTATATTCTATTTCACTTATTCCCTCCTCAGCTTCATCCATCCTCGCTGTCACTGTATCTAGTTTATTTTGCATCTCAGTTCATCATGGGTAGTTCTTAGGTCTTTGATCTCTGCAGCAAGAGTTTCTCTGGTATCTTCTATACTTTTTTTAAAGCTCAGCTATTAGTCTGATGACACTTATTCTAAATTCTTTCTCACACGATATAGTTTATGTCTGTTTTGAGCAATTCTCTGGCTGTGATTTCTTCTTGAACTTTCTTTCAGGGAGAATTCCTCCATGTTCTTATGTTGGCTGAGTTTCTGTCTTTTGCATGTTTTAGAACTTGTTATGTGCCCTGCACCTGAGAGTAATACTATATTAAAAAGGGGCCATGTACTGTCCAGGGCCTGGCACTTCAGAGATGTTTTTGTTGTATGTCGCATGCACTCTGTTGTTGCATTTTGGCTGCTCTGTCCCACTGGTCAGTCCTCTGCAGAGCTCTTCCTTGCTTATCGTGATAAAGTGTTTGGACCTTCAACCAGGTGTGCTTTGATTTGTTTGTTGAAGTAATCCTGGGAGAAAAAAGGAATAGTTGAGCGGGGAGGGGAGGGAGGCAGAAAGCCTTATCCCATAAAAAGACAAAGGAGAGATAAGACCAAAACAGAGAATCAAAAAAACTGT
The DNA here is from genome assembly GCF_024362965.1 of Panthera pardus. Lineage (NCBI taxonomy): Eukaryota > Metazoa > Chordata > Mammalia > Carnivora > Felidae > Panthera > Panthera pardus. The sequence continues at coordinate 19,526,788 of NW_026526788.1, forward strand.
AAGGCTAAATCCAGAGAAAGAGAAAGGAAAATAAAGAAGAAAGAGAAAAGATGGAAAAAGAATAGGATAAAAATGCTTGATCAAACAAAAAACTATATATATACACACACACACACACACACACACACACACATGTGCGCACAGATACACACACACACACATATGTATAATCTATATCTATATCTATCTATTTATATATAAAATAAGAATTGACTAAATTCAAACTGACCAAAAACAAATCAGAAACTATGAGTCTGATTCAAAAAGAAAAAAGAAGAGAGTAGAAAGAAAAATAAAATAGAATAAAAAAAAATAATAAAAGAAAAAAAACCACAGTTGTCTGTTGGTGCCTGGGACCAGTGACTGTGCTAGTCTGGAGGAGAGGCTGACTACATTGGCTCCCAGTCTTCCTCCAGTATAAGCAGTTGCCAGGCATGGAGGAACAGGGTTTGGTGTAAGTGTGTCCTGCCTCCACTGGGGGCCGCTGTGCTGCTCTCTGAAGTCCCACCATTTTGGTGTTGGGAGGAAAGATGGTGACACCCCAATCTCTTCTCCCCAGACTTTCTCAACCCACACAGTTCAGGCAGCCCTCACAGAATAGGGAGGGCGGTCAGCTTGCCCTGCTCTACAGTTCTCCCATGCCTTCTAAGCACTTGGCTGGGATTCAAAACCCAAAGCCTTCAAGGGACCTAGCTCATTGTGGCTCCTCTCCCCTGTTCCAGAGTAGAGCCTCTCCGCCCTGCTGATAAAAGGCCTTTGGCTGCCATCTGCAGGGTCTTTGTCTTTGGGGAGGCAATAAAGCTTCTTCCCAAATTACTCTGGAAAGGGGACTATTCTCTCCCAGTGCACCTGAGATTGCTACACCATATTATGCACTCCAGGGCCAGCTACCTCCTCCCCAGGAGCACAAGCCAAGGCTCCCGGTTTCACTCTAGAGAAAGTCACACACTTCTGAACCTCTGAGTTTCAGCTCCTAAAGCTGTTTGCAAAAAATAAATTGGCAATGTCTGTATTTCTCATTCCCCAGTCCAGGTCCAGAAAGGTTTTCTTCTTATGCTAACTCAATGCCATATTTTCACAACCCCTCTCTCTCTCCCTTTTGTCTCTTGATAGAGAGGGTTCCCTCCCCTCCATGCCTATGCCAATTTATCTCCCCCAAGTCACATACATGAACCTTGATCCTGCCAAGCTTTCTCCCTCCAACTATGGAGATCCTTCTGCCACTCCACAGATTGATTTCCTGGTTATTCCAAGTGATCTGACCTCAATACAACTGTGTATGAAGGACGAGAAAAATCCTTGTCCCCTTATTCCCCACCATCTTAACTCCCTTCCTCCTCAAATTACTTTTTTTTAATGTTTATTTGTTTATTTTGAGAGAGAGAGAGAGAGAGAGAACACCAAGCAGACTCCACACTGTCAGAGCAGAGCTCAATTCAGCACGTAATCCCACAAACCAGATCATGACCTGAGCCAAAATCAAGAGTCAGGTGCTTAACTGAATGATCCATGCAGGAACCCCTATAGTATCAAATTTCCAACCTCCCATTGCCTTCAAATATATTTTAAAAAATAAATGTTTAAAATAATAAATTTCTTGAGTGAAGCACATTTCTCTAACCTTAATCTAATTTTTTTTGAAGAGTAATGAGATGTTTTTACCTTCTTGGTAAGGTTTCCATATATTCATAATTCTTTGAGAGAGTAAAATGAAGGGTTAACTATATCTATGTATATTTATGTATGTGCTAAATATTTATAATGTCTTGTAATATCAACTGCAAGCCAAAAAAAGATATAAATAAAAATCTAAAAAATTTCAATTACAAAAAAAAGTAAACATGCCTTTAATGTTATAATTTATATTGGAAAATGTATCAGCAGAAAGTCCAGAGGGATTCAGAAAAAAGAAGGGAGTCCCTAAAGATTTCAATAATTGGAAAAGACTCCATTGAGAAAGTCAAACATGAACTTGGTATTAAAATACACACAGTAAGAAAAGAAAGACCTGTCATAGTTATCTGTTCAACTGCACTAACATAGGTAAACAAATAGCTTCACCTCTTCAGAAATGTTTGAACACAGGTCAAAGCAGTGGAAGAACTCAGTGTGAAATGGAATTTCATAACAACCTTCCTTTTATGCAAATGTCATCAAATTTGCTTGATCCCCACTAATCAATTGGGCAGCTAATTTAACCCAGTGACTTAATACAAAATATCTTTGCTCTTGCTATTCCATTTGTATGATATGGCCTTCCTCACTCTTCTTTTGTGTGTGTGTCTAATTTACTTATTCTCAACATCTTCCTCAAATGCTATTTTTTCTGAGAAGCCAATGACAATCCCTTGTTCCTTTTGTACTCCCAAAACACTAGTATGTAGATATTTACTCATTCAAGGAATAAATATGAAGTATCTTACAGACCCTTTGGATACCAAGATGAACTTAAAAACAATAAACTTTAAAAACTTAAAATGGGGGCGCCTGGGTGGCTCAGTCGGTTGAGCGTCCGACTTCAGCTCAGGTCATGATCTCACGGTCTGTGAGTTCGAGCCCCGCGTCGGCTCTGGGCTGACAGCTCAGAGCCTGGAGCCTGCTTCTGATTCTGTGTCTCCCTCTCTCTCTGCCCCTCCCCCGTTCATGCTCTGTCTCTCTCTGTCTCAAAAATAAATAAATGTTAAAAAAAAAATTTTTTTAAAAACTTAAAATGATTCCAGCCTAGCTGAAAAACTAATAATAATAATTATTATTAGATAATAATTAGATAATAATTATTATAGATAGATAATAGATAATAATAATTATATAATAATAATAATTAGAGCTAAAATATAAGTATGTACAAAGTAAAGTGGTTCAGTCCATTCAAATTTTGTTCCTGGGAGTTGGAAGTTGAGACCATTTTTCCAGAAAAACTTGCATTTAACCTGGTATTTGAAGGATAAGTGAGATTTTGCCAGTCAGAGAGTTAGAAGAAAGAAATTATAGATGTGGGGAGAAAAACCCATTGGAAAAAAAAAAAGCGAAGAGGCATTTGCATTGTGTGCTGGTCTCACATGAAGTTATTCAATATAGTTCTGATGACCAACTTTGACTACCCTTTGGTACCTTCATTCATCATTCCCAGCCCATGCTCTGGAATCAGCTATTCCAATCTAATTCATACCCCATATCAAACTGCTCTCTCTTCTTGGAAGGCCTCCCCACAACTTTTTTTTTCTCCTGGATAAACCCAACTTCTTCTTCAAGAATCAAATAATTATTTTAGATATTGCCTCCTGTGAGGGCCATCTCTACTTCTTCATTTAGGATTAGGTGCCCCTTCTTTATAGCCTACAGGACTATGCTTATTTTTTGTCCAAGTCCATCTGATACTTATTATAAGACTGTTCACTTAAGTTATAGTCTTTTCTGTTTCTCTGCTATCTAACATATGTTGAGTGAATGAATCAATCAACAAATAAATGCATAACACCCATTAAGTACCAAAACTATGATAGGCAGAGGGAGTGGAGAGGGGATGCAATGAGAAGGGAAGGGATGCTCTGAAGGAGTTGACAGTCCATGTAAGTCATAAGTGGCATTATCAGTGGCTGAGGATGAAGGGAGAAGAGAAGGGAGCATTGGCCTGTAGGAGCTTATGTCTGACACTGAAGGGAGGAGACAATAAGGGCAATTTTCTTTATGTGTCCCCAGTACCTACTAACACAAATACTGAACACTGGTAGACTCATGGTCAGAAGAACCAAAGGCAGTTTTTGCTTGTCTCTTCAAGTTAACATTGAAAATTCAGAAGATATTTATAAAATGGATTTCTGGCTTCATTTGAATAATTTGGTAACATAGAGTCACATACTCAGAACTGAGGAGCAGGTCCCTTTTTCAGGTAAGGTATTAACTCTCACATTTACCTTTTATATTTTAAACTTATTTCAGTTAATAAATGTGTAATTAGAGGGGGGGAGCTAAAATGGTGACATAGTAGAAGGATCCTAGGCTTGCCTTGTCCCTCCAACACAGCTAGATTAACTATCAAAGCATTCTATCTACCCAAGAAATCAACCTGAGGACTGACAGAACAAACTGCACAACTAGAGGGAGAGAAGAGATCAGCCACAGGAAGGAAGTACAAAGATGTGGTTTGGGGGAGAAGCTGGATCATGGGTGGTATGGATGGGTTGGAGTCCTGGTCATGGAGAATGCCCATGGTATGCACAAGGAGAACAATTTCCCAAAGCCATTGGTTGGTAAATCAAGAGGGTCTGACTTTTTTGAGCTTTTGCAACCAGTGGGGCTGGTTCAAAGACTGGAGTTTTAAAGGTCCTTGGGCTTGGCTGGGATAGAGCCCTGAGGGCACTGCCCTGTTCCTGGAGACAAGGAGTACAAGCAACTACAGGGCAGATGGTGTAGTTTCAGGAATCTTAAGGCACAGGGGGAGAGACTGTTCCCTTTTATTGGAGTACTTCTGTTAGAGGTGGCACTCTCAGAGTCACATCTCTTGTGACAAAAGAGCCAGGGGGCACCATTTCCTTCCCCTGCCCCTCAGCATAGGCACAGAGACACCTATTGAAGTCAGCTAACCTGGACACTGGCTGTTTAGCCTGTCTTGCTCTAAATCCCATGTCTTGTGCTCTGGTGCATCTTTCCTTCTCAGTCAAGCCTGCATTAGTCCCTGTGTAGCGAGATCGTCCCCCAGAAGACCAGCACAGGACCCAGCCCACAGCATGTCCCTAAAGCCTTGAGTATAAAAAGTCAGCAGGTTTGACTGGGATAGAGTCCCAAGTGCACTGTGCTGCTCCAGGCAGACAAGCAACCCAGAGACAGTGTGAAAACAATGATCTGAAAAATATGAGGGGAACTTATTCATGCTTCTGGGAGTGCTTCCCTGAGAGTGGCAAGCATGGAGAACTCTCTCCAGGGAAAAGGGATCTGTATGGGGCCATTTCCCCCCCTCCCCACCCCTCAGCATAAATGAACTTCAATAAGCAGCACATTCCCAGCACTGCCTGCCTAACCTGCTTACACCAAGTCCTACCCCCATGTGCTCTGGTGGTACTGCTTTTCTTAGGCAAGTGTGTCTAAGGACCAAAATAGTAGGCTTCTTCCCCAGATACCAACACAAACCCTTGCATGCACCACATCTACTGACCATAGAGTTCTCCAAGGGTTTAGGTCTAGTGAAAGTAGCATAGGTCTACTTGTTAAATGCAGCATGAGAGTGTATGCAGCACACACCAGAAGCACCAGGGCCTGGACACCATGTGACCTCTTCTTCATAAAGCCATTACTCTCAGAAGCAGGAAACATAACAGGCTTTTCTAGCACACAGAAGAAGACAGAGACCTAGACAAAATACCAAGACAGAGGAATTCATCCCAAAAGAAAGAACAAAAAAAGTTCATGGCCAGAGATCTAATCTAAACAGATATAAGCAATATGCCTGATGCAGAATTTACTGCTTGGGGTTCTTTTTTTTTTAAAGTAGACTTCATGCACAGCATAAAGCCCAAAGCAGGGACAGAACTCATGATACTGAGATCAAGACCTGAGCTGAGATCAAGAGTTGGCCACTCAACCAACTGATCCACCCAGGCACCCCTGCCTGATGGAGATTTAAATCAACAATCATAAGAAGGGGCACCTGGGTGGCTCAGTCAGTTAAGCATCTGACTTCAGCTCAGGTCTTGATCTCACAGTTTATCTATTAGAGACCCTCATCAGGCTCTCTGTTGACAGCTCAGAGCCTGAAGCCTGTTTCAATTTCTGTGTCCCCCTCTCTCTCTGCTTCTCACCAACTCATGCTCTGACTCTCTCTTAAAAATAAGTAAACATTAAAAAAAATTGAAGCAACAATCATAAGGATACTTCCTGGGCTTGAAAAAAGCATGGAAGAAATCAGGGAGACCTTAACCACAGAAATAAAATAGTTAAAAAACAATCAGGTAGAAACAAAAAATATAATAACTAGATTCAAAACAGATTTAATGTAATGAACACCAGGATGGAAGAAGCAGAGGAATGAATGAGTGGTATAGAAAACAAAATCATGGGGGCGCCTGGGTGGCTCACTCGGTTAAGCATCCGACTTTGGCTCAGGTCATGATCTCGCGGTCTGTGAGTTCAAGCCCCGCATCAGGCTCTGTGCTGACAGCTCAGAGCCTGGAGCCTGCTTTGGATTCTGTGTCTTCCTCTCTCTCTGACCCTCCCCCATTCATGCTCTGTCTCTCTATGTCTCAAAAATAAAAAAAAATAAATAAACGTTTAAAAAAACAAAATTATGGAAAATAATGAAGCGAAACAAAAGAGAGAAAGAATTATGGATCATGAGAATAGACTTAAGGAACTCAGTGACTCCTTCAAACATAATAACATTCATATCATAGAAGTCCCAGGAGAAGAAGAGAAAGAAAAGAGGGCAGAAGATTTATTTGAGGAAGTAATAGCTGAAAATTTTATTAATCTGGGGAAGGGAACAGACATCCAAATCCAGGAGGCACAGAGAACTCCCATCAAAATCAACAAAAGCAGGTCAACACCAAGACATATTGTACTTAAATCTACAAAATAAAGTGATAAAGAAAAAACCCTAAAGCAACAAGACAAAATAATTCCCTAACTTATAAGGGAAGACCCATAAGGCCAGCTGCAGATGTCTCCACAAAAACTTGGCAAGCCAGAAGGGAGTGGCACGGTATACTCAATGTGTTGAATGGGGAAAATCTTCAGCCAAGAATACTCTATCCAGTGTCATTTAGAATAGAAGGAGAGATAAAGAGTTTACAAGACAAATGAAAACTAAGAGTTTCTGACCACTAAACCAGCCCTGCAAGAGATATTAAAGGGGTCTCTTTGAGTGGTAAGAAAAGACCAAAAGTGACAAAGACCAAGTGGGATTTATTCCTGGGCTGCAAGGGTGGTTCAATATTCACAAATCAATCATCATGATATTCCACATTAATCTCCACAGATGCAGAGAAAGCATCTGACAAGTTACAACATCCATTCTTGATTTAAATAAACCCTCAACAAAGTAGGGATGGGGGAATATACCTCAACATAATAAAGGCCATGTATGAAAAATCCACAGCTAATAACTCCTCAATAGGGAAAAACTGAGAAAAACTTTTCCTCTGTGGTCAGGAGTAAGACAGGGATGTCCACTCTCACCACTGTTAATTTAACACAGTACCAAAAGTCCTAGCCTCAGCAATTACACAACAAAAAGAAATAAAAGGCATCCAAATAGACAAGGAAGAAGTCAAATTTTCATGATATGCAGATGACATGATACTCTATATAGAAAACCCAAGACTCCACCCAAAAATTGCTAGAGCCAATCCACAAATTCAGTAAAGTCACAGGATACAAAATCAACATGTAGAAATCTGTTGCATTTCTATTCACCAATAATGAAGCAGCAGAAAGAGAAATCAAAGAATCTGTCTCATTTACAATTGCACTAAAAACCATAAGATACTTAAGAATAAACCTAACCAAAGAGGTAAAATATCTGTACTTTGAAAACTATAAAACATTGATGAAAGAAGTTGAAGAAGACATAAAAAAGTGAAAAGACATTCCACACTCATGAACTGAAGAACAAATATTATTAAAATGTCAATACTACCTAAAGCAATCTACACATTTAATGCAATCCCTATCAAAATACCACCAGCATTTTTCACAGAGCTAGGACAATCTTAAAATTTGTATGGAACCACAAAAAACCCAAATACCAAAGCAATCTTGAAAAAGAAAAGCAAAGCTGGAGGCATCACAGTTCTGGACTTCAAGTTGTATTACAAAGCTGTAATCATCAAGACAGTATGGTACTGGCACAAAAACATATACACAGACCAATAGAACAGAGTAGAAAACCTAGAAATGGACCCACAACTATATGGCCAACTCATCTTCAACAAAGCAGGAAAGAATATCCAATGGAAAAAAGACAATCTGTTCAACAAATGGTGCTGGGAAAACTGGACAGCAACATGCAAAGGAATGAAAGTGAACCACTTTCTTATACCATACGCACAAAAAATTCAATTGTATGAAAGACCTAAATGTGAGACAGGAAAGCATCAAAATCCTAGAGGAGAAAAAGGCAGTAACCTCTTTGACTTCAGCCATAGCAACTTCTTACTGATATGTCTCCTGTGGCAAGGGAAACAAAAGTAAAAATAAATTATTGAAACTTCATCCAGGTAAAAAGCTTCTGCATGGCAAAGAAAATAACAAAGCTAAAAACAACCTATGGAATGGGAGAAGATATTTGCAAATGACATATCCAATAAAGGGTTTGTGTCCAAAATCTATAAAGAACTCACCAAACTCAACACATAAAAAACAAATAATCCAGTGAAGAAATGGACAGAAGTCATCAATAGACACTTTTCCAAAGAAGACATCCAGATGGCAAACAGACACATGAAAAGATTCTCAACATCTCTCATCATCAGGGAAATACAAATCAAAACCACTCTGAGATACCACTCACACTGGTCAGAGTGGCTAAAATTAACAACTCAGGAAATAACAGATGTTGGTGAGGATGCGGGGAAAGGGAAACCCTTTTGGACTGCTAGTGGGAATGCTAGTGGGAATGCAGCCACTCTGGAAAACAGTATAGAGGTTCCTCAAAAAATTAGAAATAGAGCTACTCTATGACCTGGCAAGCACTACTAGGTATTTATCCAAAGGATAGAAAAAATACTAATTTTGAAGGGATACATGCATTCCAATGTTTATAGCAACATTACCAACAATAGTGAAATTATGAAAGGAGCCGAAATGTCCGTTGACTGATGAATAGATGAAGAAGATGTGGTATATATGTATAATGGAATATTACTCAGCCATCAAAAAAGAATGAAATCCTGCCATTTCCAAGGACACTGATGAATATGCTAAGTGAAATAAGTAAGTCAGAGAAAGACAAATACCATATAATTTCATTCATGTGTGGAATTTAAGAAATAAAACAGATGAACAAAGGGGGGGAAAAAAGAGAGGCAAACCAGGAAACGGACTCTTAGCTATAGAGAACAAACTGATGGTTACCAGAGGGGAGGTTGGTGGGGAGATGGGTTAAAAGAATGATGGGGATTAAGGAGTGTACTTGTTGTGATGGGCACTGGGTGATGTATGGAAGTGTTGAATCACTAAATTCTACCCCTGAAACTAATATTATACTGTTTGTTAACTAACTTCGATTTAAATAAAAACTTAAAGAAAAAGAAATATGTCATTTTAAAGAGAACATTATGGTAAATAACTAGACAATACTAAGATGTGACCTAAAAAGCAGAGGTGGCACTTAAATGATGGTTCAAAGCCACAGAAAGCAACGTGCAGGCCTCCAGATTTTCTGCCATTGCCCATTCCCATTCTCACCTACAATTTCCAGTAAGTTTGGTCAAATTGTCCATATAAGTTGGGCATATCATTAAACTTTTATTATATATTGAACTCTTTATAAAGTGTCATCTTTATAATTACTTCCCAGAATTTAAATCATCTGATATTAATATTGCAACCCCTTTCTTTTATATATGTATTTTCGGGTGTCTGGGTGCCTTAGACAGTTAAGGGTTCGACTTGGCTCAGGTCATGATCTCACTGTTCATGAGTTTGAGCCCCACATGGGGCTCTGTGCTGACAGCTCAGAGCCTGGATTCTGTTTCAGATTCTGTGTCTTCCCCTGTCTCTGCCCCTCCCCTGCTTGCACTCTGTCTCTCTCTCTCTCTCCCTCAAAAATAAATAAACATTAAAAATTTATATATGTATTTTCATAGAATATCTTTGTTCATACTTTTATTTGCAAATTTTGAGTAGTCTTAATTTAGTGCTTTCTCTATGTATAGAATATACAATGTAGAATGTTCTTTTAAAATTCAACCAGTCTTTTTTCTGATAGGTAGGTTTTAGCATATTTACATCTATGAACATAATAAGTGAGTTTTAGTTCTATCATTTTTTAATGACTTCTTTCTTATTTTTGGCCTTTTAAATATAATTTTTCACAATATGTTCTGTGTTGGTTTTGTGGTGGTATGTGTATTTCTTCTGACAGTTTGGGAAGTTTGTATATTGCTTTTGTTGTTAACTTTATTATGAAATATACTCTATATTCTGTTTGTTTAGATAGTGTCTAGCTACTACCTATTCAGAAATTATAACAGGAGAATATCTGAACTTTTTTCTATCTTCCCTCTTTGCCACCAGCCTAAATAGATATCTGAAAGAACCAAGTTCCAGGTAGCAGATCAGCAAGTGAAAGGGTCTGGATAAATTATGCTACTTTGTTTGTTTATGTGTTTGTTTGAAGAATAGCAGGGAGACCCCTGTGGCTGGAGCTGAATTAAGGAAAGAGTGGGAGGTAAGGAAGTCAGAGAAGTCCCTGGGGCTGTGTGAGTATTTGTCTTTTACTCTGAATAAGATCAACTGCTACCAGAGGATTTTTGAGCAGGAGGCTGACATCTGACTTACATGTAACTCCACTTTAGTATGGAGATGAACTGTAGGGACATCAAGCACAGAGGCAAGAAAAGCGTTTGAGGGGCATCTGTAATAATCCGGATGAGAGAAATGAAGGCATCTTCAGGTAGGATGGAGCAGTAGAGAACAGATCAGATGCAGGCTATGTTTTGAAGGTAAAATGGAGCAGGTTAGCTGATGGATTGGGTATAGAATGTGAGAGAAAGAAGAAGGGTCGTGGCAAGGCTTTGACCTGAGTATTTCTGAGATGTTCTCCAGAGTGCTATAGGAGGGTAGCAAAACCTATAACCTCAGATAGTTCAACCTATTATTAAACTATGATAATAATTGAAATGGTGTAATAATGAAGCATGAATTTACACCAAAAAAACTCTATTAAAAAGAATAGATGTTTAAAAAGGACCTTAATTCAAATTGGGATTTAAAATAAAAGTGTCATTTTTAATAACTTTAAAAATATGAATAATTCAAAGGATTGTACTGAAACAACTAATAGCCATCTGGATATTAGATACCTGCCATCACCTGATACCTTACAATAATTGATAATCCTACCCCCAAAATATAAAGGCAGGGAGAGATTATAAAGTTCTGAAAGGAAAGAGAACAATATTTTTAAACACATAAAGTAGGAAAAACTTTTATAACATAAAACTCAGAAGCCATAACTTTTGACCTCATTTTAAAAAACAAAAAAAATATTGGGCAAACACCCAATAAATAAAAGAAACAATAAACTGGTGGAAGGGAGCTATATTTGCAAGAATCATAGACATACATGCTGTTATTTGTCAATTTTCTGTATTAACAAAAAGTTTTGTTTTTAAAATCTCATAATAAAAATAGTAAGAAGAAAAATAGAATTCTATAGAGATTTAGGAATTGGGGTAACTGTGAACATGGGGGAAGGGGTACAGCTCTGAAAACAAGCGGATACATTAAATATCTGACTAGCAAGCTATAAATGCCCTCCACCAAATTCCCTGTCAGACAGGCCCACATAGGCAGTTAACTGGCCCTTCCCCCACCCTTGGAAAGATGACTTGAGCCTTACTCTGAGGAAGGACTGTCATGGGTGGTACTGAATTCCAAGACTCTAGAATTGGCAAAAAGCTGGATTAAAAACAGGAGGGCTAAGAAAAAATCTGTATATTTAATAGCAAGACCTTGCTATTAAATATTAAAGGAAAAGGGGTGATTAGCCCCTTTTCCTAATAAGTTGCTTATAACTCCTCTCCATATCTCTTCCCCACCTTATTTAGTTCAGGCTACTGTAAGAAGAATAGCCATCAGCTGGGTGGCTTAAATAACAAACATTTATTTTTCACACCTCTGGAGGCTGAGAAGTGGAAGATCAAGTTGCTCAGTAGATCCTGTATCTGATAAGAGCCCACTTCCTGGTTTGCAGATGGACATCTCATTGTTTTCTTACGTGGCAGAGAGCAGAGAGCGAGGACTAACTCTCTTCCTCTTCTTATAAATTCACTAATCCCATCATGGAGTGTCCATCCTCCATCCTCATGAATGAATTACCTCCCAACAGGCCCACTTTCAACTGCCATCACAGTAGGACTTCAACACAGGAATTTAGGTGGAGACACAAATATTTGGTCCATAGCACCAGCCCAGCCAATAGAATAGTAAAGGGAAAGTACTGACATTTGTAACTCAAATAGACAACCCTAGAGTAATACACATTGTCAGTAAATCCTACTTATACATGCAAAGACTGAAGCCAGCTTTTTAAGTGCCTCCTCTTAAAAATGAATTGATATGCAATGATTGGCAGACCTGTGAGGTAAACATCTAATGTAGAAAATAGAAGCAAATAACAGAGAAAATAATTTGGGAATTAATAGATGCATTATAAACTCCAGCACAAGTAAATGTAACACAAGAAAAGAAAAAGTCTTGTGTGGCTGTGCTGTGAATAATATTTATCCAGTTATAATAATTAAACCATTAGTTTTGATTTTACCAAAACTAGATAGGTAGGAAAGGACAGCTGCTTTCTCTTCAGGACCTTGTTGTCTACTTGGCTATTAAAACTATGTTCAGATGAGTCTCTGGAAGTCCTAGTCAGTTTAAGAGGAGATGGGGAAAAGAGAGAGAATAAGATACTCAAATAAGAGAAAAAGGGATTGAAAAGAACAAACCCAATTCTAGGTGGTCTATTTGTTATTTGGTGATTTGCAGAGTCTTAACTATGACTTTATAATTAGTCTGGACTTTGGGGTACACTTTGACGTACACTTTGACTTTGATGCCCTAAAGATTATCAACATGAAAGTCATGGAAAAATTAAAATACATAAGATCATACAGAGTTCTGAATACAAGATTATGATAACAAAATCAATTATATTCATATAAACTAGCAACAAATAATGACAAAAACGCCAAGAAATTAATTTAACAAAAGATGCAAAGATCTTTATCGAAAAAAGTATACCAGTTTCAGTAAAGGAACACTTAAGAAGACATAAGTAAATGGAGACTATAGCATGATCAAGAATGATAAGAATGGCCATTACAAGGATACCAATTTTTCCCCCAAATTAATATTTACATTTAATGCAATTACAATTGAAATAACTATAGGATTTTTCATGGACTTTGACAGGCTCATCCTAAAATTCATATGAAAGGGTAAAGAATAGAAACTTACTTTTCAAGGCGAATAAGAAAAGGGTACTTGTCCTATAGGAAAGTAAAACTTATTATAAAGCTAAGGTAATGGAAATAATGTGGTTTGGTACAAGACAAAAATACCAGTGAAAAAGAACAGAGAGCCCATACCAGATCTACATATAAATGAACAGTAGCGGAGCAATTATCTAACCTTTGGAAAAAGATAAAATTAGATTCCTGTATCCTTCTATATAAAAACAAATTCCAGGTAAATTAAAGAACTAAATATAAGATATGAACTTTAAAATGTTTAGGAAAAAATGCAGCAGACCATTTTAAAGAGATAAGGAGAGATTTCTTAAACAAGACCTCAAAAGCATGAACTTTGAAGGGGCGAAGGTCTGATTATATAGACCATATAGATATTTGATTACACAGATATTTAAACATTTGACAAAAGACAACCAATCTGGTATCCAGAATAACTTCCATAGACTCATGAAGAAAGAAAAGAGAAAAATTGACAAAAGATGTGAAAAGGCAATTCATAGACAAGGACACCCAAATGATCAATAATCAGGTAGAAGACACTTAATCTCTTGAGTAATTAGTGAAATTCAGATTTTAAAATAATAATAATTTGACAATTAACTGATTATTAAAAAAGACTAGCAATACTAAATATTAGGAGAGAATGAGGGAGTACAAATTGGCACAATAGTTTAGACAGCAATTTGGCAATATCAAGTGAAGTTAAAGATGTGTAAACTCTATGACACAGCGATTTCAATTATAGAATTTAACCCAGAAAAACTTCTGCTTAATTTTAAGATCCAAAAAGCAATAGCCATTAGGGACACATTATTAGTAATAGCAAAAAATGGGAACAATCTAATTGTCCACTGACATGAGCTAATGAATAAGTTATGGTATATTTATATATAATATACAATAATTAAAATTACTTAGCTCCTATATGCATCAAAATGAATAAAACTCAAAAACACTTACCTTGAGCAAAGAAAAGATATTACAGATTAAGTATGATATCATTTGTGTACAATTTTAAGACAGAAACCAACATGATATACAAAACAATATTATATATATTTAACATTTTAATATCTATATAGCTACATATCTAATATTATATAAAGCTATATATTCATAAATGTGTGATCAAGTTATAAAAACATGCAATGAGAGTCACAAAATTTCAACAAAGGAGCCACATCTTCAGGAAGAAGTAGGGGAATTAAACAGCTAACTTTGTCTTTAATAGTAAATATTTCAAAATATAAATATTCATTATATCTGGGTGGTGGACACAGGAGTGGGGGGAGCTTCACATAATTTTGGCATTTTCTACATGTTTAAGATATGTCATAATTTAAAAAGAGAAAAAGAAGCAGACAAACTTAATCTAGTACTAAAGCCTTAGTTATCACTGGGTAGGAATGATTTTAAGTAACACATGATTTTTCTTTTTTTTTTTTTCTGTTTATAAGGTTTTATTTTTATTTTTTTAATATATGAAATTTATTGTCATATTGGTTTCCATACAACACCCAGTGCTCATCCTAAAAGGTGCCCTCATCAATACCCATCACCCCCCTCCCCTCCCTCCCACCCCCCATCAACCCTCAGTTTGTTCTCAGTTTTTAACAGTCTCTTATGGTTTCGCTCTCTCCCACTCTAACCTCTTTTTTTTTTTTTCCTTCCCTTCCCCCATGGGTTTCTGTTAAGTTTCTCAGGATCCACATAAGAGTGAAACCATATGGTATCTGTCTTTCTCTGTATGGCTTATTTCACTTAGCATCACACTCTCCAGTTCCATCCACGTTGCTACAAAAGGCCATATTTCATTCTTTCTCATTGCCACGTAGTATTCCATTGTGTATATAAACCACAATTTCTTTATCTATTCATCAGTTGATGGGCATTTAGGCTCTTTCCATCATTTGGCTATTGTTGAGAGTGCTGCTATAAACATTGGGGTACAAGTGCCCCTATGCATCAGTACTCCTGTATCCCTTGGGTAAATTCCTAGCAGTGCTATTGCTGGGTCATAGGGTAGGTCTATTTTTAATTTTCTGAGGAACCTCCACACTGCTTTCCAGAGCGGCTACACCAATTTGCATTCCCACCAACAGTGCAAGAGGGTTCCCGTTTCTCCACATCCTCTCCAGCATCTAAAGTCTCCTGATTTGTTCATTGTGGCCACTCTGACTGGCGTGAGGTGATATCTGAGTGTGGTTTTGATTTGTATTTCCCTGATGAGGAGCGACGTTGAACATCTTTTCATGTACCTGTTGGCCATCCGGATGTCTTCTTTAGAGAAGTGTCTATTCATGTTTTCTGCCCATTTCTTCACTGGGTTATTTGTTTTTCGGGTGTGGAGTTTGCTGAGCTCTTTATAGATTTTGGATACTAGCCCTTTGTCCGATATGTCATTTGCAAATATCTTTTCCCATTCCGTTGGTTGCCTTTTATTTTGTTGGTTGTTTCCTTTGCTGTGCAGAAGCTTTTTATCTTCATAAGGTCCCAGTAATTCACTTTTGCTTTTAATTCCCTTGCCTTTGGGGATGTGCCAAGTAAGAGATTGCTACGGCTGAGGTCAGAGAGGTCTTTTCCTGCTTTCTCCTCTAAGGTTTTGATGGTTTCCTGTCTCACATTCAGGTCCTTTATCCATTTTGAGTTTATTTTTGTGAATGGTGTGAGAAAGTGGTCTAGTTCCAACCTTCTGCATGTTGCTGTCCAGTTCTCCCAGCACCATTTGTTAAAGAGACTGTCTTTTTTCCATTGGATGTTCTTTCCTGCTTTGTCAAAGATGAGTTGGCCATACGTTTGTGGGTTTAGTTCTGGGGTTTCTATTCTATTCCATTGGTCTATGTGTCTGTTTTTGTGCCAATACCATGCTGTCTTGATGATGACAGCTTTGTAGTCGAGGCTAAAGTCTGGGATTGTGATGCCTCCTGCTTTGGTCTTCTTCTTCAAAATTATTTTGGCTATTCTGGGCCTTTTGTGGTTCCATATGAATTTTAGGATGGCTTGTTCTAGTTTCGAGAAGAATGCTGGTGCAATTTTGATTGGGATTGCATTGAATGTGTAGATAGCTTTGGGTAGTATTGACATTTTGACAATATTTATTCTTCCAATCCATGAGCAGGGAATGTCTTTCCATTTATTTATATCTTCTTCAATTACCTTCATAAGCTTTCTATAGTTTTCAGCATACAGATCCTTTACATCTTTGGTTAGACTTATTCCTAGGTATTTTATGCTTCTTGGTGCAATTGTGAATGGGATCAGTTTCTTTATTTGTCTTTCTGTTGCTTCATTGTTAGTGTATAAGAATGCAACTGATTTCTGTATGTTGATTTTGTATCCTGCAACTTTGCTGAATTCATGTATCAGTTCTAGCAGATTTTGGTGGAGTCTATCAGATTTTCCATGTATAATATCATGTCATCTGCAAAAAGTGAAAGCTTGACTTCATCTTTGCCAATTTGGATGCCTTTGATTTCCTTTTGTTGTCTGATTGCTGATGCTAGAACTTCCACCACTATGTTAAACAACAGCGGTGAGAGTGGGCATCCCTGTCGTGTTCCTGATCTCAGGGAAAAAGCTCTCAGTTTTTCCCCGTTGAGGATGATGTTAGCTTTGGGCTTTTCATAAATGGCTTTTATGATCTTTAAGTATGTTCCTTCTATCCCGACTTTCTCAAGGGTTTTTATTAAGAAAGGGTGCTGGATTTTGTCAAAGGCCTTTTCTGCATCGATTGACAGGATCATATGGTTCTTCTCTTTTTTTTTGTTAATGTGATGTATCACATTGATTGATTTGCAAATGTTGAACCAGCTCTGCATCCCAGGAATGAATCCCACTTGATCATGGTGAATAATTCTTTTTATATGCGGTTGAATTCGATTTGCTAGTATCTTACTGAGAATTTTTGCATCCATATTCATCAGGGATATTGGCCTGTAGTTCTCTTTTTTTACTGGGTCTCTGTCTGGTTTGGGAATCAAAGTAATACTGGCTTCATAGAATGAGTCTGGAAGTTTTCCTTCCCTTTCTATTTCTTGGAATAGCTTGGGAAGGATAGGTATTATCTCTGCTTTAAACGTCTGGTAGAACTCCCCTGGGAAGCCATCTGGTCCTGGACTCTTATTTGTTGGGAGATTTTTGATAATCGATTCAATTTCTTCGCTGGTGATGGGTCTGTTCAAGCTTTCTATTTCCTCCTGATTGAGTTTTGGAAGAGTGTGGGTGTTTAGGAATTTGTCCATTTCTTCCAGGTTGTCCAATTTCTTGGCATATAATTTTTCATAGTATTCCCTGAGAATTGTTTGTATCTCTGAGGGATTGGTTGTAATAATTCCATTTTCATTCATGATTTTATCTGTTTGGGTCATCTCCCTTTTCTTTTTGAGAAGCCTGGCTAGAGGTTTGTCAATTTTGTTTATTTTTTCAAAAAACCAACTCTTGGTTTTGTTGATCTGCTCTACAGTTTTTTTAGATTCTATATTGTTTATTTCTGCTCTGATCTTTATGATTTCTCTTCTTCTGCTGGGTTTAGGCTGCCTTTGCTGTTCTGCTTCTATTTCCGTTAGGTGTGCTGTTAGATTTTGTATTTGGGATTTTTCTTGTTTCTGGAGATAGGCCTGGGTTGCAATGTATTTTCCTCTCAGGACTGCCTTTGCTGCGTCCCAAAGCGTTTGGATTGTTGTATTTTCATTTTCGTTTGTTTCCATATATTTTTTAATTTCTTCTCTAATTGCCTGCTTGACCCACTCATTCGTTAGTAGGGTGTTCTTTAACCTTCATGCTTTTGGAGGTTTTCCAGACTTTTTCCTGTGGTTGATTTCAAGCTTCATAGCATTGTGGTCTGAAAGTATGCATGGTATAATTTCAATTCTTGTGAACTTATGAAGGGCTGTTTTGTGACCCAGTATATGATCTATCTTGGAGAATGTTCCATGTGCACTCGAGAAGAAAGTATATTCTGTTGTTTTGGGATGCAGAGTTGTAAATATATCTGTCAAGTCCATCTGATCCAATGTATCATTCAGGGCCCTTGTTTCTTTATTGACCATGTGTCTAGATGATCTATCCATTTCTGTAAGTGGAGTGTTAAAGTCCCCTGCAATGACCACATTCTTATCAATAAGGTTGCTTATGTTTATGAGTAACTGTTTTATATATTTGGGGGCTCCTGTATTCGGCACATAGACATTTATAATTGTTAGCTCTTCCTGATGGATAGACCCTGTAATTATTATATAATGCCCTTCTTCATCTCTTGTTACAGCCTTTAATTTAAAGTCTAGTTTGTCTGATATAAGTATGGCTACTCCAGCTTTCTTTTGGCTTCCCGTAGCATGATAAATAGTTCTCCATCCCCTCACTCTCAATCTGAAGGTGTCCTCAGGTCTAAAATGAGTCTCTTGTAGACAGCAAATAGATGGGTCTTGTGTTTTTATCCATTCTGATACCCTATGTCTTTTGTTTGGCGCATTTAATCCATTTACATTCAGTGTTATTATAGAAAGATATGGGTTTAGAGTCATTGTGATGTCTGTATGTTTTATGCTTGTAGTGATGTCTCTGGTACTTTGTCTCACAGGATCCCCCTTAGGATCTCTTGTAGGGCTGGTTTAGTGGTGACAAATTCCTTCAGTTTTTGTTTGTTTGGGAAGACCTTTATCTCTCCTTCTATTCTAAATGACAGACTTGCTGGATAAAGGATTCTCGGCTGCATATTTTTTCTGTTTAGCACACTGAAGATCTCGTGCCAGTGCTTTCTGGCCTGCCAAGTTTCAAAAGAGAGATCAGTCACGAGTCTTATAGGTCTCCCTTTATATGTGAGGGCACGTTTATCCCTTGCTGCTTTCAGAATTTTCTCTTTATCCTTGTATTTTGCCAGTTTCACTATGATATGTCATGCAGAAGATCGATTCAAGTTACGTCTGAAGGGAGTTCTCTGTGCCTCTTGGATTTCAATGTCTTTTTCCTTCCCCGGTTCAGGGAAGTTCTCAGCTATTATTTCTTCAAGTACACCTTCAGCACCTTTCCCTCTCTCTTCCTCCTCTGGGATACCAATTATGCGTATATTATTTCTTTTTAGTGTATCACTTAGTTCTCTAATTTTCCCCTCATACTCCTGGATTTTTTTATCTCTCTTTCTCTCAGCTTCCTCTTTTTCCATAACTTTATCTTCTAGTTCACCTATTCTCTCCTCTGCCTCTTCAACCCGAGCCGTCGTGGTTTCCATTTTGTTTTGCATTTCGTTTAAAGCGTTTTTCAGCTCCTCGTGACTGTTCCTTAGTCCCTTGATCTCTGTGGCAAGAGATTCTCTGCTGTCCTGTATACTGTTTTCAAGCCCAGCGATTAATTTTATGACTATTATTCTAAATTCACTTTCTGTTATATTATTTAAATCCTTTTTGATCAGTTTATTGGCTGTTGTTATTTCCTGGAGATTCTTCTGAGGGGAATTCTTCCGTTTGGTCATTTTGGAGTGGGGAGTGGGGAGTTTGGTCCCTGGAGTGGGGAGTGGGGAGTTTGGTCCCTGGAGTGGGGAGGACCTGCAGGGCACTTCCCCTGTGCTGTGGTGTATAACTGGAGTTGGTGGGCGGGGCCGCAGTCAGACCTGATGTCTGCCCCAGCCCACCACTGGGGCCACAGTCAGACTGGTGTGTGCCTTCTCTTCCCCTCTCCTAGGGGCGGGATTCATTGTGGGGTGGCGTGGCCCATCTGGGCTACTTGCACACTGCCAGGCTTGTGGTGCTGGGGATCTGGCGTATTAGCTGGGGTGGGTAGGCAAGGTGCACGGGGGCAGGAGGGGCAGGCTTAGCTCGCTTCTCCTTAGGTGATCCACTTCAGGAGGGGCCCTGTGGCAGCGGGAGGGAGTCAGATCCGCTGCTGGAGGTTTGGCTCCGCAGAAGCACAGAGTTGGGTGTTTGCGCGGAGCGAGCAAGTTCCCTGGCAGGAACTGGTTCCCTTTGGGATTTTGGCTGGGGGATGGGCGAGGGAGATGGCGCTGGCAGCACCTTTGTTCCCCGCCAAGCTGAGCTCTGTCGTCCGGGGGCTCAGCAACACTCCCTCCCTTTGTCCTCCAGCCTTCCCGCTTTCTGAGCAGAGCTGTTAACTTATGACCTCTCAGACGCTAAGTCGCGCTTGCTGTCAGAACACACTCCCTCCGGCCCCTCCGCTTTTGCCAGCCAGACTTGGGGGCTCTGCTTGGCCGGCAGGCTGCCCCTCCGCTCCGGCTCCCTCCCGCCAGTCTGTGGAGCGCGCACCGCCTCGCCGCCCTTCCTACCCTCTTCCGTGGGCCTCTCGTCTGCACTTGGCTCCAGAGACTCCGTTCTGCTAATCCTCTGGCGGTTTTCTGGGTTATTTAGGCAGGTGTAGGTGGACTCTAAGTGATCAGCAGGACGCGCAGTGAGCCCAGTGTCCTCCTATGCCGCCATCTTCCCTGGAAACTCCTTAATGGTTTTGCCTTATATTTGTGTTGAAGAATTCATATAACTTTGCCACGTCACTGTTGTTGATTATATTTGTTAGCTTCAGCATTTTCCTTGTTGTTAATAGTATTAAAATGCTTTCTGAAAAGTCTCAAAGGAAGGGTGTCTGTGAATTTAGGGGAAAAAAGAAGAAAAAAAGAGGAAGAAATAGTCTACCTGTCATAGGCTTCCAAGAGGGTGCAGGAGAACCACAATGAGGATGAATGTCCAATGCTAGGTATTAAGATGGGGATAGGGACTATTCCAGAAAGTGATGTCTAGGGTATAGAATCTTGTGTGATTCACCAGTCAAAATTCCTACCTCTCTTGTGCAATGGGACTGTACTGTTTGGCCAAAACTTCATGCTCAATATAGCACCTATTATTACATCAACTCTGATGAAATGAGGGAGGAATCAGGGTCTTTCCTGAATATATATGGTTTCTTAGATATAGTGCTAGTAAATGTAATATGCTCTCTCCAATCAATGTACTCTAATAAAATTATAAAGATTGAGATTGGAGAATGTGGAGAATTCAAAAGGAATTTCCCCACTACTAGCAACTATGACTAAAAGGCCCTAAAAGGAGAGTTTAAAGAGTTGGAAGAAAAGCAAAGGAATGAAAATAATCTTTTTAGATGATTACCAAGAACTGGATCCTTTATATAATTTGTTTTGTTTCATTCATTCTCTGGAATAGGTATTATTACCATCATATTATACATGAAAAAAAAAAATCAAGAACTTAGAGAGGTTAAGAAACTTACCTAAAATATAAACAACTAACATTCTTGGAATCAAGATATAAAATCCAAGTTATTTTATTCCAAGGTTATGTTCTTTCCACTGTTATATTATTTCCTGAAGAAAACAGGCTTATTTTTCATTAAGTCTTCAAATTTAGTTGTCACTAGGCCTTCTCTGAACTAACTCAATGTGGCAGTCACTTCCTTTATAAGCACTCTCTGACTTTTCCCTTAAGCTCTGTCATGAGACTCACTTCCACCCTTTTCTTTCTCCTACAGAGGATGCAATTTCCTTCTCTAAAGCCAATCCTTATTCCTCTACTTTGCATCAGTGTTTCCCAAAATGTAATTTGCAGATAAGCCACCTGAGGATCTTATAAAATGCAAATTCTGATTTGGTAGGCCTGAGATAGGATCTGAGCTTCTATACTTCCAACAATCTCCCAAATTGTAACACTCCATGAACCATACTCTGTGTAGTAATGGCTTAGCCCCATCCCTTAATTCCAATTCTATTAGCTTTTCCTTTCTCCCTGAACCAGCCTCCAAGATGCTCCCCAATGATTGTCACCTCTTGTGTCCACACCTTTGTGTACTTCCTTTCCACACTGAGTAATATTGACAGTGTGACTTCTTAGGTTTGTTTGTAAACGTCATTGTGACTTCTACCTTGCTCTTTCTTTGGAAGAATGAATAAGGTGAAGCTAGCTGCCATGTTGTGAGGATACTTAAGGAGCCCTATGAAAAAGTCCCGATGGCCAAAACAAAGACTGTGGTGCTATCCATGTGAGTGAGCCATCTTGGAGGAACCATTCTCTGTCACTAGTAAAACTTTCAGATGACTGCAACTCCTGCTGACATTTTGACTGCAATCTTATGAATGTTCTCAAGCTAGAACCATCCAGCTAAGAGGCTCCCAAATTCATACTATAGAAACTCTGAGATAATAAATGTTGATTGTTGAGTTAAGCAACTTTTAGGTTGATTTGTTTGAGAGAAATAAATAATAGACCTTCACGTCTACCTTCAAGCATGAAAAGATTTTATTTGGAAAAAAAACCCCAAAAACACCAGGCCTCTTTTAGTTCCTATTTCATGCCCCTTTCTCCCTCACCAGCACACTTCTCCAAAGTGTAAGTATTGGCTGACTCCATTTGATTTCTTTTTCCCCCAACTATATTGAGATACAATTCACAAAATTCCAAGATATTTAGTGGACATTGTTGTGATTTGCTATACATACACAGTGTAAAAGTATTCCCCCATCTAGTTAATTAACACATCCCTCACCTCCCATATTTATCTTTTTTTTTTTTTTTTTTTTTTGGTGAGAACCCTTTCTATTCTCTTAACAAGTTTTAATTATACAATACAGTGTTAACTATAGTCACCATGCTGTACATTAGATCTGCAGAATGTATTTAACTTAGAGCTGAAAGTTTATACCCTATTACCAGCCTCTCTCTATTATACTTACTCCCTAGCCTCTGACAACCACTTTTCTACTCTTTGTATCAGTTTGAATTTTTTTCTTTACATTACACATATAAGTGATACCATGAAGTATTTGTCTTTTTCTGTCTGGGTTATCTCACTTAGCATAATGCCCCCAAGATCCATCTTGTCACAAAAAGTAGGATTTCCTTGTTTCTTGTAACTCAGTGATATTCCACTGTATGCACCACTTCTTCTTTATTCATTCATCCATTGATGGACACTTAGGTTGTTCCCATATCTTGGCTATTATGAATAATGCTGCAACAAACATGGGAGTGCAGGTGTCTATTTGCTATCTTGTTTTCATTTCCTTTGGATATATATCCAAAAGTCGTATTGCTGTATCACATGATAGTTCTATTTTTAGCTTCTTGAGGAAGCTCCACATTGTTTTCTACAGTGACTGCACCAATTTACACTCCTACAAATAGTGCACAAGGGTTCCTTTTTCTCCACATTCTTTCCAACACTTGTTATTGTCTGATTTTTTTTATAGTGGCCATTTATTTGGTTTTGATTTGCATTTCACTGATGATTAATGATGTTATGCATTTTTTCATGTTTGTTGAAAATCTGTATATCTTGTTTGGAGAAATGTTTATTCAAGGTCTTTTGCCCATTTTATAATTGGGTTATTTGGGATTTTTTGTTGTCAGGGTGTAGGAATTCTTTACATACTCTGGATATTGACCCCTGATCATATATATGGGTTGCAAATATTTTTTTTTGCCATTCTACAGGTTGCCTTTTCACTCTGTTGATGGTTTTCTTAGCTGCACAGTTTTTAAGTTTGATGTAGATCCATTTGTCTATTTTTGCCTTTGTTGTCTGCATTTTTGATGTCATATTCAAGACATTGCTAAATCCAGTATCATGAATGTTTTCTCCTATTTTTTCTTCCAGAAGTTTTATAGTTTCAGGTATTACATTTATGTCTTAAACCCATTTTGAGTTCATTTTTGTATATGGTATAAGGTAAGAGTCCAACTGCTATTTATGCAGACTTTCAATCCTTTCCTTTCAACTCCTTACCCTCTCCTTCCAAGGAACTGGAGTTTCATTATCTGAGCCTTTCTGTAAGAGTCAGCTGACTTT
Organism: Panthera pardus; assembly: GCF_024362965.1. Lineage (NCBI taxonomy): Eukaryota > Metazoa > Chordata > Mammalia > Carnivora > Felidae > Panthera > Panthera pardus. The sequence goes on from NW_026526788.1 coordinate 19,550,769, forward strand.
TGTTTGCTTCTCTTGGCTCCCACTACACAGAAGTTTTTTGGTTTTCTACCACCAATCCTTCCTTTCCCCTTTACTCCTTTACTATAGCTATCCCCCAGAGTTCAGTTTCTAGTATCATACTTTCTTTTCTGTTTTCTCTCTATTACTTTGGGGAGCAATTTATATTTTCTAGTTTCAAATCCATACACTCATATGATTTCTCTCAGATCTGTATTTTCAGTCCATGTCTCTTTCTACCATTAGGTTAATTTACCTTGGATACCTCATTCATTTGATAGCTTCAAATTGTATATGTCCTAGCCTCGGTTTACCATCCTTTCTCTAAAAGGTTTGTAATGTTAGCATCTTTATTTCAGTAACCCATTCTCATAAATTTGGAGTTCAAATTTACTCTTCTTTTTCAATTTCTTTATCTAGTTGTAGTCAGGTTCCATGTCTTCTTTCTTCAAAACCTTTTTCATTGTATTTCTAGTGCTGCCATCCTTGTATAGGCTCTCATTTTCTTGGCCCTAAATACTGTGGTAGCAACTGAACTTGTTTTCCTCCCCCTATTTTCTCCTCATCTAGTCCATCCTATGTCCCTCTACTAGACTAATTTTCTAATTAATATATCACTCCTATAATCAAAACCTCCTCTTGTTGCACTTAGGCTCAACTCTATGTTTCTAGACCTAGCAGTCAATTTCCTTCACTATCTGCTCCCGATCATTGATATAGCTAGTTGTATCTCCTTGCTAGTCCCCAACAGGAAACTTGGCCTCCCTGTGGAACATTTCATGCTCATTTCCATGTGCATTTTCTTATGTTAAAAAGCTCTTCACCTATTGCTCTCCTAATCCAAATGCTTCACTCCATTCAAGTTCTGTTATTTCTACAAAGGTTTTCCTTACTCTTCAGTCCATAGTAATACCATTTGTGAATACCTTCAATTCTTATCCTCTGCACCATTTATTTGGTTCTCAGGAAATTTTGTTGTTGAATGAATGAATGACATTATCTTGTGCTGCTACTTACTCATTCCATGTTTTTTGACATCTTTCTTCCATGTAGATTTTAACTTTATGAAAGGTAGGAACTCATCTAATTTTTCTTTTGCATAATTCTTATCACCTAGCATGGTGTAATGCCCCAAATAGATGTAATCCTGGGGGCACAGATTGTTTCTTGATAGTGTGGGCTGATGGCCAGAAATCTGTATTTCTAATAAGTCTTTCATCCTTCTCTCCATCTCATAAGATTTTGATGTACTGTTTGAGGATAGAGATCTTATCTACTTTCTTCATCATGTATCTTTAGTGCCTGGGATATAGTAGCTACTAGGTAATATTTTTGAATTGGTTATGCATTTGACTACAAACCACATTTGGAAACCATGGGGTAGGAGAAAGAACAAGAGACTAAATTAAAACTTTGAACTACATATGAAATACAAATGTTGCATATGTATTTGCATGTTGGGAAAATGTATATGAAATGTTTTGAAAAGTTGAAAGCAATTCCAAAGTGTAAACTATTATTTTAAGATGCTAAAGTTTTGTTTTAAGTGTGATTTCTTTCTGGTGGGTAGCAAATTTGCCCTGTAAAAGATAAAAATAACCTCATAAGTTTTATTTTTAGGTTTCTTATTTCTTATAAAGATAGGAAAAATTATCTTTTTTGGGGAGTACAAATCATAGACCTTTGAGTTGGAAGAGCACAAAAAGTTTAAGCTCCATTCACTTTAAACAAATATACCATTTATTGACTTCATTATAAATGAGGAAATTGGGGACTTAGACAGATTTAAGGATTTACCTAAGGTGGAGATTCTCTCAAAGTGTTGTCTACAGATGCCTCAGGCACTGTAATACACTAGGAAGTTTGTTCAAAAGTATAGACTCCAGAGCTCTACCCACGACTTAGTAAATTAGAATCTTTAAAGGAATCTGCATTTTTAGAGGCTTCTTGTATTATCTGTGGTTTTTGGCATAGTGCTTCTCACACTCTAATGTTCATCTGAATTACCTAAGGATCTTACTAAACTACAAATTCAGATGCAGCATGGGATATTTTTCATTTGTAACAAGTTTTCAAGTGATGCTGATGTTTCTTGTCCATGGACCACATTTTGAATATGAAACATTCAAAGCAGCAGTTCTCAAGATGTGGTCTCAGAACGAGCAGCATCACCACCATCTTGGAACTTGTTAGAAACACAACTTTAGGGCCCCACTCCAGACCTACTGAATCAGAAACTCTGATACATGTGAAAATTTGAGAACACATTAACATTTGAGAACTACTGATTTAAGAACTTTGATTGAAAACCTCTTGCCAGAGCCTACCAGATAGTCTGATTTAGTTATCCGTGATTGAAGCCTGGACATTTTTTAAGTTCCCTAGTTGATTCTAATATGCATTCATGATTGCAAATGGTAGTTTGAAAATGTTGGCCTAAGGTGGTACTTGTATTCTTAGCAGGACCTAAGACTCTTGCATGCTGGTGACATCCTCTTTCCACTCTTTCTGTGGTTCTTAAACACCAGCACTTCAGAATACTGACATGTGCTTGGATTCTGCCTAATAATCTCATCACAACTCCCTCCACCCCACAGCCAAGTGCCCCCTTACCTCCCATACACACAGACAGGGAGTGGGAAGGGAGAGAAGAAAGGAATTGTTTCATCTAGGGAGATTTTTAAAGATTCCAATTCCCAGCCTGGGTTACGGTATGGAAATTTGGACTTTCTTTAAAGTTCTCTAGTTTTCAAGCATCTTCCCTTGCATGACCCTGTTTACCCTGTACTCCTCCCTTCGTACAGGCTCAGATCACTTTTGCACATGGGACATCTTTTCAAATAGAAAAATGCAAAGGTTTGGGTTAGTTTGAGTAAATAAATAAATAAGATAGCCTAAATTCTATAGTTGTTGAGTAGATTTTAAATCAAAGTATGACTTTTAGATGCTCTTTGTGGGGCAGAAGCTGAGCTGAGAATAGAAAGATATTTCTTGGTGCATCAGTGGATAGAGTTCAAGTCACACATTTACAGCTAATTGCTTATGAGAATGTAGTTTTATTTAAACTCCCGTTTTTGGCAATGCCTCCTTTTTACCAACCCTACCACGATCATACTTCTCTCTGCAAAAAAAAAAAAAAAAAATTACCTTTATCAAAGAACTCATAATAAGTTCCTACTAATGTTATATAGGTGATGAATTAGAACTGTTTGGCTAAATTTTTATAGTTTAATGGGGATCGAAACATCAAACTAACATAATGAAGTTCTTATAGTAAAACACTGTAGACTGACAAGAAAGTGAGCAGAAGGTAGAAACTTGGGAGAATGTGGAAGTTAACCTCTATATTAATTTTCTATTGCTGTCCTGCTTAATCCTTTCACCTTGAACACTGGTGGGACCTGTGAATATGACAAAATAGTCACTCTTTTGATTGCTTTGTTATATAGTACTCTGTCTCAGGAGAGAGAGAGAGAGAGACAGACAATGGAGATAGTCTCTTGTTGACCTCGAAGAAGCTGTCATGTTGTAAGAGACCACGTGGTTAGAACTTGAGAGAGATTTCTAGGAACTGAGAATAACATGTGGCTGACAAACAGCAACAAAATGGGAACCTCAGTCCTATAACCACAAAGAACTGAATTCCCCATACAAACTGAATGAGCCTAGGAGAGGACCTCAAACTCTAGGTGGAAATGGAGACCTGTTGACACCTTGCCTTCAGTTTTTCAAGAGGAAGAAAAAATTCAGATTTGCATGAAGGAATAAAAAGTACCTAAATGGTAAGTATGTGGGCAAATATAAAAAACTGTCCATTTTTGGCACTGAATGCAAAATTAAATGTATTGTGGGATTTATAATGTTTGTAGATATAAAATGTAAAACGACAATAGCACAAAGGGCAGGGAGGTAACTTCTCACATTTTACATGAGGTGATACAGTGCTAACTCTCAATAGACTCTGATAAATTTAGGGTGCATATTTTAACCCCTAAAGTAAATAACAGAGACACACAGAGAGAGAACTGTAAAAAAGATTAGCTAAAAATCCAAAAGAGGATTTTTCTCATTTTCTTTCTTTTCCTCTTCCACATACTTTTCTTTCCCTTCCTAAATAATTCAGAACTAAAGCCAACAGGTAGGGCCAAGCAAGGTAGGTGTCTATGCCAGAATTGGGAGAAAAACAGTGGCCCAGAGGATGATATCAGGGCCCAGCTAGGTTGAGGAGGATGTCTACTTGGGGTTTAGGTAAGCAGGGTGTGGTAACCAGTATTCTAATAGGCCTTGGTATTAGTCTCCTAGGGAAACTCTAGCAAAGTATCACAAACTGTGAGGCTTAAAATGACATATGTTATACTTCTGGAGGCCTGAAGTCCAAAATCGAGGTTGTCAGAGTTGTTTTTTTCTGCCTGCTCTGAGGAAACAACTTTCCCTTACTTCTCTCCCAGCTTCTGGTGGTTGCCAACAGTATTTGGCTTTCCTTGGCTTGTGGCAGCATAACTCCAATCTTTGACTCTGTCTTCACATGATCATCTTCTCTGTCTCTGTCTCCTGTGTCCAAATCTCCCTCTTTTTCCTTTTATAAAGGAAACAAGTTATTTCCTTTATTTCCTTATTTCCTTCTTTTATAAAGACACAAGTTATTGGAGTTAGGGCCTACCTGAAATCCAGGATGATTTCATCTTGATATCCTTAATGAATTATACCTGCAAAGACTCTATTTCCAAATAAGGCCACCTCCTGGGGTTCAAGGTGGACATGATTTTTTGGGGAGTAATAATATTCAACTTGTAGCATCCCTCAAGGCTTCTCCCCCTAGTAATTTAACAGCTTCATGAGACGCTGAGCAGAGAATCTATCTATGCCATGCCTGGATTTATGACCTACAGAAATAATGAATTAATAGATAGGTGTTATTTTAAGCCACAAAGATTGTGGTAATTTGTTACTCAATAATAGAAAACTAATAGAGTATCTGCAAAGGAAGGCTGCCTGATGCAAAGTATAGAAATATTAGTGGGATGTAGAGGAAGGCATCCTCAAGGAAGGTATCCCAACTTGGGGTGTTGGAATTCAAGTGGAGGTAGGAGGGCATTTACACAAAAGGGAGGCTCAGCACAGGGTATCATAGCCAAGATGGATGCAGGGGGCGTCAGTGTAGGAGCATAGCACTGGTGACTTGTCATAGCCTAGCCAGAATGGAGAGGTATCAATATTAGAGGGAGGTAGCCCAGTACAGAGTACTGCAATCTATGCTGAATGAGGAGGATGTCCACATGGGAAGGCAGACCAATTCTGGTTGTCAGAACCTGAGCTAGGTGAAGAATGTATCTGCATAAGAGGTGGCTCAGTACTAGGAGAGAGAGCTCAAGATGGGTGAGGGCATCCATGGAAAAGAAAAGCCCAGTTTGTCATAGAGCAGGTTGAGTGAGGAAAGTGCTTTGATGATGGTACTGCCTGGGTTGGGGTATCAGAGCCAAGTGGATAAAAGACAGTATTCACATGGAGAAGCACACTTACATGGGGTGCCAGAGTTAAGCCCATTAAGGAAAGTGTCCATGTTAGAGAGGGAGTAACCTGATACTACATGTTGGAGCCCAAGTAGGTGAAGAGGGCTTTCATGTGGTGAGAGCTCAGAACAGGGGGTTGGAACAAGAATGGGATGAAAAGGGCATCCATATGAGGGTTGAGGATTCCAGGGCTGAATGTTGGAACCTAAGTGGGATAAACAGGAAATTTGTTCAGGGGATGAGAAGCAGTGGTGACAGATTAATTATGTCAGAGGAATTGATTAAATAAGAAAATATCGTGAGTATAATGGGAGACATAATCTTATTACCAGAGAAGCGAGTTTAAATGAAAAGTAGGGGTGCTTGGGTGACTCAGTCAGTTGAGCATTCAGCTTTTGAGCTCAGGTCATGGTGTCACAGTTCTTGAGTTCAAGCCCCACATCAAGCTCCACAATGACAGCAAGGAGCCTGCTTGGGATTCTCTCTCTTTCTGTCTCTGCCCCTCCCTCATGTGTGCTCTCATCGTCTTTCTCAAAATAAATAAACAAACAAATAAATAAATAAAATATGAAAAGGAAAAATAGGAATGAACTTTATAATGTTGAAATTGAATTGGAGATGTTGATGTAAATTCCTGGTTTTTACTATCTACATAGATGTAGAAATAACTATAAATGTAAATGTCTATAAATACATACATACACACACTTGCATATATTTACCAACTCTGTCCACTGTGAGGATCTGAAAACTACTTCCAATAATAATGACATACCAAATGTCCAGATTTTGGTCTCTAAATAATATTACCATTAAAAGGAAATAGGATTCCGGAGGGAAATGGCTGACTCCAAACCTGGGAGATAAAAAGTAGAAGATGAGCCTGGAGCTAGTTGTTTTATGTCAAAAAGTAAGGAAAATCTCAAAGAATGAGAAGACATAACAAAAAGACAAGTAAGTCATTTTGAAGGGGCTACAACTCTCCAAATCTGGGATAATTGGAGCATCAAAATTAATGATAGCAATGGATGATAGGGCACAGAATAAAAACTAGGAAGCCAGGAGTCCATAGTGATATGCATACATAAATGAATAAATTAGCAGTTTGAAGAGGAACAGCTTACCTAGTCTAAAAGTATTTCCTCATAAAATGTTTATTTTTTCATTTTTTTCATTTATTAATTTTTAAAATTTACATGCAAGTTAGTTAACATATGGTGCAATAACGATTTCGGGAATAGAATCTAGGGATTCATAACCTACATATAACATCCAGTACACATCCCATCAAGTGTCCTCCTAATGCCTCTTGCCCATTTAGCCCATCCCCCCACAAACACCCCTCTAGTAACCATAGTTTCTTCGCTGTATTTAAGAGTCTCTTATGGTTTGTCCCCTCCCTGTTTTTATATTATTTTTTATTCCCTTCCCTTATGTTCATCTGTTTGTATCTTAAATTCCACATATGAGTGAAGTCATGGTATTTGTTTTTCTCTCACTGACGTATTTCACTTAGGATAATACACTGTAGTTGCATCCATATTGTTGCAAATGGCAAGATTTCATTCATTTTCATCGCCAAGTAATGTTCCATTGTACATATATACCACATCTTCTCTATCCATTCATCAGTTGATGGACATTTTGGGCTCTTTCCATACTTTGGCTCTTGTTGATAGTGCTGGTACAAACATTGGATGCATGTGCCCTTTTGAAACAGCACTCCTGTATCCTTTGGATAAATACCCACTAGAGCAATTTCTGGGTTGTAATGTAGTTCTATTTTTAATTGTTTGAGGAACCTCCATACTCTTTTGCAGGGTGACTTCACCAGTTTGCATTTCCACCAGCAGTGCAAAAGAGTTCTTCTTTCTCGACATCCTTGCCAACATCTGTTGTTTCCTGGGTTGTTAATTTTAGCCATTATGACAGGTGTGAAGTGGTATCTCACTCTGGTTTCGATTTGTATCTCCCTGATGGTGAGCTATATTGAGGATTTTTACATGTGTCTGCTAGTCATTTAGATGTCTTCTTTGGAAAAGTGTCCATTCATGTCTTTTGCCCATTTCTTCACTGGATTATTTGTTTTTTGGGTGTTGAGTTTGATAAGTTCCTTATAGATTTTAGGATACTAACCCTTTATCAGATATGTCATTTGCAAATATCTTGTCCCATTCATCAGTTGCCTTTTGGTTTTGATGATTCTTTCCTTCACCATGCATAAGCTTTTTATCTTGATGAGGTCCCAATAGTTCATTTCTGCTGTTGTTTCCCTTGCCTCTGAGACATGGCAGATAAGAAGTTGCGGCAGCAAAGGTCAAAGAGGTTGTTGCCTGTTTTCTCCTCTAGATTTTTTTTCCTGGGATTTTTATTAAATTATATTGAATTTATGGATCAATATGAGGGTAATTTACTCATAAACTATATGGTGTCTTTCAGTGTATGAATATGAATTAACTCTCTGCTTTTTATTTTATTTTATTTTAAATATAATTTATTGTCAAATTGGTTTCCATACAACACCCAGTGCTCATCCCAAAAAATGCCCTCCTCCATGCCCATCACCCACTTTTCCCTCTCCCCAACTGCCCACCAACCCTCAGTTTGTTCTCAGTATTTGAGTCTCTTATGGTTTGCCTCCCTCCCTCTCTGTAACTTTTTTTCCCCTTCTCTTCCTCCATGGTCTTCTGTTAAGTTTCTCAAGATCCACATATGAGTGAAAACATATGGTATCTGTCTTTCTCTGACTGATTTATTTCACTTAGCATGATACCCTCCAGTTCCATCCACGTTTCTGCAAATGGTCAGATTTCATTCTTTCCCATTGCCAAGTAGTATTCCATTGTATATATAAACCACATTTTCTTTATCCATTTGTCAGTTGATGGACATTTGGGCTTTTCCCATAATTTGACTATTGTTGAAAATGCTGCTATAAACATTGGGGTACATGTGCCCCTATGCATCAGCACTTCTGTATCCCTTGGGTAAATTCTTAGCAGTGCGATTGCTGGTCCTGGGTAGATCTATTTTTAACTTTTTGAGGAACCTCCACACTGTTTTCCAGAGCAGCTGCACCAATTTGCATTCTCACCAACAGTGCAAGAGGGTTCATATTTCTCCACATCCTCATCAGCATCTTTAGTCTCCTGATTTGTTCATTTTAGCCACTCTGACCAGCATGAGATGATATCTCAGTGTGGTTTTGGTTTGTATTTCCCTGATGAGGAGTGATGTAGAACATCTTTTCATGTGTCTGCAGGCCATCTGGATATCTTCTTTGGAATGGTGTCTATTTATGTCTTCTGCCCATTTCTTCACTGGGTTATTTGTTATTTGAGTATGGTGTTTGGAGAGTTATTTATAGATTTTAGATACTAGCCCTTTATCCAATATGTCATTTACAAATATCTTTTCCCATTCCATTGGTTGCCTTTTAGTTTTGTTAATTGTTTCCTTTGCATTGCAGAAGCTTTTTATCTTGATGAGGTCCCGATAGTTCATTTTTGCTTTTAATTCCCTTGCCTTTGGAGATATGTCAGGTATGAAATTGCTGCGGCTGAGGTCAGAGAGGTTTTTTCCTGCTTTCTCCTCTAGGGTTTTGATGGTTTCTTGTCACACATTCAGGTCCTTTATCCATTTTGAGTTTATTTTTGTGAATGGTGTAAAAAAGTGGTCTAGTTTCATTTTTCCGCATGCTGCTGTCCAGTTCTCCAGGCACCATTTGTTAAAGAGACTGTCTTTTTTTCCATTGGATACTCTTTCCTACTTTTTCAAAGATTAGCTGGCCATACATTTGTGGGTCCAATTCTAGGGTCTCTATTCTATTCCATTGGCTTATGTGTCTGTTTTCGTGTCAATACCATACTGTCTTGATGACGACAGCTTTGTAGTAGAGGCTAAAGTCTGGGATCATGATGCCTCCCACTTTGCTTTTCTTCTTCAATGTTACTTTGGCTTTTCAGGAATTTTTGCATTTCCATACAAATTTGAGGATTGATTGTTCTAGTTTTGAGAAGAATGCTAGTGAAAATTTGGGATTGGATTGAATGTGTAGATTGCTTTGGGTACTATTGACATTTTAACAATATTTATTCTTCCAATCCATGAACATTGAATGTTTTTCCATTTCTTTGTGTCTTCTTCAATTTCCTTTATAAGCTTTCTATAGTTTTCAGCATACAGATCTTTTACACCTTTGGTTAGGTTTATTCCTAGACATTTTATGGTTCTTGGTGCAATTGTGAATGGGATCAGTTTCTTTATTTCTCCGTTGCTTCATTATTGGTGTATAAAAATGCAACCGATTTCTGTACATTGATTTTGTACCCTGCAACTTTGCTGAATTCATGTATCAGTTCTAGCAGACTTTTGGTGGAGTCTGTCGGGTTTTCCATGTAGAGTATCATGTCGTCTGCGAAAAGTGAAAGCTTGACTTCATCCTTGCCAATTTTGATGCCTCTGATTTCCTTTTGTTGTCTGATTGCTGATGCTAGGACTTCCGACACTATGTTTAACAACAGTGGTGAGAATGGATAGCCCTGTCCTGTGCTTAATCTCAGGGGGAAAGCTCTCAGTTTTTCCCCATTGAGGATGATATTAGCTGTGGGCTTTTCATATATGGCTTTTATGATGTTTAAGTATGTTCCTTCTATCCCAACTTTCTTGAGAGTTTTCATTAAGAAACGATGCTATATATTGTGTCAAATGCTTTTTTCTGCATCTATTGACAGGATTGTATGGTTCTTATCTTTTCTTTTATTAATTGGTGTATCACACTGATTGATTTGTGTATGTTGAACGAGCCCTGTAGCCCAGGAATGATCCCACTTGATCATGGTGAATAATAATTCTTTTTATATGCTGTTGAATTCGATTTGCCAGTATTTTGTTGAGAATTTTTGCACCCATATTCATCAGGGATATTGGCCTGTAGTTCTCTCTTTTTTCTGGGTATCTGTCTGGTTTGGGAATCAAAGTAATGCTGGCTTCATAGAATGAGTCCAGAAGTTTTCCTTCCCTTTCTGTTTTTTGGAACAGCTTGAGAAGGATAAGTATTAACTCTGCTTTAAATGTCTGGTAGAATTCCCCAGGGAAGACATATGGTCCAGGACTCTTATTTGGAGATTTTTTGATAACTGATTCAATTTATTCACTAATTATGGGTTTGTTCAAAATTTCTATTTCTTCCTGTTTGAGTTTTGGTAGTGTGTGGGTGTTTAAGAATTTGTCCATTTCTTCCAGGTTGTCCAGTTTGTTGGCATATAATTTTTCATAGTATTCCCTGATAATTGCTTGTATCTCTGAGGGGTTGGTTGTAATAAATCCATTTTCATTCATGATTTTATCTATTTGGGTCCTCTCTCTTTTCTCTTTGAGAAGCCTGGCTGGAGGCTTATCAATTTTGTTTATTTTTTCAAAAAAAAAAAACAACTCTTGGTTTCATTGATCTGTTCTACTGTTTTTTGGATTCTATATTGTTTATTTTTGCTCGGATCTTTATTATTTCTCTTCTGCTGGGTTTGGGGTGTCTTTGCTGCTCTACTTCTAGTTCCATTAGGTGTGCTGTTAGATTTTGTATTTATAATTTTTCTTATTTCTTGAGATAGGCCTGGATTGCAATGTGTTTTCCTCTTAGGACTGCCTTTGCTGCATCTCGAAAGGTTTGGATTGTTGTGTTTCATTTTCATTTGTTTCCATATATCTTTTAATTTCTTCTCTAATTGCCTGGTTTATGCATTCATTCTTTAGTAAGATGTTCTTTAACCTCCATGCTTTTGGAGGGTTTCCAGACTTTTTCCTGTGGTTGATTTCAACTTTCATAGCATTGTGATCTGAAAGTGTGCATGGTATGATCCCAATTCTTTTATATTTTTTGAGGGCTGTTTTGTAACCCAGTATGTGATCTATCTTGGAAAATGTTCCATGTGCACTCGAGAAGAAAGTATATTCTGCTGCTTTGGGATGTAGAGTTCTAAATATATCTGTCAAGTCCATCTGGTCCAATGTATCATTCAGGGCCATTGCTTCCTTACTGATTCTCTGTCTAGATGACCTGTCCATTGTTGTAAGTGGAGTATTAAAGTCCTCTGCAATTCCCACATTCTTATCAGTAAGATTGCTTATGTTTGTGATTAATTGTTTTATATATTTGGGTGCTATCTAATTTGGTGCATAGACATTTATAATTGTTAGCTCTTCCTGATGGATAGACTCTGTATTATTACATAATTCCCTTCTCCATCTCTTTTTACAGCCTTTATTTAAAGTCTAGTTTGTCTGATATAACTTCCAGTAGCATGATAGATGGTTTTCCATCCCCTCACTTTCAATCTGAAGGTGTCCTCAGATCTAAAATGAGTCTCTTGTAGACAGAAAATAGATGGGTCTTGGTTTTTTATCCATTCTGATACCCTGTGTCTTTTGACTGGAGCATTTAGTCCATTTACATTCAGTGTTATTATTGAAAGATATGCGTTTAGAGTCATTGTGTTATCTGTAGGTTTCATGCTTGTAGTGATGTCTCTGCTACTTTGTGGTCCTTGCAACATTTCACTCACAGAGTCCCACTTAGGATCTCTTGTAGGGCTGTTTTAGTGGTGATGAATGCCTTCAGTTTTTGTTTGTTTGAGAAAACCTTTATCTCTCATTCTATTCTGAATGACAGACTTGCTGAATAAAGGATTCTTGGCTGCATATTTTTCCTGTTCATTACATCGAAGATTTCCTGCCATTCCTTTCTGGCCTGACATGTTTCAGTAGATAGGCCTGCTACTAACTTTATATGTCTACATTTGTATGTTAAGACCTGTTTATCCCCAGCTTCTCTCAGAATTCTCTCTTTATCCTTGTATTTTTCCAGTTTCATTGTGGTATGTCATGCAGAAGATCGATTCAAGTTACATCTGAAGGGAATTCTCTGTGCCTTTTGGATTTCAATGTCTGTGTCCTTCCCAAGATTGGGGAAGTTCTCAGCTATGACTTGTTCAAGTATGCCTTCATCCCCTTTCTCTCTCTCTTCTTCTTCTTCTGGAACTTCTATGGTACAAATAATGTTCTGTTTTATTGCATCACTTAGTTCTCTATTTCTTCCTTCTTGATCCTGGATTTTTTTTATCTCTTTTTTTCAGCTTCCTCTTTTTCCATAATTTGATCTTCTAATTCACCTATTCTCTCCTCTGCCTCTTCAATCCATGCTGTGGCCACCTCCATTTTTTTTGCACCTCATTTATAACATTTCTTAATTCGTCATAACTATTTTTTAGTTCCTTAGTCTCTTCAGCAATAGATTCTTTGCTGTCTTCTATGCCTTTTTCAAGCCCAGCGATTAATCTTATGACTATTATTCTAAATTCTTGCTTAGTTACATTGCTTATATCTGTTTTGATCAATTATTTAGCTGTCACTTCTTCCTGGAATTTCTTTTGAGGAGAATTCTGTTTCATAGTGTTGGCTAGGTTTCTCTCCTTAAAAATCTTTTTATGTGCTCTGCACCTGCAAGCACTACTGTATTAATGTGGGGGTCATACACCATCCGGGTCCTGGCCCTTCTGGAAGTGTATTTTGGAGAGTGTTATTTCCTCTATGTTGTGACTTTGGTTATTTTATTTCTCTACTTGTAGTGATATTTTGGACCCTCCACGAGGTGTGCTTTGATTTGTTCCTTGAAATAGCTGTGGAAAGGAAAACAGACAAACAGGAAACAAAACACACAAACACACAGACAAAACAGACCAAAAAAAACACACACAAACAAAACAAAACCAAACAATCCAAAAGCAAAAAAACCAGAAACACCAGCTATAAGTAAAGAACAGAGTGGAGGTGGTGCTGATGGAAGAGCACATACAAAGAGAAAAATGACAGGGGTGGGGACAAAGACAAAAAAAAAAAACATTGACCAGACAGAGAGACTTAATGGTTTAATCTAGAGAGAGAGAAAGAAAATAAGGAGGTGGGGAAAAAGAAATGAAGATAAAGTTACCCAGACATAGAAACTATATGGCTTGATTATTCCAGATATACAGAAAGTAAAGAAGGAGGTGTAGAACATGTATCAAGAGAATGGATTAAATATGTCTGCTTAAACAAACCAACAACCAGAGTAACCAGCCTAGAGGATGGAAGAGATAAGAAGGGGAATAAGAAGGGAGAATATATCTAAATAACTAGAATTGTCCTGGAATTAATCCACACTGTGCAGCAGTGCTGGTCTGGAGGATGGAGCCGTCTGGGTCCACAGCATCTATCCCGCTCCAGTAGGTACAGAGTTACCCAGCAGGGAGAGGCATGGTTTGGTGTATGCTGTTCCCACATCCACTGTGGCCCCGAGGACCGATCCCTGAGGCCCCATCTCAGGTGGTGGTGGGGGAATGGTGATCCCCTAGTCTCTTCTCCACGGACCTGCTGGACTCCGCTTGAGTTGTCCTCATTGTGCTACTGCAAGATTACAACCTGAACCAAAGTCGGACACTCAACTGATAGAGCCAGCCAGGCACCCCTCTTGAGGGTTTTTATGAAGAAAGGATGCTGTATTTTGTCAGATGCTTTCTCTGCATCTATTGAGAGGACCATGTGGTTCTTAATATTTCTTTTATTAATGTGATGTATCACATTGATTGATTTGTGGATATTGAACTAGCCCTATATCCCAGGAATAAATCCCACTTGATCGTGGTGAATAATTCTTTTAATGTATTGTTGGATCCGGTTGGCTAGTATCTTGTTGAGAAATTATGCATCCATGTTCATCAGAGAAATTGACCTGCAGTTCTTCTTTTAGTGGGGTCTTTGGTTTTGGAATCAAGGTAATGCTGGCCTTGTAGAATGAGCTTGGAAGTTTTCCTTCAGTTACTATTTTTTGGAACAGCTTCAAAAGAATAGGTGTTATGGGGCACCTGGGTGGCTCAGTTGGTTAAGCCTCCGACTTCAGCTCAGGTCATGATCTTGCTGTTCATGAGTTTGAGCCCCACATCGGGCCCTGGGCTGACAGCTCAGAGCCTGGAGCCTGCTTTGGATTCTGTGTCTCCCTCTCTCTCTGCCCCTCCCCCGCATGCACTCCACATCTCTCTCTCTCTTAAAAGTCAATAAACATTTTTAAAAATGTTAAAAAAGAATAGGTGTTAACTCTTCTTTAAATGTTTGGTAGAATTGCCCTTGAAAGCCATCTGGCCCTGGACTCTTGTGTTTTGGGACATTTTTGATTACTGATTCAATATCTTTACTGGTTATGGGTCTGATCAAATTTTCTTTCTTCCTGTTTCAGTTTTGGTAGTTTATGTTTCTAGGAAATTGCCCATTTCTTCCAGATTGCCCAATTTATTGGCATACAATTACTCATAATATTTTCTTATTATTGTTTGTATTTCTGCAATGTTGGTTGTGTTGTCTCCTCTTTCATTCGTGATTTTATTTATTTGCATCCATTTCTTTTTGATAAAACTGGTTAGGAGTTTATCCATTTTGTTAATTCTTTCAAAGAACCCAGTTCTGGTTTCATTGATCTGTTCTACTGTTTTGTTTTGTTTTCTTTTTTTTTGATATCACCGATTTCTGCTCTAATTTTTATTATTTCCCATCTTCTGCTGGTTTTGGTCTTTATTTGCTGTTCTTTTTCCAGCTCTTTAAGGTGTTAGGTTAAGTTGTATATCTGAGACTTTTCTTCCTTCTTTAGGAAGGCCTAGATTGCTTTATACTTCCCTCTTATGACCCCCTTTGCTGCATCCCAGAGGTTTTGGGCTGTCATGTTTTCATTTTCACTGGCTTCCGTGTACTTTTTAATTTTGTCTTTAATTTCTTGTTAATCCATTCATTCTTTACTAGGATGTTCTTTAATCTCCAAGTATTCATGATCTTTCCAAATTTTTTCTTGTGATTGATTTCAAGTTTCATAGCATCATAGTCTGAAAATATGATCTCAATCTTGTACTTGTTGGGGCAGATTTGTCTCCCAATGTGTGATCTATTCTGGAGAATGTTTCATGTGCAATCCAGAAGAATATGTATTCTGCTGTTTTAGTATGAAATGTTCTGAATATATCTGTTATTTCCAGTTCAGTACGTCATTCAAAGCCAATGTTTCCTTGTTGATTTTCTGATTAGATGATCCGTCCATTGTTGTAAGTGGGGTGTTGAATACCCTTACTATTATGGTATTATTATCAATGAGTTTCTTTATGTTTGTGATTAATTGATTTAAATATTTGGGTACTATATGTTGGGGGCATAAATGTTTACAATTGTTAGATCTTGGTGGATAGACCGCTTAATTATGATATAATGCCCTTCTTCATCTCTTGTTACAGTCTTTATTTTAAAATCTAGCTTGTCTAAAACAGACACATAGACCAATGGAGTGGAATAGAGAACCCAGAATTGGAATCACAAATGTATGGCCAACTAATCTTTGGAAAAGCAAGAAAGAGTATCCAATGGAAAAAAGACAGTCTCTTTAACAAATGGTGCCTGGAGAACTGGGCAGCAACATGCAGAAGAATGAAACTAGACCACTTTCTTACGCCATACACAAAAATAAACTCAAAATGGATGAAAAACCTAAATGTGAGACAGGAAACCATCAAAATCCTAGAGGAGAAAACAGGAAAAAGCCTCTTTGACCTCAGCCGCAGCAATTTCTTGCTTGACACATCTCCAAAGGCAAGGGAATTAAAAACAAAAATGAACTATTGAACATCAAGATAAAAAGCTTCTGCACTGCAAAGGAAACAATCAGCAAAACTAAAGGTCAACTTACAGAATGGGAAAAGATATTTATAAATGACATACCAGATAAAGGGTTAGTATCCAAAATCTATAAAGAACTTCCCAATTTCAACACCCAAAAAACAAATAATCCAGTGAAGAAATGGGCAGAAGACATGAATAGACACTTTTCCAAGGAAGACATCCAGATGGCCTACAGACATATGAAAAGATGCTCAACATCACTCATCATCAGGGAAATACAAATCAGAACTACACTGAGATACCACTCACACCAGAGTGGCTAAAATGAACAAATCAGGAAACAACAGATGCTGGAGAGGATGTGGAGAAACGGGAATCCTTTTGCACTACTGGTGGGAATGCAAACTGGCACAGCCATTCTGGAAAACAGTGTGGAGGTTCCTCAAAAAAAATAAAACGACCCTATCAGCCAGCAATAGCACTGCTAGGAATTTATCCAAAGGATAAGGAGTGCTGGTTCATAGTGGCACATGTACCCCAGGGTTTACAGCAGTGCTTTCAACAATAGCTAAATTATGGAATGAGACTAAATGTCCAGCAGGTGATGAATAGACATAGAAGAAGTGATTTATATATATAACGGAATACTACTTGGCAATGAGAAGGAATGAAATCATGTCCTTTGCAGCAACATGAATGGAACTGGAGAGTATTATGCTAAGTGAAATAAGTCAGTCAGAGAAAGATAGATATCATATGTTTTTACTCTACGGGAAACTTGAGAAACTTAATGGAAGACCATGGGGGAAGGGAAGGGGAAAAAATGGCTACAAACAGAGAAGGAGGGAGGCAAACCATAAGAGACTCTTAAATACAGAGAACAAACTGAGGGTTAGTGTGGGCAGTGGGAGAGAAGGGAAATAGGTGATGGGCATTGAGGAGGGCACTTGTTGGGATTAGCACTGTGTGTTGTATGTAAGCAATGAATCATGGGAATCTACCCCAAAACCAAGAGCACACTATATACATTGTATGTTAGCCAACTTGACAATAAATTATATTAAAAAAATAATATCTAGTTTGTTTGATATAAGTATGGCTACTCCAGCTTTCTTTTCATGACCATTAGCATGATAGATAGTTCTCCATCCTCTTACTTTCAATCTGAAAGTGTCTTTAGGTCTAAAGTGGGCCTCTTGTAAACAGTATATAGATGGATCTTGTTTTCTTATCCATTCTGATACCCTATGTCTTTTGATCAGAGTGTTTAGTCCATTGACATTTAGAGTGAGTTCTGAAAGATATGAATTTAGTGCCATTAAGTTGCCTGTAGAGTTGGAGTTTCTGATGGTGTTTCTAGACTTTGTTGGTTTGGGTCTTTTTTGTTTTGTTTCTTCTTTTCTCCCCTCAGAGTCTGCCTTAAAATTTCTTGAAGGGTTGGTTTAGTGGTCATGAACTCCTTTAGTTTCTGTTTGTGAAGCTCTTTATCTCTCTTTCTATTTTGAATGACAGCCTTGCTGGATAAAGAATTCTTGACTGCATATTTTTCCAGTTCAGCAGGTTGAATATATCCTGCCACTCCTTTCTGGCCTGCTGAGTTTCTGTGGATAGGCCTGCTGCAAACCTGATCTGTCTTACCTTATAGGTTAAAGACTATTTTTCCCTTGTTGCTTTCATAATTCTTTCCTTGTCTGTGTATTTTATGAATTTGACTATGATATGCCTTGCTGATGGTCAGTTTTAGATGAATCTAATGGGAGTTTTCTGTGTTTGAATTTTGATGTCTGTGTCTTTCCCCAGTTTAGGAAAGTTTTCCACTATAATTTGCTCACCTAAACCTTCCACCCCCTTTTCTCTCTCTTCATCTTCGGGGACTCCTATGATTCAGATGTTATTCCTTTTTAATAAGTCACTAATTTCTCTAATTATTGTATTGTGCTCTTTTGCCTTAGTTTCCCTCTTTTTCTCTTCTTCATTATTCTCCATAATTTTCTCTTCTATATCATTTTTTCTCTGCTTTGCTTCGTCCATCCCTGCACCATGGCATCCATTCAAGATTGCATCTTGGTTATAGCATTTTTAACTTTGTCCTGACTAGATTTTCCTTCTTTTATCTCTGAAGAAAGGGATTCTATGTGTTTTTCAACCCCAGCTAGTATTCATGGTTTTAAACTCTAGTTTAAACATCTCACTTCTATCTGTGTTGAATACGCCCTTAGCTCTCATTTCTTCCTGTTCTATCTTTTGGGGTTAATTTCTTCATTTCATCACTTTGAAGGAAGAAAAATAATAAGAAAATAATAATAATATAATAAAATAATAAAATAAGAATTAAGAATTAAAAAATTATGAACAACACAAAAAATCAAATAAAGAAACCTGGATGGTAGATGTGTTTGGTCTGGTTGTTGAACAAAACTTGATAGAATAGAGAAAAAAGGGAAAGAACAGAAAGAAAAGAAAAAAAGGGAAAAAAAGTTAAGAAAAAAGGGAAAAAAGGTAAGAAAAAGTTTAAGAATTATAAAAAGTGTATATAATAAAATAGAATAAGATGAAATGCAGAAAGTGAAATAGAATAAAAAGATTTACAAAAAGAAAATATAGTAAAAAGAATTTGAAAACTTAAAAAAAGAAAATAAAAATAAAATTTTCTCTTTCTGTATCCAAGAAAAAGAAAAGAAAGGAGAAAAAAAAAAAAAACAATTTAAACAAAGACAGAAGCAAAAACAAAAAACAACAAACTAACCCAAATAGGTGCACCAGCAAACAGAATGAAAACCAAGTGAAGTTACATCCAATTTCCCCTAGAACTCAAACTATGAAGCACTCTATTGTCTGTACACTAAGCAGGAAGAGTGACTTGTGCTGGTCTTCTAGTGCCATGTACTTGGAGGGCACAGATGAGTGGAGCTTGGTGTAATGGCTCCATTCTCCACCTGGTGGCACTGTCTTGCTTACTGGGATGGATCTGTCTGGCACGTGTATGTTCGCATGTATGTGTGTGCATGGGAGGGGTGGTAATGGCTTCATCCAACTTCCTAGTGTCTGGCACAGGAAATTTGTGCTCTCATTGATCTGCAGTCAAGCACCCGTACCCTGTCTGTGTCCAAGCCATCAGTCCGCCTGGTGGCACCTCCCTCCCGAATTTTATCTCAGATGGGGCTATGTTTCCAAACTCCTTACTTCAGAGAACCTTGTGGCTTGGACCCACAACGGTTGGGTCCTGGTTTGCCCCAGGATAGGTTCATGTGGTTACCCAGTGGCAGAGATTCAGAGATTATGACAAATCATAACACATAGCCAGCTCCAGGTTTCACCACACTCTGGCATCTTTGTCCCACTACCAGCAAACATGGCAGGTCTCCAGTTTCCAATGGGACTTTTGCCTGTGGGGAGGCCATATGGCCTCTACCAAATGCACTCTAAGCAGGGGAACTGCTTCTCCCTGTGTGATGCACAAACTCCTCATACCTCACTGGCTGCTCCTGGGGATTCAATCCTCACCAGAGCACTGCCAGGTATTGAGCTTCAGAATTTCTGACTCTGGGCTTCACTCTTTATAGAATCCTAATGGTAATTGAAATCTTCTCCTTTTTCCCTATCAATGGTTTTAGGGAATATATTTCTTGTTCAGTTCCTTGTGAGTGTTTCCACTCTTTCTCTTTCTCTCCTGCTACTTTCAGGAGGAGTGCTTTTCCTGCATGATCCCAGTGTGCTGCACTCTCCCTCTTTCTCTTTGTCCTCTCTCCAAAAACAGCTCCCTGCTCTCTGCAGCTTTTTCTCCTCCAGTTCACCTCTCTGCACTGTATGCTTGCTGAGTTCTTTGGCTCAAGTTATGCATATTATTGTGTTAATTCTAAGATCAATTTCCTAGGTGTGCAAAATGGTTTGGTATTGATCTAGTTGTGCTTCAGGAAAAAGACAAGCTGAGAATTTCTATACTACTTCTCCATCTTGGAAATCCTCACTCATAAAATACTTATTAAACAAAACAAAAAAGGGTAACTTTTCTGGTAGAATCCCCTAGACAGCACCTTAAATCAAATGATCAAAAAGAACATCATCATTAGTGGGTCAGATTGAATTTCAAATTAGTTGAGAAGTGTTACAGCATTACTTCCCTAGTATTCTTGCCCAAATTGCATAACTTGGATCTAATCATGACAAGATATCAAATTAAGGAACATCCTACAAAGTAAATGACCTATAATCTTCAAAAGAGTAAAGGTCAATAAAGTTAGGAAAGACTGAAGAACAATTCCAGCTTGAAGAAGGCTAAAAGACATGACAACTAAAGGCAACACAATGGCGCCTGGGTGGCTCAGTTGGTTAGGCATCCGACTTCGGCTCAGGTCATGATCTTGCAGTTCATGAGTTTGAGCCCCATGTCTGTGCTGACAGCTCAGAGCCTGGAGCCTGCTTCAGATTCTGTGTCTCCCTCTCTCTCTGCTCCTCCCCTTGTGGTGCTCTCTTTCTCTCTGTCTTTCAAAAATAAATGTTAAAAAAATTTAAAGGCAACACAAAATCCTGATATGGATTCTTTTTCTGTAAAAAAGATTCTTGGAACAAACTGGAAAAATTTGATTGGGATCTGAGAATTAGATGGTAGTTTATGTCAATTTTAGCTCCCTGATCTTTGTATTGTGGTTATGAAGGAAAATATCCTTCTTCATTGAAATTACAAACTAGTGTACTCATGGGTGATAGGGTATCATGTAGGCAACTTACTCTGATATTATTCAAGAAAAAATATTTTATACTACTTTCAACTTTCATTTAAGCCTAAGATTTTGTTTTTTAAATTAGAAACTCTGTAGTCTAGCTAGTCTGCCCATTTCCTAATACCAGCTCCACCATTTATGAGCCAAATTCTATGTATTGCATTTTATTTTATTTTATTTTATTTTATTTTATTTTATATGAAATTAATTGTCAAATTGGTTTCCATACACCACCCAGTGCTCATCCCAACAGGTGCCCTCCTCAATACCCATTGCCTTCCCTACCCTCCCTCCCACCCCCAATCAGCCCTCATTTTGTTCTCAGTTTTTAAGAGTCTCTTATGGTTTGGCTCCCTCCCTGTCTAACTTTTTTTTTTTACTTCTTCCCCTCCCCCATGGTCTTCTGTTAAGGTTCTCAGGATCCACATAAGAGTGAAAACATATGGTATCTGTCTTTCTCTGTATGACTCATTTCACTTAGCATAACACTCTCCAGTTCCATCCATGTTGCTACAAAAGGCCATATTTCATTCTTTCTCATTGCCATGTAGTATTCCATTGTGTATATAAACCACAATTTCTTTATCCATTGGTCAGTTGATGAACATTTAGGCTCTTTCCATAATTTGGCTATTGTTTTATTGCATTTTAATTATTTATAAGAGATAGGTTTGTTACAGGATTAAATGAGATAATACAAGTAAGACTTCAAAAAAAACTATTCAAAGAATTATAATTGATATTAACAAATATTTAAGTATTTAAAAAATTAGGGAGGAAAGAACAGAGAAAGAAAAGACAACGTAAATTGTAAACAAATAGCAAAATGGTAGACCTAAACTCAGTGATATCAAATATAAATGAGTTAAACATTCAAGTTAAAAAAGCATAGATTGCCAGACTGATTGGAAAGAGAGCCCAACTGTATGTGTCTAAAAGAAACTAACTTTAAATATAAAGACACAAATAAATTAAAAGTAAATGGATAGAAAAAATTATACCAAGTAAGTATCACAAAAATGGACTATATTAATATCACACAATTAGACTTCAAGACAAAGTGTACAACCCCAAATAAGAAGGACCTTATTGGAAAGATAAAATAGTCAGTCATTAAGTAGACTTAATAATCATAGATATATATGCATCTGATACTGGAGCTTCAAAATATATGAAGCAAAATTTGAAAGAACTGAGGGGAGAAATAGACAAATCTATAGTCAGTTGGAGATTTTTATCATTCTTCTTGGTAATTGGAAGAACTGGACAAAAATTACTAAGGACAAAGAAGATTTGACCTGATTGATAGTTCTTCAAGTCTGTACCCAACACTTGCAAAAGTTACATTTTTTGCAAGTGTATATGGAATGTTCTCCCAGTGGGGGCATGAAATAAGAATCACCTTCAAAAGATTGAATATTACAGAGTATATTCTCTGACCACAAGAACTTAGAAATTAGTAACAATATGATGTCTAGAAAAGCCTAAATATTTAGAAATTAAACCATACTACACTGTATTTTGATTAACTTGAATTTAAATTAAAAACAACAACAACAAAGCAAAACATTATAACTCCAAATAACACATAGAAAGGTTGAAGAAGAGCACAAGTGAAAACTAAAAATTATCCAACCACTTTGGAAAACTTTTTGGTGGTTTCTTATATACATATATACTATTGTCTCTTTTTTTTTTCCATAACATATACACTGTTCTATCGCCCAGCAATTCCAATCCTAAGATTTTGTCCTAGAGAAATGTCAACAATTTGTCTATAAAACAAGATGTACATGAATATTCATAGCAGCTTTATTTATAATAAATACAAACTGGAAACAACCCAAATGTTCATCAACTTGCGATAGGAGAAAAAAAAATTAGTATAGTCATGCCATAAATATTACTCAGCAATGAAAAAGAGTGAACTGCTGATCATATAACATGGGAAAACCTCAAAAACATTATGTAAGCTTAAAAATTAAAACAGTAGAGTATGTATTGTATTTTTCTATGCACATGACATTGAAAACCAGACAAAACTAATCTATGGTGATAGAAATCAGAAAAGTGGTTCCCTATGGGACCAGAAGGGGTGTCTAGGGAATTTTCTGAAGTGATAGAAGTGTTTTATGTCTGGATTGTGATGTTGTTATACAGGTATATTCACTTGTCAAAACTCATAAAATTGTACATTTAGATGTATGTGTCTCACTGTGTGTAAATTTTAACTCATTTTTGAAAAGATATTTTTTCGTATATTCCTAGAATTCATATTCTACTGAGATAATCAGTCATGAATAAGATAAGTGATATCCCTAAATTGCAAATATGTTGCTTCTGGAATTAAAAGAATAATATAAATATTAATAAAACCACCTCAGTGAATAGAGGTAGAAGAGGATCTCATAAAGCATGTATCATTTGAAATGGATCTTGAAGGTTGTGTAGCAATTTTTCAGGTGAATGGTGGGAGGTCATTCTATGCAGACAGAATGCATTGTGCAAAGGCACATGACATTGACTATAGAGTGTAAGCTAAAGATGGAAAGGAGGGGTTCAAGGACAAATTGCAATGGGCATTTTGGAGTAAGCTGAAGCATTGGGCTTCCATAACACAAACCTGTAGAGGTTTTAAAGCAATGGAATGATATGATTAATGTGTCTTTTAGTAGTATGTAGGATACCCTGGAATAGGAAGAAATTGATGCCCATGTCCTGGACTCTCAATGCCTTTTGAATGAAATTGCTCTGAGCATATCCCCTGCTTGAGTGTGTATTTTAGTTATCTGTCAAATGATGATCAGGACTGTACACTGAATGACCCTAAAGGTTTTCTCTGGGTTTCCCTGCAATGAGCTACCTGCAACTAGTGCTTCTCCATAGTGGTAGCATCTAAACATAGCCTCACTTCTGACATGGTACCCAAATGCTATCAGCTTGGGAGAGCAACTTCCCAAAGTAACTGGTGACCAATTCCATACTGTTTCTCCCTTATGTACAAGGACACTACCATACTTTCCCTATAAAAAGGAAGAGTAATATGGGGGTAGGATCCCACTTTCTAAAGCACAAAAATGGTTCATCAAAATAGCCCAAATATATCTCTCTGCAGGATGAGATCTTGCTGGTGTGTTTCAGAAGTCTCTTTGTCCAGAAATATTTCAAACTCTACACACCTGATTGGACCAGGGGTAGGTCAACCCATACTTTGTTCACTAGCTGACAATTCATAGCCTAGAGTAACAAGATGATTTGTATCATTGACATTCTTCCTTTTGGGGCAATGAAATAGGGAGTACTAAAAGGTACTTGACCATTTAGCAGCAGGAGCAGTTTTTGGAAGAGTGTCAAAAAATGAGTGTCAAAAAGTGCAAACCCAAGCCAAGTATAATAGAAGCTAAGAAGGAGCTGAAAAAAGGAGAATGGGCCAATGTGCAGAGAGAATGGAGACCCCAGGAAAGGGAAAGTAAGAGTACTCAGCCTCCATACCTGTCTTAGGGTTTTTTTTTTTTTTGGGGGGGGGGCGAGGTTACATGGAGGAATTCCAAATTAACTTTAAAGTCCCATAAATTATTTCTATCATTTTTCCACTAGCCTATTCCCTTGGACATTTTCCTTTAAGTTACATGAGTAGAATTCTGTTCTTTACTCTTTGTAAGCCTTTAGAATGCTATGGTAGCTATTGTTTTGAGCTTCCTGAAAAGCTTTCCACCACCCTTACCTTGTAGTAAAAGATTCTGATCCCTGGCCACAGGGAAGAAAGGTGGACATGTCAAATAGGCTTTTAGAAATATAAGACTGAAACTGGAGTGAGAGTTTGGGCTGGAAAGAGATCATCTTCATCATATAGATAAAAACAAGGAAGTAATTTTTTTCTATTAGTTTTTATTTTAATTCTAGTTAGTTAACATACAATGTTATCTTAGTTTCAGATGTACAATATAGTGAATCAATACTTCCATATATCACCATATGTTCATGATCACAGGTGCACACCTTAATCCCCATCACCTATTTAACCCATCCCCCTACACACCTCCCCTCTTGTAACTATCAATTTGTTCTCTGTAATTAAGAGTCTGTTTCTTGATTTTTTCCCCTCTCTGTCTTATTTTTCCCTTTGCTTATTTGTTTTGTTTCTTAAATTCTACATGAGTGGAATTATATGGTATTCATTTTCTCTGACTGACTTATTTTGCTTAGCATTATACTCTCTCGCTCCATCCATGTCATTGCAAATGGCAACATTTCATTCTTTTTTATGGCTGAATAATATTCCACTGTGTGTGTGTGTGTGTGTGTGTGTGTGTGTGTGTGTGTGTGTGTAATCACCTCTTCTTTATCCATTAATCAATTGATGGATACTTGGGCTGCTTCCATGTCTTGGCTATTGTAAATAATGCTGCTATAAACATAGGGGTGCATGTATCCCTTTGAATTAGTGTTCTTGTAGTCTTTGGGCAAAAATACCCAGTAGTGCAATTAATAGATCATAAGGTAGTTCTATTTTTAACTTTTTGAGGAACCTCCATACTGTTTTCCACAGTGGCTGCACCAGTTTGCAGTGCAAAAGGGTTCCCCTTTCTCTGTATCCTTACCAACATCTGTTGTTTCTTGTTTCTTTGTTGTTTCTTGTATTTTTGATTTTAGCCATCCTGACAGGTATAAGTTGATGCCTCATTATAGTTTGGATTTGCATTTCCCTAATGATGAGTGATGTTGAGCATCTTTTATGTACTGTTGGCCATCTGGATGTTTTCTTTGGAGAAATGTCTGTTCATGTCTTCTGCTCACTTTTAATTGGATTATTTGTGTGTGTGTTGAGTTTTATAACTTCTCTATATATTTGGATACTAACTCTTTATCGAATATGTCATTTGCAAATGCCTTCTCCCATTCTGTATGTTACCTTTTAATTTTGGTGATTGTTTCCTTTGCTGTGCAGAAACTTTTATTTTGATATAGTCTCAATGGTTTATTTTTGCTTTTGTTTCCCTTGCTTCAGGAGACATAACTAGAAAAAAGTTACTACAGCCAATGTCAAAGAGGTTACTGCCTGTGTTCTAGGACTTTTAGGGCTTCATGTCTCACATTTAGGTCTTTCATCCATTTTGAATTTATTTTTGTGTATAGTGTAAAAAAGTGGTCCAGTTTCATTCTTTTGCATGTTGCTATCCAGTTTTCCCAATACCATTTGGTGAAGAGACTGTCATTTTCCCATTGGATATTCTTTCCTGCTTTGTCAAAGATTAATTGACCATATAACTGTGGTTTATTTCTGGATTTTCTATTCTGTACTATTGATCTGTGTGCCTTTTTTTTTGTACCAGTACCATACTGTTTTGACTACTATAGCTTCAAGTAATACAACTTGAAGCCCAGAATTGTGCTGCCTCCAGCTTTGCTTTTCTTTTTTAAGTTTGCTTTGGCTATTCAAGTTTTTTTGTTGGTTTCATATAAATTTTAGGATTGTTTGTTCTAGTTCTCTGAAAAAAAATGCTGTTTGTATTTTGATAGGGACAGATTGCTTTGGATTGCAAAGTAAGGTTTGTAAGTTTATTTTGAGAAAGCAAGAGAGAGAGAGAGACAGAGAGAGGGAGAGAGAAAATTCTAAGAAGGCTCTATGCTGACAGCATAGATGTGGGGCTCGACCTCACAAACCATGAAATCATGACCTGAGCCAAATCAAGAGCCCCACGCTTCACCAAATGAGCCACCCAGGTGCTCCCCTAAGGGAAGTAATTTTTATAGAAAACTTCCAACATATTAGGTACTGGCACATTATATATATCAATACCAATTAATTTTGATACATCCAGGGATGTATTGACAGAGGAGGGAACTGAGGTTTAAAGAGTTTAAAGTGGCTTAGCCACTGTCATGCAATGGGTAGGGGTCAGAGTGATCAGTCTACAAAGCCCATGCCCCTCCATCAACCCTGGGGTGCCTCCCAGTTTATGGGAGTTCAGAAGGTCTATCTTCTAGGAAGATATTAATGATGAGAGCAAGACTTGGAATTCTGGGGCACTCCAGCTCTTGAGAAGAGGAGCTAGCCAAAGAAAAGGGAAAGACCCACCATGGTGCTATGGGTGTGGGTGAGTACTTTGAAAAGCAAAAGGGTGTTCAGCCGTCAAATGGTTCAAAAACATCAGGAAGGATGAGGAGTGAATTGGATCTGGTAATTAGAAGCTCAAGTGTGACCTTTGTGAAAACCAATTCTGCCGGTGCTGAAAGTAGAAGCCAAGTTTAAAATTTTTTTTTAATGTTTATTTATTATTGAGAAACAGAGAGAGACAGAGTGAGCATGGGAGGGGGAGAGAGAAGGGGAGACACAGAATCTGAAGTAGGCTCCAGGCTCTAAGCTGTCTGCACAGAGTCGGACCAGGGGCTCCAACTCACAAATCCTCACAAACCTGAGATCATGACCTGAGCTGGAAGTCAGACGCTTAACCGATTTAGTCACCAGGCGCCCCAGTAGAAGCCAGGTTTTAATGAGCACACAAGTTCATAAGAATTGAGGGAGTGAGGAGTGTCAGTAGACCGTATTGAGTATGGGCTGTGACAACAAGGGAAGGAGCCAATAGTGATGGCATACCTCAGAATTTGGAGTTCCAAGGAGGAGCAGGCATGAGGGATTAGCAGTGGATAGAGCAGGATAGAGTGGGCGCCTTTTGAAATAGGAACTAAGGAGGTAAGAAAGGAGTCATAATTGGTAGGTCTGTGCATGTGTGAGAAATTTGGGCAGTTTATACGGTTGAAAGTGAAATCTACAAAAGTAAAAATAAAGGATCAGCTGCAGCACATATTGGAAATCCCTGTAAGCTTACAAATTCCTAATTTGTTATCCCTCTTTTATAGATTGGGTACTTCAGGTTCAGTAACTTGATCAAAATCAAATTGCAAAGACCAACTCATGACCGCGAAGTTCTTAACCTAGGTTGAAGTCAGCAGTAACTCGACCTCGCCAGCGGCCGGCGGCCCGGGACACGGCTGGAACTACACTTCCCAGTGTGCTAGGCTGGGCGGGGCGCGAGCGGGGAGGGCGCAGGCTCCTTCCCAGAAGCAAAAGCGGAAACAAAAGAGTCTCGCCGGCGTCCCCTCCCGCACACTCGCGCACACTCGCGCTCGGGCGCACTCGGAGCAGGCACCGGCTGCCGGAGCGAGTTGGCGAGCAGCGAGCCGGGGACCTGCAGGGTTGATCCAGCCGAGCGGAGAGCGAACAGAGCCCACGACGACCCTACGTCCCCGAACCCTGCAGCCGCCCCCAGCCGGCCGGTGTCCCCGCCGCCCTCCCTGACCCATGGCGCTGAAGAGGATTCAGAAAGTGAGTGCGGAGGCCAGGCCTGGAGCGGCGGGGTGCGCTTCGGCTCCCTGTCCACACTCACCCGGGCGATGGTCCCGAAAGACGCGCTGAGAGGGCACGAGATGGGAGGGTGGGCGGGGATCCGGCCAGAGATGCCGGACCGGCCAGAGGGCACTGGATAGGTGAAGTGGGAGCAGGAGCAGGTCCCGGGTGGCCGGAGGTGCTTGGAGGCGGGGGCCCCGCTGCGGGCTCGCGCAGGAGCTGAGCCAGGAGCCCTAGGGTGGAGATCCTTCTCGGGCTTCAGACCTTCCCGAAATCTGTGCTTCACGGTCACGACTGGATTTTGCCCTATACCGGTCTAGTTTTGGCCCCTGTCATGCTGTTTCCTCCACGCTGTTTCTTAAGCGTGTTCTCTTATGTTCTTGCTTCCCCGGGCTCCGGGAGAGGGCAAGGAAGGTGTGGTGGGCCTGCAGCCTTTCTCCTCGGTACTGTGGGTTTGTTCTTTTTCTCCTCTGCGGTTGGCTCCTGCTCAGATCCCCTAACGGGCTGGAAAAGCCCATTTGGGGCCCAGGAGCCAGAAGAAGCCTCTTTGCCTCTTCTATTTTGGTACCTCTTCTGCTGCCACTTCAGGTCACATAGCTGTAGTGAAAACATAGTTGCTGATACACAACAAGATGACCTCCTGGCTGTGATTCATCGTGAGTCAAGCCAAACAGGTTTTTTCCCCCTTATGATAAACTTACATGTAAAGTTCGAAACACAAAGAAACTGCCACAGTTTAAGTTGTTTGATGCTTTGACACATGAGTATAGAATGAAGAAGAAATGTGTATGTTCATTCGACAAATATTTATCCATTCCAACTCTGTGTAAGGAATTATCTTCCCTTGCATAATACTGTATTTATTGCTACTGTTTCAGATGTGAACATCCCACAAAATTGGGGTTGGGGCATTTTTTTTTTCTGTTCAATTTTATTTTTTGTTGGGTTATTGGTCTGTTCACTGACACAAGTTTTAAAAAGGTTTTATAGCTACAGTTTATGTGGAGAACACTGAGAATTTATATCTTAAATGGGGAGTGTTTCAGCAAGTTAAGCCAACAACAGACAGCATGCCTTGTAAATAATTTTAGAAGAAATCAGTGCTACAGAAAATTTTTATTAGGTTTTTCAGGCATGAAGTGATAGAGATATATATACATTGTGCTGTCATCTTCTAGTACAGAGGACAGCAACTTTCAGGTCCAGACTTTTTTGTTGTTCAAACACTGAATCTGTAAAATACTGTGTGTGTTTGTGTGTGTGCGCGCGTGCCATTTGAGGGTCTTTCACTATAAAACTAACATCATTAAAACTAATTAACTTTCACTATAAAAGCTAACACTCCACATCTATTGATTAATGTTTTCTGATTTGAAGATAATGCAGTTATACATTCAAAATTATCCTAGTTTTGAAGCCCTAATCAGCATCTTTGCCATGCCTTGTATACTTACAAATGATGATGTAATATTGGCTTACATTTGAATTAAACAACACACATGTTCCAAGGAAGTTTTAAAATTCCATTTCCTCCTTTCCTACTTGTGACAATTCTTCATAAGACTTTGCATATACCATAGCTTTTAAATAATTTAGAATTTGTCCACAGCAAGTAGACAAAGAAAATGGACACTATTTGTGAATACTTTACTGGGCAGTTGTTAGTCACCATGCTGAACCAATGTATTTGGCTTATATTTATAATATGGAATACACCCAAATCATATTTTTAATTTATAACAGAGTTGCCTGGTAAAAAATAAAATCACATAAAATTGATGTTAGGCCTGTAACAAATTGATATTTTGGAGAATAAATTGGGGATCACATAATGTCGCATCTCTATGTGTCAGTCTTTGGCTTTCCTTTTTTGTTATCAGAGAAGTTGACTTGCACAAATCTCCCTTTCCACTAGTCACATGTTCCATTCCCTCAAACTTTAAGGGGTGTTATTTTGTTTGATTTTCCACTTTTCTTACTTTTCACACCTTGATTAGAAACCAGTTCCAGGTAAGGTGTGCTGTTTGCCTTATGAACAGTAACAAAGCCTTTTTTTATATCATCAGTATATAAATTTATATTTGAATCTTGGCATGTTCCAACCAAAGAAGATGAATATTAAAGAAGATGAATATTAACTTTTGGCCTTTCTCTGTAAATGTATGAAAATAACACTATCCAATACCTTCCAGGTCATTGGGTTGTGATTTTCCTTTCCTAAAGTGGCAGACCTTAAAGTTGTGTAGAACTACTGAGAACTCTGCATTTTGGAGTTGAATAGAGGGTAGGGGCAGCTTCAGAATAGCTTTGGAACTGCTTCTAGGGTAGCATATTAGAAATAACTGTGGGACGCTTTCAGACTGTCCCCGCTGTTGTAAATGGAAAGATGTTGAATCCCTCAGATAGGCTGGGGTGGAAAGAAGGTTGAGAATTATTATTCAGAGAAGGAACCTGAGGCCAGGAGTGAAGGAATGCTTTGTTTAAGTTAATCTCTGAAGAAGTGACTTGAGAATGTTGAAAAAGTCATGACTTCACATTTCTTTACCTCATGTGAAAAGATTAAAGATGATTGAATTAAAATTGTATGTATATACGAAGCATGTAGATATCAATGCTTAAAATATATTTTTATAGTAAAGTATGCTAAATGACTTAATACTCCTATTTAGACATCCAGTGCCAGTTTTGCATTTCAGCTCATAAATTTACACACCCATGCCCTATTTTTTGATACAGTAGAAGATGTTATCACAGTCACCTAAATCACTAAAGGGAGAAAGTTTGGACAAAGTCTGAGGAAAGATACCTAAGATATATTTGAAAAAAGAGGATAGTTTTTTAGCTGGGCATCTATTATTTTCTAGAATTATTTCTAAGTGTTTCTCTTATCAATACTATGTTTAATCCTTGATAAGCTTTTGTTGGAAATCACTTTTAAAATTATGAATGTTATATCATAATACTGCATGTTTTGAAAAGCAGAAGAAAAACAGGAGATCCTAATATAGTCATTATTATCATCTTAGTATATTTTTTTCTAGATTTTTTTATTTGATAAATTGAAGTTATGATCATCATACTATCATGATATGATATTATTGCTTTTTTGGTCTTTTGAAAAGTGAAACAAGTTTTGTTTTGCAAATATAGCAACACAGATAACTACTCCTTAGTGTACAGTTCTATCCTCAAAATGGAATATTTGCTTTTTTAATAGTAATTTGACTTAAACTTCTTATGTAAGAAGATTAAAATACAACTTTATAAATGTTTTGAGCTGCTGAATTTTTTTATTTGTACAATTCCACAGTACACTCTTTATATCAGTCTGGGAGATCTTAGGATACTTAAAAAAACAACCAAGCCCTTTGTGGATAGAGCATCAAAGAGAAGAAGATCTGTTTTTTTATTTCTCGCTCTGTGACTTACTAGTCTGTTTCCCTATCCATATAATGATACTGTAGCTAAGTACAACCAGCATGTAATATATAATGATTACTCTGTGATAGATGCTGTTCTAAGTGTTTGACATATATTAATTGATATAACCATTAGTGAATCCAAGAAGTTGAAATAATTATTATCCCTGTTTTGCAGATGATGAAGCAGAGGCACAGAAAGTTGAGTAATGTATTGAGAATCACATATCTAATAAGTGGCAGTGCTAGGGTTCAAAACCAGGCAGTTGGCTTTAGATTCCATGCTATTAACCATTTTAGTACATGGCTTTTCTTATCCAAATGGACTTATATCTATTGTATTTAAATTGATAGACATATAGAGTCAAGTGAGTTTATGGTCATGATTTGCAAACTGGACTATTCTATACATATGTAAAGTGGTATTTAAACCTTGGCATATTTAATCATTTTCACTGATGCATCACACTGTGTTGTTGTGCATTTTAAATCTCTGGTCTCAAGTAACATATGCTGAATCATTTAACATGGTAAATGAGTAATATAACTTTGTTTATTCTTGTTCTATCACTTAAAATTTTTCTCCTCCAAAGGGATTTAGAATAATTGTTTGGAAGTTATAAATATTCTGTCAAAGTATCATTTCATTGTGAAGTTTTCATTTGAGAAAACTATTTATGAACTGATACAGCTGTTTAGTCCCTCTAGTGGCTTTGAGTAGCAGTCGACTGTTCAGATGACACAAATATGTTAGGAAGACTTGCAGATTACAAGATTAGGTCTAGGACTCCAGGTTCTTTCAGTAAAGAAGGATACAACTTTGGGGCACCAGGGTGGCTCAGTCTGTTAAGCATCCACTTTGGCTCAGGTCATGATCTCACAGTTCGTGGGTTTGAACTCCACGTCAGGGTCTGAGCTAGAAGCTCAGAGCCTGGAGCGTGCTTTGGATTGTCTCCCTCTCTCTGCCCCTCCCCCACTCATGTTCTGTCTCTGTCTCTCAAAAATAAATAAACGTTAAAAAAAAGAAGGATATAACTTTAACAAAAATTTTAGAAAGGAAGAACACAGTATTTATGCTTCTTGGTAGATGAAGTGGTTTTCCTTGAGATGAAAGGAAGAAAGTGTTCTTTTTCTAAAAAGCCACAATGTCAGTTTTTTTGGCTTCTAAATCTTTGCAATTAAGCTCACTCTTCCTTTTACCCTGGGTATCATGTATTTTTCTTTCTTAATCACAACAAAAGTGTAAAAAAACAAGATAACCTATTACAGGTAAAGAGTTCTGAGGTCCTTCTCTGTGGAAATAAATAGCATAGATCTAAATGAAGCTGTTTATGCCTATTTTAGGAAGCCAAACACATATTATAAAAACCAAGTTAGCAGGATGTGGGATTGCCCCCACTAAAGCAGAGTAGCATCCTTACATGCTTTAGTTCCCTGAAATACACATAGAAAGCATATTTAATGAGTGCTACTAATCAAAATAATAAGCCTGATACTTTCCATCAAACTGAATTAATGGTTGTCTATAATGTATTAGCTCTCCTGTCTTCCCACCTTCTTTTTAACAGTGGGTGAACTGATATTACATTAATTAAAAACAGGTATTGAGATACTTGTCCTGTCTCCTTTTAACCTTGTGATGCTGGAATAAAAGATGCTAGAATATACAATCCAGATTTTCAGGGAATTGGAGGGATCCTCAGGCTACCTCAGAACATCTGTCTGAAGGCAAAACAGGTTCTGTTTCTAGCCACTCTTGGTCAAGATGGCCTCTGAAAAGCTGAACTTTTTCTGCATTTAATTGGTTCTGGGATGAATTTGAAGGTTCTGTTAAACACATTACACAGTATTAGAGGCTACTATGTTCTGCAGTTGTCCTTTGTATGGGGAGGAAGCTACCATCCTGAAGCTTAGTTTAGTGCTACCCATAGTGTTTCTGGATGTTTCCTCCACTGCTCTCTATTCCTATTATTCTGTTTTTTGTTTTGTTTTGTTTTGTTTTGTTTTGTTTTGTTTTGTGGCTCTTTCTCTTCAGTGTACCACATTGCTTATTAGATGCCTAGTATCGTTTTGGATTTATGAAAACCTTTCCAACAGGGATAAGGTTGGTGTGTTGCTTCCTTCACTTTAAACTTACTTAGTAGTGCAAACAATCTGACGATTCTCAGTGCAAATGACTACCCTCCTTATGTGAGCGGAGTCTGGATTTTGTTTAGAGGGAACCAAAAAGACCTGATGGCCTGTGCTCATTGTTCTTCTCTAAACCAGTAAAATTCTGGCCTGTGTTTTTGCTTCCCCTAAATTTTGATGTGTTGTATTTTCATTTAGTTAAAAATATTTCCTAATTTCCCTTTTGATTCTTCAACCCTTGAGTTATTTAGAAGTATATTATTTATTCTCCCAATACTTGTGATTTTACAGATAGTTTTCTTCTCTTTTCGGTCTTTTTTTTTTTTATGTTTATTATTGAGAGAAACAGAGCCTGCATGGGAGGGGCAGACAGAGACGGGGACGGAGGATCTGAAGTGGGCTTCCCTCTGACAGCAGAGCCCAAGGTGGGGCTCAGAATGACAAACTGCCAGGAGCTGACCTGAGCCGAAGTCAGACCCTTAACCTACTGAGCCACCCAGGCGCCCCCAGATAGCTTTCTGTTATTGATTCTGAGTTAATTCCATTATGAACAAAGAAATTGTTATTTGACTCCTTTTCAATATTTGGGATTTGTTTTATGGCCCAGTGTATGGTCTGTACTTTATCCTTCCATAATAGTGATGCCCTTCAGATGCCCAACATAGCTTTTGAATGAAAATATTTAATGAATTCCAGACTTCATTTTGCCAGTTTCTGGTTGGTGTCTGTGGAGCCTAGGTTATTTCTAAGGAATGAATGCCAAACCTTCCCGATGTCTTCTTGCACTTTTATGAGCTTCCAGAACAGGAGTGATGAAACCAATTTAGTGGGTCATAAACATCATTTTAAAAAATGGAATAGAAAATGGAATATTAATGCTTTAGGTATAGTAAGAGTGGTAGTGTTTCATGAAACTTTTTTTTTTAATTATATATTTGTGCCTGTGCCCTGTGCCTGTGTGTATGTGTGCTAGGTTGTACTATATGTATCATATTTTTCTTGTTATGAATTGCTGTAAGAAAAGTATGAAAAACATTGTTCAATAGCATAAGATCCTTAGGTAAAATTAATATTATCAGAAATATATGCCACACATTCGTATGTGTGTATATATAGAGAGAGCAAATGGACATACATACACATAGAAACACACATACACATATATATATATGTATATATATATTCACATATACAGTATAAAGTACTGTAGCCTTGGAAACCGTTCTATTTGCTACAAACCGCCAATGCTCATTGTTTTCTACTAAAAGTTGTAGCATTTGTGATATATAACCACAGTATTCAAGAATAGTGCTGAGTGATACTAAGATTAATTGATTTATTATGCAAATACTTATTAAGTGCCTGCTGTATAACAGTTATTTGGGATAGAACTGTAAGAAGTGATACATAATAAATATTTGACAAATATTGAAAGATATGTTGGTCTTTTAAGTAGTTTTTAAGAAATAGGCTGCTAGCTTTTTATTCTTTCATTTTTTTTCTTTCTTTTTTTCCTGAAGCACCTTTCTTTGTTACTATGAAGTAAATAGTAACTTTTAATAATGTAGCATTGAAAATGCTCTATGTTGCATGTTACATTGTGTGTTAGAATTGTATTATGCATTTTGAAAAGTTGTCTGTAATTTTCTATCATGTTTTTCTTGCCTCTCAGAGTATCTTTAAACAAAAACACTCCTCAAAGCTTATGGAGTAGTGTTCATTTCTAACCTTTTGTAAAATTAGAGTTCCTGGGAAAAGAAAAAGAATCCCTTTTCATTTCCTCACTTGTCACACTTTTGTGTTTCTTGAGTATGGCTGAAACTGTACAAATGACCTTAATTCAAGTACCAGAGTATTGTTGACTCCAATATTGATTGAGAATAATGGGCTGTAGTTACTGTAGCCTTGAGGTGAGTATTGTTTCAGGGTGGGGAGAGTGCTGGAGTGGAAATCAGATGGTCTGAGCCTTTGTTCTAACTTTGGCTTTATGACCTTGGCCAAGATACTCATAGTCTTTATTTTCTTTATCTAGAAATGATGCATTGAACTAGATCGTTTCCGTGGTCCTTTCTGATTTATAATGAGTCTTTTAAGATGTCTTACTCTTTGATTAAAAAGCAGTTATTTGTGATGCAAATAAGATATATTTCTGTTTTTGTACCAGTATCACATAACAAGCTTTTCTAATTCCATTTAGCTCCCATCTGTTTCACAGGTATCTTTAAAGTATAGAGATCGTTTTATCCACATATTTAGAAAACTGCCTTATACAGCTACCTTCCATGTAGTAGATTTTTTTGGATTCTAGTTAATGCATTTATGTAGTACCTTCTGTATATAAGGCATATACAAAATGAAATAAGGAGATACATGGAAAAGTGATGTATAGCTAGCATGAACCTAAGAAATTTAAAACTATTAATAGTGAGAAAGATACCATAATTATTGGGTAGACTTATGAAAGTACAATAAGGAAAATGTAACATATTTGAACAGAAAGAGAGTTGAAGGTTGGAGAGACCAAATTTATTTAGGGAAGATCAGGAAAAATATTATGCAGATGGAATTAGATATAGGTTTGGAAGAATGGGTAGCATTTTTAAAGATGAGGTTCATAAAGGAAGCTACAGAAATGAAAGCACCAGAAAGTACTTGTCTTGTTTAGGAAGGAACAGATAATCCTGCCTTTGGGAAGCATTTGGGGAATAGTAGACATACAAGTTCATACAGTGGAGGGCCTTGAAGACTCATCATGAGAAATGTGTACTTAATGCTTCAAATTTGGGAAAGTTTGGGAAGCCATTGAAGTTTTTTTGAGTAAGGAAGTAACAGTCTTAATCATATTCTTAGGTATCCATTCTTGCCCTCATAGAACATAGGATTGTTTACCATTTGTAATTACAAATCTGATGAATGTCATAGTATAGAGTTCTCTGGGAATATAGCAGGGACCCTTTGAAGTGTTCAAGCAAAACCTTAAAAAAATGTGTTTAAGATGAGACTTTAAAGGTAAAAGGAAAGTAGGTAAAGTGAATGAGTGTGTGTGTGGTGGGGAGGTGCTTAGGAGTCTTCTATCTAAAAGGAAACAAGGGACAAAATAGCATTTGGGGACTTTAAAGTTATGATTGGTATGGAGAGCATTGGGGGAAAATGGTTGCAGAGAGAAGGAGTCAGATGCTAGAAGGCCTGGTAATAAGCCATTTTAAGGATTTATAAATTTTATGTTAAAGCTAATGAAAAATATTGAAAGGGTTCAACTTGGTACTTTGAGAAGATGATTTTAACTACAGTGTCTTGGTAGAGAAATAGGACAAGTCAGTTAACCCACTACACTTGTTTAAGTGAGATCCAAAGAGGGTCTGACCTAGGATGGTGGCAGAAGACATTTGGAAAGAGGGTTATATGAGAAACCCTGGCCTTTTTGAGTTGGTCTGACCCACCCATGCCTACTTGGCCTTTCAGATCAGATCTCTAAGGCTCGGTGGTCAAGGCAGTCTCTTCAGACCCCTACTACCCAATCTGTTCTCAGATACTTTAATAGTGTCTCCCTGATTTGAACCTTTGGCTTCTTATGCTGAAATGTCTCATCTTGCTCTTCTCAGACTTTTTTTGTCCATTGGACCTCAGTTTTTTATATTCTGGGACCCTTTCAGTGGGAGGGATTTGGACTGAAGGAGAATCTGAACAACTTGTACTGATTAATATGAGGGATGGGAGAGTGGGGTGGGATATGATGAAGGAATCAGATGGTGATTCTAAAGTTTAGAGTTTGGATTACTGGAAAAAGTATATTTTTATCATAATACTTCATAAAGAAGACTGAACTACAGTTTTTACTGGGATATCTTAGATTTATCTGAGATGCATTTTTATTTATGTAATTCCTGTAATGGAAATATATGTAAAGGAGGTGACTGGGAGTCTTCTCTTTAAGAGGAAGCTATGTTTTAAACTACAGGCAAGATAATATCGTGGGAAATTGAAAGTCATTATGACTGCTGTAGAAATCACTGGGAAAAAGTGGTTGCAGATCTGAGATATTGGGTAGATGATGTCCCTAATCTTGACCTCAAACATTTATTCCAAATTATGCTCTTTATAACTCTGGTTCAATAAATACTATTTTGATGTAACAAAGTCAGTAGCATAACTGCTTTCTTCATCTTTTTTTGTGCAGAATTTGGCTGCATTATTATTATTGATTGATTGACTGATTTTTTAATAAATAGCCTTTACCAGATATATCTGATCCAGAGACAGTGAAGCAGCTAGGACCATTGTGTTGAAATGAGTAGTTCCTATGACTTAATCAATTGGATGCCATCAGCATTTTGAAGTCTTCCAGGAAAAATCTGCATGGTTAATAATAAAGCTGTTCTTTAATTCAAGAGTTTAAGGAGGTTCTGTATATGGAGACCTTTCTGACAATTGTTTGATATCTCTATTGAAATAGCTCTAGTCAGCTGGGTAAGGAGACCAGAGTCTGAACTGTAAGCCTGTGAATGTTTATTTACAGACAAATCAAATATAGCTCATATATCCCCTTAGAGACAACATCAAAAATACAATGTGGTAAGAATCACTGTCTTGTTTTAGGAGTTTTCAGGTAAAGATAGTTGTGTCACATGAATTAATTGCCTGTTGAGCCAGGGTTTATGAAATAATGTTTTCATATGCTTTGGGTTCAGTAATTTAGATTTTGGACTGTAAATCAGTCCCTATGAACAGGCTGTGCATTAATGTCCTTTATACACATCCAGTGGGGTATATATTGTATCTATTACAGAGATTTAGACCTTCTGAACATTGAAGCTAGAGAACAACCAAGCTTTTTCAGTCTGGTCAGCATAATTTTTTAGAGAATATTTACTGCATAGTGTCATATTAAGTTTGATGGTAAATAAATAAGGCAGCTCTGACTTGTTAGCTTTCATTCTCCACTGTTCAGGTTGGACTTTTAGCCTTCTGGGAACTGAGAGATTAATGCAAGCCTCTCTTCTCTTAGATTCCCTTCTTTGTTTCCTTTTATTTGTTTACTTTCTTTGAATTAGGCTGCCTCATCTACTTTTAGATTTTTAAATTCCCTAGAGGCAGGGACTGTGTCTAGGTTGGTTTTATGGAGAACACTCAGCATATTGTGGGGGTGTTATAAACATGCCATCTGTATCAATTTAAAATTCAGTTTCAGACCTCTTAGTACTTTCCTTTGTGTCTACTTGGTTATAGAAATCTGAACTGGAATAGAGGTGCTTAGCCATGTAAGGCTATATAAATCCATTAAGTACACATTTTTGTGGACGTATAATGCTTCTATAGTTCCAGTCAAAATCTGCCTTTCATATACAATATCTTATATTTTTATCTTTAAATTTAGATACCCCAATTAGTTTTTTTATTTGAATGTTAATCACATTGGAATAGAAAATTGCTTCACTGACAGATTACTTTTGTCTGGAGCATCTTTCACCAGTTTGATGGTATTTATTGCCTGATCTGTGTTTAGGTATAAGGTTAGTTTGTTTTAAGCTTACTTTGTCTCAAAGGAGAAGAAGGAAATTGGATCAACTATGTATTTCAATTTTAGATTTTAAAAGTCACTGGAAATGAAATTGGAAGATACACCCATACATTAGACACACACGCACACACACACACACACGCACACACCACATAGTGTGTTGACTATAATGAATTTCTTTTCATATATGGATTCATAACTAGTCTCATTGTTTGATAGACATCTGTTAACATTAGAAGATTTCTACATATTTCTGTTAGGTATATACCTGACAGTAAACTTGCTGGGTCATTAAGTATTCCTGTGTTTACCTTTGGTAGTTAATGTCAAACTTTGCCTCATTCACCAGCAGCATGAGAGTTCCAGTTGCCTACCATCTTTGCCAACACTTAAATTTTTTCTGGCTTTTTCACTTTAACTATTCTGCTGGGTTTGTGGTGGCATCACATTTTGGTTTTAATTACATTTTTCGTTGATGCCTAATGAAGCCAGGCCCCTTCTCATATATGTATTGGCTGTTTGGATAGTCTTGTCTTGTCTTGTCTTTTCCTTTCCTTTTCTCTTCTCTTTTTTCTTCCTTCCTTCCTCCCTCCTTTCCTCTTTCTTTCTTTCTTTCTTTCTTTCTTTCTTTCTTTCTTTCACAGTCTCTTTTATAAAGTGCCTATTCGAATCTGTCTTTTAAAAATTGATCTGTAGATAAAGATTTTATGTATTCTGGATGTGGTTCTTTTGTCAGATATGTATATTACAAATATTTTCTTCTGTTTGATGGTTTGCTTGCCGTGTAATACTTTTAATGTGTCTTTCGATGAACAAATGTTCTTGATTTTAGTCCAGTCCAAATTTTTTATTTTTTCCCTTATGGGTAGTGCTCTTTGTTTGTGTCCTGCTTAAGAAGTTTCTGTCTCCTCCAAGGTCATGAAGACATTTTATGTTTCCTTTTAAAAGCATTATTTTATCTTTTAAATGTAAACCTATGATCTATTTAGAATCCATAGAACCATATCCAAAGATATGGTTTGAAGTGGGAGAGGTCAAGGTTTATTTTTTTCCCATATGGATACCTAGATGACCATCTATTGAAAAAATTTTTCTTTTCCTCCACTAGAATCCTGCTGACTTCACTTTTAATTTTTGAAGGCTAGGTTTGCCATTGTTTTCTTTCCATTTGAAATACATTGATAAATAACGTAAATACTCATGGTCCCACTCATATGTCAGACACCATCACTTTTGCTTCTACATCAAAAGTGCTATTTGTTTATCAGAAATAGTGATAATATCCTAAGTTGGGTTTAAAGGATATATTGTCCATTTCTTTCATGTGCAACTCTCTGCAGTTAAACTTTATAGAGCCCTAGGGAGATACCACCCCATTAAAGTGTGTGAAAGATACCCCCTGGATTTGGCTTATGCCCTGTGTGGCAAAATGAGGCAGCCCTAACTGCTACTTGTAATAACTGGCTAATACAAAAACAAAATACATTAAGTTTTCTGTGCTGTAGCAATCCACCTTTTGCAAATAAGGGTTATTTTTATTTAAGTATAGTATTGTAGTGTGCCACAGGTTTAAAGGGGTAGAGTAGGAGATAGTCTTTGAGGTAGTATATGTGGCTTTCCCGAATTTACTAGATCATATAACCTTATTTATTAATGTTTCATACTTGTACTTATTTTTTATTTAAAAGGTAGTTAGTGTCAGTCCAGATATTCTATGCCAGTTCCTTACTAGATCACACTTCTGTCCTAGGAAGAAACTTTCTAAGATCCTTAGAATGTTCTAAACTTGAGTAGACACATTCAGAAGATGACTCTTGAGGTGTATGGCTACTCTTAAATGTATTTGCTTGGAGACAGAACCATTTTTAAGTTTCTAAGAATCTAGAGTCCCTCTTTACTATAGCTTTTAAACTGTGTCTTGTGAAGTTATTTTTTTCCACAAATCAGTTCTCCTTGAATTTCATGCCTCAGTTTAATCATCAACAAATATGCCTGACTGGTGACTTAGGAGGATTTTTATTAGCATCATAACCTGATATCATTAAGTCTTTAAAACATTGAGAGGGTAAAGGTGGGATAATAGTATAAAAACAGAATCATAATCCCTATTAGATAGGATGTGGAACTGCTTAATAAACGTTTGCTATAATTAGTCCACTGGTTAAATTAATCATGGGACAAAAAACAACAAAAACAAAAAACTCTGTCATTGCCACAAACTGCGACCCTATCCCTGGGCAGCTCTGTCACCAAGGATTGCCAGTGGTTGGAAGATACCCTACTTTGAGCCTGGTCAACTCAGCACAAACCCCTAACTCCTGTCAGAAAAGCAACCAAAAGCTGTATCCTGACATTAGGTCAGCAGCATCCTAAATAAACAATAAGGATGGAATATTTAGAGTTATGAGGTCTTCTAAACCAGAAAAAAAAAAAACAAAAATTACTAATGAGAATTTTGTGTGGCTTTGGCTATTTTACTAGAATATCATACATTCTGTAAATTGAAAATAGTTGCAGCAGTAGCATGATTTTTAATACTTTAATGATTAATATTCTTTTGAGATTCATTTTTAGGTATGATTATTTGTTACTTAAAAGGCCACCTCGGTGTTTTTAAGTGAACTGCACTCTTCTCTCTTAACACCTGTTATTACAATACTCTTTTTATTATATGTAGTCTACATGGCTACCTAAGGGAATAATTGATTCTGATTCTGTTGCCAAGTCTAATTATTTGCATTTCTTTAATGTTTTTATTTATTTTTGAGAAAGAGAGACACAGAGAGACAGATCATGAGCGGGGGAGGGGCAGAGAGTGAGCAAGACTCAGAATCTGAAACAAGCTCCAGGCTCCAAGCTGTCAGCACAGAGCATGATGCAGGGCTCCAACTGGAGATGAGATCATGAATGGAGCCAAAGTTGGACGCTTAACTGACTGAGCCACCCAAGCACCCTAATCATTTGTATTTCTAAAAGATTTAAATTTGAGTTGTCTATTCCCTGCTGATCATGTTTTTCCTTAAATTTTATTGGTTAGCTGAAATCATATCACACACCCTATATGAAAGGCATTGTGCTAAGGGTTATGGAGGAATCCATCAATAAAATGCAATAAAACCCTAGTTTAAAAAAAAAAAAACATTCTGGTAGAAGAGGAAAAGGAGGGAAGAAATAAGTTCTTATTATAATACATGCCAAATATTTAGGTACTTTTGCATTTTCATTCAATTTTCAATATAGTTCTTCAGGGTTACCAGTGATGTCCCCAGATGAGGCACTTGATACTCAAAGAGGTTAAGTTGCCCAGAGTCACACAGCTAGTAAAGGTTAGTGCAAGGCCAGATTTCATCCAAGTCTGACCCCAAAACTTGTGGTCAGTGACTGTTGAGAAGATGGCCACTATTAAGGAGAATGGGTAAATTTTGGGCATAGGGAAACAGAAAGAAGATTATTTTAGGAGAAAGAAAATTGTGAAGGCCAGAAAATTTAGCCTTATTACAACCAAGTAATCAGGTGAAACCTGACTAGATGCTCTCAAACTTTTGGTTCTTAGGACCTCCTTGTATGAAAAGCACTGAGGGCTTCAAAGAGCTTTTTTGTTTGTATGGGTTATATCTATTAATATTTACCATATGAGAAACAAAAACAAATTTAAAAATAGTAATTTAGAAATAACAAAACCATTACATATTAACATCAAGTAACATTTTTATTAAAAATAACTTTTCCAGGGGCACCTGGGTGGCTCAGTTGGTTAAGCATCCAACTCTTGACTTTGGCTCAGGTCATGATCTAACGGTTCATGAGTTTGAGCCCCACATTGGAGCTGCACTGTCAGTGCAGAGCCCGCTTAGGATTCGGTCTCTGTCTTTCTCTCTGCCCCACCCCCGCTTGTGCTCTCTCTCTCTCTCAAAATAAATAAGAATTAAAAAAATCAAAATCTAAGAATTAGATGATAGTTGAATCCTCATATCTGCTTAGGAATTCAGTCTGTTACAATATCACATGCCATATAACTGGAAAACTCCACTGTATACTCATGAGATATTGAGAGTGAAAAAAGGTAAATAACATGTTAGTTTTATCATGAAATTAATGCTGTCTGCATAGACCTCCTGAAGGTGTTTTAGAAAACCCATGGGACTTCTTTGGAGTATTATTGGGCAAGCTTGTGAAAGAGAACCCAATTGAGTATGTAGGGTTGAGTTCATTGGTTAAGTTTGGTTTTTTTTTTTTTTATTTTTTTTATTTTTTTTTTTAAATTTTTTTTTTCAACGTTTTTTATTTATTTTTGGGACAGAGAGAGACAGAGCATGAACGGGGGAGGGGCAGAGAGAGAGGGAGACACAGAATCGGAAACAGGCTCCAGGCTCCGAGCCATCAGCCCAGAGCCTGACGCGGGGCTCGAACTCACGGACCGCAAGATCGT
Source organism: Panthera pardus (assembly GCF_024362965.1). NCBI lineage: Eukaryota > Metazoa > Chordata > Mammalia > Carnivora > Felidae > Panthera > Panthera pardus. Next base: position 19,594,527 of record NW_026526788.1, read on the forward strand.
GACCTGGCTGAAGTCGGACGCTTAACTGACTGCGCCACCCAGGCGCCCCGGTTAAGTTTGGTTTTAATAAACAATGTGGGAGCCACTGAAATTTTCTAAGGGAAGATGAAATAGAGCTGTGCTTTTAGAAGATTATTCTACACATAATGCATAGATTTGGGAAGCAATTGTAGTTGTACTATAATTGGTTGTTGAGGTAACTGTGATAAGCAGTGTAACAGATATTGAGAATATATTGTCCTCTTCATCTGACTATACATGAAGGACAAGAGAAAGAGTCAAAATGATGCTGAGATTTTTGAGCCTTGTGACTGGGAGACTAATACTCTATTAGTAGATCTAGGAAACACAGGAGAAGAAGTAAGCTTGAGAAGGAAAGTAGTGGATTAAGTTTTAGAAAAATGTACAAAATCTACAAAAAAAATGTTTTACGTTATTATTACGTTGAAATAAATTTAGTCTTAGAGAAAAGTTACAAAAAATGATACAAAAAATTCATATGTATCCTTCACCTATTTTTCCCTAATATCTACAACTTACATAACCATAGTACATCTATCAAAATGAAGAAAGTAACATTAAGTACAATACTATAAACTAAACTCCTGACCTAACTCAGATTTCACCAGTTTTTCTACTGTTCTTTTCCTATTTGAGGATCCATTCTGGGACCCCACACTGAATTTATTTGTTATGTCTCCTTAGTACATATATTGTATATGTACTAAGATATGTACTAAGATAGTTCCTCGGTTTTCCTCTTATAAAAATTATTTAGTGAAAAGAGAAGATGTTTATTATAAGTGTAGTGGAAAAAAGTGTCTTTTCATCTTTTTAAAAATGCCTAAGAACCTGAGTAAAATTTCACTATTTTTTCTTTAAAAAGTTACAAAAGTGGGCACCTGGGTGGCTCAGCCAGTTAAGCATCCGACTTCGGCTCAGGTCATGATCTTGCAGTTTGTGAGTTCAAGCCCCGGGTTGGGCTCTGTGCTGACAGCTCAGAGCCTGGAGCCTGCTTTGGATTCTGTGCCCCTCCCTCTCTCTCTGCCCCTCCCCTGCTCTCAGTCTGTCTCTCTGTCTCTCAAAAATAAATAATAAAAATATTTTTAAAAAATAAATGGTTTTAAATGCTTTGTCTTTGAGACCTTTTACCTTTAGTCAGTGTGAGGTAAAAGCATGGCCATGAGGAGGCCTAGGCAAGGGATTAAAATGAAGCAGTTATTTGGAGACTACCTATAGTGTACATCCTAGATTTCGAGGTACTTGGTGGAATAGGAAGAAGTGTTCAGGAAGTCAGAGCCAGGGTCGGGTTGTGAACTGTATTTTAGAGTGGCTTCCATGAGCAGTAAGAAATGTGAAGTTAGGTTTTGGCTCTTACATGAGGATCTTATGGACTTGAGCAATTTGTATAATTCAGTGATGATTCTTAAAGAGACAGTGGAGAGAGGAGCAAAGGAAGAGATTACTAATCCTAGAATTTCCTTTTGAAATAACATAAGAATCACTAAATTATTTTTAATAGAAAATTTATGTGGCTGTGATGATAGAAGTAGATAAGTAAGAATGTCAATTAAATCAGAAAAACTATAAATCAATAATAAGACAGTTTTTGAAAAACTTGGAGTAAACTAAATCAGAAGAGACAATTTAACAAGGATCAGTGGTTCTTGTTTTGTGTGTGTGTGTGTGTGTGTGTGTGTGTGTGTGTGTGTGTCCTATCTTAAAAGTACACTGGCTGCTGAATAGACTAAGAACAAAAGGGTGGGGTTTTGGTTTCTTTGGTTTTAGTTTTTGTTTGTTATATATTTCACCCCCTTAGCAAGTCTCAGAATTCCTCATTTTTCTTTATTCAGTTTTGGAATCTGTAGTTTTCTGGGTGAGGGAGAGTATATTTTGAGCCTTTTGTTTTCTGTTGGTTCTGTCTGTAGCTAGACAAAATAGTTTCATTTATATATTTCCAAATATATCAGGGCATTTTCTAGAGATGTGGTTTAAGAAAGGTATAGAACCTTAGATATTTAGACACCTAAAAAGTCTAGGATGTGTTAGTCTCCTCACCTAAGCATTAGTGTCATTATTAGTAACTAATGATCAATCTCACTGTTAAGAATGTTTGATGTACTGTCAGCTGCTTCTTTCCTATAATAAGTGAGCTTTAAATAGACAACTTAAGAACGTAACCTTTACAGTTCAGTTGTGAGATTTTTTCTCTTGTCCTGAGCTCTAACTGCTCCTAACAGGAGGTGGAATCAGGGCACAAAAATATAAAAACAAGATAACCTTTATTTTTCTATAATATGTTAAGGAGATTTGAAGAACAGTTTAACATTTAAAATTTGAACATGATTCAAGGCTATTAAAAATAAAATTAATATGGAGTTGTTAGTATACAAAATAAATTTATGTATTTATATATATTTGATATATTCACACATACAATAGTTCTGTAAAAGCTGTATGGAAGTTATTTATAACTTCCAGTTTTTTAACTATGGAAACTCATTTTCTAAATAACTAGTTTTGTAGTTAAGATAAGGGCAAACTAGTCCTATTTATCCATTTACACTAATGTTTAGAAAACTCAACGTGATTAATATTTTCAGAAGTAATCTCCTAAAAGCCCAGATTAGAAAACTATTAAATAAAGCACAGTCATCTAAAATGGATCTTGACTTGGGAACACCCCTCCCCCAGTCATTTAAACTGTTCAATAATTGCATTCTGCTACTAGAGAATTGGACAGTTATCCATTCCATATTAACGTAACATTTACTTGAATGCTTACTACATGTCAGGGATTGCTGTACATTTCACATGTATCATTTCTCTTGTTTGTTATAGAAACTATGGATAAAGGTACAAATGCCACTTTACATTGAAGAAAACTAAGGTTTAGAGAGGAAAAAAAAATGTTTTGCCCAAGATCATATGGCAAGTGAGTAATGGCACCTGGACTTGAAGTTCCAAGCCTTGCTTTTTGACCATTTTTGCTAAGTCAAAGACTGAAATCTTCCTCTTTATTGTTCAACTATACCTGGAGCAAAGAAGCTGCTAACTGTGTTAAATTCTTATCAGGAAGAAGAATATAGCACCAGCTGTGAAGATAACAGCAACAAAAACAAAATGAAAGTACCAAGATATACTGGAGAAGATTTGGAAGAAGGAGACCAGAGTTTGCATTTGGCTCAGTTTTAAGCTCATATGTCACTTTCTTAGGAAGGCCTTTCCTACCACATCCTCTTCCATATTTGTCTCTGTTAGAACACTGAACTCATTGCTGTAATTATACAGTGATTCTAAGGTGCACATATTTTTCATTGTAGCATGTCTAAAATCTGGATTCATCTTATAATTGATGGTATCTTAATTGGTAGCATTTCTTCTTAATTGTTGGTACAGAAAATAAGGATGTAATTTATGTTCAATGGCATCTTAGATTTGATGAAACACAGTATTTAAATGTGTTCCCATGGAAAGGTTTATATCATTCCAACAGTTTTAAGTACCAGGTAGAGACAACGATTTTCCAGTTTCTAACCTAGTTCTCTTTTAAAGTCCAGATCTGCATGCATGATTAACTGAATCTCCCTTTGATACCACAGGGATCCCTGTTTCAATATGTGTACTTTCCAAACAAACTTTGTCTTTTAGTATTCCATCTCAGTAATGGAATCTACATTTGTGAAGCTAAAAAGCTAGAAGTTTGCCAGGTTTTGAATCCTACTTCTACCCTATACTAGTTATAAAGAGACACAGTGAAACGTTTGCCTTTATTCTTCACCTGTAAGATGGGTACCATAATAACACCTACCCCCTGAAGTGGTTAGGACAATAAAACATGGAGTACATGTTAGCTGCCACTAATCTTCATGATAAATATCTGTGACCTCTCTCCTTAACTCTATACATGTAATTTCATCATGAAACCCTGTGAGAGGTAAGCTCTTCAAAACATCTCATTTCTATCCACTTTTATCTCATTGCTACTTCTCCACCCCAAGCCCTCATTTTTCTCACCTATACTAATAGCTTCTCCTCTTTTGCATCTCTAATCTGTTCTATACAAAGACCAGTCAGCCATCTTTCAAATCAGGTCATGCAGCTTCTTAAAACCCCCAATCCTTGGTATGATGTGTATTGTTCTCAGTTGTCTGCCTGGCCTACATTTTCAGCCTCATCTTTTGCCACTCTACCTCACAGTGTCACTCATTTCTCCCAAAACAAATTCCCATTCATCCTTATTTTTCAACTTAGATGCCACTTCCTCAAAGACATTCTGATCTTCCAAACTTGAAGTGGGTACTTCAGTCCTAATGTATAATCTTTTATATTGAATTTATACCTTTCAAATTTGGGGTGAAGGTAAGGAAGTTAAATGATTTCTCCAAGGCTTGTGATGCTAGTTATGGCAGAACTAGAATGTCAACCCAGGACTGGCCAACTGTCATTTCCATGATCCTTCATTTTCTTCCTTGAGAGCAGAAAAGAGCATATGAATCAATGTGCCAGGCTTTCAAATATGGCCTGACTTCTCTCCTTTCTTTCCATTTAATCTTCAGGTTGTTCTTTCAATATCCATTTGGCTGTCAGCCATCACTCCCAAAGTAGATTGTAAACCTACTGAAGTCGTTCTTCATATATTCTTATAGTATAGGTGCTTTTTTTTTTTTTTTTTTACATGAGAGAGCATTTGCATGAGCAAGGGAGGGGCAGAGAGCGAATCCCAAGCAGGGATGGGGCTCAATCTCATGACCATGAGATCATGACCTGAGCTGGTATCAAGAGTTGAATGCTTAACAGACTGAGTTACCAAGACACCTCTATAGCATTCTTATATATCTAGCACTTACATAAATTACTTTGCGTACAGTAGATACTCATAAATATTTTTGCCTTAGGAATATTAGAGAAAAACTATTGTAATCAATTTAATTTTTTCAAGGTTTGGAGCTATCTCACGAAGGAATTTCATACCTCCCATCCTCTTCTACCAATCAGTAACAGTACATTGGCTGTTTCATATTTTGAATAGAACTGCCTAAAATTATTTTGAAGTAATTTGTGTCTATTCTATACAAAGACAATAGTTTGTGTCTTCATGAATTATTATGATTGTGTCACTGGAAAAACAATTAACCTTAAGTATTTTTGCTTTGCTACAGGAATTAAGTGATCTACAACGTGACCCACCTGCTCATTGTTCAGCTGGACCTGTGGGAGATGACTGTAAGCATTGCTTTCTTGCTAGGATTTTGCTACCATTAATGATATAGGTTTGAACACTTGTTAATGACTCCAAAACTCCTTTGTTTGTTTCAGTGTTCCACTGGCAAGCAACTATTATGGGACCTGTAAGTATGATTCACAAATATGAAATTAATTCTCTCAGCCATACTTCATTCTTGCCATTTCACCTTTGATCAGATGTTTGTAGCTAAGGTGGAGTTTTTTTGTACTCTGAATCACTCAGGAAGAAAAATACAGTTAAAGGATTTATGATAATTTTCTAAAGCAATGGTGGCAAATACTTGCTAGGATCACTGTGATTTTTCCTTTGCCACATCCTTGATCATTACACATAGTCATGGATCATGCATAGTGCAACCAGCTGTGTGTTTGCTTTATCTGTTTAAAAAAAAATTTTTTTTTAACGTTTGTTTATTTTTGAGACAAAGAGAGACAAAGCATGAATGGGGGAGGGTCAGAGAGAGGGAGACACAGAATCTGAAACAGGCTCCAGGCTCTGAGCTGTCAGCACAGAGCCGACACGGGGCTCAAACTCACGGACCGCGAGATCATGACCTGAGCCGAAGTCGGCCGCTTAACCGACTGAGCCACCCAGGCGCCCCATCTGTTTTTAAACACAAAAGTCAGTTGTTCAGAACTAAGCATTATTCTCACATCACCAAGTTTTGTAGGTTAGAAATGAGTCTCATTAACTCAGTAATGGAATACCTGCAAGTAACAAGCACCAGTTTACAATAACTTTCTTCACTGTTCGCATGTGTGAGAGAACGGATGAGATACTGCAATGGATCTGTCTTTGCCACCTCACGATTGGTTGTTTTTAGTTTTGGTGTATTGTACTGAACTCAGAATTACCTGTGATTTTATGATTGGCTTTTCTTAACACTTAACCACCTTTGTTAAGATTATTTCTTTCTATACCTAAGAGGCAGTTATGACTTGAAACAGGCTTTTCTTTCGTGCACAAAAAACTGATTGCATAAGAATGGGCATTGACAACCTTCTGGGTGAGAGTATACTAGTAGCATGTTTCCATGAACATCATTCTCTCTTCCCTCCCCTGAAAGAGCTGTATCTAGTAAGCCATAGAGGTTTTAATCATATTGCCTTGTGTTTCACTTTTAAAAACAATAGCAATTACTGAATTTTCAGAGCTGGAGTCCTCGGAAAATGTCTCAAATTACTAAATTGTTATATTAAGTTAGCTTACCAAAGGGTAAAATGCAATATATTTATTTAAATAACAACAGTAAGAATCTAGGTATTTGTTTTTCATTGCTTACTAAGAACCTTCAAAATACTATTATTAAAAGGCCCACCCTAACCACTTGAATTATAGCCCTTCACAGATATTTCTTAGGTGAATCACATGTAGCAAATGGTTACAAATGATGTTACTCATCCCCCCTTTATTTTAGTAATGCATACATGCCACTCTATAATATGATTTGAATATCTGAGCAGACCATATCTGTTGATTGTAATTACTTACATTTTCCACATTCCTTATAATTTTTGATGAACTAGAATTAAACTAGTAAGAATAATTACACTGTACAGTTTTCTAATGTATATGCAGAAACTTAAGGAAGTAATGATAGTCTTGCTGTTATTACCAAAGTGGTAGTTTAACATGATAAATTTAATTAAATATAAAGGAGTCAAAATAGAATTTTAGGGTTTAACTGTTACTAAGTGAAGATTGGAGGTCTGCATTGTGTGTTACTTAGCCTTTCCTTTTTATAACTTGGTCTTTTTAGTTTATCTCTATTCTTGCCCCTTTCTTATAGGACTATCAGAACTTAAGTTTTATAAATAAAAAGGTAAACATAGCCCTAACCTTTTTTCCCATACTGATTACTGTTGCAGAAAATTCTTCTTTTCTCAAAGCAATCTTGCGTGTATACTGATCTTTAAAAATCTTTACTCACAAACAGACCTGTTTGAGTAAGTCACACCACTGTGTGTGTGCGATTTTTATGTTTAACCATCATGATTGTTGTCTTCCTTCATACCTGCAAAGGGAAACCTGTTTTCAAGGTAAATGATTTGAACTTATGACAAAATGATGGCTTTTTTTTTTTCAAATATATTTGGGGGGAAATCATCTTAGGTTATTAAATAAATATAATAACCAAACACTGATGCAAATATTTGTAATTTCAGCCTGATAGCGCCTATCAAGGTGGAGTCTTCTTTCTCACTGTACATTTTCCGACAGACTATCCTTTTAAGCCACCAAAGGTATTTTTAGTTTTATGATTGGTGTGACTCCTTTATCAGGGATTTTACTTTCTACCCCAAGATATGTTCATGATATCAGAGACTTTGGGTAGATTAGCATGTTCAAACTATTCTGTAAAATCACTGTATCTAAAATATGCTTTCTTACTCAAATATTGGACTATATCTGTAAAACAAAAGGTGGTATCTGATATACTATAAATTAGCTTCTTTACCTTTTTTTCCCCCCTCCTCATTAGATATATATGTAGTTTGGGAAATTTTTTAATGGTCAAAAATCAGACTTTTCTTTTTTTTTTTTTTTTTTAATTTTTATTTTTAATGTTTATTTATTTTTGACAGAGAGAGAGAGAGACAGAGCATGAGCGGGGGAGGGGCAGAGAGAGGGAGACACAGAATCCGAAGCAGGCTCCAGGCTCTGAGCTGTCAGCATAGAGCCCGACGCGGGGCTCGAACTCACAGACCGTGAGGTCATGACCTGAGCCGAAGTCGGACACTCAACCGACTGAGCCACCCAGGTGCCCCCAAAAATCAGACTTTTCTGTTCAGAGGATTATCTTTCCAAAGTTGACCTTATTTCTCAGTTCTTAAGTATTCAACAAAAATTTATTGAGCACCTCCAATGTTCTGTTACATTGGGGACTACAAAAGTAAATATGACACAGCCCCTTTATTAAGTATGGTAGGGAAAATAAAAACATGTTCTTATTAAATTAAATTTAGACTAGACCTGAAGAGAAAATAAATGATGGTGACATCAAGGAGGGACAGATTTGTTAACAAATTCTGTCACTTGAAATAATTATTTTATATTTTTAAGAACACCTGATTAACATTATATTTATGAAACAATATAACAATAACTCTTGTGGAAGATTAGAATTGTTAGCAGATTCCTTAGGATAAGTAATAGGCTGAGGCCCCTCAACTTGCCTCTGGAACAATGTCAGCACTCTATTTGTAGATCCAGGCATCACTTGTAAGTATCAGTGATTTTCAAATTAAGAAAAGGATTACTTTGAGGGATGATGGAAGCCATGGTTAATTATTCAGGTACTACTCAGCCAGTCATACCAGCTATCATGGATTGTCACATTTTTGTTTTGTTTTTAGATTGCTTTCACAACAAAAATTTACCATCCAAACATAAACAGTAATGGAAGTATTTGTCTTGATATCCTGAGGTCACAATGGTCACCAGCTCTGACTGTATCAAAAGGTAATTTCATTTATCAGATTTATAACAGCTGATAACAGTGAGACAAAAAATATTTAGGGACTAAATATTTAGGGAAGTATTAGCAGAAGTATTCAGGGACTAAAGTTAAAAAAAAAATCTGTGTTTTCTCCTGCTTTGATTTTGCTTTTCTTACCTAGTTCTTCTATTACTCTTTTGCTTTTAGCAATTAACTTATGGGGAGGGGTTGATGGGCAAATATAAATGATAAAATGAGAGAAATCTTAAATGTTAGAGCTAGAAATTTGGATAAGCCTGTTGACATTTTGCCCCTTTAGTTTGGGCTTTAAAGAGAGAGACAGAGATAGAGTAAAAATAAGATTTTGGGACCAGCTGCCTCATTTATTATGTGGGATTGTTGATGTAATGAGTAAAGCTTTATATCTTTTACTTCATCTAGGAAATACCTGATTAGGCTGAAAACTGATTTAAAATGAATGACACATTTCACTCTTTAGAATAATGCACTACATTTAGCATGTTATTCTAAACTTTGAATAATCAATAACATTATTGTAATGACTGATAACATAATCCCTGCGGATTCTCATCTTTCACAGATATATAGTTTTGTTCTTTGCTAAATTATCAGATATGTACCCTAGACTATCTGAAGCCTTTTTGTTATTAGCCAATACTATTTGCTGTGCCAGCCCTCTTAATTCATGTCTTGTTTCTCTAGCAGAAGAGAACCTGACTGTTCAAAATATTGTTTTGAGTTAGAAGCATCTGCCCCTGAAGTAATTTGGTAGTTTTCCCTTTTTGTAAAATTTTTTTAAAATTTAGGAAAACTTATTTCTCTTGAAGGATTCAGGGGAGGAATCTATGGTCATTTAAAATGTCTTTTAAATAAATGCTATCTGAATGTTTAACTTATTTTTTATAAAAGTGATAAGGATTATAGGAAGCAGCATCCACAGCCATAATTATTTCAAATATTAGGTAAGTAGTAGCCCTTCAGGTCAGCTAGTTATTATGACTGGCAGCTTTTCTGACCAAAAATATTTGTTTAAAATGTTCATGTCGATTCTAGTGCCTTTTTAAAAAATCTCACATAGTGTAACTGTTATGCAGTAGATGTAGGAAAAATTTTCTGTTGAAGGGTTATTCAAATTAATATACTCTTTTCCTGGAATGGTATCACAAAATGAAATTCATTTGGCATAAGTGCTTAAGTACTTACACATATAAAAGAAATGGCAGACTGCCAGATGTTAAGCATTTATCTCCTAACTCTTGCAGCTTTTTATAAATATTAATTAGTATGGTTGGCTTCTGGAAACTATCCTTTAAGAAGAATTTCTAATAGCCTCAGTTTCCTCATCTGTAAAATGGGGATTATAATAGTATTACCATATAAGGTCACTATGCATCTGGCACATAGTAAGCACTCAAATGAATGTTAACTATTACTACCTTTTTCCTTATCTTAAAACATTTGATTTGTGTGCATGATCGTGAAATAAGGGCACCTGGCTCTTGACAGCAAGAGTGGGGAATGAAGAACTTCCCTCTTGGTTATTTTATAGGGTAGCTTATACTTTTGTTCATTTGTGCATTTTTCACTTTTTAATATTTTAAATGGTTTATTTTGCTTTTTATCATGAGTTTAGTATGGAAACTTTCTAGGGATGTGGGCCCAGATAATCTACCCTATTGGTTTAATATACAAGGCATAAAATTTCACTGGGCAGATAAGGAAGATGAATAAAATATTAGTTTTCTCATTAGCCCTGAGCAACCCCTTGTCTGTATCATTTAAGAATTAACTCTGCTTTATGCATTCACTTGTGGATTTGTAAGAGTAGGAAAAGGTAAAGGAACATAGAGGTGGGTGAAGATGAAATATTGTTCCAAAGACTCCTTGTACCCCCTCAGAAGTGGTAGCATGCAATTGAAGCAGAAAAATGAGGAACCAGAGTCCTTGTTCCTTACTTTTTCAGATACTTAGATTTTTTTTTTAAATGTAGCTATTTGAATTTGTATTTTGACATGGCAGTAAACAACTACTTTTTCAATTTTCACTTATATTTTAATATACTATACAAGCTATGTATTGATAACTGTTCACATTATGTTTAAATGAGTGATACAAATGTGTATGGAATAAAAGATTCATTAAAAAATCTGACAAATGTTTCTTCTTGGTAGGCAAACTATAGCACCAAAGTAAAAAAGTGCATAAACATGAGTCCGAAATGGTTTTTGGACTGTTAACTGTAATTTGATTGCTTTAATTTGAATTGATTAGAACATAGATCTTCTGCATTAGATAATTTTCTCATTAAAATACAAAAATATCTCTAAGAAATATCTAAAGTTAGGATACGTTCTAACAATGTTTTGAATTAGGTACCATATTTGGGGTGTATACATATTACCTAAAAATATTTTTGTAGAGAACTCTTGAGTTTAAATGTTGTTAATAGTTACTTTAGAGATGCACATTTTTTAAATAAGTAGAAATTCAAATAGAATTTAAAACTTCAAAAGTTTTAGTAATTTTTTATTATATACATTGTATGGTAATTTTATAATTTTAAATATTAAAAATACTTGCTCCTAACCAAAGATAATCTAAAATGTAATTTAATATGTTTATTTTATTTTGTTTTCTTTGTAAGTTCATTGTCTATATTCAGTAAAGTCATTTTCATACATGTGATTGTATAAAATAGATCATTATCTAATGTGATGTTCTCTTTTCAATCTAGTTTTATTGTCCATATGTTCTCTACTTTGTGATCCTAATCCTGATGACCCCTTAGTACCAGATATTGCACAAATCTATAAATCAGACAAAGAAAAGTAAGTGTTTACTTATATTAGTTTCTGCTTAGAAGTATTTCTAGGTAGTCTGCCAAAACATAAGTATTATTAATATATTTAAGTCCATTTAATTGTGCTTATTATCTTTCCAATGGAAGATATTGTTCCTTTTAAAATTTTTTTAAAATCTTTTTTAAATCTTTTAAAAATATTTTTATAAAAAATATTGTTCCTTCCTACATAGTGTTTAATCCTTTACTATTTAATAGTACATGTTTATATTTGCATGATATGTCATGTTTTTTGATAGAAAGAACTATCCATAGTTCTAGGTAATAAATTTAAAATAAAAGTATTTGATAATTGGAAAGCATTGAATACTATATTCCTTATCTTCTCCCCAGAAGAGAAGATATCCCTAACTGCCTCCACCCTGACCTAATTTTCAAGCTGCCTCATTTTGCTGGTACCATTGATTCATTTACAGTTTACAGATTAATGCCCATTCAGGGTTGGCTTTTATAGATTTGTTAGAAATTGGTTTCTTCATTTTTTTGTTAATAACTTAGGTATTTTTTTATATTGGTTGTAGAGAAATCCATCAGTTAAAAAATCACTTGTTTTCTGTTTTATTTAATGTATGGTCTAAGTCACATTGACCCAATAATTGGCATATGAACGATTATTGCAATTAAGTGTAAGATGGTAGAATATACAGTTTTATGTAAACAGGTCTTCTAAAAGGTTCAATTTGTATGTTTTTACTATATCCCTTTTGTATGCCCACAGATACAACAGACATGCAAGAGAATGGACTCAGAAATATGCAATGTAAAAACAAAAAAAATTTTCATATATACCAGAGTACTGTAAAATCTAGGTTTTTTCCAACATTAGCAGTAAATTGAGCACTGTTTACTGTTTCATTGTACCATGAAATCTTTGATTTTTATCCATTTTACATGTATTTCTGAAGCAAGACAGACTTCCAAAAATACCCTTAAGACTGTGATGAGAGCATTTGTCATTTTGTATGCATTGAGAAAGACATTTATTATGGTTTTTAAGATACTTGGACATCTGCATCTTCAGCTTACAAGATCTGTAGTGCATCTGAAAAGCAACCAAATTATTTTTTGCTGAAACTAGATGTTTTTACATGAGAAATACTGTATGTGTTGTCTAAGATGTTATCAGTTTTATAAATCTGTATTCAGATTTCATTCTTTGTTAGCTCACTTTATAATTTGTATTTTTTTACTGTATAGACTAAATATATTCTATGTACATGTACCTAAACTCGTTACCTTTTTCCTGTGAACAGTATTGAAAAAACCCAACAACTGGTAATTAAATGAATTAACTGTCTGTCTCCCTTGTTTTAGGGTATTCTGTAGATTGAGTGCAGATTTCTTAAACCTGAAATGATCTTTACACTGTAATTCTCAGTATCCTGATTATGGAGAAACACTTGTTTTGATTTTGTTATACTTGACTTAACTTTATTGCAATGTGAATTAATTGCACTGCTAAGTAGGAAGATGTGTAACTTTTATTTGTTGCTATTCACATTTGAATTTTTTTTTCTGTATAGGCAATATTATATTGACATCTTTTACAGATATTAATGTAGCTTTTTCCATATAAATAAAATGCTTTTTCTACTATTTGTCTTGATTACTTAAAGAAATAAATTATCTATAAGTAAGGATAAAAACTATAAAATTTTGCATGAAAATTAATTCCAAATTGTGGAAATGAGGTCTGTTGTATTTAGCATTAATTGCCATTGATTCTAAAAATTCTATTTCTTTAGGTTTGTATCTGTTTACTGTATTAAAAGTCTAGAGGATGATATACATTGGTCCCTTGTTATAGAAGAGAATTTAGAATATGCTGAGGTTTGTCTTGGATCACATTTTAAATGGATTATTTACTAAAGTACTGTGATGAGTATAAGGCAGTGTCACCCACATTGAAGAAAGCATAGACCTGAAAAATACATTAGTTTAATTCATTAAAATGCCCCTCTAGATGAAATGGACATTGTATTTCTTAACATTTTAAAAGCTAGGATTTTTATCATTTGGTGTCATCACAGTTTGAAAGAGGACATCCAGTTTTTACTAAAGATGTTATAAAGAAAATTCTAAAATGATGCTTTCCTCTGTTTTTATAAATTTCCAGTTAAAAAGTGATTTAAATAAACAGGTTATCTTTGCAGATTTTAAAGAAAGCTAGAAAGTTTAATGTTTTAACTTGAAAAAAATACATTTCTAATTATTTAGCATGCTTACCAAACTTGAGTGGGTGTCATTTTTAAGAAGAGTTGTAGCTCTTTGGATTATTGCAGTAGCTGTGTAAGTGTACAAGAATCTGTGATTGATGTAGTCATTAGCAAAGCATTTAAATCACTTAAGTATTTTATCATGGATCATTATTATTAAAGTACAAAATAACCTGTTGTTAGAAAATGTGTTTTTATAAATGAATGTAAAAATAATTAAATGAATTGTGAAGTGGATGTTTAAGAAAATAGAGGCTTAAAAAGTACTATTAAGTAATGTCTTGAAACAGACATATCATGAAAAACACTGCTTTACTACCTATATGATTATAAGCTACATTCACCCAGAATTTGAACACTCAACATCATTAGATTTCAGTATTTAGTGTATTTTGATAGTAAAGGATTTTGTTTCTTGAATATCTTCCACTTTTTTAAAACTTTGATTTGTGTGGCATTTATTTTTGGAAGTGGCTTTTTTTTTTCCTTTATTAAAGTTTTTGAAAGTTGTCTAACTTGTTTGCCTTTGCTTACATCTGAATTATACGACCAGATTCTGGAAGAGTGAACACAAGTTACCATACTTAAATAAAAACCTTAAGAGTTCAACAGTGGCATAATGATTAGCCAGGTCACCATTTTGGTTATGTTGTTTTTGCTTAATGCTGACAAAGAGTGCATCAATTACCTTGTACAACTGCAAGTTCAAAGCAGGGAACTTCCTCCATGGATTAATCATTAATTTAGGGACTGCTTTGGAGTGAAGAAAATGAATAGTCTTTGGAGATTTAGGATTTTAACCTTTTGAAGTCTTGGGTGGTCCAAGACAGTTGGAAACCATATTCAAATTGGATTCTGGACACTTGTAACTGCCACATATAGTAAATCAGTAATACAAGTTGTAAGGGTAACCTGACTTGCATCCCCCAACTAACTCAAAAGCATGTGGTTCCTGTGGTACAGGCTTTATACCTACCTATGTAAACCATATATGATTATTCATTTTTGCTTTAAGTTATCCCCTTGCCCCCCATCCTTAAACTATTTAAGGAAGGTGAAAAATTTACTTTGTAGATCAACTACTTATAAATTGCAAAGAATCATAAGGTATCAGGTGAGAAAGAAACACAGAAACAAGAGGAACCCTTGTTTGGGTTCAAAAGAGTAACTTTTTAAAAAACTTGAAAAAAATGTCACGTAGTTTTTCATTTCTTTTATTACTTTATCACAGTGATCTGTTTATCTTTGTATATGATTCAGTCATTGATGTTATGCAGGATCCTGCTCTCACAGTTCTGTATTTTTAAGATGGAAAGATTGGGATATTAATTTTCCTCTTAGATTAAAAGAGATTGTTGGTCATGAAAGAGATTGTTGGTTTGATAGAGTAGAGTATCCTACTCTATCAAAGTAGGATTTTCAAAAAATGTTTGCTTAAAACAGAGGCTTAAATGCAATTCATTAGCCCTAAAGGATAATGCAGGTCATTTGTGAAAGTTCTCATTTAAAAAAAAATTTTTTTTATTATGTTTATTTAATTTGAGAGAGACAGAATGTGAGTGGGGGAGGGGCAGAGAGAGGGAGACAGAATCCAAGCAGGCTCCAGGCTCTGAGCCCTCAGAATAGACCCAACACGGGCTCGAACTCACAAGCAGGGAGATCATGACCTGAGCTGAAGTCTGACACTTAACCGACTGAGCCACCAAACACCCCTAAAGTTCTCATTTTTTTTTTTAATGTTTATCTATTTTTGAGAGACAGAGAACGAGCAGGGGAGGAACAGAGAGAGAATGAGACACAGAATCCAAAGCAGGCTCCAGGCTTTGAGCTGTCAGCACAGCCTGATGCGGGGCTCGAACCCACGAACCGTGAGGTCATAACCTGAGCAGAAATCAGTTGCTCAACCGATTGAGCCACCCAGGTGCCCCGTTCTCATTTTTTTAATAGTGCTTCTCTAATAGTTCTAATAGTTGCACAGATGAGAGACGATTCATCTGATTTCACTTGTAAAAATTGCTATGTATAGATAACTAGTCGTGTGTGTGTGTGTGTGCTCGTTGAGTGATGTTGGCAAACTTCCTACACACTTGATGTGCTTTCACCAGAAGTTTTTTCAGTAGTAGTGATAATTAAAAATTTGTGGACAGCTGATGTTTTTGGTTGTAGAAATAATCTAGTGTAAAAGTATCTTCAGGACAACCTGAGTATTAAACCACTTAGTTGTATTGTATTACATTTAAATTTCTGCTGCCATTATCCTGTTATATATAAGAATGTAGTTTTAAATTATAAATGAATTGAACTAATAGAAGGAGGGAATATTCACCTAAAACTATTAGCATTTGGAGGCATTTTTATACAATAAGATATATTTCTTTAAAAACTTACTTTAGCACTCTATTAGGTTCTACTTGTAGAGGAAGGGATGTGCCTTTTTTACCTCAGGAGGAAGTTGCCTTTATTATTCTGAGTTATGCTTTCCCCATATAATTTATTTGTGTGACGATCTCTTTACTGCAAAGGATCACGATGAGTTGTGTATGAAATACAGTATTGTAAATTCTTAATATACATATTATGAGAAACAGTTGTGACACCACTTGTGTTAGCACTTCTGACCCACTCGTTTTAGCAGTCCCGTGAGCACCCACACATTCAACGTGTCAATGTAATTCATAAGACTAAGCATGTGGTCATACTCCTAGCTAAAATTTATTATAGTGACACAGTGAAGATACACAGCTGGATCAGAAAGAGGAAAAGACTAGAGTCTAGAGGAATCCATGTGCAGGCTTCCTATGCTGTCCTTGAAGGGGCCACATTGAGTGCACTCCCTCCAACAATGCATTAACCTGGGCACACTGTTTCTCCCTAGGGAAACCTGTTTAAAATTCAAAGTCCAGAGTTTTTATTGGAGACTAAATCATATAGGCACATTTTGCCCTCCAAAATCCTAATCTCCCAAAAGAAAAGCAAGTATTCACCATAAATCATATTGTTTTTAAACAGTCTTATCAGGCTAGCACAGCCTATACAACCTTTGCACATAAAGAAAATTTCAGAACCAAGTTCTAGATGCCTGCTGAGGGTCAATCTTGTAAGCAAGCCCTTCTAAAGATCAGGCCTGCACCGTTTGTTGAAAAGACTTTTCTTTCCCTTTGAATGGTCATGGTACTCTTGTTGAAAATCAACTAGACACAGGTTTATTTCTGGACTCTATATTCTACAGATCTACATGCTTTATGTTAGTACCATACTATATTGATTACTGTAGCTTTGTAGTAACTTCTGAAATCAGGAATTATGGGTCTTCCAAATTTGTTCTTTTGTGATAGTTTGACTCTTCACGTCCCTTGTGATTCCAAATGCATCTCAGGGTCAGCTTTTCCACTTCTGCTGAGATTTTAATTGGGATTGTATTGAATCTATAGAGAGGTTTTAGTAAAGACATCTTTTGTTCTGGTTATTTATTGTTGAATGACAAATAACCCCAAATTAAGTAGTGTAAAGGAAAAACCTTTTTTATTATGCTCATGGATTCTGTTGATAAGGATTTGGGATGGGGCACAGTAGGGATGGCTTATCTATTCCATGATACTTAGGCCTCAGTTGGGAGCAACTAGGGACTGGAGGCTTAAACCATCAGGAGGTTTATTCACTCAGATGTTGGCATCTGGACAAGTATTGTCTACTAGAGCACTTATTAAAAGACTTTCTATGTGACTTAAGCTTCTCACAATATGGCAGCTCAGCTCTAAGAGGGAGCATCTGGGGAGCAGTGTTCCAAGAGAACAAGGAGAAAGCTGCATGACCTTTTATGATCTAACCTTTGACGTTACAGTGTCACTTCTGCTGTACTTCATTGGTGGAAGCAGTTATAAGCCCTCTCAAAGGGAAGGTGACATAGACTCCCACCTTTCCATGAGAAAATCTGGGGTCACTACCACATCTTATGAATTCCTCCATTCCATGAATATATATTCATGTTTAATGGTTGAATGTTTTATAGTTTTATGCGTAGAGGTCTTGCATATTTTTCACTGGATTTATTCCTAGTATCTGATTTTTAAAATGTATTAAAATGTTTCTCATTTTCTATGTTCTTACTGTATAGAGATCAATTTATAATATTTTCCTTGTATCTGGCAACCTTGTTAAATTCCTTTTTAATGGTTTGTACAATTTTAAGGTTTTCTGCAATTATATTTATGTAACCTGTCAATAGTGATAACTTCCTCATTTCTAATATATATATATGTCTCTTATTTCCTTTTCTTTCCTTGTTGCATTAGCTATGACCTCCAGTATCATGCTGAATAAAAATGATGACAGCAAGCATCCTTTCTTGATTTCTGAGGGAATGCTTTCATCTTTTCAGTATTAAGTATGGTGTCTGTTTATTACTAAATTACCATCTATTCCTAATTTATGGATCATTTTTACCACTGTTGAGTTACATGTTAAGTTTTATTGAGTACTTTTTCTACATCAATCAAGATTATTATTGTGCTTTTTATCCCTTTTCTCAATGTAGTATGAATTACATTAACTGATGTTCAAATGTTAAGTTATCTCTACATTTCTGGACTAAACCCCCTTTGAGATGCATTATCCTCTTCTAAAACCGCTGACTTCTGGTGGGAGCTAGATGGCGGCATAGGAGGAGGACCCTAGGCTTGGCTCATCTCAAACACAGCTAGATAACTATCAAATAATGCTGAATATCCAAGATTGACCTGAGGACTGACAGAACAAACTGCACAACTAGACAGAGAGAAGAGGTCAGCCACAGGAAGGAAGTGGGAGAAGAAACAAATTCTAAGTGCTGCGGGGGGGCGGCGGGGGGGGAGCCCTGGTCGAGGAGAAAGGCAAGACAGAATGGAGTGCACAGGGATATGCATAAGGAGAACACCTCCCCAAAGCCAGTGGCTGGGAAAACGAGAGGCACTGATATTTTCATGAGTTTTTGCAACCAGTGGGGTCAAAGACTGGAGTTTCAGACGTCAGCAGGTTTGGCTGGGATAGATCACTGAAGGTGTTGCCCTGCTCCAGGAGAGAAAGCATGCAAGCAACCTCGGGGCAGAGGGCATGATCTGAAGATCTAAGGTGCGCGGGAAGAGAATGTTTGCTCTGCTTGGAGTGCATCTGTGAGAGGTAGCATTCACAGAGAAGCCTCTCCTGTGACCAAAGAATGAGGGGGGCATCATTTCCCTCCCCTGCCCCTCAGAATAGGTGCAGAGACCTGCTGAGGACCACTAACCCAGATACTGGCTGTTTAGTCTGCTTTGTTCCAAATCCCATACCCCTGAACTTGAGTGCCACTGCCCTTGTTGGTCAAACCTGCATCAGTTGCAGCATGGTGAGACCCACCCCCAGAAGACTAGTGCAAGTATCCCTGCCATTCAAGGACCCTAAAGTTTGGAGTTATAAAGTCACCAGGCTTGGCTGGGATAGAGCCCAAAATGCACTGTTCCGCTTCAGGTGGGCAAGCAACCCAGAGACAGACAGCATGAAAACAATGATCTGAAAAATGCCTGGGATGCAGGAGGGGAAATTATTCACTCTTCTGGGAGTGCTTCCCTGAGAGCAAGAAGCATGGGCTCCCCTCTAGGGGACAAAGCAGCTGGCTGGTGCCATTTCCCTTCCCCACCCCTCAGCATCAACCAACTTCAATAAACAGCACAACACCAACACTGGTTGCATAACTGGCTTACAGCAAGTCCTGCCCTGCTGTGCTCTGTTGATACTGCTTTTTTCAGGCAAGTGTGCCTAGGGACTAGAGCAGCAGGCTCCTTCTCCAGAAGAATAGAACAAACCATGCATACACCTTGCCTACCAACCATAGAGTTCTACAAGGCTTCAGTTCTAGTGGAAGTAGCATCAGGTCTCATTTAACAAGGAGACCATAGTACCCCTAGTTAAAACTCATCATACTCTGGCCAAGGTCCAAAAATACCCACTCCCGGCAAGGAGAACCTCTGCATATGACTGACCTGAGGGACAGGCTGCCAAAACACATCAGCAGAGTGCACACAGCACACATCAGACATTCTCTGAAGCACCAGGCCCTGGACACTATATGACCCCTTCTTTATAAAGACATCACTCTCAGGAGCAAGAAACACAAAATGCCACAATGGAGGAATTCATCCCAAAAGAAAGAACAAGAAAAGGTCAGGGCCAAGGATCTAAGTGAAACAGATATAAGTAATATGCCTGATGGAGAATTTAAAGCAACAATCATAAGAATACTTGCTGGGCTTGAGAAAAGCATGGAAAACATCAGAGAGACCCTTACTGCAGAGATAGAATTAAAACAGAAAAGAAAAATGCAATAGCTGAGATTCAAAACAGATGGACATAATAAATAAAAGCATGGAAGAAGTGGAGGAATGAATAAGTAATATAGAAGATAGAATTATGAAAAATAATAAAGCTGAACAAAAGAGAGAAAGAAGAATGATGGATCACAAGAGTAGAGTAAGGGAACTCTGACTCCATCAAGTATAATAACATTTGTATCATAGGAGTCCCAGAACAAGACAGAAAAGGGGGGCAGAAGGTTTATTTGAAAAAATAATAGCAGAAAACTTCCCTAATCTGGGGAAGGAAACAGATATCCAAATCCAGGATGCACAGAGAACTCCCATCATGATCAACAAAAGCAGGCCAACACCAAGACATATCATACTTAAATTTTCAAAATATAGTGATAAAGAAAAGATCCTAAAGCAGCAAGACAAAAGAAGTCCCTAACTTACAAGGAAGGACCCATAAGGCTAGGTGCAGATCTCTCCATAGAAACTAGGAAAGCCAGAAGTGAGTGGCATGATATATCCAACATGATGAATGGGGGAAATCTATAGCCAAGAATACTCGATCCAGGAAGTCTATTATTCAGAATAGAAGGAGAGATAGTTTCCCAGAAAAACAAAAACTAAAGGAGTTCTTGACCACTAAACCAGCCCTACAAGAAATATTAAAGCGGACTAATTGAATGGGAAGGAAAGACCAAAAGTGACAAAGACTAGAAAAGAACAAAGAAAATCTCCAGAAACAACAAAACAACAAGTAATAAAATGGCACTAAATACACATCTACCAATAATTACTCAATGTAAATGGACTAAATGTTCAAATTAAAAGACAAGGGTATCATATTGGAGAGAAAACAAGACCCATCTATATACTGCCTACAAGAGACTCATTTTAGACCTAAAGACACCTGCAGATTGAAAGTGAGGGCATAGAGAAACACTTACCATTCAAGTGGATGTCAAAAGAAAGCCAGAGTAGTAATACTTATATCAGACAAACTAGATTTTAAAACAAAGACTATATAATAAGAGATGAAGAAGCGCACTATATCATAATAAAGGGGACTATACAATAAGATTCTAACAATTGTAAATATTTATGCTACCAACTTGAGAGCATCCAAATATGTTAAATAATTAGTAACAAACATAAAGCAACTCATAGATAATAATACAATAATAGGAGACTTCAATAGCCATCTTACAACAATGATACATGATGTAAACAGAAAATCAACAAGGAAACAGGGCTTTGAATGAGACACTCAACCAGATGGACTTAACAGATATATTCAGAACAATTCATCCTAAAACAGCATAATATACATTCTTTTCAAGTGCACATGGGATGTCCTCCAGAATAGATCACATACTAAGTCAAAAATCAGACTTCAACAAGGACAAAAAGATGGAGATCATACCATGCATATTTTCTGACCACAATGTTATGAAAATTGAAGTCAACCATAAAAAAAATTGGAAAGATCACATATACATGGAGCTTAAACAACATGCTACTAAAGAATGAATGGTTCAACTAGGAAATTAAAGAATAAATAAAAAAAAATACATGGACACAAATGAAAACGAAAACACGATGGTCCTAAGGGTTGCAGCAAGGGGGTCATAAGAGGGAAGCATATAGCAATACAGTCCTACATCAATAAGCAAGAAAAATCTCAAACAACCTAAACTTACAACTAAAGAAGTTAGAAAAAAAGCACCAAATGAAGCCTAAAACCAGCAGAATAAGGGAAATAATAAAGATTAGAGCAGAAATAAATGATAACGAAACTACTTAAAAAAAAAAAAACAACAGAACAGATCAATGAAACCAGGAGCTGATTCTTTGAAGAAATAAAATTGATAACCTCCTAGCCAGACTTATCAAAAAGAAAAGATCACAAATGAGAGAGGAGAAACAACAACCAACACCACAGAGATCTGAACAATTATAAGAGAAAATTATGAAAAATTATATGTCAACATATTGGGCAATGTAGAAGAAATGGATAAATTCCTAGAAACATATAAATTACAAAAAATGAAACAGGAAGAGATAGAAAATATGAACAGATCAATAACTAGCAAAGAAATTGAATCAGTAATCAAAAATCTCCCAACAAACAAAAGTCCAGGACCAGATGGCTTCACAGGGGAATTCTTCCAAACATTTGAAGAAGAGTCAATACTGGGGCATGTATCTGGCTCAGTCAGTGGAGCGTGCGACTCTTGAATTTGAGGTTATGAGTTTGAGCCCCATGTTGGGTGTAGAGATTACTTAAAAATAAGATCTTTAAAAATAAATAAAATTAATTATAGCTAGCTAGCTAGATGATAGATAGATAGATAGATAGATAGATAGATAGATAGATAGATAATAGATAGATAGGAGTCAATACCTATTCTTTCAAACTATTCCAGAAAGAAGACATGGAAGAAAAACTTCCAAAGTCATTCTAGAGGCCAACATTATACTGAGTCCAAAATCAGACAGAGACCCCACT
Organism: Panthera pardus; assembly: GCF_024362965.1. Taxonomy (NCBI): domain Eukaryota; kingdom Metazoa; phylum Chordata; class Mammalia; order Carnivora; family Felidae; genus Panthera; species Panthera pardus. The sequence goes on from NW_026526788.1 coordinate 19,617,134, forward strand.
AAAACAAAGAGAATTACAGGCCAATATCCCTGATGAACACAGATGCAAAAATTGTAAACAAAATACTAGCAAATCAATCCAATAGTACATTAAAATAATCATTCACCATGATCAAGTGGGATTTATTCCTGGTTTGCGAGGGTGGTTCAATATTCACAAATCAATCAATGTGATATACCACATTAAGAAAAGAAAAGAACCATATGATCCTCTCAATGGATGCAGAATTATTTGGCAAAGTACAACATCCATTCATGACAGAAATCCTCAAAAAAGTAGAGAAAAAGGGAACATACCTCAACATAATAAAGGTCACATATGAAAAACCCATCCTCGGTGGGGAAAAACAGAGCTCTTCCTCTATTGTCAGGAACAACACAGGGATGCCCACTCTTTATTTAACACAGTACTGGAAGTCTTAGCCTCAGCAATCAAACAACACAAAGAAAAGTCATCCAAATCAGCAAGGAAGAAGTCAAACTTTTACTATTTGCAGATGACATTTGCAGAAAATCCAAAAGACTTCACAAAATAATTGCTAGAACTGATAAACGAATTCACTAAAGTCACAGGACACATTCCATATCCAAAAATCAGTTGCATTTCTATACACCAATAGCGAGCAGCAGGAGAAATCAAGAAATAATTCCCACTTACAACTGGACCAAACACCTTAAGATACTTCGGAATAAACCTAGCCAAAGAGATAAAAGATCTGTATTCTGAAAACTATAAAATACTGATAAAAGGAATTGGAAATGACACAAAAAAGAAATGGGAAAATATTCTATGCTCATGGATTGGAAGAACAAATATTGTTAAAATGCCTATACTTTCCAAAGCAATCTATACATCTAATGCAATCCCTATCAAAATACCACCAGCATTTTTCTCAGAGTTAGAACAAACAATCCCAAAATTTATATGGAACCACAAAAGATCCCAAATAGCCAAAGCAATCTTGAAAAAAAAAAAAAAAGCTGGAGGCTTCACAATTTTGGACTTCAAGTTATATTACAAAGCTGTAGTGATCAAGGAAGTATGGTATTGGCACATAAACAGACACATAGGTCAATGGAACAGAATAGAAAACCCAAAAATGAACCCATAACTTTATGGCCAACTCATCTTCAACAAAGCAGGAAAGATTATCCATGGACAAAAGACAGTCTCTTCAACAAATGGTGTTGGTAAAACTGGATGACGACATGTAAAAGAATGAAACTAGACCACTTTTTTACACCATACACAAAAATAAATTCAAAATGGATGAAAGACCTCAAGGTCTTTGGTGATCTATGAGCTTCATGAACTTGGAAATCCAAATATCCCCAGATTTAGAAATTTCTCAGCAATTATTTCTTTAAGCTTTCTTCCCCTTCTCCTTCTCTTCTCCTTTTGGAACTTCGATAATTTTCAGAATGTTTCTTCGTATGATATCCCATAGATTATGTAGACTTTCTTCATTCTTTTCCATTGTTTTTATTGTGGTTGTTGTTGTTCTCCATCTAAATAACATCAAAGTTCTTGTCTTCTGACTCACAGGTTCTTTCTTCTGTTTGTTCATTGTGATGTTGATGCTCTCCATAGCATTTTGCATTTCATTCATTGAATTCTTCAGTTCCAGAATTTGTTTTAGTCTTTTATGATTTTTATCTCTTTGTTAAACTGCTCATTTTTTTCATGTATTGTTTTCTGATTTTGTTGAATTGTCTTTGTGTGTGCGTGTGTGTTTTGCGGGGGGGGGGGAGAGAGAGAGAGAGAGGGAGAGGCGGGTGGGGGGGGGGGGAGAGAGAGAGAGAGAGAGAGAGAGAGAGAGAGAGAGAGAGAGAGAGAGAATCTTAAGTAGGCTCCATGCCCATCATGGAGCCCAACTTGGGGCATGTTCTCACGACCACGAGATCGGGACCTGAGCTGAAATCAAGAGTCGGACACTTAACTGACTGAGCCACCCAGGTGCCACCCGCCTTTTTTTGTAGCTCATTCAGTTTCCTTAAAATAGCTATTTGAATTCTTTACCAGGTAAATTGCAGATCTCTATGTTTTGGGGATCATCAGTTCCTGGATGATTATTGTGATCCTTGGTGGCATTGTTTTCCTTGATTTTTTTTATGTTCCTCAAAGTTTTGCATTGCCACCTTCACATCTGACATAGTACCTCCTCTAGTCTTTACTACCTTCAGGAGAGAAATAACTTCCATCAGCCCTGCTAGGGATTCTGAGGCTTTCTTAGATCTTCTATGGATATACCTGTTCCGTGCTTCTTGCTCCCTCTTGTGGCAGAATTCTTAAACTTATATGCCTTATCTTGATTCTGTAATGCACCAGCTTGAGTGCTTGATAGCTTCTGTTTTGTTTTCCCAAAGGTGGCGTTAAAGCTCAAGTTTGTGGTCTCTCTTTGGCCTGTAGATTCCACGTGGTTCTCCATGAGTGCTCACTAGCCATATGTCAAAGTTTGCTCTTACTGCTGTCATCAGAAGTGCACACAGGAAGTTGGACACAGGGTATAAATTTGTGTGTGTAGTGTGTGTGTGTGTGTGTGTGTGTGTGTGTGTGTGTGTGTGTTGCAACGAGGGCTGGGGGGTGCCCATGGCAGTTGGGAGGATCCATGGGTGAGGCATCCCCAATAGCTGATGGGCTGGTTTCTTGATGGAGTCCACAACACCATTGGTAATAGTCACATTCCTTTAATGCCCTCCGAGAATCCTATCTGACACTCCCTCAGCCTCTTCCTACTCCCCAGTCCTGAAGTTTATGATTCAGTGTTCTGCATGGGCTGAGAGGAAAATGAGCTCCTTTACCAGTGTTCTACACAGCTGGGGAAGTGGATTGCTCACTCACATACTGTCACTTTCCCTTGTTGGAGAAAGTGTGGGCTCAGATTTCTCTTGGCCTTATGCTGTGCTGTCTTAAGAAAGAGATGATGACTCTGTTCCTCTTACCTTTTCCAATGTGTCAAAACTTTTTTTTTGTTTGTTTGCTTTTTTGCTGGAAGTTTTTTTCTGGAAACCTGGACTTCTACCATGGCTCTTTTGGCCTTGATTGTCTAAGGCAGTGTTTTTCAGGGACTCCTAGACTGTGGCTTAGAGGGGCTGGAGTGGTTCACAGGCCACTGCAGTGTCCACAGCTGACACTAAGGTCAATATGCCTATTACCCATCACACAGGTGGGTGGAACTCCTCCCAAATCCCTTGGCAAATAGTGCTAGATTCCACAGCTCCCACCTAGGCACTTGTATTCATGGATGAATGTCAAATTGTTGGGGACACAGATGAGGGATGTCTTATTCAGCCATAATGCTGACATCACTCCACCCCCAGTGTGTCTCTTTATAATTGCCCTTACCATGCTATATTATCAGTATCATTAACTGTGAAATACTTTGTGCTTTCCACTTTTTACTCCCTGGCACTTAGCACAATATCTAGCACACAAGATTTCAATTATTAATTGAATAAATAAATAAATTAGGCAACAGAAGATACTTGGAATTTTTAATGGCATATTTAAATGGGGAAGGCATTAATTAAGATAAGTGAAACCAAGCAAAGATAATAAAGTAGAAGTAGAAATAAGAGAAATAAATAGTGGCCTTGGAGGTCTGTGTGCAATTAATGAGAGAAAAGATTAGGCAGAGAAGGCAGATCTACTGGATGTGAAACCTTAATTTGATAGCCTATAAAAAGTCAGTGTAAGTTTTTAGCCAGAAAACTTATGTAATAAGAGCATTTGTTTAGGGATATTTATTTACCACAGTATAGGATTTAAATTGGAACAGTCTGTCATACCAGAATCCTCAAAGTCATTCTTGGCTTGCTGGTTGTACTGAGAAATGCCTTTGGATTTTGAGTCGTAGCAGCATGCTAGTTCAGAATTTCAATCTCTTTCCTGGATTATAGCAATAATCTCCTCACTCCTCTTTTTTAAAGTTTCCTCATTCCCATCACCTTCTGTGCTCCTACCAAAGATATTTATCTAAAAACAAGTTTAACCTACCTAAAAAGTTGTTTATCTTTTGCTAACAAACTCCTTAGCATATTACACACAGACCTTCACAACCTTTTGGATTTGTGTCATATAACTCCTTTCTACATACGTACAGATTTTTAAAGTACACCATGCTCTCATGTATATCTGTGACTTGAAAATTACTGTTTCCTTTTTCTGAAATGCACCTCCACCCTTCCCGACTTGGAAAAAACAGTTCAAGTGTCACCTGCTTTATGAAGCCATCCCCTCCTCCCCAGGGAGATTTAAACAGATGGATAATGCCTTAGTCATCTTTGTATTTTTAGAAGTTATTGCAGTATTTAAAAAAAATATTATAAAAGATTAATATTACTGTTATATTTTGGGAAAAAATGTAAATCAATACAGATTTATATACAGTAAAAAGTGAGTACCATCTACACACTCATGCAATACTCAGGTATAATCACCAGTAAGCCAAATTTTGTGTGTATTATTTTGCATACTTTTTAATGCATTCACACACATGTGGATGTATGTGCATAGTCAAAAAAAGTTCAAGCCTAAATGTTTTTGAATGAATGAGTGAATAAAGGAGCTTAAGATGTTATTATTATTTTTAATGTTTACTCGCTTTTGAGAGATGGAGAGAGACAAGCATGAGTGGGGTAGGGGGAAAGAGAGAGGGAGACACAGAATCTGAAGCGGGCTCCAGGCTCTGAACTGTCAGCACAGAGCCTAACTCAGGGCTCGAACCCACAGACTGCAAGATGTTATTTTAACAGTCTACTCATTAATTAAAGAAGTCAAGAAAGCCTTTAAGGGATAGAAAAGAACAGTATATGAGTATTGAAAAAATAAACTACTGTAACTTGATGACTCACTAGCTTATATTGTCCTTACATACAATAAAATATAATTCCAAAGTTGCAAACTATGGATTCATAGGTGGAAATTTTTAATAAGATGCAACAAGAACAAGAATCCTTCCTATCTCTCTCTCTCTGAATACCAGTTTTCATGTCTGTATAATACAAAGAATTCCAACTTGTAGGATTTTGAATGATTAGAGATAATGTATTAAAATGTTTGGCACACCAGAGGGGAGGTGAGTGGGGGGTTGGGTTAAATAAGTGATGGGGATTAAGGAGTGCTCTTGTTGTGATTTTATTTTATTTATTTATTTAGTTTATGTTAAAGAGTGAGTGAGTGTGAGCAGGGGAGAGGGGCAGAGGAGAAAGGGAGAGAATATTAAGCAGGTAGAGAGCCTGACACGAGGCTCAATCCCATGACCCTGGGATCATGACCTGAGCAGAAATCAAGAGTCAGGTGCTCAACCAACCAAGTCACCCACGCGTCCTAGGAGTGCACTTGCTGTGATAAGCACAGGATGTTGTATGGAAGTGTTCAATTGCTATATTGTACACTTGAAGCTAATATAATACTGTATGTTTACTAACTGGAGTTAAAATAAAAACTTAAAAAACATTTGGCACATATTTGAGCAATAAATTATAATTTGAATCGATCAGGTGTTTTATAATAATGTGAGGGCAAATACTCTAAGTTATCCTGTTTATTAATAGCATTATTCCATCAATATAATCATTCTGGATTTCTTCCACTCTTTATGTCAGCTTTCAGGAATATCCAGCAATATGAATTTGAATTTTATAATTTGCATAAAATTATAGCTATCCTGTTTTACTTGTCCTACCTCCTGCTGACTCATAGAATCAACTTTAAAATAGAAAAGCTATATTTATTTTGCATAATGCTGCCACAGCAATGGCTAAAAATAACTTTGATATGCTGTTAATAATTAAGGCTGCATCTACACTTTGCTCTACTTGAGAAATAATTTATAAACCAATTTGGATATCTGGGAACTATTAATATGCAATAGATCTTTCTTTCTAATTTTTCTCTCCCTTCTATCCTTTTGTATACTATTTTAAGGCAAACTCAAGTGTGGTCATAATAGACACTAAGTAAATGAAAATGTATTAAAAAAATTTTTTTTCAATGTTTATTTATTTTTAAGACAGAGAGTGTGAGTGAGGGAGGGGCAGAGAAAGGAGAAGACACAGAATCTGAAGCAGGCTCCAGACTCTGACCTGCCAGCACAGAGCCCCATGTGGGGCTCAAACCCAAGAACTGTGAGATCACAGCCTGAGCTGAAGTTGGATGTTCAACGGACTGAGCCACCCAGGCGCCCCAAATGAAAATTTTTTGAAGGAAAAACTTACATACACAGTTTTCTACTGTAACTAATTAAAATCTTGATTTATAGAAAAGATAAGCTTTTTCCCTCTTGCTGCATTAAATTGTTATACTTTTATAATTTTCATGTGTTGTTGCTTTGTTTTCCTAATCAGAGTGAACCTCCTTGGGACAGGAACAATGTCTTATTCTTATTGTGCTACTTCCAATACCTATGCAGGGCTATTTAATTGAGTAAATTGTCTTTACATGTGGTGTTTACAGTATAATCTTATTTCTTATTTCTACATTTACTTATGAGTTCAGAATGCATCTATTCCTTGTGCTAAACCTATCAGGTGATTGCTCTTATTTTAGTGAGTTTATTTATTCATTATAATTACAAAAGCAAAACTGCTTTCTTTTAGGAATATTTTTTCTTTGAGTGATATCACTGTATCTAACTCCATTATTCAGTAGGGAATTATCTTGGTCTCTGCTGCTATTTATTGCTGCTGCTATTTATTGTTGCTATCTTCAACTTTACCAAGTATCAATAAACCATGATCATTATTTTCATATATATTTTCCAAAATTTTACATGGTTCCTATCTCCACACATAACTGTCCCTTCTATTGGCAGCTGCTATTTTCTAACAGGTAGTTGCTATTTTCTACGAGGCCAAATTTGCATATAAGTAATTTGTGCAGATACAAATCTTTTTACATTTTCTTTCTTGCTCTTCCTCCCTTCCTCCCTCTTACCCATCTGTCATGCTTAATATACTACACTAAGTACTACAACTGATAAGTGATAGGAAGAAGAATAAGACTTGATCTTGTCTTCAAGAGCTTACCATCTATTGAGGGAAAAAAAAAACCATCTGCACATAAAAAAAGGTTAAACACCAGAGCAGTATATGTCACAAGTAAATAATACAAGCTCACACACTATAGAAGATTCAAAGAAGATATTTGGGGCTGGAATAATGTATGTTGAATGAGTCTGAGGGATAGTCTTATACAATGGGGGAAGCATTAAGACAATGAATTGGAAGACCAGGTTTTCACATTCACAACTTACTAATTAGTGTATGTAATTTAATAGAGACAGAAAATGACAAAGTAATGACAGGTTTGTGATGCAAATCTGACTTTGGGGAAAATTCATACTATACCTATAATTATTTAAAAGCTAATAATAATTGTTATGAGTAATATAAGGATAATTATAGCCACTGTTTGTTGACCCTCTTACTATGTCCCAGGGACTCTGTTAAGAACTTTTTGTACATTTTCTAATTTAATCTTTGTAACAATCCAAAGAATCAAACATTATTATCCCCATTTCACAGAAGGGAAAACTCTGGGTCACAGAAATTGTCATTTGGCAAGGTCACTCAGCTAGTAAATAACAAAAGCAGGATTCAAACCTAGATCTAACTTCTGAGTCTGTATTCTTATCCAGTAATTTCCATAACTTTGGCATATCACACAACATGCAATGGTAAACTCAGAGCCAAATGAAGTGGTTTCAGTCAGAAGAAATAGATGTTTAAATAATAAATTATTTTTAAGCAAGGTTGAAGTGAGAAATGAAGCTCTAGGGGAAACAAAAGCGCCAGTTCATGGAGGACTTGTATGCCATGTATGAGAACTTAAACTTAATACCATGGGCAATCAGAAGCCACTGAAGGTTTCAAATATAGAAGCATGATCATTGCCTGGCATGGAGTCTGTCTTAATAAACAAGTGAATAAATGAGATTTGCCTTTTAGAAAGACTGACTTGGTGACAGAGTGGAATATGATTAGGAGGGAAGTAAGCCTGAAAGTAGGAAAAGTACTTGTAAGAGTTTGGGAAAAGATGTCAGAGCCTGAACCAGTGAGTGGCACATAGGAGCTGGTTGGTACTGGCCTGGACAATCAATTATATATATCTCTTCCCAACTTCAGGAGTAATGATACCAAGTTGGTAGTTTGAAATCAGCCATCGTAGGAGTGTCTATATCACAGACCTCAGCAAACAAAAATTAGGGCTTTCTTTTTGAGACCTGACTTACCAACATATTACTGTCCTGAACAAAAGCAGCAGCAATTGGACTGGAGAAGAAGGAATACTTACTAGAGGGGTTAATGAGGTAGAATCATCAACATTTATCATTAGCTGGTTGATGGGGAAGAAGTTATGCCACCAGCTAGACCCCTGACCTTTACTGCTCACCTGCTAGTACCTACTGACCTTTGTCCCACATTTTTCCTTAAGCTCTTCTTTCTAGCTTCTCTCTTAATTCAGGCAAAAGACCCAAGGGGAAGGAAACCGAAACTACCCCTCAAGCAATGACAACTGCCTGGGCAAAGAGTTCAGTCAGCCCAGACTAATTTGAGATTAACCCCAACTCACACCTGTACAGATGGACCATGGAATGACTGACAGTTACCTTTACCTCATTATAATACTAAAATCTCCATCCAAGGAAGAACACAAGTCTCATTTACATAACATATGATGTATGTATAGGCACGTTTCTTTAAGGTGCACGCATGACCTTATGCCCACCTCTACATACAATGACAAAGCTTCCCTATCTAAATATTCATCCTAACCCTAAATAAAAGGAACTCATTCACCCTTGCTCAGAGAGTCATAGCTTTGGAAGTTTATTCCCCATCATCTCCTTATTTGCTGCAAATAAAAGTTTACTTTGTGTCACAATTCCATCTGGTATAGTTTCTATCTGTGACTCGCCAAAGACCAAACTCATGTTAGTTCAGTTACAGTGTCAATGGGAGATATTATAAAATGATTTATCAAGTTATTAGCTTGGATGATTCAAATGGGATACAGGTGCTTCTTAAGAAGAGAAGTTGTTCAAAACAGGAGAAAGATAGTGAATTCTGTTAATGAAAAATTGAAGTATCTGTGAGACATGATGGTAAAAATGTCCAGAAGACAGTGTTTATGTAGATTTGGGACTAAAATGGATTCAATATAAGATATGGGAACCATGAGAATATAACTGATAGCTGAAGTCATGGGAGTAGATAAACTTTTAAAACAAAATAAAAGAACAGAACCCTAGGAAGGGCTGTGGTAAGTCTTCATGTTTCATAAGTGAAACTCAAAGATAATTTGAGTAAGCAGGTAGAATTATATTTTCTTTGTAAATGCTGCATTTGGAATAAAATTTTGCTGCAATGTAAATGACTGTTAAGGAATATCGGTATTTGCTGAAAACAAATATTATAGATCAGATTTATAAGACCTTTACAGTAAGATCAAAATGACACTCTAAAAAAACAAAAAGATTTTTTAAATATCCAAAAGAAGTTTTGTGGGAAATCAAATAGCTATGTCTTAGTTAAGGAGATTATAGGGAATGCATTACACTGCTTTCTGGCCCTGCTGAAAACAGCTGACCAGTATCTAGTTAGTGCATATTTAGGGGTTGGGTCTTTCCTGTGCTCATGAATTCCTTAGACCATGTTATCTATGGAATATCTCATCTTGTTCTCCACCCTGCTTTCTGCATCTGCTCTTTGGTGGTCTTGGGAATGCCTTGTTTTTTGTGCACACTTTCTATAGATCTTACTGGCACATAGCCAAAGACATATTGTGCAATGTTCTCCCTATAATGTATGCTTAATATATACAGGAGCTGGAGATCAGGTCGGGGAGATTTCCCTTAGCCTCCCTCTCATCTCTCTTGACTTGCATGGAGTCTTGAATAATCTTTTCTGCTGAACCCACAATTGATGATAGGCTAAACCTGCAATTGGTGACCCCAGTGTGATAAGCCGAACCTGCAATAGTTTTTTTAGCAAATAACTGAAAGAACAAAAATATTCTAGAAAATATAGAGAAAACAAATTATTTCAGAACCCAGCTAAAATGTTATAAGGAAGTATATTCTATACTTACCTCTGCCTTGTTAGTGCATTATAATTGTTTATTTCCTTCTGTCAGACTTTATTGGGAGTGGGGGAAGGTTGTGTCTTTTACCTAAGTTTGGGGCCTTGTACGTAGTTATGTAATCAGAAAAAAAAGCTGTTTTTCCATGTCAAGATGAGAAGTTTGAACAGATGACCTGGAAAGTTCCTTTCAACCCTGAGAGACTAAGAAAAGGGAGTAGTGATAGTTGTTTACATACCACTTAAAAGTGGGCTTTTCCTTTGTTGCATCAAGGGCCAATGTTTCAAAGCTACAGAAAGCAGTTGACTCTCAGCTTAATATTACAGTGGTAAGAATTTTCTAACAAATATAGCTACCCAATAGAGGCTGTTTCAGAAGGAAATAATTGGAATATAAAAGCTGATCCTTATGTACCTTTAGTTTAGGTCTTCCCAATCTTTTTCATGCCATTGCCGACACAGAAAATGGTTATACAGCATATCGATCAATATCTCAAGGCGTATTTGTCACACTTTCTCAGGACTTCGAAAAAACTAATCTAGTCTAACATCCTCATCTGCAATGGGGGAAAGTGAGTCTTAGGGAATGCTACATTTCCGGATCAAGACTTTAACGTTAATAATGGGAATAGAGTCTTTGCACGACTAATCAGCCAAAGTTTCCTCCCTACTAATTAAGCAGGGTTGGATGTCAGGGTTGAAGACTGGGTCTGGGATAGTTGCAGTGGAGGGGACGAGGGTCTAGTTCAGTATTGCTTTAAATGTGGTCCTATGACCACTGGCATCAGAAATTGTTAAACAATGAGGAACCTGTTGAAAACAGAGTCACGGGCCTCACAGATATACTGAATCAGGCACTGCAGCAAGTCCAGGAAATCTGCATTTTTAGGTTTGAAACGTGCCCCACTTCCCCCGCCCCAGCAGTGTTTTGGATACTGAGCGCCAGTTGCGGCCTGAACTCAGCGGCTCTGCTGGTCGCGCAGCACCCGCCAGCTTGACCTCGGAGCAGCGCAGGCCGCACAGCTATCCCGCGTCCTCGCGGTAAAACTGTTACGTACTGGCCCTTTCGGTCGTCACAGGCGGACGCCAGCCAGCCCCGCACTGTTGCGGTGAGGTGGCCACAGTGCCTCCATCAGCCTCCAGGCCGGGCGGAGGAACCGAATGCGGAGGGGAGGGCCGGGGGCAGAGGTGGCTCAGCTGCGCCTCCTCTAGGCCAGGGCTCTCCGCAGGCAAGCCGGGCTGCGGTTTCCTTCTCCGCCCCCGAGCCCTCCTCCTTTGCAACCTCACCCACCGGGAAGCTACTACAGCGCCTGCGTGAATTCTGCCCTGCCTAGCTCCCCGGCTACTGACCGGATGTTAGCCGATTTCCCATAGTGCCTTGCGAGTGGCGGGCATGAGAGTAAACTACAGAGGGTCACCAGCGGGTTCTGTTCGTCATTGTTGGAGTTCTGTTGTGCCGCGGGGCTGTAGGAGGTTGGCGCCTGGTCGCTGCCTTGTAAGTTGGTGCAATGGCGCTTTTCCGGGGCGTGTGGAGCGTGCTGAGTGCACTGGGAAAGTCCGGAGCGGACCTCTGCGCGGGTTGTGGAAGTCGACTGCGCTCTCCCTTCAGGTAAGGACCTCTCGCCTGCACTTCAGGAGGCGGCACGGCTCAGGACGGTCTGGGTTGGAGTGTAGACGTTTTCGTACACTTTTTTGTGTCTCCTAGGTGGTCCGGGCCACCGTGGCGCTTTGAATCATGCCGCGACTTTGCGAAGGGGCTGGTGGTTTTGCGACCAGGCCTTATCCAGCAGTCTTACTTTCCGGCCACCCTCCACCTTTCCTCTTCCTTCCCGCCGCTCCGCGCTGTCCAACCTTGTAGCCCTCGTTCAGAGTTCTCTGCGAAGTCGCGCGCCAAAGAGTCTCCCTCCATCAGTAGAGGCGTTGAGAAGGCAGGGTCCAGGAGCTGAAGTGCAGATGCTTTCCTCCACTCTGCCCTTCTTAACAGGCATAGATGAAGCTTTGAGAGTTCAGTTTTGCAGGTCTTTTCTCTGGTTAGGACAGGGTTTTAAAAGTCACTAACACCGTGCCATATATAGCATTCTGATAGCGTCTTTTTGGGGGGAGTCTGTGTTCATCTAAAAGTGAATATTGGCACTTAAATACTTGATATTGGTTATTTTCTTTATACGTAGTTTTGCATATGTACCGAGATGTTTTTCATCCACCGTGAATAGTTATCCAAAGAAGCCTCTGACTTCATACGTTCGATTTTCTAAAGAACAGCTACCCATATTTAAAGCTCAGAACCCAGGTAAGGAGTTTTGGAGCATTTACTGTTTTCTGATGTAATAAAGAAGCCACTAAACAGTTTTACTTCAAACTTGATTTGCACTTTGAAAGCATCCAGTGACTGCGGAAAAATAACCATTAACGTTTAGTGGTCTGTAAAGTATGACATTTTTTACCAAGTACAAATTCCTTATAAATAATTGAGCTAATGAAAGGTATTTTTATTTATTTCTTATTACTATGTATATTTTATTGAGGTATAGTTGAAGCACAGTGTTACACTAGTTTCAGGTGTACAACATAGTGGTGACTGGACAACTGTATACATTATGCTATGCTGACCACAAGTGTAGCTACCATCAATCACCATACAAGACTATTACAATACCATTGACTTTATCCTCCTGACTTACTCATTTAATGAAAAGTATTTTAAAAATAGCAGCATGTGGAGTGGAAGCACCCAGGGAAGAAGATGAAAAAGCTGAATTTTGGGGGTCTAGTTGCCATTGGCCTGGAGCACCATTGATGAATCATTTTATTACTTGCTTTAGCTCCTGCTTCAGGGAATTGTTAATGAAGTTGCAATGAAATAACTTATGTGGATGTGTTCTGTAAACTGTAAAGCTCTATACAAATTGCTAATTCCAAGAGCTTTTTCACTGGAAATCGGTTGACTTCCTGAAAAAAAAAAAGATTTCCAGGTAGGATTTTTGTTGACTCCCTAGAAAGGCTGTGGGCCTTCATTTGTGATTATAGTAGTGTAAAGATAATAACTAAATTAAGAATAGTCAACTTTATGATTTCTAGAGCCCTTTCACAGGGTACTTGTGAAAACCAAATGAACTGTAATGAAAATTCCTACATTATAAAGAATTGGTTTAAGAGACATGTTTAAGAAGTACTCACATGTTTTAAAATTTTGTAGTTCAAACTAAGTGGTTTGTTAAAATGCCACTCCAGTTAAGATGAGGAAGGAAATGGGGAATAATGACTTGATCAGTTAAGATGAGGAAGGAAATGGGGAATAATGAATTGATTTTAGAATAGCTTGTTGCAAGTAGTGTTTCTGTAACTGAAATACAAGGCAGTGTTACGTGAATCAAGATTATATTTTATTGTTGAGTCAGGTTTTATGAACTTAATAATTCCTGAAAGATGGGAAAAAAATTTTTGTTTGAAATATGAAGTAAAAAAGCTTGAAGACAGTGATTACCCAACTGCTTAAACTAATAATTTTGGGAGGGTATGTGACATATTTCTTAATTATTAGGTAACAGACTTTAACAATTCTGGATAAAGTATGAAATTAAAGAAAACCTAAATCATTGTATTATATGTGGTATAGAGGTGTCTGTAATAAAACTTAGAGCTAAAGCTAGACTTCCTAGAAGTCTTTAGAAATTAATCCTGAGACATAAAATTGTGACTTTTTCATTTTATTTCAATCTATAGATGCGAAAAATTCAGAACTAATTAGAAAAATTGCCCAGCTATGGAGGGAACTTCCTGATTCAGAGAAAAAAGTAAGCATATTGGTTTTCAGTATTGCTGACCAGTTATTCTGCAGTTAAGAATAATAGTCATGTCCTTTAAGGGACTAGATGATTAAAAAAATTTTTTTAGTATCTGTTACCTATAAAGGAACTTCATACTTTCTGATTCATAATGATTAGAAAATGGGTGTATGGCAGTGGCAACAAAGGGTTGGCAGTATCTGAAACTGAAGACTAGTTGTTAGACTCTCACCTTTGTTAACATTTTTATGAAAAAAACATGTTTTTAGTCCATATACATGTGATTCCAGAGCACATTTTTCACTTGGTGGTTTAGTCTGTCTTTTTATTTTTTTTTAATTTTTATTTATTTTTAATGTTTATTTTTTTTTTAATTTTTTTTAATGTTTATTTATTTCTGAGACAGAGAGAGACAGAGCATGAGTGGGGGAGGGGCAGAGAGAGAGGGAGACACAGAATCAGAAGCAGGCTCCAGGCTCCGAGCTGTCAGCACAGAGCCCGATGTGGGGCTCGAACTCACAAGTTGTGAGATCATGACCTGAGCTGAAGTCGGACGCTCAACTGACTGAGCCACCCAGGTGCCCCTAGTCTGTCTTTATCTGAAGTCATGCAATTGTCTTTCCCTGGCGGGTGTGCTGTGTTTGATTTATCAGCAGTAATTTATTGACTTCATGTTTGGGTTTTTATTTATAGATATATGAAGATGCTTACAGGGCAGACTGGCAGGCATACAAAGAAGAGATAAACAGAATTCAAGAACAGTTAACTCCAAGTCAGATTGTATCTTTGGAAAAAGAAATCCAGCAAAAACGTTTAAAAAAGAAAGCATTAATAAAAAAGAGAGTGAGTATCAGTGAAATATTTTTTTCCTTTGGCAAAGAACTGAAATTTATAGAACAATGAATATTGGGAGTTTTTCTTATTTTGATATATGTGGCTAAATGGTAGAATGTCATCAGGAGTACCCCAGTTAGGAAAAAATGGGATAACTCTTTTCTGCCACTAGGACCACTTGGCATTGAGTCTGTCTTGGAACCCCTTGTTACTACTTTTGAATGTATCCAAATTTAAGATACGTAGTTAGGACTAGAATGAAAGCTGAAGGAACAGAGTTATGAAACAGCCAAATCAGGAATAGCAAGAATCTTTGTGTCTGTGTCTTGTCTAGGATAACCTGCTGATTTGAATTGTTTTATAGGTAATGGTGAGTTTGATTATGGATGAGTTTCATTATGGATGTTGCGAAATAGACTGATTTCATTAACACATCAGGAAAAAATGCCTTTATTGTATCTAGTCAAATAAGAAGTCCTATAGGATGAACTACTTTTCCTCATTAAACACCCCACATGGTTCAGATTTGTAGTCTGGTCCCAGTTTAAGGTTATTAATCCACATAAATACTATTGCTTGAAAGACTACATTTTTCTGTAGGAACAGTGTTAGGTATGAGATGGTCAGCTTGCTGGTCCAGTACATATACTGTAAAAAATGGTCATCAGAGTTAAAACTATTTCTTTGAAAAAGTAAATTTGAGACTTTAATGTGAGAGGACAACATATGTCTCCCTGACTCTTGTTGAGCTCTCCTAGCACCAGAGTTCAGGACTCACCCATTTTAAGTCAGTAATCTAGATAGCAATCTAGTCTTCTGATCCAATTAGTAAAAAGGAGCTAGAAAAGACAATAGAAATACAGTGTCTGCATAGGGGTATTTGGAGGGGTGGGTACTGAAGTTTATTCTCCCTCCTTTATTCTCCCTTCCTTTTTAATGCACCCATCCAATGTAAGAGTGGAGAGACCAGAAATGAGGATTGGGCAGTAATATGGGATTTCCCTTTCATATATTTCTTTTTCTCTTTCTCCTCCTAGTATTCCCATTTTATGTTGGTTACACCTGTTCTAAGTTGTCCTATAGTCCTTGGATAGTCTTCAGTTTTTGGTTTATTTTTCAGTCTTTGTTCTCTTTGTTTTGGATTTTTGAGGATTCTATTATTACATCCTTTAGCCCAGTGATTCTTTCTTCAGCCATGTCCAGTCTACTAATAAACCCATTAAAGACATTCTTCGTTTCATTACAACATTCTTGTCTCTCTTCTCTCTCTCCTTTCTCTCCTCTCTCTCTCTTTTTTTTAATAGGTGCCATACCCAGCTTGGAGCCCAGTCTCCTGAGCTGAGATTAAGAGTCAGATACTTAACTGACTGAGCCACCCAGGCGCCTCTGTTACAGCATTTTTGATCTCTAACTTTTTTTGTTTTTTGGTTTTTTTTGGTTACTTCTTGGGATTTCTATCTCCGAGTTTTACATTGCCAATCTGTTCTTACATGCAATCTGGAGCCTTTAGCATACTAATCTAGTTGTTTTAAATTCCCGGTCTGATAATTTCAACATCCCTCCCATATCTGGTTCTGATGCTTGCTTTGTCTCTTCATATTATGTTTTTTGCCTTTTAGTCTGCCTTGGAAGTTTTTTCTTGATTGATGGACATAATGTACTGAATAAAAGGAACTGCTGTAAATAGGCCTTAGCAATGTGGTGGTGAGGTGTGGGGGTCAAGAAAAGCATTCTGTAGTCCTACAATTAGGTCCCGATCTTTTAGTGAGCCTATGCAACTGGTCTGTGAACTTCACAAGAGTTTCTCAGTTCACTCTTCCACACTCCCCCTCCCCATTAGGTGTGAGTCAGAATGACTAGAGTGTGCAGGAGTTGGGTGTTTTCCCTTCATGCAGGTAAGTTAGGCTCTGGTTAACTAGTTTCCCCTGAAGGCAGGCCTTGTTAATAGTTGAGTGCTCAGGCATTTCAAAATAGTTTCTTTTCCTCTCTTCCTTTCTTACAGAAGCAGGGGAAATATTTTTTCTGGTATTAATTGTGGAAATCTGGTTTAGCTCCTAGAAGTATATCACAATACTGTGAGGACTGTCTTCTTTTTTTTTTTTTTTTAATTTAAGTTTATTTATTTTGAGAGGCCAAGAGAGCCAGCAGGGGAGAGGCAGAGAGAGAGAGAATCCCACTCTGTCATCGCAGAGCCCGATGCTGGGCTCAAACTCACTAATGGTGACCTGAGCTGAAACCAAGAGGCGGACGCTTAACTGACTGAGCCACCCAGGCGTCCTGTGAGGACATTCTTATGACTGGCTCCCCCTGAAGCCAGAACATCCAGCAATTAATTAATTACAGTAGAGGTTTTGGTACCCCAGCACTGGTTCCAGCAGGGGTTGCTTCGACTCCCTGTATTTACTTGTGTGTCACTCCAGTCTAGGGGGCAGCAGTTTGAAACAAACTTCTCTCCCTTAGGGATCCAAGAGGGTTGTTGATTTTTCAGTCTGTTCAGCTGTATACTTATTGTTAGGAAGGATGATGAATTCCAAGCTCTAGAAACAAAAGGGGAAACAGTTACGTTATGAAGTACCTGGAGTCTGCAGTAGTTTTATAGTTGTTCTGTGTCTGAGAAGTCCAGGAAGAATGAGGTTAATCACAGGGGCTGTACTTTATTTATGAAATAAAATTGGGTTTGTTATTGACTTTAACCAAATTGCCATTAAAAACCACATAATTTATGAATTACAAGTACTACTATCCAAATTCAAAAACTAAATAGAATAGTGCAGCATCCTTTATTCTCTGAAACTCAGAAAGTAAACATTAAAAAAATTTTTTTTTAATGTTTTTATTTATGTTTGAGAGAGTGTGAGTGGGGGAGGGGCAGAATGTGAGAGGGAGACACAGAATCTGAAGCAGGCTCTAGGCTCTGAGCTGTCAGCACAGAGCCCGAACTCAAGAGCTGTGAGATCATGACCTGAGCTGAAGTCGAACACTTAACTGACTGAGCTACCCAGGTGCCCCTTGAAACTAAACTAACTTAAACAGTAAGGGATACATGTATTTGCTATTTCTTGCCTCCTCTGTCCTTTGGTACCTAGTTAAAAGAATTGAATTTAACACATCTGTTGAAGTTTAAAAGTTGAGAGATACCAAGGAAGGAAATGAAATGAGAGATTATTAAACAGATACTCTAGTGTTTATGAGTTGTGGTAGAGGCATATAGTGGCTGGGAGATGGTAGTGTTCTGGAAGGATGAAACTGAAATTGTTTTAACCTTTAAAAAAGATTTTGTACCTAAGTGCTCAGTTACTCACTTCATGGAGACCATGAAAATAATATGTAAGGGAAAAGTTTTTATATGGAAAATAACTCATAAAACCTTTTATAATTTTCAAAACTTAGTGCTATCACAAAAATAATTCTGATCCCAAGAGTGAGTAGTCATTTTGTATATACAAAGAATCATAACATTCACTTATAGGAACTTCCTGTAATGCATAGTAGTGAATAAAGTTTCTGTAGGTAAAGTCTTACAGAAGTTAAAACTATATCTAACTCTTCCATTTTTGTTACTCAGGAGTTAACAATGCTTGGAAAACCGAAAAGACCTCGCTCAGCTTACAACATTTATATAGCTGAAAGGTTCCAGGAACATAAGGATGGTACATCACAGGTAAAGCAGAATTAGATTTGTTTTTTAAATTTTTGTTTTGATTTTTAAAATATTTAGACAGAAAATTGTAGGGGTGTCATATGTTAGGATGTGAAGAAAAGTAGTAAATTGTTATAAATAAGTACTTTATACAAATAATGCCCTCTTGTATCTTTTAAAGGAAAACACATTTTCTTGCCACATACAATTTGAGTACTTAGCGGCCAATATATATATATTGTCAGCTTTTTTAAATTTAAAATAATAACATTTTCAAATTTATAGGGGTGTTAAAGTTCTGGACTTCTTATCAGTCAGTCCTGGGACTGTTTTACCATCACTGGGAAAGAATGAGAGTGGGATTATAATACTTTGTACTGGGATTTGAGTATAACCTTGCTTCATATTATATCCTTTAATAAAATTTTGGTTATGCCCATGGGAATGTATTACACCCATGAGCATCACCATATGAATATGTCAAAGAAGAAAAGAAGTGTGTCATTCCTGCCGTGGCTTATTCTTTCCTTATTTCCTTGTTAGAAGCTCCAAATTGGCAATTGTATTTTTCCTTTTATAATATGATAGGGTAAGAAGAGCATACGTTCAGATCTCTAACTTTTGTCAATTTGAGATGAAGGTTTTTGCCACTGTGCCACATTTTGGGTTATTAGGATCTGTAGTTCATTTCATAAGTCCTGTTTGACACTTGATTAAATAATATGTATATGTGATATGGTCTTCCCTGGCTGTATACTTGCATTTATTTACTCCTTGGGATTTTAAAATTGTTTCTATGGCCTTAAATTACTAAAAATATATGCTTGTTTATTTTTTTAGTTGGAATTTGCTCAGTCATTAAATGACTTTGGATTTAGTTTTCTTATCAGTGTAAAAAGGTTGTACGCTAGAGAATGCTTCTAAATCAGTGGTTCTCAACTCGACTGCACCTTGGAATCACCTAGAAAGCTTAATGGCTGAGGGACCCTATCTCAGGATATTAAAATTAATGCAACTATCATTTTTATTCATTTAAAAAATATTGGGTATATATCCTTGTAGTTAAAAGAATCAAAATAAGACTTGTTATAAAAGATAACCAGTTTTCACAGCCCTGTCATATAAGTGAATACCTTTTATTGTTAGCTCATTCTTGTGCTGTTTATCTTCATTTCTGTAAATAACAGCCTTATATTGTTACTTCTTGATTTTTTTTCAATTTTCAGCATTACCTATATTTTAGGCATTATCTCCCATTATTTGAGATGAGCATTTATTACTTTCTCATCCCACTGTTCATGTTTCCATTTTCCTGCCTCCCAGTATACTTACAATTTTGGTTAGAGAAGTATTGAGTATGATATTTGCTATGCCATTTGCTATGCCATTTGCTATGACTATTTTTTTTTAATTGCAAAACTTTCACTGAAGTTCAGTATGTCTTATGTTTTTGTTTCCTTAGTTTTTTATGTATTATCAGTAATTTAGCCCCAAACCCTTAAATATTTACCAGCTTTCAGTGCATTTAGATGCATTAGCTATTCTGTCAGTTTCAATCTGGAACCTCTGTTTTGTTCCACTTTGGTTGTAGCCTTTTATTGCTAGTGCACAGTTGACATTCATCTTTGTGGTGGTTTTGCTTCTGCTGTTGTCTTTCTTGGTTTACTGATTTTATTATAGGAGCATCTCCCCAGTGAGAGTACATGGAAGATCAATTTTTTGAATTTTTGCTTGTCTGAAAATAATCTCTAACCTTATATTTGCTTGATAGTTTGGGCATAGAATTCTAAGCATAGAATCTAGAGATCATGTTCTTTCAGAATTTTAAAAATATTGCTTCTTTCTCTTGTTAATAGCTTTTGAGAAGTATAAAGCCATTTTGATTATTGGTCCTTTGAATGTGATCTGGTTTCTTTTTTCTTCTCTCCCCTCCCCCCCCCCCCCCCCCCCCACCTTTCCCGCTGTGTTCTCTTTAAGACCTCATACTTGTTTTTGTGTCTTCTGAGCTGGTCCTCTCATTTTCTTTTCTGTATTGTTTTTCTCTTAACCTTTTTTGCTTTTCTTTCTGGGATACTGTATACGTACATTTTTACTTAATCTCCTTGTTTTCAGTGTGGTACCACTGGCCCCAACTGTACCTAGTATCCACAGAGTAGCTCTATTTTACCCTTTTGAGGGGATAAGTCCTAGAATCTGCCCATGGTGGGGATTTAATCTCTTTTTCAAGAGAATTTCAGTCAGTCTTACTGTTTTAAGCACACCTTTCACCACCGTTTTCTACCTATCTGGTGCTGCCAATTCCTGAGCTGCTTGGGAATTCTGCATTGTAAATTGGTTTGCTTTACGGCTTTCCCCAGTACCAGGTTGGGAATCTGCCTTCTTGGTTAGGTAACTCAGTTACCATTTCTCCACCTACTTTTTAGCTGCTAAAATTTTGTGTTGGTAGTTTCCTCTCCTGTTGTCTTTGTCCATGTGGGTTTATGCCTTAAAAAGTGTTGTTTATTCATTTACTTAAAAAAAATAAACAATAGAAATTTATTGTTCACAGTTCTGGAGGCTGGGAAGTCCAAGATCAAGGCACTGTCATAGTTGTCTGCTAGTGAGGTCCCTCTTGGTTCATAGCTGGTACCATCTCACGGTGTCCTCACATGGTGGAAGGGCTTATTTAATGAGTTTTAGGAAGGAGCAAAACTAAACATCTTTCCATCTCTTTAATTTTCTTTAATGAATTACTTTATTAAGGTGAAAGATCAGATTTTTTTATGCATGCAACTTTATAAATTATTGTTGAACTCAGTGAATACAAAAGCTTATGGATTAAACATAAGGAAAAAGCTTAGCTATGAAAGATTGAAGCAATTCCTTCCAGAGCTAAGAGAGCAATTATTTAGTGAGTAAATGTCCCTGAATATATTAGATGTGTTTATAAAGGTAAGTATTAAGTATTAAAGTGTTCCAAAACATGATGGTTATGTAGTCTCAGATACTGTCTATACCTCTATTTTTGTTGGTAGGATAAAATAACAGAGTTCTGGTCAGAACAGTAAAGTTCATTATTCTCACTCTGCTTCTGTTTAAAATCACTGATGACTTCCTCTTAGATTTAAATAGATTCTTTTCAGACCATTTTCCTCCCTTCTTCACACTTGCCTTCTCCGACCCCTCTGCCCCTCATTCTTCACCCACCCATTTATTGCCTCAGTCTCTGCTTTCTGGGAGCAACAGCACATACTGTGTGAGGTGTGCTGACTCTCCTCTCTAACTCTCCTCCATCCCTGGGTTTCCTGCATCCTTTAATTTTATAAATGAAGAACCAAGCCTAAGAGAGGTAATAATGACTTTTTCCAGGTCATATAATTTAAGTTCAGCTAAGTAGAATTAAGGACCAGTGTGGTATTGTTCCTATGAGTATGCCTGAATACTTAGGTACAAATTTTAGAATAAAACATTAAGATACAGGGAAGAAATAAAACATTTAAGTCTTTGAAGTTAGTCTATCATAGGAATATAGATTTATACTTGAATATAAGTATTGTTGAATCAAAAAAGATACATCTGCACAGCAAAGGAAACCATTAACAAAGTGAAAAAGCAACCTACTGAATGAGGGGAAAGATTTGAAAATCATATATATGAAAAGGTTAATATCTAAAATATATAAAGAACTTGTACAACTCAGTAGCAAAAAAACAAGCTGACTTAAAAAATGGGAGAAAATCTGAATACACATTTTTCCAAAGAAGACAATACAGATGACTAACATGTACATAAAAAGGTTTTCAGCACCAGTAATCAGGCAAATGCAAACCAAATGAGATATCACCTCATATCTGTTAGAATGGCTGTTATCAAAAAGATAAGAAAATAACAGGTGGTGGCAAAGATGCTGAGAAAAGGGGGGGCGCCTGGGTGGCTTGGTCGGTTAAGCGTCCGACTTCGGCTCAGGTCATGATCTCACGGTCCGTGAGTTCGAGCCCCGCGTCGGGCTCTGTGCTGACAGCTCAGAGCCTGGAGCCTGTTTCAGATTCTGTGACTCCCTCTCTCTCTGCCCCTCCCCTGTTCATGCTCTGTCTCTCTCTGTCTCAAAAATTAAACGTTAAAAAAAAATTAAAAAAAAAAAAAAAGATGCTGAGTAAAGGGAATCGCTGTGCATATGTTGATGGGAATGTAGATTGCAGCTCACTGTAGAAAATGGTATGGAGTTTCCTCAAAAAATTAATAGAATTTTCATATGATCCTGCAGTTCTACTTCTGGATATTTATCCAAAGGAAACAAAAACACTAACTTGAAAAGATATCTGCACTCCCATGTTCATTGGGCATTATTTACAATAATCAAGATGTGGAAGCTATCCAACTGTCCATTGATGGATGATGGATAAATAAACTGGTGTGCATGCATTATTCAGCCATCAAAAAGAATGAAAATTTTGCTGTTTGCAGCAACATGTATGGTCTTTGAGAGCATTATGCTAAATGAAATAAGTCAGAAATAGACAAATAACTGTATGATCTCTCTTATATGTGGAATCTTGAAAACAACAACAAAACAACCAAGTTCATAAATAGAATGGATTGGTGGTTGCTAGAGGTTGGGGTTGGGATGCAGAATGGGTGAGAATGGTCAAAGTGTACCAGTTTCTAATTTTAAATAAGTAAGTCCTGAAGATACATTGTACAGCATGGTGACTGTAGGGGTGCCTGGGTGGCTTCATCGGTTGAGCATACTACTCTTGATTTTGGCTCAGGGTCGTGAGGTGAGCTCCGTGCTGAGCGTGGAGCCTGCTTAAGATTCTCGTCTCTTCCTCCCCCACTCACGTGTGTGCACATGTTCTCTCTCTCCTCTCTCCCTCTAAAAAACAACAACATGGTGACTATAGTTAAAAATAATATATTGCACTTTTGAGGGGCACCTGGGTGGCTCAGTTGGTTGAGCATCCGACTTTGGCTCAGGTCATGATCTTGTGGTTTGTGAGTTCAAGCCCCACGTGTGCTGACAGCTCAGAGCCTGGAGTCTGCTTCAGATTCTGTGTCCCCCTCTCTCTCGGCCCCACCCCTGCTTGTGCTGTGTCTCTCTCTGTCTTTCAAAAATGAATAAACATAAAAAAATTTTTTTTTAAATGACATATTACACTTTTGAAAGTTGCCTGGAGTAAATCTTAAAACTTCTTGTCACAAAAAAAAATTTTGTAACTATGTATTGTGACAGATTAGTTAACTAGACTTACGGTGGTGATCATTTCACAGGATATACAAATGATGAATCAAGTTTACACCTGATATTAATAATGTCATATGTCGATTATATATCAATAAAAAAGGATAATATCTACATTCCATTCACTTTTTGTGTGTTTTAAGTTTAATAGTTCTTACTTAGAAAGACGGGGCTCCTGGGTGGCTCAGTCGGTTGAGCGTCTGACTTCAGCTCAGGTCATGATCTCGCAGTTGACGAGTTTGGGCCCCACGTTGGGCTCTGTGCTTATAGCTCAGAGCCTGGAGCCTGCTTCAGATTCTGTGTCTCCCTCTCTCTCTGCCTTTCCCCCGCTCATGCTCTGTCTCTCTCTGTCTCAAAAATAAAGATAAACATTAAAAAAATTTTTTGTTTTTTTTTTTTTTAGAAAGAAAGGTAAGGAGCCCCTGGGTGGCTCAGTCAGTTAAGCATCTGACTCTGGCTCAGGTCATGAGCTCATGGCTCGTGGGTTTGAGCCCTGCTTCAGGCTCTGTGCTGACAGTTTGGAGCCTGGAGCCTGCTTCAGATTCTGTGTCCCATCTCTCTGCCCTCCCCCACTTGGTCATCTGTCTCTCTCAAAAATAAAGAAACATTAAAAAAATTTTTTAAAAATGGAGGTAAGGAATTGATAAGACTTTGCCTGTGATTCTCGATATCAGATTTTATTATTGGAATCAAGAATTAAAAAAGATCTTTCTTTAACCACTGAAGTCTCTGTATCTGGTACTTAAACTTATGTGTTTTACAGGTAAAGCTGAAGACTATAAATGAAAACTGGAAAAATCTCTCCAGTTCTCAAAAGCAAGTAAGTAGTATGGTTTTAGTCTCAAGTGTCTAGTTGGAATATCTGTGAGAGAATATATTAGGGCGAGGCTTTATTCATGTGAAAACAACTTTATATCACTAGTATCACAAAGTATTTTAAAATTATTTTTATATCTTTAGGACCAGTTCAGCTTTTTTCTTTTGGTAGTTTTTAACTACAAATAAAAAACAATGTCACTCATAAAGTGTTCACTCTATCCAGTGACAATCTCACCTTGCCTCAGCTCCTTTCCCACATCCCAAACCCTGAAATTGTCACAACTTAATTATCTTTAACTCTTAGCCTTTTTCTCATCTTTTATATCAAAAAAAAATTCCTTCCTTAGTCCCCCATTATACATGTAGAATAATAGTAAGGTGATTTCTAGAGTATATGGAAGCATTCCAGAAATTAATTGTAAAGATTCTTCTAAAAGAAATTATTTTAACAATTACACTTTTTCTCAGGTGTATATTCAACTTGCTAATGATGATAAAATTCGTTATTATAATGAAATGAAATCTTGGGAAGAACAGATGCTTGAAGTTGGACGAAATGATCTTCTACGTCGCACAGTAAAGCACCAAGCAAAAAATGGCATTGAAGAGTATTAAAATAGAAGATTGAGTTATGTTCATAATGGATAGACACAAGAAACCAATTAGGTCTCCATATCTGATGCTGTTGAAAATTAGAAAGGATAAAGTTGGTGAACATTTTATATTTAATTCCTTTTTCTTTAGCCCATGGACTTCTGCCAGTTCAATACATTTTGTATTAGTATCTTGCTTTGGAAAACCCAAACAGATAAAAAGTTCATGTGAAATTTACTTTGTGTTAAGGAACTACTGAGAATCACAATAATCCATGAAATGCAGTAGTGAATCATTTTACCTTTGATAAAGGTAAATCAGACTGTGAAGTTTTTCATACTTGATGACTGGAAAGAGTATTCTTGTTTCCTTATATATATATGGAGGCAGGAGTTTCATATTCAAAAGTGCCCCAAATTGTAGAAGTCATGGTGTTTTATGATACAGTTGTACATGTTTAAAAGAGGGGTGCCTGGGTGGCTCAGTCGGTTTTACATCTGATCTTGGTTTCGGCTCGGGTCATGGTCTCACAGTTCATGAGTTTGAGCCCTGCATCCAGCTTTGCTCTGATGGTGTGGAGCCTGTTTGGGATTCCCCCCCCCCCCCCTTCCCTCACCTGTTCTCTCTCTCTGACCCTCCCCGCTCATACCCTCTCTCTTTCTCTCTCTCTCAAAATAAAAGAGCACCCAGTACTCATCTATGTAAATGCCAATTCCCAGGTATAATTCATATATTCAGAATTGATAGTTGTACTTGCAAGGAATTGCTGGTTTCAGTTGCAACTTTTTATAAAAGGGATGG
The DNA here is from genome assembly GCF_024362965.1 of Panthera pardus. Classification (NCBI taxonomy): domain Eukaryota; kingdom Metazoa; phylum Chordata; class Mammalia; order Carnivora; family Felidae; genus Panthera; species Panthera pardus. The sequence continues at coordinate 19,642,907 of NW_026526788.1, forward strand.
AGAGATTTATAAACCTTTTCCTTATTGCCTTGTTTCCTAAAGTAAAAACCAAGAAATTGTGTACCAAATCTATGCATATTGTTTTATATTGCATAGAATAAAAATTTTAAATGTTTCCTAATTATATGTTTTAGGGTGAAAGATTCATTTTGCAAAAATTTTTCCGTCTTCTTTTTTAAGTAGGGATATGTATTCTGAATTATTTTCTCTGTCTCACATGAGTGTATTTATCCAGGAAGTAGACAACTTGTCTAGTATAAGTTTTAAAATGAGAGATCTAAAAAACAAAAGTCTCCAATGTCTTTAGACTTGGAATTTAAACATTTTGTGTAACATATAGAAGCCCATATAAGGTATAGCCAACTCTGGTCTGTGGGCCAAATCCAGCCCAATGCCTGCTTTTCATGGCCTGTGGGCTAAGGATTGTGTTTACAGTTTTAAGTGGTTAAAAACAATTTTTCAAAACACACAAAAATTAAAAGAGATTTGGTGTCCATAAATGAAATTTTATTGGAACACAGTTGTACTTTTTTCCTCATGGTTTATGGCTACTTTTGTGGAACATTGTTGAATAGTTATTTCAGAGACTGTGTAGCCTGCCTAAAGCCTGCCTAAAATATTTACTATCTGACCCTTTACAAAGAAAGTTTGTCAACCTGTGGCCTTTAGTATAGACTAGTGTGACTAGTGTTCTATGTGTAAACTACTAGTGTCCAGTGTATAATTGTTAGTAATAGTTCTATAAAACTCTTTTCAGAGGTTCTTGTTTTAGAATCTTTGTCACCATTATCTTAAGAGGAAAGAAGTCAAATCACTGAAGAAGCTAAGCAAAGTTGCTCCACAGTGTTAGCAAGGAAAATACTCTTTAGTTTCAAATTATATTAGTATAATAAAAAAGGTCCATGTAGTGTAGGATGAGATTCTTTTAAATTATTTGTTATGGCTTAGTAAAAGCTTCATGAGCTTTCCAGTTAGTATATACCACATACCTTATCAACTTTTAGCATTTGTTTATCCTCTCTGGGGAGTCAAGCAAAGGTTTTCAAAATCTATACCACCTTTTGATTAAAATCATTCATCTTTTCACCATCAGTTCACAGGAACAGGATAACTCAAAATTTATATGCACTTAATTTTATGCTAAATATGGAGAAAAATTGTAGCTTCTAAATCTCCAGAAAAACTCTGAAGATTTTTGTAGTTTCTATATAGAAAATCAGTACAAAGTCATGAAAAGATAACTTGTATCTAATAAGCTTGACAAAAGTAGGGACTGAAGAGAAAAATAGAACTTAAGAGGAAGAATAAGATTTAAACATATAAAGTTGGGTGTTTTCAAAGTTTCCCCTGTGGTTACAAATACAGGATGGTCTGCCATTAGTTAAATGGATATGCCATGAAAAAAAAATAGATATAGCGTGATTCTGAAGCTAGAAGGATTTGGGGAAAGAAGAGGAGGTACACTACTAGTGTCTATCAGTCTTTATCATTAGGGTTTCCAGGAAAGAATTAAGCCCTCATTCCCTGTGGCATCTAGAAAGGTACTGATTATGTACCATCTTGAGAATGGAGAAAGTCATCAGTGAAATAATTTGCTGTGTTCTGTGCTTCACATGAGCCCAAGGAGCACATACGAGTCCGTGTTGATAGTACAATATTCATTGTAGAATGGGTAAGATAGAGAAATGAATTTTGTAAACATCTGCCTGGACAAATGTAGTACAAAACATATCTTCACAATTACCTTCTGGGCGCTTTTAACATTTAACTACCTATGTATGGTATTTTATACAGAACACATTCAAATCATATCTTTCCAAGTATATTGGGAAATCCAGTATCCGGTAAGTTCTCAAGTAGTTACACTCTCATATTGGAAAAAGTATGAAACAGTGGCTAGAGCCGAACCACATTATGATAATACTTTATTGGGTATTGATAAAGTCGGGTATCATTATAAAATAATGATAATTTATTGGGTTTTCTTCATTTCTAAAAGAATGTTATTGTTAATACTTTAAATATTGGAATATCTGAGTCCACACCTTAATAAACTTCAGTACATGCGGAAGACTGGAATGCCATATACCAAATGCAATCTAGATTCACAGTATACACAGTTTCTGTTATAACTTTTAATTTTTTTTTATTTTTAGAGAAGGAGAGAGCAAGTGGGGGAGGGGGAGAGAAAGAGGGACAGAGGATCCGAAGTGGGCTCTTTGCTCACAGCAGACAGCCCCATGCGGGTCTCAAGCTCACAAACCGTGAGATCATGCGTGACCTGAGTCGAAGTCGGGCGCTTAACCAACTGAGCGACCCAAGTGCTCCACAAAGTTTCTATTATAAAGAACAGGATCTTACTGGTCAATAACCAGTGGCCACTCATAAAAAGCCTTACTTTTGGGGCTTTTCTTAAGTTGCCCCAACAAAGTATTTGCTGTAGGAGGTACAGAAAGTGCTAGAGGGAAAGATGCTGAAGAAATGAAACAAAGTAGTGTTTATGCTGTTCTAAGCAGTTAGTCATGAAGAGATTTTTGTACTTTTGTTCATTGGAGTACCAATGTTGGGTTCTTGAAATAATTTGATGACAGGAGAGGGGGCGGTGTGATTACTTTCTGACATTTACTTAAAGGATATTGTGTGCACATTCAGCCTACTGTAATTGTGTAGTTTTGCTATTGTTTTTGGCTAACTCCTTTTTTGGAAATGCCATTTTAGAAGATAAGCCTTATGTTTTTATAATGGCTCTAAATGTGTATATTTAATTTGTAAATTAAAAAGGTATTACTATAAGTGGATTTAAAGTAACCAGAAAATTTTGATTTTTTTCTGACATTTGCTGCACCTAAAATTAATCACCACCAGGTTGTGCTAAAACAGCAGGAAGTTTTAGTATAGTTAACTGATGGTATCCATTATTTCTCTTAATGTTATCAATATTCACTTTAAGAAAATTCTCTTCCTTACTTTTTTATTCTCTACCACTCTTTTCTTCATAGCACCAAGCTCTTACAGACAAATTTGAAAATGTTATTAAGCACAGATTCTGTGTGTTTTGCAATTTTAAAGCAGTAATATTCTTTTCTAAATTGAAGCTTTGGAAAGAATAAGAAAATAAACATTTATTATTTTGAACTTGTAAAACTCCAAACAGAAAGTAAAATTATACAAAGCTGCTATTATCAGTCTCTCACATTTTTCACAAATAGAATACTTCTGACAATTGATTAAATCATTGATTGCATTTAATGGAAAATACATAAAATGCAAAACCTTTTTCTAATACATTTAAAATATTAAAAAAATTTACTGGATAAGGATCTAAATCCTAAAATTGACCCTAAACAAGAATTTTGAATAAGCTAAACATTTTTCTCACCTTAACATCATTCGAAATATTTTATATAAAATGGTTTCTGATTTACATATGTGATGTACAAGAAGATACTTGAGTTAATTCTTTTTTGCTGAATTTAGAATTTATCCAATTTCATTTCTCCTCCTGCCCCAAATCATGTATAAAATATGGACAGAAGAAAGGGAGTGCATGGTTTTGACACAGTGACCTTTTATTATACAGGCTGCCAACTACCAGCCTTCACATTAGAAAACTTGATTTGGTTGTACCCATCTCAAGGTCCTGTTTAAATTACTTGTTTAAACTGGAAATTTACTGCATTGAATTGGGTGGGATTAATGATGAGAGGAGGGATCCAAATTTGTTTATTAATCCTTCAGAAATTATTGAAGCATTATGAGCATTTTCTATGAGTTTTGGATTTTTTTTTTCCTCATTCACCCATCAGAACAGGACCTTAGTAGTTGTGTAACTAAGGTTTATACCCTGACTACAAGACTACTTAGGTGGGGGGAGTGGAGATTTGTTAAAAACATAGCAGTTTTCTCTTAATTTTGACATTAATAAATCTGATTATGTGTAAGCTTAGTATCAAATATAAATTAGACCTAAACAACTCAGGATATTTCCCCAAAAGTTATCTCCATCCTCAGTTTTTACTTTTGCAAAGCTCCTACTTGTCCTCTGTAATAAGAGCCTGAATGACAATTTGACTGAATGGTGAGATGTCATAACCTTTAGCTAATACTATTACTGACAGTATTATCTTGGATTCAGATGTGAAGTGTTCCTTTTTAAATGGAAAATGGGAATTGATTGTTGATGGACTTTGTTTTTATTTAAATTCTAATTGGTTAACATGTAGAGTAATACTTTTTTCAGGAGTAGAATTTAGTGATCAATCACATATAACACAAGAGCCCTCCTTAATACCCATCACCCATCTGGCCCATTCTGCCTAACTTCCTCCATCAACCCTCAGTTTGCATATGAGTGGGGAGAGGGACAGAGAGAGGGAGATACAGAATCCCAAGCAGGCTCCAGGCTCCAAGCTGTCAGCACAGAGCCCGACTTGGGGCTTGAACTCAGGAACTGTGAGATCATGACCTGACCTAAAGTAGGACACTTAACTGACTGAGCCACCCAGGCACTCCTGTTTTCTATAGTTAAGAGCCTCTTACGGTTTGTTTCTCTCTCTCGCATTTGTTTTTCTTCTCCTTCCCGTATGTTCATCTGTTTTGTTAAATTCCACACACGAGTGAAATCATACGGTATTTGCCTTTCTCTGACTTCTTTCACTTAGCATAATAAACTCTAGCTCCATCCACGTCATTGCAAATGGCAAGATTTCATTCCTTTTGATGGCTGAGTAATATTCCATTGTACATATATAGCACATCTTTATCCATCAGTTGATGGACATTTGGGCTCTTTGCATACTTTGGCTATTGTTGATAATGCTTCTATATAATCAGGGTACATGCACCCTTTCGAATCCGTTATTTTTGAATCCTTTGGGTAGATACCTAGTAGTGCAATTGCTGGGTTGTAGAATAGTTCTATTTTTAACTTTCTGAGGAACCTCCATACTGTTTTCCAGAGTGGCTGCACCAGTTTGCATTCCCACCAACAGTAAAAGAGAGTTCCCCTTTCTCTGCAACCTTGTCAACATTTGTTTCTTGTGTTTTAGCCATTCTGACAAGTGTGAGGTGGTATCTCATCATGGTTTTGATTTGTATTTCCCTGATGATGAGTGATGTTGAACAGTTTCATCTGTCTGTTAGCCTTCTGGATGTCTTTTTTACAAAACTGTGTATTCGTGTCTTCCACCCATTTCTTAACTGGATTATTTGGTTTTTGGGTGAGTTTTATAAGTTCTTTATAGATTTTGGATACTAACTCTTTATCAAATAAGCCATTTGGAAATTCTTGTCCCATTCCATAGGCTACGTTTTAGTTTTGTTGATTGTTACCTATGCTATGCAGAAGATTTTATCTTGACGAAGTCTCAATAGTTCATTTTTGCATGTTTCCCTTGCCTCCAGCGACTTGTGTAGTAAGACGTTGCTATGGCTGAGGTCAAACAATTTGCTGCCTGTGTTCTCTAGGATTTTGATGGTTTCCTGTCTCACATTTAGGTATTTCATCCATTTGGAACTTATTTTTGGGTATGGTGTCATAAAGTGGTCCAATTTCATTCATCTGCATGTTGCTGTCCAGTCTTCCCAATACCATTTGTTGAAGAGACTCTTTTATTTTTTTTTTTGCCATTGGATATTCTTTCCTACTTTGTCAAAGATTAGTTGAACATATAGTTGTGGGTTCATTTCTGAGTTTTCTATTTTGTTCCATTGATTTATGTGTCTGTTTTTATGCCAATACCATACTGTCTTAATGACTACAACTTTGTAATGTATCTTGAAGTCCGGAATTGTGATGCCTCCAGTTTCGCTTTTCTTTTTCAGGATTACTGTGGCTACTTGGGGTCTTTTGTGTTTTCCATACAAATTTTAGGGTTATTTGTTCTAGCTCTGAGAAAAATGCTAGTTGTATTTTGATAGGGATTGCATTAAATATATAGATTCCTTTGGGTAGTATAGACATTTTAACAATATTTTTTCTTACAGTCCATGAGCATGGAATGTTTTCCTGTTTCTGTGTCCTCTTCAATTTCTTTCATAAGTGTTCTATAGTTTTCGGAGTGTAGATCTTTTACTTCTTTGGTTAGGTTTATTCTGAGGTATCTATGGTATTTGGAACAATTTTAAATGGGATCGATACCTTGATTTCTTTTTCTGCTGCTTCATTATTGGTGTATAGAAATGTAATAGATTTTTGTACGCTATTTTTATATTCTGCAACTTTACTGAATTCGTGTATCTGTTCTAGCAATTTTTGGGTGGAGTCTTTTGGGTTTTCTACAGAGTATCATATTGCCTGCAAAGAGTGAAAGTTTGACTTCTTCCTTGCCATGTTGGAGGCCTTTTGGTTTTGTTGTTGTTGTTGTTGTCTGATTGCTGAGGCTAAGACTTCCAACACTATATTAAATGGTAATGGTAAGAGTGGACATCCTGTCTGTTCCTGAAGTTAGGAGAAAAGCTCTCCATTTTTTCCTGTTGTGGATGATATTACCTGTGGTCCTTTCATATATGGCCTTTATGGTGTTGAGGTATGTTCCATCTATCCCTACTTTGTTGAGGGTTTTTATCAAGAATACATGCTGTATTTTGGTCAAATGCTTTTTCTCCATCTATTGAGAGAATCATATTGTTTTTATCCTTTTTTTTTTTTTTTAATGTGGTGTATCACAATGATTGATTTGCAAATATTGAACAACCTCTGCAGCCCAGGAATAAATACCACTTGATTGTGGTGAATATTTCTTTTAATGTATTGTTGAATTCGATTTGCTAGTATCTTGTTGAGAAATTTTGCATCCATGTTCATCAGAGATATTGGCCTTTTTAGTGAGTTCTTTGTTTTTGGAATCAAGGTAATGCTGGCCCCATAAAATGAATTAGGAAGTTTTCCTTCCATTTCTATTTTCTGGAACAGTTTGAGAAGAATAGGTATTAATTCATCTTTAAATGTCTGGTAGAATTCCCCTGGGAAGCCATCAGCTTGGACTTTTGTTTGTTGGGAGGTTTTTGCTTACTGATTCAATTGCTTTGCTGGTTATAGGTCTGTTCAAATTTTCTATTTCTTCCTATTTCAGTTATGGTAGTTTGTATATTTGTAGGAATTTGTCCATTTCTTCTAGATTGCCCAGTTTGTTGGCATATAATTTTTTATCATATTCTCTTATAATTGTTTGGATTTCTGTGATGTTGGTTGTGATCTCCTCTTTCATTTGGGATATTTATTTATTTGGGTCTCTTTTTGATAGTCTGGCCAGCAGTTTCTCAATTTTATTAATTTTTTCAAAGAACCAGCCCTTAGTTTTTTTTATCTGTCCTACTGTTTTTGTTTATTTGTTAGTTTCTGTATCATTGATTTCTGTTCTAATGTTTATTATTTTCTGTATTCTGCTGGTTTAGGGCTTTATTTGCTGTTCTTTTTTCAGCTCTTTAAGGTGTAAGGTTAGGTTGTATATCTGAGACCTTTCTTCCTTCTTTAGGAAGGCCTGGATTGCTATATATTTTCCTCTTATGATCCCCTTTGCTGCATCCCAGAGGTTTTGGGTTGTGTTTTCATTTTCATTGGCTTCCATGTACTTTTTAATTTCCTCTTTAATTTCTTGGTTAAACCATTCATTCTTTAATAGGATGTTCTTTAATCTCCAAGTATTCGTGGTCTTTCCACCAATCTTTCCAAATTTTTTCTTGTGGTTGATTTCAAGTTTCATAGTGTTGTGGTCTGAAAACATGCATGGTATGATCTCAATCTTTTTGTACATGTTGAAGGCTGATTTGTGTCCCAGTATGTGAGCTATTCTGGAGAACGTTCCATGTGCACTTGAGAAGAATGTGTATTCTGCTGCTTTTGGATGAAATGTTCTGAATATATCTGTTAAGTCCATCTAGTCCAGTATGTCATTCAAAATCATTGTTTCCTTGCTGATTTTCTGCTTATATGATGTGTCCATTGTTGTCTGTGAGGTATTGAAGTCCCCTACTATTATGGTATTATTATCAGTGAGTTTCTTTATGTTTGTGATTAATGGATTTATATATTTGGGTGTTCTCATGTTTGGGGCACAGATGTTTACAATTTTAGATCTTGGTGGGTAGACCCCTTAATTTTGACATAATGGCCTTCTTCATCTCTTTTTACAGTCTTTTGTTTAAAATCTAGTTTTTCTGGGAGCACCTGGGTGGCTCAGTCAGTTAAGCATCCGACTTTGGCTCAGGTCATGATCTCACGGTTTGTGGGTTCAAGCCCCACCTTGGGCTCTGTGCTGACAGCTCAGAGCTTGGAGCCTGCTTTGGATTCTATGTCTCCCTCTCTCTCTCTATCCTACCTCGCTCATGCTCTGTCTCTCTCAAAAATAAATAAACATTAAAAAAATTTTAAAATCTAGTTTGTCTGTTATAAGTACTGCTCTTCTAGCTTTCTTTTGAGGTCCATTACCATGGTAGATGGTTCTCCATCCCTTTACTTTCAATCTGCAGGTGTCTTTAGGTCTAAAATGAGTCTCTTGTAGGGAGCATATAGATTTGGTCTTTTTTTTTTTTTTTATCCATTCTGATACCCTATGTTTTTTGATTGGAGCATTTAGTTCATTTACATTCAGAATGATTACTGATAAATATGAACTTAGTGCCTTTGTGTTACTTGTAAAGTGATGTTTCTGATGATGTTCTCTGTTCCTTTCTAGTCTTTTTTTTGTTTTTGGTCCTTTTTTTTCACCACTAAATAGTTCCCTTTAATATTTCTTGCAGGGCTGGTTTAGTTGTCACGAACTCCTTTAGGTTTTGTCTGGGAAAACTTTGTCTCTCCTATTCTTAATGACAGGCTTGCTGGACAAAGTATTCTGGGCTGCATATTATTCCCATTCAACACATAGAATATATTGTGCCACTCCCTCTGTCCCGCCACGTTTCTGTGGACAGATCTGTTGCAAATGTGATCTGTCTACCCTTGTCAGTTAAGTATTTTTTTTCCCTTGTTGCTTTCAGGATTGTTTCTTTGTCTGTGTATTTTGTGAATTTGACTGTGTCTTGGTGATGAATTTAATGGGAGTTCTCTGTGCTTCTTGGATTTTGATATCTGTTTCCTTCCCAGATTAGGGAAGGTTTCAGCTATAATTTGCTCAAAAAACGTTCTGCCCCCCTTTTCTCTCTCTTCATCTTCTGGGACTTCTATGATATGAATGTTATTACACTTTAAAGAGTCACTGAATTCCTTAAGCCTAATTTATGATCCAAACCTTTTTTCCCCCCTTCTTCTTTTCAGCTTCATTATTTTGTGTAATTTTATCTTCTATATCACTGATTCATTCCTCTGCTTCATCCATCTTCATTGTCATGTCATCCATTTGGGTTTGCATCTCAGTTACAGCATTTTTAATTTTGGCCTCCCTAGTTTTTTTGTTTTTGTTTTGTAACATTCATTTATTTATTTTCAGAGAGTGGGAGGAGGGACAGAGACAAAAGAAAAGAAAGAGAATTCCAAGCAGGTTCTGAACTGTCAGCACAGATGTGCTGGCTCGAATTCATGAACCATGAGTTCATGACCTGAGCCAAAATCAAGAGTTGGATGCTTAAGCAACTGAGTCACCCAGGCACCCGTTGCCTGACTACTTTTTAGTTCTTCTGTCTCTGCAGTAAGGGATTCTCTAGTGTCTTCTATGCTTTTTTCAAGACCAGCTACTATCCTTATAATTGTTTTAAATTCTAGTTCAGACATCATATTATCTGTATTGATTAAATCTCTGGCTGTCACTTCTTCCTGTACTTTCTTTTGGGGTGAATTCCTCCATCTTGTCATATTGTCATGGCAAACAAACAAACAAAAGAGCTTGATCCTATGTGTGTTTTGGTCTGCTTCTTAAAAGAAGCTAGATCCATTTAATTAATTAATTAATTAATTAATTAATTGAAAAAAATTGGCTCTTTTGTATCCTAAGAGAAAAACAAACAAACCCCCAAACCAAAGAGGCTAGATCCTATTTCCCCTAGAACCGAAACTTTGTAGCACTGTACGATCAGTAGATTTGGTGTGTGTGAGGTTTGTGCTAGTCTTCTGGAGGCGGGCCTGCTTCACTGATTTTCAGGTGGACTTGCCCTAGTGGAGATGCACCTTCCAGGAGCAGGGGGACAATGCTTGGTGTAAGCTGCTCTGGCCTCCACTTGGTAGTTCTGTTTTGCTCACTGAAGTTGGTCAGTGCTGATGCGTGAGCTGAAAATTATGTCACCCCTCTCTCTTGTCCCTGCAGTGGGGAGATCGTGCCTACCACTCTCTAAGCCCTCACAGAAGAGCAAACAATCACCTCTCTAGTATCTCTGGCTTTCATCAGATCCCCACCTTCACCCTGCCTGTATCTGAGCTGTCTGCCTGCCAGCCAGGTGGCACAGCAGTTCTGTGTTTTATCTCAGGCACAAGGCTAGGTTTCAAAACTCCAAATTTTAGAGATCTGTGCAGTGCATCCACACTGGTCTCTGGGGGAGGATCTCACAGTGCTGTGGCCAATCCCTGCTTATCCCAGAAATCAGTTGTGCAACAATGCAGGTTCAGAGTTTATGGTAAAGTGCAACAGAAACCTGGTACCAAGTCATGCTGCCCTCAACCAGTGTCCCATTTTTATGTTAGTGAATGGGTTAGCTCAATGGTGTCTGTTGGGTCTTTTGCCCCTGGGAGAGGCCATGCCCTCTCCCAAATGCACTCCAAGCAGGAGAACTGCTTCTCCCTGTGCATTTCAGGGGAAGCTCAGAACATGTTGCTGGCTCCAGGGTCTCTGCCCTCCTTCCCCACTGGAGTACTGCTAAAGCCCACTAAGCCCAACCCTGGTGATGGTGCAGACCTCCAAAACTTCAGAATCTACATTGTTATTTATAAAAACTTGTGGTATTCAGTCCCTCTCCTTTTCCCAGTCAGTGGTTTTGGGGAAGAGTTTTTCTTGTGCAATTCCCCTGTGTACTTTCACTTTTTCTCTCTCACTCCTCTCTGCGATCAGATCTCCCTTTCCTCCACAGAACCCGCAGCTCTTCTCTCCCCTAAATCAACTCTCTGCAACTCCTACCTTCCACTATGTGGCAGTTTTTTCACCTCTACTTGTGCATTTTTCTTCTCTTGGTCCTCAGATCAATTGGGAGTTCAAACTGATTTGTTTTTCATCTAGCTGTGTTTGAGGACCGAAGCAAGCCTAGGGTCTCCCACCCCTCTGCCATCGTAACTCCTTTTTAAGTAGAGAGCCAAAACACCCACAGATATTTTGAGGAAATAAAGAGAATACTATGAATAAGATTTCATATTCCTAGGGCTCTTGGGAGGTTGGCCAGGATTCAAACACTGACCTGACTCTTAACAATTATATGTACTGTCTTCCATTTTAATTATTGAGTGCTAAATGTTACAGGTATTGTGAGCAGTCTATGTTTCTTTTTCTTGAGTATGTACCTAGGAAGTGCTGGCTTATATGACCACTTTACATTTCCACCAGCAATGTATGAGGGTTCTTTCTAACCTCTCCACATTCTTGCTACCACTTTTTCTTTTTTTTTATTGAGATATAATTGACATATGCTATTACATTGTTTTCAGATGTACAACATAATGATTCATTGTTTGTATACTTTGCAAAATGATCACCAAATAAGTCCAATTAACGTCTGTCATCCATACACAGTTACAAAGATTTTTGCTCTTGTGATATGAAGATCTATTCTCAGAAGATATGCAATGCAGTATTATTAATTATAGTCACCATGCTGTACATTACATCCTGAGGGCTTGTTTATTTTATAACTAAAATTTGTACCTTTTACCCACCACTTTCACCCCTTTTGTCTACCCGCCCAACACTCACCTCTGATAATCACCTATCTGTTCTCTGTATAACACTTGTTTTTAATCTTTTATTATAGCCATCCTTTTGATTTTAACTTGTGTTTTGCATAATGACTAAAGATATCAAGCATTTTTTCATGTGTTTATTAGTCATTTTGTATATCTTCTTTAGAGAAATGTCTATTCAGATTTTTTGACATATTTAAGACTGGGTTATCTTTTTATTATAGAGTTTAAAAAGTTCTTTATAGTCTAGATTTAAGTCCCTTATGAGATACGTGAATCACAAATATTTTCTCCCATTCTGGGGGTTGTCTTTTACTTCATTGATAATATATTGCTTGCAGCACAAGTTTTAATTTTGATGATGTCCAGTTTATTTTTTCTTTTTTTCCCCTATGTTTTGGTGTCATGTCTGTGAAACAATTGCCAAATCTAAATTTATGAAGATTTACCCTCTATTTTCTTCTGTTTTATAGTTTGGCTCTTACATTTAGATCTATAATCCATTTTTAATTTTTGTATTAAGGTTACACAGGGAGTTTATTTTTGTGTATGGTGTGAGGTGGGAGTCAAACTTCATTCTTTTGCTTGTGGATATCTGTTGTTCTAGCACTATTTGTTGAAAAGATTATTTTAGCCCATTGGCTTATCTTGATATCCTTGTGAAAAATCAATTTGCCACAAATATACAGGTCTATTTTTGAAGTCTCAGTTCTAATAGATTAATCTGTATGTCTGTCTTTCTGCCAGTAGCACACTGTCTTAATTACTGTAGATTTGTAGTAAGTTTTATAACTGGGAAGTGTGAATTTTTCAACTTTGCTCAGCACTTTCAAGATTGTTTTGGCTATTCTGGATTCTCTTTCCATGTGAATTTTAGGATCAGCTTGGCAATTTATGCAAAGAAGTTGGCTGGGATTCTGATAAGGATTGCACCGAATCTGTGGTAAAATTGGTGTTTTTTGATATTTTTATTATTTTGTCTTATCAGTGACATCTTCATATTAACTTGCATTTGGCAGATGCATAAATTTGTTCTTGGAACAATTTTGGAGCATGATTATTGGTTAACCTAACAGTGAGGTGGCCAGTATGTAGCTAGTAGTCTTCTGTAGTAGAAAGACAGAGGAAACAGCACATCCAAAGCCTTATATTGGGGATGATGATAATTAGGTTGGTTCAAGACATATTCAATAGGTTGAATTCATAGGACCTGGTAATTGATGATATATGAGAGATGAAACAGAGAAACATATTTAAAAAATTATTCCCAAGTTTCTTTGAGCAACCAAGATGGGAATGCTGAAGAATTTGTTCCTCAACTTAGCCATTTCTCTGCCTAGATCTGTGGATTTCTTACCTCTCTAAGTTATTGTTTCCATAGTCAAAGAGGCAGGACAAGGCCAGGATTTAGATTGTAGGCATTTACACAAAAATGGTGAAGTTGGGAGGATTGAGAGATACATTGGTACATTGCTACATTGCTACATTGTTACAATGGATAAAGCTAAGGGTTAATTTGTATAGAGATAATCATAGTGTTGTGACTTTATTCACTTAACATTTGTTAAGTAGAGCTCTGGGGTGTCAGTAAGCCAAAGTTCAACAAAATACTTGAAAATAAAGTGAAATAGAGATGTATATTACTCACAGGTCCTGAAGGAGGTACTCCAAATGTCTGGAGGGGCCATTCAGGGAGGTCAAGACAGGGTGCAGGTAGAGAAAGAGTAATACAGGTCCTGGGAACATACCTTTATTAGGGTCCTTGGGTGGAGTGCTATGGGGTTCCCAGGCTAAATTCAGATTGGTCAACTCAAACCAGAAAATGTGGATTTTGGTAAAATTCTGGGGGTCTTATCTGAAGGGCACACAAGATGAAGGTCCTGGGAGGTGGGGGAGAATGTTTATTATGAGGGTGGTTGAGGGAGTCATATCAGGAACTTATATTTACTTGTAATTCTGAAGGCTGTTAACTAAGGCAAGAGTTCAAGGGAGGGGCTAGTGTCAGCTTGAGGCTGGTTGCTGAGGCAGCAATATTAGGGACTAGTTTAGCTAAACTCTCAATACCAAGCCTTGTATGTATCTGAGGAAATTTGAGAGTACACCTAAGGAGATCATACTACGCAGATCCTATATCTTCACTCACAGTACTGATGTATCACCTGAGGTGTCTGAATAAGCAGAGGCTAGGTTGTAGTGTATGAAATCTGGTGTTCAACTGACCACATGTGTGAAGGACTTTATTTTGGGAACCAGAGTCATGTTCTAGAACCAAGAAAGAGGAATAAAGTACATCACCCACCTGGAATCTGAAGTTCATCAAAATCAGTCTTTAACAAATTAAAGTAAGAATCATCTGCAAAACATGTAATGCAAGTTTGGGGGCATCTCAATAGATCAACAAGAAGCTCAAATGATTCTGCCAGAAATTGAATATTGATTATACTTTGAAAAACACTGATGAAATTATCTAAAAGATTAATTTAATGATGAATCAGCAGGCTACTAGGAGATACATCCTTTCTTTAGGTCTATAACAGATCTTAATATTTTATGAAAGGAGATTGGGGTAATCTACCAAGAATAGAGCCATATCAGATAGATCTTTGGACAGTCTGTGTGATCATTCTTTAGTATATGTGCTGCCAAAGCGAGCACTGTGTGATCATTCTTTAAATAAGTGGTTCTAATATGGTGGGGATTGGAGGGAGGGCTGGCAATTTTGCCCCTCAGAATATTTGGCCTTTTTGTCTGGAGGAATTTTGATTGCCGCAACTGGGGGCAATACTACAAGCATTAAATGAATAGAGGACAAGGCTGCTGCTAAACATACAATATGCAAGATAGTCCCCACAACAAAGAATTGTCTAGTTCGAAGTGTCAATCTTGCTGCTGTTGAGAAAACCTGCTCTAAATTCTGGACTATCATAAGATATTGGAATAAAGAGAAGAACAATAGCTAGCAAGATTTAAGAGACATAGCTAAGGTAGTTCTAATTTATTTTCTTTAGGAGTTGCTACCATTAGCAATATCCACACAACCACCAAAAGAAATACTAGGCTTATGGGAAGAGAAGGATTAAAGGGAAGGGTATACAAAGACATAAGCCCCAGGAACTCTTCATACCTCTGTTCCATGAAGACTGATTTATGATGATGGTTATTTGCATGGTCTTGGAGGTCCTTGTAAAAGTGACCAGTGAGAAGAGCTTGTATTTGTATAGCAGTTCAGTTTACAAAATACTTGTACATTCCTTAGCTTGTTCTTTGGCTTGGGAGGTAAGCAGCATGGCTTCTGGAACAAATTGCCACTCAGTGACTTAAAACAATAGAAACTATTTCCCTAATAGTATAGGGAACCAGAAATCCAAAATCAATGGTTCAGCAGGGCCATAATCCCTCCAAAGGCTGAAGGGGAGAATCTTTGTTTTTTCCAGCTTTCTGGTGGTTGTTGGCATTTCTTGGCTGTGGTAGCTCTATCTCTCTCTCTGCTCTGTTTTCCCATCACTTTTCTTCTGTGTATATGTCTCAGAACCCCCTCTGCCTTTCTCATTCAGGCATACATGTAATTGCATTTTGGTTCCACTCAGATAACCCTGGATAAGATTCTCCTCTCAAGATCCTTAACTTAATCACATCTTTTGCCACATAAGGTGATATTCACAGGTCTTAGGGATTAGGATGTGAACATATTCTTCTGGAATCTCTACCATTCAGCCCACTGTGCAGGGTAATGATGACCCTCATTTTGCATTATTTTACTAGGTTACATGGCTAATGAATTGTGGAATTTGGCCTTTGAGGCCAAATCCTAGTCCCATTGTTTAACAATATACATACATTTATTGTTTAACAATAAATCATAACAAGAAATAAGAGAAGAAAAAAAAGCTAAGGCAGAAAACAAGAATAGAGGAGAAATAGGGAAGTAGAAAACAAAGTTAATTTGCTGACTCAAGATTTGGGAGAGTAGCAAAACTAAATACTGCTGTGGAAAAAAAAGGCTAATAGATGAACCCAGGAGCAATGGTTAGTTTATGTACAATTGAATTACTACCTTCTGGGGGTTTTCTGTCACCACACCTCCCATGGTTCAGTGTTCTAGGCCTCGGATTATCTACAGAGGAGATAATGTCATTTACTTAAAATAGTTGGCACAATGCCTTACAAATAATAGCATTTCATCATTGCAAGGCACCATAATTATCAGCCACAGCTGCCAGTTAACATTTTTGTGTTTAAGTTCTATAAGGACAATTGATTTGATGTTTTTATAAACCTTGCAAATCATTACTTGCCAGGCAACTAACACTCTCAGGCAAGTGGTAAACTATGTAACTTTCATTTTTTCTGCTTCTTGTCCAGAGTTATCTTATTGAGAGAGACTACTGTTTTTAAACTACAGCTTTTCTCAATTTTGGCTACACACTAGAATAACCTGGGGAACTTTAAAAACCCCATGATGTTCCTGCACACCCCAGGCTACTTAAAGATCATCCTCTAGGGATGGGACCTGAGAGAAGGGGTACTCAAACTTTTTGGCTTTATTTTTTAATTTTCACATTCACATTTTAAAATTAGTATATAGAATTTTATACTATACTTTAAGCTAGAGTTTAAAGAGTTGTAAAGTATTAAATTTCTAGCATATCATAAATATTGATTTAAAAAGATAAGTCATCATTTCTTTAAATGGATAAAATGGGGGGTAAAAACCATAGTGTAACATTATAACTTCATTTCACTGGGAAATTTCCCATTATTTCCATTCCACACCCTCCATAGAATTTTATCCTACTAATGTAATATATTCTCATCCTTAAATGTCTTTTGTTTATTACTTTATCATAATTCTGTAGAGCAAAAATATGGATATAAATTTGGATTGAGCTTTTAAATTTCCTGTATCCACAGACTTTAAGTACTTAGAATTTCTGGATCGTGGGATCATTATAATTTCTATTAGAATATAGTTAATAAATGCAACAATATATTAAGGATAAACTGAATTATACATATATATGTATATATTATATATACTTCTTATGTTAAAAAGTATATATATACCTTTTTTTTGAACCACATGATTTGTTTTGATAAAACAAACACTGAACAAGTAATCTCATGGGTATAGGCAGTGTTTGCAGTTATTCCATGTTAGTGAAGCTTAAAAGGCAAATATTTTCTTTTTAAAATTTTTATTAAATTTTAATTTTAATTCCTATATAGTTAACACCATTTCAGATGTACAAAGTAGTGATTCAACAATTCCATACATCAGTGCTCATCATGATAAGCACACTCCTTAATCCCTATCGCCTATTTCACCCATCTCTCCCACCTACCTCCCCTCTGGTAACCATCAGTTTGTTCTCTATAGTTAATAGTCTATTTCTTGATTTGTCTCTCCTTTTCTTTTTCTTTGCTTATTTGGTTCTTTTTCCTTAAATTCCACATATGAATGAAATCATATGGTGTTTATCTTTCTCTCACTGACTTACTTTACTTAGCATTATACTTTATAGCTTCATCCATGTTGCAAATGGCAAGATTTCATTCTTTTTTGTGGCTTAATAATATTCCATTGGTAAATGTGTTTGTGTGTGTGTGTGTGTGTGTGTGTGTGTATACACACATGCCACATCTTCTTCTTTATCCATTCATCTATTGATGGACACTTGGGTAGCTTTCATATTTTGGCTTTTATTAGTAATGTTGCTATAAATATAGGGATGCACGTATCCCTTTAAGTTAATGTTCTTTTATTTTTTGGGTAAATACCCAGTAGCATGATTGCTAGATCATAGGGTAGTTCTAGTTTTAACTTTTTGAGGAATCTCCATACTGTTTTCCATAGTGGCTGCACCAATTTGCATTCCCACCAACATGCATGAGGGTTCCTTTTTTCTCCACATCCTCGCCAATACCTGTTGTTTCTTGTATTGTTGATTTTAGCTATTCTGACAGGTGTGAGGTGATATCTCATTGTAGTTTTGATTTGCATTTCCCTGATATTCAGCATTTTTTTTCATCAGTCTGTTGGCCATCTGGATGTCTTTTTGGAGAAATGTCTGTTCATGTCTTCTGCCCATTTTTAAATTGTTTTATGTGTTTTTTGGGTGTGTAGTTGTGGAAGTTCCTTACATATCTTGGGTACTAACCCTTTATTGGATATATCATTTGCAAATACTTTCTCCATTCAGTAGATTGTCTTTTTTTAATAAATTTTTTTAATGTTTATTTTATTAATGAGAGACAGAGAGACAGAGCATGAGCAGGGGAGTGGCAGAGAGAGAGGGAGACACAGAATCTGAAGCAGGGTCCAGGCTCTGAGCTGTCACACAAAGTCTGATGCAGGGCTCGAACTCACGAGCCACAAGATCATGACTGGAGCCAAAGTTGGATGCTTAACCAACTGAGCCACCCAGGCGCCCCTCAGTAAGTTGTCTTTGAGTTTTGTTGTTTCCTTTGCTGTGCAGAAGCTTTTTATTTTGATGTAGTCCCCAATAGTTTATTTTTGCTTTTTTTTTCCCTTGCCTCAGGAGACGTATCTAGAAAAATATTGCTACAGCTAATGTTACAAATATTATTGCCTGTGCTCTCTTCACAAATATTTATGGTTCAGGACATTTAGGTCTCTAATCCATTTGGAATTTATTTTTGTGTAAGGTGTGAGAAAGTGCTCCAGTTTCATTCTTTTGCATATAACTTTACAGTTTTCCCAACACTATTGGTTGAGGAGACTTTTTTCCCATTTCATATTCTTTCCTCCTTTGTCAAAGATTAATTGATCATGTGACTGTAGATTTATTTCTGGACTTTCTATTCTATTCCATTCATCTATGTGTCTATTTTGATACCAGTGCCATGATGTTTTAATTACTACAGCTCTGTAGTGTAACTTGAAGTCTGGAATTGTGATGCCTCCAGATTTGCTTTTCTTTTTCAGGATTGATTTGGCTATTTGGGGTCTTTTGTGGTTCCATACAAATTTTAGGGTTGTTTTTCTAGTTTTGTGAAAGCTGCTATTGATATTTTGATAAGGATTGCATTAAATGTGTAGATTGCTTTGGGTAGTATAGATATTTTAACAATATTTGTTCTTCCAATCCAGGAGTATGGAATGTGTTTCCATTTCTTTGTGTCATCTTCCATTTCTTTTATCAATGCTTTATAGTTTTCAGGGTATAGGTCTTTCATCTCTTTGGTTGAGTATATTCCTAGGTACTTTACATTTTTGGTGCAATTATAAGTGATTTTTTTCTTTTCTTAAAAAAATTTAATGTTTATTTATTTTGAGAGAGAGAGAGAGAGATAGAGCACGAGAAGGGGAGGGATAGAGAGAGAGGGAGACAGAATCAGAAGCAGGCTTCAGGCTCTGAGCTGTTAGCACAGAGCCCAATGTGGGGCTTGAACCCATGGACTGTGAGATCATGACCTGGGCTGAAGTCAGATGCTTAACTGACTGAGCCACCCAGGTGTCCCTAAATGGGATTGTTTTCTTAATTTCTCTTTCTGCTGCTTCATTATTAGTACATAGAAATCAACTGATCTCTGTAAAGATTTTGTATTCCTGTGACTTTACTGAATTCATGATCAGTTCTAGCAGTTTTGGGGGTTTTGTTTTGTTTTGTTTTGTTTGTTTTTTGTTTGGTAGAGTCTTTCAGGTTTTCTATATAGTATCGTGTCATCTGCCAATAGTGAAAGTTTTACTTCTTCCTTACCAATTTGGATGCCTTTTAATTTCTTTTTGTTGTCTGGTTGCTGTGGCTAGGACTTCCAGTGCTATCTTGAACAAAAGTGGTGAGAGTGGACATCCTTATCTTTTCCTGACCTTACAGGAAAGCTCTCAGTTTTGTTTTTGTTTTTTCTTTTGAGTATGATGTTTGCCATGGGTTTTTCATATATACGCTTTAATATGTTGAGTTATGTTGCCTCTAAAGCTACTTTGTTGAGGGTTTTTATCATGAATGGATGTTGTACTTTTCAAATGCTTTTTCTGCATCTATTGAAATGATCATATGGCTTTATCATTTCTTTAATGGATGAAATGTATTATGTTGATTGATTTGCAAATATTTAGCCACTCTTGCATGCTGGGAATAAATCCCACTTGACTGTGGTGAATGATTTTTAATATATTGTTGGATTTGTTTTGCTAGTATTTTGTTGAAGATTTCCACATCTGTGTTAGTCAGATACTGGCCTGTAGTTCTCTTCTTTTATGGCATCTTTACTGGTTTGGTTATCAGGGTGATGCTGGCCTGATAGAATGAATTTGGAAGGCTTCCTTCCTTTACTGTTTTTTGGAATAGTTTGAGAAAAATAGGTTCTATTCTTAAAATCTTTGGTAGAATTTACCTGTGAAGCAGTCTGGTCCTAGACTTTTTTTGTTGGGAGTTTTTTGATTACTGATTGAATTTCCTTGCTAGTAATCAATCTGTTCAAATTTTCTATTTCTTCCTCCTTCAGTTTTGTTAGGTTATATGTTTCTAGGAATTTATCCATTTCCTCTGGGTTGTCCAGTTTGTTGACATACAGCTTTTCATAATATTTTGTTACAATTGTTTGTAATTCTGTAGTGTTGGTTATTTCTCCTCTTTCATTTGTGGTTATGTTTGAATCTTTTCTCTCTTTTCTTTCTTTCATGAGTCTAACTAGAGGTTTGTCAATTTTGTTGATATTTGCAAGGAACCATCTCTTGGTTTCATTGATCTGTACTTTTGTTTTTTTAGTTTCTATATCATTTATTTCTGCTCTAATCTTCATTTCTTTCCATCTGCTAGTTTTGGGTTTTGTTTGTTCTTTTTCTAGCTCCTTTAGGTGTAGAGTTAGGTTGTTTATTTGAGATTTTTCTTGCTTCTTGAGGTACGCCTGTATTGCCATAAGCTTCTCTTTTAGAATTGCTTTTCCTGCATCCCAAAGGTTTTGGATCCTTGTGTTTTCATTTTCATTTGTTTCCATGTACTTTTTATTTCTTCTTTGATTTCCTGGCTGACCTAGTCATTACTTAGTAGTATGTTATTTAAACTCCATGTGTTTGTGGTCTTTCCAGATTTTTTTTTTTATGGTGGGTGATTTCTAATTTTATAGCATTGTGGTCAGAAAAGATGCATGGCATGACCTCAATCTCTTTGAGTTTGTTAAGGCTTGTTTTGTGCCCTAATATGTGAGATATTGTGGAGAATGTTCCATATGCACTTGAAAAGAATTTGTATTCAGCTGTCTTAGCATGGGATGTTCTGAATATATCTGTTAAATCCATCTGGTCCAGTGTGTTATTCAAAGCCACTGTTTCCTTGTTCCATTTCTATTTGGATCATCTTTTCATTTATGTAAGTGGCCTGTTAAAGTCCCTATTATTATTGAATTGCTATCAATTAGTCCTTTATGTTTGTTATTAACTGTTTCATGTATTTAGATGTTCCATATTGGTTCCATAAATATTTACAGTTGTTATAGCTTCTTGTTGGATTGTCCCTTTGATTATTAGTGTCCTTCTTTGTCTCTTGTTACAGTCTTTTTTTGTTTTGTAAGTCTATTTTATCCGATGTAAGTTTTCCTATCTTGGCTTTCTTTCGATATCCATTTGCATGATAAATGTTTGTACATCCCTTCACTTCCAGTTTGTGGGTGTCTTTTGGTCTGAAATGAGTCTCTTGTAGGCAGCAGATAGATGGATTTTTTTAAAATCTATACTGTCATCCTATTTTTTTTATTGGATTGTTGAGTCCATTTACATTCAAAGTAATTACTGATAGATATGTATTTCTTGCCATTTTGTTACTTGTTTTGTTTCCATAGTTTGTCTTTGATCTTTTCTTGTACTGTTTCATGGTTTGCTGGTTTTCTCTAGTGATATACTTGGATTCCTTTTTCTTTATTCTTTGCATATCTATTACTGGTTTTTGATTTGTGGTTATCAATAGGGTTGTATGTAACATTTTTTGCATATCTCAGTCTATATTAAGTTGATGGTTGCTTAAGTTTGAACCCATTATTTACTCCTCTCCTCCCTTCATTTTAGGTATATGTTGTCATATTTTACATTCTTTTATTTTGTGTATCTTTTGGCTGATTTTTACATATATATTTATTTTTTATACTCTCATTTATGGTCTTTCCTTTTCACTCATAGAATCCCCTTTACATTTCTTGTGAGTCTGGTTTAGTGGTCATGAATTCCTTTAGTTTTGTTTATCCAACAACTTCTCTATCTCTCCTTCTATTCTGAATGATAACCTTGCTGGATAGAGTATTCTTGGCTGCAGATTTTCCCTCTCACCACTTTGAATATATCATGCCAGTTCCTTCTGGCCTGTAAAATTCCTGTTGAAAAATCCACTGATAGCCTTATGGGGTTTCCCTGGTATGTGACTGTTTTCTTTTGCTGCTTTTAAATATTTTTCTTTGTTGCTACTTTTTGGCATTTTAATTACTATGTATCTTGGTGTGGATCTCCTTGGTTTGATTTTGGGGGGAATCTCTGTGCCTCCTGGATCTTAGTATCTATTTCCTTCCCATATTAGGGAAGTTTTCAGCTATTATGTCTTCAAACATATTTTCTGCCATTTTTTCACTCTGTTCTTTTTCTAGGATCCTTATAATGCAAAATCATTACAATTGATGGAGTCACTGAGTTCCCTAAGGCTATTCTTGTTTTGCATAATTCTTTTTTTCCCCCATTTGCTCAGCTTGATTAATTTCCATTACCCTGTTTTCCAGATCACTAATTCATTCCTCTGCTTTCTTTAGCCTGCTGTGTATTCCATCAAGTGTATTTTTAATTTAATTTATTGTGTTCTTCAATTCTGATATTTTTTTTCTTTCTCTTTGTTAAGGATTTTACTGATGTCCTCCCCTATTTTCTCAAGTGCAGTGAGTATCTTTGCGATCATTATTTTAAATTCTCTATCAGGCATATTTTTTATAACTGTTTGGTTAAGTCTCTTGCTGTGGTTCTGTCCTGTTCTTTCATTTAGGACATGTTCCTCTGTCTCCTCATTTTGTCTAACGTTATGTGTCTGTTTCTGTGTGTTAGAAAAATCAGCTATGTCTCCTGCACTGGAAAGTAGTGGCCTAATGGAGAAGGGGTCTTGTAGTGCTCTGCTGTGTAGTGTCCCATGTTTGCAAGAATCTGTTGCTTCAGGAAGTTCTCTTGTATGTGTTGCATGTGCCTTGCTATTATGGCTGGGTCACTTTTTCCTTCAGTGCAGTCATCTGTAATGGCTTCCTTGCAGTATTAGTGGGCCAATCTGGGGACTCCTTGGGCTTGAGTTGAATCAGACCAGGCATTTATTTGAGATTCAGTAACACCAAACTGTTGGGTGCTTTCCCTGTGTTATCCCCTGAGAAGTTTTCATTGGTGGACGGGACCTACAGTCAGACTAGTAGTTTGCCTCCAGCCCACTGCTGACGTCTCTGTCTGATGGGTGTGTGTGATTATCTTTCCCTCTCTCTGGAGCAGGAGTCACTTTGGAGTTCTGCTGGCCACCATAGGGGCTGCTTGCACACTGCCAAACCTGCAGCATTGCCCTGTAACTGTGTTCAAGAGTGCCCCTTGGAGAGGGTGGTTCCCTTGAGGCACAGTAGTGTCATGAAGGGGGGCCGGAGAGATGCCTTCAAGCTTGTAGGTCATGGGAGGGGCTCTGTAGCACCAGCACTGAAGTACCCATCAGTCTCCACCGAAACACAGTGCATGGCAGCAGTGCGGTAAGGGGGTGGTGCATGACTGTTTCATTGCAGAAGGGGCCCTGTTACACCGGACTAAAGCTGCCCTTCCAGAGGGGTGGATTGGTGGAAGCACAGCATGTAGAGGCAGGGTGGCAGTGTTAGCAAGTTAGGTAGGGGACAGGGAAGGAAAATGGTGCCTGCCAGTTCCTTTGTTCCTAGAGGACTTCCCCAGTGATTTCTATGCCTCCAGACACTCTCTGAGATGAGTAAATGACTCTTCCTCCCATATGCCCCAGGCACCTTTCAAACTGCTGCTTAGATGCTGTATATCCACCAGCTGTTTGTTGTGCTTTTTAAGGGGGTCGGGAGGACTCAGTGTCCTCTCAACCTCCTTACTCTCCCAAAGCTGAGCCCACTGATTTTTTTTTTTTTTCTAATTTCAGGTGTTAAGTCATTTAGCTCCTGACTGTGTCTCCACCCTCCTACCCTTTTCCATGTGCACTCTTCTCCACAGTTAGTTGTGGAGTTTATTCTGCCATTTTCTGAGTTATTTAGACTGCTATTGGGTGTTCTCTAGTTGTATCTGTGGGATGAGGTGAGCCTAGACTTATCCTACTCTGCCATCTTCCCCAAAAGTCAATATGGTATGTTTATACACAGCAACAAAAACGAATGACGTACTTATATATACATTAGGATGAATGAATTTGAAAAGCATTGTGTTGATTGAAAGAAGCCAGACATAAAAGAGTATATTCTGTATGATTCCATTTATATAAAAATTCTAGAAAACACAAACCAATTTATATGGACACAAATCAGACTGGTAGTGACTGGGGCTGCCAGTGAAGAGAGGGATGGACTACAAAGGGTTTTAGGGAAGCTCATAAGGATGATGGAAATGTTCTGTAACTTGCATATGGTGATGAGTTCATAGGTGTAATGTAAAGAATTAATTGAATTGTACCGTTTATATATCATATAGTTGATAAAATATGTTTAAAGTTTTCATAAATATTAAAATAAAATTTTATTGGGAATATACAGAAGAATAAATCCCTACACAAAGTAGTAAAGTCTGTCTCACTTTTGAACCAAAGCAAATAGTGCTGCTGTGATTAATTCATCATCTGACTTCATCTCCTATTCTATCTATAACTCACCTCATTCCACCCACTTCTCCCCCACCAGACCATAGGTCCACTTCTGGGGCATGCTCCTCTCCATAACTTTCTTCAAGTCTTTCTTCAAATGTCATCTTTTATTAAAGGCCATTCTGAACATTCTTTAAAATGGCAACCTAATACAGGGAAAGACAGATACCATATGGTTTCACTCTTATGTGGATCCTGAGAAACTTAACAGAAACCCATGGGGGAGGGGAAGGAAAAAAAAAAAGACGTTAGAGTGGAAGAGAGCCAAAGCATAAGAGACTCTTAAAAACTGAGGGGCGCCTGGGTGGCTCAGTCGGTTAAGCGGCCGACTTCGGCTCAGGTCATGATCTCGCGGTCCGTGAGTTTGAGCCCCGCGTCGGGCTCTGTGCTGACAGCTCAGAGCCTGGAGCCTGTTTCAGATTCTGTGTCTCCCTCTCTCTGACCCTCCCCTGTTCATGCTCTGTCTCTCCCTGTCTCAAAAATAAATAAAACTTTGAAAAAAAAATTAAAAAAAAACAACAGAGAACAATTGATGGGGGGGGTGAGGGAGGAGGGGGGAGGGGGGAGGGGGAGGGGGGAGGGGGGGAGGGGGGTGAGGGGGGAGGGGGGGGAGGGGGGTGAGGGGGGAGGGGGGGGAGGGAGGGGGGGTGGGTGATGGGTATTGAGGAGGGCACCTTTTGGGATGAGCACTGGGTGTTGTATGGAAACCAATTTGACAATAAACGTCATATATTGAAAAAAAAAAATAAAAAAATAAAATGGCAACCTATATCTTCCTCACTATACTTTGATCTCTTCTACTTCACTCTTTCTTTATTCTATAGGCCTTAACATCTTCTAAGCACTATATAATTTACTCATTATATTTAGGATTTATTGCCATTTTGGATGTAAATTCCATGATAGCAGAAATCTTTGTTTTGTTCTCTGCCATACCTAGCTAGAACTGTGCCTGGCATATGCTCAGCCCTCAGTAAATGTTGAATAAAAGATGAATGAAAGTAGACTTACAACTGAAGACTTCTCAAGTTGGTATATATTTGTGTCACTAAGATCCATCATTTAAACATTTTAAACCCTTCTAGGGATTTCTATAAGGGTACTCTGATAAAAAATCAAAACAAAAAACTTACAGTTTGTATAACATGTATAACAACCTTCTTGTATGATAGAGATTTATGCTTTCAGTCACATCACTGAAACCTAGTTTCTCAGAGATTTTATCATTCCTAATTCAAAGGAATGTCTACTTTTGACACAAAAGTGTCATAGCTTAGGTAGATTTCTGTACTACATATGTTTAGCACCCAAAGAAATGGAGTTAGAAAGTCAGAACTGGGTCAGGAGAAACTGGCCCAGTTGTGGGATTATTGTCAGTGCTTGAAGTGCTTTTACTGAACTGTTAAGTAGATCAAAAAGACAATAGTCTTTAGGATGTCCAATCCAGTGGCCTAATTAAGGGTAGGGTGAAGGTGAAATGTGCAGTGTTCAGAGGGAATGTAAACAACAGGCAATGCTCAGGTAAGTAGAAACAAGTAATGCCTCAGGAAGCAGGATGAGGCGAGATAAGCAAACACACAAGAGAAGGTTTCTAGCACAAAGGCTGGGCAACATGGCAAGAAGGGCAGGGTGCAAACAAGGACCCCAGTTCAAGCAGAAACTATCAAGACACCTTGCAGTTTGGGGGACTAACCTGGAGTAGTAAAATATGTAGGGAAAACTCTCTCTTCTGAGAGCACTGAGGAAGCCACAGAGCATTCGCCTTTTGAGACCCCTTAATCTTAGAATTTATGTAGGATAGGGAGATTGCAATTAAAGATGAATTTCAATTAGGGTCAGAAGACTAACTTTTACAAAATTTCTCAATATTGAGAATCAGCATGGTACAGTAAGAATAGCACTTTCATTATAGTCTTGTTTGAAGATCAAATTAGTGATGTTTATACTGCATTTAGAATAGTACCTTACATAGTAAGCACTACATTATCAGGAGATGTGTCTTATAATGGAACATACTTCTGTGAAAATACAGTGCCTAAGTTCTCACCCATCTAGTATGTAACAAATGTTATGTTGTACCTTCCTGAAAAAAACGTAAATTTAGAAATTTCTTGAGTAAACTTTTAAAATTGCAAATGGAACTGAATATTGATGGATTTGAAAAATATTGCAGAGCTGATGAAAAGAATAGTGGTATAAGAAAAATGTATGAATGTTACACATGTATTTGCACTTCTACTTTACCTGAATGACATCTAAAAATAACAAAGTAAATGAAAAATAAGTGGCAAAAGACAACTAATAGTTAGACTACAAGAATATTGACAGACCAGTGAAATTACAATACTTATGTAGTGTGTAAATAAACTATATGATCACATAGTATATATAATGCATATAATTGCATAAAATTGTATGAACTATCATTTAAAGGATGTCTATCTCATGTTGCTCTCTGAGAAGAAAAGTGTCACCATATAAATTGAAGTAGATAAAACATTCTTAAGTCATCAACTGGGTAGCCAATTGTTTTGTGCTCATAAATCCATCTTTCCATCTGTGAATAACTCTGGATGACCAGGAATGACCTTTACTGTACTTCCATTATAGTTCTTAGAAAATGATATAGATAGCCTCAAGCTCAAAAGTACCAAAATATGAATATTTGTGGAGGACTTCTTGCTTCTGTGAACAAATTTGCCCATGAACACTAGCCAAATTTCAGGGCCCTTTTGAGGCCGAGCTTGCTAAATGGAATGGTTTGACCTCTCATAGATCCTGGATCTGACTTCAACTTAGTGAGAAGACTTATTTCACCCCAGATATGAGTTCTGTGGTTACTCTAACACTGTTTCTCAAAGACTGGTCCAAGGACCTGCTGAATCAGAATCACCTGTTGTGCTTGATAAAAAAGATACCAAATGGGTCAAAGATCTTAGGAAACACTTCATCAAAGATTTGTAGATGGCAGATAAGCACATGAAAAGGTGCTTTTCATCCTATAAATAAAATACAAATTAAAACAACAATAAGATACTACTACTACTACCTATTAGAAAGGCCAAAATCTAGAACATGGACAACACTAAATGCTGGTGAGGATGTGGAATAGCAGGAACTCCCATTGATTGCTGGTGGGAATGCAAAATGGTACAGCTACTTTGGAAGACAATTTAACATTTTCTTACAAAATAAACGTACTCTTACCATACAATCCATTAATCATATTTACCCCAAGGAGTTAAAAACTTACATCCACACAAAAACCTGCACTTGAACGTTCACAGCTACTTTATTCATAATTGCTAAAACCTGGAAACAACCGGGGTGCCTGGGTGGCTCAGTCGGTTGAGCATCCGACTTTGGCTTAGGTCATGATCTCACAGCTTGTGGGTTTGAGCCCCGTGTTGGGCTCTGTGCTGATGGCTCAGAGCCTGGATCTGCTTTGGATTCTGTGTCTCCCTTCTCTCTGCCCCTCCCCCACTCACACTCTGTCTCTCTCTCAAAAATAAATAATAAAACATTAAAAAATTAAAAAAAAAACAAACCTGGAAGCAACCACGATGTGCTTCAGTAGGTGAATGGATAAATAAATTGTGGTATAACCAGACAATGGAATATTATTTAGCTCAAACAAGAAATGAGCTATCAAGCTGTGAAAAGACATGGAGGAACTTAAATACATATTATTAAGTGAAAGAAACTAATCAGAAAAGACTATGTACTGTAAGGTTACAACTACATGTATGGCATTCTAGAAAAGGCAAAATTATAGAGACAGTAAAAAGATAAGTGGTTTTCAGAGGTAGGTGGAGAGAGAGGGATGATAGGGTGGAATATAGAGGATTTTTAGGTCAGTGAAACTACTCTGGGTGATATTATAATGGTAGGTATATGTCATTATACCTTTGTCCAAACCCATAGTATGTACAACAAAGGTGAGCTGTAATGTGAACTATGGACTTTGAGTGATAATAATTTGTCAGTGTAGGTTAATCGATTGTAACAAGTGTATTACTCTGATGGGGGATGTTGATAATGGGGAGGCTATGCTGTGTGGGGGCATGAGGTATATTGGAAATCTCTGTACCTTCCTCTCAATTTTGAATCTAAAACTGTTCTAAAAAATAGTCTGTTTACAAAATAAAAAAACCCCACCAATTCCAGCACCTAATCCCAGGCCTATAGAGTCACAATCTCTGAGGAAAGACCACTTGGATCTTCATTTTCTGCAAGCAATCCAGATGATTCTTATGCCTACTAAAATTTAAAATCTACTGCATTGGCATACATACATATGCTTTCTCAACTCAGGCTGCTCCGTTCAGGAACAGCTCAGTGCCCAGATGGCTGAGGTTGAAGGCAATAGAGGCTGAAGCAAGCTGGATTGGGCTCTGGCTGTGTTTCATTCAGCATATATTCTTCCCAGGCTCTCTCACTCAATCTGTTAACCTCAAATGGTAGTGTAATATACTTACTGTTTTTGATTTTGTTGTTATTATTACTGTTTTACATTAGCAGTGTATCTAAAAGAAAAAGAAGCATAGAGAACTGCTTCTGTTTTTTTTTTGTTTTTTTTGTTTTTTTTTGTTTTTTGTTTTTTTGTTTGTTTTTTAAGCCTGTGCTGTATTCCATTGCATGGCTATAGCCACAACCTAAAAAAAAAAACAAAACAAAAAACCAAAACCAGATTCCCTAATGATTGATTGTTTCTCAACTTTAGCTGTTACAAAAAAAAAAAAAAAAATGCTGCCATAAATAGTCTTGTACATGTTTACACATGTTTTTAGCACCTCTGTGAACATATATAAGATAAATTCCTTAAAGTGAAAATGCCAATTGGAGGTATATGCATTTGTAATTTTGATCTGTGGTGCCAAGTTGCCTTCCACAGAAGTAGTGCCAATTACATACCCCTAGCAGTATGTGAGCACTGCATAACTTTTTAATGACTGCTTATTATTCGACTGTAGAGATTACCATAATTTGTTTAATCTGTCTTTTGTTTGTGAGCATTGAACTTGTTTCTCTAGCCTACATTCATTTTGATCTCAAAGCCACACTATTTTGTAGTACTATGACTAAACTAATCAACATGGGGGATTTGACAGCCTTGGGAGGGTCCTTGTGCTTATTGTTGTCATTATCCTAACAACAGCCCTACAAAGTCTTTTCAAAGTGCTTCTCCATCTACATCTCACTTTTGTGGCCAGACCTCACCCTAGCCTCTGGGAATTTCTTCAGTGAACCCAGCAGGATGACATCCCTTAAGTTAAATTCCAAAGCTTTGAAGCATATCAGCAGATCAGGACCCCTTACTGACTAAATACACACAGCCCTGACCCCACACAGCTTCAAGCTTGTTGTTTTCTGCAGCCTTTCATCCCTACATCCTTCAGTCCATCTCTTCCCCAGTGGGAAAACAAACAGTGGAGTGGGAAGAGCAAGATGCTAGTCCCCCAGGCTGTGCAGATGGCTCTGATCTCTGCAGTGACTTGTTTGCAAACAACTTCTTTCCTTTAGTGCCAGAGGACTGAAGAGAGAAGTGGGAATGGGGACAGCTCTGGCACCTGGAAACTGAAGGTTAATCTGTATGAAGCAATATAAGAAGTGGTTTATGCTGAGCATCTCCAGCTTGTCATATTTTAGTTCAGCTCTAGCCTCAAACTTGGATGGTTTCTTACTGTTTGTTAAAGAGTTCCCACATATTTAGAGGTTCTCAGAGATGGTGGTCTTGGAGTAGAAACAGTTCTCAGAAAAAAGTGCTACAACTCCAGCCATGATGGCCTTTTGTCATTAATCTCCTAGGCTCTTCTAGTCTGGATCCAATTAGAAATCAGAGTGAGAGAGAGATGATACTAGAAATTACTGTAGCCAGAGACCCATGAAGATTTAAATCTTACCAAAGAATAGCCAAGAAAGACATACAAGGAAGAAAGGTTAGCAAAGGAATACAAAGTAACGCATGGTTGATAAATGTGCTTCTGACCCTGCAACCCCAATATACACAACTAAAGTTTTCTAAAGCTTCCTTTAGGTAGTACCTATTCTAATGTAACTTCACCCAAAGATCCCGAACCATAGTTCTGGTTTGCCACAAAAAGTCCCTAAGGAAAGAAGAGGGAAGTGAGGAGGTTATGACAATTTACTTCCTGTGAACATGGACCCTGGATCTATATCAACTTGGAAGGAAGATGAGAGAATCACACTCCTATGGATGCCACATTGGAGGAAACCAGGCTCCAAGCAGGGAGAAAGTAAAGGCACTGAGGCAGGAGCATTCTTGGTGTGTATAAGGGACAGCCCCTGATCCATGGATTTATTTAATTTATGATTCTGGCAAGTGTTTTGGATTACAGTTGGTGGCTTTGGATTTAATAATTTTAAATATAGTAGCCTTCATTTTTTGGATGCACTGAACAATACTTTATTCAGAATTCTGTTTTCATCTGTTGACATATGCTTGTTCCTACTGGCATATAAAATTCTGAAAATCATGGGGCACCTGGGTGGCTCAGTTGGTTGAACAGCTGACTCTTGATTTTAGCTCAGGTCATGATACCAGGGTCTTGGGATTGAGCCCTGTGTCAGGCTCCGTGCTGAGTGTGGAGTTTGCTTAAGATTCTCTTTCTCCCTCTGCCCCTCTCCTCCCACATTCCCTCTCTCTTTCTAAAATAAAAGAATAATAAAAAATAAAAATAAATTAAAATTAAATTAAAATTCTGAAAATCAATGATGTCACTCTTTTCCTAACTGTTGTTGGGAAGACCTTGTAAATATAGATTACAAACCAAGAAATGTCAAATTAATGACACTGACAATAAATTAAATTATTTTACTGGAAGTCTTCACTTTGGTCCATAATTTGTATAAATCATTCATAAATTAATTGATCATCTGCTTTTCTGATCATTGAATTTACCAAAAGGAATAAAATTTCTCCATTCTGATTATAAAGGGAAAAATAACCTATACCTAGAAGTTTGAGTCAGTAACACCTTGGCAAAGTTTGATTTGGATGTTAATTGGCCAAATAATTTGGAAGTAGTTTTGGTGTCCAGTGGGTTTTTCCCAGTTTCCAAGAAGTTTAGACATCTATAGCTACTCATCCAAGAAAACTACAGCTAGATGCATTCCATCATCTGGTTATATTTCAGTGTTTCTCAAGAGTAGTTTATTCCACAAACATCAGAGGGCAGCATTTGATAGGTATTCCAGAAACACAGAAAAAATTCTCCACATCAAACCTGCCTGAATGTTCCATTGAGCTATGCTTTTCTCTCTTCTCTTCTGATTCCATTTCTGCTCTTTGCAAGCCAGCAAATGCCTTCACCTGTGGCTTTTCACTACTCATTGCTCTCTCCTTCCTCCATGGACAGAGCCGGCTGGCTGAGGTTCATCCTTTGCCCCTACATTTAGGATGCTTGTCTGTACCTCATAGGCTGGGAAACCAAAAACTGTATCTCTGTTTAGGGCTGCAAATGTGATTTAAATTTGGCCAATCACTTGTGGGATGCACTTGTGGGATATTTGGAAGACAGATATAAGTATGGAGGAGTGCTGTTGTTTCTGTTTCTGCAGGCAAGCATGGTGTGGAGGGGTTGGGCTTTCTGTAGCAGCATCACAATACCTAGTCACTAGCTCCATTGGGCTCAAGGCATGGGATACTGGACATGCAGGTTTTGCTGATACTGGTCAAGCAGGAGCAGTGTAACTTCAGAGACAAGAGCTATAGCAGTGGGGCATTGTGATTTCAATTCCATGGCAGTTTCCTGATTCTCTACCTTTTTGATTATGCCATGGTAGCTGGTTTCTTGGCAGGCCAGTTCTGTCTTCTGGGAGTCATTCCTGGAGGCCCTGCCTCAAATTTGTTTCCCCATCTTTTCCAATATTTTATATACACCCAATTCTCTGCATTTCTTACATTCCTTTCTGCTGAAAATAGCTAATGTGGTTTCTGTTTTCTATAACTGACCCCTGAATGATGCACTGCCTAGAGGTAAGCAAAAGTTCCAGCTCAAGTACAGTACCAATCATATTTCTATGATCTTTGTAGCCATCCAGTGAACTGAACTGAAATACCACCATGAAATCTAGGGAATAAAAATTCTTCCCATGTGTCTTGCCCCACTTTTAAAGTAAGTTACTATGATTCTACTGCTGCCACTAACATAATGGATTTGAAGTGAGGATCTCTTGGATTGCATGCTGGCAATTAAGCTCACAGCCATACTCAATAAACATTTACCTAGCAGATGACAGCAAGATAGTTTAGAAAGGGTTATCAGGAACTAACCACCCTAACGTTAGCGTAGTGTAGATTCCCTGGCCCTCAAAAGACACATTGGCTGGAGGATACTGATATAGTTGGCTTGAGGAATCCACATATCTAAGGATGCCTGCCAACTTCCTCAGCTATTCTATATACCTTTCTTTTGTATGAGGCATAGCTTGGATATGTTCCCTGACACTATTCACATGCTAGCATGAGAAATATCTAAACCCATTTGACCTCACAAGATAGATCCTAAACAAATATGTTCTACTTATTCATGTTTCCAACAGCTACTATTGGGGTATTTAAACTATTCCTTTACATGAGTTCCCAGTATACCAGCCACTCTTAATGACATGATACTCTAGTGGGCATATTGAATAGAGTCTCTGGTAAGGGAACTCTTTAAAAATAAATGTCCAGGATTTTTATATAAGAGAATTGACAAGACTGTAAATCCAACCTATAATCTAGAAGATCAAACTCAGGGTTTTATTTTCAAGGAGACAAACTAAAATTCCTTATTTTTTTATGATCAGCATGCCACAAGAATCCCTAACTCTTATAGCTATAGGGCTGAGATTACTATAAGAGTTGAAGAAGGAATCAAAGATTTCCAAGCAACCAATCCCTCTTTAAAACACATACACACACCACCACCACCACCACTGAAATTTCATTGCATAAGGAAGCCTTTCTGTCTTTCTCATTTATAGAAACTATACTTTTTGCTACACTGAAAGCTCTCTTTCAGGAGGAAGCTGATAATCCCCTCATGCTACATCTACTGTCAGGAGACTAGGGACTAGGACCACATCCTATTTTTCCCTGTGGTCATGTGCACAACTGGACATTTCAAAAGAAATTTCTGAAAACATCACAGGAATTGGCAAACTCAACTAGCAAAAAAAAAAAAAGCAATCTTTTTAGAAATAGATATTGAGGCTACTTGGCTCGGATACAGAGATGATACTTTCAGATGGGGCTAAATTTGTTTCTATGAGTGCACAATTCTCTTATGGCTCTCTACCCTATAATTTGATCCCCGGATCCATATTCCTATCTGTTAGGATTCTTCAGTCATTAACAATACAAATCAATGCTGGGTAGCTGAAACAGTACAGAAGTTAATAGCTTAAGCTTACCTTGGTACAAATTCTGATTTTTTTAACTTACTAATTATGTCATTGGGCAATAAAACTAACCTCCATTTGTTTTCATTTGTATAAGGGAATAATAAAAATAATACACACTTCATAAGGCATTGTGAGAAATAGGTGGAAAGTTGTATGTCAAGAGTTAGGTGCATAGTAACTTTTCAATGGATTTCAACTATGATTTTATTTCTGGATGGCCTCTCTTACATTCCTCAAAGGAATTGTTTATGATCATTAAATAAAAAACATACCTGGAGCCCACCACATAGAGTTTTTGATGCTTGTAAATAAGTTTTCCTTTCCTGAATGAATGCTTATAATTTTTGTGTTTGCCCTTGTGGCATTAAATTTGGAGTTTGTACTCAAAACCATTTGTGTCAGTTGGGTCCTAGAGTAAGCAGACCCTGAGACAAAGTTGGAAGTGCAAGAGGTTTATTGGGAGATACTATCTGTGACAGGCAAAAGGGGAAAGAAGTGGGATTTGGCAGGGAGAGCCTTCAGAATATGATACAGCTCTGACACCTGCAAAGGAAGAGAAATGGAAAACAGGAATGGATAGGGAGAGCCTCAGATCTGACAAAACATCAGCCAACCTGGTGGGGACGTCTAAAGCAAAGATTGCTTTTTAGAGTATGCATTAATGGTGAGGCACTAGTGTCTCTGTTGTGTTGTCATTGGCCGGGAATGGCTTAGAAGAATGTGGCTTCAACTTGAAAGTTAAGGCAGATCCTGAAAGCATTAATAGCTGAAGCTGCTGGCAAGTTCTTTCTTGAAGGGAGTTCTGAGCAGTCAGCATCCATGGCTGCCACAGTCCACCCTTCATGCTTCTTGGCAGCAGCTCCTCCAGGGTTCTAATGAGCCTCCATTCCTAGTGAAGAAGTTACAGTTTCCAGCTGATATTCATTGTCTTTCGTCCTCCAGTGACCGTTCTAAATCCTCCCCTTCCTTAGCTACCACTTCTCTGGCCTCAGTGACTTGTCTGTTGGTTTTTCCCTAAAGCTAATTCCTGAGGAGTCTGAGCCTCAGAGAACCATCACAAACAAAACTCTATGCCCATTAAAAAAAATAACTCCCCATTTCTCCATCCCTTCAGCCTCTGGTAACTGCTATTCTACTTTCTGGTACTATGAATTTGCCAATTCTAGGTACCTCATAGAAGTGAAATCATACAATATTTGTCCTTCTGTGAGTGGCTTATTTCACTCAGCATGTCTTCAAGTTTCATCCATGTCATAGCGTGTGTGAGAAGATGGCTTTAAAATTTTTTTTTAAATTTTAACTTGTTTTATTTTCTATTTTTTAAAATTTACATCCAAATTAGTTAGCATATAGTGCAACAATGATTTCAGTAGATTTCTTAATCCCCCTATCCATTTAGCCCATCCCCCCTCCCACAACCCCTCCAGTAACCCTCATTTTGTTCTCCATATTTGTGAGTCTCTTCTGTTTTGTCCCCCTCCCTGTTTTTTTTTATTTTTGTTTCCCTGCCTTTATGTTCATCTGTTTTGTATATTAAAGTCCTCATGAGTGAAGCCATATGATTTTTGTCTTTCTCTGATTGACTAATTTCACTTAGCATAATACCCTCCAGTTCCATCCACATAGTTGCAAATGGCAAGGTTTCATTCTTTTTGATTGCCAAGTAATACTCCATTGTATAGATATACTACATCTTCTTTATCCATTCATCCATAGATGGACATTTGGGCTCTTTCCATACTTTGGCTATTGTTGATAGTGCTGCTATAAACATGGGGGTGCATGTGTCCCTTCGAAACAGCACACCTGTATCCCACGGATAAATGCCTAGTAGTGCAATTGCTGAGTCATAGGGTAGTTCTATTTTTAGTTTTTTGAGGAACCTCCATACTGTTTTCCAGAGTGGCTGCACCACCTTGCATTCCCACCAACAATGCAAAAGAGATCCTCTTTCTCCGCATCCTCGCCAACATCTGTTGTTGCCTGAGTTGTGAATGTTAGCCATTCTGACAGGTTTAGGTGGTATCTCATTGTGGTTTTGATTTGTATTTCCCTGATGATGAGTGATGTTGAGCATTTTTTCATGTGTCGGTTGGCCATCTGGATGTCTTCTTTGGAGAAGTATCTCTTCATGTCTTTCGCCTATTTCTTCAGTGGATTATTTGTTTTTTGGGTGTTGAGTTTGATAAGTTCTTTATAGATTTTGGATACTAATCCTTTATCTGGTATGTCATTTGCAAATATCTTCTCCCATTCTGTTGGTTGCCTTTTAGTTTTGCTGATTGTTTCCTTTGCTGTGTAGAAGGTTTTTATTTTGATGAGGTCCCAGTAGTTCCCCTAAAAAAATTTTTAATTGAAGTATCACATACAAAGAGAAAAGTTGATAACTCCTTCACCACTTAAACGCATCAGGGTAAGCAACACCTAGATAAAAAATCTAAAATTACTAGTGCTACAGAAGACCCCCTTGTACTCCTTTCCAGTCATAACCCCCAGTGGTAACCTCTATCCTAACTTTTAAGAGTATAAATTTTGCCTACTTTTTAACTTATGAAGCCACACAGTATTTACTATTTTTGATATGCTTTCTTTTTTATTATATTTGGTAGTATTCATCCTAATTGTACATATTTATAGTTTTTAAAATTCTCAGTCCTTTATAGTATTCTATCAAAGAATATTTTGATATTCTATTGATGTAACAGAATCACAATTTATCCATTAAACTATTGATGGATACTTAGGTAGTTCTTGTCTTTAGTATTATAAATAGTGCTGTTCTGAACATTTTTATGCATATCTTTTGGTGAACACATGAAAAAATTTATATTACTTATATGCATATATAGTTTATTGAATATATGGTATATAACCTGAATATATAATGTGAACATATTATATATATACCTAGACATATGTAGTCAGAAGTGGAAACATTGGGTCACAGAATAGGCATATATATATATGTTTAGATTTAGTTGCTTTCTAAAATGGTTTATGCATTTAGAAACAGGCACATTTAGGGGTGCCTGGGTGGCTCAGTTGGTTAAGCATCCAACTTTTGATTTCAGCTCAGGTCATGATCTCATGGTCTTGGGATTGAGCCCCACGTTGGGCTCTATGCTCAGCATGGATTCATCTCCTCTTTCTCTCTCTGTCCCTCCCCTGCTTGTGCACACTCTCCTTCTCTCAAAATAAATAAAAACAACAAACAAGCAAATAAACATTAAAAAAAAAAGTCACATTTAAGCTGTGGCCTGAAGGACAACAGGGAGTGGAAGCTGCACTGATATTTCTGTACTAACATCTCTCCATTGCTGTGCCAAAAATGTATCCTTTCTTAAAGTGGTTCCAGTCCAATGGGAGAAGTCCTCCACCTCCTTCTGGCTGTGGCCTCCCAGTGACACTTGAGTGAGATGAGCCTCTGTCATTGTGGTCAGATCCAGGGAGACAGGAGATGCTGACTGATGACTCAACCCCCTCGGCTCCACTTTCCAGAACTCCACTCACCACATCAGTGAGCCTGGCACTAGGGGGAGACTAAACACAACCATGGTGTTGATATCAGTACTAGCAGAGATGTCAAGAGTGAAAGCCTGAGAAGAGGAGGAGAGAATTGGGGTAAATATGTCAATGGAAAAAAGATCAAGTGAGGGACTTGAAAGTCATGTCTAAAGAATTGTTTAAGTAACAGTGGCAAATGAAACACAAATCTCTATTGCTAAAATAAGCAGTGGGTACCTATTTCAGATTCCTAAGCATCTTTTTTGGAGGTCTCGGGACTCAGAGTTTTGCCAATTGTGTGGCCTGGGATGAGAGCCATCAACAGAGGTTGGAATTCAGGGTTTTCTTCTCAACAGAATTGAAAGGAGGCCAAAAAAGCTGACCACAGTAATGCCTATAAATGCTGTGCGAGTGTGAGGGACTGATTCTTTGTCCTTGTTCAGGAAGTATAAATAAAACTGGTAGAAATTTGTCATTTTGAGGAAAAGTTTCCAGTGGGAAAGAGAAAGGTTTACTGGTTTTGCCCTTCAGTGGTTTAGAGTTTCCTCAGGACATAGAGGTTCCAGTGTGTTTCTTTGAGGTGCTGCTCATATTGTCCCATCTTTTGAAAAGAAGAAACAGAACAAAAATTATTGGTGTGTTAAGGTGGGATTTCATTCTCATCTATATGGTCACAAGTCACTGATCCCTTTTTGAATTGTTTGTGTCTTTAAGGTTGCCAAACAGGTGTGCAGCAAACTGCCCTTAAGTACAATGCTCAGGGCTAGAAAGGATTGTGTCTTATGTCAAAATCTCTTCTGGTTATTTTTCTTTCTTTAGTATGTACAAAAAGTGAGATTTTAATAGTATCTCAGGGTCATCATTCTGAGCTTGAGCTGAGTGCTCATCTTTTATAGATTAGAGCTGTAGATGGAGGAAGTATTAAAGATTGAAATGTATCTATCCTCCAACAGTTGTGTGTATGTGTGTTCTAACAGAATTTCTTGTTCTAACAGAATAACTCTCTTTCACTTATTTGTGTCTCCTATGAGTCCTCTGGGAAAATAAAGGTTAAATTAGCTTAGAAAATTCTGATTGGTTGTGTCCCACTTATAGTGGTTTCCCTATAATTAGAGATGAGGGGAACAAGGGAGAAAGATCCCATTTAAACATTGGGCCCCATTTGATACAGTCTGTATGATGCATCACATTCAAATAAATACAAGTTTGACAATAGAGACTAATCAGAAGGTAATTCGAATATTTGCCAAGACTCTCAAAGAATGACAAAATAATATCTAGGAGAACTCCTTAAAATTACTTCATCACTCGTCCCATTCCCTACCCACTCTAAAGTTCTTTCCAAAGACTCTCTCAGCCCACCAAATCTATTTATCATCCCTATATACACTCAGAGTTCTGGTCTCCACGCCCCGCCTCCCCCATGGCTCCCCCCCCCCCACAACAAAGAAGGTTTTTTTTTCTCTTTTTAAGATTAAAAAATAAATATCCTAAGGCTATTATCTTCCAATGCCAGGAGGTAAGCACATAGTCACAGAGAGGCAAAGTTGAGAACTCTCACACAATAATGCTTTTGGCACCACTTGAGCATTTTTTAACAGACTATATTCCTGTCACTAAATGGCAAAACATTTTTTTTTGCAGTAAGAGGCAAGGTTGACAGTTACCAAAATCCACATTTTTTGAAGACTGGAGGAAGGAAAGAGTTGAAATGGTACAAAATGAACAACAAATTTGAGCACAGATATAATTCTGCTTAGACCCACCTTTCCTCTGGAGGCTGTATTTCTTGAAACCTGAAAACATAAACCAGTAAGTCATCCCCTTGTAAATTCACCTACTTTTCTTGAGGGGCTGGGATGGGCTAAGGCCAGTATTTAACATTGAACCTGAAGTAGGATAGCTAAAGTGCTTTACTTGATGTATCCAAAAACTAGAGCAGGCAGAGAGGGAGTCTAAGAGCATGCAAAGTAAAGACATAAACAATATGATTTGATAAGATATAAGCATAATAAAAAGTTAGAAAAGAAGAAATACCAAATACACACTAAACGTAAATGTGCTGAAGAGATTGCCAGATAAGAGTGTTTTCATAGTGTGGCAGAATAAGTAAAATGTTTCCTCAAAAAACACTATATTGAGAAAATTTCCATGTCATTTATATTTGTCTAGAAAGAGCTATTTTGAGAGCACCGAGATGTCTTGGGATTAAACTTCTCAGCTCTTAGGGAAGGAAGTAATTGCTTGTTCATTTATTAACAGAATAAGTTCAAATAAAATTTACTGTAAAAGCATAGTATTAGGCAATAGAAGTAGGACATAGAATAAAACCAACATGGTCTTTACTCTCTTGGAACTTACAATATATAACAGGGAAGACATTGAATAGGTTATTACTCATTCAGACATTGAATATATGCAGTGAGAATTATGATGGAGAAGTGCATGGTGCTTTTCAAGCTAGTCAGGGAAGGCTTTATAGAAGAATATGATTTACAAAAAAAAAGACAGAGTTGCCTTCCTTTCTCTGGCATATTAAACCAAGTAAATATGTGTTGAGTAATTCAGGTGTTATTACTATAACCTCTGGGCATAGTCTTTCTCCTTTGCCTAAAAAGCATACATTAACATCAGATTAAGTGAAGAGCTCATAAAATGCATGATGGCACACTGACCAATCAAAACATGCCAAGCATTCTTTTTCAGAGGATTGGGAAAGAGATTCATTTTGAAATAATTATCTGGCAATAGGTTCAACCTGAAAAAAACAAACATGAAGCCATAACTGTTTTCCAACAAAACTGTAGACCTATTCTACTTTCTGAAATTGTATATCTCTTTCATAGCACTGGAAGGTCAATACCATGTTTTATGTTCTAAGGGTAAAAACATAATGTCTGTTTTATTTCACAACGTGAATTGAAACATTTGTGGGACAGGATGTTGTTTGGGTTGAATAGGTTGTTCAAGGTTCCTTAGGAGTTTTATCCAGTAACTGCTTTCAGCTTTAAGGTATTAATGTTTCCACTTGGTTCTCAGGTCCAAAGACTGCGTAAGCAGATTTTTCTGTTTTTGATCCTTTGTGCTACTGCTAGTGTGGTTTAAGGTAATCAGTCATATAACTGAAAGTAATAAAGGACTCTGGCTAAGAGTTTTTACACAAATAAAACATGCATTGGGCTTGAGTGGAGATGGCAATTATTCAAGGATTGCAGGAATAACTTCGAGTCAAACCTCAAAAATGTCCCAGATTTGTAACTTGTGAGCTGGTTGGGAAGGCTGTCCCTCATGTTAATTCAGGTAAGATGCTGGCCAGGCTTATGTTAGGGAAACTAGAGTGCCTGTTGGGAAAAATAAAGTGACCTGATTCCCTTGGGCTATTCAGCAAGTCTCTACTCCTCCTTCAGGAATCTACCTGCCAGACTCTACAAGGAAAACCTGCTCTACTCCCATCTTTCCCTGGGGACCTTGCATTTAGGAACACAATTAACAAGTCAGGTTTGTCATAAACTGTTTTCACTCAGGACCCTTTCCCCTTGGGGTCTATCTGCCAGTTCTCAGAACTATACTGCTACCCTCTAGAGGCTCAAAGTTCACCACATTGAAGCCCTACTTTGGTTTTCCCTATTTGGCCCAATATTGCTAATGATAATTCTCCCCAATTTTTTTGCTTCCCCACTACATTAGTTTACTGTCGTTTCAACAAGTTACCACAATCTTAGGGCTTAAAACAGCACAAATTTATTATCAGACAGTCCTGAAGGTCAGAAGTCTGAAATGGTGTCATTGGGTTAAAATCAGGGTGTCAGCAGGGCTGCATTCCTTCCTGGAGATTTTAGGAGAGAATCCATTTTCTTGCTTTTTCCGTGCTTTCCTCATGGCCCTTCCATCTTCAAAGCCAGCAGTGGCTGGTGGAGGCTTTCTCTTATATATCTCTCTGACTTTGCTTTTGTCATCATATTTCACTCTGACTCTTACTTTCCTCCTTTTACTTTCAATTTTTATGTCTGTGATCACTTTGGGCCCACCTGAATAACCCAGGATAATTTCCCTGTTTTGAGGTCAGCCTTAATTCCTTCTTTCGTCTTCACTCTCTCTTGCTGTGTAACGTAACTTATTCACAGGTTCTGGAAATTAGGGCATGAACATCTTTCTAGAGTCTTTAATCTACCATACTCGTCTTTAATTTTGCAGTCAAGAATTTTATTTCTCCAATGATTCCTTACAAAGCTGAAAAACAGACCTGATAATTGAACTCAATAGAAGATGTTAAAGGCAAACATGTAGGACATGTCCCCACTCATTCTCCTGTGTCTGTTTACGTATCATGAGTCAGCCATGGTCCTTTCCTATACAGAACCCAAATGAGTCTTCAGAATCTTTTTAACATAGTATTCTTGGTAACCCCTTCCAGTTGGTCAGATTCAGTCTTAAGATGAAACTCATTTGATATTGCTGCTTTAGTGGGTTACTTCTTCCTTTTAATTGGGAACTTCCAGATATGCAATATTTTAACCCAAAGGGATACTTTTAATGGTAAACTTTAGAGTACCAGTAATCAACCCGTGGAGACAAGTGTGCTTAGGAGGTTTTCCTGGAATCTTTTAAGATATAATACCTGTGCCAATTCCTGTTCCCCCCTTTCTAAGGCCACCTCTGCACAGGGAACATGATTGGATAATCTAGGACAAAGTTTCTCAATCTCAGCATTGCAGGCATTTTGCATGGGATTATTCTCTGTTGTGTGTGCTGCCTGTGCATTGTAGGATGTTTAGTAGCATCTCTGGCCTTTACCCACTTTGCCAGTAGCACTTCTCCACTGAAAAACATCTTTAGACATTGTCAGATATACTCAAGGCAACAAAACAGCCCCCAGTTGAGAACCACTGCTCTAGTAGAATGAAGTGGAAACCACCTATTTCTGGAATTAATGTTAGAAGATATACTTTTGTTTTGTTGTGATTCTTTGCCTTCCCTTTGGCTTTTATTTAATGGCATTTCCATTTCTTTGCCAATTGAAGACCCCATCAACAATATCATTTCCCCAAGTCTTCATTTCAGATATCCAAATCTCAGACCAGAGTGGAAGCCCTTTTGTTAGCAAGGGTGTAACATGAGCACAAATATTGATTCTACCCATTTTTAAGTCTCAGCTCAGGCATACTCCTTTAATAATCATTCTCTGCCCTCTTCTGAATTGCTGTTGGCTAAACCTCCAATGACTGTTATCATATACATTTGGTAGTCCTGGTCATTTTATTTATGGATACATGGCTGACCCGAAATAGAATACTTTGAGAATGGTTTTTATATCTTACTTATGTACAGTATCCTGAACATACTAGGTACTTAACAATTACTTTTTTAAAAAGGTTTACATATTTCTTCCACACAATTTAAAGAGCCAAATAAAACTGTTGAGGCTTATGAAAAGTAACAGAGTTATGATTCTCTCTTACCACTCTCCCATTTTCCAGAATGTAGAAACAATCATTTTTACCTTTTTTAGAATGTCTTGGTGTTTAACTCTATGTTGCTAAATAATGCCTGTATTGCTGCCTCTTTTTTCAGTTTTAGGCGGTATCTATGTAGGGATTTATCTCTCTTTACATACATACAGACTAGCAATTTTCAGGAAATAAAAGTTATATTATTAATGTGTACTTCCCAGTACAATCTTGCAATATGGTTATACCATTGTTTTCAGTTGAATGATTTTCACTGTTTATGCATGTCATTTAGTATATAAGTGCTTTTCATAGCTAAACTGCATAGCATATGATGATTTCTATTCCTTTTCTGTACATTTTATAAAGTTAATACACATCTACAATCCTTAATTTACAATTTCAAAATTCAAAAAGCTCTGAAGACCAAAACCAAAACAAAATAAAACAAAATTTTACATTGGCAGAAAATTCATTTGACAGCAACATCTGATTTGAACATATCTGGCTACTTATAGTTCTTACTTATGCTACCTGGTGTGATTATTTAGATGCTTTGCTGAAGAAATTTTGATGTGTTTGATTATAGTGATTATAGCAAGTGATCCACTTGGGGAGTTATAGAAAATATATCATATCCACCATATTTCTAAAATCTGAAAAAATCTAAAATTTGAAGATAAGTGATTGTCTCATTTTGTTTTCTTTCTTAAAATTCCTTTTCACAATTTTATACTATGAAATACAACAAACTTACAGGAAAGTGCATAAAACATAAGTGTACAATTTAATGAATATTTGTAAAATGAACGTGTGTTTAACTATCACCTAGGTCAAATAGTACAAGATTCCCAGCACCCAAGAAGCTCCAAGCATTTCCCTTCTCAATCATCATCCTCTCCCATGCCATTAGTGGTAACCACTAACCTAACTTTTATGTATTAATTTCCTTGGTTTTCATTTTAGTTTTGCCACCAAATTACACATCCCTAAACAAATAGTTTTGTCTGTTTTTTAACTTTAGATAAATTAAATCACACCCACAATATATATATTTATATTATATACATATATATTATATATATATATATATATATATATATATATATATATATATATACACACATACATACATATAGTGCCTGACTTTAATTTTCCATTTAAAATTTCTCTGAAATTGGGGCCCCTGGGTGGCTCAGTTGGTTAAGCGTCCGACTTCGGCTCAGGTCATGATCTCACGGTCCGTGAGTTCGAGCCCTGCGTCGGGCTCTGTGCTGACAGCTCAGAGCCTGGGGCCTGTTTCAGATTCTGTGTCTCCCTCTCTCTTGCCCCTCCCCTGTTCATGCTCTGTCTCTCTCTGTCTCAAAAATAAATAAACGTTAAAAAAAAATAAAATTTCTCTGAAATAAATTTATAGAAAAGTTGAAAATATGGTACATAATTTTTTTACACTATACGAGAATAAACTGCTAATATGTCCCATATAATTCTCCATAATGCCCTTTACTTCTGGGATACTTTAGTATGTGTTTCTTTTTTTTTCTTTAAAAATTTATTTTTTTTAATTTTATTTTTTATTTTTAAAAATTTACATCCAAATTAGTTAGCATATAGTGAACCAGTGATTTCAGGAGTAGATTAGTATGTGTTTCTTATAAACAAGAACATTCTATTGTATAACCTCAATACAACCATCAAAAGCAGGAAAT
The DNA here is from genome assembly GCF_024362965.1 of Panthera pardus. NCBI lineage: Eukaryota > Metazoa > Chordata > Mammalia > Carnivora > Felidae > Panthera > Panthera pardus. The sequence goes on from NW_026526788.1 coordinate 19,687,614, forward strand.
TAGCATTGGTACCATACCATCTAATCCTTAGATTCCATTCAAGTTTTGCACATTGTCTCAATACTGTCTTTTATACCTACTCCCTAATTTGCAATTCCAAAATTCAAAACCTCCAGTTCAGAATCACACACTCTTGAGGCTTCTTCAATTCAATTCAAAACAGTTCCTCCAATTTTCTTTGACAGTCATAACCATGAAGCTTTTGCAGATTATAGGTCAATTATTTTGTAAAATGTCGCTCCATTTAAGCTTATCTGATATTTACTCTTGATTAGATTTACTTTATGCATCTTTGCCAAGAAAATTATAAAAGTGATGTTATGTTCACGGGGCGCCTGGGTGGCTCAGTTGGTTAAGCGTCCGACATCAGCTCAGGTCATGATCTCCCCGTTAGTGGGTTCAAGCCCCACATTGAGCTCAGTGCTGACAACTCAGAGCCTGCAGCCTGCTTCGGATTCTGTGTCTTCCTCTCCCTCTGCCCCTCCCCTGCTCGCACTCTGTCTCTCTCTCTCTCAAAAATAAATAAAGATTTTTTAAAAATTAAAAAAAAAGTGATGTTATGTTCTTTTCATTGCATTCTACCAGGTGGCATATAATTTCTATTTGTTCTGTTATTGATGTTGTTAGTTTTGATCACTTGATTAAAGTAGTTAAGTTTGCTAGCCTTCTCAGCTGCAAATTTACTCTTTTGTCCTTTATAATTAACAGATATTTTGTGGGGAGATTCTTTGATGATATTGAAGTACCTCATTTAAATATCTTATGAAACTCAGCTTATTAATTTTTAAATTTATGTTGAGTCATGGTTTCCAATTTTATTCAAAGGATTATAGTGCTTTAACATATGATTTACTGTGATGCTTAAATCATCCCAGACGTGTGGGATAGTCCCTTCAAGACAAGTCTTTGCCATTTTGACATATCACCATCATTCTTTAAGCCATTCCTTATTTTCTGGCACAAAAAGAAAGAATATTCCAGGATCATGTTCTACTTTTCCTGACCTTATCTTGAAACTGACTATTTCTCCAAGAAATTTAATTCCAAGATTCCACTTAGTGGATTTAGAGAATAAGATCTGGATACTAGATGTGCTTATTGCTTTTGAAGGTATTACTGCTCACATGTTCTCTTAGCGGACATAGCTAGAGAATATATGTATGTGTATGTATACATTTATATGTATATATGTATGTATATATGCATATATATCATATATATCATAGATATATAATATTCATTCTCTGTTTTTATCTTATTTTCCCTTCCCTTCCCTTCCCCTATGTTCATCTGTTTAGTTTCTTAAATTCTACATATGAGTGAAATCATATGATATTTGTCTTTCTCTGACTGGCTTATTTAACATATCATAAAACAGAGAGAGAAACCCTAAGAGACTCTTAAATACAGAGAACAAACTGATGGTTGCTGGAAGGGTGTTAGATGGGGGGATGGGTTAAATGGGTGATGGACATTAAGAAGGGCACTTGGGATAAGCACTGTTATATGTAAGTGATAAATCACTAAATTCTACTCCTAAAACCATTATTATACTATATGTTAACTAATTTGGATTTAAATAAACAAAATAAAATAATAAAATAAAATATATTCACATATAACAATACACATTTACATCTATATTTACCTATCAATCTATGTGTTGAAAACTATGAATCTACAGTGACAACTCTAATTTTATTTTAGCACCAGAAGGTTCATTCTAGTTTTCCTTCTTTCCACACATTTACTCCCTTTTTCCCAACAGGAAACTGATTCCATTATCCTTAACATATTTACCCAATTGATCAATTTCTTTTATGCAATCCCATCACTGCTGCTCGTTCCTCTCCCACTTTTACGCTGTCATCATTTTACTGGTGCTCTGACACCATGCAATGGGCCTGTGACCAGCCTTATGACCCTTGTTAATCCCTCCATTTTACTCTTCCTACATGACCACTGATCTTCTATGTATCTCTATAAATGAGTTTGAATTTTCTAGAATTTTATGTAAATGGAATCACACAGTGTATACTCTTTCATTCAGCATAAGTAATTTAAGATTCATTCATGTTGTTATATCACTAGTTCCTGCCCTGTTATTGCTGAGCCTTCCATTGTATGGATATACCACAATTTATCTATTCATCTGCTGATAGACATTTGAGTTGTTTCCACTTTTTGGCTATTAAAAATAAAGCCATATGCTTCATGTGCAAGTCTTTGTGTGGACATGTATCTCCCTTTCTCTTGGGTAAATACCTAGGAATTAAATGACTGGATAATATTATAGGTATAGTTTAACTTTTTTTTTTTTTTTTGGTCACACATCTGCCTTTATTGTGAGCAGCAAATGGGACACTTCCAGCAATAGTAAAAAAATTAATTTGCAAAAGCAGATATTCAGTGAAGCCACCTGGTTGGAACCATTGGGAGCCCATACATAGATGACAACCCAGAGCAACAGGAAGAGGACTCCAAAGCCCATGAAAAGCAAGGCCACCAAGTAGATGAGAAGCTGTTTGTAGATAAATGTACTTAGTGGAGGTAACCTCATAAATGAAGAACCAGGCAGTGAAGAACATGCCAATGGTCAACAGCACCACAGTCAGATGGGAGAGGACAACCAAAGTTCATTGGGTTGGTGTATCTGCTCATGGCCTCAGTGTCCATTTTGCCAGGCAAAGGGTGATCCACCACCACCACCAGAATAACACATTGGCAGAAGCGGTATATGTTTAACTTTTAAAGAAACTGCCAAAATGTTTTTCAATGTGGTTGTGCCATTTTACATGCAGACCAGCAGTGTAGGAAAGTTTCAGTTTTCTACATCCCACCCACACTCATAAAGTCTGTCTTTTAAATTTTAGCCATTCTAGTGGTACCTCATTGTGCTTTTAATTTGCATTTCCCTAATGACCAATGATATTGAACTCATTTTCATGTGCCCTTTATAGATCTTCTTTGGTGAAATATCTGATTAAATCTTTTACCTAATTTTTAATTGTCTTGTTTTTTTCTCTTATGACTGAGCTTTGAGTGTTCTTTATATAATCTGGATACAAGTCTTTTATCAGATATATGCTTTGCAAAGATTTTTCCCAGTATGTCGCTTGCCTTTTCATTCTCATTCTTTTATTTAATTTTCATTCTTTCATTTAAAGAAAAATGGTGTATTTTTACAGAGCAAAAGTTTTAAATTTTGTTGAAGTCCAATTTATGAATTTGTTATGAATTGTTTTTGGCATCATATCTAAGAAATCTTTGCTTAACCCAAGGTCACCATAAGTATTTGTTATTTTTGTTGCTGTCATAAGTGGTAATCCTCTTTAATGTCAATTTCCAAATCTCTGTTGTCAGTATATATGTGTAATGCTATATAGTTCCTCTCCATCATGTCTGGAGGCACATAATGCCAGTTTTTCCCACTCATAGTAATTCTTAGATTTGAGTTGAGATAGTACCAACATGATCTTTCCATTAAAAAGTTCTCCTTCAACCTTTCAGTTAGTATTTCGGAACCACTGATGTTGCGTAAATGAATTATTTCATTAGGGGGATGTAAACTGGTGATTTTCTAATGCTATCAATCTTGAATTTACTACCTGTGATTCTTTTATAAAGAAGACATTTCCTTAGTCATTTATTTTGTTAACCTGCAGTGCAATGTACAGGGAAAGCAGTATAAAAACTTGATTCTTTCCTTTTATCATTTTTAGGATAAGGATTTCTTGCTGTAGCAACTTCTAAAAGTGATAATTGAGTTTTTATTTTTGGACTATCATTATGAAAAATGGATTTGTATATATTTGATATACTTCAATTCATTGGAGCCATTATTTTTTTAGATGATTCAGTTGTCCCATCTTTGGTCAGTATGAGCCCCTTCTAATTGGCTCCTGTGTTCTTTCAGTATGATACTAGTAGCCATTGATAACTTTCTTGCTTTCAGGCTGGACAAGATATCTCTGATTCATCCTGTACATTTGGTGTTACAGATTTGGAACTGCCATCACTAAAAGGTGCTCTGGTTCTCTTTTTGGAGAAATAGTATAATGAGATTACAATCTAGATACAAAGGGCATTCATCACTCCTGGAGTGTCATTGTTTATTTTGGTGGTGTAATTTCATGAACAGAAGTATTTAGTTCAAATTTTGTCAAATTTATTAATATTTTTATTAATATTAGCCTTATATTTTTTTGTGTGTTTTGTTTGGGACTATATCCTTACCCTGAAGTTCTGAAAATATTCACCTATATTATCTTCTAAAAGGGTTTATTATTTTGCCTTTCCTATTCAGTGCCATGAGCTAGGTGGAATTGATTTTGATTTCGTTGCATAGTAAGTGTTCCAATATCATTTTTCCCCAAAAGGATGCTCAACATTCCTGTCATTATGTACTGAAAAGACCACCCACTTCTAACTACTCTACCTTATTATTATGACTTGTCATAAGTCAAGTACCCATATACGTGTAAGTCAGTTTCTGGAGCACACATATTTTATTTGATTTGTCTATTGACCTGTCCTTGCACCACTACCTTCTTTTATTTTATTTATTTATTTTTGTTTTTTAAAATATAATGTATTGTCAAATTGATTTCCATACAACAGCCAGTGCTCATCCCAACAGGTGCCTTCCTCAATGTCCATCACCCACTTTCCCCTCCCCTGTACCCCCCATCAACCCTGTTTGTTCTCAGTATTTAAAAGTCTCTTATGGTTTGCCTCCTTCCCTCTCTGTAACTTTTTTTTCCCCCTTCCCCTCCCCCATGGTTTTCTGTTAAGTTTCTTAGGATCCGCATATGAGTGAAAACATATGTTATCTGTCTTTCTCTGACTTATTTCACTTAGCATAACACTCTCCAGTTCCATCCACATTGCTACAAACGGCCAGATTTCATTCTTTCTCCACTACCTTCTTTTAAGTGCTGTACTGTAATATCTTTATTTTTGGTAGAGCCAAGGTCCTTACTATAATTGTTTCTTGTGTATTCTAGTCTTGGTTTGGTTTTTTTTTGTAATATATATATATATATATATATATATATATATATATTTTAGAATTGGCTTGTTATTATTTCTTCAGACCTATTGAGATTTTTATTCAATTGCATTGAAATTGTAGATATATTTGTGGAGAACTGTTATTTAATAATAGAGAGACCCCAAATCCATGTGCTTAGTCTCTGTACTTGTTTAGGTCTCCTTTAACTTTCTTTATTAAAATTTCGTAGTCTTTTGCCATATACGCCTTACAAATCTTAGGCTATAATTATTCCTAATTACTTAAATTTTGATAATATAATAAATGGCATATTATTTTAACTTTTGTTTTTTAAATGTTTGTTGCTCATATATAGAAATAAATTTTATATTGATGTTGTATCTAGCAACCTTGCTAAACTGAATTAATTATCACTAGATTATTTTTGTATTTCTAGGAACACAATCATAACACTTGCAAATAATGACAGTTGTATTTTGTGTTTAACCCTTATACATTATATTTCTTCATTTTGCTTTATAGTTTTGGCTAGGACCCTTAGGGCAATGATGACAAGAAATGGGACAGAGGCATCCTTATTTTGTTACATCAAAAAGATAACTTTCAGTGTCTTTGCATTAAAAATTATGTTTGCTTGTGGGTTAAGATTGATTTTTATTTATTTTTTTATAAAAATGATCTCTTGTGTTTTAAGTTTCCTGAGCTTTTTCTTTTTAATCATGAAAGTATGTTGAATTTTATCACATGTTTTTCTACATCTATTGAACTGATTGTACAATTTTTCTTCTTTAACTTCTTTTTTTAAGTTTATTTATTTATTTTGAGAGAGAGAGAGAAAGAGAGAGAGCATGCAAATCAGGGTAGGGCAAAGAGAGAGGGAGAGAGAGAATCCCAAGCAGGATCTTAACTGTCAGTTCAGAACCCCACATGGGGCTCAATCCCATGAACAGTGAGATCATGACCGGAGCAGAAATCAAGAGTCAGCTGCTTAACCAACTGAGCCACCCAGGCGCCCCTCTTCTTTAACTTCTTAACATGGCAAATTACATTGATCAACTTTTTTTAAACTGTTAAACTCCCCCTGATTTGCTGGTTTAAACACATTTTTGTTTATCTTATATTATTTTGCTATACTGCCAGGTGTAAATTGCCATTTTAGTAGGATTTCAAGGGTGACTGAAATTAAGTGCCTATTTTCAGTCTGCCATATTTACCTACAGGTTAATACTCATTAATTTTTGCCAGATGTTTTACTATGTTGGCACTTTCATTTCTTTTTTTTTCTAAATGATAAGTCTGTTTATTTATTTATTTAAGTGGTTATATCAATTTATTTATTTTTTTAATTTTATTTTTCATTTTTTAAAATTTACATCCAAATTAGTTAGCATATAGTGCAACAATGATTTCAGAAGTAGAATCCTTAATGCCCCTTACCCATTTAACCCATCCCCCCTCCCACAACCCCTCCAGTAACCCTCAGTTTGTTCTCCATATTTATGAGTCTCTTCTGTTTTGTACCCCTCCTTGTTTTTATATTATTTTTGTTTCTCTTCTCTTATGTTCATCTGTTTTGTCTCTTAAAGTCCTCATATGAGTGAAGTCATATGATTTTTGTCTTTCTCTGATTGACTAATTTCACTTAGCATAATACCCTCCAGTTCCATCCACGTAGTTGCAAATGGCAAGATTTCATTTTTTTTGATTGCCGTGTAATACTCTATTGTATATATATACTACATCTTCTTTATCCATTCATCCATAGATGGACATTTGGGCTCTTTCCATACTTTGGCTATTGTTGATAGTGCTGCTATAAACATGGGGGTGCATGTGTCCCTTTGAAACAGCACACCTGTATCCCATGGATAAATGCCTAGTAGTGCAATTGCTGGGTCATAGGGTAGTTCTATTTTTAATTTTTTGAGCAACCTCCATACTGTTTGCCAGAGTGGCTGCACCACCTTGCATTCCCATCAACAATGCAAAAGAGATCCTCTTTCTCCGCATCCTCGCCAACATCTGTTGTTGCCTGAGTTGTTAATGTTAGCCATTCTGACAGGTTTTAGGTGGTATCTCATTGTGGTTTTGATTTGTATTTCCCTGATGATGAGTGATGTTGAGCATTTTTTCATGTGTCGGTTGGCCATCTGGATGTCTTCTTTGGAGAAGTGTCTATTCATGTCTTTCGCCCATTTCTTCAGTGGATTATTTGTTTTTTGGGTGTTGAGTTTGGTAAGTTCTTTATAGATTTTGGATACTAACCCTTTATCTGGTATGTCATTTGCAAATATCTTCCCCCATTCTGTCAGTTGCCTTTTAATTTTGCTGATTGTTTCCTTCGCTGTGCAGAAGCATTTTATTTTGATGAGTTCCCAGTAGCTCATTTTTGCTTTTGTTTCCCTTGCCTCTGGAAACGTGTTGAGTAAGAAGTTGTTGCGGCCAAGATCGAAGAGGTTTTTGCCTGCTTTCTCCTCGAGGATTTTGATGGCTTCCTGCCTTACATTGAAATCTTTCATCCATTTTGAGTTTATTTTTGGGTATGGTGTAAGAAAGTGGTCTACGTTCATTCTTCTGCATGTCGCTGTCCAGTTTTCCCAGCACCACTTGCTGAAAAGGTTGTCTTTATTCCATTGGATATTCTTTCCTGCTTTGTCAAAGATTAGTTGGACATACGTTTGTGGGTCCATTTCTGGGTTCTCTATTCTGTTCCATTGATCTGAGTGTCTGTTCTTGTGCCAGTACCATACTGTCTTGATGATTACAGCTTTGTAGTATAGCTTGAAGTCTGCGGTTGTGATAACTGTTGCTTTGGTTTTCTTTTTCAAGATCACTTTGGCTATTTGGAGTCTTTTCTGGTTCCATACAAATTTTAGTATTATTTGTTCTCGCTCTGTGAAGAATGCTGGTGTTACTTTGATAGCGATTGCATTGAATATGTAGATTGCTTTGGGTAGTATCAACATTTTAACAATATTTGTTCTCCTATCCAGGAGCATGGAATCTTTTTCTATTTCTTTGTGTCTTCTTCAATTTCTTTCATAAGGTTTCTATAGTTTTCAGTGTATAGATTTTTCCCCTCTTTGGTTAGATTTATTCGTAGGTATTTTATGTTTTTTTTGTGCAACTGTAAATGGGATCGATTCCTTGATTTCTCTTTGTGTCGCTTCATTGTTGGTGTATAGGAATGCAACCGATTTCCGTGCATTGATTTTATATCCTGCAACTTTGCTGAATTCATGAATCAATTCTAGCAGTTTTTTGATGGAGTCTTTTGGGTTTTCCATATAGAGTATCATGTCATCTGTGAAGAGTGAAAGTTTGACCTCCTCCTGGCCGATTTGGATGCCTTTTATTTCTTTGTGTCATCTGATTGCAGAGGCTAAGACTTCCAATACTATGTTGAATAACACTGGCGACAATGGACATCCCTGTCTTGTTCCTGACCTTAGGGGGAAAGCTCTCAGTTTTTCTCCATTGAGGATGATATTAGCATTGGGTCATTCATATATGGCTTTTATGATCTCGAGGTATGCTCCTTATATGCCTACTTTGTTGAGGGTTTTATCAAGAAAAGATGCTGTATTTTGTTAAATGCTTTCTCTGCATCTATTGAGAGGATAATATGGTTCTTGTCCTTTCTTTTATTGATGTGATGAATCACGTTAATTGTTATGTGGATATTGAACCAGCCCTGCATCCCAGGTAAAAATCCTGCTTGGTCATGGTGAATAATTTTTTTAATGTATTGTTGGGGTCGGTTGGCTAATAGCTTGTTGAGGATTTTTGCATCCATGTTCATCAGGGATATTGGTCTATAATTCTCCTTTTTAGTGGGGTCTCTGGTTTTGGAATCAAGGTAATGCTGGTTTCATAAAAAGAGTTTGGAAGTTTTCCTTCCATTTCTATTTTTTGGAATAGCTTCAAGAGAATAGGTGTTAACTCTTCCTTAAATGTTTGGTAGAATTCCCCTGGAAAGCCATCTGGCCCTGGAGTCTTGTTTTTTGGCAGATTTTTGGTTACTTATTCGATTTCCTTACTGGTTATGGGTCTGTTCAAATTTTCTATTTCTTCCTGTTTCAGTTTTGGTAGTGTATATGTTTCCAGGAATTTGTCCATTTCTTCCAGATTGCCCATTTTATTGGCATATAATTGCTCATAATATTCTCTTATTATTAATTTTATTTCTGCTGTGTTGGTTGTGATCTATCCTCTTTCATTCTTGATTTTATTTATTTGGGTCCTTTCCTTTTTCTTTTTGATCAAACTGGCTAGTGGTTTATCAATTTTGTTAATTCTTTCAAAGAACCAGCTTCTGGTTTCATTGATCTGTTCTATTTTTTTTTTTTTTTTTTTGGTTTCGATAGCATTAATTTCTGCTCTAATCTTTATTATTTCCTGTCTTCTGCTGGTTTTGGGTTTTATTTGTTGTTCTTTTTCCAGCTCCTTAAGGCTGTAAGGTTAGGTTGTATATCTGAGATCTTTCTTCCTTCTTTAGGAAGGTTTGGATTGCTATATACTTTCCTCTTATGGCTACCTTTGCTGCGTCCCAGCGGTTTTGGGTTGTGGTGTTATCATTTTCATTGACTTCCATATATTTTTGATTTCCTCTTTAACTGCTTGATTAACCCATTCATTCTTTAGTAGTATGTTCTTTAGTCTCCAAGTATTTGTTACCTTTCCAAATTTTTTCTTATGGTTGATTTTGAGTTTCACAGCATTGTTGTCTGAAAATATGCACGGTATGATCTCAATCTTTTTATACTTACTTAGGGCTGATTTGTGTCCCAGTATATGGTCTATTCTGGAGAACATTCCATGTGCACTGGAGAAGAATGTATATTCTGCTGCTTTAGGATGAAATGTTCTGAATATATCTGTTAAGTCCATCTGGTCCAGTGGTCATTCAAAGTCGTTGTTTCCTTGTTGATTTTTTGATTAGATGATCTGTCCATTGCTGTGAGTGGGGTGTTGAAGTCTCCTACTATTATGGTATTACTTCTGATGAGTTTCTTTGTGTTTGTGATTAATTGATTTATATATTTGGGTGCTCTCACATTTGGCGCATAAATGTTTACAATTGTTAGGTCTTCTTGGTGTATAGACCCCTTGATTATGATATAATGCCCTTCTGCATCTCTTGATACAGTCTTTATTTTAAAGTCTAGATTGTCTGATATAAGTATGGCTACTCCGGCTTTCTTTGGTTGACCATTATCATGATAGATGGTTCTCCATCCCCTTATTTTCAATCTGAAGGTGTCTTTAGGTCTAAAGTGGATCTCTTGTAAACAGCATATAGATGGATCTTGTTTTCTTATCCATTCTGTTACCCTGTGTCTTTTGATTGGAGCATTGATTCCTTGAAGTTTAGAGTGACTTTTAGAGTGAAAAATATGAATTTTTTGCCATTATGATGCTTGTAGAGTTCAAGTTTCTGGTGGTGTTCTCTGGTCCTTTCTAATCTTTGCTGCTTTTGGTATATATATATATATATATATATACACACACACACATGTATATACGTATATATACATGTATATATACATATACACACGTATATACATGTATGTATATATATATATATATATATATATATATATATATATATATGCATCTTTTCTCCCCTCAGAGAGTGCCCCTTAAAATTTCTTGCATGGCTGGTTTAGTGGCCACAAACTCCTTTAATTTTTGTTTGTCTGGGAAATTTTACTCTCTCCTTCTATTTTGAATGACAGCCTTGCTGGATAAAGAATTCTTGGCTGCGTATTTTTCTGATTCAGCACACTGAATATATCCTGTCACTCCTTTCTGGCATGCTAAGTTTCTGTGGATAGGTCTGCTGCAAACCTGATCTGTCTTCCCTTGTAAGTTAGGGACTTTTTTTCCCTTGCTGCTTTCATGATTCTCTCCTTGCCTGAGTATTTTGTGAATTTGATTATGATATGCCTTGTTGATGGTCGGTTTTTGTTGAATCTAATGGGGGTCCTCGGTGCTTCCTGGATTTTGATGTCTGTGTCTTTCCCCAGGTTAGGAAAGTTTTCTGCTATGATTTGCTCTTATAACCTTTCCACCCCTATCTCTCTCTCTTCCTCTTCTGGGACCCCTATGATTCTGATGTTGTTCCTTTTTAATGAGTCACTGATTTCTCTAATTCTTTTTTTTTTAAATATAAAATTTATTGTCAAATTATTTTCCATACAACACTCAGTGCTCATCCCAAAAGATGCCCTCTTCAATACCCATCACCTACCCTCCCCTCCCTCCCACCCCCCATCAACCCTCACTTTGTTCTCAGTTTTTAAGCATCTCTTATGCTCTTATGCTCTTTCCCACTGTAACCACTTTCTTTTTCCTTCTCCTCCCCCATGGGTTTCTGTTAAGTTTCTCAGGATATACATAAGAGTGAAAACATATGGTATCTGTCTTTCTCTGTATGGCTTATTTCACTTAGCATCACACTCTCCAGTTCTATCCACGTTGTTACAAAGGGCCATATTTCATTCTTTCTCATTGCCACGTAGTACTCCATTGTGTATATAAACCACAATTTCTTTATCCATTCATCAGTTGATGGACATTTAGGCTCTTTCCACAATTTGGCTATTGTTGAGAGTGCTGTTATAAACATTGGGGTACAAGTGCCCCTATGCATCAGTACTCCTGTATCCCTTGGGTAAATTCCTAGCAGTGTTATTGCTGGGTCATAGGGTAGGTCTATTTTTAATTTTTTGAGGAACCCCCTACGGTTTTCCAGAGTGGCTGCACCAGTTTGCATTCCCACCAACAGTGCAAGAGGGTTCCCATTTCTCCACATCCTCTCCAGCATCTATAGTCTCCTGATTTGTTCATTTTGGCCACTTTGACTGGCGTGAAGTGATATGTGAGTGTGGTTTTGATTTGTATTTCCCTGATGAGGAGCGACGTCGAGCATCTTTTCATGTGCCTGTTGGCCATCTGGATGTCTTCTTTAGAGAAGTGTCTATGCATTTTTTCTGCCCATTTCTTCACTGGATTATTTGTTTTTCAGGTGTGGAGTTTGGTGAGCTCTTTATAGATTTTGGATACTAGCGCTTTGTCTGATATGTCATTTGCAAATATCTTTTCCCATTCCGTTGGTTGCCTTTTAGTTTTGTTGATTGTTTCCTTTGCTGTGCAGAAGTTTTTATCTTCATAAGGTCCCAATAGTTCATTTTTGCTTTTAATTCCCTTGCCTTTGGGGATGTGTCAAGTAAGAAATTGCTGCGGCTGAGGTCAGAGAGGTCTTTTCCTGCTTTCTTCTCTAGGGTTTTGACGGTTTCCTGTCTCACATTCAGGTTCTGTATCAATTTTGAGTTTATTTTTGTGAATGGTGTAAGAAAGTGGTCTAGTTTCATTCTTCTGCATGTTGCTGTCCAGTTCTCCCAGCACCATTTGTTAAAGAGACTGTCTTTTTTCCATTGGATATTCTTTCCTGCTTTGCCAAAGATTAGTTGGTCAGTCTAGTTCTGGGGTTTCTATTCTATTCCATTGGTCTATGTGTCTGTTTTTGTGCCAATACCATGCTGTCTTGATGATGACAGCTTTGTAGTAGAGGCTAAAGTCTGGGATTGTGATGCCTCCTGCTTTGGTCTTCTTCTTCAAAATTACTTTGGCTATTCGGGGCCTTTTGTGGTTCCATACAAATTTTAGGATTGCTTGTTCTAGCTTCGAGAAGAATGCTGGTGCAGTTTGATTGGGATTGCGTTGAATGTGTAGATAGCTTTGGGTAGTATTGACATTTTAACAATATTTATTCTTCCAACCCATGAGCATGGAATGTTTTTCCATTTCTTTATATCTTCTTCAATTTCCTTCATAAGCTTTCTATAGTTTTCAGCATACAGATCTTTTACATCTTTGGTTAGATTTATTTCTAGGTATTTTATGCTTCCTGGTGCAATTGTGAATGGGATCACTTTCTTTATTTGTCTTTCTGTTGCTTCATTATTAGTGTATAAGAATGTAACTAATTTCTGTACATTGATTTTGTATCCTGCAACTTTGCTGAATTCATGTATCAGTTCTAGCAGATTTTTGGTGGAGTCTATCGGATTTTCCATGTATAATATCATGTCATCTGCAAAAAGTGAAAGCTTGACTCCATCTTTGCCTATTTTGATGCCTTTGATTTCCTTTTGTTGTCTGATTGCTGATGCTAGCACTTCCAACACTATGTTAAACAACAGTGGTGAGAATGGACATCCCTGTCATGTTCCTGATCTCAGGGAAAAAGCTCTCAGTTTTTCCCCATTGAGGATGATATTAGCTGTGGGCTTTTCATAAATGGCTTTGATGATCTTTAAGTATGTTCCTTCTATCCCGACTTTCTCGAGGGTTTTTATTAAGAAAGGGTGCTGAATTTTGTCAAAGGCCTTTTCTGCATTGATTGACAGGCTCAGATGGTTCTTATCTTTTCTTTTATTAATATGATGTATCACGTTGATTGATTTGTGAATGTTGAACCCGCCCTGCATCCCAGCAATGAATCCCACGTGATCGTGGTGAATAATTCTTTTTATATGCTGTTGAATTCGATTTGCTAGTATCTTATTGAGAATGTTTGCACCTGTATTCATCAGGGATATTGGCCTGTAGTTCTCTTTTTTTACTGTATGTCTGTCTGGTTTAGGAATCAAAGTAATGCTGGCTTCATAGTATGAGTCTGGAAGTTATCCTTCCTTTTCTGTTTTTTGGAATAGCTTGAGAAGGATAGGTATTATGTCTGCTTTAAATGTCTGGTAGAACTCCCCAGGGAAGCCATCTGGTTATGGACTCTTATTTTTGGGAGATTTTTGATAACTGATTCAATTTCTTCGCTGCTTATGTGTCTGTTCAAGCTTTCTATTCCTTCCAGTTTGAGTTTTGGAAGTGTGTGGGTGTTTAGGAATTTGTCGATTTCTTCCAGGTTGTCCAGTTTGTTGACATATAATTTTTCATAGTATTCCCTGATAATTGCTTGTATTTCTGAGGGATTGGTTGTAATAATTCCATTTTCATTCATTTTTTTATCTATTTGGGTCCTCTCCCTTTTCTTTTTGAGAAGCCTGGCTAGAGGTTCATCAATTTTATTTTTTCAAAAAAACAAATCTTGGTTTCATTGATCTGCTCTACAGTTTTTTAGATTCTATATTGTTTATTTCTGCTCTGATCTTTTTATTTCTCTTCTTCTGCTGTGTTTGGGGTGTCTTTGCTGCTCTGCTTCTATTTCTTTTAGGTGTGATATTAGATTTTGTATTTGGGATTTTTCTTGTTTCTGGAGATAGGCCTGGGTTGCAATGTATTTTCCTCTCAGGACTGCCTTCGCTGCACCCCAAAGCGTTTGGATTGTTGTATTTTCATTTTCATTTGTTTCCATATATTTTTTAATTTCTTCTCTAATTGCCTGGTTGACCCACTCATTCTTTAGTAGGGTGTTCTTTAACCTCCATGCTTTTGGAGGTTTTCCAGACTTTTTCCTGTGGTTGATTTCAAGCTTCATAGCATTGTGGTCCAAAAGTATGCATGGTATGACCTCAATTCTTGTATACTTATGAAGGACTTATGATCACCTAGTATGTGATCTATCTTGGAGAATGTTCCATGTGCACTCGAGAAGAAAGTATATTGTGTTGCTTTGGGATGCAGAGTTCTAAATATATCTGTCAAGTCCATCTGATCCAGTGTATCATTCAGGGCCCTTGTTTCTTTATTGACCGTGTGTCTAGATGATCTATCCATTTCTGTAAGTGGGGTGTTAAAGTTCCCTGCAATTACCGCATTCTTATCAATAAGGTTGCTTATGTTTGTGATTAATTTTTTTATACATTTGGGGTCTCCTGTATTCGGCGCATAGACATTTATAATTGTTAGTTCTTCTTGATGGATAGACCCTGTAATTATTATATAATGCCCTTCTTCATCTCTTGTTACAGCCTTTAATTTAAAGTCTAGTTTGTCTGATGTAAGTATGGCTACTCCAGCTTTCTTTGACTTCCAGTGGCATGATAAATAGTTCTCCATCCCCTCACTCTCAATCTGAAGGTGTCCTCAGGTCTAAAATGAGTCTCTTGTAGACAGCAAATAGATGGGTCTTGTGTTTTTATCCATTCTGATACCCTATGTCTTTTGGTTTGGTGATTTAGTCCATTTATATTCAGTGTTATTATAGAAAGATATGGGTTTAGAGTCATTTTGATGTCTGTAAGTTTCATGCTTGTAATGATGTCTCTGGTACCTTGTCTCACAGGATCCCCCTTAGGATCTTTTGTAGGGCTGTTTTAGTGGTGATGAGTTCCTTCAGTGTTTGTTTGTTTGGGAAGACCTTTATCTCTCCTTCTATTCTAAATGACAGATTTCCTGGATAGAGAATTCTTGGCTGCATACTTTTTCTGTGCATCACATTGAAGATTTCCTGACATTCCTTTCTGGTCTGCTGGCCTGCCAAGTTTCAGTAGAGAGATCCATCACTAGTCTTATCAGTCCCCCTTTATATTTTAGAGTGTGTTTATCCCTAGCTGCTTTCAGAATTTTCTCTTTATCCTTGTATTTTGCCAGTTTCACTATGATATGTCGTGCAGAAGATGGATTCAAGTTACATCTGAAGGGAGTTCTCTGTGCCTGTTGGATGTCAATGCCTTTTTCCTTCCCCAAATCAGGGAAGTTCTCAGCTATTATTTCTTCAAGTACACCTTCAGCACCTTTCCCTCTCTCTTCCTCCTCTAGAATACCAATTATGCGTAGATTATTTCTCTTTAGTGCATCACTTAGTTCTCTAATTTTTCCCTCATACTCCTGGGTTTTTTTATCTTTCTTTTTCTCAGCTTCTTCTTTTTCCATAATTTTATCTTCTAGTTCACCTATTCTCTCCTCTGCCTCTTCAATCCGAGCTGTGGTTGTCTCCATTTTATTTTGCAGCTCATTAATAGCATTTTTTAGCTCCTCCTGGCTGTCCCTTAGTCCCTTGATCTCTGTAGCAATAGATTCTCCGCTGTCCTTTATACTGTTTTCAAGCCCAGTGATTAATTTTATGACTATTATTCTAAATTCACTTTCTGTTATATTGTTTAAATTGTTTTTGATCAGTTCGTTAGCTGTCGTTATTTCCTGGAGGTTTTTTTTGAGGAGAATTCTTCTGTTTAGTCATTTTGGATAGTCCCTGGAGTGGTGCGGAACTGCAGGGCACTTCCCCTGTGCTGTCTTGAATAACCTGTGTTGGTGGGCGGGGCCGCAGTCCGACCTGATGTCTGCCCTCAGCCCACCGCTGGGGCCACAGTCAGACTGGTGTGTACCTTCTGTTCCCCTCTCCTAGGGGCGGGATTCACTGTGGGGTGGCGTGGCCTGTCTGGGCTTATTGCACATTGCCAGGCTTGTGGTGCTGGGCATCTGGTGTAGTAGCTGGGGTGGATCGGCAAGGTGCACAGGGGCGGGAGAGGCAGGCTCAGCTCGCTTTTCCTTAGGTGATCTGCTTCGGGAGGGGCCCTGCGGCACTGGGAAGCAGTCAGTCCCGCCCCCGCAGGATGGATCCCAGAAGCACAGTGTTGGGTGTTTGTGTGGTGCAAGCAAGTTCCCTGACAGGAACTGGTTCCCTTTGGGATTTTGGCTGGGGGATGGGTGAGGGAGATGGTGCTGGCAAGCGCTTTTGTTCCCCGCCAACCTGTGCTCTGTTGTCTGGGGCTCAACAACTCTCCCTCCCATTGTCCTCCAGCCCTTTCACTCTCCGAGCAGAGCTGTTAGCTTATAACCTTCCAGATGTTAAGTCCCACTTGCTGTCAGAACACACTCCATCCGGCCCCTCCGCTTTTGCAAGCCAGACTCAGGGGCTCTGCTTTGCCAGGAAACTCCCCCTCTGCCCCAGCTCCCTCCCGCCAGTCCATGTAGCGCATACCGCCTCTCCGCCCTTCCTACCCTCTTCTGTGGGCCTCTCAACTACACTTGGCTCTGGAGAATCCATTCTGCTAGTCTTCTGGTGTTTTTCTGGGTTATTTAGGCAGGTGTGGGTGGAATCTAAGTGATCCGCAGGACACGGTGAGCCCAGCGTCCTCTTATGCCGCCATCTTCAAGCCAGCACTGTGACTCTTGCAGGTATTTCCAGTGCTTAGCAGTGTAAAAGCCACCTGTGTCACTTTTAAGTATGCTGACCTCCTCGACAAGTCCTTAGCTTGGGATGAACGCACTTCGCTTCCCCAATTTCTCTAATTCTTAAATTGTGCTCTTTTGCCTTAATCTCCCTCTTTTTTTCTGCTTCATTATTCCCTATAAGTTTGTCCTCTAGATTGCTGATTCTCTGTTCTGCCTCATCCATCCTTGCTGCCACTGCTTCCATCCGTGACTCAGTTATAGCATTTTTAATTTCATCCTGGCTATTTTTTCTTCTTTTATCTCTGCAGAAAGGGATTCTAATTTATTTTTGACTCCAGCTAGTATTCTTATTCTCGTGGTTCTAAATTCTGGTTCAGACATCTCATTTGTATCTGTGTTGGTTAAATCCCTGGCTGTCATTTCTTCGTGCTCTTTCTTTTGGGGTGAATTCTGTTGTTTTGTCATTTTGAAGGGAGAAAAGGGATTAATGAGGCAGAAAAATTAAAATAAAAAATATTAAAATTAAAAAAATATTAAAATTAAAAAATTAAACACACACACACACAAATCAAATAGATGATGCTAGGTTCTAGGTGTGTTTTGGTCTGGGTGTTGAAAGTGGTTTGACAGATTAGGGAAAAAAAAAAGGGGAGAAAAAAAGGGAAATCGTTTGAGAATTTGAAAAAATGAATACACGAATAAACGAAGTAGGCTAAAATGAGATTATGGGAGTAAAATAGAATTTGAAAAATAACATAAAAGTAAAGAATAAAATAGAAAAATTAAAGAAAATTTATAAAAATTAAAAATAAATTTGAATCTTTTCTTTTCCTGTACTCAAGATAAAGAAAAGAAACAAAAAAGAGAAAACAGATTTTAAAAAAGAAAGAAAAAAAGGAAATCGTTTGAAAATTTGAAAAATTGAATACACTGTAGTAGACTAAAATAAAATTATGGAAATAAATAGAATTTGAAAAAATTTACATAAAAGCAAAAATAAAGTAAAAAAATTAAAGAAAAATATTTTTAATAGAAATTGAAAGTAAAAATGAAGTTTTTCTCTTTCTGCATTCAAGAAAAAGGAAAAAAAGGAAGTTGTTTGAAAATTCGAAAAGGTGAGTACACTGAAGTAGACAAAATAAAATGATGGAAGTAAAGTAGAATTTGAAAAAATTTACACAAAAGTAAAAAATATAGTAATAAAAATTAAAGAAAGGTATTTTTAATAAAAATTCAAAACAAAAATGAATTTTTCTCTTTCTGTATTCAAGAAAAAGAAAAGAAGTGTAAAAGAGATAAAGGAAAAAGAAAAAAAAAGAAAGAAAATTGAATAGATGAACCTAACAGATTGAAGTAGGACTGAAATTGCTTCGTTTTCCCATAGAAGTCAGTCTATTTAGCTCTTTATAGTCCGTAAATTAAGCCGGCAGTGAGACTTGTGTTCTTGAAGAGTGACGTTGGCCCAGTTGGGTGGGACTCAGTGTAACAGCTCCGCCCTCCACTAGATGGTGCTGCTATCCTACTGGGGTGGATTGTTGCAGCACTGGTAGGAGCGTATGCGCATGTGCGGGAGCGGTGAAAATGGGGCCACCCAGCTACCCAGTCTGTTCTCCCAGATCAGCAATCACACACCTGTCCTCTGTCTTTAGCTCTCGTCCACTCCCAGCTTTTTCACTTTCTGTGGCCAGGCCCCAGGCAGTACCTTTCTCCCAAGTTTTGTCTCAGATGCAGCTATTTTCTCTGGCTCCTTACTTCTGAAGGACTGCGGTTTTGACCCCTTCCACCCCACTGCGGGAGGGTCTCACCAAGAAATGGCTGAATGCTGGCTGCACCCAGGAACGCTTGCTGGACCCTGCTGCTGCCAGTGCCCTGAGACTGCGGCCAGGTGCCAGCCCAACCCAGAAAAATTTCACAAGATAGTGTAGCAGCAGCATTTCAGGGATTATGAAAAATCACAACACACATCTGGTACCAGGCTTCACCCTTAACGACCTTGCCCCAGCACCAGTGGATGTAGCTGTTTTCTGGGGTCTGCTGGGACCACGTGGCTTCAACAGTCTCTACCAAATGTCCTTCCAGCAGTGTAACCGGTTTTTCCTATGTGGCCCAAGAACCTCCCAGACCCCACTCTGTTCCTGGGGATTTGCTCTTTCCATCAGAGTACCACCAGGTATCAAACTGTGGAGTTGCAGCCTTTGCGCTCCCCTTGTTTACAGTCATAATACAATTTAAACCCTCTCCTTCCTCCTTTCTCCGTTTTTAGTTTAGTCCCTGCGGCTCTTTCCAATTTTCCACTTTCTCTCCAGCTGCTTTTGGGGAGGGGTGCTTTTCCCGTATTCTCTCCCCCTCCCCAGTCTCAGTCCTCTCTCCACTCGCAAAAGCAGTTCCCTACCGTTCATGGCTTCTCACTCCCCATGTTCAGCTCTCTGCACTGTGTACCTGCTGAACTCTGTGGTTTAGGTTGTGCAGATTGTTGTGTTAATCCTCTGATCAGTTTTCTATGTGTGTGGGATGGGCTAGTGTTGGTCTGGCTCTATTTCATGGATGTGAGACACACAAAATCTTCCATGCTGTTCTGCCATCTTGGCTCCTCTGGCACCTTCATTTCTATGTGGTGTTTGTTCCCTGCCACCCCTCTCTACCCTGAATCCTGGCACTGCCTATTGCATTGTTTTCTGGTTGCAAGTGTAATATAAGTGTTTCCAGCATCATCCTCATACTACATTAAAGTATTTTATTTATGCTATTTTTCCTTTATTATACAGTGAACACATGGCATCTTTATCTTTGTACTGTCAGATGCCTGACACCATACGTGACTAGTAAAGCTGTGGTGAAAGGAAGGGTGAAGAGCAACTTCCATCTTCCCCCGATATGTATTAAATATCTGTTATTGTTACCTTACCATTTGGCAACAGCTAAGAATGACAGCTGCCAAATGGTGTACAAGAATATGTCTAAATGTCCCATGGGGTGTAATAAATTACACTAGTGTAGAACCATTCTATTTAACCTTGTAAAGAGTATTCACAATTATCTTCTTTGACCCTCACAAGTGTGAAATACGCAAATTAGTAGCTTTAGCCCTGCTTTACATATAAGTAAATATATGTAAATTTAGCCCAGAGAGACTAAATAATTATCTAAGACTATATGGGAGTGTTTGGCCAAATTTGGGTTAGAGTCCAGGTCTCTGGACATTTAAATCCAGGCTCTTTTCAATACACCAATGGTTCTCAAAATCTTGGTCTGAGAGGCTGCCACTGAATGAAGATATGAAATAAGATGGAGGGTGAAAGACCAGGGATGGTTTTGCTTTTTCCCTTTCACATATTAGTGTTGCAAATAATTTTTCATTTGGAAAGTAGCTCTGTTGCTGTTAACAACATGAATCCGCTAGTCATTAAGCATGCATTTGCTTTCTGGCACCATGTGATATTTCAGGTTTATTTTGTACACTCCTTATCCTAGACCCGGTATCAGACATTTCTCCAGGTAGCTCTGTTCCTTTTAGCTGGGATTGAGATTTAGTACATAACATCTGGGCTCTAGGTGTGCTCATTGCTACTGGGGCCTCATTGTTTCTAGCTACCAGGAAATTCCCTTAAAAAAATCCTGAGTTCTTGCTGATACTTCGAATTCAGATCTAATACCACAGGGTTACTTGCTATCTTCTCTCATTCCATTTTGGTATGTCTCTTTTTCCATAGTGAAAACCCTGCTTCCCAAGCAACACCACAAACATTTATACATTTGCTCTATTCTACACTGCACACAAAACAGTTTTAGAGCAGTACCGTTATTCAAAACTAAATCGAATTCCAAATTTATTTGCCGCACTTTTTTATCCTCTATCATACAAAAGGTGAACAGTCAGGTAATTCTGTTTAAAATTTACTTGAGGGGCGCCTGGATGGCTCAGTCTATTGAATATCTGACTCTTGATTTTGGCTTAGGTCATGATCCCAGGATTGTGGGATTGAGTCCTGCATTGGACCCTGCACTGAGCATGGAGCCTGCTTAAGATTTTCTCTGTCTCTCCCTCTGCCCTCTTCCCTGCTTGCACCCTCGCTCTCAAAAGTTAAAAAAAATTTACTTGAATTATTTTCTCTGCGTGGTTAAGTGTTCTATCAATTTGACTTATAGGTAGAGTCATATATTTCTGTTTGTGTTCAATTTTAGAGTTTGGGTTTTAAAAAAATCATCTTTACTTAACTTTAAAAATATTTATATGTTGACAGAATATATATAATTACTATATATTATTAGCAATATATAATAAGATGAAACATTAATAATTAATTGTTAGCTCAAAGAAGTCATGATCTCTATTTCTTCACTCTTCATCCAGTTCCCAACCACTCTACTCCATATAGATAGATAATCATTTTCATCTGTTGGTTATCTTTTCTCTGCTTCTTTTACAACAATAACTGTATATACACTCTACTTTCTCTTCTGATAAAAATGGTAGCATACTCTGTTATATCTAGCTTTAAAATTTTTTAAATACTTTCAAATTTGTCAGTTTATAATTTTGTGTTTAGTACTTTTTGTTTCTTGTTTAGAATTCTTTATCAGCCAAAAGGTCATGAATATTTTCTGGTATATTATCCTCTAAAATTTTTAAATTTTTGCCTTTTACATTTAAATCTTTAATCAGTATACAATTGACTGCACGTGTGGTATGAGAGAGTAATCCTTTTTTTTTTTTTTTTTTAGTGTGGATGTCTATTTTTTACCCACTGGTCTTCAATGTCAGTTCGGTTCTATATCAAGTATCTACACTTTCATGAATCTGCTTCTGGGCTTTTTATTTTGTTTTATTTTTCATCCCATCTATTCCTGAGAAAAAAATCTCTTATTTTTAAATTTCATATGTATTTTCTATTCTAAAGTTTTTTATTAAAAAAATAGTTACTATTTCTCTGCTGGAGGATTTTCTACTTTTTCATTCGTTATGAATATGTTTTCATCTATGTTCTAGTTTCTTCTAGTTTCCTTTAGGTACAATAACATTTTTTATAATTCCAACATCTGATCTATTAGTCTCCACTAATTGCCTTTACTCTTCAGTATGCATTATTAAATTATTCTATTTTTATATGTCTAATAATTTTGGATTATATCCTAGACACTGTAAATGATATTTTGTAGTTTCTGAATTCTGTTATATTCCCCTGAAACTGTTGGTTTTGCAGGCAATTAATTTTGCTGACCTCATACTCCTAATCTGTCTACCTTGCAGGTGAAAATCTCTGTTTAACCCCTTTAGCCTTAGCAGGAATACTTAGTCTCCTCCATACATGCACAGTTTAAGGGTCAGCCAGAGATTTGGGGAAAATTTATATGCAGAATTTGGGACTCTCCCTTTCTGGATCTTCCCTTTCCTGGGTTTCTCCCCTTACTTTTCAGCTACTGTGTTTGCCCCAAACTGTTATTTTGTTTTCAAGCCACTAAGATTATAGGCTTCTACTTGAGTTTTAGTGAACTAATGCTTGCCCTCAAATAAAAATCCATTTTAAAATGGAAAATTCAGTTCATTTATCTTCATCTAAGTGTAAATTTCTCTCCAGTTTCCACCTGATTTTAGTTGTTTTTCAGTTATTTCAGGGAGTTTTTTTTTCTTTAATAGTTTTTACAGAATTTTAGTTGTTATATGTGGAGGGTTAGCCTGATAGGAGCTACTCAATCATTACTGGGAGCAGAGTACCCACATTATTTTACTTATTTTGGCTTGTTAATTAGTCTTCTATCTTGTATAACAAATTCCTCACCTTAGTCTAATTCTTCAGAAGTGTCTTAGCTATTCTTGTGTGGAACCTAAAGTCTTACCAAGTACACTCTTCTATCTCCCAGGAACAAATGGAAGGATTTCAGAATGAGTCATGTCAAAAAAACATAAAGCTGCTTATGTTTTCTACATGCATCTCTAATATCAGGGACGATGGCAATCCAAGGCACAGACATGATATACATGTGCATGTCTGGTGGGTTGAGGGAAGGTTGTTTGATTACCAGGACTGAATATTTAAGGAAAATAAATATTAGTTGAATGGACAAACACCTGTGAAGTCTGAAAATGGAGACATGGGTGAATTAATGGGTGCAAAAAGCAGGTGAACTGAGAAGCTAAACTAAAGCATATTAGTGAGGATGCAGAAAGAGACCAGATTTGAAAGAGAATTTAAAACTGATAAGCCAGTATTTGGTGAAATGGTACTGAAGGAGATATTTATAAGGTTAAGAAACACTTTCTCCTGTTACTCAAATCACAGCATGTGTTAACTTCTTACTTTGTTTACACATGTAACAACACTATAGAAGGTAGAAAAAAATCACTAAAATTTTACTACTTTTATAAAACTACAAAATTTTATATTCTCTTTCAGACCTTACTCAGAAACAAATGTGTATTTTTAATAGATGTAATTATACCCCAAGTTAAATGTCTTTGACACATCATAATTTTGTATTATTTCTATCATCTCACATGAATAGGCTATTTTTATCTGGCTGATCTTTATAATTATATTCTTCTTAATGCCTGCATTCCATTTTTTTCATGTACCTTGGCTTTTTGAACCATTATTCCATTTGTTAGGCATTTATATTGCTACCATGAAAAATGTTCCATGAACATGTTTATATATATAATTAGTCTTTCCCTTTTGTGGAGGATAGATTGTCAGCAGTAAGATATTTGTGATAGAGTAGACACATTTAATATTATTTCATGTATCTTAATATTTACTCATTATAGACCTGGCATTACAAAACATTTGGAGTTATGTGTGTGAGAATCTTTGTATTTCAGATCATTACTGAAAGCAGGGACTTTGCCTAGTTTATGGTTGTAGCATCTAGCATAGTGCATATTATTAGACTAATAATAGCTGTGTTTTAAATGAATAAATCAGTGGATGAATGAGTGATTAATTCAGTTGTCAGATAAAGAGAGTTTCAATTCATTTCTTGCCATCTGGATGAAGTTTGATTTCAAGTGTACCCTATGATATTGGCAAGATCTGGAGAGCTATTAAGATAAAGAGTTACTCCTGTGATCTGGATCTTAGAAAAGCCTGGAATGTTGCCCTGAGAACACAATCTGCAACAGTGACTGTCTGGGATTTTTGCTTTTGCTTTCTGGACCACTACAC
Source organism: Panthera pardus (assembly GCF_024362965.1). Classification (NCBI taxonomy): domain Eukaryota; kingdom Metazoa; phylum Chordata; class Mammalia; order Carnivora; family Felidae; genus Panthera; species Panthera pardus. Next base: position 19,711,866 of record NW_026526788.1, read on the forward strand.
ACCCAAGTATTTCCATGGGGTGCTTTCTGAAAAATGGGCTGTGATCTTTTCTTTCTAAAAGAAACTTTCCCATTATTTTTTACCTCAATGCAACAGGCCCTTGCAGGGCAAATTAAACTTGAGCCACAATGTTTGGATGTCTGGATTTTATTCTCTCCTGGGCTTCAGAAAACAACTAGGTTCATGATCAACTTAAACTAGATCACCCTGTTTCATTGTTTGGTGTTTTTGTTTTGTTTTGTTTTGTAAAGGGAGAATAATTTTTATTGAGATCAAAACGTAAAAAAAGTAGTTTGTTTTTGGATTTAGCTAATTAGTACCATGTAATAATGCAATAGAGATCTTATATCAATGCCATTTGTCTTTTACCAGCTATAATAATTACTATTTATGGTGCTTTGTGATTTCCATATATTACTACACATAATTTAATTATTATAGCAACCCAATGAAGTAGATATCATTATGTGCATTTTCTGAATTAGGAAAGTAAGGTAAAAAGTCTTAAGTCACCTTTCTATGAGCACATGGAAGTGGGGGGGGGGTCAGGGTTCAAAGCCGATTCTGTCTGATACCAATGTTTATGCTTGTATATCCATTTAAAGCACTTTTATGTAAATTCTACTCTCTAATTCATGGTTACAACACCAGAAGAAGACTGTGATTTGTCTTGTCTGCAAAGGTGGAGAGAGATTTGGGGATTGTGTTCTTTCCCATCCAAGTTTTCACAGGAATGAATGATCATAGCTAGGATGTGAATGTGGACCTTCTGGTTCTTCATCCCATACTTTTCCACTGCTCCCATTCTAGATCTTCTTTCTGAATCCTTCACTCTATAGTGGAAGAAACTGGGTCCCAGAATATTGTGATGATTTACTAAAGTCATATGGCTAGTTAGCTAATTAAGACTACAGGCCATATTTTCTGCCTTTGAAGCTAGTGTCATGTCTTATCTCTTATGTCTATGTGGCAAACAAAAGCTTGCTGTTAAAGAATGTTCAGTGTGAGTTATATTCCAAACTAGAATGTACATTAACATAGGCCCTCCAATGCAGAGACCTTTGATTCATCATTTTCATTTTGTTAAAATGTCCTCCATCATTTGAGCTATCTAGTCAATCTGTTAATCATCAAATATACACTGAATGATTAGTATAAATGTGCCTAGCACTAGAGATCAGTCCCTCAGTGGGGTCTCTGTCATCAGTATATGAAAAGTCTCAGGATTTGCAACTCTTCCTCCCCCAGTATAGACCTCAAAAGAGCCAAAGTAAATAAAATTTTCTGCCTCAACAGCTGTATTTATTTTGGGCTGTTTCTCCACCTACAATGTCCATTTTCTGTCCTCAGAGCTTCTGAACCTGTTTATTTTCAACCTCCCAGAGGCAGCCAGCTGTTGTATTCCTGTGTCATGGCACAAAGAAGTCAATACGTTCTTCTGGAGGGAAGCAAGCCATTTCAAGGGATTAAAGCATATAACCCAAAGGGGAGTTTACCAATTGTGGCTATTTCCTGAGCAAGACACCAACCCTGCTCTCAAATATCTTACTCAAGTAGCTTAACAAAATATAATTGGAGACAGAACTTGAGCACTAAAAATTACACAATAAAATAAAAAGAGTCAAGGAGTAATATAAGCTCTGGGCTTAAATGGTATCGAGTGAATGTGGTTAAATAGAGTCTCCTAGTTGGTGGTCTGGACTAAGCTTTTTTTGTTTTAGTTCCAAGTTTGTTTGTGTATGTTTTTTAAATTTATTTTTTAATTATTTTAATGTTTATTTATTTTGGAGAGAAAGAGAGAGAGAATGAGTGATGGAGGGGCAGAGAGAGAGACAGACAGACAGACAGAATCCGAGGCAGGCTCCAGGTTCTGAGCTGTCAGCACAGGGCCTGATGTGGGGCTTGAACTCAAGAACCATGAGATCATGACCTGAGCCGAAGATGGACACTCAGCCGACTGAGCCACCCAGGTGCCCCCGAGTATGTTTAAGTGAGCCAACAGTTAAAAGTTGAGAACGTTTACCTAAAAATCCAAATATATGACTTCTTTTAGGAAAAATCAGATCTGTTAATATGGGGCAACTATGGGCTGGAGTGGTAGGTGTGTTAGATGAAACACACACTTCCTGGTTTGCCACAGTCCTCAACATTTACTATTTTCTTCCCAATGTTGAGGCCAACTTTTAATTGCTTTGTATCCTGAAATTGCAGTGTTCTTTTTCTTATACTCATTGACTTCAGTTATGTGCTGGGCCCACAGGCATGTAAGTGTTCCATTCCTGCCAGAGCCATCGCATGCTGTGAGTTCAGAGGATGATGAGACCTTGAATGGCTGGAGTGGATGTCACACTTGTTAGGTGGGTGCTATAATGTGATGAGCACTGTGTAAGCATGGTATCTCACTGACTACTCACAGAAGGCTCCATCAGGTAGGTATTATCATTCTTATTTTAAAAATGGAAAAAGTGAGGCTCACAAAGGTTTTGTGGTCAGTCAGAAGTCATCTAGTTAGTGAGTAGCTAGGATTCAAAACCATCTGGATGCAGGTTTTGATGCTCCTTAGCAGCTCCTTAGATGCTGCCTCGCAGAGAACTAGGAAGTAATAAAACTGGGTTCTGAACCCAGACTGTCTGTCTCCAAGCCTAGTGGCCATTTTAAATGTTATTCTCTTCCAGAGGCACAGGCCCTACTGTTTGCAAATGGATATGCAATCCATAACCGAGCAGCTGGATTTGTGCTTCTAGGGTAGATAGAAAGTTTTGGCCATTAGCAGAGTATTAAGCTACTTGAAAGCACCATTAGGTATTTCAATGTGAAAGATCAAATCCTGTGAAGAAGCTCAATAAAGACTACAAATTCCAAATAGCCTAGGAAGATAAAGGAGAAGTAAAACCTATATTCTAGATCTTGAAGGGCAGATCTAGGTCAACTATCCCATGGGTAGGGGCTGGACTGCAAAGAAATTCAAGTCCTATGTCAAAACTCATCACTTTGCCTTAAGCTTATTCTGGGCACTGGAAATTCAAAAGATTTAAATGTTACTTATTCCATTTTCTACTTTAAAAAAAAGTTTTGGTAAGTTGCAAATATTGGATTTAAGTCCAGGATTTCTTGGGTTATTTCCATTATATGCTGCCTTCCAGAAAACAGATGGTAGAGAGGGGAAGGGAAGGCATTACAGGTACAGGCTTGCTGTGTAAGGAAATTTCAGATTCTGTTTGGGTAGAGAAGGATATAAAATAGCAGAGGTTGAAGCCTCTGACAACAATTACCAATTCATCACTTACTGTTACCACAGATTGCAGAGGACTGACAATGTGGTCCCCACTGAGGTTCCCAAGGGCCATATCTCTAATGACCACTCTGCCTTTTAACTTTTCTTTCCCCAGTCATGCTATTTAGTCCCACCTTCAGGACCCACCCAACTCCAGGCTTCTGGGTCAATTCTCTTGGTCAAGGTAAGTTGCAGGCCAATAAGTAAACCACAAACAATCTTTGAGTAATGTTAAACAGCAACAAAACCCAAAATGATAATTCTATAGCAGTAATAATAGCAATTACTTTTATTGAGCTATTTTTGTGTTCTAAACACCTTGTTATGTAATTTATATATTTTACTCCATTTAATTATTATATCAGCCTGTGAGATATATATCATAATGAGTCAGTTCTCTGTCAGTCTCTTACATTTCTGCACATCTTGTGAGTGAGGCACTGGTTCCCATTTGTTTCAGACTAATTTTTGAAGGATGCTTGTACAGCAAATAGTTTTGGGAGATAGAGATAATGTCTTCTGTCAGGCTTCTTTTATTTATTTGTTTATGTTATGTTTTTAATGTTCTTATTTTATTTTTGAGAGAGAGAGACAGAGCGTGAGGAGGGGAGGGGCAGAGAGAGAGAGACACAGAATCGGAAGCCGTCAGCTTCTGAGCCGTCAGCACAGAACCCAACGCAGGGCTTGAACCCATGAACCATGAGATTATGACCTGAGCTGAAGTTGGACACTTAACCAACTGAGCCACCCAGGTGCCCCTTCTGTCAGGTTTCTTAAACTCAGCGTTCCCATTTTGTAAAGAACCCTCTTTTTGCAGCTCCCTTTTGGAAATGGGCCTTGGAGACCAAGCACAGATATGCTGGCTCTGTGGCTACTGCTGTTGCCATAAGTCATAAACTGTTCTTTGTCTCTGAACCAGGGATTTTGTGTCTTCTAGCATCCATTAAACTGTAGCAGGCTAATCTATTAGCATGCAAGTTGGGTAGCATCTTAGACCCCCACATTGTCCTTTGGAAGAGTTTTTTCCCCTTAAAACAACTTTATTTGAAGACCACCCCACATGGAAAACCTGTATCACTTGCCATCATTAGAAAGGAATCATAAAAATAAATTGATTGCAAACTAAACAGTATAACTGAAGTTTTGCTTTCTAAGGTAGCTGGAATATTCCAAGCCTGCAGCCTGCTCTGTCTTTATTTTTTTAATTAATTAATTAATTTTAAAATTTACACCCAAGTTAGTTATCATATAGTGCAACAATGATTTCAAGAATAGGTTCCTTAATGCCCCTTTCCCACTTAGCTCATCCCCCCACCTCCCACCACCCTTCCAGCAACCCTTTGTCTCCATATTTAAGAGTCTCTTACGTTTTGTCCCCCTCCCTGTTTTTATATTATTTTTGTTTCCCTTCCCTTATGTTCATCTGTTTTGTATCTTAAATTCCTTTTATGAGTGAAGTCATGTGATATTTGTCTTTCTCTAACTGACTAATTTCGCTTAGCGTAATACCTTCTAGTTCCATCCACATAGTTGCAAATGGCAAGATTGCATTCTTCTTCATCCTGAGTAATACTCCATTGTATATATAAACCAAATCTTCAACCATTCACCAGTTGATGGACATTTGGGCTCTTTCCATACTTTGGCTATTGTTGATAGTACTGCTATAAACATTGGGGTGCATGTGCCCCTTCGAAACAGCACACCCGTGTCCCTTGGATAAATACCTAGTAGTGCAATTGCTGGGTCATAGGGTAGTTCTATTTTTAATTTTTTGAGGAACCTCCATACTGTTTTCCAGAGTGGCTGCACCACCTTGCATTCCCACCAGCAGTGCAAAAGAGATCCTCTTTCTCCGCATCCTCGCCAACATCTGTTGTTGCCTGAGTTGTTAATGTTAGCCATTCTGACAGGTGTGAGGTGGTGTCTCATTGTGGTTTTGATTTGTATTTTCCTGATGATGAGTGATGTTGAGCATTTTTTCATGTGTCTGTTACTCATCTGGATGTCTTCTTTGGAGAAGTATCTCTTCATGTCTTTTGCCCATTTATTCAGTGGATTATTTGCTTTCTGGGTGTTGAGTTTGATAAGTTCTTTATAGATTTAGATACTAACCCTTTATCTGGTATGTCATTTGCAAATATCTTCTCCCATTCTGTTGGTTGCCTTTTAGTTTTGCTGATTGTTTCCTTCGCTATGCAGAAGCTTTTTATTTTGATGAGGTCCCAATAGTTCATTTTTGCTTTTGTTTCCCTTGCCTCTGGAGACGTGTTGAGTAAGAAGTTGTTGCGGCCAAGATCAAAGAGGTTTTTGCCTGCTTTCTCCTTGCTTCCTGCCTTACATTGAAATCTTTCATCCATTTTGAGTTTATTTTTGTGTATGGTATAAGAAAGTGGTCCAGGTTCATTTTTCTGCATGCTGTTGTCCAGTTTTCCCAGCATCATTTGCTGAAGAGACTTGGATATTCTTTCCTACTTTGTCAAAGATTAGTTGCGATATGTTTGTGGGTCCACTTCTGGGTTCTATATTCTGTTCCATTGATCTGAGTGTCTGTTTTTGTACCAGTATTACATCTTGTAAGTACAGGATTGTGATGCCTCCAGCTTTGGTTTTCTTTTTCAAGATTGCTTTGGCTATTTGGGGTGTTTTCTGGTGTTATTTTGATAGAGATTGCATTGAATATGTAGATTGCTTTGGATGGTATTGCCATTTTAACAATATTTGTTCTTCCAATGGGGGATGTTATTTTTTTTTTTAATATTTATTTGTTGTGGGGGGAGGGAGGCAGAGAGAGATGGGGACAGAGGATCTGAAGCGGGCCCTGCACTGACAGCAGAAAGCCCTATGTGATGCTCGAACCCATGAACAGCGAGATCATGACCTGAGCTGAAGCCAGAGGCTTAAACGACTGAACCACCCAGGTGCCTCTGAAAGATGTTATTTCCATTTTACAGGATAGAAACTGAGATTTTAGAAAGTGTTTTAAACTGTAGTGTTTATTATGTCTGATCTTATACTTCAGTATTCACCTTGATATTCTGCCTTGTTATAAAAATTAAATCCCCAATTTGGAACATACTTCTGGCACCCAAGTCCTAGTTTTATTCTCTATTCCTGATATAGTCATTTATTCATTGATCCCAATGTTTATTCAGCTCATAATATTGATTTTGCTTTCATCAGTTATCCTAGGGAATGGCATCTTTCTTGGAACCCAAATTCCCATTACTAATAATATCATGGTGGAAATTAAGTAAAAATAATGGATGTAAAAATATCTAATACAAATGATTCTCAAACCTCAGGTTGCATCTGAAATACTGGAATATTTCTTTTATATACAGACCCCCAGGCCTCATCCCAAGGGATTCTGAATCAGCAGATTTAGCTTAAAATCAAAACTCAGATTTTGTTTGTTTGTTTTGTTTTTACAAAAGTCTCAAGTAATTCTGGTACATGTGGATCCTTGGCTTCTTTGAAAAGCATTGATCTATGGGACAAAATGAAGGTCCTTTAAAAGGTACCTTAGAATTTCCACTACTTACTCCTCTTATGCAATTGTTCCTTACTCTGTGCTTTACATTCTAGCTACTACTACTATCTCAAAATTCTTTCTACTTCTACTCTTCTATACTTTGACAGTCTTTCTTCTCTACCTAGAATAATAACCCCCTACTCATTCTTTAGGTCATGTGTCTCCTCCTCTAGGAAGCCTTCCCCATCTTAAGAGGGTATATCATTTCTCTCCCAAAAGTTTGCTGTGCTTCCCTCTATCATTTACTTCTACCTTTTATTAAAATCATGTGCCTGTCTCCACCACCAGAATATAAAATCCTTGAGGGTAGGTAAAATGTCCTTTTGACTTTTATACTTTATATGGGAAGACTTTATAGGATACCACAGTATCTGGTTCATAATAGGTACTCAACTTTGAAATCCAATTTTGTTGAATGAATGAAAGAATGAATAAGTTGCAGAATTAATTAAGTCATTTGTTTGCAGATAACTTTTGATATAAAATCCTATTAATGGTATATTCTTATTTTCTTAAAAATATTTATTTCATCTGAGATAACATCAGGAATGTGAGGAAAGGGATATAATACAAGAAGCAGGATTTTAGCATGGCTAGAGAGAATAAAGGCAATATACCCCAGCCTCATTTTACAGAAAAGGAAACTGAGGTTCCGAAAAAAAAAGTGAGTAACCCAACATCACACAGCTTGTTAGTGGCAAAGCAAGATTGGAAGCTTTATCTCTTTTCTCTCAGTCTTAATCTATCTATCTATGTATCTATCTATCTACCTACCTATTCATTCATTCATTAAAATTTTTATTATAATCACCAGGTGCTCATCACAAGTGCACTCCTTAATCCTCATCACTTATCTCACCTATCCTCCCACCCACCTCCCCTCTAGTAACCATCAGTTTGTTCACTATAGTTAAGAGTGTGTTTCTTGTTTTTCCTCTCATTCTTTTTTTTCCTTTGCTTGTTTGTTTTGTTTCTTTAATTACACATGTGTGTGAAATCATATGGAATTTGTCTTTGACTGACTTATTTCACTTAGCATTATACTCTCTAGCTCCATCCATGTTGTTGCAAATGGCAAGATTTCATTCTCTTTTATGGCTGAATAATATTCCATTGTGCACACACACACACACACACACACACACCACATCTTCTTTATCCATTAATTTATTGATGGATACTTGGACTACTTCCATATCTTGCCTATTATAAATAAGGTCGCTATAAACATAGGGGTGAATGTATCACTTTGAATTAGTGTTTTTATATTATGTGGGTAAATACCCAGTAGTGTGATTGCTGGATCACAGAGTAGTTCTAGTTTTAACTTTCTGAGGCACTTCCATTCTGTTTTCCACAATGGCTGCACCAGTTTGCATTCCCACCAACATACACGAGGGTTCCTTTTTCTCTGTCTCCTTCCCAACACTTGTTTCTTGTGTTGTTGATTTTAGCCATTCTGATATGAGGTGATATCTCATTGTAGTTTTGATTTGCATTTCCCTGATGGTAACTGATGATAAACATCTTTTCATGTGTCTGTTAGCCATCTGTGTGTCTTTTTTTTTTTTAATGTTTTTATTTATCTTTGAAGGAGAGAGAGAGATAAAACATGAGCGGGGGAGGAGCAGAGAGAGAGGAAGACACAGAATTCGAAGCAGCCTCCAGGCTCTGAGCTGTCAGCACAGAGCCTGATGTGGGGCTCGAACTCGTGAACTGTGAAATCATGACCTGAGCTGAAGCCATACGCTTAACCGACTGAGCTACCAAGGCGCCCCCTGTATGTCTTTTTTGAAGAAATGTCTGCTTATGCCCATTTCAATGGGATTATTTGGTTTTGGGGTGTTGAGTTGTTTAAGTTCTTTACATAAATGGATATTAACCCTTTATTGGATATGTCATTTGCAAATATTTTCTCCCATTCAGTAGGTTGCCCTTGAGTTCTGTTGATTGTCTCCTTCTCTATGTAGAAGATTTTTATTTTTATATAGTCCTAATAATTTAGTTTTGATTTTGTTTTCTTTGCCTCAGGAGACATGTCTAGAAAGAAGTTGCTACTGCTGATGTCAGAGATTACTGACTGTGCTCTTTACTATTTTTAAAAATGATTTTAGGTCTCACATTTAGGTCTTTATCCATTTTGAATTTATTTTAGTGTATGGTGTAAGAAAGTGGTCCAGTTTCATTCTTTTTCATCTAACTTTCCAGTTTTCCCAACACTATTTGTTGAAGAGACAGCCTTTTTCCCATTGGATATTCTTTCCTACTTTGTTGAAGATTACTTGACCATGTAGTTGTGGGTTTATTTCCTGGTTTTCTATTCTGTTCTGTTGATCTATATGGCTATTTTTGTGCTAGTACCATACTGTTTTGTTCACTACATCTTTGTAATATAACCTGAAGTCTAGAATTGTGAGGTCTCCAGCTTTTCTTTTCTTTTTCAAGCTTGCTTTGGATATTCGGGGTCTTTTGTGGTTCCATACAAATTTTTGATTCTTTGTTCTAGCTCTGTGAAAAATGCTGTTGGTATTTTTAAAATTTTTTTTAATGTTTATTTTTGAGAGAGAGAGAAACAGAGCATGAGTAGGGGGAGGAGCAGAGAGAGAGGGAGACACAGAATCTGAAGCAGGCTCGAGGCTTCAAGCTGTCAGCACAGAGTGCCATGCAGGGCTCAAACTCATAAACTGTGAGATCATGACCCGAGCCAAAATCGGATGCTTAACTGACTGAGCCACCCAGGCGCCCCAAAAATGCTGTTGGTATTTTGATAGGGATTGCATTAAATGTGCAGATAGCATTAGGTAGTATAGACATTTTAACCATATTTGTTCTTCCAATCCATGAGCATGTAATGTCTTTCCATGTCTTTGTGTCATCTTCAATTTCTTACATCAATGTTTTCTAGTTTTCAGAGTACTATTCTTTCACGTCTTTGGTTAGGTTTATTCCTAGGTATCTTATTATTTTTGGTGCAACGGTAAATGGGATTTTTTTTCTTAATTTATATTTCTGCTGCTTCATTACTGGTGTACGGAAATGCAACAGATTTCTGTACGTTGATTTTGCATCCTGTGATTTTACCAAATTCACTTATACATTCCAATAGGTTTTTGATGGAGTATTTTGGGTTTTCTATGTATAGTATCATGTCATCTGCAAATGTGAAAGTTTTACTTCTTCCTTACTGAATGCTTTTATTAATTGTCTGACTGCTTTGGGTAGGACCTCCAGTATAATGTTCGATAAAAGTGGTGGAAGATAAAGAAGACATCCTTATCTTGTTCCTGACCTTAAGGGTGAACTCTCACCCCCCCCCCCACCCCCATTGAACATAATGCTTGCTGTAGGTTTTTGATAGACGGTGAGGTATGTTCCTTGTTAATCTACTTTGTTGTAGGTTTTTATCATGAATGGATGTTGTACTTTGTCAAATGCTTTTTCTGCATCTATTAAAATGATCATATGGTTTTTATCTTTTCTTTTTTCTTTTTTTAAAAATATTTTTTAAAGTTTATTTATTTTTGACACACAGAGAGAGCAAGCATGGGCTAGGGAGGGGCACAGAGAGAGGGAGACAGAATCCGAAGCAGGGTCCAGGCTGCCTGTCCAAGCCTGATGAGGGGCTTGAACTCACAAACCATGAGACCATGACCTGGGCCGAAGTCGGACGTTTAACCGACTGAGCCACCCAGGTGCCCCTATCCTTTCTTTTATGGATGTGATGTATCACATTGGTTGATTTGCAAATATTGAACTACTCTTGGATCCCAGGAATAAATCTCCCTTGGTCATGGTGAATGATTTTTTAAAAAATATATTGTTGGATTTGGTTTGCTAGTATTTTGTTGAGGATTTTTGCATCTATGTTCATGAGAGATATTGGCTTGTAGTTCTCTTTGTTTTGGTGTCTATCTGGTTTTGATATTAGGGTGATACTCACCTCCTAGAGTGAATTTTGAAGTTTTCCTTCTTCTATTTTTAGAATAGTTTGAGGAGAACAGGTATTAACGCTTCTTTAACTGTTTGGTAGAGTTCACCTGTGAAGACATCTGGCCCCGGTGTTGGTTGTCATTTCTCCTCTTTTATTTGTGATTTGTTTATTTGAGTCCTTTCTCTCTCTTTCTCTTTCTCTCTCAGTCTAAGTAGAGGCTTATCAATTTTCTTGATCTTTTCAAAGAACTAGCTTCTGGTTTCATTGATGTGTTATATTTTTCTTTGGTTTCCATATCATTGATTTCTGTTCTAATCTTTATTATTTCCTCCCTTATATTGTTTTTGGATTTTGTTTGTTCTTAATTTTCTAGCTCCTTTATATGTAAGTTTAGGTTGTTGCTTTGAGATTTTTCTTGCTTCTTTATGTAGGCCTGTATTGCTATAAACTTCCTTCTTAGAACTACTTTTGCTGTATCTCAAAGATTTTGAACTGTTATATTTTCATTTTTGTTTGTTTCCATGTACTTTTTAATGTCTTCTTTGATTTCTTGGTTGACCCATTCATTGCTTAGTAGCATGTTATTTAGCTTCCACGTATTTATGGTTTTTCCAAATTTTTTCCTGTGGTTGACTTCTACTTTCATAGTATTGTGGTCAGAAAAGATGCCAGCTATGACTTTGATCTTTGTGAACTTGTTGAGGCTTGTTTTGTGACCTAATATGTGATCTATTCTGGATAATGTTCCATGTACACTTGAAAAGAAATGTGTACTCTGATGTTTTAGGATGGAATGTTCTGAATATATCTGTTAAATCTATATGGTCCAGCATGTCATTCAAAGCCAATTGTTTCCTTGTTGATTTTCTGTGTAGATAATTTATCTATTGATGTACATGGGGTGTTAAAGTCCCCTACTATTATTGTATTACTATTGATTACTTCCTTTATGTTTGTTATTAACTGTTTTATGTATTTGGGTGCTTTCATATTGGATGCATTAATATTTACAATTGTCATATATTTTTGTTAGATTGTCCCCTTTATTATTATATAGTCTTGATTTCTTGTTATAGTCTTTGTTTTAAAGTCTATTGTTCCAGATATAAGTACTGCTACCCTGGCTTTCTTTTTACATTGATTTTCATGATCAATGTTTGTCTATCCCCTCACTTTCAGTCTGCAGGTGGATTTAGGTGTAAAATGTGTCTCTCATAGGCAACATATAGATAGGTCTTGTTTTTTACCCTTTCTGTCAACCTATGTCTTTTGGTTGGAGCATTTCGTCCATTAACATTTGAGATAATTATTGATAGATATGTATTTACTATTTTTTTCCTCTTTCAGCTATTTCTTTTTAATTACAGTTTTGGTTCAATGACAATCAATTTCACAACATGAGAAAGTACTATGAATCAAAGCAGAAATATGGAAATACAATATACAATCCAAAATAGATATACAGCATTCATGTAGGAAACAAAATGAAATTTTCATTGGCACAAATAGTAGCTTGGGATCTGTTGGGTATAGTTGTTCTGGTGTAGGTTCCTAAAGATAGGAAAAAATAGTATTGGTTATCATTGGTTATCAAGATTACTGTGGCCATATTAGATATTAGAGCATCTTAGCATCAATATGTGACCATGTGAACAGAAGACCTTACAGTATCTTTATAAAAAGCTTTATGTGCACTGAGACAGTTGTGAAAAGAGTTACTTTCCAGAATCAAGCCCACTTTAGGCTTAAGACAAAGTTTTAACTACCTAAAATTATTGACTAACAGAAAGTGTTCCAAATGTGGTTATTCTAATTCAGAATTTAAAAAAAAGTATTTGCAAAAAGAGTATAAAAGTTTTTCTGAATTTAATGTGAGTAAGCCTCCAGTCTTCACTTTACAAATACTTGATTTACAATTTTGGCTGCTGCACATATTTTGCCTTTTAATTTTAAGATTTGTCAATTTTACCTTCAAAACAGATCACTTTTTAAATTGTAAAAATATTCAACATAAGCAAAAATTAAAAAAGCATTTTTAAATTAGTTGAGGTCAATGTACTTCTACTCTTTGGAATCAGTTTAGCTAAATGAATCTGGCACTATTGTTGAACAGGAATAGGTGATGAGTATGTAAGCAAAATTTGGATTCCAACACATCATTGCCCTGGCACATGTAAATTACTATATAAAAAATCAAATGCAATGTGAAATTCAAAGCCTCAGAGAAGAGAGTTCAGTTCCCAAGAAAGAATGATAGCTTAATAATATAAAACTTTATCTAGAGTAAATAGGCATTAAATTAATACTGCTGAAACAATGCATTGAGGATTTGCTATAACACCTGGAAGTTCCTTCTAATGTGCATATAAATAAAATCATGGAAGCTTTTTGTATTACCTGAGTTATGGTCTTAAAGATTTAATGAACCAAATGAAAACTGAATCTGTTTTTATCCTATCCTTTAGATACAGGTAAGATAAAATTTATTCTCATTTTCAAGGTAGAATTTTGTATGTCCATACTTCTTAAGCCACATTTAAAGAAATAACCTCTTAACTAATCTTGGATGTTGTCTTCTTGTACATGAAATTCCAGTAGATTTCGTAGATATTCATCATCTAGTCAACCCCTTCACATGTTCTTCAATGAAATTTGGAATCCTCACCATTTATTGAAATGTGGAGTTAGCAGATTCAATGAAAATCTGTTTTTTCCTTATCACACTGGATATCTGGACACCATTTGGATTGGGTTTAGAATATGGGGAGGTACAGATGTTTTTTTGGCCTGAGTCTCTTAGCAGTAGAGATGTAGAAGGAAGAATGAGATCACGAAGAGACTGGCTGTGGACTGCAGAGCACTGCCAGTTGCTGTGGACAGGCATTAGCTGGGAGCAGTTACTTGAAAGTGTTACAACAGTTGTTTGATTTGAATAAATCTATGTGGGTTGTACCAGTGCCAGAAGCAGCAACCCCAGTCTGAGGCTGGCCACCACCATTCTGCCCATGTCCACTCTGTCTGCATGGGTGTGTGGTTCACCTCATTGGATGCTGGGCAAAAAGAAAATTGTTGGCTCAGGGCAGGTGCAGGCAAGTTTGTATTTATTGCCATTTATTAATTGTTTTGTGGTCATTTCTGAAGATTTTCTCTGATCCTTTCTTGTCTTTCTCTCTCATGGTTTGTTGGTTTTCTCTAGTGATTTATTTGCATTTCTTTCTCTTTATTTTTTTGCATATTTGTGGTTTTTGATTTGTGGTTACCATTAGGTTTGCATATAACATCTTCTGCATATAACAGTTGGTAAGAAATTGATGGTCGTTTAAAGTTTAAACCCATTCTTTACTCCTCTCCATGTTTTATGTATATAGTGTTATTTTACATCCTTTTTTGTGAGTTCTCCGACTGATTTTTTACAGAAATATTCATTTTTACTGCTTTTATGTTCCCTACCTTCATACTGTCACTTTTGGTCTTTCTTTTCCACTCAGAGTCCGCTTTCATATTTCTTGCAGGATTCGTTTAGTGGTAACAAACTCCTTTAGGTTTTGTTTGTCTGGCAACTCTTTATCTCTCCTTTTCTGAATGATAGCCTTGCTGGATAGAGTATTCTTGGCTGCAGATCTTTTCCATTCAGCACTTTGAATATATCATACCATTCCTTTATGGCTTGGAAAGTTTCTGCTGAAAAGTCCTCTCATAGCCTTATGGGGTTTCCTTTGTATGCAATTGTCTTATTTTGTTTTGCTGCTTTTAATATTATCACTATATTTTGCCATTATGATTACAATATATCTTGGTGTGGACCTGTTTTTGTTGTTTTTGTTGGAGGTTGTAGCCTCCTGGATCTGGATATCTGTTTCCTCCCCCGGATTAGGGAAGTTTTCAGCTATTATTTCTTTAAATAAATGTTCTGCCCCCTTTTCTCTCTCTTCTTCTTCTGAGATTCCTGTAATATGAACGTTATTATATTTGATGGAGTCATTGAATTCTCTAAGTCTATTCTCATTTTACATAATTCTTTTTTTCTCTCTTCTGTTCAGTTGGATTACTTTCCATTACTCTGTCTTCTAGGTCATCAACTTGTTCCTCTGTTTCTTCCAGCCTGCTGTTCATTCTATTAAGCATGTTTCTCATTTTATTCATTGAGCCCTTTATCTCTGCTGTTATTTCTTATCTCTGTGTTACCTACTAATAACTCACTCATGTCCTCCCATGTCCTCCACTCTTTTCTCCAATCTAGTGAGCATCCTTATGATCATTGCTTTAAATTCTTCATCAGGCATGTTACTTAAACCTGTTTTGCCATGGCCTTGTCATGTTTTTCATTTGGCACAAATTCCTCTGTCTATTCATTTTATCTCAGTCTCTGTATCCGTTTCTATGTGTAAGGAAAGTCTGCTATGTCTCCTGTTCTTGAGGGTAATGACTTATGAAGAAGTGGTCCTGTAGTGTCCTGCAGTGTAGTGCCCCCTTTCCTCAGGGCCTGGCACTTCTGAGAATGTCTCCACTGGGTGCTGCATAGGCTCTGCTGTTGTGTTATGGCTGCCTTCTCCTTCAGGCCAGTCATCTGCAGAGGCTCTCTTTCCCTTCTGTAGGTAATGTCTGGTCCCTGACCTGAATGTGACATATTTTAACTAGGTGTTGTCTGGTCTGCTTGTGAAATGAGACCTGTCCCTGCTGCCACTGGAACTGAGGCCTCACGAAACTTCTGGGTAAGGAGACATAGTGTTGGCAGGCATTCAGGCCAGTCTTCTGGAGTAGGGGGCCTGCTGCACTGGGGTTGAAATAAATGTGACTGGAAAGGGCAGTTCTTCCAGAGCACAGGGAGCAGGGCTTGGTGTAAGCAAGTTAGGTAGTGAGTGTAGGCATTGCACTGGTTCCTACAGGTGACCCTGTGCTTATGCTGTGGAGCAGGGATGGAAATGGTGCCTGCCAGTTCCTTTGTACCCGGTGGGGCCTCTCCATGAATGCTGCCTCTGGAAGATGCTCCAAGATGAGTGACTAAGCTCCCACTGTGTGCCTTAGGTGTTCCTTAGATTGCTGTTTCCATACTGTATGTCTGTGGATGTTTGCCCTGCTTTTTCTTCAAGAGCAACCCAACATCCTCCAAACTCTTCCGGGACCAAACATGCTCACTTTTAAAACTCCAGGCTTTAAGTACCATTGATGGCAAGAACTCATGAAATTTGGCTCCTCTAGCTTTTCAAGTAAATTGTTACGGGGATTCATTTTCCCTGTGTGGGTTCTCTGTCAGTCTGTCTCTTGTTCTTCTCCGCAACCATGGCTCCCTCCCCACCACAGCAGCCATGATCTGTTTCTCTCTCAAGCCATGTCTCCACATTTCCTGCCTTCTTTGATGTGTCCTCTTCTCTACCTTTAGTTGTAGAGCTTGTTCTGTCAGTCTTTATATAGATTTCTGGAGGTATTTAGGATGACATGATAGTTATCTAGTTGTATTCATGGGATGAGGCAAGCCTAGGGTCTTTCTACTCCACCACCATCTTCCCCTTCCCAAGTTGTTTAAATTAATCATAGTCCTTCCCTTCCACTAAGTTACAGACCTACTCAAAGTCCAGCTAAAGTTTTCATCATCTTGGCTTTTTTTTTTAATCTCATCCGATTTTGGTGCTGTTATTTCATACTATCTGAATAATTCCTATGCCATGTTTTCTTCATATAAATTTGCTTTCTTTGATATACATCATATTAGGGTATTTTAAAAACCTTTATTGTGTTTATTCTTACTATTTAATTAAATTTTTGTTTTCATATCCTGTGAATCAAATTTGCCTCCTCCTCTTGAATGACTGACTTTGATCTGATGGATTTTTCTAGAGAAATCTCTCCTTGACTAGTGTTTAGGGGATGGAAATGTGGTATATTAAAAAATAAAATCCTTCTTTCCCCAAAATTATGCAAAGCACAATCAACTCCATGTGTGTTCCTTCTTTCACTTTTATAATTAGATGCAAAAAATATTTAACATCCCATTAAGTCCTCCAGTTTAAATCAGTCCACATGATAACTTTCATTGGGGTGTTTAATTTGTCTTGCAATGGAAATCTTTATCTTTTCCCTGTGTCTTGATTATAGTTTAGTGAAATAAAAAAGAGGCCCTTTGAATAGATTTTGTGGAACATGGTGTCCTAACCAGGTCTATTAATAATTTGTCAGGTAAAGATCTTGTTTCTGTTTATGAAATAATATTTTGGAGACCATTAGGGCTAGACCTGTGCAGTAGTCATAAAGTCCTTCTTGAGTTCCAGCTAGGAGCATGCAGAAAATTGTTGTTGCTATAACTGCTCAAACATATGGCTAGGTTCAGGGGAATCTGCTAACTTCTTGTGTTGTGTCCAAAAGTTTCCAATTATCAACAAAAGATGGCATACCAGCCCAATTACTCCTGATATATTCCAGTCAAGGACTCCAAGTAATCATAGTTGTGTGGGTGTATGTGGTCTGAAATAACAGGAATCAGTGAAATTTTCAAGCATAAATACACTGTGGAGATCATTTACATATCACAACCAGACAAATGCATCCCACTGAGCTGAATGTGCTTTCGACAGGAAGCAGGAATTTTGGGCCACCTCCCAACCCCTGATTCACAGCCTTTGTAAACTATTTGAGATACATTTTGTTTCCAGTTTTGCAACAAACTTCTCCAACAGCTTATTTGCTTCATATGTCAACAAACTTGAGAAAAGTATTGCCTCTTACGTAAGATAATGAGAAATGTGAAAAGCTATTGTTAGGACCTGGTTACCCCCAAAACTTGGACAAAGATATTACAGACTGTGACATGGAAGCAGGCCTATCTTGATGAACTTTAGTATGCATCTTCAATTCCTAGATAACTCTTACACTCACTGGAATGAGCGGGCTGGAGATCTTTTCAAAAGTTGCTTATATTTAGTGACTCTACGAGCCAAAAAATAGCAAAGTAAGAAAGGGAAAAAGGACTTGGCGTAGCTTCAGGAAAATACATGCTGTCTGCTTTGAAGGCAAATCATCCCCAGAGATGAGGCTGCAGGGAGATCTCTGAAGGCAAATTCCTGACTGCCCAGGTTCTGTGGCCACAAACAGTATTGCCTTCATCTACTCATCAGCAAAAACTACCAAACCTGTCAGTGAAAGTAGCCATAATTCAAGCTTGATCTTCCCCAAATGCAGCTCAGATCATGTCACTGAATTTCTATTGCTTTGTCATCATTTATAAAACCACATACAGAAATACCTGGGTGATTCAGTCCGTTAAGTGTTGACTTCTGATTTTTGGCTCAGGTCATTTTCTCAGTTTTGAGATCAAGCCCTGCGTCAGTTTCCACACTGGGTGTGGAGCCTGCTTAAAATTCTCTCTCCCTTTCCCTCTGCCCCTCCCTCACTCAGGCACTTGCATGAGCTTCTCTCTTAAAAACAAAAACAAAAAACAAGTGCAAACTCCTCAGCATGGTTCTTAATGCACTTATAATAATTTTGCAATCTTCCATTAATCACAAAGATTTTAATAAAAACCAAGTTACTGGCTAGTCCATGAAATAGCTATAGTCTTTTCTGTTTTGTTGTCTTTGTTCATGTGGTACTATAAATACTATTGATAACAATACTGTTATTAACTGTAGCATTGAGTACTTGACTGTGTGTCAGGCACCATGTGATGACTTTCCATGCATTGTCTTATTTAATTCTTGTTACTAATTAGCTGCTTAAGACCATAGAAACTGCAAAAAACAAACAAACAAAAAACAAGACAAAACAAAAACAAAACAAAAAACAACCACAGAACTTCAAATGACAGAGTAAGGGCTTTGATTCTCTCATGTCACATGTCTGACGTAAGAGACCTCATTATACTGCATCTGAACTTTTGGAAATAATCATATCTCCAAGTGGGTTCATTTTCTCTGCATTTTAAAATAATCACTTAGCAATATTTCTGATTCCCTACTCCACTATATGGTGAGCTGGTGGAGAGTGAGGATCACAACTGTGTGTTTTCTGTGTTCCACACAATACCATAGTAGGTATATAGTAGGTCTTCCATTTGTTCTAGGCAAAGCCCCTGATTAGCCAGAGAGCAGAACAGGATTCCAAAAAGCAAAGTGGATTAGGCCAAAAGGAGGATTTGGTGAGGTTGATCTCTGGCATCCCAGCCTTCTTTCTTTTCTTCCTGCTGAGAGAAGGTTCCATTCTCCAGGAAACCACCAGAACTAAGAGACAGAGGATGTAAGGGTTCTATCAGGGCCAGGCATTTTGTGCTGGAGCTGGTTTGTACTAGCTCTTGAAGGTTAGTAATGAGTATGTTTTCTAAAACATGAAACCTTTAAATTAGATACATGGGAGTATTTGTACCATGGAAATTAGCAAACACTACAAGTCAGTGCTTCCTGTGCCCCTCCAATACATTAGGTTTGCCAATACACTAAGACCTGCCCCAAATTGAGAGAGACCCATGATCCCAATTGCCTCTTGCCTTTTCCCTGCTCCCTTTGACCCTCTTAACTTTTGGATCTACCATACTCTGCCTGGTGATATGAAGAATACCATGATTACAGCTATCTGGTTCCTCACTGAGGAAATAAGGGATAGAATAGCATGAATAATTACTAAGTATCTCATCTGGTCTTTTATCTTCATTTGTTTTTAAATTGAAAATATGCATATTTCATATATGGAAGTACAGAAAAAAATGTAAGTGCCAAGAGGACAGAGACTTTACTTTTCGCTACTGCTACCTCCATGCTGCTTAAATGAAGTGTGAGCCATGTGATAAGTGTTAAACAGTGAGTGAACAAGATTACACATAGAAAAATGACAAGAATATAATAAAATACTAATAATGCTTACCTCTGAATAATGTGATCGTGGGTCATTTTAATTTTCTTTTTTTCTTTTTGTTTTGGGTGGGGGCCTTATATATATTTTCACAAATTGTCTTATAATGTGCATATATTACATTGAAAGCCAAATAGAAATAAAAGAAAAAAACAACTGAAATTATGCAAAATGACAAACATTAACAAGAAGTCACAGAGACATGTTTTACTGGTATACTTAATTCCAGGAGAGTTTTGTGGGAAGACTTCTTGAACAAAGTGAGGCTTCTTGAACAAAGGAGGTTTAAAATCTCCTTCCCTAGAGTCATGTTAAGCTAACTATCACAGGGGAAAAAACAGGTAAAATAGTTCCCACTATGGGCTGAATGGCATCTGATGATGCTATCCCTCCCAGGCATCAAAAATCCAAACTGATGGATTATTCAGTAAATTCTTCTATAGATTTACCAATTTTTCATTTGCTTCTTTACCGATTACTAAGAAATGTACATTAAAATCTCTCATTATTGATTTGTTGGGTTCTCTTTCAAAGTGCTTCATTCTGTGTAATTTTTCAAATCTATTTTCCAGATCACTAATTTTCTCTTCATCTGTTTCTAAACCAATGTTTAAACTTCCCTATGAGGTTCATTTTTAATTATTAATTTTTTTATCTTTAAACATTTTGGTTTTTTTTTACCCACTGGCCTACCAATGGCCTACCAATGTTGATACCTTAAATACTGCTGTAAAGTTCTTTATGCTTAATTTTATAGTTGATATCTGGTAATTCCATTATCTTCTGTATGTTTAGGGATGATTCTGTAGAATATTCACATCATGACAATGATTATTTGTTTCCAAATAGGCTTAGAGACTTTTAAAATCCCTCTGGGGTAACTTTGAGGTCTGCCTTTAAGATTTTAAAAATTTAATTCAAGAAAGAAAAGGCTTTTGCTTCTCTTGGGTGTTTCATGGCACCATCAACCTGAGAGTGCTTGAATAGTATGGGTTCTAACTCCAAACCTGTGTGAAGGTGGGCTCATTGTGAATTACAAATTATAAGAGGAATTTTTTTCTCTCTTATTTTGCTCCATATAAAACTAAGGGTAAAACAGCACAGTATTCCCACCACTCATTCCTTTATTATTTTTCCCCATTATTCCATTATCTTCTAGGGGCTACTGAATTTATACAGTGGTCTATAATACAGCCTCCCACATTGCACTGGTTTCAGGATTTGTCTTTTGCCACTTGAGCATAAACCATTAAACCCAAATTGTTAGCTACTAGAGACTTGTAAATGAGCCTCTAGTACTTGCTTTCTTCTTTGGATTGTACTTTTTTGTTATTTTCTCTTCTTTCCCGCTGGTTCAGCCTTGTATTTAAAAATATGAATGTTATATTTTAGAAAAAATATATTAGATGTTCTGTACTGGGATGGCTTCTCTGGAAGCCAGATTGCCTTAATGCCAAAAAAATGGTTTCCTGTGTCTGGACAAGAACTTGCTACAATAGTTAAGAGGAATCACTGTTCATTACCCTTCCCCTCCTCCACAAATTTTGTCCATCCTCATCCTGTCCTCAACATCTCATCTCTTTCAAATAAAAATAATAAAATCTCACATTTATTTGAACATTTGTTTTGTGCCAGTATTGCTCTATGTTCTTCACATGATTTGTTTAATTTAGTTGCAAAGGTCCTGTGATATAGGTAAGATTTTAATCTTTATCTTAGAGGAGCCTCAGGTTCTGAGAGGTTAAGCTCATGTGCCCATAGAAGTCTGCATGCTTGCTCTCCAAACTATACTATCTGTCATGACTGACTGATGGGCAAACTAATGTGAAATTCCCAAGTGTTTTGAACTCGAATAAGTTTAGGAAACACAGTTAATGAAAATTAAAGGGGTTTATTAGCAGAGGAATCTCAGAGACTTTAATATATTAAATATGCACTGTGAGTCTTTAAGGGAGTAAATTGCGTAGTTTTTGCTAAACTGTTTTGACCACACAACTCTATTTTCCAAGGGAACATCTCCAGCATCTGTAGGGCCATAGAAAACATCTTGGGAAATGATGCCCTAAAATAGTGAAATGTATCCTGTTTCTTGAATCATCAAAAGTATACATTACCCTATCTCTTTTCTTTAATCATCAAAAGTTTGGAAATTCCAGAGGAAGGTGAAAAATAGTCTTTAAGCTTTACAGTAATGATAATAATGATAATAAATCCAAAACAGGTACCCAACTTGATCATTCTAATCATACAGATTTGTCTTCAAATGACTTTTCCAATATTTACAAGCAGACTCAGATGACTTACCACCAAGGACATTCAAAAGGCTGTCATGGGGCGCCTGGGTGGCTCAGTCGGTTAAGCGTCCGACTTCAGCTCAGGTCACGGTCTCGCGGTCCATGACTTCGAGCCCCGCGACGGGCTCTGGGCTGATGGCTCAGAGCCTGGAGCCTGCTTCGGATTCTGTGTTTCCCTCTCTCTCTGCCCCTCCCCCGTTCATGCTCTGTCTCTCTCTGTCTCAAAAATAAATAAACGTTAAAAAAAATTTATCAAAAGGCTGTCATAGTCTATAGTTACTGAGGGAATTCCCTCAGTAACTGAGGGAACTGGCACAACTGGCACAACTGAAGCCTCAGGAAGACTTTAAATGGTAACCTTCACTAGGAGATACACATTCAATGATGCTAAAATCCCAAGCAGTCTCATCCAAAAATATACACAAAAATGTTAACAGTGAATATCACTGGGTGGTAGATTTACGAATAATTGTGTTTTTTCTTTTAATTTGTCTTGTTTAAAAGAATTTAACAATATTATGTATTATTTCTAGAATAAGAAAGGTATTTTTGAAAAAGGAATTTTACAACTACTTAAAAGTTCAAATAAGCTTTAAAAATTAAGGAATTTGATTCTCAGAGAGGAAAGGAACTATTTCAGTCACACAGTTTGTTAGAAGTCAAATTGGAATTCTTGACTCCTTGACTAGGCCCCTCCTCAGAATAGTATACATTACCCTAAAGTCACTGAGAGTGAGCCACCGTCAGGGCTTTCTTTCCTCAGGAAAGGAGTCCCCAAAAAA
Organism: Panthera pardus; assembly: GCF_024362965.1. NCBI lineage: Eukaryota > Metazoa > Chordata > Mammalia > Carnivora > Felidae > Panthera > Panthera pardus. The sequence goes on from NW_026526788.1 coordinate 19,734,517, forward strand.
GGAGAAACATGGGTGGGTCTTCTGGGCAGTTGGGTCCCCCTCCTTCTCTGGACAAATAGGAAGGTTGTGCTGATAATTCTATGGATTCTCTTGCCTATGCTTCAGGATTTTCTGCTATTTTTCTCACTAGGGCAGTATTATGAAAGGAGGAGGAAGGACTCCCTATAATAGTGTGGGAGAAAAGGACACTATCCTGTAATACATGAAGCATTGTTACTGCTGTTTTATTCCAACCTGTTTATTGCTATTGAACCGCCCAGAAGACAAGGAGAAAGAATGTCCCTTGGCTTCCCCTCTAGGGAAGAATGACTAGAACCACCTAATGTGAAAGTTTGGGAAATCTTTGACTGCTGAGGTTGTGAGATTGGGACGTCTGTGGTGATTCTGGAATTCATTTTACAGAATAGACAATGAAGTAATTGATTCACTGTTTTTAATTAAAATTGCATCTCTGTGGTTTTTCTTGTAGAAATAAGAGCTCAGAAGGATGATGGTATAACATTGGAGAAAGGGTGTTGGAACCTCACTCACCTGTATTTGCCTTCCTGTACAACTTGAGCAGAAGTTGGAAAGTGGGGGATGAAATGAGGACTGGAACAAGCAACCTTTCTCACAGTGACATAGAATTGGAAAAAGCACTCAGAAAGGCTTGGTATCAACATCTTAATTTTTATTGGGGAAACTAGATTTTACAGATGGGGAAATGTTAAGTATTTAAATGTTTATTGAGCATCTGGTATATACTAGATACTGTGCTAAGCATTGAAGGTACAGCAGAAAACAATGTAGTTGAGTCCCTTCCTTCTGCAATTTAGAGCCCCAGAGAGGTGAAATGACAAAACAAACCCTGAACCAGAATCCATATCTCTTAGGTCCCAATTGATTATCTTTCTTACATTTTCCATCTAATATGCTTTAGGAACCAAGATTTTCTTTATGATTTTGGGCAACTCACTAAACAAGTAGGCTTCAGTTTTATGAATACATAAAAAGAAACTTGTATGTTTCCTTGTTCACTTATTTATTTACCAAATATTTACTGAGAACTCTCTGTATCCCAGGCATAAAGCCCACTGAATTCACAGAATAGAACCTTTTTTACTTAGAGCAAATTTACATATGTCAGCAATGCTTTCCAAATAGTAATGAACAGGTAGCTGGAAATTCCATGGTTAGTGTATTTCCTTTAATAGGATTCAAAGTTGGCTTACTCTCCCAGGTACCCGAATCCCAACCTGGGTTTCTTCTCCCCTTTTTCCTTCCCTCTCTCTTTTTTCTAACCATCTGCCCATTTCCCCTTCCTTCCTTCCTTCCTTCCTTCCTTCCTTCCTTCTTTTTATCCATCATATTTCCATCTGAAGAATACACATTAACACCAGTGAATTGATTTACAGTAAGAGATTTCAAAGTCATAAAGCCAAATACTTTCACAGGCGCAGTTAGTATATTCTTGCTTTGTAGCTGCTGTACATTGTAACTTTTATTTATTGTTCCTAAATAAAAACTTTTCCTGTTTCAAGATTGTATTTAACATATGGGACAAGAATACTGGATTATATTATATTCACCACTGTATCAGGAAAATGTGTTACTGGCATTAACCCCCAAATTGGCAAGGGCAAGAAGGATAAAAAGGGAAAATGCAAGATGACATGACTGATTTTTGACAAGTCCAGATAAAAAGGAAGAAAAAAGCACTGGTCTTTATCAAGGAAAAAAAAGTACTGGTCCTTATCAGGGCAAATAGTGTTATCTCCCAACGTACACAAGAATTTCCAATATTAACTAACCTGTATCCTTCAAAATACATTTTCTCATAACTGAAGAATCACATTCATGTTGGTAGCTGATTTATAAGGGCAAGAATGTGGTTTCTTGGATTATTGCCTCATTAGAATGGAGAAAGCATAGAAATAAGTGGTGCTTATCTTTTTGTTTTTGCAGTTAACTTGCATGTAAGTTTTTCTTTCAACTTTCAGGTTAATGAAAAGTACTTACTTGAAGTTAGCAAGTTTATGGGAATACTGCTAAACACTGCATAACAGCCCTTTCAGGCTCTTATTTCAATAAGTAAACAAGATGAACTTGCATATTCCTTTTGAAGGTCATTAATATATTAGTCAGAGACTGACCACCCCATTGAGATGTTCCTCCCATTAATCTGGGAGCTTTCTTAGGCACTCTGCATTCATGTTCATGTTCATGGTGTGTGTATGTGTGTGTGTGTGTGTGTGTGTGTGTGTGCGTGTGTGTATGTGTGTGTGTTACCTGGCACTGGAGGCTTTCAGCAAGTACAGTTTATGACTCTATGGTCTAATTGGTGGAAAGGGCAAATCCTGGCTGAAGAAACACAAAACTGGTTTACTTTCTTGGCAGGATCTTGATGCTGCCAGAACTTGTTTTTTCTTGGGCTGGAAGCATTCTCTTGAAGACCACGGGCATATCATTAAGGCATTTTCGCATGGGTAGAAAAAAATGATAATTGTTCTAGTCCCATTCTATCCCAGAGTAGAAGGATCACAACCAGACAGTAGGCTGGGAAGAAAACTAATCTACAGAAAGGCCCACCTGATACTCCATTTCACTGTGTTTTTACTCTTTTACTTAATGTCTATATTTGTTTCCTCTTCTACAACACTTTGCAAATGCAAAGTTTTTTTTTGCAGGGTGCCACAGGTTAAGTGCTTAGTATCTCTTAGTTATAATTACTATTATTTAACTACTAATGCCACTACACCATAATGATACTACTGCCAGTATTTCTATAATTACTACATTAGGTCATCACGGTATTGCATTTGTACACTTAACAACTACAATATTATTTCAAATGTCACAGAACTATGATGTTTAAGAAGTCTTTCTTTAAGTAACAGAAAACTCAATTCAAATGGGCTTACAAAAAAACTTAGAAGAGTTCCATGACTAGTAATACAGTGAGTTAAAATAACCTGAAATCTTCCCACTATAGACCAAAAGAAATTCTGGATACATTTTTTTCCCAGGTTTCAAACTATAAATCCAATTAAAAATTAGTTTTGGACTATTCATATTATCTCTATTATCATGGATACGTATTTGTGGTTTTTGAGGAATTGGTTCATTTCGTCTAAGTTGTCAAATTTTTGTCTGTAGAGTTGTTCAAAGTATCCTTTTTATCCTTTTACAGTCTGCAGGGTCTCTAGTGATATTTTCTTTTTCATGTCTGATATTTGTAATTTGTGTCTTCTTTTGTCTTTTGGTCATTTTTGTTATAGGTTAATTTATATTTTCTTGAACTTTTTACACAACAAGATTTTGGTTGTTTTGGCTTTATTGTTTTTTGTTTGTTTATTCTCAATTACGTGGACATCTGCTTTTATGTTTATGATTTCCTTCCTTCTGCTTAAATTAAGTTTATTTTGCTCTCCCTTTTCCAGTTTCTTAATGTTCTTTCTGTAAGGATTTGATGCTATAAGTTTCCTTTGCAGCACTGCTTTACTCATCACATAAATTTTGATATGTTGTATTTTATTCATTTTAAAATATTTTCTAATTTCTCTAGGGTGTTCTTTGATGTGTGGATTTATCTAAAAGGGTATTCTTTAATTTCCAAGAGTTTGGAGATTTCTTATTATCTTTCTATTATTATTTATATTTTAATTCTGTTATATCAGAGAACATACTTTATATGATTTCAATTCTTTTAAATGTGTTAAGGTTTGCTTTATGACCCAGGATATGATCTGTCTTGATGAGTGTGCCATGTACACTTGAAAAGAATGTACATTCTGCTGTTGGTAGTGGAATGTTCTAAAAATTTCAATGAGATCCAGTTGGTTGATAGTGTTATTCTGTTCATCTACAATCTTGCTGATTTTCTATTAGTTCTGTCAATTACTGAGAGAGCAACTTGAAGTCTCCAGATATAACTGTGGATTTTTGCTCTTTGTCTTTAATTCCCTCAGTTTCGCTTCATGCATTTTGAAGCTCTGTTAAAGGTAAAAACATATTTAGGATTGTTTTGACTTCTTGGTGAAATGAAACTCTTATCATTATGTAATGCTCCCTTCATCTCTAATGAATTATTTTGCTCTGCAGTCTTCTTTGTTTGATATTAATATAACCACCTCAGCTTTCTTTGGCCAGAGTTTGCAAAGACTCTCTTCTTCTATCCTTTTTCTTTTAACCTACCATATCATTACATTTGGAATAAGTTTCTTAGAGACAGAATATAGTTTGATCATTTTTGTTGTTATTTTGACAATCTGACAATCTGTCTTTTTCTGATGATCTCTGTCTTTTAGCTAGTGTTTCTCAATTGAGGATGCTTTTGATACTTCCTTTATAGTTGTGACAACCAAAAAGTTCTCCAAATATTGCCAAATCTCTCTTTTTCTTTCTCTTAATCTCTCTCTGTGTCATTTATTTACTTATTTGCCAGATATCTCTTGATGGGAAAATTGCTCTCAGTTGAGTCATTGCCCTAGAGATTTCAACATGCACCCTACACTTGTTATAGTCTACTTTACCGGTACATTTCCTGAAGAATGTAAGAATTTGATAACTTGATTTTATTTGCCCTGTCTTACCTTTTGTGTTACTGTTGTCATATATTTTATGCTATATGTTCTAAACTTCAAAAGACATTATTGTCAAGGCCCCTGGGTGGCTCAGTCGGTCAGGCAACAGACTCTTGATTTCTGCTCAGGTCATGATCTCATGGTTATGGGATTGAGCCCTACATCAGGCTCCATGCTGGGTGTGGAGCCTGTGTAAGATTATCTCTCTCTCTCCTCTCTCTCCCTCTCTGTCTGCCCCTTCCCCCCAGTTTCTCTTTCACACACAAATAAAATAAAAGACATTATCATTGTTGCTGTAAACAGTATTTTTATATTTATTCACATATGCTTTTTTAGTGCTTTTCTTTTCCTTCAAATTTCTGTTTCTAACCAAGAAAATTTTCCGTTTAGATAAGGAATCCCTTAGAGTATTTACTTCAGTGGTGTGTTACTGGCAAAGGATTCTCTTTATTTATTTTTTATTTTTTTTTCTGTATCAGAAAGATCCTTTATTTTCACTTCTATAACCATACACGCTTTCTTCCCATCCATAACTCCTCCTTAATCTTTGGCAGCCCTCAATCTGTTCTGCATTTCTATAATTTTGCTATTTCAAGAATGTTATAATAATGGAAGCCTATACCAGGTAAATTTTTGGGATTGTTTTTTCTCATTCAACCTAATTTTCTCTGGAGATTCATCCAGGTTACTGCATGCACCAATAGTTCATTCCTTTTTATTGCTGAACAATATTCCATGGTATCCACTGAGAGATATCTGCATTGTTTCCAGAGTCTCTTTATTTCTGATGGAAGGAAATAATTTCACTAGCAATTCTGGTTCAGTAGTTTGTTTGTTTTTTCTGTCACCACTTTAAATGTCATTATATTGTCTTCTGACTTTGATGGTATGTCAGTTTGAGTTCCACAAAAAGAAAAAATAATGATAGGATTAAAAATGCAACAGATGTATCTACTGAAAATGCCTGTGAAAGATAAAATGAGAAAGGGAAGAGTAGAGTAAGGAGAACCTTCAGACAACCAGGAAGTTGTGGCATCCATGAAAGAAGAGAGGAAGGATTTGGTCAGAAGAAACTCAGACTATAGAACGGTTCTGAGAAATGCTTAGACAAGTCAATGGAGATCTCCCAAGCCAAAGCTGTTAGAGAACTCTTTGACCTGGTTCTATTAACTGTGCTTATTCATTGGCTGGAAGCAGCCCAAAGGAAGTGTGATATGACATGAAGATTTCATTGGATCCAAAAGTGCAACAGCTGTCCATCAGATATGGTCCCTGCAACAGGATCTCTTGAAGGAAGATCTAAATGGCACATTTCAATGGCCACCACATATAGTTTCATTTGAAAAGTTAGCTGTCAATCTTACGGTAGCTCTCCTTAATACAATGGGTATTTTTACTTCTGGCTGCTTTTAAGAATTTCTCATCTTTGTTTTGTAACAGTTTCTATAATGTGTCAGTTATGGTTTTCATTGTATTATCATGTTTGGGGATTGTTAAACTTCTTGGAAATGGTGGGTTTATGTCTTTCATCATTATTGGAAATTCTCAGTCCTACGTTTTCAAATAATGCTCCTGCTCCATTCTCTCTTCCTTTCTCTCCTTTTGGACCTCCATTATATGTATATTACAGTGTTTGAGTATGTCTCACATTTGGACATACTCTTGCTTTCCAGGTTAGTTTCTGTGGCTCAATTTGAATAGTTGTTATCGATCTTCCTTTGAATTCATTGATCCTCTCTTCTATGTCCAGTTTGTTCTTAAACCCATCCAATGAGTTCTTAAATACAGAAATTACATTTTTCAATTCTAAAATATCCTTTTGTTTTATTTTGTAGATTCTGATTCTTTGTTGAAATCTTTTAATATTTTCTGTGTGTTTCTTTGACAATACTTACTGTATTATACTTTTATTACAACTTCATTATCTCAATCATCTGTGGGTTTGTGTTTATTTTATTTTATTTTTTGATTATTGATTACCTTTCCTGTTTCTTTGAATGTATGGTACATTTTACTGTATGCTGGGTATTGTAAATAAGAATTGTAGACACTTCTGATGATATCTTCTACCAGAGAGAGATCCTTTATTTCTTTGTGAGGCCAATGGGGCCAGGGGATAATTACCTCAACTCAATCATATATTGATTTGCAATGTTAGCAAGATTTCATACACCCCTGGTTTGTCTCTATTCTTTAGATACAATCTTTCCAGGCTTTTTATTGAGAGCTTGGAGTGTCTATGTCTTATCAGCCCTAAGAAGGGCTTTCCCTCTGAACTTTTAGTTCATCTAATTATCCATGGCTCTTTTATGTATTTAACATGTGTCTTTCCATTTGTCCATTTGTTTTTAGTTGTTGCAGCAAGAGCTTTGACCTTCTGTGACCTGCTATCCAGGAGCAAAAGTGTATTTAATCTGTTATTCTTACTAACAATATTGTATCAAAAAATCTTATACATACTCCATTACATACAAGTGCCAGTACAGTTATAAGATAAATTCTTAGATCAGAGATATGTGCATTTGTAATTTTGGTAGACATTGCAAAATTGTTCCTCTTGGAGATTGTACCAATTTACACTTACACCACCAATATACGAAAGTGTTTTTTTTTTTTTTTTTTAAAGTGGGTATTTCACAGCACCATTACAAATATGGTGTGTTAATTTTGCATGCTTGTGAGCACAGGAGTAACATGATCAGAGTTTTACATAAGAATGTTAATTCAGAGGGGTAGCTAGGTGGCTCAGTCAGGTAAGCATCCTACTCTTGATTTTGGCTCAGGTTATGATCTCACAGTTTGTGAGTTTGAGCCCCACATCGGGCTCTCTGCTGACAGTATGGAGCCTGCTTGGGATTCTCTCTTTCTCTCTCTCTCCCTTTCAAAATAAATAAGTAAAGTTTAAGGAAAAAAGAATGTTAATTCAGTGACAATTTGATAGAAGGGTCAGAAAAGACAAAGGATAGAGTTTACTTCCCTCATAGTTTTCTTTCTGTTTCTAGTGACCTACTAAGTAAAAGCTAACTGTATGCATGCTTGAAAACATTCTCCAACTTTTCCTATCAGGTTTTTAAAAAATTTTTTAATTTTTAAAAATTTTTTACACTGGAATGTTGATGTCTCAAAGTCCTTTCATGGGCTCAGTACAGATGTTAGGAGATTTTTAATGGCTGCACTATAGTGCATCTGTTTTTCACACCAATCTCAGCTTCTGAGTCAGGAATGCCTAGTTTTGTGATTTAAGAATAGAAGGGACAGACATAGCTGTGATTTCTCCTTAGGACTCTAGCAGAGGAGACAATCTGGGGACAGTAAAGAATATGAAATGATGTCTCTGTTAAGAAGAAATCTGTTCCTGCCTCATTCTTGGCCCAAACAGCTGTAAGCCTGATAAAACAATATTGCATGTTAGTTTCAGGAATGTAACTCAGCCATTTCAGTGTTTCCTTTCTGAGTCTCTGTGGACTTCTAACCCTCACTTTAACAGTAAGGTTATATTATCCTCATTTTCTCCTGCCATCACTCGGCTGTTTTTCTTTCTCCTGGGTTCAGTGAGTCATTTCCTCAAGTCTTCCCTGGTTTGGCTTCAACAATTTAGGATAATCATCAAGAGCTGTCCTCTTTTCCCCTTCAGGCTTGAATTCCTCTGAATGTTAGAGACCCTTCACTTCCCAGGATCTGAGGTGGGTGGGCTCCACCTAAATCCTTCCTTAAATCTTAGTGTGTGTGCTAGAAAGTCCAACAGACAGATCATGACAGATCATGAGAAAAAGGCAACAAAATGAGCATTTCAGGGGAAGATGAAGGTCGAGAGAGAGACAGAGACTGACTCATGCTTCATCCAAGTTGATATGAATGCACTATTAAAATATTTAAACTATTTGATGTTTCTTTCAGAATAACATGAAAACATTCAATCCTTTGTGAGAAACTTGATATGGCTTTCTATTCTGCCTTCCAAGTGTCTATATTCCTGTACCTGGTGTAGTTGTTAAGCACTTTGGTCCTGAAGTGAGACAGCATTAAGGTTCAAATACTGACATTACCACCTTCTAACTGTATGACCATTTGAAAGTTATTTGACTTACATGTATTTTTTTTTCCTTATCCAGAAAAATAGCGTAATAGTATTCATTGTCCAGGACTGGTGGAGTGATTAGATAAGGAAAATCACATAAGAAGTGCTTAATCACTTGAAGCCATTGTTAGTATCATTTCTGTGGGAATTTAATTTATGCTTCACATTTGATCATATGTTTTCCTGAGATGTTCACATGGTATTTAATAAATAACTAGGTCCTGATAAGGTATCAATAAAGTACAGTCTACTGGCGAAGTCTGACCCACACCCTGTTTTTGTAAATAAAGTTTTATTGAAACAGCTATATCCACTTGTTTATATGTTGTCTATGGCTGTGTTTGGTGTATAATGGCAGAGTTGAGTAGATGTGACAAAGACTATATGACTCTCAATGCCAAAAATATTTAGTAGATGGCCCTTAATAGAAAAGAGTTTGCCATTCCCTGGTATAGAAATTCATATTTTAAGTGTTTTAAAGTACATAAATAGTTTTGGACAAGTTTTGTAATTCTGTGTCTCAGTTTCTCTAACTGAAAAATGCATATATTAGATAAGATGTTTAGGATCTTTCTAGAAGTATTCTGTTATCATTGAACTCATAGAGTCTGGGAATTTCCAATTGGTTTGCTCTTTCTGGTGGGCTCTTCTATAAACTGTAAGAAGAGATAAAGAGCAGAAAACAAATCCTCAGTAACTTAGATATCAAATATTGTGGTAAATCATGAGTATCATTTATTCCAGAGAGAGAGAGACAGCAGTTTTGTAAGACTTTAACTTTTTTCTCTGGCTAGGTGCATGAGATCTTAGTAATCACTGGACCTCTTCCTGGCTGAGTTAACAATTTTCCTAATTCTTTGGCTTAAAAAAATCATTCTTTCTGTCTCCCCACTGCTTGCCCTCCATACCATTTCCTTTCCAGGTTGGCCCCTGCCTTTTTGTCTTCCTCCAGTGTGACTCCTTTCTTTCTCCAGTGTTTTTTCAGCTCTCTGTTCTCCACCCTCTCTTTCCTTCAAATGTGTTGGAGGTGGAGGCAGATTGCCAAGCCTCCCAGCCATCCTCAGGCAGGATAACTGTACCGCTTCCAGCTGAGCATCCAGCTGGTGGTGGTGGGGGAGCTGAATTTCAAGCAGTGAGGTAGGGGGCGGTGGTGGTGGGAGGAACAGACCAGCAAGTTATATAAAAAGGAAAATACCACCAACTGGTAATCTGTGTCCTTTGAAGTTTAGGGTTGAGAAGGCTGGGAGATGTTTCACAATTTCCAGTGGGTACCTACAGAAGAGCCTTGGACTATGGTTCAGGAGTCTGTTTCAGCTCTGCATAAACTAAGTGTAGTGTCCTTGGGTTGGTCCTTTATCTTCCCTAAGCCTTGGTTCCTCTTTGTAAAATGAAAATAATTGTTTTTCTGCTTTTCTCACAGGGTTTTATGATGGTCACATGTATGTGAAAGAGTTTTTTTTTTAATAAATTTTTGATTTATGTTTTTCCCATTTCAAAATTGCCTTGTGTTTATATGATAGATGAGCATCTATCATTCTATGGCACTCAGCAGCATCCACCTTCAACAGAACCCTGATTGTCTTCAGGAGAGTTGACCTACTACCATTTTGTATATAATCTTGTTGAAAGGGAAAATCTAGTTGCCTGTGCCCCAAAGACCCAGATTTTTCCTTCCATGCCTTCTGTGGCCAGAAGGTAGGCAGTGGCATCAGCTCGGCCCATGGAAGCCCTCTGCTGGGACTTTAACTTTTGAGTGTGTGAAACTGGTGATTGAGGAAGGGGTTGGCATTCTCTTATCTGGGTACCAACATCCCTACCAGATTGTTGCACTACAAGAGTGATCCTATAATTCCTGCTTTCTAGCCCCTGAAGCTGAATTGGTTTTTGCCTATTTCCAAGACTGGTTCTCCAACTTTTCCATATTATTTTTAATGGATTTGCCATTGTTTGAGTTAGCCAAAATTTACCTCTGTTACCTATAATCAAAAATCCCACATGTCACACATTCAATGTGGAAAACCATTTATGGAATGCTTATTATGTATGGGGCCATATCCTTAGGCCTCTGCTTACATTATTTAAATGAATCTTTACAAAAACATTAAGAGATAAGTATTATTATTTATAAATGACATGAGGAAACTGAGGCTCTGTGAAGCTGGAAAACCTACCCATATTTGTTTAAGGAGCCAGCGTTAGAACTGGATGTTGGAACCAAGGTTTGAACCAAGATGTCTTTGACTCCAAATATTTTAATCCTCATGCCATATGAAAATGGTAAATAGTGGACATTTTATTTTGTAGCCTATGTTTTGTGGTTAGCAATTTATTACAAACATCCATGTGTAGATAATATTCCTGAACATAAAACGGCCACCTGATAGTCCATTGCTTGAATAATCTATTCACTGGCATTTATCTAACCAAATTCATACTGATTGAATTATGAGATGCACTTAATTTATATCTTTAAAAATTACTTTTTGTACTTATGGTAAATTTTCTCCTTAAAATAAGTTCTTAGATGTGAAATTTCTGGGTTTAAATCTCCTGCATAATATTAAGGTTTTTGATACATATGGATGCATTGCCCACCAGAGAAATATTATCAACTTTTGTTCCCAAAAGGGCTTCTTAGATGGGAAAAGTGCTAGAAAGTGTAAAAGGCAGACTAATGAATGCCACCTCTATTTAAAGAAAGCCTAAAGTGCCTTTTAAAATTATATTTACTATAACAAAATAATGTAGAAATAAAAATAAGTATATAAGGGTCCAAAATTTGGGTACAACCTGAAATAAGATTAGTATTCAAAGTGTAAGCACCAGGTTCCTATATGGATCCTGGAAAAAAATTACTTTCATACTGAGGTTTTATTTTTAGGAGACAAATCAAAGATGAAAGTAAAAGGATGATGATGATGATGATGATGATGATGGAGAAGGGGAGGAAAAAGAGGAAGATAATCCCAAAGTGCAAGTCTGGGGGGTCAAAGTAGCCGCTTACATTTACTTTATTTCTGAGAATTTGTCTCTGCATTCCTGTAGGACACAAAGGAAAGTGAAGTTTCTTTTTAGACTTTTGGTAGCCCCTGGGCCACCCAGATTTACATATTTAAGGCAATAAACAGTATTAACAAGTATGATTTGAAGGGAACAAAACACTTCTTCTTTATATACAGTTCTTTTTGTTCTTCAATAAATGCACACTCTTTTGTTTGTTGTTTATTTGTTTGGTAAGAAAGCCTATGTGAAGGTGAAAATCTAACAAAAAAAATTTATTGCCGACCACGAAAACACTAGCTATAATTACCCATATATTTTATTTCAGTCAGTTAGCAAGAGAATGAGAATGAGATATAGGACTGAATTATTTTCAAAGGGACAAGGGAGCTAGAAAAGTCAAAATTATCATGCTTGGAATCAGGATTACTTCTAAGAAGTTTTGGGGACATTTGAGAACCAAGGAGAGCTTCAGACTTCAGGGAGCCTGGAGTGAAGGTATTAAAAGCCATTGATGGAAAGTGGGATGTGTAATACGGATAAATGAAAATGAACCTAGCGCCACGTGATAGTGCTATATAGGTATGTCATAGAAAATGCCAATAATGCAGGAAGTGAGAGTCTCCCAAGAACTCAAACATTCTAAGAGGTGCCTGGGTGGCTCAGTTGGTCGGGCAACTGACTTCGGCTCAGGTCACAATCTTGTGGTCCATGAGTTCGGGTCTGTGCTGACAGCCTAGAGCCTGAGGCCTGCTTCAGATTCTGTGTCTCCCCCTCTCTCTCTGCCCCTCACCCATTCACACTCTGCCTCTTTCTCAAAAATAAACATTAAAAAATTTTAAGAACTCAAACATTCACATACATGCACACGTGCACACATATACACATATGCACTACATTTCATCGTTTTCAAGACCCATTTGTTTTGCAGTTTAACATCTCTGAAACTGAGATGCATCTTCCAATCAATGGAGTATCATGGTTTAGTTGACAGCATCTTTTCCCTGATTATTGGTACGGAAAGAAATTGTGCATATTAAAATCTACAGTATCTTCAACTTGATGTGTGTGTGAGAGAAGAGAGAGAGAGAGAGAGAGAGAGAGAGAGAATGAATACTATCTCATCACAGTAAACATCTGAAAGAATATATTGACTACTTATTCCACTTACCTTAATAATTGCTTTTATCAACTTTTTTGTACCATTATTAAATGTACAATTTAATGGTATTAATTTTCACCACTAATTATTTCCAAAACTTTTCATCACTCCAAACAGAATTCTGTAATCATTAAGCTATAACACCTTATTCTCTTAAGCCCTGGTAACCGTATGTATGTATGTATGTATTTTGAAGTATAATTAACATACAATGTTATATTAAAGCATAATGATGTATGACATGATTCAACAATTCTGTACATTATGCAGTGCTCACCAAATGAAGGTAGTCACCATCTGTCATCGACAGCATTATTACAATGTTGTTGACTACATTTCCTATTCTATACTTAAATAATTTTTTTAATGTTTATTTCTGAGAGAGAGAGAGAGGGAGGGAGAGAGGGAGAGAGAGAGAGACAGAGTGCAAGCGGAGGAGGGGCAGAGAGAGAGGGAGACACAGAATCCGAATCCTATGCTATACTTTTCATTTCCATGACTTATTTCTTTTGTAACTGGAAGTTTGTTAAGTACCTCTTAATCCCCTTTAGCCACTTCACTCATCTTCCTGCCCAACTCCCCTGTATTTTTTCTCTGTATTTAAGAGTCTTGTTTTTTTGTTCATCTCTTTTTCTTTTTGTTCATTTGTTTTGTTTCTTAAATTCCACATATGAGTGAAATCATATGGCATTTGTCTTTCTCTGTCTGGCTTATTTCACTTAGCATATGTCCTCTAGGTCCATCCACATTGTCGCAAATGGCAAGATCTTATTCTTTTTTTATGACTAATATTCCTGTGTGTGTGTGTGTGTGTGTGTGTGTATCTTCTTTACCCATTCACCTACAAATGGACACTTCGATTGCTTCTGTATCTTGGCTCTAGTAAATAACACTGCAATAAATGTAGGGATGCATGTATCTTTTTGAATTAGTGTTTTCATTTTCTTTGGGTAAATATCCAGTAGCAGAATTACTGGATCATGTGGTATTTCTTTTTTTGTAATTTTATTTTTTTAAATTTACATCAAAATTAGCATGTAGTGAAACAATGATTTTTAGGAGTAGATTCCTTAATGCGCCTTACCCATTTAGCCTGTCCCCCCTCCCACAACCCCTCCAGTAACCCTCAGTTTGTTCTCCATATTTATGAGTCTCTTCTGTTTTGTCCCCCTCATGGTTTTTATATTATTTTTGTTTCCCTTCCCTTTATGTTCATCATTTTGTCTCTTAAAGTCCTCATATGCGTGAAGTCATATGATTTTTGTCTTTCTCTGCTTGACTAATTTCACTTAGCATAATACTTTCCAGTTCCATCCACATAGTTGCAAATGGCAAGATTGTATTCTTTTTGATTGCCAAGTAATACTCCATTGTATATATTGTATACAATATATATTGTATACATATATATATATATGGTGGTATATATATATGTGTGTGTATATATATATATATATATATAGTGGTATATATATATATATATATAATCACATCTTCTTTATCCATTCATCCATCGATGGACATTTGGGCTTATTCCATACTTTGGCTATTGTTGATAGTGCTGCTATAAACATGGGGGTGCATGTGTCCCTTCATAACAGCACACCTGTATCCTGTGGATAAATGCCTAGTAGTGCAATTGCTGGGTCATAGCAACTAAAACTATTTTTAGTTTTTTGAGGAACCTCCATACTGTTTTCCAGAGTGGCTGGACCAGCTTGCATCCCCACCAACAATGCAAAAGAGATCCTCTTTCTCCGCATCCTCGCCAACATCTGTTGTTGCCTGAGTTGTTAATGTTAGCCATTTTGACAGGTGTAAATTGGTCTCTCATTGTGGTTTTGATTTGTATTTCCCTGATGATGAGTGATGTGCATTTTTTCATGTGTCAGTTGGCCATCTGGATGGCTTCCTTGGAGAAGTGTCTATTCATGACTTTTGCCCATTTCTTCACTGGATTATTTGTTTTTTGGGTGTTGAGTTTGGTAAGTTCTTTATAGATTTTGGATACTAACCCTTTATCTGATATGTCATTTGCAAATATTTTCTTCCATTCTGTCGGTTGCTTTTTAATTTTACTGATTGTTTCCTTTGCTGTGCAGAAGCTTTTTATTTTGATGAGGTCCCAGTAGTTCATTTTTGCTTTTGTTTCCCTTGCCTCCAGAGACGTGTTGAGTAAGATTGCTGCAGGCAAGATCATGTGGTGTTTCTATTTTTAATTTTTTGAGAAATCTCCAAGCTGTTCTCCATAGGGGCTGTACTAATTTATATTTCCACAACAGTGCTTGAGGGTTCCTTTTTCTTCACATCCTCACCAATACTTATTTCTTGTTTTTATTCTAGCCATTCTGGCAGGTGTAAAATGATGATACCTCATTGGAGTTTTGAATTGCATTTCCCTGATGATTAGTGATGTTGAATATCTTTTCATGTGTCTATTGACCATCTGTATGTCTTCTTTGGAAAAATGTCTATTCAGGTCCTCTCCCCATTTTTAGATTGGATTATTTGGGATTTTTTGGTGTTAAGTTGTATAAGTTCCTTATATAGTTTGGATATTAACCCCTTATTGGATATATCATTTGCAAATATCTTCTCTCATTCAGTAGGTTGCTTTTTCATTTTGTTGGTTTCCTTCACTGTGCAAAAGCTTTTTATTTTGGAATAGTCTTAGTAGTTTATTTTTGCCCTTGCCTGAAGAGACATATCTAGAAAAATGTTTCTATGGCTGATATCAAGAGAATACTGCCTATGTTTTTTTCTCTAAGAGTTTTATGACTTCATATCTCACATTTAGGTCCTTAATCTATTTTGAGTTTATTTTAGTGTATAGTGTAACAAAGTTGTCCAATTTCATTCTTTTATAAGTAGCTCTTCAGTTATCCCCAAACCATTTGTTGAGAAGACTTTTTCCCACTGCATATTCTTGCTTCCTTTGTCATAGATTAATTGACCATATAAACACAGGTTTATTTCTGGAATCTCTGTTCTTTTCTGTTGATCTGTGTGTCTATTTTAGTGCCAGTACCATAATTCTTTCATTACTGTACTTTTGTAGTGTGTCCTGAAATTTGGGATTGTGATACCTCCAGCTTTGTTCTTTTTTCACAAGATTGCTTTGGCTATTTGGTGTCTTTTGTGGTTCCATACAAATTTTAGGATTATTTGTTCTAGTTCTGTGAAAGTTGCTCTTTGTATTCTGATGGGGATTGCATTAAATTTGTGGATTACCTTTGGTCACACAGACATTTTAAGAATATTCGTTTTTCTAATTCATGAACATAAAATATTTTTTCATTTGTGTCATTCTCAATTTCTTTCATCATTTTTTATAGTTTTTAGCATATAGATCTCTTACCTCCTTGGTAAAGTTTAAATCTAGGTATTTTATTATTTTTGATGCAATTGTAAATGTGATTGTTTTCTTAATTTCTCTTTCTGCTGCTTCATTATTAGTGTATGGAAATTCAATAGACTTATGTATATTAATTTTGTATCTGTAACTTTCTGGAATTCATTTATCAGTTCTTGTAGTATTTGAGGGGAGCCTTTAAGCTTTTCTATATATAGTATCATGTCATCTGCATAGTAAAAGTTTTACTTTTTCTTTACCAATTTGGATGCCTTTTTCTTGTCTGATTGCTGCAGCTAGTGTTTCTAGTACCATGTTGAATAAAGTGGTAAGAGTGGATATCCTTGTCTTGTTCCTGATATTAAGGTAAAGGCTCTCAGTTTTCACCATTGACTATGATATTAGCCATAGGGTTTTTATACGGCCTTTATTCTGTTAAGGTGTGTTCCCTCTAAGCTTACTTTGTGGACTTTTCATCATGAATAGATGTACTTTGCCAAATGCCTTTTTTTTGTACCTTTTGAAATGACCATGTGGTTTTTATCCTTTTTTAAATTAATTAATTTTTTAATTAATTAATGTGATGTATCATATTCCAGGAATAAATTCCACTTGATTGTGGTGAATGATTTTTTAAAAATGTATAGTTGAATTTATTTGCTAATATTTTATTGAGGTTTTTTTGCATTTATGTTCGTCAGAAATATTATAGTTTTCTTTTTCTGTGGTGTCTTTGTCTGGTTTTGGTAATAGGGCTATCCTGGTCTTGTAGAATGAATTTGGAAACTTTCCTTCTTGTTCTATTTTATGGAGTAGTTTGAGAATAATAGGTATTAATTCCTCTTTAAATGTTTGTAAATTTGTCTGTGAAGACATCTTGTCCTGGACTTTTGTTTTTTGGGAGTTTTTTGATTACTTATTCAATTTCTTTGCTGGTGATCAATCTGTTCAAATTTTCTATTGCTTCCTGATTCAGTTTAGGATGATTATATGTTTGTAGGAATTTGTCCATTTTTTCTAGGTTGTCCAACTTGTTGGCATGTAATTTTTATGATATTCTCTTTGTATTTCTGTGGGTTGGTTGTTAGTTCTCTTCCTTTATTTCCAATTTTATTTCAGTCCTCTCCTTTTTTCTTCATGAGTCTAGCTAAAGGTTTATCAATTTTGTTTCTCTTTTCAAGAAACCAGTTTCTGGTTTCACTGATCTTTTTCATTGTTTTATAGTCTCTATTTCATATCCTTCTGCTATAAACTTTAATCTAATCTTCCTTCTACTGGATTTAGGCTTTGTTATTTTCTTAAGCATCTTTAGGTATAAGTTTAGGTTGTTTATTTGATGTTTTTTCTGGTTTCATGAGATAGGCCTGTATTGCTATGAACTTCCCTCTTAAAACTGCTTTGCTCCATCCCCCAAATTTTGAGCCAGTGTGTTTTCATTTTCATTTGTTTCCATGTATTGTTTGATTTTCTCTTTGATTTTTTGGTTAATCCATTCATTGTTTCATAGCATGTTATTTAACCATCATGTATTTGTGTTCTTTCCAAATTATTTTCCCTGTAATTGATTTTTAGTTTCATACTGTTGTGGTAGGAAAAGATGCATGATATGATTTTAGTCATCTTGAATTTATTGAGACTTTTTTGTGGCCTAAAATGTGATCTATCCTGGAGAATATTCTATATGCTCTTGAAAAGAATATGTATTAATTTGTTTTTGGATGGAATGTTCTTTATATATTTGTCAGGTTCATCTGGTCTAATGTGTTGTTTAAAGCTGCTGTTTCCTTGTTGATTTCCTGTCTGGATGATGTATCCATTGATGTAAGTGGGGTGTTTAAGTCCACTACTATTACTGTATTTTTGTCAATTTCACCTTTTATTTCTGTTAATATTTTTTATGTCTTTAGGTGCTCTCATGTTGAGTGAATAGATATTTACAATTGTTACATCCTCTTGTTGGACAGTTCCCTTTATCATTACACAGTGTACTTCTTTGTCTCTTGCTACAGTCTTTGTTTTAAAGTCTATTTTGACCAATATGAGTACTGCTATCCAGCTTTATTTTCACTTCCATTTGCATGGTACATATTTTTCCATCCTTTCACTTTCAATCTGCATGTGTCTTTAGCTCTTAACTGAGTCCCCTGTAAGCAGCATATACAAGGACTCTGGTCAAGATGGTGGAGTAGGAGGATCCTGAGCTCACCTTGTCCCTTGAGCACATTGAGATAGCAGCTACACTTGTATAACTAACCCTGAAAGTGACCCAAAGCCTGGAAGAAGAGACCTTCCACATATAATTGTAGAGAGGAGACCACATTGAGAAGGCTAAGAAGGGCAGCAACTTGGTCAGGAACCAAACTCCTGGTGAGACTAACCATAAACAGAAGGAACACCACAAGCACAGAGAAGCAAAAGGAGCAGACCCCACATCAGGCACTTCAGGCATGGGGAACCCACACGGAGAAGACAAGTCTCCATATAATTTAGGATTTAACTAGGGTTTAACTTTGTGTGTTTTAAAAATTGGGTGGGGGTGGGGTGTTTAACTCTGGATAATTTAAAAATAAGTGCACTTATTTCTGGGAGAACTATAGGAAATTGAGTCTCTGCCTTTAAAGAGCCAGCATAACCTGCCTGAGACACAGCATAGAATGAGCAACCTGAAAAGCATCTAAGGTATCAGTGAAGGAGATTTATTTACTAATCTCAGAACGTGTGCTGGATGGGCAGGGATTTTTATAAGACTTCTTAAGAATAAAAGTGCTGATGGATGCCTTCTTTTCCCCTCCTTCATCTAGATAGCTGAACACTTTTGGGAATTAGCACGAACACTCTCCACCTATCTTGCTAGCACCACATGATTCACCCCTTGTTCCCCTGGGGACCCACCCCATCCAACTTGTGTGCCTCAGCATGTGTCCTGTCAAGGTGGTCCCTGCTTTGGCACACCTTGTAAGCAGCCCTGGCAGGGACTGGCACCACTCCAAAGTGATGCCCACCTTAAGGAGAAGAGGAGATAACCACACACACCAATGAACATGAGCCTTTTAGCTGGAAGCACAGGGAGAATGTCCTGCAGTTTGGTGTAACTGCAGTCCCAGTAGATGGACTGAGAGCAGATACCTGGTCTAGTTGCAGGCTCTGCTAACAAATGAAAACTGTTCAGGGGGCAATTCAGGGAGAGTGCCCTGCAGTTTGGTGTGCACACAACTTCAGCAGACAGACTGAGTACAGAAAGGTAGACTGATGGATGACATTATCCAACTATGAGCCCATGTTGGTCTCAAACCTTCCCCTTAACAGTGCAGGGACCAAACCTTGCTCAGCATGCCCACAGCAGACAAAGTGGGCCATTGCAGATAACTGAACTGAAGGCAAACCTAATGCACAGTAGGGTGCCTGTGTTAAGGTGCATGAAATCCACATAGAAGACACGCCTTAAGCAACTGGCTCTGGTGAACAGGGGGCATTGTGCTATAGGGTACCAGAGGACCACTTCATTAGGTCACTACTTTTGACATCAGGAAATGTAGCTGACCTTCCTAATACATAGTAACAAACACAGACAAAATGAGGAGAGAGAGGAATATGTCCCAAATGAAAGAACAAGACAAAGGCACAGCAAAAAAGCTAAGGGAAATAGAGGTAAGCAATATGTGTGATAAAGAATTCAAAGTAATGGTCATAAGGATACTGGACTTCAGAAAAGAGTGGACGATCTCAGTGAGACTTTCAACAAAGAGATAGAAAATATAGAAAAGAACCAGTCAGAGATGAATAATTCAATAACTGAAACAAAAAATACACTAGAGGAAATCAATAGCAGATTGGAGAATGAAGAAAAATCAACCAGTGATCTGGTAGGCTAATGGAAAGCAATTAAGCTGAACAGCAAAAAGCAAAAAGAATAGTAAAAATTGAGACTAGGTTAAGGGAACTCAGCAACATCATAAAAAATAATAGCATTTGCATTATAAGGATTCCAGAAGGAGAATAGAGAGAAAAGGGGGCAGAAAACTTATTTGAAAAATAATAGCTGAAAATATCCTTAATCTGGGGAAGGAAATATCTAAATCCAGGAATCACAGAGAGCCCCTAACAAAACTAACCCAAGGAGGTCAATACCAAGGCACATAATAATCAAAATAGTAAAAAGTAGTGATAGAGAATTTTAAAAGCAGTAGGAGAAAAGAAAACAGTTACATATAAGGGAAACCCCATAAGGCTATCAGTTGAATTCTTCAGCAGAAACATTGCAGGCTAGAAGGGAGTGGTATGATATATTCAAAATGCTGAAAGGAAAAAATCTGAAGCCAAGAATACTTTATCTAGCAAGGATATCTTTCAGAATAGAAGGAGAGATAAACTGTTTCCCAAACAAACAAAACTAAAGGAGTTCATCCCCCATTAAACCACTCTTACAAGAAATGTTAAAAGGAATTCTTTGGATGGAAAGAAAAAACCATAACTAGAAGAAAATTATGAAAGGGAAAATTTTTTCAGGTAAAAGCAAATATATAGTAATAGATTAATCACTAATGTATTAGTGCTTTTAGAATATATTCAAACTTAAGCAATCATCAACTTAATATAGACTGCTATATGCATATGTTGTTATATATTAACATGGTAATGGTAACCACAAATCAAAAACCTATAACACAAAAAAAATAAAGGAATTTAAGCATAACACTAAAGAAAAGCATCAGACCACAAGGAAGTAAATAAGAGAAAAAGAGAGGAAAAGAACTAGAAAAAAATCAGAAAACAAGTAATAAAATGGCAATCAGTACATACATATCAATAATTACTTTAAATGTAAATGGACTGAATGTCCCAATCAAGAGATACACAGTGAGTGAATAAAGAAGCTATTCAATTATTTTACATTTATTTTTTTAATGTATCTTAGAGATCACTGAACCCAATGTCTTCATTCCACTGATGAAGAAATGGGCCTCAGGTATTAGGTTACTTTGTTCCCATCACATGGTTTTGGGGAGCAGTGGTCTGAATGAGCCTACAGAGCACATCTATGTGTTCATCACTTCCCACAAATTATTTACAAATTACAGTGTGTTGGGGGCCCCAGAAATGGGATATGTTTAGAGCTGGAAGGACCAAGAGTGATGAGAGCTGCGCCCTGTGGAAAAGTGCCCCTTGGTAACTTACTTCACAGAACAAGAAAGAAAATGGAGGATAGAGACACTGATCATGGCCTAGAGCAATCAGTATTAGTGTGGTTTGATTTTTCTGACTGGACATCTTTCTCTTTCCTCCCTCCCTCTTTCTTTCTTCTTTCTTTCTTTCTTTCTTTCCCTTACTTTCTTTCTTTCTTCCTAAATGTCTGTGAGAGTTATGATAAGATAGTGAATTTAGAAGCATCAATGATGGCAGCAGAGTAGGAGGGTGCTAGGCTCATCTCATCCCATGAACACAACTAGATGACTATCAGATTAATCCTATATACCTCAGAAATCAGCCTGAAGACTGACAGAACAAACTCTGCAGCTAAAGGGAGAGAAGAGGCCACATCAAAGAAGGTAGAAAGTGCAGAGATGTGGTTTAGGGGAGAGATGGGTTGTAGGTGCTGTTGAGAAGAAGGGGTTGTGGTTGTGGAGAAGAGCTAGAGAGAGGAGCACCCAGGAGAACACACAAAGATAACATTTCCCCACAGTCATTGGCTTGGAAAATGAGAGGGGCTGGTTTTTGTAAGTTTTTGCAACTAGCAGGGCTTAAAGCCTGGAGTGTAAAGGTCAGTGGCTTGGCTAGGGTAGAGCCCAGAGGGCACTGCCCTGCTTCCGGAGAGAAGGCAAGCAAACAACCTGGGGGCAGAGTGGAAACAGTGATCTGCAGAACACCTGGGGTACATAGTGAGGAAATTATTCACTCATCTTGGAGAGAGTCGCTGGGAGGCAATGTTCACAGAGATGTCTCTCTTGGAACAGGAGAGCTGGCTAGCATCATTTCCCTCCTCCATACCTCAGCATAAACACAGAGCCACCTGAGGGAAGCAGCTCAGCATGATACTGGCTGCTTAACTTCTTTACACCCAGCCCCATTCCCCTGTGCTCTGGTAGGACTGCCCTACTCAGTCAAGCTTACCTCCATTCCAGTGTGGTGGTCCCCTCCCCCAGAAGATCAGCCTGGGCCCCTGTCCACACTGTGTCTTCCAAACAGAGAGTTCTGTGGGGCCTCAATTCTGGTGGAGATGGTGTCAGGTCTCATTTCACAAGCAGACCAACTTAAGTATGCTTCAAGTAAAAAATGTTCTTGTTGAAAAAACAAACAAATAAAAACAAAAACTAAAACAAAAGGATGCAGTTGTTTATGTGTCTGAAAGGTTAGGTAAGATACTGTTTGAGAAGTTTCCATTTAATTTTTAAAATTTGGAGTCGATGTTGACCTGGACACAAGCAGATTTGGTGGCATTGGAGGACACTGAAGGCAGATTGCATTTGGTAGGTGAATAAATGTAAGGTGAGGAAAGAAAGGCAACAAACATGGACCTCTGTTTCTACCAGTATGGTTATGAAGAAAAAAAGAAAAACCAATATGGTATCCAGAGAAATAGATTAATAAAGATTTTGTTTAATAATAAAAAAAGATAGTGAATTTAGTTATCCCTTTGTATGATTCTTGCCTTCTTGGTCACAGAAGAGATAACTGTTATCCTGTGTTCTCTCCCTACACTTGTGGGGATGAGCCAGAGTTGCACTTATTTAAGTGTAGAGTTGGGTTCAAGTGGCCTGAATGAGACAGAATGGCCATCTTTTTCCCTCCTGAAGGCTATGAAATTGTCCCACCTCATTTTTAGTTCTCTCACTACAATTGATATTGCATCCTCCCTTCCCCACAATTTTTGCTTTCTCCTATTTGAATGATATTCTGATCATCCTCACATCAAATTGGGATATATCTGAATAGTGCTCTCAGGGTCTCTTGTTCAGTGACACTCTTTTTTCAGCCTTGGTACTGCCATTTTAGCCATGTGATTTTGGGAATTTTTTTTAAGTTTATTTATTTTTATTTTGGGGGAGGTGAGGGGCAGAGAGAGAGGGAGCAAGAGACTCTCAACCAGATGTCATCACAGAGCCCAATGTGGGGCTCGATCCCACAGATCATGGGATCTTGACCTGAGTCAAAATCAGAAGAGTTGGAAGGTTAATGGACTGAGCCACTCCGGTGCCCTGATTTGGGGAATCTTGAACTGTAGTTTGCACTATGGCATAGTTTGCATTATCACACATAGGGCTTTTGAGTAAATTAAATGTAATAATGCACATAAAGTCTTTTCATTTCTTGATGTCAGACACAACCAATATTGAAAAAAAATGGTAGCTACTTTGATTATTTTCTTGTGGTAGCCACCCTTCTCCTTCATCAAGTGCAATATTATAATTTTTCACCAGTATAGCAAATTTATTCTATATATATTTATAGCTTTTAACAGTAATTAGTGGTATTTGTGTGATTTTAAGTTGTTACTCCCCCCAGAGTGTTTTTATTCTTTACTTCAATTTTTTTTCAGACTGTAATGACCCTTTTTATATTGAAATAAGTTATGTGAAGTAATTTCATGAGGTGTGTTGGTGGAGAGGTGCAGAGGAATGTCATCATATCCACGTTCTCTCCTACTTCCATCTTCAGTTAAAGCTGATCCTATTGTCTACATAAGCTTTCCTCTGGTTCTAAATTCCC
Source organism: Panthera pardus (assembly GCF_024362965.1). Classification (NCBI taxonomy): domain Eukaryota; kingdom Metazoa; phylum Chordata; class Mammalia; order Carnivora; family Felidae; genus Panthera; species Panthera pardus. The sequence goes on from NW_026526788.1 coordinate 19,758,375, forward strand.
ACTTGTGCCAATACCAGTCTTGTGTACACTGATTCTACCTCTTGTCTTCCTGAAGGTCACTCTCATTTAACTCCTCTGTTCTAGAAAAGCATTCTAGGCTTTTACAGGCGGAGAAACTTTCTTTTTTAACTAGTACCTCCTTCCTTTCTGCTGATGATGGTACCCCAGCCAAACTACAACTCAGATGTTTCCATCTCAGATAACCCTTTCACATAGTTCAAATGCTCTTTAATGCTCTTTTTTTTCTCTCCACCTCTGTACAATAAAGCATACTCTTTTATTCATGAATTTTAAAATGATTTGGATCATAAACAATAAGTACAGGAGACTGTGATAAAACAACAGTATCCAGGAAAAGGAAGTTTCAAAGATTTTTGTATTTTTATCACTTTTACTCAGATTGTAAAAGTAATGCTTGGTGGCTTTAAAAGTTTGAAAGGGGCGCCTGGGTGGCTCAGTCGGTTAAGCAGCCGACTTTAGCTCAGGTCATGATCTCGCGGTCTGTGAGTTTGAGCCCCGCGTCAGGCTCTGTGCTGACAGCTCAGAGCCTGGAGCCTGTTTCAGATTCTGTGTCTCCTTCTCTCTCTGACCCTCCCCCGTTCATGCTCTGTCTCTCTCTGTCTCAAAAATAAATAAATGTTAAAAAAAAAAAGTTTGAAGAGTATAAAAATGTATTGAGGAAAAGAGAGTCTCATATAACCTCACCTACAAGAGACAACCACTGATAACAGTTTGGGGCATTTTGGTTCAGTTGTTTGTTTGTTTGTTTTCTGGCAATGTTAACTTCAGAGGTGTAATTAAGCATAATGGAGAACGGTTGGTTTCCTGAAACTCTAAAAAGCCTTTCAAAAAGCCCAGACCTACTTTTAAAAATCAGCATAAAGCTTCCAATAAAATCTGTTCTTCCTCCAACCAAGCATTCAAATACATAAAAAGAATTATTACTCAATTTACTGTTTTGTTTAATAATTACCACTTCTACAGTATTGTATTGTATTTTCTTAATAAACAAAATGGATTTCAGACTCACAATAGGTAACGAATCTTGAAATTAGTTGAAATCTTGAAATAGGGCCTAATCTTGAAATTTGTCCACCATTAAAATATTATTTCTGCAAGAAATGTGTACCAAAAAAGTTTTGGAAGATAATTTGGGAACAGTTAATATTTACTTCCAAGTGAATGCAGATTTTGGTCAGATGCAAGCAGAAAAGGACCAGATTTGGACCAGATTTCACTTTGTTAGGTGGTAAAGAAACCTGGCTTAGTATCAAGTTCTGGCTTAGATGACAAAACCTTGGGCAAATCATTAAACTTTGCTTGGTTGTTTGGATCTTGCTGGGTAATATTGTAGAGGATATCATCTTTATGCATGAATATTACATTGTGGCTGCCAGGAAGGAAACAAATAATGGCTTGAGAATGAAAAAGGGACTTTTTTTTTTAAGTCCAGTCAAGTTATTTTATTTTATTTTTCTTAATATGAAATTTATCGTCAAATTGGTTTCCATACAACATCCAGTGCTCATCCTAACAGGTGCCCTCCTCAATGCCCATCACCCACCCTCTGCTCCCTCCCACCCCCCATCAACCCTCAGTTTATTCTCAGTCTTTAAGAGTCTCTTATGGTTTGCCTCCCTCCCTATTTTTCCCCCTTCCCCTCCCCAACTTTTTTTCCCCCTTCCCCTCCCCCATGGTCTTCTGTCAAGTTTCTCAGGATCCACATAAGAGTGAAAACATATGGTATCTGTCTTTCTCTGTACGACTTATTTCACTTAGCATAACACTCTCCAGTTCCATCCACGTTGCTACAACGGGCCATATTTTATTCTTTCTCATTGCCATGTAGTATTCCACTGTGTATATAAACCACAATTTCTTTATCCATTCATCGGTTGATGGACATTTAGGATCTTTCCATCATTTGGCTATTGTTGAAAGTGCTGCTATAAACATTGGGGTACAAGTGCCCCTATGCATCAGCACTCCTGTATCCCTTGGGTAAATTCCTAGCAGTGCTGTTGCTGGGTCATAGGGTAGATCTATTTTTAATTTTTTGAGGAACTTCCACACTGTTTTCCAGAGTGGCTGCACCAGTTTGTATTCCCACCAACAGTGCAAGAGGGTTCCCGTTTCTCCACATCCTCTCCAGCATCTATAGTCTCCTGATTTGTTCATTTTGGCCACTCTGACCGGCGTGAGGTGATATCTCAGTGTGGTTTTGATTTGTATTTCCCTGATGAGGAGTGACGTTGAGCATCTTTTCATGTGCTTGTTGGCCATCTGGATATTTTCTTTAGAGAAGTGTCTATTCATGTCTTCTGCCCCTTTCTTCACTGGATTGTTTTTCAGGTGTGGAGTTTGGTGAGTTCTTTATAGATTTTGGATACAGCCTTTTGTCTGATATGTCATTTGAAAATATCTTTTCCCATTCTGTCAGTTGCCTTTTAGTTTTGTTGATTGTTTCCTTTGCAGTGCAGAAGCTTTTTATCTTGATGAGGTCCCAATAGTTCATTTTTGCTTTTAATTCCCTTGGTTTTGGAGATGTGTCAAGTAAGAAATTGCTGTGGCTGAGGTCAGACAGGTTTTTTCCTGCTTTCTCCTCTGGGTTTTGATTGTTTCCTGTCTCACATTCAGGCCCTTCATCCACTTTGAGTTTATTTTTGTGAATGGTGTAAGAAAGTGGTCTAGTTTCATCCTTCTGCAGGTTGCTGTCCAGTTCTCCCAGCACCATTTGTTAAAGAGTCAAGTTATTTTAGAAAAAAGACTATTTTAGGGCTAAAACTGTCAAAGGGCAGCAAATTAAAAACAACTGAGTCATACACGCAACAAAAGTGAAAACCTTTTCAAAGGCAGCATGGTCTGCATTTTTGCACTTTTCTCTGCACACTGGTTATCTCTGCTCTCCCAGAATTTTGACTTATAGGTAGTTGATCACTCTGGCCATGAGCTGGACACTGACTCAGATTTTAATGTCCTTTGAAACTTGGTTTCCCCAGCTAATTAATCTAGTCTTTCAGTGTCCCAATTTCAAATTTACTGGATGCAAAAATCTGATTGGCCCAGGTTGTGTCAAATGCCCATCTATCATCCAATGACTTGTGATAAGAGATGCAGTAGCTACTGGGAGTGGAAGTAGATTCTCTTGGAAAAAGTTGTGGCAGCAATGGCTGCCATCTTTGATATAACTTAAGAGAAATAAAATGGGGCTTTATATATTCTAGTTCTACTTCTTCTTTGGAGGGTTTTTATTTTATTTTAATTCAAGTCAACAAATAATCAAATCTCTTCAATTCTAAGACATCTTTTTTTCAATTTTTTTCAAAATTTAATGTATGTGATATCCAGTCATGCCTCACAATCAATGTGTTCATTTGATAGTTTATGTTGTAGTATTTCTCCTTCTTCCGCCTCGACAGCCAAAAACTATTATTAAACTGGTGAGATTTTAAAACCAAGGAATTACCAAATATATTATTGACAGAAAATCAATTGCTCTCCATGGAGGTCATAATAAAGTTGCCACTAGATATTGGGCTGGGTTAGAAGGTGGGGAAATATTCCTCTATCTTATTTCCACCACCCCTTAAGTCCTGCACCAAAAGAAAAAAGACACTGTATTCCTCTTTGCTGTAAGAAACGAAGTCCACGGAAGAGCCTGAGGTGGTCTCAGGATGTATAGCCCTGGGAAGCAAACACTTATTTTATAGAATAATAACTATCTTTGCTGACTGAACAGGAAGTAGACACTAGAGCACAAAATGTAGCTTTGTATGCATCCAAGTTCCAGGTAATTGCCTTGTCTAATTTACTCAGAAATTTAAGAAAAGAATGCTTCCTTTGGAACTGAAGTTCTTTCTACTTGGTTTCAGCCCAAAGGTGAGAATTTTTGGAGGTTAAATCTTTTCAGATGTTTTCTGAGGTGTACAAAGAGGAAAAGCTAAGTCATTCTCTGTTATGCATACTTCTAGCTTCTGTTACCCAAATGTGTTTAAACTTTAATATTTTTATTCTAGTTTGAGAATCCACGATGTGCTCAAAAAGTAGCTTATGGAAAAAAATTCATCTCAAATCAGTCCTGAAAATAGTTATATTTGCACTTGCTTAGAAGTAAACTTTTCAAACTATGTGAGAGGTATACATAAGATACGCCTATATATAGAAACTCATCAATTGAAAAACTGGCAGAGAGAATCTGTTAAAGTTGCAGAAAAAAACCTTGAATCAAGTTAAAAATATATAGTTAACCTTTAAAGCATACATGGATTGGAAAAACAGAGCACTCACACTAATTATTAAGACTGCACTATATAGTGGGTCAACTTTGATGTGTATGGTTGCTTAAATTGCTTGTTCTTTCTCATTTATAAGAGGATCATAATAAAAGAATCTATTTCAAAAAATTGCTGTGAGCAATAAATAAATCAGGTAATAAATATAAAGCACATACAATAGTGAGTGACACATTGTAAGCTATCAATAACTATTTTCTATTAATTACACTAAAACGACCTTAAGCACATAACATTTAATTAAGAACTAGACATTGCCGTTTTAGTGATCACTCAGATTTTAACTCATCATTTTCAAACTCAGTAACATCTTTTTTTTTTTACATTTTTTGTTTTTTTTAATTTTCTTTTTTCTTTTTTAAAATTTACATCTAAATTGGTTAGCATATAGTGAAACAATGATTTCAGGAGTAGATTCCTTAATGCCCCTTACCCATTTAGCCCATCCCCCCTCCCACAACCCCTCCAGCAACCCTCTGTTCACCATATTTATGAGTCTCTTCTGTTTTGTCCCCCTCCCTGTTTTTATATTATTTTTGTTTCCCTTCCCTTATGTTCATCTGTTTTGTCTCTTAAAGTCCTCATATGAGTGAAGTCATATGATATTTGTCTTTCTCTGACTAATTTCACTTAGCATAATACCCTCCAGTTCCATCCACGTAGTTGCAAATGGCAAGATTTCATTCTTTTTGATTGACGAGTAATACTCCATCGATGGATGAATGGATAAAGAAAATGTGGTATATCAATAGCATCTTTTTTATTTCAGTGATTTCAAGTTTTTCCTTGCAGTGAGTACAAGTTCTCCCTGCCAAATTGCAGATAGATTGGACGATTTGAAAGTGGGAGAGTTTTTGAGTATGAGCATTCCATATGCACAGTAAAAATTCCATGATTCTCACTAGACCATACATTTGGAGATACTCTTCTGACATTTGATATGGAAAACAAATCAAAACAAAAGATGACTCATGTCGGAACAGTAGATTCTGTTGGCTCCTGGGCCCATCAGTGCTCCCCAGTCTCCTAACTCCAGTGTTAGCTTTGCCTAAGAACTAAAAAAGCATAGGTATCACTAATACCACCATTTAAAGAACTTTAAATTGTTTAATACATTTATTTTGTATGATGTATGGAACAAGGCAGCCACTGAATTTGATCAATGTGTTAATAAATGAAGGACAAATTTCCACTACAGATGAATGTTGATTTCCTATCATATATGTTCCTAAAATTTATGCTATATATTATTTTTTTACTAAATGGAATACGTGCAGTATTGCCTTTTCATAGACATAGTTTCAGATAACTTTACTTGTCTACAAACATTTAAAACTTAAGGTTTAAAGTGTTTTTTCCCTTTTCTAATTTTGTGAACTACTAACCCTCTCTCTGTCAAGAAGTTCATGATATGTGGGCATCTCTTTTGAATTAGAATAACCAGCTCCTCCAATTTTAATTTCCAAGTGAAAGGTTGTCTTAAAGTAGGGGCATACTTATAAATATATTAATTTCACCATTATAAGGCAAATAGAAAACAAATTTCAAATGTACATAATGTCTCAAGTATTATAACCTAAAAATTTGTGGTTAACAACAGTATCATCCTGACAAAATAAAAGATGAAAATTTGGGGTAAAATTTCTTAAATGTAACAAAAAACCTTGTTACATTTATGACACAAAACCAGGGTATCTATTTTCACTTGGCATAAATAATATGTATTGGCTGGCTAGCAATAGTTGTAATTATGTGGTACACAAGAAAGAATTCTGCTGATGCCAAAAACAGAAAAATGGGTGAAGCAGACCAGAAACCATGCATTGGGTAAACAGATTCTTAGACAAGTGAATTTAGCTGATTTTAAGAAAGCAATTTCTTTTACTTTCAGTTTTATGAGCTTTATGAATAGATCCAAACTCTTTATTTAAAAAAATTGAAGTACTAAGGGTGAGTGTCACATATTTAATTCCATGAAATTGTGTAGTCACATGTTTAACAGAACAAATTGACTACACTTCGGATACTATTTTCAGGACTTTAAATACTAACCAACTTAAAGCTAATCTTTGTGTAAGTTATAAAACAGGATAGGGAGCTGGTTGGGTCTCTGAATTATGACATTGATATCTTGAGGGTTTTGTCTGTTTGTTTGTTTGTTTGTTTTTAACTTCTTGAGAGAAAAATTGAAGTCAATTTAATTCTCTTCGCTAGGAAGACGCATAATAATTATGATTTTAAAAAGTGATCATCTGGGACAAAATGTATATGTATATGTTTAAAGTTCAAAATTTCAGATAATCTGTATTTTCTTAGAAGATAAAGTAGAAAATACAAATAAGCACCCTCCCAATTTTTATTCTATAATCTTATTTACCCAGAGATAATCACTGTTATTGGTTAATTTTAATACATATACATCTATACCTTCATTCCCCCACCATTTAAAAAATAGCATTTATTTATTTTTTATTTAACTTAAAAAAACTTTTTAAAATTTCAGTATAGTTATCATATAGTGTTATATTAGTTTCAGATGCACAATACAGTGATTCAACAATTCCATACAACACTCAGTGCTCATCACAAGTGTGTACTCCTTAATCTCCATCACCTATTTAACCCATTCCCTCAACCTGCTCTCTGGTAACCATCAGTTTGCTCTCTATAGTTAAGAGTCTTTCTTGGTTTGTCTCTCACTCTCTTTTTTCCCCCTTTCTTCCTTTATTTTATTTCTTAAATTACACACGAGTGAAATTATATGGTAATTATCTTTCTCTGATGGATTTATTTCACTTAGAATAATACTGTCTAATGCAAGATTTTATTCTTTATTATGGCCTAATAATATTCCATATCATATATATATATATATATATATATATATATATATCTCACATCCTCACATCTTTATTCATCTGTTAATAGACACTTGGGCTGCTTCCATAATTTGGCTATTGTAAATAGTGGTGCTATAAACATAGAGGTGCATGTATTTCTTTGAATAACTGTTTTTGTATTTTAGGAGTAAATTGCTGCATTGTGAGGTAATTCTATTTTTAACTTTTTGAGGAACTTCCATACTGTTTTCCACAGTGGCTGCACCAGTTTGCATTCCCACCAACACACATGAGGGTTCCTTTTTCTCCACATCCTCACTGACACCTGTTGTTTCTTGTGTTGTTGATTTTAGCTAATGGAGGTGAGGTGATATCTCACTGTAGCTGTGATTTGCATTTCCCTGAAGGTAAGTGATGATGAACATCTTTTCATGTGTCTGTTGGCCACCTGGATGTCTTTTTTGGAGAAATGTCTGTTCATGTGTTCTGCTCATTTTTTAATTGGATTATTAAATTTTGGGGTTTGGAGTTTTATAAGTTCTTTACATATTTTGGGTACTAACCCTTTATTGGATACGTCATATGAAAATATTTTCTCCCATTCAGTGGGTTGCCTTTTAGTTTTGCTGACTGTTTCCTTTGCTGTGCAGAAGCTTTTTATTTTGATGTAGTCTCAATATTTTAATTTTGCTTATATTTACCTTACATTAGGAGAAGTATCTAGAAAAATATTACTACAGCCTATGTCAGAGACATTACTTCCTATGTTCCTTTCTAGGATTTTTAAGGTTTCAGGTATCACATTTAGGTCTTTAATCCAATTTGAGTTTATTTTTGTGCATAGTATAATAAAGTGGTCCAATTCATTCTTTTGTATGTAGCTGACCAGTTTCTCCAACACAATTTTTTGAAGAGACAGTCTTTTTTCCATTGGATATTCTTTTATGCTTCAACAAATATTAATTGGCCATACAGTTGTGAGTTTATTTCTGGGCTTTCTATTCTGTTCTATTGATTTATGTGTCCTTTTTTTTTCTTGTGCTAATATCACACTGTTTTGATTACTACACCTCTGTAGTATAACTTGAAGTCCAAAATTGTGATGCCTCCAGCTTTGCTTTCCTTTTTAAAGATTGCTTTGGCTATTTTGGGTCTTTTGTAGTTCCAAATGAATTTTAGGATTTTTTTTTCTAGCTCTATGAAAAATACTGCTGGTATTTTGATAGGGATTGCATTAAATGTATGTATTGCTTTGGTTAGTACAGGCATTTTAACAATATTTGTTTTTCAAATCCATGAACACGGAATGTCTTTCCATTTCTTTGTGTCATCTTCAAATTCTTTCATTCATGTTTTTATAGTTTTCAGAGTACTGTTTTTTTTTTTTTCCCCACCACCTCTTTGGTTAGGTTTATTCCTAACTTTCTTATTTTTGGTGCAATTGTAAATGGGATTGTTTTCTTAATTTGTCTTCTGCTGCTTCATTATAAATATGTAGAAATGCAATAGATTTCTGTACATTGATTTTGTATCCTGTGACTTTCAGGATTTCATTTATCAGTTCTAGTAGTTTTTAGGGGAGTCTTTAAGGTTTTCTATATATCTATATCATGGTATCTCTACCTAGTTAAAATTTTATTTCTTCCTTACCAATTTGGATGCCTTTTATTCCTTTTTATTGTCTGATTGCTGTGACTAGGACTTCTGATAGTATATAGAATAAAAGTGGTGAGAATTGGGATGCCTGGGTAGTTCAGTCGGCTTTGTGTCTGACTCCTGGCTTTGGCTCAGGTCAGGATCTCACAGTTTAGTGAGTTTAAGCCCCATGTCAGGCTCTGTGCTGGCACCACGGAGCCTGCTTGGGATTCTCTCCTCTCTCTCTAACCTTCCCCCACTCATGCTGTCTCTGTCTCTATCAAAATAAATAAAATAAACCTAAAAAGAAAGTGGTGAGAGTGGACATCTTTTTCCTGTTCCTGACCTTAGCGAGAAAGTTCTCAGTTTTTCCCCCTCTGAGTGTGATGTTCACTGTGGGTTTTGATATGGCCTTTAAAATGTTGAGGTATGTTCCTTCTAAACCTACTTTGCTGAGGGCTTTCATCATGAATTGATGTTGTACTTTGTCAAATGCTTTTTCTGCGTCTATTGAAATCATCATATGGTTTTCATCCTTTCTCTTATAGATGAGATGTATTATATTGATTGATTTCCAAATATTGAACCACCCTTGCATGCTGGGAATAAATCCCACTTGACTGTGGTGAGTGATTTTTTTAATGTATTGTTGGATTTGGCTTGATAGTATTTTGTTGAGGGCTTTTGCATCTATGTTCATCAGAGATATTGGCCTGTAGTTCTGTTGTTTTGTGGTGTCTTTATGTCATTTTGATGTCACAGTAATACCGGTCTCATGGAATGAATTTGGAAGTTTTCCTTCTGTTTTTTGGAATAGTGTGAGAAGAATCAGTTTTAATTCTTTAAATGTTTGGTAGAATTCACCGATGAAGCTACCTGGTCCTGAACTTTGGGTTCTTAGGAGTTTTTTGATTACTGATTCAATCTCTTTGCTGGTAATTGGCCTGTTCAAATTTTCTGTTTTTCTCCTATTTTACTTTTGGTATGTTATGTTTCTGGGTATGTATGCATTTCTTCTAGTTTGTCTAATTTGTTGACGTATGTTTTTTCATAATATTCTCTTACAGTTGTTGTGTTTCTGTGGTGTTGGTTGTTATTTCTCCTCTTCAATTTGTGATTTGTTTATTTGAATCCTTTCTATCCTTTTTTTTTGATGAGTCTATATAGAGGTTTATCAACTTTGTTGATATCCTCAAAGAACCATCTCCTGGTTTCCTTGATATGTTCTATTGTTTCTTTGGTTTCTATACCATTTATTTCTGCTCAAATCTTTATTTCCTGCCTTCTGCTGGTTTGGGTTTTGTTTGTTGTTCTTTTACTAGCTCTTTTAGGTATAAGGTAATGTTGTTGATTTGAAATTTTTCTTCAGAACAGATGCTTTCAACAGAACAAGATGCTTTTCTGTTGTCAGAAAAGATGCTTGGTATGACTTTGTTCTTTTGAATTTGTTGAGGCTTGTTTTGTGGCCTAATATATGATTTATTCTGGAGAATGTTCCATATGCACTTGAAAAGAATGTGTATTCCGCTGTTTTAGGGTGGAATATTTTGAATATATCTGTTAAGTTCATTTGGTCCAGTGTATCATTCAAAGCTGTTGTTTCCCTGCTGATTTTCTGTTTAGATTATCTATTTTTTTTAAAGTTTATTTATTTATTTTGAAAGTGTGTGTGTGTGTGTGTATGGGGGGGGAGGGTAGGGCAGAGAGAGAGAGAATCCTAAGCAGGCTCTATCAGTGCAGAGCCCGAAGTGGGGCTTGGTCCCACCAAACCATGAGACCTTGACCTGAGCCAAAGTCAGAAGCTTAACTGACTGAGCCACTCAGGTGCCCCTAATCTGTCCATTGATGTAAGAAGGGTGTTAAAGTCCCCTACTATTATTGTATTGCTATCAATTAGTTCCTTTCTGTTTGTTATTAACTATTTTATGTATTTGGGTGCTTCCATTATTGGTGCATTAATATTTACAATTGTCATAATCTTTTTGTTGAATTGTCTCCTTTATTATTATATAGTGTCTTTCTGTGTCTCTTTTTACAGACTTTGTTATAAAGTCTATTTTGTCCAAAATAAGTATTGCTATCCTGGCTTTCTTTTGACATCCATTTTCATGATAAATGTTTGTCCATTCCCTCACTTTCAATACAGATGTCTTTAGGTTTTAAATGAGTTTCTTTAGGCAGCATATGGATAGGTCTTGTGTTTTCATCCGTTCTGTCATCCAGTGTCTTTTGATTGGACATTTATTCCATTTACACTCAAAGTAATAATGGATATATATATATATATATATATGCACATATATATATCCATTTTTGTTACTTGTTTTGTGGTTGTTTTTGTACTTTTTCTCTGATGATCTCTTTCTTTCATGGTTTGTTAGTTTTCTTTAGTGATATACTTGGATTCCTTACTTTTTATGTTTTGCATATCTATTACTATTTTTTGATTTATGGTTACCGTTTGGTTTATATATAATATCTTCTGCATATAGCAGTCTATATAGGGGTGATGATCACTTTATTTTGAACTCAGGTTTTACTCCTCTCTCCTCCACATTTCAAATATTTAGTATCATATTTTACATCTTTTTATTCTGTGCTTCTCTTTACTTATTTCTACAGATATTCCTCAATTTTCTTTTGCATTCATCTTCTTCTCTACACTTAGTTGTGTAGCTTGTTATGCCATTCTTCCAAATGCTCTCTGGTTTAATTACTCAGATATGAGTGATATCTAGTTGCAAACAGGCAGAGTGAGATTAGTGTCCTCCTACTCCACCATCTTTTCAAGCTCTCCATAGCATGTATTTATAACATGATGCCATTAATATCTTTTTTTTTTAACGTTTATTTATTTTTGAGACAGAGAGAGACAGAGCATGAATGGGGGAGGAGCAGAGAGAGAGGGAGACACAGAATCGGAAGCAGGCTCCAGGCTCTGGGCCATCAGCCCAGAGCCCGACGCGGGGCTCAAACTCACAGACCGTGACCTGAGCTGAAGTCGGACACTCAACCGACTGAGCCACCCAGGCGCCCCATTATCTTAAAGCTTAAAGATTCTTAAAGCTGCTTTTTAAACCTAATAGTATATGGTATAGACATGTTTCCATGTCACTGTTTGGAAATTTCGGCATTTCCTACTTATGTATAGGATCCAGAAGGTCAAGGAGTATTGATGGCTTTGGAGGCATCCAGTTACTATAAACTTAGCATAGACATTAGCACTGAGATATCTTCAAAACAGTTTTGTGAAAAGTGGACATGGATAAGTGGGACCTGGGACATTACATTACTCACAATGGATTGTGCTATTAGATTGATATGTGCCCATCTATAATGTCCAAATAAACTTCTTTAGCAGGTGAGGAAGTGTTTCTTTATAAACGTGACCCCCGTTTACATCACAATCTGCTGAAGGGAGACCAGATATCTTTGTTTCCTTATGTATTAAATATACATTTACCACCACAATCAAACAAGGCATCAGCACCCAGTCAAGGAAACAAATAAAACCATACCAATTATTTTTAACAGAGTATTTAATAAAGAAAATTGGTTAACAGTATTGGATGTAACCAAAAACAGACGTTAAAGTAAAGCAGGTAAATACTTGCAGGGAGAAACTATAACCCTGTGCCTGGGAGAACATAGGTAAGAGTTAGATTAGCAAAACCTGCAAGCTTGGAGAGTCCCTGAAAGCTGGGAATAAGACCTCTATAGAGGGGATGCCACCACTTGCTGGTGGTATCTCTGAGTATAAGGCTGGTCCCAGCAGTGATGGAAGAAGATCAAAACTAGAACTACACTTTGATACTAGGGCAAAATGATATTGCTGAGGCAGCAATGACAGGAACAAGGGGCACGAGGGAAAGAGAAAATCTCTTCTTCCTTCAGGTTTCTTGTCTCACTCTATTGCTTCCATTTACAGAACCTAAAAGGAAGTGCTCTCTCAAAAGAGAATGGCATTTGCAGAGCCCAGGTCCCAGCTTCCTGGAGTAGAATAGAAAAAGGTAGGTTTGTAGCTGAGAGAAAATAGGTTAATCCAGAACAGAGAGTGCTTGGATGTAAATGGGATTCCCATTTTGTAGTCACAGGGTGCTAAAGCAGATTTGGACATTCCAGTTTCTCTGGTTATGAATTATTCACAGCCACAAGCAAAGAAGACTATGAAATAGACAAATTGTCTAAGTAAACATAAGTTCATGGTAATGGAGTTCTCCACTAATCTATGCTTAGTAAGTAAATCTAATTGACTTGTCAATAAACCCATAGCAGTAGTTTCCAAAATAATTTTAAAAACATTTTTGGTAGAAAAACTTAGTGAAGAAATTCATATATTAATTTAATATTTTTAAATAAATTAGGGGAAAGTTTGTATTATTTGGACTTGAAAATTTCAAGGTTTAGCCCAGCACTGCATTCTACCATACATATTTAGAAAACAACATCAAGCTAGTAGTAAATGGCCAAAAAGTTTAATAGGCACCATATACCAAACAAAGGCTATTCCTTTTTATCTACTTGTTATTCTACTTGTTACTTTATTTCTTCCATGAGGTACCTTTCCTTTTAAAGTCCATGAAAACAGCCAGCAACTTGAAAATAAGGCAAGAAAGAAATCTTATGTTACTTTGTGCTTGAGCAGCACTCTTGGTTATTTTATTTTTTTAATTTTTTATTCATTTTTGTTGGAAAGTAGAACATTAACTCATTTACTTTATTTAATACCTTCAGTGCAACTTTAAGTACTGGAGATATGCAGATAGAGACCATGCACTTAAGGGACTTGTGACCTAATAGATGAAGATAGATATGTGTGCAGCAACTGAATTATCAGAGATACCATGACACAGTCAGGTAGGCAGTGCCATGAAGACATTAGAGGAGTGGTCAATTCTGTCTTTGGGTTGGGGATGGTCAGGAAAGCCTCCACTGAGGAGTAACTTTTTGAGAATAAATCAAGTAGATAGTGAACATAAAGGTAAATAGCTTTAATTGATTCTTCTTTTTACTTTGTGATCAGATATTGTATGTGGAAATGTCAGAGATACTCTACTGGTGAAAGAGTTAGAAGAAAACCACAGTGGTATCAGGGCCAAAAGGAAGAAGAAAGAATTCAGAAATATAAAAATATTTACCAAGAAGAGCAAGTTTTTTAAATTGTTTGAGAAATTTCTGTATTAAATTTGTTGGCATTGAAAGAAGTAGCCAAAGATAAGCTAAGCTTTTGTATATCTGACCTTGAGCTCTTATAATACATTATTTTATATTCAGCTTAGCTAATCACATGTCCCCTTTGAATGTTATTTTAGCCATTTTGCCTTTGGCCTTATAAAATACAAATTATACTGTACAACAGCAATTTTAATGTAGAAATTAAATACAGACTCCGTTTGTTTTCACGTAGTATGTGCTATAATCAGAGAATATTGAGCTGTATAACTGATGGTAAATTTTGGCTGGAGTTAAAATATGGCAGTAACTGAAATATTTGAGGAGAAATTCAATTACAAATATGTAGGGTTTGTGTAGTTTGGATTTTTGAACAGCGTCTTTAAGCATGGATTGAAGGATAGGTCTGGGAGTTTTCTAGTGATTTTCAATAGGAAAAATATCATCAAAAGGTTTAAATTCTCTCTCTCTCTTTTTAAAGATTTATGTAAGTAATCTCTACACCCACTGTGGGGCTCAGACTCATAACCCTTAGACCAAGAGTCACAGGCTCTACCAACTGAGCCAGCCAGGTGCCCCTCATTTCTTTTTATTAAAAAAAGGAATACGTAATTGGATACCTTATTACTTCAGTGAAAGACATATTGCAGGTACTGATTATATTCCATTGCAATTTGATCTCCAGCCAGCAAGACCGGGCTTTAGAGGAAGGGATTATACCTGGACATAGAGATTGTTTTTTGGAGTAAGACTTCAGAGTAGTGATTTTCAAAGGACTTTTGGGCCTTCTGGAAAACATGTTAATATGTAGATTTTCAAGTACTCTCCCTTCACTTTCACTGTGAGATTCAGATTCAATTGGTTTGGGAAAATTTCCATAAGTATGCATTTTTAAAATAAGCACACCAAGTGATTCTAATACAGATGCCCTTGTACTATATTTTAAGAAAAATCATAGAAATTTCTTCCTTCTAAATTTTTTCATATCTAAATTTATTTTTCATAGTGCGTAATAATGTCTATAAACATGAGGGTGATGATTGTGTATGGCCTTGTTGGTGATGTGTTCCATTTCTTTTTCTTCAGGTTTTTCTATTTTTCCTTTAAAAAATTTTTTTAAATGTTTATTTATTTTTGACAGAGAGAGAGACAGAACGAGTGGAGGAGGGGTGGAGAGGGAGGGAGACAGAGAATTTGAAGCAGGCTCCAGGATCTGAGCTGTCAGCACAGAGCCAGACATGGGGCTTGAACTCACAGATCGACAGATCATGATCTGAGATGAAGTTGGATGCTTAACCAACTGGTTTTTCTATTTTTCATACACTCTCCTGATTCTTCCTCCTTTCTTTAGTTTGTATTGTGTCTACATTGTCAGTATGTATAGACATTACATACTATACTATCTCCTTTATGACCATCATTTAGACTTAGCTCTATAGGTAATGTATATTTAATGTTAGGTCCTTATGTTGGATATCTCCCATATCATTTTGTATGCTGAAAGCTTAAAGTAGATTCTTTAGAAGATTCCGTAAGAAGGGCTCATGGGAGCAATATTTCCTAAGTATATTCATAACAGTTTACCTGTAGCCTTTTTATACTAGTAAATAAGTTTAGCTCTATATAAAATCCCTGATGTGGGACTTTTCTTATTTTTTTTTTTTGGAATACCTTAACTTTTCTCTTTTTGAGTACTTTTGTCTTGTGGCATAAAGTGTTGCTGCTGAACAGTCTAATGACAATTGTATTGTTATTCCTTATAAATGACTAGGTTCTTTTGTCTGGTAGTCCATAGGATTTTTTTTTTTTTTTTTACTTAAAATCTAATACCTTTTACTAGAATGTGTCTCAGCATTGGCTATTATAGGTTGATTTTTCTAGGTTCAAGAAATTTCTTTAAAATATGTAGATTTAGGGCAGGTTGGGAAGATGGTGGTGTAGGAGGATGCTGGGCTCAACTCATCCTGCTGATCACTTAGATTCCACCCAAATCTGCCTAAATAACCCAGAAAACCACCAGAAGACTAGCAGAATGGAATTTCTGGAGCCAAGCATATACAAGAGGTCCACGAAGAGGGTAGGAAGGGCAGAGATGGTGCATGCTACATGGCCTGGCAGGAGGGAACTGGGGCAGTGGAGGGGTAGCCCACCCAGTAAGGCAGAGCCCCCGAAGTCTGATTTGCAAAAGCGGAGGGGCCGGACTCCATGAGTTCTGACCGCCAGTAGGACTTAACATCTGGAAAGTTAAAAGTCAACAGCCCTGAGCGTGGAGGGCAAGAGGACGCTGGAAGGGAGAGTAATTGAGACCCGGAAGGACAGAGCTCAGCTTGGCCGGAGAACAAAGGCGCTGGCAAGTGCCATTTCCCTCTCCCATCCCCCAGCTGAAATTCCAAAGGGAACCAGGTCCCCTCACCGAACGTGCTTGCATCACGCAAACACCCAATGCTGTGCTTCCGTGGATCCATTCCTCCCACGGGCCTATCTCCCTCCTGGTGCTGCAGGGCACTTCCCGAAGGGGACCACCAATGGCAAAGTGAGCTAAGCCTGTCCCTCCCACCCCTGTGCACCTTGTGGATCCACCTCAGCTAATACACCCTTGGCCAGATCCCATCAAAGCAGCACCACAAGCCTGGCAGTGTGCAAGTAGCCCTGACAGGGGCCACACCACTCCACAGTGAGTCCTGCCCCTGGGAAAGAGGAAGAAAAGGTACACACCAGTCTGACTGTGGCCCCAGCAGTGGGCTGGGGGCAGACATTGAGTCTGACTGCGGCCCCGCCCACCAACACAAGTTGTTCCAGACAGCACAGGGGAAGTGCCCTGCAGTTTGGAGCTACCACAGGGACTACCCAAAATGATGAAGTGGAAGAATTCTCCTCAAAAGAAATTCTAGGAAGTAGCAACAGCTAGCGAATTGATCAAAACCGATTTAAGCAATATAATGGAACAAGAATTTAGAATAATAATCATGAAATTAATCGCTGGGCTTGAAAAACACATAGAGGACAGCAGAGAATCTATTGCTACAGAGATCAAGGGACTAAGAAATAGTCATGAGGAGCTAAGCAATGCTATAAATGAGGTGCAAAATAAAATGGAGGCGACCACAGCTCAGATTGAAGAGGCAGAGGAGAGAATAGGTGAATTAGAAGATAAAACTATGGAAAAAGAGGAAGCTGAGAAAAAGAGAGATAAAAAAATCCAGGAGTATGAGGGAGGGGAGAATTAGAGAACTAAGTGATGAAATCAAACGGAACAATATCCGTTATCATAGGAATTCCAGAAGAAGAAGAAGAGAGAGAAAGAGGCTGAAGGTGTACTTGAACAAATCATAGCTGAGAAGGTCCCTGATCTGGGGAAGGAAAAAGGCATTGAAAACCAAGAGGCACAGAGAACTCCCTTCAGACATAACCTGAATTAATCTTCTGCACGACGTATCATAGTGAAACTGGCAAAACACAAGGATAAAGAGAAAATTCTGAAAGCAGCTAGGGATAAACACGCTCTAACATATAGAGGGAGACCCATAAGACTAGTGGCAGACCTATCTACTGAAACTTGGCAGGCCAGAAAGGAATGGCAGAAAATCTTCAACGTGATGAACAGAAAACATATGCAGCCAAGAATCCTTTATCCAGCAAGTCTGTCATTCAGAATAGAAGGAGAGATAAAGGTCTTCCCAAACAAACAAAAACTGAAGGAACTCATCACCACTAAACCAGCCCTACAAGAGATCCTAAGGGGGATTCTGTGAGTGAAATGTTGCAAGGCCCACAAAGTACCAGAGACATCACTACAAGCATGAAACCTACAGACATCACCTTGACTCTAAACCCATATCTTTCAGTAATAACACTGAATGTAAATGGGCTAATTGCTCCAACCAAAAGACATAGGGTATCAGAATGGATAAAAAAACAAGACCCATCTATTTTCTGTCTACAAGAGACTCATTTTAGACCTGAGGACACCTTCAGATTGAAAGTGAGGGGATGGAGAACTACCTACCATGCTACTGGAATTCAAAAGGAAGCTGGAGTAGCCATACTTACATCAGACAAACTAGACTTTAAATTAAAGGCTGTATAACAAGGGATGAAGCAGGGCATTATATAATAATTACAGGGTCTGTCCATCAGGAAGAGCTAACAATTATACATGTCTATGCGCCAAATACAGGAGCCCCAAATATATAAAACAATCACAAACATAAACAGCCTTATTGATAAGACTGTGGTAATTGCAGGGGACTTTAATACTCCACTTACAGCAATGGCTCGAGCATCTAGACACAGGATCAATAAAGCAACAAGGACCCTGAATGATGCAGTGGATCAGATGGACTTGGCAGATATGTTTAGAACTCTGCATCCTAAAGCAACAGAATATACTTTCTTCTCGAGTGCACACGGAACATTCTCCAAGATAGATCACATACCGGGGCACAAAACAGCTCTACATGAGTGTAAAACAATTGAGATCATACCATGCACACTTTCAGACCACAAAGCTGTGAAGCTTGAAATCAACCACAGGAAAAGTCTGGAAAACCTCCAAAAGCATGGAGGTTAAAGAACACCCTACTAAAGAATGAATGCGTCAACCAGGCAATTAGAGAAGAAATTAAAAAATATATGGAAACAAATGAAAATGAAAATAAAACAGTCCAACGCTTTGGGGACGCAGTGAAGGCAGTCCTGAGAGGAAAATACATTGCAATCCAGGGCTATCTCAAGAAACAAGAAAAATCCCAAATACAAAATCAGACAGCACACCTAAAGGAACTAGAAGCAGAACAGCAAAGACACCCCAAACCTAGCAGAAGAAGAGAAATAGTAAAGATCAGAGCAGAAATAAACAATTTAGAATCTAAAAAAACTGGAGAGCCGACCAATGAAACCAAGAGTTGTTTTTTTATGGGAAAAATAAAATTGATAAACCTCTAGCCAGGTTTCTCAAAAAGAAAAGGGAGATGATCCAAATAGATAAAATCATGAATGAAAATGGAATTATTACAACCAATCCCTCAGAAATACAAGCAATTATCAGGGAATACTATGAAAAATTATATGCCAACAAACTGGACAACCTGGAAGAAATGGACAAATTCTTAAGCACCCACACACTTCCAAAACTCAAACAGGAAGAAATAGAAAACTTGAACAGACCCATAACCAGCAAAGAAGTTGAATCAGTTATCAAAAAACTCCCAAGAAATGAGAGTCCAGGACCAGATGGCTCCCCAGGCGAATTCTACCAGACATTGAAAGCAGAGATAACACCTATCCTTCTCAAGCTGTTCCAAAAAATAGAAAGGGAAGGAAAACTTCCAGACTCACTCTGTGAAGCCAGCATTACTTTGATTCCCAAACCAGACAGAGACCCAGCAAAAAAAGAGAACTATAGGCCAATATCCCTGATGAATATGGATGCAAATATTCTCAACAAGATACTAGCAAATCGAATTCAAGAGCATGTAAAAGGAATTATTCACTATGATCAAGTGGGATTCATTCCTGGGATGCAGGGCTGGTTCAACATTCTCAAATCAATCAATGTGATGCATCACATTAAAAAAAGAAAAGAAAAGAACCATATGATCCTATCAATCAATGCAGAAAAGGCATTTGACAAAATTCAGCATCCTTTGTGAATAAAAACCCTCGAGAAAGTCGGGATAGAAGGAACATACTTAAACATCATAAAAGCCTTTTATGAAAAGCCCACAGCTAATATCATCCTCAATGGGGAAAAACTGAGAGCTTCCCCCTTGAGATCAGGCACACGACAGGGATGACCACTCTCACTGCTGTTGTCTAACATGGTGTTGGAAGTTCTAGCATCAGCGATCAGACAACAAAAGGAAATCAAAGGCATCAAAATTGGCAAGGGTGGAGTCGAGCTTTCACTTTTTGCAGATGACACAATATTATACATGGAAAACCCAATAGACTCCACCAAAAGTCTGCTAGAACTGATACGTGAATTCAGCAAAGTCTCAGTATATAAAACCAGTGTACAGAAATCAGTTGCTTTGTTACACGCTAATAATGAAGCAACAAAAAGACAAATAAAGAAACTGATCCCATTCACAATTGCAGCAAGAAGTGTAAAGTACCCAGGAATAAACCTAACCAAAGATGTAAAAGATCTGTGTGCTGAAAACTATCGAAAGCTTATGAAAGAAATTGAAGAAGATACAAAGAAATGAAAAAACATTCCGTGCTCGTGGATTAGAAAAATAAATATTGTTAAAATGTCAATACTACCCAAAGCTTTCTACACACTGATTGCAATCCCAATCAAAATTGCACCAGCATTCTTCTCGAAGCTAGAATAAGCAATTCTAAAATTTGTATGGAACCACAAAAGACCCCGAATAGCCAAAGTAGTTTTGAAGAAGAAGACCAAAGCAGGAGGCATCACAATCCCAGACTTTAGCCTCGACTACAAAGCTGTCATCATCAAGACAGCATGGTATTGGTACAAAAACAGACACATAGACCAGTGGAACAGAATAGTAACCCCAGAATTAGACCCACAAAAGTATGGCCAGCTAATCTTTGACAAAGCAGGAAAGAATATCCAATGGAAAAAAGACAGTGTCTTTACCAAATGGTGCTGGGAGAACTGGACAGCAACCTGCAGAAGGATGAAACTAGACCACTTTCTTACACCATTCACAAAAATAAACTCAAAGTGGATGATGGACCTCAATGTGAGACAGGAAACCATCAAAACCCAGTGGAGAAAACAGGAAAAAACCTCTTTGACCTCAGCCGCAGCAATTCCTTGCTTGACACATCTCCAAAGGCAAGGGAATTAAAAGCAAAAATGAACTATTGGGATCTTGTCAAGATAAAAATCTTCTGCACTGCAAGGAAAACAACAAAACTAAAAGGCAACTGATGGAATGGGAAAAGATAGTTGCAAATGACATATCAGAGAAAGGGCTAGTATCCAAAATCTATAAAGAAGTCACCAAACTCCACACCCGAAAAACGAATAATCCAGTGAAGAAAGGGACAGAAGACATGAATAGATACTTCTCTAAATAAGACATCCAGATTGCCAACAAGCACATGAAAAGATGCTGAACATCACTCCTCACCAGGGAAATACAAATCAAAACCACACTGAGGTATCACCTCATGCTGGTCAGAGTGGCTAAAATGAACAAATCAGGAGCCTATAGATGCTGGCAAGGATGTGGAGAAACAGGAACCCTCTTGCACTGTTAGTGGGAATGCAAACTGGTGCAGCCACTCTGGAAAACAGTGTGGAGGTTCCTCAAAAACTTAAAAATAAATCTAACCTATGACCCAGCAACAGCACTGCTAGGAATTTACCCAAGGGATACAGGAGTGCTGATGCATAGGGGCACTTGTACCCCAATGTTTATAGCAGCACTTTCAACAATAGCCAAATGATGGAAAGATCCTAAATGTCCATCAACCGATGAATGGATAAACAAATTGTGGTTTATATACGCAATGGAATACTACTTGGCAATGAGAAAGAATGAAATCTGGCCTTTTGTAGCAACGTGGATGGAACTGGAGAGTGTTATGCTAAGTGAAATAAGTCATACAGAGAAAGACAGATACCATATGTTTTCACTCTTATGTGGATCCTGAGAAACTTAACAGAAGACCATGGCGGAGGGGAAGGGCAAAACATGTTAGAGAGGGAGGGAGGCAAACCATAAGATACTCTTAAATACTGAGAATAAACTGAGGATTGATGGAGGTTTGGAAGGATGGGAGGGTGGGTAATGGGCATTGGAGGAAGGCACCTATTGGGATGAGCGCTGGGTGTTGTATGGAAACCAATTTGACAATAAATTTCATATTAAAAAATGTAGATTTATGCCATCCTTTATATCATGAAAGTTTTCTTAGTAAAGTTTTTAGTGTTTGTTCTGCCCCATTGCTGTGATTTTCTTCTTCAGCGACTCCTATTAGATAGAAGTCCCCTTCCTTATATTCTATCGCTATTACTTTCTCTCAAATGTCTTAAAATGTTTTTAAAATTACTTTTTGCCTTAAAATATTTTATCCTTCCATTTTCTATTTCTCTTCAGGTATTTTCCACCATGTTTGCTTGCACCTCAGTATTTTCTAACATAATGTTAATTTCTTACTTAAACATGTTCCTGAGTTCCTTATCCTCTTTTTTAAATCTCCCCTTTCACTATTCATATTAAAGTTTTTTTTTTTTCAATTCGAGTTATTTCTTCTTTTATAGCTTCTATTATTTAAAACATTTCTTTTTGCTTGTTTTGAAATTTTAAGTTGGAGTGCATGTCTTCCCGGCATGATTTCATGATCTTTAGGGATATCTTCTACATTATTTGACTTCTTTTTTTTCCCCATAATTTAGCCTCTGTCATTTTCTGTTGCTCATTTTTAAATGCAAGTAGATTTCCTTAGCAAAGTGATAAAAAATATGTGTCCCCATACTTCTAAGGTTTACCTCTTCTGTTTATTTCTTCACTTATATCCTGACCTTTTCTCTTGGTCACTATTTCTCTGTCCTACTTAATCTGATCCTATTTCCAGGAGTTTCTACTCAGTATATGAGGAGAACTTTGGTTTCTTAGTTTTGAGAGTTCAGCACCAGTCATTCTTGTGCCCTGAACTACAAATTTGATCCTTCCGGGCTCCTGCTTAGGTTTAGCTAGGTTCAGATTAGATTTTTTGCTTTCCAAGGAGTACTTGATGGAAGTTTTGGAGTTTTTCTGATACTGTTCCCATTAACCTCTATTCTGAGGTTTGTGGGGATATGTAGTCATCTATTTTTCTTGTATACATTCTTTGCGGGTTTTTGGGTTTGCTAACTAGTTGTTATGTCTGGAGTGTTTTTGGAGGGGGAGGATTCAGAGTTTCAGAAAATGCACTTCTAATCCCACCTCAATCTTCCTTTTTATCTTTTTCACGTATATGAACATGTCTTCCTTTTTCAAGGTGATGTCTCGATTTCTCTAGGTATATACAAAACAATTATGAAAACTAACATCCATTATTTATTGAGTACTTACTACATCCCATGTACTGAGTGGATTAAATGCTTTATAACATGTTCATAATCTTTACAACTATCTTTGGATGTAGCTACTTTATGCCCATTTTAAATAAAGAATAACTGAGGTCTAGAGAGTTAAAATAGTTGGTTCCAGGTTGGGATAGGCAGCTTCTAAAATAGCACTAATTACCCTTCTCTCTTGGTAATCATGTCCTTGTATAATCCTTTTTCCTGACATGTGGGCTGGACCAAGTGACTTGCCTCTAATGAATAGACTGTGGAAAATGTGATGTTATGTCACTCTGAGATTAGCCCCCCCACCCCCCCCAAAAAAAATTCTGGCTTGAGTACTCTCTCTCTTCCTTTCGCTTTTTTGTTTGTTCATTCTGATGGAAGCCAGCTGCCATGTTATGTTTTGCCCTAGGAGAGGCCCATGTGGAAGGAATTGAGGGAGACCTCTAACCAACAGCCAGCAAGGAACTGTGGTCCTTCACCCAATAGCCATTGAGGAACTGGAACCTGCTAACAGCCATGTGAATGACTTGGAAGTGGATCATCCCTCGATTGAGCCTTTGAAAGAGACCACAACTGCAGCTGACAACCTGATTGTAGTATTGTGAAAGATTTGGAGCCAGAGGCATGTGGATATGTTGTACTTGGATTCCTGACCCACAGAAATCCACAGATAATGTTTGTTGTTTTCAAACGTTAATTTTGGAGTAATCTGTTACATGAAAAGAGATAACTAACATAAAGGTCATAAAAGTAATAAGTGTTCCTGTTCTCTTGGAACCCAGGGGATCTGATTTCAGTGAACAGTCTGTTCACCTGTATGTGACACTGACTTTGATTAATCTGTACCTTTATAAGACACTATTTCTACTACACTGAATTTGACAATGTTACAGTTCTTTGATTCTATTCATTCTTCTTTGAAAGAAACTTTTTTTTTTAACGTTTATTCATTTTTGAGACAGAGAGAGACAGAGCATGAACAGGGGAGGAGCAGAGAGAGAGGGAGACACAGAATCCGAAACAGGCTCCAGGCTCTGAGCTGTCAGCACAGAGCCCGACGTGGGGCTCGAACTCACGGACGGTGAGATCATGACCTGAGCCGAAGTTGTACGCTTAACCGACTGAGCCACCCAGGCGCCCCAAGAAACTTTTTTTTAACATTTATTCAGAAACTTTTTTTTTTTAACATTCATTTTTTGAGAGACAGAGCATGAGTGGGGAGGGGCAGAGAGAGAGAGGGAGACACAGAATCCAAAGCAAGCTCCAGGTTCTGAACTGACAGCACAGAGCCTGATGTGGGGCTCAAACCCACAGACCATGAGATCATGACCTGAGCAGAAGTTGGATGCTTAACTGGCTGAGCCACTTAGGCACCCTTGAAAGAAACTCTTCTAACTGGAAACTGCTTGTTCCTGAACTGAGTAATAAGTATTTCCTTTAAGTCATGAAAATTTATAGTTAGGAGGAACCTGAAAATTCACATAATCCAAATCAATCTGGTCCTAATTTTTACAGATGAAAATCCAGTTTAGGGCTGTGAGCAGGTCCATGCTGATAGTTCTACATGGTCATAGCTCACTACCACATTCTGAACGTGGAGTAGATTCAGTGTGATTCCCATTAATTTTTGCTGTACCAAAACATAGGGATCCCTAAGGGAACAGCTGACAAATAATGAGTAGGATATTTATTTCCTTTGCTTTTAGGCTCACCTCCCCTGAAAGAGGGATCAACAGCCTGTATCCATCTTCCAATCCCTTAACCACAGCACTGAATCCAACATGGCAATGAAATTTCATACTGAGAGCCAACTCCAAATGATTTGTCTTGGCTCTTCAGACTGTTCATTGAGAAGTTATTTCCTGAGCTGGAGTGGAATGGGGTTGTGTTCAACCAGTAATGTCAGCCATGGGAGGAGGTTGAGGGTGTGGTGGAGCATGTGCCATGTATTTGCCCATTGACATTTCTGCAGATTTAGCAGCCTGGTCCTTCCTTTGATGCCCCACACTTTTCCTGCTATGAACACTTCTTGCCTGCCTATGAACCCTTCTTAGCTGCCTAAGAAGGGTCACTTTCAATGTTCCATTGGCCTGCATTTCTGGAATCTTTCTTTTCTCATTTGATGGTGAGCTTTAGCATATAAGTGGCATGGGTGGAATTTACTTTGTAACTGAATGTAGTGTTAGAAGCAGAGCCAGTTCTCACATCCCTGAGGTTGGATGTTTTTATAGCTTCATAGACTTCATTTCTGGATGGAGCTAAAAGTCACATTTCCAGCAGACTTTCAGCCCATCAAAAAGAAATGCAGGAAGATACAATTATGCACATGCTTATATTGTTGTTTTTTGCAAAACACTCCATCTTCCTCAATCCCAGGGAGTCATGAGAATAAATTTACAGGTGAGTGTTAGTCCAGGTCTCCTGGATGACAGGGTAAAATATTGATCCTGTAGATCAAAAGCACAATTAACGTGTGCCTTGGAACTTGGACAACTGCAGGAGTTGTGAGGCTGGGGCTGAAATATCTCCATGGGTGGCAGTTTCAACATAGTACTATCAACTTTTTCTTTTTCTTTTTTTTTTTTTCCACTTAGGCAAAGCTAAGTGTTGAAGTGTTGGGCAATGTTAGAATTCAGGTAAATGCCTGGGGAAGTTAATTTCCTTCTATTCTTCTGCCTGCTGCTTAACTTTCTTCCAATTCAAATCATTCTATTTTCTTTTCAGTGACTCACGTTTTCTCTATTACTTTTCAGCGTTGGGGTATTGAAACCTCCATGAAAATTTTTACTTTTCCAAATATTTTTTTTTAATCAGAAGTCTATATTATTGAAATAGTAAAAGAACCCGCGGATGCCTTCTGGCAACTAGATATTCTCTGCTCTTGACTTCTGGAAAACACAAAACTGCTCCTCTTTTGATGAGAAAGCAATAAAAGCCTGAACATGACTTGTGCTTTGTGTCATGGAACTTGGGCAAGTCACTTTGGATCTATGTGCTTCATTTGTCCATAGGTACAAATGTGTGTGTGTTGGGGAAGAAAGACAGATTAACAGAGAGCAAATGAGATCAGTAGTTTTCTGAGCCTTTAAAACCCTAAGATTGTGGAAGAAAAAGTTTGAGCTAGTGAGAATCCTCTGTCCTTTTTCAGCTCGAACAACTCTGTTGTTATTAGTTTTCTGTAAGGCCTTTCTGTGTTCGAGTTTATTTGAAAGATGGTTTCTGTTGTTTTAAATGTGAAAACTACCAGCATCAATGAGTCTTAGACTCCTTCCACTTCTAATATTTTATGTTACCTACATGTAATCAGATAGTCCCAAATTGGTGAGAAAGCACTGTGTGGTTAAGAACACCATCTCTGTCAGATGTCCTTGTCTTTGAATCATAACCATACCCTACAGAGGGTCTTCAGTAATGTTATCCTCTCAAGGACCTAGTCATTATCTTATTTATAATGGAGATAATAGTTGTGTCAGTCTCATAGGATTGTGGTGAGAACCAAATTAGATAGTTAACAGTGTTCAGCAAATCATAAATATGCAATATGTGATAGGCATTATTATTAATCTGAAGAAACATTGGCTTTATCCATGGTATACAAATCTTCCTTTATTACATCATTTATGTTTATTCCAAGTAAGCTTCTCCTAGAACCAATTCTCAAAGCATTAAAATAGAATATCTAATACTCTGCTACACGTTTATCTTGACATCAAAAGTACATTTATATAATTTTAGAATGTTCACTTAAGTGCAAACTGATCTGTAAAATATAATTCACCATAACATGGCTATGTAGGTTTTCAGCCAAAAGTTTTGAGTGAGAAGTTAGAATGAAAAAAATTTAAGATGAAATGAATGGTTTCTATGGATGATGTTTTGCTGAAAATCAGCTTTTCATAAAATTTAAGCATATATTTGCAGAACTTTATTTTTCTTTTAGTCTTTGGGTCTCAATTTCTTGATCTGCAAGGTAAAGGGACTGGACCTAGTAATTTTTCAGGTTCAATATTTATGATTTTCTAGGTTTTCAGATTATTGTCATGGAATATGGCATTCCAATCAATTTGTCTCATTTCTCCAGGCATCTGTCTCCTCAGCTGTAAATTGAGAAAAGGATGTTTTTAGCTTTCAGCTACATTTAATTCCAGCATTAGAATTTTGACTTTTTATGATGGTCCTCAGTAACTCTTTAGATACATAATCATCTGAAGTGTATCACAAAATAATTTCTAGGTTTAAATTTCTAGGTGCATAGTTAAAAGCTTATTAACCTGTATCAGGCAAAATCTGGGTGCCCACCAGGACAAAATGATGGAAGGACACATTTTCTGCTATAAGGAACTCAGACATCAGACCTATGATGATGATGTGATAATGATGATAATCATGGCTTACGTGGGCTTACATGATAAAACTTTATTTTTTATTTTCTCCTTCCCCTCTTACTACTACTCCTTCTAGCTCCTTTTCTATTACATTGTCATATCCTTGATCACAAATGTTAGAATTTGTGAAAGGCTCTTTCCTTGGTTCTCCCTTTTTCTAATTCTCTTCTCTTTCCCTAGACGGTTTTACCCATGCGTATGGCTAATTACTAACCTATAAACAAATAAAACGTTTTTATCTCCAGTCGAGATCTCTTTTCTGAACTCTGGACCATATATCCAGTTGCTTACTTGATATATCTTCTTGGGGGTCTCAGTGGCACCTCAAATTCAATATGCCCAATTCAACTTCATCTTTCTTCCAGAGAAGTCAATCCCTTTCCAGTGTTTCTATTTTAGCTAATGGTACCTATCTTTCTCCAATTATGTTAGCCGAAACTTGAGAGTCATTCTTGACATTTCTCTCTCCATCACCTCTTGCCCAATCAATCACCAATCAGTTGGTGACATTTACAATCACAATATTTCTCAAATCCTCTCAGATTTCTCACCTTCACCACACTAGGTAAGCTACCAATATCTATTATCTAAACTTCCTAGATAGTCTCTTAATTGGTCTACTTCTGTCCTTGTTCCTCAATCTACTCTGCATATTGTAGCCATGTCATCTTTTTATTTTTTATTATTTTTAATTTTTTTAATGTTTATTTATTTTTTGACAGAGAGAGAGAGACAGAGCATGAGCAAGGGAGGGGCAGAGAGAGAGGGAGACACAGAATCTGAAGCAGGCTCCAGGCTCTGAACTGTCAGCACAGAGCCCTATGCGGGGCTTAAACTCATGAACTGTGAGATCATGACCTGAGCCGAAGTCAGTTGCTCAACTGACTGAGCCACCCAGGCGCCCCAGCCATGTTTTCTTTTTAAAATGCTATCTAAGAGGCTTTACTTAAAGCCTCTACATGGCTTCTTTCTGTTCTAAGGATAAAGACAAAACTGAACTACAGGGCTTACATACTCTACTCTTTCCTTCTTGTCCCTCAGCTAGCACCATCTAATTCCTTGTTTTCTTGTGCCAGCTTTGCTGATTTTCTTTTAGGTCGTCCAATGGAGGAATGTACACTGTCTCCTCCAACCACAGGACCTTTGCTTATGCTGATCCTTTTGAGAACCAATATAGTTTAGTGGCTAAACATACAGCACCTGAAGTCTAATATTTAAGGGAGACTTCCCGGGTTCAAATCCCGATTTTACAACTTACTTAGTAGGGTAAACTTGGGTAAATTATTTTACCTCCCATGCCTCAGTTTTCTCAACTGGAAAACAAGGATAATTGCAATATCTACAGTCAGGGATGTTAGGATGATCAAATAATCATTTGCAGGGAAGGCCCCACTCTCCTCTTTCTTGCCCAGTTAATTTCTTCTCAAACTTCTGTTTAGTCCCAGGGTCACTTTCTTTGAGAAGCCTCCACTGACCTCTCTGATCGAATCTAATTATTCCTTTACAGCTTTGCTCATATCTTGAATGTCTTATTTGTAATGCTTCATATAGGTACAATTTTATATTTTTCTGAATGATTTATTTTGGTCAACAGTCTTTCTCCCTGGAATGTCAGCTCCAGGAGCCTGGGGATGGTGTTTGTTTTTGTTAACTCTTCTTTCCGCCTAACACAAAATCCAGCACACTCGTTTCCCCCAAAATAGTTCTTGACAGAAAAAGATGCTAAACATCCCTGATTGAAGGCTCCTTGATAACCTCTTTCCGTGTTTAAGTCAGTGCTTTGCATACTAATTAATAAGTTCAGAGAAGGAAAGCATGGTAGTCAATCAAGCAGTTAAGCTGTATATCTGCTGCCAGTTCTTCAGCAAGGGACTCTGAGCAGGAGGGTTTTCTGCTTAATAAAGTAGGGATTTTGTGGAAATTATGTGTCAGGTACATGGACCTGGGTTTGATTCTTGGCTCCATTATTTGATGCTGTGTGACCTTGGTCATGTCACTTGACTTCCCACAGTCTTAGTTACCTCATCTGTCAGTACACCACAGTACACAGCACAGTCAATTGTTGTTACCTAGGCAACTGAGCCTAATGAGTTTCGATTGACCTGAAGTATACCTTGCCCCTTGTGTAATCCAGTAATTCTCCCTCTGTGGCGCAGTAAGAAACTGCCTTCCCATCCAACCCCCACCCCCTAAAAGAGTTAAACAAAAATTCCATGCTTTTGGTCAGAAAACAAACAGGGATACATCAGTGCGAATGCAAAATAGAGTCCCAAAGGCATCCCTAATCAAGGAAGTTTCTTCTCTGGTGCTTCAAGTCTCAAGTTTGAAGGTGACAGTGGGTGGGGCGGCCTGGGCAGTTAGGATTATAGGGTCATTTGCTGGTTCTCATCTATGAGACTGACCCTGAGAACAGAGAAAAGCCCTCCGTCCCTGAGGCTGCGCAGATGCCAATTGGATCCAGCTAACCACCATTTCGATCTCTGAGGTTCTTTTATCCGCCCCCACCCACTGCCCCTTTTAAATCAGCTGAATCCATTTCTTGAGAATCACATAGAAAATGACTCCTTACTCATCTCATTCAGGAAAAAAAATCCCTTTCCTCACAATAAAGACTAAGCCCCTTGTCCGCTTCTCTTGCAGCTGGCCACTTTGCTGTGATGAGAGGAGTAATCCGGGTTTGAACTTCAGTGAAGGAATGAACTGCGTGTAAGCAATGACCACAGTGATGTCTGCAAGCCATGGATATTGTTTCTTCCGCTAGTCTTCTCTTTTCTCCCTCCTCCTGTTTCAAACTCGTGCAACCAACCGGGGCTGTGAGTTTCAGGGTGTAGTGTAAGTAAAAGGGAATCGTGAGGGCGCTTGGTGTGCGTTCAGAAGGTGTTGTGCTTAAACCTGGCGAGTGTCTGTGCGTGAAGAACTATTAAAGTATGCGTGCGGGACAAGACTTGTGCAAGTAAGTGCAGAAAAGCGGTAGTGTGTACGTGGTGAGTGTGCGCGCGCGAGTGTGTCCGAGCGCCAGGGGCGGCCCGCCCGCGCGCCCGCCCGCCTCGGCTTCCCGTGGGCCGGCGGGGCCAATGAGCGCGCGGCGGCAGGGGCGGCGGGCGGGGAGGGGGCGCCGGAGCCCTGCGGATGGAGGCGCGGGCGGCGAGGCGCGTTCATTCCGCGCGGGCGTTGCTGGCTGGGGGAGGCGCAGTCACTGGCCTGGGATTGGGGCCGGGACTTGGGGTGGCGGGCGGCTCCCGGGGCTGGGATGCGCCGGGGGCTCCGTGGCAGCAGCGTTGGCGGAGGCGTCGGCGGCGGCCGGGGGACGAGCTAGCGCCGCGGCGCGGGGAGCCAGTCGAGCCGGGCCGGCGAGCGGAGGCGGCGGCGCAGGCAGAGCGGCGGCCGGAGCCCGAGCGCCGCGAGCCCACCATGGCCGCCCAGGGAGAGCCTGGCTATCAGGCGGCTCAGTCGGACCCGGGCTCCAACAGCGAGCGTAGCACTGACTCGCCCATGCCAGGTTCCGAGGACGACCTGGTCGCCGGGGCGCCCTTGCATAGTCCTGAGTGGAGCGAGGAACGCTTCCGCGTGGACAGGAAGAAACTTGAGGCCATGTTACAAGGTAGGCATCCCCCGCGTTCTCCGACTCCCCGTCGGAACCCGTACTCCTTCCCGGACATCCCTGTCCCGCGCCCAGCTCCCTACTCCAGGGACAGCCGACTTAGTTCCCCGGTCCCCTCCCCCGCGGAACTGCAGGACACCCAAGGAGTGAAGACCTCACGGGACTCTCCACCCTTCCACACCTCTCCGGTCTCCAGGCACCGGGAGCCTTGTGCTAACTTGACCCGGCTTCAGAAAAGCCAAAGGCCGAGTTTGTACCGGCGCGCCCGAGTTGTGTTCTTGGATACTTTGGAGATGCCAACTTTAGTCCGGACACCCGGGCTGTGCCATCAGGACCCACTAGGACCGCACAGAGTATGCGTGACTCTATCCCCACTCGCTGATAGCCTTGAATTCTACCTCTGAGCCCCTCTCTGTTTCTCCTCTTGTCAGTATCCACTTCCTCCAGCTGAGGGGCCTTGTTTAGCTATTGGGAAACGCTGCCCGTGTCAGAATTTAAGATAGGAGTTCCCTCCCCTCCACCCTCCACGGGGCGGTAAAGAGGGGCCTGGATGGGGGTAAGCAGCCAGAGTGTGGGGATTGTGTCAGCTCAATGCTGCTGGGTTGGAGGACACCGTGTGTTCAGCTCCTGACAGGCTTATAAAACAGATCCTGAGTTACACTCAGTTCATGAAAATCTTCCTGTACTATGAATATCTGTCTTACACAATTTGTGTGTGTGTGTGTGTGTGTGTGTGTGTTTAATTACCTAGTTTCTCTGGGACTTTCCCAGGCACAATAGCTTTAACCATATCGGACTGGAAACAAATGGTGAGTTTTAATGGGATGGTTGGTTTCTCAGAGTGAATGCTAAAATGTCCAAGGTCATTTTGACCTTCCTTAAAAATGTTAATTACTAGCCTACCTGTAAAGCCACCAATGTGGTCATTTCCCTTCTCCAGAAAAATAGAGTAGTTTGAATGACTGTGATTCTGTAGAGGACCAGGCATTAATTTGATTAAGGATGTATGATGGGTTCATTCAGTGGCTAGTACCCTTATATCATTAGAGGATTGGAGCTTTCCAACTATCTTTTGTGGCTTTGTGCATAACCTACTTTGACTTTATCAGTCAATGCATCACAACATGGAGATTTTTAGCCCTCCCTGGAGATTTTAGCCTCCCCAGTGGCTTTTAAAACAATTAAGCGGGTTATTTTAAGAGAGAACAACATATTTTCCAAGACAATAACTGGGTAGAAACAAACGGCAGGAGTGTTTGGCTGGCGATTGTGGATGAACTGCAAACTCATCTCCCTTGTTGCTTATTGTTATTGATAAACATCCCTAGTGCTTAATGTGTCTTTCTCTCTTGTTCTCTCCCCCGTCCCCGCTTTAAATTATATAATTTTCTAGAGAGTTACTTCTGTGATAAACTGTTCAAATATGGATAATGTATTGCAGATTTAGAAATTAAATTATAGTAGATTTGGAAATTAAAGTTGTATTTCAGTAATACATTTTATTTCATTTGTTCCCTGGTTCTTTTTCCTAGTTTCTGATTGTAAAACAAAGTATTAAGTTTATTCGTAAAAATATTGTGAGATTGTTTGGATCAAACTGATAGAGTACATACCCATCCTTTGACCAAGTTTCCAGTTTGTTTCCTACACGAGTGTGGAATGATGTGAAAGGTGGATCTTATAATAATACTATATCTTCCTTACCTGTTCACACAGGTAGTGACAGTGATGTTAGTTTCTAGGAAACCCTCGTGTATGACTTGAGCTTTAGAAGTGGCTTTCTTTGTTTTTTTTTGTTTTTTTTGTTTTTTTTTTTGAGAGAAAGAGTGAAAGAGCAGGGTGGGTGGGGGGAGAGGAGGGGAGAATGGCAGAGAGAGTGAAAAAGAATGAATCTTAAGCAGGCTCCATGCCTTGTGCAGAGCCAAACTCCGGGCTCCATCCTGTGACCCTGGCATCATGACCTGAGCCAAGATCGAGTGTTGGTTGCTTAAGTGACTGAGCCACCCTGGCTAGAAGTGGGTTTCTTTTTTGAATAAATTAATTTTTTCATTTCGAATAAAATGAAATATGGGTGATACATTTCTTAAATTTGAAGGCTATCCCCTTGTAGATATATTCTGAGATGAGATGGTTTAAAATTGCTTCACAGAGATAGTTTCTTTTATAGAAAGTCCTAAAAGAGTTAATATTTATTCAACAATCTGTATATAATGAAATATTTACATTTCAGCCCCAAAGAATTCTTTAATGCTTGAACATAGCGCTTTGATTAGCTTCCTAGAAATCATCAAGAAGTGGATTATGCATTCCGAGAAAGTAAATTTTGAACACGTTTGACAACAGAACCTAGTGCACAGTGTACCAAGGCATTTTGTGATGCATGCTTCCTAGTGTTAAATTATGTAGAACTACTGTGTTTGAAGGAGTAAGACTGGTTTTCTGAACAAAACATAATCCTGTGTCTCTTTGTTTTAAACCAGATGATTATAGCAAGAGTGGGCAGTAGAATCACTCAAACCTAGATTCAAATCCCACAGACCTTGGGACAGTTCCTGGGCTTGCCTTTGTCTCAATTTGCTCATCTCTAAATGGGACTGATAATTAGTATTTCTTTTACGGTAGGTACTATGAGAATTAAAAGAGATATGCCTGATAAGCTAAAAACTTGCCACACTGTTGGTAAATAAGAGCTTAATATAGATTAGTTGCTTTTATTATTATTAATAGTAAGTGTTACAGCATGGATTCAAAAGATTTCCAGCACCTGTTATAATTTCTGACCTGTAGTGCAATTTCATATTGTAGAAGTAAAATATACACCAAGATAGGAAGTTTGGTAAGTCAACAAATATTCGAATATTGTTAGATATTCTTGGGTGTAAAACTTTTCATTTGGAAAGTTCCAAATTAGTATTTGCCTGGTTGGATTTCTCATTATTGTGAATTTGGTTTGCCATTTTTCTTTCCATAATTGCCTTAAAATAATGTGTAGAATTCCAGTTCAAATCAGGATAAATAAGATGATCTGTCTTTAAGTCTACATAGTACAAATTGGTGATTATAATGCTTGGAATTTGTTTCTAGAGAGACTGTCCTGGGGGCAAGTTAATCTTTAATGGGTTGCATTTTTATTAGTAGAGAAATTCTTCTACGCAATGGACCAAAAATTCAGTGATGTTAAAATATGGGCAGTAGGGCACTGATCAAAGAAATTAAATACCATTCTTGGATGATCAGTGAATCTCAAAAGAATTGATACACATAAAAACCACCAGGCTGAAAATGAAGGGAAAAAATCAGTAATTTTTCTTTCTTTCTTTCTTTTTTTTTTTTTTTTTTGGTTTAATAACTACTTTGGAACAGCCATGTAGAGTATCTGACATTTTTGTTCAAGTGTAAATGAAGATTATCAACTTTATTAGTCAATGGTTTTATAAATGGGAATTATTTTCAAGTTTATTTAAGTTAATGGTCAGCCTTGGAATGGATACCATGGACAGCACTGTTTAATCATAAAGAAAAATTGTTTTTAATTTATTTACTAATTTTCAAAAATTAGATTTCATGCCTTGTGTGAGATAATAGTATTAATTCATTTAAGTCAAGGAAATGTGAGTTATAGTATAGAAAGATGGAGGAGAATGGTGTAAAGTCAGAAGAGTCAGATATACAGTTTTGGTGTTTTCTAGAGACCCTGAGAGGCAAATGTAGAATTTGTATATTTATACTTTTCTCTCTCTTTCTGTCTCTCTTTGAGGCTGTTTTACATCTTACTGTTACACTTTTCTTTTTATGTTGAAAAACATAACACATGTGCCATATAATTAAAAATTCCAATAGGTGCCTGGGTGGCTCAGTTGATTAAGCATCTGACTCTTGATTTCAGCTCAGGTCATGATCTC
Organism: Panthera pardus; assembly: GCF_024362965.1. Classification (NCBI taxonomy): domain Eukaryota; kingdom Metazoa; phylum Chordata; class Mammalia; order Carnivora; family Felidae; genus Panthera; species Panthera pardus. The sequence continues at coordinate 19,793,239 of NW_026526788.1, forward strand.
CTGACTGGGTTCCTGAGATTGAGCCCAACATAAGGCTCTGTGCTGGTGGCACTGAGCCTACTTGGGATTCTCTCTGTCCCCTTCTCTCTCTGCCCTTCCCTCACTGGTACTCTCTCTCTCAATAATAAATAAACATAAAAAATTAAAAAAATTCCTACATATAGTTTAGAAGCATAGGCATTTTCAAAATTTCAAATCCCTTGTTTCATTATAGAAAGAATGGAGTGTTACAAGGTAGGAAATGTCCTGTTTTCATGAACTGAGGTTGACATCTGGTGGGCTTTTAGGATATTGCTATTAAAGACTTTAAAAACCATGTTGCATTTTTACAATGATAGGCAAAATGGGAATCATTTACTTCTGCTTGCTTGAGTAGCAGAACTAGCCACTAAAACAGGTTATCACACATCATTGATTAAAAGTAAGAGCAGCATTAATGTTATTTCTTTAATTCAGCAAGTAAAATGAATCTTTAGTGAAGATGGTCTTATTTTTTAGATGTTTTGTGTGAGAAATACGAAGCACAAATATGTGAAAATTAGGGACTACTGAAAAGGAAGATAAATACGAGCTCAGCTGAATATAGTTTTCTAGCTAATGCTTGATTAAGGCTAATACAACAAGAGCAAATCTAATAACCTAATGAAGTTTAGTGGTTAAAAGCACAAGACTCTGGGCCCAATGTGGATTTGAGTCTCAGTGCTGCCTTCTAATAGGGAAATAGGGAAAATTCATCACCTTCACTCCTTTTTCTAAAAGGAGTTGTTAATAGTTCTTGCATCTTGAGGTGGTTGTGACAATTAAGAGAAAAAAGATGTATGTAAAACATTACGGGGCTGGAAGTGCTGAATAAATGGATAATAACTCTATTATAAACCGTAATTCATAAAATGAACATTCTTATATTGAAAATAAAAATCAGGTGTACTGGAAAATGAATTAAAATGGTCTTATGATAAGTTAATAATCATAGCTATCTAAATATTATTGGCCTTCCTGGCAGCTCACAGTATGATGAGTATATTAGCTTCTTGTAAAGGTGGTTGAGTATATACTGAGTAAAATTATATTAGACATGAGTGTGAAATTCCAGATTTTGCTCAGGATGAGATGGCTTTACACCCTGTTTAGTTGTCCTTGCCTTAAGTATTTTTCATTTTTTGAAGGGTCCTGAGCCAGTCACTTCTGAAATTTTTACTAAAGAGTAGATGAAAAATCAATCTCCTTTCTAGTTTTATGTTGCTCTGAATTTGTCATTCATCGGTATCTGGAAAGACACTTCTTTCAAAGTCTGTGTCTGGGCTTACATGTTCTATTTGCTCACTTGTAAAATGGGGACAGCAGTAGTCCTATCTTCTGGGAATGTTGTGGGCACTGAATGAGACACTGCATGTGAAAACCTTAGCCTAGTTCCAGGCACATGGTGCTTAGTAGGTGTTAGTGCAACAGCAGCTCTGTGCCCTGTGATGGATAAAGATTTCAAAACCTTAGAAAACAAATGCTTGCCAGTTTTGTTTGTTTGTTTGTTTGTTTGCTTGCTTGTTTTTTCAAAGCTGCCTGTAAGTCCCTTTTGTTTAGGGGAAGGGGAGATTTAATTTTTAGGTGTAGTCTTTCTCCAGTCAGAAAGTTAGGACAATTGTAGTGGAGTCAGAGAGCAGAACTGAAGGTTAAGATCACTTTATAAACAATGAAAATGTACGTCAGTGGTTGTGTAGCTTGACAGTAAAGAGCTCAGGAGCTGCCGTTAGAGTGGCCCATATTGGGGTCTGCACTTTGCCTCTAGTAGGGTTCCTGTAAGGATAAAAGGAGATGGGTGTTAAGTCCCTGCCCTCATGGACATCGAGGACACACTCTCAGTAAATCTTAACTTTGTGAAGACTGGAGTTTTGGTGAAGTTGATCATTGATAAGTTAAAACAGAAAGGTTTGTCATATTGATGATTTTAATGGGTGGGAATGTATTTGGCTGTGACTAACAGAAAACTCAACACAGAGTGGCTTAAACAAGCCAGAGGTTTATTTTCTCCACCTAACACAGAACCTGGAGCTAAGAGGTCTCAGCCCTACAATAGTTGTCCCAAGGGCATCAAGGAGCCCAGCGACTACTCTCCTCACCTCCCCACCCTCAAGTGGCTTTTGGCCTCATTGTTGTAGACTGGCTATAGCTATGCCTGGAGGTGCATCTGGGGGTCTGTGCAGGGGAAATGAGAATAAACATTGTTTTCTATTTAAGATTTTGTCAAAGAATTCTCTCTCCTGAAACTTCCATCTGTATTTTTTTTGGCCACTCTTTGCTATAAGAGATGCTGGAATTATAACTTTTTTTCCAGCTTCTCTAACCTAAGTAAAGGAGAAAGGGAACCAGAATGGATCCAACCCATTATTTCCCTACAGCGGATGAAGCAGGGGGAATTGTAGCAAAATACGAAGTTGTGATTGAAGCAGCAGAGGCTTGCTTGTATTTGGAGACTGGCCTGCATGGAGAATCCCTAGAGATTTAGATTATTTAGTGGCATTATAGGTAGGTAGAGTTTCTTTCTTGGCATAATCCAGGAATAAACATAAATTCCAAAGACAAAATATCTTTGATCATATAAAGCTCTTCTCATCCTGCTACTGCTTTTACAAACAGGACCTAAGGCCACTAAGTATTGTAGCTTTTTCCTCCACTGTTTTCTCCATATCAGGTACTGGTTTTTTTTTCTTTTTTTGATTGATAATTACACAACAGTACAAATGCCCATTTTTCCTTTTATTACCCAAGATATCCTTTCTCTCTTCCCTTTTCCTTCCTGCTTGTCACCCATCTCAAATTGCTTTTGGAATTGACAGGTTCAGTGTAGTTCATGTTTCTCTCCTTTTGGGTTTTTGTAGATTGGTTACTGCAGTATTCCGGAATTTGTTCAGAAAGATGAAGTCATTTTGGAGGCAGTTTGATAGTAGAATTATCATCAGATTTGTGCCATGTTTTGCTGTTTGAAATTTTCCAGAATGATGAGCTATTAAAATATACCAGTTGGCTCATTCTTGTTTATTCTGTTTATTTTAAATATAGTTCTTAAAAAATGCTTGGGATAACAGTGACCATATGTATTCCTTTATGTAAAATGCTTAATAAACTACCAGGGATGAGGCACAATTGTAATGCTAACTTATAGTGGCTTTTGCTGTGCATGGGGATGACCTTGGCAAGAAACCCTTGTTTTGCTGCAGAAGCCACCAAATTTGATTTTTAACCCTTGTGATACTAACATTTAGGGCAGTATCCAAAATGCATAAACCATTAATAGAAACATTTTGTAGATGTTATTTATACATTTGTAAATACATTTCCTGCCTCCCAAGCTACTAATAACTGTAGGCGATGAAAGCATTTAGTTGTTACCAGTATTAAATCGGTGCTGGCGTATAAAAAGAGAATGCTCACGTTCTAACTGTAAAGTAGTTTTTCTGTTAAAATGAGTAAGATAAACCAGACGTTAGTTTGCATATTGAGTTTATGTGAAGCTTAATTGCATCTCTTGTGTAGCAAGATGCTTAAATCTAGGATTTGAAAATTAGCCGTTGCAGTTTTTTTTCTCATTATGAAAGTAATGTGAACTTCTTATAGAATATTCTAAAGTACAAACAAATGTAAAAAAAAAAAAGAGAGAAACCAAATGTCATTCCTAATCTAGCAATAACCACTGATAATATTTTGGGAATCTAGCAATAACCACTGATAGTATTTTGGGAATTATTTTCTGGTCTTTAAAAAATATGTCCACACATAATTTATTTTTACAACAGATATTGAGTTCCTACTATATATCAGGTACAGTGTTAGGCTTTGGGGATGCAGACAAAACCAAGGTGGATATAGTCCCTACCGTTCTGTGTCTTGTGTCCCTTGCATTCTAAAGTGGGATCACACCCAGTTTTCACTTAACATTGTGTCATGAGTATTTTCCATTTCATTAAAGATTTTGAAGAGCATGGTTTTAAATGGATATGAACTCTCCCCTTGACATATCATACTTTGCTTAAACATAGCATTTTTTTGTGTGTGTCTGGGAGTGGGAAGAGCCTATTGTTTTTACTCAGGTTGCCCAAGATTCAGATCCTGAGCAGATTAATAATTCCTGCCCGGACCAGTAAATAACTTCTCTGAGCCTCAGTCTTCTTATCTCTAAAAGGGGGATAAAAGTATCTTCTAAGTTGTGAGGATTAGAAATACTGTGTGTAAAGCACCTACCAGTGCCAGATGCAGTGCATATACTCAAAAAATTGCAGATGATAAATATTAATACTGCTGTCCTAAACACTCTTGCCTAAAAATGTTTTTTGCATCCTTGATTATTCACATAGGAAAAACTCTTACTAGTGAAATTTTGGGGGTAAAGGGCATGGGCATTTTAAGACTTTTGATAAAGTTTGTAAAATTATTTTCCAGAAAAAGTTTCACAGGTTAGGCAAGAAGAGACAATAGATTTGCAGGATGTCTGCTCCTTGTGCTTGTGCTCTTACAACCTGGCTTGTTTGAGCTGATAGTGGTGAGAAATTAGGATGTAATTGAATTACCTATCTAGAGTTAGAGCTCTGTATGTTTCCTTCACTGAAAATTTTGAATGGTGTTTATTTTACTGGATTAACATGTCTTTGGATCAATAGTTCTTAAAATCTGTATGCATAAAAATCTGTATGCATAGAAAGGCAAATTCTGGGCCTCTCTTGGAGATTCTGATTGTGTAGGTTTGAAGATTGTAGTGGTGGTTGGAATCTGCATTTTGAAAAGAATCTCTTGTGAGTCTGATGTAGGTGATCCTAGGACTTTGTACTCTTTGAGAAATATTGCTACATAGATGATGATGATCAGAATTAAAAAGCTCCAGATCCTTTTCTTTCTTTGATTTCCTTTATGTTTGAAGCCAGTACTTTCTCCATGTTAAACCATCTTGAAGCATTTTAGTCTAGCATAATTTGTTACTGGCACACCATCGTTTACAGTGGCTTGTTGTAAGGGACTTGAGAAGAGCCCAAGCCTATATATTCCTTTGCGGGGGTATATTGTCTTTATTATTGCACAGGAGTCTCAGAATAAATTTAATTTTCCTACAGACTCCCATTAAGTTAGGTGTAACAGACACCTACCTATTTAATATATTATGAAATAATCTAAAAGGACACATTTGTTGTTACAGAAGTTTAAAAAGCAATATGAAGGGAACTTTTTTTAATTTTGTTTTTTTAATTTACATCCAAATTTAGCATGTAGTGCAACAATGATTTCAGGAGTAGATTTCTTACTGCCCATTTAGCCCATCCCCCCTCTCACAACCCCTCCAGTAACCCTCTGTTTTTTCTCCATATTTAAGGGTCTCTTATGTTTTGTCTCCCTCCATGTTTTTATATTATTTTTGCTTCCCTTATGTTCATCTTTTGGTGTGTCTTATCTCATATGAGTGAAGTCATATATTTGTTTTTCTCTGACTAATTTCACTTAGAATAATACCCTCTAGTTCCATTCACATAGTTGCAAATGGCAAGATATCATTCTTTTTGATTGCCAAGTAATGCTCCATTGTATATACATACCACATCTTCTTTAACCATTCATAATTCGATGGACATTTGGGCTCTTTCCATACTTCGGCTATTGTTGATAGTGCTGCTATAAACATTGGGGTGCATGTGCCCCTTCAAAACAGTATACCTGTATCCCTTGGATAAATGCCTATTGGTACAATTGCTGGATCATAGGGTAGTTCTATTTTTAATTTTTTGAGGAACCTCCATACTGTTTTCCAGAGTGGCTGCACCAGCTTGCATTCCCACCAACAATGCAAAAGAGATCCTCTTTCTCCACATCCTCGCCGTCTGTTGTTGCCTGAGTTGTTAATATTACCCATCCTGACAGGTGTGAGGTGATATCTCATTGTGGTTTTGATTTGTATTGCCCTGATGAGGAATGACATTGAACATCTTTTCATGTGCCTGTTGGCCATCTGGATGGCTTCTTTAGAGAAGTGTCTATTCATGTCTTTTGCCCATTTCTTCACTGGATTATATGTTTTTTGGGTATTGAGTTTGATAAGTTCTTTATAGATTTTGGATACTAAGCCTTTGTCTGGTGTGTCATTTGCAAGTACCTTCTCCCATTCTGTTGGTTGCCTTTTAGTTTTGCTGATTGTTTCTGAAGGGAATTTTTAAGAATAAAAACAATCATCAATTATCTCACTATCCTAATGGCTGTTTTCACTTTTCTGCCTTGAAAAGTAGTCTTGACATAGAATCCTTGACTATTTGCATAGAGTTTATGTAGTTCATGCTGTAGCATTAACTATTTTGTATTTAGCATTTAAGCTAATAATGCTTTATATTTCTTTTTGATTCTTTTCAGAATTAAAATTTTATAGTTGAATACATTTGGTCAAAAAAATTTTATAGACCACCTTATAGTAAACATGAATTACATTGCTTTTTTTTTTCCCCTTTGGAACTGTATTCTGAGGGAAAAAAGTTGAGGAATATGGTTACCGAAGAATGGTAGTGATTTTGAAAGCAGCAGCCAACTTTAATTGAGCACTTATGTGTGAGACACTGTTCTGGTGCTTTAGGCCTGTTCAGCAATCCCCACCTCTTATGCTACAATCTGTGAGATACCAGTGCTGTGGGGATCCGTGTTTTACAGACAGAAAGGCTATAATGATCCCTTTAAACTTGGGGCCTGGTTTCTTTTTGGAGTTTTTAGTGGATTTAGATACTCATTTTCTCCTTAGGGTTGTTGTAGAATTGAAGCTCTTATGCAGTGTGGAGACATACCACATCTGGATCTAAGATGAGAAACTGTACTCCAGAATAGGTTCATGTTTCCCCAGCTCCCTGCAGAAATGCAAAGGAATGTGGTGGTAGGCACAAAGGTAGGTTAGAATTCTCAGTGAGAATGCACGTGTTCCAAAGCTCTGCCTTCTAGTAGCTTTGGTTAACTCTTCTGGTTTCTTCTTCATGAAACAGGGTAATCACATCTCTTTCCCAGGGCTGTGGTGAAGATTATATGATCATGTATACAAAGTTGGCTCACAGTTGTTCCCTGTACATGGCCTATATGTTTCAAATTCATCTCCCATTCTCTCCAGCATCTAGTCCAGTGCTGTGTTTATAGAATAAATGACCCATGGTGGAGCTCGATTGAAAACTGTTCTATTTTGGGTTGTGGACCTGGCATTGACCTCCTGGAATTGGACTTTAAAGGTAGGGCATGTTCTTGGCCTTAAAAAATACCAACAGTTCTGCCTTACACAAGTAAAGCATAGTAATTGACCACATGCAAGTTAGTTTTACTTTACCTTTATTCTAGGGACTGTGTAGAATCTTGTATGGTTAGTGATAGTATTTTAGTGAGAGTATTAAATGAGAATATGCAGAATAATTCAGGGAGGTTAATGTTGAATAATTTGTATCTGTATCTGATCTCAATTAATTGTATACATTGAAATTTATCAAGGTTAGCCTAATTATTTGCAGATACTGGATTATCTTTTTCTTACAGGAATACATCTTCAGATACTTGTTTAAATATGATTTTAAAGCATCTCAGATAAGAGACCATCCATTCTTGACATAAGTGGTCTTTTATGTTAGTTTGCTCATTGCACTAGGATACTCACTGAAGTCCTTTTGATTAGAAGGAAATAAACCATTCCTCTCAGAAGAGTGGGTTAGTCAGGCAACTTGAGTTCATGATCTAGTCTTGCCATTGACCATGTACAAATCATTTAACCTCTCAGGATTTTGGATTAGATGCCCCCTCAAATGCCCTCCAGTTTTAGTGTTCTGAGTCTTTTGCACAGCATACACTACAAGCCCAGCAGTGCCTGGCATGTGGTGTTGGAGGCTGAGTCTACATACATGAGTGGTTTGGGTAGGATACCACACATGAGCTTTCACAGCAAATGGGGGAAGAGGGTACAATGAAAATGTTTGGAATATCTTGGTTTTGGAGGAGCAACTGCTCAAAAGACAGCTGACTGTGAGCTGACATCTTGGCAGTCAGGTTTACAGTGCCTATGGGCTAGATGTTAGCTAATTTAAGGTTTTTGATAGTAAGGTTTAAGGTTTTTGATTTAAGGTTTTGCATTAGATGAGCAAAGGATATTGTATGCTTCCCTAAGTAGCATATTCTGGTCACATTTTCCTTCTCTGCCAAAATGTCCAATTATCAAGCTTCATGTGCCAAGATTTGCATATGTCATATAAACCACTAGAGAAGTATAGTAGGGGAATATAATAATGTTCATTAGAGTAAAATCTCAATTAAAAAGATATCTATCTGTATGTCCAAATTTTAAGTATTTTCAGAATTATTTTAATTGCTTGTTCATTATTGAGAACTAACACAATATTTCTTTTGTACAGAAGACCACCATAGCTTGTGTTGTTTATTTTTTGGGTTGGTCCCTTTATCATATTCTGAGCTTTTGAAGTACCATTTAGGCAAAATCAGTATTTTGGCAAGAAATTGTTATCTCTTGTGTTTTTTTTAAAGGTTATTTTATCTTGAGAGAGAGAGAGAGAATGCGAGCCTGCTCAAGTGGAGGAGGGGCAATGAGAGAGGGAGAGAAGCCCAAACAGGTTCTACACTGTCAGCATGGAACCTGACACAGGGCTCAATCCCATGAACCATTAGATCATGACCTGAATCCAAATCAAGAGTCAGATACTTAACCCACTGAGCCACCCAGGTGCCCCTAGATATTGCTATCTTTTAAATTGTTTGATTATAATGATCTAATTTAAAAAGCCAGAAAAATATATGTTTAGCTTGAGTGTTGCAGGAGGAATCATATAATGGAATGTTTATTTAATCCAGGGGGAATGCTTTTCTTAATTTTTTTTTTTATATTGGTAAATGAAACCCAAGATTAGCATCAATCTAAAGTTTTAATTTTTATTTTTTTATGGGATTTATAATTTAGTGTAACATTGCTGGCAGTCATATTTTCACCTAAAAAGAAAGATTGCTTTCAAAAATATATTTACAATCAATGAATGGACTTCTGAGATGCATTATCTATGGAAAATATGTTTGACCAAGTCAAAACATCTAGTCTTGAGCAACAAATTTATAAAAGTGGATTTGAATTTGAAGGAAGTTCTGCATAAATTATTAGCTTTCAAGCTTGTAAAAATTATCTTTTATTATAAATCATTAGGAATAGTGAGCCATCTGAAAAACCCAATGGGAAATTACTGTATGTGTTAAAAAAATCATGAGGTCATGTTATGAGACTTCACAAGTGAATAAGGATTTTTACCTTTAAGAGGAATACAGTCAGGTGGAAGAGAAGAAACCCACCTATACTCAATAACAGAAAAGAAAAGTAGATCCCATGGAGTAAGGCCCTGCTTACATAATGTGCTTCTTAGCCTGGGGTCGCCTACCTCTGTCCCTCAAGGCTAGTACTTGTAGCAGCTAGTTTATTTGGGAAATAGTCTCAAGGAGAGGAGGTGAGGGAATAAGGAGAGTCAAATGGGGAAGAAGAAGCCAAAGCCAATACAATGATACATTATTGACTTGGTTACTTCTGAGGGTGACTATTATTTCTGCTGAGTCACAGAGACTACATCCCTAAATCACCCATCCCAGGGATTAAAAGGAGAAGCCATTTGTCTAAAAGTTTCTATCCCTCTTTCAAAAGGATTGAGGGTTGCCCCATGAAGTTTGCCTTCTCAGAAATTCTAGGTTACATATGTGTGATACCTCTTGACCTTGCATGCATCCAACAAACTTCGAGAACAGGAAGTGATAAGTCTGTTTGGAGTAAGATTGAGATGAGGCACTGTTAGCACAAAGTGGGTTGACAGCTGCACAGAGTCATTAACTATAGCTGACTGGAGTCAGAGATGAAGTGTGGTGGAGGTGAGATGGTATATAACATAGTCTGTACAGTATAATAATTTTGTATATTTTAGGTGCAAAAAAATTCAGAAAGAGAAGTGGGTGTTTGAAATATGTTATACCTTTTCTAAATCAAAGACCAGTCTTCACTATAAATTTTTGATGACTGCTGTTGTGTATGTTTCCACTGAGTTTGTTATAATGTGACATTACAGAGATAACTGGTCTGTTCTCAAAAAGAAGGTGGAGTAGACAGCTCTAGAACTCACTCCCTTACAGAAACACTGACTTAGCAATATACAGTCCAAAAATCCATTATGAGAATGCTCAAAGACAGGAGCATCTGCATTGAAATGGGTCAGAGAAATGGTTTCATTTAATCTCCATCAGCCCTTCCTGTAGGCCAGTAAAACTCGTAATTAAAAGGAAAAGCCCCATATTCTGCTCATCCCTTGGAAGGGAAAGAGAGTAGTGGAACATGTATCCAATGTCCCAGGGTTTTTTTTGGGGTGAGGGGCTAGGAGGGGTTTGTTTATATTTTGCTTCACTTGGAGTGCTGATGGGGAACTGGCATACTTTGGATGCTGGGGGCTATTTAGAACCAAAGAGAGCTCAACTGTATGTGGTAGTGCTAGAGAATCTGCACTACTCTAGATAGACACCAGAAGGTGAAAGAGACTAAACCCTCATGAAAAAGAAACTGGAAAACCTCTGTAATTGGAAAATTACACAAAGTCCATAGAATATGTATCCTTATAAAGCGTTTGAGAATCTCTAGCCAGGCTGATTGATAGAAGTCTTCCCATATACAAAGCCACTGGGGAGGTGGCTGCTTCTGTAAAGTGCAAAAATCACAACAAAAAAATATGGCAAATAACAAGGCACATGAAAGCAGGGAAACGTGGCCCAATCAAAAGAACCAAATAAATCTTCAGAAACCAACACTCAAGAAATAGAGATCTGTGAATTACCAATGAAGTCAAAACAATTGGCTTAAAGAGGCTCAATATGCTCCAGGGGAACACAAGTAAATAAACAAGTAAATAAAATAAGGAAAATAATGCATAAATAAAATGAAAATATCAACAAAAGAGGTAGAAACTAAAAAAACTAAGCAGAAATTCTGGAACTGAAAAAGTAGCTTAATTGAAAAAAATTTAGTAGAAGGGATCAATAGCAGACTTGATAAAGCAGAAGAAAGAATGAGTGATCTTGAATACAGTTCATTTGAAATCAGAGGAATGGAAAGAAAAAAAATGAAAAGTCGAAAAAAAAAGTCTTAGGGACTTATGAGACACTGTCAAATGGATCAATTTATACAACATCGGAGTTCCTGAAGAGAAGAGAGAGATGAGCAGAGCTCTTTTAAAGACATATGCCAGGAAACTTTCTGAACAAGGGAAGAAATGAACATACAAATTCAAGAAGCTTAAAAGATTCCAACTAGGATGAATCTAAAGAAGTCCACACTGAGACATATTATAATCAAACTGTGAAAACTCAAGACAATCTTGAGAGCAGCAAGAGAAAAATATACAAGGAAAAATATATAAGGAAGCTCCTGTACAATTGTCCGCAGATTTCTTATCAGAAACATTACAGGCCAGAGTGCTGAAAGAAAAAAACCTCTCAAACAAGAATACTATATGTGGCAAAACTTTCCTTCAGAAATGAGGGAGAAATAAAGACTTTCCTGGATAAATAAAAGCTGAGGAAGTTCATGACAACTGGATATGCCTTACAAGAATGGATAAAGGGAGTTCTTCAGGTTGAAAGGAAAGGACAACATGAAAGCATGTATAAATATAAAGCTCTCTGGTAAAGAAAATACCTATAGAAGATGCACAAAAGAAGAAATGATAAAGGAAGCAAAACATGTCACTGTAAAAAAAAAAATGAAACACGAAGGCAGCAAGAGAGGAAAGAGGGATAAAATGCCTATAAGACATATGGAAATCAGTTAACAAAGTGACAGTAAAAAGTCCTTCCCTGTCAGTAATTATTTTATTTCACTTTAGTTAATTTTTAAGTGTTTCTTTATTTTGAGAGAGAGTGTGATAGACTGCACATGTGTGTGTGTGTTGTGAGTGGGGGAAAGGCAGAGAAAGAGGGAGAGAGAATCCCAAGCAGGCTTTGCACTGTCAGCATGGAGCCCATGTGGGACTTGATCTCAGGAACCATGAAATCATGACCTTGTTAGCCAGGAGTTGGACACTTAACTGATTGAGCCAGTAATTATTGGAGTCCCGTCATTACTGGAGCCAGCACTCCAGTAATTATTTTCAACATGAACAGATTAAACTCCCCACATAGAGTGGCTGAATGGCTTAAAACAAAAAAAGGCCAACTATAGTGGTCTACAAGAGTTTACTTTAGATATAAGGACATACACAGGTTGAAAGTGAATGGATGGAAAAAGATACTCCCTTGCAAATGGCAACCTAAAGAGAGTAGAGGTGACCATACTTACATCAGACAAAATAAACTTTAAGGCAAAAAATGCCACAAGGGATCAAGAAGGTGATTATGTAAAGATAAAAGGCTCAGTTCCTAGGAAAATGTAACAGTTGGAACAGGAGGGAAGATGGCGGCGTAGGAGGATGCTGGGCTCAACTCATCCTGCTGATCACTTAGATTCCACCCAAATCTGCCTAAATAACCCAGAAAACCACCAGTAGACTAGAGGAATGGACTCTCCAGAGCCAAGCGTAGACAAGAGGCCCACGGAAGAGGGTAGGAAGGGCGGCGAGGTGTTGCACGCTACACAGACTGGCGGGAGTGAGGCAGGTGGTGGAGGGGCAGCCTGCCCGGCAAGGCAGAGCCCCTGAAGTCTGATTTGCAAAAGCGGAGGGGCCGGACTCCATGAGTTCTGACCGCCAGTAGGACTTAACATCTGGAAAGTTAAAAGTCAACAGCCCTGAGCGTGGAGGGCAAGAGGACGCTGGAAGGGAGAGTAATTGAGACCCGGAAGGACAGAGCTCAGCTTGGCCGGAGAACAAAGGCGCTGGCAAGTGCCATTTCCCTCTCCCATCCCCCAGCTGAAATTCCAAAGGGAACCAGGTCCCCTCACCGAACGTGCTTGCATCACGCAAACACCCAATGCTGTGCTTCCGTGGATCCATTCCTCCCACGGGCCTATCTCCCTCCTGGTGCTGCAGGGCACTTCCCGAAGGGGACCACCAATGGCAAAGTGAGCTAAGCCTGTCCCTCCCACCCCTGTGCACCTTGTGGATCCACCTCAGCTAATACACCCTTGGCCAGATCCCATCAAAGCAGCACCACAAGCCTGGCAGTGTGCAAGTAGCCCTGACAGGGGCCACACCACTCCACAGTGAGTCCTGCCCCTGGGAAAGAGGAAGAAAAGGTACACACCAGTCTGACTGTGGCCCCAGCAGTGGGCTGGGGGCAGACATTGAGTCTGACTGCGGCCCCGCCCACCAACACAAGTTGTTCCAGACAGCACAGGGGAAGTGCCCTGCAGTTTGGAGCTACCACAGGGACTACCCAAAATGATGAAGTGGAAGAATTCTCCTCAAAAGAAATTCTAGGAAGTAGCAACAGCTAGCGAATTGATCAAAACCGATTTAAGCAATATAATGGAACAAGAATTTAGAATAATAATCATGAAATTAATCGCTGGGCTTGAAAAACACATAGAGGACAGCAGAGAATCTATTGCTACAGAGATCAAGGGACTAAGAAATAGTCATGAGGAGCTAAGCAATGCTATAAATGAGGTGCAAAATAAAATGGAGGCGACCACAGCTCAGATTGAAGAGGCAGAGGAGAGAATAGGTGAATTAGAAGATAAAACTATGGAAAAAGAGGAAGCTGAGAAAAAGAGAGATAAAAAAATCCAGGAGTATGAGGGAGGGGAGAATTAGAGAACTAAGTGATGAAATCAAACGGAACAATATCCGTTATCATAGGAATTCCAGAAGAAGAAGAAGAGAGAGAAAGAGGCTGAAGGTGTACTTGAACAAATCATAGCTGAGAAGGTCCCTGATCTGGGGAAGGAAAAAGGCATTGAAAACCAAGAGGCACAGAGAACTCCCTTCAGACATAACCTGAATTAATCTTCTGCACGACGTATCATAGTGAAACTGGCAAAACACAAGGATAAAGAGAAAATTCTGAAAGCAGCTAGGGATAAACACGCTCTAACATATAGAGGGAGACCCATAAGACTAGTGGCAGACCTATCTACTGAAACTTGGCAGGCCAGAAAGGAATGGCAGAAAATCTTCAACGTGATGAACAGAAAACATATGCAGCCAAGAATCCTTTATCCAGCAAGTCTGTCATTCAGAATAGAAGGAGAGATAAAGGTCTTCCCAAACAAACAAAAACTGAAGGAACTCATCACCACTAAACCAGCCCTACAAGAGATCCTAAGGGGGATTCTGTGAGTGAAATGTTGCAAGGCCCACAAAGTACCAGAGACATCACTACAAGCATGAAACCTACAGACATCACCTTGACTCTAAACCCATATCTTTCAGTAATAACACTGAATGTAAATGGGCTAATTGCTCCAACCAAAAGACATAGGGTATCAGAATGGATAAAAAAACAAGACCCATCTATTTTCTGTCTACAAGAGACTCATTTTAGACCTGAGGACACCTTCAGATTGAAAGTGAGGGGATGGAGAACTACCTACCATGCTACTGGAATTCAAAAGGAAGCTGGAGTAGCCATACTTACATCAGACAAACTAGACTTTAAATTAAAGGCTGTATAACAAGGGATGAAGCAGGGCATTATATAATAATTACAGGGTCTGTCCATCAAGAAGAGCTAACAATTATACATGTCTATGCGCCAAATACAGGAGCCCCAAATATATAAAACAATCACAAACATAAACAGCCTTATTGATAAGACTGTGGTAATTGCAGGGGACTTTAATACTCCACTTACAGCAATGGCTCGAGCATCTAGACACAGGATCAATAAAGCAACAAGGACCCTGAATGATGCAGTGGATCAGATGGACTTGGCAGATATGTTTAGAACTCTGCATCCTAAAGCAACAGAATATACTTTCTTCTCGAGTGCACACGGAACATTCTCCAAGATAGATCACATACCGGGGCACAAAACAGCTCTACATGAGTGTAAAACAATTGAGATCATACCATGCACACTTTCAGACCACAATGCTGTGAAGCTTGAAATCAACCACAGGAAAAGTCTGGAAAACCTCCAAAAGCATGGAGGTTAAAGAACACCCTACTAAAGAATGAATGCGTCAACCAGGCAATTAGAGAAGAAATTAAAAAATATATGGAAACAAATGAAAATGAAAATAAAACAGTCCAACGCTTTGGGGATGCAGTGAAGGCAGTCCTGAGAGGAAAATACATTGCAATCCAGGGCTATCTCAAGAAACAAGAAAAATCCCAAATACAAAATCAGACAGCACACCTAAAGGAACTAGAAGCAGAACAGCAAAGACACCCCAAACCTAGCAGAAGAAGAGAAATAGTAAAGATCAGAGCAGAAATAAACAATTTAGAATCTAAAAAAACTGGAGAGCCGACCAATGAAACCAAGAGTTGTTTTTTTATGGGAAAAATAAAATTGATAAACCTCTAGCCAGGTTTCTCAAAAAGAAAAGGGAGATGATCCAAATAGATAAAATCATGAATGAAAATGGAATTATTACAACCAATCCCTCAGAAATACAAGCAATTATCAGGGAATACTATGAAAAATTATATGCCAACAAACTGGACAACCTGGAAGAAATGGACAAATTCTTAAGCACCCACACACTTCCAAAACTCAAACAGGAAGAAATAGAAAACTTGAACAGACCCATAACCAGCAAAGAAGTTGAATCAGTTATCAAAAAACTCCCAAGAAATGAGAGTCCAGGACCAGATGGCTCCCCAGGCGAATTCTACCAGACATTGAAAGCAGAGATAACACCTATCCTTCTCAAGCTGTTCCAAAAAATAGAAAGGGAAGGAAAACTTCCAGACTCACTCTGTGAAGCCAGCATTACTTTGATTCCCAAACCAGACAGAGACCCAGCAAAAAAAGAGAACTATAGGCCAATATCCCTGATGAATATGGATGCAAATATTCTCAACAAGATACTAGCAAATCGAATTCAAGAGCATGTAAAAGGAATTATTCACTATGATCAAGTGGGATTCATTCCTGGGATGCAGGGCTGGTTCAACATTCTCAAATCAATCAATGTGATGCATCACATTAAAAAAAGAAAAGAAAAGAACCATATGATCCTATCAATCAATGCAGAAAAGGCATTTGACAAAATTCAGCATCCTTTGTGAATAAAAACCCTCGAGAAAGTCGGGATAGAAGGAACATACTTAAACATCATAAAAGCCTTTTATGAAAAGCCCACAGCTAATATCATCCTCAATGGGGAAAAACTGAGAGCTTCCCCCTTGAGATCAGGCACACGACAGGGATGACCACTCTCACTGCTGTTGTCTAACATGGTGTTGGAAGTTCTAGCATCAGCGATCAGACAACAAAAGGAAATCAAAGGCATCAAAATTGGCAAGGATGGAGTCGAGCTTTCACTTTTTGCAGATGACACAATATTATACATGGAAAACCCAATAGACTCCACCAAAAGTCTGCTAGAACTGATACGTGAATTCAGCAAAGTCTCAGTATATAAAACCAGTGTACAGAAATCAGTTGCTTTGTTACACGCTAATAATGAAGCAACAAAAAGACAAATAAAGAAACTGATCCCATTCACAATTGCAGCAAGAAGTGTAAAGTACCCAGGAATAAACCTAACCAAAGATGTAAAAGATCTGTGTGCTGAAAACTATCGAAAGCTTATGAAAGAAATTGAAGAAGATACAAAGAAATGAAAAAACATTCCGTGCTCGTGGATTAGAAAAATAAATATTGTTAAAATGTCAATACTACCCAAAGCTTTCTACACACTGATTGCAATCCCAATCAAAATTGCACCAGCATTCTTCTCGAAGCTAGAATAAGCAATTCTAAAATTTGTATGGAACCACAAAAGACCCCGAATAGCCAAAGTAGTTTTGAAGAAGAAGACCAAAGCAGGAGGCATCACAATCCCAGACTTTAGCCTCGACTACAAAGCTGTCATCATCAAGACAGCATGGTATTGGTACAAAAACAGACACATAGACCAGTGGAACAGAATAGTAACCCCAGAATTAGACCCACAAAAGTATGGCCAGCTAATCTTTGACAAAGCAGGAAAGAATATCCAATGGAAAAAAGACAGTGTCTTTACCAAATGGTGCTGGGAGAACTGGACAGCAACCTGCAGAAGGATGAAACTAGACCACTTTCTTACACCATTCACAAAAATAAACTCAAAGTGGATGATGGACCTCAATGTGAGACAGAAAACCATCAAAACCCAGTGGAGAAAGCAGGAAAAATCCTCTTTGACCTCAGCCGCAGCAATTCCTTGCTTGACACATCCCCAAAGGCAAGGGAATTAAAAGCAAAAATGAACTATTGGGATCTTGTCAAAATAAAAATCTTCTGCACTGCAAGGGAAACAATCAAAAAAACTAAAAGGCAACGAATGGAATGGGAAAAGATAGTTGCAAATGACATATCAGAGAAAGCGCTAGTATCCAGAATCTATAAAGAAGTCACCAAACTCCACACCTGAAAAACATAATCCAGTGAAGAAATGGGCAGAAGACATGAATAGACACTTCTCTAACGACGACATCCAGATTGCCAACAAGCACATGAAAAGATGCTGAACGTTGCTCCTCATCAGGGAAATATAAATCCAAACCACACTGAGACATCACTTCACTCCAGTCAGAGTGGCTAAAATGAACAAATCAGGAGACTATAGATACTGGTGAGGATGTGGAGAAACGGGAACCCTGTTGCGCTGTTAGTGGGAATGCAAACTGGTGCAGCTACTCTGGAAACAGTGTGGAGTTTCCTCAAAAAATTAAAAATAGGTCTACCCTATGACCCAGCAACAGCACTGCTAGGAATTTACCCAAAGGATACAGGAGTGCTGATGCATAGGGGCACTTGTACTCCAGTGTTTATAGCAGCACTTTCAACAATAGCCAAATGATGGAAAGAGCCTAAATGTCCATCAACCGATGAATGGATAAAGAAATTGTGGTTTATATACACAATGGAATACTACCTGGCAATGAGAAAGAATGAAATCTGGCCTTTTGTAGCAACGTGGATGGAACTGGAGAGTGTTATGCTAAGTGAAATAAGTCATACAGAGAAAGACAGATACCATATGTTTTCACTCTTATGTGGATCCTGAGAAACTTAACAGAAGACCATAGGGGAGGGGAAGGAAAAGAAAAATTAGGGTGGGAGCCAAAACATAAGACACTCTTAAAGACTGAGAACAAACTGAGGGTTGATGGGGGGTGGGAGGGAGGGAAGGGTGGGTGATGGTATTGAGGAAGGCACCTGTTGGGATGAGCACTGGGTATTGTATGGAAACCAATTTGACAATAAATTTCATATTAAAAAAATGTAACAGTTATATGCACCTAATAGAGCACCCAACTATGTGAAGCAAACATTACATTGACAGAAATGAAGGTAGAAATAGACAGTAACATAATGATAGTGGGAGATTTCAACACCCCACTTTCAGTAAGGGGATAGGTCAAACAAACTGAAGGTTAACAGGGAACAGGATTTGAACAACACGATAGACCAATTGGACCTAATAGACATATATGGAACACTCCACCCAACAATAGCCAAATACACATTTTTCTCCAGTGTATCTGGAACATTCTTCAATATAGATCACATATTAGGCCACAGAACTATTCTTCACCAATTTAAGAAGAATTGAAATCATACCAAATACCTTTTTCTGACCACAGTGGAATGAAACTAGACATCAGTAGCAAAAGGAAAACTGGAAACTTCACAGAAATGTGAAAATTAAACAGCACACTTCTGAATGAATCAGTGGGTCAAAGGAGAAAACACGGGTAAGTGGAAATTATCTTGAGACAAATGAAAATGAAAACAATATAATAAAACTATGGGCTGCAGCAAAAGCAGTACTAAGAAGGAAAGTTATGATGATAAATGCATATATTGAACAAAAATTTTCTGTTTGAGAGTCTAACAACTCAAGAACTAGAAAAAGAAGGACAAATTAAACCCAATTTTTAGCAGAAGGAAGTAAATATTAGAAGCAGAAATTGATGATAGAATAGAAAAACAACAGAAAAAGGACATTAAGAGTTGGTTCTTTGAAGATTCATGAATTTGAAAAGTTTTGGCTAGACTGAATAAAAGGAAACTCAAGAAAAATCAGAAATGAAAGGAGTTCTTACATGTGATGGCACAGAAATAAAAAAGATCAAACAGGAAAACTGAGGAATTATATGCCAGAAAATTGGGTAACCTAGAAGAAATGGGTACATTTAGAAACATATATTATCTACCAAGACTAATCATGAAGAAATAAAAAGTCTGAACAGAGTTATAACTAGTAAGGCGATTGAATCAGTAGTAACCTTACAACACGGAAAAGCCTAGATCCATACCAAACATTTAAAGAATTGATACCAGTTGTCCAACTCTTCCTAAAATTTGAGGAGGTTGCAACACTTCCATACTCATTCTGTGAGGCCACCTGATGCTGAAATCAAAGATACTACAAGAAAAGAAGACTGTAGACCAATATCCCTAATGAATATTGATGCAAAGATCATCAACAAAATATTAGGAAACTAAATTCAACAGCATATTAAAAGGAGTATACGTTATGTCTAAGTGAGATTTATTTCTGGAATGCAAGAATGGTTTAACTTGTGAAAATCAATCTGTATAATATACAACATGAACAGAATGAAGGACAAAACCGATATGATTATCTCAAATGGGTAGTAAAAAGATTTGACAATATTCATCATTCTTTCATGATAAAAACATTCAATGAACTGAGAATAGAAGGAAATTACCTCAATGTATGGAAGGCCAAATATGAAAAGCCACAGCTAACATCAATCAGTGGTGAAAAACTTTCAGTTTTTCCTCTAAGGTTAGGATGCTTATTCTCACCACCTCTATTCAGTAAAGTACTGAAAATCTTGGCCAAAACATTCAGGCAAGAAAAACAAATCAAAAGGCATCCAAATAGGAAGGGAAGAGGTGACATTATTTCTGTTGCAGATGACATGATCTTATATATAGAAGGCCTAAAGATTCCACACACACGAAAACTGTTAGAATAAATGAATTCAGCAAAGTTGTAGGTTATGGGACGAACATACAGACATAAATTGCAGTTCTGTACAATGACCAATCCAAAAGACAGCTTCAAAAGAATAAAATACTTAGGAATAAACTTAAGAGGTGAAAGATTTTCATATTGAGAACTACAAAACATTGCTGAAAGAAATCAAAGAAGACACAAATAAGTGGAAAGACATTTTGTATATATGGTTGGAAGACTTAATATTGTTAAAATGCCCTACTACCCAAAGTGATCTACAGATTCAATGCAAATGCTATTGAAATCTGTGTCATATTTTGCAGAAAGAAGAAAAATTCTAAAATTCATATGGAATCTTAAAGGACCCCAGGTCGTGAAATCAGTCTTGAAAAAGAAGAACAAAGCTGGAGGCCTTACACTTCTGACTTCATATTATAAAGCTACAGTAATCAAACAGTATGGTGTTGGTATAAAGACAGACATATAGACCAAAAGAACACCATAGGGAACCCAGAAGTACACCTTCCCTTATATGGTCAAAAGATCTTTGACAAAGGTGCCAAGGGTACATGATGGGAAAGGATAATCTCTTCAACATGTATTGTTAGGAAAACTAGAGATCCACAAGCAAAAGAATTAATTTTGGGGCCTTACCTTACACCATACACAAAAATTAACTTGAAATGGTTCAAAGACCTAAATGTAAGACCCCTAAAAGAAAATATAGGGGAAGGGCTTCCTGTCACTAGGTTTGGCAAGTATTTTTGGATATAACACCAAAAGCGTAGGCACCAAAAGCAGTAATCGACAAATGGTATGATATCAAACTTAAAAACTTCTGTGTAGCAAAGGGCACAATCAACAGAGTGAAAAGGTACCCTACAGAAAGGAAGAAAGTATCTGCAAACTGTGTATCTGATAAGGGATTAATACCCATATTATAGAACTCCTGCAACTCAGTAACAAAAAATAAAATTGTTAAAAAATTGATAAAGGTTTTGAATAGCCATTACTCCAAAGAAGATATACAAATGACCAACAATCATGAAAAGATGCTCAACATCACGTAATTATTAGGAAAATGCAGTTTAGAACCACAATGAGGTATCACCTTACAGCCGTTAGGATGGCCATTATCCCCAAAGCAGAAAATAACAAGTGTTGGCAAAGATGTGGAGAAATTGGAACCCATGTGCACTGTTGGGAATGTGAAATGGTGCACATGGAAATATGGAAAATAGTATGATGGAAAATAGTATGATGTTTCCTTGTCAAATTAAAAATGGAATTATCATATGGTCCAGCAGTGCTACTTTTGCGTATATATATATATAAAAGAGTTGAAAGCAGCCATTCAAAGAGATAGGTGCATATCCATGTTCATTGGAGCATTATTCATACAGTAGCCAAGAGATGAAAGCAACCTAAATGCTCATCAGTTGATAAATGGATAAAGCAAATGTGGTGTATATATATGCACAGTGGAATGTTATGTAACCTTAAAAAGAAGAAAATCTAGGGGAGCCTGGGTGATTCAGTTGGTTGAGCATCCAACTACTGCTCAGAGCATGATCTCACTTTTCATGAGTTTGAGCCCCACATCAGGCTCACTATTGTCAGTGTGAAGCCCACTTTGGATCCTCTGACCCCCTCTGTCTCTGCCCTGCCCCTGCTCACTCTTTCTTCTTCTTCTCTCTCTCTCTCTCTCTCTCTCTCAAAATAAACATAAAAAACTCTGCTTGGTAAAATCTTTAAAAAAGAAAATCTTGTAATATGCTGCAACATGAATGAACCTTAATAAGAACATTAAGCTAAGAGAAAATTAAAATAAGCCAGTCACAGAAAGATAAATACTGTATGACATGATTCCGCTTAAATGAGGTATCTAAAATAGTCAAAACTCTTAGAAAAAGAAAGTAGAATGGTGTTGCCAGTGGCTGGAGGGAGTGGAATAGAAGAGTCTAGTCTTTGCTTAGTTACAGAGTTTCACTTTTGCAAGATGAAAAACATGTAGAGATCTGTTGCACAACAGTGTACATATAGTTAACGCTATTGTACTCTTCATTTAAAAAATGGTTAAGATGATGGGGTGCCTGGGTGGTTCAGTCAGTTAAGCATCCAACTTTGGCTCAGGTGATGATCTCCCGGTTAGTGAGTTCGAGTCCTGTGCTGGGCTCTGTGCTGACAGCTCAGAGCCTGGAGCCTGCTTTGGATTCTGTGCCTCTGTCTCTCCCTGTTCCTTCCTCCCGCTCACTCTCTCTCTCAAAAATAAGTAAACATTAAAAAAAAAAAATTAAAAAAATGGTTAAGATGGGAAATATCACATATTTTTGTCTAAAACAAAAACCGAAAGGGGCGCCTGGGTGGCTCAGTCATTTGAGCCTCCGACTTTGGCTCAGGTCATGATCTCACGTTTGTGAGTTCAAGCCCCACGTCGGGCTCTGTGCTGACAGCTCAGGGCCTGGAGCCTGCTTCAGATTCTGTGTCTCCCTCTCTCTCTCTGCCCCTCCCCCTCTTGCACTCTGTCTCTCTCAAAAATAAATAAACATTAAAAAATAAAATAAAATCCTGTGTGTTGCCCTTTGATTTTTACCCCATAGGACAGATTTGCCTCAGGTAAACCTTTTGAATAGTCATAATTTAAAAAAAAAAACTTTTTAAAAGTTTTAAAAATATAAGAGCAAAGGCATTTGAAAAGTCATAGTAGTTCTTTACCTTTCGTTAATAGTTTAAAAGGGAGAGCACTTTCTGTATTTCATAAGGGTGAAAGCACTCATCCATTGAAACTCAAACCATGAGTATTTCCTTCTGAGAGATGCATAAAAATAAGTCGGCATGAAGGCAGAGTCCTGCGGTAACTGGAACCTCGTAACAGCATTTACATTTGGTGTTAGCATGCACACACAGGGAAAAGGATTCAGTTATTTTCAAGCTCTCAAATCCCAAATGTGCTGAATAGATATTTCTTTTAAAAAATAAATACACAAAATAGATTTGTGTGACTTGAAGTTTGAAATAAATGTTCTTACATTCCATAGTTAACAATTGTAACAATATCACTTTCTCAAGTTTCCATATTTTTAAAGTGGACTACTATGGTTTGGCTCAGCTACTAAATTAAATTATTGCTGGCTTGCACATTCCTATTGGTTACACTATAATCTTTACCTCCATTGGAAAATATGCCCTATTTTCTGTGTTTTCAGGCTCCTTGGCTTGAAATACCTCTGTTTAGCAACAAAACATGGATTTGTATGTGTGATCTGTGTTATGTGTATAGAAGGAAAAGAAACAGAAATGTGTTACTCTGTGAATGTTACAAATACACATTCAGAAGTGGCATGAA
Organism: Panthera pardus; assembly: GCF_024362965.1. Classification (NCBI taxonomy): domain Eukaryota; kingdom Metazoa; phylum Chordata; class Mammalia; order Carnivora; family Felidae; genus Panthera; species Panthera pardus. The sequence continues at coordinate 19,816,680 of NW_026526788.1, forward strand.
AAACATTTAGTGCAATTATTTTCTTAATTGTTAGGAGTGATTCTAGTTATATACGTATATACATACATAATATATATAACATACACACGTGTATAGATGTTATATATTGTGTCCACCAAAAATTCATATGTTGGAATTTTAATTCCCAGTATCTCAGAAAGTGAGCTTGTTTGGAGATAGGGTTTTTATATAGGTAGTCAAATTAAAGCAAAGTCATTAGGATGGACCCTAATGCAATGTGACTGGTATATTTATAAAAAAGGGGAGATTTGGGCATAGACACACAATGGAGGGAAGATTTTGTGAAGAGCCATAGGGAGAACCTGGCCATCCCTCATAGCTCTCAGAAGAAACCAACCCAACAGCACCTTGATTTTGGACTTCTAGCCTCCAGAACTGGGGACAGTAAATTTGGGTTGTTTAAGCCACCCAGTTTGTGGTATTTAGCTATGGTAGTACTAATAAATTAATGCAGTATATTTCTCTGTTGTGAAAATCAGGATATACCCATTTAGCTGAAATAGGTAGTCTTTGAACAGTTTAACATTTTTTACTTTGTGTCTTGTAAGTACTCTTACGAAATTCAGGTTGGTCATGATGATGGAGCAATTGGATTTGGAAAGTGGGTCCAGGACTTCTGACCTTACTTTGCATAAATATAAATCAGACCTGTTTTTAAATCATGAGTTTATGAGTTTGTGCAATTTGTAGCAGTGCCAGAGTCTACCAGAGACCTAATCATTTGGAGAGGCAGGATCATAAATAAACCTGTCCTCATCTAGCACCAAAAAGAAAAAAAAACAAACCAAAACAAAACCTTCGAAATTACACATACTAGATTTAAGTTTTCTGCAGATTAGAAATAAAATTGTTCATGTGACCAGATTTTCCACTGCCCTAAGCTGTAAGTGCCTTTTTATTGTGTTCATGTTATCATCAACAGAAGGGACACTTGAGTTCAGTGCTTGGAAAAGCGGAAGAATAAGCATTCTTTCAGCTGTTTGCCTCTGCCTTTCCGTGGCAGACCCAGACTTCCCATACCACACATCTGAATAAACCCCCACCTGAGTTAACTATGTTCAACCGATGTGGGAACATACCAGCATTCCCCAAACCTCTGGGGAAAAAATAAAGATAGTGATTGGGAAGAATTTTAAAATGTTAGGTAGTTTTGTTGTTGCTGTTGGAGGTTGGGAGAGGTTAATTTTTGGGTGAAAAAGTTCTATATCCACTTGACTTTTGTAGACTAAGATAATGAAGGCTGTTAAACTGGCTTGACCAATGATTTTCACATTAATTTTTAATTAAACAAACAAAAGAAACCATATTATACAAAGCTAGAATTCTTTAAATCATGTTATTGGCTCTTTAAGTTGTCCAATATTTCCAGTAACTCAAAATATACCAAGGTATTTTTAAAAGGTCTTACACTGATGTTTAATGTAAGACTATAAAGTTTTGGAGTAATGAAGAACCCAAACCTTTGGGAAAAATTGACCTAGTCATTGGTAAAATTTTGTTATCTATTCTAAAAAGTGAATTTTGTATTTAGAAAATAGCTAATCAAGGGATGTTATATGATTTATTATGCTTATGAATATGAGAATTTTGTGATAGTTACTTTTGGGGTAGAGTTATTCTGTGTATTATCACCACAAATGCCCTTTTCAAATACATATGCTTTTTGTGCTTCTCTTATGACTATTTCCATTCTATCATTTTCAAACCCACAGTTTTTAGTTATGAAATGATCAAGTCTGTTCAATTTTATGTTTTTGTTTTTAACATTTTAAATTGTGACATATAACACAGATACAGCAAATGTAGCAGAATAATGAATTATTTACACCAGTGAGGTCAAGAAAGAAAATATTGTCAGTACCCTAGAAGCATTCTCTTCATTCTATACCTCACCTTTGAAGGTCACAGCTCTCCTAATTTCTCTGCTAATGTCTTAGTTTGCTGTGTAGTTTTACCACTTATGTGAATCCCTATATGCCTCGGTAGGTTTTACCTTCTTTTAAACTTCATGTAATTATACAGTATGTAATCTGTTAGGTCTGGCTTTACTCCCTCAAAATTGAGATCTATCCATGTTGTATGTAGCTATAGTTTTCATTGCTGAATGTTTTCTGTGGTGTGAACATACCATAGTTTATCCTTTCCAGTCTGTTAATCCTTGCCATTTAACTGGAGCATTTAGCTTCACAAATATTTTATGTAATTATTGATATAGTTGGATTTAGATCTGTAATTTTATTAAGCATTGTTTGTCTCATCTGTTTTTATTTCAATCTTATTTTAATTTTTAATAGACTTTTATGTTTTAGAGCAGTTTTAGCTTCACAACACAATTGAGCAGAAGGTATAGAGATTTCTCATATATTCTGAGTCCCCACACATGTATATTCATTATCAGCATCTCCCACCAGAGTGATACATTGGTTCCAGCTGCTGAACCTGCATCGACATATCACAATCACCCAAAGTTTATAGTTTTATGTTAGGGTTCACTCTTGGTGTTATACATTTTGTGGGTGTGGACAAATATGGTATGTTCTTTGATTTTTCCTGTCTAGTCTACTTTTGGGTTAATTGATTACTTATAAAATTTCCACCTAACTTAATGTAGTAGTTTTTTAATAATAGCTTTTTTAAAAAATTTGTAAATTGTTGCTGTAGGATTATACAGTATACATCTTCAGGTTGTCACAGTCTATTTAGGATCATTATTGTACTACTTTATGTGAAAGAAAAGCCCTTACAACCATGTAGGTTCATTTACCATCATCCTCCCTCCTTTATGATGTGGTTACCATATGTGTTATGTCTACATACATAACATACATAGTACGATGGTACAGTTTTTTAAGTAATTTTTTATTTTAATTCCAGTTAGTTAACATACAGTGTTATATTAGTTTCAGGTGTACAGTCTTGTGATTCAGCAATTCCATATATCATCTGGTACTCATCAGGACAACTGCACTCCTTAATCCCCATCACCTATTTAACCTACCCTCTACCCCCTTCTTCTCTGGTAACCATCAGTTCTCTATAATTAAGAATCTGTTTCCTGGTTTGTCTCTCTCTTTTTCCCTTTGCTCATTTGTTTCTTGAATTCCACATATGAGTGAAATCATGTAGTATTGGTCTTTATCTCACTTATTTTGCTTAGCATTATACTCTCTAGTTTCACCCATGTCATTGCAAATGGCAAGATTTTATTCTTTTTTATAGCTACATAATATTCAATTGCATATCTATATACCACATCTCCTTTAACTATTCATCAATTGATAGACACTTGGGCTACTTCCATATCTTGGCTATGGTAAATAATGCTGCTTTAAACTTGGAGGTGCATATATCCTTTTGAATTAGTATTTTTGTATCCTTTGGGTAAATACCTAGTAGTACAATCGCTGGATTGTAAGGTAGTTCTTTTTTAAAATTTTTGTGCAACCTCCGTACTGTTTTCCAGAGTGGCTGCACCAGTTTACATTCCCACCAACAGTGCAAGAGGGTTCCCCAATCTCCACATCCTTGTTAACAACTGTTAACAACTGTTGTTTCTTGTGTTGTTGATTTCCTTTCTGACAGGTGTGAGGTGATCTCTCATTATAGTTTTGATTTGTATTTCCCTGGTGGTAAGTGATGATGAACATCTTTTCATGTGCCTATTGGCCATCTGGATGTCTTCTTTGGAGAAATGTCTGTTCATGTCTTTCCATTTTTTTAAGTGAATTATTCAGTTTTTGGGTGTTGAGTTTTATAAGTTCTTTATATATTTTGGTTACTAACCCTTTATCAGATATGTCATTTGCAAATGTCTTCTCCCATTCAGTGGGTTGCTTCTTAGTTTTGTTGATTGTTTCTTTCACTGTGCTGAGTGTTTTATTTTGATGTAGTCCCAGTAGTTTATTTCTGCTTTTATTTCCCTTGTCTCATGGGACCTATCTAGAAAAAAGTTGCTACAGCCAATATCAAAGAAGTTACTACCTGTGTTCTCCTCTAGGATTTTTATGAGTTCAGGTTTTATATATATGTCTTTAATCCATTTTCTATTTATTTTTGTGTATGGTGTAAGAAAGTGGTCTAATTTCATTCCTTTGCGCGTTGCTGTTCACTTTTTCCCAATACCATTTGTTGAAGAGACTTTTTCTTATTAGATATTTCCTGCTTTCTCGAAGATTAATTGATCATATAATTGTGGGTTCCTTTATGGGTTTTCTATTCTGTTCTGTTCATCTATGTGTCTGTTTTTGTGCCAGCACCATTCTGTTTTGATTACTGTAGTGTTGTAATATACCGTGAAGTTCAGAATTGTGATTCCAGCTTAGCTTTTCTGTGTGAAGATTGCTTTGGCTATTTGGGGTCTTTTGTGGTTCCATACAAATTTTAGCATTGTTTGTTCTAGTGTGTTAACTAAGTGGAAGGAAAATAAAAACTTAAAATGTAAAAAAAAGGAAATTTTGACTGATTATGTTTAGAGTATATATCACCATGGGCATGAATTGTGTGGGTATCTTATGACTCCTTTGTTGGATATGAAAGTATAAGATTTGACATGACTTGTTCTGTTTTCCTGAATCTGAGATTTGCTCATTAATCCTGTCTGTTGGGTTCGAATAGTTGTGACTAGCTTGAACTGGGTTGTCTTCAAATTTTTTCTTAGACTTTTTAGAGTTATATAATGGAAATAGAGAATGTCTAGATAAGTATGTGCTCCTTTCAGGGTAACATTGGCTCACACTCTTTAGCTATTGGTTGGACAAACATTTCCTGGAGAGGCAAGGCACTGTATGAAGTTAGCCTTCCAATGACAGATCCAGGCGTGCATGTGTGCGTGTGTGTGTGTGTTTCAAGAAATTTTGCTGCTGCCCAAGCTGGCATACACCATCTAACAAAACAAACCCACCTACTCATTTAACTAGTCCTGTTTTCCCCCAGAAGCCTCTTTATGATGTCCTTTGTGGAATTCACATTCTATTCTTAGCTTATGTAAAGAATCAGTAAAGTGGGCTGGAATACAGAAAATAGGGAAGTGCTGGGGGTTAAGGCATGTTGGAGAGGCTGTGCCATGCCTTAAAGGGGCCACCTTTGCTCTGCTACATCAGATGTTGCCTATGGGAATGCAGGTGAGACATGGCCAGATCTTCCTATGATTTAAATAAAAAGGTAGAAATTTGTAGTTTTTGTATGTAGTCTCTCAGATTTTATTGTTGGCAACAAGTTCAGATTGAAAAAATTATGGCCAAATTAAATACCATCTGTTTTCAGCCTCCAGTTTAGCTTATATGAAGCCAGCTTGTTGCTCTTTTAGGTAGCAGGTGATACTCACAGAACATTGCCTTCACTGGGATTTCATGGTAACCAGTCCTTGTAGGAGTCAGCCCTGGGGCGTTTTGTAGTGAATGCTTCTTGTAGTTGCAGGAAAAATTCAGGTCCAAATGATACCGATGCATGGTTGACCACAATTTTACCTAAAGTGAAACCTTTATTGTTGTAATTATCTAATATGAACTCTTAACTGTTGTAATTTATTTTGTTATCCTGTCTTATCAGCAGTTTCAAATGCTTAAGAAAAAAATCAATAGCAAAGTATCAGTTTTGCAATCCAGAGGATGTTTTTATTTTTTTTAAATAATAGACTTTACAAACTGATAACATTGGCTTCTTGCCTTATGAATATATCAACTTTTATTTTTTAATGTTTAAGGAATGAATCAGATTTTCAAGTGTGCTCAGTTAAGTTGGTACCTACAGAAATAATGGAGGATTCTTATTTTCTTCACTGGTAAGAATTTATAATTCATTCCAGTAGAATTTTTTAAAATGTTTTATTTTAGAGCAATTTTAGATTTACAGAATAGTTGCAAATATAGTACAGAGAGTTCCCATATGTCCCACAGCCAGTTTCCTCTTATTAACATCTTACATTAGTATGGTATATTTGCACAATTAATGAACCAGTAATGATGCATTATTATGACCCAGAATCCATATTTTCTTCAGATTTCCTTAGTTTTTACCTAATGTCCTTTTCTTGTTTCAGGACTCCAACTAGGATACCATATTACCTAATTGTCATGTTTCCTTAGATTCCTCTTGGCTGAGAGTTTCTCAGACTTCCCTTGTTTTTAATGATTTTCACAGTTTTGAAGAGTACTGGTTAGGTATTTTGTAGAATGTTCTTCAGTTGGGATTTGATGTTTTTCTCATGGTTCAACTGGGGTTATGTGTTTTGGGGAGGATGACCAGAGGGGTGAAGTGTTACGGAAACCAGTCTGGATCACCCAGCAGAAGAACCAAGCAGCACTTGGAGATCTTGGAAGGCAGGAGGTTTATTTTACACCAGTGGGCTCAGAGTAGATCATTTTCCAGAGGTCTGAGCCCAGAGCATCAACAGAGGGGACAATTTAGTCTGTTATACTTCTGCATTCCTCATTATTAGTAATTTGGTGCTTGAAGCAAGCAGGGTTGGAAGAAGAACCCGGAAGGGAAGTCTTCAGGCAGAGATTGAAATTCCCTTATCACTCCTGCCGGCCATCATATAACAGATTTTTCCCTATCAGAAGTACACCATATCAAGGGTACACACTGCCAATATGACTGATGACTGTTGATAGTAATCCTGGTTACCTGACTAACTTAATGTTGGCCAGGTTTATCCATTGAAATGTTATTCTTCTTAAAATTTTGCTTTTCTGTACTAGACTTTCTGGAGGAAGTCATTTTGTGCAGCCCACACCAGTAGGGAGTCCTGCTGTATACCCCCTTGAGAGGAGAGAACCTACACAATATGATGAAATCCTTCTTTGTAGGGCATTGGCCATATCAGTATGGACCATGGGTATTTATTTTATTCTTTTGGTAGTAATGTAATACTGACTTATTTTCTTGCTCAGATTATTTTGGCTTTGAGCATTGAAAGCTCTTTCAGTTGGCTTCTGTGTCCCTTTGACATACTCTCATCATTGTGCTTTTTTTTTTTTTAAGCACCTTTGTACTTCGTGGCACTGCATGATACTCATGCCCATCCTTTATATTCCCTGTCCCAGCTCTAGAAACAGCCATTTTCCCAAAGAATGCTGGTTTCTTTTATTGGAGAATGGTATTAGAAACCAAGATCTGGTGTCCTCCTGGATACTGAAATGCGTTGCTTCTAGGCCCTTTAAGCTGACAGAACAAGAAGTTGTGTATAGTAACCAACATGTATGCACATATTTATAACTGTTTCCACTTGTATCCATGTGTATCTATATTCAGCTAAATTCCCTCCAACCCTAATCTGTTACCACATGGATCATTGGAGCTTTCCCATTGTCTGTAAATCCCAACTCTGCAGAGGGAAATCTGGTTTCTGTGATCCATTTACTTAATTCATTTACTTAATTGTTCAATTTCAGTATGCAGTGTCTATTGGTTTTAGAATTGTTTACTAACACCACTTGTGAAAAATAATTTTATCAATTTTACTTGCCTTTCTTTTCTCTTGTTGAAAGTTAGGTGTTAATGATCATGCCAGGTAGATTGTGTGACTTTCTCCCCACTGAATTTTGAGTTCCTTGAATTTAGAGACCAAATCTGTTTATCCTCATAGCCTTGTATAGGGATTGAGGCTTAGTTAAATTAAATGTTGAGGGGTGCCTGAATGGCTCATTTGGTTTAGCATCTGAGTATTGATTTCGGTTCAGGGCATGGTCCTGGGATTGAGGCCAGGGCTGGAGTCTGTGCTGAGAAACTCTGTGCCTGCTTAAGATTCTCTCTCCCTCTGCACCTCTCTCTCTCTAAAATAAAATACTAAAAAAATAAAAAAAAACCCAAGATTTAAAATTGGGAAATGTTGAAAGAGTGAAAAATGACATTTATTTTTTAGTATACACAGGTAAGGAAGCAAGTATAGTTCTCAAGGTGCTTAGCCTAGATGTAAGGAAGCATCGTTCTTAAGATACTTAGCATAGACATTCTTGTGTGTGTCTCTTCTGGTAATGAGAGTTTGAGAGTAATTATGGAATTACTGTTAATAGATTTATATTGCATACTTATTGCTTTATTTTAATGACTTATAATAATATTCCTAATAACATTTTAGAAGCCTGAAAAAAATAATTGTTTCCCTAAAGGTCCCTTAAGATTGACTTCTGTGCATGTTGGTGGGAATGCAAATTGGTGCAGCCGCTCTGGAAAGCAGTGTGGAGGTTCCTCAGAAAATTAAAAATAGACCTACCCTATGACCCAGCAATAGCACTGCTAGGAATTTATCCAAGGGATACAGGAGTACTGATGCATAGGGGCACCTGTACCCCAATGTTTATAGCGGCACTCTCAACAATAGCCAAATTATGGAAAGAGCCTAAATGTCCATCAACTGATGAATGGATAAAGAAACTGTGGTTTATATACACAATGGAATACTACGTGGCAATGAGAAAAAATGAAATATGGCCTTTTGTAGCAACATGGATGGAACTGGAGAGTGTGATGCTAAGTGAAATAAGCCATACAGAGAAAGACAGATACCATATGGTTTCACTCTTATGTGGATCCTGAGAAACATAACAGAAACCCATGGGGGAGGGGAAGGAAAAAAAAAAAAAAAAAGAGGTTAGAGTGGGAGAGAGCCAAAGCATTAGAGACTGTTAAAAACTGAGAACAAACTGAGGGTTGATGGGGGGTGGGAGGGAGGGCAGGGTGGGTGATGGGTATTGAGGAGGGCACCTTTTGGGATGAGCACTGGGTGTTGTATGGAAACCAATTTGACAGTAAATTTCATATATTAAAAAAAAAAAAAAAAAAAAAAAGATTGACTTCTGTGCAAAGGAGTATAAACATAAAATCCCATAACATAAACACAGTCTCAATGGTGATTGTCATTTGAGATTGTAAACATTGCTTATCAAAGTATGTAATAGTGAGCCTGTTGCGTATTCCCTACTTACAAATGTACTCTAAATGTGACTTTAAGCCACTTTGCAAAACAGTGGCCAAAAGAGTTAATTTGTCACCCAAATAACCTGATTAAAGGAGTAGTTGAGGTTCTAAATAGAGTCCTTAATTTTACTTATTCATTCAATTTAAAATAAACTCCCTCCCCCCCCCCCCCAATTTTGTAAGGTTCTCTTCACTAGGGATTGCTTCAAACATATTGTTCTAACAACCTAATAAATATTTTGTTGAATTTAATTCTCAATTATGTACACAACCTAACATATATTGTTAGTGAATGGACACCTGAATGATGTTAATCTTCTCTATTCATAAAATGGATAACAAGATAGTAATTCAAATTTCAAGAGTTTGTTGTGTCTCTCTATTATCATAAATCACTTACAGTTGTAAAATGTTGTGTAGATCATACTTTGGTTTGGCTATCAACTGATATTCTCAGAATAAACTTTCTTAAAGACATTGTGTGGATATTTGTTTTGCTTTTTAAGGTTTTTGTTACTGTCATTAAGTAAAGGTTTTTCAGTTTAGGATTGATAACTTACCTGTTTCCAAAAAGGAGTTGTTGGCTTTGTTAAATTAAAAATTAAGAACATGGAACCAATTGCACAAAGATACTTGAACACAAAAATAGATTTTGTTACAGTTGAGTAATAAGAATATATTAGAGTTCTGCTGTCAGTTATATTTTATGTTCTTTGATGAAATAAGGTTGCATGAATCATATTTTATCGAAGAACATTTCAGTCATTTCTAAGAATACAGTGTGTGTGTGTGTGTGTGTGTGTGTGTGTGTGTGTGTGTGTTTTAATTGTAAAAGTAGTACATGATCTTTTAGGAAAAAAATTCAAAAGCATAATAGTACCCTTTCCTCCTCCTCTCCATCTCCTAGGGATAGTCACCAGTAACTATTCCTCCTGCATCCTTTTAGGTTTTTGCTTTTGGGCACATAAGCACACTAACACAACTCTGATTTTTTGTACAAATGCATGTATCAGCAACTTTTGGTTTTCATTCTGTATTATGTAGTATATCCATATTTTTGTGCTTATGAGACACTTCATTCTTTTAAGAAACTGTTGTGTTAGGGGCACCCTGGGTGGCTCAGTCAGTTAAGTGTCTGACTTTGGCTCAGGTCATGACCTCGTGGTTTGTGAGTTTGCCCCCTGTGTTGGGCTCTGTGCTAACAGCTCAGAGCCTGGAGTCTGCTTCAGATTCTGTGTCTCCCTCTCTGTCCCTCTCCCACTCATGCTCTGTCTCTCTCTCTCAAAAATAAGTAAACATTAAAAAAATAATCCGTGGTGTTCTATAGTATGGATGTATCATAATATAACTATTCCTCTAGTGGTGGATTTTTATATTTTCACTATTTTTTTGTGATTATAGATAATGTATTAAACATTTTTGTACATTATAGTACACCTTACACATCGTGCAACATTTTCTATAGGGAGGTTTCACCAAAGTGTAATTGCGATCAATTTAAATTCCCAAAGCTTGCCAAAGTTAGCATGAAATCCATTTTCTGTTTTAACATTTGACATGTACCATTAATTTCTTTCAAAGGTCCTTAGAGCTTCAAAAAAATAGTTGAAATCTGCTATTTGTTTCCTGATCCAACTAAGGATATAGAAATGAGGTAGTCTATAGGTAAAAGAAGAATTTAAACTGATGTCTATTTTGGCTTATGGTCTATTTTATTAGATATGCTCAGAAACTAATTGACTTAAAGTAATTTGAAATTTACAGAAAAGTTGCAAGAACAATATAGAAAACTTAACATTTTGTGGAATTTCTCTTTCTCTTTATGCCCATTATTTATTTTGAGGGAACTATTTGAGAATAGGTTGCATATATCTTGCCCCTTTACACAGTAGTACTTCAGTGTGTATTTTCTTTTTTATTATTTATTTATTTATTAAATTTTATTTAAATCCAAGCTAGTTAACATACAGTGTAGTAATGGTTTCAGGAGTAGAACTTAGTGATTCATCCCAGTGCCCATCCCAACAAGTGCCCTCCTTAATGCCTATCACCCATTTAGCCTATCCCCTCACCCTCCTCCCCTCCAGCAACCCTCAGTTTGTTCTGTACTTAAGAGTCTCTTATGGTTTGCCTCACTCACTGTTTATCTTATTTTATTTTTCCTTCCTTTCCTGTGTCCATTTGTTTTTTTTCTTAAATTCCACATGAGTGAAATCATGTTTGTTTTTCTGACTTATTTCACTTAGCACAGTATCCTCTAGTTCCATCCATATTATTGCAAATGGTAAGATTTCATTCTTTTTAATGGCCGAGTATACTCCATTGTATACCACACCTTCTTTATCCATTCTTCAGTTGAAGGACATTTGGGTTCTTTCCATAATTTGGCTATTGTTATAGCACTGCTATTACTTATTTTATTTTAGAGAGAGCAAAAGAGTGAGTGAGCACATGTGCGAGAGGGGGAAGGACAGAGGGAGGGGGGAGAGAGAGAATCGTAAACAGGCTCCATACTCAACACAGAGCATGATGTGGGGATCAATTCCTCAACCCTGGGATTATGACCTGAGCTGAAATCAAGAGTTGGACACCCCCAGGCCTGTGTCCCCTCCCCAGAAAAGAAAAGAAAAAAAAGAAAAAAAAAGAAAAAAAAAAAAAGAGTTGGACACTCAACTGAGATACCCAGGCACCCCCATACTGCACTTACTTTAAGGATACTTAGAACCTTCTCACTTTCTCCTTTAGTGAGTTTATTTAATACATTTGTTAGATTCCTTTGTGACAGTCTGCATTCCATCCTAGAATTCTTCAACTTTTTATTTATTTAATTTATTTTTAATGTTTATTTATTTTTGAGAGAGACAGAGACAGAATACAAGTAGGTTAGGGGCAGAGAGAGAGGGAGACACAGAATCCGAAGCAGGCTCCAGGCTCCGAGCTGTCAGCACAGAGCCCCACGCGGGACTCGAACTCACAGACTGTGAGATCATGACCTAAGCTGAAGTCGGACGCTCAACTGACTGAGCCACCCAGCTGCCCCTCTTCAACCTTTTAAATAATCTAAAATGTGAATACTTTAAGGTTTGCTCTGTATGCTGTAAAGTTTTATGGGTTTGACAGATGCACAATGTCCTGTATCCATCATTGTAATACCTTACAGAGTAGTTTCACCATTCTAAAAATTTCACTTGTTTTACCTGTTCATTCCATACCCTTTCCCAATCCTCTGGCAATAGTTTGTGCCCTCTTCAGAATGTCACATAGAAGTAATGATATAGTATGTAGCCTTTTCAGACTGGCTTCTTTTATTTAGGTATGTGCCTTTAAGAATCATCCTTGCTTTTGCCCGGCTTTTTTTACCCCTACCCCCTCCCCCCCCCCCCCCCCCCCCGCCCCCCCCATAGTATTCCATTGTATGCAAGACTACAGTTTGTTTACATATTCACCTATTGAGATTGTTAACATATTTTTGGCCATTATTAATGAAGCTTCTATAAACATTTTCATGCAGGTGTTTTTGTGGACATAAATTTTCCTGTGAATTGGGTAAATACCTAAGAACAGGATTGCTTAATTGTATGTTCAGGCTACATTAGCCTTATGGCACTGCCAAACCACATTCCAAAGTGTCTGTACCTTTTGCCTTGCCACCAGAAATGAATGAGAGTTCTGTTGCTGTGAATTTTTGCCAACATTTGATATTGTCAGTGTTTTGGATTTTAGCCATTCTAATAAATATGTAGTGGTATCTTATGGTTTTAATTTGTCCTGTATTTCCCTAATAATGTATGATGTTAAGCATCTTTTCATATGTTTATTGGCCATCTGTATAATAGTTCTTTGGTAATTTTGGCCCTTTTTACATTGGGTAGTTTTTTTCTTGAGTTTTAGAAAATCTTTTTTTTTTTTTAAACATTGGAAGATATTTATTTTCTTTAAACAAGGTCATAAATAACAAAGAAACAAAGTAGGTCCCAGACTCTGGACCGTGCAGCAGGACAGGGATAGGAAGTTGTTGGGTGGAAAGGTGGAGGGGGTTACGCATCACCTAAGACAGTCACAGAAAAGATGGGCTGCAGGAGACTGCCCCTTCCTGCCCTTGGAAATGGCGTGCCTGGGCAGTAGGGGGAGGCCGCAGTGCTGTGATGAGGCAGCCGGAAGAGGGCAAAGATTGAGGATGCTGGGCTGTACTGTTTCCATGAAGAGTGACATGGAAACCACAAATAGTGAAGATAAGCTGTGGGTCTAGAAGAGGCAAGCGGGCACTCTGCACACCTCCAGGGACCAATTATGAAAATGGTTAAATTTGATTCTTAAAAACAACTCCACAGGCTTTGGCCTATGGCTTTGTGCATGGGCTGTATTTAACCTGGGTTGTTCTGTGGTAGGTGAGGGCTCAAGAGGCCCCTGGAGCAGCCTGGCCTCAGCCCAGGGCAGGTGCCCAGACATGTGGGAGAGGGACAGTGGGCTCTCCCCAGATGGGAGGCCATGTGCTTGGACTGGCTGGACCTGATTTTCATAAAGAAGTTATGTACAACTTCTTTATTAGATATGTATTTTGCATTGGGTAGTTTTTTCTTCTTGAGTTTTACATTGGGTAGTTTTTTTATTCTTGAGTTTCAGAAAATCTTTGTGTATTTTGTGTGCAACTTCTTTATTAGATATGTATTTTGCAAATATTTTCTTTCAGTCTGTGGCTTGTCTCTGTTCTCTTACTAGTGTCTTTCACAGATAAGTTTTAAATTTATCAAGTCCAACTTCTCTATTCTTTTGTAGATAGTGTTTTCGGTATTTAAAAACTCATCACTGAACCCAAGGTCATGTAGATTTTCTTCTGGAAATTTTATAGTTTTGTATTTTACATGTGGGTCTGTGATCCATTTTGTGCTAATTTTTTTAAGGTGTAAGGTCTAAGTTTAGGTTCATGTTTTCTTTTTTGCATATGGATATCCAGTTGTTGTAGCACCATTTGTTGAAAACACAGTTCTTTTTCCTTGAGTTACCTTTGTGTCTTTTTCTAAAATCAATTGCCTGTATTTGTGTGAGTGTCTTTCTGTTCTGTTCCATTGATTTGTGTGTCTGTTCTTTGCCAATTCCACTATCTTGATTGAGTTTGACTCAAATTATTTGACAAAATAATTGGTATTAATTTTCAGTTAGGAGTTGAGAAAGGGGTTCTCGTGCAATTTTATGACAATGCTTGTGTGTTTGAGTGTTCTTAAGGCATTAGCTGTTGAATCTCCTTCATCTATCATAAACTCTTTTTTTTAAAGTTAGTTTTATTTATTTTGAGAGAGAGAGAGTGTGAGGTGGGGAGAGAGAGACAATCTCAAGCAGGCTGTCAGTGCAGAGCGCAGCGCAGAGGTTGATCTTACAAACTTTGAGATCATGACCTGAGCTGAAACCAAGAGTCAGACACTCAACCGACTGAGCCACTCAGGCACCCCTCCATCTTAAACTCTTAACATTCCATATTGTTTGTTTTCAAGTGATAATGAAAATGCACATCCCTGGTCTTCCTTCATATCCCTGTAATAGTAAATATAACCTCTTCCTGACATGCAATTGTATTTATTTATTTTTCATGTATTCCCTTTATCTTTCACTAGAACTGAAGATCTATAAGAACAGGAATTTTCTTGTTTACTGCTGTAGCCCTTTGCCATAGGATTTTCCTGGTGTATAATATCTCAACTATAATGTGAGCTAGGTGAATGAAATACAGTGTTTCATATTTGTAACACCCTTGTGCAATAGGAAATTATACAAAGGTGAATTTGGAGAATAGCTAAACATGATTTAAAATTGTAAAAGCCTGCAGTTGGTAGTTTCAAAGTGGTATTGCATGTTACCCTTATTTCTTAAACTGTACTGAACTTGATTGATAATGACTCATTCTTTGTAGATTATCATACCAGGTACTTTTCCTCAAGATGATAGTCCTATGTGTAGAATTATTATCTGTAACAGCATGTGGCTTCAGACAGTATTTTTAATTACTTAAAAAAAAATCAGGGACACCTGGCTGGCCCTGTTGGTAGAGCATGTGACTCTTGATCTCAGGTTCAGGCCCCATGTTGGGTGTAGAGCTTACTAAAAAATAAACTTAAAAAAAAAATCTCTTGTACATCTGCCTTTTGTTACTAAGTGTTCCTATGTTTATCTCTATATGTTTCTCCCTGAATTTAGTTTTACTTATTTTTTTGTCATCCTCCTTAAAGTGAGTCCCATAGGGCTTGTTCATCTCTGCTCTCTGTTAGTAGGCACTCTCAATAAATGTATGACAGATGTTGTGGGTGGAGTAATGGCCTACTAAAGTTACCCACTGCCTAATCCTTGAAACCCATGAATATGTTATATTGGCATGGGGGCGTGGTGGATTAAGGTTGCAAGTGGAATTAAATTTGTTAATCAACTGGGAGATTGATTTGTTAATCAATAGGGAGATTATCCAGGTGAGCTCATTGTAACCATAGGGTGATAAGTGACAGAGGGAGGCAAGAGAGTTAGAGTCATAGGGGTACAAGGGAAAAAACTGTACTGACCCTTGTTGGCTTTAAAGATGGAAGGGATCCTGAGCCAAGGAATGTGGGTGGCCTCCAGAAGCTGGAAAGGCAAGGAAACATTCTACACTAGAGTTTCCAGAGGAATGCGGCCCTGCCAACATCTTGACTTTAGCCCAGTAAAACTCAGTTTAGACTTCTGACCTTAAAAATTGTGGTATAATAAATTTGTGTTTTTTTTTAAATTTATTTTTTAATTTTTAACTCTTGAACCGTGAGATCATGACCTGAGCCAAAGTTGGATGCTCAGCCTACTGAGCCACCCAGGTGCCCCAAAATTTGTGTTGTTTTAAGCCATTAAGTTTGTGGTAGTTTGTCGTAGCAGCAATAGGAAACTAATACAAACACAGATATCTAGTACAAAGAGCACTGTATAAATTAATTTCAAAAGTTAACGTTCTGAAAACATATAAAATATATCAAGACAAATAATTTTGTGGGTCTCCCTATTTTTAGCTTTCTTTAATGAACATCAGGATTTTAATCCTATTTTTGTATGCAGGAACTTCTTGTGTTATTTTCAGGGGTTAGCTTTTGAGTAGTTTTGCCAATAAAGTATAAAACCTATAAGAAATTTGAAGGTGTCTGCCTAATGGGTTTGGATGAAAGG
Organism: Panthera pardus; assembly: GCF_024362965.1. Classification (NCBI taxonomy): domain Eukaryota; kingdom Metazoa; phylum Chordata; class Mammalia; order Carnivora; family Felidae; genus Panthera; species Panthera pardus. The sequence continues at coordinate 19,832,790 of NW_026526788.1, forward strand.
GAGTTCATGTGATAATGGTTTTAGCTTCCTTGTTACTTCCAGTATTTGAGGGGATTGGTGACCTATACAATTAAAAACATTGAGGGGCACCTGAGTGGCTCAGTTCGTTAAATGTCCGACTTCAGCTCAGGTCATGATCTTGCAGTATGTCAGTTTGAGCCCCGTGTTGGGCTCTATGCCAATAGCTCAGAGCCTAGAGCCTACTTCACATTCTGTGTTTTCCTGTCTCTCTACCCCTGTGCCGGTCACAGTGTCTCTGTCTCAAAAATAAACATTAAAAAAATTAAAAACATTGAATAATTTATATGTGATTTTGGACTCTTGGGTAATTTAGAATGAGGATTTTATTTTAAAAATAATTTGTATTTAAAAAGTAGTTAATATTAAAATCAATTATTTTTTTGAGATTTTAAATGGACAGATTTCTTACTGAGTGGTAAGTGGAAGTCAAGATTTGATTGAATTCAGAGTTGCTAATCCCTTATTAGAATCAGGAGGAGCTCTGAAGATTTGTAGATGTCCCACTAATTCCATGGTTGAGGAATGCTGAGATTCAGAGAGGGTAGTGTAAGGGATTAGCTCATTAGTTTACCCTGAGCAGAATATAGGTCTGGGTTCTAAATCCAGTCTTTTCCTGTCTTGCTGCACACAAAGGTAAGGTAAAAATTGGAAAGTTTTAAGCCTTAGAGTTGCACTTCATTGATTCAGTCAATTCTGTAGTTATGTGCTTTTAATAAAAGGCCTGCAGTATATAGATTCCCTTTTAATATACAGCAGCCATTATAAACATCGTAGACAAACAGGCGTTCTTACTGTATTGTTCAGTTTCTGAATTTCATACTTTTTTGTTTTTCCTGTGATGCCATTCTAAATTGCAGTAGTTTTCAAAGTACAAAAAGGAAAAGAATCAGACAAAATGCTGGTTTGTTGGGACAACATACACAAGATAAGAATTATTTTCTTTTCTAGACCCATATAATGTGGGCATTTAATATGGCAAAAAGAAAGACCTAATTTTTAAAATGTAATATTAATATTGGTTTAACTATCAGATTTTTAAAATTCGTACATGACTTACATGTGGATATTTTGCTTCCCCAGCTTTTTTAGACTATTTGATTATGGTATGAATTCTATGTATACTTCTTTTTCTATAATGTGTATTATTATCATACTACTTTATTTCCTCATAAGCTTAATTCAGTTACATTTGTTTCTTTCTTGGCTTTCTGTCTGATCAAGAATATAAAAGAATATGTAAACTCTGAATTCATTAGTTTCAATTTCCATGTTTGTCCAGATTTTGTGGTAAATACTTCAAAGTCTTTTTTAAAAGTAAAGAGCTATTAAGTAACACACACATGATGGGGAGGGAGAGAAAATCACTGTCTTAGTTCATGTCAATTAGATCTAGGAAAATCACTTGGGAAAAAAGTGCCTTTTTGAGATTTTTTGCTTGAATTGCCATCAGATAGTGTAAACTCCGGAAACTTGGTATAATGCACATTCTTTTTTTTTTATTTCCTTCTTTTCCTTTTTTTTTTTTTTTTTTGGTGGTAGAGGCTTTTTATTTTCTAATTTTCATTCTTTTTAGGTTTTTATTTAAATTCCAGTTAACATACAGTATAATATTAATTTTAGGTGTATAACATAGTGATTCAACACTTGCTTACATCACCCAGTGCTCATCACAGGTGCCCTCCTTAATTCCCATCACCTATTTAACCCTTCCCACCACCCATCTCCCCTCTGGTAACCATCAATTTTTTCTGTATAATTAAGAGTCTGGGGCTCTTGGGTGACTCAGTCAGTTGAGTGTCTGACTCTTGACTTAAGCTCAGGTCATGATCCCAGGGTCATGGGATTGAGCCCTACATAGGGCTCCCTGCTGAACATGGAGTCTGCTTAAGATTCCCTCTCTTCCTCCCTCCCTCTCCCTCTCCCTCTCCCTCTCCCTCTCCCTCTCCCTCTCCCTCTCCCTCTCCCTCTCCCTCTCCCTCTCCCTCTCCCTCTCCCTCTCCCTCTCCCTCTCCCTCTCCCTCTCCCTCTCCCTCTCCCTCTCCCTCTCCCTCTCCCTCTCCCTCTCCCTCTCCCTCTCCCTCTCCCTCTCCCTCTCCCTCTCCCTCTCCCTCTCCCTCTCCCTCTCCCCCCCTCTCTGTCTGCCCCTCTTCCCCACTTTTTTTCTCTCTCTCTAAAATAAAAAAAAATCTTTAAAAAAGTCTGTTTCTTTGTTTATCCCTCTCTTTTTTCCCCCCTGTGCTTTTTTGTTTTGTTACTTAAATTCCACATATGGGTGAAATCATATGGTATTTGTTCTTCTCTGACTGACTTATTTTGCTTAGCATAATACTCTCTAGCTCCAACCATGTTGTTGCAAATGGCAAGATTTCATTCTTTTTTATGGCAGAGTAATTGTGTGTGTGTGTGCGTGTGTGTGCGCGTACACACCACATCTTCTTTACCCATTCCTCAGTTGATGGACACTTGGGCTATTTCCATAATTTGGCTAGTGCAGATAATGCTGCTATAAACATTGGGGTGCATCTATCCCTTCAAATTAGTATTTTTGCATCCTTTGTGTAAATACCTAGTAGTGTGATTGCTAGATTGTAGGGTTAGTTCTATTTTTAACTTTTTGAGGAATCTCCATACTGTTTTCCACAGTGGCTGCCCAGTTTTCATTCCCACCAACAGTGCAAGAGGGTTTCCCTTCCTCTACATCCTTGTCAACACCTGTTGTTTTTTGTGTTGTTGATTTTAGCCCTTCTGACAGGTGTGAGGTGATATCTCATTGTAGCTTTGATTTACATTTCCCTGATGGTAAGTGATGATGAACATATTTTCATGTGTGTTGGCCATATGGCTGTCTTTGGAGACATGTCTGTTCATGTGTTCTGCCCATTTTTTTTAAATTGGTTATTAGTTTTTTGATGTTGAGTTTTGTAAGTTCTTTATGTATTTTTTGGTTATTAACCTTTTATTGGATATGTGATTGGCAAATATTTTTCCCCATTCAGTAGATTGCCTTTTAGTTTTGTTGATTGTTTCCTTTCCTGTGCAGAAGCTTTTTTATTTTGATGTAGTCCTGATAGTTTATTTTTGCTTTTCTCTCCCTTGTCTCAAGAGACATACCAGGTAAGAAGTTGGTATGCCCCACGTCAAGGACGTTACTGCCTGGGTTCTCCTCCAGGATTTTAATGGTTTATCTCACATTTAGGTCTTTAATCCATTTTGTACTTATTTTTGTGAATGGTGTAAGAAAGTGATGCACTTTTTTGATTCCTGTTGTGACAACCTAATGGATGTCAGGATTTTGTTTTATAGCTGAAGAGATTGGAGGCCATTGGATTTTTTTTAGGTGATTGCCTTAGGACATGAGTAGCATATTAAAAGTTGCAGCTTGTGGTCTTAGACATTGCATCTATTTGACTGAATCAGTTACTCCAGCATTGCTTTTGTGTGGTGTCGAGGACAGAATTGACCACCCAGGTAGTTAAAAAGTAATCAGTAATCCTGGCAGGAATCCTAGAAACATCAGTATAAATAAGCCAATTTTCTCTTCTGATCATCAAGATCGAAAAAGGGAAGCTGAGGTCTGGGTAATGACATTCTCTGTATGTGAAGTCAGTTAATTTTCAGTGAGGTAGATCAGTATTTTCATCTCTTATGGTAATGATTAGCAACTCTTGTTCAGGGAAGTTTCAGTGAGTGCTTGAAAAATATGGGTCAGTGAAGTCTCTCATGTGAAACTCAATGTTGGTCTGGCATCTCTGGAACTCAAACGATGGCCAAATGGGTTTGGCCTCTGTTAAACAGTTTTAATCATTAAATGGAAATGGATAAAATTGGTGAACAAATACAGTGGCTTCAAAGCCCTGATTTGGTTTTTAAATAGCCCCTAACTTTGGTTGGAGGAGAGTCAAGTGAAATATTTCACCACTGGAGTTATCACTAAAGAGAATTAGTTTGGTAAATGGTGCTAGTTTCTCTAAACATAGTGTTCTACACTAAGAATCAGAACTGTCATTCCCAGTTAGGTAGCATTTGCATGGAGAAGTAATATGAAATTATATGTTTTATAAAAATGCCTTCCATTTATTTGTTTAATTATGGTTCTTTAGATAATTTATAAATTATAGAATGAGAAAATCTATTTTGTAAGCCTGTGGAACTTCTATTTAGATGTGATGGGGGATTGTTAATATTATGGCAAACTATTAACTTGGGATGAAAGTTATATCTCCAAGGTTGTGTGCAAAATGCATCTCTTATTGCTGAACAGGAAGCCTTGATATAATTTTATTGGCATGGGTGTATGCGTGCAAGGTAGAAAAAGAATATTAATCATTTACAGTTTCTCAAATTCTGAAATTGCATTACTAGTTCTAAAGTAAATATTATAATAAGTCAATTTGGTGATGCATTGAAGCATTTCATGTAAGGCAAGAATGTTAGAGTTATTAGAATTCTTGATGGGCTATAAATTCACTTAGCATTCAAGTTTGCAACTTGGTTGACAGTATGAAGGGGAAAAGAAACTTTATCAAGAAATATGACTTACAACATAATTGACCTAGAGTTAAGTTAGCATAATTTCAACCCCTCAAATGCCAAATTTGGTCATTGAAACTAAGAGTAATTTGGTTGAACATTGATGCAGCAGGAACCTTAGGTTTTTTCAAATCACTGTTCTGATTATTTTTGAGTTATTTTTGTAAAAACAGAAATTGCAATGTTATAATTATGTGGATAGTATTTGCAGAGATAAGTATTATAGTTGGAGTGGTTAGGAAGAAAACAGTCTTAAATTACTAAATCTGCAGGTCAAAGGAGAATATCCAGGCATCAAAGTCCAGAGGAGTCCCACTTAATTTTTTCTCATGTCTCCTTCTTCTCAGTTATACTCAGTTTCTAATAAAAAAATAGTCTATTTTTTTTTCATGATTTTTTGTTAGTGGAGTGTCTTCTTGAGTAGTTTCTTCATATGGGGCACATGGTTGGAAAAATAGTCTCTCAAAGATATCCGTGTCCTCATTCTTAGAACCTGGAAATGTTACCTTACGTTGTAAAAGGAACTTTACAGATGTGATTAAATTAAGGATCAGGAGACTATACTGGATAATCATTTCTTCCCTGAAGAATTTCCTTTAATATTTCTTATCCTTTACCATTATTATTTTGGTTTTATTTTTGAAAGAAATTTTCATTGACTAATTCTAGATTGACAGTTTTTTCCTTTCATTACTTTACAGATGTTCTACTGTCTTCTGGCTTGCATTATTTCTAATGAGAATTTGGCCATTAAGTATAAATTAAATTTGCTCTGTAAATAATGTGTATTTTTTACTCTAGTTGTATTAAAGATCTTTTCTTTAACACTGGTTTCAGCACTTATGATGGCATATGTCAGTATTGTTCTTTAACACTAGTTTCTGCACTGTGATGATGGCATATGTATCAGTGTTGTTTTATTCATGTTTCTTATGCTTTGAGTTCATTGAGCTTCTTGAATTTATAGGTTTATATTTTTTCATCAGATTTAGAAAATTTTCAACCATTATTTTAAAAAAATATTTTCTGTTCCCCTCCTTTGGAGACTTGATTTATATTTATACTAGTTTGCTTGAAGTAATTCCATAGCTCACTGATGTTTTGTCCATTTTTCACCAGTATTTATTTTTATCATTGTATTTCATTTTAGATAGTCTTTGTTACTATGACTTTAAATCCACTTATCTTTTTTAAATTATTATTATTATTTTTTTTACAAATTTTAATGTGGCTTTTAATCCTATCCAGTGTGAAACCCCATTCATTGTAGTTTTTATCTCTAGAAGTTCAGTTGGAATCTTTTAATATCTTAAAAATTTCAAATTTTCTTTGCATTTTTTCGATCACACAGAAACCTTTAAAAAATATTCTTGTCTGCTATTTAATTTTTTTATGTTTATTTTTGAGAGAGAGACCAAGCATAAACAGGGGCAGAGAGAGAGGAGACACAGAATCCAAAGCAGGCTCTCGGCTCTAAGCTGTCAGCACAGAGCCTGACGTGGGGCTTGAACCCACGGACTGTGAGATCATGACCTGAGCCAAAGTCTGATACCCAACCGACTGAGCCACCCAGGTGACCCTGCTATTTCTAATATATGACAGTTCTGGGTTGGCTTTACTTAACTGATTTATGTCTTTATTATGGTTTGTATTTTCCTGTTTCTTTATATGCCTAGTAATTTTTCATTAAATGCCAGACATCGTGATCTTATCTTGTTTAATGCTGCATATTTTTGTATTTCTTGAGCTTGGTTATGAAATATAGTTAAGTCACTTGGAAAGGGTTTGACCCTTTCATGTCTTGTTTTTAAGCTTTCTTAAGTAGGACCAGAGCAGCATTTAGTCTAGTACTAGTTCTACCTTCTACTGAGGCAAAATCCTTTAAAATTATCTACCTGATGTCCTGTTAATTATGAAACTTTCCACTGTAATGGGAAGAGGAAGAACCATTCCCAGCCTGCGTGAGCTTTGGATATCATTTACTCTCATTCTTTCAGGTGGTTCTTGGGTAGTTTCCTTCTATATATGGGTTGATTAGGGAAGACTGGAGGTGGAACCCCAGCATATCTTCAGAATTCCCCTGTCTTCATAGGTTTCTTTTCTCTGGTACTCTGTCCTGCCAACTCTCAGCATCTTGGTCTTCTTGCACTCCCAGACCCATCTCCTCAGCTCAGGGAGACCACCAGGCTCTGCCTGGCTCCAGGTTTTTTGTGCTGTAATCTTGAAATTCCCTCCAGGCAATAAGCTGGTTCAATTGTGTGGTTACCTTGTTCATTTCCATCTCTCACTGCCCTTTGTTGTTCAGTGTTCAATGTTTTAAAACTATTGTTCAAAATATTTTGCTCATTCTTGAGTTGTTTCAAGTGTGTAGGTAAATCTGGTGCCTGTTTCTCTATCTTGGCTAGGAGAGGGTGTCTCCAACCTATGACATCTTAATTATTTCCAAGCAACATTCTCAGGACCACCTTTTTGTTGTTAACTTCATTGTGCAGTTTGTTTAGTAAAGATACCCAGACTTTTAGTCTTACTTGGGACCTGAAAAATAATGTCTTTATATATGTTTAAGATGATTTATGATGGCTTATCTGAAGGTGTATAAAATATAGTAAAAGTGTTTAGAGTTCAGTTATAATGCTGAGATATATTAAATTTTGAGTTCTAAATGGTTTACAAAACTGAAAAATGGTAGCATACTTTGTGTGTGTGTGTGTTTTAATTTAATATTGAAATACAGCCATTGGATGTGTTGATATATTTGTTTCCTGGAATACATGAAATTTAAGTTCAGAAGCAATGTAATAAACTTTGGTGTCACTTAGTTTTCTTTGGATTGCATTTTTATAAGTGATAACATTTTTAGTGATGCAGTGAGATATTTGAAATTTTTTGAAAAAAGTTGCCTGAAGTTTTCCTACTGTTTGCTATAAGAAACACGTTGCATTTGGAAGCATGCATTTAATTATTAATAGAATCCTGTGCCACATTTTATTATGTACAACTTTTTCCTTTGGCTTTCAAGTAGAAAAAAAATAAAAGCTCTGTGCTGTTTTGTGATAACTATGTGATCAAAGTTTGAGGTGAATGAAAGCTGATGACATAGTTTAAGCTGATTTCAATTAAAAATCCTTTCGTTTTAGCTTTATTTTTGTTGTATATCTAGTCACAGCATAGTGATTTGGGGTCATTTGCAGTCGTTTTCTTTTTTTCTCTTTGTGGACTGCTTTAAAAATTAAATGGTTTTGAAGCAAAGTCTTTTACAAAGTGCTTTGCTCTCAGTTATTGTTTATTTGCCATGGCTCTAAATCAAGTCCATAAATGAGAAGATGGTTTTGGCTCCCTGAGTGAGGCCAGAAGTGCTGATTGCAGTGGGGCAATCTGAAACAGTGGGGCTCTCCTTCGTTTTGCAGGCAGCAGGCACTTTATATCATCTCAGAAGCACTGTGGGACATGCAGTTATCTCCCATGTTACAGATGACGGACATGATTTTCAGTGAGGTCACAGCAAGCTGCCCCTTAAGTCATTCCGGTAACAAAGGGCTGACTCTGTAACACTCATAATATTATGCTGTCTCCTACTGTTTCCCCTTGGACATGGGCAGAAGCAACTGCTGGCTGTTCTGGTGCCCCTTGTCCATTGGCATAGAGCTGTTCGTACCCTCATCCAGGGGAGCGCTGGGCTGTCAGTTACAGTCCTGAACTAGTCAATAGGGAAGACCATTCATTTATTAAAAGGGGCTTTAAAAACATCATACATGATTTTAGTAAATGTGGAGGTGAATAGTTCTGGCTGTTTAAGAAAAATCTATGAAATGAGGTACTTTTAGAAATAATCAAAGAATATACATGAAATGACATACTTTTATGTACAATTTTATCTTTCCCATTTTAAATAGTATTGGTATAAAAAGAGAATAGGAAAGAAGAACTTATTTAAGAATCTGAGTACTGATCATTTGAACACCATCTTTTTTTTTTGATTCTTACCAGATTTACCTATGTATAATTTTTGCTTCATTTCACCTAGCTATTGGAGAAACTTATCATAAGCCAAATCTTCCACAACTTTTCAGTCACTGATTCACCTCCTAGATATAATGTGAATATTCTGCTTATGTCTTTCTAGGTGATATGATTCGCGAATTGATAGATGCATTTTACATTTAGGATTTTATGGGGTCTTTATGGTTAATATATAGCATTCAGGGGATAGGCACATGTGAAGGACTTCTACCAGTCATTCCTTAGATCATTATTTTATGTTTGTGCTTAGGGAGAACAGTGTGAACAAGGCAGAGCTGGGCTCTCATCTCCAAAGTCAAGGATTGCAAGTTTTGAAACTTAGAGCAGGTGTTGAGCAGAGCCTCTTTTCATCCTGTCTGCAGGGGAGCTGGTCAGTTAAGTGAGCCAGGATGCTCTGTCTCTATGCAGTCTGTCCCTTGGGTGATTAGGAAAGCGGGCACGCTTCTGAGCGAGAAAGCAGACCACTCCTCATCTTCAGAGTAGCTGGGCATTACTGACCCCCCATCACTCACTGCCTGCCCTGGAAGGACAGTACTCAATTATAACAGAAAGGCAAAATAACTGGGATCTCTTTGTCATAGTAAGTAGATCTCTCTTTGCTTCAGGCTGTAAAATTGACTAATGTTCTGAAAATCCTTGAGGAGTCTATGCTAGCTATTTTGACTGATCTAGAAAGAAAGGGGAAAGATGGCATTTTTAAAATGAGAGATTAAAGTGTTAGTTAGGCTGGTCCAGATAAGTGTCCAGGGCAAAACTTGATTTTTCTGTTTTTTTTCTTCTTTCATTTTTCTCCTCCTTTTCCTGTTTTTTCTTTCCTTCTTTCTCTCTCTCCTTTTCCCCCCATAAAACAAGAGGGATAAGCAGTTCATGAATAAGTGTGCTGTCTGTTCAGTATTCCCCATTTATAAATGGAAGTGTGCACATATGAATGAAATTTCAGTGAGTGTAAAGATAGGGTATTGATTTTATATCTTTTGAGGGTGTGAATACATATATAATTTAGAGAGAGAGAGAGTGCATGCATACACGCAAGCAGGGGGGAGGGGCAGAGGGAGAGAGAGAGAATTTTAAGCAGGCTCCATGCTCAGCACAGAGCCTGATGTGGGGCTCCATCCCACGACCCTGGGATCATGACTTGAGCTGAATCAAGAGTTGGATGCTCAACTGTCTGAGCCACCCAGACACCCCTGAGGGTGTGAATATATTAATGCTCAGCTTACCAGTGTTCTTCTTCTTTGGTCCATATCTATCAATTGACTTTGTGATCTATAAACATGTAACTATTAAATATTGTGTATATATGTGTACATAAGTCTGATAATCATATTAAAATGCATTCTTTTTTTTTTTTTTTAATTTAATTTTATTTTTTTTTTGTCTTTAAACCTTCATACTAGCTTTATTTTTTTTTATTTATTTTTTTATTTTTTAATATATGAAATTTACTGTCAAATTGGTTTCCATACAACACCCAGTGCTCATCCCAAAAGGTGCCCTCCTCAATACCCATCACCCACCCTGCCCTCCCTCCCACCCTGCCCTCCCTCCCACCCCCCATCAACCCTCAGTTTGTTCTCAGTTTTTAACAGTCTCTAATGCTTTGGCTCTCTCCCACTCTAACCTCTTTTTTTTTTTTTTTTTTTTTCCTTCCCCTCCCCCATGGGCTTCTGTTATGTTTCTCAGGATCCACATAAGAGTGAAACCATATGGTATCTGTCTTTCTCTGTATGGCTTATTTCACTTAGCATCACACTCTCCAGTTCCATCCATGTTGCTACAAAAGGCCATATTTCATTTTTTCTCATTGCCACGTAGTATTCCATTGTGTATATAAACCACAATTTCTTTATCCATTCATCAGTTGATGGACATTTAGGCTCTTTCCATAATTTGGCTATTGTTGAGAGTGCCGCTATAAACATTGGGGTACAGGTGCCCCTATGCATCAGTACTCCTGTATCCCTTGGATAAATTCCTAGCAGTGCTATTGCTGGGTCATAGGGTAGGTCTATTTTTAATTTTCTGAGGAACCTCCACACTGCTTTCCAGAGCGGCTGCACCAATTTGCATTCCCACCAACAGTGCAAGAGGGTTCCTGTTTCTCCACATCCTCTCCAGCATCTATAGTCTCCTGATTTCTTCATTTTGGCCACTCTGACTGGCGTGAGGTGATATCTGAGTGTGGTTTTGATTTGTATTTCCCTGATAAGGAGCGACGTTGAACATCTTTTCATGTGCCTGTTGGCCATCCGGATGTCTTCTTTAGAGAAGTGTCTATTCATGTTTTCTGCCCATTTCTTCACTGGGTTATTTGTTTTTCGGGTGTGGAGTTTGATGAGCTCTTTATAGATTTTGGATACTAGCCCTTTGTCCGATGTGTCATTTGCAAATATCTTTTCCCATTCCGTTGGTTGCCTTTTAGTTTTGTTGGTTGTTTCCTTTGCTGTGCAGAAGCTTTTTATCTTCATAAGGTCCCAGTAATTCACTTTTGCTTTTAATTCCCTTGCCTTTGGGGATGTGCCGAGTAAGAGATTGCTACGGCTGAGGTCAGAGAGGTCTTTTCCTGCTTTCTCCTCTAAGGTTTTGATGGTTTCCTGTCTCACATTCAGGTCCTTTATCCATTTTGAGTTTATTTTTGTGAATGGTGTGAGAAAGTGGCCTAGTTTCAACCTTCTGCATGTTGCTGTCCAGTTCTCCCAGCACCATTTGTTAAAGAGACTGTCTTTTTTCCATTGGATGTTCTTTCCTGCTTTGTCAAAGATGAGTTGGCCATACGTTTGTGGGTCTAGTTCTGGGGTTTCTATTCTATTCCATTGGTCTATGTGTCTGTTTTTATGCCAATACCATGCTGTCTTGATGATGACAGCTTTGTAGTCGAGGCTAAAGTCTGGGATTGTGATGCCTCCTGCTTTGGTCTTCTTCTTCAAAATTACTTTGGCTATTCGGGGCCTTTTGTGGTTCCATATGAATTTTAGGATTGCTTGTTCTAGTTTCGAGAAGAATGCTGGTGCAATTTTGATTGGGATTGCATTGAATGTGTAGATAGCTTTGGGTAGTATTGACATTTTGACAATATTTATTCTTCCAATCCATGAGCAGGGAATGTCTTTCCATTTCTTTATATCTTCTTCAATTACCTGCATAAGCTTTCTATAGTTTTCAGCATACAGATCTTTTACATCTTTGGTTAGATTTATTCCTAGGTATTTTATGCTTCTTGGTGCAATTGTGAATGGGATCAGTTTCTTCATTTGTCTTTCTGTTGCTTCATTGTTAGTGTATAAGAATGCAACTGATTTCTGCACATTGATTTTGTATCCTGCAACTTTGCTGAATTCATGTATCAGTTCTAGCAGACTTTTGGTGGAGTCTATCGGATTTTCCATGTATAATATCATGTCATCTGCAAAAAGCGAAAGCTTGACTTCATCTTTGCCAATTTTGACGCCTTTGATTTCCTTTTGTTGTCTGATTGCTGATGCTAGAACTTCCAGCACTATATTAAACAACAGCGGTGACAGTGGGCATCCCTGTCGTGTTCCTGATCTCAGGGAAAAAGCTCTCAGTTTTTCCCCGTTGAGGATGATGTTAGCTGTGGGCTTTTCATAAATGGCCTTTATGATCTTTAAGTATGTTCCTTCTATCCCGACTTTCTCAAGGGTTTTTATTAAGAAAGGGTGCTGGATTTTGTCAAAGGCCTTTTCTGCATCGATTGACAGGATCATATGGTTCTTCTCTTTTTTTTTGTTAATGTGATGTATCACGTTGATCGATTTGCGAATGTTGAACCAGCCCTGCATCCCAGGAATGAATCCCACTTGATCATGGTGAATAATTCTTTTTATATGCTGTTGAATTCGATTTGCTAGTATCTTATTAAGAATTTTTGCATCCATATTCATCAGGGATATTGGCCTGTAGTTCTCTTTTTTTACTGGGTCTCTGTCTGGTTTAGGAATCAAAGTAATACTGGCTTCATAGAATGAGTCTGGAAGTTTTCCTTCCCTTTCTGTTTCTTGGAATAGCTTGAGAAGGATAGGTATTATCTCTGCTTTAAATGTCTGGTAGAACTCCCCTGGGAAGCCATCTGGTCCTGGACTCTTATTTGTTGGGAGATTTTTGATAACCGATTCAATTTCTTCGCTGGTTATGGGTTGAAGCCTGTACTTTTAACTGCTAAATTATTGAAAATTATATTTCAATGTGTATTTTCTGGTTGTGAAGATAATGCATGTTCATTATAGAAAAAATCAGAAGTGGTAAGAAAAAATAAAATTACCTCTATTTTAACTGTTCAGCAATACTACTAGTAATTGCTGTTAATTCTTGGTTTTATCTTTGTAGCCTTTTTTTCCCCATGACTGTATTCATATGTTCATGTACTATAAAAATCAGTCATGCTGCAAAGCATTTAAAATTTTTATTTTAGATGCTTCTAAAATTCTTTATACACATCTCTGTCTTCTTTATACACATCACTAACCTTCTTGGTGTTTTAAGGTCACTATGTTGTACTCTAAGGTGTCTGCCATTTTATTTTTATGTTTCCTGTTCTGATGTTAGTCTGTCTCCTAAAGTTAGCACCCTAAACTGTCCTCTGTTCTTCAACTTTGTGGTTCACTTGTGCTGTTACCTGGTTTTAGTAGGTAATTGAACTTCTTAGGAACTTTGTTAAAATTTGATAAGATTCACAGAGAAAACTTGAAAGAGTGGGATCCTGCTGAAATTTCTGGTTTTATTTCCATCAGTCTCCTGTGGGAAGCTGAATAATGGTTCCCCAAGATGTGCATATCCTAATTTCCAAACCTGTCAATATGGTAATAAGGTAACCCTGTTACCTTGGCAAAGAGACTTTACAGATATGATTAAGTTAAGGATCTTCAGTTTGGGAGATTATTTTGGATTATCCAGTGGTCCCCGTGTAATCATCAGGGTCCTTATAAGAAGAAAAGTCATAGTAAGAGAGGAAGAGATGGAAGACAGAAGCAGAAGATGGGATGTTATGCTTTGAAGCTGGAGGAAGAGGCCATAAGCTAGGGAATGCGGATGACCTCCAGTAACTGGAAAAGACAAGGAACTGATTCTCCCTGGAGCTTCCAAAAGTAACATTATTATTTTAGCCTGTAAGACTTATTTATGATTTCTAAACTCCAGAACACTAGATAAAAATTTTGTGTGTTTTAAGCCACTAAGTTTATGGCAATTTGTTAACAGCAGCACTAGGAAATGAACATACCTCCAAACCAGTGAGGTGTTTGGAGGACAGAACTATAACCCTTACATTTTTAAATCCAGTACAGAATACAGTGTGTGCTAACTAAAGGTGTAATAGAAAGCATGAGTGAATAAATAAATGAATACTGACTTTAACACTTGACTTTTTAAATGTATAGTCAAGACATTGTCAAAATTCACAAGAATAAGATTGGGAAGTAGTGGGTTTCAAAAAAAAAAAAACACCTTCCCTAAATTTAGAGGAACTAGTAATAGATATCTGTTAATGAATTAAAACTCACCTGTGCTCAGAGATGTAATTTCCCTGTTCAATTAAAAAAATGTGTGAGGCAAAGTCAAATCTTATGAAATTGCCAATATCACCTATTTTTGACTGAAAGGAAGGAAGAAAGGCAGGCAAGCTTGAAGAAGTCAGAGCTGAAATTAGATAACTACTCATCTGTTCTGCTCTTTGATAATAATTATTATAGTTGATTGAATGCTTTCTCTGTACCAAGCAGTGAGCTGAGCAGTTTTACATATATCATCTCACTCAGTGATCACAGCTGTGTTAAGTCCTTCCCCACTACCCAACCCGTTAAATTATTCCTATTTTTTTCCTTTCTCCAAATTTTAATTTAAATTCCAGTTAGTTATCATACAGTGTAATATTAGTTTCAGGTGTAGAATTTAGTGGTTCATCTCTTAAATACAATACCCAGTGCTCATCACAAGTGTCCTCCTTAATGTCCATTATCTCTTTAACTCATCCCCCAGCCCACCTCCTGGTAACTATCAGTTTGTTCTCTATAGTTAAGAGTCTGTTTCTTGGTTTGCCTCTCCTTTTTTACCCCCTGTGTTCATTTGTTTCTTAAATTCCACATATGCGTTGAAAGCATATGGGATTTGTCTTTCTCTCACTTATTTCGCTTAGCATAACTTGTTTCTCTAGCTCTATTCATGTCATTGCAAATGGCAAGATTTCTTTCTTTTTTTAAAATTTTTATTTAATAATTTACATCCAAGTTACTTAGCATATGGTGCAACAGTGATTTCAGGAGTAGATTCCTTAAGCTCCTTACTCATTTAGCCCATCCCCCTTCCCACAACCCCCCCCCCCCAGCAACCCTCTATTTGTTCCCCATATTTAAGAGTCTCTTATGTTTTGTCTCCCTCCCTGTTTTTATATTATTTTTGCTTCCCTTCCCTTATGTTCATCTTTGTATCTTAAAGCCCTCATATGAGTGAAGTCATATATTTGCCTTTCTCTAATTTCGCTTAGCATAATACCCTTTAGTTCCATTCTCATAGTTGCAAATGGCAAGATTGCATTCTTTTTGATTGCCGAGGAAAACTCCATTGTGTATATATACCACATCTTCATTCATCCATTGATGGACATTCGGGCTCTTTCCATACTTGGGTTATTGTTGATAGTGCTGCTATAAACATTAGGGTGCATGTGTCCCTTCTAAACAGTATATCTGTTTATCCCTTGGATAAATACCTAGTAGTGCAGTTGCTGGGTCGTAGGGTAATTCTATTTTTAATTTTTTGAGGAACCTCCATACTGTTTTCCCGAGTGGCTGCATCAGTTTGCATTTCCCCCAGCAATGCAAAAGAGATCCTCTTTCTCTGCATCCTTGCCAACATCTGTTGTTGCCTGAGTTGTTAATGTTAGCCATTCTGACAGGTGTGAGGTAGTATCTCTGTGTGGTTTTGATTTGTATTTCCCAGATGATGAGGGATGTTGAGCATTTTTTCATGTGTCGGTTGGCCATCTGGATGTTGTCTTTGGAGAAGTGTCTATTCATGTCTTTTGCCCATTTCTTCACTGGATTATTTGTTTTTTGGGTGTTGAGTTTGGTAAGTTTTCTATAGATTTTGGATAATAACCTGATACTAATCTGATATGTCATTTGCAAATATCTTCTCCCATTTTGTCAGTTGCCTTTTAATTTTGCTGATTGCATGATCTCCTTCACTATGCAGAAGCTTTTTATTTTGATGAGGTCCCAGTAGTTCATTTTTGCTTTTGTCTCCCTTGCCTCTGGAGACGTGTTGAGTAAGAAGTTGCTGCAGCCGAGGTCAAAGAGATTTTTGCCTGCTTTCTCCTGAAGGATTTTGATGGCTTCCTGTGTTATGTTTAGGTCTTTCATCCATTTTGAGTTTATTTTTGTGTATGGTGTAAGAAAGTGGTCCAGGTTCATTTCTCTGCATGTCGCTGTCCAGTTTTCCCAGCACCGCTTGCTGAAGAGACTGTCTTTATTCCATTGGATATCCTTTCCTGCTTTGTCAAAGATTAGTTGGCTGTATGTTTGTGGGTCCATTTCTGGGTTCTCTATTCTGTTCCATTGATCTGAGTGTCTGTTTTTGTGCCAAGATTTCTTTCTTTTTTGATGGCTGAGTAATATTCCTTTGTGTGTGTGTGTGTGTGTGTGTGTGTGTGTGTGTGTGTGTGTACTACAACCTCTTTATCCATTCATCAGTTGATGGACATTTGGGCTCTTTCCATAATTTGGCTATTGTTGATAATGCTACTATAAGCATTGGGGTGCATCTATCCCTTTGAATCAGTATTTTTATATCCTTTGAGTAAATACCTAGCAGTGCGATTGTTGGATCATAGAGTTGTTCTATTTTTAACTTTTTGAGGAACCTCCATACTATTTTCCATAGTGGCTGCACCAGTTTGAATTCCCACCAACAGTGCAAGAGGGTTTCCCTTTCTCTACATCCTTGCTAACACCTGTTGCTTCTTATGTTGATTTTAGCCTTTCTGACAGGTAAGCGGTGATATCTTATTGGAGTTTTGATTTGCATTTTTCCCTGATGGTAAGTGATAATGAAGATCTTTTCGTGTGTCTGTTGGCCATCTGGATGTTTTCTTTGGAGAAATATCTGTTCATATCTTCTGCCCATTTTAAAAAAAATGTTTATTTATTTTGAGAGAGAGAGAGTGTGTGAGCAGGGGAGGGGCAGAGACAGATGGAGAGAGAGAATCTCAAGCAGCCTCCATGCTTACTGGGAACTCAGTCTCATGACTGAGATCATGACGTGAGCTGAAACCAAGAATTGGATGCTTAACTTGACTCAGTCACCCAGGTGCCCCCTGCTCATTTGTTAATTAGATTATTCATTTTTTGGGGTATTGAGTTTTATAAGTTCCTTGTATATTTTTGTTACCCTTTACTGGATATGTCATTTGCAAATATCTTCTCCCATTCTGTATTCCCATTTTAAGGATATAAAAACTGAAGCTCAGAGTTGTCAAGAGACTTACCCAAAGTTCTTTAACATTTGACCACAAGAGCCTGGCCTCATCTGCTATATGAGAAGGAAGACAGACAAACCATTAGCATCAAACAACTTCCACCACCTTTTTTAATACTGTATATTTGTGGTTATTAGAGTAATAGTGTTCAGTACAGGAGATTTGAAAAAATGTAGAACACATGATAGAAAAAATAAAAAATGACATCAAACCAAAGATGAATTCTCTTAAAAAAAAATACTTGTATCTTTTACAACACTTTAGCAGCACAAAAAGTGAAACACATTTTTCAAGGGAGAAATTCCTCGTGACACTGAATTTTCTCAGGTCTTACCAAGAAGTGGCTAGAGACATCAAGAATGGAACTTACTTTCTCATTGCCAGCTGGTGCATGATCACTAGCAGTGTCGTTAGTTGGAAAAATGACTCTCAACACATTCTCCTATTTCACAGGTCAGTTGAATTACCTAAGCAAGAAGTTCTGTGTCTGTAGTTACCATCCATGTCTGTGAGATTCTGGCTTCTGTGAGAAGTAATTGATGGGTGATGGTGCTACTTGGCATGGCCATTCTTAATGACAGCCATGTAGTTGTCTTGTTGGCAGGTAACCCTTTCCTGTCCACGTATTTATGAGAAAGGTACTTACTTGGAACTTGTGTGTATTCTTCTATTACTCAGTTTCAGCAAGTTTTCTTACCTGGCATTTAAGTTCACAGCCAACTTAAATGGAGAGTTGATACTTAGGCCAACTACTGACATCATCAACATGAAGTACAATTGAAAACCTGAGCAAAGAATCATAAAAAGGTGTAAAAACGGATGATAGGCTGGGGCTGCTGATGCTCACATCTCTGGAGTCCACATAGCATTGTCATTAATGTCCATGATGATGACTTTACACCTTATGAAAAATATGGAAAAAGTGTTTAACATGTTCCTAGAACACTACACACTTAATGGTTAACTTAAATGTTGTTGTTTTGCTTAAGGGTATAAACTTTTCTATGATGACTTATTCCCTAGAAGTTCCCCAAAGCTGAGTTTTTAGTGCATATCTTGTGAATCAGCCTTCACCATAAACTCTTAAAAATGATTTGAATTCACTTTTCTCCCCTATGAAAGCTATGAAGAGAAAGAAAAATGATTTGTCATCCCTTAAAAATAATATATTTATAGATTTTCACTCTCTCACCTCATAATTGGTGTATTTGACCTTGATACTTCAAAATGTGATTGATCTGTTAGAAGTTTTATTTGATTCTTTTAAAGCTCTTTCTGAATGCTGTGACCAGAGTTACATAGCCAAGTAAGAATTAAGATAGCCACTGGCAGTTTGAAGTTGAGATTTAAATGAATTGCTTATAGTTAAATAGATTACTTATAATAGCATTTTTCAAGTTCCTGGTGTCTAAGGATCCTTTGACCAGCTGTACCTGGAGAGGTGGTAGAGGCTTACAGGGGAGGAGATAAAATCATCTGATTCTGAAATAGGCTTCTTAAGGCTATTCAGGTGGAAGAAAAAGGCCTGGAGTTTGGAAAGGGTGTGGTCTGTTTGGAGAATACTGAGAGATGTTATGTGACCAAAATCCTGCAGGGATGGAATGTGGACAGGAAGGAAAAGAAAAGAAAAGAAGAAAAAAAAAGGAAGGAAGGAAAAAAAGAAAGAAAGAAAGAAAATGTTAATTTTCTTTTTCAGAGTCAGAATTTTACAGCCAGTGACATTTTTTTTTAATGTTTATTTAGTTTTGAGAGAGACAGAGACAGAATGCGAGTGGGTTAGGGGCAGAGAGAGAGAAGGAGACACAGAATCTGAAGCAGGCTCCAGGCTCCGAGCTGTCAGCACAGAGCCCGTGGCAGGGCTCGAACCCACGAGCTGTGAGATCATGACCTGAGCTGAAGTCTGATGCTCAACCAACTGAGCCATCCAGGCGTCCCCAGCCAGTGACATTCTAATCCCAATAACTTTTTGGTCGTGTGAGTTTAGGTAATTTACCCTGTGGCTCTACCTTGATTCTACATCTGTGCAATGAATGGTACTAATAGTGTCTGTCTCTAGGAGAGCTTCTGTAAAGAATAGCTCACAAGACACAGAAGCCTGTATATTATGCTACCTGAAATTGAGTGCTCTCCATGGGTTATTCCTCTTTTTTTTTCCTTTTTCTTTCTTTTCCTCACCCCTGGTGACCAGGAGGCCAGATCAGACTGGCAGGTGCCAAACAGAGCTCCAGGTCTTTGATGGGAAATGTATGGCTTGGGAATGCCCTTTTATAAGCAACATTTGGTTTGTTCATTCAATTTTTTTTAATGTTTGTTTTTATTTTTGAGATTTTTTGAGAGAGAGTGAGAGTGAGAGAGAGAGAGAGAGAGAGAGAGAGAGAGAATGCGAGTGGGGGAGGGGCAGAGAGAGAGAGGTGGGGGGAGGGGAGATACAGAATCAGAAACAGGCTCCAGGCTCTGAGCTGTCAGCACAGAGCCCAACTCAGGGCTTAAACTCATGACCTGAGCTGAAGTTGGCTGCTTAACTGACTGAGCCACTCAGGCACCCTGGTTTGTTCCTTCAAAGAGGAGTTCTCCTTGAGAGCATCATACCCTAAACCCATGTCAGATTTGCCCCAGGACCTTCTAAAGCTAATTTTGCATTATGTAGCATTTACTTAAATGTTTCAGCGGGTTATCTCTTCACCCCAAAGTTTAAACTGAGAAATCCTTCTGGCAAGGATGAAAGGAAAGGAAGAAGGGTTGCTGGCCAGCAAAAACAGAAGAGAAACTTGTGCACAGATCGCCCACATCAGCACACCACATCCACTCCAAGGAGGCAGGAGGTTTCTCAATTCCCAAAATCCAGCCAGGTTTTTTTTTAGGTAAGGACTGACCTTTGTGTTCAATGTTTATCTTGGACCTCTTCACACATTTCCTACTCCTGGCGCTCTGTCCTCTTCTCCCCATATCCCCTGCCTTCTCTTCACTTAGTGTGTTATCAGAGGAGACAAGGTAAGAATCACATCTGAACACCCTTTGTAAGAACTACAGGAAAATACAGGTTTTTCTAAGGAAGTGGGCTTTTGCCCCAAAGCTGCTGGGCTGTTGGCTCACCATGCAGTGAAGTGCAGAGACTTCCCAGGCTTCCCCTACTTCTCTTTTGTGTTCCTAAGGGAAGGTTTTTGCAGAAAGACAAATCAAGACATTTCACTTCTTAGGTTATGCTTAAGAATTCTCAGTTTGGGCTTTAAAAGTTTTTTTCCTTCTCCAAATAGCATTGGCAGGGAAATGAATGTGGATAGGTTTGGTAGAAGTGCAGTGTAAGTGCTGTTTGGGTGTGTTTTCAGGTTACACTGGAACAGAGAAAGTAGCACATCAAGTTAAATAAGTTTCATGATGATACAGCCAATAACATTCATTTGAAGATGGTGTAACTGGTGTCTTTCTGTCTGCACAGAGTTTCCTGGAGGTTCTCCAGTATCAAACCTTTTTAATTATAGTGTTTCATTTTCCTTCTTGTTGCTGTTCTCCTCACCGAAGGAATATGAGTCTGTGTTATAATATTAAATGTCTTGAGGGTTCTATACTGCAGTTGAAATGGAATGTTGGGAACCTTTTGGGGGAAAATATTTACTTTTATGAATTTCGTTTAGGCCGGTAGTTTTGGGAACTATAACTTAAGGTAATTTAAAAAAAGTGTTTATTTATTTATATTAGAGAGAAAGAAATAGAGAAAACACACAAGCAAGGTAGGGGCAGAGAGAGAGAGAAGGAGACACAGAATCCGAAGCAGGTTCCAGGCTCTGAGCTGTCAGCAGAGAGCCTGACGCAGGGCTCGAACGCACAAATCATGAGATCATGACCTGGGCTGAAATCAGATGTTTAACTGGCTGAGCCACCAAGGCACCCCTTAAGGTGATTTCTTAATCACCTGCAGTAGTCAGTAAATAAGCAACATGACTGCCTAGCTAGAGAGCAATAGGAAGAGGAATGTCTATGTATTTCTTGGTTCTGGGAAGCTGAAAGCTTGCTCATAGGAAACTTATTTAAAAACAATAGATACAATGTCTAGTTTTAATGTCAAGGTTAGAGAAATTATCTTTGGCTAAGGTTATCTTCCATTTTGCCTTGTAACATTGAAATGCATGCTGTAGCATGATGCAGACATCTGCTTTTCCTGGCTTGCTGCTCTTATAGGTTTGGCCGTCATAGATTTAAAGGTTCTCCAAGTTGGCCAACCCTCATGATGAACTCTTTGAGCATGATAGGCTGGTTGCAAAGGCAGGAGCAGCCAAGATGACTGGAGCTCTGAGTCTGGTGTTGATAGAGGATGAAGTGGAGCTATTCAGAACAGATGCAGACTCACATATTTCAATTGATCCCATCTTTGTAGGCTTCTTTTCAACTTTTAGAACTGCTTCTTTGGCTTTGCATGTTTATCTTTCCCTTAGCTTTCTAGCCATAATATATTTGAGCCAGCGGAACTTGGAATTTGTGCTTAATTTGTCTGAATACAGTTTGGAAACTTAAAGGTTAGGGAAGTTATGTGTGAATAGGATATTTAAATTAAACCAAAACTGTTTGTGTGTATCTCCCAGACCTGAACCCATTTAATCTGGAATTAGTAAGCCAACCGCTCATTTAGCATTGACACAGCCTAAAGAAAAATAAATGGGTAGCAAGTCAGATTCTTCCAGATGCTCTTGCTTCCAGATGCTTCTAAGCTTTATATAATATAGGATCTTAATCACCTTTGTTAGTGAAATGTTTTATGACATCATTTTTGTTTTGTGTTTATAAAGGTAGTTCTACTCATCTTCCTTTTTTGTTCTTAGTAGAAGTATCTGCTTGACTCTGGTCTGTTTCAGTACTCAGCAAAGGTATCCACTTCACCAATTTCTCATTTCCTTTATTTTCATCTGTCATTGCTATGTATCCAGTGTATCCTAGACATCAAAAAATTTGAATTATTAGTCCCACTTCTCAGATTTCTTATTTCTGCTACACCAACTGCAAGTTTTTGGAAAGGCAGTCTGACCAAATTCAGTTTGACTATTCTGAATGAAGTAATGATAATTTAGAGACTTGTATAATTTTATTTGAAAGAACCTCTGTCATTTTACTGAGCCTATCAAAGTACCCACCTAATGGAAGATGCTTGATTAAATACTTGTTGAATTGAATGGATATGGTCAAACAGTGCATTATTTTTCTAGATGGTCATGATGGAGGCCAGACTTATGGAGATTACCTGGTGGCTAAGGATATATTATTTCCATGGGAATTCCATTATTGATGTAATGTGAAAATATTGTTGCTTTGAACAAATTTCATTAAAAATATTGTTACAATTCTTAACATATGCACAAAACTGAAAAGTGTAGAAGTCTCCTCTAAACATTGATCTGTCATGGGGTGCCCTGGATGGCCCGGTTGGTTAAGCGTCTGACTTTAGCTCAGTTCATGATATCATGGTTCATGGGTTTAAGCCCCATGTCGGGCTCTGTGCTGACAGGTCAGAGCCTGGAAACTGCTTCAGATTCTGTATCTCCCTCTCTCTCTGCCCCTCCCCCGACTCACACTCTGTGTCTCAAAAATAAACAATAAAAAAAATTTAAACATTTATCTCTTATATTTCTATCCCTATCTATATATGTGGAAATATATAGCACATATATTTGTATTTAAATATATAAAAGAAAAAATATAAAAAGAAGAAATAGAAGAAAAGCTAGAGAGACAAAATATCAACAAGGAATATCCCTGGTATTGGGGAGTGTGAGAAAAACAGCCATCCAGAGGAAAAACACCATGCTGTGTGTAGCTGGTGTGCGCTCCCACTTCTTGGTGGGGTATGAAATGTGGTGAACATTTTTCATTGTCATTAGGGTTTTTTTGTAGGATGATTTTCTGTTGTGTGATATTCCATTATTATAGATATTTTGTTCATTTTGGTTATATAGGGAATGAGAAGATTTGGTGCTTAACTATTAACAGTTTGTTCATCAATATTTATGGGAGGAAGCCAGAGCAGATAGTTCATATTTGACTATGGATTCCATATCATGTGAGGTTTTACCCCAAACAAAATGATGGCACAACACCTTGAATTTTGGAAGCTGCAAATTTTCCTGTTGGAGCATGTGTTCCTCAACCACCCCCCCCCCCCACTACCCTCCCATCCTCTGCCACCAGCTTTGTTTTCTCCCTTCCCTGCTTCCTCTACTTATAAGTAGGGCTGTCTTAGTGGTTGTGTAATGCTGCCTTGAGATGAATTGCTGTCTTCTGTGACATTGGGTCATTTTGTAATATTCTTATAAAGGTATAGCTCGATGTTGGCATGTTAGAGAATTCAGTAAGTGTTTATTCCCTTAATTCCTTTTTTTTTTTTTTTGAAGAGGTACCTAGATTCCTCACAAAAGGCTGATAACTAGGTTCTGTATTTCATTCAGTGGAAAATAAAATTTGGCCTTTGAATCCTGCAGCTTTTGAACCGTCCTGGGAGTTCTTTGCTGTTAAATGATAGTCCGGGACAAGAAAGAATAAGCATTTCTGAGGCTCAGATGGTCTGAAAGACATTTTACCAATACTCTGAAACTAAACTATTTTGATGGTTTGTAATCTTTCTGGTAATTATCCATAGCCTAATAGCATAGATGAGGGCTGTAGATTTCCTACTCAGCAGCCTTGTTACTGGGTAGTGTGTAACTACTAAGGGTCCAACGTGTTTATTTCATAAGCTCAGTGAGGTGTGAGCTCCCTCCTTTTGGTGGTGTTGCTGTCCTTGTAGGAAACGTTCACTTGAGGCAGAAGGGAAGTTGCCTAATTGTCCTTTGGTCTTCCCTCAGAGTGAAAATACTAAACCTGGGCTGCCAGTCCAAAGGGCTTGGGCCAGTGGACTTTCTCAGTGCATATACCTTGTTTACTCAAGGACAAGGGGTACCCTACAGTATTTCCAGTCATTCACATTTTAAAAACATTGCTATTTGACCCATGAAAATAATTTTTAGCATCCATTTTGCTAATTAACAAAACCTCTGATACTTATGAAAGTTACAGAAAAATTCAGACTCTTCAACAGCATGTCCTGAGTGGCAGCTTTCAGATACTAATACTCCTGGACTGTGTTCTTAGCTGGAGTAACCAACCATTCTGGGATATGGGTCAGAACCAACCAATAGGCATTTGTCACATGAGCTGTGCTGAAATATTTTAAACATAATTACAGACAACACAATAGGAAGATGTTTTGTGATTATTCTTGTATGTGAGAACCAGATTGGGAGATGCATTTGGGCACAAAAATGTTGAAATATAAAGAGCATTTTTGTGGTTGATGGGAAAAATTGGAAACACATTTGATGTTAAGACTGGCCTGGAAACCTGGGACACATGGTTGCCAGAGAACAGACCCTTTCAGTGCTTTTTTTCTGGATGGTGGCAACTTGAAAGTGAGGTAAAAATAGAGGATACAGTCTAACAAACTTCTTTGCATAAATATAAATTCATACTAAAGTGATACATACTAACAAATACAAACTTAATTATATTACAAGGAATTAAAATGGATTTTAATATAGTCATACATTTAAACATAACACTAACCCCATTGCAGGCTAATGAAAATTATTTTTTATGAAACATTCTATATTTTCTAAAACAAATTCAGTAAGACAGGTTAATCTCTTTTTCTGTCTTTGTACATCTCTTTAGTATCTGGTGTCCTAGAAGACAACTGGGTTTGTGTGACTTACGTGTGCCGTCTGTCGCAGTCACCCGACACGTAGCCTTTGGAAAACTCCAGTGTCCACTTGTGAGGAAATGAGAATGAAAAAGGCAAAGAATACAGCAGTATTATGAAAACCATTTTGATCTTGCAGATCATCCTAAAGGCCTAAAGGGTATCAGAGAACACCAAGGGTCCTGGATGGCCCTCTGAGAACCACTGCTCCAAAGTTTCAGAAAGTGCTCTAGCACCAATTATTTGATCTGGTCCTTAAACTAGCCCTGAGAAGTAAGGGATCTCTCTATCACTGAGGAAGAAGCTGAGACTCTAGCAGGCTTGCGTTTGAGTGCTGTGAAATTTCCTCATGACTAGTGCAGCCAGTTTTTAAATGAAGGTCTTTTGATGGTTCTGCTTATGTGATTGTTCTTTTTCAGTGTATGTCTTTGTTTACCCTAACTTGTGCCACCTCAAACTGAGAATTCAGGGAGGTGGAAGCATTTGTCATAACTGATGCAACTTTGTGGTATTAGATTAATTGTTTGCAAAGACTTACAGCTTTGGAGGTGATATTTCAAACATTTTCATATCGAGTTCTCACTGTAAATTTTAATGCTTGATGAAC
Source organism: Panthera pardus (assembly GCF_024362965.1). Taxonomy (NCBI): domain Eukaryota; kingdom Metazoa; phylum Chordata; class Mammalia; order Carnivora; family Felidae; genus Panthera; species Panthera pardus. Next base: position 19,858,176 of record NW_026526788.1, read on the forward strand.
ATGTATGACAAGAATAAGTGAAACTATTTGCTATTTTATTTACTTATTTCTGGTGTGTATCTTAAATAGGTTATTTGAGGGCCATTTTTATTTTTTTGCCTTATGTGGATTATATTTCACACATTAGAAGAAGATTTGGTAGAATGTCACTGGCCTCTAATTATTTACGCTCTCTACAAACTTGTGTTCTCTGGGGAGGTCAGAGCAGGATCCTCCCACCCCAAGTCTTTTAGGAATGAATCTGTTGTATAGGATTGGTGTTTTGAAATTTCAAAGTTGCAGTTGACAGATACTTACTGTTCAATGTACTTTTCTTATAATATTCAATGAGAATGAATTAGAAAAATGAAAATTACTAGAAAAGCAACAAAGACAAGTCCCAATATTTATTAGTTTATTCCATATACTTACAACTTCTTTTTAAGTTACTGTAAAAGTTTCTATGGGCGCCTGGGTGGCTCAGTTGGTTGAGCGTCCAACTTTGGCTCAGGTCATGATCTCACTGTCTGTGGGTTCGAGCTCCACGTCAGGCTCTGAGCTGTCAGCACAGAATCCTGCTTCGGATTCTGTGTCTCCCTCTCTCTCTGCCCCTGCCCTGCTCAAGCTTTGCCTCTCTCTATTAAAAATAAACAAAAATTTAAAAAAAGTTTCTAAGTGCTTCCCCTCATTATCTGTATTACCTGTATTATCCTGTGTTGTCTCCTTGGTGTCTGGGAATACACGGTTCACATCCTGGCAGCAGACCACACTTGGAGTAGACCTGATGTCTATTATATCCACTGTGCCTTCTCATGTAATTCAAACCTGGAAATTTTTTTTATCCATTTTATTTCCTGCCTCCCATCTTCAACTTCAGTTTAAACCAGGGAATTCTTATTTATTCTTTTCTGATTTTTTCAAATAATATTTAAATAGGTTTGTACATTGGAAACTATGTTATAAAAGTAAGGTATGTGTATTCAAAGTATAATATTAAAAAGGATCACTATTATAAAAATATAATGAAACATAAGTTCAAATAACATTGTTCTGAACCTTATTTTCTCACTTAACAAGGTGAGCAGCTCTGGCTTATTTGTTTGAGGAAGACAAAATAACAAGGTAGAGAGAAAGAGAAAGTTATCCCAGATGGCTTGAAGTAAGGGAAGGAATGAGTGGTTGCTTAGTTTTTCTTTATGGGGTCCTTTGCAAATCATTTCACTGAAGACTTTTGAGTAGGTTAGGGAACAGAGCTACAGCCAATCAGAAGGGATAGCAGCTGAGAAAGAGAGAGAAAACAGTCTGCTAGGGGCAGAGGAGGAAGCTCTAGGGAAAGCTACTTTATAACAGATGTGGTTGGTTTCCAGCCTATCCAAAGGTGTGCTAGACCTGTGGTTATCACAGTCAGTGCTGGGGTTTCTCTGAGCACTTACTATTTATTGTGGCCTGCCATGTGCCAGGCAGGGGTTGGTTCCTTTTCATAGAACCTCAGTTCTCACAATGGACCCAAGGAGGACAGGAGGATAGTGAGGCTCAGTTGGAGGTAAAATATTTGTTCAAGGGCATACAGCTAGTCTATAGTGAGGCTGGGATTGCAGCCTCACTGAGATGTCAAAGCCTCTTGCTTTTTCCAGATCTGCAAATTTAAAAGACTGGGGGTTGAGACTGAAATAGGCCCTGGTGAGAGCTGTAGCATGTCCAGTACTCACTTGCTACAGTGTAGTTTCCTACCAGTTTTTACGCTACTTCTCCAGATAAAGAAGATGGAAGATGGTGGAGTATCTGTTTCCAGAAACATTTTTAAGGAAATCAGAGAGAGGCCAAAAGGGACTTAAATTTCTCCAGAGAGGAAGTTGAGAAACTCAAGTATAGCAAACCCCTAATGCCAGATGTTATTTATCCAAAGGTTTTTGGCTACATTGCAATACTTTCTGGATCTCTGCTAGTTCTCTGCAATCTTTCTGAAGCTGCTTTGAGTTTTAAAAATATACATACCTGAATTTGAAACCATAGTCATTTAATTCAAAATATGCTTTTAAAACCCTAAATTCTTTGCAATAACAATGTTGGAAGCACAGAAGGAATCACTCCAAATGATTATTTGAAGTATTATTTTATTCCAAGTGGAAAAAATATTTCTGAACTGGCAACTGTTTCAGCTTGAGTAAGCTGTGTTTTTGCCTTAAAAAAATCACATTTAGCACTCTCTTACTCCATACACATGGAATGTTTTCTACTTAAATTTTTAATTATTATTCCTTAATGGAAGGCTAAAAGATTTCCCTGTAGCTGTCTTTGATTTTTCTACCTAAATGATAGCAAAAACTTTTATATTTGGTTGTAAGGCAAAAAAAGAATTACTTATTACCCTGTAGAAGCTGTAGAGAGGTGGATGGGAATAAGGGCAATTAAAATTTTCTCTTATAATAAGGACTATTGATTTGTAGTCTTAAATCCCTAATTATCCTTTTCCTGAATGGCACTTTCAGAAACATTCTAACTTTACTTTTAGTTTTGATAATCTTTTTCTCTTTATTTAGAGAGTATTTTCAAGTTACTATTTTTTGCTCCTAAGACTTTAGCTAAACAGTCTCTTCTAATTACTTTTTTATTTTTCTATCAGCACAGTCTGCTCCTCTGTTCCCCAATAAAATCCATACATTCCTGGTCTAGGGCCCACGTTGTATTCCAGTCACTTCCTTAATTGATAGGAAGCTTAGGGGAATGTATTGTTCTAGTTAATCTATTTTTCTTAATAAAGAATGATACAGAAACTTTTTTTTTTCTTTGACTCTGGTTGTTGAAAATGTTCCTAAAATAATAGCCCACATTCCTTCCTTAGTAAGCACAGTGGAAATGATTGCCTCCTGATGGCTGCAAACCTTGTAGTGTTTGGGAGCAACTTTTCCAGATACCACTTCTTTCTAAATGTGTGGTAAGTGGAGATTCAGAAGGATTGGGGATAAACAGCTTCTGGCATCATTTCCAGAGAGGCGAGGGATCTGGTTGCTGTGCCCTCCCTCCCCTGCATCAGAGAAAAGCTCAAGAATTCATGTCTGAGACATGCTCTTCTCCCACCTGTGTGTGCACGAGTTCAGCCTCCCTTGGTGTGCATATGTGCCAAGTTCTCTCTGCTGCTCCTTCTTGAAAGCTAGTACTCTCTACCCTGTCCCTTGTGAATAAGAATTGGCATAGGTTGAATGGCCAGGAAGCGGCTATTTTGAAATCCTCATGACACCAGATTTCTTATGAGTTTGTTTCTCATGAAAGTTTGGGCTGATGAAGGGCCCAGAGCTCTCCCCATGTGGTACCACTGATGGTCAACCACACTGGAGCCCTGCCGTGCTCCTCCTGGGGCCTAAGGTCTTATTCCTGGTGAGTTCACAGTTTCTGCCCTGATGTCTTGGCTCAGTCTTGCCCCTGGCCTTGTTGGGACTTTCCTTCTAGCTGCTTTGAAAGTGAAGCTCAGGGTGTGTCTTCAGGGGAATGGCTACTCCATGTTGAGGAAAAGATTCTGTGCCCTTTTTCTCAGGTTATGCTGCTTGCTCTTAGGTTCCTGCTAGTGCAGAGGTGGTCTTGCAGCCAGAGTTAACCTCTGTTAACTTTTCCTCACTAAAGAAGTAGTTTGCACTCATTGGTGACAAACACCTGAACAGTAAGGTCATAACCTTACTGAACACGTAAATGGTCATATCTTAGAGCCTGGCCTGGTGGGGAAGAGTGTTTTCCTGGTGGTATGGTTCTGTCTACTTTTACAGTCCATCCCTGGGCAGAGAAGTTCAGAGCTCTTGCTGGGTGTCATCACTACGAGGATATTATTTCCTTCTTTCAGGAGAGAGGCCAGGGGGGCTGCTCATTCTTAATCCTTCCTAATTTTTGAGGTAATGAGATTTTTTTTCTTCTCATTTGCTGAGCCAGTTGTACAATGTAAAGAACTGCACTTTTTCCCTTTCCACCTAGATGGTTTCTGGCTGACTCTGCCCATTTGGTTGAGTTGATATGTTTTTAGAGGGAATCCAGGCTAATTTTGCTTACAGGGAATTTGTTTTATAAAGGTCAACCTACAAGGCAAAGAAAGCCTGGATGTTTTCCAAAGTATAAAAGAACAGGTTTTTGGATTAGCTATTATTTTGGATAACAGGATGTATACACTGTTGTTTAATCACTCCATGGGACCAGTTTAGTTCCATGGCTGTGTGAGAATTGACTCTCTTTTTCCCTGAATCTTATGCTTTGGAGTTTTGGTCTCTCCCTGTCACCAGCTTTCTCTTCCCAATATCAAGCAACATTTCCATGAAATTTGAAAGCCTCAGTTCCCAATGAAGTACAAACAAGAGAAATTAAACTCAGTGTATAACAGAACTGGTGGTTTTTCAAGATCAGACAATATCAGAGACTTCTGTGTTTGGTAAGTCTGCTAAGGATGTCTTAATGATGGGACTAAGAACAGAAAAAAATTGACAACTACAGGATTTTAGGAAAAGTTTTAATCAGTGAAGAGAGGTGGTATTCAAGTTTTGAAGGTACTTATGTGCAAAAAAGTTGCTAGAAATAGCTAAGAATTTTATTTTCCTTAAAAAAATAAATGGCAGCTTTATTTCTAGGGGTCTTGAAAGCAGGAAAAATAGTTCTATTGTCTGTACTCATTAATTAAAGGAAGTAGTAAGAATCTCTCTATACTCCTTTTTTAAAAAGTGTATTTATTTATTTTGAGAGAATTAATGCACAGGACCGGGGGTGGGGGTGGGGATAGCAAGTGAGTGAGAGAAAGAAAGAAAGAAAGAAAGAAAGAAAGAAAGAAAGAAAGAAAGAAAAGAAAGAATGAATCCCAAGCAGTCATTGCACTGACAGTGCAGGGGTTTGAACTCACAAACCATGCAATCATGACCTGAGCTGAAATCAACAGTCAGCTGCTTAACTTAGTAATCCAGGCACCCCATATATAGTCCTGTTTTTTATAAGAATGGTTTGAAGTCTCAGATAATGTAGCCTAATTGTGAAAGTTTTATGTAACTGTTTTTAATAATTGTGCTTTCCTAAATAGTACTGAAGAGCTACAAAAAATTAAGTGGTAATAATATTTATATTCAGAATATTTATTTATTATATTAAGTTATTCATGGTCAACATCTTTATTACCATACATATACATGCTTAGTACTACTTTTAAGTGTTTTATTTTTCTTAATCCACATATCTAGATGGGTACAGTCTGAGAGAATGTAATAAAAATATGCCAAGTTTTTTAAAGAAGGCATTTCAACTTTTCATGTGCCTGTTTTGTAGTTTTTTAAAAAAAATGAAAACAAGGGAATAACAAACATGAGCAGGGATTCAGTTCCATTTTGGGGAGAAGGAGCAAATGGATATGAGATACTAGAAATATTTCAGGTTTTGACATCAAATGATGGATTTCAGCTATTCATCATTAGAAGCAAAAAAGGAGGAGGAAAGTGTTGAGGAACTGACACCCTTCTCCCCATTTGGGAAGAATTAAAAAAGCATATCTATTTGCTTTGAATGGGTAATATATGCACATGGCAGATTTCTAAAGATAAAAAATATATAAATTAAAAATCATAATTGTTTTATATTCCTTTAATTATCAAGTTACTGTCCCCTCCCTCCTTTGTTTTTGAGGTAACCATTTTAACTGTGTTTGTATGATGTTTCCCTCCGAGGCCATCTATTCATATATAAGCATATGTTCCTATAACCTGTTTTGTTTTCAGACAACAATTGTAGCATTCTCTACACACTTGACCTAGCTTTTTATTTTTTACCTAATTTCTCAAAGATTTTCTCTTATGAGTACTCATTCTTTCCAATGTTTGGATGGATAGACTAATAATATTTAGCTGGTGCTCTATTGGTGGACATTTCTGTTTCAGTCTATTTAGGCTGTGTGCATATCGATTTCAAATATTACAAAATTGCTCTCCATAAACTGCATTTTTTTATTCACAGCAAGGAGGGAGAGTCCTTAGTTTTCTACATTCTCACCAGCATGAGGGAGTCTAACTTTGTGACCTTTTCTAATCTGATAAGGGCAAAATGGTATTTTAATGAAGTTTAAATTAGCACTTCCTTCGAGGGAGGTTAAACATAAAAGAATATCTTTAACTGTCAAGATAATAGATTTGATTGCCAGACTCTTGGGCCCCTTTCTTTCCAGTTTATATTCTTTGTGTAGATGATGTTCTATATTCCTAATTAATTACCATCCACTTAGATGTCTCAGAGGCCACTTGTATTTGTTTCCTTCGGCAATAAATCGCCACAAACATAATGGCTTAAAACAGCACCAACTCACTATCTTACAGTTAATAAATTTTGGACTTCTGACCTCTAAAATTTTATTGTCTTACAGTTTTAGAGGTCAGAAGTCCAAAATGGATCTCACTGGGCTAAAATGAGGGTATGGGCAGGGCTATGTTCCTCCTAAGGGCTCAGAGGAGAATCCATTTGCCTTTTCTAGCTTCTAGAGGCCACCTGCTATTCCTTGCTGTGGCTTCTTCTTCCATCTTTAAAGCCATTAGTGAAGCCTCTTGAAATATCTCTGTGACCGACTCTTCCATCTTTAAGGACACTTGTGATTTGTGTTGGGCCTACACAGAGAATCTAGAATAATCACCTTATTTTAAGGTCACCTGTTAGCAATCTCAATTCCATTTGCCACATTCATTCTCCCTAACCATGTAACATAACATACTGAAGGATTTCAGGGATAAGGATACAGGAGCCATAGTTCTGCCTACCATACTGTTTAAACTCCACATACCCCAGACAGAATTCATGGTTTTTTCACCCTAAACTTTGTTTTCCCTTAATGCTGTGTGTCTTACTTAGTAAATGATGCTATCAGTTGTTTACATTGCTACCTCAGAATTATCCTTGATTCTTTCTTTTCCTCACTTTTCATATATAATGTCATCAACTTTGGTGGATTTTGCTCCCAAGATAGCTTTCAAATCAAAGACATTTGTCTCTGCCACACCAAGATGTATAGGAACTTCCTAACTGGTCTCCCAGAATATTTTATTTTTCAGCTTTACTGAGGTATTATTGAAACACAAAAATTGTATATGTTTAGGTTGTACAAAATGATTTTTAAAAACTTTTTTGAATGGTTTATTTTTTAGAGAGAAAGACAGAGTGCAAGCTGGGGAGGAACAGAGACAGGGGGAGATACAGAATTGGAAGCAAGCTCCAGGCTCTGAGCTGTTAGCACAGAGCCCAACATGGGGCTTGAACTCACAAACCATGAGATCATGACCTGAGCCAAAGTCAGAAGCTTAACTGGCTGAGCTGCCTAGGTGCCCCATAAAATGATTTTTTTAAAGGTGTACAACAGATGTTCTTTTGACCTCCTTCAGGTGTTCTCCATACTTTAGCTACATAGATCTTTTAAAAATGCAAATATACTAGCGTCACTTCTCAAAAGCTTAGGGATAAAAAAAAATCCTGATGTGGTCTCAAGGTTCTACCCTTTATTCCTTATCCTGCCATTCTCTGTTGCCCTCCTCCCAGTCTCTAGCCTGCCTTAGGGGCTCTGCATAGGCTCTTCTCTCTGCCAAGGAGTCCTCTCATCTCCCCACCCCTTGCTGTCTTTATTTACACTCATTCTTCATGTTTTGATCAACACACTTCTTCAGGGAAAACTTCCTTTTGCCTGTTGGTCTGCAGAAGGACCCTGGTTGAATGCTTTCAATTTATCTGTACTTTTCATTCCTAACTGTTGCTACAGTTTGTGGTTGTGACTATTTGTAACAGTTTTATGGAGTAGTTCAGTAACCCTCCTTTGAGTGCAAAGGTGAAATGGTCATATTCATAATCACACACGTGTGCACACACACACACACATACTTTTTCAGTAATTTTTCTCAACTGGACTATGTTGAAATTCCTTTTTTTGTGATGTAGAATATACCCTATCCCTTAATGATAAGTCAGCCAAATTTTATAACTTCCTATCTCTATGTTTAAAAATCAATCCTATTCATTCTAGCTTCTCTGTCTGCAAACCTGGAAGGGTAAGAAATAAGCTCTTCCCCCATGAATTTCATTCTCCTTAAAAGGTATCTGTCATGTGTCTCTGTTCTCTTTTTGTATTGACTGGAGTTTGGACAGGAAAATGGGTGGTGGACTTAGGGCCAGGCTGGTGTTTCTTAGTATAAACTCTGGGAGGAGGGGGGTTCCCCATATCTGTGCTACTTGGCTTACTCTATGAACATGTGTTGTGGTATACTTAGTTCTGGGCTTTAGCCATTATTCTAGCATAAGAGGATCATTGCTGTGATGCTACTGCATAGTTTCTCTTTGTGATTGCTAATTCATTTCTCTTTCCATCATTGGGCAGTAAGGTTCATGAGTGTAAGAGCCATACCTGTTTCTTCTTTGTCTTCATTTATTTCACAATGTAGGGTGACCAACTATTCTAGTTTATTTAGGAGTGAGGGGATTCTGAGGACATAGAATATTCAGTGCTAAAATGGGGGAATTCTTCGGCCAATTGGGATGCTGGCCAGACTGCTTTAGTGGTTTCCTAGCATTGTGACTAACAAGGTCGTATAAAATGTTTGTTTGGAATAAATGAGCACAATAGTTTGAGGCTAACGAAGCAGGTTATAAATTTATTAATAATTGTGTTTCTGTTCTCCATTAATAAAAATCAGAATAAATAGAAGTAGTCCTTGTTCAACCTCACCTGATAGTTACTAATGTCTTTCCTTTTAGATCTCTAATTTACAGGTGTGCTTGACAAGTGGTAATGGGAAGTTACAGAGATAGAGTATGAAAGTGGAATTCAGTTGACTTAATGCTGTGTGACCCGGGTCAGTAATTTGTGATATTTAACATGCTGGAGTAATGGAGATAGCATTGTAGCATAGCTATTTTTCTTTTTTTTTTAATGTTTGTTTATTTTGAGAGAGTGAGTGAGTGAGAGTGGGGGAGGGGCAGAGAGAGAGGGAGAGAGAGAATCCCAAGTTGGCACCATGCTGCCAGTTCTGAGCTGGACACAGGGCTTGATCTCACGAACCATAAGATCATATTCTGAACTGAAATCAAGAGTTGGATGCTTAACTGATTGAGCCACTCAGGCACCCCTAGCTATTTTTTTCCTTTGGTTTTGAAGAGTGTTTTTCACTGGCACAAAAGGATTAGGTAGTCTGTGTGGTCTGTCTTTATCCAGGACTATGAAACAACTCTTTAGTCATTTAAAATTCAATTTTTAAAAATTCAGCTATGATTCAGTTTTCTCAATAATTAAGTCGTTCATTTAATTATAAAAACTTAGGTAGTGTAGGTATTATTCTCCCACTGTGACAGATAACAATGTACTTTCAGAGAAGTGGTTAAGTTGGTCTGTTACTACATATTAACAGACACACAACTTTTGTTCTGAAGGATAGGGGTTGGTAAGCCATACACAAAATATACAATATTGCCGATACTAACTTTGCTTATTTTCTTCTAGTTAAACTTTATCATTTAAGAGATATCTTCACCTTTTTAAAATTTTTCTACAACTGGATAATGATAGTTTCTATGTGGAGTTTTCCCTGAGTATTATCAATCCATTATAAGTGAATACTACTTATTTGATTCTTGATTTCTTAAGCCATCTATCCATCCATCCATCCATCTATGTAATTTGTACTGTATGTCTGCTACATTTCAGATATTGGTATAGATTGGGGGACACATGGGTTAAAAAGTAAAGTAATTAAGATCCAGTTCCTATCTGGATGAATTCAATTGAATATTTTGGCGACCTCTTATTGACAAGCAGTTAATGCTATAGATATTTTCTGAGTACTTTGTGTCAGACATGGTTGTTAGGTGCCTGGAATACAATGCCAGTAAGAGCTGTGTAGAATTCCTATCCTCACATGGTATATAGATATAGACACACTCATGCAGTACATGTGTGTGCTATTCATGTGCACTGTACACATGTACCAGACTCTATACACACACACACACACACACCATACACACACATGCAAGCACATATATAGTCACAAAGCACATAAAAATTTGCATATCATTTGGAAATACATATATTTGTGTGTGTGTGTGTGTGTGTGTGTGTGTGTGTGTGTAGGTGTGTAAATCAGTGAGCTCACTGAATTGAAGTGAGTTTAGGAATTAGGCATCAGCCGATATCATTAACTTGTGGACTGGATCTTCTCTGGTCTGGTTTGTCCACTTGTTCTCTGCGAGAGTCACAGGCATCTGCCAGTTAGCCTTCGATAGCTATAGGTTTTATTTGTATGTCTTGTGCAGAGGAAGAGAGTGGATGTTACCCTGGGTAGCCTAATTAAGATCTCATGAATACTGATTGCCATATGTCTCATATATAGTTTGTGCATCATGAATATTTAGTGCTGCAGGTGCCTCATGCATATTTGTTGCCTTATGAATATTAGGTGCCTCTTGTTTGGTTAGTGTTTCATGAATTATATGTGCCTTTTGGTTCTTTCATCCCTTTCTGTGTTCTCACTTTATCACATCCCATTAAGTATCTGTGTTAAACACACCTGATGAGTTTCATCTGTCCATTTATTTTCCTTTGTTACTGAGCAGCATTTCCTGCCTTATTGAGCAGAATTGAATTTTCTTAAACATAGCAAGTGTATATTACAGCTCTCCAGTTACAAAGTTCCACGAGCCTACTGCCCAGGAGATTCAGGGAAAAGAAAAATATTTTTCATTTTCAGAATTTCAAGTCAGTAATACACATGTAGATTTTTTCTTTTGTTTAAATATAGATATTTTCTAATGTAGGAATTTTCAGAAAAAAGAGTATAATAGGGGAACCTGGGTAGCTCAGTCAGTTAAGTGTCCAACTTTTGATTTCAGTTCAGGTCATGATCTCAGAGTCATGAGATTGAGCCCTGCGTTGGGCTCTGCACTGAGCACCGAGCATGGAGCCTACTTGTGATTCTGTCCCTTTCTCTCCCTCTATCCCATCCTTGTTTGCATGTGCTCACTCGCTTGCTCTCTCTCTCAAAAAAAAACCACCCTTGAATGTAATAAAGCTCAAAAATAAATTGAAATTCTTATGAAAAAGACTATTCTTGAGCAGTTTGTATTACTTTATGGTTTTGCTTAAACTTGTATCATGAAGTTAGTGGAAGGAGATGGCACTGCCAGTTAATATTCCTTACTGCCTTGTGGGTTTTGAACTTGAACTTGCCAGTTTTACTCCTCTCTGTCATAAAATTTTTTGATATGGTTATGATTCAAAGTTATAATGTATGCAAATGTTATTTTATAAGATAAACTGGCAGACTAATGTGAGTAGGTTTTAGGTGGCTAAGAAGCTCCAATTCATTGTGACCAAGAGCCAGATCCTAATTAAGTTCCTGGCTTTTTAATAATCTGAAGGCATGTTTAAGGTTGGCAGTGATTGATAGGATGGTTTGTATTTTCTTTGTATCATTCCATTTCACTAATAACTGGTCAGGAAAGGACCTAGGATTTGGTGTCTTCTCTACCATCTTCAGAGAGGGTCTCACATAGATTGTTTGAGAAGATGCCTTGAACAGACACACCAGCTATCCCATATGTACTGGAGAAGTGGTATGAGAGATGGTTGTGTAGAGTAAAATGTGATTGAAACCAAATAAGCTGGGAAAATTTGGGGAATCATAAAAAACACTATAAATACTTTGTTATACCCTTAAAATATAAATATACATTCACTTTTTTGTTATAGGGCCAAGGCCTTCTCTGAATATGGGGGTCTGATTGGAAACATTCATATTTTTCGGGATTATTTATTTGACAGATATATTTGGGAATACACGCAGCTGGCTCTTGACACAGCTGGTGGTAGCCAAGGATCCCGGGGGTACACAAATGTGTCTTGCAGCCTTGAGGGTTTAAGATCGTATTGTGCATAGGTCACTTCCTTTTGCAGGAGAAAAGGGGATTGTTGGTGATGTGGAAGATGATTAGGAAATCTCCTGATTTTAACATCTTCAGTTGTCTTTTATGTCTGACTTAAATTTCATACTGATATTCTCTGCTCCGTGTCAGTGGCAGAGCAGGTAAGAAGGCATTTCTTGTATCAGCGGCTCTCATTTGTGGCGTTCGGGAGCCATTTAAGCAGGCAGGGCTGGGCAGCTGAACCCTCCAGTAGACCCAGGCTCCAGAGGGCATGACACCTGTCAGGCACAGCATGGCACATGTGTTGCATGTTTCCTATGGGGTGAGAACAGATCCATGATTCTTAAGTTGTTTCAAATATACAAAAAGAGCTAACATCCATTAGTGACTGCCCCAGGCTAAGTGCTCTGCAAGGAGGAGCTCATCTGATCCTCATAACATTGAGGGGCAGAGCAGAAGCTGGCCCTTCCCACACCCCTTGCCACTCAAGCACTGGATAGGATGAGCAAGTCTCCTGGTTTTCCCGGGACTGAGGGTTTTCTTGGGAGGCTGGACTCTCAGTGCTAAAATCTGTTCATGAGTTAGACTGCTAACCCCTGTGACTCTTGTCTAAAGGCTCTGTGGCCAGAGTCGCTCCCTCACAGCAGATGCTGTCCATAGCTAGTGACGTGCTGGAATTGGTGGATGGATAGCAGCGTCTGCCCCCCCCCCCCCCAGGGACAGCTCTAAAGCATCTCCCCACAGTCTCTGAGAGGTCAATGCAGAATGGGCTCCAAGTCCACAGAGAGACACCACTCAGACATCTGTGCAAACTTCCCTCTTGCTGTCTTTCCCAAACTTCTCTAACAGCAACCCTTGGAATCAACTTCTAAGTAAATTACTTTTACTCAAGTACTTGTCATAGAGTCTACCTTTGGATCAATCCAATGAAAGATATGAGTAAGAACTATTTTTACCACTACCTTTGGATCAATCCAATGAAAGATATGAGTAAGAACTATTTTTACCACATTTCATGGTAAGGAAAATGAGGTGTTCTGGGAACTTAAGTCATTTTGCTCAAAGTTGTTCAGCTAGCAGAATTAATAAAGAATACTAGTTACTACATCATATATAGTATACTACATCATATATACTACATCATATATAGATTTTGTTCCCATCCCCCCATTTGTAATTATTTCCAGAAAACCTAAAGGTCAGTTTTTTTTTATATGTAATTAACAATAGGAAACCATCAGTTCATGGGATTATGGATGGTATGTTATTCTATCCCTACTGAATTCATCATCAGAGAACTAAGTGTAGAGCAGAAAATACCTCTTAGAGGATTTGGGCTGCTTTTTTTTTTTTTTTAATCAAGGAGAAATCCATTTTATATACATAGAATTTCTAAAACCAGAGCAACTGACTAAGGACCCAGTTCTGACCTTAGCGATGATCAGTCTGGCCTTAGCTGGAAGTAGGACTTGTGATGTCTCTGGATGGGATGTAAATGGCCTGCTTCTGCTAAGAGTTGTGTCTTTTAGTTCTTGGCTGTCATCCTCGAGATCTCTATTTATGAAATGACTCATTATAAGGAAGTCTATTAAAAATAAATTTCTCCCTGTTTTAGAACATCTTTTAAAATTTCTGCTTAAAGAATTTTGAAGTTTTAGTTCCAGTTACTGCCAAGAAATGAAGTGTGCATTGATGAAATATAGTACTTCAGTCTTGTAAAGATGGATACTTTGGGAAGTGAGTGCATTTCCCTCTTACTTGAAAGCAAGAAGCTTGGGAATTATAACAGAATTAAAAAAATAATTTTTTTCGCTGCAAAACCCCACAGTGTAAATGAATGTGCTCCACATTTCTCTAGTAGAAGTGATTCCACTTATCTGATCTCTTAGGATTCTTTCCCATTGTTCTCAATCCTTTGTTGTCATTTTACAGGTTCTTTAGATTATCTATTTTTTAAAAAAGCTGCCTGGCGAATGATCCACAGAAATAAAATAAGATAGTGCAGAAGTGTAGAATATAACCATATGTCCATGTTTAGGAATCAGTGGGAAGTATTTTGCTTTGGAGAAGCTGATCTTTGACCACAGGTGCTGTCTCTGATTTGAAATGGGCTTGCCTTTACTGGACTGTCTTTTTTTTTTAAGTTTATTTATTTTGAGAGGGAGAGAGTGCACAAGCAGGGGAGGAACAGAGAACGAGAGGAGGATCCCAAGCAGCGCAGAGCCAGATGCAGGGCTTGAACTCACCAACTGTGAGATCATGGACCTGAGCCAAAATCAAGAGTTAGATGCTTAACTGACTGAACCACCCAGGCACCCCTACTTGTGTTTTCTATTAGTACACTTGTTCCTTTCCTCAAGGATCTAAAAACACACTCCCCAATTTTGGGAAATATCCCCTCACTGTCACACCTGGCTTTGCGTTTTTCAGCTCCACATCTGCTTCCCATCCTGTACTCTGAAGGTGCCATACACACGAGTACACTTTCATGTTGCTCTCATGCTGTTGGGTTGTAAGATAAGAATTGCTAAGAAGGACTCAATCCAGTGTGGATGTGTGGTTGAGACTTCAGAGGAGATTCATTTTACATGGTGCATGGTGAAAAGTATAGAAGTGTGGCCTAACTGGTGGGAAGGTTAGAAGATGCAGCAGGAAAACTGTATTTTCCAGTGCTCTGAATATTAGGCTCCAAGAGTTGTTTTCAAAAGGCTAGTATGTCCTCAGGAGTTGGCGTGGGTGCTCTTTCACCCCACAGACAGCCAGCTTTTCCTAACACACTGCCTCTGTGGATTGCTGAGTGAATGAATTGCTCTGAATTCTTCTTGAACTCCTTTCTGTTTCTAGCCTCTGCCATCAACTTTCATAGGTTTACTGTAACCACATATAAAGTAGAGCTTTGTAACGTTTCTCAATATGGGGTGGTGGTATTATTTTTCTAGAATATGTAGAATATATTTTTCCCAGAGTATGGCAGACCTTTGTATTCTCTCCATACCCTTTATAATTTAATTTTTATTTATTTTATTCACTTTGGGAGAGAGAGTGAGAGCATGCGTGTGCACTCAGGTGGGGGAGAGGCAGAGAGAGAGAGAGAGAGAGAGAGAGAGAGAGAGAAAGAAAGAAAGAAAGAATGAAAGGGAGAGAATCCCTAGCAGGCTCTATGCGTTAGCAAAGAGCCTGACACAGGGCTCGAACCATGAAATCATGACCTGAGTTGAAACCAAGAGTTGGACACTCAACCAACTGAGCCACCCAGACACCCCCCTTTATAATTTTATAAATGTGATTTTATAATGTCTTCAACTTCTCCTTACCAGAATGAAATCATCCACAGAAAACTTTGTGAGAGGAAAAATATCCTCTAATAAATATCTCATTTATTATATTAATTGCCCTTGTCTGGACACAGACCTTTCTTTAGGTGTTGTAATGAGAAATACAAGCAGTATTACATGTGGCTGAATATTAGTTTTGATTGAAATTGCGGTAATATTCTTTGCCCTCTCCTTTGCCCTTGTCAGTTTGTTGTTTTTTCCTTTTGTTGGGGGAGAGGCTGTGGAGGATGTTGGAGACAGATTTTGAGTTAATATCTTTAGAAAATAGTCTGCTGTGATGTTGATTTTCTTCCTATTGTAAGTCCTTCAAATAATTAAAGAACCTTCTGAATTTTCTTTTAGTTACCTGTCCTCTGCCTGTCTCTCTCCTCTCATTCCCACTGGGAAAAGGGTTGGACACAGTATCAGATCCATGTTGATTGCTTGATCAAGGCATGGTCTTTTGTACATAGAATTTCTAAAACTAGCAGAGCAATTGACTAAAGACAAAGTTCTGACCTTAGTGATGATCATTCTGGCCTTAGTTGGCAGCAGGACTTGTGACATCGATTTAAAAATTCTGAGACCGAAGCACCTGGGTGGCTCAGTTGGTTGAGAGTCTGACCCTTGATCACAGTCAGGTCTTTATCTCAGGGTTGTGAGTTGAGGCCCCGTGTTGAGCTCCATGCTGGGCATGGAGCCTACTTAAAAACAAAACAAAACAAAATTATGAGACCAGTTTCTATCCATTTCGGGGACAGGAGGGTCATGGATAAGGGATACTTTTTTTTTTTATGGGAATATTTCATCATAAATGGTAGCCACCTGATTGTAGCCACCAAATAACACTCTTGCTCAAACCAATGCAGTTTAGGTTGTCTTTCGCAAGATCTAATACAAGAGAGATGGGAGGAAACAGTGCACTTCACTATATTTTGTGGTTCATTTTTGAAGTTCTTTGGGCAAAGATTGCTCAAGGATTACTTTAAGATGCATCCTCTAAAGCTTAAGTTATTCTTTCCTAATTGCTGGCAGTGAACCTTTTGCTTTGTGTTTGTCTCTGTGTATGAGTGTCAGGGGAATTTCTTATGGTTCACACAGCAGCACTATTTTGAGAAGTTGACTCCCAGCCCTTGCTGTTATAACAGGCATGTAACATAGCACCCCATTTTTCAAAATCATTTTTGTTGGCTTGTGATTGTGCTTGTAAAAGGTGCTTATTTGGAAGCCCCCCAGCTGTAGTGTTCTGTTTATAACCACTGAGTAGGTACAGTTAAGCTGACAGCATTGTACACAGGGCGAGTGTGTGTGGATTCAGGGCCAGGGAGTGAGGAGGCAGGCTGTCTCTCTGATAGCATGGTGGGAGAAGCTTGGCAGGACCTACAGAAAGCAAGCATTCTGGCTTGGATAGACAATTGAAGAATTTTGGCAAAGTACTATTTTGTACATTCATTTTGACTTTGTTAATCTTAAAATATCCTTTGGAAATCAGAACTTACTGGGTTTAATTAGGTACATAAGTGAACACAAATTCGTAGAGACCTTATTTTCTCATGAATAGATACTTTAAAGTGATTTGACATGGTAAAGACTCAAGTTCTTTTTACTTTTACATATGTATGTGTCTATACTTTTTTGGGGTCATTTTCAGAGTATTATAGCTATACCCCAAGAAAATTTGGGAAATAAAGATAAGATATATTATAATACTCATTTCTAGCATATACATTTTGTCCTTTTGATGAAGTCCCTAGTTTTGTGTCTGTATTTAAAGGATAATAGTTATAATCGTATCACACATAGAATTTTATGACTTTTTTCTTTTTTTAACTGCATAGTTTATTGTAATCATTTTTCTTTCTGCATCAGAGCTTTTGTAAATCAGCAAAAACTGTCTTTTAAAATAACCTTAAAATGTTTGAATAAGTGCCTGTGTCTAAATTTTCTTCATTCTCATATTGCTTTTTCTATGTTCTTACTCATTTTAAATATTATGAAAATGAATACGAAAGTGAACATGTTTGTGCCAGTAGTTTTTCCTCTTATATTTTGGGATAGTCTTAAGACCTAATCTCCTAGAAATAGAATTAATGGAAAGTACATGGAAACGATAGTTATTCTTTATATAAGCCAAATTACTTTTTAAAATATTTGCATGAATTTATACCTCTACCACTGTAGAGTCACCAAATCCTTATTAGTGCTTATGGTATTACTGAATTTCAGGGTTATTGTAGTATAATTATATAAATTACATAAAACCTTCAGCTGAGATTAAAATCTTTGTATTCTCTGCAAAAATAAATACACCATTTTAAAAAGGATGGATTCATGTATTGTATCTGACCCATTAAGGAGCAGAAGATTTTTTCAAATATTTCTGAAATTAACCTGAACTTGTTTAGCAAAATCAGGAAGATATTCTAGAGAGTTTTTACACTGTATATTTCAGGATAGGTACCTCAAGCATGTGCATTCAGAACTTGATAGAGCATTGCCAACTGTCATTACCTTTTTAGAAAGCCTTGAATGTTTTGAGACTGGTGAATAATCTAGGCCTAAGACATTTCAGTTTCTTGAACTTAAGAAAAATAAGGTTAAACTTTCCAAAGTAAACAGAGCACAAAAAACAGCTGAAAAGATAGAACTGTTTAAGAAAATGAATACATACAGGCCACTATGCTGTTATAGCAGATTTATTTCAATTGAGATAGAATATGACTCTTTAACCAAAGCTAAAATTCTGGGAATAAGAATAAAGCTATGGCTTAGAATGCGACCACTGTGTTTGCATCATAAATATACGCATATATTTTATGAAAGGAAATTGAGGTAATAGTGTCTGTTACAACTTTTATCCTAGGCCAAAGACTATTACCTTAAAATTACTCTTCTAGCATTGTTTGAGATGAAAACCACATTTAAAGGTGGATTCTGCCTACTGATGAAAAATGAATTCATGTTAATAAACCAAGGATTTTAAATGAAATAAATCATAATCAGATGTTAGATTTTGATCAGCTTCAACAAAAACAAATGATTCTTTTCAGAGATGAGAATTGATGGGTTGGCCCTCAAAGAGTCTATATTTATTTCAAATTAAATGTTTTGAGAGGAGGGAATTTGTTTAATTTCATAAAAGTAGACTTGTGATTTATCAGCAGCAAACTGCTGAGTTTAAGAAATAAGAGCTCCCCTAAATGTTTCCTAGACCTTCTGAATGAGGATGCCTTGATCGGTAGTAACTTGGTTATGCAGAGCCACATTTTACAGAAGGTTGAGTTGTGCAGGTAGCTATGGAAGCAGGACCCAGTAGGATTGTAGGTCAGATCCCTTCTCAATGAGTACCTTTGCTGCCTTCTTTTGCATATTAGCACTCATTCCTTAAGCCTGTAGATTATAGCCTTGGTCCTCTTGAGTGGAGAAATAAGTCTTTCAGGACTGCTGGATATCTGCTGATTGTCTTAGCACTTCAGACCTCTTCTTTTTTTAAAAATTTTTATTTAATTAATTTTTTAAATTTATATCCAAGTTAGTTAGCATATAGTGCAACAGTGATTTCAGGACTAGATTGCTTAGTGCCCCTTACCCATTTAGCCCATCCCCCCTCCCACAACCCTCCAGTAACCCTCTGTTCTCTATATTTAAGAGTCTCTTATGTTTTGTTCCCTCCCTGTTTTTATATTATTTTTGCTTCCCTTCCCTTATGTTCATCTGTTTTGTATCTTAAAGCCCTCATATGCGTGAAATCATATGATATTTGTTGTTATCTGACTAATTTTGGTTAGCGTAATACCTTCTAGTTCCATTCATGTAGTTGCGAATGGCGAGATTGGATTCTTTTTGATTGCCAAGTAATACTCCATTGTATATACATACTGCATCTTATTTATCCATTCATCCATTGATGGACATTTGGGCTCTTTCCATACTTTGGCTATTGTTGATAGTACTGCTATAAACATTGGGGTGCATGTGCCCCTTCGAAACAGCATACCTGTATCCCTTGGATAAATACCTAATGGTGCAATTGGTGGGTAATAGGGTAGTTCTATTTTTAATTTTTTGAGGAACCTCCATACTGTTTTCCAGAGTGGCTACACCAGCTTGCATTCCCACCAACAGTGCAAAAGAGATCCTCTTTTTCTGCATCCTCGCCAACATCTGTTGTCGCTTGAGTTGTTAGGCATTCTGACAGGTGTGAGGTGGTATCTCATTGTGGTTTTGATTTGTATTTCCCTGATTATGAGTGATGTTGAGCATTTTTATGTGACTTCAGACCTCTTCTAATGACATGCAGTGTGAGGCAGTCTTGGCTCAACTGGCTTTGAGTAGAGCAAGTTTAGGAAAGGAAGAAAACAGTTTTAATAATAAATGTGAGTCAGTTACTGCTTCTGTCATACTTTGGTTAAGCCTGAAAGTCAGCTTTTCTAGGTTGTTTTGAATTATGTGGAGTGCCGAGAGCAATGTCATGACTCTAATGTGTACAGTGATTTATGTTGTCATATTTATGTAGATATATATGTACAGTTGACGTAACGTTATATAAGTTGTGTTGTTGTATTTAAACGTTTTACCTGCCTCAAAGTAATTGTATTTCTCTGTGGTCCTGGGGTTAAGGTAAAAATGTGGCATTGTCACCATGTGATTTCAGTGACATCACGATGCTTTGATACTTAACTGTGTAAGAATTTTCTGGTATGTTTACAAGAATGCAGATTCTTGGACTCCCACAAAGATTAAGATTTGGTGGGATCTGTGGGTGGGTACAAGGATATGATTTTTCTTTTTTTTTAAGTTTATTTATTTATTTTGAGAGATGGGCAGGGTTAGTGGGGCAGAGAGAGAGGGGAAGAGAGAATACCAAGCAGGCTCGGTGCTGTCAGCACAGAGCCTGATGCGAGGCTCAAACTCATGAACTGTGAGATCATGACCTGAGCTGAAACCAAGAGTTGGATGCTTAACCGACTGAGTCCCTCAGACACCCCAGGAGTGTGATTTTTTTTCATGAGCATCCCTTTCTCCCACCATATCTTCAAGTTCGTTTGCCTTCAGTTTGCTGGAATAATAGATAATCCTTATCCAATTGGTATGTTTGCTTAAGCAGCTTTGTCTTATTTGTGCTTGTGGGAACATCTGATGAAAAAGATAAATTTTGTGATCTAGTTAAATTTATTGACAACCTAAAAGAGTATGGAAGGATCATGCTAATTGTTCATTTGGTAGTTCATTGACAGTGTAGAAAGAAGTGAATAGATACATATTATTTGGAAAATCATTGCCTGAAGAAAGGATATTGTTAAAAGAAACACCCTATTAGTAATGCTCAACTAGTGGTATTGCCATGATGGATGGGACAGTTCTTCATTGAGCTAGACTCTTTTTGACTGCCCCAGCCCTAGACACTAAATGTCTGCACCACTGTCCCCAGCCCCCATCCTGTGACAACAACACGTTATGTGTTTCCAAACGCTTCTCTGAGGAGTGGTGCTTACCCTTGTAAAGAATCAGTGTGAGCCAACCTGAAGTATTCATGTCTCCAGTCCCTGGAGAGCTCCCCTTTCTCTCTGCTGTCCTGACCTGTGGCCCCTTCTAGGAACAGGTGCTGTTTCAGTGCTTTGAGTAGACAAACAGACATGGGTATTCACAATATTCTCTCTGCCCGGAATTCACATTCCCCATTTCCCATGTTTTAGTCTTTTCCCATGCTAAGCAATCAGCTCTGAAGCTTCTTACCATGTTTATTCTTTGAGTTTTCTTTTTATCTGTGATTCTCATGTAATGTTTAACATTTTAGAGAATTTATAGTTGAGTGAGACTGTAAGTTCTTTGAGGTCAAGGTTGATGGCTTCCATTTATCAAATGCTTAAAGAGTGCTTATTTACACATTTTTCAAGATGAAAACAGAGCCTTAGGGAGGCTAAATCATGTGCTTGGGGTTATCCCATTAGTAAATTGGCAAACCTAGAGTTGAACCCAGGTTTCTCTGACTCTACAATTTTTAATCTCCTCTTTATATGCCTCAGGTGCTAAGTAAGTTTTGTTTAAATGAATCAATAAATGAGTTTTTTAGCTTTAAGATGAATTGGGGTATCCCCGATGAAAGCCAGTGTTATCTTTGTGCCCTCCTAACCCTCACACATTGGTAAGGAGAATAGCAAAACAGGCTGCCCTTTCATAGAGTTTTGCACATACTGAATTGTAAGCATGCCTGGAACACATTTGGTTCTGATTTAAAACAAGTTGGCTTGCCCCAGTGCCATGTTATTACAAACACAAAAGAAATATAAACTTCATTCCATTAAATAACCATCTACATAAACTCTTAAAGAGTTTCACGGTTTTGGGTTGGGCCAAAGCTAGATATTAAGGAAATGGTTATTAATGTTACGTATTTTATTCAAACTACTCTAATTCTTTAACCCTCTCTCCACTCCCTCACCCCCAACATACTAACCAATCTTTTCCTTCCTCAAAATGTTTACAGGAGGTTAAGACAGGTACAGGTTGGATTATAAGCTGCTGACTCCTGCTGTTTGGAAATACTCTTTGTAGCCTGTCATACTGTGTTCTCTATTGAACCTTTTTCAGTCGTCTTTGGGTAATAGCTAAGTAAGTTATTATCCCCTGTAGTAGCATTGTATAATGGAAATATAATGTGAATTACAAATGTAACTTAAAATTTTATAACCACATGAAAAAGAAAAAGTTGAGATTAATTTTAATAATAGTTTTCTCTAACCTCATATGTAAAAATGGTATCATTTCAATATATAAGGCAAACATTAGTGAGATTTTTACTTTTTTTCTGTACTAAGTCTTTGAAATCCAATGTGTTTTTTTACTTTTACAGCACATCTGGATTCAGATTACCTATATCTGAAGTGCTCAATAGCCACAAGTGGCATGTGGCTATTGTTTTGGATGGTGCAGCTCTCTGGGAAGACCAGCATAAGCCTACTGTGGTGTATTAAGTTTTCATAATTCCATTAAACTGTATAAAGGCCATGAACATGCTTTAGCTTTTGATAAAGCTAGAAGAGTGTTGATTTAGAAAAACCCTAATATGTAAATACTCAAAGTTGTCAAATAGTGTTTATGACCCAGGCCAGACTAAATGGTGCTTCAGGAATTTCTTATGTAAGAAGAAATAGAGCCTAAAATGAAAACATTTGACATTACCAAAGTTTCTGTTAATCAGTTGGACTGAGATTATGTTGACATATGTTAGGGTCATCAGTCCACAAGGAAGTCTTCATTGTCAGGTCAATAAATTTGAAGTCTGAGTAAACTCTTAGCCAGAGTTGCTTGAAGAGTTCAAATTAAAAGTTGCTTGAAGCAATGAATAATGTAATTTAGATTTTCTCAGATTTTTGTGAATATTTGTTTTCCTGCACTTGATAGCAGTAGATGCTTTCTGAAACTAAAAGCCTATAGACTAGAGAGTGTTGGCCTTTGCTTGAGGCTGCTGCTGTATCCTAAGTGTGGCAGGGCCACCACTGTCTTAGATTTTCCCCAGCACTGGAATGAAGGCAAAGCTTTACTGCCCTCAGATTCAACATGTGAAAAAATCCTGTGCAGTCTGCATTGTGAGAAGTGTACTTCTACAGAGGAGTTAATTGTTGGGGTTAATAGATGTAAACCTTAAAGAGGCAACAGCAGTCCCATTGTTAGAATAGATTAGGACTGCCCCCCAACCTCCAACATTGTCTTTGTCATTCCTGTTAGACTGGTTGAATATTTGGTGGTAAATGAAATTTTTAAAAAAAGGTCTCACAGGATGTATTGGATTATTGGTGTAGTTCCAATAATGGCTCATGCTCTTGGCCCAAATAATTATAGACGATCCCCTCTCTTTGCTCTCGTAGTCTTAGCTATTGAGCCATTTTAGAATGTGGTAAATTAATAAGGTGTTGTCTGTTTTATTTCATGTTTCATTTGATGTGACATTCCAGTAAAAGTGGCCTTCTTTTAAGCAGTCTATAATTAGAAATGTATACATAGATTTTTCTCTTTTTGGTTCATGCATTTCAGAGAGTATCTCTTTCTTGAGGCTAGAACTATAGTTGGATGTGAATCACAGATGTTTTCCAGGTATTGGATTGTTTAGGGTTTTCAGCTGTGAAGTTTCTTAATGTGGCATAAGTTGTTAAAAGTCTTCCACTGAGAATTTCACAGAATCAGTATTTCAATCTAGAAAGTGGTAGGTTAATTAAGGCCTATGATAGTCTATCTTTGGTATGATTTCATTGTCCATTATTCATCTCTGGAATTGCTTTAGTCATTCCATCCCTTAGGTAGCTTATATCCACATTTGACCTTCAGACTTTTGCCAGATTGTTTATACCTTGTGGGCTGAAAATGATGCTGTGACAAACCAGTGCAACCTTGGTTCACTCACAAACAGGAAGAAGGATCTCAAATATTTTACTTGATTTATTTGCATAATTAAAAAGTTCAAGCTATTAAAATTTTTTTGTTTATTTATTTTTGAGAGACAGACACAGAGTGTGAGCAGGGGAGGGTGGAGGGGGAGACACAGAATCTGAAGTAGTCTCTAGGCTCTGAGCTGTCAGCACAGAGCCTGATGTGGGGCTTGAACCCACAAACTGTGGGATTATGACCTGAGCCAAAGTCAGACGCTCAATCAACTGAGCCACCCAGGTGCCCCAAGAAGTTCAAGCTGTTTAAAGGCATTCTGAAAAATACAGAGGTGAAAGTGATAAATGACCTAGTAATTCCACCACTCAAATAATGATTTTTAATATTTTGATGTTTATCCTTGTCTTTTTTCCCCTAGCATGTACATTCTATGCATATGCATGCAGTTTTGATATAGAATTGAGGTAATTTTGTACATCCTGTCTTATAGTCTCCTTAAAAATAATTTATTGCATTTTTAAAGGTGGGGATTTTTGTGTAAATTTTTATGTTAATTCCAGTTAGTTAAAATACGGTGTTATATTAGTTTCAGTTGTATAATATAGGGATACAACAGTTCCATACATCACCCGGTGCTCATTACAAGTGCATTCCTTAATACTCATCACGTATTTCCCCCATCCCCCTACTCACCTCCCCTCTGGTAGCCATCAGTTTCGTCTCTATAGGTAAGAGTCTTTCTTTGTCTTTCTCTTTTTCCCCCTTTGCCTTTTTTTTTTTTGTTTCTTAAATTCCACATATGAGTGAAATCATATGGTATTTGTCTTTCTCTGACTTATTTTGCTTAGCATAATATACTTTAGCTCTATCTGTATCATTGCAAATGGCAAGATTTCATTCTTTTAGATGGCTGAGTAATATTCCATTGTATCTGTATATACACTGCATCTGATTTACCCATTCTTGAATTGATGGACACTTGGGCCGCTTCCATAACTTCGCTTTTGTAAATAATGCTGCTATATAATACATCAGGGTGCATGTATCCCTTTGAACTACTGTTTTTGTATTCTTTGGGTAAATACCCAGTATTTTGACTGCTAGATTCCACAAGAGTCCTATTTTTAACTTTTTGAGGAACCTCCATCCTATTTTCTGCAGTGGCTGCACCAGTTTACATTTCCACCAACAATGCAGAAGGGTTCCCCTTTCCTCACATCCTTACCAATGCCTCTTGTTTCTTGTGTTGTTGATTTTAGCCCTTCTGACAGGTATAAGGTGATATCTCATTGTAGTTTTGATTTTCATTTCCCTGATGGTAAGTGATGATGAACATCTTTTCATGTGTCTTTTGGCCATCTGGATGTTTTCTTTGGAGAGATGTATGTTCATATGTGCTGCCCATTTTTTAATTGGATTATTTGTTCCTTGGGTGTTGAGTTTTGTACGTTCTTTATATATTTTGGATACTAACCCTTTATCAGATATGTTGTTTGCAAATTATGTCTTCCATTTCATAGGTTGCCTTTTAGTTTTGCTGATTGTTTCCTTCACTATGCAGAAGCTTTTTATTTTGATGTAGTCCCAATAATTTAGTTTTGCTTTAATTTCCTTTGCCTCAGGGGACCTATCTAGAAACAAGTTGCTATAGCTGATGTCAAATAAGTTACTGACTGTGCTCTCTTCTAGGATTTTTATGGTTTTGGGTCTTATATTTAGGTATTTAATCCATTTTGAATTTATTTTTGGGTATGGTGTAAGAAAGTGGTCCAGTTTCATTCTTTTGTATGTAACTGACCAGTTTCCCCAAAATAGTTTGTTGAGGAGACAGTCTCTTTCCTTTGGATATTCTTTCCTGTTTTGATGAAGATTAATTAATAACAACTATTAATATAGTTGTTAGCTTATTTCTGGGTTTTCTATTTTGTTCTATTGATCTATATGTCTATTTTTGTGTTAGTACTGTACTATTTTGATTACTACAGCTTTGTAATACAACTTGAAGTCTGGAATTGTAATACCTCCAGCTTTGCTTTGCTTTGCTTTGCTTTGCTTTGCTTTGCTTTGCTTTGCTTTGCTTTATCAAGCTTTGGCTATTCAGGGTCTTTTGCCTTTCCATACAGATTTTAGGATTGTTTGCCCTAGTTCTGTGAAAAATGCTGTTGATATTTTGACAGAGATTTCATTAAATGTGTGGATTGCTTTGGGTAGTATAGACATTTAACAATATTTGTTTTTCCAATGCACGAGCACGGAATGGCTTTCCATTCCTTTGTGTCATCTTCAGTTTCTTTCATCGATGTTTTCTAGTTTTCAGAGTACTGTTCTTCCACCTCTTTGGTTAGGTTTATCTGTAGGTATCTTATTTTTGGTGCAATTGTAAATGGGATTTGTAATTTCTCTTCTTCATTTTTAGTGCATACAAATGCAATAGATATCTGTACATTGATTTCGTATCTTGTGACTATTCAATTTGTTTACTTCTAGCAGTTTTTTGGTGAAGTCTTTCAGGTTTTCTATATATAGTATCATGTCATCTGCAAATAGTGAAAGTTTTACTTTTTCCCTACTGATTTGGATGACTTTTATTTTCTTTTTGTTGTCTGATTTCTGTGGCTAGGATTTCCAGTAGTATCTTGAATAAAAGTGGTGAGAGTGGACATCCTTCTTTTGTCAGTATTTCCTCATTAAGGATGATGTTAGCTGTAGGTTTTTCATAGATGGTCTTTATTATGTTGAGGTATAATCCCTCTAAACCTACTTTGTTGGGGGCTTTTATCATGAATGGATGTTGTACTTTGTCAAATGCTTTTTCTGCATCTATTGAAATGATCATATTGTTCTTATCCTTTCTTTGATTGATATTATGTATCACATTGATTGATTTGTAAATATTGAACCACCTTTGCAACCTGGGAATAAATCCCACTTGATCATGGTGAATGAATTTTTTTTTTAAGTTTTATTTATTTACTTTGAGAGAGTGAGCAAACATACAAGGAAGGGCAGAGAGAGGGGGAGAGAGCCAAGCAGGCTCCACGCTGTCAGCACAAAGCTTGACACAGGGCTTGATCTAATGAACCATGAGATCATGACCTGAACTGAAATCAAGAGTCAGACGCTCAACTGAGTGAGCCACCCCAGTGCCCCAGGGTGAATGAATTTTTTAATGCATGCTAGATCCAGCTTGGTAGAATTTTGTTAAGGATTTTTGCATATATGGTGATCAGAGATATTGGGCAATAATTCTTTTGTGGTGTCTTTATCTGGTTTTGGTGTCAGTAATACTAGCCTTATAGAATGAATTTGGAAATTTTTCTTCCTTTTCTATTTTTTGGGACAGTTTGAGAAGAATGTTGACTCTTCTTTAAATGTTTTGTAGAATTTGCCTGTGAAGCCATCTGGTCCTGGACTTTTGTTTATTAGGAGTTTTTTAAATTACTGATTCAATTTCTTTGCTGGTTATGGGTCTGTTTAAATTTTTCTCTTTCTTCCTGTTTCAGTTTTGGTAGGTTATAAGTTTTTAGGAATTTATGCATTTCTTCCAGGTTGTCCAATTTGTTGGCATAATATTCCCTTATTGTTATTTGTATTTCTGTAGTGTTTGTTGTTACTTCTTCTCTGTCATTTATGATTTTATTTATTTGGGCCCTTTCTCTTTTGTTTTTGAGAAGTTTGGCTAGCAGTTTATCAATTTTATTGATTTTTCCAATGAATCAGTTCCTCATTTCATTGATCTATTGTGTTTTTAGTTTGTATATCATTTATTTCTGCTCTAATCTTGATTATTTCCTTTCTTCTGTTGATTTTAGGTTTTGTTTGTTCTTTTTCTAGCTCTTTTACATGTAAGGGTAGATTGTTTGAAATTTTTCTTGCATCTTGATGTAAACCTGTATTGCTATAAACTTCCCTCTTAGAATGACTTTTGCTACATCCCAAAGATTTTGAACCATTGTGGTTCATGTTCATTTGTTTCCATGTACTTTATTTGTTTTTTTATTTACTGGTTGACTCGTTCATTGTTTAGTAGCATGTTATTTTATCTCCATGTATTTGTGGTCTTTCCAGATTTTTCTTGTAGTTGACTTCTAGTATCATAGCCTTGTGGTCAGAAAAAAATGCATGATGTGACTTCGATCTTTTTTTAATTTGTTGAGGCTGGTTTTGTGGCTGGCCTACGATCTATTCTGGAGAATGTCCATATGCACTCAAAAAGAATGTGTATTCTGCTATTTTAGAATGGAAATTTCTGAGTTTATCTGTTAAATCATTCTGGTCCAGTGTGTCGTTCAAATCCATTGTTTCCTTGTTTATTTTCTCTTTAGATGATCTATTGTTGTAAATGAGGTGTTAAAGTCCTCTATGTTTGTTACTATTTTATATGTTTTGGGTGCATTAATATTTACATTTGTTATGTGTTCTTGTTGGATTGCCCCATTTATTACTATATGGTGCCCTTCTTTTTCTATTATTCTAGTCTTTGTTTTAAAGTCTAGCTTGATGTGAATATTGTGAGTTTGGGTTTCTTTTGACCTCTATTTGTATGATAAATGTTTCTCTATCCCCTCACTTTCAATCTGAAGGTGTTAGGTCTAAAATAAGTATCTTGTAGGCAGCATATAGATGGATCTTGTTTTTTTTTTTTTTAACCAATTCTGTCACCCTATGTCTTTTGATTGGAGCATTTAGTCCATTTAATTATTTATTTATTATTATTTAGTCCATTTAATTATTGGTAAGTATTTATTGCTATTGTATTATTTCTTTTGTGATTGTTTCTAAAGATTTTCTTGGTTTCTTTCTTGTCTTTCTCTTTCCTGGTTTGCTGGTTTTCATTAGTAAGATATATGGATTTCTTTTTCTTTATTTCTTACATATATATTAGTGATTTTTGATTTATGGTTACCATTAAGTTTGCATATAACATCTGCAGATAGCAGTATATATGAAATTGATGGTCATTTAAATTTGAATCCATTCTTTACTCTTCTCCTCCCTACATTTAGGTATATATTGTCATATTTTTCTTTCTTTTATTTTGTGAGTACCTTAACTGACTTTTTATAGAAATACTCATTTTTAGGGGCACCTGGGTGGCTCAGTCAGTTAAGCATCCAACTTCGGCTCAGCTCATGATCTCATAGTTCGTGAGTTCAAGCCCCATGTTGGGCTCTGTGCTGACATCTCAGAGCCTGGAGCCTGCTTCAGATTCTGTCCCTCTTTCTCTGTCCCTCCCCCACTCATGCTCTGTCTCTCAAAAATGAATAAACATTAAATTTTTTTTAAATAAAAAAAAAAAGGAATACTCATTTTTACTGCTTTTTTGTTTGTTACCTTCATACTTTCACTTTTGGTCTTTCCTTTTTTCTCGCAGAGTTCTCTTTGGTATTTCTTACAGGGCTGGCTTAGTGGTCACAAATTCCTTTATTTTTTGTTTGTCTGGTAAACTCTTTATCTCTTCCTCTGTTCTGAATGATAGCCTTGCTGGATAGAGTATTCTTGGCTGCAGATTGTTCTAGTTCAGCACTTTGAATATATTATGCCACTCCCTTCTGCCTTGGAAAGGTTCTGCAGAAAAAGCCACTGATAGCTTTATTGGTTTTCCCTTGTAAGTTACTATCTTCTTTTGTCTTGCTGCTTTAAAATTATTTTTTTCTTGGGGGGCACCTGGGTGGCTCAGTCAGTTGAGCTTCCAACTCTTGATTTTGGCTTGGGTCATGATCCCAGGGTTGTGGAATTAAGCCCTGTGTCAGGCTCTGCTCTGGGTTTGGAGCTTGCTTAAGATTCTCTCTCTCTTTCCCTCTGCCTCTCTCTTCCATTTGAGCATTCTTTCTCTAAAATTAAAAAAAATTTTTTTCTTTATCACTATATTTTGCCTTTTTAATTATAATATGTCTTGGTGTGGATCTGTTTTTGTTGATTTTGTTGGGTGTTCTCTGTGCTTCCTGGATCTGGATATGTTTCCTTCCTCAGATTAGGGTGGTTTTCACCTATTATTTCTTCAAATAAATTTTCTTCCCTGTTTTCACTCTATTCTTCCTCAAGGACTCCTGTAATATGAATGTTACTACTTTTGATGGAATCATTGTGTTCCCTATGTCTACTCTAATTTTGCATAATTCTTTTTTCTCTCTTTAGTTTATCTGGATAACTTTCCATTACTCTGTCTTCTAGGTCATTGGATTTTTTCCTCTACTTCTTCCAGACTGCTGTTTATTTTATCACGAGTGTATCTGATTTCGTTTATTGTGCTGTTAGTCCTTATCTTTGTGTTAAGTGTTTCACTCATTTCTTCTACTCTTTTCTCAAGTCCAGTGAGTATCTTTGTAATCATTACTTTAAATTCTTTATCACGCATATTACTTATATCTATTTCACTTAGATCTCTGGCCGTGGCCTTGTTCTATTCTTTTATTTGGGACAAATTCATCTTTCTCTCATTTTGTCTAAGTCTCTGGGCCTGCTTCTCTGTGTTAGAAAATTCAGCCATGTATCCTACTCTTGAAGGTAATAACCTTATGACAGAGAGGTCCTGTAGTGCCCTGTAGTGTTGTATCTCCTGTTCCCAAGGGCCTCGTGCTTCAAGGAATATCTCTAATGTGTGCTGCATGTGCTCTTTGATGTGGCCTCTTCTCTACCTTGTGTTGTGGAGTTTTTTCTGACAGTCTTCAGGTTGATTCGTGGGGGATTTAGCATGATTTAAAAGTTACCTAGTTGAATTTTTGGAACAAGGTAAGCATAGGGACCTCCTGCTCTGCTACCATCTTTGTCCCATCTCTCCTAAACGTGGGAATTTTTAACTGCAAAAAACCCTGACAAAAAAACCCTCCAGTATTTAAGAAGAACATTGAAGAAAACTGTCCTCAAATTATCAGCCACTGTTTTGAGAAAAAAAATTATTTTCGACTGTTTCCCTTTTCTTAACAGGCCTACATGTGTTTTTTGTTTGTTTGTTTTGTTTTGTCTTTAGAGCAGGTGAGTTTGATTTGTTAATTGTGGACTCTGAAAGCAGGTAGGGAGTTTTAGGAAAGATGAGGCCTGAAATTCCTCATTCTTAATGTGATATACAACATTCAGAAGACACTATTCATTACTGATGTTTAAACTTGGAGTGTTTTGGTTGACTAGGGTATTTGAATGACTTTGAGAATTAAAGAAACTTTAAAAATAAGCTTAATGTCTATTTCTTCAATCAATTCTCAGAACTTTTTATGCCACTCTAGAGTGTTAGATATGAATCATGCATGTAAAGTTTTCTGGGAGTATATAGCAACTGCATCTTCTACATCTTTTTGTGATTCGTCTTTCAGTGAAGTTGGCCCAATTGTCATGGAAGTTTTCTGAAAACTGTGTTATATAGAATAAAGTATCTGGCAAAGCTCTTTAAGCATATTGATTAAGTTGATATAATAAGTGAATGTTTTGAAATTTTAGTGAAGTATTTTTGTGGGAGAATGAGGCTACCTACATGGTTACATTTATCTTTCAGGTGACCTTAACATACAACAGCCTTCTTAGTTGCAAATATGCTACAGTTGGTTTGTGTTAAGAAAAAGGGAGGAATGCCTTGAATCTTTATAAATTTGAAGTATTATTTCTCATTTATTTTATAATTTGAACTTTTTTTTTGGCTCAGTTTCCACAGGGTTAAGGGAAAAACCCATTGCCTATCACGGGAGTGTTTAAAGATACTCCATACTGTTTTTAGTCCTTGTGTTTTTAGATTTGACTCCAGAAAGCATCAGATGTTATAATGGAAAAGCATTTCAGAGTGAAAAGGATATTTAAATAAGTTTCCATATGCCCTACAAAGAATTTAAAATCGAGCTTACCCCCTCCCCACCCTTTAATTCAGTAATTAACTAGACTTGCCCTGTAGTTTGGGGGAGTATAATAGTTTACACCTGTTTCAACTTTTGCTATTTTTATTGGCTATGGCTTTTGCCATCCCATATTTCTTGTGAAGCAAAAATATCAAATAAAATATGGCAAAACATTGGAGAAATTATAATAAACATAAAAATGAATTGTTCAGCTTAAAATGTGAAATGCTTTACCTGCACGATCTATGAAGCTATGTTTCAGTAGTATTGAAGTAATTTATTCCTGGAATTCTATGTCATGAAAATAAAGACAACTGCTTTCATTGGCAAGTATAGTCCAGGGATTTTACAATCAAATGATTACATTTTGGAACATCAGGCAGAAGTCTGTTATAAAGACATTAGGAAAAGCCTGCTAAGTCATTATGTGTGTATTCCTGTTACTATGGAATATAAAAGGTAGGAGTGTATCAGTGTGTAAGAGTGTGAGGACTCAGTAGAACTGTTATACCACAGAATAGAATTAGACTTCAAAGATCAAGGAATGCTGTGACATCAAGTATGTCTTGGCTCATTTCACAGGCAACATTTGCCCCTCCAACCATAATGAAAGACAACCATTGAGTCAAGATATTATCATATCTCATGTTTTTCTTACAATCCAGTTCTTAGATGGTCTTCCTAGAAGCACCCTTCACTCTTCAGGCCTGGCAGTAGCTGCCCAGCTGTAGTGTTGGATTTAAGAGTAAAATGAGTAGCTTTTTAGTACATTGTCCCAAATGAGAACAGCTAAGTTAAATTTCTAATAAGTTTAGTTTGGATAGAGTTGTGATTGTGAAAAGATATTTGGGAAAGTTGTCACTAAAATTAAATTTTGATTTTGGCTTTATCTCACTAGTGGGAGGCTGTGAAAATATAGGCCAAGATCGTAAGTTGAATGTCAGGGCCTTGCCAATGTTGATTCACCAGCACAGGACTTAAATATTCATGGAATGAAAGAGTGAACTTTTTGTTCTTTTCTGCATCTCTAAAATGAACATATTAACCATGGCAGCTTTGCTTGCATGGGGTCAGTAAAAGTCCTTCAGGAGACCCAGCAACCCGGAAATGAGATAAGGAATAGTCACTGTAACGTGCCAATGACTGGGACTAACCATGGTTTATACCTAAGACAGTGATCTCATTAAGTATCCAACCAGAGTCTTTTTATTAGGGTAATTGTGGGCTTCAGGAATGGACATTACTCTAGATTTAGGGGAAAATCTGTCTCAGATTTGGAGTTTTTTATACATAAACACTTGGAATGAAAAAGGCCAAAGAATTTTGGTATGAGTATTTTTGGTGCTAATGAGTATCCCTGCCTCCTCTTCCCCTGGAAATCGTAAGGTGGTTAAATGTGCAGGTTTCTGTTAAATTTTAGATATTTTTCTGGAACATAGTTATAATTTGAGCCTAAGGAAATCCCACCGCCTCCATTTTTTTATTCATCCAGGGATTGAAAGGCCATTCTATGAACTCTATTTAGCTGGACTTCAAATGAAGGGGGATTTAAAGGTTGTGACATAATGAGTTTATCATGAGCAAAATAAATGCCCTAAAGGAAATGTCTGTAATGAACTATAATTGTAATATGAAATTTAAAGTGATGAATTATAAGTTGTGAAGGAGTTCCCTGTGGGTGAATCTTTCTTGCTTGATAGGCTTTTGGAAATATCTTTGATTCTAAAGTTTCTTTTCAAAGAAGAGTTTCCTTGGTGTCACTAGAATTTTCTCACATCTTTGTGCCCTGCTGTGCAATTTTCATTGCCAAGCAATTTTGTTATCGAGTAGGGCCCCTTCAATTTTTTTTTTTTTTTTTTTGCTTTAGAGATAAAGGCAGCCTAAGAGATGGCTGAGTTGAAGTTCCCCCAAGGCACTTGTTATTAGGTTTGTGTCATTAGGTTTGGGCACTGTCATTTTTATCTTGCCTAGGTTGTCCCTTTAGCTACAGTCAGCCACATTTTCCAGTTTATTTGGAAAGTATGAGCTTTGCTTTTTTGGTTCAAATTTGCTTTTTGTATTTTTAAAAGTTTTATTAATATTGACATATTTCCAGATTAGAGAGTAGAAATCATAATTTGTAGAGTTAACTACCAAGAATGTATTTGTGAAAATGTGTGCTTGAAATGCTCACATGTCTTTGCTCAGTTCATGCTGTAGAAAGTATGGTACTTGTGCAGAAAGTAAAAATAGTATTGGCATTATGTATTAGGTTTGTTTTGTTTGTGTGTGTGTGTGTGTTTGTTTTTTTGCTTCTGTAACAAATTGTCACAAGTATAATGGTTTATAACGTAAATTTATTATCTTACAGTTCCAGAGGTCCAAAGTCTCAAATGGGTTTCATTGGGATATACCAAGGTGTTGGCAGGGCCATGCTCCTCCTGGAGGCTCCAGGGGAGAATCCATTTCCTTGCCTTTCCCAGCTTCTAGAGGCCACCTATGTTCCTTAGCTTGTGGCCCCTTTCTTCATCTTCAAAGCCAGCAGTATAGCATCTCTAATGCCTTTCTCCTCTGACCTCTCCTTTCTTTGTTACATGTCCTGCCCTCCCTTTGCTTCTGTTGTCACATTGCCTTCTTGAATTCTGACCTTCCTGCTTCCCTCTTACAATGAACCCCATATGATGACATGCGGCCCACCTGGGTAATTGAGGATTATCTCCCTGTCTCAAGATAATTTAATGTAATTTGATCACACCTGCAAAATCCCTTTGGCCACTTAAAGTAACATATTCAGAGGTTCCAGGCATTAGGACATGACTATCTTTGAGAGGCTATTGTTTAGCCTACCATTAGAATACAGTTTTAAATTTTTTATTTCTTTTTAGCTCTTGTTGTCATACATTTATTCAGAATGTCTTTGGAAATCACAGAAACATGTACTCTGAATTGTTTTTTGGATGCAAACATGTGGATAAAAATACACATTTTGCAAGACTGTAGAAGGTGTCTTTAACTGTGAGATTAAAATTGGTGAAAAAATTTATATTTTAGTACTTGCTATTTTTTTTTTTGAGGGAATTTATTTGAGTTTTGAGTCTTCCACTTAACAGAATCACCTGCCACATTTCTTGGGTCATTAATAATTTTTTAAATTGAAGTATAGTTGACACACAAGAGTCTTCAATAATTTTATAAGTGTCCTGGACACACATACATGCATGTATATGCATGTACATGCAGTGCCCCTTGATAGTGTTGACCAGTAAGTGTTTGGGGTACCATGGTCTTCCAGGTTTCATTGCCTAAGAGTTCTTGCTCCAGCTTGTTTCCTTGTCTTGGCCAGTGGCTTCTCCAGTTAACCACTATTCCACCCTGCACCTGAATTTGAGACCCGTTTGGTGTTTGCCTTCTGAAAGATGCAATTTGAGGCTATTGTGAGCAAGGCGCTTTTGTCTCTTTGGTCCCTCTTTCCTTTTAGTCAAATTGCCTACTCCTCTCTACAGATTTAAAAAAAGGTTCACATCGGGTGCCTGGGTGGCTCAGTCAGTTAAGCATCTGACTCTTGATTTTGGCTCGGGTCATGATCTCACGATTTGTGAGATTGAGCCCCACATCCGGCTCTGCACTGACAGCACAGAACCTGCTTGGAATTCTCTCTCTCTTCTCTCTTCTCTCTCTGCCCCTCCCCTGTTCACACACACATTCTCTCTCTTAAAATAAATAAACTTTAAAAAAAAAGGTTCACAGAGTTGTAAGACTTTCGAATGTAGAAAACCGGGTTTCTCATGTATTTATAGGCTACCATTTACATATAAAAACAATTTGTTCAAATGTAATGACCTTTTAATTAATCTCCCATGAAGTTTTATTGTTGTCTGTGACCTTCGCTATTACTATTTAATCCTCATGTTGTTTTGTCTTTATCTTATAAATGTGAATTAAAGTGTGAATTGAAGTAGTATGATGCCAGCTGAAACCCAAGTAGATTATATAGTCTCTGCAAAGCATAGAACAAAAAGGAAGTGCTTAGAGCACTATAGTTGGTTATATTGGTAGTTGCATTTCTTCATGTAGTTCCTTAACTATGAAAGGATGAGATTATAATCATCAATGTGTGAAAAGAGAGACCTGAATCTTTCAGACCAAAAAAAAAAAAAAAAAAGTGTGAAATTATCTAAAGATGTATAATTGATTGGATTAGTGTTTTGTTTTTTACCAGCTTTGCATCAGAAATGAAGTCTGTTCTGGCAGTCACTGAGCAAGAATGGCATCTTGCTTACTTTTGTATTCTCATACCTGATACTTGAGAGGTTTTTGAATACAGAGATTGAAAAAGAAACTATTTTAAATGTGTATGTTTTTATTTACAGCTGCTGCTGAAGGAAAAGGCAAAAGTGGGGAAGACTTTTTTCAGAAGGTAAGTTGCTTTGTACTCCTGCCTTGGTGATAATTAAGGAGAAATCAGCATGTTGCAGTGGCTATACTCAAAACTCCTAAAAACTCCCCTTCCATATGAAGGGGAATAGATTTTCATGAGACAGCTGGAGACGTTTAGGGGAAAGAAAGGGTGAGATGCTCTTTGGGACATAACCATTCTAACTTCTTGCTCCTCCTGAGCAAATCTAAGGACATTTTTGCTTGGAGGCAAAGAGGCAATGAAGGCTGCCGGGTGGGCTGTCCTGATTATATTCTTTCTCTGCTGCCCCCTATTTCTTTTTACCCCTATACATACCTGACCTGAGACATGGAGAGGAATCCCTCACAGCTTTCCTCATTTCCAGTAAGCATGACCACAGGTGGGATAATATAATCGACAAAAGATGCACCTTTAGACCTGCTTGCTCACTCTTGGTAACCATATTCAATCTGTCCCTGTCTTCTGAGAGTTCTGAGTTTCAGTGAAGCCAGTCTGGCTAGTCATATATAACAAAGGGAAATGAGAATGGACCTGACTGAAAAAGGAATAAGGGAAACTATGAATAGCAGTTGATTATTTCTAGTCAGCTCTGTTTTAAAATAAGTGCTTTATATAAGGGAAGATGTCTGTCCTTTCAAAGAAATTGACTCAAGTGCATGTTCTTCTTTCATTTATTTGGATTTATTATATTTGTGTCTTTGTTGTTGGGATTCAGAAAGCATGTATGTAGAAACAAATATACAGGTGTCCTGGAGTGAAATAAAGCAGCAAGTATAGATGAAGTTAAATAACGCTGGGGAGGGTCGTCAGCCTTTGGAAAAATCAACCTGTGTGTAACCAGATGTGGCCTTTTATGGCCTCTTTATTCTCTTGCCTCTGTGTGAGCTACATGTTTTGTTTGCTAACTTTTGCATTCTCTTCCAGGAATATGTAAGCAAATATTTTCAGAGCCGATGCTTGTGTTGGCATTTCTTCATTCTGAAAGTATTTATTTACTACTTGCTTTATTCCACACACAAAAGAGACTAAAACGAACAAGGCATAGTCTCTGCCTTAAAGAAATTAGTCTGGTGTCTGACAATATTCATATAAATAGCAGGAGAGTCTGGGGCTATAGAGGGTTAAACACTTGACTGGGGCTTTAGAAGATGAGAAAGGACTTCTTGGGTTCCTGAGATGAGGTAGGCTTGGGAAGGCATTCTAGGCAGAGAAACACAATGTAAGAAGGCTAACCAGGGGTGGAAGGATTCTTGTGGCATTCACACTTCAGACCTTTGGCTTGCACACAGGACATCTGAGGAATTCATAGTTCATGGTGAGATATAATATCCTATATGATGAAGTTCCTTATTTGAATGGGGGGGCCCTTTTCAAAAGGGAGTTAAATTTTTAAAATTTAAAAATGCTGTGCTGGCAGAAATAGTTTTCCAGCCCTTCTTTAGGCTCAGGCTGTTGAAGTTTCTGTACTATACCGGAAGCTCCTTACTTGGCATTATCTCTTAGTGATTAATATCCAACATATCAGTACCTGAGCATTTCAGAATGCCCTGCCCTGCCTTTTACCTAAGGCAGGCTTGCCGTGAGGAAGAACAAAGAAGACACATAGCAAAAATGACAGATCTGCCTTGGGTTGACTGAGAAGGTGCAGATAGATGTGATCTGTGGAAGGATTTTATTTCATTGTTCTTTAACTTGTGGATAGATGGAAAAAGCAGATTGTTCAGCTTTGTGTGACTGAGACATTTTAAAAGCTGAATCAAAACACGGTGTATGTGGTCATAAAGGACCTTCATTCTTAGAAGATTTGCTAATATTTATCACTCTTTGTGGAGCCATATATACATTCCAGCAGTTTAAACAGAAACACATGTTTGAATCCAGGAACATGTGTGCGTCCACCAAACCACGAATTGGAATCATAGATTCCATCCTTGGTCACAGGTTAATGAGGTCCTGAATAACTAAATGGGAGTAATTTACATCTCTTCATTTTCTTCTTTAGTTCAATAGCGTGTCTTCCTGATAAGTGTCCATACAGGATTTGGATAAACACCCTCGGGAAAAAAACCTGTAACTTAATAAAAGGCAAACACCCCAAATTCCAGAAGAGTACTTTTCAGTGTTTTGACCAGACAGAAGTAGACACTATGGTTCATCTACAGTAGAATGAAGTAATGGAGAAGTATGGAATTGTTCTCCAAGAACTTGCTTCTAGTTTCACACGTATTTCAGTTTCACATAATGGCATTTTGGAAGAATTTAAGAACAAGAAATAGGCCACATTGCTGGTCATTAGCATCTGTGGGAAATTAATTTTCTTTTCTCAGAGTAAGGCAGATATGAAGGCTCCATATGCTTATTATTAAAATATGTTTTGGTTTTCACTCTAGGTGTGTATCACAAACCCAAATTAAAACCTCTCTTGAGTTGATTTTAAAACTTGACCACGCTTATTATTTTATAACCTCTAAGTCTGGAAGGCTACCTTCCTATCTTTATTCTGGCTTTCCCTAGAGAGGAGATTGGAGGAGTATGAGACTTTTATATGTCACTTTGTTGTTGTTGTTGTTGTTGTACCATTAAAATATATGTAAAATCATATACTAAATCTATTCTCATGAAAATATTTGAAATTAAAAATAAATTTAAAATATCATTAAGAAAAAAAAAACCTTTAAGAATAAGGATTGGCAGATTCCCTCAAAGGTTTTCAATTGTAGCTTAATGACTACTAAGATCATCACATACATTGTTTCAGATTTGGAGCTGTAGCAGTTTATACTTAAATTTCTCCTATAGAGTCACATTTATTGTTTCAGAGATTTACCTGGTTTTCTATATGCTCTTTTACTGCATGTGTTAGGAATATTTTATTTCTCCTGATGCTCTCTTAGAGCAAAAGACTAACCTGGTATTGCAGAGAAACCCAATAATTTAGTGGCTTAAAGAACAGAGTTATTTCCTTTACTTTCATGTGACATTGTAAGGAGCATATTCCTGCTTCATGGGTGGCTCTGTCCCATGCTGTCAGTTAAAGACTCACATTCCTTCTAAGAAGTAGCTCTGCTACTCCTTAGGGCATGGATCTCATCTTTGTGGTTGATCTGGGTGAGTGCCATGTTCAAATGTGAGCTGGGAGAAAGAGGAAGAGTATGAAGGGGGTGTGCCCCAGTCTTAAAGCCTGAATGTGGTGTATGTTACTTCTCATATTCCAAAGGAGAAAACTTAGTTATGTAGCCTTCCCTAAATGTAGCAATGGACAGGGGGGAGGAGGAGCATATGGAAGGAGGATTGATTTTGCAAGCACTATCTACCAGAAGACCAATAGTTATGACAAAACTATTTGTGTGTGGTCAAAGTGTAATGTCTTCCTGTGGTGTGCTTTGAAACCTTTTGTGTTAGTTTGTTAGGGCTGCTGTAACAGTGTACTGCAACCTGGGTGGCTCGAACAGCAGAAATTGGCTGTCTCACAGCTCAGGAGGTAGTAGTCAAAGATCAAGGTGTCAACAAAGTTGGTTCCTTCCAAAAACTGTGAGGGAGAATCTCTTCCATTCCTCTCCCTGAGCTTTTGGTTGGTTGCTTGGCATCTTTGGTGTTCCTTGGCTTGTAGATGTGTTAGCTCTATCTCTGCCTTTGTCTTCACAGGCATCCTCCCTGTGTGTGTCTCTGTATCCAAATTTTCTCTTTTTTTTTTTTTTTTTTTAAATTTTTTTTTTTTTTTTCAACATTTTTTATTTATTTTTGGGACAGAGAGAGACAGAGCATGAACGGGGGAGGGGCAGAGAGAGAGGGAGACACAGAATCGGAAACAGGCTCCAGGCTCCGAGCCATCAGCCCAGAGCCTGACGCGGGGCTCGAACTCACGGACCGCGAGATCGTGACCTGGCTGAAGTCGGACGCTTAACCGACTGCGCCACCCAGGCGCCCCCAAATTTTCTCTTTTTATAAGGACAGTGGTCATATTGGATTAGGGCTCACCCCAGTGATCTCATCTTACTAATTATATCTGCAGTCACCCTGTTTCCAAATAAGGTCACATTCTGAGGTGCTGGGAATTAGGATTTCAACATAAGAAATTTTGTGGGGCACAATTCAACCTATAAACACTTCTTTTTTTTTTTTTTTTAATTGGGTCATATTCTTTTTATTTTTTATTTATTTATTTTTTGAACTTTTATTTTTTATTTTTATATAAACACTTCTTAATGGAGGAAATCATTCTGTAGAAAAATTTACTATAATTAGAAAAAAATTGCTAAAACTGTAAATGTTATTTATCACATTTTCCTCTGTATATTTAACTGCCTAGTCGTTTGTACTAAATTTGTTTTTTTTCCTTATTACAAGTCATTTCTAAATTGTCTAGAACAAATCTATAATTAACACACAAGAAGGATTAAAAAAATGTAATCTGTCATCCCATCCTTGAAAGAGAACTACTGTTTATAAACCCTTAGCATTTTTTCTGTGTATATTAAAAATGCATATAAAGTGCTTTTCAAAAATATTCTCTGATTGGCTGATGGAATTATAAATCAGAATGTTTTCATTGGATACATTCCAAATGTTTTCCTATGTGAATACTTTGCAAGATCTCCAATAATTGTACTTTTTATTCTTTGGCTTCTAACTATACTTACAAAAGGGAGGGAATGGATACAACTTTATCAATATTCTCTCTAGTTCATTTTCCACCTCTCATGGCAACTTTAATTGAAACACATGGAAATGATTCTGCCAGGATTTTTACAGCTCTTTGGGCAGTTGTTCATGGCTTACTCACTGTCTGTCCTGTTTCCTTTTAATCAGTTCTTTTTTTTTTTTCCTTGTGAAATAACTATGGCCAGATCTGGGAGGGGAAAATGTGTTACAGTGTATTAGGTGGGGATGAGTGTAGTGATTGTGCTGCAAATGTGACTCATCAAAGCACCATGCTTTATTTAGGAATCCTGAGTCCCAATGGCTGAAGAAGACTAAATCCAGTCAGCATCATAATTGAAAGCCAACTTTTCCATTGCATCAGATTATATACATTATTTCTCCCCAAAGTATACATCACACATTTTTAATGTAGGGATATTTTTATAGTCTTAAAATGTGTCAGTTTGGAAAAATGACCCATAAACTATGGCTTTTCATGAGAGCTAACAGTAAGACTAACATAAATAAGATACTATTTGGTGGCTTATGTAGTGTATTTTTAGTACCCTCAAACTCATCCTTTTAATTCAGACAGATTACTTTTGTCATTTGAGACTGGAAAGTAGGAAGTGTTGTCTTTGGGGGAAAATTGTGGAAGGAGTATTTGTTTCCCTCTACTCTACCAAATGAGTGTTTCAGGTGATCTTAGATGAGGAATTCTTTAATCTTTTTACTGGGGCGGGGGCTAAGGCAGAAATTAAAGAATTGCTTCTACTTTTTCGACTGGTCATTATTTGTGTATGTTGAATAGATCATATTCCTCTGGTAATAGAAATAAGTTTGGGTTTAATTATTTAAAAATGAATTCAATTAACTCACACATGATATACTTTCTCTAACACTGAGAATTTATACTTAAACAATTTAAATCAAATTTAATTAATTAAAATGTTTGTTTATTTTGAGAGAGAGAGTGTGTGCATGTAGGAGCTGGGAGGGGCAGAGAGAGAGAGAGAGGGAGAAAGAGAGAGAGAGAGGGAGAGAGAATCTCAAGCAGGCTCTGTACTGTTAGTGCTGAGCTAGACACAGGGCTCCATCCTATAAACCTTGAGATCATGACCTGAGCCAAAATCAAGAGTCAGACACTTAACTGACTGAGCCACCCAGGTGCCCTTGAAATTTGATTTAAGTAAAATTGGTATATTTTAAAATTCTAATCTTACAGGTAATGTTTTAATATGGCTCACAATTCAAATGTTATGAAAAGATGTGTATTCAGTGAAGAGTATTTGGTGTCATGTTTCTGAAGATATGTGGAGAGGGCTGTTACAGTGTTAGTTCTAATCTTATGCAAAGGTGATCATTAATGGATGTCATTACTAATGGGCAGTTAAGCCTTGAAGCTAATGTTCAGAGATTATGAGTGGCCCTAAGAGTGAGTTTCAGTGAGAGAATTTGTCATCATGGTTCTCTCCTATTACTGGCTAACTAAGGATAACTGACCATGTATAAGACTTAGAAAAACGGAACAACCCCTAAAAGCAGGTTGGTTATCTTTTTGAAAGTTGTCAAAGATAAAAATCAATCCTATTTTTATGCCTCATAATTTTCTCTCTCTTCTGTCTAGCAGATAAAGGTGAGTGAGAAAAGATTAAGAAAAGGACCATCTCAGTGACTTATTCATCATCCATTCTTCTGGTCTTCTCAAGTCTGCCTTGGTGTTTTATCTGGCATGAGAAGCTTAGCTGTTGGGCCCATATTTGTAGCATGCTGTATAATCACCTGTAGATTTCCATCATCATATTGTATTTTGGCTTTCATTTCTGGCTGCCATTTCATACAACTGCTTTATGAAAACCGTATTTTGTTTTTTATTCCTCTTTCTGCAACCATGGAATGGGGAATGTCATTAAGATTCCTGTAAAATGTATGTTGATGGTAGTCAATATGCCCTAATTACTACCACAGTTTTTTTTAAGTGACTAATAATCTTAAATCAGTAGCTGGTGAGAGTTTAGGTTTTTCCAGTAAAAATATTCTTCTTTCTTCTTGAAACCAAACTCAAAGCATTGGGTCATATGGAAAATCCAGTTGAATTCATGAACATAGGTTTGTTTAAGAAGGGTCACCAGGCAGGACTCTGGATTAAATAGTGACACTCAGCATACCTGGAGTAGAATTACAATTGAAAGGTCTAGTTAAATGATTTATTGGTCTTAGTTTAAAAAAAAGGCTTTTGTATTATTTTGTAAAATGTTCTCCTTGAACGGATTAAAGTCCTTAATTCCTATAATTGTCAGCATTTCTCTTAAAATATTGAGATACAAACTTCTTTATTTATGGTTGATACTAAGATTTCAGGACAATATTCACACTATACAGATAAGCCAGAATTACACTAAAAAATGGATATAAGCATATTTGTGTGGGTCAGAAGCAGTTTTTCAAGATAGTGGCATTACCTGTTTCTGAGGAAGGATTAAGTTTGATTAGTTCTCGTCACAGGAACCTTGCTTTTGCTGTGGTAGTCTGTATCTGTGTGTATATTTAATTATATCCTTTGGTTGTCATATGATTCAAATTGTTTTTATACCTAAGATAGCATAAGACAAATTCAGTCTTGTACATACATACAGCATCATTGGAGATGTGTCTGAAGATCAATCTAAAAGGATATTCATTGTGATAATATTTGTAATAACTAAAAATAACCCAAGTGCCTAATGTATGCTTGAAATATGCTAATATGCTATATACAAACTTTATATTTCTAGATAGGCATTAAAAAATCTTGCTTTTTTTGGTAAATATTTAACAACTTGAGAAAATGATCATATAAATGCAAAAATCAGGACAAAAGGTATAGCTTGACTCAAATTTTCTTATATATATTTATGCCTTGAAAAATGATTGGGGCAGGAATTATGCCAAAGGTTAACAGTGATTATCTTGGCTGTGAGATTATGGTTCTATGGTTTTATTCTTTCTCTCTACTTTCCTGCAGTGGACAGCTAATATTTTTAAAACCAAGATCAGCCACTACCAACTCATGGAGCAAAACAAATCATGATTGCTAAAAGTTTGAGGTTTGCTAAAAGTTTGAGGTTGCTCATGGATGCATGAATTGTTGTCAGTTTATAGCATATACAGTATTTTGGTGAAAGAAGTCTGAGAAGTCATCTGGTTCTGCTTCCCATCAAGTACTGAAGTTCCTTCTGTATCACAACAGTTGCACACTATATATATATATTTTATATATATATATATATTATATATATATATATATATAATATATATATATCTGGCACATCATTTTTAATGAATGCTAACTTTTTAGAAAGGCTCTCCCCATTTGTTTTTGTTTTGCTATTTGGAGGTGTAAAATTTTTTGAAGATGGTTTTTTACAACATCTCTATGCCTTCTTTTCTTCCAACTAAAGATACTTAGTTTCTGATTTATCATATGACTTAATTTTCAGACCTCTCACCATTCTCTTCACTTTCAGGAGCAGGATCAGTGTTCCATCTTAAATCTGACAGTGATATCTGGGTACAACATTTTGGATATACCCTGTACCGTTATAGGGAGGTCATAATATCTGTGATATTGATAGGATCCTCAAGTAGCTAAAGATTATATAATCTTCAGGTGCTGTGCATTGGTACAGACATGAAGAATTGGCATTTATTGC
Source organism: Panthera pardus (assembly GCF_024362965.1). Classification (NCBI taxonomy): domain Eukaryota; kingdom Metazoa; phylum Chordata; class Mammalia; order Carnivora; family Felidae; genus Panthera; species Panthera pardus. Next base: position 19,902,301 of record NW_026526788.1, read on the forward strand.
TATTCTTCACCCAATTGAAGAAGAAAGGCTGGCCCCAATTCACTGCTAGCTAATATTTATGCTAACATAAAATGAAGATACTTGATTTCAGACTGGCAGGTCACGGCCCACTTAGGTATTGCTTACTGCTCTGTCTCTCACTCTACTCTCTCGACCTAACATTCGGCTTGGAGATGATGTGGCCATTATGGTGGCCAGCATATGGAACTATGGAAAGCATCTCTCTGAAAGGTTTCATCTGGCTTCTGTGACTCACTAGTCAGAACTCCTGTATGATTTTCTTTCTTCACTATGGACTCCATAAGGTTGTTCTAGAGTAAAGGACTCAGTGGAAGGATTACAGTCCATAAAATTGATGGGGTCATTGTAGTGCCATTTAGTGTGACTCAAGTGAATGCCGTGATATTTAATAAAGAGCTTAAACTTTGTTGACCTAAAATGGGCTCACAGAAGAATTAGCACATTTTAAAGTTGGATGTGGTGATGGCATATTTTTTCTTCTAAACAGTGCTCTGAATAGTCTTGGATTGATTTTTTTTTCAAGGTCAGGCAGCTAGTTGGTGGCAGCTCACTTGAAGAGTGCTTTTCCAACTTTGTTTGACTGGTTTTTTTTGACTCCTGTTAGTAAAACATAAATGATTTTCTTTAAATCAGCAGTTCTCATGCCCTCTTGGGTGGGCTATAAGCTTCTATAGTTGAGAGAAGTTCTGTCAAGCTACAAGTTTTGCTAGGTAGGGTTCTGAGTTAGGGTTGTTGTAGTGCATGAGAGGAGACAACTAAAAGGCTGGAGGCAAATTAATGCAGTAAAATAAATGGCATGGATTTTGTAGTCTTTTATACCTTGTGTAATCAGATTTCAAAATCACATTAAGTTGGTTGTTGTGAAGTTTGTACCTCTGATACTTTGCTATTATAAAACTTGAAATAATGGTTTGTTGTAATCTCCTGAATCAGCCCTTTCTTGAATTTTGGGACTCTTTTTTTTTTAAGAACAACTTTTTTCTTGATGTGTTTAATATTTTGTGTTTTCTTTTAGAAAAGGTAGATTATTTTTGGAATTTATTCTTTGGGGAATTCAACCCTTAACCTTGTTTGTATGTCTGAATCGTACTTCATTACATGCCTGCCTTCCTACATAGCCTACCGTGAAAAAGAAGAGGAGCAAGCCATGTTTTGTACTACCTTACTCTGCTTCCCAGCTCATCTAGCCACCACTGATGGGTCTAGATGTGGGATCCAGTGATGGCCATGACCAGTGTGATGGGCTCTGAAAACTCACCTAATGAGATTAATCTCTAACAAATTGGGAAACCCAATTTGTTTCCCAATGGTCTTGGGAAACCCAAGACCCAGAGTGATAGTGGGAACAGAATGGAAAGGTCATGATGTTAGCACGGGGTGAGGGAGAATCCAGGGGGACTGAGTTAGACATTTAAAAGCTGGAATGATAAGGGAGAAGCAGCTGTGAGTAAGCCGAAGAAGCCCATCCACAGAAGGGAACATGGAACAAAAGCCAGAGAGAGAAGCAGATAGGCCAGAAGTGAGAGAGCCCCTACAGAGAGCAGGCAGTTTGTGCTGCTTCTTAGATTTTGATCTGTAGGTGTACTTGTAGCTTCACCCCTTCTGATGTAGTTGAGAAATAGTGAGGCCTTGTATTCAAGATTTGGATTAAAATGCATAAAAGCCATTCAGTTACTTGAATAATTGTACAATTGCCCTCTCTTCAAAAGGTTTAGGCATTCACACTTAACAAAATTTGGTGTGTGTGTGTGTGTGTGTGTGTGTGTGTGTAGAGTAGTTTAACTCCTCAATGAATGGCTCCAATTATATTTTGTGTTTGGGGTGCCTGGATGACTCAGTTGGTTAAGCATCCGTCTTCAGCTCAGGTTCCTGAGTTCGAGCCCTGTGTCGGGCTCTGTGCTGACAGCTCAGAGCCTGGAGCCTGCTTTGGATTCTGTGTCTCCCTCTCTAGCTGCCTCTCCCCCGCTTGTGCTCTGTCGCTCTCTCTCAAAAATAAATAAACGTTAAAAAATTTATCTTTAAAGGAGCAGTGCTCTTTAGATGGGGCATAAGAAAATTTTCTTAAAACCTGTCACTAAACTATGTATATAGCAGCAATACCATAGTGTGTTTAAAGCATGAAAAAAAAAAAAAACCACTACACCAGTGTATGATGAACACTCTTTATATATGTACTATATATGAATAGTACTCTTCTTTAGGGTGTTTCTTTTTGCTAGTCAGTTGCCAGCATTATTCAAGGAAAGGTCACCACTATTAATATCTTAGGTGGAAAAAGCTTGTGCTGTCCCTGTTTTCCAAAAAGATTTTGTTGTGGGATTTCCTTCTTCTTGGCCATTAACGTTAATATTGTTTCAGTCAACATTATACCATTTGTGGGAAATTGTAGTCAGCCAACATGCAGAGGGATTAGTACAGCATGAAACGTTTTCTGTTCTTAATTGTGGTTGAGAAGAACTTTTTGTTACTTTACGTCTCTTTATGTAACATGATCCTTGAATTAAATTATTAAATCCTCTGAATGTTATTCTCTTACTTTGTATGTTTAGCAGTTGTGGCTTATCCTAAACTAGTTCTTTTGTAGTTTTTTATTTCTTTGGGCATAAATTCCTTCTTGAAAGAGCTGTCTTTACACTTTAAGTGGTAAAAAAAAAAAATAGGTTACATAGCCTTTCTTTTTTCTTTTGTTTGATGTAATCAGAATGCTAGGAGAAGTGTGTAAATAAATATGTGTTTTCTTTGTTAGCATTCACTACTTTTAGTACTTTGGTCGCCCTAGAATATCGGTCAGTCATTCAAATTTTCTACTTCTTAATGGTTAAAGTGATGATAGGTGGGGAGTGAAGGAATTTAGAGATGAAACCAACTATTGGCAAATCTATAGAACCTTTAGTGTTGCTTTCTCAGTTTTTTCTTGACTTCACCATCAATTACTTTTTTTAAGAGGAAAAAAGAAAAACCCAGTTTCAATTCCCATGTGCCTGTTTACTTTGAGAGTTACCAGGAAACCTTAATCCCCTGTGAATGAGAAAACGTTTAACTTAGTTTGAAGTTGTTTTCTTAAATAGAACTTATTGTTAATTTTTCTATGAGATCTTTGAAGACAATGGTTGTAAGTCAACAGGGGGTGCTGTTTGAGAAGCTCTGTATATTCCCTAGGTTTGCAGGTTTGGAGAGCCTGTTTTCTTGTCTTCAGTCAGTACCTTGAGAGGGAGATATTAACAAAATTGAGGAAATAGTGTATTTCAGTACTTACTGGGAACATGGATATGTGTTTCTTCTCATTTGAGTACCACTCCACTTTAGTATCCCTCTCATACATGAAAAATATGATGAGCTAACTCATAATCTGTGAATCTAAAAACTTTCCTGTTGTCTACTAGGGTCCATGGGATTGCTAAAGAGGAAATAATTACCACCTTAAAAGGGTTTTCAAGCAAAGGGGGGAAATGCTTATAAGAAGGGGCTAGAGTGAATGATTGTGTATTGGCCTTACAATAGGATGACACTCATGAGATACTGCCTTCCCTGGGAGCTAGGCACCGTCCATGTGCAGGACTGTAGAGGGAAAAGGTGGCCATATAGCTTCTGTCCTTAAGAAGGTCACAATCTAGAGGAGAAAGTGTTTGAGTAGGATATGAGGGATAGGTGAAATGAGTATGTTGAGTATATTGGGTAAGATTAGATTAGGACTTTGTGGAAAAATTTCTGACAGAGAGCAGGGATTAGATTAGGTTAAAATGTCTTCCAGACCTGTGATTTCATGACTTCAGTGTCTTAATGGAGGCAAAATGGAAAGTCATTCCTGACAGAAAGAACCAACTAAGTGCCTTTGCAAAGGCAAAACAAAGGATGGGGAGACCATTTCTCTGTCATATGGTCCAGAAATCAAATGAGTTGAAAGTGATATATATATATATATATATATATATATATATATATATATATATATATATATATATATCATCATATCATTTCATCTAAGTTAGTTATGCACAGATCCAAGTGAAAGGTTGAGAGGGTGAGTAGAAGGATTTGAAATTCAGATTAAATTTAGGAGATCCTGTTATCTATATTCATTGTCTACTGAAAGATGATGAAATTTAAAAAGATAACTACACATTTTGCAATATAAATTGTTTTGCAACTTTTGACTTCTTTGTAAGTGCTGGGTTTAGTGACATGTTATTACTTTCTTCTTCCCACTACTTTCCTGGATGATAAATGCATTCCCAGGAAGATGAGTTTTTAACTATGCTTTGAAACTATGAAGTTTTGACTACTGTAATGCCTTCATTGCATTTTGGGTGATAAAATTTCTAAGTTTGGAATGATGGCTATAAAACAAATAGCATCATTTAAGTAAGTCCTGAACCTTCTTTGATACGTATTTTTTTTTTTTAAATGTATTTTTCAGGAAGACAGTTAAAAGTTTTGGCTTTGCAGTTTAGTTCTGGCTGTGTTTTATGGAAATCAAACTAAAACTTCTGAGACCAACAGTTCAAGTTTGGCAAACAATAGAAAATTTGATTCTATTTGTATAAAATTAAAGACACCCTTAAAGAAATCTTTGACTATCAATTTATCATTCTGTAGTATTAGGATGAAACCACCAACATAATGATGAACAAATAGAAGAGAAAGCCAAGAATATTTGAGATCCAGTATCATGTGCAGAATAAATATAGCCAATACTCAGTTTTTCAGGAATAGATTTTCTAGTTGAATTAACTGGAATTCTTGTTCCTATTCTCATTTCCCAAACTCTGAGCCATTTTAGTGTTGGTAAACTGAACCTATAGCAGTGTTCTTAACTGTCCTTGGTGTGTGTTTGCCTGAGGACCTTTTAAAAACTCTTGATGTTCAAACTTAGAGATTCTGACTTAATTGTTCTGGAAGTAAAGCTAGGGCATTAGTAATTTTTTTTTAAGCTGCCAGCGACTTTAATATACAGCCAAAGTTGGGAACCAGTGATGTGGAGAATGACAAGTGCAAACAGAAATTATAAGTTCATGTTGATCTCTAATGCTGATAAAAGGGAAGTAATTGTATGTTTTGTGTGTGTTTGTGTCAGTTATTAATAGATTTCATTTTCTCTTGAGTATCATTCTCCTAGGACTAAGTGTTATTTATTGGTATTATTTCCAAGAGGGTGTACTGTGAAACACTAGTTCTGCATTATGTTAATAAGTATCATATTTTTAAAAGTTCCATGATAAGTTTTGAGGAATGCTGTCATAGACAGTTAAAAAGATTCTTTCCTGTGAGACTGCTTATAGCCTCTAATATGCTAGTTATTTGCATTTTGTGAATTTGTTAGGTAAATCTCTTATATGCAGCACTTCACAATATCATTTGATGAAAAACTTTTTTGGGAAAATCTAGTCTACAGAATTCAGCAATCTGTGAATCATTTGGAAATTCCTTTTGTTTCTTTTGTTTTCTTTTTTTTTAAAACCAAGATGTGTTTTGGGACTGGACGTGATATAGTTTATACTTTTTTAAAAGATATTTTTTAAGTATATTTTTACTTTTAGTAAAAAATATTTTTGCTCAGTGGGCCTCATGACAGGATGAGAGTGTAAATCATTTCAGAGTATGTGATTCTTTTCTAAAACACAACTGTTATCATTTTATATCTGTGCTCTGAATTTCTTTAACATTTCTCCATTGCCTCCCAGATAAAGCTAGCTTTCCACTTTTGGCACTGAATATTAATTATATTTGGTTCTTTCCTACTTATGTAATTTTGTCTCCCATTGCTCCTCAAACCATTCCAGTTTCATAATTTTAACTGGTTGATATCAGCTCTTGGCATCCCCAAGCCATGATCATTCTTTTAAAAAAATTTTTTTTAATGTTTTTATTTATTTTCAAAGGAGAGAGACAGAGCATGAGCAGGGGAGGAGCAGAGAGAGAGGGAGACACAGAATCCAAAGCAGGCTCCAGGCTCCAAGCTGTCAGCACAGAGCCTGATGCAGGGCTCCAACCCATGAACTGTGAGATCATGACCTGAGCCGAAGCTGGCAGCTCAACTGGCTAAGCCACCCAGGCACCCCCAAGCCATGATCATTCTTGACTGTAATGGCTATAGATCAAAATATCACCCACCTAGAAAGTCATTTTCTCATTTTGATCTCTGACCTTTCCAGTTGTATAGCTAAAAGTCCCGCCATTTTGTGGCATCCTCTGGACTGGCCCATCACACATTGACAATTTTCATTTGTTTACGTGTTGTATTAATATGTCTGCATCACTTTGGATTTTATTGAGAAGTTAATTTGCTTACCTGTTGTCCTGTTTCTTGAGTTGGTATACTAATAGTCCAACTAGTTTCTGATGAGAGACTCAAGTATTTTGGGGCCTAACACATTACTTTGTGTGCATGGTTGGAGCTGAGTAACTTCTTAGAATCATGAATGAAATTGTAGGACTGAAAGGGACCATAGAGATTTCCTAGTTTAGCATACAAATGAGGAAAGGCCTAGAGAATTTAAGCAATTTGTCCAAGTCTTATAACTGTCTGATTGTTGAAGCATGGGAGGAAACTCAATTCACCATCTTTCTTTTCTTTTTGTTTTTGTTTTTCTTTTTAGTTACACTGACAAGTCACATCTTTTAAAAATCTTTGTGCTCATCAGGAAAAATAAAAATCTCATGTCTTTGTTGTTAGTGGAAAAACACAGTAAATTAAATATTGATATTTAAAACAGATAAAAGCAATAAGAGATAGAGCTGTCTTATTCCCCACTCTGCCAACATACACAAAAAAGATGCTTTGGAGGTTCTTAGGGAGCACTTGTCTGAGATGATAAGACAGTCTAAAATTTGAATGTTCCAGAGGTGCTTATATTGTATATTTCTTCATACCTTCTCCTCTTTATCCCTTTTTCTTTACCCTGATTCAATGTCATGCCATGCTTCCTTTTGAAGCAGTCAGCAAGTGAAACAACTAAGAGAGATCAGTATTAAAAAGAACACTAAACCAGGAGCCATGAGATCTGTTGAATCTCAGCCCATTAACAAATGACTTGGGCAAGTCATTTGTCATTTGAGATTCCATTCTCCTACTTACAAAATGGGGACAATGCCTCATAGATTTGATGTTAAAATCAGTTTAAATTGAACAGTTTCAAATCATTTGAAATTGAAAAGCATTGGGTGAGAGATTATGTGATTTTTCAGAGAGACCCTTCCATGTCAGTGCTTAAGGAAAGGCTGCAGGGTTTTATCATTTTGGGATGGGACTCCGTGATTTTAGTTGCTTGGAAAAAAAACCATAATACTGTTGGCAACTCTTCTTAGTTTAGAACTGAATGATTATAACTTTTATTTTGGGATACTACTTTCTGGATTCTTATGTTGAGAAAAGATTTCATTTGTTTATTGAAACATGTTTATATTTTTTGCATTTTACAGTAAATGTTTTCTTTCCTTAGTGGAGTTTTTTTTTTTCTTTCATTTTTTTCTTGTGGTGGTGTTGATGGTGTTCAGTTCTCATGCAATAGGATAGTTCATTACTATTAGAAATACTGTTATTCCTTTGTTATGAAAATGAAAATTGTCAGGGAATGATAGGCTGTGGCTGGATAAGGTTTGCTATCAATAAAGAATTATCGGGGCATGCTGAACTTTGATTCTGGATCCAAAACTCTTTTAGTTTTACTTGGCATAAGAGGATAAAAAAAAAATCCAAGCAGCTTGATTCAGGAGCTGCCAGTTCTCTCTGTGGCTCAAGGAACATTTCATGTCTCAGCCACAAGCATCTGCCATCTTGGTTCTGATGTGCATTGTCTTCCTTCCTCACACAGGCTCTGCTTTTAGCTTGTGGCTTCATGGCCCTTTGCTCTGAGGCAGGGAGAGTCCTTTGAAGACTACTTATGAACTCCCCATTCTATAGCCCATTGACCTGCTGGGATGGGTAGTGGGAGGCACGTATCATTACTGGTGTGTAGGCTTTTAGTGAATATGGAATGCAAAGCACTTTTATACCTCTGCAGGGACATGCTAAGACAGTAGATTCTATTAGTTGTTGACTGTGAGTGGCAGTACTTATTGGGAATCTATAGGTCTGGATGTTGTAACTGACAATTAAATTAGTACAGGCACAATTGACTAGATGGGGGTCAGGTAACTTAGTGTTGTGGTGGCTGGAGGAAGCCACTTAAATAGTATCTGTAAGGGGAAGAAGGCCTGAGAACTTTGGGGAGGTATGAGACAGGCAGGAAGATAAAGGGATGGATATGAGGAAATGGGAATGAAGAATGTCTTTTATGTAATTTTTATTTTTTAATTTTTTTCTGATTGAAATATCATTGACACAATGTTACATTAGTTTCAGGTGTACAACATAGTGATTTGACAATTCTGTGTTATACTGTGTTCACAAGTGTAGCTACCATCTGTCACCATATAGTGAGTGCTGTTATATACCATTAACTATATTCCCTGTGCTGTGCCTTTCATCCCCATGACGTATAGGAATCAGAAATAAAATGAGGAATATTGGTAGGATCTGGTGGAATGAAGAACACAGGAATTAAGGATGACTTCAAGGTTTCTAATATGAAAGGGCAGACATAGTAACACCTAGTAGGAAAGCTATTCTAGAGAAAAATGTTGACTTGAAGTCATGGTGGATATGTAGGTAGAGTGCTCAGGAGAAAGATCAGGGCTGAAGAAATTGTGCCTTTTTAAGAATCACATGCATTCTAGAAATAGTGAGGTGCTTCATGTAAAATTGCCTGTAAGCTAGGAGTTTTTGTTTTTATTCATCTCCTTAACATTCCAGAAAATAACAGTTGTGTTTCATAGTAAGTATGGCAAGGTTTTTAAAAGACCATTTGAAAAAATGTCTAGAAAATATCCAATAAGAAATGTGGTTCTGAATTTGGAAGAACTCAAGTTGCAGTTAAAGAACACTTGATTTATTGGACTCTTGCCTTCTCTGCTCTCTTCCTGCGTCTGGCTCCTCTCCCCAAGCTCTCCTGCCCTCCTTTTGGTCTCAGAGCTTCCAAGACATAGAACAGTGTCTCACTGCCACATATGCATCTATATGTGGTCACCCAGAGTTCATAGATTTGAAAGTTCCTTCCTGCAAAAGCTATGTGTGTCACATCAGCCTCCCCAGTGTTTTTGTGGCATGGTGGTAATGAGAAAAGAGGCTCCAGGCTACTGTAGCCGTTTACTGACAGCTAGTTGTTATGAAAAGAGCATTGGATGAGGGGAAAGGAGGAGATAATCCCAGTGCCAGATATCTCTTCTAGGTCTCTGGTTCCTTATTCATTAAGGGAGGGCCAGAATTATCCAGTCTCTAAAGCTATGATGCTCTGTTTTTTAGTGCACAGAAGTAAGAGCCATATCTATATTGTAAGTGTTCCCAGTAAATCAAAGCAGGGTCCAAGTAGCAGCTCACAAAACAGATTTGTTCTTCATGTGAGATTTATGTAGCATTCCTAAATTTTCTAAGGCTTTTCTTTTCCTAAACTTCCCAGTAAGATAGGGCAGCAGGAAGGCCTTCAACTGTTAAAGCAGTTTTGATAAGCAAGCCCCCTGTTGAAATTAATCCAGGTTAATCTTCCTGGAAACCATGGGGGTAATGAGAAATGGGGTCAGGTACAAAAAAGGGTTCAAGATTTGTCCCTGGCCTCACAACTAATTCTTGTTAACTAAATTTTAAGCAGAAATAGTAATTTCTCATTAAGCATAAGAAAACATTATTTTGTATTTCCTTTTCTGGTAGAGGCAATGTATATTAAGTTAAGCAATATAAGTGGCTCGGAAAGGATTGGGTGAGAAAAAGAATCCACAGTTTAGTTTTCACTCCAGGCTCATAACACAATGCCTGCCTTTGTTTAGTGACAACATTTCTTACAGATTTTGTTTACTATTTGGATATTGAAAGGTATTGTTTTTATAGAAAGAATCATTATTGTAGAGTGTTTGTACTAAAATGTTCACCTGTATCAGGTAGGGCTATCATGAAATGTAATAACTAGTCTTAATTCATATGAAGGAAAGCTGTATTGTGGCTTCTTTACATGTAAAATTTTAAGGTGTTATAACTTAATTAGATTCTAAAGAAACTGCAGATTGTCTTTCTCTGCTTTTTCGGAGTTCTTGAATCCCAGAGACCAAAATGCAGCTTATAGACATTTGTGAAATCTTAATATGGTTGTTGTAGCTATGGAGTAAAGTTACTCAATACATAATTGTGGATCAAATGAGTGAAGTGATGAATTTACTCATTAAAAAGATTTTTTTTGAGCCTTTTAGTGTGTGCCACTGTATTGGGCCTTAGGAATACAAGTTTTGGTGAACAAATCAGACATAAGTTCTGCTGTTATAGAACAAATAGAAATTTTACTGAAGGATACATACAAAATACAAGAAAATAAGCAAATCAAATAATGAATGCTTTTGAATAACTATGAAAGGAACAAGGTACTGAAATGGGGAAAGGCTTGTTAAATGATGAATGCATCAAATAGAAAAGAACTCAGTTTTTTTAAACAAAGGCATTTTAGGAGACAGCTAAATTTTAATAATTTGCTTTGAATAGACTAGAAACTTTAAGTATTTACTTCATCTTTCAAAAGCAATTCTTTACCCTCCCACTTAAACCAATACATTTAAGGAATCCTACCCATTAAGGATATAATTATATTTTCTTTCATTTGTCTTTATTGGAATTCTTTTACAGTTCTTCCAAAACACTAATACATTCCTTAGAGTTAAGCCTCAGCAGGAATAATGAAGCATCTCATTTGATATATTATTCCATTACCTATGATGTTAAGACAGTTGGTAAATAATTTCTTTTTACAGAGCAGCCAAAGTGCGGGGTGGGGGGGGGTGAGGGGGGGTGGGGGGGGTGGGGGGGTGGGTGGGGAGTGAGGGAGGGAAAGATTTAGCCCAATCTAAAAAGCCTGGTCCCCAGAAAATGATTTACGAAAGGTCTGTCATGTGATGGCTGCTATTCATTATCAGGGTTTTGTTTGCCTTTTAAATCAGGGCAACACTTGGATTGTGGTTTTGCTGTCATGCCCTTTCTTCATTTTGGAATTTTTCTAGGGCTTTTTGCAAATTCTCAGGCAGATGTTTGTCTTCCTGATGTAAGGGGGTGATTTGGCGCCATCTAGGTTGATTTTTTGCTTTGCCTGAATGAACACTGTTGCTGAATAGTTTCAAGCAATGACAGCATCTGAAAGGAAATGTTATGGCGGTGCCTTCATGCCCTGGCTAGTCAAATATTGATTAGTCTTACAGAGACTAATCAATTGTAATTTTAAGTTCTAATAGTACAGTGAAGGTTATCACTTGTATTTTAGGAAACCAATAGCTTTTATACTTTCCAATGAAGAATAAATTGGCCACATGGTTAATAATGTGGTTATATGGAGAGAACCTCACTTAAGGGTTTTTTTTTCTTTTGGGGTAAAATACACATAATTAACATTTACCATTTTAACCATGTTTAGGTGTATAATACAGTGGTGTTAAATATATTAACATTTTTGTGCTACTTTAAGAGATTCTTGCTGTGAAATAGCACCCCACCTGAATTGATATTTTGACATTAAGGTGGCCATATATTTATTAAACAATATAGGGAGAAAAGTCTAAACTTGAATGACAGGTACAAAATACTTTGCTGGGAAGATAAACTTTGAAATTGTAGTAACATTGTTGCAGATTTACAGTAAAACTGGAATAGCCAGGGCTCTTAGAGTCTAGTGTTGCACATTTAAATGAACAGTAACTGGTCACTCTAAAGCTGACATTTAAAATATTAAGTAGTTGGTAGGCGGTTGAATGCTTAGAAAAAAGTAAAAGGAGTTCTTTGCATTTTGTGAGGAGTGGGCTAGGCTCTGTGTTTCAGGGGTACATAAACATGAGTGGCAGCTGCTCCCTGTGACTTCTTAGTTCCACATTGTGAAAGATGGTGGTGGGCAGTCACAGAGTACAGTCACATGGAAAACACCCTGTCTTTCCTGACATGTTTATTGTATCCGTGTGTTTTGTGTTCTGGGATGGAGCATAGAGACTCTGGTAGGGCAGAGGAGGAGGTCAGAGAGATGAATTCTAGGCTGACATTATTCCTGGAACTCTGTGGAACTTCTGTAATGAGTTCCTGGTGACTTGAGACTATCTGCAAAGCGTTGCCCTCATGTCTGGGCTGTACAGTCACCATTTTGATTCCACTTGTCTATCTTGTTGTCCTCTGTACAGTGAGTGGTCTTGCAGGAAAGTGTTGTTGAGCCCAACATTTAATTGGACAAATCAGCAAAAACACTCTTGCTCCTAAAAATATGGGCCATTCATTTGTATTATTCTTATACTTTAATGTTTCCCAGGTGATATTTACTAATGGGGCTTATAAACCAGGTTTCTCTTCTCTTGGACACCACTGAATGAAATTTTGGCTTTCTCACCTAATATTATTGAAAGGGAAGCTAAGTTGGCTCTCTCAACTTAAAGCTGGGGAGTTGAAAGCCCTCCTGGTCTGTCAGTCTTCTGAAGGCTTTGTGATGGTACCACTGTCAGATCGGGACACGAGCATTTGAGGGAGGGATAGTATTCTTCCTTAAAGGGTGACTGCATACATCCATGAGCATTTGGCAACATTCATTGTTTTGAAGCATCCTCCTTTGATTGCATAGCTCTTTGCTGGCTTCTTCTTTTGCATCTAATTTTGTCAAGCTCCCCAGATATTTCGTGAAGCACTTTGCTCCCTTGTTGTCTATCTCTATATGCCCATCAGAGAAACCTTTCCATTACTGCCAAACCTGAGTTTGGCTGGATTAGGTGGAATTCTTGTATTTTTAGTGTGAATTCAGAATGGTCAAACTTTAAGATACATTGTGTTATCTCTTCTTTCAAAAACAGATTTGAAGTGGCTTAGTAACCTGCATTAGTAGCATAGACTGAAAAATAAATCCAAGAGGAAATTGTTGTGAAGGGAAAGTAAGGGTTGGAAAATAGTTTGATGTGAGGAACAATAAGTTTATATACAGTGCATCAGAATGTCAGCTTCCCTCATGGCCAGAGCTGAAAAGGAAACTGACGAGTTATAAGAATCACAGGGTCTATAAGATTAAAATGGAGTCAGTGGCTCAGGAAGATCACAGGCTTATTTGCTACAGGAAACCTCAGAAGACCTGTGAGTCTGCTAAAGGAGACACTGCTGCATGTGTCTGGTGGAATATGTTGTCAACAGCAACCATTCTAGCTGCAATATGATTCTTTCTTGCTATGTTTCAGTATAGGAAAAATAAAGTTGCTTCTTTTTATGTCCTAATGTGAGTTAAAATAATTCTACAAAGGTTAGAAATTAAGAATATCTAGGATGACCTATACAATTGTGGATATATCTATATCTACATCTATATCTATATATGAATATATGAATATATATAAATGTATGCATATATATATATATATATATCCTGTGAATATTATTTCTCCCAGCTGAGTTAGATAAAGTAGTTTTCTAGCTTTTAGTATTGTTGATTTCTGTTACTAATAATTCTAAAAATAGCAGCGCTTACAACACATAGCTACCCTTTTCTGAGTACCTCTGGTGTGTCAGACATTGTACGAAGACACTTGCTGCAGAAGAGATCTCTTAATCCTCACAGAAACCCTGTAGCTTTATTCTTATTTTAGAGAAAGGAAATTGGCTCAGAGAATTTGACTGACTTGGCCAGGTTCACATGGCTGTTGCTGCCTGTGTGCCTTGCACTCTCCACCACCTGAGACTGAGACATTGTTGTGCAGGGGGAGCCAGTTTAGCTCATTTGAGCCAAATCTCATAAACAGTCTGGAGAACAGTGCTTTCTCACATTAGCCCAAGCAGCACAGAAACAGACCCTGGCCGCCCCGTGCCCTGGATGCCTGTTTTCGGTTCAGTCCCACGTGTCACATACGAGCTGTGGCATTCTGCAACTGCTTCCCTTTAAGACTCCTTTAGGGTTGTGCATCCAGGGCCACATTCCAGTGATTGGAACTAGATACAAACAAGGATTTTCTCTGACTTGTAAATATCCTTAAGCTTTGAATATATAATTGAATTTTATTTGGCTAATGTTGTCAGGAAGGGCAGTCTTATAAAAAGGAAAAAAATAGCATTCCATCGAAAGATATTTGAAATCTGATATTTTTACCATGTCCTCTTGATTAAAAATTTAAATGAAAAACAATGTAGAGATTGTCTCCTTCCATCATTTTGACAGTATAGTGTATGTTCAAAAGTACTGTATCTTTAGTACGCCCGTATGTATTTTAAGCCACAGGCAAGGTTACTTTGAAATGTCAACTTTTAATAACAAAAGTTTCAGCTGTGTTTAAACAAAGCATTTTCTCTTTACATGGACAGAAAGGCATCCTCCCTCGCCCCAACATATGCAATTTGTTGTACCCAAGTCAAGGCAGGGAATCTGATGATAGGTAAAGTTTTAAAAGGAAGGAGGTATGTAGTTAGAACCATATTGGCATTTTGGCAGCTCTTTATTTTTCCAGGGTGAACGTGCTCTCAGAAATGGCTAGTAGTTGCTAGGCAGGCTTCAACAAACACAAAGGACACTACCCAAGTGTCCAACCTGGCTGGTTTCTCAATTTAAATTTTGTGATCCTGGCTCAAAATGTAGTAAACTCTATTACTATTTGAACTTGGAATACAGAATTTTGCCAGAAATCCTACTGGCATTCTGAGGCAGAAGTGAAGTTAAGTTTTCTTCCCCAGGAGGCCACTGACTGACTTTAAAAGCAAGGGCATGCTGTCCAAGATCTCAGGCCAGGTCATTTGAACTGCCTTAAAGGTGAATGGAAACTATATAAAGAAAACAATTCCATCTTTCCAGGAGCACTTGCCTTTTCATTTGGTGCTTTCCTTTCTGATTACTGGATTTTCCTGCTGAGTATATGCTGGGTTTTTGTATCTTTCTCTTTCTTCTGGCACATGTACAGAATTTTCACACACTCAGTTACATTCAGTCCTTTGCTTAAATAACTTTTCTAGATGAATTTGGAGCAGCGCCAGTGAAACTGAAGAAATACATGTTCTTCTGGAATAGCCATGAGATGGGCAAAGTTTTAAAAAAATAATTGTTTAACCATAGGTCTGTCCATTGTTTTCTTTTGGTTTGCACCGCCTCTCCTGGCCAACTTTTCCTGAGAATAGCACTGTGCCATTTACTATTAGATGAGAAATGCAGACTAATTATGAAGTGTAAAAGTTTAAAAGACATCACCTTTTAAATGTGTCTTTTGTGTAAGGGGCAAAATGCTGATAAATATAACTTTCCTTTCAGCTTTCCCAAATGGAATAAACATGCAGAGTTGGGATAGCAATAATAAGGTGACATATGAAATTTACCTTGATCTGTGATGGGAATCGGTAACCTATTATATATCTGGGCTAAAATTCTCCATAATGCACTAACAGAATTAGCTTTACCATGTTTCCTACTGAGATATGAATATCATACATCCTTCCAAATAGGCTTAAGGTGTTTTAAGCTGCCTACATTATTTGTTTGAATATCATTACATATACATGAGGTTGTGGTGATTACTGTAAAGATGGATTTCCTTCTGATGTGTAAACTCTGATTGCTCATAACCCTTTTTCTTTAGGCTTCTGTATCTGGAACATTTTGCTTGGGACTAGCATGGTATCTGCATGTCTCCACAGAGCTTTTTAGAAAACTCACAGGAGAAATAATGGAAGAAACAGCCTTATCCTAGGCCATGGGTAAATTCTCTTGTGAAAAATGCAGGAGGTAGTGCTGCATTTGGGAGATGTAGTCTCTCTTGCCAGCTCCTGTATTAATGCTGACTACTCTGTTGTAGTGAGTTTACATGCTAATATAAGAGAAAATGTTTCTTTCCATAACTTTATATTCTATTTGGAACAAATAGCTTTTTTGTTATGCACTCATTGAAAAAAAGTACAGGAAAGTACAGAACAGATAAAGAATAGCTAAATTCCTCCCAAAGATAGTATGCACATGTTTGGAAGCATCTCTAATTCTCTTCCTATGATAGATATACGTATATATAGCTTTGTTTGCCATTTACTCTGTAAACTAGTCTGCTAGCTAGCCACCAACTTTTCTTGTTCATAGACATAGATTTATAGCTTTCTACTTGGTGATCATGGAATCATTTAATCATTTTCCCAATAAAAATGTGAAAATCCTTTATTTAATGAGGAAATTAGCATTAAACATTGAATATTTGCCTTCTACATATGTAGTGACCATTGAAAAGAGGAGATGTCAAATTTTTGCTGAAAGAAATTCCAGTTTATAAAGCACTGAAATTACATTGTTTCAGGGAATAGCACGAATGTCAAAATCTCTTTGCTGCTTTACAGAATCAAAATCCTTGGCCTTTAGCTTAATTCAGAAATTTGAATGAAATTAAGGAAAGTTCAGGGTTTAAGGAATATTTTAATATTCTATAACATACTAGTTATCTGAAATCCAGAGGAATGAATCATAGTGGTTATAGTATCAAAGACTGAAGGACTGATTTTTCCCAAGATGATTTTCCACACTCCTGAAAACCATTGTCTTCACAATAACCTGTGTCTTTTGGCTTGTCAGCACTTTGAAAAATAAGACTTTTCCAAGTCACAAAACCTTCTTTGGCTACTCAGAACTACTTTTTGTCTTGCTGGGGTATAAAGGACTATCCTTCACCATTACAAAACGTGTGCTTAAGGGATTCAAGAACTTTCTTTAAAAAAAAAAAAAAGGTGTGTGTGTGTGTGTGTGTGTGTGTGTGTGTGTGTGTGTGTGTGTAATCATGGGAGAGTAGCATAGCTCTGCAAACAAGAAACTGGCTAAAGTTTTCCAGGTCCCTTTGGTGTTTAGCTTTGACTAGAAGTGCAGAGAAAAGTTGACAGGAACTGCCATGATTGACTGATTTTCTAAGTGTTGTAAAGTGTTCAGAGGATACACTACATTCAACAATGTATTTTCCAGAAATCACAACATTTTTTTTCCCAGCTTTAGGACATGCTGAGTTTTTTCAACTTGATCTAGTATTTTCATGCCTTATTTGAATTGAAGTAAATATGGCCCACTCAACCGCATTAAAAAAAACTACTTTGCTTTTCTGCTAGCCACTGGGCCATCTCTAAGGGTAGTATTGGCACTTAGGACTGAGACCCTGTCCTACGTTAGAGAATGGCTGAAGTCATCTGCTTTAGGAGCTTGTGGTACTTGGCAATGTTAGATGCTCACAATATACAAAAATACTCCCAACAACTATCCTTTTCTGAGCTGTGCTCTCATATGCATCACAGTGTGCATGGAGTCAATGTCCCAATATTGTACAGGTCCTTCAAATTTTTCTTGTGTTCACCCATTGGAAATGCCATTTTCTCCTGCCCTTTGCCAGAGAAGCCTTTGAATCCAAGCCATAAAAGGCATTTATCATACAGAGTTTTATGTTGTGGTGTGTGCAACACTCTTGTGTGCTAGCCACTGTGCCATGACTTAGGTTATTACTGTAGAGATATGATTTCAAAGGCTATGGTATGGAGAGAATAGTACCATGTTTAGTCTCTCTGTCTCTCTGTCACTTTCTCTCACACACCCTGTATCTTTGACTGCCAGAGCACTGAGGTACAGGATTCCTCTCCATTATTAGAAATCCTTTCCATGATCTGAGCATAGGGCTACTTGGCACTCCTTTCTCTCCTAATCATGGTCACTTCTAATCACTTGCTCTCTCTTTCCTTTCTGCTTTTCTTTTTTCCTTGCTTGTTCCCCTACACAGGATTTGGGTAGGACCTTTTCTATTACCCCATAATTGGCAACTAGGATGCAGATCGAAGGGTCTATGGCCCTGGTATTTTGAAGAGAGCTTTGGAAAAACTGCCAATATTGAGTCTGCACACATTTGAGTGTGTTACATTTCCTAATGGGTGTTAGAAATTGCTCTGATACCCATAGCCACCACTGCAAACCACCCTGCTTCCCTGCAAACCCCACCCCTAATTAAGAGTGAAGTGGGAAGAAAGAGGTGGACTATCATTAGGGATATTGAGCTGGTGGGAAATGGGTTAAGAGATTATTTCTTGGGAGAAGGGGCTTTCCAAGGAAATCTCTCAAAGATTAGGCACACGTTCAAAAAGAGGAGATCAGCGTTTTATTACCCAGTGGCATAGCTGCTTAAGCAACAGGCTTGCTGATGTGCCCTAATGCCTGTGTGAGACTGGGCAAGAAAACTGGGGAGAAACTCTCCCATTGGTTAGTGTGAGCCAAGTAGATACCACTCAGGGTAGCTGGTCTTGAGCTGTCCTTCCAGTAACCCACTCATGAAGCCTGACTGCTAGGTGAGTAGAGGCCAGTGTCTAGAAACCGTTAGGTATTCTGCTGGTGTCAGGGGTAAGGAGACATGGAGGATTTTGGTTCTCTCATGTCAGGGAAGTGTGCAGTGGGAACCCTCATGAGTGCCTCTCAAAAACTCAGAGACTCTGCACAAGAGAGCTTCTTGCACACCTTCCCTGTAGAGGCTGTTAGTAGCTTGTTGGTGTTAGAGAAGCACTCGAAAGCAGTGGAGAGAGGATTGCTGCTGCAATCCTTTCCTTCTCCTTTCTTCCTTTCCATCTCCTACCCCAAGAGCTGATCTCTACTGGCATATTTGATAGACTATCATGTGTTAACTCCTCTAATCCTCCTAACAACTTCATGATATAGGTTTTATTATTGTTCACATTTTATGTATGCAGGAAACTAGGATATGGAGAGATTTAGTACCTGGAATTTGGATCCAGGTGGTCTGGCTCCCAAGACCATGTTATAACTACCATATTGTATTGTCCCACCATCTGAGATAGAAGGAAAGGATTTCTTTTTTTCTTTCTTTTTTTTTTTACTGTAACCAGCAATAAAAACATCTTACATCCTGACCCACTACACATCTACCTAAAAATAAAAAGTTAAAAAAGTTTAATGAGATAACACATGTTCTACAGCGTGATTTTTTTTTTCCATTTTCTATTCTGTTAAAAAAATGCTAGTTACCACCTACTAAATAGATGATCTGGAGCTCTGAAGAAGTTTTGAGGTGGGAAAGAATAGCTCGCCCTTCCCAGTGTGCCTGTCTCTCTGTCCCTCTGTCCCTCTCTCCTCCCTCTTCTCCCCTGCTATCCTGAGTTTCCTGAGCTGTGTGTGAATCTAGCTGGTCATGGAGAGTGGGATTAACTCTGAATTGGTTGTCAGAATGGAGTCTTACACTGCACTGGACTGAGTTTCTTTTTTTTTTTTTTTTTAATTTTTTTTTTAACGTTTATTTATTTTTGAGACAGAGAGAGACAGAGCATGAACGGGGAGGGTCAGAGAGAGGGAGACACAGAATCTGAAACAGGCTCCAGGCTCTGAGCTGTCTGCACAGAGCCCGACGTGGGGCTCGAACTCACGGACCACGAGATCATGACTTGAGTCGAAGTCTGCCGCTTAACCGACTGAGCCACCCAGGCGCCCCTGGACTGAGTTTCTAATACTGAAAGTGACCAAACCTTTATGGACTCTTACTTCATAATAAGAGATGAGGAAGGAAGAGGGATTCCAGAGAGCACAGTTAAAAATAGTGATGGTGGGGTTCATGTTACTATCTCTACTGAATAGTGATTCCATTGTGGACTAGTTATATCAGGCTTCAATTGTTTGGACTATGTGGGTTGCAGTCCATCTAGGACAACCCTGTCTTCCATGGATCATGCCTATCCTCCTTGAAACAATGGTTGCACTCTTCTCACGCTCTGTCAAACTGGAGCTGTTGGGTTCTGATTTTAGACCTCAAGCTATGTGGTATTATTAGCCCAGAGCAGGTTTTATTGAAATGGCTTATTTTGCTAATTTGGACTTATTTATTACTCTGTTACTTACAACACATCGTATTCATTCATTCCTCCTTTGTGTAGAATTTTTTTCAGTAAAACTAAGCCTCTGTATATCCTTTTAATGAGATTTTATAGCCAACCTGGAGCTTCCTTTGTTAAAAAGAAATAAGATGAAAAGATGTCATAGCAGGAAAAGATGAAACCAACTGCAGTTAGTCCTTGAAAATTTATGAGAAGTACAAATATTAATGGCAAAACTTCTGTTAGAATTTGTTGAATCATGCTTTCTAGAGACTAAAAAATTACTGGGCTCCCTCTTCACCCCACCCCACCCCCAACTTACAAATGACTTTTGTAGGCAAGGAGGAATGCCTACCTTGAACACTTTCCAGACTAAAATGATTGTGACCAGGCTCTCAGCTTTGTGACCTTAATCGCCCATTTGTCTGGGAGTTGGAGTGAAGCCAGACCCTTCTCCAAGGGAGATTTGGCCTCCCTTGCATGCGCTTCCACAGCCCAGCGAGATGGGTTGTCTCTCTTTTATTTGGCACTGTGCCATCAGCCTGTGTTGAGAAAGACTGTGAGCAGGAAAGTCCCAGCACATGCCAGTATTGTGGAGGACATCCACCCCATCACAGACAGGACTTTTATGAGGAACCACTGGGGAAATTGCTTGCAGAAATTGCTTACTACAAGCAACCTCTGTGCTTCCACCCTGGGAAACTGGCTTACTTTTTAGCTTATGGACACTGTGAATCCTGTACAGATGTGGTTTCTCTGAGAGAGGCAGGGATCAACCTTGCAGCCTAGGATAGTGACCATTTAAGCCCTGATGTGTGAAATTCTGTGTTCCAGTCTTCTGTTTGGCCTTACTATTCTCTTATCCTAATATTCCTTCTGCAATTCTCTCAGTTTTTCATTTGATGCTTTTGTTTCCTACGTGTTTTTTAATACACCTACAATCCTTACGGTAAAGTACTTGTATCCAGAGGGCTTTTGCCAAGTAAATATAACATGTGTTTTTAAAGCCTTAGCCTTTAAAAAAAAATCTACTGCCTTAGGGGCGCCTGGGTGGCTCAGTCGGTTGAGCGTCCGACTTCAGCTCAGGTCACGATCTCGCGCTCCGTGAGTTCGAGCCCCGCGTCGGGCTCTGGGCTGATGGCTCAGAGCCTGGAGCCTGCTTCCGATTCTGTGTCTCCCTCTCTCTCTGCCCCTCCCCCGTTCATGCTCTGTCTCTCTCTGTCCCAAAAATAAATAAACGTAAAAAAAAAAAAAAAATTAAAAAAAAATCTACTGCCTTAAATAGTGGTTAGGATTGAAAACAAATTATGGTCTCAAAATGTATGGTGGAAGAGCAGGACCACAGCTTTTCTAAAACCTTGAAAGCTGGTTCCAGGATTGGCAAGTTTGGCATAACTAAAAGAAGAATGAAGTTTTCTTGAGGTAACAAGATTAAGATAATTGAAAATCCATGTTAATTACACAGTAGAATCACCTGATACTAAGTTTTAAGGACCCACCCAGAGGGGCACTCCAAATGCAATAATGAATTGGGACAGAAAATATATTTAAAATTCATACTCACCAGTTGAGAAAAGAAAAGTGGAATGAGAGGTGTTTCTATTGAGAAAGAAGAGAACTGTTAATTAGCCATGCTACTTTGAGAAACCATTTTCCCTTTTATAAATTGGTGCTCTCATCTATTAAATGAAGGAATTAGATTAAATGAATATAACAATTCTGCCAACTCTAACGTTTTCTGATTTTTCAAATGCGGTTAAAATAGAACCTTGAAAACAGACCATCGCTACTTACATAAGTGAAAATCTGAGAGTCCTGAGTTTTGAGGCCCTTATTGGTAGCTGAATTAACATATTAATCCACAGACCCTCATTGTCCTCTCTTGGCACAATGATTGGACCTTCATTTGCTTTACTAACGAAGGTAATGATATGTGCTTTACTAATGAAGGTAATGATTATAGTCCTTCCCAGGAAGGTTGCTTACTCCTAGTCATGTTTTTGGTGAGCTTTGATATGCCCATCATAGTTATTCAGTAAAGGTTTATTGTTTTGACTTGGTATTTTACAGCATTATCCATTTAAAATGTTCAGTTATGTAATGCCTTGTTACCTTACTTTGGAATTAGTTTTTAAAAACTTTATAGAGATGCAACATTTTAAAGTTTGAAGGGACCAGAGGGTACTACCTTGTTAAACGTTTTTGTTTCGTTATTTCTGGGAGAAGGGTATTTAATATTGATACTGTCTGGCAGGATGTAGCTTGTTTTTACTTGTTTATTTGATTACAGGACTTTTAAGCACTCTGTATGTATAATAAAAGAAAATAAGCTTAGTTGGAGCTTAGTGTTAGTTCTTTTCTTCCTTAAGTGTGTTTTGCTGTTAGTGGAAGGCTTCATAATTTGAAATTTGTACACAATGGAGGCCGAGCAGATAGCCTATTGTATATACTAGAACATTTTGGCCATGCCAATAAAGATATTAATATACTAGGTCACACAGCAGTACATAGTTACTGCCTTTAGAACCTAATCACAGATTAGTTTTAATAGAGTGAGAATATTGTATTTAAAAAGCAAGTTATTCTCTAAAATGTGGAACATATTTAGTCAAGGTGAGTGAACCTTGATGTTTTGTCCTGCTGATGGTAGCTGCCATATTTCACAAAAGAGAATGCATTTTCACTGAGATGGGCAGACACAAACACTGCCCTGAGTTTGGCCAAATAGCCAGAAATAGTTTTAGGATTCATGGAGTTGTCTCCAAAATTCCAGGGATATTGCATCATCTTCATGGGCCTGGTTTGTTTTCAGTTCTTTTTGAAACTGAGCCCTGCTGGTGGGATAAATACTCAATAAATTACACTCACACTAAGACTGTGCACACCAAAGACAGTAGCAGAAATTTAAAGCCCCTTTCATAAGCATCAAACTTCTCTGCTGAAGTGTGGCTTTTTTTCCCTTGAAAATGTAGTTTAACATTTCTTCAAAGTATGCAATGTTTGAACTCAAAATAGTCCAGTATGGAAAATTGATGAAGTCTATTCCTGATTGGCTCTGTGTTCAGTCCACAGGTCTGTTTGAATCAGGGTACTGTTTATCCTTTATGAAGTGTCACTGTCCTTGCTTTGTTCCAGTGAGTATATGTTTAGCAGGCACAGAATTTGACCTCACTAAGAGGATATCATTGTGTAAATCATAGAGGTTCTAGTAGGTTTGGTCTTCCAGAATTTTTATTCCTTAAGTTCCTTGATCTGAGAACACAACTCTATTAATTTCTTCGTTTTTTATAACCAGCTGAAAGAATTAAAATAAATGACATCTTAACATACTGCCAGGACTACTTAAAACCTTCAGTAAATTGCAGATGGTTAACTGCATCTGGGCATGCTGACAATTTACAATCTTGACAATGTCTCCATGACTTACAGTGTTAAATATGTATTGAACATCTATTATGAGCCAGGCACTGACCAGGGTAATTTAAGTGCCTCTGCCTTTTGCCCTAGCCTCACTTTCCAGCCTTTTCTGTCTCAGCTTCTTTATACTAACCATGTGCTGTGCCAAATGGGCTGCTAGCTATTCTCTGAATTCAGTGAGTCATGTCATTTCATCCATCTTGAATGTCCTTGTATCCCAACTTTTGCCTTATTTTTGAAAGGCCAACTTAAATGCCATCTTTTTCATAAAATCATTCCTAATCACTGGGAGCTAGACGTGATCCTTCAAATGCTCTGTGTTGTGTGCAATCTGTTCCTCATTGGAGTTTTCATTTGCAAGCAGCACTGCATTGTAGTATAGTAGATGTGCTATATCCAGATAAAGGCAGGGATTGCTGTTTTGCATTTTTGGTATGTTCCAAAGGAAAGTGCCCTATGGTAGTTTTTGTGTCTCAGTAGGACTCAGTGTAATTGAATGAATGAACATTCCTATAATTTAAGGGCACCTACTTAATATACACAGTGATTTTGGAGAAGAGTGGGAGTAGTCTGGAGCCACTGAAATTACCTTAGGGTAGGAAGATTTCTCAAATGTACTAACAGTCCCTGACTTACAATGGTTTGACTTAAGATTTTTCACCTTTACAGTGGTGCAAAAGTGATACGCATTCAGTAGGAACCATACTTCGAATTTTGAATTTGGATCTTTTCCCTGCGCTGGGCGGGGCTGCACTGCCCTGGTGACGTGTGGTACAATACTCTGTTGTGATGCTGGGCAGTGGCAGTGATCCGCAGCTCCCAGTCAGCCATGCAGTCTTGAGGGTAAACAGCTGGTACACTTGCAATGATTCTGTACCCATGCGTCCATTCTGTGTTTCCCTTTCAGTACAGTATTCAATGTTTCATGAGATGTTCAACACTTTATTATAAAATAGGCTTTGTGGCTTTGCGTTAGATAATTTTGTCCAGCTGTAGGCTAATGTAAGTGTTCTAAGCATGTTCAGGATAGGCTAGGCTAAGCTATGATTTTGGTAGGTTATGTGTATTAAATGCATTTTCGACTTCAGATATTTTCAACTTATAACGGATTTGTTGGGTTGTAACCCCATTGTAAGTTGAGGAGGAGCTGCAAAATTGTTTTATGTATATGTTAGTTAAAATTTTTGCTTAGTTCTGTTAACAGGAATCAGGATTCAAAATAATACAAAAGCAGATGTACAAAGTAAAATGATCTTTAGTCTCTTTTCCCTTCCCCACATTCTAGTTTTGCAGCTTGCTGTATTGTTAACTTTAAAAATATATATGGGAATCTATTCCAATTGAATCTGAAAGTTACCTTCATTTTTTTCTTCCTGCTGCATATTACATGTTACATTGTGTGGATGCAGTTTAAGGCAAAAAAATCTTAAAAGGCTGGGGAGCGTTTTAGCTGTTTACAGCTGTTTATTCTTACAAAGATGAATTTTTAGCCATTTGCAAAAGGAGGAGAGAAAACGAAAACATAGAAGAGGTATAAAATCTTGAACTAGGAGGAGAATATTCTCTGAACCTAGAGACAGTTTTAATAAGGTCTTGCTTGTTTTATATAAATTCTCTTTTTTAGTAAAAAAACCACAAACACCCAAATAAAGTAAAATTTAAGTTTTAAAGAGCCATTCAAAAACGCATTTGACACAGTAGCTGTCAGTTATATTTGCTCATTTTGTTTCCTATTTAAATTGATATTTGTAATTTCTGAGGATTCTGTGGGCTAATGCTTGTAATAATTTATATCCTTGTTTGACATCAAATTCAGTAACTGTTTTGTGATACCAGTAGACATTTGAGAGATTAAAGACTTGCTTTCCTATCATTATTAATATTTTACTTATAAATTTTTAGTGCTGTCTTTGGTAACAGTATCATCAACCTCATTGCCTGTGGTGGATCTGTGCAGTTTCAGATAGGTCACAATTATTCAAGATTGTCTTCTTAAAAAAATGTCAATATGTTCTGCATATAGACGTGAAGTTATGCTAAAAAGTTTTATGTAGCAGCAGTATCAACCATTTATTTAGCAACTACTATGTATTGTAGAGTACAAATTTGGTGGATTCTCCTAGGTGCATTAAACACTGGCCTCTGATTTCCACCACAAGTGGTTTATTTAATTGAGGTAGTCAGGGTATTGTGATTTTTTAGCAGATTCCCCAGATGATACGTTGATTTTATTTTATTTTATTTTATTTTATTTTATTTTATTTTATTTTATTTTATTTTATTTTATTTTATTTTTTATTTATTATTATTTTTTTTTTGGAGAGCCCGCAAATTTATCAAGAAAATGCCTTTTTTTTTAATATATGAAATTTATTGTCAAATTGGTTTCTATACAACACCCAGTGCTCATCCCAAAAGGTGCCCTCCTCAATACCCATCACCCACCCTGCCCTCCCTCCCACCCCCCATCAACCCTCAGTTTGTTCTCAGTTTTTAAGAGTCTCTTATGCTTTGGCTCTCTCCCACTCTAACCTCTTTTTTTTTTTTTTTTTTTTTTCCTTCCCCTCCCCCATGGGTTTCTGTTAAATTTCTCAGGATCCACATAAGAGTGAAACCATATGGTATCTGTCTTTCTCTGTATGGCTTATTTCACTTAGCATCACACTGTCCAGTTCCATCCACGTTGCTACAAAAGGCCATATTTCATTTTTTCTCATTGCCACGTAGTATTCCATTGTGTATATAAACCACAATTTCTTTATCCATTCATCAGTTGATGGACATTTAGGCTCTTTCCATAATTTGGCTATTGTTGAGAGTGCTGCTATAAACATTGGGGTACAAGTGCCCCTATGCATCAGTACTCCTGTATCCCTTGGGTAAATTCCTAGCAGTGCTATTGCTGGGTCATAGGGTAGGTCTATTTTTAATTTTCTGAGGAACCTCCACACTGCTTTCCAGAGCGGCTGCACCAATTTGCATTCCCACCAACAGTGCAAGAGGGTTCCCGTTTCTCCACATCCTCTCCAGCATCTATAGTCTCCTGATTTGTTCATTTTGGCCACTCTGACTGGCGTGAGGTGATATCTGAGTGTGGTTTTGATTTGTATTTCCCTGATAAGGAGCGACGTTGAACATCTTTTCATGTGCCTGTTGGCCATCCGGATGTCTTCTTTAGAGAAGTGTCTATTCATGTTTTCTGCCCATTTCTTCACTGGATTATTTGTTTTTCGGGTGTGGAGTTTGGTGAGCTCTTTATAGATTTTGGATACTAGCCCTTTGTCCGATATGTCATTTGCAAATATCTTTTCCCATTCTGTTGGTTGCCTTTTAGTTTTGTTGGTTGTTTCCTTTGCTGTGCAGAAGCTTTTTATCTTCATAAGGTCCCAGTAATTCACTTTCACTTTTAATTCCCTTGCCTTTGGGGATGTGTCGAGTAAGAGATTGCTACGGCTGAGGTCAGAGAGGTCTTTTCCTGCTTTCTCCTCTAAGGTTTTGATGGTTTCCTGTCTCACATTCAGGCCCTTTATCCATTTTGAGTTTATTTTTGTGAATGGTGTGAGAAAGTGGTCTAGTTTCAACCTTCTGCATGTTGCTGTCCAGTTCTCCCAGCACCATTTGTTAAAGAGACTGTCTTTTTTCCATTGGATGTTCTTTCCTGCTTTGTCAAAGATGAGTTGGCCATACGTTTGTGGGTCTAGTTCTGGGGTTTCTATTCTATTCCATTGGTCTATGTGTCTGTTTTTGTGCCAATACCATGCTGTCTTGATGATGACAGCTTTGTAGTCGAGGCTAAAGTCTGGGATTGTGATGCCTCCTGCTTTGGTCTTCTTCTTCAAAATTACTTTGGCTATTCGGGCCTTTTGTGGTTCCATATGAATTTTAGGATTGCTTGTTCTAGTTTCGAGAAGAATGCTGGTGCAATTTTGACTGGGATTTCATTGAATGTGTAGATAGCTCTGGGTAGTATTGACATTTTGACAATATTTATTCTTCGAATCCATGAGCAGGGAATGTCTTTCCATTTCTTTAAATCGTCTTCAATTACCTTCATAAGCTTTCTATAGTTTTCAGCATACAGATCTTTTACATCTTTGGTTAGATTTATTCCTAGGTATTTTATGCTTCTTGGTGCAATTGTGAATGGGATCAGTTTCTTTATTTGTCTTTCTGTTGCTTCATTGTTAGTGTATAAGAATGCAACTGATTTCTGTACATTGATTTTGTATCCTGCAACTTTGCTGAATTCATGTATCAGTTCTAGCAGACTTTTGGTGGAGTCTGTCGGATTTTCCATGTATAATATCATGTCATCTGCAAAAAGCGAAAGCTTGACTTCATCTTTGCCAATTTGGATGCCTTTGATTTCCTTTTGTTGTCTGATTGCTGATGCTAGAACTTCCAGCACTATGTTAAACAAGAGCGGTGAGAGTGGACATCCCTGTCGTGTTCCTGATCTCAGGGAAAAAGCTCTCAGTTTTTCCCCATTGAGGATGATGTTAGCTGTGGGCTTTTCATAAATGGCTTTTATGATCTTTAAGTATGTTCCTTCTATCCCGACTTTCTCAAGCGTTTTTATTAAGAAAGGGTGCTGGATTTTGTCAAAGGCCTTTTCTGCATCGATTGACAGGATCATATGGTTCTTCTCTTTTTTTTTTGTTAATGTGATATATCACGTTGATTGATTTGCGAATGTTGAACCAGCCCTGCATCCCAGGAATGAATCCCACTTGATCATGGTGAATAATTCTTTTTATATGCCGTTGAATTCGATTTGCTAGTATCTTATTGAGAATTTTTGCATCCATATTCATCAGGGATATTGGCCTGTAGTTCTCTTTTTTTACTGGGTCTCTGTCTGGTTTGGAATCAAAGTAATACTGGCTTCATAGAATGAGTCTGGAAGTTTTCCTTCCCTTTCTATTTCTTGGAATAGCTTGAGAAGGATAGGTATTATCTCTGCTTTAAACGTCTGGTAGAACTCCCCTGGGAAGCCATCTGGTCCTGGACTCTTATTTGTTGGGAGATTTTTGATAACTGATTCAATTTCTTCGCTGGTAATGGGTCTGTTCAAGCTTTCTATTTCCTCCTGATTGAGTTTTGGAAGAGTGTGGGTGTTTAGGAATTTGTCCATTTCTTCCAGGTTGTCCAATTTGTTGGCATATAATTTTTCATAGTATTCCCTGATAATTGTTTGTATCTCTGAGGGATTGGTTGTAATAATTCCATTTTCATTCATGATTTTATCTATTTGGGTCATCTCCCTTTTCTTTTTGAGAAGCCTGGCTAGAGGTTTGTCAATTTTGTTTATTTTTTCAAAAAACCAACTCTTGGTTTCGTTGATCTGCTCTACAGTTTTTTTAGATTCTATATTGTTTATTTCTGCTCTGATCTTTATGATTTCTCTTCTTCTGCTGGGTTTAGGCTGCCTTTGCTGTTCTGCTTCTATTTCCTTTAGGTGTGCTGTCTGATTTTGTATTTGGGATTTTTCCTGTTTCTTGAGATAGGCCTGGATTGCAATGTATTTTCCTCTCAGGACTGCCTTCGCTGCGTCCCAAAGCATTTGGATTGTTGTATTTTCATTTTTGTTTGTTTCCATATATTTTTTAATTTCTTCTCTAATTGCCTGGTTGACCCACTCATTCGTTAGTAGGGTGTTCTTTAACCTCCATGCTTTTGGAGGTTTTCCAGACTTTTTCCTGTGGTTGATTTCAAGCTTCATAGCATTGTGGTCTGAAAGTATGCATGGTATAATTTCAATTCTTGTAAACTTATGAAGGGCTGTTTTGTGACCCAGTATGTGATCTATCTTGGAGAATGTTCCATGTGCACTTGAGAAGAAAGTATATTCTGTTGCTTTGGGATGCAGAGTTCTAAATATATCCGTCAAGTCCAGCTGATCCAATGTATCATTCAGGGCCCTTGTTTCTTTATTGACCGTGTGTCTAGATGATCTATCCATTTCTGTAAGTGGGGTGTTAAAGTCCCCTGCAGTTACCACATTCTTATCAATAAGGTTGCTTATGTTTATGAGTAATTGTTTTATATATTTGGGGCTCTGGTGTTCGGCGCATAGACATTTATAATTGTTAGCTCTTCCTGATGAATAGACCCTGTAATTATTATATAATGCCCTTCTTCATCTCTTGTTACAGCCTTTAATTTAAAGTCTAGTTTGTCTGATGTAAGTATGGCTACTCCAGCTTTCTTTCGGCTTCCAGTAGCATGATAAATAGTTCTCCATCCCCTCACTCTCAATCTGAAGGTGTCCTCAGATCTAAAATGAGTCTCTTGTAGACAGCAAATAGATGGGTCTTGTTTTTTTATCCATTCTGATACCCTATGTCTTTTGTTTGGCGCATTTAATCCATTTACATTCAGTGTTATTATAGAAAGATATGGGTTTAGAGTCATTGTGATGTTTGTATGTTTTATGCTTGTAGTGATGTCTCTGGTACTTTGTCTCACAGGATCCCCCTTAGGATCTCTTGTAGGGCTGGTTTAGTGGTGATGAATTCCTTCAGTTTTTGTTTGTTTGGGAAGACCTTTATCTCTCCTTCTATTCTAAATGACAGACTTGCTGGATAAAGGATTCTCGGCTGCATATTTTTTCTGTTTAGCACACTGAAGATATCGTGCCAATCCTTTCTGGCCTGCCAAGTTTCAAAGAGAGATCAGTCACGAGTCTTATAGGTCTCCCTTTATATGTGAGGGCACGTTTATCCCTTGCTGCTTTCAGAATTTTCTCTTTATCCTTGTATTTTGCCAGTTTCACTATGATATGTCATGCAGAAGATCGATTCAAGTTACGTCTGAAGGGAGTTCTCTGTGCCTCTTGGATTTCAGTGCCTTTTTCCTTCCCCAGTTCAGGGAAGTTCTCAGCTATAATTTCTTCAAGTACCCCTTCAGCCCCTTTCCCTCTCTCTTCCTCCTCTGGGATACCAATTATGCGTATATTATTTCTTTTTAGTGTATCACTTAGTTCTCTAATTTTCCCCTCATACTCCTGGATTTTTTTAATCTCTTTTTCTCTCAGCTTCCTCTTTTTCCATAACTTTATCTTCTAGTTCACCTATTCTCTCCTCTGCCTCTTCAATCCGAGCTGTCGTTGTTTCCATTTTGTTTTGCATTTCGTTTAAAGCGCTTTTCAGCTCCTCGCGACTGTTCCTTAGTCCCTTGATCTCTGTAGCAAGAGATTCTCTGCTGTCCTCTATACTGTTTTCAAGCCCAGCGATTAATTTTATGACTATTATTCTAAATTCACTTTCTGTTATATTATTTAAATCCTTTTTGATCAGTTCATTAGCTGTTGTTATTTCCTGGAGATTCTTTTGAGGGGAATTCTTCCCTTTGGTCATTTTGGATAGTCCCTGGAGTGGTGAGGACCTGCAGGGCACTTCCCCTGTGCTGTGGTGTATAACTGGAGTTGGTGGGCGGGGCTGCAGTCCGACCTGATGTTTGCCCCCAGCCCACAGCTGGGGCCACAGTCAGACTGGTGTGTGCCTTCTCTTCCCCTCTCCTAGGGGCGGGATTCCCTGTGGGGTGGCGTGGCCCGTCTGGGCTACTTGCACACTGCCAGGCTTGTGGTGCTGGGGATCTGGCATATTAGCTGGGGTGGGTAGGCAAGGGGCACGGGGGCAGGAGGGGCAGGCTTAGCTCACTTCTCCTTAGGTGATCCACTTCAGGAGGGGCCCTGTGGCCGCGAGGGAGTCAGATCTGCTGCTGGAGGTTTGGCTCTGCAGGAGCACAGAGTTGGGTGTTTGCGCAGAGCGAGCAAGTTCCCTGGCAGGAACTGGTTCCCTTTGGGATTTTGGCTGGGGGATGGGCGGGGGAGATGGCATTGGCGAGCGCCTTTGTTCCCCACCGTACTGAGCTCTGTCGTCCGGGGGCTCAGCAGCTCTCCCTCCCTTTGTCCTCCAGCCTTCCCGCTTTCCGAGTAGAGCTGTTAACTTATGACCTCCCAGACACTAAGTCGCGCTTGCTGTCGGAACACATTCCGTCAGGCCCCTCCGCTTTTGCCAGCCAGACTCGGGGGCTCTGCTTGGCCGGCGAGCCGCCCCTCCGCCCCGGCTCCCTCCCGCCAGTCCGTAGAGCGCACACCGCCTCGCCACCCTTCCTACCCTCTTCCGTGGGCCTCTCGTCTGCGCTTGGCTCTGGAGACTCCGTTCTGCTAATCCTCTGGCGGTTTTCTGGGTTATTTAGGCAGGTGTAGGTGGAATCTAAGTGATCAGCAGGATGTGCGGTGAGCCCACCGTCCTCCTACGCCGCCATCTTCCCTCTCCTCTCCGTTGTTTTTATTTTAAAATAGTGTTGGATTTCCAAAAATGTTGCACAGAGCTCTGGCATTCGTATGACTCAGATTCGCAATTATTAATATTTTATTTAACTCTCCCCCTTTTCTGTTAATCTGTGTAGGCTTTTTCTGACATGTTCCATCACCCCTAAATGAGGAGGTTGGTACTGTTACCAGAGACAGCACAGTGAGAGAAGATGGGAAGGCGTGGACAATTGTCTGTTATTGTCAGGAAATCAGTGTTACACAAAACCACCATGCAATCCACACATCCCATTCCAATTTCATCAAATGCCCCCAGTAGTGTCTCTTTTTCCCTGCCTGGGCCAGGACCATATGCAAGAATATGTGTTGAATTTAGATATCATGTGTGTCAGTCTTCTTCAGTTTAGAATCTATTCCTCTGTCTTTTCCCTGTTTCTCATGTCTTTGAAAGGCCTTTCATTCTGTACAACCCTCAATTGGAACCATCCAGTGTTTTCTCATGACCAGATTCAGGCCATGCTTTCCTGGCAGGAATGGCACCATGCTCTTTTCAGTGTATCACATCAGGAAACATATAGTGTCAATCTGTTTCACCACTGGTAAGTAATATTAAATATGATCACTTTCTCAAGTTGGTAAACAGTGCTTTCTCCATTATCACCATTATCCCCTTTCTATTGAACTAGTATTTTGTGAGATGTTCCCATATTATGCCAATATCCTGTTCTTCATCAAATCTCCACCTGGCTTTTTTTTTTTTTTTTTTTTGAGACTACCATGATAGTTACTGAATGATAATTATTTTCAATGTTTCATCCACATCTATTAGTTGATATTCTATAAGAAAGAACTTTCTTCCCTATTTATTTATTCATTTGCTTATTCATATCAATATGGATTTATGAATTACCCTTTTATTCAGTGGATTATAATTTGATAATCTCATTATTTTGATACTGAAAATTGTCCTAGATTTGAGCCTTTCCTAATTGATTCCTGTTTTTGTTTGTTTGTTTGCTTGCTTTTGACTCATTCCTATCATTCTTTGAGCATTGGGACAAGATGTTCCAGGCTTGTCTTTTACTTCCCTGTCCTGACCCTCCTTCTTTTGAGTAGATTATGGTAACTAAAATTACAATCTGGGTCTCAGTGCTGTCATTGCTCCTACACCCTCTCAGCAAACAGAACTAGGAGATGTATATGTGTATACATAATACACACATGTATATCTGTGCTATTTCTATACCTGTATCTGTATAACTTTAGAAAGATATGTTTATTCTGATAATTCAAATTGTAACCCAGTACCTCCAGTGCTTTTTCTAGCCTTCCCTCTTCTTCAGAAATTGAGAAAGCTGGCTCCCATTATCCTCAGTATATTACTTTTTTGTCCAGTTAATTAATTCTGCTTCATGTAATCAATATTCCAATCACTCAGGAATCCTCCTTCCTCTGCCACCTTTGTGTTCCCCTCACCTAACCCCTTTCCTTAGCTGCCAGGCATGCTGCCCAAGAAGCCTCTTCATGGCACCCCCTCCCATCATGGTGCTATTTCCTAAGTCTTTCTCATCTTCACGCCAGGGAGGAGGAGAAGGGAAGGGAAAAAGAAAAGGTCCTTCTAAGTGACTTAATGTGCTGTAAGTTGAAGATCACTGTATTAACATGTTACATGCATTGTCTTTTTAAATTTCAAGCCATGTATTCTTTCCTCATGAAGTATTTGAGATTTAACAAATATATATTTATTGTCAGCTTCTCTTTTTATAATTTGTCCATTTCTCCCATACATGGAGTAGAGGTAAATTTTTACTAATCGTGAGACTATAGTGGGGTATTGATAGCTGGATTTTTATTTTAATGTTTTAAATTTCCTTAGTGGTAATAGGATGTGGTTTCTAAAATGACATGACCTGGTATATTGGTAGCAACCTGGCACTGTCAGGTTTTTTAAGGAGGAGATTCTTTTCTTCAAATGTGTGACATTAAAAAGGCTCACATACTGATCTTGGACTTTTTTTTTCGCTTCTGAAATCTCTCATGCTTCTTCCTGCTTCTTCACCGAATTCAGGGGCATTGTCATCAAGAGGTTCCCTGTTCCTTCTCCCTGGAGCTTAGATATGGCATTTAAAGAGGTCAGGCACCCCTACCCTAATTGCACCCCCTATCCTAACCTCATTGCCTTCAGGAAATCTGAAGGGAGAAGTAGTCTGGAGCCACTGGCTTAGATTGTAAATACCAAAGCCTAAACCCCATTATAGTTAGAAGAATCCTAGGAGTGATCTAAAGCTAAATTCCATTGCTGTGTGATTCATGATGATCTAAGACTTTTCATCTGTTTTTCATTTTCTAAAGATTGTTAAGTTGGTTGCTATTATCGACAATGTTTAGGTTTAAACAATTAAAATTAAGGTATAGAGTTACCTTTGTATGCCATGCTCAGATTTTGCTCATTTGTTGGTACAAGTTCATTTATGCAAAGGTTATATGGCACAGGTTTACCTTAGATAATCTCTTACGTAGTGGAAAATACCTGAAGTCAGCTGGAGGGTAACTGAGTACTTCAAGTAAAAATTCACTTACTTAAAAAATTGGATTAAGTATTATTGAATTTATACAGATTTAAAATCTGATAGGATTTGGATTTTTAAATATGAGGCTTTGTAGTATGATTCGTTTGACCAAAGATTAAATTCTGTAACTTTGATTTGTTAGAGTTTTGAAAGATTGAAATCAAGAAAGCAAAAACATAAAAATTAGAGTGGAGTTTGAAAAAAATCGGAAAAGTAGAGAAATATACTTTTTAACATTGAGAAAGTTCATATTTTGGAATTATAAATAATTGTTATGAAATATGAGGGGTAAAAAGTTCCACCTCTTACATTCTAAATTTCTGTTCATTGTTTTCTCTGTAATGAGGTCCTTTGTGAGACACAGATGGTCATGCAGCTCTCATCATCCATAGTGTGTACATTTATGCTGAGTGGCAGCTGTCATATAGTGGGTCTGAAGCAAACTTCAGTGACTCTGGAATTAATTATTAGCCCCTCTACAGGCCAGAATACTATCATCGCAGGTCATGAAAATATCCTACCAAAAGGATATAAATGTCCCAGTGGGTTATAAAAAAAAGTGAAGATAGTGTTAAAGTGCAAAAATTGTATTTTTTTCCTGAAATTATCTGCATGAATTATACTATCTAAAATAGATTCTTTAACAAAATGGTATTTCATGTCATTTTTTGATTCTGGAAAGTGTATTTATTTTTCATAGGAATAGTCTATTTTAAAATGCCTGAATTAAGAATGAATTAAACTTCATGTTTTCCACTAATGATAAGGAAGCTAAGTATAAGACTTTTAACTAAAAATGGGAGTAATTTTGTTGTCCTTTTTAGTTCTTATGTCAGAAACATGAAACCAGAGGTCAGTTAAGTCTCCATAGCAATCATCTCTGTTTACAAGATGAATAACACATTTCAGTCCAGATGTCGGGAAAGTTCTTAACAAGTGAAAAAACAAAACAAAACAAAAAACACTCACCAAAAATATCAGGTGTTTTGACCAGAAACTAAGCTAGTACTTTGCATTACAATGAGGAGAAGGTGTGACATTACCACTGATGACTCCCCTGGCTTCTTAGGTCTTGTCTATGGGAATACAGGAAAGAAATGTTTTGTTGATTACATTGCAGTTTCATATGGTTCACCCTAATAAATTTGTAACAAACTAGCATGCGAATATATAGGATATTTTGTGAGAATCTGGAGTATTGAGTTCTGACAACATTCAATCAGCATGTAGAAAACTTGTATTAAATGAGTTTTTGTTGCATTTGTTCCCATCACTTCTGAAAATTCATACTTGTGCAACTGAAAGAAACTTTTTTTGGTACAGTGTCTGTAATAGTGCCTGCTACATTGTGGGCGCTCAGTAAATATTTTTTGAATAAACAAATGAAAGATATTTTTATTTGTATTTACACGTCTTGAAAATGCAATTTATAAGTTTTTATTAAAAGAACAGTTTCCTTCCCATAAACTTCCAGTACCTGACAGCCGCTGATCTGTTTCTCTCGCTGCAGTTTTGCTTTTTTCAGAATGTCATATAAGTAGAATCACACAGTGTTTAGTCCTTTGTGTCTTAACTTAGACTAAATCTTTGGGATTCATCTAGGTTGTTGAGTGTACCAATAGTTTATTGCTTTGGTTCTGAGTAGTAGTCTGTTGTGTAGATATACTAGAGTATTTCTTGTTGGTCATTCACCAGTGGATGAACATTTGAATTGTTTACATTTTATAGCTATTATAAATGAATGTGCTGTGAAATCCACATACAGGTCTGTGGACAAATATTTTCATTTCTTTGGGTAAATGCCTTGGAATGGAATTGCTGGCTCCTTTGGGAAGTATATGTTTCATTTCAATCAGAAAGTGGCTCTTTTTGGATTCCCACCAGCAATGTATGAGAATTACCATTGTTTACAGCTTTTCCAGCACTCGGTAATTTCTTTTTAAGATTAGCCATTCTAGTGGATATGTAGCAGTTTTTCATCATGGATTTATGTTTTTTTGAAGATTGATGTTGAACAGTTGTTTATGTGACTATTGGCCATTCTTATGACTTCTGTTAAGTGTTCAAAATTTTGCTACTATGTTGTTGGGTTGTTTACTGAGTATTAAGAGTTTTGGATACAAGTCTTTTATTGGATATATGATTTGTAAGTATTTTTTTTTTCCCAGTCTATGACTTTGTTCTGCATTTCAAGCATTTTTATTTGATCCTTTACATAGTTTTCATCTCTCTGGTAAATCCCTCACCACCATAAGCACATGTTAATCTTTTTTTTTTTCAATTAGATTTTTATCATATTTATAATGATTTTAAATGTCCCTTATTTTATTTACAATACCTGGGCCATATTGGAGTCTGGTTCTGTTGACCAGGTCATCTGTTAGCAATGGTTTAATTTTCCCTTTTTGTGTTTAGTAATTTTTTAACTGAATATAAGGTTTTGTGTCCTAAAGAACAATAGAGACGGGGTAAATAATACCCATAAATGGCCAATTCTGTCTTTCCTTCAAGGCTGTTGATATAGGCATTTGTGTCAGTATTATCAGTAGTTGAGCTAGATTTGAATTTTGTTGCTGCTATAGTTACTTTGAGGCCAACACAGACTTCAGATTTCTCCAGTATTAAACTACTAGTACCTTGAGCTTAGTAGGAGGTCTCAGTGCATTAGGGGTTTCTCAGCATTCCTAATCTACCCTCGGTTTTCAGTCCACACTGCATACCTGGGCCCCCAGCTCTCTCCATGTTCTTGCTTCTTCACCAGCAGTGGGCTGCTGCTGCTGCTGCTGCTGCTTGTTACTTGGTGCAAGGTTCTTGGTGGGTGGAGGGTGGATTGGTATGCCCCCTTCTCCCCCAGCCTCAGGTTTAGGTAGGTCTTATGTACCTGAGCTTTAGGAAAGGGACTTACTCAGTGTTCCTGTCCTTATAACTAATTATTTTTAAAATCTGCATGATTAGTTTTGATAGTATCTTGTTCCTTCAACATACTTGTAATAAATCACTACTCATGGCTTTTCCCCTTGTACCTGTAGGGATTTTTTTTTTTTTATTGTAAGCTCATGTACATTAGAATTTTATCCATGAGACTTCTTTGAACACTACTTTTAAATTGCTTTAAAATTTTTTTAATTCTGTCACCAAGAGTGCATGAATATAGACTTGTATTTAGGAATTCTCAGGAGACGTTTTTCTTTTTTCTCATTCCACTGAGGCAAAGCCAGACACTCATTTCTACTGTTGATCACTAAGGGGGAATTTATATTTCAGTCTCTGGGTGGGGCTTTATGTGTTTCTGTTGTGAAATTTATTTTCTGTTCTCTGAACTTGGTTTGTTAAAATCCACACTATAGGCCATGAGGTAAGAGACATTTCTATGGCAAATGCTGACTCTAGCCTTCACTTATTTATTTCTTATCACTTCTGATCTAAGGAATATTCTTATTTAGCAAAATATATTTTTATTTAAGATGTTTTCTACTTAAATAGCTTTATCTGAATGTCCAGCTTACCCTTTTCTACAAGCACAACTTGTATATGCTATCTTCTCATACCTTTGGTGTAGCAGTTGATATAGTATATCATAATCACATGGTTCTTTTTTCTTCAGCCAAAACTAAAATTTTAATAAGTTGCTGAATGTGACTTTTTAGTTTTTGAAACCCCTGACCAAGCACAGAGAAGGTGGGGGGGGAGGGGTAGTATAAAGAGCTTAGACTTTTCATTTAAGTATATATTCAAATATATTTGAGCTGGAAATACACCAGCATTTATTAGCTGTGTGACCTTGAACGAATTACCTAGTTTTTGAGTCTCTTTCTTCACCTGTTGAATGCAATATGATTCCTACCTTTTTTAGGACTAAATTAGAGTGTGATTATTGTACACCTGAATCTAGTATAACACTGTATGTTAACTGTACTGGATTACAAAAATAGACTGATTAAGCAAGGCAACCTACATAAAACCTCCCTGTCATGTCACATAGTAGGCATTCAAATGTTAATGTTGTCATCTTCCTCTCTTAAATACCTGGCGAATTATTCCCTATATTTTTCCCTTGATTTATTCCCTGCAAGGAATTTTATTGTAATTAATTAATTAATTAATTTAATGCTTATTTATTTTGAGAGAGAGAGGGAGTGCATGTACAAGGGAGCACGAGCTGGGGAAGGGCAGAGAGAGAGGGATAGAGAGAATTTCAAGCAGACTCCATGCTGTCAACACAGAGCCCAATGAGGGGCTCCATCTCATGAACTGTGAGATCATGTGGGCCCCAAAATCAAGAGTCAGATCGTTAACCCATTGAGCTACCCAGGCACCCCCTTGCAAGGAATTAATAAAATAGTAAAAATATCTCAGGCATTTGCTCATGTTTAATCTCTCTCCTGTATTTAATAAATAACCCCCTTTGACAAATATATTGGAAGTGATGGCTTTTTCTGACTTTTCAATAATAAACAAGAGGTTTGTGATTAGGGCCAATGGAAAATTCTCAGTTCAGTTCAGCTTGTCAATTTCAAGGAAGGCACAGATTATTACTTACCAAACTAGAATTTTACTTTCTAATTAATTGCTGTGAGTTTGTACCTCTGTAGATTATAAACAAGATATAGAAGGAATTACTTAACTCTCTTTGGCCTTCTAGTCCTTTAAAAGCTAATTTGTAAAGTAGTATCGTAATAGCATTGTATGGTGACAGATGGTAGCTAACACTTGTGCTGAGCAGAGCATAAATGTACAGATTTGTGGAATCACTGTGTCATACACCTGAAACTAATGCAACATTGTGTGTCAACTGTACTTAAGTAAAAAAAAAGGTAATTTGTTAAGAATGACTTAAATTTAGTCTAGACACACAGTTTCTTACTAGCTACTATGATGGTTCTTTACCACTTGTTATGGGAGCACAGTAATATTTTTTTTTTATTTTTAAGCAAAGATGTCAGGCATTTGAGGGAATTTTATGAAGTCAGTTCTCATTTGTTCACTGTAATTATGAAAAAGTACAGGGTAAAGTCATTAATGCTCTAGTTTTAGGAATTAGTTTTAACTTCTCTGTATGAGATTTTTCTCCTTTAAAAGTTAGATGTGTTATCAGGTATCTAAAACAAAACTTTTGGGGTGCTTGGGTGGCTCGGTCAGTTAAGTGTCCAACTCCTGATTTCAGCTCAGGTCATGATCTCACAGCCATGAGACTGAGCCCCTCATTGGGCTCCACACTGAATGTGGAGCCTGCTTGAGATTCTCTCTCTTTCTCTCTCTCCCTTTCCTTCTCTCTTTCTCTCCCTCTCCCCTGCCCCTTCCCCACTCGCACATGTGCTCTTTCTCTAAAAAAAAATTTAAGTAAAACAAAACTTTTAAGTACTCTTTTTTTTGGGGGGGGGGCAGAGGGAGGGCAACTCCCTTCCCTACCTTCTTGTGGAATGAGTGAGGAATAGTAAAATTGGATAAAGACAAGGAAGGGTAGAGGTAGAGGGAAATTAGGAAGTCTGACCATCTGTTACCAGTCTCTAAAAGATCAAAATCACCTTTTAATGTAGTTAAAATATTCAGTTGTCTTTTATTTTGCATATGAGTGTCAGGTGACTTATACTGATAAGAACATATAGCTAGTTAATTGTAGAGCCAGGAATAAAAGCCTCTCCAGACTCAGCTTTGTGATCCTAAGCAAGTTCTTTAATCTCTCCAAATGTGCTTTTCAAGTGTCAAATGGGGATCATGCCTGCTTTATAAGGTTGTATGGAGAAAGTGGAGCTCATGTATATTTGTGTTTATGAAGTGCTGGTGCATACCAGGTACTCAATAAATGGCTTTTTTCCCCATTGTATCATCTTGGTTTGCTGTAAATTAATTTTTTTGTGAACATAATAAATAATAAGTTTGCCAGTAAACACAGAATTGAAAATTTTATGGTCTTTCACTTTTTAACAGAATGTACAGGGTACAGACTGGGAGTAAAACTTGGTTTAAAAGATTCCCTGAATCATTTTAGCTTGAAAAAGTGGAAGTTTTACATTATCTTTAGATGCTCTGATTTTGATCAGTGCATTATTGCCTTGGGTCAGATATACCAATTTATACAAAGAGCATTCTCAAAGACATTTCCTTGCCTTTTCCTCTGTGAATTTTTCTTATGTGAGCTTTGATGCTCACTTGAATGACCTTATAAAAGAAAAGGAAAATATCAGTGATGTTTAAAACTTACACTTTCCACTCAATTTTTTTCCAGATAAATTTACAGTGTTCTGCATCTCACCTTTCTGTTTGACCCTGGTTGAAAAACTCAAAATTTTCCTTTAGCATAACAGCCCGTATTCCACTGGTCACATTTGAGCTTTACACCATTTCATTTTTCCTTTTAACAAACACACATTCCAAGGATTGCATCAGTTTAAAATGGATGGAGTGAGTTGACATTCTCTTATTTGGGAAAACTTGGTTTTATTGATGAAATGGAGTTTGATGTTTGTTTACCACATTTATGGAAAGCATTTTGCTTTAGGCTGGTTACAGGGTGCAAAGCAAAACCCAGCAACTTATAAAACAAGATTTCTCTTCCCTCTCTAAAACTTGTGGCTGTACCTAGTTCAATATTTTTTCTGATCAGGCCAGGGAAGAATTTAAAAACTGAGAACTTGGAATTCAGAGGGATACATGCACCACTGTATTTATAGCAGCATTATTTACAATATCCAAATTATGGAAGCAGCCCAAAGTGTCCATTGATAGATGAATGGATAAATGTAATATTATTCAGCCATAACAAAAAAAGAAAACTTGCCATTTTCAAGGACGTGGTTGGAGCTAGAGAGTATAATGCCAAGTGAAATAAGTCAAAGGCAAATACCATATGATTTCACTCATATGTGGAAGTTAAGAAACCAAACAAGCAAAAGAAAAAAAAAAAAAGAGAGACAAACCAAGAATCAGACTTTTAACTATAGAGAACAAACTGATGGTCACCAGAGGGGAGGTGGGTAGAGTGTTGAGAGAAATAGGTGATGGGGATTAAGGAGTGCACTTGTGATGAGCATTTGGTGTTGTATGTATGAAATTGTTGAATCATTATATTGTACATCTGAAACTAATATAACACTGTATGTTACCTGTACTGGAATTAAAATTAAATTAAAAAAAAAACTGAGGACTTAGAACCAACGTTAGGCTCATTTAGCTATTTCTTTTTTTCCTTTAACAGTGGGGCTCTGAAAAAGACATAGTATCTAAATGTTTACTTGAGAGATTAATATACCTTTCTTTTGACGTTTAAAGGTATTTTATTTATTTTTGAAAAATATTTAATGTTTATTTATTTTTGAGAGATACAGAGACAGAATGTGAGTGGGAGAGGGGCAGAGAGAGAGGGAGATACAGAATCCGAAGCAGGCTCCAGGCTCCGAGCTGTCAGCACAGAGCCCAACACAGGGCTGTGAGATCATGACCTGAGCCGAAGTTGGACAATTAACCGACTGAGCCACCCAGGCGCCCCTAAAAGGTATTTTAAAAGTTTAGTATAGGGTTGCCTGGGTATTTCATGGTTTGTGAGATGGAGCCACATGTTAGGCTCCACACTGGCAGCAAGGAGCCTGCCTGGGATTCTCTCTCTTTCCCTCCCTCCCTCTCTCTCTCTCTCTCTCTCTGTCTCTCTTTCTCTCTTTCTCTCTGTACCTCTCCCTGGTTCATGCTTTCTCTCTCTCTCAAAATAAATAAACATTAAAAAATGTTTTGTACAGTTAAAGTCTAAGTTGATGGCATGTACAGTAAGGAAAGCTACTTGTCTTAGAATATTCACCAGACTGTATGTTAAAGACTTCGTGTACTGAAAATGAGCAACATAATATCCCAAGCATAGTGTATATGAATATGTAATTCAAACACTTGTGCTACTAAGTGAAAACTCTTTTCTTATAGTAGTATCTATAGTTGTGCTTGCCATGTTAGAAACTCTCTGTATCACCTGAAAATAATAAATGAATGAGAGTTGATTTTGAGCTTTTTAATTGGTAGTTGGTTTTGAAAAATCATTTCATAAGCTTTAATTAAAGGGATAATTTGAGCCAGCGCTCAAGGTGTGGCCTGTGGTCTGTTAAGAACAGTATTGTTGCTGTGTCTCCAGAAAAGAGCCAAGGAAAGGAAGATGGAAAGAGATTGGCTGCATGGGAAAGGATTCCTCCTCTGCCTTATTCTCCACTGGCTGCTTCAAGGAAGAGGAGACCATTTTACTACCAATCACTCAGGCTTTGACCAGCAGTGGGGGGAGTCCCTATTATTTTCTAAGCAGTGTTTAACAGAAAAGTTTCCATCCAGCCATCAACTACAGGATCCCCACTCATGTCTACATCTCCATCACCCTGTCTGACATCCTGGAAGTGGGTGATGCATAGCTTTAACTGATGACACAATTCCTGTGGCTAATTATGGTCTGGTACAATCCATTCATCAGGTGGAATCCAGAGGAATATGGGGGCATCAGGAAGCTCAGCATGGCAACTAAGGAGCTATGACTTCCGGTTATCTTCATTGAGTTCATAGATGTGGATTAGGTACCTACAGGTCACATGGCTTATGTCACCTGTGAAGGTTGCAGCAGATTAGATAAACCAGTGTGAGTCATCAGCAAATGTAATATGGACTATTTTCCATTTACCCTTTGATGAACAGACCTGCACACTCACCTTCAGCTCTTTCATCTCAACAGGTAGCCATCAAGGCACATCCCAGCCTATATATGATGAGGCTTCTGGTATCCTTCTGGTATCCAGTGGCTTTCTGGCTGTCATCCATGCCTTCAGCTTCTACCTACCAGCAGAAAGAGAATCATGCCCCATTCAAGACAGCACTGCTACCGGACTACACTGTCTTTCTGCTTATGACAAATGACTTATTCCCAGACATTGGCATCCCCCTCATCAGTATCTCCTTTGCCCTGTGTTCTTCTCTGATGGTGCAGATCAGCCAACTGGAGACCATTTTTATCACCTCCCTGCTACACACCTGGCTACCACCCAGCTACCACCCATGAGTTGGTGGCTCTAATGCTTGTTTCTGCATTGTACCAGCCCAAAGAAATGCTGCCCCACTGCAACCCAGAGGGGAAGTAAGGGCCTGTGTCTCATTCCTATCTGCCTGCCTGGCCCTAAGGAGCCAGTGGAGTTGGTGGGGAGGGTTCCTGGTAACAAGGAGGCAGAGTTAAATGGATGCTCTGCATCAGCAAGGGCCAGTAGGAACACAAGGCTCAGAAGCAGCACCTGGGAGTGCAGTTCAGCCACAGGATGGACATTGTGCTCTTCCACCTCTGCCTGCTCTTTATGGCCTCTTATCATCATGGTCACTGTCCTCTGGAACACTTCTTCAGACGCCCACCTACAAACCCCAGTCTTGAGCTTCTCTTGCCTCTAGAAACCATCCAGGCTCTCATGCCCATCCAATCCCAGCCCCTAGCCTCAGCAACCACCTT
The DNA here is from genome assembly GCF_024362965.1 of Panthera pardus. Classification (NCBI taxonomy): domain Eukaryota; kingdom Metazoa; phylum Chordata; class Mammalia; order Carnivora; family Felidae; genus Panthera; species Panthera pardus. Next base: position 19,945,920 of record NW_026526788.1, read on the forward strand.
GTTGTTTTTAACCCAGTCCTTCCATGTGGTTTCAGACCAGACCCAGGTAGTTCCCAGAACTTCGCTCTAGAAGTTACTGAATGTCATCAACTCCCCTCAGCTCTCCCATGAGTTCTGCCTCACTCCTCAGGATTCCAGTTCCTAAAATACTTCCTTGGTTGAATCACCCTCAGTAGGCCTCATTTCAAGGGGAAAAAAAAGACAATTTGTCTTTATTCTTTGAGGATAAATTTTTAGTAAAATGCAACTAAGTCTCTAATAATTTTAAGTAATTTTAGTTGCTAATTTTTGCTAAGAAAGACATAGGGGTTTTCTTTAAGGGAAAGAATTTGGGTTTGATAGTGGAAATTAAGGATATAAACAGTATTCCTAGGGAGACATTTAAAAATACATTAATGAATAACAATGTGACATTTGGTATGCCAGTGATAGTTATTTCCTTATTAAATGGGTCCTAAAGAGCTACCAAAGTATGGAAGTAAGAAAACAGTATACCTTAAAATGTTACATGATTCAGAATGACCATTATTTTCCCTGTATTAGCTGAAATTTTCCCGTTTCTTTATTCTGAATTATCATGGTTTCATTGCTTAAAATGTGGTAAAATATTTCTATTTAAGTATTTTTCTGCAAAGTACATATTTTAGATACTTGGTAATGATTTCAAATGGTATTAAAATGATAATATTTCTTTGTGATTGAATTGGTTATGAATTCTATAGTAGTGAACATTTATAGATTCACAATAATAGTGAAGACGTGAAGGAAAAGGAGGAGGAGGATGTGTGCTTGAATCTATTATTGTTAAGTTTTAGTTAGTGCTTTCAAAGAAGTGCAGATTAGTTACTTAAAGCTTTTCTAACATTTTATTATAAAAATACAAAAAAGTTGTAAGACTCAGGGAATACCACATACCCACTGATTAAATTTTACAATTACTTCTTTATATTTGCTTTATCTCATATGGATGTATCTATCCTTCTATTTATTTATCAATCTATCTTATTTTTTTGTTGCATTTCAGACTAGCAAGCAGACATCAGCACACTTCACCCCTTCCCCATGCATACCAGTAATCAGCATTCAATATTTGGAGTGTTTTGTCGTTGTTAAAGTAAATGTACTATTCATTGTTTTTTGACAAATGTGTACATCTGTGTAACCCAAACTCTTATGCAGATATAAGCCATTACCATTACTTGAAACAGTTTCCTCCTATCCCCTCTCCCAGATCCACCCCCAATTTACTGTATCAACCACTTTTCTGAGTTTTTTCACCAATGATTGTTCTAGAATATTATACAAATGGAAACACGTGGTATGTACTTTATGGTATAAGGCTTCTTTCACTGAGCATTATGTTTGTGGGGTTCCTCCTATCGTTCATATATCAGTAGTTTGTTCCTTTTTAATAGTGAGTTGGATTACATTGCACATCACAGGTAATCTGTTTCCCTGTTTATGGACACCTGGCTATTTCCTGTTTTTCACTATTATGAATAAGCTAGTGAGAACAAGTCTTTTACTTGCTGGATATTTATTTACACTTGGTTGTCTCAGGAACTTAAAAATTAGAATGTTAAAAATTGAACTTACCCAAGTGTTTAGCTTTTCCACAAGTCCCCAATTCAGTGAGCTATACCACTATTCACAGTGTTGTCCAGGTCGTAACCTTGGGTGTCATCCTTGACTGCTTACTGTCCCTGATCTGTCATGCATAACACATACAAAGTGCTGCCAGTGCTGTCTTCACATTTACTCACTCTGCCATAGGCCATAATCATTATCTTGCCCAACCCCGTATTTCAGGTGGATTGTCAAAACAACTTTCTACCTAGTCTCCTTGCCACCTGTCTTGGCCCTCACTTCATTCCTTTCTTCAAATTACTGTCAATGATCTTTGAAAAAAAATACACATTGGGTTATATTACTTACCTATTAAAAATATCTAGTTTCCCAGTGCTCTTAAGATAAAAAAGTAAAATCCTTATCCTACTTTGCAAGTCTCTGCATGATTGAACTCCTCCTACATCTTACCTAGTCTCATCTTTCTAGCTGTGCTGGGTTTGCATCTCTCTCATGCTTTTCTCTTTAGATCCTGCCCCCCTCTGTCATGAGTCAGGCTTTCTAGTTGGACCATCCCCATTTCACACAATTGTGTTCTGTTGGCTCACATACTAAAGATAAAAACTGCCTATGTTAGTTGAGGTTAGAGTTGTCTATGGAAACAGAAAATCAAAGCAAACCCAAATGATTGCTATTTAATAAGTTGGAAGATTACGTCTCATAGTACAGGCCTGGTGTGGTGACAGTGCTTCCCAAAGACTTAGCAAATCAAGGTGCTTCTGCCTACACATTTTCCTACTCCTAGTTTATGGCCCTTATCTTCATAATCCAAGTTGGAACCGCAGTCTAGTGAGCTGGATGGAAGAAGGGACAGAACATATTGAATCATGGGATTCCCTAGAATCTCCTAGCATCCCTAGGCAGAACTTAGTTTTCTGGCCATCCCTGTCTTCGAGGAAGTCAGAGTACTTAATTTAGGTGTCCATGTGCCCAGCTGAAAATTGAGGGTTCTAATTGGGAGAAAGTGGACATTGGAGTAGGCTCCTTAGAACTGTCATATCTCCCTTGGCATCACATTCTTCTCCAGCCACCCTCCTGTTTTTCTGCTTTTTGTCAGAGTCAAAACTTCTTAAAAAAGTCATCTAATCATATTCTACTTCTTAACTCACTCCAACTCCTGCACTTACCCTTCCACTGATGTTTTAAAATTCCAAGGGATACTTTGAAGTCTTTCATTTGACTTAATTTCTCAGGAGCTTTCAGTTCTTCTTTCTTTAAGGAACTCTCCTGTGTGGGGATTAGTCTGGAGTTTTCCCTTTGTTCTCTATGACTTCCTCATTGTCTGCTACCATTCTGGAAGCTCATTCCCTCCCTGGTGTTTTCAGCATCTCATGTTCTACCCAATGTCTAAATGTTGGAATTCTTGAGGTTTAGTTTATTTTTTTATTAAAGTCACACTACGTAAGATTATTTTAACCATTTTTAAGTGGCATTAAGTATATTCACCCTGTTTTGCAACCGTCACCACCATCCATGTTCAGAACTTTTTCACCTTCCCAAAGCGAAACTTCGTGACCATGAAACAATACCTATTCCCTATTCCCCTGACCTCCATTCTACTTACCATTCTACTTTGTCTCAAGGTTAGTTTCACACCCAAATTAGGAGGACCTTTGTTTTTTCTGTCTTTAGTAGGTGAGAGTCTCAGATTCCATGATCTAAAATATCTAATTCCAAATTTATAGTTCCAATTAAATTTTTTTCCTTCTGATCACTAGATTCTTATCACCTTAGCCTGATATTTCCACTTGGCTATAAATCTACTAGAGTGGCTCATAGACTTCAAAAATGTAACTTAACTAAAACTTTTATTTTCTTAGTCTCATTTGGTCTCTTTCTTTCTTCTAGTCTCCGTGATTGCATGAGCCATCTAGTTATTTGAACCAGAAACCTGATTGACAACTTGATAACTCCTCTTTCATCACTCCTCTCCAATCAAATCAATCAGTAGTCTTGTCAGTTCCACCCTCAGTATATGTTGATTTGCTTCATTTTTCTTTGTCTCTGCCATCCTGACCCTTCTTCACGCTCCCATCATCTCTTGCTGGACAGTTGCAGTGCCCTCCTAGCTCTTCTCTCTACTCCCAGTCCTGCCTTCTTCACTGTGATCTGTAAAAGACAAATATGGTCATGTTCCTCCAAGGCTTAAAGCCCTTCATTGCCTTCCTAGCTCTTTATATTGAGATCCAACCCCCTTATCGTGGATCTTTGGACTTGGCCCTTACTTCCCTCTCCGCCTAACCTATTGCTGTTTCCTCCTGCTTTCTGGTTGCCTTTCAGGCCTTTAACACTGAGTTCCCTTCTGCTTCAGGGCCTTTGTGCTGTATTGTACTCTCAGCTTGCAATGTTCTTTATGTTTTCCTTGGCATCTTTCAGTGACGCTCTCAGAGAGGTCGTCTCATGTAGTATAAAGTACTGCCCCTCTTACTGTTCTGACTCAGAGCATCCTGTTCTTTTTTAACCCCTACCACACTTAAAAAATGATTTCTTCCTGCTGCCTTTTCTTCATTTCTCCCAGTAGATTTATTTTATTATACCTGTTCATTTCCCCCAGTAGATTATAAGTGTAATCAGGGACTATTTAAATTCTATTCACTATTTATGCCTAATGTTTACTGCAATGACTGACACATATCTGGCATGCAGTAAATATATTTAAAAATGAATGAATGTTGCTCCCTCTCCCAGGCATGATTTTCATTACCCACTTTGATGTAACTATGCTTCATATTGTGGCTCATTTCATCAAGGCATAGCCTTCCCTTGATTAATAGACTACATGGCATCTCTATGTTAGGTGAGATCATTGCAACATGTAAGTTTCTTTCATGAAACTTCTTACACTTTGTAGTTAAGGGTGTAAGGGTTCGCTGTTGGTTTCCCTGAGTATAATATCAGCCTTGTGAGAGCAGTGGCCATAGCTGTCCATCGTTGTTGCTCGTAGGTTGAGCATAATGTCTCATACTTACCTTGTTTGATAAATGAATGAATGCATAATGGTAAAAATATACCTCACCAACTGGTTCATATTTCATAATATAGGATAATTATGCCATTTTATCAGGTGTGAATAGGTTTTGGAATTTGAGTTGTATCGAAAGAATCTTAATTTCTTGAAACCAGCATTTGGAAAGTTTGGTGGTTTTTAATTGGATTCTTTTTAGATGTTTAAGAACCTGAAAATTCACAAGGGAAAAACTGTTTGAAACTTTTATTCTAAGAATTACATGAAGACATCTGAAATATTGCCAACTCTAATTCTACACTTTTGCAAATGAATGAAACCTTAGTATATCTGTATGTTTGTCTTTCCAAGTCTCCCTTGTGACATCGTTAGTGCACTTAAGTCTCCGGAGTAGCTTCTTTGGAAATTTTCATAATCAATTAAAATAATTTTTGAAATGTATAAATCCTTTGAATATTACTCATAACTTTTTATGAGCTCTATACTTTTTCCTATATCAGAAATATTTAAAATTACTTTTGCAGAAAAATACATTTATAGTACAGTAGATATTTTCTGTCATGCTGTACCAAATTCAACAGGGTAATACTTTATTTTTCTGGCATCCTCTTGGAAGTGTTAATTTAACATTAATTCAGGAAAATTTAGTGGTTTAAAAATTTCTACCAAGTGCAAGGGAATTCACATATAACCTTGTATGAGGCTTAATTGATCTCAGCTTCCCAGCAGCCTTTAGCCCTGGGCCTCCCCACCAAATGCCCTAGACCCGTAGTCAGGTGCTGGCTTGTAAAGCTGCCTGTTCCTTCTTCCTAAGATCAAAGCCCAGCTCTTTATAAAATGCCTGGGGCACAGAATTTTCTGATTCTGATAGAAGCACCATCTATTCACTTTTTGAGTATTACCACATTCTGTTATTTCTCTTTTAACCCATCTCAGGTAAACAGAAAACAAGAGAATGGCTTGCTGGTTGTATTTGGTATATCAACATTTAGTTTAGGCCATATCATATTTATCTAAATAGTGATTTTTAAGTAAATTATTTAGCTGCGTTTTAAAATTAAGGAGATTTTACATGCCAGTCTGGTTTGATAGCTTTTCTTGGAAAGTTGGAAAGTCTGGCTACTTTGGGCCAGTGTCTACACATGCTGGTTGGAGCTAGTGATGTGTCTCTGTTTGCCACATGCTCTTCCACTCCCTCTTATTCTGTGACGGTTGGTGTCAGTGCACTGTTGGTTTTCTCATGGTGGAGTAATTCTTGTACTCATATTTATAGATCAAGGGGAAATATGAATAAGGGGGTGGTGAATTTCAGGAAAATGAGAGAAAATGTATTTGTTTGGGGCAATGAATAATCTTTGTCTATTTGTGTGTGTGTGTGTGTGTGTGTGTGTGTGTGTGTGTGTGTGTGTGTGTAATGTATATTTGAATTAAAAGCATGCACTCTGCCCATCCATTCCTAACTGTTCCTTGCCTGACTCCAGTTGACATCTGAGCCAGGGACTCTTGATTTAGATATATGATCCTATTAAAATAATGTGATTCTACCTTTGGTTTCCTCAAAGGGTAATGGATTGTTCTTCTAGAAGCTTAAAACTGTCTTGCAAATGAAATGCCCAGACATCTTCTTTGTGATTGTCAAAAGTGTAACTTTCATTGGCTTACCAATAATTAGGCCTTGCAAGACCTGGCAAGTTCAGTATAAGTAAAATAGACTTTTCCCTCAAAGATAGTTTATTCTAGAAGGGGGTTGATCCAGTTTAAAAATAGAAATATAAGTGGCATAAGAAAGACAATATAGCAGCTCAGAGGAGGGAAAGATTGTATTAAATTGAGGGGATCTTGAAGTTGCTTTTATGCTTTGTGATGAACAACAGATAGAAATTGAGTGCAGGAGACCGTGAAACAATAGAACTGCTTATATAATGCAAGAAAACCATAGGGATTGGGTGTGGGCAGGACAGTGGATAGTGGTGGTGATGAAAGTAGAGGAGACTGAGGAAAAGTAAAACCAAAGAGGTGGGTCGTGGCCTGGTATGGACAGCCTTAATGTTAGGCCAAGAAGTTTGTGCCCGACTTAAGAGATAATGAATAAACACTGGTGGATTTAGAGGAGGGAAATATCCGCACTTAACGACTTGAAGGGGAGAGAGCTGGAAGTGCTGCTACCACGTGTGAAGCCCTTTGTGGAAATGCTCAGGAGTGGTAATTACCTGGATGGAAGGTTGTTTTAGGTTCTGGGCACAGTTTGGGGGAGAGAATCACTAGGTCTGTGCAACTGATTGGGTACAGTAGTATGGGCAGCGAGGGAGAAGCTATGGGAGGTGAGAGGACAGCTTTGAACACATATCAGAGAAAAGTGTGGAAGTCAGAAGGAGGACCAGGTTTGGAATGTGCATCCAGTGGGATGCTTTCCATTTCCAGTAACAGGCTGGCTTCACCAACATGAACGTGTACCTGCTCTCATTACTGAAGTGTGCACAGGTAATGGCTTCAGGGATAGTTGATCAAGAAGCTTTGTGATGTTATCCAGGACTCAGATGTTCTCTGACTCAGCTCTGTCTTCCACCCTGTCAGTTTTATCCCAGAGCTGATTCTCTTCTTGTAGCATCAGGGCTCCATGTGTCTTTGTTTCCCATCTAGTGGGAGAGAGAGAACCTTTTCAGAAATTCTCTTTAAAAAGCCAGAAAGCTTCATTCTCAAAAGTGCCCATCAAACCTTTTCTTATTTATCTTTCACCCAAATTGCATCACATGCCTGGCTGTTCTTTCTTTCTGTCTTTTTTTAATTTTAATTTTTTTTTTATTTGAGGGAGAGAACACACATGAGAGGGGGAGAAAGAGAATTTTTTTTAATGTTTATTTATTTTGAGAGAGAGCACAAGTGAGCAGGGGAGGGGCACAGAGAGAGAAGGCAAGAGAGAATCCCAAGCAGGCTCCATCTCTCAGTGCAGAGTCCGATGAGGGGCTCTGTCCGACATACCATGAGATCATGACCTGAACCAAAATCAAGAGTTGGACGCTTAACCAACTGAACCACCCAGGGGCCCTGAGAGAGAGAGAATCTTAAGGCCCCATGCTCAGCACAGAGCCTGACACAGGGTTCGATTCCATGACTCTGGGATCATTACTTGAGCTTAAATCAAGAGTTGGATGCTCAATTGGCTGAACCACCCAGCCACTCCTCTTCTTTTAATTGTGGTAAAATCCACATAACATAAAATTTACCATCTTAACCATTTTTAAGTGTCCAGTGGTAATAAAAACATTCATATTGTTGTTCAACCATCACCAGCAGCCATCCCCATAGCTTTTCGCATCTTGTAAAACTGAAACTCTGTACCCATTAATAAATCCTCATTGCCCCCTCCCTGTAGCCCCTGAAAACAAGCCACAATTCTACTTTTTGTCTCTATGATTTTTGACAACTTGAGGTAAATTTTCTCATGAAATGGAATCATACAGTATTTGTATTTTTGTGACTGGCTTGTTTTACTTAGCATAATGCCTCAAGGTTCATCCATGTTGTAGATATGTTAGAATTTCCTTCCTTTATAAGGCCGCATACTGTTCCATTGTATGCATGTACCACATTTTGCTTTTCCATTCATCCATCGATGGACACTTGTATTACATTTCCACATTTTAACTATCATGAATAGCACTACTATGAATGTGGATGTATAAATATCTCTGTGCGACTATGATTTCAGTTTTTGGGTGTATAACCAGAAGTGAAATTGCTAGATAATGTGCTAATTATATTTTTAATATTTTGATGAATTGCTCTTGGTGTTCCACATTGCTGTTTTCAACAGCAGCTGTACCATTTTACATTCCTACCAACTGTGCACAAGAGTTCTAATTTATCCACATCCTTGTCAGCATGCACTTTCTGCTTTTTTTGTGTGTGATAGTAGCCATCTTAATGGGTGTGAGATGCTGTTTCATTATACTTTTGATTTCCACTTCTGTAATGATCAGTGGTGTCAAGCATCTTTTCATGTGCTTATCAGCCATTTGTATATCTTTGTTGGAGAACAGTCTATTCAGGTCTGCCCATTTTGGGGTCAAGTTGCTTAGTTTATTTTGTTGTTGTTGAGCTTTAGGTTCATGCCTATTCATGCCTATTCTTAAATCAGTCCCTGGCATTGGGAGTGGCATCACTCTATTAGGTAACCAGGTTGATTCCTGGATCCTGGATAGACAACTTATAATGTCCTGTTGTGTGGAGAAGATTGTGCACAGTTTAAACATGTCTAAGGAGCTGGTGGGATATCAAGGCAGAGATATGTTTAGGAGGTTATGTGTACAAGTCTGGATTCTGAAAGGAGCAAGAGTAGGTTTTACTATATGATGTTGAAGCTTTTAAAAGAACCATCTGGCAGAGGCGACTGGGTAGCTCAGTCAGTTAAGCTTCCAGCCCTTAATTTTGGCTCAGGTCATGGTCTTGCAGTTTGTGAGTTTGAACCCCACATTGGGCTCTGTACGGATAGTGCGGAGCCTGCTTGAGATTCTCTCTCTCCTTCTTTCTCTGCCTCTCCTTGCCTGCCTCTCTCTCTCTCTCTCTCTCTCTCTCTCAAAATAAATAAACTTAAAAAATAAAGAACCATCTGGCAGAGACAGTAATGCCCAGCAAATACTCTAATTGCCCCCTGCATGACCCAGCTCCTTTTGAATTGGTAGAGCTATGTGTGTAGTTATGGTCAATGGAATGTGAGGGAGGTAATGTGTTTTTCTTTGAGGCCAAGGTAGTAAAAGTTCAGCACAGGATTCTTCCTATTTTTCTTCCAAAAGGAGATAGGAGGCCATGGATTCTAGATGGGCAGCCATAAAATGGAAAGGCCTCCATAAGCTTGGCTTGCTGAATGACTGTGGAGAACCAAGCCCTTTGCTGACCTATGCAGTCCATTTAACAGGAGAGAGGAACTTTTGTGTTCATCAACTGACATTTGGAGTTGTTACAATAGTAGCATAACCAATATGTACCTCTTCATTATTCCTTTTTTAAAGCAAACTTTTCTCAAACCTAGTACTTCGTTTCCTATTTACCCAGTACAGCCTGCATAGAATTTTATGTTATTAATGTCTTAGGGATGCCATTATAGATCTGCTTTTGTGCTAATCTGTCATTATCAGTCAGCATTAATCCTACTGGGGTTTACTGAGCTAAGTAGGATTGTTTGCTTGAAGAAGATTAAGGTGATGTGGATGGTAAAATGTGTTGCCTAAAAAAGCATATAATGTGAAATCATGTAACTAGAATAATGGGCTTATGAAAAATTAGAGGCTAGAAAGTTAACAAAGTTTGGTAACTTGATTTTGTTAGAGATATCAATACTATTACATTTTTTACCCAAGATATGTACTATTAAACCATTATATTCAAGTTATATACAACTTAGATAGTTCAGGTTTAACCTTTTTATTATACACTTGTGATAATAGATATGATAAAGATATATTTAAACTTTCTGGGGAATTATAATAAAGTGATAGTTGGGGAATGAAATAACATTAAGAATCACAGATCCTTATGTCCCAGGGGAACCAAGAAACCTGTTCTTCATTAACATAGATCATTACAAATAACCCACTCATACCCCATGAAAATTCTTGTTGGTTTGGAGCACAGGTCAGAAAGTAGTAGGGTCCATGCTTTCTCTGGCCCACAGTGTTTTTTAAATAATTGAAATAGGTCACATTTAGAAATCAGGAGATTTAGGGCACCTGGGTGGTTCAGTCAGTTGAGTGTGTGACTTCAGCTCAGGTCATGATCTTGCAGTTCATGGGTTCAAGCCCTGCTTCAGGCTCTGTGCTGACACCTCAGATCCTGGAGCCTGCTTCAGATTCTGTGTCTCCTTCTCTCTCTCTGCCCCTCACCTGCTTGTGCTCTGTCTCTGTCTCTCAAAAATTAATATTAAAAATTTTTTTTAGAAAATCAGGAGACTTAATACAGAAATCTGGCTCATCTTTTACAATGGGCAGATGCGGGCCCCTGAGCCTGTGCCAGCCATTGGCTAGAGTGGAAATGACAGAACTTAGGCTTCCCACTGTCCACAACCCGTACTTGGCCCAGCTTGCCACTCACTGTACTTCTCCACCTCAGACATTTTAGTTGGAGAGTTTCTTTATCCATTAGTATGCAGACATACCCTGGGAGAATGAATTCTGTCAGTGATACAGAATTTACCTTCATTTAAGGAATATTGACTCAGTTCATTTATTTTGATAAGCAGATTCCTAACAGATACCATTTTTTGTATGAGTTAAAGGAGACTGTGTAGATGGAGCTGCTCTACTCTGTCTGATTTACCAAGTGCCAAGTAATTGGAAAGTCTTAGATAATTGTTGCCTCTCCTTTTGACCTTTCTTATCTCCATCACTGTATTTTAACAATGCTTCTTAGATCCTAAGTGCTAGATTCAAATGTTTAGAAGTGAACAAGATACAGTTTGTTGGCCATTGGGAGGCCACTTTATTGGTGGGATTGGAAAAACAAGCAAAGAAATAAGTACTATAATGTTGCCACAACAAAGTTAGAGTGTGGAGGGGAGAGAGAAAGATGACTTCTGGCCAGGAGGGTTGGGAGAGTGTTCAGAGTGGAGGGTATATTTGAGCTAGATTTTGGTTGATAAGGGGGAGTTCTCTGAACTTCTAGAAATGAATTATTTAAGCTTGCCTATGGTGTGGAACAGTGTGAAGCCCCTTGTCAGTTATTCTCAATAGGACATAAAAGGTAGTCCTCAACTTGCACAGCAACGTGGGACCATAAAAATGACTGTGCAGGCTGAAACTGCAGAGTGTTTTCAGTAATCACTGGGAAACTTGAATGATGTTCATTGTTCTAAACACTTTTAAACATGTTCTAAACATGTTCAAACTTCTAAACATTTTTGTGAAAATATTAAAAGTTTCTGTTAGTGATAAATGTATAGGAAAATGAAGATATTAAAGCCAATTATTTAATGCACTGTATTTAAATGTTAGAAATATTGAGAATGAATGTATTTCTTTTTTTTTTTTTGGTAAAAAAACTTGTCAAAAATAGTTGGAACTTGGGGCGCCTGGATGGCCTAGTTGGTTAAGGGTCCAACTTTGGCTCAGATCATGACCTCACAGTTCATGAGTTCGAGCCCTGTGTCAGACTCTGTGCTGACAGCTGGGAGTCTGGAGCCTGCTTCCGGTTCTGTGCCTTCTTCCCTTTCTGCCCCTCTGCTGCTCATACTCTGTCTCTGTCTCTGTCTCTCTCTCTCTTTCTCTCTCTCAAAAATAAATACACATTAAAATAATTAAAGAAAAAGAATAGTTGAAACAGTGCTTTTTTTATTGTATAGCGTATGATACTGAGGGAGCATCTTTTCTGTGCCTTGGTAACCGTAAGTCTAGATCCGACTCCAACATGTCATCCTTTGTACTTTGAAAGTTGTGAAATATCTCCCAGAGTTTCTTTAATGTGTAGTATTTTGCCGGCATCAGCTCCTCTTTGTCACAACCACTTTCATTATTTACGTCACTAGGCTTGTATGCACTGAGTTTCCTCTGGCTGCATATCACAGCCTCTCTAATAGCGATGGCGTCTTCATTCCCAGCATCCCAGATTCTGTACCCCTGACATTTGACTCAGATTTCACTTCCAATCTCACTGTTTGTTTGCTGTACTTTCATCTTGGTTGGCCAGTTTCCACTTTTGATTATCCATTTTTTGTAAAATGTCATTGTTTCTTACCTTGGGAGACAAGGAGTCAGTACAACTCCTTGGTCTGCCATCTGTGCATGAACTGATTACAGATGTGCAGTGAGTAATCCCCCACAGACTTTGAAAGAAGTGGCATGACTGGTCAGTGATAAAGATGTAGTGATTTGTATCCTGAAAGAGAGGGCAGCAGAATGTGTATTTGATGCAACTACTCACAATTAATGTACTTTGTTAACTGGTATGTAATCTTGTCTTGTTGGGGGATTGGCACCATTTACTTAAGCTATGGCAACTTTATGGCTCTTGGAACTGTGCCAAGCCAGGATGCGTATATGGACATCTTGAGTGGGTTTGTCCTGCTCTTTGTTGGAAGTTCAGCTTCTGTAGCCCTGGCCAGTGAGTGCCAGTGTGGCCCTCTGTTGTGTCATTGTGACAGCCAAAATGCATCCGATATGCTGCATATGTTCATGGAGGTGGTGATCCTTTCCTGGATTGAACCATTCTGGGGCTATCTCTGGATTATTCTGTCATTAGTTAATCAGAGTGTTGAGGGGCAGCCACTCTGCTGCTAGTGAGCACTTCATGGTGGAATTCTGGGAGGTTGGGCTTTCAGATGTCCCCCCCGCCTCCATAAATATGTGGTATTTTTCACTTACTTTGTAAGCCAAGTGGGGCAGAAATTTCCCTTGCCAGGGAGTCATGTGATTTAGATTCTCACTGGACTTTGCCACATGCCTATCTGCAAAATAGGTTACACTTATCTGATTTCTAAGATTATTGTGAGGAATACATGGGAAATGTATAAGAATATTAGACAAATGTGAGGAATTGTTCTGAAGATGACAAATAACTGAGTCGGTGAGATGCATTTCGTGGATTTAAAATGAAATACAACAGAGCCTGCTAATGTCTCAGCAAAATAAACATCCCCAGCTTTTAGACACCCCCTCGTGTGAGAAGTTCACTACTTTCCCATCTCCACTTTTCAGGGCTTTCTAGTTGGCTCTTTTCTCACGTAGCTCCCTTCATTGTGAAATGCAGCAAATTGACTCACAACCCATTAGTACCTGAAGTAACTTGAAACAGCCTTCTCCATGAGGATAGACCTATTTCTCTATTGATATAAGGAAACTAGAATCACAGATGAGCTAGTTTTTTGGGGAAGCAGGCTGCAGATGGCTCCCAGCTGGCAGCCATTTTGAATGATGAATTTTCAATAGTTTAGAGTATAAATGTCACGTTAGAGTGTTCAGTGTTCTTTTCCTGGTCCAAGAATAAATATTTCGAGTAAAGACAGCGTAAATAGACTTGTCGTTGGTTGATCTGAGATGCTGTGTTTACTTACCTGTGGATTTTTAACTTTATGTCTGGGTTGAAGAATTTGGTGAAATAAGCATGTTAGTAGAATTGTTGGTTTGGCAAAGGTTTCCATCATCTGTAAGATATTATCCTGTAATTGCTGCAAACTTGCAGAATCTGTAGTATAGTGAATATTGGTAGATATGTTCTCTTTCCACATGGTATATTAATATGGAATTTGTTGGAGATGGAAAAAACATTTATTATGACTTGAGCATTGAAAAATATAAATTATTTTTTTTATCATGGATGAAACTCCATGTAGATTTTGATTGGATTTTAACTTATTTATTTTATTCTAATTTTGGCAAAATATTTTGGCTAAGTGAAATTACTTAAATTATCCCTTGTAAATAAATCTGTGATGAAATTTTTTTCAATAGCTGATAGAACTTTCTTCCAATTAAAAAAATTTAAAATTCCAGGCCATGTAAACATTATGCTCCCTTGCCAACTTTCCTTCTCATACTCCCCATAGAAACTAAAACCAAAACAGGAATATATGATTCCTTGTTTATTAGGTACCTTTTTAATATAAAAAAAAGCAGTGCTATTACTCTTTGATCAGGGTACATTATGCCCTATTTACAAAATACAAATATGAATTAAAAAGATGTTAACAGAGCTGTTACATATCCACAGGATACTATCTTCATCACATTTTTCATCATGAAAAAGTAACTTTTATTTGGTTTTTATTTTTAAAAAAATATTTTAAGTTTATTTGAGAGAGAGAGAGAATGCACACATGAGCAAAGGAGGGGCAGAGAGAGAGGGAAACAGAGAATCCCAAGCAGGCTCCGTGCCGTCAGTGAGGAGCCTGATGCAGGGCTCAACCTCATGAACTGTGTGGTCATGACCTGAGTTGAAATCAAGGAACAGATGCTTAATTGACTGAAACTGACTGAGCAGGTGCCCCATGAAAGAGTAACTATTAAAGATGAACTAAAAAGTATATATTCTTTCTGATGTCAACAATCTTAATTGCTTTATATGTTTCAAAATTGATATTCTTGGGTTAAATACTTTTGTTACTGTAAATATTTCTGTTCATCAGATCTGAAATTAGCATAAGAATTAAATTACATTTCCATTATTAATCCTCTGTTAGTAATGAGTATAGCAAGTTTGACAACATAAACTTAAAATAGTTATTTTTCAAAATATTTCATCTTTAGATAAGCTCCTCTAAAATCTCATCTCTCCTCATGACATATAGAATTGCTGCTTATAATGAAATAAAGAAACCTAGCTGAAATTGACAGAATTGAGAAGATACTGTCTTGACAATGGAGGTGTCCTAAAGTTGAAATTGACATATTTGAAATGGCTTAAACATATAGCACCCGGAATTATGAGTTAGAATAAACATTTAAGGTGTCATTTAGTGTTTACTGAAAATGATTCAGTAAACATTTGAGCTTCGATTTTTTTTGAAGGTAGAAACCAGGGCAATGATAATTAAAAACAAAACCAAGAAAACTAGCTGGAACTCACTCCAGGATTTTTCTCCCTGAGACAGAAGATAATCATTTTCTTCTTGGAGATTTTGTGGTTTGCACACCAAAGCATTTGCTTAACTGCCATGATAATGCATGGCGACCTTGCTCTACAAGGAAGCATTAGCCATTTTAAGTGTGTTTCCCAACTTTCAGTTCAAATTTCACACATCTTATTTTTTTTGGAGAGGGGTTGGTCACTGTTAGCCACTTAATTGAATTATTCCTTGAATGCAAATTGAACATTTTGGACAATATCCTGACTTGTTTAAGAATTAGGGCATAACATGGGTTTCTGTAAAGTGATTTCCTTGTAGAAATTAATTGGATTGTGGAAAGTATATAATGTTTTTTTGAAAAGGTGTCAGTGTTTTCATCCATTATGAGATCCTTAAGATTAACTGCTTTAGTGGTCCCATTTCTGTGATTTTTAAAAAACATCACTTTAACACTTTAAACATCACTGGTCAACAACCCAGTCTACTCAGTGACATTTATATCGCTTGTATCTACACCAGAGCTCTTAAAGCAGACATGGCCTCTTTGAAATGGAAAGTAAGCACTTACGTCAGGGTTGTCTGGAAGCCCAGGGACATCTTAAAAAATATATGTAACTCATCTGTAAGCTTTCTAGCTGCTCCCCGCCCCTGCCACCGCCGCCACTTTTTTCCTCTAGGAGAAATCCCAGTTTTTCCACTGATCTCCTTTAGCTGCTTTATTAATGTACATCATCCAGAATAATGAGTTAATATAAGTCTTTAAAATATTTAAAGTGTGATTTAATGTGTGTAGAAAATGATTCAAAATTAGTAGTGTGTTCTTTGGGCTTTGATTTTGTGAAGGTAGAAACAAGGCCATAATAAGATTGTTTTTAAAAAGCTAGCTGGAAGTCACTTTAGAATTTCTTTTTTTTTCCTTTTTTGAGACATAAGAGAGTCATTTTCTTCCCAGAGGTTTTGTGGCTTCTTTGATTTCAGGCCTCAGCTTCTGGACCTCACCTTTTCCAGCTCCCTTATTTACCTTGATTTACCTTCCTATTTGTCTTGATGTCCATTTAAGACATCTTTTTAAAAAGTAGCTTGCTGTACACAGAGCCTTTCTTTCACTTGCTTAGTGCCCTGATTTCTGCCTCTGCACCCTGCAGTCTAGGTCCTCTTCTACCAGGGCTCATGCTTCAGCCCCTGCTCTGGTAATCCAGCTTCAGTCCTGGCCTTCCTGGACCATCCTCCCCCAACACTCCCACCAGAGAACTGGTCTTCCTCCTCCCCCTGATTAGAGGCCCTTTCACACTCTACTATTCCATAACTGGCTGAGGCTAAAACCAACTATTAGTATGCAGTGACTGTGCTGTAGGAACTGACTTGGAGTCATTGGAGGTGATAGTTTAAAAAGCTTCATTGATAACTTCCTAAGGGGAATTTTGACTTCCTAAAAGTGAAGTAAGTATTGCCTCTTCCTATTTGCAGTTACTTTCCTGGTTCTTAGAGTAATGAGCAGTAGCCAAGCACAGGTCCTGTATGTCTTTGATTTATGTCATGTCTTCAAGTCTTTGTGAGCATGTCCATGTGCACATCCATAGGAGGGAGGAGAAGACGTGAGACACATTTGCTGTCCTGGATTTATGAAGTGAGCCTTGAAGCACCTCAGCCACACTGAATCACCCTCAAATCCTCTGGAGTACCTACCCTCCTTCCTTCTAGACCTTTCTTTTTTTTTATGTTTATTTATTTTTGAGAGAGAGACAAGAGTGAGAGCAGGGGAGAGGCAAAGAGAGAGGGAGACACAGAATCTGAAGCAGGCTCCAGGCTCTGAGCTGTCAGCACAGAGCCTGATGCGGGGCTCAAACCCACGAGATGTGAGATCATGACCTGAGGCAAAGTCGAACACTTAACCGACTGAGCCACCCAGGCACCCCTTGACCTTTCTACATGTACTCGTCTATGTGGGATGCTTTCTCCTACCTTTTATCCAGCTAGCTGTTTCTCTTCCTTCAGGTGACAGCATTAATAGGCATTTCTTTGGGGTAACTTTCCTTGACTGCCCATGACTGGGCTAGGACTCCCTCTATATATTCTCATATTGCCCTGTCTCATTCTGAAACTTGACACACAGTACATAATAATGGGTTAACCTGTCCTCTCCCTTGTTAGACCATGAGATCCTGGAGGGAAGCACCATCTTGTTTGCTGTCATATCCCTAGTTTCCAGGACGGTGCCTGACCAAAAGTAATGTATGTGTAATTAACACAGGGGTTAATATTATCTAACAACCACTGTGGGCCATGTTCTGTGTTTGAGGTTTTCCACATGTTTTCTTATCAAAACCAACGATTCTATGAGTAGGTACTATAATTATAATTATACAGAGAATAAAAGGCTGATAAAAGTAATTTGCCCAAAATGATAGCTAGAAAGTGGCAGAGCTGGTATTTGACTCCCTCTCTGAATGACCAGATTACACACAGTGATGAACAAATAAAGGGATGTCTGAGAAGGCATCCATTTGGAGCTCTGTATGGGGACTGCAGCCTGGTGAATGACCTGTGTGGGTGGCATTGACTGGCTACACATGATATTCAATGGAGTCGGTTTTTTTGTTTGTTTGTTTTTTTTCCCCCTAAACATAGAGAGAAGGTCAGCTACAGGTGCTAGATTCCAACAACTAGCAATTTGTTTTCTCTGTAAGGTTTGACATTGACTGCCAGTCATAGAACTTTGGAGAGCATGTGGTGTGGAAGATGAAACTCCGGTTTTAGAGGTAGGGATACTAAGCTTGGGATAGTCTCTTTTCCCCTCACAGAGGGTGTCGAGGCGGGTAGGTTGTGGAGACTCCAGACTGGTGGGAAGCTTAGAGGGAGTGTGTGTAAAGTAGCATTTTGACTTGATGGCTGTTATTTACTACTAGGGTATTATCTCTGGCATATTATTTTCTATCATGGAGCATCTATTGGTATTTAATAAAAAGATAATACTTATGCAGGGTGATTTCTAGGAACTTCTGCAAATGATTAAGATTTTAGAAAGTTATGTCTTGCCACCATATGTTGACAAGGAGACTTCTCTATAATAGTATTATAATTGTGGCACCCAACATAACTTACTGGATTAAATGGACAAGTTATTTAATTCAGAAAAAGAAAAGTATGCAAATTATAATGCTTCCCCACCAACAGCATTATATATAGTATGGTCTCATTTTTCCATTTTATGTCTTTGGCATAAAGCAACTTAGAGGAAAATTCTGAATAAATTTTTAGTCACTTTGAAGATATATGTACGTATAGTAGCTGGAACTATAGCTGGACTATAGGAGAAGTCCCTCCTAATTGGAGCTTCCTCCCCTCATTCAGTGACTGTTGAACTTACCCAGAAATTTACTTTTACTTGGCTTCAGGACTTAAGTGATTTTATAGATTATATTTTAGGGAACCTTTATTAACCACCTCCCTTAACTGGCCCTTTCAAGATAGTGGCTGTGAGCTGCCCTTGTGAGCAGATCCTGTGCTAGCAGCTGGTTTACTGTTAAGCAGTTGGCTTTTTTATCTGTGTCCTTGACTGGACTGTAAGCTTGTGGATGCCAGGAGTTGTATCTTATTCATAGCTGTGGGTCCTGGAACTTGTGGAACCTAGGTAGGCTCTTGATAAATATTTGTAAGATGTTAAAGCCACTTGTTATGCACAAATATTAAAGCATATATACATGTTTTAAAAAGAGACCCTATGTTCTGTATGGTTTGGTCATTAAAATATGGTCTTTACAAATAGCCTGGCATTTTTATCTCCACTCTACTGCTTCCTGCCTGTGTGAGGAATAAAGAAGTCTGCTTTGTAAGCATGCTATGAAGATTCATTTACCCAAATATATCCTGTGCTTGCTGTGCGTAGGATAGAGAGCTTTTATTTTGCAGAGACAGATTATAAACAAGTAAATACAGAAAACAGGAGAATTTCAGAATACAGTAAGGGATAGGAGAGAAGTCAGCACAGAGAGATGGGAAGAAGAATTCCAGTTGGGGTCATGCAGGAGTGGAAAGGGCGAGTGAGCGTGGACACAGAAGCCCTATGGGGGAAGCCTGCTGGCATGTTCCTGGGAAGCAGAAGAAACTGAAGAGGATAATATTTATTTACTTAATTTTGAAATATGGATTAGAGCACATTAACAAGGACAACATGAGATGGGAGGAGAAGAAGCAGGTCCAGGTCTTATAGGGTCGGGGTAACAAGTTCACCTACTTTCAGGGCCAGGCCAGTACATTGACTTAGTGAGGACTGTGTGACCTCATTTTTGTTTTTCAGTCTTTAATAGAGATACACAGGTATAGAGAAATATTTCTCTGAGAAAAATAGCAGTATAAACACCATGATAAATGGCAAGTGAGTAACACAAATGTGATGATAATGGCAAGTGGCTCTTGACCTCAGTGTGAGAGACCCAGTGGGGGCTGTGGGGTACAGCCCAGAACCTTCCTGGACCTGACAGAAGAGGGCATCTGGTCCTCAGTGCCAGCCAAGTGTTGCCATGTGGGAATGTGAGCTCCAGGTGCTAATCTGTCAAGTTTTCCAGAGAACCAGAAATCTTAATTTCTATGTGAAATTCCCAGGGTTAAAAATGTTGGCTCACATTTTAAAAACCTTATGATGGGTAGACAAAGTGCATCTGTGAGCTGCCTGTTTGAAACATCTGCTGAAAGTTCTTTTATGCTGTGAAAAGGGGGATTAAGTGAAGTACAGTGCACGTTAACATGTTAAGCATGTAGCCTTATGTCTACATAAGACATAGACTGTGCTGAAGGGATAAAGGTATTTTTTATTAATCTCACTGTGTTTAGTTGTCTTCACCTTTAGTTTGTTTAGTTAACTAACACTAAGTCCATATTAAAAAGTATATATTACTCTACTATTTGAAGTGGTTAATGTATGCTAGTTGCTGTTATTTGCCTATTAACTTGTTTAGTTGTTTGCTCTATCAATTTCTTTGGTGAATTTTGTATTCATGGTACAAATGTAAACCTTAATCTAGTCTTATTCATGTGATAAGAGAGGAACAAGGATGAACATTTTTTGGTTATTCTTTTTTAATTGCCATCTACTGCCTTTGCTCTGTGGTTGTTGTTTCCCTCACTTGTTCTTGCACCTTGGCACATTTGGGTCCAAGGCCCCCTGGCCTGTGTTAGCTACATGGAAGCAGAAAAGAACTGGGGCAGAGATGCCATTTTGCACTAGGCGAAGGATGATGGGAATGCAGCCTTAGGACATGATGTCGTATTTAGAGGTTTTTCATCAGTTTTAATGAAATACAAATGTGACCAGAGCAAGTTGTTATTTTTTTTCCCAGAAAAAAAAAATCTTCATTTAGTATGGCCTAGCCCACGTAGTTTTGTATTACAAGGATTATGTTTGGTGTGTTGCAATCTGTTGGCGATGGTCTTGGGGAATTTTATTCAGCGCAAGCATCTCTGAGAGTTCTGGCGTCAAGTGGGGTCAATTACTTGTTCATGTACTTTTGGTTTTGTTGTCTCTATGCTAAAATTCTGGAGCACCACGGAGAGGAACACTGGGAGTAACAAAATATACTTGAATATTTTTAATAGATTAAAGGCTTATAAAAATGAGTATCTCTTTTCACCAAGTTTTTCTTTTGCATTATTTTAAGATGAGGTCACTTTATCAGCATGAGACTAAAGACTTGAAAATAATTTTTTTAGAAGAATCTTAACTGTAAATACAAGCTCTTAATTGAATCAATATTTTTCTCTCTTAATTTTTGTTACAGATCATGGAGGAAACAAATACGCAGATTGCTTGGCCATCAAAACTGAAGATTGGAGCCAAATCCAAGAAAGGTAAATCATGAGAGATGGTGCAATTGGTGGCTTTGATAATGGAGACTGGAATTACTGGGGAAAAAAACCCTGGAAGTTTGCCGGGAGAAAATCAACCTTTATTCTTACCACATATGTCCCAGAATATTTGTGTAATAGCAATATTTTGGAAGGCCTATCATAATTGAAAATTATGCCTTTTATCCAACAACCAAAAAAATTAAGTATTTTATTATAATGGAAATGTTTTTATAGGAGATACCATAGCAAATTATAATTTCAGTGATGCCCTTTCATTCAGTGGCCATAAGTAATGGTAACTCTCCACGTGTAATAAAGTGTTTTCAATACATAAACTTCCAGTGTTTATACAGTAGGCATCTTTTTTTGTACCACACAGATTTAATAGCTAATTTTTTTTTCTTTCCAATGTAGTACAAACCTTAGATTTCCTTTCTTGCACGCTTCTTCTTTTCATCTGTCAAAGAGTGACGAATGTGCTACATTTCTCTTTTAGGCTGAGAATTTCCCTTGGGTGGCCTTTCTTCTGCTTTATTCTAGAACACACTATCCAATGCATGGATGGTCAGGAATGGAAGTACAGGCACCTTGAGTTTTCTTCCAAGGTTACATAGTAGTTTCAAGTGACCTGCCAGTATATGTTTTTATGAATCGTTTTCCAAAGTATAACCTTAGTCTGAACAAACTTTGTTGTGTATACAGTCATTAGGAGATAATGAGAGATACCATCAAACAATTCAAAAACAATGATTATGCAAGCTGAACATTATCTGTTGTGGTCTAGTTTTTTTGTTGTTGCTGTTTGGTTTCATATTTGCTTCCCCTTCTCCCTATGACTTTTATTGCTAAATAATAATAAACATTGCGGGATTTCTCAATTTCTTTTCTTATTTTAGTTTAGAATGCCTTCCTTTAATCTCATTTTATTAGTTACTCATCACATGGAATGTAAATTATTCTACGGTTGTTGTTGTGAGTACTGTTAGCGGGACTTCAGTGGACTGATTGTGGTGGCAAGAGCTGGGAAGCCTGGGTTCTCACCAGTCATAAGAAAGCATGGTGAATTTCCAAGTATAATTACATAGCTAGTATACACCTTGCATTTGCCAAGTGCTGTAGGATATATGCTCAATCTTCAGTGTGTTGAGATGTTTTATACTCATCATGCTGAAGAAGAAATTACTCATTAGTGGATTACCTACCTGTTTGGTTGTTTGTGGCCATTTAAAAATTCCTAGCCTACTACTTGAATAAATTGGAACTTGAGCATAAATTGGATTCTTTTTCCCTATTGTCAGATATTTTTACTTAAAAAATGTGATGGACTTCATTACTATCCTAATCAAAATGTAATTTGATCAGTCTCTAAAAATCCCCAAGGAAACATGAATATTAAAATGATTTAAGATAATTTTAGATGGCTTATTCTCTTGCATTACCCATGCTGTGTTTTCCCCCAATTATCATGAGAAACTTGGAATTGATTTTTTTATTCAAAATGTGGTTACAATTTTAGAGATTTTTAGATAATATGGAGAAAAATAGATGAGGTTAATGTTTTAGCTTAGTTTCCAGTCATTGACACACTTAACCCATTCAGAATAGCCAACTATATTCCACATTTTGATTATAAATTTTTCTTTGAAAATAAAAATATTTCGGCAGTATGTTTTGAGGGCATTTAGCATAATTTCCCCATGGTTAAAGTTAACCATTGGAATTGTGCCTAAGAATTGATCCCTCCAGGCCTATGTCTACAGACATCATTTTATTTTTCTATTATTTATGAAGTGCTATGAATGTACACAGTACTGTATTATGAGTAGAATGTGCCAAAAGAGAGAGATTGAGCTCAAGGAAGAGAGAAAAAATCAAAAGTTTTCCTCAGAGGAATTTACTATTCAGAATTTATTTGAGTTGCTCTTGTTACTTAAACACACAGCTGCTGAATCAGTTTTGGCTAACATCCCTGATATGTGTATACCTATATTAAGTTAAAGTTTTTTAAATTCAGAGATGAAATTTGTTTAATTATGATTTTTAATAAGTAAAAATAAAATGAAAATGACAGGAGGCACTTTTGAAGGCAATTCTCCCATTTGATGTGGGTATCTGCCTCTGAATGTTGTATAGAAAACAGTTGTTAGTCTTTATTTTAAACCTTCTTTATTCTAAAGTATTACTACTCAAGATATCCAATAACATAAATGTATCTAGGGATTCATGCCATGTTTTAGATGGTTATTAAATTCTAAATCCCATGGTGGTGTGATGACTTGGAATATACAGACGATCCCCAGATGATGCTAGAGAGAATATAGCCATGGATTGTGTTGTATTTCACTCTCTAGACTTTTGATCTTATTGGTTGCACATATAAGCCTAGAGATACATTTTTCATGGCTACTGCTACCAGTCTGCCCCTTTCTTTACCCCATTGGAATTTAGTCCTATGCTTTATGTTTTAAGCCATCAATCCTTTAGTAGAGTGGCCAAATGAGTGGCTGTATGGCTACTTTGGTTGAATTGCTGGTAGGGAGCTGCCTGGCAGAAAGGCAAAAAGCCAACTACCTGAATTTGCCATCACTTCAGAAATTCAGATTCTTCTCTGGAGATTCTGGTTCAGTACGTCTATGGTGAGATTAGGAAACATATACTTAACAAGTTCCTTTGGTGGTTTTTATGGTTAAGCTGACTTTGTAAGCCAAAATCTCACCATCTGACTTGGAAATACTATGACTTAGTTACTGAGAAGACCATGTTGAAAGGTAGTGGGTGATGATTGCTATTGAAAAACAGGCAAAAGTCCTTCAACAGTCAGTCCTTTTTTTCTTGATAATGTCCATCTTGGTTTCCAAAAACTGCACTTTTATGGATTCATTAATTTTATGTTTCTGTCATCTTTGTAGTTAGCATGAATAAGTTTAGAGTGATGAACCATTGTTCAGTGCCTGTGTAAAGAATAATTTTGAGTAAAATTTGTCCCTCTCTCTACCCCTCATTCGTCCTTCTCTCATTCCCTTTTACTCCTCCATTCTCTTTAACCATATAGAATACAGTGAAAAAAATGTATTAGAAATATTTCCACTTAGTAAGCATGGCATTTTGGGAAAGGGCATGTTTTGTCATACGAAACTAAGGACTATGGAACTTTTAAAAATTTATAAGCATTTGAAATTATTGGAAGGTTGATTCTCATTACAGCTAGAAAGAACTAAGAATTTAAGATTCAATATAATTAACATTGAAGTAGGCAATTCTAGGGTTGTCCTAATGGGGGTGTCATGAAGAAGAAAAATAAAGCAATATATAGTATTTCTTCTATATAGCATACATTTATTTTGAGTGGAAGAAAATAAAAATCTTTCCAACTCTTAGGTTCAGAGTACTAGAATATTCTGCTTTGAATAGAAAAATCAGTGGTTTATGTCTCTGAGGACAGCACTTAAGGATTAAGGTGTTTAATACTGTAAAACCTTACTAACAGAATAACTTCAGGCACACATTAAAATTTTTAATATGCTATTCTGAATCACAGCCTATTTTAAAGTAAATGCAGCTTCATTAAAGTATAGATAGCATTTTGAACAAGTTTGACTGTTTTTCCAGCTAGAAGTCCTTCCAGACCTGCCTTAATAGATAAAAGTGATTTATAATGAGAATTTATCACACTGTTATGATTGTGTGGCATGCAATGCTAGATGAGTTTGTTCTCTCTTAATTAAGGTAAACATTTTTCTTATGGTCTTTTTGTCCGTAATTTGCTCATTAGTCTCTTTCTTCCTAGACTGGCAAAGTTGTAAATGTGGGTGAAAATTGTTTAAAGTTTTTATGCCAAATTCCAAATAAATGTGGCCAGCATTAGTGAAGCTTTATTGTCTTTTGTTCTGGGAAGTTGTCATCTTACAGAGTTGAAGTGATAGAAACTGTTTCTTTTATGACTATTCAGGATGCCCCAGAATGATCAGGAATGAGAGGTGTGGCTAAATTGCTTGATGTTTCCTAGTTTCGAGGCGATTTGGCACCAAGTTTGGCTGTTCTCTTCCTCCTGGAATAAACAAGAGGATCATCAAAATTAGGTTTTATTATTTTTGGTTGCATTCCATCAGAACAAGTGATATGTAATAGGAAATCTTAGGTTGAGAAAAATTGAAGACTGTTCATTTTATTTTTTCCAGAGGAAAATGTTGAATGTATGTACACTTTTGTTGAGTATTCACATTGAACTAGTTGAGGCTTTTAACACTGTACTGCTCAAATGGGGCAGAGAACAGAGAAGAGGCATGGCATGGTGTGCCATGCTACAGTGTTTCCAGTGGTGAGTTAGTGTCTCAAAAATTATTTTAGTCATCACAACCAGCATATAAAAAAATACCACTAGATTAGAAAAGAACAGAGTGTAAGAGTATTGTTTTATGTCATATATGTCACTATTTACATGTATATATAAACATATAAATATTACTAGCTCATGGTGTAAAATGAGTGACAAAGACAGGTTGGAGAATGCTGTTCTAAGTGATCAGTTACCCAAAGGGTAAAGAGTATCCTTAGCACTGTAACCAGTACATAGTTGGCACTCAGTAAGTATTTGCAGATTTTCTGATACCTCGTTCAGCTCAGTCATGGTTAAAGTGAAACCACTGGTAGAGATGGAGTTGTAAGCCACTAAGCTGTGGTGTGTAGTAGAAAGGTTTAAAATCATGGCCTTTACACAGGAGTGGCATTTACTATTATGAAAAATGCTAATAATGTCTTTCCTATAGATCTTTTAAGTGAATGAATGTGACATAATTTTTGGCTGACACCAGTGTGTCTAAAGCTCCTTTCAGTGGTTTTGAGTAGTAAAAGGAAACTTCAGGGAAACGATGAAATGACCTCATCTTTGTCATTCATGGGGCACCTGAATGAAACTCTCTGCCTTTCCTAGTAAGCTTGTAAATGAAACTTAACAAGATGCAGCCTCCTGGTTGTCTTCCAGCCAGAGTTGTTTTTGTTGTGGCTGCTTTATTTATAAAAAAAAATTTTTTAACATTTACTTATTTTTGAGAGACAGAGCGCAAGTAGGGTAGGGGCAGAGAGAGAGGGAGACACAGAATCTAAAGCAGGCTTCAGACTGCAGGCTCCACAGTGTCAGCACAGAGCCAGAAGTCAGGCTCGAATGCATTGACGGCGAGATCATGACCTGAGCCGAAGTCAGATGCTTAACTGACTGAGCCACCCAGGCGCCTCTGTTGTGGCTGTTTTAGTTAGTGTTTGGTTACATAATTGACATATCACCAATAATATTGAATACTACTGTTTGTTGAGACTGGCTGGGGCCACATACTGTGCTGAATATTCTATATATATAATCTTATTTAATGATCAGAGCAATCTATGACTTCGATGGTGATATTTTCAGTTTATAGGTAAACAAACTAAAGCACATGAAATAGAATAACTTGCCCAAGGTTTTATGTTTAGTAGGTAGCAGACCCCAAACTTGAACTCAGGTCTATTTTCAGAGCCCAAATCCACCTCGGTGAGAGTGTACCTTTCTTAATACCTTTCCTTATTCCAGGGTTTTCTTAGATATAGTATTCCTTCGGTGACCATTGCCATGTACAACTGATTATAATTAGTACTGATAATAATCAGTTTCATAATGCCTCAATCCTTGGGAATTACAGTAATTTGAAAGTAGGCTAAATTAGGCATATCCTTACTCTTGTAGATAACATCTCCTGTTTTTCAGGAGGAGTTAGATTTAACAGTTAAGAAAAACATGAAACCATTCATAACTGTATACATATTTTAAAAATGCCTGCTTCTGAATTTTATCTTTATATTTCATATCTTCATGTGTTGTTTCATTAGGAAGAGACTTTTTGATTTGTCAATAAACTAAAACAACTTCTAAGATGAACTTAAAAGGAAAATAATCTCAGAACATGTTATAAATTCCTTGGAGGATTTTTGCTTGCTTTTTTGCTTTTCAGTCTTCAATAGCAGTTTCTTTGACCTGCTCAGTAGCCATTGTATTTCTGCCGGGGAGAAAGATTTTGTATTTAACATATTTGTATATATTGTTAATGCAACTGATCGTCAGTTGGTCAATGATAACTGGGAACCAAGAGTAGGAATTCATCCAAAGAACTAGATAAGTTGTATGCGGTGTACTAATAGTCACTCTGGTTAGAGAGAAGTACATCTCTTTCTACATGAATGACCCTATTTGTAGACAGTGCCAAACATGCAACTTTGAAATCCTTTCTGAATATGACATGTGCTCACACACACAGACACACAACACAAACACTTATGTGTGCGTGCACACACACACACACACACACAGTCCTGCAAGTGAAATGATTTATGCAGTGTGATACATTATCATAACTGAAGGCCCAAGTTTGGGTTCATATCTTGACCTCTCACTGGCTCCTCTTTCTTCCCTTCTGCAGCCCCCAAGAGTTGGCTTACTCATTCATCTCATAAATGCTACAGGCTAGCTGCTGCGTCCAGTCTCTCCTCTCTCTCCTATACCAGGGCCACAGAGGAAGGTGGTTTTAGCTTTTCAGTTGTTCTCTAAGCCTGAAATAAGCAAACATATCTGGAAAAATTTTTAAAAAGATTTCTAATTAATTAGGAAACAAATTTGGAGTGGAATGGAGAGGTGAGAAAGTAAGTAGGAAAAGTGAAAGCATCAAGAGAATGAGAACACATGCCAGAGACAGGGAGAAAATACTTGCACAGGCCCTATATGACAAAAGAACTATTACCCAAAATATACAAAGAGCTTCTAAAACTCAACAATAAGGAAATGAACAACCAATTAAAAAATAAGCAAAAGACCTGAACAGACACCTCACCAAAGAAGATGTACAGATAGCAAATAAGGTTATGAAAAAATGTTCCACATCATGTTTTTAGGGAATTGCAAATTAAAATAATGTGATACTACTATGCACATTATTAGAATGGCCTAAATTCAAAGCACTAATAACACCACATGCTGGCCAGAATGTGGAGCAACAGAAACTCTCATTTCTTGCTGGTAGAAATATAAAATGGTACAGCCACTTCGGAAGAAGGGTTGGCAGTTTCTTAACAAAACTAAACATATTCTTTACGTAGCAATTGCAGTCCTTGATATTTCACTAAATGAGTTGAAAACTTATGTTCACACAAAATTACACACAGATGTTTATAGCAGCTTTATTCATAATCACCAAACTTGAAAACAATTAAGATGTCCTTCAGTAGGTGAATGGATAAGTAAACTGTGGTACATCCAGACAAAGGAATATTACTCAGCACTAAAAAGATGAACTATCAAGCCATGAAAAGACATAGAGAAACCTTAAATGCATATTACTAAGTGAAAGAAGCCAGTGCTCATACTGTGTGATTCCAACTATATGACATTCTGGAAAAAGCAAAACTATGGAGATAGTGAAAAGATTAGTGATCACTAGGGGCTTGAGGGAAAGGAAGGGTGAATGGGCAGAGCACAGAGGATTTTGTAGGGCAGTGAAACTATTCTTTGTGATCTAAAATGGTATGTGTGTATATGTGTGTGTGTGTGTGTGTGTGTGTGTGTGTGTGTGTGTTTGCATGTGTGTCTCTCTATATGTGTATGTATGTATTTTTTGAAACCCTTAGAATAGTGAATAGTTTTTTTTTAATTTTATTTAAATTCTAATTAACATATAATGTCATATTGGTTTTAGCAGTAGAATTTAGTGATTCATCACTTACATACAACACCCAGTACTCAACACAAGTGCCCCCTTAATGCCTAGAATATGTTTCGATGTCAATATGATATTGGTGGTGGGAAAGGTGGTGCCCGTGTGTGGGGAGGAACATATGGAAACTCTCTGTACTTTCCACTCAGTTTTTCTCTGAACCTGAGATTTCTCTAAAAATTAAAGTGTATTTTACAAAAAAAAAATAGTCCTAGATCCTGGGCACAACACTTTAATCAGCATTTTAAAGTATATTACATGAAAAGATAATGTTACAGGAATCCCTGGTAACTCCTTAAGTGTGAGCTTAAAAGGACCATAAAATCTCTGAAGAACCAATGAAAAGTTTTATGAAATTAAGAATGAAAGAAAGATGGTTAGGGGTGTCTATGTGGCTCAGTTGGTTAAGTGTCTGACTCTTGATTTTGACTCAGGTTGTGATCTCATGGTTTGACAGTTTGAGCCCCATATTGGGCTATGCACTGTGCTTGGGATTCTCTCTCTCAAGAAAGAAAGATGGTTAAAGAGTGAATCCCACTCTGTTATTCCTCGAAAGGTGACTGGAGCCAAATCTTGATCTTCCATCTCTCACCTGCCTCTGTGACCGCTGTCTTTCTTTTTGGGATATCGTCCTCTCCCTGTCTTCCTTTTTTTCTTGAACAGATGTTTTTAAGTCCCTTTCCTTTAGTGAAGAAAGTACCATCCCAGGATTCCATCTGCAGTTCTTTCTTCTGTTAAATCCTGTGAGGAAGAAGGATGAAAATACTTTGCCTACCTTATAATAGGCATTGTGCTAGGTGTGTTATCTGTATCTCTTAATCCTTATAATAACCCACATGAACAACTGTTATCCTCAGTATACACATTAGTGAGTGATGTGGAGAGATGATATAACTTCTTGAAGGTCATAGAGTTTGAAGTGATGGAAGTAGCATATAACCTTTGATTTAAAGATCAAGGTGTTTTCTGTCAGTCCATAGCATGCACATAGGTTGCTAAAGGAGGAGTGTTTGGTCACTAAAGGAAGGGATATTCACCAACACATTCATTTAAGAAAACTCAGAATTTTTTTTAAACTTACTTACTATTTATTTATTTATGTTTTTAATTTACATCCAAGTTAGCATATGGCGCAACAATGATTTCAGGGGTAGATTCCTTAATGCCCCTTACCCATTTAGCCCATCCCTCCTCCCACAACGCCTCCAGCAACCTTCTGTTTGCTCTCCGTATTTAAGAGTCTCTTATGTTTTGTCCCTCTCCCTGTTTTTATCTTATTTTTGCTCTCCTTCCCTCATGTTCATCTGTTTTGTATGTTAAATTCCTCATATGAGTGAAGTCATATGATATTTGTCTTTCTCTGACTAATTTCACTTAGCATAATACCCTCTAGTTCCATCCACATAGTTGCAAATGGCAAGATTTCATTCCTTTTGATTGCCGAGTAATACTCCATTGTATATATATACCGCATCTTCTTTATCCATCCATCCATCAATAGACATTTGGGCTCTTTCTGTACTTTGGCTATTGTTGATAGTGCTGCTATAAACATTGAGGTGCATGTGCCCCTTTGAAACAGTACACCTGTATCCCTTGCATAAATAACTAATAGTGCAATTGCTGGGTCATAGGGTAGTCTATTTTTAATTTTTTGAGAACCTCCATACTGTTTTCTAGAGTGGCTGCACCAGTTTGTATTCCCACAAGCAGTGCAAAAGAGGTCCTTTTTCTCCACATCCTCACCAACATGTGTTGCTGCCTGAGTTGTTAATGTTAGCCTTACTCAGAATGTTTCTTAATTAGCTTCAAGAAGAAAGCAATCCTAACTCCTTATCCTCATTTTAGAAGCTTACTGGATGTCCATCTTTTTAAAACTTTCAATCTAGATTTATTTTAATCATTTTTTGTGCTGTTTTGCATCATCTTTCTTTCCTTTTCTCCTCTTTTTAAATCCATTAATGGTTTTACCCAAATTTATACTTTTTTTTTTTTTTCTGGAGTATTGGTTATCAACCTAGCATAATTTTATCCCCCAAGATACATTTGGGAATATCTAGAGATATTTCTGGTGTCACAATTTGGAGGTGGTGTTATTGGCTTCTGATAGGCAGAGCCAGGGATTATGCTAAACATCTACAATGCACCAGACAGTTCTCACAAGAGTAATCTGGTACAAAATGTCAATGTGTGAGGTTGAGAAACACTGAGCTGGAAGAGCAGGCTTGACATCAGGGGACTGCTGTGTGCATAACACTGGATTCTTAGCACATTTCAGGAAGCTCAGTGCATGTGTAACTGGTTTCCTTTTACAGCACTAGAGATAGGATAGTCACCCCTAAAGGTTCAGTGCACATATGTAACATAGGTGAACTGACAGAATTCCAGTGAAAGATAAAGCATGGTCATGGTTAGGTTGGCAGGTGTACACATTTGGAAAGTCACTTGGCAGTCAGTTTTTAATTATATAGTTTGTACATCTTTAACTGCTTGTTTATTCTCCATGAATGTTTTAAACAGCATCCCCAGTTGTGCCTTCTGGCTCCACTGCTGTGGGGATGGATCTAGTTCTTGCTTGCCTGTTCTTGCTTGCTCTTTTCTGGAATGTGTAGCTATGATGTTGTGATGGTGTCTGAGACTTGTGACTGTATTTGAACACCCTGATGGTGCACTTGCAGACATCATGACCTAACCATGTGGCATTTTTCATTGACTAAAGGAAATACCTTAAATCATGATGGCATCCTCATTTCTTCAAATGGCCTTTTTATGCCATTATGGCATGGTTTGAGGTTTACTATAACTCTTTTTATAAACATGTTTTATACAACTATACTAACAGACATTTTTATCAAAAGATATTAGAGAGATTTCAGGAATGAAGAGTTACATTCTCTTTATATCTTGTTGCCAAAAATTACTCTTAAAGCAAAATAAGTCCTGCCTGAAATAAAAATAAAATGAGAACACAGCATATGTATGTTTTGGGCTGTTTGGTCTATGCAAATAGTGATTTTATTACTTTATGAAAATGGGTTCACTTTATACAGGTATACATTTCTGCAATTGGATTTTTCCTCTTAAAAAGTAATAGAACATCTTCCATAAAGCACAAGTAAAGAAATACCATTGGGTGTGTGTGGGTAAAGATATATCAATAGTATATTTTGACAAATCTGTTTTGATGGACATTGGGTTTTTTCTTTTTCTACAGTGAATGTCAAATGTATTGGTCTACTTGTACAAGGTTTTCCATTGCAAACATTCTTACAAGTAGAATTTTTAAGTCACAGGTAATGAACAACTTTAATATTTTTTTACAGTTGCCACCTTTTCCTCCAAATGATTGTTGAACTCCTGACAGGCAAGGTCTGGATTCTGGAAAGGGAAGATTCTTACCTCCCATCTTTGTGACCATCCTTGGCCAGCCTTGATAGTGTAAAATATGGTGTCTTCTGTGCTTCCTTAATTAATAGAAAAGCTGTGCATTTTTTCATGTGTTCATGGGACACTTATTTGTACTACTATGTGGATCATTTTTCTTAACCTTGGTTTATTAATATCCTTTCCCTATTCTAGTTAGTTTTTCATCTTTTTGGCTAATGAAATAATTTTTTAAAATGAATTTTTTTTCTTTAATTTTTTGTATTCAGAAGTTTAAGATTGTTAATGCTTCTCTCTAATTTTAGTATAGACACCTCATTTCTTACCATTAATATTTATTTATGAGTAATTTGTGGATCATTTCTATTTCAAACTAGAAAGAAATGAATTGACCTTAAATAGTAATAATGTATTAATTTTTGAAGGATTGTAGAAAAGTATGCATTAACTTTTAGGACATTGGATTTACAAAGTAAACTATTTAAAGTTTATTTTGAGAGAGAGAGAGAGCACAAGTGCGTGCTCAAGTGGTGGAGGGACAGAGAGAGAGAGGGGGAGAGAGGGGGAGAGAGAGGGGGGAGAGAGAGAGAGAGCGAGAGAGAGAGAGAGAGAGAGCGAGCGCATCCCAAGCAGGCTTTGCGCAGTGCAGGCCCGAACCCAGGAACCATGAGATCATGACCTGAGCCAAAGTCAGATGCCTAACCAACTGAGCCACCCAGGCACCCACAAAGTAAACTATTGAAAGATTATATCTTCAGTATTAGCAGTATGGAAATTTAATATGCACATATACATATATATGTATCTGTGTATGTTTATGTGGCAGATGAGAAATACTTAATTCAGTGATTCTTATATAATGTTATAAATTGTTTGACTTTATTTCTGTGTATTGGGCTTTGGTTTTGTATATTAGAAGTTTCTGAAAATTTTTCTTTCCTCTCATAGTCAAGGGAAGGTTGTGTTCTGTTTCTACACATTTCTATAGTGTATCCGTAAAAAAGAGTATTTAGGTTTTGGAATAATTTACTTCCTCTTCAACACTCAGCTTACTTAAGAAAATAAAAACCACTTTTGTGTATTCCAGAAGTACCCTTTTCCTTTCTTAGTCTGATCCAAGCTCTTTCTCAAATCTGACCCAGCACCGAAGGCCTGATTTATTTCATTTACCTTGGAGGTATATGTGAATTTAGGAAAGTGAGGGAGAAGAAAGGAAAGAGGACTTTCAGTCCAAATATAAATATTTGAAATCAAGCAGTATGTCCCTGTTTCCTTTGTTTTCACCATCAAATGCATATATACTACTCTAACCCTCTTCTGTTTTCTCCTTAGGTCAGTGACTAATTGAGTTTTTACATTATAAATTATGTAACAGTCTCTCTTTCCACACCTACAAAATGTAATATCTACATAGTCAAGGCTTGAAAATTCATTAAATTCCGTTGCAAAATATTTTTTAGTTTTGAGTAAAGTTTGTTTCGGCAACACTGACTTTACATTCTGTTTCCCAATCCATTATGCCATCTCACACCTTTATATATGGTGTGTCTGCTGCAGAAGGGCATCCTCCACCCATCTTTTTCCAGGTGATCAACTCCTAGTCACTTTTCTACATCCTTCTCAGATGACATGTCTTCCTGGAAAGCTTCACTCACCCTCCAGATGGAGTTTAATACTCTGTTCCCTGCACTAACTCAATACCTTCTACATATTTAGATTTTGGCACTTTTTGTGCTTGTGTTGTGTCAGCCTAGATATTTGTCTTTCCTTCTGGACTGTGAGCTCATAGACCCGTGTCCAAGGCCAAGATGTCTTATTCCCTTCCATGTGCATGGTGCCTGCCAGGAAGGTGGAGTTAAACATTATAAGTTAAAGCTAGCATTATCATTTAAGTTTAGAATAAATTTGAAATTAATTCAACAATGATTTAAGTCATTCTGGTATCTTTTGAATAACCTGTGAGAAAGTGAAAAATGACTCTGGCAGCTAGGCCACAGTGTTCCCAATTGAACATAAATGCCTCTCACAGAGTATAAATAATCACACAAGGCTACTTCCTTGAGTATACATGAAGCAAGGTGGAGACAAGGACACTGAACCCAAAGAAGTAATTAAACATCCTTCTCTTATAAGTGATTGCTGTTGCTTTACCAATGATGACTCCACCTCAACTTCAATCCTCTGTCTTCTAGATTAAATTTGCCAAGATAATGAATTGCCCCTACTTCCTGATAGCTTCCATTCCAAACCTGGCCTCTACTTTCCTAGGCTATCTGTGGAATCACCCAGAACGAATCTAAATTCTGCAATAAGCTTCTTGCAGTTTCCTCTTAAGATGCCCCAGTTCCTTTGGTGAACTCTTCCTCTTGCTGCAGCAAGCTAAAGAAAGCTTGTTTTATTTACTACAAATGTGTTCCTGGTGGTATTTGGCTAGTGGGCACTCTAGTGAGTGTTGGTGGAACTTAAGAAAGAAGTATTGATCTCAGTTTCTGCCTGTTGGATACTTAGAGTTTGGCCAGGGCTTCCTGCCCTACTCACTTTAAACATTTTTTTTAAATAGTATTGTTTGACATCAGGACTAGAGTAGTTCACAGGAGGAAGAGAGTGCAAGCCACAGCCAAAGAAACTCTTCAGGAGTTGATAGTTCCTAGTATGGGTCTCAAAAGGATGGGTAGGGGTGGGGCATTCTGTATAGGAAAGGCTCAAAGCTTAGAGGGATCATTGTTTGATGGAGGAAGGGAACAGGCTGTTTGGTGAAAGGGAGAAAGTTGGAAAGTTGGTGACCTGTAAGGTTGGACTGGTGGGGGCAGGTCAGTGAGGGCCATGACCTCATGAGAACCTCATCCATTGTGTAGACAGTGGGGAGCCTGGGGTAGGGGTGGTCACAGAAGGTAATTGATAGCTGTCATGGGAATGGGGTAAAGACTGGAAGATAAGTATAGTAGATTGTATTTAGATCATATTTGGTGATGGTGCAATCAAGGAGATTTATTAAAAAGTGCACAGCAGGACGTGGTGGCTGGACAAAAACAAGGAGTTCGCTGCTGTAGCAGATGCTGTTGATACGCTTTTTGCCCATCCCTGAGTTTGCTGGGGGTGGGCATTTCCCATTCACATTGACAGCTTCCCACTCTAAGTGCTGGGTCCCTAAGCCTCTCCACCAGAGCACTTCGTGCACCACTGTGGGAGCTTCCTCTTCTAGTTCAGAGCAGCCTAGAAGTGCGGGTGCTGCTGCTGGCAAGTGAACTCTCCCAGGGACAGCCTTCAGCCAGTGAAGGACTGGAGTCAGAAAACGAATGTTCACTTCCCCCTTTTGTCTGTGGGACAGTTGTGAAGTACATTACTCATGTCTCCTCAGAATCCCCCAGGGGGATTGAGTCCCAGTAGTGACTGCTCCATACCACTCCCTTCACTGGCTTTCCTGTCTCTTCAGTCATATTTTCCTTTCTTCCTAACTGGTGCTCCCTGGGATCACCTCCCAAGTAAACTATCTCAAGTAATACACGCTAACCCAAGTCCTTGTCTCAGTGTCTTTTGCGGGGAAACCCACACTAAGATATGTCTCCTGGATGATTGGGATAATCATTATGCTGTGACAAATGGAGTCGGTATCCTTTCCATTGTTAATTAACGACACTGTTTAGTGAAAAAATGACTGCAGTCATCCCAAGTGTACTTTATATGTCAGTGCAGAAATATGGCAAAAATGATTTAGAGTTCACGGCTCATTCTGAGAAAAAATAATGCTCCAAACCATCTGCAAAAGTATTAAAATGATCCCAAGTGTAACATAGGCACTTGAAGCAGTTTCCAGGCACATTAGATTGTTGTCGACGAAAGGAAAAATGTATACCAAAGGGAGAAGCAAGAAGAGAGAAAAGGTCTGAGAACTCATGATTCTGGCAGGTCAGGGAGAAGAATGTCAGTGGGTAAGCAGGGCAGGAGCCCTGGCTCCCTCACCTGGGTATGATCCAGGTGGTTTAAGGATCCCAGGCCATTGGCAGCTATACTGTGATTCTTGCCTGGTTAGGGGAGCATTGATTATTGATCACAGGGGAAAGAACCCAGCCATAGGCCTATTTCTGTCCACTTGTACTCTCCTGAAACTCATGGTGATTTGCGCCAAGTTAGGAAAAATATTTCCGTTACTAACAATATAGTTGTTAAGTGTGCTCTGTGGGGATTCTGAAATATTTACTTGACAGTAATAAGCATTAGAATTTCATTCTTTTCCTATTTTTCCTCATGATCACATTAGCATCAAAATATTTTAAAAGTCAGCACTTGATGGAGTTTTATAGATAAATGGCACAAAAATTGCTTATAACTAAAGGAAGCCGTGTATCCATCTGGTTTCCATGAATAATCATACCTGTGTTCTTCAGCATTTGGAACTGATGCCTGACTATAAATATGCCCACACAGGGGTGGTCCTGTCCATTACATTCTCTGAGGAAATGAAGCCATGGCTTTCTGGAGCCTTGTGTTGTATGTGAAACTTTATTCTAGAAGGGAAAGAATAGTGTTTCTTGTTTATTTTTCCTTCTAAAATCTATTAGAGATTCTTAATTCTGTTGAAACAAGTTTAAAACATGTATTTTTTGTTCATTTAATTTTGGAGAGTTCTTAGGTATTATTTATAGTCTCATCCATCATTTGAATTAAAAGGAATAAAATAAACTTACTTGAATTCTTTTTAGGAGCACATTCTTTAAAAAATCAGAAAAAGTACACCTCCATTGTAGAAAACATCATATGCAGGAAATCAAATTAAACTCATGGTCACGTTAATGACCATTGAGGGAACAACAGAATCTAGAAAGGAATAGGCAGCAACTGATATTTAGGGGTGCCTGTCTATGAAAGAAAATGTTAACAGATGGAGTGGTTGCTTGAAACCGTTGTGAAGTAAGTTTACTTTTATTTTCCTGTTTCTTATTCATATTCTTTTATAAGAATAAAAGTTACTTGAGTGAATTAAGTGGAGAAAGTATAGAGAATGAGAAAATAGGGCAGAGCTTAGTATCGAGTTACCTCTTGCAGGGTGGATACAGGCTTTAACAGGTGTTGGGGCTGGGTCAATTAGCCCTGGGCTGTTGACCTCACTTTGTGGGTCCTTCTACTGGCACTGTGCTCATTTTAGTGAAATAACTCCGATTTCAATTTCTGATTTCTATAGTCCCCATTGGACTCTGCCAGGTATGCTCATGGATTTAATGACTGAGGTCACTGATTCGGCCAGGTACACATTCAGTAGAATGCTTGGCTTATATAGCATGTACTACATAAAATGTTTATTAAACTGGTTTGAACATATATTCCTGATTTGGTGAGAAGAAAGAAGAGTAGTAATTATGATAGATTTAAGGTAAAGGGGAGAAAACTGAGTGTAACTTTCCTTACTTTGATTAGTCTATTTGGAAATAAAGTTATCTCCTAGGAGTATAGGGGGTTGGTTTGGAGACTTGAAGAAACTAGGAGAGATTCAGAACAGCTGCTTATGTAAAATGCAATAGAAATGATTAAAAAAAACTTGTCAAGCCAAATTAGTATCCAGCTGAGTCTGCATAATATGACTTTGTAGTCAGATTTTTTAGAACAGTTATATGATTTTTCCAGTTCTTTGACTTATCAGCAATGGAAAACACAGGGGGAACCTATGGTGGAGGGTGATAAGATGGGTATGTCAGAAAACCAGAGAGCAGGAATTTTAGGGCATGTGGTGAGAGGGCACAATGGTTGATCTTGGAGTGTGCTGGCACAGGGAACTTTGAAGCCAGCAGGGAAGGTGGAGAGAGGCAGGGAACTGGGAGTCATACCAACCTAAAGAATTTACAGGGTTGAAGAGTATTCAAGAGTTGCATTGGTAGGAGGTTGTGGCCACAGAAGTAAGTGTCAAGTTAGAAGTCTTAAAAGCGGAATGGTTGGGATTGTAATAAGGTCTGCTTCAAGGCTGGGTTTGTGGGTTACAAATGTATGACCAGTTTTACAATTTGGCAATTCTCAGCACCTTTAGGACGATTTAGCAAAAATAAATTGGATTCTTTAAACAAGCAATAAGAAACTTGTTAATGAGTTAAAACCAAGTAAGATGGAAACAGTTAAAATCGATATGACTCCAGTTTACTAAAATGTGATTTTAAAGCTGAGTAGCCAAGCTAGTATTCCTGTAGTAATTGACTTTCACGTATGGAAGAAAAACTTATGTAATAGCAAGCAGTGCTTTTGCTAGTCAGTTTTAAAATGTTACATGTGCAACCACCTCATAACTTATGCATGTTTTCCAGTGAGAATTACATCATAGGTCGAAAGAAAATAAATGCATCCGTGGTTCTTGAATGTTACATAATCTAGGAATTTCATGACTTCCTAGTTACATAATCTGAAGTCATTGTATAATCTCACGGCTCCTTACAAGAGGGAAAAAAGTTATACATATAGAAGTTCAATGAAATGATTGGATAAAGAAGTGTGTGTGTGTGTGTGTGTGTGTGTGTGTGTGTGTGTGTGTAATTTTGAAAATACACAAATACTTAAGTACTAGTTAGGGTTGATCTGACATCTCTTTGGCTGCTTCCCAGTGAACATGTAGGTCTCCTTTCATTTCCACAACATCAAAAGCTGTGACCTGTGTCAGCCCAAAGCTATGCACAGGATTCCTTGGGGTTACAGGGAGTGTTCTCCACCCTCTCAGCCTTTCCTTCTTTTCCTGGACTTTGACTCTGCCTGAGTAGCCATTTTTGCTCATCCTCTGAATTGGTTGAAGAGGCAGGGTCTGTTGGTGGCTTCCAAGATGTGTAGGGTTTGGCTTTCAGACTGGTAGTCCCTAGAACAGATCTGCCCAAAGCCATGGCTGCCTCTGTTCTGGTGAGGCAGATGGTGTACCTTCAGGTTTTTTATTCTTTTATACCTCCAGTTACTCATCATCGGATCCAGCCTCCCTTGAGAAGGATTTTCAAGAGATGAGGGCAGTACAGAGTCTCTGAGGATCTTGTTGTCTGTCTGGACTGTCTGTCTCTCTTCCTTTACTGCCTAGAGTCTCATTTGAACTCAGAATTCTGTCTGATGCAGGTGTAAGCTGCAGTACACTGAAACTCCCTTTGAAATACAAATATACTTTGCTCAAATCTCTCCCCATTTGCACTGAGAATTGGAGTCTTTTATAGCAATTTGGTGAGGATAGGTTTTGGGACACTTTCAAGTAGTCACTTCTTATGTAAAGTGTGGCTTAATTTCCTGTCCTGTACCTGTTACTATGTATTAAAGACAAGGACACAGCCTTTTCTTTTGGGTTTTCTTCTTGCAAACATCAACCATACAAGACGTGCATTTGTGGCTGACATAAATGTGTGCAGCAGCAAGCGATTTTGCTTAGCCTGCTCTTTCTGTCTGAGACTTTTTCTGGCAGCCCCACCCTACTGTAGTCCCCCGACTCCAGGCTATGCCCCTGTGTAATTCAGCAGACATTTAAAAACATCAAATTATCTCTCTACCTTCATTTTGTCTCAGGTCCCTATTTGGGCTTCTTTGAAGTATAGATCATCTGTTCTAGGTCCTAGCTTGTGAAATGATCTTCTCTCTCATTTGCCAGTCTTTAAAAGGAGCAAGGTGGAAATGTATTCTGTCACTGGTATGAGCACATCATATAAGAAAGGCAGGATAAAGCTATTTTTGGAATTAAGTAACATGTGTTTGTGTTTGTATATTTGCTTGTTTTGCCTTTACAAATCCACATGATTCTTGAATCTTTTACATTGTGGACCTGTGGTCCTCTGTCTAATCCAAGGTGCCTTCCTGGCTACCTCAGGTTTGTTAGCCTGGATTGCTACTCTTAATACAATAAATGTGGCACTGTTTGAGGAGACATTCTATATAGGCTCTTGGCTTTTCAGAAACATGTTTTTAGGGAAAAGTTAGTAAAAAAAAATTTATACTGTAAGTTATTGAGGACTTGCCGTGTTTCAACTGATGTTTCTTAACAACTGTGGGGAATGGTTGCACACTCTGCATTAAAAATGCTCTTTATATTTGGGGATGCCAAGACCAACTGTAATGTCAATGTTAGTGTTATTTTTACTTCTAAAATTTAATTACTTAAAAATTTCTACTATTTTTTCATATCCACAAAGGATTAGAATCTGTTCCTTGTGTAATATAATTTTAATTAGACTGAAAATTTACTAGTTTGACCACTCTTCCCTTCCCATTAAAATTAAGTCTTTGCAGACTTAGTTGGGAAGCATTAGAAATAAAATGAGATCAGTTGACAAGCATGTCTATTTTCATCTAGATAGGACTATGTTAATGTGTTGAATCTTTTAACCTGTTTCAATAATACTAATATTAATAATAAAGTCAAAAAAATAACCGCTATCACTGATTGGACACCTACCAAATCAAGCATTGGATTATGTGAGTTTTATAATTTATCTGACTCTTACAAATAATAATTCTCTGGAGTGAGCATCTCAGCTGCAGAAACAGAGGCTCAGAGAACTTTGTATGGTTATACAACTTCAGGTTCCCTGACAGGGATTTGCAGTTACTCTTCGTTTGGCTGGGTAGTTCATCCTCTTCTACAGTGCTTAGAGCTTGTGGACTAGAACCCTGGACCTGATGTGTACTCAGATAACACTTGCATATGTTGAGCACTTTAATAGTTTAAATCTTTCTGATTTAGCAGATAATGTTTTTATCACATGTCATATGCAGATGTGCAGCCCCCATCCGTCCTGTGTCTAATATTTACACACTGGAATTAACTGATTGCATTTTCTTTTGGAACAACTGGAATTGTCCTCTCTCCCACTTTATGTATGTATGTATGTATGTATGTATGTATGTATTTAGGTTGTCCTCTTAAAAATACACATCTATTATCAGGGAATGTTCTGCAGTTACTTTTTAAGGTTGAATAACTCAGTTGATGGTAAATATCTTTTTGTCTGTGAACAAAGGAACAAATTTCCCCGGCAGAGAAAATCAGATCTTCAGGCTATTGTTATGTAAAATGATACTTTTTCCTCCTAGAATTTGGCAGAATTGAATCTAGGAGGAAAAAAGTATGTGTGTGGGTGGGATATGGAGGAAATCTGAAGAAGCTGACTGAGAAATGTAAGCAATTGATTAAAAAAGCAAGTCTAAATGCTAATCTTAAAAAGCTTTACAACTGTATCTCACTAATGTTAATGTTGGCCTTTAAAAGATGATAGAATTTGGTGTTCTTTTGTTATAAAACCCCACTGAATTTTACAGACAGAAAATGGAATTTTCTATGGGATAGTAACAAAATATTATAAACATGATTAAAATGCTATATTCTGGCTATATTATATGCATTTACTTCTCCTTAAAAAGCTTAATGCCTAAGTGTCCAAAGTTTAGCCAGATAGATAGTGGTTTTCATACTTTAGAATTGCAAGAGGATTCATAGCAAAGTTCTGTTAATTTCATCCTGAGAATCTTTAAAAAAACAGATTTATATTCATTTAGCACACCTGAGTCATACCATTTAATAAGTTCTTAATCAACAAACTATTAATGTATAAGGAGATTAGATAATCATGATGTAGCTAAAATAAGGATAACCTATAATTCTCATTTTTATGAATCACTGAAAATAAGACTTTGTGAAACAACCACCAGTCCTTGAAGTAGTGCCTTGTGCAGAATAGTTGTTCAGAATGTTTTTCGTGTGTAAATGAATGAGAACGTGTGTGATTGATGCCTGGATCATTGAGTTGACGTATGAATCCATGAGCTTAACACCACCTTTTGCTACGATTACAATTTCTTGTGATTCTAATATGCAACAAACTATCCTTCTTCTCTTCCTTGTCTCTTTATTCTGGTATATTTAGATTCATGCTGATAGAACATGTTGGCTTAAAACTAGAATGATAATCCCAGGCCTAAAATCCAGATACACTTTGGTGGAGATTTATGTTATGGGGGAGTGGTGTTGGTGGAATAGCCTGAAATTCGCCCAGAATCGCCTCAGCCCCCTAGACAGTCTGATGCCATAAGGTTTGGCTGGTTTCTGTGGCTTGCTGCTGATGCAGATATTAGTGCTTATTCTCTTGATGACCTGCTTTACCCACCTTTTAAGATTCAGTTAAAGCTAAATAAGTCAAAATGGCTAATTGGCCACTGAGTGTTGCGGGGTCAGTCATTCTGGCTTTGTGAATACACATCTGGCTGGCCTTGACTGTCCTGGAAAGACTTTTTTCCTGCCATAAAGATCTTTCACTGTAATACAGGTAATGGTTAGGAGCCTGATGTCTTGATCCAGAACTGCATATATTGGACTTCTGGCTTATTACTGACTAGCCATGAAACAGTGGGCTTACTGTAAACCTCTAGATTCCTCGTCTGTAAAATACGAACACAAATAATGGTTACTTCTTAGGGGATTTATATTGATGTCTGCCTTAGTAGAAACTATTCTTCCATCCATGGGAAAAGTTGTTGAGTGTTGTCACTAATCTGCACAGGGGTCTAGACAAAAATGAGGAAGATTTTAACACATAGCCAGAGCCATATTTAACTATTTGTCTGTCATTGCCTTTCATCATCTACAACTATTAGGGAGCAAACACCCTTTCTTTGTGAGTTGCCAGCTTGGCAAGGACTTTAAGTCACTGTTTCCATCCAAGTGCCAGTTTTTAATTAAACTCATCAGAGTCTGTGATCATTATGATAAAAATGTCCATTCTGGAAAAGTTTGAAAATGCTTTCTGGTTAGAATGAGATTTTTGGCATGCTTTGATTGTGGTCTTTGGCTATAAATTCTTGAAATGCTGACATAGTTGAATTTATTTTGTTTAAACGAGATTGCTAACATTTCCAAGTGTCCATATGGACTCGATAAATACTTTGCTTCTGCTTACTGTATATGTGAACTGGATGAAGAGGAATGATTATGATTTGGGGAATCCTGAACATTTTTCTTCATTTAGCTTGATGCTGAAGTGAATTGGAAATATTTCTTTGTCATCATAATTTTGGGGTTTCAAAACTGTTTGGATTTTCAGGAAATTGGTGGTAACTTTATACTAACTGAGAAAAGTGACTTAAAATTTTCAGTGAAGAGGCAAATGATCCATTTTTCATAGGAAAAACTTTTTCAAGGGAATTTGCTGCCAAGTTGTCTGCAGCGGCTTCAGGCATTATTTGACCTTCTGGCACATCAAGAGATTGTTTTCTTTGTCTAAATATTAAATAAATATTTTAGGAAGGCTGGGTAGTATATGGTATGTAGTGCAAGGGCACAAAAACAATCAGCCATGTGTATTTCCACATCTGCCAGCAGATTTGGTTTCTGTAACTGTCAGTCAAGCAGATCTTATGGAATGAATTTTCATTCCCTCATTGGTTGATACAAATTCTAGTTCTCCAGTAAATAAATCACAGTGGCCTTTCTGACAAAGGTAGACAGTGAAAAATAGTATAAGGATACAGTACCCTCACTCTTAAGCAGAAGTAAATTGCTTTTTTGTTTCCTTTATGCTATAAAAACAATTTAATAAAAGTTTCTTCTAAATATGTGTTATCTATAATGTGATGGACTATGTTCTTCTCGTGGCTGTTTTTATTTCTGACTGCAGTAGGTACTACTTGGAACACGTAGGCTCCTGTTTGGATGCCATAGTTAGGATGTGTTTTCTTCTTTTTGCTTTTGTTACTAGAAATACCCTCTCTGCCTTAGCTGCGGCCTATGTGGAGACGCCTTCAATTGCGACATGCTACACACTGTTAAGGCATTTTGATGCTAGCCAAGTTTTACAGAGCAGTTCTTACATGTGCATTTAGGACCATCTAATGAAGGGGTTAGTATTACTTGTGCTTAACAAGCATGTTTATTGAGATAGGAAAAAGAATACAAAATAAGCCTTTAAGAAAAAAAAAAAGTGCCAGCTATATCTCTGTCAACATACTGGATCACAGTCACCCTGTCAAGTAGGAATTACCACCCTCAATTATGATTGGGAAACTCTCCAACTAATAGGTGCTGGTTTTCAAAGCTGTGTCTTTTAGAATCTAAAGTCCACATACCACATCAGCCACCTGACTGGAATTCACACTGAAGTGAAATATTCAAAGTCATTAGTAAATATTGTCAGGCTGGAAAGAAATTCACAAAATTCCAGTCTGCTTCCCAAACTACACCCTTTGTACCCTT
Source organism: Panthera pardus (assembly GCF_024362965.1). NCBI lineage: Eukaryota > Metazoa > Chordata > Mammalia > Carnivora > Felidae > Panthera > Panthera pardus. The sequence goes on from NW_026526788.1 coordinate 19,990,205, forward strand.
AGGTCAGTGGATGAAGGTGGATTTTTCAAAAATACCCTACTCTTAGCCTGACCCAGGGTAGACTTGGAATCTCCTTAAGAGATTTGTTCTTCTTTCAGTGTTCCCATTTCAGGTGCCTAAGCCAGAATCTCAGGAGTTATCCTTGACCCCTCTTTCTCTCATCCCCCACATTTCATTAGGACTAATGGTTCTCCATGGTAAACATCACTGTGTGTCAGTGGCAGGAATGCCCACAGTTCAGATCTGACTCCTGTGAAAGGAAACATGGTGGGGGAGGGACAGAGGTAGGACAGGACTGGGCCAAGACCCCCAGATTATGATGCAGATTTGACAGCATCTCAGCTGGTCCAGCAAGAGCACTGGAACAAAAGTTGCCTTTACAGAATTCCCGTTTTGAGCAGAAATGATGAGATCCTAATATGCTGCTGTTCTGGGGGCTGTTAGGGAAGAGTGTGGCCTGGGCTTAAAAGTTGAGGTGAATCCTGAAGACGCTGCAGCTGGAGACAGTCCACTAGCTACCCTCTTGCAGATGTTCTACAAGTTCTTTCTTAAAGGGAGATCCGAACAGCACCCCTCAGCAGCCACCATCGCGGCTCTTAGTCTCTTCACCCACAGCCAGTAATCTGACCAGTGGGTCCCTGTTGGCATTCCATTGTAATCCATCCACTATGCTCAGACCTTTGTTTTCCTTTGATTTTTAAGAAGGTGGCTTTATTAAACAAATGCAAATAAATCAAAAAGTTGCTTCTTGTAGGGTATATCTTGAATTTGTACAGGTCATATTGAAGAAACTATCTTTGCCAGAATTATGGCTTATTTGCTAACACATTTTAGGTGACTTGTACACTGAGAAGTAAAGCCCCCAAAGTAATTAATTACAGCGTACCAAATGGTAGTAGCAACGGGGAGAAATTTTCAATAAATTTTTTCTGCTGTGAGTTTTACATTGCATAAGATATTAAAATCCCAAAGCCTTATTCAACATGAAAGGATTTCTTTGTTCTTCTTTTCTCTTTTTTATTTTTCTTTTCTGTTATAGTGTTTTCCCTAGAAAATACCTGCTTTGAATGGGATCTGTTTTATCCTCATGTAAGTCCGTATAAGAATTTTTTAATGAATACTATCTTATGCTTCTAGTATTTCCAACCTAAAGCCTGGAGCATCATAATACCTGTATGACAGCCAGGGTTGGATGACTACCAGGACACAAACTGAGGTATAGTCCTATTATATCAGAATTTCAAGGTAATTTCCTTCCCATTTTAGGTGTGTCCACCAGGCCTCATGGCTCAGGGAGAAATTCCATAGTGGGTGATTATTTCTTTTTTTCTTGTCCTCTTTTTGGAGGACAATGATGTACTTGTGTGATCTTGTCACACCTTTATTTTAAACCCTTGGGCTGAATTTCGGATGGGGCCCTGAATGAGTTGTCCTCTATCTGCCTTTCAGCCTTTCATTCCAACTCACACTAGATCCCGGAGTTGGAGAGCACTCTGTGAGGGAGTTTCTTGTGTAAGAATTTGTTTGGGGAGTGCCCTTGAGATCAATACTTTTGGGAAAGAAGGGTGGAGAAGAAAGCCTAACTGGCTAGAAGGAGAAGTCCAGCTTTCCCTTATGCCAGTGGAAGCTTTGGAGTTGGGAGGCCCTTGAGAGCTGCTCCAGGTTGAGTCGAGGGGCCAGGTATTATACCTCTGCATTGGATAGTCCGTAAATGCCCTTGGAAGGAGGCATGACCAGGCAGGGTAGATTTCTTTAGCAGAGGAAATCCACAAAAGAGGGTTACAGTTGAGGGATGTTGGCTGGCAGTACTCCCAGAAATCTTGGGGGGATGAGCCCTTCAACCCAAGATGAGCCCTTTAATCCTACAGGATCTCTTTGGCTCACCATATGTGCTTTTCTCCAGGCACACTTGACTTCTCCCTGAAGCCTCTGGGCCTTCTTGTCTGTTATTTCTTTCACTTAAACTTCTTGTTTACTATTTCCCCTTACTTTGTTTACTTAACTCCTGTTCATTGTTGAGATCCTATCTTATAGGTCTCTCCACAGGGAAGCTCTTACAATCTAAACTCTTTGTTATGCAAGCCCCAAACACCCTATATTTCTTTTCCATTTTAGTGTCCATCATATTTTCAATTATTTGTTTACTGTTTTTATTCCCTATGTGAGTACCTTAGGAGAGGGATGGTGGTAACATATCCATCCCACTGCATCCCTAAGGGGTAGTAGTACGTGGTCTATATAACAGGCACTCAACAAATACATGTTGACTCACTAAAATGGTAAGAGTATTAAAAAATTTTAAATTATTTTCTGCTTACCAAATATCCTATCATAGAAAACAATTTAAACAATATGCAGAAATCTGTGATTACTTTTCATACTTTATTCAGCACTCCATCAAGTGTAGCATGCTATTTTTTTCTTGCACTCCTTATTCTTGTGAAAGATCAAGTACCATATAACTCAGGTGAGTCATCACAGAAGTGAAAATACTGGTCAGTTTGGAGTATTTATGACTGACTAAATTTCCATAAGATATGAGAAGCACTGCAATGCTATCTTTCCATTAGAATCTCTATGATTTATTGATGCATTTTTAGAAAGTATAAACAAGCAGACATTATCTTCAAATTATCTCCATTCTTATTAAAGACTGTATGAAAATAAATATATACGTACAAAATAGTTAAATTCAAGGTCCTTGTTATGGTGTGGAATTCTTGTGTTATCAGAGGACTTAATGTTAGAAAGTGGGGGTGGACAGTAAAGTATCACCCAAACTGAGAAGGCACTTTGAAACGGGGAGCAGGCCACTCTGTACAGTTTGCTTAGAATTTTATCCAGGGTAAAAATAGAGTTTTATTACAGTGGGGATTGGACAGATGATGATATAGCTGAGAATAGAATAACTATTCTCTGCAATGTCCAAACCTTAGTCCACAGACTCTATAGAGCAATGGGACACATAGAAGATCTCATTGTAGTGAGATCACAGGGTTCACATGCACCTGAAAGAGTTTGCATGGGCCTAATTGATAGCGAATCTTTAATTAGATCTCATGGTGCCACCTGTGCATCGGGAGGGAGAAAGACTATGTTATCTCTGCCAAATTCATGGGAGGCCAAAACAGGCCACTCCCCATCCTGGCCTTGGTTGGCATTTCTAAGGTATGTATATTAATCTCCAAGGGGTGCAGAACACATACCTCAAGAGAGGTCATCAGGTGAACATGGACAAGATGGAAGGCCGAAGATGGAGCCAGTACTGTCAGCATTCTTGCACTTATTAAAGCACAGTACTCTTTGTTTACAGTTATCCAGTACTTGTCAAAGAGAAGTGAGTTGAGTAGTTCAAGGGAAATATAAATCAAAATTGTCATGTTCAGCCAGGATGAGAAACACTGATTTGGTTGAAGTGAAGAAAATACAACTGGATTTACAAAACCTTGGCTTAATATTTTCTATACTTTATTTCCAAATTCAGTTGCTGTCCAACAATTCTTACATGAACTGCAAGATTTTTCCCCTACTGTTTGTTTTTGAGATATCATAGATAAATTTTAACTTAACAGACTCCTGTGTTCTTAGAACTAATCTTCCTTATATTGAGTTTATAGGTCTATCAAAATAAATAGAAAATAGACATATATCCCCTTTAAGGAAGTTTTATACTTTATAAGGAAATAAAAATAATTCTGATAATTTCTTTTAGTACTGTAGGAGATTAGTATATTAGTCTGAGGTGAATAGCTCCTGTTAAATCCCTCTAGCTAAAGAAGGCTGCCTCTGTGAAGTTCACAATCTGAGCAAGTCTTTGGTTATTTGCTTCGAAGAGAAGTTATCCAATCAGCCTAGCTTTTTCATACTCTGTTGTAGCTTATAGAATATGCACGTGGGCCAGGGAGTCCGAAGGTCTGGATTTGGGTCCTGACCAGACAGTGTCTAGCTGAGTTCAGTTAACCTTTTTGACCAAATTCCTTGTCTGTAAAATAGGAATAATGGCTCCTATTTCATTGGGTAGCTGTAGGATTTAAATGCAGGAATCTGCAGGAAATGCCCTGAGGAGTTCTGGCACTAAGCCCCCTAGCGAATGGTAGCTATTATTATTATGACCAGTGCCTGGAAATAGCATATGTTTTTATTTCCCAATTTCAAAGTTAATTTTTGAAATGAAGGTTTATGTCCCCATTGAATTCTAAAAGTTTTGCACATGTATAAAGAAAAAATTATTACAATTTAGAAATTATATTTTGGAAACTTATGAGAGTCTTAAAATTTTTTGGCTGTTCCCTGAAACTCCTTTGACATTTAGAAGTTGTCGAGACACCATCAGGTATTTCAAAATGAGATCAAGTCTGATTCATTTGGACAAATCTGATGGTTTCTGAATTTATTTGATTATGTTGAGGATTTTGTTCCCAGTATTTCTCTGGATCGTGTGTGTGTGTGTGTGTGTGTGTGTGTGTGTGCGCGCGCGCGCGTGTGTGTATATGTGTAGAGAACAGTATGCAGTGGCTTGGATTTGGGTAAAAAAATCTCTTTAGGAGTTAATAATTTCTAAATCACTGTTTATGTCTTTTTCACTTTTATTCCTGAGTTTTAATAGCTCCCCAGCATAGAGTTGAGAACAAAATGCCATGGGAGTCCACAGGAGTGACTAACTCATTTTGGAAGACCTCATAGAAGAAGTGACATTTGGGTTGGCTTTGAAGGATGAATTGTTTGCCAGACGGAGAAGGGGATGGGTGTGGGGTGGCTTTTATAGACCAAGAAAGTAACATGTGGAAAGGCAGAGCCTTGAAAGCACACACATTTCATTAACAGAGAAACTAGTTGCTGGGACCCTAAGAGATCACACTGTGAATGCTGCCCCCAGAACTGTGCTGGAATGGCCTCAAATGGGAGAGGGTACATCAATACACTGGGAAAGGACTTGGAGCCACATTGAGAAGGGTGTGTATTCTAAGGAATTTGCTCTTTACCGGGAAGACAGTGCTCACGTTTGTACTTTAGAAGGGTTTCTGAGTGGAGAATGAGCTGAAGAGGTGAGAGAATAGATCAGATGTTGCAAGGTGTTGCTCACAAACCAGATGAGACATGAACTGTGGTGATAGGAATGGGAACAGAAGAGGTCAGGAGTGTGACACTGAGGCAATAAAATGGATTTTCAGGAGAAAGGATTTTTATTAATATGAATGGGATATATGTGGTAGAACATGAGCTTTAACCTCATGACAACCCCATGAAATAGGTTAGTATTCTGTGACTGATTTTTTTTAAGAAGAAATGTTAATACATTCCTTAAACAGGAATACTGTATTGATGGACACTGGGGCTGCTTCCATAATTTTGGCTATTATAAATATTGCTGCAACATTACTGCAACCATGCAATGCTGCAACCATAAACACACGGTACATATGTCATTTCAAATTCGTGTTCTTGTATTCTTTGGGTAAATATCCAGTAATGCAATCATTGGATCATAGGGTAGTTCTACTTTTATTTTGGGGGGAACCTTCATACTGTTTTCCACAGTGGCTGCACCAGTTTAATTCCCATTAACAGTATAGAAGGGTTCCCCTTTCTCCATATCCATACCAACACTTGTTGTTTCTTGAGCTTTTGATTTTAGCCATTCTGACAGATGTGAGGTGATATCTCACTGTGGTTTTGACAGATGGATAAAGAAGATGTGTGTGTACACACACACACACACACACACACACAAACATAGAAATATTAGTCAGCCATAAAAATGAATGAAATCTTGCTATTTGCAACAACATGTATGGATCTAGAGAGTATTGTGCTAAGCAAAATAAGCCAGTCAGTGAAAGACGAATACCATGATTTCACTCATATGTGGAACTTAAGAAACAAAACAAATGAACAAAGGAAAAAAAAAAAAAGACCAAAAAACAGACTCTTAACTATAGCAAACAAACTGATTGTTACCAGAGGAGCGGTTAGTAGGCCAATGGGGGAAATAGGTGATAGGGATTAAGAGTATCCTGTAATGATGAGCACCGAGTAATATATGGAATTGGTGAATCACTGTATTGTATCCTTGAAACTAATACACTACTGTATGTTAACTACACTAGAATTAAATTTTTAAATTTTAAAAAATGAATACAATTGGAAAAGAGTAGATTGAAGAAAATGAAATAGTTTTTGCTATAATTATATTTTTTCTCATAACCATTAATCTGATATATTTTGTGAATTCCAAGAGAACAATGTAGAATAATGGAAGTATATCTCAAAATCCATTTATTTCCTTTGCAGTGCAGAAGCTTTTTGTCTTGATGAGGTCCCAATAGTTCATTTTTGCTTTTAATTCCCTTGCCTTTGGAGATGTGTCAAGTAAGAAATTGCTGCGGCTGAGGTCAGAGAGGTTTTTTCCTGCTTTCTCCTCTAAGGCTTTGATGGTTTCCTGTCTCACATTCAGATCCTTTATCCATTTTGAGTTTATTTTTGTGAATGGTGAAAGAAAGTGGTCTAGTTTCATTCTTCTGCAGGTTGCTGTCCAGTTCTCCCAGCACCATTTGTTAAAGAGACTGTCTTTTTTTCATTGGATATTCTTTCCTGCTTTGTCAAAGATTAGTTGGCCATACTTTTGTGGGTCCACTTCTGGATACAGGAGTGCTGATGCATAGGGTCACTTGTACCACAATGTTTATAGCAGCACTTTCAACAATAGCCAAATTATGGAAAGAGCCTAGATGTCTAGATGTCCATCAACTGATGAATGGATAAAGACATTGTGGTTTATATACACATTGGAATACTACTTGGCAATGAGAAAGAATGAAATATGGCCTTTTGTAGCAACGTGAATAGAACTGGAGAGTGTTATGCTAAGGGAAATAAGTCATACGGAGAAAGACAGATACCATATGTTTTCACTCTTATGTGGATCCTGAGAAACTTAACAGAAGACCATGGGGTAGGGGAAGAGAAAAAAAAAAGTTAGGAAGGGAACCAAACCATAAGAGACTCTTAAAAACTGAGAATAAACTGAGGGTTGATGGGGGTAGGAGGGAGGGGAAAGTGGGTGGTGGGCATTGAGGAGGGCACCTGTTGGGATGAGCACTGGGTGTTGTATGGAAACCAATTTGACAATAAATTTCATATTAAAAAAACCCATTTGATTTTTAAAGAATTTTCTTAAAAGACTCATATTGAGAGAACTTTTATAACCTCACTTTAGAAACTGGGAAACTGAGGTATCTTGTCCAAGGATTTTATAGTTCATAAGAAGCCCTTTATATTTAAATCCATGCTGTTTATATTACAAGATATAGTTTCTCTACTGAAATTGTTGGGTTTAGGGCTTGAGGTTAGGAAACAAATCAAGACTAACTTAGAGGCTTTTGCTTTGATGACCACAGTTGTTGGCATTTTCAACTAAAATAGAAAATATGAATGAAGGAGCAGTTTTGTTTTTGTTTTGTATATGTGGGAATGGAATGGGTAATCATTTAAGCTTTGAACTTGTTGCAATGGAGGTACTTGGTGGAGATGTCTAGTGAGCAGTTGGGATAGCAAAAAATGAAAAGTATATTTTTGGACTTGACAGAACTGTAACTTTTTTGTTATAAAATGGGCCATTGAAATTTGGATATTCAGTTTTATTATGGCTTTAAATAAATGTTTCTAAGTTGGTGTCCAAAAATGCCAAAGTAGTCACTGTAAAGACTTTGTGGTTTTTTCTAGACACAATTTTTACTTCATGCCCAACTATTGTATTTGATTATGTGTGTGTATGTTTTATTAAAAAGCTGTCTGGAAGAAACTTTAGGAGAAAAATCTTCAATCATTTTCTTTAGAATTATACTCAGTAGCCCTTATAGAGTATTTTAAAGATTTCTTGACACCAGTAAGTGTCCATGTGAATGAATTGTTGTATCTCAGTAGTATTCTCAAGAGCTGTTCACCTCTGCCATGAGGTTAGCTATATTTAAACAAAAAACTTTTTTGCTATTAGTGTGTCTCCTACAACTTTGGTTTGATCTGCTTAAAGGTTTATACTTCAATATTATTAGATATTTGTTGGTTGAAGTTAATATTCCTTAATTTTTTGCCATCCCTTCTATTATTATTGTCATCAAGTTACTGGAGAACTAGCTATTCGATTACGAGCTTTAATCCTCTCTCCCCTCAAATGGTCAACATTATGGAAAAGTGAGGGAGATACCTGCATTCTCTAGAAAGTATAAAGTAAATGTAAGCAATGTAAATAAAATAATTATGGCAATTTAGAAGGCACTTTTGCTAGGTGGGGGTTGGTCATGGTTTTTTAGATCCTTTATTTCTTGCAGGATGAGGGCTCAAAGGGCATTCAGGTGGTGGGTATGGTGAGGGAAAGTCCGAAAGGCACACAACATATGTATGGGACTACAAACAGGCTCAGGTGGCTGGGATGCAGAGTTCATGGAATAGTGGAGTTGGGAGACAGGCTTAAAATAAGGTACCTTGGAACCATGTTGAGAAGGACTTTGTGATTTGTGATTTCTTAAGAAAATACAATCTCCAGGTGTCTCTGTGCTTCTGGGTATCACCCTTCCATGGACAAGTGGGAGGTTACTAGGCCAGTGAAACTGGAGCTGATAAAATGTGTACATATGCTTTCAACTAATTGGGAACCAGGTCTTCCCTTCTTTCCACTTGAATTTTTATTTCTCTGATACCATTTAATTTCATCATTTGGGCATCACCATCTATTCTGATGGTGATTTTCTGATAAACTTCAAGGAAAAGATGAAGTTCGCTGAATTTCTTTTAAAATACCAACAGTAATAAAACAAGGAGACAGCAGCTGTGAAAAACATATGCCACACTTCTCAGTTATGGTCTTATCATTCTAGCTTTGGTGCAGGCTCATGATGTATACTTCTGTTTCCATGGATACCTGCTAGGCAGCAGAATCCCCCAGGCTGGTATGCTCTAGTCTCAGAATTTTTCATGGAAAGGAAATTCAAGACTTTGAAGAGTGAAGTCAATACCTTTTTTTTTTTTTTTTTAAGCAGATGGGTTATGCATTTTTAAAAAACAAAAATGGTTACTACAGTTTTGATTTCCAAGTTATAAGTGAAGCCAGACTTGAAGGCAGTGTTTTAAGGAGTTTGAAATTCTGGCATTTAAATGGTTTCTCCAAGATGGTCCCCATGACAACAAAACTCAGTGCAGGTATCGAGTATCATCTTTGCTGTGAAACAGTCATGCCACAAAAATGCGTTTCATCCTTAAAGCTACTCTAATAAACTCAGGCAGAAGAATTTAGCTTATTCAAGGTGTTACATGGATGAATATTTCAAAATAATTTTTAAGAGGTTAATAAAATGCAATTATAAGTGAACAGTTAAAAAATTGAGTGATGATATATCGTATTCTTAAATTGATGTTTTGTTCACCAAAAACAAGGAAGTATTATTTCAGTTGCCAAATAGAAAAAATAATACTGTTTTATGATAGAAAAATTTAAATTTCTTAAGCACAGCTGAAGATTGCTGTTTTAATATCACTTGTTTTGTAGTGTAATAAATAAACTCAGTTTTGGCATACACCTTCTCCCCCCCAGTTTTTCTGCCAAAGAAAAATTTCATTTTTAAGCTAACACCTGATGAAGCCATATATTTGTTAAAGATGTAATTTTGAAAAGTTTCAGTGTTTTAGTTTAATGGCCATTGTAATACATACTTTTTAAAGCTTTGTAGAGGACTAAACTGGCACCAAGGTATATGGTGCCATCTAAGGGAATAGCTATTATTCATTAGCCAGCATCACTTGAATATTAATAAGATCTTATTTTCTAAAACTGAAAATTATTTTTCTTGTATTGTTAAATTTTATATATTATTTAATTAACTATTGAGACAAAAGCATAAAGTCTTCAATTCTGTGATAAACTTTTTCTGATTTGACATCTTTATCCTTACCTTGGGCAAGAAATCATTTGCTGATATATCCCCCTTGTTAAATTCAGATGTGTCTGTCTGTATTCAGTACAGTAACCACCTCTGGACTGTGGCTCAAGAAGAATAGATGTAGGAAGTTGTGGAAAAGATATTGGTGGGTAGAAGGCACTTGAAGGTGAACAGGGCTAATTTTGTAGGAACTGAACCATGGAACGGAAGTGAATTATAGCAAGTGGATAGGATTGATGGTGTGGAAGAAATTAGAAAGATTGACTCGTCTTGAGAGATCTTACAAGGTTTTTCTTTTTTTTTGTTGTTTTTTGTGGGTCTTTTTTTTTTTTTTTTTTTGGTCTATTTTTACAGTTTCATTCAGGCCTTAAATTAGATTTTCTCTTGTCCTCTATTATAACACTATTCTGCTACCTCCATATTCCTGAGTAAATGTTATAACAAACCACTTCATTTCCTTTGACCACATGATGTCTCTAATCTTTCCATGACTCTCCATGACAAAACTTCACATTTTAACCACAGGATATGGTTGTACTTAAGGAGTTCCCTGCAGCATTGTATCTTTCATGGTGCCAAGTACTGGCTAAGAGTGTGGGCACTGGGGCCTGACTACCTGGGCTTGAATGCTGGCTCTACCACCTACTAGCTTTGTTACCTTGGACAAATTACTAACTTCGCTTGTTACAGTGTCTTCATCTGTGAAATGGGAAGACTAGTAGTACCTGCTTAATAGGATTATATAAGAATGTATCAGAGGGGTGCTTGGGTGGCTCAGTGGGTTAAGCATCCGACTCTTGATTTCAGCTCAGATCATGATCTCATGGTCGTGAGATCAAGCCCCAAGTTGGGTGCTGGGTGTGGAGCCTGCTTAACATTCTCTCTCCCTCTCCCTCTGACCCTCCAATTGCTCTCTCTCTTTCAAAAAAAAAAAAAAAAAAAACATATACCAGAAATACCGACTGTTTTCTATTGTTGCTATAACAAATTACCATAAATTTATTGGCTTGAGACAATACAGATTTACTGTCTTACAGCTTTGTAGGTCAGAACAACAAAGGTCTGACTGGGCTAAAATCAAGGTATTGACAGGACTGTGTTCTCTTCAGGGAACTCTAAGGGAGAATTCATATTCTTGCCTTTTCTAGCTCCAACAGGCCACCCACATTCCTTGGCTTATGGCCCCATTTCTTCATTCTCAAAGCCTTTTCTGTAGTCACATCTCTCTCTGAATTTACTCTTCTCCTCCCTCTTCTACTTTTAAGGACCCCTGTGGTTGTAGTGAGCCCACTTAGATAATCCAGGATAATCTCCCCATTTTAAGATCAGCTGATTAGCAACCTTAATTCCATCTGCAACCTTAAATATCCTCTGCCTTGTAACCTAACATACTCAGCAGGTCTAGGAAGAAAGGACGTGGAAGTCTTTGGAAGGGCCATTATTTTGTCCCCTTTCCCTTTTTACCTCATTCTACCCCTAGTGTTCTAGGGTAGATATTTGTATTTTTCCATACTTCTATTTTAGAGGAGATGTGTTACCACAACAGATGAGAGGGGCCTAAGAGAGGGAGGAGTGGGAAGAATAATGTGCTGATGCTATTTTTTGCAGCCACACATAATTGTGGAGATAATTCCTTTGTCATATTTTTATAGCCATCCAAATTGGTCTTTCCCTTCGGCTAGTGCCTCTGAAGGTTTGCTAACAGTTAAGAAGATATGGACAACATTTAATCTATTTATCCATGAGAGGTCATTTTCCTACTGAAACTTACTTTTCTTGCTTTCATATCTATAAAATATGAACTAACTATATCAAATACTGTGATTTAGAGTGGGCAAAGACTCAAACAATGAAATAAAATATATTAGCAGTTGTGACATACCTCACAGTTTACAAATGTTTTTATAAAAATTATTTTATGGAGCCTATCAGCATTTTGAGAAGTAAAACAGTTCAAATCCTTTGGACAGCAAAGTCTTTCCAGAGATTTGCTTGCTCATTTCTTCTGCTAAAGAGGACAGGGAGATGAAAACACCTACCTCTCCCTTAATTAGAATTTGGCAGAAGTGGGGCACCTGGGTGGCTCAGTTGGTTTAAGTGTCTGACTTCGGCTTAGGTCATGATCTTGTGGTTTGTGGGTTCGAGCCCTGCGTCTGGTTCTGTGCTGACAGCTCAGAGCCTGGAGCCTGCTTCGGATTCTGTGTCTGCCTCTTTCTCTGCCTCTCTCTGTCTCTCTCAAGCTCTCTCTCTCTCTGTCTCTCAAAAATAAACATTAAAAAAAAAAGAATTTGGCAGAAGTATGATTACTAAGAAGGGGGGGGGGGGGGAATGAACGAGTAAATGAGTTCCCAGTTTTGCAGTCAAAGAAACTAAAGGAGAAACGTGATGGCTGCCCATTGGTTGTGGCTATGTTTCTATCTCAGTCTGGTTCTGTTTGTTCCTTTCTGTGAATCAGTTTGCAGGAGCATGATGGGGGAGAGAGGCATTCTTTTCCTGTCCTAAAATGGGCCATGAATATATTAAGCCATTGTTTTCTAGTACAGTGCACATTTACCAGCACACTCAATGATTGCATTTAATAAAAAGGTGGTAGAGGGAGATGCATATTCAGAGTTCATAAATTCATTCTGTCTTGGAAAAATGAATGCCAATAACAATAGCCATGATTCTGGCAACAGAATAGTGCTTGAGAGGATGACTTTCAACTCTTGGCTCTCTCCTTTCCCTCCATTTCCAAAGGACAGTCTCCCCATCAACAGAACCACGTGATTTATCCTTGCTTATGTCAGCTGCTGAGGTTCATGGGACCACACAGTGTGGTTGTAGGGCCTGGTCTTTCTTCCTGTGGCTATAATCACAAAGGAAGTATTCTTTTTTAAAAAGAGAAATATAAAGTGATATATCTGTTTGTTATTAAAGCACTTTTCTATGCTATGGAGAAGATTAACTTTAGCCTTGGGATGCCAGAGTAAACTTGGATTTAATAAACTATGGCCATTTTACTACTATCTTCATTGCCCCTGAATTGTATAGGTCAGTGAATGAAGGAGGCAGCCTTTCGTTAATATCCCCTTTGATTATATCTGTTTATTAAAAAGATATGGGAATGAACTTTATATTGACCAATTTAAAGAAAATAAGTAAATAAGTAATTGATATTAATAAGTAAGTCTCCACAACTTTTTTCATTTTCTTAGGAGATATGGTATAGATTTTAAGTAACATAAACATTAATGTGCTCTCTCTAAAAATAGGTATTTGAAAGGTGCTTATAGCCTCTTGTTTGTATCTGTCAACTTAATTCGATTTTGAAACTAATAAAAGTGATAATAGTTGTTACTTTTGTGGCTTTGATCAGGGGTCAGCAAAACTACATTCTGCAGGTCAATTCTGGCCCATTGACTGTTTTTGTAAATAAAATTTTATTGGAATACAGCCCATCCATCATTTACATATATCACTATCTGGCTGATGTGGGTTCAATAACTATTTAAGACTGAGTCTCTAATAGCTTACAGTATAGTTGGAGAAAAGGTATTCCAAAGTTTAAGTGCTAACACAAGTTAATTTTTAGGTTAATTTATTCATTGACTCAAATTAAGTGGGTTTTGAGTGCCTCCTGTGTGCCAGGCAGTGTTCTAAGCATTTGAGGATGTAGAGGTAAACAAAGAAGAAAGATTTCTCTCCTTATGGACTTACAGCCTAGAGGAGCAGGTAGATAATAAAGAGATGAACATGTATAGTATAATGCCGGGTATGTGCTATATGACATAGAGATTCAAGCCCAGACCACACTAATGGTATTGTCTTTAGCAATAAATTAATTTTCCTAAGTATCTTCATCTCCAATGAGTTTCATATTTTTTTAAAAGGGAGCAAATGGAGAATGAAAATAGCTCAAGCCAGCAATTCTTTCTCTGAGCTTTTACATGTGGCTCAAAATTACACTTTGATACAGAGTGGCAAATAATATATGTTGTGTTCTGCCATGGTAGAAGACTATTTAATTGGGCAGCAGGAAACCTGTGTCTCTTTTTTGGCTGAATGGCCTTCAAAAATTTTTTCTGCAACATGTCAAGGGTCGCAGAAGCACTCCATCAGTGCTTCTTGAACTAGAGTGTGCATTAGTATCACCTGGAGGGTTTTTTAAAAATACAAATTGCTATCCCACCCCCTGAGTTTCTGATTCAGTGAGTCTGGGTGGGGCCTAAGAATTTCCACGTCTAAGTTCCTAGTTGAGGTCAGCTGTGCTGCTGGCCTGGGACCCACACTTAAAGAACCACTTCCCTAGGTGATTCTAGTTCCTACCAGTTCCTCCATTATTTTTAAACGCCCTGAAAAAACCTTATTGCTCTTTGAACTAGACTAGGAAGATCCCACTAAGTAATAGTTTGGCCCAAATGACTGCTTAATATTCAGGGATGTTTAGTGAAGAAGAGCTTCCAAAGAATGAGAATTTTTAAACATTTGCTTTGATTACATATAAAACCCTTTAAGTGGGTTTTATGGTTTCTTTGGAAGAAGTATGCTAAATTCCAAGGGTGGAGGTCATAATTGATCATGATTTCTTCCTTTTTGTATCCCAAGTATGCAGGTATGCAGTAGGTGCTTAAAACTGATCTGTTTATCTGATATGAACTTAAAGAGGGACAGGATGCTTCTTATGGTCATCTTCCTGAGGTGCTTTTGGTTTTACATTAAATTCCATTCTGAATTAAGCATTAATTCCACTGTTGGTCAAAACTCTAAAACTGTTTACAACATGTACTCTGTTCCTGAAAACTGTAGTAGTGTTGTTTTTGTAGAAACTAAAAACAAAACAAAAACAAACCAAAAAAAACCGCTCATTGATACTCAGTTTGTCTCCTCTCTTGAGTCTAAACATACAGCAAAACAAATAAGCAAATACAAAACAGCCAGCATAATAAGGTAGACAAAGGCTCATTGTGTTTTCCATTGCAAAAAATAACCTATGCAGTTACTTCAGTGTACCTCAAGAAATTAACGTTTAAATTGGACTCTTACAGAGCATCCTCCAAAGCTCTAACATTATTAGAATATTTAAAGTAAATATGCATTTCCTCTTCTGCTCATAATTACCTTCTATGGGTCTAGGATAATATGTAAGATAGAATTTCTTCCACTAAGAGACTTCCATACCTTTTGTTGGATAAGGCAGGGATTGTAAAATCAAATGTCTAGGGAGCCAGGCACCCAGTACTAAGATTTTGGATTTTTGTGAGCTTTTAAAACATGTTGCTCAAGTTAAAAATAAAACAAAAACATAATATCAACCAACAAAACCTGTATTCACCAGCTGAATTCCAACATCATATCTTCAGTTTGTAATTCTCAAATATGGATCATCCAGATGGTATTTGGAGTGTTTCACAGGGTGGGGGATGAGAACAAATTCAGATGCAGAGATCAGAAATGGTTGTTTAGATAAGTTGGTACTTGGTTTGGACTTTGAAGATAATTAAGAGTTCAAAATCTAGAACAGCGTTAGGGTAGTGGGTCCTAGCAAGAGAGAGCGTGAAAAAATACTGAATGCAAGTAGATGGAACAAATATTGAGGCCATCACGAACACTTTCTAGCAGCAGGACAGCAAGAATAGTAGCTAGTGAGAGAAAAGCCTAGTTAAGTTTATTTGGGATTCTGTGGTGTGGGGCCATGATGGCTAGTGGGAAAGCTTTAATACTTGTTAGGCAACTTGAAACACCAGTCATGGACAAGTATTAGGTATCTGGATTATGTTTATGCCCTATTTCATTTAATCTATAATGCCATTGAATGTTAGAAACATATAGCACCAAGAAAGAAAAAAATGCTGCCATTTAAACTATGACACAATGCTTTATCATCATTTGGAATTATTTTATAAGAGCTCTTTTAGATATGTTTTGACACAAGAAATGTGAAAATATTTGTGTCCTTGTTTATGCACAGACAGTGGAACTGTCAGGACTGCCAGTGGACTAAGAGCTATGGTAGCTGTCAATTTTAAGATCCATCACTCTTTCATTGGTGTTGAAATGTGCATCTTGCAACCAATGAAATACAATAGGTGAAAAATTCTACATGCTGGATATTATGCTTCTGCCGATAAACTGGATTGAGTAAAAGATATTTGAAGCTAAACAGCTAGATCATAACTACCATTACCATCCACCTATTATCACTTGCAAGTGAAAAGTTTTGTTAAAACCTAAGTGCTAGAAATCCAAAAGGCACATCCCTTTTAGTTGGAATCAGTCTTTACTGTTTTGAAGCCACAGATATTTTCTTACATGAAGGATTCTCATTGAACACAAAAAACCTGTGATTCCTATTTCATGTTTATGTTCTTCCTTTGGAAAAGTCTTTTGCTTCCCCAGTTTTTTTTTTCCTTTTTCTTTCTCTCTCCCCCACCCAAAGAAATGTTAAGACTTTATGAAAATGAAACACAACCCTAGAGAATAGACTATTAATCATAGGGCCCATTGAAGAGGTTTGAAATGGAAGATGCACATACCCAAAATTAGTAGCAATGAAATGTACAGGCTGTGAGTTTCCAGAAACCATTCTTAATTCAGGAAAACCAGGAAGAGCCACAGACTCCAAATGATTAAGATTGGTTTTTGTTCTCTGTTATTTTTTTTTTATCACTCATTCCTATAACTTACCTGAAGTCTCCTTTCTTATTTCTGTATTAGTAAAGTGATTCTGACATATATGGTACACTTGCTAAAACATTGATCACAACCATTTCTTAATGTCTCCACTGTGGTGATTTTTGACTGGTGTCAGCCTAATGTGCTGTCAGTTTTGTGATGTTATTGGTAATATTTGTAATGAAAATATAGCTATAAAAACAATGTCAACCATAGATTTCCTTAAAATTTAACTCTTTCATTCATAATACCTGGGCTATGTTTTATATTTATGAAGTAACATGTCTAGTAGGAATAATTTCATCTTTTTCTCTCTGTGTGTCTGAGATGCAATACTTATCAGTTAAGATACAAAATATTTGATTATTAAAGCAAGCAGATCAGTACTGCTAGAGAAGAATAATTCAAGGCCCAGGAAATAATATAGCCCAAAATATAACCGGGATTTACCCCTAGTCAGAATGCATATTCTTGTATTTTAATTTTCCTTTATTGAATTATGAATATTTCAAATTTTGTTTCTAGGAGGCAACTGAGATTCACTTTTTAAAGTGCCTGCAGCATTTATTCATTCACATGCAGGTTTGGAACCAAAAATCCACAGGCTGTATGATTTTAGGTGATCTAATTCATTTGGAATTAAGACTATACATGTAAAATGCCTACAGGGTGCATTTATTTTTTTGAGAAAACCAAGTAAAAAGAAAGTGTTAAAATGGAAACAAGCCACATTTGCTATTTTAACTTTCTCTGCAGTATACTTCATGATGATTTAGCATGAACAATTGAACTTTTTCAATTTTTCTTATTTTTAGACATAGAATTGAATTTGTGTGCATTTTTTATTTTATACCTCTTCAAGTAAGAAGGGAAAATGGTAAAAACAAAAAGCAATTTGGTATATATTTCTGAATCTAAGGCATTTCTCAATTGCACAAAAAAGTCTGAAAGAACTTACCTGAGGCATTGTGGGCCCGCTGTGTGAGGCATCTGGACTATTATGGAGTTGTTGAGTAAAACATATAAACCTAAGTTTTTGTCATCAGCATTATATTCTTGGCATTTACAGTGTATTGGTATGCAATTTTCTGATATCAGAAGTTCCCAGGGACAGAGTTTGAATATCTACTTGCAGAAGATCTCAATAGATAGGATGGGCCTGACTCTATAACAGTGCAGGATTCAGACCTTCCTTGACTGTCTTCCTGTCCATCCAAGGCCAATCCCATGTGGAATGCCCCCAGACCCAGGACTGGCAGTAGTTGAACCAGACCTCAACAAGGGGTGATAAGGGAACAGGTTGTCTCTAACATCCGTATCCTGTTTGGCTGCTAGACCTCTGTCTCTCATGTCTCTCCCTCTGACAGATCCTCCCTTAAATATTTTATGGGCACTGTTGATTGTGGAATAAGTTTTGATCATTTTCAAGAGCACACCTGTTCTGTACATTAGGAGACATTTTCAAAAACAGCAGTAGGCATTGTCTTATTCCCATGAGTAGACAGCATTTACTTTATCATGGACTTCCACTCATTTAGCTGCAAAGAACAGAAATCCCAGTTAGCAGTAGTTTCCAAAGGCAGAGGTTACTTTTTCCTCATCACAAGAGATCTGGAGGTCAGCAGCCCAGAGCTGGTTCCACTGATGTGAGATGTCCAAGGCCAGGGACCTAGGTACTTTCATTCTCTCTGTAATGTACTGTTTTCTTTGTGCTTTGTAATATGTGGTCACAGGATGGTAGCTGCCACTTTAAGCAGTCAGGAAGAATGGGAGGGGGAAGGGCTGCATGGTGCTCCCATCACTCCTTCCTCTGTTGATGGAAATTTAGACACCTCTTGTGGTCTATCCCCGCAGTGGCTCAGTTTATTGGGGTTTTTTTCTGTTTGTTTTTTTACTTTTCATGCGTTGATCTTTGTTCTACCTGCAGTGTAGTTTTGTATTAGGATGTTAGTTCAGGATCCAATTTTATTTCCTTAAAAGGAGGCAGTTTTCTCAGCACCACTTTCTAGATAATCTTATCCCAGTAATTTGTGATACCATTTCTCTTGTTAACAAAGTTGGTATATACACACTCTCTCACTTGCTCTTCCACCCTCCCTCATATTTTCTTGGAATTTCTGTTCTTTTTTGCCTTAGACTTTATAAATATTGTGTGTGTGTGTGTGTGTGTGTAAAACATACCTTAATATATTGTAGGAAAGACTTTTTCTTCTTTTTCTGTCCTTGTCTGCTCCTTTCTTTCCATTCCATTTGCTATTCTGTTCTATCCTAATTTTTTCTTTTCCTTGTCCTTTCCTTTTTTTCTTTCTTTCCCATCTTTACACTGACAGGGTGGTAGTAGATGGTATCACTGCACCCTATGTGACAGGTCTTAACTGTTCAGTTTCTCTTTCATCGATCACCAGTTTAAAACCCAATGTTGAGGTGTTAGGTGTATTAGAAGCCTAGATTCAACAATAATCCCCTAAACACAGCAGTGTGAAACTCACAATGTACTGGCCATGATGGAAGTTTCTGGTTTGGGTTGGTTTGCTTTGTGTTTTACTGCCAGATGAATTTGAGCCCTCACCATACTGCCATAATGTAGCTCCGTACAATGTTGCTGTTTTCTGCTCTTGTCTCCTTACACGCCTTATCTGACTGAAAAGTGGTGTGTTGGGAATTTAGAGTGAAGAACTTTGAGCTGAAGAGCTTATTTTCTATTATTCCAAGTAGAAAGTAACTTTTTTGTTTAGGTGAATAGTACTTGAGAGACTGAATAAACTTAGTAAACTCTATCAATAAACTGGATAATTCTGAAGCCGAAAACATGGGGTCTGCAAAAATTGGTCACAGAGGATTAAAGCCCCTTTGGTTACAAGTTGTTGAAGGAACAAAAAACAAAAACCCTGCAGCCGTTTAAAAGTGGGCATTTCCTCTTGGAGAGAAGTCCAAAGTCTCTTGCATTTCTATCTGATTTCTTCACAACTTGCCAGAGGTTAGCAACCTCTGCTCAGTTGATGTCCCACACTGCAGGGAACAGAAGGAATGTCTCATCTGTGTCTGGAGCAGGTGGTCTCCCCAGGGGCACCTCAGGTGTGACTGGGAAATTTTATTTCTATAGCTGTCTTACCGTACCGGCTTTAGGGACTGACCTCTGAGTGTGTGTGAGTGTGCAACACTCTCCTTGAGCTCTGATTTCCAAGCTAAAATTGTTTACCTTCCAAATACTTGGACAGAAAAGAGGAAGCCAGGAAACGGACTCCGAACATGAAAATGTTTCTCTTTTAGCAGACCAAAATTGCAAATGGGTCCCCTACAGACCTGAGGTTTATTGCTTGCAATACCAGATGAATTACAGTTTGTATTGCAGTCATTGTATTATAGGTTACATCTGCTTTCTCTTAAAGTTTCTTGGTAAACCAACACTGTTAGTGAATTGAAGCCTGACTCTGAAAATTTTGAAAAGCAACTGTGTCCAGATCACAAGATTTTTCCTTCCTTCCTTCCTTTCTTTCTTTCTTTCTTTCTTTCTTTCTTTCTTTCTTTCTTTCTTTTTTTTTTTTTTTTTTTTTCCGTGGAGGAGTTGTTCTGGGTTTGGTGACTGTTTTATTTAAACCAAGTACAAATGCAGGGAGTAAATAGACACCCTTATTTTAGCCTTATGAACTTTGGTTTGATTCCTTCTTCTTCTTCCTTCTTCTCCTCCTTCTCCTCCTCCTCCTTCTTCTCCTCCTCCTCCTTCTCCTCCTCCTCCTCCTCCTCCTCCTCCTCCTCCTCCTCCTCCTTCTCCTCCCCCTCCTCCTCCTCCTCCTCCTCCTCCTCCTCCTCCTCCTCCTCCTCCTCCTTCTCCTCCTCCTCCTTCTCCTTCTCCTCCTTCTCCTTCTCCTCCTTCTCCTCCTCCTCCTCCTCCTCCTCCTCCTCCTCCTCCTCCTCCTCCTTCTCCTCCTCCTCCTCCTCCTCCTCCTCCTCCTTCTCCTCCTCCTCCTCTTCCTCCTTCTCCTCCCTTTCTCCTCCTCTTTCTCCTCCTCTTTCTCCTCCTCTTTCTCCTCCTCTTTCTCCTCCTCTTTCTCCTCCTCTTTCTCCTCCTCCTTCTCCTTCTCCTCCTCCTTCTCCTCCTCCTTCTCCTCCTTCTCCTCCTTCTCCTCCTTCTCCTCCTTCTCCTCCTTCTCCTCCTTCTCCTCCTTCTCCTCCTTCTCCTCCTCCTCCTCCTCCTCCTCCTCCTCCTCCTTCTCCTCCTTCTCCTCCTCCTTCTCCTCCTCCTTCTCCTCCTTCTCCTCCTCCTTCTCCTCCTCCTTCTCCTCCTCCTTCTCCTTCTCCTCCTCCTTCTCCTTCTCCTCCTCCTCCTCCTCCTCCTCCTCCTCCTCCTCCCCCTCCTCCCCCTCCTCCCCCTCCTCCTCCTCCTCCTCCTCCTCCTCCTCCTCCTCCTCCTCCTTCTCCTCCTCCTCCTCCTTCTCCTCCTCCTCCTCCTCCTCCTCCTCCTCTTTCTCCTCCTCCTCCTCTTTCTCCTCCTCTTTCTCCTCCTCTTTCTCCTTCTCCTCCTCCTCCTTCTCCTTCTCCTTCTCCTCCTCCTCCTTCTCCTTCTCCTCCTCCTTCTCCTTCTCCTCCTCCTTCTCCTCCTCCTCCTTCTCCTTCTCCTCCTCCTCCTTCTTCTCCTCCTTCTCCTTCTCCTTCTCTTTTTTCTAACTGCCAGGGCACACATTTTTGTGTCTACCCTGCTTTTTATTTTTTATTCCACCTCTAATGTTTTGATTTTGGTCATTTTGGGGAAATATGGAGCTTTTATCATCAAACTATATAGTTTCCACACACCAGGGTCCCAAAGTCAGTGGGGCTATTAAATTAAAAACTGAAAACAAAGCTGGTTGCTTGGTGGGCAGTGAGACTCTTCATGTGATTTTGGTTTACATTTGGCTGGTTTTCACATCACAATACATTTGGTAAATTATTTCTTAAGCTCTGACAACTCTGTACCATTTTCTTTATGTTAGGGATTTTTCCATCTGAGGTCTTGAGGAAAAATTCCACAAAGTGTGTGGAAACCCCAAAGTTCGAAATGGACAAATGAAGAAACACCTCAGGTTTGAAAGGGAATTTTAAAATTATATTTCTGGATTGTGCCTGTGGTGAGTGTGTATACTTTTTTTTCTTTAAAAAATTTTTTTTTTCCTTTTCGCTGTATTAAGTGACATTCTGGAAGGTGATTTAAATTGGGTTTTGGGAAAATCTTTCCAGCAGCAGCTGAGTCTGGATTAGATCCCACAGTGAACAGTGGAAGCTTCTCTCTCTATTGGCCACACCTGCTCTCTTGAGCAACCTGAGAGATGCTGCTTGTGGACATTTTCCACTACTTGGTGATTAGTCACCCCTCAGTGCTGCTGTTTTCACCATGAGATAATTTCACATTGCCCTTCAGTGCACACGAGCCCTCTGTGTCTGCGTTCACCTACCTTTGCTTTCTCATTTTCCTCCAGGTTTGTTCCCCTCACATTTCTTTGTACCTTTGCCTCTTCTTACCCTTTGAACATCATGCCTCTGCCTGTTCCATTTTCACTTGGGTCTTGAGGTTTTGCATATTTTCCTCTGAAAGATGTTTCTTTTTTCTTATGTGATCTGCTCCAACATCATCAAGATGGAGACTTTTTTTCTATTCACTTTCATATCTTAGAAAACAGTAGCTTTTCTTACTTTAAGACCAGCTGGAAAGGCTGCTTTTTGCTTTTCTGCTTTTCGCTTTTCCTAAGTAGACTGGATTGCCACTTACTTGAGAAACCACAAGCATTCCTGTGTGGAATTAAATTCCCTGTTTTGTGATTCTGTGTGTGTGGGTTGATGTGGGGGGCATGGTAATATTTAGAGTCACTGGCCTTTGCCTCCCACAGGCTTTCCGTTAATGTTTTGTTGATTTTAAGCTATTCCTACATTTAGGGCTAGTTTACTGAGTTCACCTCTCATTCCCTTTCTGGCAGGACACCCAAGGGACCTGTTTGCTTGCTTCCTCTTGTTCTGGTCCCACCCCAAGGTTTTCCATGTGATCACACTCTTCTCACGGAGGTTCTTGGTCTTCAGGACTCTTTTAGCACCTATTATCACTTTTTTGCCATAATGTTCTCCATAGTAACTATAGTATCATATTAAGTTAGCAATTAATTCCTTTGTGAGGAAAATTTTATACATAAAATTATATTTGAACAATTATTTCCAATTTAGTATTTTGACAATATTGAGATGCCTTTAAAAATGGATCTATCTTGGGGTGCCTGTGTGACTCAGTTAAGTGTCTGACTCTTGATTTCAGCTCAGGTCATGAGTTCGCAGTTGTGAGATTGAGCCCCATGTTGGCCTCCACACTGGGTGTGGAGCCGGCTTAGGTTCTCTCTCACTCTCTCTCTGCCTCTCCCTCCACTGTCTCTCAGTCTCTCTAAAAAAAAAGGTTTCATTTCACAAAAGAAATAACTTTCTAGCCTTTGTACTGTGTTATGCAAATCATGCTATCAAAATAAAAACTCAGGGACCCAATAGATTCAGATAACATACCCTTTGCAGTTGGATTTCAGCAACATCATGGACTTTGATAGTGATGAGTGCTTATATTTGCAAAGAATTTTCATTTTCATAGGTGCTGACATTAAAATTTCCAACTTATTTTCTTGCTGCTTTAATTTTTAATTGTTATTATAGGAAAAATTTTATTATACATAGAAATAACCATATGTTGTGAAAATGCACAATGCTGAACACAATTGATATGTATAGTTAGACAATATATCACTTTAGAATATGCAAGGGCTCTATGGCTCTGGCACAAAATCAGCCTCCTTGTTAGATGTTAATACTACATGATGTATATTATTATGTTATGTGGATTTATATTTGCTCATGAGTAAGTGGACATTTCTCAGTGGAGAAACACAAATTTCAATAAGTTCTTTGAAATCATAGCATGTTTCCTGTAGGACGAGTATTTGACATTACTATTAGGTGTACTACCAATTCATCTGCCCAACTGTTACATTACTATATTTCTACATTCTATACTCTACTAATTGAGATTTGGGTGGTCAAAAGTACACCAAATAGTAAAGTGCCTTGTGTGAGCATCACATTATGCATTCAAGATGCAAAAGTAAATATCAGAGAGTCTATGCCAAAGAGTAGCTTATGATCAATAAATGGATGTTATGAGGGATGTATATATTCAGGGTCTCTGACTGTTTCAGTTGCTTTAAGAGGTCTTGTCTGCAAAGAGGGATAGGAAGGGCACAGGCCTTTTCTTAACTCCCTTAGCCTGTGTAATCTCTGGCCCTATCAGAAGGGCTACAACCTCATCCACATCAGTCATTCTAGGTATTCTGAGTTAAAGAATAAGGGATGTGGCAGGACTGGGACCACGGTAGGAATTCCATCAGTGATTGTTTGTATGTTGAGGTTGCTTGTGAATAAAGTTTGTTAGAACAAGAGATACCATAAATACCAGGGCAGTTTGTCCTTAAACCTGAAACCTCCAACTCAGAGCAGGTGTATGCAGCTGGTTTACACATCAAAGGCTTCTCTCTTTATTCTCATAGCAAGAGGTTTCAAGCCCTTGGATTTTGATGACACTGAGACCTGCACTCCTAGCTCAGAGACAACACATAGCAAACAATATTAGAAAAGGTGCTTAGTTTCTAAAGCTGTTGTGAGGAACACAAAATGTACTGACATGAAATTGCAATAGGTTTACTATCTTTAAGAAATATGTATCTAGGTTTTTTTTTTTTACTCCGTGGATTATTAGGCTTTTGGGAGCCAAATCTAGGACCAGAATCATCATGTAAATAATTTGGGGGGGGGGAGCTGCAAAAACATTGTGTATTTCATACACCAATTCACAAAAACATCTGTAGAATGTAACCTATTCATAAATTTGTGTGTCGCACATAGTCAAAGGTGAGAACTCTCACTGTAGGTGCTACATGGTTGCTAGATGATTTCTAATGCCCTCCTCCCCTGCCAAACTGACAGTTCTATTCTACTGAATAAAAAATGGTATGTGTGTTGGATCCTGGCAGAAGCAATTAGACTTGCTACCATGAGTATGATATTCACCAACAAAGTATTTCATGGCATAGTTCATCTAGTTTTTCTCCCCTCCCCTGTTGGGACTGTGACATAAAAGCCCATTATCCCTTCTTGTCCTCCGTCTGGCAAAGACAAGGTTCATTCTAATAACCAAACTGCCAGATTAGATAGTAATTTCATTTGGACCCTATAGATCATTACCCAAAACTGACAAGTGTCAGAAAAATTTTACCAGCCATTTCTTCTCACCATTTGTAGGTCCAAGATAATGGAACAGATGGCACCAGATTTTTTTATTTCTTCTTAAAAATTTCTGTTGCCCTTGGGAATAAAAACAATTAAGTTCTGTAAATTGTGATCAGAGAAAGGGCACTGAAATTAAAATTAAAAATGAGCATTCATTCCAGCGATTTTTTTTTAAGCTGGTTACTTGGTGAAAACCCTTTTTTTTGAAAAAAGTTTTTATTTATTTTGAGACAGTGACAGAGTGTAAGTGGGGGAGGGCAGGGAGAGAGGAAGACAGAGAATCCAAAGCAGGCTTCAGGCTCTGAGCTGTCAGCATAGAGCTTGACTCGGGGCTCAAACTCACAACCGTGAGATCTTGACTTGAGCAGAAGTCAGACTCTCAATCAACTGAGCCACGCAGGCACCCCTGTGAAAACCCATTTTAGATTCCAAGGACAACAGCTTCAGTCATTAAAATATTTTAAGAACTGTGCACATTTCAGTAAAAAAAAATCTGTAAAATCTAAAATCTTTGCAAACTTTTCCAGAGAAAGAACATCAGGCTAAATATCTGGAAATATTTAGCTCTTTTGCTGGCACATTGAAATTATTAATTGATATGAACAGCTTTGGGTATTAATGTATGTATTTGTATAGTGCCATAAAGCATTCTCCACTAAATTACAAATCAAAGTAGGGAAGAAATTAAAACTACTAAATTGTTTTTTTATTAAGCTAATGCTTTCTGCATACTCCTTTTCTGTGGTGTAAAAGAAACACAGTGTTGATCTTCTGCTTTGTGAAACCTAAAAATAGAATTACATTAAGAAGAAGGGCAAAGGAGTGAGAAAAATTGGTCACTTTTGGAGGGAGTTGTGGTCATTTGAAAAATGACATAATGTTAGCTGCTTTCCATAAATACGTTTTAAGCTAACATATTCTTAGCTCTGTTTTTGGTTTTAATAATAAGTCCACTGTGAATTTGTATATTGTGGAAAGAGCGAATGGTGTTAAAAGGAACCTCCTTGTTGCCAGGTCTGAGAATGCAAATGGTTTTCTCCAGAAACCCTTATTCCATCAAAGGTGTTAAATTACTGTAAATTACATTCATTCAGCAGATTGCTGAGTCCCCAAATGACAGTTTCTACTATTTTCCATCTCCTTAGCGTATCTATCCCTAATAGTTATGCTTCTTATTAAACTGTAGAACTCATGTATTATGATCTCTTCCACAGAGAAGCTCCCATATTCATTGCAGGTGAAATCTCACCACAGTAGATACATTACCACCAAACACCAGAGAATAGATTTTTCTAAGCCATTTGTTTAAACTAATATTCAATGCAGAGTAATTTTTGTTAGCCAAAATAGGCTTTTTGGAATTTATTGTAATGGGATTTAAACTGTTCTTATTAATGGCTTTAAAAATTGTTTTAGTATTAAAGGATAATTTTCCCAAAAAATGGAAAATCATGACTCTTACACAGATTAAAAAAAAAACACAGGTTAAGGATTTTATTTATCTCATTATTAATGCGTGAACCAGGGAATGATAGCACTCTTCAAAGGAGAAGCATCAATTTATTTGGAGTAAAGGAATGTCAAATGAATTTACAAATGGATCTAAAGCTGGCCTTTTCTAATGAAAAAGGGAAGGGAATCAATTGAAATACCAAGGGAAAGAATTTATTTGCATGTCTGCATGCAACATTTATTTTGCTTTGCTCCCAGTTACATGAAATTTAAACAGTTATAAAATAGTAAGGCATCTGGGTGGCTCAGTCGGTTAAGTGTCTGACTCTTGGTTTCAGCTCAGGTCATGATCTCATGGTTTGTGAATTCGAGCCCCATATCAGGCTCTGTACTGACAGTGCAGAACCTGCTTGGGATTCTCTGTCTCCCTCTTTCTCTGCCCCTTCCCTGCGCTCTCACTCTCAATAAATAAGTGAACATGGAAAAAAAAAAAAAAAGAGTTATAAAATAGTTCAAAGGGAATGGAAAAGGTCGAATCAGAGAACCTGGAAGGATATTTCCAAATGATGTGTAGTTTTCTATTATAGATATTCAGTAATCCTTTGCTTATTTTCTTACATTAGTTTTGAATGATATAAATGAACATTTGATGGTACCAGAAGAACGAGTTGAGAAGTAAGTAACACATAGTCATCTTTTAGTTATTTCCTGAGAGACAGAGGTTATTTCAATTACTTTCAGACAAAGACTTCTTCATTCACTTTTATAAAATATGTAAAGTTTGTTCTTTAAGGGTATGATTTAAGATTTTATAAGATAAGAGACTAGGAATTTATGAAGAGATGATGAGTTTGTGTGAAACTAGAGGATGCTGAGATACAGATGAAGTCACTCTAACTTTGTAGCTGTCTATAGAGGGAAAGGGATGGTGCTGGGAAGAAAGTTGATTCCTTTCTAGTTGAAAGAGGAGGTATACCAATGAGGGGGCAGTGACAAAGTTTAAAATTTACATGCAAGAAACACTACAAAATGAATCCGTGAAGAACTTTAAGCTCCATGAGGCCTAAATCAACTTCCATTTAAAGGAACTGGCAGAGATACCCATCAATTTAGAGTTTTACAGATGATTTATTATGACTTCCCATGTGTATTAATTAGTTCTGTCTGTCTTTATTTATTTTGATAAAATGTCTTAGAAAAATGTGGAAGTATTTGTGGTTCAATATTATAATACAGCTGGAAAGGGAGATCTGTTCCTCTGGATAAAGGTTGTTGAGAATGGACAACTAACACACAGTTCAGGGTGCTGATTTCTTAAGTCTGTGTAAGAGAGAAAAATAACTGAATGAGGTGATTTGGGCCTCTGGGGAATGCAAAGCAAGCATTGGCATGGGAATCTTTGATTCTTGGGAGTGTGCCTTCATCTTCTAGGAGTTTAGAGTAAGTGCCTATATAATCTGTTTTTTTTCCTTTTCCTTTTTTTTTTTTTTTTTTTTTTGAGGATAGTTGACACACAATATTATATCGGTTGCAGGTGTACAACAGTGGTTTGACAAGTTTGTCCACTGTGCTGTGCTCAGCACAAATGTAGCTACCATCTGTCACCATACTATGACAATATCATTGACTGCATTCTCTATGCTATATCTTTTATTCCTGTGACTTATTCATTCCATAGCTGGAAGCCTGTGTCTATATAATCTTTCTCATGAACACATTTCAAAAACTGATGTGTTTGAAGTTCCTATCAGTCACTATTAAAAGCAACCACTCCCATAATGATTTTTGTAGGAAAAAAATTCTTACAAAACGTTTCCATCAAAAAAAAAAAAAAGTGGGAGCCTACAGTTAAATGAAAATAGATCAAGTTGTAGAAGTTAACTTTGTTCTGTAGGTGTAATCCAGGTTTTGGTTTGAAACTAGACTCCTTTTTAAATGATCATTTTAGCTTGGCACCACATTCCCTCATGACACTAGTTTCCCAACATGTCTTTGTTGTTGATTTATGCCAGAAAGAGCCTGCACATGCTACATACCCAACCTCACGTGGGCCAGTTCCTTCTCACTCTGATAGAGATTTGTGGCCAGAAACTCACAGACTGATCAAATCTGAGGCCAACTAAGTGAAAGCTGAAGAATGTACAAACATAGAAAAACAAAAATCATGGAAACTTGAAGAGAACAAAACGAGAGAGTGTAAGAGGTGCCACCGATGTGAGGGAACAGGGTCAGACATGGAGACCTGATTTGAAGCCAAACTTGATGGGAATGTCTGTGACATATTAGGGAATGTAGTTGTCAGGTTTGCTGAATACAGCAAAAAAAAAAAAAATGTTTAAAGCATGCAGTGGAAGTGCCAAAATCAAGATCCATAAGGTCTTAACATGATACATTATATTGTGGTAATCTGGCCAAAAATGTAGTCAACTTTGTTTTCTTTTTCTACACTATATGGTAAAAGAAGGAGGAATAGATTGTAAAGTAGCCAGCATTTCTTTTTGCAAACTCTGGAGTCTGAGTCAGCCCTGCTGCAGAAAAGGATTAGTTACTGTAACAGACCATTTCAGTGCCAGGTAATGGTGACATACATGACATTAAGCTTCTGTACATTCTCTTTACATGACAATTGACATAGTTTTTATTGTGAGGTGGAACTTAATAGGCATTGGTCAGACTTGCAGGTGTACTTTGGAAACCTTAAAAAAACCAGAGTTTTAATCTCTTTCTAGATTATCCTTACAGGTACATCATAGTACTTGGGCAATTTCTTCCTAAACAAAGGACACTCAGCACAGTCTTCATTGCTAAGCAAATCTCCATATATTGGTGAGATTGAGTAGAATAGAAAGTCTATCAGAATTTCATAGGTTCTTAAATGTAAAATGGAGACAGCTCTACTATGCTTGTTTCAAGACCCTGTGACCTTTTACCTTTGTGATTTAGGGAAAAGATAGGGGAAGCTGTTGAATGTTGAATTGATAATGTGACATGATTTTCCTCTTAATACCCAGATGTAGTTCTGTAGAATCCTCAAACTTGTACAACCTTGACCGTCTTTAGCAGAGATAATAATAATAATAGAGTCTTTCAATAATGAATAAGCCCTGAAAAGATGTGGTAGTTACTTTAAAAATATTAGAGACTTTGGGAAAAGTTATTGCCTAAAGTATGTTACCTTTTTTTTTTTTTTTAATATTGTTTAGGCACCAGACCATGTAGCTGATAGCGTGGGTTGGTCCACCTTCAAAGGTGATTTAAAAATCATGAGTATAGCCTTGAGCTTTTCCCAAGACACCATCCCAAATGACAGGTTAAATCTGGGTTAGATGGAGGAGGAAGGTGTTTTCAAATATAAGTGAACCCAATAAATTTTAGAGTTTTTCAAAGAAAAGAAACCATGATGATTCCTAATAATGGACAATACCTTCCTGACCAGTACTACTGAAATTGAATGACTCACATGGGAGAGATTCAGGAGGGGTTTAGTTCTGGGCACAGACTAGTGTTTGCATTAAAGTAAGACAGGATCACATGCTGATGGTGATCTGTTAATCTTTGAATTGCTTTTTGCACAAGGATATACCTGTCTAAGCTGTGGAGATCCCCATTGCTGCCAAAAGGATAGAAGACCGTAACAGATTTGGGGCCTGCCATGTTGAAATTAAAGAGTATGAGGATAGTGAGAAGTTGTTTACTGGGTGGCTGGAAGTATAGAGAGGTCAAGGTTGGGAACCTGGAGTTGGAAACCATCAGAGTATTGGTTGGGAGTTAAAGCTACATGAGTAGATGGATCATTCAGGTAAATTACATACAAGAATGTCAAAGGCGTACCGTGGGAACAGAAGAAGAGAAGCAGGAAAAGAGACCGGAAGGAATACCAAGCGAAGACTCAAAGTCTAAGTTTAGTGCTGTTTTGGGGCCCCCAGAAGGTACAGGTACATTGACACATACTAATGTTTACTAAGCACTTATTATAAAATAGACCATATTATCAAAACCATTTTAAGTGAGGAAGCTGAGTTCACATCAACAGAACAAGGACTCCTACCTGATAGTAACCAGTTGTCTACGTCAGGCTTTTGAATGTTTAATTAGATAAATGATCAAACAAAAAGAGCTAGAAATTACTGAAAATTGCCAGAAGCACATTTCCATCAAGGATCCATAATAATTCAGCTTACATACCTAGAGACCTTAGACTGAGCAGCAGAAGTGGAAAAAATCTGGTTTATATGACTATGGAGAAAATTCTCTATGTGGAATGCTGTATCCTGTTCTGGACACCTTATTGGCAATGAGATCTATTAACTTGGAAGGGACCTGGAATTCACTTGTGGTTAAAAAGGGAAAGAAATAAATGCTTAAGGCTATAAAATCATATAGAAAGTGAAGAAGGTGATAAATGTGTGTGTATATGCTGATACAGCAGAAAGGGAAAAAGATCTGAGTAAGCATAAAACCCACTCCAGGCTCAGGGGAGAGAAACACACAGCCTTTAAATTGATCAGTAATTTCCTTTTTTTTGGTTCCAGTTTGAGCATTTCCCACTTTTGTCCCCTTAAAACAGGAAAGGGGGTAGGTTTTAAATTTTATGCCTTTAATTTTCTTTAATCCTTGCCTGATGGAGATAAAAGCATAAAATCAGTGAGATGAAATTCAGGGACACTGAGAAAATGAAAATGGAATACTGAACTCAGGCAAGTTTGACGTTCTGTCAGGATAATCAATAGATTATATGAGAACAAACATTTTAGTAAATCATTACTGATCTGGAATAATCAGTGATATCTGTGTCAATTAAGGAAAATATGAATGCAAAAGCTCTTTTTAAAAGAAAGCTTTCTTTCACTCCCTTGGATTACATAAGGATATTATGGCCTAATATTCCTGGGGAGACCAGTTCGTGATTAGTTATTATGATTTTATAGATACTATGTGGTTTAAAATATACAAATTTGGCTTCTAAGGGACTTTATGGTGTTTGAATAGCACCTTTTTGCCCAGATGTTATTTACATTCATTTACTTATAAAGCACTTTATTCCTTTCTAAAGAAAAGCTAAATCCCAGCATAGCTCAAAACCTTCATGTTGTGAATTAGTGACATTCATGTTAATGAGGTTGCACATAGTAATCTCTCAATATGAATCCTGAAACATGTTCTCTGTCAAGGGCATGAAAATTCCATTAATATCTAAAATGTAAAAACTTATCTAAGCAACAATTCACATAGGTCAAGGGAAGCATTCCGTCCTTTCTCCAAGTAAAATTTTGGATTCTAAGATAAGGACCCACAAGGGGAAAATTCTTTCTCTCCTGCTCTAGAAGGGTACTTCTAATGCTTTTGTAGTTGTTAATAATCATGTCAGAAAAGCTGATGCCAACTGTATTTCTTCTCTCACCCTATTAAGAACTGACCCTATTAAGAGAAAATATCTTACTAAAATTTAATCAGCAAAAGCAGGTGTTACAGGGAAGGGTAGATCTGTTGAAATCTGAAAGTGAGTCCAAATACCCTCTCTTTTCCAGGTACACAATAAATTAGTCCACAGGGCATATGAAATCTTCCCAGTCCATAATAATATTAGAGTATGCATTGTGTTATTGGCTGCAGCACAGAAATATCCTGATTTGACTCAGTTTAGTTCTTAGTCACCTGCCCCAAAGCTGCCCCTGCAGATTTGAAAATTTTGATAATTTCTGGCAGTGCAGTGTTACTCCTCCCCAATTATGTTACCACTTATTGTCTGGTAGTTGCAGAAGTGGCTCATGCTGCATTATGTTCCAAGAAAACTCAATCTGTAAACCAGATTAAGGCCAGATCTGGTCTTGGACACAGTTCTGTGAGGTGGGAGTAGAGGGTGATGGCAGGGGCACTGCCAGGTGGGAAAGCTGGAACTTGCTGGGATAACACCGTAGAAGAATGATCCCATGTACATAGTGTTTTCATTCATCATTCCCTTGAAAATGGCAGAGAGTAAGTGGGTGTGGGGGCAAGGAAATGTTTCAATTTCTTAGCATACACATTTTCATTTCTTTGGTGATGTGTAAATCATAGTAAAATTTGGATCATCTCAGAATTATCAACTGAAGGACTAATAAAGGTATATTTTCAACAAGGAAAGTACATCATTTTCAAAGAAATCCCACCTTTCATGCTCATATTTCGTATGGGAAGGATTTTATACCATCATGAATATAAGTACCATGTCCTGTGTGTGTATTCTTCGATTTTAATTAGTATTCTCTGAACTGTTGTTGGCCCAACCGTATTTGCATGATCAGTCCTGAACTCAAGGACTCAGTAATTGTTATTCTTCTTGGAAAATATTTTTGTGAGTATTGGTGGCAATTCAGTTTGAGGTTCTCCCATCATACATTGTACTTCACTAACTACACCCTGTTTATATCTTAACATCTAGGGAGTTAAAATAATTAATATTTGGGGCCTCATTTCCTACAAGTAGGCAGTAAAATAGGAAGTATTTAAGTAGTGGGGGTTGAGGACTTACATACCAAATTGTGTGAACTGCCAAAGAAAAGTTTGAAAGGAGTACAAAGTGTTTCAAGTTTAAGTGTCTTTATTATATGTTTATTCAAAGCTAAATTAGTTCTCTTAAGTTTTAAATTAAAATGCAAAATGGAAAACATTTTCTGAGTAATCTTTTATAATATTTAGCAAATATGACCTAGTTTAATTTTTTTAGAAATCTCGCTTAAAACACCTTTGTTGTACTTTCTAACATGGAAATATTACTTGTAGGCTCTGTTGTGAAAATAAATATTGTAGAGATGTTAGATTTATGCTTAATTAGTCTTTATCGATTTTTAGATTTTAGAATTCTTATTGTGGCCATAATCTAATTTCTTTCTTTCTGTCTTTCTTTCTGTCTTTCTTTCTGTCTGTCTTCTTCTTCTTCTTCTTCTTCTTCTTCTTCTTCTTCTTCTTCTTCTTCTTCAAGGAATAGTGAGGTGATGGCAAAGTGAAACAGTGAATACATTCCATTTTTATTCTTGCTTTTCTAATCTTTTCAAATATTTTCCTCTCATGAGCTGCAGAGAAAACCTATCTTCATCAAGGAGTTACCATGCTGATATGTTGAACATTCCCAATACTCCTTAAAAAGTGAGGAAAAATAAACGTATCAAATGTCAAATAGCATATAAAAATTTCTCCTAAAAAACCAAGAATAACAGTTGATCATATTCTCGCTTATCATATGTCCAGTAGGAGTTTCCCATTAAAAAACAAAACAAAAAACAACAAACACTAACAGAATAAAGCTGATCTCTGAGGCATTTTAATATAATTTATACTAAAACCATAGTTAAAACGAAGTTGTTTGCACTTGATGGGACAGTCCAGAGAGGGGAAATGCAGGGCTTAACACCAGTTGATATGTGAAGGCTCTGAGGGTTTCATTGTTCAGAGTCACTGTACACCAGCTATGAGTGTCTATGATACTGTGACAAACACTGTCTTAGGCAGCTTTATCAGAGTGATCAAGAGCTTATGTAGACCTGTTGGACTCTGATAATCATAGCACATCTCTAAAAGAAGTAAGAGCAAAGAAGAATGTGTCTAGAGAAGAGCTAGAATGGTAATCCTTCATTCATTAATAATAACTGACACTTATGGAGTACTTACTATGTTAGGGACACTGTGCTAAGCCCATTGTGTTATCCCACTTACTGTTACTTAATTCTCACAGTTATCTGTGTGTGTGGACACCTCCTTTACTCCATAACCTGTGTCAGAGATTGAAGATTCAGAAAATTAAAGTTGATTCACTTAAAATCAGTTCATAGAAGGAAGAGCTGAAGGAAGCAGGGGTGATTTCCCAAAGACAAAATGGGAGCATAGTTGATGGCTGTGCTGGAGTCCAAAGGGCTGTTGTGGGTGTGCCAGGGGGAGTGGCTCTTCAGTGCGGAGGAAGAGAGGATAAATGCATAAAAAGATCAGAAAGCAGATATCGGTTACTCTAGGGAAATGAAGATAGTTACCTAATTTGAAGATTCAACAAATAGTGTGTTCTGTGGAGGATATAAAAACTGGACACGGTGTCTGCCATGAGATCAAGAAACCTGCAGACTTAAGGAGAATAGTAGGTATGTGGGCAGGAGGGTAGCTTGTGATAGGAGACTGAGGACTGACCTGATGCTTGTCTTCTGTTTGGGCACTGGGCAGTGATAAGAGAAGCCAGCAGAGATTTATGTTGCTCTGGAGGGACCTGGTAAAATATGACACTTGGGTTGACCTTAAGGTGGTGAGGATGAGACAGATGAAGCCAAAAGTAGGAACAGTGTAGTGTCAGCTGGCTTCAGGCACAGAGATGGAGGTAAGAAGCCATTGACATTTTGTCAGTGGGAAGTGTTTAGGTTTGCTGTGGCACAGGCTATCAGAAAGGAAGGAAAAGAAGTGAAAGCTGAACAGCTGGGTACAGTCCTGATCATGAGAGCTTTGAAGGCCACAATAAACTATCAACTCTTAATTCTATAAGGTTGGGAAATCATGGAGGATTTATGATGAGAAAGATGGTTTTAGGAAATTATTGTTAACAGCTAAATTTTGCTTTTTATAAAATGGTGCACTTCTGTCACTAAAAATGTGGCAGTCAAGATGACATTTGGAGGAGGCATGCTGGAAAAGGGAAGGTTTTAAAATCTGTGGTCACTTACATGCCTCAGACTGACATGTCCTCATCATGGTGACTGGATTTTGTGGGATGTGCCTGGCCTATTCTGGGGGCACTCCATGAACCCTGATGAAGGAAGACTACATCTTTGATGGTCTTTGATACAACTGTAGGGGATGATCTGAAACAAAATTTTATATCATCTGTTGAATAAAGATACATTTCTGTAGCAGAATGATAAAAGTTCTAGGATTTTTACTATAATAAAATATGTAGGATTGTTTTTAAAAGGGTTTGCTTGATTCAACTGTTGCTTCTCCAGACCTTTCATTCTTTTTGTTACTATTTTCTCCTTTGTCTCTTAGAATAACTGAAAGAAAGTAATGATGAACACAAATTTGCTGTCATCCTTTTGGTTAGCTTTAATGTTTTTTTTAAGCGTTTTTAAATGTTTACTTATTTTTGAAGGAGAGAGAGACAGAGTGTGAGCAGGGGAGGGGAAGACAGAGAGGGAGACACAGAATCCGAAGCAGACTCCAGGTCAGCACAGAGCCCGACACAGGGCTCGAACTCGCAAGCCACGAGGTCATGACCTGAGCCGAAGTCGAATGCCCGGCCGACTGAGCCACCCAGGCACCCCAGCTTTAATGTTTTAATTATAATTGCTGAAATTATATCCAAAAATGTAATTATTGAACATTTCTGAAAAAAAGCCAAATAGCAGCTTGCAGTAATGCCAAACCAAAGTTGAATTCTTGAAGTATTTTAAAATATGCTTTCTTAATGTCTCTATGAAATTCCATACTGCTTAGATGAAGACTTCTCAGCTGTTTCAGCCTTTTTGAGAATCTGTAGATCCATTCAGAAAAATTTACCAATGAGTATGTGAATAGTCTTTGAAGGCAATTACAGGCAAGTTCACCAGCCCCACGAAGGTGATCCATTGAGTTCCCCTGCTTCAGTAAGAAACTCTGACTTTAGAAGGATTTAATGGCTTACAGAAATCTCACTTCCAAAGATTTGAAGTTGGCACAGAAAGATGTATGTATATAGTTAAAACAGTGGTTTTCTTGAGGGGTGGAATATGCAAACAAATGCCTTTAGAGGTAAAAAGTTATATGGAAGCCAAGAAAAAAATTAAAGAAATTTTACAATCCTGCTGAATCCGCACATATTTCTCAAAGGTCCTGTAAACATTACAACACATTTATCAAGGAATATCTGAAGGTGCCAAGATACTTCCAGTAATGTACCAGAATAAACATGACCATATGATAAAAATACATTTACATAATAACCTGTGAGGTCAGGGTGAAGACCAGAAAGAAGATGAAAGGGGGGAGGGGAGGGGAGAAGAGAGGAAGGATGGGAGAGAAAAGTGCACTGTAGGTCTCTGCTATAGTTGTGGAATTGACTTGTGTTGAACAATAAGAAGAAATCAATCTTTTCAAAAGAGTGTCTGCTAAGACCTAAGGAATAGTATTCTTTAACCTATATAAGGCATGGAGTCTACCCTCTAAAAGTTAGAGCTGTTATGAAGAAAAGAAACAAGCCCAAATATTGAATGGGAGCTTCTCTACTTCACCATGCCCAATCCTCTGTGCATTTTGTCATCAAGAGAACATAAGGGGGGTGCCTGGGAGGCTTAGTCGGTTAAGCGTCTGACTTCGGCTCAGGTCATGATCTCACAGTTCGTGGGTTCGAGCCCCGCGTCGGGCTCTGTGCTGACAGCTCAGAGGTTGGAGCCTGTTTCAGATTCTGTGTTTCCCCCTCTTTGTGCCCCTCCCCCATTCGTGCTCTGTCTCCCTCTATCTCAAAAATAAAGAAACATTAAAAACAATTTTTTTTAGGGGCGCCTGGGTGGCGCAGTCGGTTAAGCGTCCGACTTCAGCCAGGTCACGATCTCGCGGTCCGTGAGTTCGAGCCCCGCGTCAGGCTCTGGGCTGATGGCTCGGAGCCTGGAGCCTGTTTCCGATTCTGTGTCTCCGTCTCTCTCTGCCCCTCCCCCGTTCATGCTCTGTCTCTCTCTGTCCCAAAAATAAATAAAAAAACGTTGAAAAAACAATTTTTTTTAAATAAAATTAAAAAAAAAGAGAGAAGATAAGAAATTGGTGGGAAAGGTGTTAGCAGTCTTGGTCTGAGAGAAAACAGAATTAACTCCAAAAGATTTAAATAAACTCTAATGACAGAGTAAAGGGACCAGCAAATGGAGTTGCACTCATGCAAATGTTGGTTCAGCTTCCTGGTCATAAAGTGGGACAAAGCCAATGATGGAGAGAGAATGGCCCTGAGACAGTGGCTAGTAGAGTACAACCATGTACATTCTCAACTCTTGGACTTCCCTGCTGAGAAGACAAAGAAAGTGTTATTGTCATCCTGGTGAAACTGTTATGAGGGCACCATCCTTTGAGGTTATTATTTATTTATATTAATGGGTGGTTTAATCACACCCTGAGAATGATATGTAAATAATGCTTTTCTTGTGGGGACGTTGGAGAATTCTTTCAAGAAAGAGCACTAAATTCCCATTACCAGGATTGTTGTCATTTCCATTTATTTTGGAAACAGTTGCTGAAGAAAGAAAAAGATGTGGCCATAAATGTTTAAAAGAATTCCATGTGTAGTTAGTGGTGGCTGTAAACATATGGCCTTCACCAAGTATTTGAACTCTGTTCCAACCATGTCTTTCAACTGCTGTGAACCCCATCATTATATATTCCTGCTCCATTTTCATTGATGAAGTCTGTGTTCAGAGCCAAATTACATTGATAAAATATTAAGAGTAATGGCCCAACAAATAAAAAGAGGTAAAGTTCATAAACTGCATGGCAAAAAGTCTGCCACAGAATTGTAGATGAGAAAGAAAGAACTTTTCAAGCTGAAAAAACACTTGCCATTATCATTAACCTTTGTAAAGGTCTAAATTTTGTAAGGGAATTCTTAAAACATGCTTAGAAAACAAGGACTTTTGACTTAATATTTAAAGTATAAGAATGTGATTTGATTTCAGGACTTTAGTGATACAGGTAACCTTCTTTTAAGGTGTGAGGGTTTTTTTCCACATTATAAATGTATACTTTTTCATGTTAAGAAATACAGAAGAGTTTCAAGCATAAAATAAAATAAAAATGACCTGAGAACTTAGAAGTAATCATTATTGGTTGTTTTCCTTTTTATTCTGTTCAATATATGTGTATCCCTACAATAAAATTATGGTACTGTGATTCTTTATTAATATTTACAGTGTGGGGCGCCTGGGTGGCTCAGTTGTTGAGCATCCAACTCTTGATTTGGGCTCAGGTCATGATCCCGGGCTTGTGGGATCGAGCCCCATGTTGGGCATGGTGCTGGCTTGGAGCCCTACTTAAGATTTTCTCTCTCTCTCTCTCCCTTTGCCCCTCTTCCCAACTCACACAGTCATTCTCTCTTTAAAAAAAAAAATTCAAGTACTTCATTATTCTCCAGACATTTTGTGCCAGTTTTTATTTCCATAAAAAGTATATGTTATAAAAATTATGTTAGTATGCCTAATTATATTTTCATTGGCCTTATAATTTAAAGTCACCCCCCAATTTTATGAATAAAAAATGTTTAGTAAGGTTGAACTTTATTCAAGTTTATATATTTTATTGACCATTTTTCTTTTGAATCATTTATCCATGTCTTTTGCTTATTTTCCTATGGGACAATTAGTGGGGGGTTTTGTTGTTTTGTTTTTAACTTATAGGAGCACTTTGTAGAGAGACAAATATATTTAATAAGATCAATTTCACAAATACTGTATGATTCCACTTCGATTAGACAGAATCATAAAAGAGAGAAAGTAGAATGGTGGTTGCTGTGGGCTGAGGCAAAGGAGTATTACCTTTTGATAAATGTCTGGTAAATCCTGATTTAAAAATTTTTAGACTTCAAGGTAACTTTAGATATTTTTTTTTAAGAAAAATAAAGGACCATTTTGAAGTTATTTGATAATTTAATTTATATTTTTTTTGCCCCAGAAGATATAAATGTCTTAGGACTAAGAGATTAAGACCCTTGGTTCCAGCTTACTCAAAACAGTCATCAAAAAAGTATGGAAGAAACAAATAATATACAGAATAGTGTCGCAGTTGAAGACAGGGGTATGACAGTTGTCTTCAGTATGTGTGACTGCATTAAAAAAAAAAAACTATTAACAGCTATTCAGCTATTCTGTAGAAAGTGGGAGTAAGAAGAACAGATTGGCAGATAGGCATTTTTCAAATAATTTAAGGCTCATTTACTTATTAGATACTTTTAGTTTTCATGAAAAATTAACTTTCCTGATACCACGAACAAGCTGGGAATAGTCTAACACCTAGAGTTGTTACCCTTAATTAACTGTTCTTCAGTGCAAGCTATGGAAATTTCTCAGTAGATCTTACAACAAAGAAGAGAGGAAAGGTGGAGAGTTTTTATGCCAGTCTCAGGCTGGCAAGTTACTTTTAGAACTGAATTCCTGGGGTGCGTGGGTGGTTCAGTTGGTTAAGCATCCGACTTTGGCTCAGATGATGATCTCACTGTCTGTGAGTTCAAGCCCTGCATCAGGCTCTGTGCTGACAGCTCAGAGCCTGGAGCCTGCTTCAGATTCTGTCTCCCTCTCTCTCTGCCCCTCCCCTACTGTCTGAAAAATAAATAAACATTAAAAAATTATTGAAACTGAATTCCTAAGAGTTTCGCTGTTTCTTACATACATTCTTAATTGTACCTCAAATATCTTCAGAATTTCTAGTTTTTAAATTTCTTCTCTTAGTAGGCCAAAAATAAAACAAAGAAATCGTGCATGTGGTATGATGTGGTCAAGTCTTCATTTACAGGACTTTCCTTGTCTAATGTGTGTGAACCCTTAAATGCATAGTTGCTTTTGGTAATGATAGCCAGCAGTTGTATGTTAGGATTATTCATGAATAGTCCCAGCTGTTGTAAAAAAGAACAGTCTGCCCTGGCCACAGATAAGAGCACTTTGGGTTTAGACCACAGGCCGTACCATGGGGACCTGCCATGTACACTGTGAACATCAGTATTCCTTGGAGAGAGAATGACAATTAGTCACATCTGGCTCCTCGAAATTCTTGCATAACTTGCTGTTATCTCAGTACAGTCTCCTGGGAAGGCTTTATCTTGGCACATGCCTGCAT
The DNA here is from genome assembly GCF_024362965.1 of Panthera pardus. Lineage (NCBI taxonomy): Eukaryota > Metazoa > Chordata > Mammalia > Carnivora > Felidae > Panthera > Panthera pardus. The sequence continues at coordinate 20,030,323 of NW_026526788.1, forward strand.
CCCCACTGCAACATTCCCTCCTTCATTAGACTGACCACTGCGACTCCTGTTCCATTTCAGAGGGCCAGCATTCAATTTGGGCTCTCCTTCTCATCCTGGGTACTGGGTTATTGTTTTTGTCATGTCTTATGTCTTGGTTTTGTTTCCACTGTCACAAGTGTCCTCCGTCTCTAGCACCCTTGCAGTAACCTAGCACTGCAGAAGCTTTCTGTAGAATTGTTACATACAAATCATTCAGACTATCCCAGATTTCCTCCTGGCATTTAAGTTTCCTTTTCTCCCTCTTCCCAGAATCCTTGTCCTTATCTCTGGAGTATAAAGCTCAGATGCCAAAAGACTTCAGAAAGTAATTGAGTTAGGCTTTGTGTTTGTAGCTTTCTTTTTCCACGCTCCATGTTCCAGAGCTAGATTTCTCTTGTGCTTTGGATTTTTCCTCTCCTCTTTCTGCCTGAACAGCAAATCTGCAGTTATGCTTGGAGTTTAGTTTATAGTGCATAAGATAAAGTGGTTTGTAAGATAAGGTAGTTTACTGTTTCCTAATTCTCACACTTCTTAAATCCATCTGTTCTTGATTATTTCACCTATTATGCCTTGATTTTGCTTTATACTTTGTTTGCATTTTGTTCTTCTCTGAAATTGTTTCTAGAGTCCATAATTGTTTCTAAGTCCATAAAACTTGTTTCTAACTACATAAAAGCTTTGATAAGGCACATAGGAATCTTAAACAGAGAAGAGACATATGCCAGTTTACCTCTTCCTTCTCTCTTGCCTTATTTCCTCCTAAAGTTAAAACAACAGAGAACAATTAGAAGAGTGTATTGTCACTGTATTTTGAATGCTTTTATTGCTGATTATATTGGAGATATAGGCATTCCATCAGTAAAAGTTCTTGTATATCTTATAACTAGCTGTGAATTTTCTCTGGCTAAAAGCTCTTTTCTACCTAGTTGGTAAAGGATCCATAGGCTCCATCTTGGCGTGTGGACACACTCTTTCATTTAGCAAGAACCTGCCTAAAATTGTCATTACCATAGTGTGAAGGCACCTCCTCCCTAGTCATTGCCAAATAGTCGAACTGAGAATTGTCTTCAGGAACTAGTTATACTTTCTATTGATTTGTTCATGTCACGTATGCCACTATCATGTGAAGAATATACTTCCTCTGGAGCGCCTGGGTGGCACAGTTGGTTAATCATCCCACTCTTGATTTCAGCTCAGGTCATGATCTTATGGTTTGTGAGTTTAAGCCCCACATCTGGCTCTGCACTGATAGTGCTGAACCTGCTTGGGATTCTCTCTCTCCCCGTCTCTCTCTGCCCTTCCCCTGCTTGATCTCTTTCTCTCTCAAAAATAAATAAATAAACATTAAAGAAAAAAGAATACACTTCCTCTGTTGAGCATTAAGTTTCATTCGGCCATATGGAATTTTGAATAGGAAGTTATCCTGAGGCATCATGGCATGTAAACTGATTGTGGGTATCAATGGAAACATATTTTTCTCATGAAAACTAGGTTTTTATTTTGAAACACATTTGCTTTTGCACTTCTCTCTCTTTTCATTCCCCTTCTCTTCTAATTGACTAGGAAGGAGATTGATTTTTTCTGTTTTAAAATAAGGCAAATACGGATGATTTTATGCCTTATTCTAAAGCAGCACAGTAAGTTTGGGGAATGCCTGCAACAGGTAGATTTGTTTTTTTCTTGATCCCAGTTGTAATATCTGATGTGTTATAGGTGCTTGCTACTATTTTCCCTTAAATACTTAAAGCTTCAGTTCTTCCACCTACTCTTCAAATATACTCCTTTTTATTCTAACTCAGTTTATTAGAATTCTTGTCAAAGAGCATTCCTTGAAAGAATCTGGAGTCTGTATTACTGGCTTCAAAATTAAAGTGTGTTGACTTCCTGTCATTCTGTTTCATTCCTTTAAAATAATTTCTAGTCAGATTTAATGAGTCAGTTCAGGTTTTCTCTATCTGTTGATAAAGTATATCTTCACTTAAAAATGTGATATTGGTATGTTATTTGACCTGTTATAACATTTTTCTAAAGGGAAGTCTGTATCTCAAGAGGTTAGAAGGAAAATTTTATTTCACAGAAAAATGTGAGTTGTGGCCCCATGATTATGAGTCAAATTCACTTTTGCTGATCAGCAGTGATTTGCCAGCTTAAAGGAAAAGTGATCAAAGTAGCACGTGGATTGGGTGGTATCTAATTTTGAACTGTGACAAGGCTCAGGTAGAGTTTGAAGTAGACTCCCATCTCCATAGAGGGTTTTCACTGCATTTGTTTGGTGCCTACAAGCACATTATTCACGAAATTTCAGTGGAGTGAACACCAAATTTCACCTATTTTGATGCAGAATTAATTGCATTCTTAGAGTGTGAAAAACAAGAGGAAAGCCCAAGCTGCCACTCTGAAGCTGGTCATGGATCACGGCAGATCACTATTTCACACATTTGTGTTTACTGCCAGTTTAAGTAAACTATAGTTTACTTAATAGTTTAAGGCTCTTGGAAACATTAACATTATGATGTCTTGGGTAAGCTGCTTATCATGAAATACCAAAAACTTGGAGAACAAAGTGTTTATGAAGTTAGTTTTATTGAAGAATGTTATAGTACTGCTTTACACTGAAGACATTTGGATTTATTTGGAAGTATAATAATGTTCTGACCAAACTCCCTCATTGAAGAAACTCTACTCCAGAGATTCAGTGACTTTTCCAAGGTAACAGACCTTGTTTATGACTTACAATTCAGAATTTATTATCATAATTGTGGACTTTACATATTTCCCCCCACAATGCAACCTTTTACTTTTGCAGAGTCAGTCATTAAAACTTTTAATACATCCTGCATGATATCTGCTGGCTTTTCCCTATGTAATCCAAGTCAGTCAGTACCCTTGAGATGTCCAGGGCTTTTTTAGAGTTTTGGTTTATATTTGCTGTTTGATAAAATCCATACCCTACAGTCATAGTCTTCCTTATAGGAAAAAAAAATTGACCCATTACTGCTTTAGAACTACTTGCTAGTTGTGGATATATTCCCAGTATTATGGGGAATTTTGGAGGAAGGTGGAGATACCTCTCTGCCTTTCAACACTGACAACTCCTGATGGTGTTGATGGATCCAGTCCCAGCCAATGCCCTCCTTTTTAGACAGTTTTAAAGGCTAAGGCTTCTTAGAAAGAACTTGAAATAAAACTGAAGAGGTCTCCCAGCCAAAAGAAAGTGAATTCTGGGGCACCTGGGTGGCTCGGTCTGTTAAGCATCTGACTTTGGCTCAGGTCATGATCTCATGGCTGATGGATTTGAGCCCCACATCTGGCTCTGTGCTGACAGCTCAGAGTCTGGAGCCTGCTTTGGATTCTGTGTCTTCCTCTATCTGCTTCTCCCCTGCTCATGCTTGCTCACTCGCTCTCTCTATCTCTCTCTCTCAAAAATAAATAAACATTAAAAAAAAAAAGGGAAGTGAATTCTGTCCACTCTTATGGATTTGAGGCTAGTTTGATATACATGCATAAAATGTACTAAAGCCATCTTGGTTTCAGGCCATGATATGGAACTTTTCTTCATAAACAAATGACTGTAATATGATCTTTTATTTTGGGTGTTGTGGGTGGGAGGAGTCAGGTTAGTTAAACAAGGGATTTTCTGTTGTTTTCTCTCTTCAAGAGAACATGCTGAGAAATGAAAGCATTGCATTGAATTTTGGGTGTTGAATCTTTTCTCAACCGTACTCAATCATGGAGACAAGAAAGTAGCTACAAACAAATCATTGGTGAAACAGTGATGGCTTAAATCTATCATATGTCAACAACTCATTACTTTTTTTTCTTAATTTTTAAAAAATGTTTATTGATTTTTGAAAGAGAGACAGAGAGAGTGGGGCAGAGAGAGAAGGAGTCACAGAATCTGAAGCAGGCTCCAGGCTCCAAGCTGTCAGCACAGAGCCCCACATGGGGCTTGAACTCATGGAGTGTAAGATCATGACCTGAGCTGAAGTCGGACGCTTAACCAACTGAGCCACCCAGGCGCCCCTCATTACTTTCTGTAGCATTATAACTACAATGAAAATGGCTGACATGAGTCTTTTCTATAGATTTTGCTCTGGGACAGGAATGAAAGGGAAAGGAAGTTTAAACTTGAGGAAAGAAGGAAAAGGCAATAAAAATTTCACTGATGTTTCCAGGAATGGGAATGATTCCAAGGGTGGGAAACCAGAGAGTACAACCAGAGTACCAAGAGATAATCTTTTAAAACCATTACTAAACTTCACTTAAGTTCATATAACATCCCAACTCTTTTAAATATTTATCTTTACTGAAAATATGGTTTTTAGTATGTATTCTTATAAGAACAATTGTTGCCTTATCAACTCCTTATGAATTTCCACATGGAAGTCATAGAAACCTTTTTGCTCAAAGGTTTACCTCTTTTGCAGTATGCACATGTAAAATACCCATTTTATACCCATCTTCATACAGCTTCATACAACCTATTGAAGGCTGGACCACCCTCTGGTCTTCCTCTGTTCCATAGGGTTACACCACAGATTTGGGAACAAATTGATGGGACAGGAATCTAAAACCCCAAAATCTGGAAGGACATCTGACAGTTCTCTGTATTTTTATAGAGGTACTGAGATCAGGATATTTGAAGTCAAAACTGTCTGGGGAAGTGCAGGACATATGATCACCTTAGATATGAAGTTTAGGCTCTTCCTATCGATTTCCATCTCCTTCCTCTGTATAGGTAGCCATTTCCAAAAAATAGGGGCACCTTCAGTCCATTCACCTACTGTTTACTTATTATCTACTACTTTGCTGGCATCATGGAAGTTATAAAACCAATTAAGACAATCCTTGTGTTTAGAGCACTTGAGGGTTGATTATAAAGCAATGAATATTATTTTTAGAGCAAATATCTTAAAATTTTCATACCCAAATTGGTGTTGTCCTTCAAAGTAATTATTTTGAGGGAGGGGAAGACTATACACTTAATTCCCTATTACTGTACCATCTTTCAACAATCTTTATAGCTGGGCTTTTCTTTACTTTTATATTTATTAATATAGTTAATTCTTTGGCTTTTCTCCATCAAGTATTTCCAGAATGGGTCTTAATAAAACCTCAGTCCCATGTAGGACACATTTAAACTGTGAAATGGAACATTCATTGAATGTGGAGAACTGGATTTCAGGATTTAAAATAAGCATGTTAAGTTCAGCTTGGAATCAGAGTTCACATCCTATAGATATCTTTTGAGCAAGGACAAAGGAGGGAATGAAGAAGACACTATTTTTGGTTCATTAGCAGTATAAACCAGAATTTTGTCATGTTTATTTTTCTCTACACTTATGAGACTTGATTATTTGAAGAACCATTTTCCAAACAAGTGCTAATTTGGGTCCTGGATACGATTTGATGTTACATGTTGGTGACTATGTGTTGTGTGTGTAGCTCTGTGTCCATTGATAATTTATATTTTTGGTCAGTAGATGGTGCTCTTTCACTTTGAAATAAAATGTATTTTCTATTGAGGCTTTTGCTTTTTATTTTGCTTATTGTTTTGTTCATACAGAGATGGTAGAAATCAAATTCTGTCATAAATTGGATCTGGGTCTCCTTGTCCGCCTGGAGATGCATAGGAATTTTAATGTGATTATCCAATGTGTAAAGTAATAGGTTTTCAGATTAGCATACCACTCAATACTTAACTGTTAATTTGTTAGTAAGAAAATAGATGTTTTCCCCTGTAGAACCATTTTATATTATATATACTTGCCTGATACATAAGACACTACAATTATATCTTTTATGTGGTTTCATCTGCTGTGTCCTGTATTTGATTGAAGAATGACTTGGGAAACAAACAAAATGCCAATTACTGGATCCTGGAGACCCAGGAACGTATATTTTAGCAAGTGCTACAATTCAGTGTGATCAGGTATGTTTTCAGAAGTGCCAGATTCTAATCCCCCAGGAGTAAGCATTTTCAATAGAGAATAACATCAGAGTCAGCATACAGTAATTGAAACCAAAGTCAAAGATAGCTGGGATAAAAATTTTGAATGTAGACTGCTCGGAATATAAATATTGCCTACAGGAGTTATAATGCATATAATAAAAATTATTGAAGAAAATGCTTTTTTTTTACATTACTATGGTAAAGTTGGTGATAATCCTACAGAGAACAAGTGGTTTCTGTTAGAATGCACCAAAGAGCAAGCAATGTGGACACAATGCCATACCACCTTGAGTTTGTTGGACATCGATTTTGCCCTACTTTTAGGACCCTTGCCTTATAATACTTGATACTTTAAACAAATTGTAAGGTCTTTCATATTCACAGTGTCCCTGTTACATGGCAAGTATCAGAGGAGGGATTAAAGAATGGGTTAAGGAAAAGAGTCTAAGGCCAAGGGCAGCTCCCAGGAGACAGTCTGGGGGGGTTGGTGGGGGGCTAGAGGTGATGGCATTGACTCAAAATACAGTTGCTGGAATGTCTCCCCAGGAAGCCAGATGCATTCCTTAGTTCTGAAGCTTGGTGGTGCACTGTTGTTGACTATGATTGTTCTGTCCTGGTCCTAAGAGCCAGTAGCTTTAGGACAGGGTTTCCTCCCTCCTTCCCATCTCTCCCATCTCTCCTATCCATCCATCCTTCCTTCCTTCCTTCCTTCCTTCCTTCCTTCCTTCCTTCCTTCCATCCATCCATCCATCCACCCACCCACCCACCCACCCATGCATCCATCCTTCAGTTGCTCATTTTGACTTTGTTAATGTGACATGCTCATCATGGCATTGATTTTCAGATGGACTGCTGGTTGAGGATGGGTAAGTCATGATACCAGGGAAGTACATGTACTTTGATAAAATTCCCACCAGGTGATTCTCTTTTCTTATCCTAGAGAACTGATGGTTTGGAATTCTCAGCTAATATTTCCTGACCCTGTTGTTGATCTGAGGTGTAGTTCAGTGTAGGATGGACTCCACAGAGAAGGTGGCATGTTATAGGCAGTCAGTAAGATTGACATCACTAATGATGGTGATGATGATGCTCTGTTATCCAGCTTTATTGCTTTCGTGATATCACTTTATCATAAGGCTAGTGGTATGGAACTTCTGGCTTACCTCAAAATGGTCTTGGTCTGGGTCAGGCTACCCATGGGGTAATAGAGGACCCTATTATGGCAGAGACTTAGAAAGAGAGAAGAGACACGTCCTCACCTGAGAGTTTTAGCTGTGATATTTCCCTTCTTCTGAAGATTCTAGCTTGGCCAGCTGTCTCCTCTCCTCAAAGCTTTTACTCAGACCTCACTTTCTGAATCAGGCCTAATGCACTGACCCCTTCCCACAGCTGGTCCTCCTCATGCTTTTGTCTCGTTCTCCTCTTCATAACAGTTATGTTATAATATACTAGATAATTTGTTTATTTGATTCAGTTTTGTCTCCCTGTACAAGACTGTCAGCTCCATGTGGACAAAGGTATTTTTCTTCACTAATATATCCCTTGGCCCCTAGAATAGTGCCTGGTACAGGAAATACTTGCTGAATGAATTAATGCTTTCCTTTATAACATTCTGTGGCTGTAATAAATAACACCTATAGTATATATTAGCCATTTAACACTAGTTCTGAATAAATATTAAATATTACTGAATGAAGATTATGTTTTATTCTGTTAACCCTGACCTGTAAAGATACCTTCTGAATTAGGTTAGCACATGGTTTAAAGTCTGGATGCAGAGTTGGAAGACATGAGATTATAATGAATGAGCCTATTGGTGGTTTTCTAGGGCAAGTTACTAACCTGCTCCGTGCCTTAGTTTCCTCTGGAAATAACCTCACAGAACTGTGATTAAATTAGCTTATGGATTAAATGAGCTCATGATTCTAAAGCCTTAGATAAGGGCTTGGAGTATAGCAAGAATGTAGTCATAAATTGAATTTATAGATTCTTGTTTAAAAAAAATTATATGATAAACTTACTTTGCAGGTAAGTGATTTGGCCAGTTGTCAGAAGGAAAAGACCACACAGATAAATGTACAACTTGGGGATTTTCCATATTCCTGTCTTAATTGCAGTGTTAACACACCTAGAATGAATCAAATATTGAATTTCTTATGGATTCTATTTTCTTATATTGTAACATCAATTTTAAAACAAAGAGTTTTAGGGGTTTCACATGAGCCCTTTTTTGATTTCTTATAGATCCCCATATTAAGGTTTCTGGAAAGAAAGAAGATGTTAAGGAGGCCAAGGAAATGATCATGTCTGTCTTAGACACAAAAGTAAGTGAATGTTAAGGACACTCAGATGTCAGAACCTTGTCTCTGCAAGGGCTACTTCATGCTGTTATGAAAAGAACCATTTGGAGAAGAAAAACCAGGAGAAAGTAATGGTGGGTTTTAAAATAAGCATGTGTGTTTCTACAATGGATGTAAAATTCTGTTTAAAATTTGAATGGGTTCTGTCATGCTGGGTAATTGAGTGATATTTTCAGAAATCAACACTGACCCTGATTAGTGTGGGGCAAATAATGAAGTTTAGAAGAATTAGCATATTGCCTTTATGATGCCAGAATGATCTTCTATATAATTGTGCGTGATGGCATGAAACCTGGCAGTTTCTTTTGTAAGTTCTTTCTCTCTGCATGTATAGGTATAGAGAGGTAATAGGGAAATTTAGATGTGTAAAAATATACACTCCCTTGTGAGAATTTATTCTATTAAATATTTCTAAATCACTTAGTATATCTCAGGCACTTTGCTGAGCATTTTACAAATACTAATTTGTTTAATGCTTATAACTAACTCAGCACAGAGATATTAGGGAATTTTCCCAGAATCTGTAGCTAATAAATGGAGAAGTGGGATTTAAATCCAGGCTGTCTGGTTCTTAACCACTGTGTTTTGCGACCTGATATTCCATTGAAATAGTTTCTGATGTCTTCCTTTTTTTTTTTTTTTTTTTTCTTTTCTTGTTCTTTTAATTTTTGGAATTATTCACCTTCTAATTATTAAATATTCTAATTTTTTCCCAAAAAATAATGTATGTTCCCTGTATTTAAAATGTTAAACTAAAAGAAGAACAAAGTTTAAAGACCAAAGTATTTAATGGATATGTTTAAAATTTAAGAATTAAGATGTAAAAACTATTGATATTTTTAATGTCTTATTTTGACTTTTTAATTTTACTTTAAAAACTGAAGGACTGAAGAACTTCGATATTAGTCTTATAAATGAGGAAATATTTCATGTGTTTATAATTGTACAATACTGAATTTCCCAAAATTAAATACATGACCACAGTTATTCATTATGTCTTAGAATTTTACATTTTGCTTTATTATAACTAATCTTACACTTTGTACTGGTTTATGTAAGCCTTGTTACTGCTAGAGAGCTGTGCTTTGTTTTCCTTTCCTCACTCTTCTTCCTACCAGCAAGAATAGTAGATCTGCTCTGTAGTTTGGCCTATAGTAATGGACTGGTTGTGAAAACAATGCTTACAAATACCTTTTTAGTTTTGAGTTTTATTTTTATTGTTTTCTGTCACAGTTCAACAGTCCTACTAACATACATATATTCAGTCTTGCAGTTGTTTTCATCTGTTTTTAGTTATTTGAATTAAATGTTTCATGAATAATGTCTGTTAAAGATAAAAATGAGATGAGTAATTTATTTGTAACTCTGCCTGACTTTATTTAAATGATATTTTCCAAATAAATATCTTGTATAGCCAAAGAGAAATGATAGAAATTGCACATTTATAGATTAATATGATTCCAAAAAATTTGTAAGATTTCCCACCAGGTCACTTGTTTTTAGTACTGTCCCCTTGGATAAAACGTGTTTTAAGGAGTTGTTCCTTCCTTTTGCATGCATCAAGAAATAATACATTATTTCCATGTAGAGCAATCGAGTCACTTTGAAGATGGATGTTTCACATACAGAACATTCTCATGTAATCGGCAAAGGTGGCAACAATATTAAAAAAGTGATGGAAGAAACAGGATGCCACATCCACTTTCCAGATTCCAACAGGAATAATCAAGCAGAAAAAAGCAACCAGGTGCTTTGTCTTTTCACATGAACTGTTATGGGACAGATTAAAGCTTTGATTTTCCATATGCATATCTTTTTTGGGAGATGAAAGCAAAAAAATAATCATGGAGATACCATATTGATTTTACTAATATGTGACTATACAGAAATGAATGAATAAGCAAACACCAGAATCAGACCTTTAAATGCAGAGAACAAACTGATGCTTCCTAGAGGAGAGGGGGGATTGGGCAAAATGGGTGAAGGGGAGTGGGAGTTACAGGCTTCCAGTTATGGAATGAGTAAGTCATGGAAATAAAAGGCACAGCATAGAGAATATAGCCAGTGGTGTTGTAATAGCAACATATGATGGTAGATGGTAGCTATGGTGAGCATAGCATAATGTATAAGCTTGTCAAATCACTGATGTTGTACACCTGAAACTAATGTAACATTGTGTGTCAACTATACTAAAAAATAAAAATAAATAAGAATGTATGACTCTTTCCCAGGAGGTTGAAGGTGCTCTACTTTTTTAAAGAGATGAATTATAGGTAGGCCATAAAGTGCTTATCTCTAACTGGTTGGTAGAAGAGAGGGGAGCAACATAAATGTGATAGCAATATAAAACGAAGTCCCTAAGGAAAGGCCCAGGGAGCATTACATTAGGAAAGGACCTACAGCCTTGCCTGGTCCAAGAACCTGTTCAGTGTGGGGATTCTGTTGGTAGCATCATACCCGCGGTTCTCCAGGGTACACCAGATCACCTGCTCAGAGGCCACGCACGAGTGCCCAACTTCCTCACGTTGGTGGAATTATGTTTCTCTTTAGTTTATACACGTTTTTTCTAGTTCTTGTATTTGAAAACAAATGAAACTTACCTATCCATACAAAGCACTTTCAGTACTTGAAGAACAGATAGTATTATTTGTGTTATTTGGAAGTTTTCTCTCTAATCACAATACTAGAAACTGTCAGCCTCAAAGATGAATAGGGTAGTCTTTTCTCTATGAGGACTAATGGTGATGGTGACACACACATAAGGAAGATAGATAGAAAGCAAGGGCAGTATTCAAAACATTTGACAATTGGTATGGCACGGGGCATGGTCCATTAGGAGCAGTGTCCTGGAGCCCTACACCCTTACTCTCATGCCAAGATTAATTCTTTTTTTTTTTTTTTTTTAATTTTTTTTAATGTTTATTTTTGAGAGAGAGAGAGTGCAAACGGAGGAGGGCAGAGAGAGAGGGAGACACAGATTCCGAAGCAGGTTCCGGGCTCTCAGCTGTCAGCACAAAGCCTGATGTGGGGCTTGAACTCATGAGCCATGAGATAGTGAGATATGACCTGAGCTGAAGTTGAACGCTTAACTGACTGAGCCACCCAGGCGCCCCCAAGATTAATTTTTTACTTGATGGATTGTGGGAAAGTTCAGGGGATCCCAGGAGAGAGCTGGAGGTGGTGTTGAAGCAATAGTTTTTTTTAACCAATTAGCATGAAGTGGTTCAATATTTTGAGTACCTACTGCAGCAATATCATTGTATATTGATATATTGTACAGAGTTGATATACAGTATGCAGAGTTTAAACAAAAGGTAGAAAATGCAGTAAATGAGAAATGAGAAGGGGAGCAGGATGGCATTATGGGGGCTGTGAGGCTTACATAAGTCTGGGGGTTGATGTAAATCAGTTGACACAAATCAGCTGAGGAGCTTGTTAAAATGCAAATTGTGATTAAGCAGGTCTGGGTTGGTGCTTGAGACCCTTCATTTTTAACAAGCTCCTAGATAATGGCAGTGCTGTTTTTCCTGGATGACACTTTGAGTGGCAAGGGTGTAGATAGCTGGAAATGCAGATGTGGGCTCAAAATAAATCTGTATTTTCTTATTTTTGCAGGTATCTATAGCAGGACAACCAGCAGGAGTAGAATCTGCCCGAGTTAGAATTCGGGTAACTATTTATTACTTTAATACTGTAAATCAGTATCAGCAGTGTTTGCATCATAAGGCAATAAAAATATCTTAGTGTGTCAATTTATAACCAAATCATATGTTCAATAGGTAGGAAATAGTGACAGAAGTTGTTTTAATGTGTTGAAGATGTTTCTTAGTGATGTTCCATTTTGTACCTGACTCCGTTTCTCTGATGATTTTGAGATGGTCAGAAAGAGGCCTGAGGAAGAATACCACAGGCAGTTTAGGTTACAAACTCTTTGGTTTCACAGACTCTTTTTATTCGAGAAACTACCTAGTTTGCTCAAGCTTATATCTGTAATAAAAGCAATTTATGTTTTAGAATTCCATCCTCAGAAAAAAAAGAACAAGTTATGCATATCTCTAAGCATGCAGTCACTCAACTGTCTGCCTCGGGCTCTAATACTTTCATTTAGGAGCTGCTTCCTTTGGTGCTGATGTTTGAGTTACCAATCGCTGGGATTCTTCAGCCAGTTCCTGATCCTAACTCCCCCTCGATTCAGCACATATCACAAACATACAACATTTCAGTGTCATTTAAACAGCGTTCCCGAATGTATGGTGCTACTGTGATAGTACGAGGGTCTCAGAATAACACCAGCGCTGTGAAGGTAAGTAATTGAGATAATTATGAACATTGTAAGTGTACAAATTATGCAATTTTATTTTCAGAGGATTTTAGACTAATCTGTTTTCTAGAATTTTTCCTTGTATTGCATTATGGGTTATAGAATTCTTTGAATTTCTCTGTAGCAATTAGAAGTACACTAGAATCTTTCCTTGTATATGGACATTTTATAGGATTATTTCCCACCCTTTTCTCCTAGGAAGGAACCGCCATGCTGTTGGAACATCTCGCTGGGAGCTTGGCATCAGCTATTCCTGTGAGCACACAACTAGATATTGCAGCTCAACATCATCTCTTTATGATGGGTCGAAATGGAAGCAACATCAAACATATCATGCAAAGAACAGGTGCTCAGATCCACTTTCCTGACCCCAGTAACCCACAAAAGAAATCCACCGTCTACCTCCAGGGCACCATTGAGTCTGTCTGTCTTGCAAGGCAATATCTCATGGTAGGTTTATTGATATTAGTGTTACTATTTTATTTTACTTCGTTTACTTCTTTGAGTACAGTATATGTTGGCGCACATACCATACTACTGGTATTTATGAAAACATTTGGAAGCCTGTCAGATAAGGAAGTTTCTTGGTAAAAGGAAATAAAATAAGAGTAAAGTATGTAGTACCTCAAAAGCTTAATTTCATTGCATAAGTGAGTAATTTATTTGCTGTATTTTTTTTAACTTTAAACACAAAAGAGGATACAGTGAAATAATGGGCTGTATTTTGTAGGAGGTGATTATTTTCATCTGACATGTAGTATTAGTTTGCATTTGACAAAAAAAGTCTGTTTAAATAGAAAAGTAAAAATAACTTTTTACCCTCAAAGACATAAATTTTAGTGGCCTGAAACATTTGAAAATTTCAAAAATCTCTAATACAATTTAAAAAATGGAATTTAAACCTTGAATTTGAGTCTTAACGCATTGAAGAAAATAGCAATTATATAATTTGATACTGGTTCCGATTTAAAATTTGCTGTTTCTGTCCTTCCTATATTCATTTAAAAACACAGTGTGTAGGTTGATACATAGTAACAAAGTGGATTGACACAATGTGGACTCATAAATATTCTTATTAAAAACACCATTTTATTCTGTTCAAGAACTTGATCTGTAATGACATTTGAATCAGTAACCTTCGGATGTGATCTTTGCTATTGTTAACTCACAGAATTTGTTTTTGAGAAACTTTCAGAAAATCCAAATTTTTATTGTTGATTCCATTCCTCTGACAGATAAGAACTTGTTACAATCATTAAGCATACATAATTATTTTGTTGTGAATGATTTTTTTTAGCCAAGCTTAGTTTACCAGACTACTTTTAAAATATCACTAGTTAGGTAGCATATTTGTATCCAAAGATTATTATGATTACTTTTCATAATTTTCTTTTTTTCTGATTTTTAAGTTCTTGAAGTATTATTTTTAGTGAACTTTTTCAGTCATTCTATGCAGTTAGGAGTTCATATTCATGCTTTGACCGAACCTGCCAAAAATACAAGTGTGCAATGAGATATATTATTGTACAATATTGAAAGAAGTGAGGAAGAGAGGAGTAAATTAAAAGGCTTTTAATCTATATTTTAAATCCAAAAATCACTTTTATCCACAAGGAAAATGAAGCACAGTAATTTCACTTTAATTCCAGTGTATTTGGCTGTTATTTCTCCTGATACTTATATACAGAACCCAGCTAGTACTGGGCAGGCTAGTACTGAGCATCCTGTGACTCAGTAAAAGTATGGGATGTGGTTCCTAAACGTAGTAGATTCGGGGCCAGGAAGAAAGCATCAGAGAAAGAAACAAGTGCTAACCTGTGCAGTGCTAAAAAGTGAGAAGCCTAAAAGAAGGAACAGTAGTAGCAGTTTACCTCAAGAAGGAGATAAGGTTGGAGCTGCAGCAGAAGAGAGGTAGGACTTTGGTTGGTGAAGAAGCCTTTTGGTGAGTTGAGACCAAAGTACAGTATCTGTTTGAACAGTGGTCAAGAGGCCGGTCTAACCTGGGGAAGGGACAGATGTATAGACATACAGACCTGTGATTGCACAAGCAAAGGGCCAGATTGTGGACATCTCTACTGATACATGTTTAGATTTCATTCAGAAGGCGATAAAAAATCACTACTGTAAGTCTTTGAGCAAAAGCACAAGATTCATACTCTTGATGTAGATGAGAATCTAATTTCTGGCATCTGTAACAAAACTGAAGTCAGAGAATGGAAGAGTTTTCCAAGGTGGAAAGTGAGTAAAAAAATTCAGAGCCAATAACAGAAAACTTCAGACATGTACAATGTTGTCTTTTAAAAAATAGTTTGTGCCCTCAGTATTATTTCCACACCAGTTTTCTAAGCTTTGTTAAAGTATGTAATTTAGCTTTAATACTTGGGTTTATTCTTTAAGCCCATAGAATATTGCATTATTTGTAGGCACGTTAAGTTATCAGATGTTTAAATGAGTAATGTTTTTACCTCTGACACTCTCTTTTGTGACATTTCTTAGGGTTGTCTTCCTCTTGTGTTGATGTTTGATATGAAGGAAGAAATTGAAGTGGACCCACAGTTCACTGCCCAGCTGATGGAACAGCTTGATGTCTTCATCAGCATTAAACCAAAGCCGAAACAGCCAAGCAAGGTGGGTTCAGAGTCCAGACCCAGAGCACCACGTTCCAGCTAGTTCTGTTTTCATATAAATGTTATTTGCATATACACGGAATTAAATATTCCATATAATATATATATCATTATATATTATACTTAGTTATTTAAATACATAAATTTGTACCATTCATTATTGATCATCATTTTATTTAAATATGGGTTGGTTTTGGAGTCCATATTGAATGACCATTATTTTTTACAAATATATGAGAAGAGAAAATATGTTTTTATTAATTTGCAGTCTGGTAACTTTCAGCTTTGTTAAGTTATCAGAGAGTTAAGGCTAAATAAACATTGTGTTAAGTGTGCATGTGTATGTGTACATATCCAGTGCAATTCAAAAATATTTAGCTTACGTACTCTGTGAGCCACTCTGCTGGACCTGGAGGTTTAAAGAATAGGTGCCCAATGAGAAAGAATGAAATATGGCCTTTTGTAGCAACGTGGATGGAACTGGAGAGTGTGATGCTAAGTGAAATAAGCCATACAGAGAAAGACAGATACCATATGGTTTCACTCTTATGTGGATCCTGAGAAACTTAACAGAAACCCATGGGGGAGGGGAAGGGAAAAAAAAAAAAGAGGTTAGAGTGGGAGAGAGCCAAAGCATAAGAGACTCTTAAAAACTGATAACAAACTGAGGGTTGATGGGGGGTGGGAGGGAGGGGAAGGTGGGTGATGGGTATTGAGGAGGGCACCTTTTGGGATGAGCACTGGGTGTTGTATGGAAACCAATTTGACAATAAATTTCATATATTAAAAAAATAAAGAAAGAATAGGTGCCCATTCTCTTTAAGAAAATAAAGTGATCAAAAGTAAATAACGAAGTATTCCCAGTTCAGCCTTCTTGGAACTTCTCCTCTAAGATCTTGCAGAATTTCAATAATTACATGTATAGTCAAAATTTAATAGGATAAACCTGATGATGTTAAATGCTAGTGAGAATGTGAGGGAAGAGGAATGTTCCTACATTAATGTTTGGTAAATTGGCACAGCCACTTTGAGGAACAATAGCGACTGTCAGATCACACTGAAAATATTGATAGCCTCGACCCCCCAGTATTTATGCCTAGTTATACACCCTGAAGAGACCTTTGTACCAGATGTCAGAAGACAAGAAGCAGGTTGCTTCTTTTAACATGTACTAATGAAATCATTTATGAAAATTTTTATTCTAGTAGTTAAAACACGTAACAGTTATGCTTTCCATTTTTTAATTTTTGTTAATCTTGTTATGTGTATCATGGTGTATGTATAATATGTATCATGGACAATTTTGTATATATGTAAAATAACATGGCGTTCAGTGTCTAAAGAGAAACAATCATGCCTTCTTCAAAAGTAAACTTTAAAGGAAAAGATAGGACCGATTCTAAGTGAGCCTAATATAATGAGTTTAGAGTTAGAGAACAGGACATTAATTTTATGTATCTTGAAGCTTCATGCTTGACTAATTTGAGTTGACTGAAGTCACTGTAGATACCAGGACTAAAAGCTAAAGACAGAAGATATTTTGTGCATATAAAGAGGGTCAAACACACGAGAAACTCCTGGAGCTTAGTAAGAAATGAGCACAGATCAGGGGAAAATAGATTGTGAGAATTCTAAAGCCTTGTAGCATCCCAGGGCTATTTAATTCTTCCTAGCTGGCCCTGAAGCTGACTACTGCATTAACTGCTTTCTCAGTCACAAATTTTCTTTATTGCCCATTTAGGCTCTCCCACTTGAGTTCACAGTTCCAATTTTCTAGATGAGTCCATTGAGAAAAAATATATTGTTTAGAAATTTATTTTACCATAAGCTTTGCCATAGATATGTCATCAGTGAGGAATAGTGGTACCTTAAAGTCTATTAGTTAACTAGTAGGCTATAAATGTCAAATGTAAGTGACTGTTATTATGCAGTCTGTATGTAGTGACTAGTTTGATTTGTTTTGTAAAGATGAGATAAAGGGCAGAAAGCCTTAATGTAAAAAAAGGCAAGTGGACATAAAGAGAATGGGCTGTAGATGCGAACGACCTGAGGTCCAGTCTTCTCGCTGCCCCTCCAGCTAGGCTGTGCCTGTGGATAGGTCCCTTATCCTCACTAAATATGAATATTCATTCCCACCCAGAAGGTGTCTGCCAGGCATTAAGATGTATGTGCAGTTTCAATCACAGTGCCTGGCACACAGGACATACCCAATAAAATGTCACTAACATTTTATGGTTTTACCAAAAGGAATAAACATAAGAAATAAGCAGTTAGAATTTTTAATTGATTTTAAAACAGCATTGATTCCCTGACTGGAATCCTTTTTACCATATTCGTTTCTCACCCACCTCCCAATACATTGTAGACTACTTGCATATCACCTTTTTCTTTCCCATTATGTGTTTTCATAGTCTGTGATTGTGAAAAGTGTTGAGCGAAATGCCTTAAATATGTATGAAGCAAGGAAATGTCTCCTCGGACTTGAAAGCAGTGGGGTTACCATAGCAACCAGTCCATCCCCAGCATCGTGCCCTGCCGGCCTGGCATGTCCCAGCCTGGACATCTTAGCTTCAGCAGGCCTTGGACTCACTGGACTAGGTATAAAATTTATTATTATAGCGCTTCTCAGTCACTGGGGGATTGCTTAGCCAGTTCCCTTTCTTTCTACCTTTTGGGGCTACATTTTAAAGGCTTTTTCTCTCATCAGGCTCTAAGATCAAGTGAAAAAGCAACAAAACTCACATCAATCCATTTTGGGTTTTTTTGTTAGAATATAGATTTTTGTTACTCAGATTCTTTTTATTTCGGCATAAATAATCGAGGTCTGTTTTATTTTCAGTGGCTGTGTTTGTTCTTTTAAATTAAGAATGCCATTGAGAGTGAAGTGAGCAGGCTAACTATAATTTATGTGTTTGTTCTCTCTTGCATTTGCAATATTGCCATCCATCCCTAGAGGTAAAGATTATCCAGTGTGCTTTTCAAAAAGTAATTGCAGATCTGTATGAGGGGTAGGGAGAGGGGGAAGTGAAAGTGAGCAGAACCCCCAGTCACAGAGGTCAGAACTGCCTCATCCAGATGCAAAGGAAATCTAGCCTGCGGCCACCAAGAGGGGCAAATGGACTTGTATTTATATCTAAGGTGAAGAAGATGAAAAAGAAAAATAGAAGATGAAAGAGCATCACCCCTCAGTGCCTTAGTTCTTTGCGAAAGTGAGGCGAGGCGTTTCATGGTTGTGACGATATGTACTGCCTCATTTATGGATTTCCATCTGACAGGCTAAAGTTCATTGCCATGTTGCAGTTATGCTAGTTCACTACTTTCTTGCACATTTTTCAGTAGCCTTAATATAAAAAGTGAATGTAATAACCCTAGAAAATCATTCTGCCTCACTCAGTGTTGATCTGAGACAGAAAAAATACTCTCAGCATTCTGTAAACTTTTTTCCTAATGGTTATTTCATGCTTTTAAAATTATAATATGGTTATAATATAATTAAGATTCCAAGTACCCCTGTCTAGGCATCATTACAGTAAAGACAGACTCTTTTTCCTTTGGCCTCTAATCTCCCAAAGTTGTCCGTTCCACTGGAGACCTGGACAGTCATAATAACATATGCATGTGAATCAGGAAGTGGCAGGTGAGAGAATTTAGCCGGAACCAAGTTGTTCCTACACTAGAGAGAAAAAAGTGAGCAAAGATTCAGTTACTCAGGTTTTTAAATGTTTTCATGTCTGTACCTATCCTGTAATACTTAATACTTTAAATATTCCTGGAAAATTGTATACAATTTCATATTTTACTTTAGAATATATTTTAAATGCCTGAAGGGAAATTTTCATTACTTAAATCAAACATTAAATCCTTTAAACAAGCAAGAAACAAAAAATCGTTTCTGAGGAAAGTTTCATACACATTGAGATGGAGTACCAGAGAGGTTGTTTTGACACATGAATGAAAACTGTTCCAAGTGGCTCGGCCTATCCACAAATGGGCCAAATGAAGTTATTCTGCTGCAGGAGAACATTCCCCTGTTCTCTGCTAATTGCAGGTGGTTTGAAAAGAGTTAGTTTGGAGACCGAAAACAGTGAGTTATGCAGAGAAATAAAAATGAGCTTCCACTTGAACAGAATTTGGTTCATCCTGGCTAGTTGAGATGAATGCAGAGCAGCTGGCAGTGCTCAGGGACCCTGATCGTTTCCCTGGTTTGCACACACCTATCTCCCATTTTCTGACCAGCATATGTTTGTGGATAGTCTGAGTTCTGTGTCGGAGTTGTATCATGCAATATTTCACGTGGATGTTTGAAAGAAGGTAACCTGTTCTTTATATTTAGAAAATATCAGATTATATCTGTGCATTCCAACTGGCAATATTGGTGCCATCTGTATTTTCAAATCTTGAATTTTTGCATATTGACTTTACATTCATTTATTGCAGGTCTTTTGGGGCCTACCACCTTATCTCTAAACACATCAACAACCCCAAACTCACTCTTGAACGCTCTTAATAGCTCAGTCAGTCCTTTGCAAAGTCCAAGTTCTGGCACCCCGAGTCCCACATTATGGGCACCCCCACTTGCTAACACTTCAAGTGCCACAGGTGAGTATAATTCAAATACAGTCAAAGGCATGCATTCTTAGGTATCAGTTTTTAAGTAAAATTCACTAATGGCTCTGTTTCCTTAGAGAAAAATTATGGTTCAAAGCATACTGCAGGTAAACACAAATTCCCCAATGTGTAAATTAGTTAAAATGAAGCATGACAAGCAGTGGGTTTTTCATAAAAGTGAAATACAGTCTTCAGACCTGACAAGCAGATCAGGAAGAAGAGTGCGATGAGCAGGAAGCAGTGGCAAAGACACCAGAAGGTCACTGACCTGGTAATTAACAAATGTAGGTTCCATTCGGACAGATGTGCTTGGTAGTCATATGGACATGCTAAATCTAGCTTGTTTCCTCATCAGTACTATGAAGAGCTTAGATTAAATTTTCTCTAAAGTCT
Source organism: Panthera pardus (assembly GCF_024362965.1). Classification (NCBI taxonomy): domain Eukaryota; kingdom Metazoa; phylum Chordata; class Mammalia; order Carnivora; family Felidae; genus Panthera; species Panthera pardus. The sequence continues at coordinate 20,050,606 of NW_026526788.1, forward strand.
TGTTCCATTTTAACATTATTTTGTGTTTTTATAGTAATGTTAAACCTTTTTACAGAGGAGGTATCAAAATTGAATTCTCTTCTGAATTTATAGCAAAAAAATGAGGGGTATTTTTGTTTTTCTGAAAATAATAAAGTAATGTTTGTTGAATCTGAGTTTTTTCCGGTCTAATATCTGTCTTCATGAAATGTTGTTACAGGTTTTTCTGCTATACCACATCTTATGATTCCATCTACTGCCCAAGCCACATTAACCAATATTTTGTTGTCTGGAGTGCCCACCTATGGGCACACAGCTCCATCTCCCCCTCCTGGCTTGACTCCTGTTGATGTCCATATCAACAGTATGCAGACAGAAGGAAAAAAAATCTCTGCTTCTTTAAATGGACATGCACAGGTAATATCCTTTGCTAGAGTAGTGTGATCTATGCTGTTTCTAAGAGATAAGCCACTGGTAATATGTTTACACTTTCACCTGCAATGAATTTTAGAATTGTGACCATATCTGTATGTTATTTTCTATTATTATTTTAGTCTCCAAATATAAAATATGGTGCAATATCCACCTCATCACTTGGAGAAAAAGTACTGAGTGGGAATCACAGTGATCCATCTAGACAAACAACTGGACCTGAGCAGGCATCTCCCAAATCAAACCCTGCAGAAGGTATCTTCCCTTCTGAACTTCAGCCTGGTCTGTTACTTGGATAAAGGGGGTTGTAAAAAGTCTCTGCAGTGATTTCAAGTTGGTTTTGCTAACCAGTTATGACTCATCTTGCCTCAAGGATGCAGAAAGACATCTTGAATAAAATTCCAAAGAACATGGAAAAGATAAACTGAAAAACACTTCCCACAGAAAGAAATCACTTCCCATTACATTGGAACTTCCTAAATTGAAGTGTAATTATGTAAGAGGAAGGCGTCAATTTACTAAATGTACACACATGATTTTTTTCCAAGTAGAGTTATTTCTTTTTTTTATAACCCTTTCACCCCTAATAATCTTTTAAAAATTATGAGGGTCTCTCTTCATATTTCATCTTGGGTGAAATTTGAGACAGCTTGAATTTAAGCTGCCTTCTTTGCAGTTGAAAGCTGGTATGCCTGGGTCTTCCTAGAGTTGGGTTCTGATTTGTTTCTGTCATAAGTGGTCGTTGACGATAAGCTGACACTTTCACTTTATCCCTTCTGCAGGTTGTAACGATGCTTTTGTTGAAGTAGGCATGCCTCGAAGTCCTTCCCATTCTGGGAATGCGGGTGACCTGAAACAGATGATGGGTCCCTCCAAAGTTTCCTGTGCCAAAAGGCAGACAGTAGAACTATTACAGGGCACGAAAAACTCACACTTACAGTATGTATTTTAATCTTTAAAATCCCTTGATCCTTTGAAATAAAATGTAATGGGCTGAGTTTGTTTTAATCAAGTGGATTTGATCTTCTTCAAGAGTGTTTTTTATTTTTCTTTATACTTTTCTTTTTCCTTTTAAAAATTGTATTAAGGAATAGCATCTGGTAATTTTCACTCATGTCTTCTCTATAACTGGCTAGGTTTATATCTGGGTCTTCTAAACCCATCCCTATTGTTCTGAAACTTTAGCAGGGCAATATTTACTGTCTGATTTTTCTGTTAGAACTTTTCCTGCTGTGAATTTTCTATTTTGCTTTGAGTCTTTAACTTAAACTCTGGCTTCCTTATTTCAAGGTAGTTAATTGCTAATTTTGATAATAAATATTTGACAGTTTCATGATTTTATTTATTATAAACCACAGTGAGTACAATGTATTAACTGTAACTCTCCTTACCATAGCACAGTTACAGACGTGTTATCCTTACTCTATTTTCTTTTCCCATTTACTTTATTTTCTTCAAATAGACAATCTATTCATACTTCAAAAATACAGTGGAAAGCTTCTGTGTTTAAAGGTTTTGCTCCCATCCATCTCCATCCACCCAATTTCCTCTACTGTCTTACTAGTTTTCTTGTATATCCTTACAGAGGAGAATATCTTAAATATAGCCTTTATATTTTTATTTCCTCTTTTTCTTACCAAATTTTTTTTTTTGCTTTTATAAACCCTTTTGTCAGTTAATTACTGTTGTTCCCATTTTGTCCAAATCTGCTTTATCTGTGTTTTTCTTCACATGGTACTAAGAGCCACAGTGAACATTATTCAGCATAGGTTAGAGAGGTAAATTTGCTTTTTTCCCTGTATTGAAGCATTTGAAGGGAATGCCTTTTCCTTTCATCATTAAGTATGTTCTGAACTTACCTCTCATTTGAATTAAGCTGCAACCTCCAGAACAGTCTCCCTGCCTCCACCCTCTCAGCAGCTCAGTCAGTCCTTTATTTCCTTCCAGCAGTTTTTTGAACACACAAGTCTCATCTTATTACACTCTGGCTTTAAATGCACCAGCTGTCCACATTACCTCCTTCCTTTCCTTTGCTTGTGCTTTTCTCCTGTCCTTCATGCTGGTAAACCTGCAGATGCCCTTTAAATTCCAGTTCTGACGTCCTATGTGAAGCCTTTGTGAACTTTTGTCAGCAAACAGAGTTCATTGCTCCTCCTTTTCTGTTCCAATAGCCTGTTAAGAATTCTTCTGAATCCCCTGGCATGATATAATAGTGAGTGATAAAAGAAAGAATGAATGAACAGATCAGCTCTTTGACTAATAATACTGTTTCTTATTTCTCCTTTACTTAAGCTTAACCTGGAATTAGATTTGAACTTGAGGTGCATTTGTATAGGGCATTACCAATCTTTAATTCAGATCATTTTTCCTATTTTACGGAGCCGTTATGTTCATCCATGCACCCTGAACAGGTGTTGGAAATACTTATTTATCTGCTATCTGTATCTTATTAGATTTGTATCATATGCATTTCACATACACAAATTGGATCATCTACATGCCTTCAGATTGACTCTTTTTAGACTGCGCATGCATGACTCATTGCTATCTTCTTGATATGTGCAAATTAGAAATCTTGTCTGTGTGTCTATTCCATATGTACCATATAGAATATGTCATACATACAATGTTTATCAAAGTGTATCATGAAATCATTTCAACTGCAGCTCTAGAGTCATATGCTTGGGTTCAAATTTCAGCTTTACCATTTATCAGAGGTATGACCTTGGGTAAGGTACTTCCCTTATCTGTCTACTACTTACCTCAGAGAGGGATTGTGAGGACTAAATGAAATAATACATATAAATAGCTGACAGTGGTATAGATGTATAGTAAATGTGGCACATAGGGGATGTTCAGTACATTTGTATATAAATATGGAGTGTTAAATTCCAAACTGTTTCACAGCAGTACTGACAGACTGCTCTCAGATCCTGAACTAAGTGCTGCAGAAAGCCCTTTGGCTGACAAAAAGGCTCCTGGAAGTGAGCGTGCTGCTGAGAGGGCTGCAGCTGCCCAGCAGAACTCTGAAAGGACTTGCCTGGCCCCAAGGCCATCATATGTCAACATGCAGGTAATGGTAAAAAATGAGAGAGTCTTCCAAATGTAGGAGGTTGGGTTAGGGAATGGGAAATTCAGTGAATGGTTAACAGTAGAGCAGAATTAGGGGTTCCTTCTGCATTGTAGTCAAAATTAAATTTAAATGTATACACAGTAGTTAAGAATTGGTATGCCATAAATGTTAAAAATGAAAAGCAGGAGTTAGCTTAACCAAGAAGAATTCTTTAAAATACAATATTAAAATTGACATAAAATGTTTTACATCACTGTATCTTACACAAATGACATCACTTATTGGCCACTTAAAAAAGTTTACATACATGTGAAAGCTGTTATTTTTAAGTATTACTGCCTCATGACTTAGTCTTGGGTAAATATAATATTCTTCTATCTATTTAATGGAGATGATAAATTTAGTGTCATTTAGATAGTTATAAAAATAACTAATCTGAAGCTTTAGGTTTTTGAAAGTAAATGCTAAATATTATTGATGACTATGTTAGTTGAGAGAATTTTATGATTATTTCCTAAGCAGGGATATTCTTTCTATCCATTTTTAAAGTATTAGGCTAGTTATTCAGAGTGGACTATTGATCATGAAATTTGAAAATTTGATTTCCATGTAAACTACAATATGAAAGGTAAAGATTTTGTACTTTGTGCTTTCAGAGATTCGTATAAACATCCTATTTCAGTATCAGAATTGCTAGGTAGACTTTCCTACTTCATAGTAAAAGATGTGTTATCCACAACCCTCCCCGAACCTCCCAAAGAAGGGCATAACTTTTCACAGAATCCTAAAAACAAGCTATCACAGGTATGTCAAAGAAATTAACTCATGGAACTAAATTATACTTTTATGATGTTAGTGAAAGCTACAGTTCAGGCCTGTTTGTTTTTTTAATCCTTCACATTTGAACATTTTTATGAGTTTTTAGATAAATGTTTTTATAAAACATTTACATTTTCTCTGGTGGATTTATTTTAGTTCACAAATTAAAATTTTCTTATATAAGCAATTTCTAATCCCCTATATTATCCCTTTTTCTAATTTTTGTCCATCTGGTGCTTCTTTTCTGTCAGGTTTACATCTACAGTGAATCATTTTCATGTTCCTTTCTTTTGGGATGGATAAGAATGTTCTTGGTGATAGGGTTTCAACTTAAATAGATTTATTTATGTCATTAATGAAGAGCTAACTTTTAAAGTCACTAAGAACTGAATGATAATAGTCACCAAGCATTGACAGAGGGAGAGATTGAAGACTTAACTGATGATTCCTGCAGCTAAAAATGATCTCTGTCTCCTGACCATTCTTGGAATGCTGTATCTCCAGCTCTCTCTTCACACTTTTCTCACTTCCTAATTTTAGTTGTTTCTTTTACCCATCCCCACTAAGATTATACGTTTTGAGGGTCTAGACAATTTTTGATGCATTGTTATATTCTTCCACAAAGAGCGGCACAGTCTCTTTAACCAGAAGACACTCAATAAATATTTACTGAACAAGTGAATTTAAGATCTCCCCACACCTTACCGATAGACATTAATCATTACAAGTTGATTTTAATTCCCAAGGCCATTTTAGACCTAGGATTTCAAAAACATTATCGACCTGTGTTATCTAAAAACCTGGCTCTCCTGATTTACTGTCATGTTCTTGGAGTTAATCACACATCCTGGTTTGTCTGGATGAGCCCATTGACTTTTATAATTCTGGCCTAATTTTTATGTGTAGCACATTTCACTCTCAGAAGTATCCTGTTTCAGACTGCAACATACATGGGCACCCTATATATGATGGTATAGTCCTCCTGGAGGAAGGGTCAAAAGAACTCTCCCTAGTTGTTTCTTGGCCCTCCTGGTAGGCCTTTGAGACATTCTTAAGTCTTAGCTATCCCCTAAATTGGAGAGCTGAGAACACTGAAGTAGCATTTGAGATGTAGCTATGTCTGGACTAATTTCTTCAAAATGCCCTGCCTTGGTCCCTACTAGACATGACTGACTGAATACTCATTTATTCAATATGAATGGAAAGAATGAATGATGACCTCCTAGTCCTGTACAATAAAAAGTAACTAGGTTTAATTTTATTGTATTGCTTAATGTCATTACAGATCAAAGCTAGACATTAGTCATTTATCCCACTTCAAAAGCAAAGACTGTGCCAATTAGGCCAAATAATTTCTTAAGTTGTCTTAACATCATCCCATTTCATGCCATCCTTTACTTAAATGAGGAGAGGATGTACAGAAACAAAGAGGCCAGTAGATAACCAGAAAGCATTTGGGAGATGCGTGTTTTGAAACTTAGCTCTAATACTTTTAGGTTATTCACTATACTTTAGCATGTATTGGCCCTAGTGCATTAAATACAGTAAGTAGGATATTTTTTTCTTTTGAAGGAAAATTTCTAAATCTATCACTGTCATGTCAGAAGTAGTTAATTTATTCTAATTAATTAGTTTGAAAACATGTTGAAATGTATCAGACTTGCACTGGATTCACATTGTGGTGCAAAGCTTAGCATGTGTCCCAGGCGGATTCATGGACTATAGTCAAAACCTTTGTTCGTAATTATGGAGTGTTGGCATGACATTTGGATAGACTGGCAATAAAGATATTTTCTGTTTTATTTTCAGGCATTTGACTATGAACAAAAGAAACTATTAGCAACTAAAGGTTTGTGCTATATTAATGATCTATATTAATATATATTAACATAATATATAATTATATATAATAATATTAATATATATATATAATATATATGTTTTTAGTAGAGCCATAAAAGGCTTTCTAGTATTCATGTTGAATTGAGCAATTGTACCTTCATAAAAAGAAATTTAGAATGTTTAGGTTCAAGTTGTACACATTTTGTTGAGGTTGAATGTATTTTGTTGATTAGAATAGCATGAGATCAATTAAGAAATAATGTAGCATTTTTCAGTTTACTTGGTATTTAGTGTTTTATGAAGCTGTTTTAAGGTATTTTATGTTAAGAAATAATTTTCAGTGATAATTTCTTTACATTTTATCAAAGAAACAACATTCATCAATATTTTTTTTTTCATCAATATTTTATTTAAGAAAAACATTGAAAATACCAAACATTTGTTTTATGTTCTGTTTCCCAAAGCTATGTTAAAGAAACCAGTGGTGACGGAGGTCAGAACACCCACAAATACCTGGAGTGGCCTTGGGTTTTCTAAATCCATGCCAGCTGAAACTATAAAGGAGCTGAGAAGGGCCAACCATGTGTCCTATAAGCCCACAATGACAACCACTTTCGAGGTTTGTACAGTTGTGCCCTACCCATTCTTCCTGTCTGTTCTTTCAGCAAACAAGAGAGGTACCATTCTTTATTTACATAAAGAGAAGTCGTTAATGGTGATTTGTTCTAATTTCTATTCCTGTGAACATGTTGCTATCAAATTGATTCAACGTAGTATGTTACTATCTTTATATACCTTCTTTAAAAGTTGTTGATAAGCTGTTACAGAGATGTAAATTTGGATAAATGTGTTTTTGTTAGGGGGAGAAAGTGTCATAAATGATAGAGCAGGGCTGAGATTAAGCAAAGGACAGATGTACTATTCCATAAAAATATATAAAGAATCCCTTTATTTAAGAGTATCACTAGCAGGCACCAAAGGGGGAAAAAGCAAATATTCAACAAAAATAAGTTTTCAGATATGAGTTAAATATTCAGCATGTTCAGATGTGCCAGGAACACAGCGGGAAGTATCATAAACAAGAGCTCCAAAATTTTATGTTTCCCAGATGTTGGCTGCACTGCTCAGGGTGAGACTGGGAAGCTGGCATCCTTGCCACATGGGGAAAGGATCCAGCATTCCATACTTCTCAGCCAGGCTCCACGTGACTTGCTAAGCAAGGCCTTTTCAATCTGACAGTATCAGATTTTGGCCGTAAGCCTTTTGTGAGCCAGGGTGGAATTAGAGTACACACATGCATACACAATACTGGGGATAGAATGCAAACCCAAACGTGGATAAAAATGATTAATTCAAGAATCACAGTGTTCAGCCAGAACACTGTAGGCTGCAAAACAATTACTGGTTAAGGGTTTCAAAATCATTAGCCATTGTAGATTGACCTTTTTTCTGCACCAATTTTCTTTGTAATAAATTAGACTGTTGAAGAATGGCAAAAGGAAATATGCAATTTTTTCATTGTTTTTTAGTGTAAAAGAAAATACTAAAAAGAACAGTCTCATGTGAATTTCATTGTCAGACTTCTATCTAGTAGCAACCTGGCAGGCTGTATATAAAGATTGAAGTTACTGTCAGCAGCTAGAACACAGGAACCATTATGAAAAATTTCGAGGTTCTACGAGGCATACTCCACTCTCTGCCATTATAGTTCTGACAGAAAATTAACATTTCCTTTTGTTGGTAGAGACCTTAAAACTGCTGTGCTAATTCTTAGGCTTTCAGTTGATACACCTATGGCCAATTCTCACGCGTGCCTTTGGCAGAGTGAAGTGTTAAGTGGTTGATCGTATTTCTCTAGTTTCAGAGATAAAATATTTTACTCAGGAAATGCTAATTCAGATGTATGCTTAAAGACCAACACTCTGTTAGTTTGAAATGATGACCATTCTAATAATGTAGTTGTCAAGTGAAGGGGCTGTGGGATGTGACACCCACCACTAATAAGATGTTCAGCTTTGATGAGTGACTTCTCTCCTCTGTACTTGTTTTCTAATTTGAGTTAATTTGAAGATGACCTGGAAGAAACCCTCCAGTATGTAGCACAGTGTGTGGTAAGTTCTCAGTAATATTTGACAGGTACTATTCTTTCAAATTGGAGAACTTTACCCTGAAGAAGACCAACCACCTGCTGAAAGTTGAGATTATGTCCAGCTAGATATGCTTTTTATTTCCAAAGGAATGCCTTGGAGTATTATATGAACACATAATGTGCTAGTAACAATTATCGTAAATCACATAATTTGTTTGTAGTTAATAAGGTGCATTTTCATCCTCAAGTTTATTCAGTCCCTACAAGCTCCCAGTGAGGAAAGAAGGGCCCTGATCAGTTAAGTGTTTTACATGAGATCATGGCAGTAGGTGTCACAGAAAAGACTTGAATTTATTTTACAAAATTTCCTTTATACTTCTCTTCCTAATGGTTTAACCCAAGAGGGTACATAGCAAAGGTGATAAGTAAATGATCTAGAACCATGTGGCCATATTTTAACAGACATAAGATTCTCTTTAGAGAGCTTGATAAAAATGAAGATACTTTCTCCAGGATCTCATTCATTAGATGGGGAGCAAAAACCAAGAATCTACATTTTCAGGAAAAGTCTAGTACAATTCTGATGCAGACACCCTTCTGGAAACACTGCTTTACAGAGATGTAACACTAGGAGGACAATGCAGAAATTATTTCAGAACTTAAAAGACTCTTCTGCTCCAGCACTTGTCAAAGGATGGATAGACCACCTTCTGTGGGCAGGGATGTGCCAGGGTCCTGACTCAGTGGCTGAGTACAGTGGCTCCTGTAGCTTTTTCTTTTGGCTATCTTGGGCTAGTCTGTTCCACCTTCCTAGTTAATATCTAGCAACCTATTCACACTGGAAGGTGGGGGAGAGGGTGTGAACACCTAGATTAGTGCATGGGCTTTCACCTTATAACCTGTTTTTGTTTATAGCCCCTTCAACAATGCTGATGAAAAGATATAACCAAGATTTCTTCGGTAATAGCATTCCTTATTTTCCCTGTTGTGTAGGACTCGAACTTTTCTTCATTCATCCCAAATCCATTGAAAGGGGATGAGAGAGTCCTTTACGATAGCATGATCTGATATTATGCAGCAGTTGCTATCTGCACATGCATGCCTTTCCCTTTATTCTGCTATAGCTCAGAAGGATTAAAAACTGAGCAGTGAGGATTGCTTCTTTGGGTTAGGACATGGAGACAGGGTGGGACAGAGAAGAAAAGTAGAGAGAACTTAAAAATTTTTATTGAAGGATTGACCACCTCTCTGCTTATACATAGCACTAATATTTTGAAATTAGATGACATGAAACACTTTTTTTTAACATTCTAAAGAAAACAAAACAAACCCAAATAGACAAGTAGAATGCTGATCTATGAGGAGAAGCATGTTTGTTTAGCCAGTAGGTTCTGATGGGTATGGGCCAGGGATCAAGGCTCATGGAATTTCCTGCCCTAGGAAGCTTGCTTGAGGCAAGAAGTTGATGCTCTGAGCTTCTTATTCAGATTTCTGAGAAGCTAGACTTAAGCAGTTGTTTGCAGTTTGAGGGCAGCTTTGAGAAATGAGCCTGTTCCAAAGAGCTCCTTTAGATAAGAAGCAGGCAGCTTGAGGCATTTTTTTTTCCACTACTCAAAAATATGACCCAATTCACTTGGTCATATACTGAGACATGAAAGGTGGAACAAAAGGCTGCTTTGACCTGCATTATCTCTGTAACATCAACAGATCTACAAAAGCTCTGGGATTTTCCTTTTCTATTTGCCACTCATCTCTGCTACATGTTCTCTAAAGCCAATAAAAACATGCCTTGAGAATCAAAGATGATTTTTAATTTCTCCACCACTAAGAGTAATGAAGTTGTCTGATTATTTTCAGTCTTACAAATCCAAGAATGGAGATGAGCTGTGCTTTGTGACACTTTGGATTAGTGAGTAGATCATGAACTAGTAGGTATCACAAGAGAACGTTTTACTTAATGGTTTTAAAATCACCATGTTTAGCCAGATCTGATATAGCTGTGTGCGTTAAGTCAGCTTAGATCTTAGATGAGTGGTTTTTTTTTAATACTCAAAGAGTTTAGATGTAGAATTTTAAATATACATATAAATACTATAATAATGATCTCATTGACGTTCTGGTAATTGCCAGTTTTGAGCATGTTCTTATTTCCCTTGCTACATTGGATTCATTTTGGTTGAAGTATGATGTTAAAGATAGTTTTAACTGAAAACACCATTCTTTGGTCTCAGGAGCTTTCCTTCCCTCTGCCCCTTCCCAAAAGTCAACAAAGGGCATCCCATAGCAAAGGGAATTAGAATTCTTTATAGATGTATAAAAAGGTAGGTATCTCTAGATTCAGTAATTCCGCAAATATTTATGGAGCATTTTCTGTGTTCCAGACACAATTTGAGGGATACAGTGCTTAAATACAGGTTCTTGGTTTCATGGATAGAACTTTCTGTTTGTTAGGTACAGAGAGATACAAAACAAACAAGAAGCCATTAGGTAATAAAAGTCCCTGATAAATAAGCAACAGAGCCTGCTTTAGAGTGGGTAGTCATAGCAGGCCTTAATGAGCAGATGGCATTCAAGCTAAGACTTAGATGACAGGAAAGGGTCAGCTTTGTGAAGATCTAGGGAAACAGTAATAGGCTTTGATCATCCTGGCATAATCATCCTGAATTCAGAACCAGCTGGTAAGTTCATGGAGCAGAAGTTGGGTGGGAAGGGCAGTGGGAAGGGAAGACAGAGAGGCAGAGGATCAGCTAGGGAGCATCTTAGCCCGTGACAAAGTACTGGAAAAGCATTATAAGACTTTACACAGAAGGTATCATTTGTTCTAATTTGCTTTTAAAAAATCAGCCTAGTTGCTTTCTGGATAATGGATATTGGGGTGGGAGGCAAGAATAGAATAAAATGTTCATAAGGAGTCTGGCTATTGGCTACAGTTGTGGAGATGGCAAGAAGAAGGTAGATTTGGGGTATGTTAAGAGATTATAGAATTTGCTGATGAATTGTTTGTGGTGCGGGGAAGGAGGAATGAAGATGACTCAGAAGTTCGGCTTGAGCAACTGGGTGAGATGCAGGAATTCTGGGGCAGGAGTGTGTGTGGGTTTAGCTGGTGGGAATGGGTCGTCAACAATTAAATTTCAAGCATTCCAAGTTTAAAATGCCTACAAGGCAATTCCACAATTATAAATTTCAACAGAAAAGTCAAATCTGGAAGTAAAACGTTGAAAGTCATGGTTGTCATTAAGCTCTGAAAGAGGTTGAGATTATTTAATGAGCAAGTGTAGAGAGAGACAAGAAGGCATGTTAGGGCCAGCCCCAGGATAATGTGATATTTGGAGTGGTAAAGTGGAGGAGGATCCTGCAAGGCTACAGGGAGTGGGCAGAACACATGGGGAGTGTTTGAAGAAAAGGGTGTTAAAGGGGGGCATGGCCAGAGATGAAGAAAAAAAAAAAGGAGGGCATGGCCAGTTGTGGTTACGCTGCTCTGAGATTGAACGAAGTGAATTTATGGAATTGTGAAAGATCCTCTTAGAATTCCCCAACAAACAGTGCTCACTTTGGCAGCACATATACTAATTAGAATTTAATTTATCTAACAAACAGGATACTTTGAAAACCGGGGAATCCTGAATTCAAACCTCTAGATATAGTACAAAGTAGATTGCCTTTGGTTAACTAAATGAATAAATAAATGCAAATCAGTTCAAACTTTGAGATCTTTTAAATTTTTATTTGGGGGAATTAGAAATATTTCCAGGTATTTGTAATTTATTAGAAAGACCATATAATTGTTTGGATGAGGGTAACACGGAAGAAATGCCAACCCTCTCTCCACTCTGACTCTAGTAGCCTGGGAGCTGTATACTTGTTAGAGCATTAGGTCTAGGCACACCGCCTCCCATGTGTCCTTTTTGGGTGACACAAGGCAGAGAATCTCTGCTCTACCAGATGGAAGACTTACTGTGTGGTTCTCCATAATAGGGAGGAATCTCAGTATCCATTGCTCCAAATCTAATAGGACTCAGTCTTTGTGCTGGGGGCTCTCATAATGAAGGAGGAGTGAATGAATACTGTGTATATTACCAGGTGTCCTTGGTGGCTGGAGGATAGAAGGCCTATAGACAGATGGCATGGCCTCTTCCTGAGAATCAGCAGTGGTGAACAATAGAAGTAAATGGTGGTGGTGTAACGTGCATTCTTTTCTCCTCAAAGCTCAGGATACCTACCTTATTAAATATTTCCTCATCTGGTTTTGATTGTCTACAGGGTTCGTCAGTGTCCCTCTCGAGGTCCAACAGTCGTGAACACTTGGGAAGTGGAGGTGAATCTGATAACTGGAGAGACCGAAATGGAATAGGACCCACAAGTCCTAGTGAATTTGCCGCTTCTATTGGCAGCCCCAAACGTAAACAGAACAAATCAAGTGAGCTTTGACTTTTCACAATACTTTTAGATGTAATCAGTCTGGAATTTGTCCATTTGATTTAGGGTGATGCTCAAATATAAACTCTGAACCCCATGCCTTCAAGTATTTGGCATCACATGCCACCTTCTCTATGAAGCCTTCCTTATTTTTCCAGGTGAAGCAGATGGTGGAGTTCTCTGTTTCCACTGCCTTTTTTCTGTGCTTTCACTTAGCACTTGTCACACTCATTCTTGTTATACCTGTGGATAATTTGAGCTCTACAAGCTAGGAACCATAGTTATCTATTCAGTAAAAACTTACAAACTGCCCGTGTGCCGAGCATTGTTAGGCAGAGGCTTATTTGTTATTTCTTCCCAAATATCTAGCAGTTCTGACACAGATAGGCATTCAGTAAATGTTTGTTGAGTGAATGTATGGATGAGTCATGCTCCCACAAACATCCAGATGATAAGGAAAAGACAGGGATGTAAAGGAGTTGAGCCAAATGAGATCAAATTAGCATCTTGGAAAATAAAGTCTGCCCAGTGGGTAGCAACTAAAGGTGAAGAGCAAGTTTTAATTTTTTAAAATGACAATATGTAGCCAGGTTGGCATAAATAGGAAGAAAAAGTTTAAAGCATACAGGTTCTGGCTTTGAACAAATGTGATGAAGACTCAGCATGCATCTATTGGTTTTGTCTGTAACAGCTCTCACACTTCTGGGCTGTATAAATAGGTAAGCAGACAAGAATTGACAATAGTAATCACAAGATATTCCCCTAATGGCCTTTTTCAGGGTTTTTGATGAATTTGGGATCCTGAAACATAGTTTGGAGTATTTGAAGAATACTTGAAGAAAGGCAATCTAAGTGAGTGTAGTGGACACTTGGCAACAGTCAGTTGTTGCCATCAATTAGGTTGGCCATTTTTTCAAGAGTCTCCAATTTGAAAAGGCCAGTCATGGTGTCAGCCAGCTCTAAAAAAAAAACACATTCCAAGTGTATTATCAGTAGTAGCCAGGAAACTTGTGTGGGCAGGGCACCTCACCACTGACAAGAGCATGGAGCTGTGAGGCAGGCTGGTGCCAGGTGCAGATCTAGGGGTGGAAATAATCTCTGTTCTGTGGCTCAATATAAATTCGTTTTGTGCTTCTTTTTCAGTCTTTATCTCCTTTCCCTTCACTTAACACTGGATAATTAAAATTGACTGTACAACTTAGCTGCATTGCAGTTCAGGATGAGAGTTAAGATAGGGAACTCATTAATAAAAAGGAATGATTAAGGAAAAACAGGTGTTTGGCTTTTGTGAGATGCTTTAAAAACATAAGGAGTTTAAAAGAGATTATAAAAACTATAAATAGTTACGATAAAAAGAAATATAAGGGAAATTATGTGTCATAATAAATATCACTAAGAACATTTAATTTTGAAACCTCTGTTTTTTCCCCAGTTTTACTAACATATTTGCTTAACCCAACATATGTAAAATATTATTTAAACATGTAATCAATGTAAAGACATTTTTATGAGATATTTTACATTCTTTTTTGTACTAAGTTTTTAAAATCTGGTACGAATAGATTTTATAATCTTGCAGAACATTTTAATTCCCACTACCCACATTTCAGGCATTCAGTAGCCACATGTGGCCAGTGGTTACTGTATTGAAGACCACAGTTGTAGATGATTTTTCATGACATCCTTTTCAAAGTTAACAATGTCTAGGTTTTTCTCAGAGCCTGTTAACAGGAGTTGTACCATTGTGATTCTCAGTAGCTCCCTCTTCTGTTCTCAAAGAAAGTAAATTTATTGTTTAAACAGTAAATTATATGGTTAGCCTTTCAGTAGCCTTCATCTTGTCAACTCCAGTGGTTACTCCCATGTGCTCTTTGCATTCTTGCTTTGTGTCAACCTCGAGCCAATACCTCACTGGGTTGATGACTTTGGGTCTTCCCTTTAAATGGTGGAACGCTCCAGGGCTTGGTCCTAGGTTCTTTCATCTACACTTTCTCCCCACAAAAGATAAAACATCTGTTTTTTAATGTATATTTTTAAATTTTTGTTTTTATTATTTTTTTATTATTTTTGAAGGAGAGAGATAGAGCGTGAATAGGGGAGGGACAGAGTGAGAGGGAGACAGAAGATCTGAAGCGGGCTCTGTGCTGACAGGCACTGTGCAGACAGCCTGACCTGGGGGCTCCACAAACTGCCAGATAATGACCTGAGCCAAAGTCCTATGCTTAACTGACTGAGCCACTCAGGCATCCCTTAAATTTTTATTTTAGGTAGGCTCCACACCAAATGTGGGGCTTGAATTCTACCCAGAGATCAAGAGTTGCATGGTGCACAGACTGAGCCAGCCAGGCACCCCTAAAACACCTATTTTTAAGAGAAAGAGAAACTTGATCAGGAAATTCCTTCCCCTTGAAATATAGAAAGTATATGTACTGTCATTTGGGAAATGAAATGACCAGAGAAGGTGATTAGTGGCAAACAAAACAATCTAGAACAGGATTCTTAGATCTGGAGAATGCATTGGCCCGAGGAGATAAGATGTATCTGATTAGCTAGGTGAGCATCCTCTGCCCTCATCAACCTTGGAATCATTCCTGCAGCTGCAACTTTGGTATAAGGGGAAGAATTCCCACATGGATAAGAGCTAGTTGTTGGTCAGGGAAGTAGGGATAGCTGCAGGGCTCTACTGGGCTCTCCAAAGCAGCTCTGAGAGAGTGTTTCAAATATTCAATATTTGGTCAAGTACTTGGTATGACTCACCAGTCCATCACCCAGCAGTGAGTGTTATTGGGTCTGAGCACCACAGACAATGTGGAGAAATCTTTGCCCGCCAAATCAATGACGGAGGCAAGGTTAAGTCTAGTTTTGCTGTCTTAGAATTTTTTTCAGTAGACAGATTCATTTTTTTATTTATTTATTTATTTATTTTTCAATATATGAAATATATCATCAAATTGGTTTCCATACAACACCCAGTGCTCATCCCAAAAGGTGCCCTCCTCAATACCCATCACCCACCCTCCCCTCCCTCCCACCCCCCATCCACCCTCAGTTTGTTCTCAGGTTTTTTTTTGTTTTTTTTTTTTTATTTTTTTTTTATTTTTTAATATATGAAATTTACTGTCAAATTGATTTCCATACAACACCCAGTGCTCAGATTCATTTCTGTCATAATCCAGAAACTCCAGCGCCATTCTTAAACTTTGCATTTGCTCTTAATTTTGGAAGCGCTCTGTTTTGTGAACTCACTGCCTAATTATATTTTTGTAAGGGATGAGATTTACACGTTGCAATATCCTGCAATTCCTTTGACCACAGGAAAACACAAGTGTGAACACAGAGGGCTATCCTGCTTTCCAAAAGGAGCCTGGACTCACAGTAACTTCCCATACCTTTATTGTATCCTGGGGATCTTTCTTCCAATTTCTCATTTAATTCACATCAAATCAATTATGAAGAGCAAATGTTTCTGAATGCTCAGGAGAATATGATTAATGATTATTAACTACAGAGGTACTGTTGGTGAATTGCTGCCTCCCAAGTGTAACATTTTAATGGCAAGAGCCTCTCTAAAGCAATAACCAGCATTTCATTAATGAAAAGCCAATGTTTCAGTAAGGAATTACAGTATTTCTGCAATTACTGCTCTATTCAGTCCAACAGTGAAATCTAAAATATTTGAGTGATTAAAATTTTTAATTAAACTGTGTTGTCTCTGGGCATTTTCACTTGAAGCCTGCCTCTCCTTTGTCTTTCAGCGGAGCACTATCTCAGCAGTAGCAATTATATGGACTGCATTTCTTCACTGACAGGAAGCAATGGCTGTAACTTGAACAGCTCTTTCAAAGGCTCTGACCTCCCTGAGCTCTTTAGCAAACTGGGCCTGGGCAAATACACAGATGTCTTCCAGCAACAAGAGGTCAGTCATTATTTATTTACTTTCCTGGGCATCTTTGTTTTGGTTGTGTGTATGACTACTTCTAGAATGAAATGGCTTACTGACCTATGGCTGTGCTTTCACTGAGCACTTATTAAAGCCTCATAACTTGTTTCCACTGCTAAGAAAAATGTCATCTCATTTCTTATTTATTTAGTGCAACTAGTAAACACAGGTTAGCAGAAATATAGAAAATTGTGTTTCCAAAAACACACCTCCACTAGTTTTAGCTAAAATACCCAATCGGTGTATTGATTCATGGGAACGTTTGATTCACGACTCCCCTAACAGCAAAATCTGTATTTAAGATTATTTCACTGTTTAATCCGTATTATCTTTATTTGTGGTTCTTAAATAACAGCATCTGAAATAAATATCCGTGGTTGTTTTTGACCCCATCCTAGTCATGTTACCGAATCTGTTCTCACAAAATAGAATGTGCTTTTTATATATGTTAATTTATTCATTAATTTACTGTTTGGGTTTTGCCTGAACTGGGACAGAAATAAGATGTTTTCTGAAACATCACTACCATGGATTTTGACCAAACTGATCAGCCAAATTATTATGCACTGACTTAAAGAGAAGAGCGCCTGAACACGATTCTTTCTAATAATGTTGTCATTATTGCTAGGGCATAGCTAACCCAGTGCAACATAAAATTAGAACACTTCAATAAATGTATGTATTTTTCAAGTCCAGACATGGTTTTTAAGTTTCATTCCAGTTTGGCTTACTTCATGTTAGAGAACATCTGATTAAATCCATAATTCCCAAGCATGTATCTCTCAAAAAGAATCTAAGGTTAGGCCTTTGTATCATAAATTTAATGTATTGCCCATGGTTCAATAACTTATTAAGTGTAATTGCTGAACCTTGTTTTTTAACACCAAACACAAAAAAAGGTTGTCATCTGTGTATTGGATTTCAGTGTATTGATTTCATTGTCTTTTCCCGAAATCTGAATTAGTGTTCATTTAACTGAGGATTTTCTAAGTTGCACTCATCAGTGTGTTAAAAAATTGCATTTACGTATTTAGCTTTGCTGGTTAGACAAGTGTAGCTGATCGAGAAGCTCAAGGACAGAAGTATTTTAATTAGTCCAGAAAAAGAAGGTTTTGAAGTAAAAGACTGGGTGTTATTCAGTGATATTCTGGATTTTTTAAAATTTATATTTATTTCTTATTTGAAGAAGCATAGAAATAAATATATTAAATGTACTTCTTATTGAATTAATCTAAGAAGGAAGAAAACATAATATAAAGCCAGACTGCCTTTATCTAATATTT
Organism: Panthera pardus; assembly: GCF_024362965.1. Taxonomy (NCBI): domain Eukaryota; kingdom Metazoa; phylum Chordata; class Mammalia; order Carnivora; family Felidae; genus Panthera; species Panthera pardus. The sequence continues at coordinate 20,068,479 of NW_026526788.1, forward strand.
ATTCACTACAGCAGGGGTCAGCAAACTGTAGCCTGCAAACCTGCCTTTGTTAATAAAGTTTTATTGAAACACAGCCACACATTCATTTACATATTGTCATATTGTCTATGGCTGTTTTTGAGCTAAAACAGCAGTGTCAAATAGTTGCAACAGAGATAGTATGGCCCACTAAACCCAAAATATTTCATCTCTGGCACTTTAAAAAGAAGGGATCCCTAAAATAAAGAATATATATTTAATAGAATTTCTAAAAGCATATCTTTAGACATGATAAATGAAAAGGTTTTCCAAGATCTGGATGTACTTTCCAAAATGAAAACAGAAAATCTCAAATTAATTTCTATATCATTTGAATGAAAAGTATAAATTCGGTTCTGTTTCCTTCATGTAGGATATTCTCTAATACTCAGATACGACTTAAAAAGAATTTCTTAAGTGAGTTTGTGGGATTTAGTTTACTATAAGCAGGTTGAAGATTTGTTTAGCCGCTTTCACAGATGATATGTCTAAATACATAATTACTAACCATAACTGCCAGTTATTCACCACTGTGGTGAGCCCACTGCTTTATCTCTGCGATCATACTTCATGTCCACTACAGCCCTGCAGCATGCAGTATGTCAGCCCTGAGTGCCCACAACTACTAACAGCAGAGGCAGAATAGAGAGCCAAATCTCTCTGGCTTCAGAGCCTATTACCTTTCTTCAAAGGAAGGGTGGGATCCTTGGGCTTCCTCCCTTCACAATTTGTTGCTGATGCCAGAGTGTGCAATTATATACCAATATATACTTGTAGGCCACTTTCAGAGATAACATGCTGGACCGAGTCAAGTGAATCATGGGTCTGATGTAGTCTGGGAATTCTTCTACCATTCTTATGTAGAACACAATGGAGGATAGCATTTATGGTATTATTCAGTTTCTTTTTATAGAACTACACTTAATTCAGAATCCAAAGCTAAGAAATGTTTTCTATCTTCTGGACAGGCATGTATTCTTTTATCAGTTCACAAAACCTGTGGAATTTGTGTTTCCCTTTTTGCTCTGGCTGCCAGGATGCTAAGACCTAACGTTTTAATCTTAACTGCAATAAATAACTGGCTTAGACTAAGTCTCCTACTAGAATCATTACTTTCATTTCACCACCTTTATTGTCTCTTGTCCCCTAGATTTGTGACACCATCATTCTTTTTTGGAAGTAGGCAGAGCATAATTAGAAAATGAAAGATGTGTAGTAATGAGTTGAACTTTTAATGCACAAAAGTAAGTACTTAATATATTGGTTATACATTACTTTTTCACCCACAGATCGATCTGCAGACATTCCTCACTCTCACAGATCAGGATCTGAAGGAGCTGGGAATTACGACTTTTGGTGCCAGGAGGAAAATGCTGCTTGCAATCTCAGGTGAATATAAATGCTCATACTCCTATTTTAAAATCTGAATAACCTCTGCCAGTAGCCTCAGCCACTGGGGCTGGTTCTGTCCATCAACCACTTGCTTACTATGCTGGCACCTTGTGGTTGTGGTTCTAGAGTGTTTTCCCACTAACATTGTGACAAATGCCTAGAACATCCCTACTCCTTCCTCAAGGCATTGCCTGAAAGCCTGCCTTGACAATGTCGTTCTTTAAAACAGATCTCTTCAGAAAGACCGAATCAAAGTTGCCCTTTGCAGAACATAAGAATGGGGGAGAAGTTGAATTCTCCTTTCTGTGGTTGTGTTAAGCAAGTATGATTGGACTAATGAATAATTATTCTGGATTGGCTGTCATGTTTCAAATGCATGTATCCTTGCATACCAGCTAAGATAATTGCACCAGAGAAGGAATGATTCTTGGTATAGCTGGAATCTAGTAGTATTGTCTTAGTGCTTTTAAGTTTTTCCCAAACTTTTAATAGAATTTGTGAGACACAGAAAGGTGTGGAATCCTGAATGTAGTCACAGAGTGAAGGAAAATAATGAAGGAAAATAATGTCCCAGACGACTTTTTTTGGTGCACTTATTACATATTCTAGGTATTAGAAAATGCTTTATGTGTATTTACTGGGTATCTTCCATTTATGAGGAATTGAGCTGCATGATAAGTACATAACCATGTACTTCCAAATGGTATATAGAAAAATATGACAGAAATTTTAGGGGCAAAAAATGAGGTTACTTTTTGAAGAAGTTCTGATAAAGTTCATTAATGTCAATGTTATATATGTACCAGTTTCTCAAAAAGAGAGACACCAAGGGCAGAAGCCAAGTGTCAGGTGTGGTGGGAGAATGACTTTGCCTTTTCAAAACATTGATTTTGCAGGCTATGCCTTTGTGAAGCCAACAGTGGCATCTAACCAAGTGCAAATCCTTTCCAAACAATATTCACTAATCAGATCAGCAAATAAAATGGAAACCACTGGTTTTCCATTTTATTTTAGCAGGAGATTGCATCCCCCTCCCAACTCCACAAGAAAATCTTATATATAGACCTAATACCTAAAGCAGATATAAGCAGAACAGCTTTGAAATAAGGGTGGAAATTCAGCCATTGGGCAGCCTGTTAGGCTCCTTCATGGGTAGAGTTCTACACGCATCAGTTTGATGAGTCTTCTTCCATCCTTCTTCCAACCAAGTGGTTGCATTAATGGAACTCCACAGGGAAGATGCTTTTTCTTGTTAATAAGATTAGCTTGGTAGAGTGGAAAGAGCACTGTATTCAGATAAAGAGATATGGGCTTTCCTCTGCCAAGTCATTAGTCCTTGGGTGAGTTTCCAAACCTCTTTTGGTTTTGGTTTCTTAAGCATTAAGGTGGATTGGAATAGATGATTGTGTAAGGTTACCTTCCATTTCTGAGGTCTGTCCTTCCCCATGGTATGTCATCAGATGTAGTGGAAATAAACTACAGTTTTAACAGTGTATGGTTATTAGCAGTATATTCTCTTGTTCTTTCTTTTTTTACTACCTCTAGCAATAGGATAGTTTTCAACTTGTTTATAACTCAGCCTTAAAGGGCTATTTCTAGACCCAAATTAACTTTATATATGTTCACATTCTTTTATTAATTAAAAAAATAACTACTTGAAATTTAATTAACTCACATAATCACCAAGCCTGTAGTGTTAAAATATGCTTGTGGGCCAACACATTTATACCGGGAAAGTATCTGTTCTAGAATTTGGTAATTTTTCATTAGAGATTTATGGAATGTCAGAGACCATATAATGAAAATTCTTTCTTTGTGCACCCAAACTTTGTAAAGCCTCCAGCAACAGGCAGATCTCTTTAAGTCATCAGGATCTTTATTCTGGAACACATTTGTGATGTATTTCAGGTGGGTTTGGGGGAGTAGAGTTGGAAAGGAGGGGTTTTGAAGCTTCTTTAAAAATTTTTTTTTCTCCAGTCATTCTCTGTGTGGTTCTGTTGAGATTGCATACTATTTCTTTAGACCACCTCTCTCAATGGGGTTCACAGGTCTTCTTGCTTTTAAAGGGAATTAGAGGCTTTGAATAGATGTCTTATGAATGTCCTGCACAGTGTGAAGTACTTGATTATTTTAAGGATGATTTTGCCTTACTTTGTTGAGTCCATCTGTTTGAACCTGGTAAATTGTTTTCTCTGCAAGTAATAAGTTTTTATTGAGAAACCCTTCATCAAAAGCCTTCTTTTTCCAGTTCAGCTCATCTGACCACAAAGGCATCCATTTCTAGTCTCAGAAAATTCCATTTCCAGGGGTGGATGCAGGGTAGCTGGGCAGCTTTTACTCACGTTTGTCTTGTGGTTACATAGTTTGGTTAGGTACAGAGTTTGTTCAAAATTCCTTTTAAAGATTTTATAGGTTTTTAATCTGTGATCAGGGTTGTTCTTTCAGTATAGGTTTTATTCTGTTTTTAATCTTGGGCCAGAAGACATTTCTTTTAATGTCATAGAAGGAGATGAGATTTATCTCTAGTATAGATGGATCAGAGAAAAAAATGATCTTTTTTTTCAAATCTGTGATTTTTTTGAAAATTCTTTGATTTTTCTCAGTATTTTAGTGAGTGATTAAATTGTACAGGGACAAAGTAAAAGGAACTTTAACATCCTATTGACAAGCTTCCCACCACGGCCTCAGGTAGATCTAACATTTCCCGACCTATTCTTTTAGTTTGTGACTCTGTTCAGACCCGCAACAAGATCCTGAGAGCTGCCAGGATTGTGTGAACCTTGGAATTTCAAAGAAAAAGGTTGGTATTTTCCCAAACTATCTCTTAGGCTTACTTGAAAAAAAATCAGGAGGGAGTTTACTTTTTAATGTAAAAAACAACAACAAAAATAAAGTCTCTTCAGTAGGACTTGATCTTTGATAGTCTCTCTAGTAGATTTATCTCTGCTTCACATTTGGAAATATACACCTTAGAAATTATATCTTTAGGGAATGGCCGAATTCCTTCATGATCATTTTATTCTCTCAAAAATCTAGTTGATGTGACTTTTCAGAATAAAGTTTTCAATGTCTTTTTAAAAAATGTGTATGTCTTCAGTGGCCCAATTTCTTCAATTGTGCATGTTAAGTATGCTAGGGTAGATGCATTCCTATTCCTTCTCTATAGCATGGGAATGTTCTCCTGATTCATGCATTACTCTCTCAGGAGAAAATGAAGGCCAAGACAGTCTTGTTACTAGAAGGTGGATAAAACTTTCACAGGCTGTGTGCTTAATGGGATTCATTTATTCTTAACTTTCTTACAGTTGCCTTTAAATATATTAAATTCTGTCTTGATTTATGAATTTCTGTTTGTTTTTTAAAAACAATACATGTGTTCAGCTTTTAGTAGGAATGTCATTGCTACAGTGTTTTTGCAGAAATTTGAAACAATAGCCATCTATAAGCATGCATGCATGCGTATATCTTGCTTATAAAGATACCTTCCTTGCTGTTCCAGAGTTTTAAAGCTATGTTATTCTATTTAAAACATAAATTTAGTATAGTAAAATATGAAGTGCAGCTCTGTTATCTGGCATACCTGAAACTACCAAGTTTTCAGATTTGTATTCCTAATGCCTTGGTTGGTCTTTTCTACTCGATGGATGGATCACTGGAGCTCAGGGCCCAGAGCACAGCATTTGCATAGGCAGGCAGAGTTTCAGCCTGTCACTTGACAGCTGTGTGGATAGGTTACTCTTGTCTATTTTGAAAACTCAGTTTTCGTGTCTAAAATGGAGAATGGTAATATCATTTATTCCTTAAGGAGGACTTAAATAGGACAAAACAAATTGTAAAGTGCTTGTTGTTACAATCGCTACTAAATTACTTATTTTTCTTCTCCACTAAGACCTAACTGTGAACAAAAGAGAGATATCTCCACTCGTGCATCACCTCAATGGGGCAGATGTTAACATTTTGGAAGGCAGTGGGGTGAAGTGTTAGGGTGTTGGTTCATGTTCCAGAACTCAGGAGATAAGTGCACATCTGGCCATATGGCTGTCCTTAGCCACCCGTGACTGCTCTGCAACTTGAGTCTGTTGTTTTCAGCTCCAGCACTAATGTAGTCATAGCTTATGCAACCTCAGAATTGGAAAAGGAGATTGTGTGTGTGTGTGGTTAAAAAAGTTTGAGTACTGTGCAAATGCACATGCTGAACCACTGGCTCCACCCCCTCAAAAAAAAAAAAAAAAGACAACTTTAAGCACATCAACTATATAATCCCATTATTTGATACTTGCGTTTGGTGGCTGTCAGAACCCTAATATCCAGAGTCTGACAGTTGTCTTTATTAGCAAGAGTTACATTGGTTTATTTGAGGATTTGTAAGTATATGTGGTAGAGGGTGGGGAGGAGTGATGTTGCATAGGGATAAACAAGATGGGCTGCCTCTGTTAATTTTTTACCTTTCTGATTAACAGTTTCTATTTGACAAAAGACAAAGTAAACTTTTTTTCTAAGTACTCTGGTTTCTTTACAATTAAAATAAAGCATCTTAGTTTTTCCTCAGAATTTGGATTCAACTGTTAGTATTTTTACTAAGTTGATTATTATATTCAAAGAAAACTGCTGCTGATAGACTTCTTCATATAACTCTTTCTGACCCAAGGAGCAGAGGCATCAGTGGAGCCACTGGGCTGTGGCTTAACACTTCAGCGTGCTCCTCCATTATTTTCTTGTTTGTGTGTGAGGTCTTCTTTTCATGTCTGACTTCAATAATCTAGTGATGGCTGTGTTTCACATGGATGAGTTCAATAGCTGTAATAATTTTCTGTGTCGTTGGTAATACATTCTCTCTCATGCCTTTCACCAGCTTTGATGGGCCCCTCCCTTTGCCTCTGAAATGACATTTGGGATAGTTCAAACTGTTCAATTTGTATATCTGGAGTACAGAGGGTTCTGAGAATGACATATCTCCCAGATAGTTTACAAACTGCAGTAAAAATGATTTCCTGTCCTTGGTTCTCCTGCTACCAAAATGCTGTATTTAATATCAGACCTTCTAGCAATTTCAGAAATGTTTTGACCAGCAACTAAAACTTTTCCTTTTGATACTAGATTTGACTTCCCCTCCAAAACCCTACTGTCACCATTTTCTGAGCTCTACTGCCATGTCCCGTTGAGCTTCTCCATTGATCTCCTAACAATTCTCCCTTTTTCTTCCTAGAACTGAATAAAAATCGAAGAAAGCTTTTTGAACCACCAACTGCACGCACCTCTTTCCTGGAAGGCGGAGCAAGTGGGAGGCTACCCCGTCAGTATCACTCAGATGTTGCTAGTGTCAGTGGCCGCTGGTAGCAGTACGGTACCTCCAGGTACACACCGCCACCTCTGTCGAGTTGGACACAGGAGATCTGTGAACTGCCTTCACTGCACACCGTCCTCAGTACTCTGGGTGTCTGGTATCAGGACCAAAGCATCTTATTCACACCTGAACTTTGTGCCAAAAAGGAAGAAAAGAGAGGAGATGATCTTATGGCATCATACAGACTGCCACACTTGGATGCCTTTTTTTTTAATGGCAATTGGACAGAATTTGCAATTTGAGGGTAGGGCTTTATTTCCTATTTTTATTTACCTAAATAACATATGCACTGATTTTTTACTTAAAATGAAGGATTAATTGACATCTGGAATACCAGAAAACATAGAGGTTCTTTTGTTTGCTTGTTTTGTTTAGGCATTTGGGGATTTTAAAAAATAATCAAAATGGAATTTTCTGGTACTGCTTTAAAATAATTATTGAGGTCTTTCAGCACTTTACACTTTCTAATTTCTTGTCCTGTGGAAATTATCCCTCTTTCTCTCATTTTCATGTCACCTGATGTATTGGTACAAATCAGATTTAGTCATATTTTTCTGACTGTAAAATTTTTATTTGAAATGGTACTGGATTATTAGTTTTATGCTGAGTATTCTGTGACTTTGGGAAATGCAAGTGACTCCACTTGGTTCTGGACCAGTTCTGTTCATTGATGTCAGCATCCTAGAAACAATTAGCAATGAACCTATTTCACATAACAGGTGCAAAGAAAGACCAAGTGAACTTTGCAATATTAACCCTTTGCAGTCATCATATTTAGCTGCTGCCTGTATTGCTAAAATGATTTTAATGGTTGTCTGAAGGCAAAGGGCTATTCTTTAGTATACTGCCACTAAAGGACACTTATTTATATCAAACTTTTATTTTTAGATGTTATAAGCATACAGTACATAACTGATTAAATTGATATCTACTAGAGATTTATGGTAGAGAATGGACGGCATTCAATAACTGGAGCCCTAGATTGTCACTTTATTTAAAAAAGACAAATAATCATCTGACAAGACAGCACTGTTGCCATTAAGAGGAGAAATAAATTGCTATCCTTATCATGTACATATTAGCTGTGCTCCATATGGTCCCAGGACTTTCTAAAATCATATCTGTCTGCTTGAAGTAGACTTGTGTTTGTTGAGAACAGAAAGGCTTTATTTAAGTTTCCAGGGTGACAGTTTATAAAAACAGCTGAGTTCCAAAGGAAAGCAAAAAGTAAAAAAAAAAAAAAAAAAAAAAAAAAAAGACTGTTTTCTAAGTGGCTAGACTCATTGTTACTATCTTATACTGTGAAAGTCCAAGAAATCAGGCAACATTGTTTCTTAGGTCTTTTCAGACATTTTATTGTAGATGAATGAAAGGTTTTCAATCCATGAAGAAAATCGCCAAGTGCCTCTCCTTTCTTCAAAGCAATATTATTTCCAAGTGTATTAATTTGTTGGAAAATTTTCCCATAGGAAATGTTGTGAATTACCTGTACTGTAATGACTTATTTATGTTCAGTATTCAAGACTTTCTCCATGGACGTAAACCACTGTCGTATATTCTCAGCAGAAGGCATTACATAAGCGTACATAATTGACGACTTTCATACAAATGTGGGATCAGACAGATTCACCAGACATTTTTCCATGACTAAGTCTTACCATTAAAGTAAGAAAAAGAGTTGAAGAGAAGTTTTGCACACAGAAAAATTTTCACCTTAAAAAATAATATTGGTAACCTAGAAGGTATAGATAATGGGCCTGTCATAAAATTATGTCAGTTACATTACCAAGGGGATGCCCATTTCTAAACTAAATCTTACGTGCTTAAGTATAAGAACTAAGTTGCTCCTTTTGCAAGTACAACAGAATCACCCTGTGCAACATGTCGCTCCCTGCCTTACATGGCTATATGAACACATCATGCCACACATTCAGCACAGGGTAGGAATTCAGACTTGTTTCCTATTGAACAACTCAGTGCCTTAAATTTTACTTAATAAGAGCTTCCAAAAAAAAAAACCTAATGATTTAGAGCTCTTTCCCAAGCTCTCTATCATGCAGTTGCAACAGAGGAAGATGGAATGAATTTGCAGTATTAAGTCAATACAGGTTTTATGAACAGTGCTTTGATGCTATGCCAAAGAGAAAACTGTCCCAATTAAACTAGATTAAATAGGGTGGCTAAAAATAAACAAAAACACTGGAAATTACTTTTCTCACTTTCTCTTGATGCAATGAAGGGAATATGACACTACAGTCTATGGTGTTGTCAGTGTTATATGATGCACAAAATATTTGGATTATTTGAATAAATGTTAGTTTTTAATCAATCTGTGCCTTAATAGTGACCGGTTATCTGTAAATAGAGAACAGATACAGATTGTATTTTTGTGTGGGTTTTTGTCCTTTTAGTGATTTTTTTTTAATGACAGATGGAATTAAGCATTGAAAATGGGAATTTTTTCTAAAGTAATCAATTGTTATATGAAAAATAAATTTATATAACCCCTTTGTATTGCCCTTGCTAGATGAAATGTGTCTTTCTTTAGAAAAAAAAAATCTTTATGCATAAACCTTATGCCTGTCTTTGTTTTCTAAGAAAGCTTTTGTTTTTTCCCATTTTCAGCAGGATTGAAAGATGTTTCTGCAGTAGAATTGAGTTTGCATTTTCTCTCCTGTTGTTTTGCGTTAACTATCCTCATTTTCAACCAGAAGCTAAGGTACTTTATTTTAGCCAGGGAGTCCAGGACCAGTAATCAATCATTGTTTCTCTGGCCACCCATACATATATACAAAAAGAGTAAGATTACAGAACAGATTTTATTATTGTTCTTCTTTGTTTTATAAAGAGTCAAATATCTGACCACTGTGACAATCTCATCCATCAGGAGAGGAGCTCCTTCCTAAAGTCAGCTGGGCTTCTTGACCCAGGTTCCTGTTCCAGACACTGATCATGGTGCTGTCACACTGCACGCTGAACACTCACTGCGCCTTGCCCTGAGATTCTGTGTGAACTCATTCTCAGATGGAATCAGTGTCTTATTACTAGTCCTGAGATTTGTGAACTCTCAGAGAAACCCTAACCTTCCAGTTACTATGCTTCCAGAAATATCTCCACTTGAATTACCTGTGCCAGTGGTTTTTTAAAAATAGACAATCTTTGAAAACTGAAATATCACCTATAAACCCAATAGTAAATTATTCATCCAATTACTCATTTTTTACATATATACATAGGGATTAGTCAGTACCAGGCCCTGTTCTAGGAACATCAGTAAATGGAACATACGCCCTTGTCCTTATGAAGCTTACATTTGAAATGGAAAATGGTGGAGCCAATGGGGAGGATGAATTATCCCCAGCCTTCAACACAGACCTCCACAGGTTTATGGCACCAGGATTCCTGCATCCATCTAGAAAGCCCAGAGTCTCATAAAACTGCTGAAAGGGCCCATCTTGTAGCAATGTGCCTGTGCTTTCAAATGCAGTATTTCTGTCATCTGCCTTGTGTTTTCAGAGGTTTACTGAGATCCTCAAAAGGATTGTGGCCAAAGGGTTATGACCCACAGCTTTATAGTTATACTATATGACCCATAATTTCTTAGATTTGACTCCAAGTGACTTTGCAATATTTAGAAGTCAGGTTCACCTTGAGAGAACATGAGTCTGCTACAACTGAGGACACTCTGAGAATGTAGTAGTGGAGAGTGAGGCTACCTAGATGATGACATACATTGTTCCTGACTTTTCTCCCCCTCACAAGAACAACTAACAACTATTCATGGACAAGACACCACTCAGAAAATCCTAGAACACTGATATCACACCACCCCAACACTGACAGTTCAGTTACCTTTCCCCTAAATAGACTCCAATAGCAGGCCCCACTGCCCAAGAATGTTACTCCAGTACACAGGTCCAGAAACCCAAAGTGAGCTGACTGGTGAAGTACTGTCTCTGCAAAGTGAACTTGTGAAGTCTGGAAGAGGAGACAACTTCAATACTCAGATACCAATGTAAGGATCACAAAATCAGGTAAATATGACACCACCAAAGGAAACCCAAAGCTAAAACTAATAACTGACCTTAAGGAAATGTAAATCAATGAACTATCAGGTAAAGAATTCAGAATAATCCTCCTAAAGAAGTGTAATGAATTCGAATAACACACAGCTAAACAAAATTAGGGTAACAATGCATGAACAAAATAAGATGTTCAGCAAAGAAATAGTAACTATAAGAAACAAATCCCAGAGCTGAAAAATACAATAACTGAAGAATTCTCAAGAAAGAGATGGAAAGGGAGATTCAGCTATGCAGAAGAAATAATCAGAGACCTGGAAGATAGGACATTTGAAATTATCAAGTCAGAGGAGCAAAAAGAATAAAGAGTGAAGAAAGCTTAGAGGACATATGGAACACAATAAAAACAATATTAACACACACACAAAAACACATGAGAATTCGAGAAGAGAAAGGAACAGAAAGTGTATTTAAAGAAATAGCTGAAACTTTCCCAAGGAAGGGAAAGAAATAGAACATCATACTCAATGGTGAAGAGTTGAAAGCTTTTCCTCTAGGATCAGAAACAAGACTGTAGTGCCCACTTGCACCACTCCTATTCAACAAAGTACTGAAAAATCTTTGTCCAAGCAATTAGGCAAGAAAAAAGAAAATATCAGTATTGGAAATGAACAAATAAAATTTTCTCTATTTTCAGTTGATGTGATTTTATATTTTGAAAATTCCTAATGACTTCACCAAAAACTTAGATCTGATCAACGAATTCAATAAAATTGCAGGATATAAATTTCATATACAAATACCAATTGTGTTTCTATTTATGTGCAACAAATTATCAGAAAAAGAAAATGATACTATTTACAATAGCATCAAAGGCAATAAAATACTTAGGAATAAACAACCAAGGAGGTAAAGCTTTATAATATGAAAACAACAGACACTGATGAAAGAAGTCAGACACAAATAAATAGGTATTCTGTGTTCATGTGTTCAAAGAATATTGTTAAATGTCAATACTACTAAAAGACATCTATAGATTCAATGCAATCCTTATCAAGATTCCAATGGCATTTTTTTGCAGAAGTAGAAAAAACAACCCAAAATTTTAAATGGAACAACAGAAGACCCCAAATAGCCAAAGCAATTCTGAGAATACAGAATTTAGTTGAAGGCATCACACTTTCTGTTTTCAAGCTATGCTATGAAAGCTATAGTAATCAAAACAGTATGGTCCTGGATAAAAACATAAATGCAGATCAGTGGAATAGAACTAGAGCCCAGAAGTGAACATAAGCATGTATCGTCAACTATATTTGATAAGAGAACCAAAAATACTCAATGGAAAAAAGATGATCTGTCTAGTAAATGGTGCTTTAAAAATTTGGTTATTCATAGTAAAAGGAAACCTTAGGTTACACCACTCACAAAATTTAACTCAAAATGGACTAAATGTACAATCTTAAGACCATGAAATTCCTAGAAGGAATCACAGGAAAAAAAGCTTGTTGGTCTGGGTCTTGGCAATGATTTTTTGGGTATGACACCTTTAAGTGTCAACACAGTACAGCAACAGAACCAAAAAGAAGTGGGACTAGCATCAAACTAAAAAGTTTCTGCACAGCAAAAGGACCAATAAAGTGAAAAGACAACCTAGGGAATGGGAAAAATATTTACAATCATATATAAAGGGTTAATATCCAACATATATAATGAACTATGACTCAGTAGCAACAACCAACAGCAAAACAAAAAAAATCCAATTAAAATAGGGGAAAAGACCTGAATAGATATTTTTCCAAAAAATATATATCAGTGGCCAAAAGATACTCAAAAAATACTCAATATCTCTAGTCATTAGGGAAATTCAAATAAAAACCACAATGAGATATCACCTCCTGTCTGTTAAAATGTCCATCTTCACAAAGAGGAAAGATGACTTGCATGTAGCCTAAGAAGATTCTGAACTCAAGTTTTCCCACAGACACACCAAATCTATAGCTACATATGTCTTTTTCCTTCTGAAAAAAAGAGACCTGAAAAGTAGATGAACTCTTTCTCTATAACAAAAGATAAAAAGATAACATTGAAACATGTAGGAGGGGCAGAGACAGTGTCGCCAACCCCCCTCCCCTGGTTTGGTGACACAAAATAGGGATATCACAAGTCTGGTTGTTCCAGAGGAATAAGGGGCTGGTATCCCACATCAAGCATCCCAACTTCTGGGTCTGTACCAAAGAAACAAGCCCCCCAAACATCTGGCTTAGAAAAACAATGGGATAATGTCTAAGGGATCCAAAGTACTATAGGAAACTGATATTTCCCTTTCAAAGGGATCATATGGGATCTCACTTGCCTAGAGACCCAGTTAAAAAAAAAAAAAAGCCAGCAGTTTGAAAGCTCTTAGACTAAATTTGAAGGAGATTGATTTGCTAGTCTAAAAGCATCTGCTGGAGGGGCAGGGGAGAGTTGATTATCACTCTGGATAAGAGGTGTTAGTGGATGCCATTTTTGCACTCTTCACTTACCCCGGTAGCATGAATTGGCAAGTTCAGACACACAATTCTGTTGCTTGCTAAGAGTGTCAGGGGTTAGAGGTCATGGTGCTATCTTGCTTAAGCATGAAAGAGCAGGCAGTTGTAGCACCTCCTGCTTCCTGGCTGGGGCAGGTGAGCATGGTTGTAGCATTCTCCCATTCCCTAGGTACAGTCTGCAACCACAGGTGGTTGTCACCCTCCCCCGCTCGATGGCTTGGACTGGTGAGTATGAGTGGTCATGGCATTCTATATAGATATTCTACATAGACAAAACACTCTACTGCTGCATTCCAGAAGCCCATAAATATGTTCAGTCAATATATTTTCCCACTGCCTTTCTATAATTGGCCAGTAAATCCCTCCACCTACATTCACAGCTGGTTAGCTAAAGCCAATGGGCTTGCAAAATCTACACAAAGATGCCCTATTACTGCCTGGCCTTGGTGGCCAAGGGAGCTGGCATGCTTGAGATCCATAGGAATGTAACAGACAATTTTTAACAGGCCACCCTGCCCTGCACCAGGCATTGCACAGACAGCACACTAAAACACAACCCCAGTCTACCTAGGAAAAGGACTATTAGCCTGAAACTTCAAACTGAAGGCAGACTTCAGGTTTCCCACACATCTAAAGCATATGGAGGTGCTTCCAGGGAATGTAAACAAGGAGACACCATTGTTGTGCACTCTCCTGGACTCACTACAGCTCGAAGAGACCTCCCAGAAAGTTTATACATTCATCCGGAACCCAGAATTTTGCAGCTGTCACCTAGAGGATACCTCATGATCTCCTGAAATGGAGGCCAGCATGAATTTTGACTGTAGCCTCCAGGACTGTATATTTTTGTATACTTTAAACTTGCTGCCCTGAGAGACTGGCTTCCAATTACCCTGAAACTAGGTACTAAATGAGATTCTTCCCCTTGGAACACCCCCAGTTCTTGGCACAACCTCAGCAATAGGGATATATCAAGAATAAATCACAATCACAAAGGTTCAAAAACAACGAAGAACAAGGTTGAATGAGATGGTTTATTACCTACACAAGGCCGTTCCTTCAAGAAAAAGAGAGGTAGCTGTTTTATCTAATACACAAAAACAAATACAGAGACTCAAACAAAAACGAGAAAACAAGAAATATGTTCCAAACAAAAGAACAAGACAAAACTTAAGAAAAAGGCCTTAATGCTATGGAGGCAAGGAATGCACTTGATAAAGAACTGAAAGTAATAGTCATAAAAATGTTCAACAAAATTGGGAGAATAGGTGACCACAGTAATAACTTCAACAGAGAAAATATAAAGAAATACCAAATATAAGTCACAGAGCTGAAGAATAAAATAGCTGAACTGAAAAATACACTAGAGGGCTTCAACACTAGACTGATAAAGCAGAACTGATCAGAGAGCTGATAGACTAAGCAACAGAACTTATGATGGTAGAGCAGAAAAAAAGACCAAGAACAACAACAACTTGAAGAACTTACAGGACAACATCAGGTGGAGTAACATTTGCATTACAGGGGTCCAAGAAAGAGATAAAGGTGCAGAAAACTTACTTGAAGAAATAATGGCTAAAATTTTCCCTTACCTAGGGAAGAAAACAGACATCCAGGTTCAGGAAGTCCCAAGAGTTCCAAAAAAGATGAACACAAAGAGAGCCACACCAAGACATAGTATAATTAAAATGTCAAAAATTAAAGAAAGAATCTTAAAAGCAGCAAGAGAAAAACAAATTTTTATGAACTAGGGAAATCCTATAAGGCTATCAGCAGATTTCTAAGTAGAGTCTTTGCAGACCAGAAGAGGGTGGCATGACATATTCAAAGTGCTAAAAGGAAAAAACTTCCAACCAAGAATATTTTACCCAGAAAGATTATCATTAAGAATTGAGGGAGAGATAAAAGTTTTCCAGATAAGCAAAAGTTAAAGGAGTTTATCATTACTAGACTGGCTTTATAAGAAATGTTAAGGGAACTTCTTTAAAGCTTAATACACCAATAAGTAACAGGAAAATATATGAAAATAGAAAACCTCACCGGAAAAAGGTAAATATATAACTAAGATAGTAGATTAATCACATATTAAGGTACTATGAAACTATAAAAAGTAGTGAAGTTAACTAAAATTATTAATAGATATATCAAATAAAAAGATGTAAAAAGTGACATCAGAAGCATAAAATGTTGGTGGGAGGGAATACAAATGTAGAGTTTTGGAATGTATTCAAATTTCAGTTACTGTCAACCTAAAATTGACTGTTAGATACATAGGATGATATATGTGAATTTTGCAAACGGCAAAGCAAAACTTTACACAAAAGAAAATGAGAAAAATATCTAAACATAGCACTAAATAGACTCATCAAGGGATGAAAGAGAAGAAACAGAACTACAAAACAGCCCTAAAACAAAAAAATAACAGTAAGTACGTACCTACCAATAATCACTTTACTTTTTTCTTAATGTTTATTTATTTTTGAGAGAGAGAGAGAGAGAGAGAGAGAAGCTGGGGAGGGGCATAGAGAGAGGGAAACACAGAATCCGAAGCAGGCTCCAGGCTCTGAGCTGAGAGCACAGAGCCTGACACAGGGCTTGAACTCACAAGATGTGTGATCATTACGTGAGCTGAATTCAAACACTTAACTGACTGTGCCACCCAGGTGCCCCCAATCAATAATCACTTTAAATGGCCCAAATTTGCCAATGAAAAGACACAGAGTGGTTGAATGGAGAAAAAGCAAAAAATATCTATATACTGCCTATGAGAGATTCATTTCAGAAGGACATGCACAGACTAAAAGTGAAGGGATGAAGAAAGATATTCTGTGCAAATAGAAAAGAAAGGAAAGCTATTGTTGCTATATTTCTATAAGACTAAAAAAACTTTAAAACAAAGACTATAATAAAAAACAAATAGGGGTAATACATAATGATAAAAGGGTCAACACAGAAAGAAGATATAACATGTATAAATTATGTATGTACCTAACACAGGAGGACCAAAATATATAAAGAAAATATTAATAGACCAAAAGGGAGAAATTGACAGCAATAGTAGGGAATATTAATAGTAGAGGATAATTAATAGTAGGGGATATTAACACCACACTTACATCAATGGATCATCCAGACAGAAAATGAAGGAAATATTGGCCCTAAACAGCGTGTTAGACCAGATAGACTTAATATATAGAGAAAATTCCACCCAAAAGCTGCAGAATACACATTCTTCTTAAGTGCATATGGAACATTCTCCAGGATACATCACATGTTAGGCCACAAACAAGTCTCAGTAAATTAAAGAAGATTAAAATCATACCAACCTTCTTTTCTAACCACAATGCTATGAAATTAGAAATCAATTACAGGAAAAAAACCTAGAAAAAAAAAACCACGGAGGCTAAACAACATGCTACTAAACAACCAATGGGTCAATGAATAAATCAAATAGGAAATAAAAATATACCTGTAGACAAAGGAAAATGGAAACACAACGTTCCAAAATCTATGAGACATAGCAAAAACAATTCTAAGAGGGAAGTTTATAGTGATACAAGTCTACCTTAAGAAGCAAAAATCTTGGAGCGCCTGGGTGGCTCAGTCGGTGGTTAAGCATCGACTTTGACTCAGGTCATGATCTCATGTTTCATGAGTTTGAGCCCTGTGGTGGGCTTTGTGCTGACAGCTCAGTCTGGAGCCTGCTTGGGATTCTGTGTCTCCCTCTCTCTCTGCCCCTCCCCTGCTCTCTCTCTCTCTCTCTTTCTCTCTCTCTCAAAAATAAATAAACATTAAAAAAATTTAAAAAAAACAAGAAAAATTTCAAATGAATAACTTAAGCTTACCCTTAAAGGAACCAAAAAAAGAAAGCAAACAAAACACAAAGTTAATACAGGGAATGAAATAATAAACATCAGAGTAGAAATAAATGCTATAGAGACTAAAAAAAAAATAGTAAGGATCAACAAACTTATGTTTCTTTGAAAACATAAACGAAAATTGATAAACCTTCAGCCAAACTCATCAAGAAAAAAAGAGAGGTAATACATAAAATCAGGAATGAAAAAGAAGTTAAAACTGACACCACAGAAATACAAAGGATTATAAGTGACTACTACAAAAAATGATGCACCAACAAACTGGACAATCTAGAAGAAATGGATAAATCCCTGGAAACATACAATATTTCAGGACTGAATCAGGAAGAAATAGAAAAGCTAAATAGACTGATTATATTCATAATGAAGTTGAATTGGTAATTAAAAAAACCAAAAACTAATGAAAATCCAGAACCAGAAAGTTTCACAGGTGAATTATACCAAACATTTAAAGAACAATTTATACCTATTTTTCTCAAACTATTCAAAAAAATCTGAAAAGGAAAAACTGTTTCTAAATTCATTCTACAATGCCAGCATTACCCTCATGTCAAAACCAAAGACACTATAAAAAAGGAAAATTACTGGCCCAAATCCCTGATGAACATAGATGCAAAAATCCTAAAAAAATATTAACAAACTGAATTCAACAATATTATTAAAAGAATCATTCACCATGATCAAGTGGAATTTTTTCCAGGAATCCAAAGATGTTTCAATAAACATAATCATGTGATACATCACATTAACAATAGCAGAATAAATATCATATGATCATTTCAATAGATGAAGAAAAAACATTTGAGTATATTCAAAATCCATACATGATAAAAACTCAACAAAGTGGTTATCAATGAAATATACTACAATAAAATAAAAACCGTATATGACCAATTCACTGCTAACTACGTAATGGTGAGAAGCTGAAAGCTTTTTCTCTAAGATCAGGAACAAGAAAAGGATGTCCATTTTTGCCACTTTTATTAAACATAGTACTAGAAGTCTTAGCCATAGCATCAGACAGGAAGAAGAAATTAAGGGAATGCAAATTGATAAGGAAGAAGTAAAACTTTCACTATTTGCAGATGACATAATATTATATATAGAAAATCCTAAAGACTCCACTAAAAAATATTAGAATAAATGAATTGAGTCAATTTGCAGGATATAAAATTGATATACAGAAGTTTGTTGCATTTCTCTACACTAATACACTATCAGATAAATTAAGAAAATGAGTCTATTTGCAATTATATCAAAAAGAACAAAACACCTGAAATAAACTTTACCAATGAGATGGAAGACTTGTACTCTGAAAACTATAAGACACTGATGCAAGCTATTGAAGAGGACACAAATAGATATACTGTGTTCATAGATTGGACATATTAAAGTTGTTAAAATGTTCATACAACTCAAAGCAATCTACAGATTCAGTGCAATCCTTATCAAAATTCCAATGACATTTTTCACAGAACTCTAGAAAATCATTCTAAAATTTGTATGGAACCACAAAAGACCCTGAATAGCCAAAGTAAGGTTGAGAAAGAACAAAGCCAGAGGTATCATGCTCCCTGATTTTGAACTATATTACAAACTTATAATAAACAAAACTGTAGGGTACAGGCACAAAAAGTAATATAGATCAACAGACAGCCTGGAAATAAACACATGCATATATGGTCATTTAATTTAGAACAAGAGTCAAGAATGGACAATGGGGAAAGGAAAGTCTCTGATAAATGGTGTTGGGAAAACTGGATATCCATATGCAAAAGAATGAAACAAGACCACTTTCTTATATCATATACCAAAATTAACTCAAAATTAATTAAAAATTTGAACATTAAGACACAAAATCATAAAACTTCTAGAATAAAACAGGCAGTAAGCAACTCGACATCAGTGTTAGTAATGGTTTTTAATATCTGACAACAAAGTCAAGGGAAACTAAAGCAAAAATAAACACGTGACTACATCAAACTAAAAAGCTTTGGCACAGCAAAGGAAACCGTCAAGAAAATGAAGAGGCAATCACCGGGTGGGAGAAGATACTTGCAAATGATACATCTGATAAGAGGTTAATATCCAAAATATGTAACAAATTCATGCAACTCAGTAACAGAAAACAATTCAATTTAAAAATGGTCAGAGAATCTGAATAGACATAATTCCAAAGAAGACATACAGATGCTCAACATCACTAATTATCAAGGAAATACAAATCAAAACCAAAGTGAAGTAATGCCTCACATCTGTCAGAATGGCTATTATCAAAAAAGTGTTGGTTAAGATATGGAGAAAAGGGAATCCTGTGCTGTTGGTGGAAATGTAAATTGATGCAGCCACTATGGCACACCATTTGGAGGTTCCTTAAAAAATTAAAATTTTTACCGTGTGATCCAGCAATTCCACTACTGGGTATCTATCTGAAAAAAAATACAAACACTCATCTGAAGAGATGCATTCACTCCTATGTTCATTGTAGCATTAATTACAATAACCAAGATATGGAAGCAACCAGAGTATCTACTGAAGGATGAATGGATAAAGAAGATGTTTTATATGTATTCAATGGGATACTACTCAGCCATAAAAAGAATGAAATGTTGCCATTTGCAACAACTTGGATAGATCTTGAAGGTTTATGCTAAGTGAAGTAAGTCAGAGAGAGACAGACGAATATGATTTCACTTATATGTAGAATCTAAAATGTAAAGCATACAAACAAAATAAAACAAGATCCAGACTCATAGATACAAAAAGAAGATTGGTGGTTGCCATAAAGGAGGGGGGTTGAGTGAAATACAAAATGGGTGAAGAGGAACAAGAATTATAAACTTCCAGTTATAAAATAAATAAGTCATAGGGATATAATATACAGCATGGGGAATATAATTAATAATATTGAATTTACTTTATATGACAGCAGGAAGTAACTAGATTAACTGTGGTGATCATTTCACAGTATATACAAACATCAAATCACTGTTGTACACTCAAAACTAATATATTACAATGCATACCTAGTTTTTTTGCACTTTGCTCTACTGCACTTCACAGATACTGTGTGTGTGTGTGTGTGTGTGTGTGTGTGTGTGTGTGTGCATTTAGCAAATTGAAGGTTGTGGCAACCCTGGGTCAAGCAAGTCTTTTGGTGCCATTTTTCCAACAGCATTTGCCCACTTTGTGTCTCTATGTCACATTTTGGTAATTCTCTCAGGTTTCAAATATTTTCATTATTATTGTATTTGTTATGATGATCTGTGATCAGTGATTTTTGATGTTACTATTGTCATTGCTTTTGGGGTGCCATGAACTATGTCCATAAAAGACAGTGAACTTAATCAATAAACACTGTGTGTGTCTGACTGGAGATATAGTGGAAATAGCAAGAGAACTAGAATTAGAAGTGACTAAGCCTGAAGATGTGACTAAATTGCTGCAATCTTACACAATCTTAAAACTTCAGTGGATGAGGAGTTGCTTCCAATTGATGAGCAAAGAAAGTGTTTTCTTGAGATGGAACCTACTCCTGATGGAGATGCTGAGAAGATGGTTGAAATGACAACAATGGGTTCAGGATTATTACATAAACTTAGTTGATACAGCAGCAGCAGGGTTTGAGAGGACTGAATCCAATTTTGAAAGAAGTCCTACAGTGGGTATAATGCTATTGAACAACATCATATGCTATGGAAAAATTATTTGTGAAAAAAAAGATTCAATTGATGTGGCAAACTTCACTGTCTTATTTTAAGAAATTACCACAGCCATCCCAACCTTCAGCAACCACTACCCTGATCAGTCAGTAGCCATCAACATTGAGACAAGACCCTCCACCAGCAAAATTAGGACTCACTGAAAGCTCAGATGAGGGTTGGCATTTTTTAGCAATAAAGAATTTATTTATTTATTTTCAGAGAGAAAGAGTATGAGCGGGGGAGGGACAGAGAAAGAGGGAGAAAGGGAATCCCAAGTAGGCTCCACATTCAGCAGAGCTGGGTGCAGGGCTCGATCACATGAATGTGAAATAATGATGTGAGCCAAAATCAAGAGTCAGTTCCTTAACTGAATAATAATAATGGGTAGGGAAAAAACAAGAGAAACAAATGCTGGCAAGGATGTGGAGAAAGGGAAACCGGTTTGCACTATTGGTAGGATTGTGAACTGTACAACCACTATGGAAAAAATACAGAGGATCTCAAAAAATTAAAAACAGAACTACCATATGATCCAACAATTCCTTTTCTGGGAATATATCTAATGAAATGAAATCAGTAACACAAAATGTTATCTGCACCCCCATGTTTATAACAGCATTATTTACTGCAGTCAAGACATGGAAACAGCCTAAGTACCCATTGATGGATGAATGGATAAAGATGTGATACACACACACACACACACACACACACACACACACACACACAGGATTATTATTTAGCTATAGAAAAAACAAGAAAATTCTGCCATTTGCAACAACACGAGATGAATGTTAAGGGCACTATGAATCTAAGGGCTAAGTGAAAAACCCCAAAGAAAGACAAATACTGCATGATATCACTTACATGTGGAATCTAATTAAAACAAACACTCCTAGAAAAAGAGATTATATTTGGTAACCTCCAGGTTACCAGACCTGGAGGGGGGGTGGAAGGGAAATTCTAGAAGGTAGTTAAAAAGTACAAACCTTCAGTTATAAGATTACCTAAGTACTTGGAATGTAAGGTATAACATAAAGACTGTAGTTAATACTGCTGTGTGATATATATACGTGTTGTTAAGAGAATAAATCCTAACAGTAATCATCCCAAGGAAAAATTTTTTCTTTTTTCTTTTTCATTTTATTATATCTATTTGAGATGTTGGATGCTTACCAAAATTGTTGTGGTAATCATTTCACAATATATGCAAGTTAAACCATTATGCAGTACACCTTGAATTTATACAGTGATGTATGTCAACTATGTTTCAGTAAAACTGGAAAAAATGTAATAATATTTGGAAATTAATTCCAAAAGTAGACCTCCCAAAAAACATTGGAGAATGTAATAAGTGGAGTCTCCTTAGTTGCCTGTTTCCAAGGGAGCTTGACTATGTAAATCTTGATATACATTATTAAAGTAGCTCAGAATTTGTCCTTTTCTTGAGTACTTATTAACTACACATATTCGAATATGTTATTGTGCATTTAACTTCATTTTGCTAATAAACTGATATTTATTCAATATTATATAATTCCAGGCAATACCAGAGGCCATGATTATGTTTTCTCCTATAATCCTACTCCAGGTAAGTCACCCTCCTTTCCTCAGCACCAACAGCCATTCAGATACCTTTCAGGTAATCTGGCTGAGAAATGAGAGCTTGGAATTTGTAGTTTGACAAATGTGCATTTAGATCTTGTCTTTAGATCTCGGGAAAATTTCTCTGTGTCTCAGAATCCTTATCTGTAAAATGGATATAATAACTCCTAGAATGGTTGAAATGGTAGAGAGAGGACTTATGTAAATCCTCCCACATAGTGAGCAGTGAATTAATAGCAGCTACTATTATTACTAACTGGCTATTCTTTTCACTGCCTGGGCGTTTTTTTTTCCCATCAGGGATTGTCACTGTGTTCATCTGCCTTTTGCATCAACAGGGGAAGCCCATTTCTCGTGCCAGAACATTAGTCATGAGAATTGTAAACTCAACTTCAGGGGCCTGCCTCTAGACTGATAGGGTTAAAGTCAGAACACTTTCCTGAAGGTGAAGGTATAGATAGGGTCTCATACTTTGTACAGAAATCTGTACTGTGATTACTTTTTATTTTGATTCTTTTAAATCTCTGACTCACCAGAACACT
The DNA here is from genome assembly GCF_024362965.1 of Panthera pardus. Classification (NCBI taxonomy): domain Eukaryota; kingdom Metazoa; phylum Chordata; class Mammalia; order Carnivora; family Felidae; genus Panthera; species Panthera pardus. Next base: position 20,091,515 of record NW_026526788.1, read on the forward strand.
GATAACCCAAGCTCCCCACACCTGTGGAAAGGGTTAGTAGCTAATTCTAAGAGTCATATACTTTGTGTTTAATTGTTATGTTCTCAGAGTGTTGTCATTACTTCCAGATGGCATTTTCCCTAAGATCACCTCAATCTTACCCCGTGGTTCTGCTCACTTTCCCCACCCTCATTTTTGGGGGGTCTACCACACCAGGATTTCATACCCGTTTCTTTGTGTGTGTATAAGAAGCTTTTAGTTTCTGTTGAAAGGAGCCATTTGCCTATATTTGTGCTAAGTTTAGTTGTTTTCCACTTTAAAAAGTGAACTGAGTTAGATAATATTTGACTATTCCTACAGATGTGGCCAGGGCACTTCAAAAACACTTCATCAGGGGATTTCACATTTTTGTTGCTTTTTAAAATGCTTTGACTCATTCTGAAAAGAGACAAGTGGAGCTTAAAATTCTCTTTCTCAAGGGTTAGGCCACGAATGTGTTTTGGAGCAGATTTTGGGAATTGGATTCTGAATCTGACTTTGGAGGCAGAATTTCAGTGTGGGAACCAGAACCTTTAGGAAAAAATTACAGTAACTGAAATGTTTCAACTACATAATAGAATGTTTGGATGGGTTACAAGAGGAAAAAAAGGAGTAGCTCAATAATTTGGTGTGTGTGGCCTTTTTTTCCCTCCAAGTCCAGGGAAAACAAATGATTCTTAACTCACAGTGTTCACTGCTTCTCAATCTCTAATAAAGAGGTTGTGGGAATTAGACATTAAAAGACTTTAGCAAAACATCTAGAAAACAATGGATGTTCAAACAAACTTTTCACTGAAGCACAAATGACTCTTTGTCCAAACTGCCAATGCAATTTGATACAAAGTAACTATGGATAAAGTTTTCCAGCTTTTTAAGTTTGGTGATGTGGGTGGGTGTCACTTCCTTTGTTTTTACCCCTCTTTGCCAGAATCTTAAGCTGACATTAATAAGGGCCACATGAAGTTGCTCTACATAAATTCTTCCTATAAGTTGAAAAAGTCTCCACAATGAAAAATTACACCACTTTCTGCTTTACAAAGCTGAGTTGAATTCCTAGGTGAGGAAGGGAAATCCTATCTTATTATTTTCTTTATATGTTTAAAAGCTTTTAAAAACACATAAAATTACTTTAAATATTTCCATCAGAAAATGTGAGGACACAGTGGCTTTAAGGAAAGTTAGCCTTACCTGTCATGTAATAACCTTTAAATTAGGCACTGCAATATAATGAAGATATTATTAAAGAACCGACTTGTTAAAAAATATCAGAGGACACAGAATTGAGTTAGAAAAGAGGGTAACAGAATGAGAATACTTATCTCCCTTGCATCTTTATAAGCCGAGTGTAAATACAAACTTTTTGGAATATCCATGGAATATCCATGTTAGGAAGTGGAAATATGCAAAATGGATCCATTCCTTTTTGGCCACACTACTTTCAAGGCAACGAAAAGTTAATGAGACTGAGAAACTAGTTAAAGAAATAACTTAAAAGCAAAATTTTAGCTGCATAATTTTATGTCCCCTTCAAAGAGTATTTTTCTATGAGTTATTCTATATTTCTGCCACTTTGTTAAAAACAATTAAATCTAGGTGATGTAAAATTTGATGGTATGCCAGTACTTCTCAAACCATATGTGATGAAAAGCCAGTTTTTAAAAATTCACTTGAAAAATGAATTTATTTGACTAATACATTTGCAAGATAAAATGATATGGCAGTATAGAATTGTCATAAAAGTTTCTAAATGCTTTTGTTCACTTCCTGTACTTACTGCAGAGAACAGTTTTTGTATTCACACCTGTCCATAGATGACTGTTAACAGGAGTACTCAATTATAAATTTCTCATAATAGAAGAGCTACAAAATGTAGTTTTAAAAGATACATGGAATTATCAAGTGTCATCCGCATGTTTTATCAGCTGCACCAGCCTAGAAAGAACCTGGATATGCTTTCTAGTGTCTTTAAGATACAGTAAGTTGTGTATAAATCTCTTGGAGAAATCTTGAAATGTGCCTCACATGTGTGCTCAATGTAAATGTGCTTTTCTTTTGATTTCTGTTCTTTTGCCAGCCCTGTGGCTACTACAGCTGCTTCCCGTGTGTTTAATGTATCAAATTCTCCCTCTTCTGGTTTCTCCATCTCACGCTGTCCCATTTATTTATGCTTTCCCACAATTGAGGGGAAATAGCATTTTCAGTCACTTGGAGGGGAGTTTATTTTGTGTGGCAGTACCTCTAGGATCTGGCATGCTCTAGAAGTGGAAAATATTTCCTTTGATCTTCTCAAGATGGTGGTTTGTAGGGTTCCAAGACAGAGACCAGCAGGATGTGCATGTAATATTATAGCATTTTGGAGGTGGGCCCATTGCCATTTTCACCCTTACAAGGCTGATCCAGGCCACTTTGTTCGGAGCCATTCTTTATTAGTAGATGTGAGAACTTCACCTTTTTTAGGATGCTCTTGGAATTGATTTTTTTAATGTTCTGCTAAAGCAGAGGAATCATCCTAGTACTCAGAGCAGTCAATGATAAAGATACAATTTCAGCAGCAAAAAAGGAAACCAAATCCCAAACAGTGGCCACTCCGGCTTACAGCCCAGAGAAATGAGTTGACAGCTATGCGAAGATGTCCAAACTAGTGTGCCTGCTGGAACCATGTGTAGTGACGGTAACAAACCAACTACAAGCTGCTTGGGGATTATGAGGACCAATTATTCACACAGAAGGAAAAGGAACCAAATAAAATACGAAAAAGGAGAAGAGGGAAATTGGAGGAACATACTACATCGAGACCTACAGGTCACAACATAAAAGAATGAAATCTACATAATTTGGCTATTGCTAAAAGCACTGCTATAATATATATTCAATGGAATACTACTTGGCAATGGAGAAAGAATGAAATCATGCCATTTGCAGCAACATGGATGGAACTGGAGGGTATTAAGCTGAGTGACATAAGTCAGTCAGAGAAAGACAGAGATCATATGTTCTCACTCATATGTGGATTGTGAGAAGCTTAACAGAAGACCTTGGGGGAGGGAAGGGAGAAAAATAGTTACAAACAGAGAGAGAGGGAGGCAAACCACAAGAGACTCTTAAATACAGAGAACAAACTGAGGGTGGATGGAGGGGTGGGGGGTGAGGAAGGAAAATGGGTGATGGGCATTGAGGAGGGCCCTTGTTGGGATGAGCACTGGGTGTTGTGTGTAAACCAATTTGACAATAAATTATATTCGTAGAAACAAAAGGAATGAAGTCTTTGGGTTTGTGTCTGTGGACCTTGGATATGTTGTGGTCCCCCAGATCCTCCAGCAATGCAGTGGGAACTGCTTCAGCCCAAAAGAGACTCCTGAAATGAGATTCCATGAAGTGGCTTCCTTTCCAAGGGTTACTCAGGCCTTCCAGGATTTTCCCCAGTTAGTTGGGGGCAAGAGAGGGGACAGATGAGAGCCCCATTGTCCTTTAATGGGAGGAATGAGGGAGATGCCATGGCAAGTTTGATGATGAGCCATGGCCAGAGCCTGGACACAAAATCTTCTATAATAAATAAATACATGTCCTGCAGCCACAGTTCTGCCTGGTTGTGTGGGCCTGTGTGTTGTGTGTCTGTTTCCGAGTGGAAGGTTTAATATGACGATGCTCTTACTCCTGGCTCTCAGCCCCAGGTCAGCCTGTGACTTACAAAGATTAATGCCTACTTTGTGCTTGGCTTTTTCACTTATGGTGTTTTTGCCTGTATATTTATTTGTAATGTTTATTAAATTAAAACAATCTCTGTTTTATAGAAATACAGAGTCCCCAGTTACACTCCAATGACTGAAAAATTCCTGGGGGGAGGTTGAGGCAATCTGTAGTTTCCTAAAAGCTTTCCGCATGGTTCTTTGGCATCAGGGCTGGAAATCCAGTCTTTGGAACCATTGAATGAACTGCTGTTAAGTGTTATTTTCAATTTAACACTTTTCTGTGATTCTAAATTTGAATCTTTTATATACTATTTAAAGACTTCAGGCAGGGGATGAATTGCAAATTTGGTTTTGTTTGGCAAATCCATTCTTCAAAGTGTAAATAAAAAGGGGCAAATAAGAGCTCTGAATGGAGCAATCATGAGGAAAACATACTTTATGTTCCCTCAAGCTTTACTAACAACTACTATGTATACATTAGTTGCAAAATAATCCAAAACCAGTCACAGATTTCCTAAAGATTTGCATAAAATAGTGGTTTGAAGAGTAGATTAGCAGGTTGAACACTGTACTTGGGAGGAATAAAAATCACATAATTAAAATTCTTCCCTTTACTGGCCTCCCCTCGCCCAATCAGTGAAACTCCTCCCCCTTAAAAATTGAAGTCCATGCTACTGAAGTTCTTTTTATATGCTAAAGTTCAAACCTCCATGTGTTTAGGTTCATCGTAGAAATAATGATTTGCTATATTCTATCAGAGCCATATTCTTTCTCTCCTTTTCTTCCTGTGAAGGGAGATGTTAGTTGTGACCCATAGCAGAAAATGGGCTCTGGACACTATATGCTCTAAGAAGGCAGCTCTCATTGTAGATATGGGAGTCCACCTGCTGAGGCTGAAAACATTTATCTTCCCTGGACTGTCATGGTACCTGACATCCACCATTAAATCTGTCTCTTTGAGCCAAGATGGGTATGTTTCCAAACATTCAAAAACAGGATGTAGAGATGGGAATTTGTATTATTGTGCCTCTTGTTATCCTTTCTACCTGGATGGATTCCTTGATTCTGGGCCGGGCCAGCTTCATAGACATGTGACCAGTACAGCTGCACAGGATACAATTCTTAGATGGGCCTTGGGCTTGGTTTAATTGCTATCGCTGTCTTGACGTTCTTAATAATCTTTGAATAAGAGACCCTGCATTTTCATTTTGCATGGTTCCTACCTCTGAGGTTGATTGCCACATGGACTGAGTGGGAAGGGGTAGTTACCCAAAAGAAAAAGAGGGCCTGTTTTTGGAAGAAGGTGAATAAATGACAGTAAGGACAACAAAAACCTTCTGTTATATATAGGTAGGCACTATTTTCATCCCCTTTTGCAGATGGGGGATGCCGAGATGTGTTACCTAATTCGCTGAAGGCCATATAGCAGTGAGAGGTTTAGATATAAGATTTTTGACTCTAGAAGTGGAACTCTTTTGCACTAGGCTGAGCTGCAAAAGATCTGGGGCAATGTGGGCTAATTAGGCTGGTCACGAATTAACTTTTTAGAGGGGAGCTGTGGTCAAAAGATTGGAAAATGACTTGAAAATAGAACAATCTTTCTGTCCCTGGGAGCAGACAGGTGGGTGGAATTCTGTGCAGCATACCCATTCCAGGCAATGCTGAGAAGTATTGATGAGAGCATATTGTATAGACGAGGGTCATACTTGAGTGTGCAAAGCTTAGAAGTGCTGCACCTCCAGACTGTGTGTTGAAAACTCTTGGCTTGGGTGTCACATGGGGAGTAAATGTGGAAATGTGCTCTCCTGGCACTTCAGCCCTCTTAAGGGATTCACATGCTCTGATTTGTCAATTGTTATGGAACCTAAAGAAGTCTTGCATGGAAAACAATGTAAGGCTCTGGTTCCTATGTGGACTTTCTCAACCAGTCAAGAAAAACTTGTAATTGTCACAAGAAAGGGAAAGAAGGCAGGGAAGGATCCATGTCTCCCTTATCCCACTTCTATCTCTACCCTCCATTTCCATCCCTTCTTCACAGTCAGGGGACGCGCTCATGTATCTTTGAATTCTTCCAGTAGCATTGCTATGAAAGTGTGCACATATTCTGCTCTGCTGCTCCTAGAGATCTGAGGGAATTTAGCTTTGCTACTAAAGCTTTACCATAGGATTTACTTCACTTATCAGATCTTCATTACTTTGAACAAATTATTTGGCTTCTCTGACACTTGGCCTCCTCATCTATAAAATGTAATTAACAAATATCCACTGCCCAGGGTTATCCTAAGGATTAAGTAAAATAATTTGTATTAACAATCTCATCCAGGGTCTTTCAATTAGCATGTGCTCAATAAGTGTTGATTTCTTCTCTCTTGCCCCAGTACAGTGATCTTTCTAGGGCAATACAGTTGGAAAAAAACAATTGCTAAATTGATTTGCATAGAAATGACATTTCAGAATCTGACATACAGGGTTCCTTGCCTCTCCTGAAATGAATTTTCCACAGAAGGTGGCCATTGATGCCCTCCAGCCAAAGTTTGCTGGGAACACACTTGTAGCTGACAAATTGGATTTATTCTCCACTGCAGGGAGAGCACACAGCTTGGAGAACCGTGAGGGTGTCTCAGTGAGTGTTAGAAAAGCCTTCTAGGATTTGGGCTAGTGTTAGGTGATTTGGAGGGAAGTTTCAAAGGAAAAGAGATTTTGCTCTAAATTGGATGCTGTCAGGAAACAGGGGTAATTTTGACTGGGCTTCTTAATACATCTTACCTAGAAGGATATAGAACAGGATAAAACTGTAATGTGTAAAGAAACAACAAGCAGTAATTCATATTATCTAGGAGAGGGGGATATTTGGAATTTAGAAGTTTGGATAATGTTCATGTTTTGTCTGTGTTCAAATATGATTATGGGATGGTCTTGTTTTTGTCTTGATCCATCTTGGTCACAGAATGGCCTTGTCTGATGTTGATGTTTTACAAGATGTTTATGTTCAACAAGAGAACACCAAGATCTGTCTATGAGTACCAAGCCAGCTTCCAGATGATAGGGGATACCTTTCTCTTTCTTGTGATTTTTTCTTTTTTTGTTTTAGTTATATGCTTTATTTATCATAGTTATTTATAGCACTATTTAGTACATGACAGGAATTGTTCTGAGAGCTTCACAGACATTAGGAATAATACCCTTAAAAACTTAGTACTTTCATTACCCTAATTTTATAAATGGGGAAACTAAGAATCAGATAAAATAACTTTCTCAAAGTGACACAGCTCATGGCTGACAGAGCTAGGATTGAACCCCAGGCAATATGGCTCTTTTCAGGGTTCCTATGCTATACCAAGGAAGGCAGGATTGTGTTTGTCCTAGAAGGCAGCCTTCAGTGTTTTTATGGGTTTTTTAAAGCTATTTAAAAAAAATTGTTCCTTCTTGACACTTCTCATTCCATTATTGATTCCCAGATTCTCTGCATTTATTAAAAAAATCTTGATGGAGTACCTACTGTGTGCCCACAGTGTGTGTGTGTAATACAAATGTTTCCATGCCTCCTGTGGTCAGTCTCCCTTCTCTGCTGCTCCTGTGTTAAAGAATCTATACTCTGATATCTGTTTATGCAAAGCAAGAGACAGGTTATTTCATTCTCTCTCTGTCTAGTGGTGGACAAGGGAGATAGTGAATCTTGAGGGCATATCAAGTAACAGACCTGCTGCCAACAATTTCTGTGTTGTCAACACCTGAATAAATGGGATGAGATATTCACATTCCAGAGAGCACTACAATAGTTCTAGGACAGAGTGGAAGATGGATTATGTTGGCAGATGAAGTGCTTACTGCTGTTTGGATGTTGGGGTCAGAGACAGTGGAAAGAGCCAGAACACTCTATGTGATCAGTTTATAGACACAGTGACACTTTTTTCCTTGACACTTCTCTTGGCAGTACATCCTCCAAAGGAATTAAAATTAAGACTCTTCCTGAAGCTATAATCTAAACCCATCAGTAATCTCTAGTATTTCTCTAGGGCAAAAAAATGAAGACAAAAACCCAAAAGGAAATGTCAAATGCATGTGGAAATAGGAAAGATGAATTCAAAGCTGGTAAAGACTCAGGATGTTTGATTCTAGGGAAAATATCCATGAGCAAAAAGCTTGCCTTCCTTCTAGTAGTCCATCTAGTAGCAACTACTAGAAGGAAGTTCTTCCTCATATCCCACTTAATTCTCTCATGCTATAGTTAATTCACTTCTTTGCAGGCTTAGTCATAAGACAGAAGCAAAATTATCTGTTGGAAAAAATCCTTGACAGGCCCTGTGCTCAGCTTTTCCTCAATATTCAATTTCCCCTCCTAGATATACTTTCACTGGCTCTCCAACCTGGAATCCCTTCCTCAACAAATTGGTTTTGCTTTCAGGTCAAAGTCACTTTGGGAAGAGAGGGCGAACAAATCATGTTGGAATGTGAACTGCAAGAAATGCTTTTAGTTCTCAAAGTGACTGTTAATATCTTGTCCAGAAATAATGGCTTAATCCAAAGGGATGAAGAACTAGTTTTGGAATATCAAGCATCAACTATTGTCCTTCCTAGAAAAGACTGTCAATCTGATTTTCATAAACCTTTGCATGGTACCAAGGAACTGGGTACCTGTTCAATCCTCATAGGAGGTGTCCTCTGTGGAGGATTGACGATCATGCATTAAATAATGCATATGTAAAGTACTTATCATAGATTCTATTTCATGGTTAGTGCTTAATGAAAGGTAGTCAAGCATTATAATCTATTAAATTGTTTTTCACATACTTTGGCTATTACTTATATGGCACACTGGTCTCAGGTAATTCAACCTGCAAACTTGAGGTTATGATCTTGAGGCTATGATCCCACATAAGAGATTCATGTGGGATTTGGTGTCTGGGAGTGCCACTTGCCCCTCCTCCATTCCAGGGCATCCTGTCCTCACAGGACAAATATGTTTGGTCCTTTCTGTGCTTTCTGTAACCAATGTTGGTGATCCAAATTTCTTTTTATTACTATATGACTTTTCTACCTTATACTTTGGCAATCTGAGCTAAAATATTGTGTTAACTTCAGCCAGTTCAGAAGTTGACAGAGTCTCTAGTACTCACATTGGACATACACCAAAGATATCTGAAACCAGACACTTTTATAGAGAGCTGTGTGGATTTAGGTCAAGTTGTGCCCTAATTCTGACATAATTATCTGGGATAAGAGGTTGCCATTGAATTCCTTTGGGGGAAGTGAAGCCTCTCTTATAGCTCTCCTGGTAATTGGAATCATGATCCTGAATGAGGCTTTCAGGTCAATACAGAAGGACAAGAAAGGTTTAGTTGCAAAATGCAACATGGAAACCTCCTGGGTTAGACCTAATGATATATGGAAAAGGTTTCTTTGGGATGATTATGCTCCTCATTTAAGGACCAACCTGAGAGTAAATTATAGTAGTCTTAGAGGAGGGATCATTAAGGATGTGGCATGAAGTCACTTATTCATGACTATAGTAAGAATAATGTAAAAATACAAGTAGAAGAGGGCCAAATATCCAGTGGTTGTTGTGGCTCCTTTCTTAGCCTGGGTTCCCTAGAAAACAAAGGGAAATCTATTAATACCTCACTGGCAGTGCATTCACAGGTAAGGAGGAGTGAAGATAAAAAGATAAAAGTCAGAGAAGGCAGGATGAAAAAGATAAGGTAGTACATTCCCAAGCTGACCACAGCTTTGTAACAAGATGACCAAAGGGTCTTACAGAAAGTCTTTGAGAGACTTTATAATTTATTGTCAAATTTGTTTACACACAACACCCAGTGCTCATCCCAACAAGGGCCCTCCTCAATGCCCATCACCCATTTTCCTTCCTCACCCCCCACCCCTCCATCCACCCTCAGTTTGTTCTCTGTATTTAAGAGTCTCTTGTGGTTTGCCTCCCTCTCTCTCTGTTTGTAACTATTTTTCTCCCTTCCCTCCCCCAAGGTCTTCTGTTAAGCTTCTCACAATCCACATATGAGTGAGAACATATGATCTCTGTCTTTCTCTGACTGACTTATGTCACTCAGCTTAATACCCTCCAGTTCCATCCATGTTGCTGCAAATGGCATGATTTCATTCTTTCTCCATTGCCAAGTAGTATTCCATTGAATATATATTATAGCAGTGCTTTTAGCAATAGCCAAATTATGTAGATTTCATTCTTTTATGTTGTGACCTGTAGGTCTCGATGTAGTATGTTCCTCCAATTTCCCTCTTCTCCTTTTTCGTATTTTATTTGGTTCCTTTTCCTTCTGTGTGAATAATTGGTCCTCATAATCCCCAAGCAGCTTGTAGTTGGTTTGTTACCGTCACTACACATGGTTCCAGCAGGCACACTAGTTTGGACATCTTCTTCGCATAGCTGTATATTTATTTGTAATGTTTATTAAATTAAAACAATCTCTGTTTTATAGAAATACAGAGTCCCCAGTTACACTCCAATGACTGAAAAATTCCTGGGGGGAGGTTGAGGCAATCTATAGTTTCCTAAAAGCTTTCCGCATGGTTCTTTGGCATCAGGGCTGGTTAGAACAAAAATGAAACATAAGTAGGAGCAATTGGGGAACTAGCTGACAGTTGAAGATCATTCTGGAGTGTACTGGGAGTCAGATCTGCTAAATAATGCACTTAGTAGTGAAGACTTCTGTTGGCCTGAGAAGAGGTTGGTACTAGAAATCAGGAAGTCTATGTTCTTTTCATAGCTCTAATCTTCTTTAGTAATTAAGTTCAATTGGTTTCCATTTTTCCAATTACAAAATGGCTTTGAGATATTGCAAAGCATCTATGTCCCAGAGAATATAGAGTACACAAAAGATACTCTCTTCTAGTTCATATTCTCAGAACCTCTGGCCTTTAATTCTATTAGAACAATGGCTCATCCAGAGTAATATTTGTGTTCATTGACTGCAAAGTTATTTTCTAAGGTGCAACTGTGTGCCAGGCTCTTCAATATGTTCTGGGAATGAAAACATGAATAAGACAGACACCTTTGAGGTCAAATAGTATTTGGTTCTAGCCAAGTCTTCTTTATGTGTGAGAACTTGGCCACTGTGATTTCCATATCTAAGCCCTTTTTCTCATCTGTAAAAGTGAGATGGCAATAGAACACTACTTAAAGGATTGTAAGAATTATGTAACATAAAAGTGTGCAAAGCTTTCCACAGAATGTCTGGGGCATAGAAGGCCACTAACAAATGTAAGCAGTGATGGTGGTAATAGTTTCATTGTATCAGAATGACAGATGAGCTGGGAGCTGGAGGGAGGCATAAAGAGCAAGATGAATTAATCATATGAAAACTTTAAAAATTTTCAGGGGCACCTAGGTAGCTTAGTCTGTTAAGTGTCCAAGTCTAGATTTTGGCTCAGGTCATGATCTCGTGGTTCATGGGTTCAAGCCCCACATTGGGCTCTGTGCTGGTAAGCCCCATGTTGGGCTCTGTGCTGGCAGCACTTCTCTCTCTCTGCCCCTCCCCTGCTTCCTCTCTCTCTCAAAATAAATAAACACTAAACATTTTAAGATAAGCTGTGGTACATTCAGACAATGGAATATTATTTTTTGGAATATTATTTAGTGCTAAAAAAAAATGAGCTGTAGAGTAATATCACCAGATGGTGAAACAGATCATTCCTGAATTTGTGTTAGCTCACAAAAAGAGCTGACAACTAGTCATGGACAAGACACAACTAGAACATGGAGGTGAAGCTGAAGCACCCTGCATCGCAGAGATCAAGACAGCCTGCATTGGAAAGCTAAGAGAAGTGGCTACAGGCTGACTGCATTGCCCCTCCCCATGGCCAACACAGCACCATGTGGAGAGGTCTCTCCAGAGCTTATGGTTTCTCCAGTGGGAAAAATGAGGGCATTCCAGTGACCCCTCCCAGTGCTATGTGTCACTTCATGGGAGCCCATACTCTTGTCTAACCTATGAGGATTGCTGGGGAGTCTGTGGGCTCAACCATGGAAAATCTGACTATGACAGAGAAGGGGGAGGAGTTTCTAACAACCAATATGCAGAACCAAGTTGGTGGTATATAGTGCCCAGGGAACAAAGTGGGGTGCAGCTATGCCTGATTTAGGTTCTCAAGCAAGTTTTACTGGTCCTAGAGCATGGTTTGCCCATTCCCAGTCTCCATGTACTGCTGTGGAACATGACTCTTGGCCCCATATAAGCAGAACAGCTGGTGAGAAAACCTGGAAGCTCTGTAGTCTAGCAATGCTCAAAATGAGAGGCAGACAAGCAGAGCTGATGGTATGCAGTACAAAGCCAGTGGCCCTAGGCAGTGAGGGAACTTGGAGCATGGGTTGGCTCAAGAGCACACAGAGCCTTATTGGCTTTAGAGCTCCTTCTCCTGCTGTACCCAGACAAGGAAACTAATTCATAGCCCCACTTATTGCTGAATAAGCCTTCAGACTACCTGACCAGGAAACCTAACCAGGACACATGGGAAGCTATGTAGTCTCTACAACTCTCATTACAGTGGTACTTGAACAGAGAGCATAGCCATGGCTTTCCGCATCTGCAGAGCAAAACTGGTAACCCCACTTGACCAGGAAATTTAGTGTACATTTTTGCCTGATTCCAATCTCTAAACAACAAGCCCTTATGCTGGTCCTGGGTCTTATTCTGTTGCCCTGACAAGACAGGGAAGCTAATTCACAGCCTCATCTATTACTGAGTACAGTAACCAGTCAGGATTGAAAGCCTGACCACAGTATCCAGGCAATTGAAGAGTCCTTCCTACAGCTTTAGTTGGTCAGAGAACAAACCAACGGTCCTACCTAGCTTCTCTTAACCAGTGGCACACCACCCAACCCCTGACCGAAAGCTCAAACAGTTGCCTTGTCCAAAAATAGACCTTAATAGCTGGGCCCACTTGCCAAAGACCATTTCTAGCAGACATGCCCCCAAACCCCAACTAAGCTGAATGGTAAAGAACTGTCTTTGCCACAGTGAACCTGTAATGTCTGGAAGAGGAGCCCATTTACTCAAATGCACAGATACTAATGTAAAGAATCAAGAATTACAAAAAAAAAATCAGGTAAATATAACACAACCAAAGAAACCATTAAAACTCCAATAACTGACCCTAAAGAAATGAAGATATATGGCCTTTCAGACAAAGAATTCAGGATAATTTTCTTAAAGATTAGTGAACTACAAGAACACACAAATAACTAAATGAAAGTAGGAAAACCATGAATGAACAAAAAAAAGTTCAACCAAAAAATAGAAACCATCAAAACAAATAAAAATTCGAGTTGAAAAATATTTTCTAAATTTAACTAAAAAATTCAGTGGAGAGCTTCAAAAACATACTTAACTATTCAGAAGAAAGAATCAGTGACATGAAAGATGGGATATTTGACATGATCCAGTCAGAGGAGAAAAAAAAAGAGCAAAGAGAGTTTATAGGACCTTTGGAATACAATAAAAACAAGCAACATTTACATTATAGTGACTAGAAAAGAAGAAGAAAGGGAAGTATGTTCAACCCCAAATAGGTTGAACCTAAATAGGCCTTCACTGAGTCACATTAGAATTCAATTGTCAAAAGACAAAGACAAAGAAGGTATTCTAAGAGCAGTAAGAGAAAAGAGAGAAAATACAAGGGATAAACCATAAGATCATCAGTGGATTTCTCAAAAACAAAACAACAAAAAACATTTTAGGTTAGAATAGGGCTGACATATTCAAAATATTGAAAGAAAAAAAAAATCCACAGAAGATCCTATACCTGCTAAAGCTGTACTTCAGAAATAAAGGAAGAATAAAGACTTTCCTGAATAAACAAAAGCTGAGGGAGTACATTACCAGTAGACCTGCCTTACAAGAAATTCTAAAGGAAGTTCTTTAAATGAAAGTAAAATAACGTTAATTAACATTATAAAAACATAAGAAGATAGTGTAAAACTCACTGGTAATGGTAAATATACAGTCAGAATTAGATTCTGTAATGTGGTAATGATGGTGCATAATTAACTTACAACTCTAACTTAAAAGTTAAAAAACAAACAGTAAAAATGTCTATAAATACAATAATCTGTTTTAGTTACACAATAAAAAATATGTACATTGTAACATCAATAATCTAAAATGCAAGGGGGAGAATTAAAAGCATAAAGTTTAGGAATTCTTTGAAGGTGTAATTAGCTTAAAATATTTTAAGATATTTTATGTAATCCTCATAGTAACCATAAGGAAAAAACTTGTAGCAACTGCACAAAAGAACATGGTAAAGAAGTCTAAGTATACTGATACCAAAAGATATCAACCCACACACAAAGACAGCATGATAAGATAAAAGGAACAATGGATCTACAAAACAACCAGAAGACAATTAACAAAATAGTTGTTAGTCCTTACTTATTAATAATTAAGTTAAATGTAAACATCTTAAATTATCCAATCAAAAGACACAAAATGGCTGAATGGATTAAAAAACAAGATCTAATGACATGCTGCTTACAAGAGCACTTGTACTTCACTTTACTCTTTTTTTTAAGTTTATTTTGAGAGAGAGAGAGAGTAGTTGATTATCACAAGTTTTTACAAGCAGCAGAGCTGAAAGTCCAAAGTCTTAGAAACCCATGCCACCACCAGGTGGAACCTGGTGGGCATAGCGGTACTCCTGTGGGGAAGGAAAACAGAGGCCTGGGAACAGGCAGTGTGGTTTGAGGATCTGGGCGGCTCTGGGAGAGACAGTTCCTCTTCTTGGAGTGCATTTGGCATTTGGGAGAGGCAGCACTGCCTCTCAGGGGGCAAAAGAAATGGCGGGTGCCAATGTGTTGCCCTGTTCAGTAGCATAGGAACATAGACACCTGCTGAAGGCAGCAAACTTTGATGCCAGCTTTTTGCTGTGCTTTATCATAAATTCTAACCCTGATGCAATCACTTGACTGCTATTCTGGCACTAACTGGCACCAGTCACAACATGGCATGACCCTCCCCCAGAGGATTAGCACAGGTTTGCTCCACACCAGATCCTTATATTTGGAGTTTTGAAACCCCGCCATGTGCTTGAGATAAAACACAGGAGTACTGTGCTGCCTGGAAGACAGTTTAGACACAGACAGGGAAAAGGTAAGGATCTGACAGAAGCTGGGGACACAAGGAGGGAGATTCTTCATTCTTCTGTGAGGGCTTTCTGAACAGTGGCAGGCATGAATTCCCTGCTCCTGAGGTGAGAGAGCAGGGCAATGCCATTTTATGCATCAGCATGGACAGACCTCAGTGAGCAACACAGCACCCACAGTGGAGGCTGGGGCCACTTACACCAAGCCCCACCCCCCTGTTCCCTGCAGGTGCATCTTTACTAGGGCAAGTCTGCCTGAGAATCAGTGCATCAGGCCACTCCTACAGAAGACCAGCATAAACCCCTCACATGCACCAAGTCTACCGATCATGGAGTGTTGTAAAGCTCCAGCTCTAGACGAAATAGGATCTAGCCTCTTTTAATAAGCAGATCAAAATACACCTAGTGAAAACTTGCCATACAGTGGACAAGGTCCAAACACTCCTCAGACAAGGAGAAACTCTGCAGAGGACTGACCCAAGGAAAAGAGAAGCCACAACAATGGCAGAGTGCACACTCTGAAACACTTCCTGAAGCTCCAGTTCCTGGAAAGTATAGGACTTTTTAATATAACCATTACTCTCAGGAGCAGGAAATATAACAGGCTTTCCAAATACATACACACACAATACAGTGACGTAAACAAAATGACAAGATGGAAGAATTCAACCTAAAATAAATAATAGGAAGTGGTCAGTGGCCAGGGATTGAATCAAAACAGATATAAATAATTTTCCTGAAAGAGAATTTAAAACAATAACCATAAGGATGCTAACTGGGCTTGAGAAAAGGATTGAAGACACTAGAGAATCCCTTACTGCAGAGATAAAAGAACTAAAAACTATTCAGGCTGAAATAAAAAAAAAAAAGCTGTAGCTGAGATATAAAACTGATTGGATGTAATGACAACAAGTATGGACAAAGTAGAGAAATGAATCTATAATATAGAAGATAAAATTATGGAAAATAATGAAGCTGAATAGAAGAGGGAAAGAAAAGTATTGGATCATAAATACAGGCTTAGAGAATTCAGCAACTCCATAAAGCATAATGACCTTTGTATCATAGGAGTCCCAGAAGAAGAAGAGAGGGAAAAAGGAGCAGGTTTATTTGAGCAAATTAAGCTTAAATCTTCCCTAACGTGGGGAAGGAAACAGACATTGAAATCCAGAAAGCACAAAGAACTCCCTTCAAATTAAAAAAAAAAAAAGCTGGCTAAAACCAAGACCTATCATAGTAAAAAAAAATTAAATATACAGATAAGGAAAGAATCCTGAAAGCAGAAGGGAAAAGAAATCCCTAACCTACAAGGGAAGACAAATCAGGTTCACAGCAGATCTCACCAGAAACCTGGCAGGCCAAAAGGGAGTGGCATGATATAGTCAATGTGCTGAATGGGAAAAATATTCAGCCAAGAATACTTTATTCAGCAAGGTTGTCATTCAGAAAAGGAGAGAAAGAGTTTCCTGAACAAAAACTCAAGGAATTTATGACCAGTAAACCAGCCCTGCAAGAAATATTAAAGGAGACACCTTGTGTTGGAAAGAACAAAAACTAATGAAGACTAGAAAGGAACAGAGAAAATCTCCAGAATCAGCAACTTTACAGATAATAAATGGCATGAAATTCTTGTCTGTCAATAATTACTCTGAATGTAAATGAACTAAATGCTTTGATCAAAAGACATAGGGTATCAGAATGGATAAAAAAAAAGGGAAGACCCGTCTATATGCTGCTTACAAGAGGCTCATTTTAGACCTAAAGACACCTGCAGATTGAAAGTAAGGGGATGGAGGACTATCTATCATGCTAATGGACATCAAAAGAAAGCCAGAGTAGCCATACCTATATCAGACAAACTGGGTTTTAAACCAAAGACTGTAACAAGAGATGAAGACGGGCACTATATCATAATTAAGGGGTCTATCCAACAAGAAGATCTAACAATGGTATTTATGTTCCCAACTTGAAGCAACCAAATATATAAATCAGTTAATAAAGAAAACACAGAACATAAAGAAACTCATTGATAGTGAAACAAGCATAGTAGGGGACTTTAACATCCCACTTACAGTAATAGACAGATCATTGAAGCAGAAAATCAACAAGGAAACAATGGCTTTGAATGACACATTGGACCAAATGGACTTAACAGATATATTCAGAACATTTCATCCTAAGGCAGCAGAATACACATTCTTTTTGAGTGCACATAGAACATTGTCCAGAATATCATGTATTGCATCACAAATCAGTCCTCAACAAGTACAAAAAAAATAGAGGTCATACATATATATTTTCAGACTACAACGCTGTGAAACTTGAAGTCCACAACAAGAAAAAATTTGGAAAGACCACAAATATATGGAGATTAAAGAACATCTTACTAAAGAATAAATGGGTTAACCAGTAAATTAAATAAGAAATTAAAAAATACATGGAAGCAAATGAAAATGAAAACACAATAGTCCAAAACCTTTGGGATGCAACAAAGGCAGTCCTGGGGGTTGGGGGGAGGGGAGTATATAGCAATACAGTCTTACCTCAAGAAGCAAGAAAAGTCTCAATTACACAACCTAAACTTACACCTAAAGGAACTAGAAAAGGAACAACAAATAAGGACTAAAGTCAGCAGATGAGGGGAAATAATAGATATTAAAGCAGAAATAAATGATATAGAAACAAATAAGGTAGAACAGATCAATTAAACTAAGAATTTGTTCTTTGAAAGAATTAATGAAACTGATAAAGCCCTACCCAGACTTATAAAAAAAAAAAGGATCAAAAAAAATAAAATCATGATTGAAAGAGGAGAGATCACAACCAACACCACAGAAATACAAACAATTACAAGAGAATACTATGAACAATTATACAACAAAAAACTGGGCAATCTGGAAGAAATGGACAAATTCCTAGAAAATACAAACTACTAAAACTGAAGAAGGACAAAAGAGAAAATTTGAACAGACCCATAACCAGCAAAGAAACTAGGTCAGTAATAAAAAATCCAACAATTAAAAGTCCAGGGCCAAATGACTTCCCAGGGGACTTCTACCAGATATTTAAAGAAGAATTAATACCGATTCTTCTCAAACTGTTCCAAATAATAGAAATGTAAGGAAAACTTCCAAACTCATTCTACAAGGCCAGCATTACCTTAATTCCAAAACCAAAGACCCCACTAAAAAGGAGAATTTATAGGCCAATATCCTTGATGAACATGGATGTAAAAATTCTCAACAAGATACTAGCAAATTGAATACAATAATACATTAAAATTATTCACCATGATCGAGTGGGATTTATTCCTGGACTGCTGGGGGTGGTTCAATATTTACAAATCAATAAATGTGATATACTCATTAATAAATGAAAGGATAAGAACCATGTGATCCTCTCACTAAATGCAGTAAAAGTCTTTAACAAAGTATAGCATCCCTTCTTGATAAAAATCCTGAAAAAGTAGGGAAAGAGGGGAAAATACCTCAACATTGTAAAGGCCATATATGAAAGACCCATAGCTAATATCACACTCAATAGGGAAAAGACTGAGAGCTTTTCCTTTATGGTCAGTAACAAGACATTGTTCAACAAGACAATCTCACCATTGTTATTTATTATAGTACTGGAAGCCCTAGCCTCAGCAATCAGGCAACAAAAAGAAATAAAAGCATAGAAATTGGTAAGGAAGACAAACTTTCACTATTTGTAGATGATGTGATGTAGAAAACCCAAAGACTCCACCAAAATTTTACTAGAACTGATACATGAGTTCAGCAAAGTCACAGGATATAAAATCAATGTACGGAAATCTGTTACATTCCTATACACCAATAATGTAGCAGCAGAAAGAGAAATCCATGAATCGATCCCATTTATAATTGCACCAAAACCCATAAGATACCTAGGAATAAATCTAACCAAAGAGACAAAAGATCTACACTCTGAAAACTATAGAATACTTATGAAAGAAATTAAAGACACAAAGAAATGGGAAAACATTCTATGATCATGGATTGGAAGGACAAACATTGTTAAAATGTCTATGCTACCCAAAGTAATCTACACATTTAATGCAATCCCCATCAAAATACTACCAGCATTTTTCACAGAGGTATAACAAACGATCCTAAAATGTGTATGGGACCACAAAAGACTCCAAATAGCCAAAGCAATCCTGAAAAAGCAAAGCAAAACTGGAGGCATCACAATTCCAGACTTAAACTGGCACAAAAACAGACACATAAATAAATGTAACAGAATAGAAAACCCAGAAATGGACCCACAATTATATGTTCATCTAATCTTCAACAAAGCAGGAAAGGATATCCAATGGAAAAAAGACAGTGTCTTTAACAAATGGTGTTGGGAAAACTGGACAACAACAAACAGAAGAATTAAATTTTCCTAAGTTTCTTTCATAAGAAAGGACCACATACACAAAAATGAATTCAAAATGGATGAAAGACCTAAATGTGTGAGACAGGAAACCATCAAAATCCTAGAGCAGAACATAGGCAGGAACCTCTTTGACCTCGGCTGCAGCAACTTCTTACTAGACAGGTCACCAGAGGCAATGGAAACAAAAGGAAAAATGAACTAATTCGGACTTCATCAAGATAAAAAGCTTCTGAATAGCAAAGAAAACAATTAACAAAACTAAAAGACAGCATATGGAATGGGAGGAGATTTTTGCAATGACTTATCAGATAAAAGGTTAATATCCAAAAATCTATAAAGAAATGATCAAACTCAATACCCTAAAACCAATAATCCAGTTAATAAATAGGCAGAGGACATAAACAGACATTTTTCTAAAGACGACATGCAGATGACTTCCAGAGACATGAAAAAGATGCTCAACATCACTCATCATCAGGGGAATACAAATCCACAAGGAGACACCACTTCACACCTGTCAGAATTGCTAAAATTAACAACACAGGAAACTGCAGATGTTGACAAGGATGCAGAGGAAGGGTAACCTTTGTGCACTGTTGGTGGGAATGCAAAATGGTGCATCCACTCTGGAAAACAGTATGGAGTTTCCTCAAAAAATTAACAATAGGACTACCCTATGACCTAGTAATTGTGCTACTAGGTATTATCTAAAGGACACAAAAATACTATCAACACTATTTCAGCACTATCAACAATACCCAAATTATGGAAAGAGCCCAAATATCCATCAACTGATAAATGTATAAGGAAGATGTGGTATTCGGGGGGGAAGAGCCAAGACGGAATAGCGTGGAAATTTCTTTGTGTGTCTTGCATCCATGAAATACAGCCAAACCAACACTAAACCATCCTACACACCTAGAAAATTGACTGGAGGATTAAAACAATAATCTGCACAACCTGAACACAGAATTCAGCAAGTACATGGCACAGAGAAGTGAACTTGGGGGAGTGAGAAGGTGCAGGAAGGGAGGTGCTTGTGTGAGTGGAGAGAGGATGGAGACTGGGGTGGGGGGAGAATACGGGAAAAGCACCCCTCCCCGAAAACAGCTGGAGAGAAAGTGGAAAATTGGAAACAGCTGCAGGGACTAAACTAAAAAGGGAGAAAAGAGAAAGGAGAGGGTTTAAATTCCATTAAGACCGTACACAGGGGGAGTGCAGTCTGCAACTCCGCAGCTTGATACCTGGAGGTGCTCTGGTGGGAAGGGTGAATACCCAGGAACAGAGTGGGGTCCGGGAGGTTCTTGGGCCACATGGGGAAAAGCAGTTCCACTGCTGGAAGGACACTTGGTACAGACTGTTGAAGCCACCTGGTCCCAGCAGACCCTAGAAAACAGCCACATTCACTGGTGCTGGAACAAGGTCATTACAGGTGAAGCCTGGTGCCAGATGTGTGTTGTGATTTTCCATAATCCCCGAAACACTACTGCTACAGTATCTCACGAACTTTTTCTGGGGCGGGCTGGCACCTGGCCGTAGTCTCGGGGCACCGGCAGCAGGGTCCAGCAAGCGTTCCTGGGTGCAGCCGACATTTGGCCATTGTGCATTTGGCCATTGCTCGGTGAGACCCTCCCAAAGAGGGGCAGAACAGGTCAAAGCCACAGTCCTTCAGAAGGGGTCAGGGAAAATAGCTGCACCTGAGACAAAACTTGGGAGAGAGGTACTGCCTGGGGCCTGGTCACGGAGAGTGAAAAAGTGGGGAGTGGATGAAAGCTGAAGATAGAGGACAGGTGCGTGATTGCTGATCTGGGAGAACAGACTGGGTGGCTGGGTGGCGCCATTTTCACCACTCCTGCGCATGCGCATACGCACCTAGAAGAGCTGCAACAATCCACCCCAGTAGTCTCGCAGCACCACCTAGTGGAGAATGGAGCCATTACACTGAGCCCTGCCCAACTGGGCCAACTTCGCTCTCAAGAAAAGTCTCACTGCCGGCTTAGTTTATGGACTATAAAGTGCTACATAGACTGACTTCTAGGGGAAAACGAAGTAATTTGAGTCCTACTTCAATTTGTTAGCAGGTCCATCTATTCAATTTTCTTTCTTTTTTTTTCTCTTTTACACTTCTTTTCTTTTTCTTGAATACAGAAAGAGAAAAAAACTCATTTTTTATTTTCAATTTTTATTAAAAACATTTTTCTTTAATTTTTATTACTATATTTTTTACTTTTGTGAAAATGTTTTTAAATTCTATTTTACTTCCATCATTTTAGTCTACTTCAGTGTATTCACCTTTTCAAATTTTCAAACAATTTCCCTTTGTTTCTTTTTCTTGTTTTCTCTTTTTCATTTCTTTTCTTTTTCTTGAATGCAGAAAGAGAAAAACTTCATTTTTACTTTCAATTTCTATTAAAAATATTTTTCTTTAATTTTTTTACTATATTTTTTGCTTTTATGTAAATTTTTTCAAATTCTATTTACTTCCATAATTTTATTTTAGTCCACTACAGTCCACTACACTGTATGAAAATTTTCAAATTTTCAAACGATTTCCTTTTTTTCTTTTTTAAAATCTTTTTTCTCTTTTCTGTTTCTTTTCTTTTTCTTGAGTATAGGAAAAGAAAAGATTCAAATTTATTTCTAATTTTTATAAATTTTCTTTAATTTTTTCTACTTTATTCTTTACTTTTGTGGGGTTTTTTTCAAATTCTATTTTACTCCCATATTCTCATTTTAGCCTACTTCAGTGTATTCATTTTTTCAAATCTCAAATGATTTCCCTTTTTTTCTCCCCAT
Source organism: Panthera pardus (assembly GCF_024362965.1). Classification (NCBI taxonomy): domain Eukaryota; kingdom Metazoa; phylum Chordata; class Mammalia; order Carnivora; family Felidae; genus Panthera; species Panthera pardus. The sequence goes on from NW_026526788.1 coordinate 20,113,531, forward strand.
CTTTTTTTCTCTAATCTGTCAAACCACTTCCAACACCCAGACCAAAACACACCTAGAATCTAGCATCATTTATTCGATTTGTGTGTGTGTTTAATTTTTTAATTTTAATATTTTTTAATTTTAATATTTTTTAATTTAATTTTTCTACCTCATTAATTCCTTTGGGAGGAATTCACCCCAAGAGAAAAAGCACGAAGAAATGACAGCCAGGGATTTAACCAACACAGATACAAGCAAGATGTCTGAACCAGAATTTAGAATCAGAGATAAAAGAAGTAAAAAATAGCCAGAATGAAATTAAAAATACTATTACTGAGCTGCAATCACGGATGGATGCAGTGGAGGCAAGGATGGATGAGGCAGAACAGAGAATCAGTGATATAGAGGACAAACTTATAGGGAATAACGAAGCAGAAAAAAAGAGGGAGATTAAGGCAAAAGAGCCCAATTTAAGAATTAGAGAAATCAGTGACTCATTAAAAAGGAACATCAGAATCATAGGGGTTCCAGAAAAGGAAGAGAGAGAGATAGGGGTAGAAGGGTTATGAGAGCAAATCATAGCAGAAAACTTTCCTAACCTGGGGAAAGACACAGACATCAAAATCCAGGAAGCACAGAGGACTCCCATTAGATTCAACAAAAACTGACCATCAACAAGGCATATCATAGTCAAATTCACAAAATACTCAGGCAAGAAGAGAATCATGAAAGCAGCAAGGGAAAAAAAAGTCCCTAACCTACAAGGGAAGACAGATCAGGTTTGCAGCAGACCTATCCACAGAAACTTAGCATGCCAGAAAGGAGTGACAGGATGTATTCAGTGTGCTGAATCAGAAAAATATGCAGCCAAGAATTCTTTATCCAGCAAGGCTGTCATTCAAAACAGAAGGAGAGAGTAAAAGTTTCCCAGACAAACAAAAATTAAAGGAGTTTGTGACCACTACACCAGCCATGCAAGAAATTTTAAGGGGCACTCTCTGAGGGGAGAAAAGATGAATATATATATATATATATATATATATATATATACACACATATATATATGTGGTATATATGGTATACCAAAAGCAGCAAAGATTAGAAAGGACCAGAGGACACCACCAGAAACTTGAACTCTACAAGCATCATAATGGCAATAAATTCATATTTTTCACTCTAAACATCACTCTAAATGTCAATGGAATCAATGCTCCAATCAAAAGACATAGGGTAACAGAATGGATAAGAAAACAAGATCCAGGTATATGCTGTTTACAAGAGGCACACTTTAGACCTAAAGACACCTTCAGATTGAAAATTGGGGGATGGAGAACCATCTATCATGATAATGGTCAAAAAAGAAAGCTGGAGTAGCCATACTTATATCAGACAATCTAGACTTTAAAGACTGTATCAAGAGATGCAGAAGGGCATTATATCATAATCAAGGGGTCTATACACCAAGAAGACCTAACCATTGTAAACATTTATGCGCCAAGTGTGAGAACACCCAAATATATAAATCAATTAATCACAAACACAAAGAAACTCATCAATAGTAATACCATAATAGTAGGAGACTTCAACATCCCACTCACAGCAATGGACAGATCATCTAATCAAAAAATCAACAAGGAAACAACGACTTTGAATGACCACTGGACCAGATGGACTTAACAGATATATTCAGAACATTTCATCCTAAAGCAGCAGAATATACATTCTTCTCCTGTGCACATGGAATGTTCTCCAGAATAGACCATATACTGGGATATAAATCAGCCCTAAGTAAGTATAAAAAGATTGAGATCATACCGTGCATATTTTCAGACCACAATGCTATGAAACTCAAAATCAACCACAAGAAAAAATTTGGAAAGGTAACAAATACTTGGAGACTGAAGAACATCCTACTAAAGAATGAATGGGCTAACCAAGCAGTTAAAGAGGAAATTAAAAAGTATATGGAAGTCAATGAAAATGATAACACTACAACCCAAAACCTCTGGGACACAGCAAAGGCGGTCATAAGAGGAAAGTATATAGCAATCCAGACCTTCCTAAAGAAGGAAGAAAGATCTCAGATACACAACCTAACCTTACAGCCTTAAGGAGCTGGAAAAAGAACAACAAATAAAACCCCAAACAAGCAGAAGACAGGAAATAATAAAGATTAGAGCAGAAATTAATGCTATTGAAACCAAAAAAACAGTAGAACAGATCAATGAAACCAGAAGCTGGTTCTTTGAAATAATTAACAAAATTGATAAACCACTAGACAGTTTGATCAAAAAGAAAAAGGAAAGGACCCAAATAAATAAAATCAAGAATGAAAAAGGAGAGATCACAACCAACACAGCAGAAATAAAATTAGTAAGAGAATATTATGAGCAATTATATGCCAATAAAATGGGCAATCTGGAAGAAATGGACAAATTCCTAGAAACATATACACTACCAAAACTGAAACAGGAAGAAATAGAAAATGTAAACAGACCCATAACCAGTAAGGAAATCGAATTAGTAACCAAAAATCTGCCAAAAAACAAGACTCCAGGGCCAGATGGCTTTCCGGGGGAATTCTACCAAACATTTAAGGAAGAGTTAACACCTATTTTCTTGAAGTTATTCCAGAAAATACAAATGGAAGGAAAACTTCCAAACTCTTTCTATGAAGCCAGCATTACCTTGATTCCAAAACCAGAGACCCCACTAAAAAGGAGAATTATAGACCAATATCCCTGATGAACATGGATGCAAAAATCCTCAACAAGATATTACCCACCGACTCCAACAATACATTAAAAAAAATTATTCACCACGACCAAGCAGGATTTATACCTGGGATGCAGGGCTGGTTCAATATCCACATAACAATGTGATTCATCACATCAATAAAAGAAAGGACAAGAACCATATTATCCTCTCAATAGATGCAGAGAAAGCATTTGACAAAATATAGCATGTTTTCTTGATAAAAACCCTCAAGAAAGTAGGGATAGAAGGAGCATACCTCGAGATCATAAAAGCCATATATGAATGACCCAATGCTAATATCATCCTGAATGTGGAAAAACTGAGAGCTTTCCCCCTAAGGTCAGGAACAAGACAGGGATGTCCACTGTTGCCACTGTTATTCAACATAGTATTGGAAGTCTTAGCCTCTGCAATCAGACAACACAAAGAAATAAAAGGCATCCAAATCGGCCAGGAGGAGGTCAAATTTTCACTCTTCACAGATGACATGATACTCTATATGGAAAACCCAAAAGACTCCACCAAAAAACTGCTAGAATTGTTTCATGAATTCAGCAAAGTTGCAGGATATAAAATCAATGCACAGAAATCGGTTGCATTCCTATACACCAACAATGAAGCGACACAAAGAGAAATCAAGGAATCGATCCCATTTACAGTTGCACAGAAAACCATAAAATACCTACAAATAAATCTAACCAAAGAGGTAAAAAATCTGTACACTGAAAACTATAGAAAGCTTATGAAAGAAATTGAGGAAGACACAAAGAAATGGAAAAAGATTCCATGCTCCTGGATAGGAAGAACAAATATTGTTAAAATGTTGATACTACCCAAAGCAATCTACATATTCAATGAAATCCCTATCAAAGTAATACCAGCATTCTTCACAGAGCTAGAACAAATAATCCTAAAATTTGTATGGAACCAGAAAAGACCCTGAATAGCCAAAGCGATCTTGAAAAAGAAAACCAAAGCAGGAGGCATCACAATTCCAGACTTCAAGCTATACTACAAAGCCGTAATCATCAAGACAGTATGGTACTGACACAAGAACAGACACTCAGATCAGTGGAACAGAATAGAGAACCCACAAACGGATCCACAAACATATGGCCAACTAATCTTTGACAAAGCAGGAAAGAATATCCAATGGAATAAAGACAGTCTTCAGCAAGTGGTGCTGGGAAAACTGGATGACATCCCAAAGAATGAACCTGGACCACTTTCTTACACCATACACAAAAATAAACTCAAGATGGATGAAAGACCTAAATGTAAGACAGGAAACCATCAAAATTCTCGAGGAGAAAGCAGGCAAAAACCTCTTTGATCTTGGTCGCAGAAACTTCTTACTCAACATGCCTCCAGAGGCAAGGGAAACAAAAGCAAAAATGAACTACAGGGACCTCATCAAAATAAAAAGCTTCTGCACAGCGAAGGAAACAATCAGCAAAATTAATAGGCAACCAACAGAATGGGAGAAGATATTTGCAAATGACATGTCAGATAAAGGGTTAGTATCCAAAATCTATAAAGAACTTATCAAACTCAACACCCAAAAAACAAATAATCCAGTGAAGAAATGGGCAAAAGACATGAATAGACACTTCTCCAAAGGAGATGGTCATCCAGATGGCCAACCGACACATGAAAAAATGCTCAACATCACTCATCATCAGGGAAATACAAATCAAAACCACAATGAGATACCACTTCATGCCTATCAGAATGGCTAACATTAACAACTCAGGCAACAACAGATGTTGGCAAGGATGCAGAGAAAGAGGATCTTTTTTGCATTGTTGGTGGAAATGCAAGCTGGTGCAGTCACTCTGGAAAACAGTATAGAGGTTCCTCAAAAAATTAAAAATAGAATTACCCTATGACCCAGCAATTGCACTACTAGGCATTTATCCATGGGATACAGGTGTACTGTTTCGAAGAGACACATGTACCCCCATGTTTATAGCAGCACTATCAACAATAGCCAACGTATGGAAAGAGCCCAAATGTCCATCGGTGGGTGAATGGATAAAGAAATTGTAGTATATATATACAATGGAGTATTACTTGGCAATCAAAAAGAATGAAATCTTGCCATTTGCAACTACGTGGATGGAACTGAAGGGTATTATGCTAAGTGAAATTAGTCAGTCAGTGTAAGACAAAAATCATATGACTTCACTCATGAGGACTTTAAGAGACAAAACAGATGAACATAAGGGAAGGGAAACAAAAAAAATATAAAAATCCTGAGGGGGACAAAACAGAAGAGACTCATAAATATGAAGAACAAACTGAGTGTTATGGGAGGGACACTAAGGAATCTACTCCTGAAATCAATGTTGCAATATATGCTAACTAATTTGGATAAATTAAAAAAAACACAACTGAAAATAAACAAAAAAAATAGAAATGGAAAAAAAAAGATGTGGTATTTCACACACACACACACACACACACACACACACACACACACTGGAAAGTTACTCGGCCATCAAAAAGAATGAAATCTTGCCATTTGTAATGATGTGGATGGAGCAAGAGTATATTATGCTAAATGAAAACAGAGAAAGTCATATACCATATTATTTCTTTCATATGTGGAATTTAAGAAACAAAACAGATAAACATAGGGGAAGGAGGAAAAAGAGAAGGAAACAAACTGCAAGAAACTCTTAACTATAGAGAATAAACAGGGTTGATGGAGGGATATGGGCAGGGGATGGGCTAGATGGGTGATGAGTATTAAGAAGGGCACTTGTTGTGATGAGCATTGAGTAGTATATGTAAGTGATGAATCATTAAATTCTATACCTGAAACCAATTTTGGCTCATATGTCAACTAACTAGTATTTAAATAAAAACTTGAAAAATAAAAATTTGAAAATATAGGTCGAAAGTGCATTTAATATGCCTAACCTGCTTAGCTTAGCCTACCTCAATCTCTGAACACTTACGTTAGCCTACAGTGGGGCAAAATCATGTAACACAAAGGATATTTCATCATCAAGTGTTTAATATCTCATGCAATTTATTGAATACTGTACTGATAGTAAATTAACAGAATGGTTGCATGGGCACAATGGTTATACGTGCATCAGTTGTTTAGTCTTATGATCATCTATCTACTGAGAGCTGCAGCTGGTGGCCTCCTTCCAGCATCATGAGGCAGTATCTTGCTGTTTACCACTAGGCCAAGAAAAAAAGCAAAATTCAAAATTTGAAGTATCATTTCTACTGAATATGTATACTTTTGCAGCATCATAAAGCAAAAAAAAAAAAAAGTAAAGCAAACCATCATAAGTTTGAGACCAAGTGTATGTATGATCAAGTAATATTTGATAAGGGAGCCAAGAATACTCAATGGTGAAAAGATAAATGATGGTTGTAATTGCATATTCATATGTAAAAGAATGAAACTAGCCTGCTATTTTACACCACTCACAGTGATTAATTTAAAATGGATTAAAGACTTACATATATGTCCTGAAACTATGAAACTTCTAGAAGAAAATATGGGAAAAAATCTCCTTGACATAGGTATTGGAAATGATTTATTTTTAGATATGATACCTAAAGCACAAGGAACAAAAGCACAAAAAGTGAGACAACATCAAACTAAAAAGCCTCTGCACAGCAAAAGAAATAATCAGCAAAGTGAAAAGACAACCTATGGAGTGGGAAAAAATGTTTGCAAACCATATATCTGATAAGGGGTTCATATCCACAATGTATTAAAAACTTATATAACTCAATAGCAAAAAAAAAAACACCCCAAAATAATCCAGTTTAAATATTAGCAATCAACTTGAATAGACGGTTTTCCAAAGAAGATACATCATGATCAATAAGTACACAAAAAGATGTTCACATCATTACTACTCATTTGGGAAATGCAAATCAAAACAATGATGAGATACCACCTCATTTCTGTTAGATGACCATAATAAAAAAGATAAAGAGATAACAAATGTGTCAAGGATGTGGATGAAAGTGAACCCTTGTACACTGTTGGTGGGATTGTAATATAGTACAGCTACAATAGAACATAGTATGGAGGATCTTCAAAAAATTAAAAATAGACCTACCATGCAATCCTACAATTCCACTTCTAAGAATATATTAAAAGGAAATGAAAACACTAACTTGAAAAAAATACCTGCACTGCCAATGGTCATAGCAGTACTATTTACAATAGCCAACATATGGAAACAACCTAAGTGCCCATCAACAAATGAATGGATAAAGAAGGTGTGGTATATATATAGATGGGTGTGATATATATATATATATATATATATATATATATATATATATATATGAAACTAGCCTGCTATTTTACACCACTGACAATAATTAGTGTAAAATATATATATTAATATATATACCACACACACAGTGGGATAATATTCACCCATGAGAAGGAAGGAAATCCTGCCATTTGAGACAACATGAATGGACCTTGAGGACATTATGCTAAGTAGAATAAGTCAGAGAAAGACAAATACTGTTTGATTTCACTTATATGCAAAATATAAAACAAGGCAAACAAAACAAAAAACCCACCAAACTTGAAAAAGAAATCAGATTTGTGATTACTAGACCTGGGATGTGAGGCTAGGAAGGGGAATTGGAGAAAAGTTGTCAAAAGATACAAACTTCTACTGAGAAGATAAATAGGCACTATGGATGTGATGTACAACGTAACTACAGTTGGCATTGCCATATGATCTATATGAATGCTGTTGAGAATAAATCCTGAATTCTCATTAAAAAAAAAAAAGAGCTACCTTGCCATGAATAGACATGGAGGAATCTTAAATGCATTTTACTAAGTGAAAGAGGCCAATCTGAAAAGGCTGCATATCATTCCAACTATGATTCCAACTATGTGACTTTCTGAAGACAATAAAAAGGTGAGTTGGAAGGGGTTGGGAGGAAGGGAGAGGGATAAATAGAGTACAGAAGATTTTTAGAACAGTAAAAATGTCTTGTATGATATTATAATGACGGATGTATATCATTATACATTTGTCTAAACCCACAGAATGCACACCAAGAGTGAACCCTAAGGTAAACTATGGATCTTGGGTAATTATGAGTGTCAATGCATGTTCATCCTTGGTAACAAATGTACCATTCTGATGAGTGATAATGGGGGACGTTATTCACATGTAGTGGCAAAGGGTATATGGGAAATCTTTCTACCTTCCTCTCAATTTGTAAACCTAAAACTACTCTAAAAGATAAAGTTTTAAAAAGATACCAATGCCCTGAATATAGTAATTTTCTTGGGTTTGGTGGCTTAGAAATTCCAAATATTTCTAGTCTTGGCAGGCCCTTGTAACTGCTCTGTATAATGTTCCTGAGTTCTAGGATTCAGTGCTTCAGTGTTGAGTCTGTAGCTTCTGCTGTTGGGACTCATAAACTCTGAGTAGACAGGATCATGGTTCATGACAGCTTCCCATCCTGGGGAATGCTGAGGAAGGGTAGAGAAATAAGTAGGCAAAGCCCATGGAGAACACTTGTTTTCAGCTTCCAGCTTCTGCATGGTGTCATTTTCTGTATTTGAGAATAATAAACTTCCAGGAGTGATAGAAATTGAGATTCAGAGAGAGTAAGTGACTCGCCCAAAGTTATTCATTAATGTCAAGGTTAGGACTCAAACCTAACTTTGCTGTTTCCATTGTGGTGCCTTTCACTGAGCCAGTTAAATGATGAACAATGGAAAAGGAGCAAGGAAAATTTGGTGAACTTAAATCCCTATCTCTCTTGATGTGTTCTCGTCATCAACAAGTTCAAATAAATTCTGAATTTTACTTTGCATAGTATCTAAGATAGTATAGTTCTACTCTGCATTCTAGAGGAGTAGTCCCAGTCTCCTTGTGCCAAAACACTCATGCTTTTCAATGTGCTAAGTTAAGATGGGCCCTTCCTCTAGGCCCAAGGAATGACTAAAGCTCATCACAATAATCTCAATGATCATTTTGGTTGTGGCCAGTAAAACATAAAGATATATCTGTTGGAGATTTGTAGGAAAGAATTTCCTCCATGACCAAAAAAGAAAGGCTTCCTGTCAAATTCCTTCTTGTACCCCAAGCAATGGAGATACGGGGAAACTCCCTTTTGCTTCCTGCCTTTGGAGATTTTCATGATGTTGAGATGCTGTGGAAGCCATCTTGTGATCATGAGACAAAAACCAAGAGAATTGGAGAGAAGTCACTGAGTTGTCGAATTGCTCAACTCTGGAACTTTCTATCTTCACACTGCTTTTTATATGAAGTAGTAAGAGCACTAATTGTTTAAAAAATGTCACCACTTATAGTCAAAGGATTTTAGCTGATTTTGAAAGCCTCCTACAGAAGATAAGAACTAGACCTTGAAAGATGGTAAGATTTAGGCAGGCAGAAAGGAGGTGGAGGGATCTTATATTGGAAGATAAGTAAAGGCAAAAGAACAGGAACTAGCCTGGCCAATGTGGCAGCAGGGGTGGGGTGTGGAGGAGAAATCTCCAGGCTGCTTTGTTTCTCATGATCAGCACTATTGACTCTGGGCCAGATGATCCTTTGTTGTGAGAGCTGTCCTGTGCATTGTGGAATATCCCTGGCCTCTACTGTCTAGATGCCAGTTATATACATTTCTCCTGAGCTTTGACAATTAAAAATGCCTCCAGATATTTTGAGAACCACTGGGCTAGAGAAATATGGGAAGAATGTGTGTAGTGGTAAGTAGTAGTAGTGGAGAAAACCAAATATATCTGTCATTTACATTTATATTTATTGATCACTTATACTTCTACCTTTTTACTTTAAAAAAGCTTTTTTAAAAAAAATTTCCTTAGTTTAGTATCTTCATTTTCTTGGGGCACTCGGGTGGCTCAGTTCATTAAGCATCCAGCTCTTGATTTCGTCTCAGGTCATGATCTCACAGTTCTGTTAGCTTGAGCCCACATCTGTGCTGTAGGCACAGAACCTGCTTGGAATTCTGTCTCCCTCTATCTCTCTCCCTCTCATGCTCTCTCTCTCTCAAAAATAAATAAATAAACTTTAAAAAAATCTAAAAAAAATCTTTATTTTCTTGGACTAAATTCCTAGACATGGAATTGCTTGGTGAAAGAATGGCAGCTTTAAAGTTAACTCTAAGGACTAAATGACTTCAAGAAAGGCTTTTCAGATTTAGATTTCTATCAAATTTGACAATTCTTTTTAATCGTTACAGAATTTAGTATATAGTTTTGCACATGGCAAGTGCTCAATAAATACTTGGTAGTTGGCTGATTGTTACTTGTAAATTTCCATACCTCTTTTTCAAACAAGTATCTGGGCATATTGGTATATGTCACTTCACAACAATTTCTATATGGGCTGGACCTGAAGAAGGTACTCATTATATGTAAAAAGTATAGTATTATATTTGTTATATAGGATTATTTCCTATATAGTCCTCTTAAGTATGGTCCCTGAACCTGTGGTCCCCACCTGGGAACTTGTTGGATATTCAAATTCTCTGGTGCCACCTGGACCTATTCTGTATTTAAAAATCTTCCTACATGATCCTCCAAAAGCTAAAATTTGAGAACCACTTCAATAGACTATAAAAATGAACAAACACTGTTCTCATCAGCATTTAAATGGCTATACCCTAGACATTCACTCTATAATGGCTTCTCCCTGATGGGAGTTGGCCAGCCAGCCGCTTGTTTATCAGAGATTTTGAACCTTCACAAACTAAATGTGTGTAATGCTATCTCACTCCATCTGGTTCCCTGGTTGGTCTCTTAGAGGCTCTTCCAATGCCAATACCTTACAGTGAGGCTCAGCTCAGCCTGATTGATATCCCATGGCCTGAGAGCCAACAGCTGGGATGTTGAAATGAAGAGTTTCGCTTGCATGTTCAACCTCATTTGCTATATTGCTCATTAGATAGATAATGCCCTATCTTGGCCAGATATGAAGTCCACTGTGAGTGGTGGCCATCTGTTCAGGAATGGATCCTTTTGATCTAATCAGATATTACAGACCTCTAGCAGGCACTTCTGCCAGAGAGAAGAGAAGCAAGGTCCCTGGGGCTGAACTGCATGGGTGGCTGTGAGCAGAGTAGAAGATTAGGTGGGGGACTACATGCACCTTTGAAGGCTAACTCAGCTTTTCCTCCATATGGGACAACCAGGGTACCCAGATGCCTTTCAGAGTGTAGGAGACAAAAAGTCAGAAGGTCAATTTGGATGAGAACAGCTGCAGTTGCCAGGAACTTTGGTGCTTGAACTCACATCTGGTTCTTCTCCTCCCCTGTGGTTCAGAAATGAGTTCCTGTACTAACAGCTCCTGACATCTGTAGTCCTTGTGGTTTGCAAGATTGTGTGTTTGTGTGTGTGTGTATGTGTGTGTGTGTGTGTGTGTGTGTGTGTGTTCACATATGTGCCGTTTTCTAATTAGACCACGGCATCTATTAAAGGCAGGGACTATGCCTCTCACCACATGCTTAGTCTTGCTTATAATGAGGATTTTTAAATGGGATGGAGTGTACTTTAAATGCTCATGCACAAAGATACCTCATCTTCAGGTTTCCCAGGGAACAGTGGGTGATTCAGCTTATAAGACACATACTTTTGAGAAGCTAATTATGTAAGGGATTGAGAAACAATGTAAAACAATCAGTCAAAACTCTTCACTGGGGCAGTTCTAGGCACTGCTTTGTAACTGACAATTTTTAAAAAAAAATTAAAAAATGTTTTTTATTTATTTTTGAGAGACACAGAGCATGAGTGGGAGAGGGGCAGATGGAGAGGGAGACACAGAATCCAAATCAGGCTCCAGTCTCTGAGCTGTCTGTACAGAGCCCCACGTGGGGCTTGAACCCATGAACTGTGAGATCATGACCTGAGCCTAAATTGGACACTTAACCAACTGAGCCACCCAGGTACCCCTGTAACTGACATTTTTTTTAATGGTAAGATGCATCTTATTCATGTCTGGCATCTCTATCCCAGGTCAAAAGCAGCTTATCCCAGGTCAAAAGCAGCAGAAAGTAGGTCAAAGGGATGGGGTTAAATTCTAAATAAACCAGAAAGCTCTACCTCTTCTTTGTGAGGCAGCAACTAGTGAAAATAATCCTTTCTGATTTGAGCAGACCAGGTCAGTGAATCAAGCAGCCAATCTGAGGAAATGGGTGTTGGGGTTATAGCAGTAAGAGCTGAAGTGGGAGTCAAAATAAAATGCTCAGTCAGAACACATTTGCATGACCAGATGCCTCTGTAGCCGTGCACAACACAGCATGGCATGAATGGATACACTGGAATGAAGAAAAATCCCAAGGGTTCTTGCTAACCTTAACACAAGTAGAGAGTGACGAACTGTCCTGGTTTTAGCCCTGAAGATCCTGTCTTTAGAAGTTCCCCAGTCCCTGGCAGACCAAGATGGTTGATCACTTTACTTGGCTTCTGAAAGTCTTGACTCACATTCTTCCCACAGTGGCCCTTTAGAGATAGCTGAATTCTTCATGAGATATATTTTAGGAAAATAAGAGAGCCAAGTAAGTTATTTATATATGAACTTCTCTTCTCCCTATGAAATTTGTTTTTGGTGTTTGTAGATTTTATGTTTTTCCCACTTTTCAGATCTATATCAGGGAAGCAACAAGTAGAGCAGTGTGATAGGTGCTCATGCTGGAAGTAGAGACTGCCTCAACAGTGGAGACCAGATTTTCCCAGGTCCTTTGAGGCTTCTCCAAGTGCCTGTCCTTAACCTCTGGAGTTCCAGCAGGAGATATTGGGATGAAGTGAGATTTCACAGTAGGAGTGGGCAATGCAATTATAATACTGCAAGACATTTCAGCATCTTCTCATTCAGTTTTCAGGTTTATCACCTCTCTTATCCCTAGGACTCTGTTTAGGCATGTTTCCCATGAGAAACTTACCAATGCTATTTTGGACTTTGTGAGATTCTCTGTCTAGAAAGTCCAAAGTCCTGAAAAGCACTTAGTTTCAGAATATTTGAAAATAGAACATTAGAATGTATTGAGAATATAGTGCCTAGAGTCACACTTCCTGGGTTTGAATCCTAACTCTTCCCCTTTAATTGTATGACTATGGGCAATTTACTCAAACTCTCTGAACTTAGTTTCCTTACCTGTAAAATGGGGATAGTGTCTTTTTCATAATAATAGTGCCTTTTTCATAAAGTTGCTGTGAGAATAAAGTGAGTTAATATATATAAAGTGATTTTTTAACTAAAAAAATTTAATTTGGGGGCACTGGGCGGATCAGTTGGTTAAGCATCCGGCTTGGGCTCAGGTCATGATCTCACGGTTCCTGGGTTTGAGCCCCATGTCGGGCTCTGCGCTGACATCTCAGAGCCTGGAGCCTGCTTCAGATTCTGTGTCTCCATCTCTCTCTCTGCCCCTCCCCCACTTTTGTGCATGTGTGCTCTCTCTCTTAAAAACTAATAAAAAAATTAATTCATTTTTTTTCCAGTTTTCTTGAAATGAACCTGATATAACATTGTGTAAATTTAAGGTATTCAATGTGTTGATTTGATGCACTTATATATTGCAAAATGACTACCACTAAGTGTCAGCTAACACCTCCATCATGTCACATAATTATAATTTCTTTTTTTGATTGAAACATTTAAGATTTACTCTCTTAGCAAGTTTCAAATATATAATACAGTATTATTAACAATAACTACCATGCTGTGCTTTAGATTCTCTACAATTTATTCATCTTATAACTGGAAATTTGTATCTGTAGTTTAAGCCCTAACAGTTTTTCTTTTTTGTAATACAAGGGTCTTACTTAAGCTTTGATTGCTGAGGCATCCACTTCAAAGAGACATCCACTTCAAAGTCAGTTATCTCAAATAAACACATTGCCAGCCACATGACTAGGTAAAGAGCCAGGCTGTGCCATCCCCCCTTCCCCCAGTCAGGCTCCCATATTTTAGTGATTTCTGTTATGGATCATTTGGGGTGTTTTTTTTTTTCCTCTTCCCACACTTTCAATTCCTATTCTAGGTTTTAAATTCACCAACAGAGTATGTCCTTGAAGCCCTAAGCCTCTACATACAATCCTAATAAAATACCCCAGGCCCACAACCTCTTTCTCTACCTGTTCCTTGCTGTATGGTCCTAGGTGTGCTGTGTGCTTCCCAGGCCTGGTGAGTAATAAACTTTTTTCTCCAAAGGTTCCTGATGGTTACTAGAAAGGGTATCTCACAATCATAATAAGAACCATGAGGGCAAGTCCAGCCACAACTTTCGTTATTGATAGATTTAGACTGGCACAAAACCATTTGTACCATTTGACCAATATCTCTCCATTTCTCCTACCCCCAGTCCCTGGTAACCACCACTCCACTCTCTGTTTCTATGAATTTGGCTTTTTTAGATTCCACATAAGTGATATCATGGAATATTATTGTTTTACTTAACATAATGCCTTCATGGTCCATTCATGTTGTGGCAAATGGCAGGATTTCCTTTGTTCTCATGAATGAATATTATTTCATTATACACACACACACACACACACACACACACACACACACACACATATACCACAGGTTCTTTATTTATTATCCATTGATGGACACTGAGGTTATTTTTATATCTTGGCTGTGAATAATGCTGCAATAAACATAGGAATACAGATAGTTCTTTGAGATCCTGTTTTACTTCCTTTGAATATATACCAGAAGTAGGATTGTTGGAACATACGCTGCTATATTTTTAATTATTTGAGGATTGTTCATACTCTGTTCCATAGTGGCTATACCAATTTAAATTCCCAACAGTGTACAAGGGTTCCCTTTTCTTCACATCCTCACCAACACTTTTTTATTTCTTGTCTTCTCAATGATAGCCATTCTGACAGGTATGTGGTGGTATCTTGTTGTGGCTTTCATTTGCATTTCCTTGATGATTAATGAGGTTGAGCATCTTTTCATGTACCCATTTGCCATTTGTATTTCTTCTTTGGAAACATGTCTATTGAGTTCCCTCACCAATTTTTAAGTCAGAAATTTTTGTATTGAATGGGTTATTTATATATTTAATATTTTCTCTCATTATGCAAATTACCTTTTACATTTTGTCAATTGTTTCTTTTGCTATGCAGAAACTTGATGTATTCTGCTTATTAATTTTTGCTTTTGTTGTTGTGCTTTTACCATCACATCCAAAAAAATCACTGCCAAAAATCAATGTCAGAGAGGATTTTCCTATGTTTTCTGGTTGGAATTTTATGGTTTCAAGTCTTATGTTTAAGTCTTTAATCCATTTCAAGTTAATTTTTTGTGAATAGTATACAATAGAGGTCCAATTTCATTCTTCTGTGTGTGGGTTATCCAGTATTCCCAGCACCCTTTATTGAAGAGACTATCCTTTCTCCACTGAGTATTCATGGCTCTTTTGATAAGTATTAGTTGACCCTATAGGTTAGGACTCATTTCTGGTCTATCTCTCCTGTTCCATTGGTCTATGTGTCTATTTTTATGCTAGTATTATATTGTTGTGATTACTATAGCTTTGTAGTACAGTTTGAAATCAGGAAGTATAATACCTCCAGCTTTGTATTTCTTTCTCAGGATTGCTCTATTAACGGGTTTTTGTGTGTTTTTTTTTTTTTTTTAGATTAAAAAAATCTTTATTTTTGAGAGAGACAGAGACAGAGCAAGAGTGGGGGAGGGGAGAGAGAGAGGGAGACACAGAATCTGAAGCAGGCTCCAGGTTCTGAGCTGTCAGCACAGAGCCCGATGCGGGGCTCGAACTCACGGACTGTGAGATCATGACCCAAGATGAAGTCGGATGCTCAACTGACAGAGCCACCCAGGGACCCCTTGTGTTTTGTTTTTAAACAAATTTTAGAATAGTTTTTTTTTTCTATTTCTTTAAAAAAAACACCATTGGAATTTTTGATAGGGATTGTGTTAAGTCTATAGATAGTTTGTGTAGTATAGCCATTTTAACAATCTGAATTCTTTGAATCCATGAGAACAGAATATTTGTCCATTTGTTGCATTTTCTTTAATTTCTTTCATTAAAGTTCTATGGTTTTCAGGGGCACCTGAGTGACTCAGTCAGTTGAGCATCTGATTCTTGATAACAGCTCAGGTCATGATCTCACAGTTGTGGGATTGAGCCCTGTGTCAAGCTCCATGCTGAATGTGGAGCCTGCTTGGGTTCTCTCTCTCTCCCTCTGCCCCTCTTCCCTGCTTTCTCTCTCACTCTCAAAATAAATAAACTTAAAAAAAGTTCTATGATTTTCAGTCTACATATCTTTCACTGCCTTGGTTTAATTTATTCCTAAACATGTTATTGATTTTGATACTACTATGGATGGGGATTGCTTTCTTTATTTCTTTTTCAGATGTTTCATTGTTATTGTGTAGAAATGCAAGTGGTATGTTGATTTTGTATACTTCAACTTTACAGATTTCATACTTCTAGCTTTGTTTTGGTTGAGTCTTTAAGATTTTCTCTATACAAGATCATGTCATCTGCAGATAAAAACAATTTTACTTCCTCCTCTTTGATTGGATGTTTTTTCTTTGATTGATCTTACTAGGACTTCCAAAAACTATGTTGAATAGAAGCGGTGAGAGTGAACATCCTTGTCTTGTTCTTAATCTTAAAAGAAAAGCTTTCAATCTTAATCTTTCATCATTGAGTATGTTGTTAGCTGTGAATTTGTCACATATGGCCTTTGTTAAGAGGCCATATTCTTTCTATACCTATTGATTTTTTAATCATGAAAGAATATTGATTTTGTCAAATGCTTTTTCTATGTCTATTGAGATGATCATATTCATCCACTAATGTGTATCACATTGATTGATTTTGGGATTCTGAAACATTTTTTTATCCCAGGGATAAATCTTGCTTGTTCATGGTATATGATTCTTTTAATGTGCTGTTGAATTCAGTTTGCTAATATTTTGTTGAGAATTTCTATATCTGTATTCATCAAGGATGTTGGTCCACAGTTTTCTTGTAGTGTCCTTATCTGGCTTTGGTATCAGGGTAATGCTAGCTTCTACAATGAGTTGGGGAGTGTTCCCTCCTCTTAAATTTCAGCAAGTTTTAGAAAGATTGACATTAACTCTTTAAATGTTTAATGCGACTCACCATTGAAGCCAACTTGTCCTGGACTTTTTTTTGTTGGGAGTTTTTTGATTATTGATTTAATCTCTTTACTCATTATTAGTGTGTTCCAATTTTCCATTGTTTCATTATTCAGTCTTGGTAGATTATGTGTTTCTAGGATTTTACCCATTTTGTCTAGATTGCCCAATTTATTGACCTATAATTTTTCACAGTAGTCTCTTTGATCGCCTGTATTTCTGTGGCATCAGCTGTAATGTCTAATCTTTCATTTCTAAATTTCTATTTTTCTTAGTCTAGCTAATTGTAAATTTTGTTTCTTTGAAAAAAACAACTCTTAGTTTCATTGACTTTTTCTGTTGTCTTCCTATTCCCTATTTCTGCTCTGATCATCATTGTTTCCTTCTTTTTGATAACTTTGAGCTTAGCCTTGTAGGGGTTTCCTTTACAAAAGATTTTTTTTCTCTTGCTTTTCAAATTATTTGTCCTAAATTTTTGACAGTTTTATTATAATGTGTTTTGGAGAGGGCTGAAACCTTGTGGATTGAAATCTTAGGGTGATATATTAGCTTTGTAAACTTGGATATCCAAATATCTCCCCACATTTGAGAAGTTGTTGGCCATTTTTTCTTAAAATGAGCCTTCTACTCCTTTCTCTCTTCTCTTTCTGGGACTCCAGTGATATGTAACACCATTAAAAGAAAAAAAATGTACACAAGTCCCATGGGCTTCCTACATTCCTTTTCATTCCTTTTGTTCCTCTTATTGGATAATTTCAATTGACCTGTCTTCTAGTTCACTATTTTTTTTTCCTGATTCTTCAAGTCTACTGTTAACAGACTCTCTATTGAATTGTTGGGTTCAATGATTCTGTTATTTAGCACCAAAATTTCGATTTAGTTATTTATGTTTTCTAAAAATCTCTTTGTTGTAATTCTCATTTTGTTCTTGTAATGTTTTCCTAATATTGTTAAATTGTTTGTTCTCTTGTAGTTATCTGAGCATCTGTAAAAAATTATTTTGAATTCTTTGTGGGAGTACTAACTAGATTTCCATTTCTTTGGGACTAATTACCAGAGGCTTGCTGTATTTCTCTGGTAGAATCCTTTCCCCCTGATTCTTCATAATCCCTGTAGCCTTGGAATAGGTGTCTGTAAATTTGAAGAAGTAGTCACCTCTTCCAGACTTTATGGACTGATTTTGGAACAGGGAAGCTTTCACTTTCAGGTGGGAGTATCCTGGAACATACTGTGATATTAGGTCTAATGGTGCAGGGTGCCATATGTGGTGGCAGTGGCAGCACTGGATCTAGAGGGGCATGATGTCTTTTTTCTCAGTCTGTTGAGGCTCACAGCATTGATAATTGGGTGGTTCTTGGTGAGGACTTCAGGGAGTTTACAGTGGCTGAGCAAGCTTTTGTGGTTCTCAGTGGACCAAAAACGAGGACCTCTGGTTCCAGGTATAGGCCAGAGCAGGAAGTGGTGATGGCTGGAGGTGGTGGTATGTACATATTTGGTTGTGGGGCAGCCATAGGTATCCATCCAGTGGCAGGGGCTGGCTGCAGATACACATGTAGTAGTGGAGGCCAGGACACTCAGCAAAGGCCAGGGCCTACTATGGGCTTACTGGCCACTATGGAGGCTTTGGCTGTCAATGTGCTGTCTCATGGCTAGACAGTATCCCATAGGGCATCTTCTCTGCAATGGAGACGTGTGAGGAGGTTTAGGCTGGGGCATTGAGGTGCACAGCTAGAGGGGCTAGCTACAGGTGAACATGGTGGTACTGGCCAGTGACAGAAAATAAAGTCTGATCTGGGCCCACAAGTAGTTGCAGGGACAACATGCAGTAGTCAGCATGCTCTCCCTTGGCTGAACACTCTCCCCTCAGGTATGCACATTATAGTGGAAGTCAGTGACAGTTGTTATGCCAGCACCATGGCAGTGCATAGCTGGAGGCATGAGCCCCAAACACATGGATAGCAGTAGGGTTCAACTATTGAGTCTAAGCTGGCATTTGCATTTGCAGAGACACAGAGGCTTGGGCTGGCTGCAAGAACTATTCCTGGACTCTAATGGGAGCAGGAGGGAAGGAGTGGAGAAGCAATCATGAAGCTGGTATCAATGTATGTGAATATCTGTGAGGCAAAAGATAGTGAAATCTGTAGGGGGTCCACATCAGCTGTGCTGGCCATTAGTTTCTTCACTAGTAAAATCTGCAAGGTGTGTCTGCAGAGTGGTCAATCTGTTTACAAGACGGCTCCCACTGTGTGGCTGTTATTGGTAACTCCTGATTCTCTTCCTTGTTCTGGCTGGCTCCGTATAGCTCATCTTTGCCAGTCCAGGTGGGATGAATTGGGGCCTAGAAAAGCTGAGGAAGGTTGCTCACCATGCTCTTACTTCCTTGGCAAAGGGAACTCTTTCTTGCTGGGAAGTTCCTTCTTGGCTTTGAGCAATGCCATCTTGGGGGATGCAATAACAATGTAGGCAAAATGAAGCTGTCTTTCTTCTTTTCTTCTGTGCTTATCCTCAGCTTTTTTCCCTCCGACTGTGTTGCTAAAGTTTCCCAAGTGAACTCCAGAACTCCCCCAGAGCTGCTTTGTGGATAACTAATTGTTGATCTTGGTGTGTGTGGTGGGGGGGGTGGGTGAAGGCTGGTGAGATGTCATCTCAAAGAGTGTATATCTAATACTTAGAATACAGAATGAGTACATTATATAAACATTTGCTGTTACTATTAGTACTATTACTACTAATGTTGCAGGTAAAAAGAATTTAGCAGACATGGCTCTAAAATACACCTATTATTTGCTGGGTACATGGTTGTTGGTAATTTCACTCCTCAGAGCTTCACTTTCTTCATCTGCAAACTCATACCTCATATTTGTTATAAGAACTAAATGAGAAAGCTAATTAAAATATTCAGCAAAATACTGGCATCTTGTTTGCTTGATAGATGATGATTTTTTCCACCCATAGTAAGTTAACATAGACTTGGTGTCAGAATTATATAGTCATGTTAATCAGGTAAATACATACAAGGCACTAATGGATGATCAAAGCTGGTCCTTGGGTTGTCATTATTCCTGGTATGGTGCAGCATGCACTAACCTTTATGCTTCACTGAAATTGACATTCAGTCTCTTTGAACTTCAATGGCAAGAGCTACTAAAAAATTTCTCTAAACCCTTTAGCTCCTGAGAAGATACAGCCTCACTTCATAATAAAACATATTCATGAGGGGTGCCTGGGTGACTCAGTCAGTTAAGCATCTGACTTCAGCTCAGGTCATGATCTCAAGGTTCATGAGTTTGAGCCCTGCATAGGGCTCCACACTGATAGTTTGCAGCCTGCTTGGGATTCTCTCTCTCCCTCTCTCTCTCTGCCCCTTCCCCCACTTGCTCTCTCTCTCAAAATAAATAAACTTAAAAAAAGCAAACTTTCATGAAAGTTATGGAAATTGTTTACCAGCTCCCCGAGGAATTGGTTTACAGCCTCAAGATTGCCTCTTTATCCCACTCTTTGGGTGAAGATTTGTTGTTACCTACAGCATGCCATGCTTATGCTGAGCCCTGTGAGAACAGGTCAAAATAAGACACACCATTTTCTTTTTTTTCTTTTTTTAAAAAATATATGAAGTTTATTGTCAAATTGGTTTTCATACAACACCCAGTGCTCATCCCAAAAGATGCCCTCTTCAATACCCTTCACCCACCCTCCCCTCCCTCTCACCCCCCATCAGCCCTCAGTTTGTTCTCAGTTTTTAACAGTCTCTTATGCTTTGGCTCTCTCCCATTCTAACCTCTCTTTTTTTTTCCTTCCCCTCCCCCATGCGTTCCTGTTAAGTTTCTCAGGGTCCACATAAGAGTGAAAACATGGTATCTGTCTTTTTCTGTATGGCTTACTTCATTTAGCATAACACTTTCCAGTTCCATCCATGTTGCTACAAAGGGCCATATTTCATTCTTTCTCATTGCTACGTAGTACTCCATTGAAGACACACCATTTTCATGTGACATTTGCATTATGGTGAGAGAGAGAAATTTATTGGTGATGAGAGGACCGCATAGTAAAATCTATTTCAGAGGCATGCTGAAGGAATCACATTGAATTCTAGTTGAAGGCAGGGGAAGATAAAACAAGGAAGAGCTTTTAGAACACAATCACACTACGCTGACTCTGGAGCAGTGTTTCGTAGAAACCAGATAGATGAAGACAGGTGGAAGAGAGACCCACATCTCCCTTAGCCCTCTGTCCCTTCTGTTTTTGTCACTGTAGAATGTACTTTATTCCTGACATCTCTATGCCTTAGGGACTCCAGAACTTTCACATAAAGGGATACAAATCCTTCAGGTTCCCATAGTATAGTAAAAAAAAAAAAAAAAAAAAAAAAATCTCTGTTCTTTAGAAAACAGTTACTCACTGTTTAGTGTAGTTTTGCTCCACCCTATATTCAGGCATGCCCTGTAATTTTAGTTTTTGTTTGTTCCCCACCAACTCCTCATGATACTAGGGTTACAGCTGGAGTAGTTTACTTACTCTGGATCTCTGTGCTTTAGAATACATACTATTTCTACACTGCTTCACACCCTCATCTTCAGCACTGCTCAGTGAGTATGTAATCATGGGAACAAGGCAAGCAAATTTCATGAAGAAGATTTTTTGTGTGTGGAGAGTTCAGGCTTGTATAAATAGCAAAAGAAATGGCTGGGCAGTCAGGGAACAGTATAAGGGCTCAGAATGCTAGGAGAATACAGGAAAAGAGGAGGAGGGAGCTTATAAAGGCAATAAGGCAGCTTAAATATAAACTTGGCCTGCCTTGGGGCATTTCTGTAGGGTTCCGAATAGGTCACTGGCTAAGTTGTTCTGGCCAGCAGGAAATGAGGCATAGCATCTCTCAGGAGACAAGAATGCTTTAGCAACAGAAAACACTTGTAGTGGAATTGCAAAACTTCCATTCAAATTACCAGCTTTTTTCTAGGGAAGGAGATTATTTTCTGGAAATAGCGATTGTTCCTTGAAAATTAAAAAACTGTATGTAGTCTTCTAGGTCTGATTGGGTTTGAAGTTTTAGTGTTGCTGAGCTGCAGAGGGATATACCTAGCAGATGGGGGGGGGGGGCCTGTCCTCTGGGACTCAATTTTGCCTGAAGCTCTCTAATACCAACTTCTTGCCAAGTTTTCAATGACTGTTTATGACTATAACTAACCATTATCTGAGTCTGAGAACCTCACATAACCTTACCAGAAATCCAGAGCTGGGATAGAATTTTGAGTCCAGTGTTAGAATTTCATACAAGGGTCAATTAGAGAAAATGTTGCATCACTCCCCAGTTCATGCTGCAGGAAAAGTTCAAAACAAAAACCACAAACTGTTTGTGATTATTTAAAATATTGTTCTTGTACATGGTCTACTCAAATACAAAACAAAAATGCAATTTATTCCATTACACAGAGAAATAAAATAAAGCATATTATAATTAGCAGAATGTTAGGAGAGAAGATGATTTAAAGGAATTTTTTTCTTTTAGTCAAAGTCGCCTTTTCCAATGTATGCACTTCTAAACTATGTAACTGAGACCTATTCTAATTATTTTAAGCAATAGAAGTAAGAAACAGTGGATGAAAAAATAATTTCCTTTTTGAAGGATAATCTAATCAAAATAACGTTGCACAATAATTTTGATAGTAACACTAAAATCACTTGGGATAACAAGTTTAAAGTGCTGTAAATTTAAGGCAGTAGGATTATGCAAGAAGGAAATAGAAATGAGACAGTTAAAGATTAAGGAGTATATATTTGCAAGGAACTTCAAAAGGAGATTTCAAAAATATAGTTATAGTTCTCAATCTAAGGTAATAGTTACAGCTGACATTTCAGCACCTCTAGAATCTGTTCTGGTCTGCTTTTGCTTCTGTTGGAGTCTGTCCTGGAGACTAAGTAAAGATTCCACTCTTCTTCTAATTATCTAATTATTTAAAGAGGAGTAAGCAGACTAGCTGAACATTAAGAACTGAGTATGACCTCCAAAAGATGAGTCAGGAAATAAAATAGGGAGCACCTTGAATCATGACTGAAGAATACTAACTGGGGAAATTCAAGCAGCTCCTGTTCAGACATTGAAAACAGTGGGCCTTTACCTGTTATCATTGGTGAAATAGTTTCCCAAACACAGTCTGGTAGATTTGGGAAAGCTGAACTCAGTAGATATTATCCCTTTCCTTATGCATCCAGAACTCCCTAATGGGAAGAAACTATTTTCCCTTCTGGCTGATGGCCTCTGGTAATTATAAGAGCTTAAGGATGGTACAGCTGTGGTACATGCTAGCGCTCTGTCAGGGTTGATGTGAATGATCTGGCTGGTGTGTCCTCTTCCTCACTCCTCATACCATGAGTAACCCTCATGAAGTTCTGTGAGGATGACTTTTCCAAGTAGAGAAGGTTTATTCTTCAATAAAAGGAAAACTATCATAGCACTTTCCTGAAAGGAACTCTGTGTCAGTTGAAACATCACTGGCTAATTTAAGTAGAAAATGGGATTATTATGAAGGTATTGGGAACAATGTTAGAGATAAATATAAAATAATATTTTTACAATATTAGGAATGGTGAGAAAATATTTCTTATACAAGATGAAAGCACAAAATATGTCAGAAGGTTGATAAATTTGACTACATTAAAATATAATTAAAAATCTGTGTGCTGGTGGCTTCTGGGTGGCTCAGTCAGTTAAGCGGCCAACTCAATTTTGGCTCAGGTCATGATCTCATGGTTTGTGACAGAAAGAAGCTTCCTTGGGATTCTCTCTTTCCCTCTCTCTGCCCCCCCCCCACTCATGTTCTCTCTCTCTCTCTCTCTCTCTCACTCACTCCAAAATAAATAAACTAAAAAAAAAACCCAAAGAACTGCATATCAAAAGACACCAAGAACTGAAGCAAAACCAACCATAAACCTTGGGAAAATATTTGCAAAAAAATAAGTTAACTTAGAGCTTAACTGTAGAGCTCTACTTAACTGTAGAGCTTAGCATCTACAATGTGTAAAGTACTCTTATGAGTGGAGGGGTTCAAGACACTGGAATAGAATGACCCTGAACTCTCCTCTTTCCCCTGGATAAAACAAATCTGAAAATACATATGGAATAATTTTCCTCTGTAAAGGACCTGAGAGCTAGATGAACAGCACCTCCATTACAAAGATAAAAAAGACAAATGGAAATGAATAAGAGAGGCAGAGACTTGTATCACCTGAAATCCCATCCCAGGTGTGGTTACCCCCAGGTGTGGGTTAACCACAATTGAAAACCACTTCCCTAATTGGGAAGTGGTTTTCAAATATGTAATTTTTTCTTTATGAGTGAAGGTATAGCACCTCATATCAAACATCCTGACCCTTGAGCCCAGCATTGGAAAAATGAACCCCCCAAATGTCTGTTTTTGAAAATCAATAGGGATTAAGTCCAGGGTAACCATAGAACCGTAGGGACTGGAGGCTTGTGCATAGATGCACTTATCTTGAGATTCATTGCAAAAGTAACAATTTGAAAAGTACCTAGAGTATAAGAGAAGAAGATCTACTTACTAAACCTAAAGTGGTTGCTAGAGAGACAGAAACCTGAACTGACTTTATTATCCAGGGACAGAAGGACTAGTCAGTACTATTTCTGCAACCTCATTTATTTTATTTTATTTTATTTTATTTTATTTTATTTTATTTTATTTTTTTAATGAAATTTATTGTCAAATTGGTTTCCATACAACACCTAGTGCTCATCCCAACAGGTGCCCTCCTCAATGCCCATCACCCACTTTCCCCTCCCCCACACCCCCCATCAACCCTCAGTTTGTTCTCAGTATTCAAGAGGTTTGTCTCCTTCCCTCTCTGTAACTTTTTTTCCCCCTTCCCCTCACCCGTGGTCTTCTGTTGAGTTTCTCAGAATCCACATATGAGTGAAAACATATGGTATCTGCCTTTCTCTGCCTGACTTATTTCACTTAGCATAACACTCTTCATTTCCATCCATGTTGCTACAAATGGCCAAATTTCATTCTTTCTCATTGCCAAGTAGTATTCCATTGTATATATAAACTACATCTTCTTTATCCATTCGTCAGTTGATGGACATTTAGGCTCTTTCCATCATTTGACTATTGTTGAAAGTGCTGCTATAAACATTGGGGTACAAGTGCCCCTATGCATCAGCACTCCTGTACCTCTTGGGTAAATTCCTAGCAGTGCTATTGCTGGGTCACAAGGTAGATCTATTTTCAATTTTTTGAGGAACCTGCACACTGTTTTCCAGAGCGGCTGCCCCAGTTTGCATTCCCACCAACAGTGCAAGAGGGTTCCCGTTTCTTCACATCCTCTCCAGCATCTATAGTCTCCTGATTTGTTCATTTTAGCTACTCTGACTGGCGTGAGGTGGTATCTGAATGCGGTTTTGATTTGTAATTCCCTGATGAGGAGTGATGTTGAGCATCTTTTCATGTTCCTGTTGGCCACCTGGGTGTCTTCTCTAGAAAAGTGTCTATTCATGTCTTCTGCCCATTTCTTCACTGGATTATTTGTTTTTTGGGTGTGGAGTTTGGTGAGTTCTTTATAGATTTTGGATACTAGCCCTTTCTCTGATATGTCATTTACAAATATCTTTTCCCATTCCATTGGTACAACCTCATTTTTTTTTATTTGAGAGAGAGAGAGAGAACGCATGAGTGGGGGGAGAGGGGCAGAGGGAGAAAGAGATTCTTTCTTAAGTAGGCTCTATGTTCAGTGTGGAGCCTGACTCCACACTGGGGCTCAATTCCACGATCCTGGGATCATGACCTGAGCCAAAATCGAGTTGTACAGTCAACTGACTGAGCCACCCAGCACCCCTGCAACCTCATTTTAACTTGCTGGTGAGGTAAATAACATGTACCATTTTTAGTGCCCTCCCTCCCTGTATTCTGCTAGCCTCATTAGGCATGTTCCATATCCTGCCCATGTATCAGCCACACCACTACTGGGCTAGGTGAGTGCATGGGCCTCCACCCTTCTCACACAGTAGCCAAACCACAGCCAGACAGGATGAGGGCCTCACAGTCCACCCATCCCATAGCCATATCCCTGCTGGAGCTCGTGTGCATACCCAGTCCACATAAGGGATGCCACTTGACTGCCTGGCTCTGAAGGCCAGGGGACATTGTGCTTCAGGACCCATAGACCATCTCCAACACAACATCATTTCTTCAGGACAGAGAGGTAGCTGCTTCACCTGACATATATAGACAAACACAGAGAGTCAGGTGAAGTGAGGAGACAGGGGAACCTCTTCCAAACCAAAAAACAAAACAAATTCCCAAGACCTTAATGAAAAGGAAATATGCAACCTATCTGCTAAAGAGTTCAAAATAATGGTCATGAGCATTCCAAACTTGGAAGAAAAATGGATGAACACAGTGAGAACTGCAATAAAGAGGTGGAAAATATGAGTACTAAACCTAAGTTATAACTGAACTGAAAAATGCACTAGAGGGGTTCAACAGCAGAATAATGAAGTGGAAGTAATAATCAGCAAACTGGAAGACAAAGAAATGGATCTCAACCAGAGAGAGCAGCAAAATGGAAAAAGAATTTTATAAAGTAGGATACCTTAAGGGAACTCACATTGAAATGGTGTCCCAGAAGAAGAAGAGAGAGAAAAGCCAGAAAAATTATTTGAAAAGATAATGACTGAAAACTTTCCTAGTCTTGGGAGGGAAAGAGCATCCAGGTCCAAGATTCCCAGACAGTTCTAAGTAAGATGAACCCATACAGAACCATTCCAAAACACAATATAATTAAAATGATAACATTTAAGGATAAAGGGAGAATCTTAAATGTAACTAGAGAAAAAAATTATTATATACAAGGGGAACCCTGTAAAGCAATCAACAGATTTTTCAGAAACTTTAAAGGCCAGAAAGGAGTGGAAACACATTCAAAGTGCTGAAAAGAAAAATTAATCAAGAAATTCTCTACCAGGCAAGTTTACTATTCACAATTGAAGAGGAGTTTTAAGAGTTGTCCAGATAAGCAAAAGGTAAAGGAGTTCATCACCAGCTGTATAAGAAATGTTAAACGGATTTCTCTAAGCTGCAAAGAAAAGACACTAATTAATAAGAAAACATATGCAAGTACTAATCTTACTGGAATAGGTAAATATATGGTAAAGGTAGTGGATCAACCAGGTATGAAGGCCAAAAGACAAAAGTAGTGCAATTAACGAAAATTATGATAATTAGTTAAGGGATATATAAAATAAAAAGATGTAAAAGGCTATCAAAAGTATAAAATATGGGGGAGAATAGGAATATGGCAGAGTAGGATCCTGAGATCATCTGATCCCATGGACACACAGATATAACAGCTACATCTGTAAAATTAACTCTGAAAACTGGAAGAATTGACTTTACACAGTTAATTATAGAGAGAAGGCCTGAAAAGGGTAAGAGGGGCAGAGACATGGTCAGGAACCCCCAGTGAGACTAACCACCAATGAGAGAGACATCACAAACAAGGAAAAGTGAGAGGATCAGACCACACCAGGCACCCCTAGCTCTGGAAACCTGCAATGGAAAGACAATTTCCCATAACAACTGGCTTTGTAAAAGAGTGGAGCTTAAGTTCAGGGGCTTTAAAAATCAGCAGGTCTTGGGGCACCTGGGTGGCTCAGTTGGCTAAGCATCCAACTCTCGGTTTCAGATCAGGTCATGATCTCACAGTTCATGAGTTTGAGCCCCCTGTCAGGCTCTGTGCTAACAATGTGGAGCAGGATTCTCTCTCTCTCCATCTTTCTCTACCCTGCCCCTGTTGGAGCTCACTCTCTCTCTCTTTTGCTTTCAAAATAAATAAATAAACTTAAAAAAAAATCAGCAAGTCTTAACTCCAAGATAACTGAGGGTCCATAGGAAATTGAGTTCTCACTCTTTAAAAGCCAGCACAATAAATAACTCAGCTGGAGACACAACACAGAAGCAACAACTATGTATACATCAAAAAGACTTATTGACTAATCTTAGACCATGGAATGGAGGGGCTTTAGATTTCTCCAAGAACAAAAGTGCTGGCAGATGCCATTTCTGTGCCGCCCTCCCCACCCAAGGAAGGTAGCTAGATTCTTGTTGGAGCCAGCATTAATAGTCACCATCTACTTAGCCAGCACTGCAGTTCCTGCTCTGCTGTTCCACTGCATAGCCACATCATCCAACATGCTCACCTCAACAGGCATCCTTTCAAAGTGTCTCCTGCCCCAGTACACCCTGTAGGCAGCCCCAGATTGGTACTGGCACCAATCTAAAGTGATTCCTACCCAGGGAAAAGGGAGAAGATAACCCCATGCACCAGTGTGCCTGCCATTCCAGCAGCCCAGCCTCTTCGCAGGTCACTCAGGGAGCAGACCTAGGCCTTTGGCACTCCCACAACTGTGGCAGAGAGGTTAATTGGAGACAGTTAGTCTGACTGCCAGCCCCACCCATCAAAAAGCCTCTTGTATTCTCAAACAGGACAGGCTTTTCAACAGTTCAGGGACCAAACACTGGAAAAGGTGCCCAAGCAGGAAAAGTGGATCCTTGCAGTTGGCTGGGCTGCAGGCAATTACAGTTTAGCCATAACAGTAGGGCACACACAGCTCATACACGGGGGATACCACTGGAGGCCCTGGTTCTGGTTACCAGAGGGGATTGTGCTACAGGGTACCACAGGACTTCTTCATAAGGCCACTATTTCCAAGTCCAGAAAATGTAGCTGACCTTCTTAATACATACAAGAAAATACAGAGAATTAGACAAAATGAGGAGGCAGAGGAATGTGTCCTGAATGAAAAAACAAGACAAAAATCACAGTAAAAGAGCTAAATGAAATGGAGATAAGCAATATGCCTGGCAAATAATTCAAAGTAATGATCATAAAGATACTCACTGGACTTGAGAAAAGAGTGGATGAACTCAGTGACAACTTCAACAAAGAGACAGAAAATACATTAAAAAAGAACCAGTCAGAATAATTCAGCAACTGAAATTAAAAAAAAAAAAAATCAGCAACTAGGGGCAACCAACAGAAGATTAGAGGTTGTAAAAGAATGGATCAGTGATATGGAAGACAAAGTAATGGAAAAAAACAAGCTGAAGAGCAAAAAAGAGAATAGGTTAAGGGAACTCAGGGAGATCATTAAGCATATTAATATTCACATTACAGGGATCCCAGAAAGAGAACAGAAAGCGAGAAGGGGTCAAAAAGTTTATTTGAAGAAATAATAGCTGAATACTTCCCTAATCTGGCGAAAGGAAATGAACATCCAGATTCAGGAAGCATAGAGAGTCCTGAGCAAGATAAAACTAAGGTTGTTCCACATAAAGATGCATAAAAATTAAAATGATAAAAAGTAATGATAAAGAGAGAACTTTAAAAGCAGCAAGAGAAAGCAGTTACATATAAGGGAAACCCATATCACCTGATTTTTCAGCAGAACTTGTGCAGACTAGAGGGAGTGGCATGATTTATTCAAAGTGCTGAAAGGAAAAAAAAAAAAACAGCAAAAAAGTTATTTTTCAGAATAAGAGAGATAAAGAATTTCACAAACAAAAGTTAAAGGAGTTCATACCATTAAACCAACCTTATAAGAAATGTTAAAAAGATTCTTTAAGTGGAAAGAAAGCCCATAAATAGAAAAAAATTATGAAAGAAAAAATTTCACTGATAAAAGCAAACATATAGTAAAGGTAGTAGATTAATCATTTATAAAGCCAATATGGAGTTTAAAACACAAAAGTAGTAAAATAAATTATTCTGTAAAAAAAAATCAGGGATATACAAAATTAAAAGGTATAAAATATGGCATCATATATATAAAACATGGAGGGGGAAATAAAAATTTAGTGCTTTCAGAATGTATTCAACTTAACATAGACTTTTAA
The DNA here is from genome assembly GCF_024362965.1 of Panthera pardus. NCBI lineage: Eukaryota > Metazoa > Chordata > Mammalia > Carnivora > Felidae > Panthera > Panthera pardus. The sequence goes on from NW_026526788.1 coordinate 20,143,301, forward strand.
ACACATAAAATGTGATATGTGAATCCAGTGATAATCACAAATCAAAACCCTTAATACACAAAAAATAAAATGAAAGGAATCTAGGCATAACACTAAAGAAAGCCATCAACCTATAGGGAAAAGAGCAAAAGAAGAAGAAAGGATCAAAGAACTACAAAAACAACTAGAAAGTATTAACAAAATGGCAGTAAGTACATACTTATCAATAATTACTTAAAATGTAAATGGACTAAATGCTCCAAATAAAAGATGTAGGGTGACTGAATGGATAAAAAACTAAGACCTCTCTATATGCTGCTTACAAAGTGAAGGAATGGAAAAACATATATCATGCAAATGGAGTGAAAAAAAAGCTCGGGTAGTAATATCAGACGAAATAGACTTTAAAACAAAGACTGTAGGAGGAGATAAAGAAGGGAACTACATAATGATAAAAGGAACAATTTAACTGTAAATATCTATACACCAAACATAGGGGCAGCTAAATACATAAAACAAATATTAACAGACATAAAGGAAAAATTGACAGTAATACAGTAATGGTAGGAGACTCAAACATGCCACTTACATCAAAAGATAGACCATCCAGATAGAAAAATCAACAAGGACACAGTGGCTTTGAATGAAACATTAGACCAGATAGACCTCAAAGATATACACAGAGCATTCCATTCCCAAACAGCAGAATATAAATTCTTTTCAAGCACACACAAAACATTCTCCAGGATAGATCGCATGTTAGATAACAAAACAAGCCTCAATAAATTTAAGAAGATTGAAATCATATCAAGCATCTTTTCTGACTAAAATGATATGAAATTAAAAATCAATTACAAGAAAAAATCTGGAAAAATCACAAATACATGGAGGCTAAATAAAATAACATATTATCAAACAATGAATGGGTCAACCAAGAAATGGAAAAATAAATAAAAAATACATGGAGACAAACAAAAATGATATTATACTGGTCTGTAATCTTTGGGACAGAGCAGAAGCAGTTCTAAGAGGGAAGTTTATAGTGATACAGGCCTATCTCAAGATACAAGAAAAATCTCAAATAAACAGCTTAACATTAAACCGAATGGAGCTAAAACAAAAACAAACAAATCCCAAAGCTAGTATAAGAAAGAAAATAATAAATATTAGAGCAGAAATAAGTGAAATAAACACTAAACAATGGACATGATCAATGAAACCAAGAACTAGTTCTTTGAAAAAAGAAACAAAATTGGTAAAACTTTAGCCAGAGTCATCAAAGAAAAAAGAGAGAGGATGCAAATAAATAAAATCATAAATAAAGCATAAATAACAGCCAACATCATGATTATAAAAGATTATTATGAAAAATTATATGCCAACAAATTGGACAACCTAAAAGAAATGGATAAATTCCTAGAAACATCTAACCTTCCAAATAGAAAATTTGAACAGACTGATTACTAGTAATGAAATTAAATTAGTAATAAACTCCAACAAAAAATATCCAGGATTCTATTTTTATTTTTTTGAGGAATCCCCATACTGTTTTCCACAGTGGTTGCGCTGATTTACATACAAAGCAGCAATACATGAGGGTTTACTTTCCTTCACAGCCTCACCAAAATGTATTATTTCTTGTATTTTGATACTAGCTATTCTGACTGGTGTGAGGTGACATTGTGGTTTTGATTTGCATTCCCCTGATGATGAGTGATACTGAGTATGTTTTCACATGTCTTCTTGGGAAAATCTTTATTCAGTATTTTGGTGTAGTCTCAATAGTTTATTTTTGCATTTGTTTTCCTTTCCTGAGGAGACATATCCATAAATAGGTTATTAAGGTGATGTCTGAGAGATTACTGCCTACTTTTTTTTTTTTTTTTTTTAGGAATTTTATGGTTTTAGATTTCATATGTAGGTCTTTAATCCATTTTAAGTTTATGTTTGTGTATTGTGTGAGAAAATGGTCTGCTTTCATTCTTTTGCATATAGCTGTCCAATTTTCCAGCACCATTTATTGAAAAGACTATACAATGTGGAAAAGACATTTGTGCCTCTTTCATCATAGATTAATTGGCCATATAGGTGTGGATTGGTCAATGTGCCTATTTTTGTACTAGTACCATACTATTTTGATTGCTATAGCTTTGTTGTATGTCTTGAAATCTAGGATTTGGATATCTCTAGCTTTGTTCTTTCTCAAGAATATTTAGGCTATTCCAGGTTTCTTATGGTTTCATACAATTTTAGGATTATTTGTTCTAGTTCTGTGAAAAATGCTTTTGGTATTTTGATAGGGATTGCTTTCAATCTGTAGATTGTGTTGGATAGTATGGGCATTTCGGTTATCATAGCCAGAATGGCTAGTATCAAAAATATAAGAAATAATAAATGTTGGTGAGGATGTGGAGAAAAGGGAACCTGCATGCATTGTTGGTGGGAATGTAAACAGGTGCAACCACTGTAGAAAACAGTATGGAGATTCCTCAAAAAAATAAAAATAGAAATACCACATGATCCAGTAATTTAACTATTGGGCATTTACCAAAAGAAAACAAAAATGCTAATTTGAAAAGATATATGTACCCCTGTTTATTGTGGCATTATTTATAATAGCCTAAATATGATAGTAATCCAAGCGTCTATTGATAGATGAATGGATAAAGAAGATATGGTGTACACACACACACACACACACACACACAGAAACACACAAACACTAGAATATTACTCAGCCATGCAAAGGATGAGATCTTGTCGTTTGCAAGAACCTGGATGGACTTGGAGTATATTGTGCTACATGAAATAAGTCAGACAGAGAAAAACAAATACCATATGGTTTAACTTATAGGTGGAATCTAAAAAACAAAACAAAAGAAAACAAACAAACAAACAAAAACAAACAGACTCAAATACAGAGAACAAAGTGGTGGTTGCCAGAAGGGAGGTGGGTGGGGAAAGGGGTGAAATAGATAAGAGGGATTAAGATGTACAGACTTTCAGTTATAAAATAAATAAGTCACAGAGATGAAAAGTAAAACATAGGTAATATAAGTCAATAATATTATAATAACATTGTATGGTGTCAGATGGTGACTACACTTAATTTGGTGAGCACTGAGTAATGTATAGAGTTGCTGAATTGATATGTTGAGCACCTGAAATACAATATTTTATGTTAATTACAGTTCAATAAAAATTTTTAAAAAATACACAAAACATGGGGAAGGAATAAAAATGTAAAGATTTGGAGTGGGTTCAAATTTAATTTGCTTTCAACTTAAAAGAGACTGTTACATATATAGAATGTTATATGTGAACCACATGGTAACCACAAAGATAAAACTTATAGTAAATACACAAGGGAAAATGAGAAAAAATCAAAATATAAGAGTAAAGAAAGCCATCAAAGCATAAGGAAAGAGAGAGATAAGAAGAAATAGAGAACTTCGAAAACAGCCAGAAAATAATGAACAAAATAGCAATATGTATATTTCCATTAAAAACTATTTTAAATGTAAGTGGATTAAATTTGCCAATCAAAAGACAGTGATTGAATAGATAAAAAACAAAACATGTCTGTATACTGTCTAAAAGAGACTCACTTAGGAAGTAAGGATACACACAGACTAAATGTTAAGGGATGGAAAAATTTTGCATGAAATGGAAAAGAAAGTTGGTGTAACTATACATTGTCTAGCAGAGAGACTTTAAAAGAAAGACTGTAATGAAAGATATAGAAGAGTTCCACATACAGATAAGGAGTCAATCCAGCATGAAGATGTAACATTTATAAATACATATGTAACTATGTACATATAAAGCAACTATGAACAGACCTAAAGGGAAAAACTGAAATTAATACAATAATAATAGAGGACATTTTTTCAATATGTGAAGTTTATTGTCAAATTGGTTTCCATACAACACCAAGTACTCATCCCAAAAGGTGCCCTCCTCAATACCCATCACCCACCCTCCCCTCCCTCCCACCCCCATCAACCCTCAGTTTGTTCTCAGTTTTTAACAGTCTCTTATGCTTTGGCTCTCTCCCACTCTAACCTTCTTTTATTTTTCCTTCCCCTCCCCTATGGGTTTCTGTTAAGTTTCTCAGGATCCACATAAGAGTGAAAACATACGGTATCTGTCTTTCTCTGTATGGCTTATTTCACTTAGCATCACACTCTCCAGTTCCATCCACGTTGCTACAAAGGGCCATATTTCATTCTTTCTCATTGCCACGTAGTACTCCATTGTGTATATAAACCACCATTTCTTTATCCATTCATCAGTTGATGGACATTCAGGCTCTTTCCATAATTTGGCTATTGTTGAGAGTGCTGCTATAAACATTGGGGTACAAGTGCCCCTATGCATCAGTACTCCTGTATCCCTTGGGTAAATTCCTAGCAGTGCTATTGCTGGGTCATAGGGTAGGTCTATTTTTAATTTTCTGAGGAAACTCCACACTGCTTTCCAGACCGGCTGCACCAATTTGCATTCCCACCAACAGTGCAAGAGGGTTCCCGTTTCTCCACATCCTCTCCAGCATCTATAGTCTCCTGATTTGTTCATTTTGGCCACTCTGACTGGCGTGAGGTGATATCTGAGTGTGGTTTTGATTTGTATTTCTCTGATGAGGAGTGACGTTGAACATCTTTTCACGTGCCTGTTGGCCATCCGGATGTCTTCTTTAGAGAAGTATCTATTCATGTTTTCTGCCCATTTCTTCACTGGGTTATTTGTTTTTTGGGTGTGGAGTTTGGTGAGCTCTTTATAGATTTTGGATACTAGCCTTTTGTCCGATATGTCATTTGCAAATATCTTTTCCCATTCCGTTGGTTGCCTTTTAGTTTTGTTGGTTGTTTCCTTTGCTGTGCAGAAGCTTTTTATCTTCATAAGGTCCCAGTAGTTCATTTTTGCTTTTAATTCCCTTGCCTTTGGGGATGTGTCGAGTAAGAGATTGCTACGGCTGAGGTCAGAGAGGTCTTTTCCTGCTTTCTCCTCTAGGGTTTTGATGGTTTCCTGTCTCACATTCAGGTCCGTTATCCATTTTGAGTTTATTTTTGTGAATGGTGTGAGAAAGTGGTCTAGTTGCAACCTTCTGCATGTTGCTGTCCAGTTCTCCCAGCACCATTTGTTAAAGAGACTGTCTTTTTTCCATTGGATGTTCTTTCCTGCTTTGTCAAAGATGACTTGCCCATACGTTTGTGGGTCTAGTTCTGGGGTTTCTATTCTATTCCATTGGTCTATGTGTCTGTTTTTGTGCCAATACCATGCTGTCTTGATGATGACAGCTTTGTAGTCGAGGCTAAAGTCTGGGATTGTGATGCCTCCTGCTTTGGTCTTCTTCTTCAAAATTATTTTGGCTATTCGGGGCCTTTTGTGGTTCCATATGAATTTTAGGATGGCTTGTTCTAGTTTCGAGAAGAATGCTGGTACAATTTTGGTTGGGATTGCATTGAATGTGTAGATAGCTTTGGGTAGTGTTGACATTTTGACAATATTTATTCTTCCAATCCATGAGCAGGGAATGTCTTTCCATTTATTTATATCTTCTTCAATTACCTTCATAAGCTTTCTATAGTTTTTTGCATACAGAACTTTTACATCTTTGGTTAGGTTTATTCCTAGGTATTTTATGCTTCTTGGTGCAATTGTGAATGGGATTAGTTTCTTTATTTGTCTTTCTGTTGCTTCATTGTTAGTGTATAAGAATGCAACTGATTTCTGTACATTGATTTTGTATCCTGCAACTTTGCTGAATTCATGTATCAGTTCTAGAAGACTTTTGGTGGGGTCTATCAGATTTTCCATGCATAATATCATGTCATCAATTGTAGGGGACTTTAACACCCCGCTTACAACAATGGATAGATCATCTACACATGGTCAATAAAGAAACAAGGGCCCTGAATGGTACATTGGATCATATGGACTTGACAGATATATTTAGAACTCTGCATCACAAATCAACAGAATGTACTTTCTTCTTGAGTGCACATGGAACATTCTCCAAGATAGATCACATACTGGGTCACAAAACAGCCCTTCATAAGTATACAAGAATTGAAATCATACCATGCATACTTCCAGACCACAATGCTATGACGCTTGAAATCAACCACAGGAAAAGTCTGGAAAACCTCCAAAAGCATGGAGGTTAAAGAACACCCTACTAAAGTATGAATGGGTCAACAAGGCAATTAGAGAAGAAATTAACAAATATATGGAAACAAATGAAAATGAAAATACAACAATCCAAATGCTTTGGGATGCAGCTAAGGCAGTCATGAAGGAAAATACATTGCAATCCAGGCCTATCTCCAGAAACAAGAAAAATCCCAAATACAAAATCTAACAGCACACCTAAAGGAAATAGAAGCAGAAGAGCAAAGACAGCCTAAATCCAGCAGAAGAAGAGAAATAACAAAGATCAGAGCAGAAATAAACAATATAGAATCTAAAAATCTGTAGAACATATCAACAAAACCAAGAGTTGGTTTTTTGAAAAAATAAACAAAATTGATAAACCTCTAGCCAGGCTTCTCAAAAAGAAAAGGGAGATGACCCAAATAGATAAAATCATGAATGAAAATGGAATTATTACAACCAATCCCTCAGAGATACAAGCAATTATCAGGGAATACTATGAAAAATTATATGCCAACAAATTGGACAACCTGGAAGAAATGGACAACTTCCTAAGCACCCACACACTTCCAAAACTCAAACAGGAAGAAATAGAAAGCTTGAACAGACCCATCACCAGCGAAGAAATTGAATCGGTTATCAAAAATCTCCCAACAAATAAGAGTCCAGGACCAGATGGCTTCCCAGGGGAGTTCTACCAGATGTTTAAAGCAGAGATAATACCTATCCTCCTCAAGCTATTCCAAAAACTAGAAAGGGAAGGAAAACTTCCAGACTCATTTTATGAAGCCAGTATTACTTTGATTCCTAAACCAGAGACCCAGTAAAAAAAAGAGAACTACAGGCCAATATCCCTGATGAATATGGATGCAAAAATTCTCAATAAGATACTAGCAAATCGAATTCAACAGCATATAAAAAGAATTATTCACCATGATCAAGTGGGATTCATTCCTGGGATGCAGGGCTGGTTCAACATTTGCAAATCAATAAATGTAATACATCATATTAATAAAAGAAAAGAGAAGAACCATATGATCCTGTCAATCGATGCAGAAAAGGCCTTTGACAAAATTCAGCAGCCTTTCCTAATAAAAACCCTCGAGAAAGTCGGGATAGAAGGAACATACTTAAACATCATAAAAGCCATTTATGAAAAGCCCACAGCTAATATCATCCTCAATGGGGAAAAACTGAGAGCTTTTTCCCTGAGATCAGGAACACGACAGGGATGTCCACTCTCACCGCTGTTGTTTAACATAGTGTTGGAAGTTCTAGCATCAGCAATCAGGCACCAAAAGAAATCAAAGGCATCAAAATTGGCAAAGATGAAGTTAAGCTTTCACTTTTTGCAGATGACCTGATATTATACATGGAAAATCCGATAGACTCCATCAGAAGTCTGCTAGAACTGATACATGAGTTTAGCAAAGTTGCAGGATACAAAATCAGCGTACAGAAATCAGTTGCATTCTTATACACTAACAATGAAGCAACAGAAAGACAAATAAAGAAACTAATCCCATTCACAATTGCACCAAGAAGCATAAAATACCTAGGAATAAACCTAACCAAAGATGTAAAAGTTCTGTATGCAAAAAACTATAGAAAGCTTATGAAGGTAATTGAAGAAGATATAAATAAATGGAAAGACATTCCCTGCTCATGGATTGGAAGAATAAATATTGTCAAAATGTCAACACTACCCAAAGCTATCTACACATTCAATGCAATCCCAACCAAAATTGCACCAGCATTCTTCTCGAAACTAGAACAAGCCATCCTAAAATTCATATGGAACCACAAAAGGCCCCGAATAGCCAAAATAATTTTGAAGAAGAAGACCAAAGCAGGAGGCATCACAATCCCAGACTTTAGCCTCGACTACAAAGCTGTCATCATCAAGACAGCATGGTATTGGCACAAAAACAGACACATAGACCAATGGAATAGAATAGAAACCCCAGAACTAGACCCACAAACGTATGGGCAAGTCATCTTTGACAAAGCAGGAAAGAACATCCAATGGAAAAAAGACAGTCTCTTTAACAAATGGTGCTGGGAGAACTGGACAGCAACATGCAGAAGGTTGCAACTAGACCACTTTCTCACACCATTCACAAAAATAAACTCAAAATGGATAACGGACCTGAATGTGAGACAGGAAACCATCAAAACCCTAGAGGAGAAAGCAGGAAAAGACCTCTCTGACCTCAGCCGTAGCAATCTCTTACTCGACACATCCCCAAAGGCAAGGGAATTAAAAGCAAAAATGAACTACTGGGACCTTATGAAGATAAAAAGCTTCTGCACAGCAAAGGAAACAACCAACAAAACTAAAAGGCAACCAACGGAATGGGAAAAGATATTTGCAAATGACATATCGGACAAAAGGCTAGTATCCAAAATCTATAAAGAGCTCACCAAACTCCACACCCAAAAAACAAATAACCCAGTGAAGAAATGGGCAGAAAACATGAATAGATACTTCTCTAAAGAAGACATCCGGATGGCCAACAGGCACGTGAAAAGATGTTCAACGTCACTCCTCATCAGAGAAATACAAATCAAAACCACACTCAGATATCACCTCACGCCAGTCAGAGTGGCCAAAATGAACAAATCAGGAGACTATAGATGCTGGAGAGGATGTGGAGAAACGGGAACCCTCTTGCACTGTTGGTGGGAATGCAAATTGGTGCAGCCGGTCTGGAAAGCAGTGTGGAGTTTCCTCAGAAAATTAAAAATAGACCTACCCTATGACCCAGCAATAGCACTGCTAGGAATTTACCCAAGGGATACAGGAGTACTGATGCATAGGGGCACTTGTACCCCAATGTTTATAGCAGCACTCTCAACAATAGCCAAATTATGGAAAGAGCCTAAATGTCCTTCAACTGATGAATGGATAAAGAAATGGTGGTTTATATACACAATGGAATACTACGTGGCAATGAGAAAGAATGAAATATGGCCCTTTGTAGCAACGTGGATGGAACTGGAGAGTGTGATGCTAAGTGAAATAAGCCATACAGAGAAAGACAGATACCGTATGTTTTCACTCTTATGTGGATCCTGAGAAACTTAACAGAAACCCATAGGGGAGGGGAAGGAAAAAAAAAAGAGGTTAGAGTGGGAGAAAGCCAAAGCATAAGAGACTGCTAAAAACTGAGAACAAACTGAGGGTTGATGGAGGGTGGGAGGGAGGGGAGGGTGGGTGATGGGAATTGAGGAGGGTAACTTTTGGGATGAGCGCTGGGTGTTGTATGGAAACTAATTTGACAATAAATTTCATATATTGAAAAAAAAATAAAGTCCCCTGCAATTACCACATTCTTATCAATAAGGTTGCTTATGTTTGTGAGTAATTGTTTTATATATTTGGGGGCTCCTGTATTTGGCACATAGACATTTATAATTGTTAGCTCTTCCTGATGGATAGACCCTGTGATTATTATATAATGCCTTTCTTCATCTCTTGTTACAGCCTTTAATTTAAAGTCTAGTTTGTCTGATATAAGTATGGCTACTCCAGCTTTCTTTTGACTTCCAGTGGCATGATAAGTAGTTCTCCATCCCCTCATCTCAATCTGAAGGTGTCCTCAGGTCTAAAATGAGTCTCTTGTAGACAGCAAATAGATGGGTCCTGTTTTTTTATCCATTCTGATACCCTATGTCCTTGGTTGGCACATTTAGTCCATTTACATTCAGTGTTATTATAGAAAGATATGGGTTTAGAGTCATTGTGATGTTCGTAGGTTTCATGCTTGTAGCGATGTCTCTGGTACTTTGTCTCACAGGATCCCCTTTAGGATCTCTTGTAGGGCTGGTTTAGTGGTGACGAATTCCTTCAGTTTTTGCTTGTTTGGGAAGACCTTTATGTCTCCTTCTATTCTAAATGACAGACTTGCTGGATAAAGGATTCCTGGCTGCATATTTTTTCTGTTCATCACATTGAAGATCTCCTGCCATTCCTTTCTGGCCTGCCAAGTTTCAGTAGAGAGATTGGTCACGAGTCTTATAGGTCTCCCTTTATATGTTAGAGCACATTTATCTCTAGTTGCTTTCAGAATTTTCTCTTTATCCTTGTATTTTGCCTGTTTCACTATGATATGTCATGCAGAAGATGGATTGAAGTTACATCTGAAGGGAGTTCTCTGTGCCTCCTGGATTTCAATGCCTTTTTCCTTGCCCAGATCTGGGAAGTTCTCAGCTATTATTTCTTCAAGTACACCTTCAGCACCTTTCCCTCTCTCTTCCTCCTCTGGAATACCAATTATGTGTATATTATTTCTCTTTAGTGCATCACTTAGTTCTCTAATTTTCTCCTCATACTCCTGGATTATTTTTATCTTTCTTTTTCTCAGCTTCTTCTTTTTCCATAATTTTATCTTCTAGTTCACCTATTCTCTCCTCTGCCTCTTCAATCTGAGCCGTAGTTGTCTCCATTTTATTTTGCAACTTGTTGATAGAATTTTTTAGCTCCTCCTAGCTGTTCCTTAGTCCCTTGATCTCTGTAGCAATAGATTCTCTGCTGTCCTCTATACTGTTTTCAAGCCCAGCGATTAATTTTATGACTATTATTCTAAATTCACTTTCTGTTATATTGTTTAAATCACTTTTGATCCGTTCGTTAGCTGTCGTTATTTCCTGGGCATTTTTCTGAGGGGAATTCTTCCGTTTCGTCATTTTGGATAGTCCCTGGAGTGGTGCAGGACTGCGGGCACTTCCTCTGTGCTGTCTTGAATAACTTGTGTTGGTGGGCGGGGCCTCAGTCAGACTGGTGTGTGCCTTCTCTTCCCCTCTCCTAGGGGTGGGATTCACTGTGGGGTGGCGTGGCCTGTCTGGGCTACTTGCACACTGCCAGGCTTGTGGTGCTGGGGATCTGGTGTATTAGCTGGGGTGGATCGGCAAGGTGCACAGGGGCAGGAGGGGCAGGCTCAGCTCGCTTTTCCTTTGGAGATCCACTTCAGGAGGGGCCCTGCGGCACCAGGAGGGAGTCAGACCTGCCGGAGGGATGGATCCGCAGAAGCACAGCTTTGGGTGTTTGCGCAGTGCAAGCAAGTTCCCTGGCAGGAACTGGTTCCCTTTGGGATTTTGGCTGGGGATAGGCGAGGGAGATGGCGCTGGCGAGCACCTTTGTTCCCTACCAAGCTGAACTGTGTCATCAGGGGCTCAACAACTCTCCCTCCTGTTGACCTCCACCCCTCCTGTTCTCTAAGCAGAGCTGTTAGCTTATAACCTTCCAGATGTCAAGTCCCGCTTGCTGTTGGAACACACTCCATCTGGCCCCTCCGCTTTTGCAAGCCAGACTCAGGGGCTCTGCTTGGCCGGTGGGCCGCCCCTCTGCCCTGGCTCCCTCCCGCCAGTCCATGGAGCGCGCACCGCCTCTCCGCCCTTCCTACCCTCTTCCGTGGGCCTCTCGTCTGCGCTTGGCCCTGGAGACTCTGTTCTGCTAGTCTTCTGGCAGTTTTTGGGTTAGTTAGGCAGGTGTACGTGGAATGTAAGTGATCAGCAGGATGCGCAGTGAGCCTAGCGTCCTCCTATGCTGCCATATTCCCAGGATCCTCCCCAATAATAGAGGATTTTAACGCTTCACTTATAACAATGTATAGACCATCCAAACAGAAAATCAGTAAGGCAATATTGGTCTTAAACAACATATTAGACTGGATGGACTTAATACATATATACAGAAGATTTGCTCCCAAAGAGCAGAATACACATACTTCTCAACTGCACACAGAACATTTATCAGGCTAGTTCAAATGTTGAGTCATAAAACAAGTTTCTATAATTCAAGAAGATTGAAATTATATCAAGCATCTTCTCCAACAAAAATGGATTTGAAACAAGGAATCAATTACATTAAGAAAACTGGAAAAACCACAAAACAAACAGGGTACTCAAAAATACTTCAATAGGCCACTGAAGAAATGAGAGGGAATAAAAAAATACATGAAATGAAAACAAATATAATAGACCAAAATCTATGGGATATAGCAAAATTGTTTCTAAGAGGGATATTAATAGTAACACAGATTACTTCAAGAAACAAAAATCTCAAATATACAATTTACTTTTGTACCTAAAGGAATAGAGAAAAGAAGAACAAACACACAGCTTGTAGAAGGAAGTAAATAATAAAGATTAGAGTGGAAACAAATGAAATAGAGGCTAAAGGACAATAGGAAAAAAAATCAGTAGAACTAAGAGCTACTTCTTTTGAAAATCTAAATAAAATTGAGAAAAGTTTAGCCAGACTCATTAAGAAAAAAGAGAGAGAGGACTCAAATAAATATCAGAAATAATAGAGGACTAGTTACAACTGATATCACAGAAGTACAAAAGATCATAAAAGACTACTATGAAAAATTATATGCTAATGAAGTGGGCAATCTAGCAGAAATTGATAAATTCCTAGAAACCTACAATCTTCCAAGACTGAATCAGGAAGAAATAGAAAATCTAACTAGAGCAATTACTAGTAAGGAGATTGAACCAATAAGTTAATAATTAACAACAACAACAACAACAACCTCCCAAAAAACAGAAGTCAAGAACTAGACAGCTTCACTGGTGAATTTTTATAAATGTTCAAAGAAGATTTAATACCTACTCTTCTCAAAGTCACTCAAACAATTGAAGAGGAGAGAATGCTTCCAAAAATATTTTACAAGGTCAGTATTATCCTGATAACCAAACCAGACAAGAACACCACAGAAAAGGAAATTTACAGGCCAATATCCTTGAAAATAGATGAAAAAATCCTGAACAAAATATTAGCAACCCAAATTTAACAAATATTTAAAGGATCATGTACCACAATCAAATGGGATTCTTTTCAGGGGTACAAGGATGGTTTGACACCCTCAAATTAATGTGACACATCACTTTAACAAAATGAAGAATAAAAATCATATGATCATTTGAATAAAGAAAGAGCATTCTATGAAATTCAATGTCCACTTATGATGAAGACTCTCAACAAAGTAGATATAGAGGGAATGCTGCTCTCCATAATAAAAGTCATATATGAAAAACCCACAGATAACTCATAGTCAATGGAGAAAAGATGAAAGCTTTTCTTGTGAGATCAGGAATAAGACAAAGATGTCCACTCTTGGAAAAACTGGACAGCTACATGCAAAAGAATGAACCTGGACCATTGTCTTACACCATACACAAAAATTAATCTAACATAGAATAAAAATTTGAAACTAAGGCCTGAAACCATAAAATTCCCAGAAGGAAACATCTGCAGCAAGCTCTTTGAAATAGGTCTTGGTGATAATTTCTGAATCTGACTCCAAAAGCAAAAGCAGCACAAGCAAAAATTAAGTGAGTGTTTATCAAACTAAAAAGCTTCTGCACAGAAAAGAGACTATCAGCAAAAGGAAAAGGTAACCTGCCAAATGGGAGGTTGTAAATTATTTATCTGATAAAAGGTTAATATCCATAATATATAAAAAAACTCATATAACTCCATAGCAAAAAAAAAAAAAACCCACAAACCCACAAAACATCCAAAACAATATGATTAAAAATGGGCAGAATATATGAATAGACATTTTTTCTTTTTTAAATTTTTGAAAACATTTCTTTATTTTTGAAAGACAGAGAGAGGCAGAGCATGAGTGGGGGAGGGGCAGAGAGAGAGGGAGACACAAAATCTGAAGCAGGATCCAGGCTCTGAGCTGTCAGCACAGAGCCGGATGTGGAGCTTGAACCCATGAACAGTGAGATCACGACCCAAGTCAAAGTCATGATGTTTAACCCACTGAGCCACTCAGGTGCCCCTGAATAGCCATTTTTGTAAAGGAAACATACAGATGGCCAATGGGCACACAAATGCATCATTAATTATCAGGGAAATACAAATCAAAACCACAATGAAATATCGCTTTGCATCTGTTAGAATGGCTATTACCAAAAAGATGAGTGTTGGTGAGGATGTGAAGAAAATTGGTTCAGTCACTAAGGAAAACAGTATAGAGTTTCCTCAAAATATTGAAAAGAGAACTACCATACAATTCAGCAATTCCACTTCTGGGAGTTTATCCAAAGAAAATTAAAACATTATGTTGAAAAAAACATAGCACCCCCCCCCCCCCCCATATTTATTGCAGTGTTATTTACAATAGCCAAGACACGGAAGCAACTTAAGTGTCCACAGAAGGATGAATGGATTAAAAAATGTGGTGTGTGTACAGAATGGAATATTATTTAGCCATAAAAAGAATGAAATCTTCCCATTTGCAACAAATGGATGGACCTTGAGGACATTATGCTAAATGAAATGAGCCAGATAAAGACAAATACTTTATGATTTTACTTATAAGTGGAATCTCAAAAAAACAAAAACAAAAACAAAAGCAAACAAACCCCAAAACAAAAAAATGAACTCATAGAGAATATATCATTTGTTGGCAGAAGTAGTAGTGGGGGATGGAAGGTTGGAGAAATGGGTGAACATGGGAAAATGCTGCAAACTTCCAGTTATAAAATAAAAACATCCTGGAGATATAATGTATGGAATAATGATTATAGTTAATAATACTGAATTGTATATTTGAAAGTTGCTAAGAGTACATCTTAAAAGTTCTTATCAACAGGAAAAAAATGTGTAACTGTGTGGTGATGAATGTTAACTAGACTTGTGATCATTTTGCAATATATACCAACATTGAATCAATTTGTTGCATTTGAAACTAATGTGGTGTTATATGTAAATTATATCTCAATAAGAGAGGAACATCTTTAGGATAGGTTTAATTTGGAGAAATTATTAATAAACAAATGGTACAGGAAAGATGAGAAGACAGGGAAAAAATGGATATTATCTAGGACACTTCTTAAATATAGGAGTATAATAGTTGTTTTCTGTTTTGGGTTGACAAATAGCTTCCAGTCCTGAATGGTTTTATCAGTAGATCAGTAGTAGAGAATTAATTTAGGTTGCATATAGAGATTAGTTTTTTTTAAGTTTGTTTATTTATTTTGAGAGAGAGAGAGAGGGAGACAGGGTGGGTGGGGGAGGGGCAGAGACAGAGGGAGAGAGAGAATCCCAAGCAGGCTCTGTGCTGTCAGCACAGAGCCTGATGCAGGGCTTGAACTCATGAAATCATGAGATCATGACCTGAGCTGAAACCAAGAGTCAGACATTTAACCGACTGAGCCACCTAGGTGCCCTAAGATTAGATTTTTTTGAGGAGGATCAAAAAAAATTTAATATTACAAAGAGCAATTAAATAAAACTATTTCATAACACATAATTAACAATGTTTTATCATATTTGCTTTTCTAAGAGAAATTAAATATCAGTAAAACAAAAGGCTTTATGTATGTCACTGTTCTTATTTGTAAACAACAGAACCTACTCTATTAAGTTTAAGCAGAAAGGGTTTTTTAAAAAAGGTAACAAAGATAGTACATACAATCTTGAAGAGGGAAGAGAACCAGGTTTGGATGCTACGCAGCCAGGATTAATGAAGCTAGAAGGCCTGACCAATCATACTGTGGGTCTCTTGTAGCAGAAGCAGCACTGCTGTTGCCACCCATTACTCAGCACCTACAGTGCTAAGGTTTGAAAGCTAAAACTATGCCACAATGCTTCAGAAGAATCAGGTGCTTTACCTCTCATGCACGTGCCTGGGCAGAACCACCATCTCACATTGCTCACTTCCCTCTTGCAATTACAGGAGGTCTCTGCTTGGCAGAACCTGGGCCCTGTAAGGAATCCCAGGTGCAAGACAAACCAGAAAGGGAGGGCATGAGTAGGGAACAGCCAATCAACAGTGTTTTCTCCAGTCCCTTGACTACTACTTCTGGCCCCTTTTCCCTGTAACCTTTCCCACCTCCAGAAGTAACCAATGTACATATTTATCTGTAAACAACATACATTTTAAATTTATATACATTGCGTTTTCTTGACATGTTTCTATAAGCTGATTTTTCTTTTTCACATATTTGAGACCTATTCATTTGGATATATTGTTGATTGGTACTTTCCATCTGAATATATACCATTTTCTTTTCATTCACTTTCGATAGATATTTAGTTTGTTTTTTTTTTTTTTGCTTTTATAAAGACTAGTAAAATTAATATCACTATACACATTTCCTTAGGCATATTTATTCAAATTACTCTAAGATAGAGTTTTTTTTTTAAGTCCCCAGAGGTAAAATCACCTGGGGCCACTTATTACAAATATAGCTTCCCAGGCTCCTCTAGGAGTCAAGAGCAAGCTGGAAACCTGAAGAACTCAAAACAAAATAACTGAAACAAGTTTAATTACAAGAGACTAGGTCATGGTTGGGAAAACTTTTCTGTAAAAGGGCCAAATGGCAAATATTTTAAGCTTTGTGGGTCACATGTAGTCTGTTGCATATTCATCTTTCTTTTTTACAACTGAAAACCATTCTGAACTTAAGGGGTATACAAAATAGGCTAGTAGTTCACTGACTCCTGGTTTGGTGAAGAAAGGAACAGTACAGTCAATTGCAGCTAGTAGCAACAGAACTTTTACTTACTCAGACCTGAAGGATGAGAGAGGTTACTAGGACTTGAAAGGAGAAAGGATGTTCTTTAGAGTCAGGTGCACTGCTTGAAGGAGACTGTGAGAGAGCCAGCCTACAGAGACCCTTCAGAAAGTAATTAAATATATAACCCCACTCCTCTGAGTTCCTGCCAAGGCTCCCCATTTGGCCAAGCCAACCCTGAAGCCAAGGGAAATGGAGTTCTGTTGTTATCATGGAGTCCAGTCTTCTGGGACAGGGAGTAGGGTTTGTGAGGTAGGGAGTGGCTTTGGATGAGTGAAAAGAAGGTACCTAGGAGGATTCTGTTAGAGATTCTGAGGACACCTGAGATAGAACCTGAGATCTTGTGCTTTTAACAATAACCCAGCTGATGCTGACCAAAGCTTGAGAAACATTGTTTAAGGGTATACAACTGGAAGTGAAATTTCTAGATCACAGTATATGTGAATTATCCATTTTAGAGTGAAATTTCCAATTAAACTACACTAGTAGTATACTGGTGTATAATTAATTTCCCCTTCAATCTGACCCAATACTCAACTTTTCCATTTATACTAATTTAACGGGTTAAAAAAGTAAAAAATAAAATTAAAGTAACATTTTTAAAGTAGCGTAATTAAAGTAACATTTAGCTGATTGCCAGTGAAGATGAACATATTTTCATATATTTGTCATTCTAATATATGCCCCTTTTTGAACTTATATTCTTTGCCCATTTTTGTGCTGTATTATTTTTGTTGTCTTTATTGATTGGTCAGAATATATATATATATATATATATATATATATATATGTATACACACACACACACACACACACAAATGTCTAATATCTACTACAAACACCTTTTTCTAATCTGTGGCTTATTTTCTTAATTCTGTATGTCTTTTGCCGTATAGGATTTGAAAACTTTCATGTACTAGGGCACCTGGGTGGCTCAGTTGGTTAAGTGTCCAGCTTCTGCTTGGATCATGATCTCACGGTTTGTGAGTTTGAGTCCCGCATGGGGCTCTATGCTGACAGCTCTGAGCCTGGAGCCTGCTTCAGATTCTGTGTCTCCCTCTCTCTCTGCCCCTCCTCCATGCATGCTCTCTCTCCTAAAAACTAAATAAAAACATTTTTAAAAAAGAAAACTTTTGTATAATAAAGATTTTTAAAAATGTTTTTATTTATTTTTGAGACAGAGAGAGACAGAGCATGAACGGGGGAGGGTCAGAGAGAGAGAGGGAGACACAGAATTTGAAGCAGGCTCCAGGCTCTGAACTGTCAGCACAGAGCCCAACGCAGGGCTCAAACTCACAGACTGTGAGATTATGACCTGAGCCAAAGTCGGAAGCTCAACCGACTGAGCCTCCCAGGTGCCCCTGTATAATAAAATTTTTAATCTTTTAAAAATTTTATGTGCTTTATGACTTGTTATGACTTTCCCATCTACAGTTCATTAATGTGTTTCACTACTTTATTATAAAAATGTTATAGTTTTGTTTTTCATATTTAATGTACCTGGTATTTGGAATTTTTGCCAAACATAAGAATATACTAAAATACATATAAAATTATGCTGAATTACAGTATAGATAGATTAGTATTCCTTGGATTTAAGATTTATTAAAGGGCTTACATTTTTGTCTAGGACAACATGAACAAATTATTAGACAGTAGATGTCTGAAAATACCAAGTAAGATAATTTTGAAAGAAAGGAGATATTCGGCTTTGGCAGTCTTTAGCTAAAATAAAGAGTATTGCACTAAAGTCAAAGGAAGTAAAAGCAATTTAGTCTTGTTACTACTAATGAAAAAAAATTTCTCAATGTTATGTTATCATGTATTGTAAGAACAATCTAATATAAAAGTGTTCTAGTTCAGTCATTTGGCTAATAGCTTGTTATTTCTGTTAAAATTATGGAAAGGGGGAAGGGGGATGTTTTTACAGATAGATAATGATAGTAAGAGACTTTTGGAATCTTGCCAAAATGGTGGCCAGAACCGACTGAACCACCTAGGTGTCCCACAGAGGTCATTGTTATAAGCACATTAATCTCATTCATGAGTTCCACTCTTGTGACCTAATAACTTCCCAAAGGCCCCACCTCTGTATCCCAGCACAGTGGGGATTAGGTTTCAGCATATGAATTCTGGGGAGACACATTCAGTCTATACCACTCCCACCCTGAAAAGCCATGCCAGAGAAGCCTTTCACTTACCCTTAACAAAGTCCTCTGGGACAAGTCCTCATTATTAATTTATTAAGCAAAAAGTTAAAGCTGAAGGATTATTCTTTAAAAAAAATTGATTAATCAGCTGGAGGAGAATTTTTAGAGTAGATGCTTTGGCCTAAAATTAAAGCAGAGCAAAACTTAAGGTAATTCAGACCTACCTGTCAGAAACTGTATTTTTTATTTTTAAGGTCAATCCTTTCAAGAGTAAAATATTTTTAGTTGTTTTACCACAGAGTAAAGTGCTCTTTGTTTTGGCAGTTTTGGGGTTCATGGTTTGCCTGATTTCTCCATTCCTGTTGATATGTCCCACTCACGTAAAGCTCACAATGGGTCAATCTTTCATTTCACAAACAGGTCTTGAATAGTCAATACCAGAAAATCTAAAAACCAGGAACTGTCTAAAGCGACTACTTCAGGGAGACATGGATTTGAAGATGAAAAGAGAGGGAGATTTTAGATTCTTCTGCATGGTTTGAGTTTTTTAAACCACATCAAGGTATTACTTTAATTAAAAATTAAACCTAGTTTAATAAAAATATTGTTTGTATTATACAAATGATATTAGTTAACACCTGCCTATGTTCAATTTTTAACTAAGAAATTATATTCATTTGGGCTCAGATATTCAGGAATCTCCGAATCTCGTTCCTGACCAATGACTCTTCCCCTAGGGTCCACACGTATGAAATACGCACTCAGGAGGCAAAACAGAAAGCAAAATAGCAGTTTAGTTTTATCTGTGGTTTTATTTGAGAAACATGCTGAATACGGTGACACTAGTTATTTGGGCTTGACACATTTGGTAGGCACTTTCTTTCTAAATAAGTAGGGAGTCAGCCAAGCAGGCTGTGACACAGACTTCATCTGTTTTTCCCTGCCTATGCCAAATTCAGATCATACACGCAGATGGAATAGAGAAGTCCAATCCCAAGCACACCTGTCATCACCAGAGAATTTGAAGCCTTAGAGACAGAGCCCAACAGAAATAATTCCCTTCCTACCAAAATGATGCAGGGAGGGAAAGTTTACCAGTAATAGTGAGTTGCCTGTAACTCCTCCACTTTGAAGCCATCCCTAGCCCTTCCTGTTTCAGTCACATGGAAGCAAACAGCAGCGAGAGAAAGGCAAAATATCCCACCCATGTGTGCTGACCTATTAACCCAATGGTTCTCAGCCTGGCTATACATTGAAATAGTCTGGGAAACTTTAAGACTTTTAAGGCCTGAGATGCATCTCCAGAAAATTGATTTAATTGTTCTCAGGTATATTGGATATTAGGCATTTGAAAATTTCCCTAGCTGGGATATGAATTAATAATTCTGAAACTATTTCTTCTGTATACTAGAATCAAAAAATAAGTAAATGAATGGTGGCTGGTGAGAGTCAGTTTTCTCAGTCAGAGAGGGAAATTATAGATAAGCAAGAAGCGAAAGCTAGAATAAACTTTGTGTGCTAGAGTTGGAGACATCAGTATGAACTCAAGTTTAGCTACACACACAGAGATAAATAGAATTACAGACAGGTGTTGATACATAGGCTAATATGCAAATATATATTACCTAGCTCTGTCTGTTGAAAGCAATGATATTCCAATAGCAATGACTGTCCATTCCTAGATCCTAGATCATGGTTTCTAATTACCATTCCTCAATTAAAGTAAGAAGGTCTCCTTGGAGAAATGTCTGGTCCTGGGGAAAAGGCAGGGAAAATACAAAATAAGCTTGAGGCATCTTATACTACCAGGTAATAAAGCAGTGTTCAAAAAAAAAATGATGGGGTCATGTCAAAAGAACATAGGCACCAATCTGAAAGAATTCCCAGTAGCTGAAGCTGGAAATGTTTGAGCAATAAAATAAATAACATAGTATTGGATTGTAAACCAAAGTATAAAATGATCAGGCATGAATCCATATTGATATAATTAAATGACTTAGTTAATAAATAGGGAGAAAGAGACAGATCTTTCTTACAGCATATTTCTAAGTAATTTATATAGATACTTCTCCTTTCACAAGGTGGAGCTTAATTTTTCCCTCACCTGCCTGAGGATGAGCAGACTTTGTGACTTGCTTCCAATTAATAAAATAGGGAAAGGAAAAAACAATAACTTTATGGTACAGGAATCTGAAAAACATGAACCAAGTGATGAAGGTTAACACTGCCTGTAATGTCTTGTGACTATCATGGATCCTCTGATGTGGTAAGAAGGACATTTCATCTCTGTGGCACACTCTCCACAAATCTATATACCAGTCTAAGTATGAGAAAATATCAGATACCTAAATTGAAGGACATTCTACAAAATACCTACTAGCACTCCTCAAGGTTGTCAAGAAAAACAAGGAAAGACTGAGAAACAGTTACAGACCAGAGGATATTGGGAGACATAATATTTTAGTGCAATCTGGTGTCCTGAATTAGATCTTGGAAGAGAAAAAGGATGTAATTGAAAATCTGATGAAATCTGAAAGAAGTTTGGATGATAGTTAACAGTAATGTACTGATGTTGGTTTCATAGTTTTGACAAATGTATCACAATATTGTAAGATGATAATATGACAGGAAACTGAAACCAGATCAGAGGCAGAACTCTTTGCATTATCTCTGAAGCTTTTCTGTAAATCTAAAATTATCTGAAAACAAAATGCTATTAAAACAACAACAGCAACAACAACAAAAATGACAACAAAACAAGCAGGTAAAGTATTGGCCAGGAACGCTAAGGACAGGAGTAGACATGTACACAATGATCTTTTATAAAATAAAGCTCTGATAATGTAGTAAAAACAAATTCTCCAGATGATTCTAATTGCAACCAAATTTGAGAACCACTATTTTAACTCCTTTTAAAGCTTTGTCACTAGGCTATGTGACTGAATTGGAGTCTTTGATTTTGACCAAAGATTCCTTCTCCTATTGAAGGGGAAAGTGGAAGAGGCTTGAGGAAGTGAGAACAAGGTCTTTGAACTATTTACCATACAGACCAGTGATCTATATCAGGGCTGCAAAGGAACATTGAGGATTGTGGATATTCAATTTTTCTTATTTTTCACTAAATAGGCTTTACGGGCATATTTAGAGAAACATAGGAGAATTTAGGATTAAATCAGGACTGGTGTATAGTGGGAACCACTGTTGATAGATAAGAGGTGCTCATTTCTACTATTTAAGTAGTTTCCAGAGAAACAATGTACATTCTGTACATTCTGTACATGTTCACTGGCACATAGAAAGCATCCAGTGTATATTTATTGAATAAATAGCTTACTGTCTTCCAGTGGCCAGTGCAAGAGATGAGAAAAAATTCTTGATCCTGATTCACAAAAATATTACTTATGAGGTAAAATGGCAGGATATACCTAAAAACTTGAAAAGATATATAGTTCTGTCATAAATCAAAAGGGCTTAATTAATACTACTAAGGTCCCATTAATACTACTGTTACCAACCTTTGTACTTATGTACTATACCATAGGGGAAAGAAAAAATGCTCCTAACATGAGAAAGAGCTACTTTTTGTTTTTCAAGGATTTATTTGATTTCACTTTCTGAGGTGCAAACCTTATATTCAAAAAGCACAATCTTCCCTCTTTACATATCTGTTAACAATACACTTTCTTAGAGCTCAAGAATTCTTGCCATCCCCTGGGAAATGTGGTAGGACCCTTTTTTATTCCTAAAGCCAAACCCATCTTGGTAGAAATCTCATGGTTTATGTTGTCTAGGGGAGAAACAAGACTGAAAGTAGATCAGAAAGAGGTAAGAAGAAAGAAGTGTGAGAGTGGCTGGGATTGAGTGGTGAACTGTGAAGCAAGAGAACCAGACTGCTCCACATGAGAACGAAGAGTCAGCCTTTCATTCCTATGTCAGAGAAATCGGTCCCGCCCTAACAGGAGGCTTGGAAAGGACAAGGGGTTAGGAAATGCCTTGAGAAGATTTGGTCTAGGACCTCTCCAAAGAAAATATTGTAGAAAATTTAAACAAGGAAACAGATATCTGAGACTTGTTATTCCCTAGGGCCTTTAATTTTGTTGTTTTGAGCTGAGAAAAAAAGGATTGAAGAAAGGTAGGCTCACCACAAATAGAAGTGCTCACAGATTGCCCACTCCCCAAATTCCTAAGCATGTAGGACAAATGTGGGAAGTTTGAGTGATGGAAAATGTAACCCAAGGATGAAACAAGGAAACAAGGTATATATTTATCAACCTCAAGCTAAACATTGTAGAATTTGTCTTCCCAGATCCTGAGTATAATGGAAAATTTTTTCATTATTTGAAATAATATCTAATAAGAAGTTCCTTTTTTTCCACTATGGGCAAAATATTTTTTGACATACAGAAGTTGTACATAATTAATGTATACAGTGTGATGAGTTTGGAGGTAAGTAAACATTCATGAAACCCACCACAATGTAGGCCATAAACCTATCCATCACCTCCAAAAATTTCCTTCTGCCTCTTTTTATTACTATTTTGTGATAAGAACACTTAACATAAGACTTACCCTTTTAGCAATTTTTTTCTTTATAGGCCAGGGAACTGAGTAGATAGGGGGCTAAGAGCTAAATGATTTCATTAACTGTATGGAAACATTGATGATTTCTGAATAACAGTGTGAGAGTCCATTGGATCTGAATCACAATATGTCAATCACCTCCCATCTTTCAGAATAGCTAAAAAAGACAAGACATAAGAAGTGTTGTTGAGGACATGGAGAAAAAGGAGCTCTCCTGCACTGAATGTAAATTGGTGCAGCTACTATGGAAAACAGTATGAAGGTTCCTCAAAAAACTAAAAATAGAAGTATCAGATGATCCAGTAATTCAGCTTCTGAGTATTTACCCAAGAAAAAAGAAATAGTAATTCAAGAGGATACATGCACCCCTATGTTTACTGTGGCATTATTTATAACAGCCAAGATATGGAAGCAACTTAAATGTCAGATGAATGGATAAAGAAGATAAGGTATATGTATACAATGGAATAGTACTTAACAATAAAAAAGAATGGGGGCACCTGGGTGGCTCAGTCAGTTAAGCGTCTGACTTCAGCTCAGGTCATGATCTCATGGTTTGTGGATTCGAGCCCTGCCTCAGGCTCTGTACTGACAACTCAGAGCCTGGAGCTTGCTTTGGATTCTGTTTCAACCTCTCTCTCTGCCTTCCCCTGCTCATGCTGTCTCTCTCTGTCCTTCAAAAATAAATAAACTTTAAAAAAATAAAAAGAGCAATAAAAATAGAATGAAATCTTGTCATTTGCAACAACATGGATGGACTTACAGTCTGTCACTTATGCTAAGTGAAATAAACCAGACAAAGACAAATACCATATGATTTCACCTCTATGTGGAGTATAAAAACAAATAAAAAACAAACAACAAAAAAAGAGAAACAGAGTCATAAATATAGAGGACAAACTGGTAGTTTCCAAAGGGAAGGGTTTGGGAAATGGTGAAATGTGTGAAGAGGATGAAGAGGTACAAACTTGCAGTTATAAAATAACAAATTCATGGGGATGAAAGGGCAGCATAAAGAATATAGTCAGTAATATTGTAATGGTATGCTTGAATATGCTTGTGGTGAGCATTTCATAAGGTATACAATTGTTGAAACACTGTGTTGTACATCTGAGACTAATTTAACATATGTTAACTACACTTCAATTAAAAAAACAAGGGGCGCCTGGGTGGCGCAGTCGGTTAAGCGTCCGACTTCAGCCAGGTCACGATCTCGCAGTCCGTGAGTTCGAGCCCCGCGTCAGGCTCTGGGCTGATGGCTCGGAGCCTGGAGCCTGTTTCCGATTCTGTGTCTCCCTCTCTCTCTGCCCCTCCCCCGTTCATGCTCTGTCTCTCTCTGTCCCAAAAATAAATAAAAAATGTTGAAAAAAAAAAACAAAAAAAAAAAACAAAGAACACAGACATGTTGGAATTGTGCAAGGGGTAAGAACAATTCTACTAAACTTGACCAGTCTCTGGCATTTTATTTTATTTATTTTATTCTTTTAATGTTTATTTGTTTTCGAGAGACAGAGAGTGAGTGGGGGAGGAGCAGAGAGAAAGGGAGACAAAGAATCTGAAGCAGGCTCCAGGCTGCGAGCTGTAAGCACAGAGCCCCACGTGGGGCTTGAACCCATGAACTGTTAGATCATGACCTGAGCCAAAGTCAGATGCTCAAATGACTAAGCCACCCAGATGCCCCAAGTCTCTGGCATTTTACAGTGAGAGTGACACTTTTGGAGATCACTGCTGTTTTACATAAATCTGTGAGAGCTTGCAAAATTACTTATTGCCTAAGCCCCTGTGTCCTAATGTGTGAAATTGGGATAGGAGCTACTTCACAGAGTAGTCATATGAATAAGAATAATATGTACATAGCACTGGGTACACAGCTGATCCTCAAGCTTGTTGATTTTTCTTCTTTTCATTTTTCACAATTAAATGGCTGATTTTTGAAGTGGCAATTTCCTGTATTGGAAATGTTCATACCTAAGAGGCTGGAAGGAGTAGTAATTGACAGAGATGATGTAGGGACAAATCATTCATCAAAAAGGGCTAGAACACAACTGAACTGTTTTCCAATTCTGAGATGCTATAAAAATCTTGTTTAGATGTTGCCATGGCACTGTGGTTTCTTCTTCCTTACTTAATAAGCAAGTGTGGACACCCAATTGACTATAGGTTCAGATGGGCCTGGTTGCTTATCTAGCATCTGATATGGATGCCACATTTCCAGGTGCATACAATACATGGCATTCAATCCTTCCAACACCTTGGTGGGAAAGGGATTTTAAAGATGAGAAAAAAAAAAGCCTCAGCAAGATAAAAATTCAGTGTACATTCAACACAATAATATTTAATATAAAAATTCAGCATAAATTCAATAAGTGAAAGTGAGGGTTTGAACTCAAGACTGTCTATTAATTCGCATCCATATCTTTCCTCTTCTATACTAGGTTAGGATGGAATTAAGTTGGAACTTGATTTATTTGGAGATGGGACCAGAGGTGGTGGATATTTTAAAACTTTTGTCCCCTGGTAACCAATCTCTGCATATATATCCTCTGCTAATTTCATGGCAGCAAGGGCCACCTGTGTTTCTCCCAACTGCTGAGGCTACTTGGACAGCATGTTACCCTGTGGGTTCTGGGAGCACAGGTGTGGGAACTAGAGTAAAAGCCAAAAATCTAATGATTTTGAACTCCCAAAGCATGTGGCTCTGGGCTCTCAAGTCCTCAACTGAAGACACAGTAGAAATAATGAGAAGCAGTTGCATTCTTTTCCATCTTTTTAAGGTTTTAGTAGGGTGCAGGGCAAATGAGGTCATTGTGAGTCGTGGTTTTTGCAAGTCACTGTGTATTAAAAATGGCTTTTAAATATTATGTCATGTCATGGTTGAATATGGAATGTGAATTGCACTTAGAATTTCTCATCAAACCTGTAGAAAACAATTCTGCCCAAAGGCATCAGTTTGCAAGTTTAGTAAACCAGGCACCGGTTGTATTTACTAGCAGGCTGAAGAGATACCCCAGAAAACAAAGGTGCTCTGGCAGAAGTGCTAATTCTCATTAGGTCGCCCTGGATGGTAAGAATTCTTCTGTGAGCACCTTCTGTGGCCTTTGCAGGCTATTTATGCATGAAGGAAGCTCAGCCTAAAGTTCTCTTTTCCTAAATGAACAACAGAGACTAAGAGAGTTGAAAAAGGTCTCCTGGGCTCTGGCAGTTATACCACAACATCTAGCAAATTATTTAGACACTATTTTGCGTACTGAACTCTAGCTTTGCAATATTTGCAGCACAGGGGGCATTATGCATAGAACATTAAACCTCTGAACAGAAAATTTTCTACTGCCATCTGTCTAAGAAGTAAACAAATTCTACACCCGTATATGCTATGACCTGTGTGTTGTTGGTATCTTGTGCAGTTACCATGGAAACACCAGTTCTGGAGGAAAAAAGCGCTATAATTTCTCTTAGTACCATAAAAATGACCACACTTAGCACTGTGAATTGATTGAACTCTACCCTGTAATTTGGTAAAAGGCTCAAAGGTCTCCAATGTCTTTCACTGCTCTTCTTATGAAAAGCAGTTGGCTCAAATAGCTTGTGTTAGAGAGTATTAAAGAAATGCAGTGGTTTAGCTAAAAGCTAGAGCATATATTTAAGGCAGCATATTTCTTTAGAATTATGATATCAAATAATGATTCACTTATACTGGAAGTTTAGGAATGTGAAATGGTTAGTCAGCCTCAACTGCTTGTGTGCCATTTAATTTTATTTCTCAATGAAAAATTATCATTGTTATCAATTGCAAAGTTATTCTCAGGCTCCAAAATAGGCAGAGAAAAAAAATGTTTAGTGTCTGGGTCACATATGAATTAGCTAGGAAATTACAGAAGCAAAATAGATGAGTTGTTATCAGATTTGATATTTTCATCATTTGAAATGTGTCTAAACTCATTACTTTCTTACTGCGCTTTTCACTGAAGGAATTGACATGTAAATTCTACACCACAGTGATCTGAATATTAGAGAGTTGCCATCTACCCTTCCCTATTGGCTAAAGGGGAAAAGAACCCTGCCAGGAAACAAGGAGGGGGTAATATTTTGTTTTGAGTTTTTTGTTTGTTTCTACACCTGGGTACCCAATTACTCTCAGATGTCGGGCAGTTTTCCCTAATTTCTTTAAAAATTTGATCTTTCTGGCCCTGTTATTTCATTGCAATCCCTCACCCCCCACCCACCTAACATACACTGATTCAATTCAACCCCTCCTCTAAGTCCCAGATCCTATTGTAAATTCTTTTTGATGCTATCTCAGCTAGTCCAGGCAGCATCATTAAAACTTCTACAAATAAAACTTTTTTCCAAACCACTAAGCCACTAAGCATTCTATGGAATTCATCAGGTTTTCCCCAGTGAATACAATAGTCTGTTTTCAGTATTTAGTCTCATCAGTATCTCTGCATAATTTAACACAGTTCACCAGACCTTTCTGCCCATGTCTGCTATGATTCTGGCCTCTCTTGGTGGCCCCTTAACCTGTCTTAATGCTTCTTCACAGGCCCCCTGCTGTCTTCTCTTCCTTTACACACACCATTTGTTCATTCATTCATTAAACATTTATGGGGGCACTTATCCAGTGCTAGGCTAAGTGCTGAAGCTATACAAATACAAAGATGAATAAGGTGGGTTCCCCTCCATTAAGATGTTTACAGCTTCATAGAGAAGAAGAGTAAGAAACCAGCAATTGTAGTTTGAGGATTTCTTTTGTAGACATGTGTAAAGTCCACTGCTCATGAGAGTATAAAGGAAGAACTTCTAAAATCCAGGTAGGAGAAGGAATTAAGGAAGGCTTCCTGGGGGAGATGACCCTTGAGCTGAGTCTTGATGAAGAGGTAAATCTTACTCAGGTGAAGGAGAGGATGAGTTTTTCAAGCAGAAGGAAGAACATGTTTAGAGAAAAAAGAAGCTTGTGGATTGGGAGACAGTATAGTATAGTGGGGGAAGACTATAGTCCTTGGATTTGGATATGGGATTGCATCCTGCCATGTGACCATAGACAAATTACTTAATCTCTGAGAGCCTAGTTCTGTCATCTACACAATGGGAATAATATCTACCTTGTGGTGTTTTGGGGAGTAGTTTAATAATAAATAACATATGGCAGCTGCATCATACCTGGATAATAGATACCTAGTAAACTGTAACTATGATCATCATGGTGATCGATGGTGTGATGGTTAATTTTATGTGTAAGCCTGGCTGCACCACAATGCCCAGATATTTGATCAATATTATTCTAAGTGTTTTCCGTGAAGGTATTTTTGGATGAGATTGACATTTAAATTGGTGGAGTAAAGAAGAATACCCTTTATAATGTGGGTGGGCCTCATCCAATCAGTTGAAGATTGTAAGAGAACAGAGTGACTTCTTCTGAGCAAGAAGGAATTCTGCCAGCAGATTACCTTTGCACTTGAACTATAGCTCTTCCTTGAGTATCTAACCTGCTGGCCTACCCCATCAAATTTTGGACTCATCAAGTCTCTACAATTGTGTGAACCAATTCCTTAAAGTAAATCTCTTCCCCACCTTTCTCTACACACACACACACACACACACACACACACACACACACAGTTGGTTCTGTTTCTCTGGGGAACCTTAATACAGATGGCTTACCTGAACCCATATCAAACCGCTTACTCAAAATCTCCACTTAGATATCTAACAGGCATTATTAGTCGAAAGTGTCCAAAGCTGAACTTCAGATTTATCCTCTCCACCAAACCCTAGTCATCCTGCAATCTTTCCCATTCCAGTAAATAGTAACTCCATTCTTTTTTTTAAACTCCATTCTTATAGTTGTTTGGGCCTTGAACCTTGATGTCATTCTAAACTCTTCATTGTCTCACACTCTACATCTGATTTATTGGCAAGTCCTGTTAGTTCTATATTCAAAACGCATCTGAATTCAACCACTTTTCACCACCTCCACCACTATCTCCATGGTTCAAACCACCTGGACTATTGGAATACCCCCTAAAATGGTCTTTGTGCACCTCCTTTCCAGGATCCAGAGACATCCTGCCATTCTCTGCTCAAAATCCTCTAGGATCCCTGAGATTAAAAAGACTGAAGTCCTTCCCTGACCCACAAGGCCATACACAGTCTGGTGTCCTTCCCTCTGGCTTCATGTTCCTCTTGCTCATTGTTCTCCTCCTTGTTGTTCCTTGAACTCACCACATTGCAGACATCTGAGGGCCCTTCCATTTGCTATTCCCTCTGCCTGGAAAGCCTTCTCCCTTTTAGATTTCCACAAGGCTGTCCCCTTCTCTCCTTCAGCTTAAGGCAGTGAAGCCTCTGAAAATTCCTTTCTAGAATTGTAACTCCCTTCTGTCATACCCTCTCCACTCACGATTCCTTTCCTCCCTCTTTTCTTTATTTTTCTCACTACCTGACCTGCTAGGTTTCATTTATTACCGACTTTACCTCCCCCCCCCCCCGCCTCTCCCCACTAGAATTAGGCTGCATGAGAGCAGGGGTTTTAGTGTCTTTCATTCAAAGCTGCATCCTCAGTGGCTAGGACAAAACCTAGCACATAATAGGAGCTCAATATGTATCTGTTCAATGATCAAATGACCAAAACGATGATGATGAGGAAGAGGATAGGGAATACCTAAAATAGAGGATAGAAAGCTCATCAGTGTCCTGATGTATTATTTGTGATATGAAAGCATGTCCATTTCTCAGATCTCCCAGTCTCAGAAAATCCAATACCTCAATGTTGGGCTATACTCCCCTTCTATTTCTATCATGAATATTTACTTAAAAGTATTGATCACTGGGTCTTAATTTGAGATTTGGATTCAGTAGGTTTGGGATGGGCATGTAAATCTCCAGTTTAAAAAATGACATTGATGCAGATGGTCCTTGGACCATACCTTGGGGAACATTGACTAGGACTGACCCCCAAATTATATAAGCCACATCTGGCTTACAGATGTATTTTATTTGTTCCAGAAATTGTTGGCTTGTGAAGTGCTTAGGAAAAAGCACATTGCTTAACAACACTTAAAAATTAAAATATTGCCTATATCATCCCTATTTCAAGATTTCTATTTTAAGTTGAAGACCTGGCAATATTGGACCTATGTTTGTAAATGGAAACAATAGGCTAAAGCTGGGTGGTAGCTGCATATTTCTTTTAAAAAAGAGTTGTGAACCCCAGGTTACCACAGATGCCACCCCTCCTCAAAATGCCTTAAACACCATGTTCTTCTGATTTAGTCACAAAGCCTCAGAAGACATTTGAGTCTGGGATCCTTTACCTAACCAAACCAAGCCCAGAATGGGAGTGGTCTTAGGTTGGCACAATTCTATATATATCCTGAAACTCAAAAAGGCTGTTAGCCACTGCCTGAAGCCAGGAACCCCAGAACAGGAAACACAAAATCCATTTCTGTGAGGGGCATGAAGAAAATTGCCTTTTTATTATTTTTCTCACTATTCTGTTATAGGAGAAAAATAGTTTCTATATCATTTAGTACACTAGCCAGTAGTTTTATTGGTAAAGAGCAATTAGTTTTACATAAACATGTTAAAGATGTACATTGAGTTTTTCATTACTTATCCATAAAAAAGTGAGTGATCAGTTATTGGCTCCTCAGAAGGACCCTGCTCAGCTAACCAGAAGAAAGCCAGATACACTTCGAGAATCATGCTCCAGAAGGAATATTCTGATTGAATCAGGACCTGCTTTGAAGTACCAGAGTTCTCTCTCTCTCATGGTTAGGTTGTCAGGACAGGTTTGGTTGTGATCTGGGATGTGCCACTCAAATATAATCCAACCCAGTCCTAAGTAAACTTGTCCCAGTTTCCTTAAGAATGGATTAAAAGAAAACAGGTGACCACCCTTTAGAGAGCCCAATATAAACACACATAAACCCCCAGTCTGGGAGTCCTAGCCTCTAAAGGAGTAGCAGTCCTATGGCAGTAGGAGCCACACCTGTGACACTGAAGGACCATTATTGGTAGAACTGGTGGCTTAACAACCAGGCTGACAGGCACTTTGGTGAAATGTGACTTTAAGGTTGATAGTAAACAAAGGTAATGAGTTTTCAAGGGGCACATTGAGGCATTTGGGACCATGCTAAAGGAAGGAAGGATACCCCAGCTTCTAGCGACTATAATTGGTGGAGACTTAGTCAAAGATATTTCCCATTGTCATTGTTGTCTCTCCCCTTGACCACCTCCCCCCAGCTTCCAAGGCCTAGAAACATGTGGCTATATAGACAGTAGAGTCAGTCTTAAATATGGATTCAAGTGTCACTCTTTCCCTATTCAGGAACACTGAAGATATTTGTTCCTTCATTTTCACCGAAGTTTTAAAGTTATAAGTCTACACTAAACCCACTGTATTAAAATTGTTAGTCACTTTTTTCATCATCCAAGTATCTGTTGTAGGATTTCCCTAGGACTACTTAGTGCATTAGATGAGTGTCTAGGCTGATGTGATCCTTGGCCATAGTTGGCAGCCCCACCAGAGTCAACAAATTTTCAGAGGAGTGCCATTTTTACCTTATCATTGGTCACAAAAGGAATTCAACAAATGGGTGTAGATCAATGAGAGGAAAGACACTCAACTCCTGGAAAACAATCTGAAAATGAATGTTTCATTTTCTGTTTCCATACAGAAGAGCAGCATAACAGGCTTTGAAGGTTTGAAGGACTCAGGATAAGATTCAACTTATGACACTTCTAAGAAGTATAGCCTTTAGCACTTTATTTGCTCTCCTGAGTTTTGGTTTTGTCATCTGTAAAATAAGGATAATAATGCACATTCCATATGGTTTGGGCTGAAATAAAAAATAATAACATGTGTAAAGAATCTAGTCTATTGCTTGCTTCACCAATGCTCCATAGAAGATCACTAATTTGGTTGTTGTGGTTGTTCCTACACAAAGAGTGTCACGGGGAATCCGAGAACCATAGAATTGAAAGCAATGCAAAATTTTCTAATCCTACTCTTTTTAAGAGGCACAAAGCCTTTCAGATAAGGAGTTATCCAGCCTTTGCTTCACATTGTCATTTTCATTAATTAACATAAATAACAGTATCATCTAACATTGTTTGAGTACTGATTTTGTGTTGTGTTATTTAATGCTGCCTCTGAACATATGACATGAGTACTATTATTATTATATCCATGCTGTATAATTGAGGACCTGGAGGTTTAGGAAAGTTGCATCACTTTCCCAAGGTCACACTGCTGGCCTTGATCCCTGATGCTCTCACTACCATTTATGCTGTCTCCCATGTTCAGACCCTCAAGGTCAGTCTTGCTGCCCATATAAGCCCTTCTCTTCTTGTCTTTCTAAATAAAAACCAGGCAAATGGAACACACGTACCTTCCAGGCATATAAAGGTCCTGCTGGTACTAGAGCCACAAAAAAAGTAAACGGACCTGATTCATCAGCCTTCTGCTACTGTGATCTCTTTTCATCCTACTTTTGTTCCACCAAATTCAGAAGCTAAAATGATTTTAAATGCTGTTGACTTTTTCTGTGATGATGTGCACTAGTGCACTCTCTCTGAAATCTCTTAGAGTTTCTGGTCTGATTCCACCTCATAAATTTATATGTTGAGGGACTCCCTGACTATATTCAATTGGGTTATTCCAATGCAAGTCTAGTGGTAGTACCTATTATTATAAGTATAGCTGTGAAATGGTGACTAGGGAATTTGAGGGACAAGGTGAAACTGGCAGAGCCCTTGGGGGTGGAGTCTAGTGATAGAGATGCTAGGGTGCAGTTCAGTCTTCAAGGAGGTAGCGTGGTGTTCATTTGCACAGTCTGAGTATGGGCAGTGGACAGCAGGCAGCTCTTTGGTAGAGACCTTTTGTGTCTTTAGGTTCAGGGGTTCAGATCATCAACAAAGGTAGTGGTCTGGCTCTTTGTTGTAAAGAGTGTCTGGTTTATACTAGCAATATGTACTTTATCAATATTTGTGGGATCAATAAATAAGAGTAGCTGAAGAAAGGAGGGAAATGTGAAGACATTTACCAGCAGGAAATGGTCTTACCAGCAGTGGCAGCAAAAAGGAATAATTTTGGGGTGATAAACAGAGAATGAGGTGACTTTTCAGGTCAGGTGGTCAGTCATAAATGACAAATTTACTACAAAAATATGACACAAAACTCCACAGTGAGTTGTGGGTGGATAGATGGATGGATCCATCTATAAAAAAAATCTATCGTGTTTATAACTGTGGGGTGGGGATTACTGACAGTTTATTTCCTTTTTGTTTATCACTGTTTTCTTATTTCATTTTCTTATTCATGTTTGTTAGAGTTTACCTAAACATTTTGCTTGGGTCTATTGCATCTTACAACTAACTCTGACGAAGTCCTTGTCCTTTTTTTTTTTAATGGGGAACTGACTGAAATCTATAGGTGAATGGACCTTAGTTAGACTTTTTCCTAAGTTACCTAAGTTTGCTTACCTCCATCTGCTTATCCACATCAGCCAGCAGTTGACAAATGTGCCATTTTTTTCATAAATTTTTCTGTAAGTTCTTCACAGCCCTTGTTTCAGGTGCTTTTCTAAGCTTTCCCAGATATCAGTTAGGAAAAGGAGCTTCACAGTATGTGATGGACAATGCCCTATTTTCTTATATGCAACCCCATGGATAATAAAATCCTATTAAATTTTGGTAGCTATAACAGATGCTTATAAAATATTATATGAAAAGCTGTTTCCCAGCCTAGTCACTGAAATTATTGGAGAATACTGTTGCCAATGAAATGTATCTAGCAAGAACCTTGACTTGGGTATTTTCTTCCTTCTTTGTCTTGCTTTCCGCTTTTAGCCTTAGAAACTGTGTCACCTGGGACTTGATGCCAATTTCTTGGTGCTCAGCAGGATAAAGAAGACTGGGGAGAATGTTGTTTGACATTCAAGAATGTTTAAAGTTTATTATTTCTGAGTGTGCTGTTGTGTACAAAGCAATTATGCTATACCATGCTGACTCCCCTTTTGCTTGCATTATATCTCATCTCTGACTTGTCTGGTATTTATCTACATTAAAGTTCTCTCTCTTTCTCTCACTCTCATTCTTGTGTCTTTCATAAAAAATTATCTGAAAAAAAGAAACAGAGGTGAAGAATAAGATGGAGAGGAATGTGTCTGGAAATTTTTCTGTAGGATTATTATACTTTGTAGAATAGATATAGAAGAAGGTTCCCTTATTTTGTGTTGAATGTAAAATTCAGGCTTGTGTGTAAACTTTGGAATGTAATTTCCATTTTTAAAGAATAAAGTACTGGTGTGGTAATCAGCCATAATTTATAATGGACTCTCCGTACTCTAGGTCAGAGGTGACCAAACACAAAAGAATGATGTAATAGGTTTGGCTGTTTGCTTCCTCTTGATGTTTTCTTTCTAAGATAAAAGATAGGGATCTTTCCTTTTCCAAGGTACTCCTGTCTTTTGGAAGGAATTGGTATCAGACATTTATACCTTAACATGAACAGAAGTCTCTGTGAATCTCATTCACATTTGTGATTCTCATCTCTCATTTTGTATATAAAGATGGTACTCTGAGAAAGCATTTAGAAAAAGATAAGAGGTACAAGTCAAGTCTGATGAAAATTGGTTAACTCCTCCAAAACCTTATATCTTTTAAAATAGCAGACATCAAAGGTACCAAGGGAGCAATGAGCAGGTTCTATTCAGGTGCAGATAAGAGAGCAGCAATGCTATGATATATTCTCACGTGTTTTTATATAAAATAAGAATTACATATTAAGAGAATGATACCTGTTTCTTTTCTTATTTTTATTATTTTAAAATATGTTTTAAACATTTTTTTAACAAGTGCAGGGGACAGGCAGAGGGAGAGAGAAAGAGAAAATCTTTAGCAGACTCCAAGCCCAGTGTGGAGCCTTACAAGGGGCTCAGTCAGGGCTTGATCTTATGACCATGAGATAATACCCTGAGACAAAATCAAGATTCAGACACTTAACTGACTAAGCCACTTAGGTGCCCCTTAAAACATTTTTTTTTATTTTATTAAGTTTTCTATTTTAATTTCAGTATAGTTAACAGCGTTATATTAGTTTCAGGTGTACAATACAGTGATTCTTTTTTTCTTTGCTCATTTTTTTTTGTTTCTTAAATTCAACTTATGAGTGAAATCATATGCTATTTGTCCTTCTCTGATTGCCTTATTTCACTTAGGATTATACTCTCTAGCTCCAAACATGTCATTGCTAATGGCAAGAAGATTTCATTCTTTACTTAGGTTGCTTCCATATCTTAACTATTGTAAATAATGCTGCTATAAACATATAGGGGTGTATGTATCCCCTTGAGTTAATGTTTTTGTATTTGGGTGTAAATACCCAGTAGTGCAATTACTGGATCATAGGCGAGTTCCACTTTTAACTTTTTGAGGAAACTTCATACTGTTTTCCACAGTGGCTGCACTAGTTTGCATTCCAACCAATAGTGCATGAAGGTTCATTTTTCTCCACATCCTTGTCAACACCTGTTGTTTCTTGTGTTTTTTATCTTAACCATTCTGATAGGTGTGAGGTGAGAGCTCATTGTAGTTTTGATTTGCATTTCTCTGATGATGAGTGATGTTGAGCATCTTTCAATGTGTCTGTTGGCCACCTGGATGTCTTCTTTGGATAAATATCTGTTCATTTCTTCTGCCTATTTTTTAATTGGATTATTTGGTGTGTGTGTGTGTGTGTGTGTGTGTGTGTGTGTGTGTTGAGTTGTACAAGTTCTTTATACATTTTAGATACTAACCCTTTATCAGATATGTCATTTGCAAATATTTACTTTTATTCTGTAGGTTTTTTTTAGTTTTGTTAATTGTTTCCTTTGCTGTGCAGAATGTTTTTATTTTGATGTAGTCCCAATAATTTATCTTTGCTTTTATTTCACTTGCCTCAGGAGACATATCTAGAAAACTGTTCCCATGGCCAACGTCAGAGACATCCTCTTCTAGAATTTTTGTGGTTTTTAGGTCTCACATTTAGGTCTTCAATCCATTCTGAGTTTATTTTTGTGTATGGTATAAGAAAGTGGTCCAATCTTCTTCTCTTGCATGTAGCTGATCAGTTTTCCCAACACTATTTGTTGAAGAGACTGTCTTTTTCCCACTGACTATTCTTTCCTGCTTTGTTGAAGATTAATTAACCATACAGTTGTGGGTTCTTTCTGGGTTTTCTATTCTGTTCCATTGATCTATGTGTCTATTTTTGTGCTATACCATACTGTTGTGATTACTACAGCTTTGTAATATAACTTGAAGACTGGAATTGGGATACTTTCAGGTTTGCTTTTATTTTTCAAAGTTGCTTTGGTGCTTTAGGATAGGATATATATTTATTAACTTACATTTCCTGATCACAAGCCAAGTGCAAGAACAAGAATTAAAGGAAATTAAAGGTAAACGTTATGTATAAACTAGAGTTTTTGTTTTTGTTGTTTTATTTTTACTACTTCAAAGTGATAAGCTAAATATTTTTTATATGAAGAAGGCTATTACTATAAATCTCTGTATCTGTGTATTTGTTTTGTCTAATAATAATAATAATAATAAATATTTCTCTTTTCCCCTTACCTGCTGAAGACTTTTTTAAAAAGAAGTTTATTTATTTATTTTGAGATAGAAAGAGAGAGTGCATGAGCAGGAGAGGGGCAGGGAGAAAGAGGGAAAGAGAGAATCCCAAACAGCAGGCTCTGTGTTGTCAGTGCAGAGCCTGACTCAGGGCTTAATTTTATAAACCATGAGATCATGATCTGATCTGAAATCAAGAGTCAGAACCTTAACCGACTGAGCTACCCAGGTGCCCCTCACCTACTGAAGACTTTTTGATATTTGTCCATTTCAACTTGCTGTCTCTCTCCCTCTCCCTTCCTCCCCCCACTTCTTTCTTCCTTTCTCTCTCCCTCTCCCTCACCCCCTCTTCTCTCTATCTCTCTCATCAGACCTCTAATGAAAATTCTCTTTGAAAGCTAAGTTTCTGGGTCTTTGTAATGCAGAAGGGAGCTATCAGAAATGGCCAGTTTAATTCTCAGGAGCAATAATTTCAAGAAAATTGATAAAGGATGAAGAAAGGAGAAGTGAGGAAAACTGGGTGGGTGCAAGGGAGAATAAGGAGGGTTTGAGAAAAAGACTTGGAAGCATGGAATTGGGAAAGAATTTCAAGAAATAAATTAGAGTTATACATTGGTGTTCTTTAAGAGAATGGAATAAAAATTTTTATTATTTTCAATTGCTGGTGTTTTCATTTGAATACAAAATAGTGTATATTTTCCTAATATATATTTTCCTAAATATAATTCACAAATGAATGCATATATATTCTGTACTTCAGATTGTATGAAGTTATTGTAACCATCTAATCTGTGATTATTGATTTTAACAGGCACCATTATTTCACACACATACCTACCTTTAAGAAAGAGAAAAACACTTCCAATTATTATTTTAACAAGTCATCAATTATAAGATGCATTTGTTTCAGAGATGTTAGAAAAGTGAAAGAGAATGTCAATCAATAAAAGAACATGCAAAATAAAATACACCAAAATATCAATAAATTCTTATCACTAGATTTTGGAATTGGAAGCTATTTTTTGTACTTTTATGTATTTTCAAAGTGTTTTACTCTGATCATGAGTTTCTTTTCAATCAGAACAAAAAATATGGTTCAGATGTAGTTTTGCCAGAAATTCATAGGGAATGAAGTGCTTCACTTCTGGAAACTTCTGATCTCACTGACAAAATCTTACAACTGTTACCACCATCAGATAATTCTATTCCGAGGTCCAACAAAAAAGTCTTTGAAATTATCACAGTTTGTCCTCTAGATTTCCCAGGATCTACTGAGTGTCCCTGCCAATAAAATATATAACTCTACTTAGCATAAATTATTTGTGCATCTGTAAATGTAGACATATGCAAGTTGACTCATGTAATAGTGGGTTAATATCTAAATGGTGCACTGCATGATTTCATTTAAATGGTCAATAAAATGTTAAAGATGATAAATGTTCCTCAGTCCTCTCTGCCTCTTATGCTTTCTTTAGTTCATCTGGATTCAAGCTTTGAAGACTGCCATGTAACCTGAGGGTTTAACTCCAACTTCCAACCATACTAATATACTCTCTGGAATACTGAGG
Source organism: Panthera pardus (assembly GCF_024362965.1). NCBI lineage: Eukaryota > Metazoa > Chordata > Mammalia > Carnivora > Felidae > Panthera > Panthera pardus. The sequence goes on from NW_026526788.1 coordinate 20,181,891, forward strand.
TCAGGGGGCTGAAGGGTACATGTACCACCTACTACCCTCCCTTAGTGAACAGTCCAATGTAGTAGAGAAACTCAATCAGGAAAAATCTTTTATGTTCCTTATGGCAGGATTTTGAGTTTGAATCAAGCTCTGTTTGTCTGGAATATAGATGAATTTAAATCAGAAGGGTAGCTTGGGAAGAAGGAGGATGGTGATTTCATTTCTGGAAAACTTTTCCCCAAAACATTATCTTCTAATGATTTTTTAAGATTCTCATCAAAAAGCTCTAGAAAAAGATATGTGACATATGCAATAAAATAAATTAATGGTCAGACAGTGAGACATGCAATCAGAGTGGTAGCTGTTTTACACATTTTTCTCCCAACCCAAAGTGCTCTCACTCCTGGCACCATCAGAACCTCACTTTGCTTAGAGTCTGGGCATGTTTGGAGGGCCTGGAAGGCTGATCCCCAGGGCATCCAAAAGGAGAGACTCATCCAACTGGAAGAGGGAGTCAGGTTTTCAAGTTCAAGCCAAGAAAAATAGGTTGGAGTCAGAGGGCAGAGGTAATTTTGAGTATAGTGTAGTGTCTGACTCTCAATATGTCCTCTTGATTATGTCTTGCAAAGTCATGGATGGTTTCTGGAAACAGATTACTTCTGTAGAAGAAGTTTAAAGAAAAAAAATAACCCAATTCTAATGAAACCTAAGCAAAACCAGGAGAGTAAAAGGCTATACTATCTAGCAGTATGTGCAGTGGGGGATAAAAGGAATCTTCTTGAGGAGGCCTTTGGAACCTGGAATACACAGGCTTATATCTGGACTGGAGATAAAAAGTCTGGGAGTTGAGCATGGGGCAGTTTCCACACAAGAAGCTCTGTCAGAGGAAGGAGAGTTTACCTCAATGGCATGATCAGGAGCAGAAAGAGGACAGAACTTAAATGGTTGCCTCCAGCTTAGGCTAATAAGCATATGATGCTTTCTGTAAGGAAGTTTGAAGAGGCAGTTGGAAGTGGTTGGGACAGGCTAGCGTTGCATAAACACCAGTGGGACAGAACCAGAGAAGTAGTGTTTTGTTACTGTTTTAATGATGCCATTATAACTAACAGAATTTGGGTTGCACACTTAAACTTGGTGCAAAGTGACTATAGTATCTGTCCAGTGATCTTATCCCTGAGGTGGTGTTTTGTGTCAGAGATGAGACTCATTGGTGAGCATTGTTCCTCTTCGATAAGGCATAGAGGCTTTAGGACTTCAGAATTCTTAATTTGACAACCTCCACATAATTAAGAGTATCCCAGATTTCCATGAGTTCTCTGGCTTTCAGAAAGATTCCTTACCTTAACAAGTATTCTAAGTTCCTATCTGCTGAGCCTTGGGAAATCTTTTTTTTTTTTTTTCTTTTTTCTAATGGAATCCATACTTTCCACTTATTTCCTGGCAGTTTCCAAGGAACATTTAAATACTCTAAAACCAGGCTCTGGTTTTTTGTCACCTGAGAAGAGAACTACAATGCAGGGGGAAAAAAGGATAGAGCAGGATATAGACCTCACTCTTTCTTGAGCCATTGTATATGCCCATTCACACCCTTCTTTACTTGACATTGGCCCAATACCAGGTTCCAGAGCTAAGCACAAACCCTGTCAGAAACAATGCTTTTGATCAGAAATTCCCAACGTTCTGGCTCAACAGCTCATAGCCCCAGGGAGAAGAATGCCATTTTCTTCTCCAGGTTAAGGCCTACCCCAGTTTCTTTTAGATGATTTGATAGAGAAGACATACACTTTCTGTATTGTTTTAAAAAATTTTCTTTTTTATTGGGGTGCCTGAGTGGCTCAGCCTGTTAAGCGTCTGACTTCGGCTCAGGTCATGATCTCACGGTTCTCAGAGTGCTGCTTGCACTCTGTCTCTCACATTGTCTCAAAATAAATAAACATTAAAAAATTTTTTTAAAAAAGTAAATTTTCTTTTTCATTTTAATGTTTTTAATGTTTACTTATTTATTTTTGAGAGAGAGAGGCAGAGCATGAGCAGGGGAGGGGCAGAAAGAAAGAGAGGGAAACACAATTTGAAACAGGCCCCATGCTCTGAGCTGTCAGGACGGAGCCCTACGTGGGCTCTAACTAGGGAAATGATGAAATCACGACCTGAGTCGAAGTCGGATGTTTAATTGACTGAGCTCCCCACTGGGCACCCTGACATAAATTTTCTTTAGGAGAATATCCCACTCTATTTATAGGATGTGATCTGGCCCTGAAGTCATGGGCTAAAACAAGTAAAATAATTGACAGCAAGAGTTATTATAGTCTTATTAAAGTATGCCACTTTTGGGGGTTTCAGAAGGCTAGTAGAAAGTGGGTGCTGGCAAGTCCCATACAGTCTGTTTTATGATCCAGCCACCAGCAGGAGGTAAAGATGTGCCAGATTTGCTGCCTCACCTTTCCTGCCATCAACCAGTCTCAGCTTCTAATTTCTTGTGGGTTGTCCTTAGAACACACACTTTCTCTCTCTCTTACATACACACATTCCCTCAAGAACAATACACTATTCTTTTTATGGATATGGATGTGTAGATAAAAACAAAAAAAAAGGTTTTAATCTGTGAAGGTGCAATTATATATCTAGTTTATATTACTTACTAATTGCTAGTCAGAAGCAGTGTTCTCCAAGAGAAATGGGTGGGTACTTGTGTTAAATCTAGATAACTAAAATCACCTGCCCAAAATGGCTATTCCCAAAGGCAAATTCTGATTTTTACTACAGAATAAATAATCTAAACTCAAAATAGCAGATTTTAACTTTGATGATTTAAATTTTTCATCCTCCACTGGCACTTTCCTTATAAAATAAATTAAAGAACACAATCAAATAAGACCTTGAGCGACTGCAGTTTCAAACAATTTTAAGGCATATTTGAATGGTTCTGGTTATGGATACTTTATTAAGATAAACATATAGATAAAAGTGGTGTTCTTCTGGCCTGCTTCATTTCCAGAATATTATGAGTTAGGATCTATGAGGAGGAAGAGAATAAGCACTTGGATATTATTTTGGAAAACTTTCTTACGAGCCAACTGAAATTTGTGAACTAATAAATATTTCTATGGCCACCATTTTTACATTAAAAAGAGCTTCCTTCTTGTCTTTTAAATGTTTATTTGGAAAAAAATATTTTACACCCTCTTGAGTCTTTTTAATATTCCAATTCTTAGGCTAACCTTTTGAATCACTGCTTTCTGGCTTATCTTTGGGATCATGTTTTTCTGTTTGATTGTCCATAGTTATAATATAATAAAAGGTTGTATAGTTAAATCTGTGAAAATGCTCCTAGGTGGAGTTCTTCAGTGCTTATCAGGACAGGAAGGGTACTTCTGAGGTTATGTTATGTGGAACCTTCATGACCTTGGAGATAAAAATCTCTGCATTCTATTTTTATTCATTCTCCTAAAGTTCACTATATCTCCACTTTTCCCCCTCCAAGGCTCTTTTGTTTCTTTGGTTTTTGCTTACCACCTAGACAATGATATATCTCCTAGACATTATCTTCTAGACAATGCATAGCTGCCTGAGTGTATTTTATTAAATGAAAATATAATGTTTTGCCCAGTTCCCCTTTCTTGCAATAGTTTTCTCTCCTTTCTCCTTTATCTAGTAAAGACCTAAGGAGATAAGGGAGCCAGCCATATGGATGGATATCTGGTGAGAAAACTTCCCCAAAGAGGAAACAGCAAGCTCAAATCCTGGAAGAGGGGTATAGTGTGGCTGGGATGGATTAAGTAAGAACAAAAGAGTAGAAAAGATGAACTCAGAGATCAATTAGACCTTTGTAAGCCAAGAAGGTCTTTGGCTTTTCCTCTGAGTGAGGTGGAAAGCCACTAGAGGGTGAACACCCACAGTAACAGACATGTTGAGAGTATACTACAGCTGACAAAGATGGAAAGGTACAAGGGTGGAAGCCAATGGAAATAATCCAGGAAAGGGATAATGGTGGCTTGAACCAAATAGTACTAGTTAAAGAGATTTAAAGAATTGTTTGGATTATATATATATATATGTGTGTGTGTGTGTGTGTGTGTATATGTGTATATATAACATATATATTACATATATATGTAATATACATGTACATATGTAATATATGCATGTACACATGTAATATATATACATATACACATACCTATGTAATGTATACATGTACACATATAATATATATGTACATGTATATGTAATATATATGTAATATATATAATCCAAACAATTCTTTTATATATTACGTATACATTGCATATATATACTATATATACATATATATACACACACACATATATATATATATATACACACATATACATATACATACATATATACACACATACTGGATAGAGCCCACAGGATTTGATAACCAATTAGATGTGTGGTGATGAAGAGAAGAAGAGATATAAAGGATGAATCCAAGATTTTGGGATGTGAAACTGGGCAAAACTCCTTTCTCTATATTCAGAGATAGAAATGGCTGAGGGTAAAACAAATTTGTGATAAGAGCAAGATGAGGAGCTCAGTTTCCATGGATTTATTCACATTGTGATCCCTAAGAGGTATCCAGGTATAGATGTCAAGCAAGCAGATGAATTTATGGGTCTGAAATCCAGGGGAGTATTCCAGATTGCATATACAAATAACAAAATCCTCATCATACAGATAGTATTAAAAGATGGCAGAATGAATAAAATTATCAAAAGAGTAAAAGTACAGATAAAAAAGGAGAGGAGGTCCAGGAATAGTAGCCTAATTTCTCCAAGAGTTTTATTTTGGATTATGTCTCATTATTGAAAATGTCTTACTGGCATCGCAATCTGTCCTTTCTTTAAGGAAAATGCCCAGAGAATAAACATTCCATCGATGATTTTTCTTTCTACTATAGACCATACACACGCATTGGCAGTGATTCAAGAACAGGTGTGTGTCTGCCTGTGAGTCTGTATGTTTGTACATATTTTTCTTCTGATTTTGAAATATGTTGAATGCACCAGAGTGATTGGAAAGGCAATCTATTGGAGGAGGAAATGATATCAAGATTTATTAGAAGAAATAAAATAAGTTAATTGATAAATCTAGAGGCAACAGTACACAGTTCCTGAGTCATTTTGGAGAAACTGATTACATAAGGAGAAGGGAGATGGATTCTGCTGAACTTGCTGCTGCAAGAGTGAGGTGAGTGAAAACCCTGTTGCAGCCTGACCAGATGGAGAAAACACTTGGCTGACTGTACAAGCACCACTCCTAGTTGCCTTGGTTACAGGCTACTCATAATATGCAAATGAAGTCAATTATAATTACCAGTGGAGCAACAGGTGACCTAACTAGCACTAACTTGGAGGAAGGTCATATGGCAGGGAAAGAATGAGGACAAGAAAAGGAACTCATTGTCAATAACAAAGGCAACATTGGGGCTACCTGTTCAGGAAACTCTCAGTGCAGCAGAACTTTTTATATCTTCCACTAACTTTGGTCAGCCTCAATGTAGGTAACTTGCAGAATTACCACACTGGTCCTGTCTAATGCCATTGCTGACCAGAAGGACACCCTAGGAAGAACAAGATGGGTAGGTAAACAAATAATTTGTATAAATCTTGTCCCAAAAGGGAAGAGGACATTCTGAAATGCACCCAAACATTTTAGCATTAATTTCTTTGTAAATCTCTGTGGGTGCATACCTCCAGATATTAGCTATACATTATTATAAATTAAAGTGAAATGGAAAATACAACATTTGATAGAATCTATGCATGTGGTTTTGATTGCTCAATCTGAAAAGTAAGAAATTAAGAAATGAGACTATTACTGCCATTAAAAGGGATTTGGTAGGTTGATCTGAAACAACTCAGAATTTATTTGAAAGCCTGTGCTTAAAATTAACTCTCTTCCTTTCTGGCAGGCCTCACTGGGTTAATAAGGCCCCAGGAAGAAGTCTATACACTTGCTGTGAGGGTCATGGCACAGTTTTCCAATTTGGAGTGATCAGAAGCCATAATAACAGTATTAAAGTTGAGGCTCTTTCTTGAAGCATTCAGAGCCAATTTGATTTTCATTGTGCTTTCTGGCACAAAGTTACTTTGGAAGTTATAATTTGGACATTCAATATTGGATTTATAGAAATCTTTTCTAAAATGCTTTGAGGGTTGGATTGAAGAAATAAAGGAAGAAAGAAACAAGGCATATATTTCTCTTTCTAATGTTGATCTTCTGCCACCTGGATAGAGCATTTGTGAGAGGGAAATGATGCATAGTGTAGATTTGGGACAGCAAAACTGAGAAGTTGATTATTTTGTATTCTGTATGGTTTCACCAGGGGAGGAAGAAGTTGAGCTACTTAAGGAGTATCAGGAGAGACTGCCAGTTCTGAAACATTCATCTGCAAGTGACAATCACATTGGTCCCATCCTTTGAGCAAGGGCAGAAGCTCCAGACATAAGCACAAGCAGATGGTATTCCAACTTTTATTCTTGTCAAAATAATACTCTCAACACTTCAAAGCTTTCACAGCTTTTCAAATAATTGAACATCTTCAGGTCCTCACCCAAACATCAATTCTTCCTGTTAATGTTTATGCTGATAGGAAGAAGTACCTCACGACTAAATAAAGCCCACAGATAAATTACCAAAGTACATTAGGGGTGCTCTATTTAAGGGAATTCTTTAAATAGCTGGTGTCTCTTTGCCATGATACAACATATATTTTCTCCCTGTATAATCTGAACAAGAATACTAATACCTGCTTTCCTAGAAATGGCATTAATAACAGCTTAAGAAAGAAATCCTTAGGTGTGGAAGCTAACTGCTCTGAGAAGACTCATTCTTACTCAAAGCAAACAAAAGTATTGGGAAATCAAAGGCAGAATCCTGTTTTCTTTAAATCAGATGGAAGGAAGCAGAGAGGATTTATTTAAAGCTTCGTTTGGTTGCATATATACTTTGAAAGAAAGAATGTTGAAAGATGCCATTTCTTTGTCAGGTGACTTTTCAAATAGAGATGGTACACGATTGTTCAACCCACACATTCTTTTTCTGTAACAAGCATTGATTGACGTCATTATTATTCTCTTTATAAAGGGTCTGTGTCGGGGCGCCTGGGTGGCTCAGTCAGTTAAGCGTCCGACTTCAGCTCAGGTCATGATCTCATGGTCAGTGATTTTGAGCCCCTCATCTCTGCACTGACAGCTCAGAGCTGCTTGGGATTCTTTCTCTCCCTCTCTCTTTCTGCCCCTTCCCAGCTCACACAAGCGTGTATATGTTCTCCTCTTTCTCTCTCAAAATAAATAAACTTAAAAATAAAAGACATTTAAAAACACTAAAATAATGACCAATCCTCCCAAAAGAAAATCAGCTTGCACCTGCTATGTTGTCCTTAGTTTTCTTTTCTCTCTCTCTCTCTCTTTTTTTTTTCAGATTACTCCTGGAAAGAACAAGTCCTCAGACCCACGTTTTGGAACCAGAGGAATTAAGGATATGAAATTCCTTCCAGAATTTATATTCTCTGATTTCTAGTATAGAGTACTAATTATGTAGAATGGTTAGTAAACACAACAAGAGATCCAGAAGGGAGATAAGATGGCTTAACTTTGTTGAGAAAAGATGCAAAGTGAAGTCAGACCATCAACTGGAGCTGGTCTACTTCAGCATAAGAATAACCTGGGGAATTTAAAAACAAATCCTTCAAGTCTCAGGCCAGTGCCATTATGATTTGGCCTGGGGTGGAGCTCTGTTATGGATAGATTTTTACATGTGTTTCAAATGAACAGCCAGGGTTAAGAACCACTGTGCAAAGAAACTTCATGAGCTTTGAAATCATAAGGTTTGAAATTTAGGCCTAACCTCATTACTTACTATGCAACCTTAGCAAGTTTTTTAAGCTTTCTGGCCCTTAGTTTCCTCATCTGCAAAGTAGGGATTATAAAACCTATTTCACTGGATCAGATAAGATCAAATGAGATAATATAACCCCTTTGTGAACTATAAAATACTGTGCAATAAGTGATGTGATACTGTTCTTAACATTAATTGTCCCAGTGAAGGCAGAGAGGCCATGGGGGTGCCTCGTGTGTGGAATAGAAAAAAAAAGCCTGACTATAATGGGAAATAGTAAAAATAAAGATTGATTGAGCTTTGAGTATTTGGCAGAGAAGTTTTAACTTAAAATTTTTGTATTAACTTGCCAGAGTGCTGAAAATATTCCTGTGCAATAGCTATGATTGAGTAGGTTTTTTTTTTTTTTTTTAATTTGGTGCTAGGTGCTTTACCTGTGTTCTTTAGAATCCTCAAAATAACCCTATAAAATAGATCTTATTATCATCATTTTAAAAATCAGGACGTACCCCAGGAAGCAAAATTAACCTATCCTCCCAGCATATATAGAGAACAGAACCAGGATCTGAACTCAGGTCTGTCTGGCTCTGACTCTGGTGTTCTTTGTGTATGTCAGGACACCAGAGTGGCAACCCAATTTTGGTTTGGTCAACAGTCACTTTAACACCTTATTTTGTAAGTGAAATTGTCAGCTCTTAGAAGAGGGAAATGTATTTTAAGCCAAATAACACAGGCTAGGTGGAAATGAGGCCTGCAGGCAGACACAGCCCGGGGTTTGGGGAGGTCAAAGTTCATAGGATGGAGATAATCTAGGAGGGTTCTCCTTCCCTCCCCCCATCAGGTAATCAATCTTCTCATTTTCCCCATCGGTTCTCATGAGTTTCACTAGCAAATAAAACAAAACAAAACGTAGTTTGGCAGCAGTTCAAAATGTTCCCCTTCCAGATTTTCTTGCAGTTTCCCAGGGGATTCACCAAGCTTGAAATACCTTCAGGACCCAATCAAATGAATGACCTGTCATAGAGTTTTAGAAACTATGGTCAGCAGTTGGGAAGATATTTTAGGACAAAACACTTTCTGAGATCCCCTGGAATGATACCCTCAAATGTAATGAAAAACTGCAGTCTATTTCTATTAATAGTGTTTGAGAGAAGGAAAAAAAAGAAAAATGAGAAACACTTCAGGATTGAATAGTCAAGATTCAATGAAAGCAACATTGTCAGCATCACAATTTAAGATTCAGTAGCCACAGGAGTTTGAATCCAGTGCCGTGATCTAGACACAATTCTGATTTCTAAAATAAACTACTAATTATGACTCAGTGTTTGATGCTCTAGAGTAAAACTCTGCCACTCTCCACAGGCTGCTTTCTCCTACTCTGCTTCCAACTGCTTCTTGACTCTTTTTCTGTACTTTCCTCTACCTCTGCCTCTTCTCTCTGAGATTTCCTAACTTATTTGCTCTCTGCTTATTCTCACTGTAAATCCAAATGCTCCAAAAGATGATTAGACTGATGTGAACTGTTACCATCTGGTATGAAATGCCTCTGCTGGACAGAGGTCTCAAGGCAGATCCCCTCAAAGGCCACAGACCATAGATAACTTTCTCTGGCTCGCATGTCAAGCCAGGTTAACTGGAATGCATGGTACAAAGTGAGTGACTTTTGGGTGAAGAACCACTAAAAAGTGATTTTAAGAATGACAGGCACTTGGGGTGCCTGGGTGGCTCAGTTGGTTAAGCAATTAAGCGTCTGACTTCAGCTCAGGTCAGGATTTCATGGTTGGTGAGTTTGAGTCCCGCATCTGACTGTCTGCTGTCAGCACAGAGCCTGCTTCGGAGCCTGCTTCAGATCCTCTTCCCTCTCTCTCTCTGTTCTCTCTTTCTCAAAAATCAATAAGCATTAAAAAAATATTGATAGGCACTTGCTGTGAACTGTTAAATACACATTCCATGTAGACACAAACTTGCTCCACCTACTTCACATCTGATTCTGGTCAGATGTACTACTGAGCACAGCTGGGATCAGGGTGAGGCAAGAGAGGCCTGGATGCAGAATTTCAGGAGGCACTCATTCTCAAGGTTGTGCAAGGGCAGAGCTGGCATGTGAGGGTGAATACCCCCTTAAATTTTGTACTTCATTTGCCTCACACTAGTTCTGGCCACACTGCTGAGAGACAGTTTCCTTTGTTTTGACTCCCTTTTACATTCTACTACTTGAATTTTCATGGTGTGTCTACCAGTAACACTATTATTTCCAGTATAAAAATTTGTAAGAGTTCATATATCCTGTCCATAGGGTTGCATGTTCTATGGAGAGGAGGTAGCATTTAGTAAGTGTTCCTAAAGGAATCCTTAAAAAAAAATTCAACTACTGGTTTCATTTTACCTTGGTAAAGGTTAAGGGTTAATTAATGATAATAGACAGTTTGAGAATTTCAACATCAATTTTGTTTCCTCTTCTGTTGAGAGGGAGGTAACAAACAAGCTGCATAGTTATTTTCGGAGCTGAGCTCCAGTGAACTGCACAAACTTGAACTCTGTTTCAGAGGTGAAGAATGAAGTATCTTGTGGGCGGAGGTCAACTCTTCTTCACAGAACAGAAAAACAAAGATAGTTTTTTCCCCCCACAATGGATTGCTTAAAATATTTGAATCATGTGGTCTGCTGGTAGAATTATTTTCCTAAAAGCTATAAGCTGTTGGAAGTAACTGATGTGTCCCTACAGAGATAGACCATTACATGATAGCTTAAGGGGCACATCTAAACCATAGTGGACTTGAAAGTAAACCAAATGACAACTATAGGGCAAGCACTAAAGGTAAATGGCAATTTGCTTCCCTAGTCGATTAAATGTGGATCATAAAAGCTTTCTTTGGTAAAATAAAATAAGATCTGTAGTGAATGTACCAACCAGATCACCCTTTAGTTATTTGTTTCTCTAGCTGGCAAGGGTGTTAGGGGTTGGAGGTTCAGGACTATGTCCGTATTTTGTGAATTGCCCTCAGGCTGCTTAATGATACTTTGGCCAAGGTTACTTGCTCCTCCAAAGGAGCAGCCTACGTTCGGTAACTGGCTGATACAGAAATCAAAAGCCTGAACCTCTTGCCTCTATTACAATCATCTCTACAGGATCATCCCACCTGCAGAGCATCCTGTAAGCTCACTGAAGGTATGGCAATTGCATCACAGTTTGACTCTCCTTCTGCCCAGTGCTTCTTACCTTATGCCCACACAGGTGTTTTTCCTGAAAGCATTCCTCAAAAAATCTCTCACATGAAAATCTCAGAATTTCAGTGTCTGTTTCCTGGGAATCCTGATCTATGACAACTGGAATCAGAAGTCATCCTAAGAAAGAAGACTCTAAAATGAGATTTTGGAGCTGGAGAACACCCCAGGTGAAAAGCATTGAGAACTATTATTTTATACACCTCCCACTGATACATAGGAACTATATCTACTCTCCTTGAATTTGAATGAACTTGTGACTGCTTCACCAGATTATGGTGGAAGTGATCCTATGTCACTATAAGAATATGTCAAAGAAGTCCATGTGGTCTTTCTAGTCTTGTTTACTTTTTTTTTAAACAATAAATTTTTATTGTATTTTACTTTATTACCATTTTAATCATTTAAAAAGTTTGTTTTAATGTTTGTTTATTTTTGAGACAGAGAGAGACAGAGCATGACAGGAGAGGGTCAGAGAGGGGGAGACACAGAATCCGAAGCAGGCTCCAGCCTCCAAGCTGTCAGCACAGAGCCTGATGTGGGGCTCGAACACAAAAGATGAGATTATGACCTGAGCCAAAGTGGGACGCTTAACCAACTGAGCCACCCAGGCGCACCTACCATTTTAATCATTTAAAGTGTACACTTCAGTGACTGCCTTGTTTATTCTTGAAACTGTGCCACCATGTCAAAAAGTCAACTACCTTGAGGTTGGCATGCTATGAGGAAGCCTGTCATATGGAGAGGTGCCATATGAACCCAGAGTTTGAGTTATTCTAGTTCAAGTGCTTAATATATGATAGAAAAAGCCTCCAGAGCAGGATATCTCAACCTCAGTACTATTCTCATTTGAAGCCATGTAATTCTCCATTATGGGAGGACTATCATGTACACTGTAGAATGTTTAGCGATATCTCTGGCCTCTACCACCTAGATACCAGTAGTATTGACTCTCTTCCCCCCAGTTGTGACAAACATATCTCTAACATTTCTATGTTCCCTGGGGACAAAAATCACCCCCAGTTAGGAAGAGCTCCTTCAAATAAACTCAGCTCTTGACCCTTTGAGTAATTCCAAGATATCTGAAGCTTCCCAGTTTATATACCAAACAGCATGAAGCAGAGAAAAACAATTCCTACCTACTGTGCCATGTCCAAATTCCTGCCCTATAGAATCTGTAAATATACTAAAATTATTGTTGTTTTACAGCAGTGATTTTGGGAGTGATTTTTTAATTCAGTATTAGATAACCAAAACAAGGGAATAGTAGTAATTATAATGACCATGGAATTGGATGACTTTAGCTTGACACAATCAATAATTAGAGAAGATAATGAACACTGAGAATGTTTAATTACCAATTAAAAAGTGAGTGTGAAAGCAAGAGGTTATCCTTTGCAGCATGTAAAGAAACTCTCATCTCCAGAAAGCTGAGGATCAGGTTAAGTACGAAAGTAGTAGAACTATAGAAGAGGCTGAGTTCTCAAATTTGGCAAGTTTTCAATGCCAAAGACAGGGGTATATTTGGAGAAGTAGGACCCTGAGACATGGCAAGGGGAAATTTGGGTTGATAATCCCAAAAGTCTTGAATCTCCAGATTCTTCTTAACTCTCTGGGCCTGAAAAAAGTGTTCCAAGCCTCTCTGTTTAGTTCAGCTCTCTCCATTTGCTTGAAGATGATGTATAATCCTTTGCCTTGACTTCACTTCCCTCCTTGGCCAACTGTGGAAGTTCTGGGACTGATAAGAGAGGAGATGGGCTGAAGTGGAAGGAGATGCAGGTCCCAGCCAACAAACACCAGTAGTCCCTGGGAGAACATCCCTGGAACTGGATCCTGAGGCTGCTGGATCAAGCAGGAAAGAACATAAAGGTAGATAAAGGAGTACTTTTATGTAATAAGATTTAACACCCTGGAAAGTACCTTAGGAGAGGGTGCTAATGCTAATTTTAAGGATGGCTCTTTGGAGGAAGACAACACTAGTTAAAAATGCCATATGTATCATGGCAAAAGGAGACGGCATCAGTAAGTTAAATGAATTACACCTGCTGGAGTAAGACATGACATGTAATTTAGGACAAGGCACCAGCCCACTATGTTCTGTGGGAGAGCCCAGAAAACTCTCTGTCAGAGACATCAGGAATATACCAATGAAAAGGGGATGGTGATCACAAAAAGCTTAATTATGACCTTTCTCTGTAGGTCATGGCTGAAAGTATAAGACACTATGTAGAACTAGCTCCCTCTGATAGCAATAGAGTTGGTAGGAGACTGGTTTCTGGACACCGATTAGTACACCATTAGCTTCCATTCAGTGTCAGTGATAAAGAATTTCTGTAAGGTTTAAATTAGAATAAAATATGTCAAATTGTTTCATAAACTGTAAAATGCTATTCATAAATATCCAGAATTTTTATCTATTAAGTTATAAGACTGAGTCATGTTAACTCTGTATTTCAGTAAAACAGCACAGTGCCTGGAGCCTAGGAGAGGCTCAATAAAGATTTGTTCATTAGATGATTATGAAAATTGCCCATTAATATGCCAAAAAGTCTCAGATATGTTGATGCCATAAAAAGGTAAAATACTTCTATTTTATTACTAAGATTACCTGGCAACAGTCAATCCACATGCTGATCACTGTGAAGTTCACTCAATTTTATCAAAAATAAACATGCAATTTTTAATCTTTACCTTTGAAGACAGATTCTGTATTTGGAGACTATAGTTGGTGAGATTAGACTCACAGTAGAAATAATAAGAGAATAAGACAAGTGAGTATATTAAGTGTTCTGTAGTTCAGAAACAATGGGGGATCAATACAGGTTGAAATGGCCATGAAGGCTTCCAGGTGGACGTGGGATTTGGGTTGGATTTAAATGAGAAGAGGGGACACTGGGCAGAATGGGTGGAGGTGGGGTGGTGGTGAGGAAGAGGTTGAGGGTGAGAGGTCAACTAGAATGAAGGTCTAGAGGCAATGTTGAGACTAAAGCACTTATGGCCAGAGAGAAAACATACTCTACCAGAAACTCTGGTAGAGTATATGTTGAAGAGTAGTGGAGGATGTGCTAAGGTAAGAAATGAGGAGTCATTGAAAATTTTTAAGCACTGGAGGTAGTCTTGTGCTGTTTCTAACTCAGTCATTTAACCCTGTCCTTACACAATTTTTTTTCAGGCACCTCCAGTCACCAAGACAAATCATTCAGTGCATTTAAGATTTCTCTATATTTTTTCTTTATGTGTATGGTTTTAATGTTTATTTATTTTTGAGACAGAGAGAGACAGAGCATGAACGGGTGAGGGTCAGAGAGAGGGAGACACAGAATCGGAAACAGGCTCCAGGCTCCGAGCTGTCAGCACAGAGCCCGACGCGGGGCTCGAACTCACGCGCGAGATCATGACCTGAGCCCAAGTCGGCCGCCCAACCGACTGAGCCACCCAGGCGCCCCTTTATGTGTATGGTTTTTATGATAATGCTCAGTCTATATCATTTGGGGATAAAATTAATGTATTTTCTCTATATTTCTTCGGTAACTTGCAGCTCATGTATAAAAATGTGAAGGACGTGGCTCTTAGCATCCATCTTTGACCTGCTTCACCAGATCCTTCTCACTGGCTGGGTACATTCCTATTTATAATGATCATTACTCTATAATTGCAGTGAGCTCTTTTTGATCTAGTTATTGTTCTTTCTTTCTAAGTATTTTTCACTAAACTTTTCTGGGGTAAAGCAGTAAAGGATTTATTGAAATTTAGAAGGGCCAATGTCTAAAACAATATTTAGAAATTGTTTCATCATCCAAATTGGTTCCTTATCATATGTTAAAAACATGTGCCCTATTAAATAAGTTCCTTGAGCTTACATATTCCATAGAATATATAATCTATGAATAAGAATATTTCTTTAAAATGTACTGAAACTTAATAGTTTTTGCTTAAAGGACAAAAATAAAGAGAAAAAAAGGAAGGAAAGAAAATAACAAGGAAGGAATAGAGGAAGAGAAAAGGGAGGGAGAGAGGGAAAGAGAGGCAAAAGAGTCATGTCTGACATGGGATCTGTCAAGTCCCTGATACTTTTCCTCATGTGTATCTGTGTGTTCGTCATTATGCAAGAAGTCTGCATTTAGAAACGTTATCCTTTAATGGCTAGTTTGCTCATGGAGTTTGGCTAAGAGAAAGCAGGCAGAAGATTTTTTTCTTTTCAGGGTAGAATGGATTTCTCTTTGCACATTATTCCAGGCCTGAAGGGTAAATGACAGACACCAAAGAGTACACTTCTGTGCTCAAATATATCTCAAAAAACTTTAAAATACAGCCCTTTATTGTTTGAATACTGATTAAACTGAGAAAAAGATGGAATATGATGTAAAGAAATGCCATTAGAAAACATAAATTGGCATATTCTCTATTCTCAACCATTTGAAATTATTGATCATCTAAAACTGGTAGTCTCTGTGATCTAAGCTTAGATTGCTTTTTTAAAGGATTTTCTTCAATGGATGGGTTACAGAGTCCTTTCCAGCTCCTTGGTCACTTGCATTTTTGTTGTTGTTGTTTACTTAAATCTCCTATTTTGGACCCTGTCTATCTGTGTCACATTAATGTGTCATCCTACTGGTCTTCGGGAGGGAAATGCATTTTCATGAGTGGCCCATTTCTTTAACCTCTGAGTAAAATTTGCTATTTTGTAGTTTGCCACCTCAAATAAGATGGCAGTCCACAGAGGCAGAGAATAAAGAAACATAGCGATAAAGGCCTTTAGACATCTATAGTTCACATCTTTTATTTATATTGTTAACTGAGAGACTAATATCTGAGATTCATACAGAGATGGGAGAACTCAGAGTTCTTAACTCCTGGGTTAATTGATTTTTCCTGTGTTTATATTCTCTACTTCCTATACGTTTCTCTCATCAGCTTGCTCTCAGTTGCTTCCCCATCACACACAGACATCATCGCTGGGATGATTCTGTTAAAACATTCATCTTGGCACATTCTAATGTGGACTTAGCAAATATCAGTGGGTCAGATAAATTTCCATTGGAACATTTTCTGAAAAGGGCTTCCCTGGCCACCATAATTTAAATATACAATATTTATAAACAATATACAACAATATGTGAGGGGTTATATGTGGCCTTTCTTTTTTATAATAGTCTAGTCACCAAAAACTCTTAATAGTTTTTTATTCTAATGATCTCAGATAAAAATATTTTATGGCCCTCTATTAACTAGTCTTCAGAAGTTTAATATTTTTCAGGTTACCAAAACTACAGTGCTCTTCATTATTATTATCTTTATGTTAAATTTTTTTTATTTAAAAAAAAAATTTTTTTTAACATTTATTTATTTTTCAGACAGAGAGAGACACAGCATGAGCGGGGGAGGGGCAGAGAGAGAGGGAAAACACAGAATCGGAAGCAGGCTCCAGGCTCTGAGCCATCAGCCCAGAGCCCGATGCGGGGCTCAAACCCGCGGACCGCGAGATCATGACCTGAGCTGAAGTCGGACGCTTAACCGACTGAGCCACCCAGGCGCCCCATTAAAGTTTTTTTAAAGTTTATTTATTTATTTTGAGAGAGAGAGAAAGAGAGAGCACACGTGCATGTGCACACGGGAGGGGCAGAAAGAGAGGGAGAGAGAGAATCCCAAGCAGGCTTTGAGCTATCAGTGCAGAGCCCTGTGGGGGGGGCTTGAACCCATGAACTGTGAGATCATGACCTGAACCAAAATCAGATCGTTAACCAACCATGGTTAGATGCGTAATCAACTGGGTCACCCAGATGCCCCAAGTGTTCTTTTATTTAAACACTTGCCTACCCCTCACCACCCTTCCTTACTAAGCATAAAGTTTGGATTATTGATTTTGGACTATCAATCTCCTTCTGTAAAACTTTCTCTTATCTCAACTTTGAGAATTCTTCAGGGTTAATTAAATATATGGATCTTTAGAATTTTGGTGTTAGTGACAGAAGAAAGATAGCTTTTCATTAATTCCACTGTTCTGGAATAGCTCTTCTATGGTTGCCTTTCTTGTATACCAGAGATCTTCTTTTTCATTTTGACTTTTAGTCTTATTAACCTTGAATCACATTTGGCCCAGGTTAATGACAACAATTCATTGAATTCCAAATTATACCTAGCAGCCAGATTGAAGGACCATTACCTAAAATAAACTGCCCTGAGGGTGTGGGCAGTAGAGGGGAAACATGACAAAAAGCCACAATTCTATACCAGGTACAGATCCAAAGAGACTCCTTGATTGAAATTCTGTCAGGTTTTGCTGCTTATACTAAAGACCATTTCATTAGGGGAGTAAAAAAGCTGAAGTACATATAAAGCCAAATTTTTAATGCTTTTCTGTTGTCTTAAAGTTTAACACCATGATGTTTTTCTGTAGATTTGGGGGTTTCTCTGAATTAAATTTTTATTAAACAGTTTCACAGGTGTTTCTATGATTATAAAAATAATATATTTTCCTTGTAAAATGCCCATAGTTTACTGAAAAGCAAACTGGTAATATTTTGATATATAGCCTTCAGACTTTTTCCATTCACATGCACACATATGCATATTATAAAAAAGTGAATCATACTGTAATGATGTTACTTTCACTTGATCATGTTTCTATATCAAAACTATCAACTTCGTGAATGGTCTCATTGAATTGTGTTTTATGGATATGGCCCAGCATCATTAACTTGTACTTCTATTTAAGTAGCTTCTAATTTGAAGCTGTTATAAACAACATTGTGTGACCATCCTGTTCATTCATCTTTGCCCATTTGTCTGATGCTTCCTTAGGATTAATTTCTGCGTGTTGAATTTCTAGATCAAAGGGAATATATTTTTTAAGATTTGGAATGTATACTGCCAAACTACCTTCCAGAAAATCTGTGCCAATTTGGATTTCTGGCAGCAGTAGAAGAGGTCCCTTTTCCTCACAGTGCACTCCACACTTAGAAATGAGAGTTAGTCTTCCTTCTACATTTGCTAACCTGAAAGGTGAAGAGGGAGTTTTGCTATTTCAGTTTGCTCAAATATTGGCAAGATTGAACATCTTTTCATGAATGTTTTGAGTTAGGTCTAACTAGAAAGCAAAGACAAACTTAAGTGCAAATTGTGTCTAAAGTTGATTTCACTGAACTAAGTATAAGGGTGAATGCATTGCTTGAGGGTTATTAAATGAACTGAAATTAGGTGAAATTTTTCATTGCTGAGCCTCTTAGTAATAGGTGATATTTATTGAGTGCTTGTTTTATGCCAGGAATTTTTCCACTTTTGTTGTGAATTTAGCCTTCACAACAGTGCTATAGTGTAGGCATGCTAATTTATTCATTTCATCTGTGAGGAGACTGACACACAAGGTTAGCAACTTGCCTAAGTTAGGTAAGTGGCAGAGCCAAAATTTGAACCCAGGTCCTGCCTCTAAAACTCATGCTCTTAAGCTCTATGTCACTCTGGTGTTTACATGCATATATACCCAAGATATCTTGGTGAAAGATTGTTAATAGTATTTTCCTCCACACTATATGTTATTAATAAATTTTTTATTATTAAAATAAAGTCAATAAAATAAATTTCTTCTTAGAATTTTTTCAGAAGATATTTTAAATTCTCTTACTTTAATTTTAAATCTGATGTATATATTTATATATAAAAAACTAAAAGTATATATATATATATTATATCTACATGGCAAAAATCTGTGGTCTGCATTTGGGGCTGAATACCAAAAGCTTCAGAAATACAGATTTAAACTTTCATAAATATATATACTGTAGGCTAAATGTTGAAGCCTTTGCTGGAAAAAAAAGCTCTTTATTTTTTTTGCTGACTTCTATTCTGCCCACTAATGAACTAGTTTTCTCTTTTCATAAATACCTGAATTTTCAAACTGACCTGCTATTTCTTGAGATTTGGACTTCATACCCAGAGCTATAAGATTGGGTGTGAATATATAAGACAAATTTATGCTTAAAAATTATTTAAATGCATAAGCAAATGTGTGTGTGGTTGGTGATACATAAGTAATGAAAAGGCTGCTACCATGAATGACAGGAAAAGTCAGGATGAAAAATTACTTGATATTGGCTTATGGTAATGAGGATTGGAAAATGAAAAACATGGTTTTGATGTAGAAGACCAATCATCCAACAAATGCCAGAAGATGCTAATAATTTACTCTAAACCAGTACAAAATAAGAGCTCTAATTTCCAATGGGCAAAGACCTGCTTTCTTGATGGAGCCTTACTATTCATGTCACTCAGGCCTCACTGAATGTATTAAGTACACTTCCTACACTCATGGAAATCAATCTTTTCTTTGGATTTAGGAGGCTTTGATCTCAGTTTTTGTCTGGCCTTGCTGGGGTTACAAATCACTGTAAGTACAAGGGGACTCTAGTTTATTTGTGCCAGTGATGCTTCATTTTCTGTTTGCTTTGCAGATCTGAGGAAGGCAGCGATACCAAACACTGGGATATGTCACTTAGAGTGTCTCCATTACACATCATAACACCCTTATTTACATATGAGGACATTCAGGTTGAGGAGATGAGGTCCTTGTATTCAAGGGGCAGAAAGATTGCTTGGGAGACTGGCAGGCACTTCCTCTGTGACACTCCTCTCCTCTCATCCAATTTCTGCTTTTTTTTTTTTGAGAGAAAAAAATTATTTATTTATTTATTTTGATTTGTGGCTAAATACTCTTTATTTTTTACATTTTTAAAAAGTTTTTATTTAAATTCTAGTTAGTTAACATGTAGGATATTATTGGTTTCAGGAGTAGAGCCCAGCAATGCGTCACTTACATATAATACCCAGTGTTCATCACAAGTGCCCTCCTTAATACCCATCACCCATAAAACACATCACCCGCCCACCTCCCCTCCAGTTTGTTCTCTTAGTTTGTTCTCTATAGTTAAGAGTCTCTTGGGGATTTTTTTTATCCCATTCCCTCATGTTCATCTGTTTTGTTTCTTAAATTCCACATATGAATGAAATCATATGGTATTTCTCTTTCAGTTAGCATAATAAACTCTAGCTCCATCCAAATTCCTGTAACTTCTTAGATATTTAGTGTTAAAAATCTTGGCCGCAAGAATATGATAAAAATAACTACAGCAAAAAAAAAAAAGACAACTCTACTGTTACTCTTAAAGATACCGTAGTTATCATACTGAGCTCACAGGAGGTGAATAAGGTGCAAGCACTATCATTTTAAAAATTCATGTTTTACCAGATGTACATCTCAGTTAATTATGAGCTTTATACAAATTGTCTTCCTAATTCCAATTACTTCTCTCTTCTTCACCCCACACAGCTACTTGAAATGTGAAAATTTATGTGGTTATTTCTTGCTGTCTCTCTTCATTACTCCAGAATTCCCCTTTCAGTGTTAATAATACAAAATAGTTTATTTGGTTCTTTTCTTTTATTATTGCAATGAGATGGGCATGTAGAAGTTGTGAGTGTTAGCCTCAACGTGGTCTCTTTTTCCCAGAGGACTAATAGCAACAATAACAAACAGCTATATATACAGTGCTACTCTGGGTCCTAAGTGCTTTATTTATAATTCAGAATTCCTCTTTATTGCAGTTAGTGAGCTCCAAATAATTCAATATGCCAGAAAAGCATTATTGAAGACTTATTATTAGCTGGCTAGGAATTCCATGGGACAATTCTAATCCACCCTTGTTCTGGCTGTGGATTGATGCCATCTGGAGCAATAATTCTCGTCCTGAAATCCTGAATGATACTTCTAGAGCAGCACGAGTGATTCCATGAATCCCCTAATTAGCTGACACCTATTTCTTCACCTCAGTCCTGGGATATATGGCCGGTAGAATTCTGGAGGCATGGACTGGGCAGAGATGGGAGTGAAGTAGGTTATGTGTGAATCTGCATTATCATGAAATAGTCATTCGTGGAACTGTTTTCTGTATTAACTTACTAAAATTTTAAGGCAAGTACTATTCTTATTATCCCCATTTTTCAGATAAGGAAACTGAGGCATTGGAGGCTGAAAAATTTACCCACATAGCTAGTAAGTGAAAGAGCTGGGATTCTAGGCGGGCAGTTTGACTCCACTCAACTGCCTCTTTTATCTTTGTCTACCCTATGATTCCAAAGGGAAGACTATGTAATTACCTAGTGAATTATTATCCAGGACCCATCCTCCAGTATTCTTCAAGCATTTTGCTAATGGCAAAGGGATTTATTATTGATGTAGGCAACAAAAGAAGATGATTACGTCTCTGAGAGAAAAAAGAGAAGAGGGAGAAATGGCCACCTCTCTGATACTAATAGCAGAATGAAGCTTTGGGAGGGCTAGCATTGGTGAGGACTGACTCAGGAAGTCTGTAAAAGTCAGTCTGCAGTTTGTGAAGAGTCATGATCCTGCCATTGGTTAGACCAGAGTCCCCAGAGTCAGATCCATCAATATTCCTGCAGCATGACAAACCCAGCAAAGTTCCAGAATGCTAACCAGTAATTATTACTATGCTAGGGTTATTCTTGTTTTCTTTATTTGCCTAAAAAATATAAATGAAATTATGTTGCCATTTATTTTATTCTTTATGTCTTCTTACTGTTAGGTTCTTTCTTTCTGCTCTTTCCCTGCTGTTAGCGAGATGAAAAAGGCTGCATATTCCAAGGCTTTCTGTTGACCTTTGAGACTTAAGAATATCCCACAAGGGAAAGAAAGTATCTCTGAAATAAATGAGAATTCATGAAATATCTCAGACTTGTGGAGGAAACAAACGACTCTCGGTTCTCTTCAACCCACAGCACACAGCAGGTAGAAAAGCAGCAATTTGAGATTTCAGTGAGTCTGGGAGTCTCACAAGATAATGCTGAGGGTTGGCAAAGATACTAGTGAAGTATTAGTGCTGTAAGTTTAAAATGTTCATACTTCTTAGGGCTTGAAAAAATAAGTCAGCCATAAACTTATTAAATTCAGGCCCTCAACAGAATTTCTTTTTAATTTATCAATTTGGGGGGATTTCCCTTGTTTTGGTTAGGCAAAAAGACATCACCAATTGCATACACTCATAAAGGATTCTAGTGAAATAAAATGTTATGCTATAATGGAGAGGCAGCATAATGTAGTTCATCAGCTTGGAAGGAACACACATTTGTTTAAATTACAGACTGAACAATTAATAATCTTATTTTATTGGAAGAGTCATTTAATGACATCATTGTTCCTGAATTATCTAACTTATTTTCCTTCTACTCTTACCTGGCACACTTAGGTTTAAATCTAATGTTAAATATGTAGTTCTCATGATGGTCTATGAGGATCTACACATCTTGCCTTATTCCTGATTAATTTCCTTTTCCCTATACCCTGCCCTAGCTGTGTTGGCTTCCTTGTTCTTTACATACACCAAGCACAGATCCCCCTTGGGGCTGTGGACTTGCTGTTTCTTCTGCTTGAAATTATTCACTCACTGGCTCCTTCACTGTATTCATTTCTCTTCTTAATGTTAACTCTTAAGAGTAGACTTCCCTACACTAGTTATCTTAAAAAGTACCCCTGTCATTCTCAATTCCCTTACTTTTATTTATTTTCTTTCTCAGCTTTTATCTATATCTAAAGCTGTATTGGTTTATATGGTTGTCATTCTCCTCCACTACAATATAAACTTCACATGGGCATATTTCTAGTCTCCTTTGTTCGCCACTCTATGCCAACTGTCTGGAACAGGACCTGGTACCTAAAAGGCATGTAACTATTATTTATCAGACGTGTCTTGGTTTCCCTCTTTATAAAGTGAAGATAAGAAAAAACCTCCTTGCAGTGTTTTCATAAAGATTATAAATAGTGTATTAAATGGAATCTCAAAGTTCTCTAGCACCTTGAAACAAAATCCGTGCCTCATCCTTTTCATTCAGACCACTCGTGTACTGTAGTGGACTTCCAGCTGATAATGAATGTCACACTTTGCCTGAGTTCTATTTTTGAAGCCTTTAAAGGACAGAAGTAACACTCCCACCCGAATCCCTCAAATTGTGACTCTCAGGGATTGATGCATAAATACTCCAGCTCCCTCACCCCTCAGGATGGTTCTGAGGCTTGCATTTTGCACCCTTCCCAGAGTTTCTCCACAGGTTCAAGCTCTAACGAATTACAGTGGTAACTAGCTTGATGGCGGATCCTTTATCAGCTGCTTTCTCTTTCCTTTACAATTACTCTGCTCCCCTACTGTGATTTCTAAATAAAATAAAATAATTTTACTGAGTCATTGTCTAAGGATGTGCTTCTGGGGGAACTCAAACTGAGATATTTAGAAAATGGTAGTTATTAATGTATAATAACTTCTAATATACCAGGTAGAAGTCAGACCTCTTAATATAAAAATCTGCATAAATGTGTGCCACTCTATAGAGCTTAATATTATTAAAAATAATAGTGTATTTATCTGATATTTAGCTCATTCTCAAATATTTTGCTTTGCAGTTCTTACACCTGTATTGTATACTTATTTTCTTATGCTCCTTTCATAATGATTAAGCATGTTTGATTATTTATATCCAAAATATCCATTTGATTGTTATGTGGTTCTCAAACCTGGACACATTTCAAAATAATCCCTATCTTTGGGGGATCAGGTATTGATACTTTAAACAATGTCCCCAGTGGTCTCTTGTGCAACTAATATAGTCAACTCTGGTAAGTCTTCCATAATTTCCCCCTTTTTTCATAGTATCAATACTTTTCTTTTTTTCTTCAGAGTTTTCTGCAGTTTTATATGATCACGGAACTTTATTTTTATCTTAAAAGCCTCTTTTCTCTGTTTTGTTAGCATTTGTTTGTGGATTATCAGTTTTAAATTAAGTGATTTTTAAATATTACTTGAGTCATTTAAATCTTTAAGCACTAAGATTTTGTAACTCAATAAACTATTCATTTCAAAGTGTGTGAAATATATTTAATTTATCCATGTTAACCTTCATTTCAAAAATATTAAGCATTCATACAATGTGGTATTCACATAAAGATAGAAATATAGATCAATAAAAAAGAATAGAGAGTCTAGAAAGAAATCAATATGATATTTGACAGAGGAATTCTGGTTCAAGATGGTGACCTAAGAAGATCCTGAACTCACCTTCTCATACAGACACACTCAATCTGCAACTATATATGAAATAATTTCCTCTTAAAAAAGCCTAAAGCTTGGCTAAGTGATGACTACACATTAATAAACAAGAAAAAAAAACCACATTAAAGCAGGTAAGAGAGGCTGGGACACAATCTTGCAATAAACTTGACGAAGGTGCCAGGCAACGCAAGGAAGAAAGGAGAGTCGTTTCAAAAAATGGGATGTAATATATATATTTCTGGCTCATAACTTGTACCAAACACAAAATGTAACAAAAATGAACCATAACCCTAAATTTAAGAACTCAAACTCTAACACTTCAAAGAGAAAACAGTGGAGAAATTTTTGTGACCTTAGGTTAGGCAAAAATTCATAGATATACATTAAAAGTCTAATCTCCTAGAAAAAATTAGTAAATTGTACTGTATCAAAATTCAAAACTTCTACTTTTCAAAACACACCACTAGAACAATGAAAAGATAACCACATACTTGGAGAGGATATTTACAAAACATATAGAAGATAGAGGAATTATCCAGAATATAAAGAATATTTATAACTGAATAATAATAAGGCAAATAACCCAATAGAAGAATTGAGAAAAAAAAGTTCAGAAACCAGTTCTCATAAGTGGACACTGCTTACCTTCACGTATTATCAGTATCATCATTTCTAAATTAACCTTTGTGGTTTTCATGTGGCCACTGGATGCATTTATGTTCATTTGGTTAGCATGATCACATAAAAATCATATTGAGCTGAATATTAGGCAATGATACTTAAGCAGTTTGCAAGTAAAGGTATTTATTGAAAGGTAAGAAAATGTATAGATAAAGGTGAATCTTGTGGAGATTCTCATTTATCACTGCTTTTCTAAAGGGCCAATTGCAATTATGTTCTAAAGAACAGGTAATGTGTCTCCCACTCCAATCAAAATATAGTAAGTTGTTCATGGTTGGTCATGATAGAATGTAGTAAGTTATGCTCACTGCAACTAGAATGACTGGAAAAAGCTGGACAAGGAATAAAAAACATATTTTAAAAAATATCAGAGAGATGTGGAAATCTAAGGGACTACTTTGGACTAAAATTCCAGAGATGGGGAGAATAATTTACAGATGAATAGACAATTAGCTACCAGTTTTTCCCTGGAACAGTTATCTATTTTAGGTGTAGGCTGATAAATGCAGCTTGATCCAGGCATAAAGCTGATACTGAAGAATGGTGAAACCAGTAAATATTTTAAAATTGGAGATTTCAGAAACCCCAACTACTTGGTCATTTTTTTTTTTTCAAAAGACATTTGCTGAAATCTGAAGTTGCATGGGGGTTAGGAGCTAAGGGAAAAAACAAAACAAAGCAAAACCACAACCCTGATAGGCAAAATGAAATTTCTCAAAGATCAACCAGGGAAATCTTGAAATTAAAATAAGCTAGAAATGAAATCCTTGGGAAAGTAGTGACTGGATTGACACTAAAGGTCTATATCCTCTTTTTACCTGGAGACACCTCTGAGGGGAGGGAGAGGGAGGACTGAAACCCAGATTGGGCTCTGACATAGGCTGCTGTTGGTGGACACTGGTGGAGATTTTGGCATTCATGCAAGAGTAGTGAATTGAAATGATTCAAACACCTGACTGGTTTCCCCCTCAAGCATTTGACACATTTGAAGCTATGTCAGGAGGCTAAAGAGCTAAACTGAAAAATTCTGAATAGGAGAACTACTGAAGTCTTACAGAGTCAAGAAGACAAAGACTTGGGCTCCTGGATGGCTCAGTCAGTTAAGTGTCTGACTCTTGGTTTTGGCTCAGGTCACGATCCCAGGGTTGTGGGATTGAGCCCCACACCAGGCTCTGCACTGACAGCATGGAGCTTGCTTGGGATCTCTTTCTCCCTCTCTCTCTGCCCCTTCCCTTATGCACCCTCTTTCTCTCTCATGATAAATAAATTAATTAAAAAAAGGAAATCTTATGAATAGTCTAGAACTATAGAATATAATAACAAAAATTAAGAACTGAATGGGTGAATTTAATAGCTGGTTAGAAAAAGAAGAACCCAGCATCAATGAATAAAATAGGGTCTAATGTACATGTAATTGGAGTCCCAGAACAATGAGAAGACAGTGTAATGGTAGCAGTTTTCTTAGGTGTTTTATCCAAGAATCCCCCTAACCCGATAAAAATCATCATGTCACAGATTTAAAAATCTTAGCAAATGTCTAAGGAGAGTTTTAAAAAGAAACCTAGACACATCATTATCAAACTCCTGAAAAAACAAAGGTAAAGGGAAATTTTTAAAACTTACCAGAACTTAAAAGACAAATTTACTTCAAGGGCCGATAAGCTGAATATCAGCCAATTTCAAACAGAAACAATGAAGAGCAGAAGAAAATGGGAAAAGGGTCTCTAAAGTGCTGAAAGAAATTTAACTGCGAACCTGGAATTACATACTTTGCAAAAATATCCTTCAAAATGGAAGTGAAGTAGACATGTTCAGATAAATATATATTGTTAATATGATTACATTAAAAAAAAGCAGGAGGGTTTCCAAAAGAAGGAAAATGAACACAGACAGAAACATGGAAATGCAAGAAGAACAGAAAAATACCAAAAAAGTAAATATTCAGGAAATAGAAATAAATATTGACTAAGTAAATTAATTATAATGTTGTTATAGTTCAAAGTAAAATTAGAGCTAAATGCGTGAGAACAATAATGAAACATTTGATAATGGGGGATTCAAGGAGTGAAAATGTTCCAAAGTTGAATTGAGAAAGTAATAATTACTTTAGCAGGTATAATAAATCAGGAATGGATGCTATAAGTTCTATGATGGAGGGAGGTGGGTGGGAGATGGGTTAGATGGGTGATGAGATTAAGGAGGGCTCTTGTGATGAGCACTGGGTATAGTATGTAAGTGATGGATCACTGAATTCTACTCCTGAAACCAATATATATGCACTGCATATTAGCTGTATATATTAACAATGTATATACACAGTGTATTAACTGTACATTAACTAACTAAAATTTAAATAAAAAAAAGTTAACCACACACACACAAAAAGAATGCATACTATAATCTTTAAGGTAGCCATTAAAAGAATAACGAAATAATGTTTTAGTACATATCTAATATTAAAAGGAGAAAACTGCAATAATAAAAAAAATGACTGATCCAAAAGGACAGAAGGAACAAAAGAAATATGAAACATGTGAGAAACAGAAACACATGGAAAAATTGTAGCTATAAAATCAGTTATATCAGCAATTACATGAAATGTAATTGTATTAATACTTCATGTGAATCATGAAGACTAATTGGATTAAAAACATAAAACCAAACTATATGCTTCTTATGAACAAAACAGTTAACTGAATAACATTACAGAAAAGTCAAAAGTGAAAGGATAGGCTTGAAGGTCTAGAGATCACAAAGAGTGTTACTTCCATTCTTATAATAAGAACAGAAAAAGCTGAACAATTTGCAAGTTCACCACTTCTTTGAACTCATCTGAGTGCTACAGTTGCAGGGTTGAAAACTAACCTGAAATATGGACCAAGATGGAACCTAAGAGCTTGCTTACCAGGGGAGATGCAGGCAGACACCAGTAAGAAGTACTCAGCTACAAGAGTTAATGAATTGGCAAAAGTGAGTGTGGGCCAGAGGGAGAATTGGAAGACCTTGAAATCCATGGGAGAAGGGAATCTCTACAAATCACAGTCACTCACAGGAAGACTAGGGAGTGTCCTGAGAAGAATCCATGGTGTAGGCCAGGCAGAGAAGAGCATCTTCTGTGGAAAGGGCACAAAGCTCTACCTAGATGTTTCTCTATGGGACAAAGCCTTACTGTATACAGTTTTTGTTGCCTCTAGGGTAACTGTAAAAACTCCTCACAGTTGGGGGAGGGAAACAGAAAAAAATACCTTCTACCCCTGAGGGAGGAGCAAGAATACATTCTGAGCCCTGAAAAGCTGGGCTGGAAGATAGGCAAGAGAATTTTAAAGGGTGTACTCCCCAAATCCAGGGAAATAGTACCTATTCAAGACTGAAGTTTAAACAGAATGTCAGAGAATGCCACCTCTGCCCTGCTTCCTCCACAAAGCTAACAAGCATTGAGTAAAAGACAGTGGAGTATTGCAGACAGAACAGACCCTCTGTGTAGTACAGTGTAAAGGGAAGACCTAAAGCTGACGGTGGAGCAGATGAGAAACAACCACCGGTCAGCCAGCCTCCAATCTAAACTTTATATTATCACTAGAGGAATTTGAGCCCTGCATGCTCTCAGAGTAAGAAAGCAACAAAAAATCTCAAGCTCAAGATGATGCTTTGATTAATATGAACTCCCATACTAAAGGCCTAGCATAAGGAAACATGTGCCCTTTTCTAAGCTCAAAACCTATTTACCCCTAATGTTCTACACAAATCACACACACACACACACACACACACACACACACACACTCCCAAGAGGCAAAATAATCAACAGAATCAGATGTGGCTATTCTAGAGATGTTGGAATTATCTAACAGAGAATTTAAAATAAGTGTAGTTTCTATAGAAAAGGTTCAGTGGAAACATTGGACAATGTGTAATGTTATATGGATAATTTCATAAGACAAGGAAACTATTAGAAAAAAATCAAAATGGGAATGATAGAAGTGAAAAACACAATAATAGAGATGAAGATTGCCTTCTGTGGACTCATCAGTAGACTTGGCGCAGCCAAGGAATGAATCAGTAAACTTGAAGATATGTTAATAAAAATAACCCAAACTGAAACAAAAGAGTAATAATTGTAAGAAGAACAAACAAACAAACAAACAAACCAGAGCATCCCCAAACTGTGGGATAATATCAAATTGTTTATATGAATTATTGGACTGTCAGAAGGAGAAAAGAGAAAAATGCACAGATGAAATATTCGAAGAAAAAATAATTGACGATTATTCAAAATTAATGACAGACACCAAACCACAGATTCAAGAAGTTCAGAGAACACCGAGAAAGATAAATATCAGTCACACAAACAAACAAGAGCACACACTTAAGCATATCATAACCAAACAGTTGAAAACAAAAGATTAGAAAATTTGAAGTTAAAAGAGACATTATATACCATTGTAAACCCGTAGGCAAAAAGAGAAAAAAAAAGGAAAACCATATTTCATATCTTGCACAAAAACCAAATCAAAATGTTTTATAGAAATAAATGTAACATAAAACTAAAACTTCTAGAAGAAAACTTAGGTAAAAATATCTGTGACTTTGGGTTAGCCAAAGAATTTTGAGATATCAAAAACAAGATCCATTAAAGAAAATATTTATAAGTTGGATATTATCTAATTTGAAAACTTTTGGTCTGTGAAAGGCATGGTTAAATACAGGAGAAGGTAAGCTTGAGATTGGAAAAAAAAAATGAAAATCAGACTTCTGACAAAGGTTTTGTGTCCAGAAAATATAAATAATTCACAAAACTCCACAATAAGGCAACAAACAACTGATTTTTTTTTTTTCTTTTTTAGCTTTCTCGGTGATTTAAACTTATAGCCAAGTTTGGAAACCTCTGCTCTATGGCATCCTCTCTCACTTTTCTGAGAAACAACTCTTCTGTCTTAGACTATTTGGTTTTGAAACATGAATCTAAACCCCAGACTCACTCATTCCTATTCCTATGAATTTGTCTGGGGTGGCATTCTGGTGTGTATACTGGCAGCCTACAGGCAGTTGGGCTGATGTTTTACATTTGGTCCTCCTGTCACTTCTGTTTATTCTGTTCTTTCTTGGCACCTGTAAATTTAAATGTGACTTTAGATTTCAGGCAGGCACATCTTTTGAAAAGAAAAATATAGAATGTAAAATACCTGACATTTATTTTGAAAGATTATTAAATTAAAATGCAACTGAAATTGTTCATGTGACTTATAAATTGGTGAAGTCAATATACCTCTGAGTACCTCTCCAGGAGTAACTTGAGCATGGCCTCTTTCATTCAGGCAAATCCACTAATGGTGCATGAGTTGCAGTAAACTAATATTTGTAATATTTATTTTTATGATTTGCTCATGGAATTCTAAGGACAATTTTCCATTATAATGGTAACATTTGAATTTTAGTGGGTATGAAAATCATCTAGGGAAGGAATTTAAAAAATGTAGATTCTTGATCCCCCATCCCTACAGATAGATTGAATATAGTTAGCATTGAGGTGAATTCCAAAAACGTGTATTTAATTTTAATTTTTTTTTTTTTGAGAGAGAAAACAAAATCAGTGAGCAAGGGAGGGACAGACAGAGAGGAAGAGAATCCCAAGCAGGCTCTACACCTGATGCAGGGCTTGATCTCACCACGTGAGATCATGATCTGAGACAAAATCAAGAGTCTGACATTTAACTAACTGAGCCACCCAGGCACCCCCAAACCTGTATTTTTAAATAAATAACTTTCCATGCTTCTAATGCAGCTGGGACCAAAGAACACTCCTTAAAAGTCCTAAGTAAGAAGGTAATCTCTGAGAATTTTTTATGTTTATGTGTGTCCTGTAACAGAGTTGGCACAGCCATTGAATTTCACCAAGGCAGACATTCTGAGGCAAAATAGGGCTTGGTAAAATAAAAGGGGAGAAAAATCTAGCTTTGAAAATAAGCTTCCCTTTTACTGCCTTTTTAAAGTAACTGACAACTTTTGTGAAATAACTCACTGGAGAGTTATTATGGGCCAAGTATGATAACAATCATTAATATTCTGGCCACAAAGGCAATTCATTTGGTAAATGTTAGGCTCTTTGAAGCATACAGTACCTTATGTAATTGCATTTTGCAACAAGGTTGTGACAGTGGACCCCTGGGTGGCCATGTGGATCTCTCCCTTGAAGTGCTGGATGGAAACTTTGCTGTGTGGTCCTGAAGTGGAGCTCTTTGAGTTTCCATACTTCCTCCCATCCCATTTTCTGAGTTATCAGAATCAAAAGGAAATATTTTTTTTCTGTCTTTTTCTCTTACGGTCCTGACTAAATGTGAAAATATTCTGGTTGTTTATAAGGGTGGTGTAAAAAAAAAAGCGGTTTAGTTCCTCATATGTATGTAACAATTATTCTGAAACCGGCAAGGGGAAATGTGAAGGCAATTTGATTATCACCACAGTACTGTATTTCTTTTTGCTTTCCCCCCTAGATTTTAGCCTTTTCTTTAGTGAGGAATCTTATATCTACCCCTCAAATACTTTCCCCATCAAATGCATTTTCTTTTTTTACTTCATTTGCCATTAGCTTTTGCTAAGTACAACTGGGAACGACATATGGTCTTGGATAATAGAAGAAAAATTAAATGTATTAAAAAGCTGTCTTATGCCTTTTCTAAGAGAGTGAGGCTCATTGTCATGCATGAGTATATTGGTTGATTTCTAATGGAAGTCACAGCGGTATGATTCTAGAAAATCCTATTGTCAGTTTGCAGAGCTCAAGCAAGGCTCACGGTTGCCACTGCTCAGGCATCCCATCCTTTGCATTTGTTAAATTGTATTTCTCTTTAGAGATAACACTTGTAACAAGCCAGGGGAAAGTAAGTCTTACTGCAGCTTAATTTGAGAAAATTGATTAAGATAAATTTAAGATTATGACTATCTTAGAGAAAAATGAAAAAGCTCATTATGAAAAGAATGGACTGCTTGCTGTTATTCTGATAGGGAGCAATTTAATGAGCAAATTTATGAACTGTTGAAGCCAAATTTTTGGCATTTGCATTTGGCTTGGTGGTTCCCAAACAAAAATATTAACCTACATTAGGAGGAAGTTAGCAGATATTGACATAGAAAAATTTGGAAAATACACAAGTTATAAAAGAAAGTTAATATTACTAACATTTTGATGCGTGTGTTTTTGGCCTGTTTTCTATGTGTGTATGTATATATTTTTGGCATTGTATTTTATACACTGTTCTGTATACTGCTTTTTTTCCCACCAAGTGTTAGATTTGCCTATGCTATTAACATTTTTCACAGACGTAAATTGAATGTTTATATAATGTTACCTTTATGCACTATAATTTAATTAACCATTCTTTTATAATTGGACCTTTATCTATAATACTGTAATAATCTTGATCCATAATAGAAGGCCTAAAATATTAGCCATATGTCCAACAAATAAATTAAATGGCAGATGGAGGATTCTGGATCTCCCTGTGTGTAGTAACTAGCTCACTTACTGAAAGAATTTAAAATGTTGAACAGGACTGTAGGCCTTAAGAACTGCTTATTTGGGGGAATGTCTTTCTGTTACATTTGGGCAACCCCAAATGTTATCTGTTGTTTCAGAGTTGCTTCTATGTTTGAAATCAGTGGACTAAAGAGTCTCAGGTTTTTCTGTAGAAGGAGAGAAGGGAGGGGAGAAAGTTTATACCTCCAAATCTACAAAATTGTGGGATTTCATTGTAAAGTCTCTGGGCTGGGCATTGAGGAGATCTGGTCTCAGTAACTTCTCTGATTAGGTAGGAAAAGGGAGCAATGGCTTATGGTGAGAAACATGGAAGTCTGTGAAGTGATTCAGGTTTGACATAGAGATATTTTTGGGGAGAGATGATAAAGCCAACTTTTTACCAGATAAAACTTGAGATCTTCTCACCCTAAGGTTTTTAGCTGACTATGTTAAAGGTTAATTTGGAGTTGGGAAGAGGACTCACCTAGACTCCCAAACTGAAAGTTTGAGTAAAGTCTCATGAATAATCAAAATCATAAATAAATGAGTGAACAAATGAATGTCTCTGATTTTCTAGTTCTCTGACACAAACTGGGTGTCTACTATTTCTATTAAATTTTGACACTAACTCCTGGAGTTAGCATCAAACCCTATAGGTTAAGGGCTCAGTTTCACAAGTTTGCCTCCCACCTCAGATGGCAGTTGCAATGAAGTGCCCAGGCTATCCGCACTTCTGTCTGATTTGGCTACTAATTTGAGGAATCCCACAACCCCCTCTTTAGATTTGATAATTTGCTGGAGTGAAAATCCTATATTTAATATTACACTTTATTATAAAGGATAAAAATAAATAGCCAGATGAGCAGGTACATAAGGTAAGTTCCAAAAGGTGTCTGAACACAGGAGCTTCAGTCTCTGTGGAACTGGGATCTACCACCTTGATACCTCGATGTGTTCATCAACTTGGAAGTATTGCCAGGTGAACTGGGGAGATCCCAGGCCTTGGGGCCTTGCCCAGCCTGTCCCAAAATGTTACCGAAGGTTCTTGGTTTCATCAGAGATAGAACTCAAATATAGATACAGCACAGTAAATTAAATGACACAAGCAGGAAAGGTTATTAGAGCAAAAGTATAGTCTGAAGGTGTGAGAGTGGGTGAGCTCAAGAGAGAGAGAGCTGTGAGCACTGGGGTTGGCATTTCCATCTTTTACCGACAGTTGTTAACTAGGGAGTGGAATTTCATTACTTGGGGTGGAGATTTCTTGGAAGCAAGGTTTTCTGCCTTTTCTTCCTAATTAGGTCAGGGGTTTCTGTCATGGCACCTGCCATCTTGGGCCTGTCTGGCATGATCTGGCTTCTTATGGAATGCTACCATGACAGGACTGACTTTCCTGATAGCTGGCCATGACTTCCTCTATGTCTGCCTCCAGATATCCTATTAGAACCTAATTAACTGCCTACTCTAAAAGAAGCTCTCCAGACTCCATAATTTGGAGTATTTTATGGAGGCTTCATTATGCAGGAATGATTGATTAAATAAATGGTCATTGAGAATGGAACTCAATCTTCAGCCCCTCTCTCCTTTCAAAGGGATTTATTTATTTATTTATCTATTTATTTATTTTATTTAGAGACAGAGAGCCTGAATGAGTGAGGGGCAGAGAGAGAGGGAGAGAGAAAATCCCAAGTAGGCTCTGAGCTGTCAGCACAGAACCCAACGCAGGCCTCAAACCCACAAACCATGAGATCATGACCTGAGCCAAAATCAAGAAAGAGTCCAATGCTTAATCAACTGAGCCACCCAGACATTTTAGGATTTTATTTTAATGGATAAAGCAGCTTAAGTCAGTTAAACTTTACCTGTGAAAAGTCCTTGAGACTTCTCTACACCTAAAGAGGGGATCTCTTCAGGCTTTGCCTGCTACCTTTTCTCCCAAACCCATTTTCTCTGCCCCAGGGGCATCAGTTCCTGCTTTGATGCATCTTAGGTAGGGCTCTTAATAGTCACATTTTATCCCAGTCCTCATTTACTGCACAGGAGAGCTCCTGGATCTGCCTCTGGCCCACACTCTGCAGCCACTGGCAAGCTTCCAGTGGCTTCCATCCCAGGATCCTATAACCCCATCCAGCTCCAGTGTCTGGGGTGGTTTGTCTAGGATAAGGAAACACACAAAATGTAACATACAGAAGTAGTTCCATTCAGAATTGCAAACTGGTACTTCGCAATAATGATGATGATGATAATAATAATAATAATAAAACAAAAAATATTAAAAGCCATCGATATTTATAGGGAGCTTACTAAGTGCCTGGTATTGACACTTACAAAGCTGGGAGTGGGGATGGGGAGAATATTTAACAACAGGGGATCAGTCAAGGAAATCCCCTTATTTTTGTTTTGCGTATGAAGAATGCCAGAGTAGCTAGTGAAGTACTTTAAGCACTTTATATGCATTATTTTAATAAATTCTTACAACAGCTCTGTAAATTGTTACCACCATTTCATAGATGGGGAAACTAAGTCACAAATAGGTTATTCAGATGCTAAGTGAAAGTAATAAGATTCAAACCCAGTGATTCTTACTCCAGTGCCAAGGCCACATGAGGCTACAATGATAGATTGAAAAAAGATAGGAATAAATTAAGAAAGGTTTCTTGGAGGAAGGCATATAATTTCTCTAAGCAAAGAAGACATGCCTGAGAACAAGATGGGAGAGGGCATTTCAAGTCAAGAATATACTATGTTCCCCTATTCCTAGAATCTACTGGGATTTCTCTCAGCTTAATGTCTTTACACATACTAGTTTCTGTACTTGGGATCCTTTCTCCCTTTTATTCACTTGACTAATTCCTGTTCGTTCTATAAAACGTAGTTAGATACCACCTTGTCTTGAAGTTTTTCTTGCATGCAATGTCTTTGACTTATTGTTTTCTACTCACTTTGTGCTGACTGCTGACATAGCTTATGGTAGATTGACGATAAAAAATACCACCAGCTTACACTTTTGTCTGCATCCATGCATCCATATAACTTTACAGCCCCATCAGGAGGTGATATCTATTTCCCCTGACTCCTTGAGCATGGTCTGGCCTTGTGACTTTCTATGGCCACTAGAAAGTAGTTTGCCCAGTTTTAGCCTTGACTTTTATGACTTCTAGTATCTTAGAGCTCTGCCTCTCCCATGAGAAGAGGCTGGGATGCCTTGCTGGAGGGTGAAGAAGCACATGGAGAGAACTGAGGTAACCCCCAAGAAATAGAGCCCTTGGCCAAACCACCAGCTGATTGTTGATGCATGAGGGAGCCCAGAAAAGAACTGTCAAGTCCAGTCCAGATTAGCAAGGCCGCCTAGCCAACCTTCAAACTCATGAGAAACATGAGTATTGTTTTAATCTGCTAAATTTGGAAATGATATATTGCATAGCAATTACTAGCAGATATAGAAATAGATGCCTATAATGAAATCTTGAAATATGTAGCATTGGCTTTCTGTCCAAGTGGTAAGTGGAGGCTAGAAAAATGATGGGCAAACTGTAAGCTCAGGCTGGAAAAATGGTGAGGAAATTTTTAGAGAGGCTGGGAAAATAGCAACCTATATTATATAGTAAAGAAATGACTTGCAAATTGTCTGTGGTATCTCCAAGAATGGAACATATCCTTAATGAATTTTTGGATTTGGCTGAGAAGGTCTCTAGGTACAACGTTGGAAGCATCAGTTAGTTGTTAGTTGCTGCCTGATAAAAATGAAATAAGATGAGCTTTAAAAAAAAAGGCTAATCAGTTGCAAAATGTGAAGTCTGGAAAATTAAAATGTTTCTCATCTCCAACCTCTCAAGCCAGTAAAAGATAAAATAAAAAGTATTTCAGAAAGATATGGCCTTAGGGTAAAGATGGACATGGAAACAAGGATGTAAAGAATCTAGGCAAACACGTTTTGATCAGCACATTTTGAAAAACGTTAAGTGGTTAGTAATGAGAAATTAATATGCAAGAAATCTAGAAAGATATGAGATATTTTTAAAAATGTGAATATGTACTTATTTCTAAACCTGCCAACTTCTTTTCTCTCTTTTAACCCTGTAATTGTTGTCCTTCTTTCCTCTCTCATTTGTTCTATTTCTTTTTGCT
The DNA here is from genome assembly GCF_024362965.1 of Panthera pardus. Classification (NCBI taxonomy): domain Eukaryota; kingdom Metazoa; phylum Chordata; class Mammalia; order Carnivora; family Felidae; genus Panthera; species Panthera pardus. The sequence goes on from NW_026526788.1 coordinate 20,218,386, forward strand.
TACTCCTTACCTATCTCTCAATGTTAGGAGCAACATAGCAATTTAAATATAATGATACTTGTAACATTTTCCAAACCATCCATTTTATGCAATGGACACTGCATGTTGAGTTTTAAACATACTTAGTATAACTGAATACGTGGTAATTGTATTGCTGAGTAAATTTGTAAATTTAAAATAGAAAAAATAACTTAATACCCTAAGTATTATTGTGGTGGGAAAATATCTTTTAAATTGGAAACTAAAGGCAAAGCAATTTATCAGGTACAAGATGTCAACTGAAAGTCCCTTACAATAGAACATACTGGGTTTTTTCCTTTTTCATTTTTTTGGCAAGCAAAAGAGTTCAACGAGTACTTTTTTTCCCCTTTTAACTACTTGTGGAATTGAGTGTAGTTTGTTCCCTAGCCTTTTGAGTTTCTGCACTCTACAAGTCACAGGGTGGGGATATTTGTGTTTGCCAAAATTGGAAAGACCAGAATAAAAGGAAATTGTATGTTGTAATATTCTGTTCTAATTGCCAGAGCAGGCTCAGTTCCTTCCTGATCAGATGAAGTCAAAGGGCTACCTCCTTCTGAGTCACTTTGAGAAAAATCTAATTGCAGTGTCCACGTGTTTTCAGTGAACATATGATGATAATGATAATGATAATGATGATGATGATGATAAATTAAGGATTTTCTGAATAATTCTTGGAACACAATTTCTTGCTGCATAAAATGGATTCAGAATAGTTGACCAGTGTGTGGGGGCTAACAAGGGAAAAAGCATCACAGGATGCATCAGCAAAAGAAGCAACAGTGAAATATGAAAGACAGAACAGTGAAATATGATAAGCAAGTCTCTTCTTTCACCTCAGTCATGACTGAAAATTCACCAAAACTAGCAGCCAGGCTTTTGTCTCTGTGGTCTGGAAGTTGTGAATATGTTGGAGGGGTATAGAAACAAGTAGGTAGAGTCAGAAATTGAGCCTATAAAGGATTTGAAGAAAAGATCAAAGAGCATCTAAGACTATTAAGACTGAATGTGTACAGCATCAAGAAGTTTGAACTTCAGGACTTCTGTTTCTGGCATGATGGAATGACTTGTATCAAACTAACTCTCTTGCAAAGACAAACTGTAAAAGCTGGATAAAACAATAGTTTGAAGGCGCTAGGGTGTAGCCAAGTCAGCCAAGACTCCATGAGAAATGAGGTATGCCGGGGACAGCCCATCTTTTCTTGGGAGATTGGCCAGTTTATAGATTGGAGAATAGAAGCCTAACAGATAGATGCACTCTGGAAGTTTTACATTCTCACTTGGGTGAGGAAACAGATGTTGGAGCTCGAGCCTGCCAAGATAACAAGGAATTGAAGACCCAAAGTCCTAGAAAGAAGGGGATTTTAAAGAAATGAGCCTGATATTATGTGTGAAATTTCATGAAGCATTTACCAACTCTTAGCTTTGTTTGCATGACATAAAGTAAACCAAATCTCTGAAGAAAATTGTGGAATTCAGAAGCTGAGCACAGATTTTTGACAGTCATCTAACATTGAGTAAATACAGGTTGGGGTTCAGAGCTCAACAAAACAGAGAAGCCCTGGGAAATACCCTGAAGCCTTTAGCTGAGACTTTAGAAGGGAAACACACTAAGGTTAGGGCTAAGCCATAGAATTAAAGACAGTCCTGAAATAATGTTCCCATTATTTATTTTGTTTTGCAAACCATCTCAAAACTTAGAAGTTTAAGACAATAATATATTATCTTTCACAGTTCTAAAGGTTGGCAGATTTACTTGGTTGGCTTTTGATTGGTGTCCTTTATGTGCAACCCTATGGTGTTTGAGGCTTGATTCACTTGAAAGCTACTTCACTAAAGTCTCTGGAACCTGGGCTGGAAGTCTGGAATAGCTGGGGAGTGGTTGGACATTTATCCATATAAGAATTCTCTCCACATGACTAGTTTGAGCTTCCTCAGACATGGAAGTCTTGGAGTAGCTGGATTTCTTATATGGTGAACGGCTTCCCCTAGAGTGGGCATTTTAAGATATAAGAAGTAGAACTAGTAGTCTTTTAAGACCTGGACCCCCAATGGGATAGAATCATTTCTGCCTTATTCTGTGTCACAGTCCCAGAGCCCACCCGACTGTAAGAGAAGAAGAGCTAAACCCCTCAGCTCAATGGGAGGTATGTCAATGAATTTGAAGCCATCTTTTTTTATGCCACAAAGTGGCTGTAATAAAACTTTAAGCCTAGTCTTGATTGGATGAAGTTAATTTTCACATACTCTACCTGCCTGTCAGAAAAAAATTAAGTCCTCCAAAGAGAATGAGTACTTCATCCAGAGATCCTACAAGTTGTTCATGTACAATGTTTGGCATTCAATGAAAAATTCTTAAGAATGCCAAGAAATAAGACCAGATAAAAAAACAAAATAACAGACAGACAGTAGGAATAGTCAAGATGTTGGAGTTATAATACTAGGAATTTTTAAATAACTGTGATTAATATGATCAAAAGTATTTTTAAAAAGATGGAGAGTTGTGTCAGAAAACTAGTATCTGTAAAAAAGAATAGAGTCAAATGGAAATTCTAACCTTAAAAATACAGTATCAGATATTATGAATTAAGCAGATCAAGTATGGAATAATAATGAATCATTAAACAGAAATACAGAGTAATAGAAAATATTCAGATCTAAACACACAAAGAAAAAAAGGATTTAAAATATAGAATGAGTATAAGAAATGTATGATAGATGGTTAAAATGACTACCATATGTAACTGGAGTTCCAGGAAAAGAATTGATGAAAGGAAATAGAAACAATTCATTTGAGAGGATACCGGTCAGGAATTTGCCATAAGTCGGAAAACTTCAAGCATACAGAGTCAAGAAGTACTGAAAACCCCAAGAAGGATTAATATAAAGAAGACCAGTCTAGACATATTATATTCAAACTGATAAAGCAAAGTATAAAAAGAAAATTCTTTATAGTAACAACAAGACATCCTTCTTCAAAACAATAAGATTGAAATTTGACTTTTCAATACAAATGTTGAATGCCAGAAACCAATAGAATGATTAATATCTTTTTTTTATTTATTTAAATCCAAGTTAGTTTACATATAGTGTAATAAGGACTTCAAGAATAGAATTAAATGATTCATCACTTACATATGACACCCAGTGCTCATCCCAAGTGCCCTCCTTAATGCCCATAACCCATTTAGCCCATCCCCCAACCCAACACCCCACCAGCAACCCTGTTTTGTTCTCTGTATTTAAGAGTCTCTTATGGTTTGTCTCCCTCTCTGTTTTTATCTTATTTTTGCTTCCCTTTCTCCATATTCACTTTTTTTGTTTCTTATATTCCAAATATTAGTGAAATAATATGATAATTGTCTTTCTCTGACTGACTTATTTTGCTTAGCATAATACTCTCTAGTTCCATCCACGTTGTTAGCCAGTTTGATCAAAAAGAAAAAGGAAAGGACCAAAATAAATAAAATCAAGAATGAGAGGAGAGATCACAACCAACACAGCAGAAATGCAAACAATAATAAGAGATTATTAGCAATTATACGCCAATAAAATGGGCAATCTGGAAGAAATGAAGAAATTCCTAGAAACATAAACTACCAAAACTGAAAGAGGAAGAAATAGAAAATTTGAAAGACCCATAGCCAGTAAAGAAATTGAATTAGTAATAAAAAATCTCCTAACAAACAAGAGTCCAGGGCTGGATGGCTTTCCAGGGGAATTCTACTAAACATTTAAGAAAGAGTTAACACCTATTCTCTTGAAGTTGTTCCAAAAAATAGAAATGGAAGGAAAATTTCCAAATTATTTCTATGAAGCCAGCATTACCTTGATTCCAAAACCAAAGACCCCACTAAAAAGGAGAATTATAGACCAATTTTCCTGAAGAACAAGGATACAAAACTCCTCAACAAGATTAGCCAACCGGCTCCAACAATATATTAAAAAAATTATTCACCATGACCAAGTGGGATTTATACCTGGGATGCAGGGCTGGTTCAATATCTGCAAAACAATCAATGTGATCAATCACATCAGTAAAAGAAAGGACAAGAACGACATGATTCTCTCAATAGATGCAGAGAAAGCATTTGACAAAATATAGCATCTCTTCTTGATAAAAACCTTAAGAAAGTAGGGAGAGAAGGATCATACCTCAAGATCATAAAAGCCATGTATGAAAGACCCAACACTAATATCATCCTCAATCGGAAAACTGAGAGCTTTCCCCCTAAGGCCAGGAATAAGACAGGGATGTCCGCTCTCACCACTGTTATTCAACATGGTATTGGAAGTCTTAGCCTCAGCAATCAGACAACACAAAGGAATTAAAAAGCATCCAAATGGACTATGAAGAAGTCAAACTTTCACTCTTCACAGATGACATCATACTCCATATGAAAAACCCAAAAGATTCCACCAAAAAACTGCTAGAACTGATCCATGAATTCACCAAAGTGGCAGGATATAAGATCAATGCATAGAAATCGGTTGCATTCCTATATATCAACAATGAAGCAACAGAAAGAGAAATCAAAGAATCGATCCCATTTACAATTGCACCAAAAACCATAAAACACTTTGGAATAAATCTAACCAAAGAGGTGAAAAATCTATATACTGAAAACTATAGAAAGCTTATGAAAGAAATTAAAGAAGACACACACACACACACACACATACACACACACACAACCAAAATGGAAAAAGATTCCATGCTCCTGGATAGGAAGAGCAAATATTGTTAAAATGTCAATACTACCCAAAAATTGCTTCTTTGGAAAGATTAATAAAATTGATAAGTCCTTGGCAAGACTGATCAAGAGAAAACCCAAGTAATCAAATTTAGAAATAAAAAGGAGTTATCAGTACTGACTCTACAGACATTTAAAGATATTATGGTAACTTTGTGCTGATAAATTTCACAATTTGGATAAAATATACAAATTTCTTGAAAGAAAGAGAAAATCTAGACATTCCTTTAACTAAAAAAGGAAATTCCAGAGCTGGCAGATGGTTTCACAGGCAACATCAAGGCCCCCAAATTGGAGCAGAGCATCTGTACTTCATCCTGAAGTCACAGCAGGACAATTGGATGTACTGGGAAGACCAAGCCAATAACCATTAGAGGACCCAACAAGGTCTATTATATTGTTCATAGAAGCTTCCCATTACGTGGAGAAAAATCACAAGGAGTACAACGAAGCCTTCTGAAGTCAGGAAAGGCCTCAAATGGGTGTTTTTCACTGTGACCACCCAGAAAAGAACAGATTATAAACACGTTTGTTTTTAAAAAGAAACAAAATTACCAAACCCTGGGGAAAATGCTGGCCTTTTACATCATGTAAGCTATATCGATATGAAATCAAAACAACCAATCAATGCAGTGGATGCAATGCTAAAAGAAAACCAAGTTTGTTGTTTAATCAATTTTTTTATTTGGGTTTAACAAAGCTTTGAAGAATCTCTTGTCTTCAGAAAATTGGGGAATGTTCAGTCATTCAAAGGGGTTAGTTTCAAACGAATAGTTTTGAAGTCCCAGAAGTAAGACTAGAAGTAGGGCCAAAGACCTTGAATGCTCTTTGTGATTTTTCTCTTGATTAATTGGCCTTGGCCAGACTTTTGTTGTGTTTTTGTCTGGGGTTATTTTGGATGACATTCCACTTGTCACATATCAAGACTTTTTAGTGGGATGCTGCTTGGTTCTTACTAGTATCTCCATAAATGCCTTCTGTTTGACATCATTTTCTCTTTCTCCCAAAGATGAATTCAATAAGCCAACTGAAAATGTCAAGAATATTGTGTGTAGTTGACATTAGGAAATGCTTGGCTTCTTTTTGCCCAGCTGGCACTAAGCTCTGGACCAAAGCACTCTAACTGCCTGCAAACATTTTGTTGACCTGAGAAAAATAGGTTCATGGAACCCGTTTGCATTTTCTGATAGGGAAATTCTGTGCTAAAAGATTTTGTTTCATAATTTTGGCTTCTTGTTCACCAGTTGGGGTTCACAGGTTGGGCAGTGCATTAGCTTTCTAACCCTGCCATAACACAGTCCCACAAATTTAGTGACTTAAAACAACACAAATTTATTATCTTACAGGTCTGAGGATCAGAAGTCTAACAGGGGTCTCAGTAGGCTGAAATCAAGGTGTGGCAGGCTGCATTCCTTTCTGGAGGCTCTAGGGGAGAAACATTTTCCTTGTGTTTCCAATTTCTAGAGGCCACCCACATTCCTTGGCTAGTGGCCTCCTTCTTTGATCTTGAAAGCCAGCAATGTAGTTAGCATCCTGTGACCCTGTTTTTGTCCCACATCTTTTTCTCTGACCAAAGCTGGGAAGACTCCCCACTTTTAGGGATTCATGTGATTAAAATGGACCTATATGGATAATCCAGGATAATATTCTTCAGTGTCTGTGATCTTAATCACATATACAAAATCCCTTTTGCCATGCAAGATAACATATCCACAAATTCTAGGGATTAGGGTGTGGGAATCTTTGGGTGGGGACAGGGGTCATTACTCTGCCAACAAGGTAGGCAAGGATCATATCATGGATGGAAAGCCATATGTTTCTGCCATGCATTGGAAGGAAGTTCTGATTTTCTCTTTCTAGTTTGGATTGACTCCCTTGCCAGTGCTGTGCTATTTGGGGGCTGAAGATGGTTTTTAGTCTCTGTGGCTCATTGACAAAAAGAGTAATTGAAGACTGATTGCTATTCATTACCTTCACTTGTCCCCCTGACCCCAGGCAACTTTAACTCCTGTACAAGAGTAATTAAAAAGCTATTATTATCTCTTCATTGCTTATCTTAAGACACACACAAAGAGAAAAAGGACTTTGCCTTCCTACAGATTCTACCAAGAATTTGTTTCTGTCATCTATTGCTATCTGTTCCTTTATATTAAATTTTCAGGTAAGTGAAAATAAAACAGATGTTGCAGAAAAAAAAAGATGTGACAGATTCTACGTATATTCCTTTCAATGGACTTAATTACATGAATTTATAAAAGTGAAATTATTCTGTATCTTAATGAAGAAATCTTTGAGAAAGTCCAGTATTTCTCAAGTTTTTGTCCTCTTCCCACACTGTTCCCATGCTTAATCAATCTTCCTCAGTAACAGGGCTCATTAAAAGAAGCTATTCTTGATGGAATATAACCCACAATTTGAGAATAGCTGATCTAATCAATCTCCATAATTTTATGAAGTAGGAAATGGCTACTTCAGATAGGTTAAGTATGACTTGACAAACATCACATAGCTACTTAGCTGAAAATTCAGGCTTTGACCCCAATATCACTTCTTTCTACAGTTTTAAGCTTCAGACTTACATCAATTTAGTTTAAAATTTAATTTTATCTCAGGCTTTCTGATTTTCCCTTTGTTGAAAGCAATTTTTTGTTTTTGCATTTCAGTGTCTGTTTTGTTTTGTTTTGTTTACTTAGTCCTATATTTTAGAGGCTTTACTATCTTTACTAGGAAAGTAAAATTCAAGGAGCAAACATTGACATACAGTCTTATTCTATGCTCCACATAACCTTTTTTTGACAAGGAGAGATTAGCTTTGTTGAAGAATGTTTCTTTTTTTATCTTGTTCTTTTTTATCTTTCTTGTAAAGACTTACACTCCCCTCACTTCCTCTCAATTTCTAGTTCTCTTTCCTTTAAATATCCCACACTCTACACGCCTCCTTGTTTCCTCCTGGGTCTAAGACTAACAAAGGGTAGACACAAATAGCTGCAGCAGTGGATGTTGATTTAATTGCTTGGCCACGTTTTCACTTGGGTCCTCTCTGAGTCTTTCTTCCAGATGCTTACCTAATTTTCTTCCTCCTTGGTCTATTTTCTCCCTTCTAAAGAAAATGTACCCACCTCCATCCACATCACAGTTTTCTGTCAATGTAAGCAAGAGTTAGTTTCCCCAAAAAGATGGCTATATTGAGCATTTATGTCACACCTTCCCCCTCAGCAATTGAAAACCTTCCATAGGAGTGATATTTACCATCTCTATTACATTGCTGATGAAAAACGGAGTCAGGGAGTAGGAGGATAATGATACTAGAGAGTGGGAAGAAGATATATTATCAGTTACACTTTATGGATGGAGAGCAACTCAAATACAGATTAGGTCTATCCAACTATTTCCTTTTATCATTTGGGGCCTTGAGGGAAGTCATAGTGTTGGAGCATTGATCAGTAGATTGGCTTGCCAAGAAATCAATCCAATCTTCTATGAAGATACCTAGAATAGAGAGATCTACATGGCCCATGGATGAGAGTGCCTTAATACTTAGGCAAGACAAACTCCTCAGAACATAGCATAGCACCATAAGTAAAGGCATTATGTATGGCTGTAATGTCCTGAATTTGGACACTATTCTGTCCTTTTCTCTTTAATTTCCATTAACCTCCATTTTATCATCTGTGAAATGGAGAAAGGTAAATAAGCATTTCAGGGTTTTTTTCAAATTTAAGTGATGAAAAAGCTTGAACATGTTTAAAAGATGATGGTAATAATCCAGTGGAGAGCAAGAGACTTAAGACAGAAGAGAGAGGGGATAATTTATAAAGCAGGATTTCTCCCTTGGTAGCAGACTGGTGGAGGGATAAGCTTTAATTAGAAAAAAGGTCCTTTTCTATAGTAGTAGTAGGCAAGGTGGAAGAGTGTCTGCATAAGCACCTAGGTTTGTAAATGTGGTAGTGGGAAGTGAAAGGGTGTCTCCTCTGAGGATCTTTACCTTCTCTGTGAAGTAGGAGTTGATGCCACCTGCTTTGAATATTGGGGGATGTGAGGAAGTTAGATAATTGAAGACAGTGGAGAATGTATGGAATCCTCACTATGGAGAATAGGAAAGAGAACTGATAAACTGATAAAAATGCAGTAGTATTTCTTGTAGTGTTTCATGTCCTGTTGAAGATGCTGATCATGAACACATGACAACAGTCTGCCCTGCTGCATTTTCCGCCATGATACTCAGCAACCTTGGTTGATAGTTGGATTCACTGAAAAGAGCCAAGTAGATTCAATGAAAGAATAGGAAAGGAAGAGTAAGAAGCATCCAGATAAACGAGAAATTGTAAGGGTCGTCAAATGCATTCAAAGAGTTGGTTTAACAGAAATAACTGAATGAGCCACCTGAAAGAATAAGAGTTGTGAGCTATCTAATTTCTTGATTTTGAAGGTAGAACTTTTCTGGGTGATAACAAGGTTCAGAGAGTGGTAATGAAAACACACAAGCAACGTTGGGAGTGGTGGAGAAGGTGACTAGAGATGAAAGATATAAGAAACCCAGAAGCCAAGATGTTTGGTATTAATATAAATGTTTTTTAGGGTGTTGGTGTGAGGCTCTGGATATAGAGATAGGAGATAATAGTGACAAAGAAGGGTAGAGGATGGTAGAGCTAAAAGCCTAAGTCTTGATGGAGCAGGGGTTTTTATAAGAAGGTGCAGGAACAATAGCGTAGAAAACGGAAAGGAGGGTGCTGCCCCTGCCTCTGGACTTTGGGGTATGTGGTTGAGAAAATTCTCTATGGGAAAGCTGTGTAGAAAGTTGTATCTTTAGGAGAGAGACAATATTCTCCAAAATGGGAACAAAATACCTACATTAAGGAGTTATCAGGAATAAATGAGACAGTGTATGCTGAAATGCCTGCCTTATGAAATGATGGTTTTATATATTAAAAAACACACAGTTTACAATGCACGAGCTACTGTACTAAGTGCATTTTGTGCATTATCTGATATAATCCCAGACAGTCTGATAGGCAAGTATTATTATCTGCATTTTATAAATAAGAAGCCAGGTTTTGGAGGGGTTAAATGCCTTGCGTGGGTCTCCTAACTCAGAAGTGGCAGACATGAAGCAGAGCCCACACTTTTAAACACTGTTACATACTGACAATTCTTGTTTTTGCTTTTTAATTATTTTGACTTTTATTTATTTTTTGAGAGAGAAAGAAACAGAGTGTGAACAGGGGAAGGGCAGAGAAAGAGGGACACACAGAATCCAAAGCAGGCTCCAGGCTCTGAGCTGTCAGCACTGAACCCATGTGGGGCTTGAATTCATGAACAACGAGATCATGACCTGAGCTGAAGTCGGATGCTTAATCTAGTGAGCCACCCAGGTGCCCAGTGACTATTTTTGTTTAAAAAAAACTGTATCCAATTGTCCATGTGAATGAACTCAAGAACTCAAGAACTTAAAATCACTTAAGGTAATCCTTAATTAGGCAAAAATTTTTGGATAAATATGAAAATTCTCAAATGTATATATAGTGTTTATGTTATTTTCAGCAGAAAAATCCCACTACTGTCATATCCTACTTATAGGACCAGGAAGAGGGATTAAGGCCAGTTAATATTTTTGGTCCTGGTGCCTCAGGGTAAATCTGCAAGGCTACTCTGGACTGTTTGATCTTGATTGTTGACTATGAAATAAAAGGGTGAGTCAAGGAAGAGATGAAAATGAATTTTGAGTAAATGTAGCTAATAGTAAGAGTAGGTAGAAACAAAAGGAAATATATTGACAGGTGTGGAATGATGAGAGGGCTGAACTTCTGTTAGAACCAGGAGCTCTCATTGCCTATACTCTTTAATATGGATCAGAGAAGGTATGGTGGATGGGATGGGAGCTGTTTGTCTTTCACGGGTATTTCAAGGGGAGGACTGTCACTTGCATTAAGCAGTGTTTCTAGGCTATCAGAGAATTCTGAGCATAATTTGGAGTCCAGAGAGTGTAAGAACTCTGAGTGGTAGTAATGGTAAAGTCATAAGAACTGTCATCTGCCTTGGACATTCATGTGTACCTCCTGGTCTTTACATAACTCATACTGAAATTCTGGATAAACATTCTCTTTTCCTTCTCCAAAGAACAAAGGTCTCCAGTACCTCAATGCAGTGCTCTATAATTGTGCCATCAGGTCAGTGCCATTGCCCTTGGCCATGGGCACTGTGTTGAGATGGAAAGGGTACACAGGAATTCAGATTTAATTAAGGACATTCCAGATCATGTCTGGAGGATGGTGAGCATCATTCTCCATGTTTGTGGTTGAGACTGGAAGAGAGACTGTCATTAGAATGGAATAATTGAATGAATATTGACATTTTCCTTGGTATTTTTCCTCTCAAAGGGAAAGCTTTTCTTTGTTTGTTTTGTCCCAACCCTGAATGGACCAAAATAGTACCTCAATGGATCCTTAACCCATTCAGAACCCTGTGCTATTTTCATTATCAGGTTTTTCCTAAAGGTATGAAGTAAAGGTGTTACTTTTCCAACTTAATGGAACAAAATGATCAGCCTGAACATGTTCATTAGCTGGTGGTACTATCTTGAGTAAGGAAGATTTTAAAAAGTATATTCTGAGCCTAAGAGTTCCAGAGAAATTTTATGAGATACCCAGTGAGAACTTCCAGACAGCCACGTCTTTTTTTTTGTTTGTTTCAGAAGCCCAGCCCCTGAAGCACTCAGTTCTGAGAATTGTTAGGGAAAGATAAAACTCTCCTGGCAGGTACTGAGTTTTTGGGTTTGTTATGAATCTGCATTGGTCCCAGGAATGTTAAGAAGCATGTTTCCTTGCAAACCACACTTTAATAAAAAGCTGACTACAGTTAAATCCAGTCCCAATGGGGTAGCTAAAAAAATAAAAATGTGTATATATTGGAAAAACTAGTGCTTCTATAGTCAATTCTGCCAGGTACACAGAGGAGGCATTTCTGGAAGGTTTTACACTAATCCTGTCTATTCTGATTAGGAAGGCAGTTCCTACCTCTTTCAGTTATGGTTTGTAAGTTTTTCCATTAAAGATCATGGCTTCTTGGAACACAAACCTCTGGTGTGTTTCTAATCCCTCAGAGTCTTGCTAACGGCAGGCAATCCATTGGCACGCAATACACATCCTGCACCATATCTTTGCCTAACTTTTTGGTGTGAAATTCCAAGTTTTGTAAGTCTAGTTTTTCCCACATGATCCCAAACAGCTGTCTTTAGATCCAGAAAATACTTAGACAGGAAGTAGAAAATAAAGTCTTTTGCTTTTCTTACAAAGGGTAAGAGATTCCTGGTGTATAATATGGAACAAGTATAATTTATTCCATTTCATTTTGGAAAAATTACACATAGTTGAACAGATGTAATTGTTACCATCCAGAATTATGATTAAGAATAAGAACAAAAAAGAGTCTGATTTTGTCAGGAAGGCTACGTTAGTGTTTGAGCCCTTCCACTAACAGTATAGCCCTGAGTGATCATATACATATCATGAGAAATGGCTTTGTCTTTGGAAAAATGAAGTGGTCAGATGTGTTAGAATCTAAGCCCTTCCTAGCTTTCACAATCCAGAAGATTCCAGAGAAAATGAAAATGTCTTGTCATAGGATTCACAGTACTACCCCATATGACCAGTAGATGTCAGACTCGCATTATAGTCTGAAACAGATATGGAATGCGATCCTGGTAGTCCCAATGGTGATGAAGCTTATCAAGGTAGATACAGTATAATAACCATTAAAATGTTCTTCTTAATCAGAAAGTTCATGGACCCCTAGGCAAAGATTGTCTGTTTCTATTAAACCTGATGAGGTCGCCACACTTGCACAATGACATCCTTTCAAACCATGCTTTGAAAAGCAATAGACTCATTGGAACAAACCATTTATTTCTTCTCTCACTCACTCTCATTTATTAATTCATTCAACAACTATTTATTGAGTTCACTGTGTTACAGGTCCTGGGATAAGTGCGAATGATACAGAAAGAAACATAAAAGATACAGTTTCAGTATTCGGCAGCTTAACCTGCAGAGTGATACACATGTTATTGAACAAGTCATTGTCATTGTGATGAAAGTTTACAGAGAACTACATAGCAAACTATGTAATAACCATGCTGTGGGGAGAGGAGTATCAACAAAAACTTCCCCAGTGAAGTACTGGATATTTCAGAATGTGTTAGGTTTGGTTTAACAAGAAATTAGTTCAGGAAAGAAGTGATCCAGGCAGAAGAACAGCATGTGCAAAGATTCATAGGTAAGAGAAGGTGAAGAGCAATCCAGGAGCTAAAGGAAGACAGAATGAATGTGGTCCAGGCCAGGCAGAGCATGGTATCAGATGAGGAGACTAGATTTCAGGGGGCCTTCCACATCATGAAAAGGAGAAAACTGGTTTCACAGAATTCTTGATTTCCCCATAATACTGTTGGCAAGGGCAATTTTATCAGTTTAGTGAGCTGGCATCTTGGTGGGTTTCATCTAACAGTAGAAAAGAGAACAGGCTCATTATGAATGTGAAGTAGAGGAGAGGAACTTGGAGATTTGAAAATCAAAATTGAATCGGATCAGTTTAGATGAAAAGAATTCATTGAATTTCTTTTTTTAATATGAAATTTATTGTCAAAATGGTTTCCATACAGCACCCAGTGCTCATCCCAACAGATGCCCTCCTCAATGCCCGTCACCCACCCTCCCATCCCTCCCACCCCCCCCATCAACCTTCAGTTTATTCTCAGTTTTTAAGAGTCTCTTATGGTTTGACTCTCTCCCTAACTTTTTTTTTTCCTTCCCCTCCCCCATGGTCTTCTGTTAAGTTTCTCAGGATCCACATAAGAGTGAAAACATACGGTATCTGGTGTTCTCTGTATGACTTATTTCACTTAGCATAACAGTCTCCAGTTCTATCCACGTTGCTACAAAAGGCCATATTTCATTTTTCTCATTGCCACGTAGTATTCCATTGTGTATATAAATCCATTCATCAGTTGATGGACATTTAGGCTCTTTCCATCATTTGGCTATTGTTGAAAGTGCTGCTATAAACATTGGGGTACAAGTGCCCCTATGCATCAGCACTCCTGTATCCCTTGGGTAAATTCCTAGCAGTGCTATTTCTGGGTCATAGGTTAGAACTATTTTTAATTTTTTGAGGAAACTCCACACTGTTTTCCAGAGTGGCTGCACCAGTTTGCATTCCCACCAACAGTGCAAGAGGGTTCCCATTTCTCCACATCCTCGCCAGCATCTATAGTCTCCTGATTTGTTCATTTTAGCCACTCTGACTGATGTGAGGTGGTATCTGAGTGTGGTTTTGATTTGTATCTCCCTGATGAGGAGTGATATTGTGCATCTTTTCATGTGCCTGTTGGCCATCTGCATGTCTTCTTTAGAAAAGTGTCTATTCATGTTTTCTGCCCATTTCTTCACTGGATTATTTGTTTTTCGGGTGTGGAGTTTGGTGAGTTCTTTATAGATTTTGGATCCTAGGCCTTTGTCTGATATGTCATTTGCAAATATCTTTTCCCATTCCGTTGGTTGCCTTTCCCATTCCGTTGGTTGTTGATTGTTTCCTTTGCAGTGCAGAAACTTTTTATCTTCATGAGGTCCCAATAGTTCATTTTTGCTTTTAATTCCATTGTCTTTGGAGATGTGTCAAATAAGAAATTGCTGTGGCTGAGGACAGAGAGGGTTTTTCCTGCTTTCTCCTCTAGGGTTTTGATGGTTTCCAAGAATTCTTTGAATTTCTGACATCAATTAATACCCTTTTTGGCCAGCACCCGATATGGCAGCAATTAGCCTGTCAAAGGGACACAACAACCACTATCATGTCTGTGTACCATTGGCTTTATTCCCCTTAACACTAATTGTAGGTACTAGTATGTCAGACAAAGGGATTGCCACCTTCACTGCAAGACTTTACAAACACCTTTGCAATCACAGAGCCTGTCTGAAGAGGCCTGTGTCACCCCTTATTGGCCAGCTAGCCCATAACTCATTATGACTCTGTATCAATTAACCAATTGTTTTTCTGTGAAAATCTCAGCTCTTCAATAACATTGCCACTTAGCAAATGACTCTGTGAATTAGTTCCTGGAGTGTTTCTACACAGTAGAGGGAACAAGTAACATGCTATTATGGATTTTCTGACTATAAAACCAAGATACGTATTAGATTTTAAAGAATTACAGGCTGAAGACAGGCTATCACTTAATTTTAAAAGCAAAGTTAGGTTTGTGATCTGCTGTGAATTTTGGAGTTCTAGTGAAGAAAGTAAACAAAATTGTATCTTTGAATTTAAATGACTAGTTCATACACTGCCCCCACCCCCGCTTCTGTCTTAAATGCCCATAATAGTGAGTTTTGTGTATCTAGACATTTACTTTAAAGCATGCAAAATCCAAAGTCAATGACTCTTTTTCTTACTGCCTTCATGTGGAGCTAAGCACATTTACATAATGCAAATCTGTGTGTGAGAAATCAGAATGCTTTGGGGCTAGTGGAAATTTCTCATTAAGTTTGTAGGGACATTCTTAGACCACTCAGTGAAAAAATCAAGAACTATGGTATTTTCAGGACCTGGATGCAGTTTGGCAGAATACAGTGACCAGTCATTAATTTTACACATCTTGCTTCATTTAACCATATGTTTAACTGTAGGTTACTATAAATATAATGAGTATCTATTTGGGGATTTAAGCCCAGAGTCTTAGTTTTATTAGCATTCATAAATATTTGTGTTCCAGATGTAATCATATTATTATAGTTTTGTATATACTCACACATAAAATTCATGAGGCTACTTATTATATCAACTCAGCCATGCCCCCACACCTAGCCAGAAAATATATTAGAGATGACAAAAATAAGGACTTGTCAGTAGTTCAGCCATATTGCTTCAAATAGAACCCATTTTTACTAGAACCTTCTTGCTTAGGGTCATCCTGACTCACTGGTGGATCAAAATGCCTTCCCCTCCCCAAAACACTCTTCTTTCCTTCCTGGCCTGAAATCCTCACCTTTAGAGATAATCATGGGTAATACCATCTGTTAAGAGACTGTTTTTCCACTGGAAGAGACATGTGGATGACCTTTGCATGCATTACACATAACCATGGGCTACCTCAAGTTATGTACAATTCTTAGTGCATTAGTTAAACTCCACTTTCCTTCTTCCACTCACAAAATGTAATTGTATCCACTCTAATTTATATAAAAAGTGAATTGTTAGCAAACCAATACCTAAAGTAGTAGTAGTAGAAAAAAATAATCTTGGTATATCCCATATTATTGAGTCCAGGTCATGGTCTTCAAACTGTCCAAGGTAAGAATCCAGAAAAGAGCCTAAAGGTGTCACTGATTATCTGAACAATAATGAACTTACAGCAGTTATTGTCAGTGGAAGGGAAGGGAAAGAAGGGAAGGGAAAGAAGCAGCACTGGGCAACTTCTTACAAAGTAGAAATGAAGATCGAAGCACTTTCCTAACAGAACTGTGGGGACATGCCATCAGAACATGAAGTTTTCTCTGCATATGCTCAGGCTCCCCTGGCTGGACAAAATGGGGGCACATATATTGATGAAATTACTTTGAAAGTTCAGATACTGGAGAGACCAAAGAGAGCCATTTCCTGTGTGTTGTTCTATGAAAGCTGACAAAATGTTAGAATTAGGAGAGATTTATTTTAAGTCTTCCTCAGTTTCCATGTAATTGAACCAAATCCCAAGAGACTGAAGGTCATATGATAGTTGTGATAGAGAGCTGGGCTGTGGTTTGAACTTGCTTTCCCTAGTTACTAGTGAGTCCCAATTTCCTCCACACTGCATAGTAAAGCAAGCAGGAGAAGCAAGAGGAATAAATTAATGGCAGTTTAGTTGCATGCCCAGGAATTCCTTAGTTTGCTGAAATAAATGCTTTCAGGAAAGTCAATTCCTCTAAGAAAAAACAGTAAAGTGCAACCCTCAGATCACCCTTGACTAAATGATGTAATGGACATTAAGTCTTTGGTGGGACCTGTTGGATACAGTCTACAGTCTACAGTCCTTTCTCTCAAATAGGCCATAGGCTAGGATCTGTGGGGTTATTTTTTGTCCATTTGCTTTATATACACACACAATCCTGGACCCCATGTCTCTGTTGAAATTTCCTAATTTCCTTCTTCTTTTGGCCAAAATGAATAGTTGCTTCCATATGAAACATACATCTTCTAAATTTTGTCCTTCTTGGCTGGATGTCTTTTGTTTTCTAGCTATGTAATCTTGTTAAGCCTATACAAGTCATCATGTTGAGGGAGACTAAAAGGCACTCCCAGTGCCATCCTTCCTTAGCTAGCCACCATGTCCTGCCTATCTGTCCAACAGCACAATGGAAAGAGGAATTGGAAGATAGAACTTAAATCTTAGCTCTATGACCTTGAGCAAGACAGAATGTTGTTCAGCTTCAGTGTCCTCATCTGTACAATGCAGATCAAAATCCCTCCTGTCTATGCATTACTGAGTGGTGAGGTCCAAATGTGGAGAGGTATGTGGAGGTGCTTGATAAACTGAAAGCACTTTGTAAATTCAATGCACTGTTTGTAGCCCATAGGAGTAACACCACAGTAGGAATCTGAAACCAGGTATGGAGAACTCCTAAGTATTCTTAAGATCCATGCCCTTGTCACTCCTTGCTCAAATTGCTTATAGAACCAGCTGTGCCTCTAAATTTTCTAAGAATCATCATCTTCATGGAAACACACAATTTTACACTGTCCTTAATACTTCATAGAGATAACCTCTTCCCACTGCTGCTACTAACCTGGGAACAGAGGTAGTTCAGGAGAGAAACAACTTTTTCTCATTATCAGGCAACCATTTAAGTGTTCCTTACAGTATTTTTTCCAGAAGATGTTTGGTACCTCAAAACTTTCCGGTGGCTCTCTTGACTATCTTGCTAATTCCTTGATATAAACTTCGTCTGGTGTCCTCACTTTTCACCTGACATGTGCCCTGTGCAATGGGAAAAATGTTTTTATGTTTTTTCTCATTGCCTTTTAAACCAAGAGTACCAAAATCTGGTGCCTGTATTTTCTGAACAAATTTCCTCTGAAACAAATCTTTGTAGTAAATTTCTCTTGAATCTGGTATATCCTTTTCTTTTCATACATTTACCCTATAAATTCACATCTTCATTTTCTCACCCCTCTGCCATCCTGACAGATAGTATAATTTGCACAGTGAATTAAAGCTGCTCTGTCTTTGCCTTCATGGGATGCCATCTGAACATAAGCCATACACCTGCCCTTTCTCACCTGTGACATTTATGGCAAGAGCGCCACCAACTCTCTCCTTGCAGACCCTGTTTATGCTTGACAATCTTAGAAAACAACTAAGATCAAGTGTTAAGCATTTGGCAGATAGTTTGAACTACCAACTCAATCTGTTCAGAACCATTGGGAAATAGGCATTTTCAAGCATATGAAAAATATTAAAAGTTTTAGATAAATGGGAGCAGTATGTATGCACAGTAAATATTAGAAGACACCTGATGAAGTTCAGGTAGTAGCCCAGGAAGTTGCTGGAGGCATCCTGTATCTCAAGCTATGTTTCACCAGAGTTCTTCTGAGACTATGATTTTTAAATTTTTTTGTCCTGAAAAATGATGAATTGAATAAACACATTCTACAATAAGAAATGTGTAGAGGAATAGACATTTCTACATATGACAAACTAGAGAGAATGTGCAGTGGTAGTTAATTCAGTTTCCATTCCTCTTATTGAGGAAATGATGGCTCAGGAGAATAGTTTCTGTCGTTGGGCCATCAGCTGCCTCCACAGCCAGTGAGCCAGTGAGGTCAGACAAGCTGTGGTGGCAGAGATTACACCAGCTTTTTGCATTTGGCCTGGAATCCCAAGGGGCATTCAATCTCCTCTCCTGAGGTGTCTTTGTGGGCCTTCCCTTAACAAATGCCTACTTGTTCTTCCTTAAAGCTCACAGGGTGTCAGAAGCCAAGACTGAGCCCTCGTTTGCATTCCTGGTGCCCACTGGCATGACCTCAGGAATCCTGCAGCTGCAGCATGAATGGGGCCATTTGATGGGTTAGCTGAGGGCTTAAGTGGGGTTGGATGGCACAGAATCCTCCCATTTAACAGCATTGTCAAATATTCAACCAGAGTCAAACTAATGCTCTTTGGAAAAAATCACTTGCTTGTCTGAAATTCCCACCTTGTGACTCTCTGCAAAGAGAGAGCATCAGAGATCTCGATTCTACTCCCACTGCACCAGCACGAGGCTTCGTACACAGTGCTCAGGAAAATATTGGTTAAACTGAATGGTGGAAGCTAAAGTGGCAAAAAAGTCTTCTAGATTGGTTGGTACTATAGGAGATGGAAAAAGTCTTTCTCCTCTACCTATTTTAGCTTCTCTGGCCAGGGACCCATAAGTTAGACTGACAACAGACATCTTAGGAAGAGAAAACAAACAGAAGCATCATGCATACCGATGAAATACTTGGGGATTAGTACATCAAAGGGGCGGTTAGAACTTGGGCTTCTGTAACATCTTAACAAAGGGATGTGACATCTCTAGAGAAGAGGAAAGATAGGACTTTGAGTTTCCAGGGGTGGCAAATTGTGAGAAGGCAAATATATGGGGAGACTAATGGTGGATAAGGGCTACTTTTAGTAAGATTTGTTGTGTAGATACTTTTGGTGCTGTCTTTGGGCTGATAAGGGTCTAGAGTTGTCTCTGTTGATTAATTTCTGTTCTTCTTGGTAGAGAGAGGAGGGGTGCTTTTGTAAATTTATGTCCTGTTTTAGACAAGTAGGGAGAGGGCAGAGAGCTTTTCTTGTATCTGCTGCTTCTCAATTGCTCAAAATAATCCTTATGCCAACGTAGCATATATTGGGGCAACATTGTCTGCTACCCATCTGTACTATTTTTCTTTGTCCCCACCCTTATCCTTTTGCCTCTATCTTTGGTTTAAAAAGCAATTTCTTCCAAAGGAATAATTTTTGGTAAGAGCAATAATATGTGTTTCTTTATAGTCAAAGAAGTGGCAGCCTTAACACAAGGCATATTGTTCCCATACAGCTAACAAACTGATCACTGTTAAAAGGCAAGTCTGAGTGCATCCACTCCTGAAAGAAAACTCAAAGACCTTTGACAGGTTCTGGAGTCTTCCACCACTGGCCTCTGTAACCCTCTTCTGTCAAAGTTTGTCAATTTTCTTCTCTAACACTATACACTGAGCTCACCAAACTCCTTTCCATTTGTGGAACCTACTTTGCTCTTTCTGACACTGAGCCTTTGCACATTCTGCTTTCTGTAATATTCTTCCTGCTTTTCATTGTGGGGCTAACTCCTACTGAGGCTGCATTTAGCTTAGGCCAGTGTTTCTCAAAATTTGTTGTATATTATAATCATCTGTATCACCTGTGAGAGCTTTTCATACTCTATACCAATTAAACCAAGATCTCTGAGGATGGAAGCCAGCCATCAGTAATTTTTAAAAACGGCCCATATGATTCTATTGTGCAGCCAAGTTGGGGAGCCAGTGGTTTACAGAGGTGTTTCTCACACTTGAATGTGCATAGGTATCACCTAGAGATATTGATGTAGATTCTGACTCAGTTCATCTGGGGTGAGATTTGAACTTCTACATTTCTAACAAGTTCCTAGGTAAGGCCAATAATGCTGGTCTGAGTAACCTTTGTTCCTCTAGGACAGTGGTTCTCAAAGTGTTTTCTCCAGGTCAGCACCTTTGGCATCATCTGGAAACATGTTAGAAATGCAAATCAGAAACTGGGGTGAGGGCCATTTTAATAAGCCTTGCAGGTAAGCCTATGTATACTCACATTTCCATTACTCTAGGAAAATACTCCTCAGATGCCAAGACTCAGTTTATTACTCTCTGTCTAGCCTCCTTTGTTTTTCCAGAGCAATCTGTGCTTCCTTCTGCTGTATCATAAATTATACGTACTGTTTAGTTGTGTATTCATTGGCCTATATCCCAAACTGGAGGGAAGAGCCTGTGATTGTTGGGCCCATGGGATCCCCATGACCTCGCACTGTGGTTGGCACCTAATAAGCACTCAGTAAATATTTGTTGAATGTATTACAGTACAGAATGTTAAACTGCACCTCATTTGGTCATTTTTTCCAGGTAATTTCTTTGTAGCTGGCATAAAGAATGGCAAAAAGAGAAAGAACAAAGTTATAAAATACTTGCATCAAGGGCATCTTGACATCTGCACTCTGTCCAAAGAGTGGCCCTTAGAGGGCAGGGTTCAGGTTTCCATGATTGCTGTCTTGAGTGAAGCTACAAGTGGCAGTTTAATAAATACCTTTCTGTGAGGAGGGTGAGCCTGGCAAAAATAAAGGTTGGTGAAAGGGGAGGGGTGGTTGTCTGGAAGACTTTCTGCAAAATTACCTAGCAGTAGTTTCTTCCCTTTTATCATGCAGCATGATGAAATGAGAGAGCAATCCAGATTCCTTTCACACTCCACTGTCTGAGGTTTTCTCCCTTACCTGATGGGTCATCTCCCAGATACTCCTCCCACTGGGAATATCTCCACTTCTGCCAGGGAGCAAAGGTGAAGGCCTACCCGCCCATTGCTAGGGCCCATAAGCACTGGTTTTTTTTGTTTTTGTTTTTGGTTTTAGCAGTAAGATAAAAGGAGAGAGACTCTGGGAAGTCTCTCTAGCAGAATCATTTTGGTTGGTATAATTCTGTTGGAAGATGTAGAATTACATCTATCAGGAGAGGCATAGCAGGCACCTATCATTTATCCCTGTCATCACAGAATCTCAAGGCAAATGACCAGCCCCAACTCCAGGCCAATGAATTTAGATTCTCTGAGAACAGGGCCTGGATATCTTCATTTTAATGTGCCTTGGGTGATTCTAACGTGCAGCTTAGGAACCATTAGCTTGATGTTAAGACCAGGAAAGGGCTTACAAATCACCTAACCCAATGCCAGACAATGGTTAAAATGAGTGAACTAGATCTCTATGCAGAACAAAACATCACAGTGTGGAGTGCAAAAAAAACAAGATGCACAATACAAGTGCAATGAGATATAAATTATACAATGCACCCCCAATATTGTATATTCTCTCTATTGTTTATGTTTAGGTAAAAGTCTTCAAGTGGATTAGAAGAACTTGCTTTAATTTCTTTCAGGTAGTTGCCACTGGGGGAGGAGATGGGGCTAGGAAGCAAGGAGGAAGGGGTTATAAGGGGAGTCCATTTTGTCTTGCTTTATTTCATTTATATTTTAAAAACAGGTCTTGAAACAAACATTACAACATGTTAACAATGAAAAAAAATGTTAACAATGGTCTCTTTTGGCTGGAAGGTTTGTACACAATTATATTCTTTTGTGCTTTTTTTTTTTCAAAATGTTCTTAAAACAAAAATGATAATTAATTTTAAAAATAAAGATCTAGCACCCAGCGTTTTCTGAAGGAGAACTATGAGGCCCGGAAGTGTAAGTGACGTGATAACTGTATCAGTGGCATGGCTTCTAGACTCCCACCTGAGGTCTCTGCCATCCATCTCTGCTGAGTCACAGATCATCCTGCCTGGAGATCCCTTCTCTGCGCCCTCGCAGCATCCCCTTAACCTCCTCTGGTAGTGGATCGCAGCCTCCCCCACGTAGGGGTTCTCTGCTCGGCTCGGCTCCGTGTCTGCAGGCAGCTTTCTCCGTCCGGGCCTCTTTCTAGCGCAGAGCATTCAGCAGCGAAGGCTCGCCAAGGCCCCTGGGCTCCTCCGGGGCATGTCGGCGCGACCCCGCTAGGCTGTCGCAGTAGCTACAGCAGAGGCAGCCTCAGATGGGCGTTCCCGGGCGGGAACCTTGCAAGGAAGGCAATCAGTTTGCTTGTATGCAAGCTGAAAAGTCCCCTGTGAAGGCAGCGACTCAGACCTATAGCTGGATGAATGTGCTTCGCTGCAGAGCACGCAGCTTGATTATTGCTCTGGGCAGAGAAAAGGCATTGAAATGAAATCTAGAGACTGAAGAGATCTGCTTTTTTGATTTGGGTTCTTCCAGAATTTTGCAGGCTACAGCCTGCCCTCGCCAAAGCAAAAATCTCCCTGTGATCCTAGCAAAAATTTTGGGGTGCCAGTGACACATAGTATTTTCCTCTTAATAAAAAGCGAACGCACAGTAGCAGTAGCACATACTGGGTGCTCACCGCCTTTCCGCCCCCCCCCCCCCCCATGTTCTGATTTGGTTGACTCACCTGTCACTGAGCTATTTGAATGCGCTGGGTTTCCCCTCTTCCTTAGCAAGCCCTGGTGTAAAAGCAAGCCAGTGCCTGTGAACAGGTGAGAAGCCATGTTCATCAAGTAGGGGTACAATCTGACATTATACCAGAACCCATCAGAGGCTTTCATGGATAAATAACTGTAAAAGCAGAGCGGGGCATTTGATAACCTCTATGGCTGCTTAATGTGAGTAGAAACCACAAGGTGAAAAAAGAGACAAGGATGGATAAGCTTGTGTTTCTTTCCCTTTCTTGCTTTCAAAGAATTTGACAATAACTGCCAAGTACTCCCTGGGGACAGTGCTCTTAGGGGCAAGTAGGATTCTGTTCTGAGGAAAGAGGAAGAGAGTCACATAATTAATGAAGGAAAAGCAGAAACTGGGGGCAGGGACACACATTTTGTGCAGGAATTCAAAGCACAGAAGTCCCATGGAAGGGAAAGGCGAAGAAGCCCTTAATCCGGTATCCCTAGAGGAGGAACTGGAGAAAGTAAGATGAAACAGGATCCCCAACCAAAGTGTCTGAACAGAAAATAGGGAGGTGGAAGCGTCTGCTTCATTTTTGAACCTGTGTCTCCCAGGATTTTGCCAGCTCCAGCAATTGAACTCAAGTGGTATTCTAGGCATCAGAGTGTTTTATTGCTGGATTGCAGTAGGAGGAATTTTCCTTAATGCCTAGACAGAGGAAGACATTGACTAATGCAGAGACATAAGATAGAGATCCATTTGCATGCCAGCTCTAGCTGAGTGGTAGTGGTTGGCTGGAGCATTCGGGCAGGAAGGGTTTTAAGGCCAGATCCAGGCTCTAAGTGGGAAACAGTGCCTGACTGATTAATAATGTCTGTTTTGGATGTGGGATGCTAAGGGCAGTATGTGCTCTTCCTATTTGTCATCTCTGCTTTGAGATGCTTTTCCTTCTGTAGTGGCACTGCATCAATGCAATAATATAATAATGTATATCAATGTAATAATCTCAATGTGATAATTTTTGCTTTAGAGTCTTTTGCTAAGAAGATTTCAGCCTAAAAGGGAGGCAAAACAGGTCAGTAATACTGTTTCTTCCCCTAAGTCTGCTAGGTCCTGCAGAATTGGCCAAGTTGATTCAAGTTGCACTGAAATGCTCTTCTACTGGCTTGCCTCAGTGACCAAAATGTCTACAGACCTTTGTTCTTAGGTCCATCCTCTGAAAATTAAACAGACCCCATTACTTAGGCTCATCTTTCCAAAATTAAGCAACCAGCAATTTGCTATATGGCTAAAATAAATGTTCAGTGAATAAGTCTACTTTTAAGGGTCTGATATAGGCCGTTTTGAGCACAAATCCAATTACTCAATGGGTCCTCGGGCTTCTCCAGCACTAATAACAGTTATGGTGCAATAAATAAGGAAAAGAAGCTGGAACAGAACTCTGCCTCCAGTGTCTTGCTGCCTGTGAGAGGAAGGAAATACCCAGAAAGGATGACTCAGTCCTTGAATACAGAGAGAGATGACTCTGGAGAGAAAAGAATATGGGAGGAACACAAGTCCTTATTGCAGACATCCCCACTTGACAAAATTGTGAAATGTCTTTAGACCCTGTGATAGGCCGAATAACGGGCCTCCTAAAGACATCCAGATCCTAATCCCTGCTCCCTGTACATGGTAAAAAGAACTTGGCAGATGTCAGTTAAGGTCCTTGAGATGGTGAAATTATCTTGGATTATCTGAGTGGGTCCAATGTAATCCCAAGTGTCCTCATAAGAGGGAAGCAGGAAAATCAGAGTCAGTGAAGGAGATGTAATAATGAAAGCAGATATGAGAGTGACCAGGGACCATCGGGCAAGAGATATGGGTAGCCTCTAGAAGCTAGCAAAGGTGATGAAGATTCTTTCCTAGAACCTCCGGAAGGAACACAATACTACAGACCCATTTTACACTTCTGATCTCCAGAACTGTAAAAGAATAGTATGTGTTGCTTTAAGCTACTAAACTTAGGGCATTTTTAAAAAGGATATAATGCGATTTCTCTATATTTTTTCATTTTAATTCCTGTATAGTTACTATTCAGTGTTCTATTAGTTTCAGGTGTACAATATAGTGATTCAACACTTCCATATACCATCCGGTGCTCATCACAAGTGCCCCGCTAAATCTCCATCACCTGTTTAACCCATTTTCCATCCTCACTCTGGCAACCATCAGTTTGTTCTCAAGAGTTGAGTCTATTTCTTGGTTTCTCTCTCTCTCTCTCTCTTTCTCCATTAATCATTTGTTTTGTTTCTTAAGTTCCACATATGAGTGAAATCATATGGTATTTATTTATCTCTGACTGACTTATTTCACTTAGCATTATACTATCCAGCTCTATCCATGTTGTTGCAAATGGCAAGATTTCATTCCTTTTTTATGGCTGACTAAAATTTCATTGTGTGTGTCTGTGTGTGTGTGTGTGTGTGTGTGTGTGTGTGTGTATGACACTTCTTCTTTATCCATTGATCTATCCATGGACACTTGGACTGCTTCCATAATTTGGCCATTGTAAAATATGCTACTGTAAACATAGGGTGTATGTATCCCTTTGAATCAGTGTTTTATATTTTTGGAGGTAAATACACAGTAGTGTGATTATTGGATCATAGAGGATTTCTACTTTTAACTTTTTGAGGAATCTACATGCCATATTCCAGAGTGGCTGCACCAGTTTGCATTCCTACCAACAGTGCAAGAGGGTTTCTTTTTCTCCACATTCTCATCAACACTTGTTGTTTCTTGCGTTTTTGATTTTAGCCATTCTGACAGGTGTGAGATGATATCTCATCGTAGTTTTGATTTACATTTCCCTGATGATGAGTGATGTTGAGTATCTTTTCATGTGTCTGTTGGCCTTCTGGATGACTTCTTTGGAGAAATGTCTGCTTATGTCTTCTGCCTATTTTTAATTGGATTGTTTGTGGGTTTTGGTGTTGGGTTGTATAAATTATCTTTTTAAATTTTTATTTATTTATTTTGAGACAGAGAGTGAGAGTGGAGGAGGGACATATGAAGAGGAACAGAGAGAATTCCAAGCAAAGCCACGCTGTAAGTACTGAGCCTTATGTGGGACTTGATCCCACAGACTGTGAGATCATGACCTGAGGCAAAATCAAGAGTTGGATGCTTAACTGACTGAGCCACCCAGGCATCCCAAGTTGTATAAACTTTTTATTTTTTTAATTTTTAAAAATTATATTTATTTATTTTGAGAGAGAGAGACACACACAAAGCACGAGCAGAGGAGGGGCAGAGAGAGAGGGAGACACAGAATCCGAAGCAGTCTCCAGGGTTTGAGCTATCAGTGCAGAGCCAGATGTGGGGCTCGAACCCACAAGCTGTGAGATTATGACCTGAGCCAAAGTCAGACAATTAACCAACTGAGCCACCCAGGCATCCCTATAAATTCTTTATATATTTTGGACACTAACCCTTTATTGGATATTTCATTTGCAAATATCTTCTCTCATTTTGTAGGTTGCCTTTTAGGTTGTCTGCTTTGCTGTGAAGAAGGTTTTTATTTTGATGTATTCCCAACAGTTTATTTTTGCTTTTGTTTCTCTTGCCTCAGGAGACATAACTGGAAAAAATGTTTCTATGGCTAATGTCTGAGACACTACTGCCTGTGCTCTCCTCTAGGATTTTTATGGTTCCAGGTCTCACAATTAGTTTTTTAATCCATTTTGAGTTTATTTTTTGTATATGGTGTAAAAAAGTATCCAGTTTCCTTCTCTTGCATGTAGCTGACCAATTTTCTCAACACCATTTGTGGAAGAGACTATCTTTTTCCCATTGGGTATTCTTTCCTGCTTTGTTAGAGATTAATTGACATTATAGTTGTGGGTTCATTTCTTGGATTTCTATTCTGTTCTATTGATCTATTTGTCTATTTTTGTGCCAATGCCAAACTGTTTTGATTGTTACAGCTTTGTTATATAACTTGAAGCCTGAAATTATGATACCTCCAGCTTTGATTTTCTTTTTCAAAATTGCTTTGGCTATATGGGGTTTTATGGTTCCGTATACATTTTAGGATTGTTTGTTCTAGTTCTATGAAAAATGCTGTTGATATTTTGATAGGGATTGCATTAAATGTGTAGATTGTTTTGGGTAGTATAGACATTTTAACAATATTGATTCTTCCCATCCATAAGCATGAAATCTCTTTCTATTTCTTTGTGTCATTTTCAATTTCTTTCATCACTGGTTTGTAGTTTTCAGAGTATAGAATTTTTACCTCATTAGTTAGATTTATTCCTAGGTATCTTATTATTTTGGGCACAATTGTAAATGGTATTGTTCTCTTAATTTCTCTTTCTGTTGCTTCATTATGAGTGTATAGAAATGCAACAGATTTCTGTATGTTGGTTTTGTATCCTGTGACTTTACTGAATTCATTTATTAGTTCTAATACTTTTTGGTGGAGTCCTTGGGTTTTCTACATACAGTATCATGCCATCTATAAACAGTTAAAGTTTTACTTTTTCCTTACCAATTTGGATGCGTTTTATTTTTGTTGTCTAATTGCTGTGGCTAGGACTTCCAGTACTATGTTGAAAAAAAGTGGTGAAAAAAAAAAAAGAAAAAAAGTGGTGAGAATGTATACCCTTGTGTTGTTCCAGGCCTTATTGTATGATGTCACTGTGTGTTTTATTATGTTAAGATATGTTCCCTCTAAAACTACTTTTTATTAAAAAAATTTTTAATGTTTATTTGTAAGAGAGAGAGGCAGAAATACAGAGACAGAGGGTGAGCGGGCAAGTGGGAGAGAGAGAGGAAGGCACACAACCTGAAGCAGGCTCCAGGCTCTGAGTTGTCAGCACAGAGCCCAATGTGGAGCTTGAACTCACAAACCGTGAGATCATGACGTGAGCTGAAGTCGGACACTTAACCGACTGAGCCACCCAGGTGCCCCTAAACCTACTTTTTAGAGGGCTTTTTATCATGGATGGATGTTGTACTTTCTCAAATGATTTTTCTGATCTATTGAAATGGTCATTTGGTTTTTATCCTTTCTCTTATTGATATGATGTATCATGTTTATTGATGTGTGAATATTGAACCACTCTTGCATCCCAGGAATAAATCCCAGTTGATTGTGGTATATGGTTTTTTAATGTATTGTTGGATTCTGTTTGCTAGTATTTTGTTGAGGATTTTTGCATCTATATTCATCAGAGATACTGGCCTATAATTCTTTTTTCTTTCTTCTTTTCTTTTCTTTTTTTCTTTCTTCTTTCTTTCTTTCTTTCTTTCTTTCTTTCTTTCTTTCTTTCTGGTGTCTTTATCTGGTTTGGATATTAGGGCAATACTTGCCTTGTAGAATGAATTTGGGAGTTTTCCTTCTTGTATTTTTGGAATATGTTGAATGGAATAGGTATTAACCCTCTTTAAATATTTGGTAAAATTCCCCTCTAAAGGCATCTGGTTCTGGACTTTTGTTTGTTGGGAGATTTTTGATCACTGATACAATCTCCTTGCTAGTACTTGTCTGTTCAAATTTTCTATTTCTTCTTGCTTCAGTTTTGGTTGGTTTTATGTTTCTAAACATTTATCCATTTCCTCTAGGTTGTCTAATTTGTTTTTCATAATATTCTCTTACAATTGTTTGTATTTCTGTGGTGTTGGTTGCTATTTTTCCTCTTTCATTTCTGAGTTTTTTGGATTCCTCTCTCTCTCTCTCCCTCTCACCCCGCCCCCCCCCCATCTCTTTGGTGAGTCTGGATAGAGGTTTATCAATTTTGTTAATCTTTTAAAAGAACCAGCTCCTGGTTTCATGGATATGTTCTATTGTTGTTGTTGCTATTGTTGTTTTTAGTTTCTATCTCATTTATTTCTGCTCTAATCTTTATTATTTACTTCCTGCTGCTGGTATTGTTTATTCTTTTGTTTATTCTTCTTTTTCTAGCTCCTTTAGGTGTAAAGTTAGGTTGTTTATTTGAGATTTTTCTTGCTTCTTGAAGCAGACCTGTATTGCTATAAGCTTCCCTCTTAGAACCACTTTTCCTGCATCCCAAAGGTTTTGGACGCTGTGTTTTCATTTGTGTTTGTTTCCATGTACTTTTTGATTTCTTCTTTGATTTTTCTTCGTTGATGCAGTCATTACTTAGTAGTATATTATTTAAACTCCATGTATTTGTGGTCTTTCCAGATTTCCTTCTTATGGTTGCTTTAGAATTTCATAGCATTGTGGTCAGAATAGATGCATGGCATTACTTCAATCCCTTTGAATTTATTGAGGCTCATTTTGTGGCCTATTGTAATCTATTCTGGAGGATTTTCCATGTGCACTTGAAAAGAATGTGCATTCTGTTGTCTTAGGATGGAATGTTCTGAATAGATCTGTTAAATTGATCTGGTCGTTTGTCACTCAAAACCACTGTTTCCTTATTTGTTTTCTGTTTGGATGATCTGTCCATCAATGTAATTAGGGTGTTAAAGTCCCCTACTATTATTATATTATTATAGATTAGTTCCTTTATGTTTGTTATTAAGCATTTTATATATTTTGGTGCTTTCATGTTGGGTGCATAAATATTTATAATTGTTATATCTTCTTGCTCAATTGTCCCCTTTGTAATTATATGGTGTCCTTCTTTGTCACTTTTTACAGAATTTGCTTTAAAGTTTATTTTGTCTGATGTAAGTATTGCTACTCTGGCTTTGGCTTTCTGTTGACGTCCATTTGCATGATAAATGTTTCTCCATCCTCTCACTTTCAATCTGCAGGTGTCTTTAGGTCTGACGTGAATCTCTTGTAGGCAGCGTAGGGATGGATCTTATTTTTTTGTTTTTGTTTTTTTAATCCACTCTGTCATCCTGTGTCTTTTTATTGGAGCATTTAGTCTATTTACATTCAAAGTAACTATTGACAGGGGTGCCTGGATGGCTCAGTTGGTTAAGTGTCTGACATTTGATTTTGGCTCAGGTCATGATCTCCTGGTTTGTGAAATTGAGTCTTGCTTCGGGCTCTGTGCTGACAGTGCAGAGCCTGTTTGGGATTCTCTCTCTCCTCCCCTACAAAACCTACAAAAACAATCACAAAACAAGTAACAAAATGGCAATAAATACATTTCTATCAATAATTACTTTGAAAAATTTTTTAACAGTTCACGCTTATTTATTTTGAGAGAGAGAGCATATGAGCAAACAGGGGAGGGGCAGAGAGAGAAGGAGAGAGAGAAACCTAAGCAGTCCTCTTGCTGTCAGCATGGAGCCTGACACAGGTATTGATCTCATCAACTATGAAATCATAACCTGACCCAAAATCAAGAGTGTGACGCTTAACTGACTGAGCCACCCAGGCACCCCTGTGTTTCCTTTTTTTTTTTTACTCTCACTTATGGTTTTTGTTTTCCACTCACAGAGTCTCCCTAAACATTTCTTGTAGGGCTGGGGTAGTGGTCATGCACTTTATTTGTCTGGGAAACTCCTCATCTTTTCTTCTATTCCGAATGATAATCTTGCTAGATAAAGTATTCTTGGCTGTGCATTTTTCCCTTTCAGTACTCTGAATACTTCATGCTGAAATTTTCTGCTGGAAAATAAGCTGATCACCTTATGTGGTTTCCTTTGTATATAAATGTCTTCTTTTTTCTTGCAACCTTTAAAATTCTTTATCACTATGTTTTGGCATTTTGATTACTATGTGTTTTGGTGTGGACATCTTTGAGTTTAATTTGTTGGGAGAATCTCTGTGTCTCCTGAATCTGGATCTCTGTCCCCCCCCCATCCCCCCCCGCCCCCCCCCCCCACTACACACATACATTTGGGAATTTTTTGTCTATTATTTCTTCAAACAAATTTTCTGTCTTCTCCTTCTGTCTCTTCTCCTTCTGGGATCCCTATAATGTGACTGTTATATGCTTGATGGAGTCACTGAGTTCTCTAAATCTATTCTCATTATGCATTATTTTTTTGTCTCTTACCTGTTGATCTTGATTGATTTCCATTACTCTATCCTTCAGGTCACTTATATATTCCTCTGCTTTCTGTTGCCTACTATTTATTCCATCTATTATATTTTTAATTTCATTTACTGAATTCTTCATCTATGATATGTTATTTTTTTATCTCTTTGTCAAGGGTCTCACTGATGTCCTTCACCCTTTTCCAGTGAGTATCTTCATGCTCATTACCTTAAATTCTGTGTTAAGCATATTACTTTATTTCTGTTTCATTTAGATCTCCTGCTGATTTTTCCTGTTTTTTCATTTGGGACATATCTCTCTGTCTCCTCATTATGTCTATCTTTCAGTGTCTATTTCTGTATGTTAGGAAAGTCAGCTATACCTTTTGGTCTTGAAAAAAATGGTTTTATGAAGGAGAGGTCCAGTGCAGTGTCTCCTGTTCACCAGAACCTGGAACTTCAGGGAAATCTGCTTTATGCATTGTTTACATCCTGCTATTGTGTCCTAGTCACTTTTCCTATTGGTCCAGATATCTGCAGAGACTTTCTGCCTCTTGTGAGCTGTGCTTGCTTTCTGTGATGTTAGTGAGACCTAGGTAGGTTGGCTTTGGGGGATCATGACCACAGAAGGCTTTGGGGCAATGCAGAAGAGTTAGCAAAATTTGCCCTAGCCACTAGTCCTAGGCTTGATCACCTGGAGCATGGTGGCAACCTGTGGTGGGGTGTGGCATGCAGCAATGGTGGGGGCCTGGGGCACCCTTCATCTGTGCTTGTGGCAGCTGAGCATGACCTGTGGCATCTGTGTGTGCAGTGGCTGGGCACAGGGTGAGATGGCTGGGGTGGGATGGCTGGGGGGGGGGTGACGTCTATGCATGTAGTGGCTGGGTGGGTGTGCATGGCATTAGCAAAATTTGTGCTGAGCCACTCACTATTCCTAGGCCAGATCCTCCGATGCGTGGTGGCTGCTGAGGGTCCAGCACAAGGAGATGGTGGTTGGGTGGGGCACACGTAGAGTTAAGAAAATTTGCCCTGAACCTAGGGCCAAAGCCAGCAGGCTTGTAGCAGGTTGGTCCTCAGGAGAACTCATGGGCAGGTTAAGTAGCAAGTATCTGTGCAACACTGCTTCCTACAGGTGGCTCTGTGTTTTTGCTGGGGCAAGGAAGGAAAATGGCACCTGCCAGCTCCTTTGTTCCTAGAGAAGCTCCCCACCAACACATGCTAAAATTAGTATAAGCAGATCTCCCTCCCATTGTGCAAACGGTTGCTTATCCTTGGGTTGTTGTCTCTTTAAGGACAGGCACCTGGCTATCGCAGGGCCTTCCAGCTCCCCCAGTGCTAAATTAGCTGACTTTTAAAGCTCCAGGATCCAAGTCCTGCTCCTCATACACACTCACAGAATTCAGCCTCTCTTGTTTTCAAGGCCAGACATTGTGGGGATTTGTTTTCTCCATGTGGGCTCCCTGGTGTTTTCCCCTGAACACAACTACAGCTCCCTCCCTCCTGCAGGCAGCTCTGGCCTGACCACCGTTTCTGCCCTTCCTAAAGGCTCTGGTGCAGCCTCTTCTCTACCTTTAGTTGTAAAGTTTGCTCTACCAATCTTTGGATTGTTCTCTGGTTTATTTACTTAGATGTGAGTGATATGTAGTTGTAAATGTGGGGCAAGGTGAGTTTAGTGTCCTCCTACTCTACCATCTTCACAGCTTCTTTCAGATAATCTCTTGTGGCAATTTGTTATAGCAGAAATAAGAAACCAAGAGAGTGCCCTGGCTAATTTATGAAGTGTCTCCTCCATTCCTACAGCTTCAGGCTTCTGGTATGATAATTCCTATAAATATCTGTTCTTAGGAAAGAAGTCCCCATCATGTGTCAATTAGAATGAATTTTAGTCACAATTTTCAATCAACTTCAGCAGTATTTGACTGATGGCAAATTTTGTCCATGTTAAAGGAATCCTAAGTACAAGTACCCATTCCTAATCCCTGTACATGTAAGGCTGCCAGTTTAGTACTCAGGATAGGAAGAATCTTTGAGGTGGGAAATGCCTAAAATTCAGCCTGTGAATTGTGTTTGCCATAAGGTATAATAAAACCTGCAATTTTAAATAATTTTTGATTGCCCTCTGTCAGTTACCAGTCTGTAAGACCCATCTTTATATTAACTCTCCATCTATCATATTGAGGGAAGGAATTACTTTAGTTGGACATATGAATAAAAGCATTGGTATTTTTTTAGCGTAGTTAACTTGAAATACATTGAAAATTTCCTTCAAAGAATTAGTTTGTAGATTCCATGAGGCTAGGACTGGCCCTGTATTTTTTTTTAAGTTTATTTATTTATTTTTGAGAGAGAGAGAGAGAGTGAGCAATCATGAGTAGGGGAGGGGCAGAGACAGAGAGGGAGGCAGAAAATCCCTCATGTGGGGGCTCGAATACTCGAACCATTAGAGCATGACCTGAGCCCAAATCAAGAGTTGGATGCTTAACTGACTGAGCCACTCAGGCACCCAAGAACTGGCCCTATATTTAACCTTCAATGAGTTCTAGAAACTAACTGAGCATCTAACACAGAGTAGACATTCAAAAAATAAATACCAGTTGATTAAATCAATGAATTAAAAAATAAATATTTGCTGGTGATCATTCACTACATGGAAAATAACACATGTAGAAAATACTAGAGACTATTGTTGATTTTTTGCAAGAAATATAGTGGTCTTTAAATGGAAGAAAAATAGATTTCTCTGCATATGATCTTTGGTATAACTACAGGAAATTTTAATTTTCTCCTTTATTCTTGTCTGTGTTTTTAAATTTTGCATATTGAATACGATTTACATTTATAATCAGAAAAACAGTTGTTTTTTAAAAATTAGATCCTTAGGGAATATGGTTAGTTGGCTAGCATTGGTTGACTTTCCTTGGGGAGGAGTTTAGCTGTCAGAGGGAGGCATTAAGCTTATAAATATGCTTGATTATTGATTTCTGGTTTTCTTACAGAAAAAGTGACATGTGGAAATAGCCAGGAGATATGGTTTAGTGTTATGGTAAGGAGCAATGACTGGAGTCTGTCCCTTACTAGCTGTTTGACTGTGAGGCAGTTACCTAACTTCTGTCAACTTGGATGTTCTCATCTGTAAAATGGGGTAAACATACTTTACAGGACTATTTAGAGGTTAAATGAGATTTAGGTTGTAAATCATTTAGCCCCATGCTTGGCACATTATGAGTACTCAATACACGTCAGCTCTTATGGTTTTTATTATGAACAAATTGAACATCTGTGGCCTTGATGCTGACATTTTCTGCTGATATGCAAACTGATGCACTGAAAAGTGCACACAAATGGATGGCCCTGAGAATTTCCATATTTTGTTTTGTTTTATTTTATTTTATTATTTTATTTTATTTTATTTTTGGCAATGATTAGGAATGACAGAGTCATTAGGTGGTTAGAGGACATTATTAACCTCTCTGGCTCTCAACACTTTTCTGTAAGAGAATGAGATAGAATGGGAAGAACTTTAAGATTCCTCCTTGCTCTAAGATGTTATGTTAATAAGATTTATTTTTGCATTTGAAACCTTCATTTGAAGGAAAATGACTTTCCATAAAATTTACTTTTTCTTATGAACTGCAATCTATTCTCTCCTACAATCTATTATCTCAGATGAATATCTGGGAATATAATAATAAGAAAGATCCTGGTATCTGGCCAAATGTCTTTGCTGGAGGTAAACTCTAATTTTTTTTTTGGTCGTTGTTATTTGGGAAAATTAAATTATATTTTTCTTGGAAATGGACTAGAGGATGAGGAGGGCTAGGAATGAAAAAAAAACAAGAGCATGAATTGTTAAAGTGAGTGAAAGCTAATTATTTCATTTCAAGGTAAGCAATGTCCAACTTTGTGATGGAGAAATTTTAGATTGTACCTCATTAAAAATGTATAGTAACTTTTTTTATAGATGACTGCCCCATGACTGCCCAGGACTACCAATTATGGTGCCACCTTGTGTAATTGCTCACTCTGTCCCTTATCCTTCTCATCAAAACTTACCTGCCTAATGTTTTATTCCCCCTAGGGCCTTGCCTCTAGTTACTATGGCAACTCCTGGCTAATCTAAGCTTAATATGCCCTTCCTGCCTTCTCAAGCAAGAAGGATGTCTGGAGACAATCTCTTCCTGGAAGTGAAATGACATTAATGGGGGAATCTCAAATTAATACTGAAAGAATGATATTCTGAAACAAGTAGCCAGTGGTACCTCTCAAATTGCAACATGGAAGCAGTCTTCCTCCCTACGTATATGGTGCCTTGTAATTTTTGCTCTTTTGCTAAACATCTATGTCCTATCTGCTGTTGTAACAATGACATGCTGGGTGTGGTCTGTCCTATAGAGAGCTACTGAAATGTTGTGACTGCATGGATGATATTGAAATCCAATCAACCAGCACCTCTTCCTGGACTCTCACTAATGTAAGAAGAAATGACACTGGAGTAAAGTAAAACAGAAACAAAAACAAAATAACTGCCGCCCACCCCCCCCCCCCCAAAAAAAACCTCTCAGTAAATAAAACCTCTGTCTGTTTCTCATCTTGCACCTAACTTCTTTTACACATGAGGGAGGTATTATCAAACCACAATCCCCCAGAGCTGTGCTGTCTTGGAGATGCTAAATTGCAAAGTGGAAATATCTCAGTGTTAAGGAGTAAGAGAGCTCTGGATGTGGAATGAACACAAGGCAAAGTAACCTTTCGCAAAATACTGCAGTATCTCATCAGTCTCATTCACTGGTATCCTGGTTCTAAGATCTCTCATCTCAGGTACTCAGACTTCCAAACTCTCCTTCTCCACAACACTATTTCCTAGTTGACATGCACCAAAGAAAAGTAAATGACTAAAAACAGTTTAATGTTACCCATCCCCAGAGGTATTTGCATTTTGACCAGAAATAGAGAGGCAGTTCAAAATATAGAATTTAACCATAGAAGCAGGAGAAGATGGGATAGAATTAGAGATAGAGATGATTCTATAGTAACCTACAATGAATCCCATCTGCACTTCTGCTTTTGGGTAAGTTACTTAACCTCTCTAAAGTTTCATTTTCTTACCTATGTTAGGAATCATAATTGTTCCTATCTCACAGAGGATGTTCTGAAGATTGAATTATATTATCCATATAAAGTGTCAAAGGATCGAGTAAATGCTTAATAAATGATGGTTCTTATTATAAATAAAGGTTTAAGGGAAGGAAATTAAGACTGATTGTGGAATTTAAAACATCCTTTATTCATTTATTCAACAAGTACTTATTGAGAACCTGTCAAATGTGTCTAAGCACTGTTCTAACTTCTGGGCTGGGAGAACAGCAGTGAATAAGATGGGCTAATGCTCTGCCATTACTGAGCCTACATATTAGTGGGAGGGGAGGCAGATAATTAATAAATATATGTATAATATAGTTTCAGGTAATGATAAGTTCTATGAAGTAAAACAGGCATGACAAGGAGATAAAGGATGATATAGAGGGAAGCTATTTTAGATGGAATGGTCAGGAAAGATTATCTTTGAGGAGGGGGCATGTGCACAGGGCTTTAAATGAAATATGAGAGTAAGGAAGATGAGGCTCTTTTGGAAAGACTCAGCAAATTGGTCACGTTTCGTTGGATTGCTTATTTTTCTGGGAATATCCTGCTACCTCTAGAATTATGTATATGGAAATTAACTGGGCTAAAGGTAAGATAGATCTTGGATCTGAAGTTAGGGCTAGGTGAAAGAAGGAAGCCAGAATTTTCTGAGTTCTTATTGCCAATGGCTACTCTCTGGTTTAAACAGGTTCATTTTGTCCTCTAACCATGTAATCACTCTCTCATTTTCCAGAACAGCCCATGATATAATTATTACTCTCCCACTGTGGTAGCTGAGCCTTGAGAATTTTCAGCAACTTGTCCCCAAATAATATAGGGCTGAAGCGGAATTCAGCTAGATCCCACCAATCACTGGCAAGTTCTCCAGATAGTATTAGGACATAGCAGGACTATGTCCTGAAATGCCTTGGAAAAGTGGTTATCTCCCACCCAAAACATATGGTTGTGTGCTCATTGAGAATGTATCCAAAAGTTCCAAGACTTTACTCAGCACAAGCATAGGTTACAGCAACATGGCCTTGAGCCATCTTTAAAAAGAGTATGGCTCCTACTTAAAAGCAGACAGCTGCCCAGTTCTAGATTCAACCAGGAGAGAGCTAGCGTGTTGACATTCCATTGCTACAAGATGACGTTCTATAGCTACCTTCCAATGCCAATATTTGTGGGCTCAAAGAATTTCAAAGAAGAACAGCTGTTCTGCTGTATGGAGTTTTCAGAGGAGTTAATGATTTTTTGAATGTGCAGTTAAGCGGAAGATTGCTAACATATGGATCTTTGGTCACCTGTAGGAGACATAGGTAAAAAAAAAAAAAAGAACTTTTTTATTGTGTAAATAAATGCACAAGCAAGTGATTATAAAACAAAGAAAAAAAAAGCTTGACACTTAGGAAACTCCACACTTATTTAAGATGCTGCTTTTGCTTAAAATATTCTTCCTGCCATTTTATCTTGTCTTTTCAATCTATGAGGTAGGGGATTTTATCCCCTTTATGCAGATGGAGAATCTGAGATGTAGAAACATTTGCTGAGTTAGGTAATATTAGTCATCCAGCTAGGTTAGATTTGAGCCCATATCTGTCCAGATGTACCCAAATCTCTACTCTTCAAAGCTATCTCTTTTGTAATTTACCTTCAGAATAGGCAGCATATTCTTTCAAATAACACTACTGGTAGCTGACTATTATCCTTTCAAAGTAGATTTAATTTTGGAGAGTCAAATTCATCGGAAGTCACGACTGAGTAGATGATCATTTTGTATGATGCCATTTTTGTTATTTCAACAAAAAACAAGAAGGGCAAGACAACTTTTCATTCATCTTTGCTTTTCTCTAGTACAATAGCAGTGTGTATTTTTTTATTAAAAATTGTTGAAATAATGGATGTATCATCAGCTGTCTGTACTTAGCATTTATTTGTTGAATGGATTTTTTGTTAGAGAGAACCTTGAAAGAACAGGTATTAGTACAGGTGAGTTTTTATTGTAGGGGTAGGATGCAGAAAGACTAAACCTCAGTGGACTAGTTCCAGGAAGGGAATGGAGGGGAGGAAAGGGGGTGGAGGGGAGGTAGACTGGGGCTAGAGGTGTGGAGTATGAGAGCAATGATGACTTGCAATGTAGGACTAGACCTAGTCCTGCATTGTAGGGACTAGACCCTACAAGGGGCTGAAGGGTAGAGTATAGAAGGACTAGGGAAACTTGCCTTCACAGTCTTAAGAGAGGAAAACACTCTAGGAGTAAAATATAATAAAATGTTACATTAAATTGTACTTCCAGTAACTACTTAGTGCCTCATAAGAGGTCATGATAACCTCATTTTGCCTCAGAGAGGACTATTTTTCTCACCTGATTCACCATGGAATTAACTCCACCTAAAATATAAATCCCTCTGTTTTTTGAGAGCCTTAATAACCTCCCTACTTAGTTGTGGCTGTTGAGGAATGATGATCTATAACCTCATCCATCACCAATACCAACAAAAAGAAAGTAATTAGTAAGTGTCTGAATATGCTTTAATTTATTCAGGCTACTCAGTTTCATAAAGTAGAGACATGCAGGCTTCTCTTTCCAGTTAAATGTTTACTGAGAGCAAGTAAGTACATGTTAAATCACAGAATTCTAAAAACATACACATAGAAACATGTATACTTTACCTTAAGTAGGGGATAATTTTTGGAAATGGAACTTCAATAACATTTGTGCATCTATAAAAAGCAACTCCAATTTTAGTGAGCCACCTAGAATATGTTATAAAATGTCAGCTTATAACTAATTCAAAATACTCTGTCATTAAATCATGTAATGATGCTTTGTGAACATATATAAGCTTAATTGGGAGATGAAACTAAGGAGATTGAGATCCAGACTGCTGTAAATAAAATAAGTTATGAGCTCCTGCAGTCTAAATTTAGATCATTGGGTAATATTGCAAAGTTTCTAAGGTTTATTCTGAATTGAAAGCCTCTCTCTTTTGTGTGAAGACAACAAAAAGATTATTAAGTCTCCCAACTGGAAGATCTTAAGAATTTCAGGCCTGTGGGATTTCTGTTATTAGTCGGTACAGGATTGGCATGTCAACTGACGCAGCAATCAGTGAGCTGCTCGGTTTGCAGTGGATGAGTGGGTAGAGGACGTTTGAGGGCGAGATATGATACTGTAGTGAAAAGAGATCTGCAAGTCCACAGACAACATATGTGATTTCAGTAATTTCAGTTTCCTCATCAGTAAAATGGGCAGAGTTTTTTGAGAATCAAATGAAAAAGTTCATGGAGTACCTTCATATAATTGTTGGCATGTAGGAGGTATTCAATAAATGCTATTGGTTTTCCCATGCCCCCAGCACAGAGTGTCCTGTACAGTGTAAGAACAATAGATAATGGCTGACATGACTGAAGTGCACCCGTTGAAATCAATTCCCCAAGGGACTGTCCTATATTTTCTAGTCAGACATTAAAGGAACAAATGAAACTCAAATCAGATTTAAGACACAGGTTAATGGCAACAGAGAGACTGGGGAAAAAAAATCACAGGGTCAGTAAATGGTAGCATGTCAACTCCTTGCTTTCCCATGATGGGATACCAAAGCTGAGGGAAGAAAAGCAGACATATGGCATTCATTCTGCCATTTAACTTTCTCATGACCATAGCTGTCTGCCCTTTCTACCCAGATAGGTCCTCGGACTCCTGAATACAGGATTTGGCAGGCAGGCATTCAAGATCCTTTAGTGTTGGCACTTGTGATAAAGCCTAAACATTTGCTATTCTGGCAAACACGTGCAGACTGCTGCCTGACTGACCCTATTAGTTGGCTCACAAAAGGAGAACACTATTCTTTCTTTCCTCTTTGTGAATCCCCCCCTAGCGCAAGAGGAAAAGGGCTTTTTTCCTCTTCTTTGTAAAGTGATGTTTTTGTATGTAGGTTATTCCTTACTCCTGATATTTGATATTTGGATACCACTTCAGGATTTATATAATATTTTAAAGTGCACTTAATCCTGATAATAACCATGGGTGAGAAGTGGGTTACATATTATTACCTTCATTATACATAGGAGAGAACCAAAGTTCTGAGAAATTAATGAATTTACTTAAGATGACGGAATCAATAAATGGCATAGCTAGAAGTTGAACACTGGAGTTCCCAATGCCAAAATATGGCAGTTATTTAGAAAAAAATTCTACCATTAATATGTAATGTCAGAGAGAAGACTATAGTCAGTGATGACACCTACTGCTTCATAGAGGAGATGTCAGTTTTCAAAGAGAGGATAAGATTTGGAATTGACAAGACACAGCACAACCAAGTTATAGGCAAGGTACCATGACTGGTAAGGAAAATCAATTTTGTGGGCACGACAAAGACTAATGGTGGGTATCAGTCACAGGATGGAGACTTCACAACTGGTATAGGAGGTCATATAGGGATTCTGAGGAATATTATATGAGTGGACCAGGAAGCTATATCCTCCAAGGGAAGGCTTTGAATGCAAGGCTAAGCATTTTGCTTTACTTTTTTTTGATTACTTATCTATAATCTATGATTTTATCTAAACCCTTTTGGAGTTTTGATTTTGAATTTATATTTTTAGTTTGTCAAATATGGTCATTATCTAAATTTCATTGCCTTGATCCTAAAATAATACCTTTAAGATTCAAGGTGGAAAGAAGAAATCCTTTTTTCTAGAGTTGGCAGACATATTTCTCCATTTGCTCATACTCCTCTAGTGACTTTTTATACTGCTATGTTTTGAGGCCATTTGTCTTTCCTGGAAAATAAGAATACTGAATGCAAATTCAATATATAAAAATCAATGTTTCACATATACAAATCCCAGCAAATTAAATTTTATAAGGAAAGAAAATATCTCTTTCAAAGCCTCAAAAAATAAAATGACCCTGAGCCCATGAAATAACTAAAAATGAGACCTAAACAAGAAATTGCAAGATTTTTGTGAAAACATTTGTAAATATTAATGAGAGATACAAAATATACTTGAAAAAATAAAAATACCTTGTTTTTGGAAAGACTCATCATAAATATATTATTTCCCCTTTTTAAATATATATATTTAATATAATCATGATCAAAATGCCTTCAGGATTTCTTTTAAGAACTAGATAAGCTGATGCTAGGTTAATATGGAAAAATACTAGGAGAAATAGTGGCCAGGAAATATTATGAAACAGAAGGGTAATGAGGTAGGCTTAGTTCTATCAGATAGTAAACTATGAAAGATAATAATTAAAATAGACAAATTAATGGACTTGAAATACAGTTCAGAAATAGATCCAAACACATATTTAGAAACAGATCCAAACACATGTATAAAACTGGCATTGTTTATCAATGAAAAAAAGAGATGTTCAGCAAACATTAAAAAAATAGAAAAAGAAAAGGAAATAAAAGTAAAAATCAGAGAAATGCTAAAAAAATGCATATAGATACAGATGTATATCTACATATCTATCTATCTATCTATCTATCTATCTATCTATCTAATTTGCAGAGAGATGAAGGTTTTTCTAGGTCTGACACAAAATCCAGAAATCATAGAAACTATCAATATATTTATTGAAATAAATATTTTAATTTACAAGAAAAAAACCCAGTACTAATAATGTTAATGGACACCTGAAAAAAAAATTGAATCCTATATTATAAACAACAGACTCATTTTCCTAATTCATTAACTAAAAGTATGAGAAAAAATAATTAAATGGAAAAACCAGAAAAGAAAATAAAGAGTTCTTAAACACATGAAAAGATGTCCAATCTCACTGATCATGAGAGAAATGCAAATTAAAACTACAGTGATATTCCATCTTCACCCAGCAGAATGGCAAAGATAAGCTAGTTTTATGCGCATTGTAGAAGTGAGGCTATGATGAGTCCATTTCAGACATCAGTGGTGGGATAATGACTGGCACAATTCTGTGGAAGGCAATTTGCAGTATCTTTCAAAATTATAAATACATATTCCCTTTATTCCAGAAATTTTACTCCTAAGAATTTGTCCGATAGGTATCTAGTACATACATTGTAGAATATTAATTCCATGATTGCTTATAAGAGTAAAAGATGAAAACAGCCTGTATGTCTGTCAGTATGGTGCTGGTTTATTAAACTTGGTGGTGGATGTATATAGTGAAATACCGTGCAGCTATTAGAAATTTAAAATAATGAGTTTTGAATATTAGGTCTGTTTTTACCACTGCACAGCTCCAAGGTCTCTTTTCTTTTGGGAAAAAATCTCAAAAAGTTGTCGGGAAGATGAGAGGGGCTATGAGTGATTACTTCTCTCTCCACTTAAATTCATTATAATAAAGAATAATTTATTAGAAGCCCAATCTGTCAAATTTTAGACAGGCAGAGTGAGTAGATTGTGGCTGCCCTTTAATGTACATCCCTGAGAGTGAGAAGGAGAGGATGAAAAAGATAATTGTATGTCATATCCAGAAACATTCCTGGAAAGTCCCTAAGGATATATGAATAGAAAATCCCCAGGTCCAGTTGTACAAGAGGTTGTATAACTTGCAATACAGACACAGAACAAGAGAGATGGTTTCAGTACATAATAGCAAAATGTCATAATAGCAAAATAGCAAAATAGCAAAATACCAAGACCCCAGAATTTAAGCCTGGGGGCCATGGCTTGCTAAAAGCACAATGCTTGCCTTTCTGGTAGTTTATGATGCTTCTAGGTACTGATATGAGTGGGAGGAAGGGCAGCTGATACAAGTCTGGGAGCTCTTTTCATAGAGCTGCTCAGCCTTGGTGGATACCTTACTCCTCATCAGCTTTCCATTGCCACCATTCTGCAAGCATCCTTGGGAGGAACAGAGGGGGACATGATGAACCCACATTTTTGCAGATGTATCCTTTGATTACTCCAAGGGTTCTTAACCCTGCCTGACCATTACCTGGGGGAATCATCTGGATTGATAGTAAAATTTACTGGTGCCATGACTCCTCCACCAGTGGTTCTTATCTAAGTGGTCTGGGGAGACCCCAGGCATTGGTAAATGCTAACTATTCCCCAGGTTATTCTGTGCAACTAGGTCTGTGAATCTTGGGACTGTGCTCTATTCTTCTCATATCTTTTTTTGGAGGGGGGATGCTCAATAATGCTTATGAATAGAAATATTTGGTGTTTGTGAGTTTCATTTTTTGTTATTCTCCAAACTCATTTGGGTCTCCTATTGGGCCAAGATGGAGGAAGAAAGAGGCAGACAGAGTGAATCATGAAAGAAAAAGGAAAAAAAAAAGTTAAAAGGGAAACATTGAATTCTTCACTCCAAACTTACTCCAGAATCTTTGAGCACAGAACCCATAAATTTTCAGTTTATAAACTTCTGAGTTGATTTTTATGCATACTTTAAGTTTGAAAGCTCTGATCTGTTGGGAGATCCATTTAAAGTACATTCAGTGAGGGAGCAGATAGGGATCATGTGCTGACTGGGGAAAGATGATAGAACAGAGGGTTCTCCAAGGAGACTTGGACTAAGCAGAGAACTTGTATAGGCTGGTTGGATTTTGCATAAACAACCCCGTGTAATTGGGAGGCTTTACATGAAAACCAAAACCTAACTGCATCCATTTTTCAATAGTAAACCTAACTAAGTTGGACACTTGGAATGAAGAAGCTCATCAATGACACCAGTTATTGGATTTAAGGCCCATCCTAACCCAATATGGTTTCATCTTAACTTGATTATATCTACAAACACCATCTTTCCAGATAAGGTCATATTTACAGGTAACAAGGGTTAGCATTTCTATATGCTTTTTGGGGGAACACAGTTCAACCCACTATAGACACCTTGTGCAAAGCTGCTTTCATTTTGCTGAAAGCTGTTTTACCCATGAGACCAGCAGTGACCACAGT
Organism: Panthera pardus; assembly: GCF_024362965.1. Taxonomy (NCBI): domain Eukaryota; kingdom Metazoa; phylum Chordata; class Mammalia; order Carnivora; family Felidae; genus Panthera; species Panthera pardus. The sequence continues at coordinate 20,262,358 of NW_026526788.1, forward strand.
TTTGAGATCCATTTATTCTACCTCTTCATTCACAAACTTGTAAATTATTCTTTTTAGAGTTTTATTTCCACTTGGTAAAAGTACAGTTAAGAAGCAAGTGATGGTGACACCTCATCACTTTCTCCATCACCAGACTGATAGGCATTAAATTACATTGACAAGACAGATGCTCTGGAAGCAAATGCCCAGCTTATAGAGAAAAAGAGTAGCAATCAAAGTACATATAAAGACAGCTCATTTTAGAGCTTCTTTTTTCTCCCCCACACATTGGAATACTTATTAGAACACAAGAAGTTATTTGGCTTCACATAGCCATCAGTTTGTTCTGTCTCCAGTACCTGAATATCAGTTTGAAATAGCACAGAATACCAGAGAGGCAGGCTAAGTGGCCTTTTGGGATTCCTTGGGAACATTTTGATCTTTCTTTTTTCCTGTTAAAAAGAAATTATTGTATGAAAACTCTCTAAGTCCAGTTCCAATCCAACTGCTTTTAGGTCTATGTAAATACTCAAAACAAAGGAACAGCTTTGCTATTTGATCATTGAGTAGGAATAGAGTGAGTTCTTAATGAGCTTTTATTTCCACAGGGGATTTTATGCATGATACATTTCATGTGGACAACTATAATTCCCAGTTATCAGTGAATATAGCCTTTAGGATATGGTTGCCAGATAAGTAAGTATGTACAGAGGAAAGAAATAGAGGTAATAAGGAGGAAGTAAGATTAGGAACAACTGATATCAAAATCAGAAGGACTAGGGAAGCTCAAGGCTCTGAATTGGATCAAGATAGATTATTCTTACTGAGAAGAAGATCTCATGCTTCCCATAACTGGCTGGACCTGGGGATTTCTCCTTTATCCTTACTGTGCTCAAAGATGGCTTCTATAATAAGAGGGAAGTATTATAGCAATCCAGGCCTTCCTAAAGAAGGAAGAAAGGTCTCAGATAAACTTATACCTTAAAGAGCTGGAAAAAGAACAGCAAATAAAGCCCAAATCATCAGAAGACAGGAAATAATAAAGATTAGAACAGAAATCAATGATATATACAAAAAACCACACAACAACAACAACAACAACAACAACCAAACAGTAGAACAGATCAATGAAACCAGGAACTGGTTCTTTGAAAGAATTAACACAATTGATAAATCCCTAGCCAGACTGATCAAAACAAAAACGGAAAAGACCCAAATAAATAAAATCATAAATGAAAGAGATCACAACCAACACAGCAGAAATACAAACAATAATAAGAGAATATTATGAGCAACTATATGCCAACAAATTGGGCAATATGGAAGAAGTGGACAAATTCCTAGAAACATATAAAGTACCAAAACTGAAACAGGAAGAAATACAAAATTTGAACAGATCCATAACGAATCAGTAATCAAAAATTTCCCAACAACCAAGAGTCCAGGGTCAGATGGCTTACCATGGGAATTCTACCAAACATTTAAAGAAGAGTTAATACCTATTCTTTTGAAGCTGTTCCAAAAATAGAAATGGAAGGAAAACTTCCAAACTCATTATATGAGGTCAGTATTACCTTGATTCCAAAACCGGACAAAGACCCCACTAAAAAGGGGTCTACAGACAAATTTCCTTGGAATATGGATACAAAAATTCTCAAAAAGATACTAACCAACTGGAACCAACAATACGTTAAAAAAATTATTCACCACAATCAAATGGGTTTATTTCTGGGATCCAAGTCTGGTTCAATATCTGTAATTAAATCAGTGTGAGACATCACGTTAATAATAGAAAGAATAAGAACCATATGATCTTCTCAATAGATGCAAAGAAAGCATTTGACAAAATACAGCACCCTTTCTTGATAAAATCCTTCACAAAAGTAGGGATAGAAGGATCATACCTCAAGATCACAAAAGTCATATACGAAAGACCCACCACTAATATCATCCTCAATCAGGAAAAGCTGAGAGTTTCCTTCCTAAGGTCAGGAATAGGATAAGGATGTTCACTCTCACTACTATTTTTCAACATAGTTTTGGAAGTCCTAGCCTCAGCAATCAGACAACAAAATGAAATAAAAGGCATCCAAATCAACAAGGAGGAAGTCAAACTCTGACTCTTCACAGACGACTCTGTGTGGAAAACCTAAAGACTCCACCAAAAAATTGCTAGAACTGATCCATGAATTTATCAAAGTCACAGGATACAAAATCAATGTACAGAAATCAATTGGATTTCTATACACTAATAATGAAGCAGCAGAAAGATAAATCAAGGAATCAAACCCATTTACAAATTGCACCCCAAACCATAAAATACCTAGGAATAAACCTAATCAAAGAGATGAAAAAACTATAAACTGAAAACTATAGAAAGCTTATGAAAGACATCAAAGAAGACACACACGCACAAAAAAATGGAAAAAACATTTCATGATCATGTATTGGAAAAACAAATATTGTTAAAATGTCAATACTACCCAAAGAAATCTACATATTCAATGTAAGCCCTATCAAAATAACACCAGCATTCTTCACAGAACTCTAACAAACAATTCTAAAATTTGTATGGAACCAGAAAATACCCTGAATAGCCAAAGCAATCCTGAAAAAGAAAACCAAATCTGGAGACATCACAATTCCAGGCTTCAAGCTATATTACAAAGCTGTAATCATTAAGGCAGTATGATACTGGCACAAAAACAGACATATAGATCAATGGAACAGTATAAATAACCAAGAAATGGACCCACAAATGTATGTCCAACTAATCTTTGACAAAACAGGAAAGAATATACAATGAGTAAAGATAGTCTCTTCAGCAAATGGTGTTGGGAAAACTGGACAGAGACATGCAGAAGAATGAACCTGGACCACTTTCTTACACCATATACAAAAGTAAGCTCAAAATGGATGAAAGGCCTAAGCATAAGACAGGAAGTCATTAAAACCCTAGGGAAGAAAATAGGCAACAGCCTCTTTGACGTCAGCTGCAGCAACTTCTTACTAGACATGTCTCCGGAGGCAAGGGAAACAAAAGCAAAAATGAACCATTGGGACCTCATCAAGATAAAAAGCCTCTACACAGCAAGGGAATAATCAGTAAAACTAAAAGGAAACCAATGGATTGGGAGAAGATATTTGCAAATGACATATCAGATAATGCATTAGTATCCAAAATCTATAAAAACCTTATCAAATTCAACACCCAAAAAACAAATAATCCAGTGAAGAAATGGGCAAAAGACAGGAATAGACACTTTCCAAAGAAGACATGCATATGACTAACAGACACATGAAAGAATGCTTAACATCACTCATCATTAGGGAAATACAATGAGATACTGTGTCACAGCAGTCAGAACAAATTAAGAACTCAGGTAACAGCAGATGTTGGCAAAGACGCAGAGAAAGAGGAACAATTTTTCACTGGAAAACACTGTGGAAAACAGTATGAGCTTCCTCAAAAAATTAAAAATAGAACTAACCTATGACTCAGCAATTGCACTACTAGGTATTTATCCAAAGGATACAGGTGTGCTGTTTTGAAGAGGCATATGTACCCCAATGTTTATAGTAGCACTATTGACAATAGTCAAAGTATAGAAAGAGCCCAAATATCCATTGACTGATGAATGGATAAAGAAGATGTGGTAAATATATAAAATGGAATATTACTCGGTGATCAAAAAGAGTGAAATCTTGCTATTTCCAACAACGTGGCTGGACCTAGAGTATATTATGCTAAGTGAAATTAGTTAGTCAGAGAAAGGCAAATATCATATGACTTCACTCATATGTGGAATTTAAGATACAAAACAGAAGAACATAAGGGAAGAGAAGGAAAAATAATATAAAAATAGGGAGGGGACAAACTGTAACAGACTTAAATACAGAGAACAAACTCAGGGCTGTTGGAGGGGTTTTGGGTGTGGGGATGGGCTAAATAGGGAAAGGGAATTAAGGAGGACACTTGTTGAGATGAGCACTGTTATATGTGTGTGATGAATCACTAAATTTTATACCTGAAATCATTAGTATACTATATATGTTAACTAACTTGGATGTAAATAAAAAAAAAAAAAAATATAGGAGCTCCTGGGTGGCTAAGTCTGTTGAGTGTCTGACTTTGGCTCAGGTCATGATCTCGTGGTCTGTGAGTTTGAGCCCCGCTTTGGGTTCTGTGCTGACAGCTCAGAGCCTGGAGCCTGCTTCAGATTCTGTGTCTCCCTCTCTCTCTGCCCCTCCCCTGCTCATGCTCTGTCTCTCTCTCTGTCAAAAAATAAATAAACATTAAAAAGTTTTTAAAAAATAAAAAATATAGCAAGATGTCAATTTTACTAAACCAGTTCATTTTAAAGGGATCATCATATGCACATTGTAGGTTTTGTTCTTGCATGTTATGAGAGTAAAGAGAGGTGGAAGAGGATTCAGGACTTCAGTTTCTTTGCTATTTAGTCCCAAATACATTAATTTTTTAAATATGTAAATTTCTTCTGTTTCTGAATGAATGGATGTTATTTTATTACCTTCTAGCTCCATCCTACAGGTGTGTATTACAGAGTTATCTTGTTTTCTGATTTATCAGAGGTCAAGGAAGTTCCCTAAAGATGGGAGAACATGAAAAGCCCTGTACTGAATGGCTGGAGTGGGGAGGCAATCCAAATAGTTTCTGACTCTGTGTGTAGAGCCAATGTTACAAAGAAAAGGAGCCATTTTGCATGGCAGACTTCCCCCTCTCAACAACAGGCCATAATACCTATGAGAGACTAGGGAGCCATTGTTTGAATTGGGGCTTCTGTGCTGATGCACATGGAGAGCTTAGAGTAAGCTGGCTTCTTAGATTGACTCATGGTACTAGGCAGAATTATTTGATTCCTATTTCTCTCTGGCCCATAGAGTTGTGCTATTGAGTCTAAAATGTTATCTGTTAGAAAATAAAAAGGAAGATTTTTGAACTGTATAGGAAAGGGGGAAATATATAAGTACCTTAGATATGCTTAAGGGTATGAATGGGATATATTATAGGATGAATTATTCAAAAGTCTTAAATTGAGACTATTTTGCCATTATTATTAAGAATGGGTTTCCTACATATTGAGATTTAAGGAGTCCCCCAAAAATGTCCTCCTCAAAAAAATTTTACTAGTGCTCCATAAAATTCTCATAGCCTGAACTTTGCAGAAAGTCAGGGCTTCCCAATTAAGAGATGTGAAGCTACCGAAAAACTTTGCATCCTAGATAGTGGCTCTCCAAACCAGTTGACATTACCATCTTCATTGTTGTTCTGTCTCCCCTGGTTGGAAATCCCAGGGTATGTTATACAGGAGGAACACTGCCTTCTCATCTGCCCTACTGACCAGCTCCTGTGAGCACCATCCCTCCAAGTTTCAATGAATGAATAGAAGTTTCTCCTCCACAGGAAAGTAAGGGTCTCTTGTGTTAAAGCATTCAAGTCACTTGTTAAATTTATGTAAGACATTTAAGTCTTACCATTATTTAAAATATTAGAGTAAATTTAGAAGAGACTTGATATGGAGCAAGCAGACTTAGATTTGTACTGAAAAGGCCTGAATTTAAATCTTAGCTTTTCATGTCATGGCTGTGATGATTTGGGACAAGTTACATAACTTTTTTGAGGATCATTTTCTCATCTGTAAAATTAGAGTAATAACATTTATCCCATAGAATTGTTCTAAGGGTGGGATGACAATTATTTAGCTATGCTTGGAATGGATATATATCCATATCTATTTATGTATATATTATCTATACATATCTATCTCCCACTTGTTCTTCTAAGACCCTCCAATAAGGCAGACAAGGTAATAAGGACAGAACCAAGATTAGAACCCAGGACTTCTGAATTCCCAGTAGTAGATCTGGTGTTTCTCAATGATGTAAATCTAAAGGGAATAATGGGACAGCATGTCCATCTACTTAATTACTAAAGAGATTGAAATGGTCAGGGGGTGAATGGACTTTTGTTTCTCCTTATTTGGTAAATACATTCGTCTGCTCCCAGGTATTGGGTTGTGTCTTACCACTGTTCAATTTAGGTTGCTCATTTCAGGAGCTTAGGACAGCAAGTTTCCCATATATAAGTCCCAAGAGGCCATTTGAAGAATCTAAGCATTATAGCTTGAAGTCAGTGCTGTCAGGCACCTCTGGGGCAGGTGACACAATGACTGACTTGTTCATTGCCAGCTCATCTACATCAAGTCATAGGTTTTCCCAAATCCCAAGATGGACTCATTTTTTTTTTTCCTGCAGTTAATGTGCACATTTGGCAAAGATCCTTTGGAGGGATGCTAGTCCTCTTCCTTGACCCAGGAGATTCAGAGAGTTACAATCACCTGGCTCCAACCTGAAATGTTATCTCTGCTGGAAATAATTATTCTCTTCAAGTGCCAGAGTGAGCAGCCAGGAATAATACTGCTCTATTTGGGGTACCTGATAAGTGAGAAATGTGTCTGACCTAGGGACAGTTCTCTTCCATTTTTACATTATAATAATTTACAACAGATGGGCCTATGAATCCAGCTTTTGAAATATTTAGTTAATTGGAAATGAAAATCAGATAATCCCTTAATGGCATCTCAGAAAAAGGGTAGTTTAAGTTTCTGAAGAGATTTTTATTTTAAAGGCCATCTAGCAAAAAATCTCAACATAAACTTTTGTTATTCTCTTTGAAATGGCTCTAAATAGTGCTGGAAGTGTTTAACTTGTTTCAAAGATGCTAATTTGAGCCTCAGACAGCTGCAGTGGTTATTAATATGAGCACAATGGCTGACAATTTGACAACAGCCTCTAGTTTTCATTTACTGCTTTCATACTAAATGTCCCTTTTGTGCACAGGGCGTAAAACCCATGGTCAGATGACTGACTTGGGAGACATGCCTATAGACTGACCAGCATCTGAGAGCATTTTTTTTTAAGAGACTGATACACTTTTAAAGGGAAACTGGTAGATCTTATACTAGATTATAAAGCTTTAATACATTATTAGTATTTCTATGGTGACATCTCTACAGAAAAATTAAGGAAAGAAACTTATTAATAAAATTAGTGAGGAATGATGTGTTCTTACTCTAGATAAATTGATACATGAAAATTCGTGAGGCACTGACCTAGAATTAGGATAAACATTTCTCTGTCATTTGACTGAAATGTGGTTTAAGGGTGAACATTTTAAATCAAAGTAATTTTTTGCTTGTTTATTTATTCTTTATAATTTTCCAGCTATCTAAATGAAAAAGCAAAAAACAACAACAGAAATATATCTGATGGTATATATATATTTTTCTTAGTTGGGTTTTATGATTGATGCCAGATCGATGTCCATTTGTATTTGGTCTTTGGGTTTTCTTACAGAGCACCATTTTGCTTCATTGAACTTTGTTTTGTAAATGCACAAAGACTTAAATCATCCTTTGGGCATCTCTGCATGTGTCACATTCACCAGACAACTTGTCTAACTCTGTGAATATGTTTCTTTTGAAGGACTCAGCTGATCCATTGTTTGAATAAAAGCAAATAATCAACTGAACACTGACAGAGGTATAACTTAATATCTCTGACCCAGGCTGAGTCAAAGGCAGAATTATAAAATATAGGCATTTTCCTACAGTGTCTACTGGAACTGGGTGTCTTAAAAAGTTACTAAAGGGATTGATTAATTAGGAAACACATCTTGCATCAAGCAGCCTCTCTTTCCAGCCAGAAGATAAGCTAGAGACTCAGGGTAGGGACTGCTTTTTCACTCTTACTCCTCTGTGTGTAGTCCAGTGTCTGTTCCATGAGCAGACCTATAGGCCTTGAATATTTATATGGGGCTCATATATAAGTTATTTAATTTAATCCTCACTACTCTGGGTTTTCTTATTTTCTCATTTTACAGAGAAAGAAATTTATAATGATTTTCCTTTGTGTTATCCAGCTAGGGAGAGAAAAGGTGAGACTTGAATCACTGTCTTTTCACTCATAAGTCTAAGAAATTTCTCAGTCTTCATAATGTCAAATCTCTGTCCTTAGAATTTACTTCAGTTGCTATGTTGATCTCATTCTAGAACATGCTTTATCCTTTCAATGTCAGCAAACTTTCTGCAAAGGGCCAGATAGTAAATATTTAAGGTTTTACAGGCCATGCAATCCGTCACGCAGCTCTTCAGTACTGCCATTGTAGCACAAAGGTAGCCATAGACTATCTATATATATCAACAAGTGAGCATGCATGTGTTCCAATAAAACTTGATTTATAAAACAGGTGGTTGGCTGGATTTGGCACACAGGCTGTAATTTGCAGTCCTCTAGTTACAATAGAACAGAGGACCATTCTCAGAGAATATCAGAGGATCTAAGTTCTAGCTCAGGCTATATTATTAGAAATGGAAATAATAAGACAATAAAAATAAAAACAGCTAACATTTATTAAGCAATTTATAAGATATGTGTGTTTCATCCAATTATTCTCATTTCATAAACCCATGTATAGAAAAGTTATGCCACTCATTCAAGGTCACCGAGCAGTTCATTGCAGAGCTGGGTTTACACTAAGTCTGCTTACCTCAGCATCCCCTCAAGGCTTTGTAACTATGATAGGAAGCTCCTGATCTCTCAAAGATCAAGCAATGACAGTGCCAGATCCGAAAGAAGTAAGTCAGTCATCTTTGGGGAAATGAAATCCAGAAAGAAATGACACTTTATGTTTTCACAGGCTGAAGCATGGGGATGCTGGCTGCCTAGTATGAGCCCACTGCTGAATGATGCATCCACTGGTGACATAGGACTCTGGTGAGAGCAGACTCTGGGGGATGTCTGCTGCTCCCCTTAGCATTTACTACTGCTCTCTCTGGGTCCTGATTGTTTTATAATACAACAATCAATGTGAATGTTTTCCTTTCTTTGAATATTTAATAATCCATTTAAATAGAAATACACAAAGATTATATAAAACAGAGTATGATAATGTCGCTGTGCCAAATTCAAAGATGTGCAAACCTGCACCCTGGGCCACAGTGTCTTCTTACACTCCCTCATCTTCAGGGAATGCATATCTGGTGCCAGGGACAGACAGCCTCAACCCAGTGGGCATGGCCACCGGGTAGGGTTTCCTGGACTGGGCATGTGTATATTATCTTCATGGAGCTTTGGAAGGATGCTGCCATAAAGTTGTAGTACTAGAATCCTGGCCACAGGAATGTGTCTGGGTGGCATAGTGAGAATTTTGGACAGGCATGACTGATTTTTCAATGAAATAATTGTCTATATTGAAAACTTCCTTTAACATAGACAAAATAAACAGGTGCATTTCCAGCATTACGGAACCATACACTTCCATTATTTTCTTCCATTAGCAGTTCATTCCTTATTGTTTGCTTCACAGACTCCGCAGGGAAGGTAAAATACTGAGTGAGACCTTAGAATCTTCAGGTCACTTTCCTCACTGTTGGAAGAGACCAGAGCAGCTTAAAGTGTATGGTATCAGGAGAAGGCAGAGAAAATAGAATGGTAAAGGAGAAAAATATAAGCAAAAAAATACCTTTGACTAGTTTATAAAAAGAAATTGAGAGATGCCTGGGTGGGTCAGTTGGTTAAGTCCAACTTGATTTCAGCTCAGGTCATGATTTCAGCATTCACAAGATGGAGTCCTGAGGCCTGCTCTGCACTGACAGCACAGAGCCTGCTTGGGATTCTCTCTCTCTCTGTCTCTCTGTCTCTCTGTCTCTCTGCTCCTTCCCTGCTCATGCACATTCTCTTTCTCTCTCTCACTCTCTCTCTCTCTCTCTCAAAATAAATAAATAAACATAAAAAAATTGGAAGATGGTCTTCAATGGGTATAGTTTCAGCTTTACAAGATGAAAAAGTTCTAGAAATCTGTTGCACAGCAATAGGAATATATATAACAGTACTGAACCATACACTTAAAAAACAGTTAAGATGGTAAGTTTTGTGGGATTTGTTTTAACCACAACAAAAAATTTTAAAAAGAAGAAGAAAAAGTGGTTTGGAACCCAGTGTGTGACTAGCTGTGTGAATCTGAGAATGCGTAGGAGCCTTGTGTTCCTTGCAGGTAAAATCAGGTTATGATTCTGACCTCATTAGGTTGATGAGATATTGTACTTACAGTGCCGAGCACAATATTTCATACTTGTAGAATCTCGATAAAAGCTAACATTCTTTTCCCTCTTTTCTCACTCTGCTCCCACACCTCCTTTGCCCAGCGCTTTGGTAGCAGATTTTGTCTTCTTATGGATTATTTTTTCCAGGGAGATACAAAATATTGCCCACGTAATTTAGCTTGCTTCTCTTATCCCTCATTAGTCAACCCATACACATGTGTTGTGGTCTACCCATTACAGTGAGTAACAAGCTACCAGATATTTTTACTTAGCATTTGTGCTCAAAACGATTGAATTGCAAAGTGTGAACAATTCAGGGAATGTGGGATGAAGTGAGGTAGACAAGCACTTCCTGAGTCTCCCAAGGAAAAAGATGAGCTGTTGAGCAGTAACCAAAAGTTCTAAATCTCTAGGCATGACAAGATTAAGGGAAGTTAAATATAGAATGTGAATCAGGAAATCTGATCCGAATGCACTGCCAGATGTCCCTTCAAGGACAGCAGGACCCAGTGTTTGAGAACTATATGTAGTGTTTACTAAGAATTCATTGTTCACTGATGTTTACTAGGGGTAAGGTAATTCACCTTAGTTTTCTTCATCATTAGTTTGACATTGGCTGTTTGGTTGTAGACGTATGTGTGATGCAGTTTTATAAAACTTTTGTTTTTCCCAGTGGCCCTTGGCTTTTTGCATAACTTTGTACCTAGCACCTACTCTGGGCATGACCTAACTCTGAGATCTGAGGGAATAGTGAGAGAATGCCAGCAGAGACACGTGATGGCCTCTGGGGAAGGAGTCAAGAATGGAAGTATGTGAGCATGTCACAAACGCACATGTATCGGTTCAGCACTGTGCAGAGCATGTACATTAATAATTACCAAACCCTAAGCCTCAGATAATCAATGCTTCAGATATTTACAGAAGTGAAAGAGTATTTCTCAAACTTTAATGTGCAGTGAAATCCCTTGGGGATCTTGTCAGAATGCAGATTCTGGTTCATTAAGTCTGGGGGGACCGAGGATTCTGTGTTTCTAATAGGCTTCTGGTCTACTTTGTTTATTCATGCATGTGTTCACTATTGAATCTGTCATACACTGTGCATTATTGCTATAAATTGGGGATAAAACAATGACTAAAATATAGGCTTCCTTTAAGAAGGGGTCAGGTAAAGCAAAGATTACAGCTTCATAATTGATAGAAATAGTTGCAGAGTTCTTTCTGAACTTGTTTTGTAATGGATGGATAATAGCTGTCATGATAGATAAATTGTTGTTGGGAGGTTGGGAAAGGTGCAGTTCAGGCAGGAGGAACAGTATGTGCGAAGGCCTGGAGGTGTTTAACAGTGCCACTGAGGTTAAGTCTTGTGATATGGCCAAATAAAGGCTGTGGGTAGAAGAGCAGAGGGAGAAAAAGCTGGACAGTAGTCAGGGGCCAGGCCATAGAGGGTCTGTGTGGCAAACCAAGACATCGGTCTCACATCCTGGAAGCTAAGGTGAACTGTGGAAGGGAATCCAGAGATAGCTCATAAGCATCCCTATCCAGATGATGTGTCCTTGTCCTTGTTCTCTCATTCACAGATAACCATGTCAACTACTTTCTAGGACTTAAACAGTTGATTATATTTTACCTGATTTGTGGACACCCCTAGCCCCCAGCCCAAATATCTGAACCTCTAATACTCTGGTTTCTGCTGCTCCAGTGGTTTCCTTCAGCAGAGGTTAGTAATGTATAAAGCAACAAAACTGATTTGCCCAAAGTGGGGCTTCTCAAAGGTTAAGAGAAGCTACAACAGCTTCCAATGTTTGAGCCTCTTGGTTTGTTTAAAAAATAAACACAAATCAAAATAAGGTGGTGAAGTTTTCAGTTTATTTTAAATGTTTTCTCGAAGAAATTAAAACTTTTACCGTAACAAATACACCACAAGTGTATGCTGTTTTAAAGATAATTATAACTTTAAAAACATTAAAGTAAATTAGCAGAATGGGGCACAAGATTATGCCTGCTTTCAATTCTGTATCTCTGTTATTATATATGTAACCTAATTTATAGACAAAAAGTGAAAATATTAGGACTTTTGTAAATGTAAGGCTAGGCCAAACTTCCATCCTATTCCCTACTTTCCCTACCATCCATTTTAATAGACTCTGATCCAAGAGCTTCAGAGATTCTATTTTCTTGTTTAATTATTGGAGAAACAAAGCATTAGGCCTCACAGATAAAACACTGCATTGACTGAAGGGTATGCAAGGTGACTAATGACCAAACATCAGGGACCTTCAAAAACCACCTTAAGAGCTGACCAAAGAACCCACTGGGCTGTTCCAATCTAATCCCAACATGGGCACATTCAGCAAAATGACAAAAACCACTGAAGAGGAAATGGGCACATCATTGTGTGAAAGACAGACTAGCTAGTCCTCTATCATCACCCTTCATTTTTTTAGCTTAGTGCAAAATTTTCTGATTTGAAGAGACAGGTTTATTTTGGAGACAGTGAAACACAAATGAATGCACAAACAAAAGGCCTATTTGGCAGCATAAGACAGTTTTCAGTTTAAAAGAACAATGCTACAAACCAAATTTAGCTCCCACTCATTGACCCAGATGAAAAAGCAGCCATTGCATGTGCCTGGCAAGCAGCACACAGCACACCAAGCTGGTGCATTGACCTGGCCTGTACGTTCAGATTACAGATCTTTGTAGGAATGGTTCCTGTGCTTTAGGGAGTTTTTTAGAAAAATAAAACAAGATCTGTATGTATATAGAGTACTAATGGAGAGCTGAGAGCAAAGGGTGTCTTGTGAGTTATGAGGAGCAAAGGGGCATCCCAACAAGGAAAAAAATTAAACTACTGTCTAGTCAGTTTGATAAATTAAATTTGTCCAACCTGGGCAAAGATCTGACTGGTCAGAGTTAATTCTGGAGTGAAATTTTATGGTTATGTCTTTTAAAAGCCATGTAAATCGGCAAACATAAAGCTGACAGGACCTTGCAGTCTTCTGCAAGAACACACTGTCCCTCTCATTTATTTCAGAGAACGCTGCCCCTGTTCAAAGCCCTGCAGTGAGCTGTGCCAGAACGTTTTGGCCATGAGTGCCTGATGCAGCCTAGTGGGAGGGTGGGGGTGGCACTGAGAGTATCCCAGTGAAAAAGGATTCTGCTCTATAGAGGCAAAGGAACCACAGTGCCACAGATATCAGACCTGGAGACTCATCAGCTGTTGTCTTTTCCAATGTAACAAGAGGATTTCTGTTAGGGCAGAGAACTGAAACTTCTTTCTGAACTCTTGCTTTTGGATGTATGTTTTCAGGGCCCGACAAAGCTATAGTGATCAAAGTAGGTTAAATTGGTCACTCTGATCAATCTGTAATTAAAGGCCCTGCAAGATGAAGAGATGGGTATCTCGTCCAGAGGAGGATGATAAGACTGGAAACCATGGTTGAAATGGGAACAGAGAGGCTCTTACACTATGAAGATATCAGAGGAGAAGGGGCTTTAGAAGTAATCTGGTTGGAAACCTTCATGAAGACAGATGAGGCAATGGAGGGAGACCTTGAGTGATTTGCTTAGGGTCATACAATAATATGTGGTTACTTACAGTAAGTAGAGCTTCTGATTCATGTGAGTGTGGCAGATTTATTGCAAAAGTGACTCTAATTCTTTTCTTCTCTGCAACCAGAGAAATGTCCAGTGAGGCCTGACCAAGATCAGCAGAAGCAGCCAGCTAACTGTGGATTTATGAGCAATAATTATGGATATTGTTCTAAGCCTCTTGGTTTTGGGATGATTTGTTTATGGCAGTCTTGTGGCAATATGTAACTGGCCGGTGGTGCTGTAATGAGAAGGTGGTCATTGAGAGGAGAAAGAAGGAACAGGATAATCCTTCAGTGAATTAAATCATGCAGTTTTTATCTCTGGGAATAGTGGCCAATTTAGGGGATGAGGCTATGTCCTGGAAATGGAATCCTGGAGAAACTTCCTCAGAGCCATTGTGCATTTCCTCATTGTGCAACTTCCTCAGAGCATTGTGCTCCCTAAATGCCAAGTGATCCCAAAGGGGTTGTATCCTCACACCCTGGAATTAAAATGATACTGGAGATCTTCTCTTTCTGATTTTATGGATAAGGAAACAGAAGCTGATGAGTGCTAAGGCACAATTACATAATTTATGGGACCTGGTGGAAATGAAAATGTAGACCCCCTTGTTAAAGAATTAAGAATTTCAAGACACTGACAGCAGAACACTAAACCAAGTGCAGGCTCGTCTAAGTGTGCATTCCTTCTGCGACTGTGAAGCCTGTGCACCCCAAAGCCAGCCTGCAGTTAAGCAGTTAGTCTAAGGATGCCCCTTCAGAAGTTCATCTGGCTTACTTTTACCTAAAGTTGTAACTAAGTGTATTTGTTAATAGCTAGTTCAAGATGTAGGGCAGAAACCTAAGACCTTTAGTTCTACTCCAGTGATTCCTTTTCTTCATTTTTTGATAGACTGATAGAAAATCTGAACCAGAAGCAATATGGTAGGCTTGGGGTCATTGACTGAGAGGGAAGAATTTATAATTCTTCATAGGATATATTGAAGCATGGGAATTTGAATTCAAGCAAGTAAATTCTGAAATTAGGATTCTTATGTCAAGTATTTTGCTGCGTCCAATTATATCTTTATGATATTTTCTTTGTGGAAGTTGATGTTCATTATAATAAATTACTTGAATTGTCTGTTTCTTTATTTAGCTATTTATTGTCTTTGCTTTCTTCTCTCTCCCTCTCGCATTTGAATAGAAAATTCTCAGGTGCTAAACAAAAAGAATTTAATTTTTTTTATTTCTCCCAAGTTTTACTTTACTTTTGACATTAATTATTTTCTAGCAGCTCCAAACTCTTCTCTTTCCTTCAGAGGTCTGGAAAAATAATAGCTTAGGATGTGCATGACCCTATCCATAGCCAATTTTGTCACTATTTTGAACACACTTCTTTTTTTTTAATTATATGGTTAAATATTATTGGAATCTTGTATCTGTGGGAAAGCAGTCTCCATTACTTTATTTTATAATTAATTGGAACAGAAAATGGAACTCCATTATTTTATCTTATAATTAGAAAAAAACATAAAATGAAACTCTGGGCTTTCTAAGGTTTCCTCTTTTTTCTGACAAGCTTATCACAGGAAATTCAAAAAGGTCCCCTCTGGTAATAGTTTGTGGATTTTAAAAGAAGTCTTTTAAGAAATACAAGGTTTCTGTGACCTCCTTTTTTTTTTTTTTAAGACAATGAAAGTGACAAGGCAAGATCTTCGATGATAGAGTTAAAGGCATCACTAAAGGCAAAAGCCAGGGATGAGAAACAACTGTGAGCACAACGTAAAAGCTAGTGATAACGTCATGAGGAGCAAAGCTTAGTTTCACTTGATGCCAGGCAGAATTCTTGCTGTGTTGAGGCTGGTTGTTTTCAGCATTAGCATGAATTCTTGCTCTAAGGATTATTTGCTAGCTCCCTACAGACACCTGTGAGCCCTGGTATCTATAGCATTCCTTTCTCAAGGCTCCCACCCATCTGGTTTTGTCTTTGCAGGTGCAAGGGAAGGCAGGGTTCTCAAGATATGTGCCGCCTCCCCACTTCTCCTCCAAAAATTACCATTCTGGAAAAAAAAATTACCAATCTGGGTTTATCTTTGGCCAGTGACCTCTAACTGGATTAATGGAAGGTCTGATTTAGTTTGGAACAATGAGCTTTGATTTTACTTTGGTTTGTTATTTACTTTGGTTTGTTATTCAGGTTCTTATTTAATCAGAATAAATTTTCATTGTCCCTAATGGAAATGCTAATTTTCTCCATTAGAACATCTATTTGGCAATAGATGTTTCCAAACCAGTTTCCAAAGGAAGTCCCATTGTGGTCACGATTGTTCAAAGAACTATGGGTCATAACAATCATGACCTGGCTCTGGTTGTTATCTTTGGGGCACGGTTTCTTTTCTGCTCTCTGTTGTGTCTACCCAATCTATTTCTAACCTCGCTCCCATTTCTCTTCCCAAGTGCCAAAAATGTGATCCTTGTGTTTGCCAAGGTCACATTGGCACAGAAATCTTTCTGCAGGCTTCCCTGGAGGACAAAATCAAACTGAAACTTTCTACCCTTGAGCTAAAAGCTGTATAAGCCTCAAACTACTTGGCTTCTGTTTGGCTTTTATTTTCTCTTCCTTTTTTACTCATTACTTTCTGTGTCCCTCTCCTAAACACCAAGTACCCTAGGTTCCTTTCTCTTTCTCTTGCTTTCTTTCATTTGACCTTGAAAAACAAAATGCTGATAAGCTCCCTTCCATTGCCTCATTTAAAAAATTGCCATAAAATTTATAACTGGCTTAGGCTGGCCATCACTGATCTTCTTGATTTAGCTACTGCCAAGAAGTATTTTATTATTATCCTCTGACTTATTTACAACAAACACACAATGTCCTTGGTGTTAGGAGCCTCTGATTTGTTTGGAAAATTGAGTGAGTACTGGAAGTTCCCTGTGTCGAATAGGGTGATTTTGGTTGTAAGACTTACACATTTTATACAGGAAGAAAAAATCCCCAAGCCTGAATATGTAATAACAGCAAATAATTTTGCTGCCCTTTATAAAATGTAAACAGCCTTGAGACAACACAGGAAACTTTCCAATACTTCCTTAAACATTAGTTTCAGGAGGCCATTAGTGAGGCTGGTAATTGAAAAGAAATTGTGTTGGTGATATTGAAATTGGCTATTGGTGGAAACTGTTTAAATATCTGAATGCAATGAGGTTAATTGATTATGTAAGAGTGATTTAGAGGCTGATGTAATGACCACAATAATAGCAGTCTTGAGTTCTGCTATTTGAAGGATGAGTCAGGGCAGGAATGATTTAAATGTTTGAAACTTGAATTGTGCTGATTGTTCCATTGTAAATTTGAAATATATGAAAATGATCTCTTCCTCCTATAACTTCTGGTATTATATTGGTCACTATATAAATTTAAGTTGTTTGGTAGCTTTCTAACAGGTGATATTTTGTCCTGAGCAAAAGAGTGTGATGGCCTGGAATAGATCCATGAAGAAGAATTCTGATGTGTGTTTCCAAAGAGAAATATCAACTGTATATTTTGGAAGTTAACCCAAAACTATGGTGCCATAGTTGAACTTGAGCACTTTAAAGCCAGGGAAGGAATCTGATGTCTGAGTTAAAGTTGTATTTTTTTTTTTGCCTTCTCTAGTCACTTTCCCTTACCTGGCTAAGGCTAGGTTTGGGACGAAGGGTAGTGGCAATAAGGATTGTGCGTCTACAACTGCACTATTGATTATTGTATGTTATTTTGCTGAGGCCAGTGCTATTTTATAAGGAGCTACTGGTAAAAAAGAGCTTTGTGGAAGAATAAAGGTTTGTTTACATAAATTTAAGGTGTGGTTCACCCAATACACAGAGGAGCCAGGAGGAGGCGTGATCATGTCATGGCAAATCTGTCACAGCAGTGTTAGAGAAGTGCCACTTGATAACTCAGGAAATGTGACTGCATGAACCAAGTACAAACTGGGGCCCACATTGTCCAATCTCCCCATGATGCTCCATTACAAAGCACAGTCTAGAAATCAAAGTAATTATTACTGAAAGCTAATCTTTCATCTCTTAAAGATTCATGAAAGTAGATTAAATGTATAATCCACAGTAAAACACCTTTTCAAAACTGCCTTTGCTTCTTTCTCAGTTTCTCAGATTCCAAAGCTGCTCCAGAGACCCTCAAAAGGCTATTCTCGTATAACATGTGGGTTTTTTTTTTTTTTAACCTCTTCTTTTTAGCTCTTCATTGTGCAGATATACTCAGCTTCTCTGGCTGTTTTTATTTCTGCCTTTTGTTTTATGTAATTTGGCTCTGCTTATTCTTACAAAAAAGGTTAGGAACTAGTTTGGCAAAATTCTCTTAGGGCATAAGTTTAAGGGAAGAGAAGAATCTGAGCTGATAAAGAGCAAGTTCTCTTATTACTTGGGTTGGGAATAGGGTTCTTAAATTATTTCTAAGATTATAGGTAATCTGTTTTGTCCTCATCACAATCTATAATAAAAGCCAACATTTGTTAGTAGTTAATATGTTCCAGTCATTTTGCTAAGTATTTTACATTAATTATGTCATAATAACGAATGTTATTTTACAAATGTGTAGTGTTACTGTAAAAAAAATAAACTGTAGTTTAGAGAAGTTGAGTGCCCCAGGTTATACCACTAGTCAATGGCAGAACTAGGATTTCTCAGTTTGGCTTGTTTCCTTCCAAAGCCCCTGGTTTTAACCATCAGAACTTTAGGCATCAGTGGCCCCCAGTGGCTGAGGTTATATGAGAATAAAGCAATAATTTAAATACAATGACACCTATATGTATATAAGAAATGCAGTTGAACTCCATTTTTAAGTTTTTTCTTCTTTTTTATACAATTTTTCAGCTAAATTCACCATTTTGGACCCATATCTATGTTAACATACTGGTTACCAAATGTTGGACATTTGTCTGCAAATTAGTACTAGAACTTACCATCCATAAATGCTTGTCATTTTGGGAGACAATTCAAAATGAAATTTTCCTTATGTTTTTTCCCATTTACAGTTTTCCTCCCAAAGTTCAAAGAAAATTCTGTGGTCCAGGGTTACAAACTTGAGTCCATTCCCTCTGAGTAGTATATTCATCACCACTGTGCCTCATCTGTGAGGTTGGAGAAAGAATTTAGGAGGAAGATTGAGAGCTTATCAGAGCATGGCAGTGATGAGCAGTGCCCAGAGTGTGTGCAATGAAATTCAAATGCAGTTGTCAGCTACAGTGTCAGATATGCAACCTCCAAAATTATCTTCCCATTTAATCTCTACTTTTTAAACAAATTTCCCTTTTGGTATAAATGTTTCTTTCCTAGTTTTGTATCCTGATTGAAAGTGAAGTGCTATGCCTCTGATGAGATTCATCATCATTCTTTGAAAGATAGGTCTCAAACCAACACTTTCTGTTTCTCTTTTGGCAGATGCCTTCAACCTGGAGTATGTGTCTTAAGTCAGTCCCTTTCATTTTCAGTGTCTGCGATCTGTGTTCACTCATCATCTTGGCAGTTAGTCTCATGTCAGCTCCCTTGGCTGCTGGTTAGTTCTCTTTCTCTTGAAACTAGAGTTTGAGCTAGGTATGTAAAGGAAACAGAAACAGAAGAATGGGGGAGGCTGAATGCAGGATTCTGACGTTACATTTGGAGGCTTTGACTTTTTGAGTTAAGACAAACACTAGAGCTACAAAAAGAATCATTCTAAGTCATCTGTCCCCAATGTTTTGATTCTATTACAGAAAGGGCTTGTGAAATTATTTCAAGAGATCTGCATATCCGTATACAGATGGAATAAATAACTTTTACACATACATGTACTATTTATTTTTCACATGGAAATAGGTGCTGTTTTAATTAATATAACTTGTTTTAGTAATATTAAGTTTACTACATTTATTTGGTATTATACATTTTCTTAGTCAATATATTAATAAAGGCAAGAGATTCAACTACTATATGACATTTAAATATACATTCTTATGTGTGAAAGGATTTCTCATTTTTAAAACATTTGGGAATCACTAATCTAAATAATGGTGGTTCCCATCTGGTCAATAAAATGGGAAGAAATGTGAAAGAGGTCAGAAATATGAAAGCACTTTTACAAGAAAAAAGAGCAGGAAGTCGCTACCCAAAGCTATCACTTCCTGTCAGGAGATTAGCTGACACATCCTTGTTTTACCTTGTAGCTATGGAAGTCTGTGGCTTGATTTAGCATGGGTGTTAAAGTACCCAGTGTCAGCAAACTAACAAGAAGAACTTGTCATTTCTACTGGTATTCTGAGCTTCAAAATGGCACAGCACTCAGGTATATCATAATGTATCATAATGTCTTTGACATTTTCCTAAGGAAAAATAATAGAGTATGAGTCAATGTGCAATGAAAGAATGACGGGCTATCTCTGATCATGAAATGGTTACTTCTAGTTGATAATCAAAAGGATCATCCAAAGGGCATAGCAGCTAAGTTGTTTTGTTGGTTTTTACCTACCCTGATTTCATGTTTCCTGCTTGTGGTAAAAGAATATCTGTTTTCCGTTACAGAATTGTCTGTAACAATTGCTGGCATATAGCCCAGGCCTGGTTTCAAAACTGCTAGAATTATTGAGAAGGAGATGAACTCCTCCAGAAGAGGTTTTGAAGCTGATTATAAGTCAGTTTTATGAGGAAGTTTTAGAAGTCAGGTACTTATGGTCATCTTTGCTATCATGAGGGAAAGCCTGCCTATGAATACAGCAAGGTAGGAAAGCTGGCCAGCAGATGGAGAGAGTCCAAAACACATCATTTGAACACAACTGCTCTAAGTATTCCTGATTTTGATTTTTGGGTTATGTATGTCAATCAAGGTTCCTTTGTTGCTTACATATTTGAGTTAGGGTATCGTCACTGACACCGTAAAGAAGACTGATTAACAGAGGTTTTCAGATGGCATTTATTATCCTCTTTGCATTGCTTCTTTCCACATTCCAACTCTAAGTGAACTCCACTCTGCCACATAGAGACTGTCCCAGTCTTTCTCCATCGTGGACCCCTCAGTGTGGAGCAGAAGGACTTTTCTCCAGTTCACCAGTTGACTTCTAGGGACAAGGCATTCCCAGCCACACTGAGCAGGTCAAAAAAAGGTGGTGAGAAGCAGAGATTCTATATTTCTCCTGGGAAACTTGACTTTAAGATGGCAAGGAAAATTCACATCAAACTAGAATGTTCTAAAATGTAAACTGTAACTTTCTTTCTAACTGGCAATAAATAGTGTGTGATGCATTGCAGCATACAAAGGTTGCCAGTTTTTGATAGAATAGCTTAGTACCTCAGCTGGGGATTCTGCTAAAAGGGGAGCCTATAGTAAGCATTATTTTATGGAGATGGGATATTTTGATGCTGACCCTTTGATTTTGCTTCTATTCCTTTTTTTCTGCTCTTTTTTTTCACTCTTGTTTCCCCTGCTGTTTTCTTTTGCATTATCACTCTTTTCTTTGTCTGAAATTGGATCCACAGAAATAAGCCTGTAATATGGGGACATGAGAAGCCCTAAATTGCTGTCATTTTGATTTTCTACTTTATTAATATTCCAGAATATGAAACATACAGGAGGTATTTTATTTAGCTCACTGGCCCTTCAACTTAGTCATGCTATCTAAGCCTTTGCATGGAAAATTTGAATATGCATCATAGCATCTAAAACCGACATTTCTAAATCTGTTTGTGGTACATTATGTAGGAAATTACTTCAGTCTCACTAGTACTTGAGAAGTCTTCATCACACATCATTCCAACATCTTAGAAAAAGAGGCAAGTGCGAGATTTGCATATAAGGGAAAAGGAGGAACATCAACATTGCGACCCATTGCTGGAGATTAAACTGGCTTCCTTTATTAATTGGATATGGCTCATGTTTGATTTTTCTTTCTCGTGTTGCTTAATGCACAGCCAAATAAGATAATTGTTCTTCATTGATCTTTGCATAAGCGTTTTTTTTAAGTCTGAAATTAAAATCTCTTTATAGCAAAATTAAATGCCTCCTCCTCCAAGTACATGCAATAGCTTCCAGTAAGTTTTTAAAAATAACACTTAAAGTGTATGGGGCACTTACTATATGCCAAGCATTTTACACGTGTTACTTTATTTGGTCTTTAGAACAATCCTACGAGACAGGAACCATTAGTCTCCTCATTTTATAAGTGAAAAAACTGAGTTAGAGAGATCTACCAAGCTGTTCAGAGCCCAGTATAAGATCTGTTTCAATCCAGAAATCAAGCTCCTAACAACTACAGAGGATTGGCAGAGGGAAGGATGAAATTCCCTGTTCTGTTAGTATCTTGTGAATTCTTAAGGACCCCTAGAGTCAAGGATGAATGGGGGACAGAACAAGACAAAGTCACTTCCTGCTTGCTGGTTTGAGGCCATTCAGGAGCAAGCTACCAGGAATAAATGAAGGCTAGATCTTGGGGGGAGGGGGTAGGCACATACTAAGGTAAATTTGAATTCAGTGAGTACTTTTGCAGCAATTTGCAGGTTTGGCAGTGGTCTCTTTCCTTGTTGATGGCCTGACAATACCCTGTGCCTAAGATACCCTGCCCTCTTTGCCAGCATGTGGGTCCATCATGGAAACACTCTGACCATGATGGGTTTTCAGTAACTTGAACTCACTTTCCTTTCTCTCACTTCTGAGTCTTTATATGTTCTTTCCTTCTGTCTAACATACTTACCCATGCCTGTCTCTTCTTCCCCTGTATATCTCTTGCTCACCCTTCAGGCCCAAGTTTAAATGTGTTTTTCACTGTGAAGATTTCTATGCTACCCCTGAAATAATTCAACTATTTTTTTGGCTCATTTGACTGCAGTGTCTTTTTGTTTTTATCCTACATACTAGAATATAAGATACCACAGGACCCCTTATGTATATTCATGAAGACTTACTGCTTTAATTATAACTGTGTGTTTGATTTCTGGTTTCCCCACTGGATTGCAGCTCTTTGAGGACAGGAACTATGCTTTTTGTTCACCATTGAATCATTTGTCCCTAGTATAATACCTGAAGCATAGTAAGAACTTAATAAATATTTACTAAACAAGTGAATAAATAAATTAATAAAATAACTCATTAAATTCACTGTCACTGAATATTGGAATGGCTCAATAAGTAGTTATCAAACTCCATGTGAGCAGGTGACACTAAACACAACAACAACAGCAACAATAACTTGCTCTTATGGACAAAACAATTTGACATATTACTTGGAAAGAGAAGAGAATGATCCATTATTGAGAACCTATTACTTAAGGAAAGTATAATGCTGTGTATGTAATATTTTTTTTCTTAACCTACAGTAAGAAATACAGCAAGGCCCAGTACTTGTGCACACAAAACTAAAACAAAATTTTCACAGGATATTTACCTGTGTTTGGTGGTGTTTAGGATCAGCCACATCTGGATTGTATACTTGAATCCACCACTTAAGAACTCAGGAGTTGTGTGCAATTTTACTTATACTTTCTGAGCCTCAGTTTCTTCAATTTTATGCTATTGATAATATAAACTTTGCAGAGTTCTTGTGAATAATGAGCTGCATATAATAACAGTTTTTATTGTCTGACAAATAAGTGCTCAACAAATAGAAGCTATTTTTATTAGATGGAATTTACTTATATGGCATGTGACTTAGAGTTTAATCTCTTAAC
This sequence comes from Panthera pardus, assembly GCF_024362965.1. NCBI lineage: Eukaryota > Metazoa > Chordata > Mammalia > Carnivora > Felidae > Panthera > Panthera pardus. The sequence continues at coordinate 20,285,726 of NW_026526788.1, forward strand.
AAGGGCTTAATTAAGTTTGTAACATGTTGGCTTCAATTGATGCAGTTTGCAGCCATATTGGGAGCATGGGTAAAAATATACTGTGCAAATGGATCTGGTAAGTTTTATTATTAATCACCTTAAGCATTTCCAAATAGAATGTTTATGAGTGACATTGAGATTGCAGCTATTGATTGTACTTCTAGTAGTAGAACTTGTCCAACATAACCTCTTCCAACGTACTGGTAATCTTGTTTGGCTTCCTGAGGTTAATGTAAAGTACATTTGCCTCACCTAGGAGCCATCAGAACTTTCCAGTGGCCTTTTGACAAGTATTATAGAGTATCATATGACAATGGGGCCAACTTGCCAGCATTGTTCATTTCCATCTTAGCTTAATTACCAACTCTGCTGCCTGCTCTTCAAGCTTGGGCCCAGAGATTAATCAAATACTAGAAATAGAAAGTTGGCTTCTGTTTCTTCCCCCTCTCATTTTTACTGTAGTGGATGTGAAGACAGAGAAAGCCAAATTTCTTGTTCCCTAGGGTTCTACTGAAGGTGTGTTTTACGACTTAACTGGGCATGTTGCTTCAACTGCTACTCAGTTCTGGTAACTGTGAAATCATTCAGTTTAATATTTCCCCTGTGGACTTCATGGTGTATTAGGTGGTTACTAAACCCCTGGACATCTGAGGTGGGGCACAGCTGTGATTCTGAAGGGCTCACTCATTGGTGGAGAATGGTGATGGCAGAGCTCATGAATTTGGGATGCCATTTTAAGGTTGTTAGCTACCCAATCAACCCTGTACAAACTCTATCCTGCAAGAAAATTATAGAGATTCAGGGAGAACAAATTTTTTAGTCTCTTGGGCAATTGAAATATTCTACAGACAGAACTACCAGGAGAGCTGAAATTCAGAAAGACAATTTTACACACATGTATTTTCTTAGGTAGGAATATGATTCCACATACCAAAGAGGGTCCTGAGAAGTTTTTTGTGTGTTTGGTGATATAGTGAAAAATGCGTTAGCAAAACATATCCCCTGAAATAGTTTATTTATTAACAAGAAGCAGTAAAACCACTGAAGTCTAAGAATGGGATTTAATTCTTTATTCTACTGCAATGGTGTGTGTTGACTTGTGTAAATCATCTATGTTTTGGTCCTTCCCCCCACCTAATTTGTAAAATTCAGATTTAACTGCATGAAATATAGAGTACAGTTCCAACATTATAGTATAATTCTCAGATTACTTCTCTGATTTTCTGAAAGTCTAATGTGATCAAGCTGAAGTGTTTTTGGTTTGGGTTTTTTGTTTTGTTTTTGTTTGTTGGTTGGTGTCTTTTGATTGGGATTAAACTCCACTAACATTTCTGAAACAGAAGAAAACTTTTGCACTGTGCTAAGGGACTCCACCTTAGCATGTGACTTACCAGGCAAAAGAACCATGTGTGAGATGCTTCAATAAAATATACCCCTTCAAACACTACATTTATTAATGAGTAGCAATAAAAGAATGAAAACTAGAGTTTTCAAAATTTACACACATTATCTCATTTGTAAAACCTCTATTTAAGTCATCATTCCAATTTATTGGTAGAAGAAAAGAGCTGATATTTTAAAAGGATTAATTTCTCACCCCATAGAAATTTTTTATTTCTATGTTTACATAATTAAGTGGCAGAGATGGATGGTAGCATTCATGTTCTTGACTTTTACCCCGCTGTGAAATACCAGTGGGCAGGATATTAGGAGTCCTTTTGTACTTCCCTTTGTACCTTTCAACTTTTAACCAGACACTCATAACTATCCATACACATTTGGAATAGCTAAGGCAGACGAAGCTGTTAATCTGTGCGATGCAGAAACCGAGGGAGGTGGTTGGTCGGTTATTTTTAAAGGCCTCTGAATCCTCATGAACACTAAGTATTTACCTGTTCACCAAATATCTCAGTCAGTTCAGGCTCCTATAGCAAAGTACCACAGACTGGGTAGCCTATAAACAACAGAAATTCATTTCTCAGTGTTCTGGAGGCAAGAAGTCCAAGATAAGAATGCCACTATGATCAAGTTCTGGCGAGAACCTTCTTCTGGGCTGCTGTCTATTGACTTCTTGCAGTATTCTCACATGGCAGAGAGTAGAGAGAGCTCTTTAGGGTCTCTTTAATAAGGGCTCTAATACCATTCACAAGGGTAAAACCCTCATGACCTAATTACCTACTTACCTCCAAAGGCCCCACCTCCAAAGACGATAACATTCAGGGTTAGGAGTTTCAACATAAGAGTTTTGGGAGACACAAACATTCAGTCCATAACACCAAATAAGTAATACCTCAAATATGTGTGAACAATTCTTCTATTACCCAAATATTTCTGTACAACTGTGATTATTAAAACAAATAATTATGTAAAAACATAACTGAATTAGTAACAATTTTATGTAGTATGTATTTTCTCTATCAATGGATTCTGAGAGTACAACTAATATTGTCTGGACTCTGTGAAATTTTGGATATTAAAATGAGGCCCTGTGACCTTCTGGAGGTTATGAAAATGTTCTATATCATGACTTGGGTGTTGGTCAAATGGGTGTACACATTTGTCAAAATGCATTGAATTATATGCTTAGGATATATACGTTTCACTAGTATGAATTTTATGTCGGTTTTTAAAAATGAGGCCTCACGTACTTAACACAAATATACAACAACTTCCTAAGTCCTAGTTAGCTTTCCCCTTGTAGGCTGTATTTGGGGTGACAGTAAGGTGCCCTTCCCTATGTTGCCTTCTGTGAACTAAACCACCAAAAATCAACATCAGTGGGTGAAAATGGCCACCTGTGAGTGCAAACCAAGAAATTTCCTACAAAGATTTGTCTGAAAAGTGTGAAAACAGCTGTAAGGACAACCAAAATGATCAGGATATAGATTTGTGAAGGCAGAAAGAGAATGTGATTGCAATTTAGGAAATGGAATCTAATTAATTGTTTGGAGAGAGCCACTCAATTGATTAGGTATATGAATAGAAGGATAGTCAATCTGAAGCACTGAAAGGAAGTCTGAGGAATATCTAATGCTGCCCAGAGAAAAAATGTCCTGGACCTAGTAAATTCAAAGTCAGATGTTGTTTTCAGCAGTCTTGGTCCAGATAAAATAGGCCCAAATCCATTCCCTTTCTATGTTCTGATTCTCTGTCAGAATAACCTTTTTGGACACAATCTTTTTTGTGTGTTGGTTTTGCTTTTCAGATAACCTAATTCTGGGAAATGAGTGCCTTAGGTAGAAGGGGTGCATATTTTAGACACTTGGAAAGATGTATTCAATTAGTATTCTATGCACATCAGTCTCGTTTAAATTTGGCTGATGAGAGTCAATTCCTTTGCATCTGATCATTTCTAAAGATTTCAATTTTAAGTTTATGGATTTGCAAAACTGTGATGATTCCTTGTATTAGTAAAAAATTTTTGGTTTTCCAGTGACAGAAATACAAATCAAACTTGCTTAAGCAAAAGCAGAAATTTTCTGGCTCATTTAACTTAGAAATTCAAGGTGGCACAGCCACCTTGATCAGGATCCAGGGGCTTAAATAATTCAGTTTGGAATATTGCATTGCTAGGCTCTGCTTTACCTTCCATTAGCTCCATTTTTATTCAGTCTTTCCTTGTGTCTTGACAAAATGGTTGTCACCAGATCTAAATTAGTCCTAAATTCTAAGACATTCTAGTGAGAAAAGAACCTCTATTTCCAACAAAATCCTAGACCAATATCTAATTGGCTTGATTTGGATCAAGTGGCTAAGCCTGAACTTATAAATGGGGCCAAATAAATAGAACGTGCTGATTGGCCTGAGATTGGGATCCCAGACCTTTAGTGCAGCTGAACTATGGGACAGCTCCTCCCATTTTGCAAGATGAAGAATGGAGAAAGGAAGAGTTCTCAAATGGGAAGTAGAGGTACTGATATCAGGTGAGTAAAGAATGGAAGTTCGGAAGGTAAAACACAATAAATACCATACCCTTCAAAGTCACACTGGATTGTGAGGCTTTGCCTGGTCTGCTAATCAATAACCCCTGACTTGTTCTTGTACTCTTTCCTTTATCCCCCTTCTTTTTCCCCAACCAGCCCAGGAGACTAAGCAAATATCAGTGGTCACAGTTTCTAAATGTCTTTTTAAAAAACAATCTGTTCTAAATTTAATTTCAGAAGTAAATCAAATATAATACGGAGATTGTATCTTAAGGGCATAACCCCAATAATCATCCTTATATAAATGGAAATCTGCTGAGAGCAAACAGATATTTTGAAACTAAAATAACATTTTTTGAGATGCTATCTTCTGCTTTGGATTTTCTATTGCCCTCCTCCTCTTCAAGTTCTTTGAGACTGGGTTTCTGTTTGTTGTTTTTGTTTGTTTTTGTTTTGTTTTTGTGATGATGAAGCAAACAAATAAAGGCTACTTTGTAACAATGGATCATCTATTCATTCTTTCATTCTTTTTTTTTAATGTTTATTATTTATTTTTGAGAGAGAGAGACAAAGCATGAGTGGGGAGGGACAGAAAGAGAGGGAAACACAGAATCTGAAGTAGGCTCTATGACAGCTCAGAGCCTGACACAGGGCTCGAACTTATGAACCGTGAGATCATGACCTGAGCTGAAGTCAGAAGCTTAACTGAGCCACCCAGGCGCCGATCTCTCATTCTACACTATTTATTAAGCACCTGTGTGTGCCCAGAACTGGTTCTAAAATAACATAGCATAAAAATTCCATATATGTTATTGTGAACCAGAAGTAACTAGAGATAAATGTGATTTTGGAAGTTATTTTGTCAATGTTCAACATAATATGGTCGTAATTAAATAGTCAGGAATGGAGCAGGCCAGAATAATTCAACCAATATTTATTAAACACCTACTATGTATGCTAAAAGTAAGGACACAGAAATATGCCATAGTTATGGAAATATAGGATGTTGGGCACATAAAGTGGGTGCTTATATTAATTTCTATTCCTGTTATAACAAATTATCACAGAATTAGTGACTTAAAACACCATAGATTTATTTTCTTATAGTTCTGGAGGTTTGGAAGTCTAAAATGGGCCTTGTTGGGCAAAAATCAAGGTGTCAACAAGGCTGCATTCTGGAGCTCTAGAACAGCATCTGTTTTCTTGCATTTTCCAGCTTGTAGAGACTGCCTTCATTCTTTGGCTGATGGAAGGCCATCTTCAAAGCCAACAATGACTATTGAGTATTTCTCAAATCATATTCTAGATCTCTTTTTCCTCTTTCTTCCCCTTCTGAGGACCCTTTTGATTATATTAGCTCTTTTGGATATTGTAAGATAATCTCCCCATCTCAAGGTCAGCTGATTAACAACCTTAATGCCATCCACAACCTTAATTTTCCTTTGCCATATAATCTAATGTATTTGCAGGTCTCAGAGATAAGAACATGAACATCTTTGAGTAAGGGGGGACATTATTCTACCTACCAAAAGGTTCAATCTGGATTTGGGGATCAGAAAAAGCCTCCTGGAGAAATTGATACTTAAGAAGAAATTGAAAAAGTTCATATTTCTTCTGGAGAGAAGAGGTATTTGTAGACAGACTGCAGCAGCTATGAGTGCAACAATTGGATCTTTCTTCAAGAAAGAATGTGTTCAGCTGCAACAAATGAGTTATCTGAGTGTCCAGCTATAGTGTCTTTGTATCTGCCTCGGCTTCTGAGGCCAGGGAATGCTTTTTCCAGGTAGCCCAGTCCATGACTGAGCACAGCAACAGTACTAAGTTCTGACCATTTCCACCCAATGTGGGACTCCTCCAATAGGCAATCATAGCTCTGGAGCTCCCTATTGGGTTGGCCAAGACTTTGTCAAATCTGAGGCCCTTCTTGTTTTCTTTCATAAGTGTCAGATCAGCACTGTGGTCTGAAAGTTTTCTCAGGTCAACTCTGCTTCTTCCTTCGTTATCATTCACAGGTATTACCCCCACAAACCACTTGTACTCTTACCTTGGTATCAGTTTTCTGGAGGACCCAATTGGGACACAGAGGCACCACAGGAACAGAGGCTCAAAGGTGAGAGATAGCATGATCTTGCAAGTAGTTCAGTATACCAGGAACACAAGATTCAAGGATGGACCTGGTCTTGAAATTATACATGCTCACTTGGGTTTTATTTGTCAGTATAAACTAACTGCTATAACAAAAATCCCACATTTCAGTGGTTTAACACAGTAGGTATTCTTTACTCTCCAGTGAACATACCACGCACCTATTCCCTGTCAGGTACCTTTCCCTGGGACTCTGCTTCAAATAGCAACTGTGGAACCAGGGGTCCTTTAGTTTCTTTTCTTTTCTTTTCTTTTCTTTTCTTTTCTTTTCTTTTCTTTTCTTTTCTTTCTTTTCTTTTTTTTTCCCCCTCTCTCGGATCTTGAGTTGTCTCTCTGCAGCCAGCATTCAAGAAAGCAGACAGGAGGATCATGCATGTGAAAGTTTTATGGATGAGTCCAGAAAGTGGTGCATCTCACATTGTGGGAGAACAACTACATATATCCCTGAGGCTTTAGGAGTTAAGTAGGCTTAAGTGGAGAAGGACCCAACCCAGCTACAGCTGATGAAGGGATACTGATATAGCATAGTGTACCAGATAACCCAGAACTTTGTGGACATGTCATAAATGTTTGTTGAATGAATGAATCTGGAGTCAAATGGACCTGAGTTCAAATCCCAGATCTACTACTTGGCCTCGAGCAGGTAGGTCATTTACTTCCAAGCTTTGTTTTCTTTATTTGTGAAATGGGTATGAAAATGTCTATGGCATAATGTTGTTATGAAATTTTTTTGGGATTGAGCATCTGATAAGTATAACTAACACTCATTGAGTGCCAATGAATGTTTAGGTGATTTATATTTATTACTTCATGGATTCTTTTTTTAATGTTTATTTTATTTATTTTGAGACAGAAAGAAACAGAGCATGAACAGGGGAGGCACAGAGATAGAGGGAGAGAGAGAATCCTAGGCAGGCTCTGCACTGTCAATGCAGAGCCCAAAGAGGGTTTCAAAGTCTCAAATAGTGACATCATGATTTGAGCCGAAATCAAGAGTCAGATGCTTAACTGACTGAGTTACCCTGGCGTCCCATACTTCATTTGATTCTTAATGAAACTCTAAGTTGTAGGTGGCATTATTATCCTCAGTTTATATACAAGGAAGCTGAAACTTTGAGGCACTAAGTGTCTTGCTTTACACCATATAGCTAATAACTGGTGGAGCTACAACTTGAACCCCACCTTCAGAATAGGTGTTCTTAACTACAGCACTATTCAGTACTTATAGCAAGTTAATTGCCAAGTTTGGTGTCTGATACATAATTGATGCTCAAGAAATTGCAGGGCAGAATTATCAGCAAGTCCAGGAGCAGGTGATGTACAGTAATCCAGGTAACAGGCTAGTAACTGATATTAGCAAGGTTTGAAACAGGTTTATGGTGAAAGTCTAGTTATTAGAAGGGTTTGACAGGAATGAAAGTGAGCATCCATCCTGGGAAACTGCTACATGGTATAGATTATGGGTACAAAGACTGTGGCACAGGGAACCAAAGTAGGGACTGAGGTCCTGAAATAGTGTCACAAGATGGGAATAATGTGGAAACCAAGCAACTAAATTGTAGCTAACGCTTAGAAATGGACTACCAAGAAGCATGGGTGATTTTATGCCATTCAGAGAGCTCTGACCAGCAAGGAGTCAGTCTAGAGGATACTGAACCACAGCTGGGGATTAAGGGTCCAGATAAGAGGAGCAAGAGAAAGGCAGTGAGAACCGTCATCAGGCAAGTAATCCCAGCCATATTTACTGATTACAGTAAATTGCTGGTTTAGCAAAACCGTGTGTGTGTGTGTGTGTGTGTGTGTGTGTGTGTATTATTAATCAGTCTTCTAGTGTGTATGGAGTTATTTTTAGAATGCATCCTTCATAAGCATCCTTTGGATTCCTAAGACGTTTCTACAGCTACCTTATCAAGATAATTCTCCAGAAAAATAAGCTCACTTCTTGCAGCAAACAATCAACAAGGGCAATAATAAAAGAATAAATTAAAAAGCCCTCAATCATTACAATAAAAATAAGCCTTTTTTGTCAAAGAAAAACTAGATTTTCAATTAAGTAGCTATTTACACATCATCTTTAAAATATATTGGATCTTCCTAACTTTTCACCATATGAGAAAATAATGCAGTGCCTTATAGAATGACTAACCAGGGCATATTCATAGGAAAAGACTGAGGAAATCAGTCAGATAACAATATAGCCCCTTCTCCCATTTTCACCTTCCTTCCTTCCTTCTTCCTTCCTTCTTTCCTTCTTGCATTTCAATGCAGAATTAAAAAAAAAACCTGGCCTGGAATTTGGGAGGGAGCACTGGATCCTAGTTCTTAGGAATGTTTCTTCTCCTGGCATCCTCTGAAGGAGAATGTGGGATTGAGCTAATACTGGCAGGGTGAAAGGTAGCTTCATTTCCATTCAAGTTTGCATCTGTTTCAAACTCACAGCACAACTAATTGTGCTTCTCTGGTATCCTACTAAAATTTAGGTTCTTTGAGTCTTACATAAGTTTTCCATGAACTAGTTGTTAAGGAATGAAAAAATACAAATTCTAGTCTATAATCTAGTTTGGCGAGTATCTTAAATTTTCTGTTCCTCCGCAGACCAAGGAGTTTTGACTAGATTCAAATTTTTAAAATCCTGGCATTTTGGCAACATGGTAAAGCTTTTATATTCATAGACTAAATACAGAGAACATGCCCACATATGGCAAATTATAACGAAGCAAGAATTACACCACTCTAATCCTATGATCCATGAATTAAAAAATAATTCTGCAAGAATAGTTGGAAGACTCCAAAAATAATAATATCAATGTTAACAAAGTATTAAAAATAAGATTGGGGTCAACATTATCTTTCTCCTTTCTTTTCATGTCATTCCCTTTCTGAGGCATGTAAAATTAGGCATTAATTTTTTACTTACAGTTGGCAAAGTATAACAGTCTGGCTTAGACACTTGGGCCAATAATAGTAATAATATCAGACATTTCTCACCATATGGCAGGTACTGTCTCAAACAATGATATTAATTCTTATCATACCCTCCCCAACACACACACACCATTTTACAGATAGGGAAACTGAGGCCCAGAACTAACAGCACCAGGCTAATGAATGGAGACCTTAAGCATGAAACCTGGTTTGCTTGGCTTCAAGTCTATGCTCCTCCCACTGCACCATATGGCTTCAATATTGGAAACGTGTGCTGCACTGAAGGGAAGACAAGAGCCTACTTTGGGAATTAAAGAGAAGAATAAGGCTACAACAGAACAAAAGCCCTTGCACAATATAAAACTTATTAAAAATTTGTAATTTCACAAAAACGCCAAAAACTTAAGTCATTTTGCAAAACAACTTACAGATCCCTAGCAAGCATCCAAAGAGACTGCAAGCATCACAAAATGGTTTTGAAAATCCCTGTCTAGATGATCTTTAATTAAGAACTTTTCAGTGTTAAACCTGCATCTGTCCTTGGCTGATCTTTAATTATTAATATAGGGTAGTCTCTATCTTTAGAAGGGCAGATATATTACCATTCTTAGTTTTTTGTCTAGGGCTCTACCCTTCTCTCAGAGATTTGTACAGTAACCTTCAACACAAATATAAACCTAGGTGAAATTTGGGGTGGGTGAAGCAAGACAAGGAAAAAATGAGCACCTGATTTAGCTTTGGGTCCAGCAGTGGAAGAAGGATGGACTAAGCAATTGACCCTTTCCAATCTAATCAATCTCCATTTGGACAGGGGAATTCATGTGTGAGGGCCTGGCTGGTTCTACTTGCAGAATGGGGCTGCACCCGTGGCTGAAAATGAGACTGAATATCTGCTTGAGACTCTACTAGGGAACAGAATCAGCCGGATAGAGTCATTGAACCAAGCAGACACTAAATGCTGGCCAGTCCCTAGAGAGGAAATCCACTCTTTCTGGGGCCTGGGCCCTAAAGGTTTTGCATGATGCCTGAGGATTTTATTTGGAAGAGTAGGTCCTGGGGTGCCTGGGTGGCTCAGTTGGTTGAGCATCTGACTTTGGCTCAGGTCATGATCTCATGGTTCATGAGTTCAAGCCCCTCACTGGGTTCTGCTATCAGCCCAGAGCCTGCTTGGGATCCTCTGTCTCTCTGCTCCTCCCCCACTCACACATTCACACACACTCTCTCTCAAAAATAAATGAATAGTTTTTAAAAAAGGAAGAGTAGGTCCTAAGAATTGCTTCCTGATCATATCTTCCCGGTTGGCTTCCTAATCCCAGTTCATCACAGGGTAACCTTGACAGAAGCTCAGATGTTTTGAAGTATTTCTGGCACAAAGAAGAGCAGACTATTGCATCCTCAAGAAAAAAGTACACATACATATATGTATGCATGTATGTACTGATGTGTAGCTCTCTATACATACATGCGCATGTACACACACGTGAGTTGTTCTTCCCTAAGAAGGAAGAAGGAGTCTTTCAGGTAACATGGAAAGCTTCCAGACTCATTCTGACACCAATAATGTGTAGTCTTACACATATTAAGGTCAGACTCTGTCTGAATAATGATCTCCTCTTAATGTAGTATGTTGTTACAGAATCATAAAGTCTGAAGGTTGAAAATTGTAACTTAAAATTTAACCACACTATTTTATTGAGGCATCACCACAAGTACACAGTATTTGGGAAGTGGAGGATTGAAACTTTGACCGAGGACAGGTCTGGCTTTTCCTGGGTCTCTTGATAGCTCCCTTATTTCTGCTTGTCAAATAATCTAAGTCCAAGAGGTGTTTTTCAATTTGGAAAGTGCAATGATCTTTTCTGAATGCACATGTGTACATGAGTGTGTGTGAGTGTGTGTATGAACGTGTGTGACTACCTATTCTTTCTACATAGTTGGAGGCTGTCAGTAGTCTGTGGCTTCCTACACAACTCATCTTGCGGCAATCCGTCACAATGAGCAATTGCTGTTTTACTGATAATTGCAGCCTATGAAAGAAAGGGTAGAAACTGCCTGAGAGAACACATAGCATTTTGCTTTAAAAATTCCCGTTCTCTATTTAGCTCCTAGATAAATCCTCACTCCCACTGGATATATTTTCCCCATGTAGGCAGTTCTGCTTCTCTTCTCAGCTTACAAATACCACAGTTCAGAAAAAAAAGACTGGTATCTTGCTGAATAGCTACCATGTAAAATCCAGGTAAAGGAAAATTATGTTAAAAGGCATCATGGCATCATGTACTTAAATGTATAGACACATTATTTTCTGAATACTGTACTCATAATACACATCTTTATCTTCTTTTTTCACAAATATGTTCTTTACTTTTTCATGTCCTTAAATATGCTCCAAGAAAACATGATTTTCAATGGCTTCCCAATAAGTATATGAACTCTTGACATAAGAAAAGCAGTGTGGGTGTGACATGGACCCCGGGAAATGTATGATGATCCTCATCATAGGACACTGCATGGATCTTTATCATTAACAACCCTGTGAGAGGAGTCTGGGTTTTCTCCAAGAGAGCAAGAAGGAAATAGTAAACGTAATGCCAAGGCCTCATTTGTGCTCTCCATTAATTATCCCATTTACTGCTTAAAAAAACTTAATGAACTATTATTATCTCATTTTACATATGAGGAAAGTGAGGTTTAGAGTAAGATAGCTAGTAGATCTTGAATTTGGGACCAGAATTGCCTGAGTCTAGACTCTAGTTCTTTCTATTTCACCACAGTGCACCTCTGAAAGGTAAATAGAGTCTCAAAATTAAGTCACATAAAATGCCCCATAGAGCCACATGAAACAAATTTTTTTGAAAGTATTATGAGTGAGAATAAGACATTCAGTTACTCGGAATTAAAGGGACAAATGCAATGCCATATATAGTTTCTGAAGCCTAAAATAGGAGTCTTGTGGCCAGGCTGGGAAGCCTTTCTCTACATGAGTGGTTGGAATCAGGGAGACTGGACAAAGATAGAGTAGCTGCTAAGATGATGTGTAGTTCAGGCTGGAGGAGTGGAGCCAGCTCAGCTCCAGATGAGCCAGGCACTGGAAGGGACAAGAATCTAAACTCTTCATCACTTCTAACAAGCAGATTTGCTAGTATAGATAGCATTCCAGCAATGTAGGATTGAAGGCACAGTGAGAGGTCTTTTAATGTACGTCATTCAAATGTCTTTGACAATATTTAATAACCTTGGCAATAAACTTCTGTACTATATAAAATCATGATTTCTTAAAACATTTTTAATAATTTCATTTTCTCAGTTTGTATTTTTCACCTTTCTTTCTGCTGATCTACCTTTTTACTGGGCGTGACTTTCTGACACAAGCAAAGACCAGGTCAAACATTCAAGTAAGTAAACTACCAAGAAGACCAGCAACCTATACTGTCTTCCAAAAGCCACCAGTAGAATCAGCTCCCCGTCTTCACTCCAGGGCTTCTGCCATCCAGTGATGGCGGCAGGTGGGACAGGCAATTACAGGTGCCACTATGCTTGCGCTACTCCTTAAGCTGATGCAGAAACAACAAACATGATGCCCAGAGGGTCTCAAGTATGCCACTCTTTAAAAATTCACAGTCTGAGATGTTCCCTCTCAACTCTCAGTAATGGGGCCCAGAATAGGCTGGGAGAGACATGATCCTGTTACTGATGAGCTCATTTTTTGCCTAGTTCTACCACCTTAGTACATTTTTTTGACCAAAAAATATAAAATATTTCCAAGCATGGACAATCACATGAATTATGGCTATTATGTATAGAACCTAATAAAACATGTATTTCTCTTCACATGGTTTAAAGTATCAATCTCCCTATACCAGGATACAATAAATAGCACCACTACCATCTGCATTCATCTTTAACAAACTTAGGGGAAAGGTCACTACAGCCAGGGACATGAGAACAGCACCAGAATGTGCAGTGCCAGGACTGGGATGAGGATAAAGCCAGTGGCATTGGTAAAGGGCTAGATATAATGACAACCTTGGCAGCTGGTAGGGTCAAGAGATAGACACAGTTATACAGTCCCTTTTCACTGCTTTCTGAACCTTACATAATGCCATAGTCTCCCCGGGCTGAACAGAATATCCTGTCAAAAGCAGGGGTATCAGAGAAAAGAAGACAAAGAAACATTACAGAGCAGATTCACTAGCTCCCTTGAGCCTTGTCACTGATTTCTGTCATCTGGTAATAGCTTGAACTCCCCATTTCCCAGCCTGCCCTCCTCCAGAGGAATTTACATCTCTACAACCCAGACAGCAATTACAATGAACTGCAGACATGCAGGGTCAAGAGAGGACTGACAAGGTTAGCCTCATGTTGTGAGAACAGGGCCTTAGAGACATAGCCAAGGGCTTTCCTTTGCTCCAAAGTAGCATTTTATTTCTATTAAAAGATCAGATACTCAAATTCTACACCTAGATATATACCCAAAAGAATTGAATACAGGTACTTGTATTGTCAATGTTCACTGCAACATCATGCATAAGAGCCAAAAGTTAGAAACAACCTTCAACATCAACAGAGGAATGGATAAACAAAATGTGGTATATACATACAATGGAATATTATTCAGCCATATAAAGGAATGAAGTTCTAATATGCTACAATATGAATGAACCTTAAAAATATTATTTTAAGTAAAATAAGCCAGACATAAAAGGACAAATATTTCATGGTTCCATTTGTATGAAATATCTGCAATAGTCAAATTCATAGAGACAGAAAGTAGATTGGAGGTTACCTGGGGCTAGAGAGAGAGAAATAATGAAAAGTTATTTAATTGTTACAGAGTTTCTGTTTGGGATGATTAAAAATTTTTTGGAAATAGAGTTGATATCACACAACATTGTGAATGTAATACATGCCATGGAATTATATGGTTAAAAATAGCCACAGGTTAAAACAGCAACTTTTAGGGTATATATATTTTACTACAATAAAAAAAAGATCAGTTACTCAGAAAGCATTTGGTTTTTTCCCTTGTTATTCAAAAACAGTCATTTTAGATTCTTGCAACTCGCTGAAAATTTTTTGATGTCATCATATTTGCACATATTTTCTCTTTCTGCATTTCTCCATTGTCTGATCTGAGTAACTATTAGTAAAAGTAATTACTTAACATTTATGTAGTCTCAGCACTCTTCTATTCTATATAAATTAACGAATTTGATTCATGTGAAAAGTACTGTTATTAACATCCCTATTTTACAGAAAGGGAAGCAGATATTCTCAGTGTCACACAGCAAGGGAAAAGACAGAACTGAGTCCTAGACAGGCCCCAACACTCTTGACTGTTACTATGTGACATCTTTGGGACCTTGCAATAGACAATTTTAGGGAACTTGTGAACAATCAGACTCATGGTCTATTCCATGCAAATTGAATCAGAATTTATAGAGGCCCAGGAATCTACATTTTAAAAAAGATCCACATGTTCCAATTTCAAAATTTACTACAAAACTGCAGCAATCAGTGCCAGTGTGGTCCTGGCATTAGGATAGACATATAGATTAATGGAATAGAAGTGAAGATGTTTTACATTCTGATAGAGCATAGAGAAGAGGTTGACAATGGTTGGAGGTGGTTATGTGAGACTGTAGGAAGAAGAAGTCTCAGGAAAACTCAGCACAGTAAATTCTCCAATTGGGAAATGATCAAGACTGAACTATGACAAGAAGTAGGAGAGAAGAATTATTCAAAAATCACTCTGTGTTATCTAGCTTGGATGACTATTAATAGAGTAATAGAATAGAAATAGGAATAGAAAATGGGAGAAAGCATATCTTTCTTGAGGAAGAAGACCGTGAGTGATTTCATTTATTTTTTAAATATAAGTAACTTGTGAAGCAATCTAGAGTGGCTTGGAAATACCAGTCAAGAAGTATGGGCTAGAGACAAATTTAGGATTCAGGTGCTTGTAGGTACTAACTGAAACTATGGAGGAAGTGAGATTCTCTAAAAAGATCAGAGAGAGAGAGAGAGATGGGTTGTGCACTAAGCATTAGGGAGTACCTATATTTAAGGAGCAGTCAGAAAAAAAGAGGCACAATTAATGGTGGTTGAAAACTAGATGAAGAGGTAGAGGAAGAAGTAAAAGAGATTTCAAGGCAGATATTTCAAGAAGAATGTGGACCCAACAAACCCATTAATAAAGTACTTATTACGATAGTTTTAGTTGCAAGTAGCAGAAACTCACTTGAGCTAACTTAAGCAGAAGAGAATTTAAAAATAGGATTCAAGAGTGTTTCACTCAATCTAAAGGCAGACTATGTGCCTAGACCTCACAAGGGGCTGAAATCAGGAACTGAACAGTTGTCAGGAACCCAGGGAGATACCTGTTTAGTTCTCTAACCAACTGCTTCATTCATCTCTCTGCAGACTGTCTCTATGCTCTTGCTCACCCAGCAGTGCCTATTTACATATTGAGTAGTTCTCTGAATCCCAATTCCAAATCATTAGAAAGAGAATCTGATTGGCCCCAGTGGGTCAGCTATCCAACCATGATCCAATCAACCATGGCCATGGTAGTCATGAGAAAAAACACACAGAACAAACATGGCAGCCATGATTCACTTCAGTGAGTAAAGGGAACAGTTCTTAGAGAACACTCTAATTTGGGCAGATACCCCCCAAAATATCTACTACACGATTAATCAAAATGACTGCACAAAGATTGGTTGCTCTTTCATGGAGGCATCAATTACAAGGAAAGTAGTGAGAATCCTGACTCTCTGTTCCTGTTTCCTCTGTTAGCCCAGAAGGAAATTTGCATTAATGTCTGTGTTGTTTTCTCCATAACGGAGACAAGAATAAAAGAAATTGAATGCGAAATGCCTTGACATCCTAAGGTCAAAGAAACTAAAATAAAAGATTGTTTTTAATAAAAAAAATAAAGATTGTTTTTATTTTTTTCTAGAGACAGCTAGAGCTTCCCAGTTGTTTTTGCCTTTGCCTGCCCTCATTGACTTCCCAAATTGTACTAGCTGCTCTCTGGCTTTCATTAATCAAACTGCCACCTGTGATAGACTGCTGGTCCCTCGTCTTATTTTGATTAATTCCATTCTCACATTCATCTCTCTCCAGCACAGTTTGCAGTGGATGATTTGTTAGGAGCAGAGCAGAATGGCGGGGGGTGGGGGGTGGGGGGGGGAGTGACTAGAGATTTGGAGTAGTGGAGTCATCTCCTGAATCTGATTGAATTTATCTGTTAACAGAAATACTTCCTCCCCCTTCATTCCTTCCAGCTCTAAGAATAGCAGTGCCAGCTGTACTTGCCTGAGCCATATCTAAATTAATAAAATAAAGTGGGATTATTGACATTTTCTTGCTTCAGCCAGCAAATGTGCATCTTTGAATTTTTATCAACCAAAAATGCTCTTATAATGGAGCATTCACAGAAATGGGCTTGACATAAAAATGATAATGCATACTTTACTCATGCTAATTATGCATTTGTATTCCTTTTACTTATGTTGTCCTTTTATCTACTTAGCATTTCAGAAATTAGTATTAAACTGAGGCAGCAAAAGGACAGCAATGTAGCTTAGTAGTCAGGAAGGCGGTTCTGTGGTCAGGCTTGTATCTATTCCCAACTCTATTACTTAAGACCTACGTGACCTAAGGGCAATTATTTAACCTTTCTGAGCCTCCATTTTCATACCCACATAATTATGCTGTATTGAGGTTTAAACTACACACACACACACACACACACACACACATATGTATAAGTATACGTATATGCATATGTATATATATGTATATGTATATATATGTATATATACATATATATGTGTGTGTGTATATATATGTATATATATATATATATATATATATATATATATATGGAGAATGCACTATAATATCTGACACATAGCAAAGACTAATTAATGTTATTTCAAAAAAAAAAAGCTGTTTTGGTGGGGAGAGAGTGACTTTTCAGCCACACTATTCAGAAGCATTAAACACTGAGATAGAGGAAGAGCTTAATATGTAGATAAGCCCAAGAGAGATCTGGAAGCCTGGTTTAGCAGGTGAAAATAATGGAATCCTTGCTGGTGGGAATGGGGTCGTGCTGTCTACGGCGCCTCTGCACTACTTTGGAGAGTGTGACAAAATTAACTGCTTGAGAACCTGTGCATTTTTTACACTTGGTATTGAACACATCTGGAGGTCTCTGGGGCTGACCCACCTTTATTTGTGTGAAGGCCTGAGGAAGCTCTTGAGCAAGAACTCCTGAGGTTTGAGAGACTGGAGGTCACAGGCCAGGCTCAGTAAGAAGGGAAATACTGAAAACATTTGCCACTCAAATATCCTGTGGTCCAGACTATGGGTCTCATTCTTGACCTACAAGTAAGAGAGAAATGACCTTCACTCACACCTTTGTAGGGCTTCAAAGCATAAGTCCACATCATTTTGTGACCAACTTAATATTACAAATCAGGGTGAACTAAAATTTCCCACCTTGAAATAACTTTTAGGGCCTAAACAGGTTAAGAACCCAGTGACCTGAGTAGCACATTTGATCACCCAGAAGATGAAACCATAAAATAAAAAAACAGCTTAAGGACCCTTAGCAGGTGGAGGGATTAGCTTGTAAACACAGGCAAGACCCAGAGACAGAAGCTGCCTTGATGGGGGTATGGGCAGAGTGAAGAAAATGCCATTTGTGACTGTGGCTCTGACACTAGTATTACCCTCTTGTGAGGTACCCTGAGAAATAACTGGCACCTTACAAATTTTGGGGAATAAATTCCTAGTAATTAAGCAATTTATATGCATCATGCTTGTGTATTGTTCTTTTTTATTTATTTTGCTTCTAGGGATTAATATTGAAGTTAAAAGGCTCAGTGGATGGGGTGCCTGGGTGGCTCAGTTAGTTAAATGTCCGACTTCAGCTCAGGTCATGATTTCACGGTTTGTGGGTTTGAGCCACGTTTTGGGTTCAGGGCTGACAGCTGAGAGTCTGGAGCCTGCTTCAGATTCTGTGTCTCCCTCTGTCTCTGCCCCTCCCCTGCTTGCTCTCTCTCTGTCAAAAATAAACATTTAAAAAAAAGTCTCAGTCGGGGCGCCTGGGTGGCTCAGTCGGTTAAGCGTCCGACTTCGGCTCAGGTCACGATCTCACTGTTCATGGGTTTGAGCCCCACATCGGGCTCTGTGCTGACAGCTTGGAGCCTGAACCCTGCTTATGATTCTGTCTCTCCCTCTCTCTCTGCCCCTCCCCTGCTCATGCTGTCTCTCTCTGTCTTTCAAAAATAAATAAATGTAAAAAAAATTAAAAAAGGCCCAGTCGAGTCTGTGTGGTAGAAACATGGGCTTTAGGGACTGAGAGGACTTGGGCAAGTTACTTTGTCTCCTTGCCTTGTTTATTTCATCAATAAAATAGGAATATTAGAAGATTTAATTAGACGATGTGTGAATATGTTCCTGGCCTTAAAAATGGAGTTTTTGGCATAGCAATAATCGCCATTACTGCGATTCCCTTAGTTTCACAGTTGAAGGCAGAAACATAAGAAAGGACATTCGAAATTAACGTACGGTTAAGAGAAAAGAGGTCTGCAATGAGAGGAGCGATTTGATTCATTTGTGTTACAATTTATAATTATTTAATTGTATGGAATGTGCCTCACACTTGTTTTGTGTTTTCTAAAATTTTCAGCATGGCTCTAAGGGTAGGTGCTTAGTAAATACATATTAGTGTACTGGTTCGGGATGCCTCTCTCAATCTGGGATAATAATAATGCAGCAGCAAAGCCACTGCCCTAGGAGACAGGAGACTTGGGTCAAGACCCAGTTTTGCCACTAATTCGCTGTGTCAGCTCGGACAGGTCTTCAGTCCTTAGCATATTCTTCCTTAAATTAAGGAGTTTCCCCCCAAATCGTTTCCAGCTCAAATGTTCTGTATTTTTACATAGGCTCTGAGGACCTGGAAGAGTGTTGTTTATGGAGAACAAGAGGAACATAAAAATAGCACACAGAAAGGCCCCATTATGAAATTCCTGGTATCGTGGACACTGACACTATGTGAATATCAGAGAAATAATAACAATATAAACAATTTGAGTATCTATTAAGTTTCAAGCACTGTGCTAAGTGCTTTACATACATTATAATGTATGTGAACATTTAATAATGCTGTGAAATAAGTATTAACATTCCCAGTTATAGCCAAGGAAAATGAGGTTTAGGCACTCAAAATTTTCCATTAATTAGGCTAACATTTCAGTGACCCTTTGTCTCATATACTAATCAGGTAATCTGGTTTGTCTTTCTTATTAACAAAGAGAACTGGAATTTAATATTGGGATTACATCCATAGCTTTTGTCTCTTTATTTTGATTCTTAACCTTCACTGAACTGTAAGTTCCTTAGGGAATTTAATGAATGTTGTGCAGATGGCAGCAGAAGTCATAGATCCTTTGAAGTAGTACATTTATAGTTACGACATCTCTCAGATAAAGAGTCAAACTTTGTCCACAGTCTTCAATGGCAGCCTGAAAGGATTTAAGAACATCTCAAGTAACTGTCCAGAGAGTGCTTCAAAGGTCTAACAACATGATAAAAATCACTGCCACTATTATCCTTTCAGAATAATATGTTTTCTCATTTCTTAAGTTCCTCTACCCACATATCTATTTCATAGAGTCAAGAGTGCTTGTTTTGAAGCAATAAAAAGTGAATCATTTGTCCTAGATTTCTTCACTGCCTTTGATCTGCTTCTCTATGGGCTTTAGTTCTGGATCTTCACCACATCCCCTCTGGATTCTGTGGGTAGAGATAATCACTGAATACTTACAGGGTATTTGTGATAAGCTTGTTGATAGCACTTCAGCCTGCTTATTACATCAACTGCAATCTGTCCAGGCAGAATTAGATTATAAAGAGCTGCCATCTTGACATTTAAAGACCCTTCAAATGAGAATGGTCCAGGGCCAGATGATGAAGGACCTTGTTTGCATTGACAGGGAGTTTGAATTATACACTGAGAGAGAAAGCATTAGAGAGTTTGAAGCAGGGGAAATGTGACCTGATCAGATTTGGTTTTTCAAAATGGCATTATGACCACAGGAGAAAAAGTCTTAGAGAAGATTAAGAACTGGCATACTAAAACTAACTGGAGACTTTTAACTCCCATTTCCCTTAGAGCTCCCTGAAGGAGAGAATTTGTCATTGTTTCCCAGGTGTTCTGGTACACAGAGATTAAGCAATGAAAACTATTGAATTAATCTGTGAATGAATAAAGAACTCAAAGCTGCTTGAAGGCAAGAAGAGTTCTTTGTCACAGATCAATTTGTGAGTGGCTACTGTTTGCAATGAGTGGTCTTGGTTCAAAAAGCACAAAGTGGCACTGAATCTTTTTCAGTAAATTATAAGCTACTGAAAGGCAGCAGCTGTAACTGTTTTGTTTGTTTTTGCTTTTGTTTTTTGCATCTCTGCTTGCTCTTCCTCCTAGCACCTGGCACAGTTATTTGTACATAATATGCCATTAACAAATGTTTACTGAGTGAAAAATTCTATCTGTAGATTAATGGAATCCTGTTTTCAACATCTTTTCTACATTTACCATTGCCTGTCAGTGTGGCTGATTCTGAGAGTATACCTATGAACAATGGACAGAAGTAGAAACAAAGAATGCCCAAATTGCAGGAGGCTTTAGAGGTCATCGGATCCACACAGCCCTATACTGTGGGCATCAGTACAACTGCTGTGGGTATTGCTTTCTATTCTGGTCTTTTGCTTGACCCCTGCCTGACTTCTCTAGCTCTGTCCTCATTTCTTTTCAGTCCTGGATAGTACGTATCTGCACTCTACTAGATCCATTTGAAGCTGTAAAAATAGGATGAATTCCTGGTATGATCCAGTGAGTGTCCTTCATCCTGGCTCAAATCAGCTTTTTACTATCACTTAAAGGAAGGCCCTTTAGGCCAAGGAGTACTGGGAGTTCTAGAAGTAAGAATGTATCATCAGTATACTTGAAGTAGCTTAGTGGCTTTTTGCATGGTGTACCAATTATGCATGGATTTTGCATGGTGTACCCTTATCAATTGCCTTAATAAGCAAAGCCAACATAGCTAAGATGGATGTTAGGGTTATATAAATTCACTAATAATTTTATCACTAATTTATCATTCCTGGGGATTTCACTGGGACTTTTACACCTCTTATCTAGTCACAAAATATTTTCATAGATCTTATTTCTCTTTGACGGCACTAGTTTTTTCCATTTAAGTCTTTTACAATGTCACTCATGAACATTTACTCTGTGACAAGCACTATACTTTGTGTGGTGGCCCTGGTATCTAGAATATTTGCCCTTGTAACAGTTGTTACAACTAAAACAGCATGTTTTAGTTGCCAGAAACAGAACAATTGGCTAACTTATTCCAAGGCTATCAGGTAGTTAAAAAAAAAAAACAAACTAGCCTAGCATCCTTAGTCAGAATAGTATCTGATAGACTTAGGAGGCCAAGGTAGCAGAAGGCAGACAATTTCCCCTAGAAGAAATCTAAATCAACTCTTTTCCCTATGTATGTGATACTTTCTTCAAATTTCAAAACCCTGGGAGACAAATCCCAACTAGTCCTGAGTTACTTACTTATGCTTAGGGAAAGAAAACGCATAGAGCTTTGAAGGACTGCCCCATCAAGACTGCATGCTGTGGGAGAGAATTTCCACTCCCCAAAATAAGCTGCTGGTACCAAAGTAGGAAAATGAATACTGAATAGCTAAAAGCCACAACTTGTTTCCTTGAAGACTCTACAATTGGACTTGGGATATATCACACACCTGCATGAACAGTTAAATGAAGGCACAGGGATTCAAAAGCCAGATAAAACAACAGTGCGTATACCTCAAAGTAATGATTTTGAGTTCAGAGAAAAAGAATGACAAAGGAAAGTCAGGTAGCTTTCACAAAGAAGAGAAAGTTGAGCTGGGCATGGAAGGATGGGTAGAATTTGATTAGGTGAGGTGTTCATCGTGCATTCTCTCCTGGGTAAATTTAAAATCAAAGGTCCAAGGTGTGTCTGGATAGGAATAAACAGTCAAGTGCAAAAACTCATTACTGAACAGCAAAAGATAAGACATATAACATACTTAGAATAGAAGCTTTCACTTAGTAAGTACTTAATAAATGTTAGCTATTGTTATTAACATTATTATCATTATAAACAAAAACTATTCTTCCAATTATGCATCACATTAATTTGTATAAACATGTCTCCCAAAGGCTGGGTATATATCTCTGCCCTTAAGTGTTAGAGTCTGGTATGAGCATCTGTCTAAGACTGTCACTGAACTGATTGAAAGTTGATCTCTGGGACTCAGATTTGAAAGGTCAGCCGGGGCAGCCACAACTAGATCTTCACCTAAATTAGCCAGGATATTTTTAGGTGCACGCAGGCTGATATAGCCATACTTTTCTAGTGTTCTGTTCTACTGTTGTCACTCCCTGACAAGACATTCTTATTGTGTCAAATCAAGTTATTTTGCTGTAATCTTTACGTGTGCTAACCCCTGTAGGAATGGAAAACAACCTGTCAGCCTCCTTCTCATAATAATTCTTACACTTGAATGCTGTTGTCACTTTTTAGCTTCCTCTTCTCCAAGCTAAAAACACTCTGGCTCCTTTCATCTTACTTTATAGCTTCCTAGCTTTTAAAAATACCTTTGTTGCTTTTTTTTCAGGATCACTCCCAGTTTTTCCACATCTCTTTTTCTAGACTAAAATTATATTGATTAGTTTATCATAGGGAGTTTCAATGAATGGGGTTAGGAAACAATAATAATGAACAATTGTGGAGAGCTTATTATTTGGCAGATATTGTGCTGAGCAATATATGTATACATATACATATATGTATACATATATGTGTGTATATATATATATATATTCTTTAATATTCAAAGTATTCCTATGAATTAACTGTTATTATCCCTGCTTCACACTTATGCAAGGTTTCAGAGCTAGTAAATGGCATAGATAAGAACTGTTCCATACTAGGTCTTTTCCATACCAAAGCCTGTGCTCTTAACCTGCACAGCTTTTTAAATTTGGAACCATGGTAACAAACAGATGATTGGATGATGGAGGCCCCAAGTACCCTTCCTCAGAGCAATGTTTCTTCTCCAACTCCCCTATCCTCATACTCAGAGGATATGGGGAGATCACACTGTAGTCTACAAGAAGTAGGAGAGATTCTTTGGGAACTCGTCTTTAATCTTAAAAATTCATCTATGTTTTTAATACATTCATGTTTATTCAAATATTAAAACATTAAAATTAAAACCACCAAAGTGAAACTGAATCTCCAAAAAGGTACGTCATATTTATTATGTTACTTTGAGCTCTTCAGGACTGTGAGAACCTCAAACTGAGAATTAGAGGATGTAGCAATGGCTACAATACCTTAGCGTGGGAAATATTTCAAAGGAGTTGTAATGCTTCTCCCTAGAACCCCTTTCCCCATATCATCTTAATATAGCATCATAAGAGATAAAGCATAACTCAGAATTACATCCTGATTTGCCCTCTAACATACACTGTTTACAAAATGTCTGTTAATATAACTCAATGTCTATGGTATAGGGATATTCAGAATAATCTAGGCAAAATTTGGGGACATTTGCCTAAAATGATGATTTTTATTTTAAGATCATTGATCTATTGCCTTTAATTCTGATAATTAATATAGTAGAAGAGGCTGAAATTTTTAAGTTCATACTGACTTTGTAACAAAAGACTGTGTCACCTGCCTTTAAGAGAAGGCTTTTCCTTCTATTCAAAGAGTGGGACTGGAGTGGGTGACAGTGCATCAAACTTGTCCAAAAGTGTTAGCAAATAGTTATCATGTGAAGTTAAAGAGAGGAAAAGTGTTTTCTGCTTCATCAACTCAACTTTCATAGTAGTATTAGTAGTACTGTTAGCTCTACATGAGTATCAGTTGTTGGACAGGGAGGGGAAGTCTGCACTGAGCCCCTGAAGTCTGGCCCAAAACAAGGATGATTCTATAATTTATCATTCAAACTGGGGCACTCTGGAGAAAGAAAGGGGGCACAATTCATAATTAGGCTTAGACAACAGTCATAAACTGGGACTGTCCTGGGCAAACTGGGACACACAGTCACCCTATCCATAATCAATTCCTCATATGGAGTTAAAGGCCAGGGATAGTTGATTATACTGAAAACCTAATGCTACCCCAACTAATTTCAGGTTGCTTCTTTGCTGACACTCATGACTAATTTTTAGATGTGGGTGGGACCTCTGGGCTTTCAAATTTAACAAAGCCCTCTTCACTGAACCTCCACCAATTTCTGTAGCAGTATGCCTTTCTTCTTCCCATACCTTAAGTATTTGTGTGTATATGTCTATTTACCAGTAATTTCATCTAAACTAACAACATTATTGCTTACTCATATTCAACTTGTGTTTCATTTTGACCATGAGATGTTTTCACAGCAATAAAATGGTTAGTCAATTTCTCATCATGGATTATTGAGTATGCAAGTGTTTGTTCCTAATTGTATTCTATATAATTGAATTTCTATTTCACTTTTGATGAATTTTTTCATAAACAATTTACAGTAAATTTGATTCGTGTGTTTGAAAATGTTGGCAGCCCTTGCCAACTTAATCCAGCTGCCATCTTAATTAATGGTTGGTGATATCAATCACAGGACTGCTTGGTGTGATACCAATGAAAAAGGCTTCCGAGGTCATTCTAACTGCCGTAACAGGTAAACTCTCAAATCTCAGTGGTTTAACAAAATGGTGTTATTATTATTTTTTTAAATTAAGTATTCCTAAACTAGCAGGAATAAATCAATTAGGTATTCCTAAGTAGTAGCATGACTCTCCTCTGAGCAATGACTGAGAGACCTAATTTCATTCCATCTTCTTGCTCTTAGGCTAGGTCTGGAGATGGAACACATCACATCTGCTCATCTTCTGTTGGCCAGAATTTAGTCAGAAGACCATGCCTCACTGCTATGATCTCAGGAAATGCAGTCTAGCTGCATTCCCAGAAGGAAGAGGAAATGGATCTGGTGAATATCTAGGTAATCTATGCCACAGAGGTGATTCTTCCATACTATGTGCTTGGCACATCAGGCAAGAATTGTACTTAATAAAATAAATTTATAATGTAGTCTATACCATATCTTTTTGTGTGCAAATAGCACAGACCTTAAAAAGTCCTTGCAGGGGCGCCTGGGTGGCGCAGTCGGTTAAGCGTCCGACTTCAGCCAGGTCACGATCTCGCGGTCCGTGAGTTCGAGCCCCGCGTCAGGCTCTGGGCTGATAGCTCGGAGCCTGGAGCCTGTTTCCGATTCTGTGTCTCCCTCTCTCTCTGCCCCTCCCCCGTTCATGCTCTGTCTCTCTCTGTCCCAAAAATAAATAAAAAACGTTGAAAAAAAAAAATTAAAAAGTCCTTGCAAAGGCAATAAATCAAACAGACTTGGGTATGATCCTGAGTAATTCGCTTTCCCTCCATGGGCCTCAATTTTCTCATCTGTGAAATTTAGGTAGAAGTGCCTAGAACTATTTCTGGCAAATAGAAAAATCTGATAGCCAAGATTATTTGTTATGGCTTTCTAATGGAATATGCTATGCACCAGTATTTGATTCATTATAGTTTCTTTTGTTTTCTATCTTTCCTACTAAGGAAGCTAAATTAACCTCTATTTAATGGACATATACACCCTAAGGCATACTGTTAACCTTCCCAGTGCTTACAGCTTCCTTCAGTCTTCCAGAAGTTAAGCAAGCACCAGGGGCCCTAGGGGCCCTGCACATTCCTAATGATAATCCATCTAGTTTTTCAACACATGGTTCAATTATTTTTCTTTATTCTAATCAGGCTTTCCTTTATGAAAGCACTTGATTCTGGGCTACCTCAGAGGCCCTTCATCAGATACTTTTATAGGATACAATAAATATCAGTTCAGAAATTACTGGCATTAACAATTGTAAATTGTTCAAAATCAAGAACTGTCTTAGGGCCAGATTCCCATTAGACACTGTTTTCTGGCACTGTATACACTGTCATTTTTACATTTGCCTTCGGGAAAGAGAATGTCATGGGTTTATCCATACAGCAGGAGAGGGGAAAACACCTGATAATAGGCAATTACATACATTAACTTATTTTTTCCAGTGTTATTGAGACATAATTGACATATCACATTGTATTAGTTTAAGCCGTACAACATAATTATTTTATACATATATACAAACAATAACTTACTTTGTTCTCACACATTTAATCCTAGTAGACATTTTTATTTCCTGATTTTAATAAAACAAGTAAGCAAAAATTCAAAGAGATCAGCTACCTTGTCCAGTTCTGAGAGAAGGTTTAGGCTTCACAGAAGACACATGTAACTTTCTAACCCAGAGTTTCTCAAGGTGTGGTCCAGAGACTACCTCAAAATCATCAGAGCCCCAAGCAATATCTTTAGGACAAAATCTCTGAGGGTGGCTCTCAGTAAACTACATTTTAAATAATCGTGGATATAATACTGAAGCCACACTAAAATCCAGCTGGTCTCCACTATCCTACTGTTCCACAGAAATCTGTCTAGGTGATGAATGATATGATTTGTTGATACTAATTCCAATGGACTTTTTCACTCCTAATCTTACCGAGTCTCTTAGCCTCATTGGATGTTATTGACTACTCCTTCCTTAAGAGTTTTACTACCTTGTCTTTTGTAACAATTCCTGCTCATGGTTCTACATGCTTTCTGTTTATTCTCTATTTTTTTCTACACACACGTTAAATGCTTATATTCTCCTGGGTTATATCCAAGGCCTACTATTGTCCTCATTCACATTCTGTTTCTACAGGATCACTAAGATGTCTTCCTTACTCCTGTCCATTTTTTCCTGCCTGGAGATTCAGACACATACCTAGTGATCCATTATGTGTCTGATAATCTACTTAAATATTTAGTATATCCCAAACAGAATAGATCATTCATATACACATGCTATTCTAGCTCTGTAAGGAATTCATTAGAAAATTTATTGAAGTGTAATACACATGTGGATAAAAACACAAATCATAAGTCTTGATGAATTACTAGAAAGTAAACATATGTGAATAGCACCCATGTAAAAAATAGGCCATTACTGGCAGTCAGAAGCTCTTGCATTGTCTTCTTCTAATTGCTATCCTCTTCACTCTAAAAGTAACACTATTCTGACTTCTAATACCATAAATTTGTTTTGCTTGTCTTTTAATATTCTATAGATGGAATGATATAGTATATTCCCTTTGTGTCTGGCCTCTTTAGCTTGAGACAGGCATACCTCAGAGTTACTGCAGGTTTGGTTCCAGACTACTGCAATAGAGCAAATATTGCAATAATGCAAGTCAAATGAATTTTTTGGTTTCCCAGTGAATATAAAAGTTATGTTTACATTATACCATAGTTTTTAACTGAGCAATAGTGTTATATGTAAAAAAATAATGTACAGATATTAATTAAAACATACTTTATTGTTAAAAATACTAATCATTTTCTGAGTTTTCAAAGAGTAGTAATCACTAATTACCAATTACCATAACAAATACAATATGATGAAAAAATTTGAAATGTTGCAAGAATTACCGAAATGTGATACAGAGACATGAAGTCAGCAAATGCTGTTGGATAAATGGCACGGATAGACTTGCTCAAACCTTCAATTAGTAAAAAACACAGTATTTATGAGGCACAATAAAGCAATGTGCAATAAAATGAGGTATGTCTGTATTATGTTATGAGATTCATCCATGTTGTTGTATGTAGCTGTAGCACATCCATTCTCATAATTGTGTGATGTTCTGTTATAATAATAAACTATAATTTTTTTTACATTATACTTCTTTTTTTAATATAATTTATTGTCAATTTGTTTCCATACAACACCCAGTGCTCATCCCAACAAGTGCCCTCCTCCCTGCCCATCACCCACTTTCCCCTCTCCTCCACCCCCCATCTACCCCTAGTTTGTTCTCAGTCCTTAAGAGTCTCTTATGGTTTGCCTCCCTCCCTCTCTGTAACTTTTATTTTCCCCTGCCCCTCCCCCATGGTCTTCTGTTAAGTTTCTCAAGATCCACATATGAGTGAAAGCATATGGTATCTGTCTTTCTCTGCCTGACTTATTTCACTTAGCATAATACTCTCCAGCTCCAACCATGCTGCTATAAATGGCCAGATTTCATTCTTTCTCTTGCTAAGTAGTATTTCATTATATATATAAACCACATCTTGTTTATCCTTTCATCAGTTGATGGATATTTAGGCTCTTTCCATAATTTGGCTATTGTTGAAAGTGCTGCTATAAACATTGGGGTACGTGTGCCCCTGTGCATCAGAACTCCTGTATCCTTTGGGTAGATTCCTAGCAGTGCTATTGCTGGGTCATAGGGTAGTTCTATTTTTAATTTTTTGAAGAACCTCCACACTGTTTTTACATTATACTTCTGATGGACCTTTTTTCTTATTTCCAGTTTGGGACTATCATAAGTAGTAAAACTATACATTGTTGTACTTTTTTTGGGGGGTGGCAAACATATGCACACATTTCTATTACCTAATTCTGTTGCCTGTATCCAAAAGTGGGATAGCAGGCTCAAGGTTTTACATAAGTGTGACCTTAGTGGATATTTCTCAATGCTTTTTGAAAGGGTTGTGCCAATTTATATTACTATCAGCAGCATATGAGAGTTCAATTTCTTGGTTCTCACCAACACTTGGTATCGTCGGTCTTTTTTTTAATATGGTAATTTTGGTGGATGTGTGAATTTAATCTGCATTTTCCTGGGGATTAATCACTAATCATTTTTGCATGCTCTGTTCCATTGGGTTGGTACCACCATCCATCCAGTCACAAGCTAGAAATCTAGACATCATCCTTGTCACCCCCCCATCCTTTACCCTCACATGTTAATTTTACCACATACATATTTCTTAAATCCCTCAGCTCCCTACCATCAATTAATGCCCAAATCTTTATTCAGAGCTTGTTATTTCTCAATTTTTCTATCTCCATGGCCTCCTATGGGGTTTTACCTTCTCTTACTTCTGAAATAAATTACCCACAAAGCCATCAGAATGATCTACCCCAAACCTAAACCTGTCATGTTTAACCATTTGTGTGCCTCCTCACCTCCAGTAAGAGAGAAGCTTGTCTCTTAAAAAGCCTATAAAATGCACCAGCATCTGGGTTCCACCCCCTCCCATTTGACCTAATAGCTCATCATTTTCTACCACTAGCTCCAAGATCCAGCAATATCAAATTCTCTGCTCAGTGTTTCTTTTCCTCCAGAAATGCTATATCTTCCAATCCTCAAAAATTTTGATATTTAAAAATAGAACTACCATATGATCTAGCAATCCCACTTCTGGGTATATATCCAAAGGAAATGAAAACAGGATATAGAAGAGATATCTGCATCACCCTGTTCATTGCATCATTATCCACAAGAGTCAAGATATGGAAAGAACTTGAGTGTCTGTCAACAGATGAATGGACAAAGAAGATGTGATATGAATATATGAATATATATGAATATATATATATATATATATATATATATATATATGATCTAGTCATGGCAAAAGGAAATATTTTCATTTTTAATAACATGGATGGACCTGGAAGGAATTATGCTAAGTGAAATAAGCCAGATAGAGAAAGACAAATACTGTATGATATCACTTATATGTGGGAAAAAATAAAACTCATAAAAACAAAGTAGAAAACTGGTTTCCAGGCAGTGGGAAGAGGAGGAAATAAGAACAGATTAGTAAACGAGCATAAACTGTCAGCTATAGGATGAATAAAGTTTGAGGTTTTAAAGTAAAACATGGTGATTATAGTTGATAACACTATTTATTGTCTAACTGTAATGTACTGAGAGTAGAATGTAAATGTTCTCATACACAAAAAGATAAGTATGTGAGGTGATAGATGCATTAGTTAACTAAATGGTGGGAATCCTTTCACAATGTATATCAAGTCACCACAATGTACACTTTAAATAACTTACAATTTTATTTGTCAATTATACTTCTTTTAAAAAAACCCAAACCAAAATTCATCCCACACATCTTGTATTGCTCCTAGAAAAGCTTCGGTTTACACCAAGTCAAAGAAATGATTGCCAAACCTCGAAGTATTACCTCTTCATAGGATATTTATATTTTAATTAAGGATTAAAAACCAATCTCTAATTGTGGAATTTCTAGCATTAGTGTGCATGTGGAAGAAATACAAAATTACACCATGAAGTTTGCAGACAATGAATAAAAATAGTCCTTTGAAATAACAATTTTTAGGTATATGTAGGAAAGAATACATCTGTATCATTATGTAAATTGTTACACTGAATTAAATTCCAGATGGATCATAGGTTTAAATATAAAAAGGGAAAAAGAAGAATGTTAGAAGAAAATATATTTAAAAATAACTTTATGATAGAGAAAGCTTTTCTAAACATAATAAAAAAGAAACAATGAAAAAATGGGGAAAATATGGATAAATTCCATTGGGAAAAAAAGCAAAACATGAATGTAAAAAAAAGTCAGTATAAATATGGTCGGCAATGGTAAGGTAATGGTAAATCAGATGTAGGGCACTAGGTTTTCTACACATAGTTATTGCCTGCTCTAATTGGTGCAGACTTTGTGGAGAACAGTGTGGCAATTTTGTGCTGAAATGTAAAATGTTCATTCACTGAGCAATCTCATTTTGGAGCCATTAACATTGTGATCTATATTGATGGAATATTTATGGTTTATTATTGAATGGAGAAATAGATTACCAGGTGATTTTAAAACAATTTCATTTGTGTAAAATGATAAATGATCTAACATATTGTTTTAAATTATCAATACCTATGTACATCTGTCTATGTATGTGTGTGTTTATGCACAGGGATGTGAAAATCTTAAAGGACAGCTAGATTCTAAAGCATGAGGACAGAAACACTATTTTCTCTCAAAAAATTTTTAATGTTTATTTATTTTTAAATGAGGGGGGTGGAGGGGCAGAGAGAGAGGGAGACAGAATCTGAAGCAGGCACCAGACTGAGCTGTCAGCACAGAGTCTGATCCAGGGCTCAAACTCAAGATCTGTGAGATCATTACTTAAGTGAAGTCGGACACCCAACTGACTGAGCCACCCAGGTGCCCCAATACTGTTTTCTCTTGCACATATCTTTGAAACTGTAGTGCCTATTACTGTGTTCCATGAATGCTTGAAAGGATATAGGAAAGCTGGAAACAAGGGCAGGAATGAAAAGATTATTGCCAAAATGTTTATAGTAGTTTCTGGGTTTCTGGGTTGTATTTTACTTTTACCATTTTACTTTTCTATATTTCCTTAATTTTTTTTCCTCCAAGGAGCATATAAAATTAGAAAAACAATAACAAAGCTATTTTTAATAAATAAAAGCCTTGAAACTTCATATATACTGGTCAGAGTTGGAAGGTCCTTGAGAGATTCCAGACTAGTCAAAGACTGAGGAAAAGGGGCTTTCATAGAAGCCAACCAATAAGAATGGGTTTTCATTTTAATTGCAGTTTCAGTGCTCTTGCTACCCCAAAGTTAACCATTTCATTTTCACATAAAAACAGGAGACTCTCCTAAACATGGCAGTTGGTCCACAGTTCCCAAAGCCTACTTTCTGGGGATAATGCAAGTTCCTCCAGCAAGCTGACCCCAGCTCAGCCTCCTCACTAGAGATATTTGCTCTACTCATGGGATTTACATTGCTGATCTAAGTTAAAGTCACTCAGCCCTCCTTCCTCTCCCCTGCCACTCTTATGTAACTTCCCTTGCAGTTTTTCCCTTAGTCACTGATTTCCATCTTTTAAGTATCCCAAGCACATGATCCAGTTCTAGTTTCTGTAACAGACAAAAAGAAAAATGTCTGCCTGCCAGGAGAGGAAACAGGATGCTAAAGTGAAGCTTCACTTGCCCCACATAAAGTGTTTCTGTCTGGATCTTTTCCCAGAATTCTTGGGAGAAGAGGCTGCCGCCAGTGGGGTGTGCTTTTTCAGATGGGGTTTGGCAAGTCAGAGACAGTCTCACTTCCCTCTGTGCTATGGGAACGCTCAGACTCAGGCCAGATTACAGGAATGTGGTCTCTGGGGTTTGCCCTTGAGAAGCTGAGGCCAGTGCTTTAGTGTGTTATCTGCCCAGGACTGGAGACAGACAGGCTCCATCAGCTCAGTTGGGTAACTCAGCACTCTGCTTGCAAAGGCCTTTTCAACCTGACCCTCAATGTTGACAAAGACCACCTTTTCCTTTCTAAATGAATGGAAGCCAAGTTTAATTCCAGGACACTGTTTCAAGCAACTAGTCTTTGGCCTAGATGCACTTTGCCTTTGACTTGATATCTTAACATATATTCTGAATATTTATTTCTGTATTGGTCAGTGGGATTTTTTGGAAGCAAGCATGATTTCTTTTTTTCTTCCCCTCTCAAACTGCATTTTTTTTCAAACTGCATTTTTTAATTTTATTTTTTCCAACTTTCTTAAAACATAATTGACATATGACATAATGTAAGTTTAAGGTATACAACATAATGATTTGATATATTGCAAAATGATTACAATAGGGTTAGTTAACATATCTACAATTTGTGTGTGTGTGTGTGTGTGTGTGTGTAGGGGTGGATGGGTGAGGACTTTTAACATTTATTCTCTCAGAAGCTTCCAAATATACAATACAGAATTATTAACTGTGGTCACTATGCTATATAATACATCTCCAGAACTTATTTATCTTATAACTAGAAGTTTGTACCCTTTGACAAGCATGGTTTCTGATTCTTCTACCCATACACTGGATTAACTCACTTTATACTCACTTTGAAGAATTACATACAGCACAGAAATTCTCCAAGAAGTAAACCAGGAAAATATTATTAAAATGCACATCTGATCATGTTACTACTGTATTAGGGTGGTGGAAATAAAGGCCACAGACATAACCTTCCAAATTGCGTCTGTGTAATCTTCAAATAGGTAGACTAAAGTTGGAGAGGCTCACCAACAACAGTGACTCCATGTCCCTGCCTGCTCGGTGTTTTGAAGTTACGATCGTACTTATATTTGCTTCTTGTGCAACTGGTTTAGTAGCTTAAGAACTCGGTCAGGGTTATACTTAACAGCAGCTGTCATTTTTTTTGTTGTTGTCAGGAGTCTCTAAGAATGGCAATATTTCTTTTTTAGTCAAAATATTTTTTTGACATGGAGCTTTGGACTGAGATTAAGACATGGGAGCTTTGCCTCTTTCCATAAATGCTGGGAAGCTGTGGGCATTTCTGGTAGAGGAGGGGTGGATGAGGACTTCATCATTAGTCCACCTGGGTGCTCCTGTCAAAAACCCAATTCAAAGTAGTTCAGAAGGCTAAGGAGATGTAGGGTGAGTGGCTGGGATGGCAGTGACACAGAGTATAAGAAATCCCTGGAGAATCAAGTTTTAGGAAGGGGAAAGCTTTGGTGACTTCCTAGTCTAGAAGGAAGGCATTAAAAGCTGTCACAATTCACTCTCAATGGCTCATGTTTCTGCTTTTCTCTGTGTGCCCGAAACTGTATAATTCTCTTCTAGATACACATTAAACAATTCTCTCTCAGTGGCTCATGTTTCTTCTTCTGTATGTGTGCCCCAAACTGTATATTCTCTTCTAGATACACATTAATAATTTTCTCTACCAGGCAGAGGAATGTCCTTGGGCTGCAACACCCTTTGGTTCAGGTTCTTCTGCAGCAAGTAAGGAACACCACGTGACCCCCTTTCCTCTGAGCCCGTGTGTGTTACTACTTACTAAGCCCCTGGTCAATCACCAATGCAGGGGAGCTGAGGTCCTGTGACTGGTCCACTGCTGGTCAGTCCTCCACTGCCAGACCAATCATGGAGGTCAGGGAGGTGAAGTTGTGAGGTCTCATGAGAAGATGGCTGCTCTCATTCAGAGGATTTGTTAAAGTAGTTCCCAGGAATAGGATGGCGCTGAGTGGACTCTAAAAGTCCTCTCCAATTGTCCCACAGAAGACCAGAGGCTCCTCACTCTACAGAATGTTCCTCACAAGCCTGCTCATCCTTCAGGTCTCCTTTTGTAGTTTCATGCCTTGCTCTGCAGTTCTGGACAGATTTCAATTCCTCAGTTGAGCTGTTAGGTTCCCCTCTGCACTTCCCTGTCTCAGTTACTTAGCAAACTCCTATGTAGTTTCCAAGATTCCATTCTGTTGGTGCTTCCTGGGAAAGAATTCCTACAATATACTTCCCCAGGGCAATTTCTTCCTCCTATGGGTTGTCATAATTTCTTGTTCACATTACTGTAGTTCTTAGCACTCATATCATTTGTTTACATGTTTTACTGTCTGTCCTCCTTCAAGACATATTGGGCTCTATTCATCTTTGAAGATCCTTTAATTCTGACCAGGTTTAAAGTACTTTAGAGAAGAATTTACAGAAGGTTGGTTCTATAATTCCAAAGACTGCATCATCACAGAATTTGTATTGGAACTATGTTTGTAAATTGGAGGGTAGTAGTTGCAGAGAAATCCCCAACACTGCATTTAAATTAAGCTATACCTAGCAGCTGGTATGCTGGGGGCGGGGGAGGTGAGAGTGGGGAGGGTAGAGAGCTTGGAACAGCTGAGAAATATAATTGTGGATAAGAAAATGAAAGAATTTCAGACAGAGGAAAGCATATGTTTTGCATTTTTCAGGCAGTTCTGATTTTAAACATTCTGAACCATTATCTTCTTAAGCATACTACTTCCTGTTGGATGGTTGTTCTGATATCTGGGTAGGGAAGTATGTATATAAAATTAATCTCTCTTCTAGTTGCTAATAGAAAAGAGAGGCACGAAAGTGAAAGCACAAAAGGATGAAGGGAATGATTCAAATTTCTCCTAATTTGAGCCTTTCAGCCTTGTGGTTTGTTGATATTAGGCAGAGAAAAGCAAATCTATGGAAGTTATTAAATTGCACATCTAACGTTATCATCTAAGGATAAAGCATGAAGATATCACATTTTAATGAGGTACTTGTTATAAAAAATGAATATATATTTTCACAAAGAAAAGCCTATTGTTTCCTTTCTTTTTGCAGACTTATGGGAAGTCTGGCTCCAAAATCAAAGAGTTAATTCCCAAATGTTGATAATAATTTTTAATTTTAGGAAAACATATGACTTATAACAGTGGTCCCTAATTCTAGATGATTCTTTAAATCTACAGGTATACCTTGCTTTATTGTGCCTCACTTTATTGCACTCCACAGATACGTGTGTTTTACAAATTGAAGATTTGTGTCTCCCTTGTCTTGAGCAAGTCTATTGGTGTAATTTTTTAACATTTGCTCACTGTGTCTCTGTGTTACATCTTTGTTTCTCACAATATTTCAAACTTTTTCATTATTACTGTATTTGTTATGGTGATCTATAATCAGAGATTTTCAATACGACTATTGAAATTATTTTGGTATGCACATTTTTTAGATGTAATGCTATTGCATGCTTATTACACTATAGTAAACATAACTCTTCTATGCATTGGGAAACCAAAATATTAATTTGCTTTACATTATTGCAATATTTGCTTTATTACAGTGGTCTGGAATTAAATTGGCAATATCTCTGAGGTATGCCTGTGTTCCTTGTCCAGTCTTCACTAAGATGGAGAAGTGGGATGGGACCCACACACAAGAGCACTGAGAAAAAAGAAAGTCCACTGTGGCTAGAATTTGAGGGGAGGAGCATAGTGAGCCCTGTGTGATGCTGAAAGGATAACATTCTTCCAAGCACATGAGATGCAAGTGCTGAGGGATTTCTCTAATCACTGGGGAAGATTTTTGAGGGGGTGGTTTTCTTATAGGTAGTAGATGTGCATGGTGGAGAAACACACCTTTACTACTGTTTTCATGAGATTCATAATGGTTAAGGAAACAGAAATTTTATATGGTTTTATTGTTGGAAATCATTCTAAAATGCTATGTTCCTGCCATAGTAATTGGAGTAGAGAAGGCCAACTTGCAGTGATAAGCAAGAGCACTAGACTGGATGTCAGAAACACAGCATTCCAATGCTTTGGCTCATGCCCTGCTGTGTGACTTTGCGCAAGTTGTAGTCTCCATTGTGATCTACCACCCAGGGTTCAGCTATGATTAAACTAAATAATAAACGGGAAAGTGCTATACAAATAGAAGGTGGACTGATTATAATTGAATTTAATCTTGATTGAAGAACCTCGGTGATTAGTGAACAGTTCTCTAGAGAAGTTGTTCTAGAGGTTGTATCTAAATGCCTTTAGGACTTTAAAAAAATATAAAAGATGCATTAGCCCTGACACTGGATATTCTGATGTGGGGGAGGGAAGACATTTACATATATATTTACAGTTCTTTGGGTGAATCAATCTTAGGGACACCAGAAGCTGAGAGCCACTGCTTTAGTGTAAAGGTTGGTGGTGAGTGGACAGAGTGCTGGCAACTTGAGTCCCAGCTCTGTCCCCACAAACATTTCTGTGCTGTAGGAGGAGACTTGACAGATCTTGAAAAGGTCACTAAACTCTCCATGCTTCAGTTTACCCATTTATAAAGTGCAAAGCTAGACTAAACAGTGAACATTTACCTTTTTAAAGCCACAGACTCCTTTATTCAATGAGAATTTTACTTGGAAGTTTTAACATATAAAACAAAACAAATCTGATTCTTCTTAGTGGTTCCTCATCAAGGATTTCAGAAACCATTGGTCTGGATAGTCTAGCACTGTAAGTCTATTCAAAACACAGAAAATTTTCATAAATTTTTACTAACTCTATTTGGGAAGCTTAAAGTTTAATTATATTTATATTCTGAGAACTGTGAATTAAGGTAAGTGGTTAGGCAGAGCTAGACTTTAATCTGTTTGTTGTCTTGTATTTTACCTGCCCTGTCCTGATTTTCAGATGCATTTGCCAACTGGCTGACAGATAAGTTGGCCAAAGGGTGAACTGTCAGGAGACTGGAGGCAGGAGAAAATGTAAACAAGAATGTTTCAACCTTTCTCTGCATTGGATGATGTCTCTGGCAGACAGAGGCTCTCCTCCCTCTTTTCAAAGCCAGTCTGCTGGGCCAAAGTGTTCAGGTACCCTTTGACTCTAATAACACCCTCTCCCACTGTCCCACCAGCCCTAGGGACAGAGGAGGCAGCTTCTATCTATAATTATCTGTTAATATCTATGTGTCCTCATCATCATCCCCTTTGGCCTTTTAGCTCTTCTAATACCTGTAAGACAAATTTCCTGTGTTATTTTTCCTCTCTTGAAACACCTGGAAAAGACTCTTTATCTGACAAGATTTGATATCCTAACTGATAGTAGTATATTCAGATTACACCATGAAGACCTTGAAAAGCATGCTAAGGAGTTTGCATTATATGCCCTAATGTTGGGAACTTTGTGTTAAAGGAAAGTTAGTGGTCCCAGCTGGACTAGAAAAACCAATGAGAGAACCCAGGGGACAACTGATGTTACCATAATACAAACAACTGTTTTCACTATTCAACTTTATCATAAAATGTTTGAACCATTTCTCAGGGAAATTTTTTTCTAGCACCTTGGGGGAATTCTGCCCTCAAATATCTCTTGGCTACCTGATCCACACTTCCTTTTCACTTTGATTTTCAAAAGGAGGATTTGGGTGACACATAGTCACCTGAGTCACCCTGTTAATGGAATTCCACACTAATGGAAGCAAAGATAAGAAAAAACCAATTTCACTCCTAGGAATCTACCCAAGAAAAATGAAAACCTACAACCACACAAAGACTTGCGCACTAATGTTCTCAGCAGCATTATTCATAATAGTTCCAAACTTGAAACAATCTACAGGTCCATCATCTGATGACTGAATGAACAAAATGTGTATATTCATACAGTGGAATACCATTGAGCAATAAGAAAGAGTGGGAGATATCCCACAATGTTGATAAACTTCAAAAACATTATGTGAGGTAAAAGACATAAGACACAAGAGATCACATATTATATGCTCCTCTTTACATGAAATATCCACAAAAGGCAAATATGTATAGAAATAGAAAGTATATCAGTGGTTACCTGGGGTGGGGTGGGGGTGGGGATTGACCTAAAACATGGCATGAAAAATCTTGGGTCAATGGAAATGTTCCAAAAATTGATTTAGAGTGGTGGTTGCCTAACTTAGAAAATGCACTAAATTTGTACACTTGATGTGAGTGATTTATATGATATGTAAAGTATGCCTTAAAAAGTCATTTTAAAAAGGAGAAAGATAATAGGCAGCAGCACTGTTATTGATCTAGGCCTTTTTAGAAACCAATTAATTAGTTACTATGTTAGTTTCCACTATGTTGTCCACATATCTATGTCATTTTCATGGACTTTCATCTCCAAACACTGTTGAGAGCTTTATTGAAGCCTAAATAGCTTACCATTAGTCTGGTGCTCCTATGCATCCATTCACTTCCATCCAAAGAGACAATTATGGTCAGATGGGTTCAGGCTCTTATAGATGTATACTGATTAAAAAGGGGGATCATTTTCTTGGAGGTTCAGGACTGTAAACCCCCATCATCATCTCACCCCCGAATGATCCAGAATCTGCTAGTCTAATACCAATTCTTATCAGATGTTTGGGGAAATGATAACTGGTGCCACATAGTACTCAGGGGTTTGGAAGAGAATGTTGCCTTTGTTCTCTGCACCCAATAGCTGGGAGATAGATGATAAATGCTTTTAAAAATGATTTCTGCTCGGGGCACCTAGGTGGCTCAGTCGGTTAAGCATCCGACTTTGGCTCAGGTCATGATTTCAAGGTCCGTGAGTTTGAGCCCTATGTTGGCCTCTGTGCTGACAGCTCACTGCCTGGAGCCTGTTTCGGATTCTGTGTCTCCCTCTCTCTCTCTCTGTCCCTCCCCTGCTCACATTCTGTCTCTCTGTCTCTGAGAAATGAATAAACCTTTTAAAAATTAATAAAAAATGATTTCTTTTCAACATGGTAGTAGCTTTAATTCCTATGATCTGAAGAAGCCTTTTTTTATCTTGCTGTGTTGTGGCAATAAGGTGCTCGTTGTGAAGGCTGCTGTTCATAACAAAGCTCAATGAGTCACATAGTAATCTATTGATTCTTCCCACACTGAGTTTGTCATTACCTTCAGGTTAAAGCCCCCACTTCTGACTCTATTGTTCACAGATCTGCCATCACCAGCTCAGTGAGCATCACACCACAATCTGAAATGGCTGAGCTGGAGTTTCCTAGTTTTATTATTCTTTCATGCTTTCTCTCTGGGAGGGAAAATAATAGGCCTTCATCTCTTCACACCCAAACCTGTACCTCAGCATAGCTAGAAGAGGGGGATTTTATTCAGCTGTAGCTCTGCCATCATCAATTGAGAGACCTCAGGAAAATTACTGGACCTTAAATTCTTCATTTACAAAACACTTCTTACAGTGCCTGTCTCCTTCATAGCATCGTTGTGGAGAGAAATATAATAGATGTAAACATTTTTAAAATATTTACTGGAAGACAGATTCAGAAATTTTTGATTCTGGGCTGAATTCAAGCTGAATTTCAGAATTTTGTGGGTATATAGGAGGAAAACAGATTATAGAATTAACCTGAAATATTTTTAAATGATTATTCATTTCTGAGAGAGAGAGAGAGAGAGAGAACAGGAGAGGGGCAGAGAGAGTGACAGAGAATCTGAAGCAGGCACCACACTGTCAACACAAAGCCTTGATGTGGGGTTCAAACCCACAAACTGTGAGATCATGACCTGGGCTGAAGTCAGACACTCAACTGACTGAGCCACACAGGCGTCCCTAACCTGAAATTTTTTCAAGTGCTGCATCGCTTTCAGATTCTGTTTGGTGCTCCTCATGCCAGGTTCTTTACAGCTAATTGGAATAAAGGAGGACAGATGGAAGATCCTTTGACAACTGAAATAAGAAGACTGGCAATAGATGCCACTACATCCCCCACCAGCCACACATTATTCCCACTAGCAAGATATCCAACCCCAATCAAAATGCTGTCCCCTGAACTCTTCTCTGTTGCCTCTCCTCTCTCCTGCCACATCTATATTCTTTTCATCTCCACTTAGTAGATGCCTAAATACCTGACATACAACAGCAATGCCTGTTTCCATGGAGTTGCTGCTTCTGAGAAGGTTCACAACAGACAAAGACAAGGTGGAAAATGGCCTCCTCTCTGGAGATAAAAAAGAAGCTTTCCTAATGAGGAAATCTATTTCCAACTCCTGTCACTGAAATTCCCCTCTTCTGCCTCTATTTTTCTTTACTGTGCACCCCCCAGAAGCACTTATTCCATCACAAACCAATACACACAATAGAGAAAATATTTATTCTATAACCTGATTTTGGTGAATGCTACCAAAGTGGAAAGAATAGTTTACACAATAGTTACACAAGATAGAGCCTCCTGTTACTTTAAGATTAAAGTCTCATCTCCTATTGTGCCTTTTTATTGTTGGAAGAACTCTAAAGATCAAATATATATTTTAGAAAAATTGGAATAAGACAACCATTACCTGTGTATCAGCTTTTACAGGTGTGTCATATACTTGTACCTGTGTCCCTATCACCCTATCACCCTATCAGCTTATTAGAATCAAGACACTTTAAAGTAACTGACACATGTCAGATACAATTCTGGGCTCTAAGGAAACAAAGATGACAGGGATCCTGCCTTCCAGGAGCTCACAGAAAGGTAGGCATATGAATAGCTATCTGTAGAATATTCTGCTAAGTTATTTAAAAATGTAATAGGAGTACAGACAAGGTAGCAAAGAATTGTGGTGAAGAGAGGGTTTGAGAACAGCTACAGGAGAAAGGGTATTTATGCTGGGCTTCAGAGGAAGAGTTGAAATCTTCCTGGTTGGATAAAAAGGAAAAGCATTTCAGCAGAGGGAAACTGAATAATGACCTTGAGACATGGCATGTCTAAGGAACCTGTAAACCTGAAAGGTTGAAATGGTAGGTAATATTTCACCAAGTGTGGTCATCAGTACACTAAGTGTGGTCATCACTGGGATGTTTAATTCTAAAGTTTCCTGAGCTCCAGCCTAAGACCATTGAATCAGAATATTGAAAGTGGGGAGTAGGATTCTGAATTTTAGAAGCACATGTGGTGAATAAAGGCTGAGGACCATGTGGCTTTGGCTATTCTAGGTACAGTGGGGAATTAACTTATGACTCCAAGTCATTCTGTGCCTATATACTATCAGACACACTGGTCAGTTCAGTTCCAAATGTGATCAGCGAAATAAACGAATTCACTGTTTGTAGATATATTATTGTAAATTGTAAAATTTCTGTAAACAGAAGCCAACTTGTAAAATGAAAAGAATCAAAAGGCAAAGATCTAACCGACCCTCTTAAAAATGCAAAAATGTTTTCCAGCGTGTTATCAACTCCAAAAAGAATCTCCTTCTCATGTGACACTGGGGACCTTCATTAAAATCTCTCCCTGATCAGAAGTACAAAACTCTCTCAAGGATTCTCAAAAGAGAGTCATCACAGAGTTTGTCACAGCAGTCCCTCCATTCTTAAGTTCAGTTGTACAGATTTGGGTGACAGTAGAGCCACTGTGAGGAGGACAGGGCAGAGAGCAAGCTGGGAAGACAACAGAGTCCTGGTCTGAGACATGGATCCTGGACCAGAAAGACTGGATGCTTCAGAGAGAGATGGACTTCTTCTCAATCAGCATCAGTGCAAATTGATGATCCCAGATAAGAAGTAGACAACATAAATCTGGCAGAGCAGCATAATAAAGCCAGAAAGAGGCAAAAATGTTGGTAGTCACTCATAGCTATGCACTTTTCCAACTATCCTCAGAGTGATCTGCTGCTGATTTCAGAGCCAAATAGTAGTCCTAGATACTTACATTGCAAAAAACAGCACATATAAATACCAGCTGTTAAATTACTGGCTTAAAATTGATACATAATTCAGTCAGTTTCAACTTGATGTTTCACAACAAAACCCTTTCTCTCTAAATAGTATTTCTCTTATCATGATCAACAGACTCCTCCATCAGACTCTTAGCTGAGCTTGTGAGAATGCAGGCTTGGGTTCTCCCCCTTGCCTTCAGAACCATACTCTCTAAGGCTAGGGGCCAGGAATCTGCATTTACAAATCCTCACACAGGTGACTCTTAAGCACATGAAAGTTGCAGAACTTCTACTCTAAAGTCCTTGATTAAATCACCCTTTTCAGATACTGTTGAAGTAAGGTAACTGAACTGGCAGCCCTCACTGGGACCAGTCTAATGATGAAGAGCTGGTGGGGAAGCTGAAAGGAATTGGCTCCAACCATGTGCAGTTTCATTCAATAAATGAATGGAACTGACCAGCTGTGAAAATATCTGAATATTTAGTTAATTGAATTAAAATAATAAAGTCATTTTGATATTGTGAAAACAGTAAAAATTCAGCTCTTTATAATGCTCTTGCATCATTGGAGCTGAATGTATTCAGGAGACTAATAAATCAAACATGGCTTATAAAGATTAAAAAGGAATCATAAAATACTAGATCTGGGAGAAGCCTTAAAGATGGTGTGGTCTGGTGTTTTATTTTACAA
Source organism: Panthera pardus (assembly GCF_024362965.1). NCBI lineage: Eukaryota > Metazoa > Chordata > Mammalia > Carnivora > Felidae > Panthera > Panthera pardus. The sequence goes on from NW_026526788.1 coordinate 20,328,415, forward strand.
ATGAAGAAACCAGAGCCAGGAGAGACCCAGTGACCAAGGTTCTACAGCTCATTAGTGGTTGAGAACAAAAACATCCTGACTACTGGCCTATGGTAGCTCCCCTGAGACTAGAATAAATTCCCACTGTTGGACAGGTAAAATAATATTTCTTACCCTTAAAAAGTAGCCTTGTTTTCTCATTGAAAGAAAAAAAAAGTCACTAAAATAATAAGCATAGGCAAGGATGCTAACTCATGGACCAAAAGGAAACTTAAGTGATTTGATGATCCTGGGTTGAAATAGTCATTCAATCATTTAGTCATTCATTCAATCATTTAATCATCCCTACTGAAAGAAAGCAGGAAATGCTCTCCAGAGTGAGAAAGGTAGTGCTATTTTGGTAAGATGACACTGTGGAAAGCTTGCTGTTTGAGTGTCAACCCTGCCTCATCTGTCTTCACCTGCCGCATCTAATTTTCTCTCTCACACCGTCACTCAGATTGGACTGCCCACTCCAGGAGGCCAAGCACATTCTCTACACGTTTTCACCCACTTATGGTACGCTTTCCCGACCTCTTTTTGGTTCTCCGAATTCTCTAGTTCAAAGATCAAGCTTGAGAATCTTTTCCTCCTTCAAGATTGTTCTTTCTTGGATCTCAAGGACCTTCCATTCAATGAACTCCTGTTATAAGTCTTACACTCCTGTTATACCATTCTAAATAATATACTGCTATTTTTGTTTTCTGCTAGTTAGAATTTTGCTAGTGTGGCTTTCGTAGGCAACAGGATGTGGTTGAAAGAGCACATGGATTGTAGCTGACATGTTTACCTAATTGCCTGGGTTCCTTGTAACATGTAAGGTATCTCAGCAACTTTCCCACCCTTAGTCTATCCCCTGACAAACCTGCTCCTCTCCCTTTGTTCCCTGTCTCATTAAATTATATGCCACATCTAGCCAGAAACAGGGGGTCTTTTACCATTCTCTCTCTTTCAGAGTAACAATCATAAAGCATAATTTTCCCTCCTAACATCACCAAAATCCACCCTCTTCTCTTCACCATCACTACCATTCCTAGCGCTGCCGCCTCTTCTTACCTAGGTCATTATAATCATTCCTAATTCCAATCTTGTCTCCTTCAATGTTTGTTTCATTCTGTAGTCATGATGATTCTTCTTAAAGTCTCATACTGTCACTTCCCTGCTTAAAACTTTTGGCTCTAAAGATAAAGTCTCAACCATTAAAAACCCTTAAGCCCCATCTCTTTTTACTTTCCTACCTTGAACTTCATCTCCAGCAAGACAAAACTGTTTGCATAGTGCATCAGGTTCTCTGTTGTGTTGGACCTTTGAACATACTGCTTCCTATGCCTGGAATGCCCTTCTTTCATGTTTTCGCTTGACAGTCCACTGATGATTTTAGGGAGTTATAAATGTCTCTTTCTAAGCTAGGAAGTTCTTCTGGCCCAAGTGTAACTCCTGTGTATTTTCCTAACACTCTGAGCTTATTCCTTGCTGTGGGTTGAATTCTGTCCCTCCAAATTATGTTGAAACTCTAATCCATGTATTGTAAATGTGAACTTATTTGGAAATAGGGTCTTTGCAGATATAATCAAGTTAAGGTGACATCAATAGGGTGGGCCCTAATCAAATATTACTGGAAGAGAAAGATGCTATGTGAAAACGGAGCCATACAGGGTGAGAATTATGTGATAACAGAAGCAGAGACTATAGTCATGCAGCTGCAAGCCAAGGAATGCCAAGGATTGATAGTCATGCCTAGATGTTAGGAGGTGGCAAGGAGGAGTTGCACTCAGAGTCTCAGAGGGGGCATGGCCCTAACGACACCTTGATTTTAGACTTCTAGCGTCTAGAACTGTGCGAGAATAAATTTCTGTTTTCTCAAGTTTCCCAGTTTGTTACAACAGCCCTAGGAAACTGATATACTCCCCTGGGGCTTTCCAACCATTTGGAGGATGCAAGAAGCATTCTCCAGCTTCCCTGCCTTTTAGGGTTAGGGCCATATACTGGATTCTGGTCAATGTGCTATGAATAGAAGTGATATTAGCCAAATCCATCCCGCTTAATCCCCCAAGGGCTTTTACCCATACAATGGCAACCTTGGGGGCTCTGTGGCAGCTTTAAGGGCCCACAATTGCATAGCTACAAGATGAAGGAGGGTGATCCAATATGCAGAGGGTTAGAGTTTTGCATTCATGAGAAATAAAACTTTACTGTGCTAGCCACTGAAATTTGAGGGGCTATTGATGATCATAGCAGAGCCTAGTCTATTTTGACTAATATACAAAGCAGTGTGGACACATGGGAGGTGCTGAGAAGTGCCTGGTTTTTGGCTACTTAAACAATCACAACAAATAAAGATAACAGAGTTCTGACTAAATAAAGACTGAGAAATACAGGCATCTCTATGTTTCCTTTTGGCATGCTTTGCTAATTTAAAAAAGTGTCTGGGACTTGAATGTTTTGACTGAGAAGAAGCTATCCAGCCAAGACAGCTGCTGTAGTGAGTCTGTCTCGCCATGACACAGGACTGGTCCATGTGCCTGAGCTTTAAAATAAATTTATTTAGCAGGACCAACTTAATTGAATGCTGCCTGCTTCACAATCTTCTTCTTTCTGCAGGTTAAAGGGTTATAATATTTTATTATCAAGCATGTTTTTGTAAGAAGTTATTTTTGTGCTGAAACTCTTGCCATAAAGTTAATAAGGATAGTTAATTAATACATTAAAATCTAAGCCACAGTAATTATCTGGGAGTAAAGTAAATGTCTAGTAAGCTAGAAAACAGCATCACCAATAAAAGACACAAATTGATCAGAGCAGACATTCTCTAGTAATACAATTAAAATTTAACAATGTAAATCAGATAGCCACTTGTTACTGTTACTAAAATGTGAATCTAAAGGTTTATTTGCACAGAGACATAAACCCCAGAACATTTGGGCAAAAGTGCTAGCACTTAATTGATGAATAGGATCCACTATATTTGACCATGCATCAAATGTTCCTGGGATGAGAAAAAGAACTTGTTACCCACTTGGGTCCTTAATGCCCAGAGGACCAGAGCCATAAGCATTCATTTATTATGATTGACTCATGAAGGTCATTTATGAGTGTGTCCTGCTGAATTCTCACTCTTAGAACTGCAGCTGTAGTGACATCCATCAATCCAACTGTTTTTCCCATGTCTACACTCCCTCCTACACACAGATGACTATTCTGTACCTTTTTCCTCTCTCTTAGGTCTCTAATATTTCTTCCCCAACTTCATTCTCAGCTAATGAAAATGCTTCTCATTTCACCGAGGAGCCAAAGCAATGGCAAAAGAAAGTCCACACATCCCAATAACCATACTAATTCACCTACTTGCATCTGTTCCCACATATTCTACATTGTTCTATTACTATGGAAGAAATGCCTAAGATCCTGTGTTTATGCATTTGATCCAGCTCCTCTTACCTACTCAAGACATTACTACAGAAATCCTCCCTTCTCTCTTCTCCAGTAGTTTTTTCTTCTCTACTTGATTGTTATCAATATATAAGGGTCAAGAACTGAAGGGTCTGAGATTTTAACCTACATCAAACCACAAGTTAGCCTGTCACAATTTCATGGCTACAAGAAGAAGCTATGAGACTCCTGGGTCAGAAACAAAGGGCTTTATTATTGATAGCAATAGCAGTAGTCAGAGGATATAAACATTTTATTGTGCTAGTTCTCTGAGCCTTAATACTCATGTGGTGATGCAAAAAGAGCCAGGTGACACCTGCATACACAGTAAATTGCATTATAGGAGAGGAATTCTGAGCTTAAGGAACTTGAATTATTTATTATACTGGGCAGTAGATATGTCTGCCCTTTGTTCTGGAGGGAGATACTTTCTTTGTCTTCGAAAGCTGTTCATTATACAAATATCCTTGAAAAGAAAACCAAGAACAGAGGCAACCATTATCTCTGCTCACTAGACATGCATAAATGCAAGAGACACATGAAAAATCGCCTTCTAACAGAAAGCATGCTTTAATGTCTCCCACCATTAATAAAAACTTTGTTAACCCTATATCCTCTCTATTTACCACCTCATTTTGCTCCTCGTCTTTATAGCTATAATCCTTGAAAGACTTGTCTATGATTGCTGACTCAAATTTATCTCCTGTTCTCTCTGGAATATACTACCATCAGGCTTTCATGCCTGCAATGCTTTGTCGAGGTCACTAATGATCTTTGTGTGCTAAATCCAAAGCTCAATTTTCTTTTCATATTTCTTGTCCCACCTGAAGAATTTGACACAGTTGATCACTTCCTCTTCCTTTAAACACTTTTTCCCCTGGTATTCCTGGACAACATTACTTTCCTGTTTTTGCCTCCTACCTCACTTACTCTTCCTTCTAGTTTTCTTAGCTGGTTTTTCCTCATCTTCCATTATGCTATAGTGCTTCTAGGGTCAGAACTTGAGCACCTTATTTTTTCTATCTACCAGGAGAAATATGGATATCTATATCCAGGATATACAATCAAGATTGGGTATGTAAAACTGTTGGATATTCAGGATTATAGCTTTAATGGGATGACAACACTCCAGTCCAGGCCTGTCCTTTGAAATCTAGACTAATATTTCTAACTACCTATTTCACATCTCCTCTCAAATGTCTCTTTGACATCTCAAACCTAATGGGCACAGTATAGAACTATTGATCATCCTACTCCCAAATCTGCCCCTCCCATAAGTGCTCGCTCATTTTATCAAATGGCAATTCTATTATACCAGTTCCTTAGGTAAAAGTACTTGAATTATTCTTGCTTCTTCCCTACTGATTATGTACCCCATTTCATCAGCAACAAATTCTGTTGGCTCTACTTTTAAAATACCCAGAATCCAATCACTCTTCAACTTCCACTGTTAACACTCTGGACAAAGCCACTGTCATCTCTTCCCTGGATTATATAAGCTTCCTAATGGACCAACTTCTCCCACTCTTGTTTCCTTTCAGTCTATGCTCAACATAAAACAAAATCCTTTTAAAACATAAGTCAGATCATGTCACTTTCCCACTCAAGACTCTCCAGTGACTTCCCACTACATTCAGAGAAAAGGCCATTGTCTTTACAGAATCTTCTGCTTTCAATTCAGTCTTTGACTTCAGCTTCTACTACTTTCTCTTTTGCTGCACTGGTCTCCTTCCATTCTTCTCCCAGCTTACATCCTTCATGATTACTCTTCTCTCTACCTTCTATGCTTTCCTCCCCACCCCCAGATATTTTCATGATTTCTTTCCTAACCTCTTTCACATCATCACTCAAATATCACCTAAATTTATAATTGTTATTTAAAAGCACACCCCCACACTGAATACTTCTAATACACCTTGTAACTTTATTTTTTTATCCATAACATTAACCAAAATCTGATCTAATATGTACAGCTGATTCTCATCATTCACGGTAGTTATTTCTCTGTGAACACTGAATTAGCAAACACTGAACCATAGCTCTTGATCTCCATGCTTTCTTCAACCATCAATATATAACCCTACTTTATGTGTGATTGTGTTTAAAGACACACTTATCATATATCGCTGATTAATTAACATTGAACTTATAATTCATACCTTAAAAAAGCTTATCTAACACACATTTTCTGTGTAAGAGACATCAGAGCCTTGTTGCACTAAGAAACACTAGACAGACTAAGAACTATGCTTGCTGGGGGAGGGATGTGGTGTGAATTTTAAACAACAACCTCATTAACGACACAAAAATGAGAAAAACATGGCACTAAGTAGACCAAGAAAAGACACTTATTAATAGGAGAGCAAAGCATTCATAGGGAAAGCATTGCCTTGTTTGACCTCACTTAGGAATGTGCCTGTTAGGTAACAAGTTTTTCACTGCTCTGGCATGTTTACAAATGATCATGAAAACACTGTGAGCACTGATTTCTGAGTTACAAATAACTTTTAGCAAGTAGGAAAATTTGCAAATATGAAATGTATGAATAATGAGAATGGACTGTATTTATTGCATATATTACTTATGTGTTTGTGATGTAACTATTATATATTTATTGCGAATCTCCTCTTACTAAAATGTAAACTCCAAGAGCCTGGGGATATTTGTCAATTTATCTCACCGATGTATTCCCAGTGCCTAGAATAGTGCCTGGTACACTTGATAATGTTGAATGAATAAATTAAGGTGCTTCCTAGGTTGGGAACTTCTGTGCCTTAGTAGCACAGAAGGCCAGAACTGTTGATATTGGGGGCCAGAGCTTCAGAAGCACCAAAAACATGGGAACACTGAGATTTAAATGTCCAGGGACATATGTGAATTTTGTATGCCAGAGAAATAAATGCAAATGGGTCACCAAATCCAGAGGGTAAGAAGCAGATATGGAGAACTAAAGGATGGAGCTGGGTTGCTGAGAGCCAGTAGAAGAATGTACTGAGCAATGAGTTAAAGACAAAATAGGATAGCAATCTGGAAAATCTCTCAAAGTTTAGTGAATGTCTTAGGCTGTATATTTCACAACTATGTGAACTTTTTGGGAAGGCCAGCTGTGTGTAAAAATCCAGCAATATGGAATATATGACTAGCTGTGGGCTGCTTGAAATCAGCACATGTGTCTGATTCAACTTTGTACCTCCAGCTCCTGGCAGCACTTGGCATACAGTAGATACTAAAACAAATGTTTATTGCATTGAAGAAAGTTCTATTATCTATCATACCCCTCTTGGGCCAGAGAGAAGGAAATGTTTCTGTAAACTCTTGGATCCATGGGTCTTAAAAAAGAAGCCCTCCATTCAGACTGCACTCCATGTTAAGCAGGGTTCTAACTAAGGCATAAGTTTCCTCCTCCTTGTTCTCAGTCCCACTGTAGCTTTCTGATCAAGATTTCTCTGGATTTCCTTACCCCTGCCATGTCCTGGAGTAGACCCATCAAGACAAAATGTTGAGGTGCCTGGGTAACTCAGTTGGTTAAACATCGGACTTTGGCTCAGGTCATGATCTCGCGGTTAACGAGTTCAAGCCCTGCGTGGGGCTCTGTGTTAACAGCTCAGAGCCTAGAGCCTGCATCAGATTCTGTGTCTCCTTCTCTCTCTGCCCCTCCCTCACTCATGCTCTGTCTCTCTTTCTCTCTCAAAAATAAAGAAAACATTAAAAATAAATTAAAAGACAAAACGTTTACTGAAGTTGATTGACTTAGTTACCTCTTCCAGGGTAGCAGTTCTTAATGTGATATATGAATTAGCCTCAAGTCTGAACTTCCTGAAATAAAAAAAATATGCATATGTGCCTGTGTGAAATTATCTAGGGAAAGGATTCACAGATTTCACCAAGGAGAATTCAGTACACAGAAAAAAATGAGAAAAATCTCTCAGAATGATTCTGATGGTTCCTGCAGATCAATGATAGAATTAAATATGATTAGAAAATAACCAAAAAGACTAGCCATCTAGGCAGTTTATTGCTCATTCATATAGGTTTCTAAAATTTAAACATGCATGGAAATCTCTTGGGCACCTGATATAAAATAGATGGCCAAGTCACTGAAATTCAGATTTAGTAAATTCAGATTAGGGTTCTGGAATTGGCTTTTCAAATAAGTTTAACAGGAGATTCTGATGTAGGTGTTCCCCAGAACACACTTTTGAGTTTCTAATATATTTGGCCAAGTAAAGACATGGCTCTCCTCCATTCTTTGATCAGCAGGGAGCATTTCATTGCTCTGGATAGTTGTTGCCAAACCTGGTTGGGTACAAGAAACATTCTGAGCCCGTGGTTAGTGGTGTTGATGGTAGTGGTTCAGGCCACACCCCCAGAGACTGTTGTTCACTAGAGCTGTGGTGGAGGCTGAAAATCTTTCAAAAATCTCCCAAGGTTATTTTATACATAGTCATGATTCAAACCACCGCAGTAGAGGCCAGGACCAAAAGCATTCATGTTGAAATAACTTCACACAGTATGGAAAACTTTCCTTGTGGATCTAGTCCCAGAAACAAACTGGAAGTTAAATATTACAACCAAGGTTTGTTGAAAAAACATTTCCATCTTATTAACCTTTGGACTCCTCTTAAAAAGGCAAGTAAGCCAAGTAACAGATTAACCTTTTTTAATGTTTTAGTTTCACAGAGGTCAGTGAAGGGAAACATAGACCATGGATTGAATTTCAAAATGAAGTATTAGCCATGTAAAAGCCAAAGTGAGAGCTATACTAGGACTTCCTGTGGTATTACCACTGCTCCAAGAAACAGTTCGATTAAAATGAAAATGACTCAATTCTGGACCTGAGTGAAATCCCAGAAGGAATAATGGTACCAGGGACTCAAACTTTTAAAAACAGTATGTTCTCCAAACACCAAATAAGAACTATTCAAATGTATCATTAATGCTCAACATCACCTCCAGTTATAGACAAAGAATCTTCAGTAATTGCTTTGGTATCTAATACTCTCAAAATTAGGAAGAGAAGCTAAACAGTCTATATCCAATAGCAAAGAAAACCCACAAACACTATGAAATATTTATACAAAGGTTAGGCTAAAACTAAAACTCTGAAGAAGGTTGTAGTATTACTTTATAAGGCATTCAGTTTAATTGAAGAGATGCTAATTCAGTACTTCTTTACTTTGATTCAGATGAAATAATGTATATAGAGTCTAATCATGACATCCATTGTCTAGTAAGTGTCATTGAATAAGTTATCATCTTAATACCTAAGGATTCTGGAATCTTGTGGCAAGTCTGATGTGCGTGAAAGTTCCCAGGTGACTTGGGACTAGAATTTCTGACTGATGGACAGGCTTCTAAATATAACAATTAAAACTCTCCAGCCAGAGAGATGAAGACTACCCTAATATCCACCTCAGAAATATGGTGATCTTTTCTAAAGTAAGATAAAGTCAAGGTACCAATTCCCAATCTTAGAACACAACTCTAGTGTTGGTGAAAAACCTCAAGGCATTTCAGACTGTTAGTTCCAAACTCCTAAGAAACTGGTTACTCAGTACCTGGACAGAGAGAAATGTAAACCAAGGAAAGTAAATCAAATACCTACACTTCTCTGGATTTGTCTGAAAGAATGGGAAAATCTCTTGGGAATCTCTCCAGGCGTCCTCCTCTCTCACTCTTATTTTCCATTGGTGCCCTTCACAGCCTTTTTTTTTCTATTCTCCCCCTCTTCCAACCCAGAATTTGATGCTAAGACCTTATTTTTCTTCCTTAATTCTCATCACCTAAAATCTTGTCATGCCTTGCTCTAAGCAAACCTACTGAATCATAACCACGTATTATCAAGATCTGCAGGTCATTCATCTGTGTATTAAAGTTTGAGAAGCACTGGTCTAAGACACATAATTTAGCTCCTCTTTGTTTCATTATGTCCATGGGGAGCTTTCAATTGTACATTAAGAGGTTTGTGGTTAATTCAGTAAGCAACAGGAGACATGGAAAAAAAATTTTAACAACAGAGTAAAAGAGCACATCCTTGAAATTTGTTCATCTTGGTGACTAATGGTAGTCTTATTACACTAAGGTTTCTAATTATCTTGGCTTATGAGAATTTGAGTAGAAGATGAGAACTATATATTATAGCAAATATCATGCACCACTTAAAAAATTAACTGGTTTAGAATCTTATAACTGGGAACAGAATACAGCTACGTGAAGTTATACATTCCATTTAAGGTGTTATCAACCCTCCTGCCTGAGGAAGTATCCTCACAATAGCATGTTAATCATTTTCAACCACAACCTGAAAAAGTCATAATGGTTGTTTTTTCTCATATGCTTGTCATTTAGTCTTATGGATCATTCTTCTTAGCAAAACAGAAATTGGATCTGGAGCCATGGACTTATACAGAAATAGCTCATGGTTCAGCTCCCCACATCTCTCATTCTGCTTTGACTTTTTTTTGAAAAGAAAACTCTCTTAACTTTGTGCTTTTTGACTTAGAAACTACCAAGTCTAGATCCACACCATTGGACCTTCTTTCAACGAACTGGCCAGTTGGTTCAGCACACAAAAGCCAAATCAACTAACAGCAGACATCAATAGATGGTAGGCAGAAATAACACCTATGAGCAATATGAAGAATAAGAAATGAAAGGTGAATATTTAAAGTACCAGAAGACAGGGGCGCCTGGGTGGCGCAGTCGGTTAGGCGTCCGACTTCAGCCAGGTCACGATCTCGCGGTCTGTGAGTTCGAGCCCCGCGTCAGGCTCTGGGCTGATGGCTCGGAGCCTGGAGCCTGTTTCCGATTCTGTGTCTCCCTCTCTCTCTGCCCCTCCCCCGTTCATGCTCTGTCTCTCTCTGTCCCAAAAATAAATAAAAAACGTTGAAAAAAAATTAAAAAAAAAAAAAAAGTACCAGAAGACAAAATTGGTAAAGAAATTCCCAACATAGTAAAAAAATTGAATAGGAGTAGTGGTTCACATTATAGGCTAAAATTCTAAGCTTCTCCAATGCAAAATTTGTGGCTATAATTTGTTGCTTCAGGACCAGACACTTTATATATCCCTGGTTCTCTAGTATCTTACAAGGTGAGCATCATTACTTGCTCTTCAAAGATGTGCTCTTCAAAGATGAGCACACTAAATCCCAAAGTTTACCTAACTTTCCCCAAATTATGCATATATCAAGGAAAGAATCAGGATACTGCTCCAGGTTTTACTGTCTCTGAAACCCATTACCTGTTCACTCTACCATGACACCTCTTTTGAGGAAGGGTCATCTTCCATTTTTATATCTACTGAAAATTGTCCCATTGTGAAGAGGAAGAGCTCCTCTACCTCCTAAACCAGCATTTTCCAGACTGTTCTCAATGGCACACCAGAACTGAGAGATTCTCTGTGAAAAAGCGTTCTACAGACAGGTGAGTTAGGAAACACAGAACACTTAGTGGATCTCAATGCACATTTAACAAGGCCTTGTAAACTATTTGATCTTGAAACATTGTCCTACCTATGTGTGACATTGTAAAGAATACTATAAGAAATGTTGTCTTAACTCCTTTGAGTTATCTATGTCTAGGTGCTTAATAACAAAATAAAACAAACAAAAAATCGTAAGCATTGTGGAAAAACCATGGAGCATCACTCTTACAGCCAGATAAAGAACTCATATTTGTGAAGGATATTCAAGCTAATAACTAATTCCTACACTCCTTTTTTCCCACTTCCTGATTCCATTTGGACTGTGTATTCAGATCTTTCCATGACCCTCAAATCTAACCTCTTCAATGAGGGTAGAGTACCTCTGTTGTCATTGCTTTGTTTCAGAAACTTCGTTTCCATATTTCATCTTCCACACTTCGTTTTTCCAATCAACTTCATTTTCCATACTTCATCTAGAAATCTTTCTAGAAAATGAATCTTAAAAAACAAAAATTGTGTCATTTCATTTTAACACCTCTATTATCTCTCTGCTGCTTGCTAGATAAAGTTCAAACCTTTTAATTGGCACATGAACTTTACACCCTGATTCCAGTATATATCCTGATACTCTCCAATCAAGGTGAGTTCAACACTGTTCCTAACACATTCCAGGTTCTTCATGATTCCTGTACCCAGAATGTTCTTTTTTCCCTTCTTTGTATGGTAAAACCCATTCCTCCTTCACACCCAGTTTAATAACCACAGAATTTTTAACACCCTTTTCAGCATTCTGAGGCAAAGTTTGCTATTTTCTTTTTTATGCTTTTACAGGTTTTTTGTCCCTTTCTCTATAGGTTTACCAGGTAGCTTTTAAATTTAATTGCTTTTTTGTTTCTCATCCTCACTAGGCTGTAAACTTCTTGAAAGTAAGAACTTCTATGTATTTTTTCAATCTTATTTTTAATAGATGTTAATTAAATGTAGCAAAAATTGAGAGCTTGTTACAGAACAGATATAAAAGTTTAAAGATTTAGCTACAGCAGCTGCTCTGTTTTCTCTCTCATGTTCTCTTATTTTGAGGTTACGCTCATCATACTCTAAATCTCTTACGTTTATGTATTTATTTTCTTTTCAAGTTTCACAATTACTTCTTTAGGACTCCTGCCTGCAGTGTGAGAGTCCATCATACCATTTCTTTGATCATCCAGAGCCTCCTGAACCAGGCTTATCATTTCTTACATAAGTGTTTTTGATCTAAACCTGTTTTTCATGTAGAGGATATTTTTCTTTTGAGAAGCATCCAGGCTGTTTCCCAAGAACATGAAAGTCAGTGAATTGGGCATAGTGATGCATTTCTCCTTTGCTTATCTCAGAGATACTCATCATGATAGCATATTGCATGTGTAAGACCAGTGGTTCTCAGAGTGTGGCCCCTGGGACAGTATTGGCAACATCACTTCAAAACTGAGATAAATGCAAATACTGTGGCCCCATCTTTGACCTACAGAATCAAAAACACTAGAAGTGGGGCTCTGTAAGCTATGTTCAAACAAGCCTCCAGATGAGTCTGATGAACAACAGTGTTTGAAAACCTCTGCTGTAAGAGCCTGGGCTTTCAAATCAGACTACCTGGATTCAAATCCTTATTCTGCCTCTGGAATTTGTGTGTTTCTTTACATCTCTTGTGTCTCATCTCACATCCTCTTCACCTGCATTGTAACTCCTGCTATTGATGTGATAACTATCTTGATCACACTTTCCCTAGGCTGCACTAGGCTGCACTCATCTCTTTCCTTCTGCTCTGTCATTGCCATATGAGACCTGCTCAGCATTCTGTTGCATGTGCAAACTTGAAAGTGCAAGGGAGTTGACCACTTGTGGGGCAACCTTTGACCAACGGGAGGATGGGAGCTATTATTAACTAGCTTCTCCTTCTGTCCCTTGAGGATAATTTTGTGGCTTCTTTTCCTCAGCTCTTCAGAGAGTTCCAGATTGATTGAGGCCCAGTTGACCACTCAGTGACCATGTCAGTTACACAGCTTTGACTGGCTTTCCTTGCTTCCCTCGTCCACTTTTCCCAGTCGCCCATTCCTGTCCCTTGGACAGGAATTCCCAAAATAAACTACATGACAAGCAAGCCCTTGTTTTAGGCTCTATGCTTGGGGGACCCCTAGCCATGACACCAGGCAAGTTTCTTCACTTCTCCAAACTTCAGCTTCCTAACAAGAATGAGCATAATTGTGTTTACCATATAAGCTTTTATAGAGTTTGAAATGTGGTAACACAGGTAAAGGGCTTAGAACAGCACCTGGAACAAAGTAAATATCATCAAAAGTTAGGGTTACTATGATTCCCTTCTTCCTTCAGTTTTTTCATAATTATTTTGTCTCCATCTATGACACTATTTTTATTTTTGAGAGAGAGAGAGCGAGTTGGGGAGAGACAAAGAAATGGGGGGAGGATATGGAGTGGGCTGTGTGCTGACAACAGAGAGCCTGATGCAGGGCTTGAACTCACAAACTGTGAGATCATGATCTGAGCCGACATCGGAGGCTTAATTGAGCCACCCAGGCATCCCTCTGACACCATTTTAATATCTTATAGATAGAAAGCATAAAGTCTCTAGAAACCTTTTTTTTTCTTAAATTTTGGGACAAATATCAGCTTTGAGGGCAAATTCCATTATCCTGTCTTTCAAGATAGCTAAGGTTGAAATGGGAAGATTGTAGCTGTTGGCATTGGAAAACATTGAATTCAATTCTTGGCTGTTCATATCAGCTGGATGAATTTCTGAAAGTGTTACCTTCTGCTTCTATTTGTAGACTTGGGATAATCTTACCTACCTTTCAAGGTTTTCATGAGACATATGTCAGTTAGATAGTGCACGCAAAGGGTTAGGTACATGATAGGTGCTCAATAAATGCCAGTTCCTTCCTCCATTAAATAGGCCTCTTTTTGTTTCCATTTTTATTTATTAAAAAAAAAAACTAATGTTTATTTATTTTTGAGAGAGGGAGAAAGACAGAGCTTGAGTGGGGTAGGGCAGAGAGAGAGGGAGACACAGAATCTGATGCAGGCTCCAAGCTCTGAACTGTCTGCACAGAGCCTGACATGAGGCTAGAACCCACGAACTGTGAGATCATGACCTAAGCCGAAGTTTGACACTTAACCCACTGAGCCACCTAGGCGTCCCTGTTTCCATTTTTATTGTCATCACTCTTCTCTAAGACCTAATCGCCTCCTCACCTCATCTCTTTCTAGACTTTCACAACAAGCTTTTTGTCTTCTAATGTAATCTTTACAGCCTTTAATACATATTGTATACTTTTATAGACACTTCTAGAAACATTATTGCACTTTACAGACTTTGATAATCTAGTCCCAACCTACCTATGCAATCTTATTTTTACTACTTCAAATTCTATTTATCATACAGTCTCCATTTTCTATCACACTAGATATTCACATTTTGTATGCCCCCTCCTCCCCACCCAGCTTCATATCCCTGCCAGGCACTTTCATTTCTGACCATTCTTTTTTCAACCTCCCTCATTTAGAATGTTCTTTCATTTCTGTCTCAAATTACAGTGTTTTCATTTCCCAGTTGCCACCATCTCCATCTACTGTTCTGGGCTCTTCTTCCTCTGGCTCCTTCGGCATTTGTGTTCAGTGACATATAATTGGGTCCCTAAAGTCTATACTTCACACTTGTTTTTTTCGGGGCTCAGTGTACATTGGTATAACACCAAGAAACAATGATGAGTGGTCACCTAAATGTGGGGAAATTAGAGTAACTTATCTTCACGGTCATTTCTTTTCTTTTTTTAAAATTTATTTATTTAATTTTAAGTTTGTCAACATACAGAGTGATATTGGTTTCAGGAGTAAAACTCAGTGATTCATCACTTAGATATAACACCCAGTGCTCATCCCAGCAAGTGCCCTCCTTAAATGCCCGTCACCCATCCCCCTGCCCACCTCTCCTCCAGCAACCCCCATTCAGTCTAACAGCAGGATTTAAAATAAGAAGTGATTTGTCACCAAACAAAAACATCTTAAGGAAAGCTACCCAGGCTGAAGAGCACTCCAGCTATTTCTCTCATTTCATTCCTGCTTGTCTCAGAAGCAGTTCTAAAAACTGCAAATGTCTGTATTTGTGCAATTTGAGGAGAAACTAAAGCCATAGTTTCCTGCTTCCTTTTGCAGAGGGACAAAAGTTAAGTTGCACAGTTTTACAGCTTACTCTCCATGCTCACACTAGGCCATTGGGTCTGAGTGCCACCCAAAGTACAAATGATTTGTTCACAGGGTAAAAGCTACAGAAGCTTAGTGTTTCTTGGACCTCCTTCACAGACACTTTGTTTTGGTGATGAGTTGAGTGTATGTTTCAGGGAAATAACTTATGATTGCTAAAATCTTTTTTTTTTTTTTTTATTCTAAAATGTTTTTCTTTTTTTTTTTTCTTTTTTTATTTTTTTTTATTTTTTTAATATATGAAATTTACTGTCAAATTGGTTTCCATACAACACCCAGTGCTCATCCCAAAAGGTGCCCTCCTCAATACCCATCACCCACCCTGCCCTCCCTCCCACCCCCCATCAACCCTCAGTTTGTTCTCAGTTTTTAACAGTCTCTTATGCTTTGGCTCTCTCCCACTCTAACCTCTTTTTTTTTTTTTTTTTTTTCCTTCCCCTCCCCCATGGGTTTCTGTTATGTTTCTCAGGATCCACATAAGAGTGAAAACATATGGTATCTGTCTTTCTCTGTATGGCTTATTTCACTTAGCATCACACTCTCCAGTTCCATCCATGTTGCTACAAAAGGCCATATTTCATTTTTTCTCATTGCCACGTAGTATTCCATTGTGTATATAAACCACAATTTCTTTATCCATTCATCAGTTGATGGACATTTAGGCTCTTTCCATAATTTGGCTATTGTTGAGAGTGCCGCTATAAACATTGGGGTACAGGTGCCCCTATGCATCAGTACTCCTGTATCCCTTGGATAAATTCCTAGCAGTGCTATTGCTGGGTCATAGGGTAGGTCTATTTTTAATTTTCTGAGGAACCTCCACACTGCTTTCCAGAGAGGCTGCACCAATTTGCATTCCCACCAACAGTGCAAGAGGGTTCCTGTTTCTCCACATCCTCTCCAGCATCTATAGTCTCCTGATTTCTTCATTTTGGCCACTCTGACTGGCGTGAGGTGGTATCTGAGTGTGGTTTTGATTTGTATTTCCCTGATAAGGACCGACGTTGAACATCTTTTCATGTGCCTGTTGGCCATCCGGATGTCTTCTTTAGAGAAGTGTCTATTCATGTTTTCTGCCCATTTCTTCACTGGGTTATTTGTTTTTCGGGTGTGGAGTTTGATGAGCTCTTTATAGATTTTGGATACTAGCCCTTTGTCCGATGTGTCATTTGCAAATATCTTTTCCCATTCCGTTGGTTGCCTTTTCGTTTTGTTGGTTGTTTCCTTTGCTGTGCAGAAGCTTTTTATCTTCATAAGGTCCCAGTAATTCACTTTTGCTTTTAATTCCCTTGCCTTTGGGGATGTGCCGAGTAAGAGATTGCTACGGCTGAGGTCAGAGAGGTCTTTTCCTGCTTTCTCCTCTAAGGTTTTGATGGTTTCCTGTCTCACATTCAGGTCCTTTATCCATTTTGAGTTTATTTTTGTGAATGGTGTGAGAAAGTGGTCTAGTTTCAACCTTCTGCATGTTGCTGTCCAGTTCTCCCAGCACCATTTGTTAAAGAGACTGTCTTTTTTCCATTGGATGTGCTTTCCTGCTTTGTCAAAGATGAGTTGGCCATACGTTTGTGGGTCTAGTTCTGGGGTTTCTATTCTATTCCATTGGTCTATGTGTCTGTTTTTGTGCCAATACCATGCTGTCTTGATGATGACAGCTTTGTAGTAGAGGCTAAAGTCTGGGATTGTGATGCCTCCTGCTTTGGTCTTCTTCTTCAAAATTACTTTGGCTATTCGGGGCCTTTTGTGGTTCCACATGAATTTTAGGATTGCTTGTTCTAGTTTCGAGAAGAATGCTGGTGCAATTTTGATTGGGATTGCATTGAATGTGTAGATAGCTTTGGGTAGTATTGACATTTTGACAATATTTATTCTTCCAATCCATGAGCAGGGAATGTCTTTCCATTTCTTTATATCTTCTTCAATTACCTGCATAAGCTTTCTATAGTTTTCAGCATACAGATCTTTTACATCTTTGGTTAGATTTATTCCTAGGTATTTTATGCTTCTTGGTGCAATTGTGAATGGGATCAGTTTCTTCATTTGTCTTTCTGTTGCTTCATTGTTAGTGTATAAGAATGCAACTGATTTCTGCACATTGATTTTGTATCCTGCAACTTTGCTGAATTCATGTATCAGTTCTAGCAGACTTTTGGTGGAGTCTATCGGATTTTCCATGTATAATATCATGTCATCTGCAAAAAGCGAAAGCTTGACTTCATCTTTGCCAATTTGGATGCCTTTGATTTCCTTTTGTTGTCTGATTGCTGATGCTAGAACTTCCAGCACTATATTAAACAGCAGCGGTGACAGTGGGCATCCCTGTCGTGTTCCTGATCTCAGGGAAAAAGCTCTCAGTTTTTCCCCGTTGAGGATGATGTTAGCTGTGGGCTTTTCATAAATGGCCTTTATGATCTTTAAGTATGTTCCTTCTATCCCGACTTTCTCAAGGGTTTTTATTAAGAAAGGGTGCTGGATTTTGTCAAAGGCCTTTTCTGCATCGATTGACAGGATCATATGGTTCTTCTCTTTTTTTTTGTTAATGTGATGTATCACGTTGATCGATTTGCGAATGTTGAACCAGCCCTGCATCCCAGGAATGAATCCCACTTGATCATGGTGAATAATTCTTTTTATATGCGGTTGAATTCGATTTGCTAGTATCTTATTAAGAATTTTTGCATCCATATTCATCAGGGATATTGGCCTGTAGTTCTCTTTTTTTACTGGGTCTCTGTCTGGTTTAGGAATCAAAGTAATACTGGCTTCATAGAATGAGTCTGGAAGTTTTCCTTCCCTTTCTATTTCTTGGAATAGCTTGAGAAGGATAGGTATTATCTCTGCTTTAAATGTCTGGTAGAACTCCCCTGGGAAGCCATCTGGTCCTGGACTCTTATTTGTTGGGAGATTTTTGATAACCGATTCAATTTCTTCGCTGGTTATGGGTCTGTTCAAGCTTTCTATTTCCTCCTGATTGAGTTTTGGAAGAGTGTGGGTGTTTAGAAATTTGTCCATTTCTTCCAGGTTGTCCAATTTGCTGGCATATAATTTTTCATAGTATTCCCTGATAATTGTTTGTATCTCTGAGGGATTGGTTGTAATCATTCCATTTTCATTCATGATTTTTCTATTTGGGTCATCTCCCTTTTCTTTTTGAGAAGCCTGGCTAGAGGTTTGTCAATTTTGTTTATTTTTTCAAAAAACCAACTCTTGGTTTCGTTGATCTGCTCTACAGTGTTTTTAGATTCTATATTGTTTATTTCTGCTCTGATTGATTGCTAAAATCTTAATGCCAAATATTTATAATTCATGACCATTTATTTATAATTTACAACTTTCCTTCTTTTAAAAGTAATTTCAAGTATCTTGAAATAAAAATGAATCTATACTTCCACATGGAGTTTAAAATAAATAAGAAAAGGATAGCAAACATCACATAGAAGAAGGTCCCAAGTCTCCAAGGACTTCCGTGAGAGAATAAAATATTCTCTCATTTGGCAGTCTGGGTGATCATCCTAAAACTTATTGTAACTTTTGGGATCTTGGTGAACTTCTAGCCTCAACCAGATGATCTCTCTATAGATAATCCCCTTTTCACACAGGTCATCTGAGAAACTAGTGTAGATAAAGAAGATAAAGAAGTAGAGAATTAAACCAAGAATGAGCTATTGATAGTGATTAACTTATTAACTCCAAGCTTTTGATAGCTAAACCAAGAAAAAAAAAGAAAGAATAAAGTTAGATATAACTTATTCAGAAAAAAAAAAAAAACAAAAAGGAAAAAAAAATTACCTGATCTTCAGAAGAGATTAACTCTTTTATGATGTTAAGTTTTAGAGAAATTAGTTGTAAGAACAAATGTCATGAAGCCAAATCATGGGAAATGTCTTCAATAGCAGTTCTACAGAGGATGCATTTTGATGGCCATTTTTTATATGAATGCGCAATTTTCTAAAATGTGATATTAAATTGTAGGTAAGTAAAGGCATTTCTATAAAGAGATGGCTAGTACAGGTACATTTTGGTGGTATATTCTAATTGTTCTTAGCATATAGAACATCGGGACAATAGGTCTTGAATAGTTTGTGAAGGAAGAACAGGTTAGCAGGAACAGGATGCATGACACTTATACTGATGATCAGTGATGGAGGAAAGCATGTAAGGGTGGCAAGAAATTTGTCTTCATGGGCTAGCAAAAAGCAATTACATACAACCAAACTCTGAAATTATCCAGGGTCGACACTAAGGCAAATCTTTTTCCCAATAGAATTTCCTCCTGAAATATTCAGGGTGCTTGTTTGGGCCAATTTTCCCTCTGGTCTTTATGTTCACTTGGTACTTAATTTTATCTATATAAGAATGGAGATGGGGGTTGAAGGGTATCATGTAGTGAAATTTTCTCCAGATCCACACCCTTCTGGAGATGATTCTGAGCTTTTAAAAGTTTAACCCATTGGATTCCCAAGGACCCATTGTAACACATTTGTGAACTTAGAGTTTAGGTTTTAAAGGTAATTCTCCAGTGCCAGAACTTTTTTGCAGGTTCCTACCAACTTTTAGAGGGTAAACCGTTTAAATGGGATACTCTTACACTGAGAGTTTTCCAGCTCAGTTAACAGCAGAGTACTAATAATAGAGCATTAAGGAAAGCAGTGTTGTATTATGGGGTGGGGAGGGAGGAGTTTTTGAAGTCAAAGACATGCAGCAACTACTTCCATTATCCTAGCTAAGTCATGTTACCCTTTTGGACTCAATTTCTTTGACATTAATATAAAAGACTTGAATTATGTCATTTGAAGGCCCTAGCTGTACTACGACATGATTGTTTATAAATTATGGATATGAATGTGCTGTGTGTAAGGTGTGCTGAGTTATGTTAGTGTATAATCATGTTACTCTGTTACTTAATATCCTTCAATGCCAGATTTAGTGGGGAAAATGGTGACATAGAAGGATGATGGGCTCACCTCGTCCTGCTCTCCTGCTGATTGCTTAGATTCCACCCACAACTGCCTACAAAACCCAGAAAACCACCAGAAGAGTAGCAGAATGGACTCTCTGGAACCAAGCATAGATGAGAGGCCCACAGAAGGGGGTAGGAAGGACGGAAAGGCAGTGCATGCTACACAGACTGGTGAGAGGGAGCCAGAGCGGTGGAGAGGTAACCTGGCCTGCAAGGCAGAACCCCAAAGTGTGGCTTGCAAAAGCAGAGGGGTCAGACTCCATGAGTTCTGACAGCCAGCGGGAGTTAACATCTGGAATGTTAAAAGTCAACAGCTCTTGGAGAGCAGAGAGGGTGAGAAGATGCCAGGAAGGAGAGTTGTTGAGCCCCAGAAGGACAGAGCTCAGCTCAGAGGGGGAACAAAGGTGCTGGTAAGTGCCATTTCCCTCTCACATCCCCAAGGCAAAATTCCAAAGGGAACTAGTTCCCCTCACTGAACTTGCTTGCACTGCACAAATGCCCAATGCCGTGCTTCTGCGTATCCATCCCTCTGACGGGCCTGCCTCCCTCTTGGTGCTGCAGGGCCCCTCCCACAGGAGACCACTGAGAGCAAAGAGAGCTAAGCCTACCCCTCCCGCCCCTGTGCATCTTGCAGATCCACCCCGGCTAATACACACTTGGCCAGATCCCATCGAAGCCGCACCACAAGCCTGGCAGTGTGCAAGCAGCCCAGACAGGGGCCACACCACTCCACAGTGAGTCCTTCCCCTGTGAGAAGGGAAGATAAGGTACACACCAGTCTGACTGTAGCCCCAGTGGTGGGCTGGGGCCAGATATCAGGTCTGACTGCGGCCCTGCCCACCAACAGAAGTTACTCTGGAAAGCACAGGGGAAGTCCTGTGCAGTTTGGAGCTACCACAGGGACTACCCAAAATGATGAAATGGAAGAATTCTCCTCAAAAGAAACTCCAGGAAGTAGTGACAGCTAACAAATTGATCAAAACCGATTTAAGCAATATAACAGAACAAGAATTTAGAATAGTAGTCATAAAATTAATCGGTGGGCTTGAATAAAGCATAGAGGACAGCAGAGAATCTATTGCTACAGAGATCAAGGGACTAAGAAATATTCATGAGGAGCTAAGAAATGCTATAAATGAGGTGCAAAATAAAATGGAGGCGACCACAGCTCAGATTGAAGAGGTAGAGGAGAGAATAGGTGAATTATAAGATAAAATTAGGAAAAAGAAGACGCTGAGAAAAAGATAGATAAAAATATCCAGGAGTATGAGGGGAGAATTAGAGAACTAAGTGATGCAATCAAACGGTATAATGGGAATTCCAGAAGAGGAAGAGAGAAAGGGGCTGAAGGTGTACTTGAAAAATCATAGCTGAGAACTTCCCTGATCTGGGGAAGGAAAAAGACATTGAAATCGAAGAGACACAGAGAACTCCCTTCAGACGTAACCTGAATCAATCTTCTGCATGACACATTATAGTGAAACTGGCAAAATACAAGGATAAAGAGAAAATTCTGAAAGCAGTTGGGGATAAACATGCTCTAACATATAGAGGGAGACCCATAAGACTAGTGGCAGACCTATCTGCTGAAACCTGGCAGGCCAGAAAGGAATGGCAGGAAATCTTCAATGTGGTGAACAGAAAAAAAATATGCAGCCAAGTATCCTTTATTCAGCAAGTCTGTCATTTAGAATAGAAGGAGAGATAAAGGTCTTCCCAAACAAACAAAAACTGAAGGAACTCATTGCCATGAAATCAGCCCTACAAGAGATCCTAAGGGGAATTCTGTGAGTGAAATGTTGCAAGGCCCACAAAGTACCAGAGACATCACTACAAGCATGAAACCTACAGCCATCACAATGACTCTAAACCCATATCTTTCAATAATAACACTGAATGTAAATGGACTAAATGCTGCAACCAAAAGACAAAGGGTATCAGAATGGATAAAAAAAAAAAAGACCCATCTACTTGCTGTCTACAAGAGACTCATCTTAGACCTGAGGACACTTTCAGATTGAAAGTGAGGGGATGGAAAACTATCTATCATGCTACTGGAAATCAAAGGAGCTGGAGCAGCCATACTTATCTCAGACAAACTAGACTTTAAATTGAAGGCTGTAACAAGGGATGAAGAAGGGCATTATGTAATAATTACAGGGTCTATCCATCAGGAAGAGCTAATAATTATAAATGTCTATGCGCTGAATACGAGAGCCCCCAAATATATAAAACAATTTAATCACAAACATAAGCAACCTTATTGATAAGAATGTGTAATTGCAGGGGACTTTAATACCCCACTTATAGCAATGGATAGAATATCTAGACACAGGATCAAAAAAGAAACAAGGGCCCTGAATGATACATTGGATCAGATGGACTTGACAGATATATTTAGAACTCTGCATCCCAAAGCAACAGAATATACTTTCTTCTCAAGTGCACACAGAACATTCTCCAAGATAGATCATATACTGGGTCACAAAACAGCCCTTCATAGGTATACAAGAATTGAGATCATACCATGCACACTTTCAGACAACAATGCTATGAAACTTGAAATCAACCACAGGAAAAAGTCTGGAAAGCCTCCGAAAGCATGAAGGTTAAAGAACACCCTACTAAACAATGAATGGGTCAAACAGAAAATTAGAGAAGAAATTTAAAATATATGGAAACAAATGAAGATGAAAATACAACAATCCAAATGCTTTGGGATGCAGCGAAGGCAGTCCTGAGAAGAAAATACATTGCAATCCAGGCCTATCTCAAGAAACAAGAAAAATCCCAAATACAAAATCTAACAGCACACGTAAAGGAAATAGAAGCAGAACAGCAAAGACACTCCAAACCCAGCAGAAGAAAAGAAATAATAAAGATCGGAGCAGAAATAAACAATATAGAATCTAAAAAAACTGGAGAGCAGCTCAATGAAACCAATAGTTGGTTTTTTGAAAAAAGAAACAAAATTGATAAACCTCTAGCCAGGATTTTCAAAAAGAAAAGGGAGAGGACCCAAATAGATAAAATCATGAATGAAAATGGAATTATTACAACCAATCCCTCAGAAATACAAGCAATTATCAGGGAATACTATGAAAAATTATGTGCCAAAAAACTGGACAACCTGGAAGAAATGGACAAATTCCTTAGCACCCACACACTTCCAAAACTCAAACAGGAAGAAGTAGAAAGCTTGAACAGACCCATAACCAGCAAAGAAATCGAATCAGTTATCAAAAATCTTCCAACAAATAAGAGTCCAGGACCAGATGGCTTCCCAGGGGAATTCTACCAGACATTTAAAGCAGAGATAATACCTATCCTTCTCAAGCTGTTCCAAAAAAATAGAAAGGGAAGCCAGCATTACTTTGATTCCCAAACCAGCAAGAGACCCAGCAAAAAAAGAGAACTACAGGCCAATATCCCTGATGAATATGGGTGCAAAAATTGTCAACAAGATATGAACAAATTGACTTCAACAGCATATAAAAATAATTATTCACCATGATCAAGTGGGATTCATTCCTGGGCTGCAGGGATGGTTCAACATTAGCAAATCAATCAATTTGATACATCTCATTAATAAAAGAAAAGATAAGAACCATATGATCCTGTCTTTCGATGCAGAAAAAGCATTTGACAAAATTCAGCACCTTTCTGAATAAAAACCCTTGAGAAAGTCGGGATAGACGGAACGTACTTAAACATCATAAAAGCCATTTATGAAAAGCCCACAGGTAATATCATCCTCAATGGAGAAAAACTGAGAGCTTTTTCCCTGAGATCAGGAACACGACAGGGATGCCCACTCTCACTGCTGTTGTTTAACATAGTGCTGGAAGTTCTAGCATCAGCAATCAGACAACAAAAGGAAATCAAAGGCATCAAAATTGGCAAAGATGAAGTCAAGCTTTCACTTTTTGCAGATGACATGATATTATACATGGAAAACCTGATAGACTCCACCAAAAGTCTGCTAGAACTGATATATGAATTTAGCAAAGTCGCAGGATACAAAATCAATGTACAGAAATCAGTTGCATTCTTGTACACTAATAATGAAGCAACGGAAAGGCAAATAAAGAAACTGATCCCATTCACAATTGCACCAAGAAGCATTAAATACCTAGGAATAAACCTAACAAAAGATGTAAAAGATCTGTATGCTGAAAACTATAGAAAGCTTCCAAGGAAACTTAAGAAGGTACAAAGAAATGGAAAAACATTCCATGCTCATGTATTGGAAGAATAAATATTGTTAAAATGTCAATACTACACAAAGCAATGTACACATTCAATGCAATCCCAATCAAAATTGCACCAGGATTCTTCTTGAAGCTAGAACAAGCAATCCTAAAATTTGTATGGAACCACAAAAGACCCCAAAGTAGCCAAACTAATT
The DNA here is from genome assembly GCF_024362965.1 of Panthera pardus. Classification (NCBI taxonomy): domain Eukaryota; kingdom Metazoa; phylum Chordata; class Mammalia; order Carnivora; family Felidae; genus Panthera; species Panthera pardus. Next base: position 20,352,904 of record NW_026526788.1, read on the forward strand.
TTGAAGAAGACCAAAGCAGGAAGCATCATAATCCCACACTTTAGCCTCTACTACAAAGCTGTCATCATCAAGACAGCATGGTATTGACACAATAACAGACACATAGACCAATGGAATAGAATAGAGACTCCAGATTTGGACCCACAAAACTATGGCCAACTAATCTTTGACAAAGCAGGAGAAAAGACAATGGAAAAAAGACAGTCTCTTTAACAAATGGTGTTGGGAGGACTGAACAGCAACCTGCAGAGGAATGAAACTAGACCACTTTCTTAATACCATTCACAAAAATGAACTCAAAATGGATAAAGGACCCGAATGTGAGACAGGAAACCATCAAAACCCTAGTGGGGAAGCAGGAAAAACTTCTCTGACCTCAGCCACAGCAATTTCTTACTTGACACATCTCCAAAGACAACAGAATTAAAAGCAAAAATGAACTATTGGGACCTCATCAAGATGAAAAGCTTTTGCACTGCAAAGGAAACAATCAACAAAACTAAAAGGCAACCAACAGAATGGGAAAAGATATTCGCAAATGACATATCAGACAAAGGGCTAGTATCCAAAATCTACAAAGAACTCACCAAACTCCACACCCGAAAAAAAATAATCCAGTGAAGAAATGGACAGGAAACATGAATAGACACTTCTCTAAAGAAGACATCCAGATGGCCAACAGGCACATGAAAAGATTCTCAACATAGCTCCTCATCAGGGAAATACAAATCAAAACCACACTGAGATACCACACCTCACACCAGTCAGAGTGGCTAAAATGAACAAATCAGGAGACTATAGATGCTGGCAAGGATGTGGAGAAATGGGAACCCTCTTGCACTGTTGGTGGGAATGCAAACTGGTGCAGCTGCTCTGGAAAACAGTGTGGATATTCCTCAAAAAATTAAAAATGGATGTACCCTATGACCCAGTAATAGCACTGCTAGGAATTTACCCAAGGGATACAGGAGTGCTGATGCATAGGGTCACTTGTACTCCAATGTTTATAGCAGCACTTTCAACAATAGGCAAATTATGGAAAGAGCCTAAATGTCCATCAACTGACGAATGGATAAAGAAGATGTGGTTTATATATACAACGGAACACTACTTGGCAATGAGAAAGAATGAAATCTGGCCATTTGCAGCAACGTGGATGGAAATGGAGGATATTATGCTAAGTGAAATAAGTCAGGCAGAGAAAGACAGATACCATATGTTTTCACTCATATGTTGGTCTTGAGAATCTTTACAGAAGACCATGGGTGAGGGGAAGTGGCAAAAAAAGTTACAGAGAAGGAGGGAGGCAAACCATAAGAGATTCTTAAAGACAGAATAAACTGAGGGTTGATGGGGGGTGGTAGGGGAAAGTGCGTGATGGGCATTAAGGATCTGTTGGGATGTACACTGGGTGTTGTTTGGACACCAATTTGACAATAAATTTCATATAAAAATATCCTTCAATGCCTATTGGGATAAGATCCAAAGTCTTTAGGCTCAGTTTATAAAAACTCTTCATAATTAGAATGTGGTTTATGTTTCCATCTCATCTCTTGCCACTTACCTTTTACATACATACTATATATATGTCATATATGCATACTATTTATAATTATATACACATTTATATGTATGTACTATATATGTATATGCATACTATATATATATTTATAATTTTATATACATACTTATGTATGTATGTATATGTATACTATGTTTATTTTATATATACATACTAAATGTCCAGTTACCCCAAGCGGTGATGTCTCTTACTTGTAGCTTTTTATACATGCTGTTCCTTTGACATGATATCTATCCTTCCCCTGGCTCTCATTCACCCATCCTTAAAGTTCAAAATAATTATAAAAGCAATAATAACAGTAGTAATAGTGGACTAGTAGTAATAGTTTACAAGTAATAATAATAAGAAAAATAATAGTATCAACTATATCTTTGCAGAGCTTACTATAACCAGAAACTATGCCAAAAACTTTACATACATTATATTATTCAATCTTCACCTCAAACTTATGAGGTAGTTTTATTATTCCCATTTAAAAATGAAGAAAAATGGGCCCCAAAAGTGATTTATCCAGTTATTTCTTCCTGAAAGAGTTTCTTGATCTGATCTCTCAAATATCCATTAGCGGCCCATCCTATGGACTCCCATAGCACAAATAATCACAGTTAATACACTAGATTATGACACCCATAATGCTCTGTGAAGGAGTCTTGCTTACCATCCTATTCTCAATGCCTGGCATAGTACTTGGTTCACAGTATGTGCTTAATAAGTATTTATTGAATGTATGAAAAAACTAATAAACTCAGCTCTCCTTATTAAAAAAAAAGGTAATTAGGCATCAATGTGTCTCATTCACCATTCTTTTGCCCATCTTCCCTTTGTTCTTCTATTCCTCCTAACTCAGCAAAACCCTCTGTAAGACATAAGCCAAACGCTTGTAAAAATGTTATTCTAACCATGGCTGGACACTGGTTGTCATTGTAGGTACAATGCTCCTGGCTCTTCTGCTTTCTGAATTATAATAATCTATGCAATATTACTTTCTGAACCATGGATGACAGTCATAGAGACTCACATGTATGAGCCTTCCACATGTTTCAAACTGTCTTCTATTACACCTTTGTTCTTCTATTCCTCCTAACTCAGCAAAACCCTCTGTAAGATATAAGCCAAACGCTTGTAAAAATGTTATTCTGACCATGGCTGGACACTGGTTGTCATTGTAGGTACAATGCTCCTGGCTCTTCTGCTTTCTGAATTATAATAATCTATGCAATATTACTTTCTGAGCCATGGATGACAGTCATAGAGACTCACATGTATGAGCCTTCCACATGTTTCAAACTGTCCTTTTGTCTGCCCCATGATGAATAGGACAACATGAAAACTTGAGGATTCTGCTTGCTTTGTTTCTGGAGTGGTCCTGTGTGCTGCACCCATCCTACTTGGCAGAAATGCCAGATAGATCAATGTGAGTTATAAGCTGCATACAATGAATTTCTCAGTGAAGGGAAAAAAAGCATATCAAGGTTTATCCTCGTTTAAGGTACTCTTTCTGGCTAATTTCCTTTTTCTTGTAATTGGATTGCAGCTGGATCCTTATTTTTTCAAAACCCAGTGATACCACAACTTGATAGGATATCCTCCTCATTAGTCATCAGTGCCCCCAATTAACTGTGGAGTCTGCCACAGTCAAAAGGAAAATTGGCAATCTATGATGAAAGCTAAAACTTCACTTAACAATGTTCTTGTTTAGAATTACAGGTGCAACACAAAAGGATACTCAAGTTGTATTTTCAGAATCCTTGGTTTATAAAGCATAATTTTCTTGCATATGTAGACTCATTCACTTAAGGTTCTACCATAGCATTGGTTTATATTATGAAATTGAAGCCAAAAAGGAATTTCATAAATAAAAAGGTATAGTAAATAGGAATCGCTTGATGGGTTCTGAGGCTCGAAGATGTTGATCTTGATCATGTTGTGGATCTGTTGGCTCCTTAGGAACATCCTAGCCCCACTGTTAGCATCTTTTTCCAGATAAAATCAGGCTACAGTAAGGGAAAGGCAAAAAAAATTTTTTTCAAGTGTAGTCTGAAAAGTGTGGAAGGAAGAAAGTCAGTTGCATAGCATGTTTTGATGGTCATGGACAGCAGGGCCTTCTTAGCAGCATCTGAAGTTCCATGATGCCTGAGTCTGTGGTCTATGAGAAGGGACCTAATTTTCCATCTCTCAGGGCAGTTCTGAGTACAAGACAACCTGAGAGAGCACTTTGGCAAACTGTCTAAAGTAAGAAAAACATTGCCTCTGTGATATTAAACTTCCTAACTCAAACAGGAATAAACATCCCTGAATACAGATGTGTTGCCCACAGTGTGAAATAGTGAAATGTTGGTAAACAGCTGTCTCTTGGATTTATTTGTCTTCCCTAATTTTTATCCAGATGTGTGCCAACATCAAAATCCAGCTGGAAATTCTTATTGCAATCCCTCTTCTTCTAATAACTACACTGCAGATGCTGACAGCATAGTAAAGTGATGGGAATGGCAAGCCATGGCACTAATATGCTTTAAAAACAGATGGGACACTGATCACCTCTGTTCTGCCACATGCTGCCTTGCAGGAGAGAAAAGCCTGGAATGACTGACTCCACTGAGCTTCCTCACCATAGTCAGTAGCTGTTTCAGACACATAATCTCCACCTCAAGTTTTCTGAGTTCTTGTTAAAAACACATATTCCCAGTTCCTGTCCTTAATATATGGAATCAGAAATTCTGGGCAAGGAAGCTGCATTTTAAACAAATTCCTGGTATGATTCTTATGTACTCCAAAGTTCAAAGAGTTCTAAATATATAAGAATATTACGTTTCAAGCACTGTGAAGATACACTCAATAAAGAGATAAATATTTTTTAAGTCAGAAAATAGCCCTCAAGTCACTGCCCTAACTGAAAATACCATAGGGGAGGGGAAGGAAAAAACAAAGTTAGAGAGGGAGGGAGCCAAACCATAAGAGACTCTTAAAAACTGAGAGAAATCTGAGGGTTGATAGGGGGTGGGAGGGAGGGGAGGGTGGGTGATGGGTATTGAGGAGGGCACCTTTTGGGATGAGCACTGGGTGTTGTATGGAAATCAATTTGACAATAAATTTCATATTAAAAAAATAAATTTTAAATATTAAATAAAAATATAAAATAAATTAAAAATAAAAATAATATAGCTCTCAAGTCACTGTCCTAACTGTCCTAAGGAACATAGGCTCTTCATTTTGTGGGCTCTTACTCCTAAATTCCACTTTGATATTCCCAGCCCTCACTTATATGTTTGGGTTAGCACTTACAGCCTCCTTCCTGGTTTCCTGGCTCTGCTTAGTTTTAGGAACATAAAATCTTAGAATGTTAGGGCTAGAAGGCACTTAAAAGATCATCTTTTCTGACACCCACATTCCATGAAGGTTTGGCCTTGGGGGGCTCTCACTAAATTTTCTCTTGAGAGAAGATCCTATTTTGGGAAAAATCTGTATATCCTCAATCAAACCTACATTTCTTTAATTTGTCAAATAGATAGTAGAGTTCAGTGTTGTTTCAAAGGGTACAGCTGTGGGAAGCCAGAGCCCTATCAGTTTAAAGCATTACCTTCAGAGACATGTCAAGTAAGAAGTTGCTGCAGCTAATGTCAAGAGGTTGTTACCTGTTTTCTCTTGTAGGATTTTGATGATTTCCTGTCTCACATTTAGGTCTTTCATCCATTTTGATTTATTTCTGTGTATGGTGTAAGAAAGTGGTCCAGTTTCATTCTTCTGCATGTTACTGTCCAGTTCTCCCAGCACCATTTGCTAAAGAGACTGTCTTTTTCCATGGAATACTCTTTCCTGCTTTGTCCAAAGGCAAGGGAAATAAAAGCAAAAATGAACTATTGGGATCTCATCAAGATAAAAACCTTCTGCACAGCAAAGGAAACAATCAACAAAGCTAAAAGGCAATTGATGGAATGGGAAAAAGATATTTGCAAATGACATATTGGATAAAGGGTTAGTATCAACAATCTATAAAGAACTTACTCAATTCAAAACCTGAAAAACAAATACTCCAGTGAAGAAATGGGCAGAAGACATGAATAGATACTTTTCCAAAGAAGATATCCTGATGGCAAACAGACACATTAAATGATGCTCAACATCACTCATTATCAAGGAAATACAAGTAAAAACCACAAGGAGATACCACCTCACACCAGTCAGAGTGGCTAAAATCAACAACTCAGGAGACAGTAGATGTTGGCAAGGATGTGGAGAAAAGGGAACCCTCTTCCACTGTTGGTGGGAATGCAAAATGGTACAGTCACTCTGGAAAACAGTGTGGAGGCTTCTCAAAAAATTAAAAATAGAATTCCATACAACCCAATAATTGCACTACTAGGAATTTATCCAAAGGATACAGGAGTGCTTATTTGAAGGAGGACATGCACCCCAATGTTTATAGCAGCACTATCAACAATAGCCAAGTTTTGGAAAGAGCCCAAATGTCCATCAACTGATGAATGGATAAAGAAGATGTGGCACACACACACACACACACACACACACACACACAATGGAATACTACTCAGCAATGAAAAAAATGAAATCTTTCCATTTGAAACAATATGGATGGAATTGGAGGGTATTATGCTAAGTGAAATAAGTTAGTAAGAGAAAGACAGATATCACATGATTTCACTCATACGTGGAATTTGAGAAACTTAACTGATGATCATAGGGGAAGGGAAGGAAAAATAAGATAAAAACAGAGGGGGGGGGCAAATCATAAAAGACTCCTAAATACAGAGAACAAACTGAGGGTTGATGGGGGTGGGGAGAATGGGTAAGGAGGGCGTTTTTAGGGATGAGCACTGAGTATTATATGTAAATGATGATCACAGGATTCTACTCCTGAAGCCAAGACTACACTGTATGTTAACTAACTTGAGAATACATTTTAAAAACTAATAAAAAAAGGTGTTGCCATCTGAAGCAAGTCATATGTGTGTATTGTGTTTTTTTTTCACTGTTCTTCCATTTGTGACTACTTCTCCCTGAGTGTAGGTTTTATGTATTATCAGCATCGTATTCCTGTGTACTTAACACAGGCATGCACATCATAGGCTCCTGACAACTATCTGTTTAATGATGCAAAGAAGAGAGAGGAAGGAAAGGAGGAATTTTTCTCTAAGACAAAATTTAGAACTGGTTTTGATCATGTGGACCTGAGCTACCACCAACAGTCTTGCTGTGGTTAAGATTGCTGGTGTTCATCAATATTTGTGTTCTTTTCTTCATGAGCGCAGAACCACACCTATTAGTCTTCTTTGTGGATAGATGTGCTCATATAACTGAGTTCTGGTCAAAGGATTGTGAGTTGAAGTGATAGGTACCACTTCCGGTGTTGACTCATGAAGATCTCCCACACACGTTTCTTACTATTTCCCTATCCACCAACTAAATAGAGTCAACTATAAGGCTCTAGAAGAAGGTGGGTCAGTAAGACTGAAGGCCCTTTGGTCTCTTACTACATGGAACAAAATGCCACTGGCTTTTACTGGACTGTGATGTAGGCAAGAAAGAAATTTCTGGCTGAAATTTTGTTACCTAATTTAGCCAATAAACGTGCTTGAAAACAATCATCTTATTCTCACAGTTTTTGCAACTTCTTATGATGTTTCATTAGCTAGGAATCATTTAAATCATCTGTTTATCTGAGTGTTAAGTCTCCTGTTTCCAGGGAGTCTGCACTTAACAGATCTATGGTCATCAGCCAAGGAGCCAATATCTTCCTGTCTTCCAAAGTTCAGTTGTGGGCAAATAATGCAGGAGAAAGGATCTGGACTAAACAGAGAAAGGTAATACCTTACATCAAGTTTCACTATTACCAAAGTGATCCATCATCAGAGCCAATGTCATGGGAATATGCTTTATTTAATATTTGACTTTTTCCACCTTGAAATTTTTTATACTTTTTAAACAAAAGGTCTTACCATTTCATTCTTACATTGGGGACTGCAAATTGTTTATCAATCCCTGCTTATCATACTTAAGGGAAATGAGAAATTGCTCTTTAGCCCATTTTGGACTTCTACCTCCTGGATGACTGGCCCCAACTACATAAATATGGGGTAAAGAAGTATGGGCTCAAAAACTAGACTTGGCCAGTAGTTTCCCATGTACACAACATGAACAACTCTCTAAACTCTGATCTGTTTTACTCTTTGGAAGGTGTCTGCATGGTAGAGGTGATGATATATTCCAATGCAATTACCCACCGTTCATTTATAAAAACTGGCAAGAAGTTAGGGCACTGTTTTAGAAGCTTTTTGTTTCTAACTTTGACTTGATATAACTTTTTCCCCATACTTAATTCTTGAATTATCTCCTATTCTTGTGATGCTCCTGGTTTCTGGTTCCTGGCCTAGAGACCATGCTGAATTCTCATTACTCATTAGCAACCTCTATTATCTGCCACTTCAGATGTTTCAGATTTTCCTCTATGTACCAATATACCTATTCATCTTTAGCTAGCCCCTCATAGATGTCCCATTAAATCTTCTAACCTGCCTGTCATTCAGGTTCTGGAATTTGCCTTCCAGTTCTAGTTTGACTATCAGTTGTTGGTGCAGGTTTTTTGACTCAAGTCACAACTCAACGCTGCTATCACCACCAGCGGTATGTCTCCATTTTTAAAATGGTCTTAATCAGTGGTGACTGGTCGATGTTAGCCAGATATTTGCAGGGAAGGAATATAAAAGCCTGATTAGTAGTATTTGACAACTTCTGTGGTGTAAATACTCCCACCATGACCAATTTCAAGCTATCAAAGTGATGTCACTGAACTCAGAACTAGGAAGAGAGGTATGCAATTGACTTGACAACTGCTGTGTGAGGCAGCTTCAGTACACCACTGGCTTAAAGTTTAATTTGCCTAGGGGCGCCTGGGTGGCTCAGTCGGTTAAGCGGCCGACTTCGGCTCAGGTCATGATCTCGTGCTCCGTGAGTTCGAGCCCCGCGTCGGGCTCTGTGCTGACAGCTCAGAGCCTGGAGCCTGTTTCAGATTCTGTGTCTCCCTCTCTCTCTGCCCCTCCCCTGTTCATGCTCTGTCTCTCTCTGTCTCAAAAATAAATAAATGTTAAAAAAAAATTAAAAAAAAAAGTTTAATTTGCCTCTTTCTGAAGAGCAATGGAACCACAAGTCACCCTGTTGACCAAGTCAAAACCCTCCTGTCTTCCAAAGTTCCCTTGAGGATGAACAAATCATTTTATACAAGAGAAAGTCAGGACTATCTAAAGGAATTAAACTTGATGGTGGGAGCTGTGATTGATTTGTCTCCTCATTCTTATATTAATTGCTCACTAAATCATACGGAGCTTATTTCCTTAATGGCTGACACATTCACACCAGCTTCTCCATTTCTCAAGAGACTGCCACTTTTTGGTTACCTTATTTTTTCACCTAGATTTCTTACTTGATACTTCTGTCTCCAGTCTTGTCCCCTTCTAATCCTTTCTCTATATTACTTTCTAAATACAATGGGATCATATCGTTAACCTTCAATTTATGTCATTGCCTAAAGCAAAAAGACATAACTGTTTTTTTGTGAACTGGTCAAACTTCACAGCCTCACAGCTTCCAGTAGTTGCCCTCTCATCTCTTATTCTATGCTCCAGTTAAGCTGAGTCATTTGAAGTCCCCCAGCAATGTTGTGTACTTTCTTGTTTGTTGAGTCTTTGGATATGGTACTCCTCTATCTGGAATGTCCTCTTCCTGTTTTGTTTTTCCATAGAATTCACACTCATCAATTTTCAAATGTTCATTTAGATAGTCCCTCCTCCAAAGTCTCTCTGACATTCTCCAGGATACCTTTGGTTTTGTTGTTGTTACTCTGCTTTAATAGCACCTTGCTATCCACACTAATAATAGCACATATTTATCAGGTTCTCAGTAGGAAACAGATGGCATACTTCAACTGGGCAATTTGAGGGGAGTTAATGCAACAAAGGTATAGGCAGAGTTTGGAGGAAGCAACCAGCCATAGTATAGCACCCTGGTGCTAGTAGCATCAGAAATTCGCCACCATAAGCCTGATGAAGGAAGGGGAAAAACACTTATCACAACTCAGAGACAGTACTGTATAGAGGTACTTTGTTTTACGATATCTGTGGCCTTTGGTAGAAATAGCCACAGCAACTCCACAAGGAGCCCAGGAAATACATACCAACTTCACATACCTCATGCCTTTGAATATACTGCTAATAATTCCAAATGGCAAAATCCAACAAGAAGCCAAATAACAAATTGTGAAAGATGAAATTTGTATATGTAATCCATACAAGTCAGACTCTTCTATCATAGTAGAGGGTTGAGAGTAGAGTGTGGATCCAGAAATACAAACACAAGTTACCAGCACAGCCAATGCTAGCTTATTGAACACTTAACTTTACTTGACAAATAGTATCCCCAGTTTATAAAATTACTGCACATTAATATACACAGTTATCTCCATTTTACAAGTGAGAAAACAGGCTCAGCTGGCTCTACTGGCAAACAGGAGGCAGGACAAGAATTAAAACTCAGATCTGTCTTGGTCTGAACGCTGATCTCTTTCCACTTTCTCATATTATCATTATTGTTTTAATATGGTCTCATCCACTAGACTATGGTCTACTTGAGTACAAGGTTAATTTCATTTACCTTTATGTCACCAGTGCCTTGTGCAGTGGCTTGCCCATAGTAAGCATAGTAAGTAATAGATATTTGTGAAATTGATTAGCAAAATTAACAGAATGATTTAGTGGTTAACTTATGTGAATGGGGAGTGGGTAATGAGAACATGTCAGGCAAATGTTAGTGAAATATATCTGGCACTAAAGGCAACTCTTTGTAATTGTCCTTTATAAATAATTGTCCTCCTTTTAGCATCATAGGGAAAGAGAAAGTTTATCTGGTCTTTTAACTACAATAGAGTATTACAAAAACTGACAATAAGTGGGTTCTCTGTATGCTGATCATCTTCCATCTTCCCCCTGACTTGGCTAAGAGCTGGGGGTAACAAACAATGAATCTTGCTTTTCCCAGTCCTTCCTCTATGACTTTTCTTCTGAGCTGCCATGCCCCTTTCTAATGGTTCATTTCTCTTTCTCTTTCACTTAACTTGGCTTTTATATATCTGTCCATCACTGACTCTAACTACTAGCTAGGATGGCTTGACTCTTTTTTAACTTTCAAAAGAAGCTGCTTGTTTTGAATGTGTGAAGCTAGAGAATAGGTTTTGGTAAGTCCTTAAGAACAGTTGTTTATGTTCTTTCAAAGGTTGCCAAGTAATAAATAGTTGTTTGAAAGTGAAGGGTAAAGTGGTATTTCATCACCCTGTTCTCTGCTGTTCTTGTGATGGCTCAAATCATAAAACATTGCGTTTCAACCTTCGTAGAGCGATCCCATCAGCTTGGGGTTACTGAGTGGGCAGAGACACTTGCTTCCCTACTCAGTACCCAGGGCACTACTCAATCCCTGCCCAGTTGGAACTCCGCTGGTTGAACCTTTGAAATTCTAAAGCTGATTGAAGCGTCTGAGCCAACAAAAGAGGCAAAGGGCCTTTGTACTTCAGCAAGGAAATGTTCCAGTTCTTTTGCACTTGACTAATGAAGGCTGGCCTTGAAGCCCTAGCGTCCCTGGTGCACAGAAGGGGGTTGTAGGAAATAAAGGCAACTTCACTCTCTGAGGTCATTCTTCTCTTCCCAGGGACTTTTATGGATGGCCTTCCAGTCATTGAGGGGTTTGCTACTCATTCAGATTTCATAGCTTTGGATCTGGGTGAGGGAAAAAAAGAGAGGGAGAGCTATCTTGTATATTGCTGAATTGCATCAAGTATTCCAATGTCTGGACTCTTAGGTGTGTTTTGTTTCATTTACATTAGTTCCCACCTAGCTTCACATGAGTGAAAGCCACCTGAAGACCCTTTTAGAGATTTCAGTGTGCCATCCTGAATTTAATTTGTAAGTTACAGTGCTATGAAGATGTAAATTATTTATTTTTGCTGTTATTGTTGGATCAAGTTAAAACAATAGTAAAGATTCAGATATTCATTTTAGTACCATCTAATGCCTCCAGTAAGCTGAGTGAAGAAAGTCTGCTCCTGACACAATTTTAGAAAATGTGAGATTTTTAAAAGCCCAGGACTCAAATTACAAATTGCGATCTGTTGTGATATACCTCTTGATATGGAAATTGAAGTAAATAGAATTGTAAACAGCAGGCCTGAAAGGAGTTTTAAAATTTGATCCCCAAATCTCAACTTTATAAATAAGCTATTTGGGACCTAAAGTGATTATTGGACATGAGTTAGTGTGTACGATGATAACAGTGTCCTACTTGTAATTGACTAGAAATCTCCACATTTGCAAATCCATTAAATTAATTATGGTATGGCATCTGAGCTTCCCATATAATAATGCAATGTAAAGGATGGTTCTGATACCACTTAGAAGGATCTGGCCCAAATCAGATTCCAAGTTTAGATCTAGTCCTACCTAAAATTTTCTATAATTTATTACATCTGAAGACTCAAAGGGTTATTTTTATGCAGAGAAAATTGGACTCATGTAAAAGTTATTTTCATCACTTTGTCTAATTACAAAGCTGAGCACAGAACTATGACTGTTCAAACATGTGGCAGATATAACAAAGGATGAATAGAAATGAAATACAGTCTTGACCAGCTGCCAAGGTAAGCAAAGATGTGAGAAATGACTCCCATGATTGGAGGGGAAAATATGAAAGCAATAATTTCTTTCTAGAATGTTTACACACTCTAGTTAGGTATTTTAAGGGTTTGTGTTAACTATGATATTGATTCTTCCTTAGTTTATTACATTCCTTAGAATGCAGTTTATTTCAGTAGTAATGTGTGTTTTTATTACAACTGACTTCAAGGAAATGGTCTCTCGCTGAGAAAAAGGAAGAGACAGACTTATAGGTGGGCCAGGGAAATGTAAATTTGAACAAATAGAGTCAGAGTCCCTCCATGTGATTTTTTCCCCCTTCCTTTGGGATAACACAAATCTACATTAGCACTGAGGAGACAATCATTAGCATTAAAGAGGAAATCATTAGCATTGGGGAGAGAAAGTTTAGGCAAAAAAACACTTTTGGTTAAAAGGGATAGGATAGAAAATTTAGCACAAGGAGGGAGAGCTCCTGTCAGTCAACTATTTTGAGTTTTTTAAAAAAGCAAAAAAACTCTGGTCAAGAGAAATACTTTAACTTCTTCTCAACTGTCAATTACCTCTGGGGAGATAAAATAGATTTTAGCTTATCTAGTTTCCTTCTAGTATATTGATGCTGAGAAGCAGTCTGCATGCAAGTCAGAGAAACCTGGAATTAAACCAAATCAAGTACTTTACAGCCCTGTGATCTTGAGCAAATCTCAATGTTTCTATACCTCAACTTCTACATCCAATAAATAGCGCGGGGTTGAATATTTTTAGGGTTGATACAAGGAGTAAGTGCAAAAAGATAAATGTCAATAAATAGTAGTTTTTAATTTCTGATGAACAGATTGTTGTCTGAGACTCAGCAATGTCAGGATATCTCCGTTGTCTCTGGAAGTGACTGAAAGAGAAGCTATTTTCTTATTCATTTAGTTATTCTTGCTTCCCAGGGACCAAACAACTTAGGGAAAAAAAGGTATCTTGGTTTGCCTTGGTCCAAGGTATATTACTTCCTAGAAAATTGAAGAGGTCAGGAAAAGGTTGGAGCGAGTAATTTTCAGGCTTCTGTGAGGTAGGACCTTGTGCCTGGAGTCTGGCAAATTCTCATAATTTCAGACACGGGTGTATATAAATATGTTACAATGCAAACATAAATGCCCATGTGTGTGGTGGGGAGGAGCTGAAAGCTGTCACTCAATGAGCACAGACATTATTTTGTTTTAAATTCTTATTACTAAGCATCCACTATTGTGTTCAGCACTGTTTCAGGTGCTTTATATATGCCATTCTTTGTTTAACTCTCACCATTGTCCTATGGAAAAGATACTATCCTCATTTTGCACTTGAGATAACCAGATAGAGAAGTTAACCTGGAATCATGAACAATGTCTACATTGTAAAGTGGAGGTAAGGAGTCTAATTAGTACTCTTTTCCAAAAATCTAGTTGAGAGGAATTTTTGGTCTGTGGGAATGGAGACAAGTAAATCTCTTGGAAAGATTCTGCAATGTTTTTTATTCTTGTCCCGAATGGCATATTATAAAAATCAATTAATTCAGTTAAATAGCAACTAAATATGAAAAATATGACTCTTCTGGATCATATCTTGTACTTCTTCTTTAATAAAAGTGATTTATAAATATATCAAATACACTTGAATTCAGAGATAGTATCAAACTTCTGTGCCTTTATTTTAAAGGCCTTTAGATAGTAAGATTGAGAAATCTTCCTTGTGAAGTGTTCAGTAATCCTCACTTCCAGGCCCTACTTTTGGATAGCTGACCAATAAAACTGAGCCTCTGATTAGTAAGCATTATGTTGACCCTGAAGGGATTGCTATTATTTCAATAATTTACCTCTATCATGAAACTATCAAATGAAAATAGCCAATACAATCTTGTTTTATTTAGTTGTTTCTTTTATACTGCCTCCCCTTTCCCTATAATGAACCATATATACTACACACAGCTGTAAAGAAATATCTTTAAAAATATTCTTATGAACTTCATTTTGAATAAATGCACAACTCATCTGTAACCAGAGTGAGCCAGTTACATGTTAGCAACCAAAAACATTTCTTCCACTAATGTGATGCTAAAGTCTTGAATTTCACCCTCAGAGAGGCTTCCAGCACCAAAATGCTAATTACTTTAGAGCAGGGTTTCTCAGACTTGACAGTCCAATTGACATTTTGGACCAGATAATTTGTTGTGGGGAATTGCTCTGTACATTGTAGGAATGGTTAGCAGCGTCTCTGGCCTCTACTTACTACAGAGAAGTGGCAACTACCCCATCTTTCCAACTTACGATTATCAAATGTCTACATAGTGCCAAGTGACCCCTGAGGAAACAAAATCGCCTCCAACTAGAACCAGAGATAAAACTATGTTATTCTATTTTTAGTCACAGACAATGTGATGTTACTTGTTTTTCCATATGGACAAAAATCTGTATGAAAAAACCTCAATAGACAAGTTTGTGATTATCATTATTTTTAGAAATAAATGTATCTTTGTTAAAAAGCAATATATGTTTATTGCAGGTAAAAACAGAAATAAATTAGGTCAAACTCTCAGAAAATAATATTTAAACACTTAAGAAAATTTTAATGTGTATTTATTTTTGAGAGAGAAAGAGAGAGTGTGAGTGGGTAAGGGGAAGAGAGAGAGGGAGACACAGAATCCAAAGCAGGCTTCAGGCTCTGAGCTGTCAGCACAGAGCCCAATGCGGGGCTTGAACTCAAGAACTGCAAGAACATAACCTGAGTTGAAGTCAGACACTTAACCCACTGAGCCACCCAGGTGCCTCTTAAACACTCTTATTCCCATTTTCCAGAGATACCTAGCATTATTATCTATTAATCTCGATCAAAATCTTCAAAATGAGATTATACTGTAAGTATTGCTTAGTAACTTGATTATATTTAAGTTAACAATATATGACAAATAATTATCTACCTGCAGCATAATTTTAAACAGAATAGCATTCCACTATATGTCTTTACCATTGGTGAGTCATTCATTCATTTAGTAAATAGAGTGAATCTCTATGTGTCAAGCACTGTGCTAGTTCCAGAGATAAAGCTGTGAAGAAGGTAGATGGGCAAGAAACTGCGCTCATAAAGTCGGAGAGGCTAACAAAGCAAATAAATAAAGACAGAACAGGTAATGGCCTAACACCCTTTAGGAAGAGACCTTGGCAGTCAGGTGTGAGGGGTGGATCAAGATAGATGATCTTCTACTTTTCAGTGAAGAGTAGCCAGTGCCAAAGACAAGCTGTTGTCCTACTGATCTATGCTTCCCTCCATTTATTTATCATTATATTGCTTAATAAATGATTGAAGGATTTAGATTTTTATATAAACAAACATTCCTCAGTCATCCATACTCCTGATTTGGTATCATTTCCATAACTCTTTCTCTCTCCCAATTCCCCAAGATGTGCAGACAAATATTTGATATCTTGTAGCTGTATTCTTAGGAGGTCTGAATATATGCATTGACCCTCTGACTCTAATGGAAACACTCAATAGGTAGAAATTATGATTTTAAAAAAGTAGTTGAACTTAAATCAATATAGTACTCTAAACTATAGTCTTCTTGTTTTATGTAGTTTCTTCTAAGTATGACAGCAGACCTATCTCCTGATTAGTTATCACTATGCCTGTCAGGATGGTAATTACTCTTCTTGCAAGCTGGTCCTTTCACAGGAGTCTTGGAAGAAGGAGTTCAATGGAACTTTTGCTACTCCCTCTATAAACCCACAGAACTCACAGTTGTGGGAGTGGTAAGGAAAACTTCCTTGACTGTGTTGCTAGGAGTGATGGGAAACAGGTAATCAGAGACATTTGAATTTCTACTTTTTGGACCCATGTTTTTTTTACCAATTGAAATCACAGCCCTGTATAATAGTCATTGATTTAGAGTGTATATTAGATTCTTTGAGATGGTATCCTATCTTTGTTGTGTATCGTTTCCAAGCTGGCACCTTAACAGATAGTTCTGTCACTCTTTCAGGACAGCAGCTCCAGAGTGGTATAGTATGAAACAGGACTGGTGATCCCATTGTCTCGTGCCCATTGCTGTACCTCTTTTGCTTTAAAATAAGTCCCTTGGTCTGTGTAATGTCATATAGCCAATGGATCAGTCTCTAAGTCTACAGATAGTGGTGCTGGCTGAAGATCTAAAGATGGGCAAGAAAGGTTCCTGGGTGGCTCAGTCAGTTAAACTTCTGACTCTTGGTTTTGGCTCAGGTCATGATCTCATGGTTTCGTGAGTTTGAGCCTTGCATCAGGCTCTGAACTGGCAGCATGAAGCTTGCTTGGATTCTCTCTCTCCCCCACTCACACTTGGGACTTTCTGATCCTCCCCCACTCACACTGTCTCTGTCTCTCTCAAATAAATAAACTTAAAAAAATAAAGATAAGCAAGAAAAGACAGACTCATACCAAAAATAGAAGTGAATTCTCATCAAAATGGAACTCATTTTGACTATTCAACATTGTACTGGAGGTCCTAGCCAATGCAATATGGCAAGAAAAAGAAATAAAGGCATTGAGTATGATGTTAGCTATGGTTTCATCACATATGGCCCTCATTATGTTGGGCTATGATCCCTCTAAACCCATTTTGTTGAAAGTTTTTATCGTGAATGGATGTTGAACTTTGTCAAATACTTTTACTACCATCTATTGAGATGATCATGTGATTTTTATCCTTTGTTTTGTTGATGTGATGTATCATGTTGATTAATTTGTGAATATTGAACCATCCTTGCATCTTGGAATAAATCCCACTTGAATGTGTTGAATGATACTTTTAGTGAGTTGTTGAATGCAATTTGTTAATATTTTGTTGAGAATTTTTGCATCTGTGTTCATCAGGGATATTTTCACGTAGTTTCCTTTTTTTGTAGTGTCTTTGGTTTTGGTATCAGGGTAAAGCTGATCTTGTAAAATACATTTGGAAACTTCTTTCTCTTCAATTTTCTTGGAGTAGAATGAGGGGAATAGGTATTACTTTTTTAAACATTCAGTAGAATTCATTTGTGAATCCATCTGGTTTTAGATTTTTGTTGGGAGTCTTTTGATTACAATTCAATTTTGTTACTAGTAACTGGTCTGTTCAGATTTTCTATTTCTTCCTGATTCAGTTTTGTAAAATTGTATATTTCTAGGAATTTATGCATTTTTTCCAGTTTGTCCAATTTATTGGCATAGAATTTTTTATAGTATTGTTTTATAATCCTTTGTATTGTTGGGGTGTAAGCATTCAAATTAGGATTGAAGAAATAAAACTATTTGCAGATGACATGCTTATCTATGTAGAAAATCCTAAAGAATTTACAAAACTCTTATGAGAAACAAAATGTAGTTTAGAAAGGCCATGATATATATATACAGTCTCTCAGCTAATGACACCTATATAGCATTGGGATCAAAATATATTTATAAATTAAATATGAGCAAAATATAATAAAATAACAAAGTAACACCATCATTATAATGTGACAGTTTCTTTTTCCTTTGTTTTAACATGAATAAAGACCCATTATAACATCCTACATTTTTTGGGTAAGCACGCCTATTATTACCTTGTTCTATGTGATAACTCAAATTCTTCTTCTACTCTTTCTATTTATACTATTTACATAGCCATCTGAAATCAATTTGCATTTTAATTGGCTTGAATGTTTTGTTTATTTATTAACTCTTGATGAGTAAGCACAGATAAAGTGATACAACTTACACTCCACACAATCATAATCACATCTACAAATGTACTCCATTGTATGCTACCACTAAATGATCCAGAATATGATTATATTATAATAACTAATTTTTTTAAAATTTTCATAAAAATGGACCAAAAATCACATAAGGACCTTCCATAATAATATATCCGTGGATTACACAGAGGTTTATGGATCCCAGTTTTGAGAAATGCTGGTAAATACCATTCATTTGCCAATAAACCCTATAAAGTCTGGTAGTACCCCTTGTATTGTGTCATATACATTAGGGCTAAGAACTTTTCAAGCTTTTATGGAACAAGGAGAATTCTCAATGAAGATTTATTGCTTATTTCTTAACACATATTGAGTTCTCATCTGACATTTATGTATTAAATGACACCCAAACTCCCCTTCAATGAACAAAAAGCCTTTGACCTATATGAAATTCTAAGCTTCATATCTTTATCTCTGCCATCTAGTTTAAGGAGAGGCTCAAATTAATATTCCCTGAATAGTAAACATTAAATGCATTTATGAACAACATGGAAGTATGAGGTTTATCTCATTTGATCATATCACAGCCCTAAGAAGAAGGTTATGTTTTATCTCCACAAACAGTGCTTGGAAAAACACTAAAGTCCTGAGGCTTAGGGAAGGCCAAGAATTTGCCTAACATCACCTGGCTACTAGGCAGCAGAGCTGGGGTTTAAACCAGAGTTTAAAGTTGGCTCAGTGCATCCTGGAAGCTTCATGGACATCTTTGATGACATTTGCCTCCTGAGTTCTACAGTTTGCCTTCCAACTGCTTAAGTTGCTTGGAATGCCTGTTTCATAAACATAAGTGAGGAAATCTCATCTTCCATCCATGAAGATCCACAATGAAGTAATCTCATTTCTCAATGGGGGTTTAGTAGGCTTATTTGTAGTCTGGAGTTTTGTGCTTCCTTTTTTCCTGTTTAATGATTTGATTTGGGCAGCTGTGCCATGCTACTAATGTGTTAGGAGCACTAATGTACTTATGTGAGAAGATAGACTTTATGGTAAAGAAAGAGATAATTCTGATTTTCTTTGATAATCAAAACTTACCACTTCCCCTTAAAACACCCAAAGAGAGGAACTGCTGATCCTCCATTCTCTACATTATCCCAGATGGAACTGAAGGAGATTCACAAGTCATCTGGATTTAATTAGATAGTGTACTGTGTGGATATGTTGGTGGTAGTACTACTGAGGAGAATGAGTTTTAATGGAGAGTATCTTAGATTTGGAGTCAGGTATTCTGGTTTCTCTCTTCTCACTAACCTGTCACTCTGTTTCTCTTTTAGCAAAGGAAAAAAATATGTTTCTGTTACCTCACTGGGTTTTACCATTACTTTAGAGATCAGATAATAAATTGTTTGGAAATATCTCAAAAAGCACAACCACAGCAGAATGCAAAAGAATCTTTTGTTATTATTATATAGTACTGCAGATTTTTTTGTATATATATATGAAATTTATTGTGAAATTGGTTTCCATACAACACCCAGTGCTCATCCCAACAGGTGCCCTCCTCAATACCCATCACCCACCCTCCCCGCCCTCCCACCCCCCATCAGCCTTCAGTTTGTTCTCATTTTTTATATAGTACTGCAGAATTTAAACCATGTTTTTTTTACAACTTTTTGATTATATGATTATTAACTCTCTCATTTATGATGGCTTAGATGGGATCAATGATGGGGAGCATGGTGTTTTAAAGCTCCAATTTTGAAGTAGAGTATCTTTGTATGACCTCCCTCAGCCATAGAAGCCCTCTATCATATAGTTAGTTTGCCCTTTATTTGTAAATTTCCCTTCCCCTTTCTATTTCCCTCAGGTTGCAGAAATTGAAATATTCAGGCGTGTTTGCCAGAAGTCAAAGAGTTATTAATTCCATATTGGGCTAAAGAGTCCAAAACTGTTTGAGTAAGAGAAAAATAATCTTCATTGAGCTTGTAATTAGCCAGCTGTGGCTGGGGGAACCAGCTTCTATTAGGGGAAACTTCAGCTGGATTAAATAATAGCAGTGTGCAATTCCCTGATTTTGGCCCTAGTTTGGAAAAGTAGTGACTCTGCACAGAGCTTGCTCTTATAAAGATATTCGTGGCCATCCACATTTCATGGCCAAATATTTGGAAACTTGGGTCATGGAGTGTATTCTTGAAAATATGTCAACTGTTCGTTAGGCAACTAACAGTAGGAGGAGTAAAAAGATTCTGTTATTTCCACTGATGTTGGACTCTCAGCACTAGTCTTGCTCCTTTGGGAAGTCAAAGGAAGATAAATAGATAAGAAATGAAAAACAAGCCATCAAAAAACCACCACATGAGCACTGAACCTAGAAGTATTAGGGAATTTTTTCCCCAAACCCACTGTTCCAGCAGATGTAGACTGGTTTAATAGCTGGAAAACAGATTTTCATTAGTTGTCTCCTTTTGTTTCAAACTTTAATTTTGAACTTTCTAATTTAAAGTATGATTACAAAGATATTATGTGGTCTCTGTAGAAAAATCTTATATCTATTGATAAACAAAAATGAAAAGAAGGAATCAACTTGTACAATCCATGGGATTAATCATCATTCTTGCTGAATTTACCTCACTGGATCAGTGAAGATTCAATCCGATAAGTGACGTGATAGTTGTTCAAAAGGGTCCAGTTGAATACAGAAGGGTAAGAGCTACCCCTCACTGAGAGCTTACTATATTTCAAACACTCTTCTGACCACTGTGTGAGTGGGTGTCCTCCCTACAAACCCAGATAGGTATTATTGTTCCCATTATAGAGATAGCAAATGTAAACCACAGAGATGTTTAGTAACTCACCCAGGGTCACACAACTAGTAAGAGGCAGAAGCTAAATTGAAATACAACAGACTGACTCCAGAGCTCACACTCTAAACCAGGAGTAAGCAAATTATAGCCTGAATGCCAAATGTGGCCCTGCCATTTGTTTTTGTAAATAAACTTATTTACACACAGATGTCAGTCATTATTTTATCTTATTTTATTTTTTAATGTTTATTTATTTATTTGAGAGAGAGAGAGAGAGAGAGAATGAGCAGGGGAGGGACAGAGAGAGAAGGAGAGAGAGAATCCCAAGCAGGCTCTGCACTGTCAGCACAGAGTCTGACATGGGGCTCAGTCTCACGAACCATGAGATTATGACCTAAACCCAAATTAAGAGTCGGGAGGCTCAACTGACTGAGCCACCCAAATACCCAACGTCAATCATAATTTTAAAATCCAGGGATAATCTTGTTGATTATTGGTAGGTATATCCATGCTTTTCCATTTCTTTCTTTCTTTCTTCTTTCTTTCTTTCTTTCTTTCTTTCTTTCTTTCTTTCTTTCTTTCTTTCTTTTTACTTTTTTTTGAGGGAAAGGGAAGAGATGATAATGGCTACAAGTAGAGAATTTGTTAAACTTACTTAATATTCGAACTGTTTCCAGAAAACTATCACTCAATGGATTTGTAAGAAGAAAGTGTTCTACATTAGAGGAGAACAGAATATTAGTTGATTAAACTCTTTGTATATATCTAATTAGATAAGGCTATACCCTCAGATAGATTTTGATAATGTTGTCTTTGGTAAGCACAGCTGGCTGTATTGTCATAGTTCAAGACTCAGTTAAAATACTGCTTTATGCCTTGATCCTAAGTAAAACTCTGAAAATGCTAAGTTTGAGATGCTGGTTTGGAAGTTAAGGATTGTGTGGTGTAAACATATTTTTGAAATGTAAATACCAGTTATTCTTGAAGAGAAAACAAAACAAAAACAAAATTCTAAAGGCCAGAAATTAGTTAAAGTCAAAATGAGTTTATTAAACACTGCTTCCAGAACCATAAAGTAAATATTAGGAAAGTTTACTCTCTTCAGGAACAGGGATCCTTGTTAGTATATATGTTAGTATACGTGTTTAAAGCACCATTCTTCCGGGTTATTCCGTTCTTTGGGGACTATGAGTCTTTTGTTGCTTGTGGACTATTTTACAACACTGTAAATTGTACGTTACTGATAGCAGTTCAAAAGAATTCTTGTCTATAGATATGCAAATAAATTCTGTCTAGTGGAAGTTCAAAAACTTCTCTCCTCCATAGTAGAAGCAGCCAGTTTTTGTGTCCATTTGCAAATTCATTTCAACACTGCTGATCTATAATCCTATCTGTACTTTGGACACTCTTTTGAACTGGTTATAACATTTTACCAGTTCTCTCATTTATTTAGTGAATTAAATAAAATCTTTGACATACGTTCACTTTGTATTTGTTAAAAAACTAACCTTTAACATGAGCTTAGGCTCTAGTGTGAGTCATAGATACCAATCCTATTTTGGCTATCTACCAGCTATGTAACATTAGGCAAAAGCTTAACCTCTGTTAAAAATACCTGCCTCGATGAATTGTTGTGGTGTTATGTGATATGTTACTTCTATTACAAAATGTAGATGCACTCATTTTTTTATAGGATTAGCAGAACCAGTGTATGAAATGACTACTCTGTGACAGCTATAAAGTAGACCTATTCAGTCAACATACAAGAAGTATAATGAATATGACTCTTTTTTCATGCCTCTAAAGTTTCTGCCTTAAGGCTTTTGACTCAACTACCTAAATAAATCAAAATGTTTTCTAAAGCCATGTAAATGAAACAGGATCATGCCTTTAAATTCCAGTTAAGTCATATTTAATATGCAAAGGTTAATCAGTGAGTAATCTTTGCAATCATGTTTCACAGGAAGACACCCACGATAGTCAATTCCATGCATTTTCTCTCTAAATAAGTTTTCCTTAAGTTCTTCCTCTAAGATGCAATTTTCATCTAGTGCACATTAACTATGAGTTCTTTTTTGGTGGATTAAGAACACAGGTTTTCCTCAAAAGATTGGAGATCCTTAGCCTTGACTCTAACTCAAGTCACAAATATAATTAATTCCTCCTACTATGATATAATATAATATAATATAATATAATATAATATAATATATTGAAACAAGCCCCCTTATTTTTAAAACTGTAATAGATTATTAAAAACTTGTTAAGTGATAAACAGCCAGTTGATGAAATAGAACATATCACTATATGGTATTATAGTCCATTTATGTAAACAGCTATAAATTCCAATTTGATATCCCTTTCAAAATCCTTCAGACATTATGAAGATCTCTGGATTTTAGAAGATTTATTACCAATCTTCTTAACTTCTGGAACAAAATAATTTCACCTGTCCCACCTCAACATTCTCCACTTATCTGGTCCATTCTACACTTACATACATATAAACAGTATTTTCTAAATGAGAGACATGAGAGTCTCAATAACCTCTGTCTAAAAGTAACTGTATACAATATTGCTCTTGGAGATAAATGAAATATTAGATTAGTGAAGATTTTGAGATAGTCTATAGTGAAGAAACATTTTTAACTTTGTTAAATCCAGTGTTTCCCAAATCCAAGACCTCATTTCACACTATGCTCCTCTTTGCTATCTTCCTCCATCTATATTTGCCTCCCTTCCTTCATTCCCATATATGTGCTACCACAGAGTCTATATAAATGCTTTTTCCTCGTACAACCACACTGGATCTCAACTCTAATTCACAATAGATTTCCAGTCACCAGTCAAAAGTGCATCAAGGATCAGTATTTTGTTAAAGTACCTCATGTGGTTCATGTTCAGCCAGCATTTAGAACCACTGTCCAGGGCTCTACTAAGCTCCATGGAAGCAGAGTCTGCCATTTGTTCACCATTACTGTTTACATAGTAAATAATAAAGGAAAAATCTGTCAAATAAATGGGTAAATAAATGAGTTAACATATTTGTCAAGTAAGGAATGAGTGAATGAATGCATTTGTCAAAGGGATAAATAAATAAGAAAAGCAAAAAGTGCCCCTTGGAAAACACTGCCTTAGAGAAACATTTGCTGAGCAACCATTTTGTTTGATACACATTTTTAGGTGGGGAAAGGTGGTTGAATTTTGGCACATCATGAAGAGCTCAACGCTTTTAGGGCTTCTTCCTGATGAGTAGTTCTAATTAAACTACTCAGATTTCAGCTCAAAGTCTAGGGCAGATCACGATCCTGGTCACACTCTGGGACTGAGATTTACACTCAGAGAAAAACTCAGGTGCTTTCTACAGCCACTGATGAGCTCATTTCTTCAGGGGCTTCTGAACCACATAGAGATTCATGTGATGAACACCCCATGCCCAGACTTATTTTCATTCAAAATTCTTCCTAGGCCAGCTGAAATCACACTACCACTGTGACTGCTTTCTTTGCTCATTATATCTCACCTGGCTCACTAGGTGCTCTGAACAACCATTGCCTTTATTTGTCCATCATTACAAAGCAGTGGCTCTGTGGTGTAGACTTTGGAGTCAGATTGGTTTGCAATCCTTCTTTTACCATGTTCTAGTTGTTTAACCCTGTGCAAGTTACTCAGCCTTTTCACATCTTGGTTTCTATATCTGTAAAATGAGGATAATTGAAAATGCTCCACCAGAAGGATGAAACTAGACCACTTTCTTACACCATTCACAAAAATAAACTCAAAATGGATAAAGGACCTGTATGTGAGATAGGAAACCATCAAAACCCTAGAGGAGAAAGCAGGAAAAAACCTCTCTGACCTCAGCCACAGCAATTTTTTACTTGACACATCCCCAAGGGCAAGGGAATTAAAAGCAAAAATGAACTATTGGGACCTCATGAAGATAAAAAGCTTCTGCACAGCAAAGGAAACAATCAACAAAACTAAAAGGCAACCAACGGAGTGGGAAAAGGTATTTGCAAATGTTATATCAGACAAAGGGCTAGTATCCAAAATCTGTAAAGAGCTCACCAAACTCCACACCCCCCCCCCCAAAAAAAATAATCCAGTGAAGAAATGGGCAGAAAACATGAATAGACACTTCTCTAAAGAAGACATCCAGATGGCCAACAGGCACATGAAAAGATGCTCAATGTCGCTCCTCATCAGGGAAATACAAATCAAAACCACACTCAGATGTCACCTCACGCCAGTCAGAGTGGCCAAAATGAACAAATCAGGAGACTATAGATGCTGGAGAGGATGTGGAGAAACGGGAACTCTCTTGCACTGTTGGTGGGAATGCAAATTGGTGCAGCCGCTCTGGAAAACAGTGTGGAGTTTCCTCAAAAAATTAAAAATAGACACTTCTCTAAAGAATACATCCAGATGGCCAACAGGCACATGAAAAGATGCTCAATGTCCCTCCTCATCAGGGAAATACAAATCAAAACCACACTCAGATGTCACCTCACGCCAGTCAGAGTGGCCAAAATGAACAAATCAGGAGACTATAGATGCTGGAGAGGATGTGGAGAAACGGGAACCCTCTTGCACTGTTGGTGGGAATGCAAATTGGTGCAGCTGCTCTGGAAAACAGTGTGGAGTTTCCTCAAAAAATTAAAAATAGACCTACCCTATGACCTAGCAATAGCACTGCTAGGAATTTACCCAAGGCACATAGGAGTGGTGATGGATAGGGGCACTTGTACCCCAATGTTTATAGCAGCACTCTCAACAATAGCCAAATTGTGGAAAGAGCCTAAATGTCCATCAACTGATGAATGGATAAAGAAATTGTGGTTTATAAACACAATGGGATACCGCATGGCAATAAGAAACAATGAAATATGGCCCGTTGTAGCAATGTGGATGGAACTGGAGAGCGTTATGTTAAGTGAAATAAGTCATACAGAGAAAGACAGATACCATATGTTTTCACTCTTATGTGGATCCTGAGAAACTTAACAGAAACCCATGGGGGAGGGGAAGGAAAAAAAAAGAGGTTAGAGTGGAAGAGAGCCAAAGCATAAGATACTGTTAAAAACTGAGAACAAACTGAGGTTGATGGGGGGTGGGAGGGAGGGGAGGGTGGGTGATGGGTATTGAGGAGGGCACCTTTTGGGATGAGCACTGGGTGTTGTATGGAAACCAATTTGACAGTAAATTTCATATTTAAAAAAATGCTCCAGCTTCATACAGTTGTGAGATTTAAATGAGATTATAAATTTAAAGCATTTGGCACTATTCTTGGCACATTGTCAGAATGCAATCATTAGTAACCATTACTGTTTCTCTCTTTTCCCAGTTGTGATTTTTTTATCTTGTCTACTAGGTTCGATAAGTTTATATCTTTTTTTTTTTTTTCAACGTTTTTTATTTATTTTTGGGACAGAGAGAGACAGAGCATGAACAGGGGAGGGGCAGAGAGAGAGGGAGACACAGAATCGGAAACAGGCTCCAGGCCCCGAGCCATCAGCCCAGAGCCTGATGCGGGGCTCGAACTCAACGGACCGCGAGATCGTGACCTGGCTGAAGTCGGATGCTTAACCGACTACGCCACCCAGGCGCCCCTCGATAAGTTTATATCTTAATGTGCCTTCTTGCATTATAAACTCATTGAAAGCAATGTCTTTATATTTTATGTTGCATATAGTTGGTTTTCAAAATATAATTATTGGTTATTACAGATGGATCCTTGGCAGGGAACATATTTATCTAGTATTCTAACTCTCATATCACTAAGTGGATGGAACTTCTAGTATGTCAAGAAGAGCTACCTACATCTTTATAACTGGACTCAAGGCAGAGACTCTCTGTTTGCCTCTACAGTCCTATTCCAAGAGGAATGTCTCCCACCAAAAAATAACTGTAACCAAAACTTAGGGTTTAAGTGTGTAAGATAGGTGTCATCCCCTAAGACATGCACTACCTGAAACACCTGAGATAGTTGAGGTATATCAGTGTCTTGAGAGGTCAATGAGGTGTCAGAGAACTTATTTTTTACAGGTTATCTATTTATTTTATTATTTATTTTGAGAGAGAGAGAGCATGGGGGAATGAGTGGAGGAGGGGCAGAGAGAGAGACAGAGAGAAAATCCCAAGCAAGCTCCATGCTGTGAGCACAGAGACTGACACAGGGCTTGAACCCACAAACCATGAGATCATGACCTGAGCCAAGATCAAGACTCGGACGCTTAACTGACTGAGCCACCCAGGTGCCCTGAGGTGTTAGAGAACTTTAAGATTATCAGACAATCAACAATTGTGAGAAGAGATTCAACTTCTGTATCTTCTAAGTCAATATGAAAACACCCAGATTCTCTCCTCTCACCATTCACCATGTTTCTTTCTCCACTCAATTTTACAGAAGAACTTCTCCTAAAAAAGGCATGCAGCAGTGGCAGACTAGAATCACATGAGGGACATTTAGGGGGGAAAAAAGCCCAGATTTTAACCAAGACCAGTTAAATTTGAATTTTTAGAATTGGGTTTAGACATTATTATTTTACAAAATATTCCCAGGTGAATGTTATGTGCAGGTAGGTTTGGCAACCACTAACTAAGAGATGCTCCTCTGAATAGGATCAACAGGGAGTGAACAAATTGTCAGAGCACAATAT
The DNA here is from genome assembly GCF_024362965.1 of Panthera pardus. Lineage (NCBI taxonomy): Eukaryota > Metazoa > Chordata > Mammalia > Carnivora > Felidae > Panthera > Panthera pardus. The sequence continues at coordinate 20,380,351 of NW_026526788.1, forward strand.
TGTGCTAAGTACCACAGAGGATGCAAAAAACCAACCAAAACGTGTCTCTGTCCTAAAGGAACTTTTAGCTATTCATGGGAGAAAATTTCCACCCAGAAAATGATAAAGAGCCAAAGCCTACAAGTGGTGGGTGTATGAGGGAGTCAGAAACTAAATGGTGGAAAAGAAAAAAGAAGTGCCTGAGTGGCTCAGTCAGTTGAGCCTCGACTCTCCATTTCATCTCAGGTCATAATCACAGGGTCATGGGAAGAAGGCCCATGTCAGGTTCCACACTGAGCATGGAACCTGCTTAAGATTCTCGCTGTCTCCATCTGCTTCTCTCCTCCACTTGTGTGCTCTCTCTCTCACTGTCTCAAGTTAAAAAAAGAAAGAAAGAAAGACTAAAAGGGGAAGGAAAATTTAGAGGTGAGAAGTAAATGAAAGTAGGAATGGCCAAAGTTTTCATGGCAAAGGAGGGAGGTAACTAAAGATTTAGAAGGATATGAAATTAATAAAGGCCATCCTTTATTTTTTCACATCAACTTTGGGACATGTTTTCAGGAGTGTAAGGGGCTACTTGAAACATTCCTATGTTTGCAGCCTAAATTTTCAAGACACCACAAAACCTTTGTAGATACAATTTATTATTTCTGTAAAGTTCCAAATCTCAGAACAGTTCTTGAAGAGAATTCTATTGTTATTTTCAGCTACAAAACTGACACCTCACAGAGGTAAGTGATGGCTTTAAGGAAGTGTAGTACATCTGCAGGCACATATTAGACTTGAGGGAACAAGTAGGTAAGCTCTGAGGAGTTCATATTCAAGCCACTTGTCAATGTTTTTCAGAAAATTCAGTGCTCCTTTTGCCTTTTGTGTCTCTTTTTTAGGTCACACAGGAAGAACAAACTTCCTCATAAATAGTTGGGCAAAGCTCTAATGGCCTGATCCTTGTCTAGTGGCCTATAGCCTCCTTCTTTGCATGTGGCATTCAAATTAGTCCTTGACTACTTCTGTGCTCCTCTCTGTGAGAAATAGTAATGTCATTTTCACTCATTTCAACATAGTTTCTTTGCTATTGGACCTGAGTTTTATACAGGGGGAAATAAAGCAATGAAATTAATGCACATTTTGTCTCCTTTAAAGAGTATCTTCTTTGCACACGGAGTTTGCAGTATCTAGATTTTCATTTCTGAGAATCACACCTTTGTGACACTTTAGTCAAAAGAAACTCATTAACTTTTCCTAATAGAAAAGCTAGTGGCATCACATGCTTATTTGAAGCTGAAGTTTTATTCTAGCAGAGGACACTGCACACTGCATACTAGTTGGTTTAAGATCCTCTTTTGGGGGGGATCTGACTGAACACTGACCCCAATTACTGGCAATTTTTTTGTGCTTCTGTGCTGCTGCTTCAGAACAAAAACTAATAACCCAACCCTACAAAGAAGCTGTATAGGCTTCCAAGTGATTCTGTAACTCATTTCTCCTTTTCTCATGGTCATTGAATTCATTTTTCCTTGTTGCTTCCACATGGTGCTCAGTTATAGTGAACTTCCAGAATCAGATGACAATCAGTTATTCGAGAAAGTATAGAACTTGAGGGAAAAATAAAAAAAAATTAAGCCTTCCCCATTGATATATCCCAGCCTTTGACTTTCTCACATGTAGAGCCTGTCAGTGTTTTTAGGTTCCTCTATCAGGTAGTTTTGATTTTACCTTTTGTGAGAACATACAAGTTACTACTATTAACAGTAATGTGTAAATTGGTTTAATTTTCTAAATTTTCTAAATAGAAATCGAAAATGGGGGTTATCTCTAAAATAAATGTAGTAATTGTTTTTCAGGGACTCTTTGGAGTTGATCTTATTTTTTGTTGTTGATTCGAATTTTTATTTAAATTCTAGTTAGTTAACATATAGTATAATATATGTTTCAGGAATAGAATTTATGATTCATCACTTACATAACACCCAGTACCCATCATAATAAGTGCCTTCCTTAATACCCATCATTCATTTAGCCCACCCTCCACCCATATCCTCCTCCACCAACCCTCAGTTTGGTCTCTACTATTAGGAGTTTCTTAAGGTTTGCTTCCCCCCCCCTCTTTTTTTCCTTCCTACATGTTCATCTGTTTTGTTTCTTAAATTCCACATATGAATGAAATAATATGGTATTTGTCTTTCTCTGACTGACTTATTTTGCTTTGCATGATACACTCTAGCTCCATCCATGCCATTGCAATTGACAAGATTTCATTCTTTTTGATGGCTGTATAATATTCCATTGCATATGTATACCACATCATTATCCACCCATCAGTTGAAGCAAGGGAAACAAAAGCAAAAATGAACTATTGGGACTTCATCAAGATAAAAAGCTTCTGCACAGCAAAGGAAACAACAAACAAAACTAAAAGTCAGCCTATGAAATTAGAAAAGATATTTGAAAATGACATATCTGATAAAGGGTGAGTATCCAAAATCTATAAAGAACTTATCAAACTCAACACCCAAAAAACAAATAACCCAGTTGACAAATAGGGTTGATTTTAAAATATGGCCATTAAAAATGAGTTAGCTTCCACCAAAGGAAAAAAGTATGGCAAAAAAACAAAAAAGAAAAAAGGAAAAAAAGAAAAAGAAAAAAAAAAGCCATTTGTTATAATATCCAACACAGGGGAATGGCAAAGGATAAGAGCTGTGCAGTTTCCCTTCTAGGGAACCAGTTCAAACCAAAATAGGAGGCCCAAACTGATGCTAGGAGAAAAGTCTCTAGAAAAAAAAACAATGGAAACGAGGAATTATATGACAGGTTATATTTGTGAGCAATTCTGAAATGTTGGCTGCCAGAGGTTGTAGAAAGACTTAAGTGTAAATACAGAGAAAACCAAGTGAATTATTTAAAAAGATGTGATGAATAACTCTAGGAAAAATAAAAATCATGTTCAGGGAAGGAAGTCAAATTATGTACATGACTTGGCCCAGTAGTGAATTATATTTACATAGTGAAATCAAGTTAATCTTTAAAAACTGGAGGTAAATACTAGAATAAACAGGTATTTGTAAGTAGTTGCCTTTAGAGAGCAGGGTTAATGTTGTTGGTCATATTGGAGCAGTTATCTTTTTTAGTATAAGCTACTTAGCACTATTTGACTTTTAAAACTTTGTACTATATGGTTTTCATGAAAAATTAAACATTTAAAAATGTAATTTGTATTTCTAACCCTCTCTAGCAAAAGTGCAAGCGTGGCATCTTTTCCCCAATGTTCTGTGGAGCATTGATAAGAGGGGTTAGCTTTGTAAGCATATTATGGATTAGGAAGATTTAAGTGGGTGTGGTAGGCTGAAGGAAGAGCCTTAGGACTGAAGTTCTGTCTAGAAGGGCTTTGGTCAAATGTTGTTAATAACTTCTGTTGCCCTTGATCCAGCTTTGATAAATAAGGAAAGAGACTTTTATGAACTTCAGAGGAAGCATTGGGATTCTTAGCTTCTGTTTAACCATTATTGGCTATTGGGCCAAACGCAATTCTCACTTTCCTCTGGGTTGCCTGGGTGTACATAGGGCCTGTGCTTAAATCCTGGATGTTTCAGAGCATCCTGTTGGATCTAAAGTGTTTAGATGAATGCAAATACAAGAGGTTGAGGAACCAGAGCACATGTTGAAAAAATGGATAAGGATTTACCTTGAATTCTTGACTATAAGGAGAAATGTTTTATTCCTTCCTATTTATTTTAAAAGTAGTTTTTCTGAGTTTGAAAAATAGCACACAAGGCAGGCTGGTAAGTTTGGATTAATGATCACATTTTTTTTACTTTAATAAGTTTCAAAATCTTGCATCAGCTGGCTTTTATAGCATGACTAATTATATGGATGCATCAATATTCTGTCATGCCTTAGTCATTCAAACATAGCAAAAAATGTTTCTGAGATTGGCAACTGGTCATTTGAGTTGAGGTATGTGAGTTTTTATGATCTTAAATATGTGGAGTTGTTTACACACAGCTTAAGAATTAAGGGAGAGACACACTGCAGTTTAGACTCAGATTAAGAAAAAAATGTTATGTGTTTGGGGAAAGAAACTAACATTATTTAAGTATCTACTGTGTACCAGGCACTGTCCATACATTATTTCATTAAGCCCCACAAAAACCGGCATTATTCTTATTTCACAGTTGAGATACACAGTGGCGATATGACTTCTCCAAGGACTTCTGGCTAGTGAATTGCAGAACTGAAATTTTAAACAAAGTTTTACTGGCAACAGAAAAGGAGAGAAGTTGAGCAATTTTTATCAATACAAATCTGCTTGCAGCAAAATCATTTGTAAAACTTTTTAAGAAGTGGAAATTGTGGCTCTTCACTCCTGACCTAATAAATCAGAAGTTTGAGAAGTGCCAGAGAATGCTTTATGACTTTTTATGTACCCTCAAATTTGAGAACCATTGCTATGTCATAATTATAATTATGCTCCAATTATTTTCTAGGATACAATGTGTTATCTTATAATTAAATTCCTTCGAAGATTAGCCTTATTTTATTGCCTACTATTTCTCAATCCCTGTGGATATGGTCAGAATTTCTGAAAACTCTATATGTAGAAAATGTCAGAAGATTAAATTTTATTTATTTATTAATTTTATTAAAATTTGTAATGTTTATTTTTGAGAGAGAGAAAGAGAGAGAGAGAGAGAGAGAGGGAATAAGCAGGGGAGGGACAAAGAGAGACAGAGACACAGAATCTGAAGCAGGCTCCAGGCTCTGAGCTGTCAGCCCAGAGTCCAAAGTGGGGCTCAAACTCATGAGCTGTGAGATCATGAGCTGAAGTCAGAGGTTTAACTGACTGAGCCACCCATGCTTCCCAGAAGTTAAATTTTAGACTAAAATTGGGCCACAAAGAATAAGCTTTTTCTCCATAGACTAAGTTTGTGAAGTAGTCATACAAAAAGATGGTGCAGTAGAAAAAACAAGAGCTGATAAATTTTCTATGTGTGCGTTCATGGCAAGAACCATGACCATGGTACATCTGTTGCTTAATGACTGATCCTAGTTTTCACTGATGCATGCATAGATTTCTGCCCCTCCACCCACTCTAATGGATGGATGACTGTGTGCTAGTCCTTTTTTCCCTTTCTCTTTCTTTCTTTTGGCAGTCTTTATGCATAGATTGTGTCTTGAATAGGCCAGAAGTTTAGAAAACTGAATGAATGTTCCCCAAATCCTTGGAAAGATTGTTACCAGAAATTTAATAAAAAGATTAAAATGTAGACAGAAATTAAGTGCAGTACAAAATCAAGAAAACATAGGAAAGGGGAAAATGGGAGAGTTTGTGTTGGCCCATTTATTTCATAAACCCTAATAAATGGGTCAGGTCCTAAATATAACAGAGCAGTTATGACAGGGTGAGAGATGAAGGCTGTTTCTTCCTACTGTGTCCCTTTCCAAGATGGAAACTTGTGAATGTAGGAAGGTGAGAGATATACATATTGGCACCAGGAGTGTGTTTTTATTTTATAATAATTCAGTGTATTTTAAAATCAGAATATATAAAGTTATCAGTTCAATCTGGATTATCCACTGTGAGTTCAACAAATATATATTGGATGGGCTTTATGTTAAACTCCCCTGAGTTTTGAAATACTGAACTCCTACCCAGAGAGTCAAGGAGGCACAAGTTCCAGTCTCAGTTAGCCATGTGACTTCAAGCTGGTCACTCATTTTCTCTGACCCTCAATCTCTTTTTCTGTGAAAGAATGAGTCCGTGTCTGCATTTACAATTGTGCCACAGGAGAGTCTGAAATTTTTCTTTGGTGAATTAAAAGATTTTAAGTGAGGTTATTACAAGTTTGTTTAAACTGATGAAAATTACAATTGTACAGAAAGATACTTAATGCCAACATGACAGCCATTAACTTTGGATAATATATTCAGTTAATATAATTAAGGTCCCTAGTCAGCATTTGCCTGTTTCTGAGACAGTTATCAAGTTAGTTATTCTGCTGATAAAATAAAATGCTAGTGTTTAAGGTGCAAAGTGGAGAGGAGAAAGTGGTAAACATTTGCATTCTGATCACCCTCAGGTGATATCTTCTGTGTATACTTCGAATTCCACTTATTTTTGAACAGCTTTATTGAGGTATAATTGAGGTACAGTAAACTGAACATTTTTAAAGTATGTCATCTTATAAATTTTGACATATGTCCACATGTTCAATATGATGTATGAATTCATCACCACAATAAAGATACTGTATGTGCATAGCACTAATAAAAGACATCCTGTGCCCCTTTGTCATCTCTTCTTTCTACCTCTGCCCACAACACTCCTTTCTGCTCTTTCTCCTGGCAACCAGTGATCTTCTTTCTGTCATTATACATTAGTTTGCAATTCCTAGAATTTCCTAGAATATATAAAATTCTATACATACATATATAGTATGCATTCTGTTTAGTCTAGTTTCTTTCAAGCTGAGCCATCCTATTGAGATTCATCTACGTTGTTGCATGCATCAATAATTCATTCCTGGGGCACCTGGGTGGCTCAATTGGTTGGACGTCCAACTTTGGCTCAGGTCATGATCTCACAGTTCATGGGTTCAAGCCCCGTGTCAGACTCTGTGCTAACAGTGCTGAGCCTGGAGCCTGCTTTGGATTCTGTGTCTCCCTCTCTTGCCCTCCCTTGTTCATGCTCTGTCTCTCTGTCCCTCTATCTCTCTGTCTCTCTCTCTCTCAAGAAGTAAAGAAACACTAAAAAAATTTTTTAAGAATTTTTCCTTTTATTTTTTTTAAGATTTTATTTTTAAGCAATCTCTATGATCATGTGGGGCTTAAACTTACAACTCTGAAATCAAGAGTTGCATGCTCTACTGACTGAGCCAGCCAGGCACTCTAGTTCATTCCTTTTGTTGTTAAAAGAATATTCCATTGTATGGATATATTTTGTTTACCCATTCACCCATTCACCCATTGATGGTCATTTGAGTTGATTTCATTTTGAAGATGCTACAAATACAGCTGTTATGGACATCCATATACAATTCTTAAATTTTTTTTTTTTTCAACGTTTTTTATTTATTTTTGGGACAGAGAGAGACAGAGCATGAACGGGGGAGGGGCAGAGAGAGAGAGGGAGACACAGAATCGGAAACAGGCTCCAGGCTCCGAGCCATCAGCCCAGAGCCTGACGCGGGGCTCGAACTCACGGGCCGCGAGATCGTGACCTGGCTGAAGTCGGACGCTTAACCGACTGCGCCACCCAGGCGCCCCCCATATACAATTCTTTACATGGACATATATGCTTTTATTTCTCTTGGGTAAATAAATACCAAGGAGTAAAATGGCTGGGCAATATGGCAAGTGTATATTTAACTTTTTAAAGAACTTCCAAACTGCTTTGCAAAGGGGTTATTCCATTTAACGTTTCCACCAGCAGTGTGTGATCCCTTTATCATTATGAAAAGATGATGCTAGCATGGTGTATTATAATGTTAGCATGGCATATGTTTTTGAATAGTTTTATTTTTAAATTATTTGTGCCTTTATGTTTGAAGTACGTTTTTTTGTAGGGATCTTATACTTGGTCCTTAACTTTTTATTTAATATGATAGTCTTTGCCTTTTGATTTGGTTCTTTAGATTATTTACACATTATATGATTACTAATATGGAAAGATTTAAATCAACCTCCTATTTGATTTCTCTTTGTCCTATATGACCTTTGTTCCCCCCTTTCCTGCTTTCTATTATGTTATTTTAGGATTTAAAGTATACATCTTTAACTTATCACAGTCTACCTTAAAGTGTAACATATCATTTCAAGTGATATTGTAAGGTCGTTATAACAGCTTACTTCCATTTTTACCCTCTTGATCTTTGTGCTATTACTGTCATACAATTTACTTCTACCTATAAACCCCACAGCTGATTGTTATTATTTTTACTTACATAATTATCTTTTAAAGATATTTAAATAATAAAGGAACACCTGAGTGGCTCAGTCGGTTGAGGCTCAGGTCATGACTTTATGGTTTCCTGAGTTCGAGCCCTGCATGGGGCTGTCTGCTGTCAGCGCTAGTCAACTTCGGATCCTCTGTCCCCCTCTCTCTGCACATCCCTCCCTCACTCTCTCTCAAAAATAAATAAACATTAAAAAATAAAGATATTTAAATAATAAAAGCAAATCTTTATTGCCTTTGGGTAGGTTCAAATTTCCAACCAGTATCATTTTCCTTTTACCTCAAAAAAATCTTTTTTTGAAGTTTTTAATGGACTTTTTTTTTTTTGAGACAGAGAGAGAGAGAGAGAGAGAGAGAGGTGGGGAGAGGCAGAGAGAGAGGGAGACACAGAATCTGAAGCAGACTCCAGGCTCTGAGCTGTTATCACAGAGCCCGACACAGGGCTTGAACCCAGGAACCATGAGATCATGACCTGAGCTGAAATCTGATGCTTAACTGACTGAGCCACCCAGGCACCCCTACCTGAAAAAAAATCTTAAAACATTTCTTGTAGGACAAGACTACTGCTAATAAATTCTTTCAGCTTTTGAATGTCAGAAAAGCCTTTATGTCACTTTTTTTTTTTTTTGGAAAGATATTTTTACTGTGTGTAGAATTCTAGATGGACAGAGATTTTTGGTTTAATAACTTAAAAAATGTTGAAAGTGTTTCCATTTGCATTGTTTTTGACAAGAAATCTATTGTTGTCCTTATCTTTGTTCCTCTGTGTGTAATTCAACATTTTACTCTGGCTTCTTATAAATTTTTTTTTTATCATCCCTCATTTGGGGCAAGTGGTTATGGTGTGCCTTGGTGTAGTATTCTCTATGTTTTTTATTCTTGAGTTTTTGAGCTTCATGAAACTTTAGTTTTCATAAATTTGAAAAATTTTTAGCCCCATTTCTTCAACTATCTTTTTCTGGTTCCCACCTTTCTTCTTTTTTTTAAATTTTTTTTAACATTTATTCATTTTTGAGAGTGAGAGAGACAGAGCATGAGCCGGGGAGGGGCAGAGAGAGAAGGAGACACAGAATCCGAAGCAGTCTCCAGGCTCTGAGCTGTCAGCGCAGGGCCCAACGCGGGGTTTGAACTCATGGACTGTGAGATCATGACCTGAGCTGAAGTCAGACGCTTAACCGACTGAGCCACCCAGGTGCCCCTGGTTCCCACCTTTCTTAAGGAACTCCAATTATACATACATTAAGTCACTTGAAGTTGTACCACAGTTTACCAACTTTTATGTCCTTTTTATTTTTTAACATTTTTTCTCTGTTTCATTTTCTTTTTGTTTCTTTCTCTTTTTTCAATTCCAGTGTATTTACCACACAATGTTATATTCGTTTCAGGGGTACAATATAGTGATTCAACAATTCTGTATATTATTTGATGCACATCAAGATAAATGTACTCTTAATCTCCTTCACCTATTTCACCATCCCCCAACCCCTCTCCTCTATTAACCATTTATTTGTTCTTTATAGTTAAGAGTCTGTTTTTTGGTTTGTCTATTTTTTCCCCTTTGTTTGTTTTGTTTCTTAACTTCCACATATGAATGAAATCATATAGTATTTGTCTTTCTCTGCCTGGCTTATTTCACTTAGAATTATATTTCCAGATCCATCCATGTTGTTGCAAATGGTAAGATTGCATTCTTTTATATGGCTGAATAATATTCCATCATATTACATATTACATATATATATATATAGTATATATATATATATACTATATATATATATACTATATATATATATATAGTATATATATATATTATATATATATATACACAGAGAGAGAGAGAGAGAGAGAGACTTGGGTTGCTTCTGTAATTTGGTTATTGTAAATAATGCTGCAATAAGCATGAGGGTGCATGTATCCCTCTGAATTAGTGTTTTTGTATTCTTTGGATGAATACCTAGTAGTGGATCGTAGGGTAGTTCTACTTTTAATTTTTTGAGGAACCTCCATACTGCTTTCCAGAGTGGCTGCACCAGTTTGCATTACCACCATTAATACAAGAGGTTCTTTTTTCTCCATATCCTCATCAACAGTTGTTCTTGAGTTTTTGATTTTACGGGTATGAATTGATAGCTCATTGTGGTTTTGATTTGCATTTCCCTGGTGATGAGTGATTTTGAGCATGTTTTTATGTGTCTTTGGCCATCTGGATATCCTCTTTGGAGAAATGTTTATGTCTTCTGCCCACTTTTAATTGGATTATTTGCTTTTTGGGTGTTGAGTTCTTTATATATTTTGGATACTAACCCTTTATTGGATATGTCATTTGCAAATGTCTTCTCCCATTCCATAGGTTGCCTTTTCATTTTGGTATTTGTTTCTTTGCTATGCAGAAGCTTTTTTATTTTGATGTAGTCCTAATAGTTTATTTTTGCTTTTGTTTCTCTTACCTCAGAAGACATATCTAGAAAGATGTTATGGCCAATGTCAGAGAAATTATTGCCTGTGCTCGCTTCAAGGATTTTTCTGGTTTCAGGTCTCACATTTAGGTCCTTAATCCATTTTGAATTTATTTTTGTGTATGGTGTAACAAAGTTGTCCATACGCCTTCTCTTACACATAGCTGACCGGTTTTCCCAGCACGATTTATTGAACAAACTGTCTTTTTCCATTGGATATTCTTTCCTCCTTTACGGAAGGTTAATTGACCATGGAATTGTGGGTTTATTGTTGGAATTTCTATTCTCTTCTATTGAGCCATGTGTCTATATTTCTGCCATTACTGTACTGTTTTGATTACTACATCTTTGTAATATAACTTGAAGTCTGGAATTGTGATACGTCCAGTTTTGTTTTTCTTTTTCAAGATTGCTTTGGCTATTCAGGGTCTTTTGTGGTTCCATACAGATTTTAGGATTGTTTTAGTTCTCTGAAAAATGTTGTTGGTATTTTGATAGGGATTGCATCGTATGTGTAGATTGCTTTGGGTAGCATAGACATTTTAACAATATTTGTTCTTCCAATCCATGAGCATGGAATGTCTTTCCTTTCTTTGTGTTGTCTTCAATTTCTTTCATCAGTATTTATAGTTTCCAGAGTACTGGTCTTTCACCTGTTTGGTTAAGTTTATTCCTAGGTATTTTATTCTTTTTTGTGCGATTGTAAATGGAATTGTTTTCTTAATTTCTCTTTCTGCTGCTTCATTATTAATGTATAGAAATGAAACATTTTTCTGTACATTTTGATTTTGTATCCTGTGATCTTACTAAATTACTTCTAGTAGTTTTTTGGTGGAGTGTTTGTGTTTCTATATATAATATCATGCCATCTGCAAATAGTGAAAATTTTACTTTTTTCCTTACCAATTTGGATGCCTTTTATTCCTTCCTCTTGTCTGAATGCTGTGGCTAGAACTTCCAGTACTATGTTGAATAAAAGTGGTGAGAATAAAAATCCTTTTCTTATTCCTGACCTTACAGGAAAAAATCTCAACTGTTTCTCATTGAGTATGATGTTCACTGTGGGTTTTTCATAGAAGGACTTGAGGACTTTTATCACAAATGAGTGTTGTACTTGGCCAAGTGTTTTTTCTGTATCTATTGAAATAATTATATCGTTTTCATCCTTTTTATTATTGATGTGATATATTACATTGATTGAATTGGGAATATTGAACCACTCTTGCATCCTGGAAATAAATCCCATTTGATTGTGGTAAATGATATTTTTACTGTACTGTTGGATTTGGTTTGAGAGTATTTTGTTGAGTATTTTTGCATTTACGTTCATCAGATATAACAGCCTGTAGTTCTCCTTTTTTGTGGTGTCTTTATGTGGTTTTGGTATCAAGGTGATATTGGCCTTATAGAATGAATTTGTATGTTTTCCTTCCTTTTCTATTTTTTTGTAATAGTTTGAGAAGAACAGGTGTTAAGTCTTGTTTAAATGTTTGGTAGAATTCCCCTGTGAAGCCATTGGGCCCTGGGCTTTTGTTTTTTGGGAATTTTTTTGATTATTGATTCAATTTCGTTGCTGGTAATTGGTCTATTCAAATTTCCTATTTCCTCCTGTTTCAGTTTTTGTAGTTTATATGTTTGTAGGAATTAATTTCTTCTACATTGTCCAATTTGTTAGCATTTAAATTTTCATGTTATATTACAATCCTTTGTGTCAGTTGTTATTTCTCTTCTTTCATTTCTGATTTTGTTTATTGGAGTGTGCTTTCTCTCTCTCTCTCTCTTTCTCTCTCTCTCTCTCTCTCTCTCTGTGTGTGTGTGTGTGTGTGTGTGTGTGTGTGTCATGAGTCTGCCTAGAGGTTTTGTTGATCATTTACAAAAATCAGCTCCTGGTTTTATTGATCCTTTCTATTGTTTGTTTAAATTTCTTTACCATTTATTTCTGCTCTAATCTTTATTATTTCCTACTTCTGCTGTATTTGAGTTTTGCTTTTTCTTCTTTTTCTAGCTCCTGTAGATGTAAGGTTAGTTTGTTTATATGAGATTTTTCTTGCTTCTTGATGTAGGCCTCTACTGCTATAAACTTCCCTCTAAAAACTGTTTTTGTTGCATCTTAGAGATTTCAGACCATTATGTTTTCATTTTTGTTTGTCTCCATGAGTTTTTGACTTCCCCATTGATTCCTTGGTTGACCCATTAATTGTTTAGTGGAATCTTATTTAACCTCCACATATTTATGTTCTTTCTATGTTTTTTCTTGTGGTTGACTTCTAGTTTCATTGTGCAGCTGGTCAGGAAAAATACATGGTATAACTGCAATTTTTTGAAATTGTTAAGACATGTTTTGTGACCTAATATTTGATCTATTCTGGAGAATGTTCCAAACACACTTGAAAAGTTGTGTATTCTCTGTTTTGATGGAGTATTCTGAATATATCTATTAAGTCCAAGTGGTCCAGTGTGTCATTCAAGCCACTGTTTCCTTGTTGATTTTCTGTTTAGATAATCTGTTCATTGATGTAAGTGTGGTGTTAAAGTGTCCTACTATTATTTTATTACTGCCGAATAGTTTCTTTATGTTTGTTATTAAGTGTTTTTATGTATTTGGGTGCAGCCATGTTAGGTGCATAAATACTTACAGTTGTTATATCTCCTTGTTGGATTGTCCCCTTAATGATTATATAGTGTCCTTCTTTGTGTTTTGTTACAGTCTTTGTTTTCTGTTTTAATTATTGCTACCCCAACTTTTTTTGACATCTATTTGCATAATACATGTGTCTCCCCTCTTCTCACTTCCAATCTGCAAGTGTCTTAAGGTCTGAAGTGAATCTCCTGTAGGTGGCATATAGATGGGTCCTATTTTTTTAAAATATATTCTATCACTTATATCTTTTGATTGGAGCATTTAGATCATTTACATTCAAAGTAATATTGATAGGTATGTATATATTATCATTTTGTTATTTGTTTTGTGTTTGTTTTCTCTTATCTCTCCATAATTTGGCTTTTTTTTAGTCATAGATTCCTTTCTCTTTATTTTTTGCATATCTATTGCTGGTTTTTGATTTTTGGTTACCATAAGGTTTGTATATGACATCTTCTGCATATAGCAGTCTATAGTAAGTTGATAGTCACTTAGTTTCAATGAATTCTGCTAGTCTTCTGGGGGAGGGGAGCTTTAGCACTGGGACTGAGGCATGCCCAATTGGAGGGGGCAGGGCATAGTGTAAACAAGTTAGGTAGTGAATGGTGGCACCTGTGCTGGTTCCCACAAATTGCTCTGTGATAATTCTCCTTTGTTTCTGGAGAAATCTTCCAGCAAACTCTGAGATTAGTAACTTTCCTCCTGTTTGCCCAAGGAATTTTCCAAACTATTGCTTCTATGCTGTATCTCCTCAGGCTATTTGTTGTACTGTCTCTTTAAGGGTGGGAATTCAGTTTCTTATAGCCCTCCTGGCTCTCCCAAAACCAAGCCTCTTGATTTTTAAAGTTACAGGCTGGCTGATTATAAGAACACATGAAATTCACCCCGTTTTTCAAAGCCAAATGTTACAGGGATTGATTTTCCCTCTGCAGGGTCCCCTGTGTGAAATCTCTTTCTCTTCACCCCTCCACATCCACAGCTCCCTCCCTTCAGTGGCCAGACCCATTGGGTTTACCTACCCACCACATCTCTTCCCTTCTTACCCTCTTCAATGTGGCCTCTTCTCTACATTTATTGTAGAGTTTGTTCTGCTTGTCCTTAGGTCATTTTGTGGGCTATTTACACTGCTCTGTGCGTTATCTAGTTGTATCCATGGGATGAGGTGGGTTTAGGGTCCTCCTCCACTACCATCTTCCCAGAAGTCTCTGTGTTTCATTTTGGATAGTATCAATTGCTGTCTTCGAGTTCACTAACTTTGACAATGTTTCATCTGCCGTTAATCCCATTAATATCTTTTTCATGTAAGTTTAATTTCCAGGGTTTATTTTCTGGGTCTCTGGAAGTTTATATGGGTCTCTTTGTTTTGTATCTATATCTTTGTATTTAGCATGTTCAACTTTTACCTTTAGCATTTTGAACATAAAAATACAGTATAATAATTTTCCAATGCTTTGGTCAGCTAATTTTAACATCTCTGTCAGTTCTGATCAGTTTTGGCTGATTGATTTTTCTCTTCATTATAGGTGGCATTTTCCAGATTGTTTGCCTGCCTGGAAATTTTTGATTAGATGCAAGGTATTGTATATTTTACCTTGTTGAGTGCTGGATATTTTTGTATTTCTATAACTATTCTTAGGTTTTGTTCTGGGACACAGTTAATTTATTTGGAAACATTTTGATTCTTTCTGCCATTTCTTTTAAGATTTATTAGACACGAACTGAACAGTGTTTTATCTAGGTCTAATTCTTCTCCACCATTGAGGCAAGACTCTTCTGAGTACTCTATCCAATGATTCATGAATTATGATGTTTTCTTGCTTGGCAGGGTATTGGTCTAGTCCCATATCCTAATTGAACCCACTAGACCTGGCCCCATGAGGGATCTCAGTGCTGTTACCTCTTATCTTTTTGAGTATTTCTTTCCCCAGCCACAGATAGTTTTTGCGCATGCATGACCTGATTATTATTTAACTGAATACTTGAGGAGAACCAACTATACCATTTAAGCATGCCAATATCATTATTTTCATATAGTATTCTCAATGCAAAATATAGGAAGTAAAATGTCATTCCAGTCATAAAACTCTGTATAGTTTTAGAGCATGTGACTATTTGCCCCCACTTGGCTGTGCTGATCCATTTACTATGCATTGAGTAGCTTCCATCAAAGGGCACTGTAGATGGTAATGAGGTTTTGAATGCCTTCATATGAGTCCCAAGTCTCATCATTGCAGGATGATGCAAGTGATCATTACTGTTGATGAATTTTAAATAGAACAATCAATCTGATTGCTCTGCTTAAGTGTGACTGAGTAAGCCAGCAAAAGCATTTCTTCCATAATATAGAATCCTTAACAAATCTCAAGATTTTCCCAGATATTTTCATGAGAAAATTTGAAAAATGTCCAGGCTTCACATATTACTACCAAGCCAGTGTGACTCCTTTTTATTTTGCCATAGTCTATGAACATGGAATAGAATGAGAAAATAGAGTATTAGAGAATAAAGTTAGGGAGATAAAAATCAAACCTCAAATTTCATAGTTGGCTCTTATGTTCACTCTCTCTTTTATATTTTACTCTCATTTTTTCCTCCCTTTTGTGAATTCTCTTTTTAGCTTTTAAAAATTATTTATGATATTTCAAATTGTTTAAGAAAGGGATGAGCAATAATACATTCAGTACATGTAAACAGCCTTCTAATAGGTGATAGCATGTGAGTAACCTACTTGAAGGGCAGATACTTCACATATTCAACAAGTAAAGAATTAATCATATCCTGATATAATGAAAGAACTGAAAAGACCTTAGTGTTTTTGTGGCCCAGAGATGGCATGATTCTGTCATGAGGGCCTCCACTCCTCCATCCCAGGCTTATGGCTAATTTATCACAAAACACTCTCCCAATGCATCAAGATTCATCTCAGCTGTCTCAAGTCAGTACCCCAGGCAGCCACTACCAATCACTCAAAGTAGGACTGTAAAATAAATCCTTTTTGCAATTCAGGATCTAGTCCATTCTTTTAATTCTATAGATATGGGAACTGAGGCTTCCAATCAGCTGTAGAACTCAGGTTGGGACCGGGTCCCCAACTCTGAGCACAGTCATTCCAGAATCTCTCCATAGAGTTAGAAGGCCAAATGCTCCCTTTGTATGTATAAATAGACAGTGACAAAGCAGATGTATAGAGACAGGATGACAGAGCTCATGTGGAAAGAAAAATTAAAAGATTTTCATCCTTTTCTGCTTATTGCCAGATTGAACCTAGTTATGAAATGGAACATTTTACCAAAAGAACAGAAATATTTTCAGATGATTTAGAAACTCACCCTGTTTGTCAAGGAACCTAGAAGAAAAGGTTAGTGTGAGATTTCTGATTGCTCATTTCTGTTTTTGTTTTGTTCTGCCTTTGCCTACCCAGCTTTACACAGAGCCAGAGAATAAGATTATCCACAGAAAAGTGTTGCAGATCCATTGGAAATCTCCACCAACTTCCAAACCCTTTCCCAATTTCAGTTCCTGATACTTAAAGTTCCTTTAGTAGATATATAGCTTATGAGTACTTAATGAATTATTATGGTGAAAAATAAATTCCTGTGGAGAGATGTATCTTATTGACTAGGGTGTCAACAAGTATTAACAGATTATTTTCCAAGGAAGGTTTGTGATAAAGAGGGGACAAAAGTACATAGTGAGAGAGAGAATGTGGGGGGAAAAAGGCTGGGATAATACAAAACAGGGTGTTTTTAAAACAATATTGAGGATAAGTGAGGATTGAGTGAGTTGCCCAAGCTCTTTCAGGTGAAGTTGAATTTCGAATTGTAAATACCTTGATCTGATTCACATTATACTCTACTGCAGGGCACTCAGCCTTGCTCATTCCTCAGACCGTCTCCATGAGCAAAACATGTCTACCATGCAAACTTTCAGATAATTGCTTAATAAGTGAACACTTATAATGTGCTAGGCTATATGCTTACTGCTTCCCATATGTGTTACCTTACTTTGTACTCACAGAAAACTTACATAATACATTCTTATCTCTACTTCACAGATAAGAAAATTGAGCCTTAAGAGAAGTTAGGTAATTTGTCTAGGGACTTCTGTCTAGAAAGTGAAATAGCCAAGATTTGAAGTGCAATCCATCTGATTGCAAGCCAGACTTCTAATCACTACACTAATCTGCTTTCAGTCTTATAGGAACCAGATAAAAGAATCTTGGCCTTGTTTTGTATGTTCCTTGGAATTAAGATGAAATTATGAGACAATAAAAGAATTCTAAGGAATTCATACTTTATCCACTTTTGTTAAATATCAACAAAAAATGTAAAAGGTTATCTAATGTAAGATTGTGAGAGAGAGCTAATTGCAGAAATCAACCAACAAATCAAATCCCTTGATAAAGTTGGACTTTTTTGATTTAAAAAAGTCCCTGCTTGTGGTGCCTGGGTGGCTCAGTTGGTTAAGTATCTAACTCTTGGTTTCAGCTCAGGTCAAGGTCTCTTTGTTCGTGGGTTCAAGCCCCGTGTCAAGTTCTGTGCTGACAGTGCAGAGTCTGCTTGGAATTTGATATGCCCCGATTCGAGAGACCCCCCGAAAACAAACCACCAGAGTCCAGAGTCAAAGCCAAGCGGCAAGGGTCGTTTATTGCAGGTTCAAACCCGGTCCTCCGCGCACTTGTTGCTGGTGACGCTAAGAGGCCCCGAGCAAGGATCTTACAGCTTCTTTTATAGACAGGCACAAACAAGTTAGGGATTTTTTTGAGGTTACAGAGCTGTTATAGGTTGACATTTAAATTCGAATGCTCAGCAGAACTTGATTGGTTCCCGCCTTTATGTCAGACTACGACCGGGCGCACCCTGGCTGGTTTTGGGAACGGCGGGAGAGGGGAAAGATCTTTTCTTTGCAGTTGTGAGTACACCTGATAATTTTTCTCTTAGCCTCTCAGAATTCTCTCTCTCCCCCTCTCTTTCTGCCCCTCCCCTGCTTGCGCACTCTCTCTCTCTCTCTCAAAATAAATAAATAAACTTAAAAAAATTTTTTTAAAAAGCCCTGATTAATGATACAGTTTAATGTTAAATATTTGTTACAAACTTCATCCTTATATCTGTTTGCACACACATATATTTTTACACACAAGTATGATGCCAAAAATATACAACAAAATCTTCACAGCTCAAAGCCCTCCTCACAGAATTATGTGGGAGCCTGTTTCTGGACGGTTGCCTGGGAACTTTTTAAAGGCTGAAGGCAACATGCGTGTTTGTTTTGTTGAGGCTAAAGTCTCTGAATACTGGTGATGATTTTTTCTAATTGGAAGTTCTTGATAGGTCAGTTGTTAGAAGCCAGAGGAAGCCAAGAAAATCTAGTTGCAATGAAGAGCAGTATTTGGAAACAAAGCGGCTCTACTGTTATAACAATTAGTGGTATTTTCATTTGTCTGACAGAAAGGTGAACAATTTTGACAACTGAAAAAATATCAATAAAGGAAAGCTTTTGAAAAATATGTCCAGGTCTTTACCCAGAAAATCCTTTTTTGGAAGAAAAATTAGAAACTTACTAATAAACATTAAAATTATCTCTGTTGAATCCACACAAGCAGATTCATTTATCTCAGAGAACATGAGTCCCAATAACACTCCTGCATACTATTATAAAGATTTAAGGTAATTATTTTAATTTGGTGCTACAAAAGCAAACAAAACAACAAAACAAAAGCCTTCTGCTATGTACCTATATAGTACAAATAGGTGTAATATAAGATGCCTGCCCTGCAAAAGTATAAAATATATATGTACTGAGTACAAATATAAAAGGATAAAAATAATAAAAGGTGGTATATGCTAAGTGCCAAATGTCTAAGCCAACTAATAATGGCCATTGAAAGTTCTGAGAAAGGATCAGAGACTAAAAGAGGAATGGATCAAGAAACCTAACCCATAGTTCTAGCCAAGAAGAAGTAAGACTCGGAAGTTGTTTTTTTTCCCCTAAGGTTTAAATAGCTGTAGTAATTCTTCACTGAATCCAAATCTCCTCGGTCTAAGACATTTGCCATCATAACAGGCTTTCAGGGAAAGATTCACAAAACAGAAAGAATTATGCTGACCTTTGCAGGAGGGGTAGGGCACTTTAACATTTTGTTATTCTCAGGGGCTTTGCTTACTTAATGCTAAATCTTAAGTAAACTGCTACCTTCAACAGTTGACAGAAAATGAGATGTTTGATTAATCAGTATCTGTTGTTAGACTTGCAAGGACCCAGAATGAGTTGCAGAAATTTAATTTAATAAAGTCATTCATTCAAAAAACATTTATTTGAAGATCTACTGAGTTGTGGAAATTATGCTAAGTTTTGAGGGAATCCTCAAACCTTACCTTCAGAGGTAAAAGATGTGATCTCTGAATTCCAGCAGTTCAGAGCTTTCTGAAGCAATAGACCAATTGGGTCATAAGTAATTACAATCTTAAGGTAATTGTTATAGTGAAAATAATTACACACTGCAATGCAAGAGGTAGAAGAGGGTTCATCTTAGTCTTTCAGGGCTGCTGTAACAGAATACCATAGACTGGATGGCTTATACACAATATAAATTTATTTTTCACAGTTCTAGAGGCTGGGAAATCCAAAATCAAGGCACCAGCAGATTAAAGGTCTGGAGATAGCCTTCTTCTGGGTTCATAGGCAGCCATCTTCTCGCTGTGTCCTGACATGGCAGAAGAGAGCATGGAGCTCTCCAGAGGCTCTTTCATAGGGCATTAATCTCATTCATAAGGACTCTGTCCTCCTTACCTAATCACCTCCCAAAGGCCCCACCTCCAAATACCATCACATTAGGGATTAGGATTTCAACATATGAATTTGGTTGGGGGAGCAGGGGAGGGGTGGAGCACAGCATTCAGTCCTTAGTAGTTTTGAAGTCTTCTAGCATAGTGGGGGAAGGCAAAAGAGAATGTCCATAGGTTTAGGCAGAGGACATATCTCTTCTCTGTTCTAAGCAGCACTCTGAGGAAAAGGAAACCATGTGGAATAGTGGGTAAAGTTACCACCTGGAAAAAGGAGTTATTCTGGAAGTTGATAAGGGCTATTTCTATCTATCAGAATATTTTTATAAAAAATGAAATGTGGGAAATACTAAGATCCTAAATCTCTACCAACACAGCAATTTAAACCTGTAAGTTTGAATGATCCTAGGTCTCTTTCTGTGAATTCATATAAAATCGATTAATATTATGATCTCATTTTCCTCAAGCTGCTACGACAATGTAAGACCTCTGGTTCCCTACAAGATTCCTCCAAAAGGTGATGGAAATGTGTGGAATTAGATAGTGATGGTGATTGCACAAACTTATGAATATAATAAAAGCCACAAGTGTACACCTTAAAATTATTAAAATGGTGAATTTTATACTATTGTGAACTTTATCTCCAGGAAAAAAAAGAGTTCCTCAGTATATTTTTTGCAACTCCTCAAAGGATATGTTACAAATGCTTAGAAAAACAGTCCAAATCTCCTGCTCACTTCTGGCTTCTACTGCATGCCACTGTGCTTTAAATTTTTAAAAATTTATATAATAAAATATTTCAAACATACCAAAAAATACACAGAAAATCCACCACCCAAAAGCATATCACCAACTAGAATCAATAAATATTAACATTTTGTTATATTAAGATTATTTTCACTTCAGAATATTTTTATAAAAGATGAAATGTAACATATACTTGAAAACTTTTTCCATCTCACTCTCTTCTTTCCCCAAAGACAGCCACTTTTCTGAAGTTCTTATGTTTCCTTTCTATAACATATTTTAAAATATTCACCACTAATATATTTTTCATAAATTGTATACAATATTGTTTCATAAATTTAAATTTGATAAATAAATTGTATCTAACCACATGCAAATTTTTATTCCATATTATGTTTTCAAGTTTTTTGTTGAAACATGTAAATATGTTTAATTCATTTTAAGTTTTGTGTACTAGTCCATTATATATATATATATATATATATATACACACACACACACACACATACAGTATAATTATTTATCCATTCCCTATTGATAGGCAGGTAGGTTGTTTCCAAATATTTACTATTACAAACCAGATCATGAAGATCATTCTTCTGCATGTCACCATGTACACACTCCTATGAGTTTCTGAGGCATATGTATAAGAAATAAGATTTATAATATATTACCAAATTCCTCACCAAAGAGGTTATTGTATTTTCCCACATCTTCCCCTACACCTGTTACATCTGTATTCCTTATTTTTTGCTTCCCTTATTTATATTTTATTAATGATTAGTGAGATTGGCCGTCTCTTGTTAAGATTTTGGCTATTTGTGTTTCTTTCTCTGCAAATTTCCAGTTCGTATCTTTTGCCAGTTTTCTACCTGTTATCTCTCTTACTAATTTGTGGGGTTGTTTTGTATATTCTGAGTACCACTCCTCTGTTTATTATACATCTCCAAGTTTGAGATGGACAATTAAAACTTTTAAATTTAAATATTATCAAATTTATCAATCTCTTCTTTATGGTTTCAACTTTTGCATCTTGTCACAAAGACATTATTCTACATTTTATTAATAATTTTACTTTTTTGCTTTTTACATTTAGGTATGTGTTCTTCATGGGATTTTTTTGGCGATAGACCTAATATTTTTTTTTCTATCTAAATAGACAATTGTCAGAACAACAGTTACCAAAGAGTGTGTTTTTACCCACTTAATATAATGTCACTTTTCACATATACCACATTCTGTTTCTACACTTTTTATTTTTATGTATTTATTTATATATTTGTCCTAAAACTAGTAGCATACTGTCTTAAGTATCATAGCTTTGTAATAAATGGGTTTTTATATCTGAAAGAGAAAGTCTTCAGTCACAGTTTGGATTCCCAGGGGAGGAAAACACTGAGAAAGACATTAGTATGTGGGAGGTTTATTGTGGATTTCTCTTAGGATTAAAACATGTGGAAAGGAAAGAAAGATGGTGAATTGGACAGAAAGAGAAGTTGAGCTGTAATGCAGTACCAATGAAGGCCTCAGAAAACTACACAGGGAACTCTGAAGCTGGGCTAACCTTTCAATATTATCCCAAAATGGGACCAGGGGATTTGGCCTTTATAACCCAGGTTTGATCAGTAAACTTCCTTGAACAAGAGGCATGCATGGTCTTGGGCTCTTTCCAAATGAAGCAATACCCAAAGTCAGGCCAACTAAGGAGTATCTGTTGGAAGCACTCTCAATATTTGGGGTATTAATTCCTTCATTCCTAAAAAGGGATTTGTGTGGCATATCACATCTTCCCTGTTTTTCTTATTCAAAATCACTTCAATTATTCCTGGCTTTTGATTGTTATGAATTTTACAATCATCACATAAAATTCTGCAGAAAGAAAACAACATCTGTTGGGGGATGATTGGAATTTAGAATGCATAAATTATTTGTGGGGAGATGACATTTATGATGCTGATTTCCTCATTCATTCATCATGATCTTTTTATTTATCAAAGCATTTTTTTATGTCCTGCAATAGTATTTTATAATATTTTCCATAATGGTCTTATACATCATAAGTTAAATATATTCCTAGGTACATCAAGCTTTTGTTGAGGTTTCAATTATAATTATTTCTATTATTATTACATTTTAATAATTACCTTAAGTGGTATATATAAATTAATAATTCTTTCAACCTTGAAGGACTCTTATTATTTCTGTAAATTCACTTGGAATTTTAATGCTATTTCTTTTTTCTTAGCTAGCTATGACAATAAAGTACAATAATGAAAATATGCAGTAATAATTGGCATTCTTGTTCTGTTCTTGGCTTTAAAGAGAATGCTAAGCAACCTTAATCAGATTAAGAAAATTCTCTCCAAATCCTAATATTTTTTTCCAAAAGGACTTTTTAAATCAATATACTAAGCATTTTGGAGATGAGATATTAATAGTTGATATTGATGAAGTAGGCACTATTATTATCTACATTTTACAGGTGAGAAAGTTGAGGGAAGTAACTTATCCAAGATCACCCAGCTAATAAATGGTAGGGCTGGGATTTGAACACAGGAAGTCTGTCTTCAGAGTACATGTTCTTAATTGTGATACTTGCTGCTTGTCTCTCAAGCTTTCTAGAAAGCTCATCCAACTTCCTTGACATTATTTCCTAGTATTTTATTTCTACCTTATTTTAATTTTATTTACATTTACATTTTTATTTATCTACATTTCTGGTGCTTGCCTGGGCACTAAAATCCAACTTCTTGGCCATTAGGATTATATTTAGGAATAATACCCCATTGATAAGTCATCCTGACATTAGTTCATTTACTTACTATCCTGTTTTCATGTTTCTTCTTTATTTTTAACATATGATATTTTTCTTTTTGATCGCATTTCATTATAATTTTTGGTTATATTTTTATCCAGCATTTCTGAGTTTGGAGCCATGGACATGGGAAGGAAAGTAAGGTTCTTCAGTGTCATCTTAGTTCTAGTGTTGGTAGAATTTCCACTTCTTGTGAAGTCCTTTCTAAGCTCTTCCTAGTATTTCCTTGTCTCTCTCCAGGCACTTTGTTAGACTAGCTCAATCACTCTAAATTTATTTTTTTAATGTTTATTTATTTTTTCAGAGATACAGAGACAGAGAGTGAGTGGGGGAGGAGCAGAGAGAGAATCTGAAGCAGGCTCCAGGCTCTGAGCTGTCAGCCAGAGCCAGATGAGGGGCTCGAACTCATGAACTGCAAGATCATGACCCAAGCCCAATTCTGATGCTTAACCAACTGAGCCATCCAGGTGCCCTGATCACTCTAAATTTCTTAATGATGCACAGCTTTATAGCTATTTTGAAGCTAGAGGGTCAAGGCTCTCTCCTCTGTGTGACAGGTGCTGGTAGAGGAATTAAACAGTTACGTGGGCCTAAAGATGGCTCTTTCTGTGTCCTCCCCATTGATGTAGGTTTCAGTCACTACTCTGTACTCTGACCCACTCTTCTGGTGAATCTCATGAAACCATATTTTTCTAATCTAATAATGAATGGGATTTCAGTGGTTCTGTCATCTCTCCAGCCACATTTGTGCTGGTACCCATCCTTTCCTCCAGTCAGCACCCGTTCTGAACTTCAGAAGATTCACTAGACACAAGCAGGTATTTGAATAGGGACAAGGGGTCAGGTGGAGAGGGATGTCAGTCACGTTGCATTATGGATTTACCTAGTGTCAGCTCTGGCCCACCAAGCCCCATTGCTATGTACTAAAAAGAAAACAAATCAAACATATGGTATAAATTTTGTTTTAAAAGAATAAATTTGAATTTTTGTTTCCAATGGAAGTGTTTCGTTTTCATTTTTATAGTCATGAAATTTCCTACCAGTTCTCTATTCATAAAAAAGAAGTAGGATGACCACAGAAGACCTGAATCTGGGCCCCACCTTTTCAAGGCATTATATAAGCATTTCAAGATAGAATGTTAAGTCTAGATAAGGTGTGAATATCTGTAATTAAGGAGCTAATATGGGTGGCGGCCACTTCTACCTGCTTGGTAAAGACACACTTTTTCAGCATTTATTTTTTTGTAATTTTCATACATTAAATTTCATCTAATTTTGAGGAGTATACAGTATTATGAGTTTTAACTCGTGTCTAGGTTCATGTAACCATGATCACGATAAGAGCAGACAATTCTATCACTCCCAAAATTCCTTGTGTTGCCTCACCTGTCAAACTCTTTTCCAACCTCTAACCCCTAGCAGACACTGGTTTATTTTCTGTCACTATTGTTTTATCTTTTCCAGAAAAGCAATCATTCAGTATGCAATTTTTTGAGATAGCTTGCTTCACTTAGCAGAATGCATCTGGAATTCATGTCTGTTGTTAGAATCAATGGTTTGATCCTGTTTAATGCTGAGTAATATTCCATTGTATGAATTTACTATAGTTTGTTTAGCCTGTTGAAAGAAATTTGGTTTGTTTCCAGTTTGGGGATATTATAAATAATTCTGCTTAAGTATTTTTGTACAGGTTTCTATGTAAATGTAAGTATTCACTTCTCTAGGGTAAATATGTAGGAGCGGCCATATGGAATGTATATATTTCACTTCATAACAAATTGCCAAATCATTTCTGGAATGGCTATGCCGTAAGCAATATATCAAAGTCCCTGTGGTTCTACATCTTTGCCAGAACTTGATATGCCAATTTTGGGGCGGGGGTTAGGGGGGTGGGTTGTTACTATTTTTTTAACTTAGACATTGTATAATAGATGTTTAGTAGTATGGATAGCGAATCAGCACACAAAAAGATGCTAAGCATTGTTGTCATAAAGAAAATGCAAATCAAGCTTTTTCAAAACTCTTATGAAAAGAGTATTATATTTTACACTAACGAGATAAGAAATACTTCTTTCTGGGAGGTAAATAGTGCAGCAATGCTGGAAGTACAAGTCTCAACTAGATATGGTCTGTGGATGTAAGAAGAAAAAAAAAAGAATAAATAAAGATTCCGGAAAAATGCTTGGTCCAAAAATAAGAAAATACACTCCATATGTCCTGAAAGTCACTTGCTGAGTATCTCTAATCTGTTGTTGGAAATCAAGTGTGGAATTGATTTTCCAATAATGGATTTTTGACAGTTGTTGAAAAAAGAAGAAAGGTATTACATTTGCAGTTGAAAAGTGTAATTTTTCTGTGCTGTCTGAAAATTCAATGGTCCTTTCACTACAGGAAACAATGTGTTACATGCAGATAAATAGAGGGAAACTGAATCGCTGGGCATCTGTCCTTCCAAAGGGTTCCATTAAATTGAGAGAGAGTTTCAGTGGTTTGTGTAAGTTCCAGAAGCTTGAAGTGAAATTATAGCCCTATACTTAAAATCCTGCCAGAAGATCTTGCCTCCTGCAAGTTATCCTCTCCAACAAGTTCCAAGAACCTCTGTTCCCTTGGCTTTCTCCAGTTTCCTTCAGCACTTAACTGTGAAACTTTTCCTCCTACTTCTTCCTGAGACTTGAAGAACTCCTAAGTCCAGGCCTCCTGATGCCTGTCTTCTTTTGTGTCTCATCCTGCCTCCAACTCTCTCCAGACCTCAGCCCCAGCTTCTAGCCAAGGATATTTCCCACTCTTTCAGCCAAG
This sequence comes from Panthera pardus, assembly GCF_024362965.1. Lineage (NCBI taxonomy): Eukaryota > Metazoa > Chordata > Mammalia > Carnivora > Felidae > Panthera > Panthera pardus. Next base: position 20,406,521 of record NW_026526788.1, read on the forward strand.
AAGGCTTCCTATGGTTGAAGGAGACATTTTCCTCTGTGTGGCCTCTGAAGCCTCCCATAGAGCTCCTCCAATTTTGCCATCCTACTCTGATGATTTTTTCACTTTTTGTCAGCCCTAAGGACACGGTTTTCTACTTTGAGTTTTGGCATTACTATTAGCTAAACTCTACAACTCACATGCTAGTCTTGCTTGAGTTATTTTTCTTTTCCTCCAGATTGTATAAGTTTTCAATTTGTTGACTTCTAACTTTTTTCACACCTTCTCAGCTTTTCTTGTCCACTTCTATGCTGACATATACTACAGATTATTTCTTTAAAGTCATTTAAGTCCAATCCTATATTGAGGGCCCCACTGTTCTGTGATTGATTAGCATAATAAGAATGCTTATGTTTTCCATTTGGTTCTTTACAGGGCCATTTCTATGGCACATTGTATCAGGAGGGTATTTTGGAGTCAATTATTTTGGTCTATTCATTCTGAAAATAAGAGATAATATACTTTGAGAGGAAGGATGGCCTCAGGGAATTTATGACAAAAGCTTGGTATTTCAGGCACAGAATGATTTGAGTCCTTATTCTATTGTTGGCTCATGATAGGACCTCAAAAAAGCCATTTACATGGATGCTTATCTGTTAAGTGAGTATAAACTGCCTTTAGGTTTCAGATGAAGAATAAATTGCTAAATCACTTTCCTAACACATTGTGTTCTGCAGCTCATCCATTGTCAGAAAACTGAGCCAAGAGGTAGGGAAATGGCTTTCTGCGTATCATTATGTATTCCTCATAGGTAAGTCACTTCTTTTAGGCAATAGAACTCATACATGGAACCTAGAAAAATTTTTTTACTTGATTCACAAATGAGTCAAATCTTTCAGGCAATGGAACTTACACATAAAAGCTCTTTTTTTTAAAGTTTTATCTAAAACATGTCAGCCTTAACTTCAGGTTAGCATAATTTATGATGTTGCAGAGGTCAATTAATCAGCCTAGAGCTCACAAGCCAAAATAACTTTGTGTCTCCTTATAACACTGAGTAACACCGTAATTAATGAACGAATGAGTTAACACCTATCTTGCTAATAGACTATAAGCTCTGTCAGAGAAGAGTTGGTGTTCTGTTGTGTTCATTATATATCTGTTAAATAGATTAAAAAGTGCCCAAAAAGTTACTTTTTAATTAAACAGCCAAAATATGGTTTAAAAGTGAAACTGACATCAGGATTTTGTAGTGTCAGGATTCCAAGATATTGAGGAGTTGAACATTCAATTCTACTTGTCATGTGTTATTGCTATAGCTGACAACTACCATTTGGTGTGTACAGGCAGCCACAGATTTTTAGACGAGGTTGGTCTAATTTTTAGTAATAAGGAAGATTTCTTTTTTTGTTTGTTTTGCCAGTAGGGGTGTGTGTGTGGGGGGGTAAGTCTTCTAAGTGAAACTTATTCACTGGCCTACAAATGTTGAACCTGAGATATTTTCATAAAATTCTTCTTATGTAGGTAAACTAAATTGGAGACCCACAGTTTAGTCCTCAATAAGAAATACCTATTGCCATCAACTTGGCTTCTGATCAGTCCTGTATGTGGAAGCACCTAATTTTTCCAATGTGTACTTGAGTGTATATAATAAAAAAGTCTGCCTACTTCCAGACCTTTGTTGTTTTGTGCCACTGGAATGACACAAGATTCTAACTATAGTGATTGAGCTTTCTCTAGACATAGCTGAGGCTGTGGTAGGAGTGAATTATTAAGCCCAAGGATCAAAGCTAGACTTGTTTTAATCTCATTGCTATAATAATCACTGACTTGGCAACTCACGAAATAACCTCTTTGGTGGTAATCTGTAATGGCAATTCCAAAACTCTCTCAAGCACTCTTTCACCTTCCTCAAATGCCTTCCGTAGGTGGCTTGGTTTTTCTCTCTGATGGCCATCTTCACAATCAGTTTTGATAAATTCCAGCTCTCTGTTCTGAACCATCTAAACTGTAATCCTCAATTTAAAGATCAAAACTACTAAAACATTCTTCATATCCTGAACCTCAAACTCTAGTTACTTGAGGAAGTGTCATTCATGTTGAGATGGAAAGAATGAGTAAAATCGGAGAGGCAAAAGGAAGAATGATGGAGGGAGTGGAGTCCATATGTCTAAAGGAACAGCAATGAATGAAAGAGAGCCCAGCTCTTTTAAGGAGATGAAATACATTCGATATGGCAACATAATAATGGGGGTAGAATGTTTAATAAGGTAGGCAGTGCAGGGAAGTCTTGGAAGCCACACCAAGGAGTTTGGACTTTATCTCAAAGCTATTGAAGGTTTTCCACCAGGGTTGTAACAAGATAAAATGTGTGGTTTTGGAAAAATTAGTCTGGCTTATGTATAGAGTAGGGATTTGAGGGGGATAAGACATGTGGCCTATAGGCCTATAGGAAGATGTTGTAGAAATCTGGGAAAGACATGATGTTGGCCTGAACTTGAGTATGATGGTAGGAATAAGGAGAAACTGATGAACTGGAGAGGATTCAGGAGAGACAATCAGCAACTTTTGTTGATAAATAGAATCAAAGGGTGAAAGAAAGAAACTTGTTAAGATTTACTTTTAGATATACAGGAAGGTGATTGATTTGATTTTAGACAGGTTTGAGGCAACTGTCAGAAATCCAAGTAGACATATCCAAAAGCATTTAAGTATCTGTCTGGCTATTATAGAATAAAGGTTTCAGTTAGAAATGTAGGTTGGGGATTCATCTGTACATAGATGGTAATTGAAAACCAGGGGAGTAGATGAGATTGCTAATACAGCCAACAGTATACAGAGAGAAAGAAGAAGAATGTTTATGTCTTGGCCTTAGTTCCCAGAAAGTAGAGCCTCATGCAGAAGCTTCTGTGCTACTAATTTGTTAGGGTGTAGAATCTAATGGAAGCAAGAGATGTACAAGGGAAATAAGCCAAGCAAGAAAAAAGGACTAAAAGGCACTTGTTGTACCCAGTTGGTTGCTGCTTAATATCATATGGGACTACTTTTTAAGAAACCCGAGCACAACATTGTATGAAGGAGAAGTCAAAAGGGAAGAAGGATATATCAACCCGAAATCATGGCTCCCATCTCCCATTGGCCAAAGGTTTGCCCCAGGGACGTTGACTTTCCACTTTACCAACTCTCCAATATATACATCTCCACTTCTGAGTTGTCCTTGAACAAGTGAAAAGGTGATATCTTATGAGTCATTGACCATAGGGAAGCCCCATTTTGGGAAGAAAGAGGCACACGTGGGCATGAGGCAAGCCACTGCAGGTTGTACCCATATGAAGTCAGTAGGGATGCAGCTGGCCAAGCTCACCAAGCATTGGTCACTATAGCAGCATCAGAGCTAAAAAATGTATCCAAGGACTTCAGAGACAGGTGAAGTCAATAAGAGGTAAGCCCATTCATAAAAAGTGTCTATACGCTAGGACAGAATGTAGCAAACACTAATACATAGGGGATGGGAAAAGGAAAAGTAGTAAGGGAAACCAAAAAGGCTAAGATGAACTGCTAGAAAGATGGAGATTGGGAAAGGGTTGAAAGTGGGGAGTGGCAAGCAAAGTGATAGGTTGCTACATTCCAATGAAATGAATGATTCCACAAGTTTTTGCACTGCTATATCATTGCTAACGATGTTCCCTCTCCTCCTCCTCCTCCTTCTTCTAATGTTTATTACTTTTGAGAGAGAGAGAGACAGAGGGTGAGTGGGGAGGGGCAGAGAGAGAGGGAGACATAGAATCTGAAGCAGGCTCCAGGCTCCAAGCTGTCAGCACAGAGCCTGACATGGGGCTCGAACTCATGAACCACAAGATTATGACTTGAGCTGAAGTCGGATGCTTAACCAACTGAGACACAAAGGTGCCCCTTTTCTTCTTCTTCTTCTTCTTCTTCTTCTTCTTCTTCTTCTTCTTCTCCTTCTTTTAAAATTTGAGATAGGGAGAGGGAGAGGGAAAGGGAGAGGATGAGGGAGAGGAAGAGAGAGAGGGAGAGGGAGAGGGAGAGGGAGAGGGAGAGAGAATCGTAAGCAGGCTCCATGCCTAGCATGGAGCCCAATGTGGGGCTGGATAGCATTACTCTAGGATCATAACCTGAGCCGAAATCAAGAGTTGGAAGCTCAACTGTCTGAGCCATCCAGGTGCCCTGATCTTAAAGTATCTCCCCCCACTCAATCCCACTGCTGCCAAATCTAACCTTGTAGTTTTACCCATTTGGAAAGCAATGAATTACTTCTGCACTCAAAAATTCTTTTATTGTCCTTTTACATCCAAACCAGAGGTCATCTCCCCTCCTCAGCCCTCTCATGGCAGTAATGATACTTTTCCTTCTGAGCTATTTCTGCCTATGTCTATGTTGTAAACTCTTGGTTATCTCTTCCAATGCTGTGCCGGTTATAGAGGCCCTAGGGATACTTGTTGACTGTAAATTATTTGAAAGATGAAATAATCACTGAAAAGCTGTGCTTGGAGGTTAATTATCTAGCTAGTATTTCAAAGGATTATATTCCAAAATGAGAATTCCCTGAAGCCCAGACTCTAAGCAAGCAGTAAGTTGTCCAGGCCAGGAAGTAAGAATGAACTGGGCTTTTCTCCCTTCATCTTCCTCTCTCTCACCTTTTGTCTGTCTACTTTTGCCACCTGTCTACTCCTTCCTCACATAAACACACATTCCTCCATCATTTTCTTTCTTCATGGCTATCTGTCATTCTCTCTTCACTTCCTGTTCAGTCCACCTGTCCTTTCTCCTTCCCCTTTTCCCTCCCTAGTTTTTAAGTGTTTATTAAGCACCTATTATGTACAAGTGCTTAAAGGGAATAGAATTACTGCCCTCAAGGAAAGAAAGTCTAATTAAGTAAATGGAACATATACATCTTAGTGCAATCTTTCAGTAAGTATCTGGAATATGGCTCTCTATTCTCACCGTTTCCATTTTCTCTTTTCCCTCACCTTGCCACCCTTATTCTTGCCTCCAATTTCCAACAACAGCAGTTCATTTTCCACTGGTCATTAAAGTGCACTATAGCTTTGGGTGAAGACTTCGGGTTCAACTACAAGCAGGCTTTAGTGTAAGGTCAGATCTACAACCAGCCAGCAGAATAATTTTGGAAAAATGAGCATAATAATAGTATTTATTTCTTAGGACTATTGTTAGATTTACAGATAATGTAGGTAAACAATGTACCTGGTTCAAAGGTACTACTCAATAGAAAGAACTATGGTAACACAATCATCATATTAGGTCTAGTATTATTGAGTCACATTCTACATTTTATACTTAAAAATCAGATTTGAAATTAACCCTTTATTGTTGTTAAAATTAATTCACAAGTAAATGAAAGTTGTTTATGTATCTGGTAGAAGTAGAAGTGTGTAGGGAAGTTATCACACCCTGTGGGAACCAGCATAAGGGTATTTTGCCTGAAAATGGATGGGTGAGAAGCAATATCTCACCCTTTATCTCCCTAATCTCCTTCCCTTCCCCTTTCAATGACTAGGCAAAGTATGCTCTCTCAAATAAAAAAGGAGAGTCTGCTTTCTTTATGTTCAAACTTAGTTCCATGCTATAAATTTCTAACTCTGCCTAGGACTTTCATGGGCTGCTTTCTGTTAAGAAGATCCCATGAAAGGGTCAAGCTAATTTTTTTCCCATAATTGTGTTTTTGGTATGCTGTTGGCATTGACAGTCCCTATGGTTACACACTCTGTTAGCCAGAGAACTTCCTGCAACCAACAGAGGAGTAGAGACCAGAATGGAGAAGGTGGCAGGGAATGCCCAGAAAGCAGTCTGGTCAGGGGAAAGTAATGGGGTAGGAATGATAGATGAAAGAATCCTTGTAAAACAGAGACAAGCAAAGGCTGGAGGAATAACAACCCAGCTGAAAAGGACTCTGGAAATAAAGGGAAAAAAGAAAGAATTTACCACAAAAATAACATAGGGAAAAATATAATACTTATTGATACAAAGTTAAATAACAATTAAATTGTTTTAAGTTCTTGAATTATTATGTGGAGAAGAATTTAAGACATTTGGACATTGTGAATTTAAGACATTTGGAGTTATTTTACATCTCCAAATATTCTTTGCATTAAAATGTGGAAGTCAAACCTATCTGTTAATTTAGATTCTCCAACATCTCCAGCTTGAGATAACATGTCCTTCAGCTTTTTGGAACCATGAGATACTTTTAAGAATCTGATGAGAGTTATGGACCCTCCATCCTAGAAAAAAATACACTTGTAAATAAAATATTATGCACATAATTTTATTCATTTATGGACATGGACATACTAATAGCTCTTCCTACATTCCAAAATTCTCTGATAAAGAGGCTGGAATAAAATATTTCACCTTCATTTGACTGATGACTTATCCAAAAGAAGTCATTATTTTCATTAAAAAAATTACATTCTCGAATGGTAAACGTTGGGAAGGATATAAAATTATTACTTAGTTCCAAACTCTGGGAAAAAATTAAAATCTTCATCCTGTTTATGTTATAATACAAATTAAATGTAACATTAACAAGACCGTCAGATTAATTTACAACTTCTGCTTATGCGTTTTCTCTAGGGGCCTGAGTTATGTAAAGGAAAGAGAAAATTGTACATTTCAACTGATCCACTTTAGGTAGATTGCTTGTCTGATCAGACACAAGGGGTCTTCAGAGAGAGGAGGCAGGGCAGAAAGAAAGTGGACGAGGGAGAAACTGTAAATTGGAAAGAGATTTACACATCTACTTTAGTATGGTGAATAAATGATGAGCACAAGAAGTTGAGAGAATTAACATCAGGAAATGGCCAATACACACAACTGACTTGATGTAAACACATAAATCTTAAGACTCAAAGGTGAAATTTAAAGAACATTAACTGTTAAATGCAATGTGGTGACCTGTGTTGAATCCCAGAACAGAAATAGTCCATCAGTGGAAAAGCTGGGGAAATCTGAATAAAGTCTATGATTTAATGAATAGTATTGTGCCAATGTTAATTTTTTAATTTTCATAAATATCATAGTTATGTAAGATGATGACATTAGGGGAAGTTGAGTACTATCTTTGCAACACTTATGTAAATATAAAAGTATTTCAAAATAAAAAGCTAAAAGTTTTTAAAAAGAATCTTGACTAGAGGGACTAAAATGAATCTTGAAAAAAATCATCAGATCCTCTAATATGATTTCAGAAAACCAAGTGCTGATACATCCCACTTTGAAAGAAATATTCCACTTGGTTGCTCAGTAAATCTACCCTCATGTTTCATCTTCCTTACTTTCATAGCCCTACTTTATATTTAATGTGGTCCCTCTGACAAGACTCCTTTTCATTCAGGAGGAAAGGAAAATTCCTGGTTGACCATGATTTAGCCTTTCATATTCTTGAATTAGCTCTTCTATTTCTTCAAGCAAAAAGATTCCTCTTTAACCTTCTCATAGACAAAATTAATCCAGCAATTTATCATTTCCATTCTGTTCAAACTTACTTCAAAGTAACAATTTCTCCTAAGATCCTATCTATGCATAGTTTAATTGGGTGGAAAAATATCTAATGTGTACTACTAAATGTGTGTGAGCAGTAGGAAAGAAAATTCTGTTTTTCCAGTGTTTAAGCAATTATATTGGCTGGCTTAATAAAAACAGATCTACTGAACATTTTTATGTAATCCAATAAAACAAATGTTTATAAAAGCCTTTTGATGAGCCATGTGCTATGCTAAATGATGGGAAAACAAGGCTGAGCATGATGAAAACCTTGACTTCAAGGAGATTCCATTTTAGGAAAGATATAAACAGGGAAAGAAGTTATTTCAGTATATTAAATTCTATCAGAGAATATGTATAGGGTCTCATTGGATTGTACAAGAAAGGCAATGGGACTCTGGCCAAATGTATGTTTAATCATTATTTTGCCTAATGTTAAACACCTATAAAACAAACTAAAGTGGTATCTTTCTCACAGCTTTTTTTTTTTTTTTTTTTTTTTTTTTGGCAGACAGATGCTTTCTCCCTGCACACAAAGGATCTCTTTAAGTTGTTTTACTCTAAATACAATACATCTATGACATGCCATTTTCTGTGAAACATATTGTTGCATTTTGGTCCAACACATTATTTTCCCAATGATTATCATCTGCCCTATGTTTGTCTAATGAACAAAAAGTGCAAGGCAACAAAATAAATAAACCTCTGCAAAACAATGAAAAGGCAACCATGCATCATTGATTGAGCAGGGGCAGAAAAGGAGCAAATAAAGAGAACATAGTGAGTTAGTTGCTTCTGAATACCCAGGAAAAAGTGTCCGTGTTTCTCAACAAGTCAAGAGCATTAACTGTGTAAACTAGTTGGAACCACTGAGGAAAAAATAGCCAGATTTTAATACAGAAACATTATTCAGCTGTATTCAGGTGCTACAACATTATACTGTCAATCAAGAAGCCAACGAAGCAGCTGTAATGATTTCAAAGGTGTCCACACACAGTAATTTCTCCTACCATTATCAAGAATTCAACCAAAGGTAATATTTTAATATCTAGAATTACTCTAAATATGACAACCTGAACTAGCATAACAGAATAAGCCACCATAGCCTGGGTGACTTAAACAGAAATTTACTTCTCATGGTTCTGGAGGCTAAGAATGTGCTGGCAAGTGAAGCTTCATTCTAAGACCTCTTCTCTTGGCTTGTAGGTGGCTACCTTCCTATTGTGTGCTCGCAGGGTCTCTTCTTTGTGAAGTGGGGGCAAGAGGCAAACACAAGAGTGTGTCGTTTTATAAGAAGACTTATTCTATTGAATCAAAGTCCTACCCTTATAATCTCATTTAACCTTAGTTTCTTCCTTTGAGGCACATCTCCAAATACAGCCACACTGGAGGTTAAGGCCTCAGCATATGAATATGGAAGGACTCAAATATTCAGTTCATAACAACTCACAAAAGAAAGGGGAATTTGGGGGTTGGAGGGAGAAGAATGCAAAAATTAAGTTGAAAAATATAGAAAACTACAGGTTAAAAAGTTAGTTGCTGAATACACATCTAAAAGTAGTGTCAACTACAGCAGCATTTCTACAGATGTCAGTGCCTTAGGCATACCTTCCTGATTGTCAAAACAAATAGAGTGTCTTGGGAAACCAGCATATCATACATGATAGGAGGTAATGTAGTGGTTGGATTAGGGCTAGAAAAAAGGTAGTGGATGCAAAGAAGGTGCTAGTAGGTGGATAATATTTCCTAGGAGAAAGTATTTAAAAATTTGAGAAATAATTACTTTCTAAATTTATATTTGAATTAAAACTTTTGATGACTTTCTGGAAGTAGCTTTGGAAGCACATTTCAAGGCATTAAATTTTTTTTTTTTACATTTATTTATTTTGAGAGAGAGAGAGGGTGCATGAGGAGGAAAGGGGCAGACGGAGAGGAAGACACAGAATCCAAAGCAGGCTCCAGGCTCTGAGCTGCATGGGGCTCAAACCCACAAACTGAAATCATGACCTGAACTGAAGTCAGAGGGTTAACTGACTGAGCCACCCAGGCACCTCCATTTCAAGGCATTTTAAGAGGAACTATAGGATTATGGTGTGTGTGTGTGTGTGTGTGTGTGTGTGTGTGTATGTATTCTCTAGTTTTATCCTGAATATGTAGAGTTCCCTAAGGTAAACATTTTAACCTCTCTGTGCCTAGACCTCCATATTCATATGTATAATGATAGTGATAAATATTTTCCATAACTTACCACATTGAGACATATAAGATATTAGTAAAAATTATTTTTTTTAATGTGGAGTTCTAGGGCCACCTGGGTGGTTCAGTTGGTTGAGCACCTGACTCTTGGTGTGGGTTCAGTTCATATCTCAGGGTTTGTGAGTTCGAACCCTGCATCAGGCTCTGTGGTGCTGCCAGTGCAGAGCCTACTTGGCATTCTCTTTCTCTCACTCTCTCTCTGCCCCTCATGCACTCTCTTTCTCTTATAATAAATAAATAAACTAAAAATAAATAAATAAATAAATAAATAAATAATAAATAAGGAATTCCAAATTTTAAAAAAAATTAGAGAAGGACATCTAACGCAAACACGATATAACTCATACATTTGGACAAAGCACTAAACATCACTAGTCATCAGATTCCTTAACTGTAAAACAAGGATGTTAAACTAAAATCTGATCTCTGAAATTTCATTTCACTTAAGTCTCTATGTTTTTCACGTGATCAAACTAATAAGCATAAAAAGACTCCAGGGAATCTTTATTCTTAGATAAAACTGTACATATTTTCTTATTATTCTAACTTTAAAATGCTATTTTACTTTTGTGTACATTTATTTATTTTTTAATGTTTATTTTTGAGAGAGAGAGAGAGAGAGAGAGTATGCAAATGGGGGAGGAGCAGAAAGAGAGGGAGACAGAGGATCTAGAAGCAGGCTCTACACCTGATGCAGGGCTCCAACTCATGAACTGTGAGACCATGACCCGAGCAAAGTGGAACACAACTGACTAAGCCACCCAGGCATCCCTTGTGCACATTTTAGACTTTGTAAAGCAACTTATCTCATTTTATGTTTTTTCTCACTACACCCTGTGAGAATTTCAGGCCTCACTTTCCAAACGAAGTAACTTGTTTGAGTCCAGTGAGTTTAAATGGCTTGCTGGAGGTTTTCTCAACTATGGTAGAGACTCAATCCACTAAATCCAAGTAAATTCTATTCTTCAGTCCATATAAATGCCATTTTCATGTGGGAAATAAAAAGTTATTCCTCAGTCAATTGTGTTAGTCCATAAACATTTATTAATTTTTTGAGGTTAATTGATATATGACATTATATTAGTTTCAGGTGTACCACATAATGGTTATACATTGTAATGGTACACATTGGCATACATTGAAAAATGACTACAACAATAAATCCAGTTAACATCTATCCCCATTCATAATTGCAAAAAAATTTGTTTTCCCATAGGCATTGGATATTTATTATACACCTGTCTTGGATTTTGCAGTTATATTAATTAAGTCAGAGTCTCTGAAGCATCCCTCTCTATAAAGCAAATATGAATCTACAGACATGTTAGAAAAACTGAAATTTCACTCACTTACCTCTAATTTCTACCCTTTCCATATGTTGTGAGATAAAAGATGCCTTCTTTGACATTACTTAGAGTTTATCTACAAGCATGCATTGATTTAAAGCTGTGGCAAGAAGCAAATATAAAAGGGGAAGGTGTACCGTTACACATTTATTTTCTGTGTGTGGCTTCTTGGCTCTGACACATGGGACTGGCTACTTTGTGCTATGAGGCTAATGTAAAATGCCAGAGGGTAAAGATAAAGTCTTGGTTGCATTGGAAGCTATTAAAATAAGAGTTCCAAAGAATGATGGTGGACGTGATGGAAGTTCTAATGAAATTGAGCAACTTCACAGATACGAATAATTAACTAAGGAGATTCCATAACATGGTACTGTCTTGATGTGACAGAAGGATCACTTAACCTTTGCATGTTAGACCACTAGGAGTTGAAACATGCAGTGTACCAGTATAATTACTGTACAGTATTTCTACTGTTTGAGCTACCAGCAGCTGGGAGAGGTTTAGAAAGACAGATCCTAAACACTATTTCTCTTTATTATTAATAGAGAACTGAAAATACAGGAGCTTGGAGAAAAGGGTATAACTTGATGGCTAAGAGCACTGACTAGGGAGAGACAATGATGTTCAAAATTATGGGCTCAGAATGGAGTTGGATTTAGCAAAGGAGAACTGAGTTCTAGACTCCAAGTTAATAAGGTGAGGAGAACAAAAGTTTTGTAGAGCCTAAACTAGGCAGTGGCTGTAGGGTTGACAGGAAAGAATGGCCTGAACTTGAGATAGGGATCACCATGAAGCTACATAATTAGGAATTCTCATACCTCCTCAATTAATCACTTATTAAAGTTTTTTGAAGATGACCACATTCTCTTCAAATATCTTCAGAGATCTAAAGCAAGATTTCTAGTGGGTTTTATTTCCAAGTCCTTTAGTCAAGACAATTACATTCTTATCTATGTTAATATGGCAACTTAAGTCAAAGGGGTGCCTCCTTGGGAGTCTTAGGGTCAGGGAATATTCCTAAAAATATATTCCATTTCTTGACCTGGGGACCCTTACCATTAAAATGAATTATTTGATTTCATTTATAGGAAGAAAAAAAACCACATTTACTTTTCTGGAACAGAGCTGAGAGTAATTTGTGTCAAATAATTCTTAGGCATGAGAGAAAATGTATGAAACTGACTTCATTAAAAAGCAAGATTATTATATTAGTATTCAGTCTTTACATTAATTCATGGCAAAACTGGGAAGCAAAAATGAGGCAAGGAAAAAAACAACTGTTGGTGGCTGTTATGTTTGTTTCGTGTTTTTACAATACTGAACATGTGCTACACATCACTAGTTATGCTTACATAATATCAGTTTTTATAAGAAACATCTTATGTAATTATTAGCCATATTATATAGCCTTATGTCTACCATAGTAAGATATATAGTCTGCTCCTAAGGCTATAAAATATTATTTTATGCTTTGAAAAAACACAAGTAATAATCAGGCTACAAATAAATTTTAATTTCCTTAGAATTCATAACTAATATTGATGATTTTTTGGATGTCCTCAAACTCCTTTGATAACAGAAACAGTCTGATTAAGAGAACTCTACCCACATACAAAACATATATTTCTCTCTAAAAAACAACACTTAAATTTTGTTCTAGTGTGCTTAACACAGGTATAAATGATTTGGTATTTAACTTTAGTATTTAATCAGTACTTCAACTTATTGCTTTATTTACTAAAGTTATCAGAACTTCAATATTTATTTGATATTATTTGGTTTTATTTTACTGTTTTGACTTACAACTGAAGATATTATAGTAATATGTATTTTGATTTTGCTTTTTACTAAATGTACTTTGTTTTGTAATATATGTATTAAACTATTACTTTAAAAGCTTGATGAAATAACCAAGAGTGATAGAAACATTTAAGTATGCCATTCTTGGGGAAAGATCCTAAGAATAAGTGATCTAAGTAAATTTTGGAATAGCATTTTCTGGAGATAAGCAACCAGACTGTTAATGCCATGACCCAAGAAATGTCTAAAAATAATCCAAAATTGTGAATAGAGTTTCGACCACATCTTGGTTGGATTCTACCCCTGCAGAGGATGAGTAATAAGTTCTGGTTTTTATTTTACATTCCTTTAGGATATTCTCTAGGCATGAAAAACAAAAACCATGGGTAAATCTTATGTGATTTTGATTTTAGTTCTATTAATAGAATTTGGGACTTTCAGTGTTAAAAGTGAGAAAGTCCCTGAAAACTGGGTTGAGTTAGTCACTTCACCAATTGTCCTTGCCTCTTTTGCTTACCTGAAAAATGAATGCAATGCTCAGGCATGTAACTTTCATTTTGAGACTATAACAACAAATGCTTTATGCAGATAGAAGTGCAAATAGATAAAGGAAAAACCTGGGTCCCTAATACCCTATCTGAGCAGCTATATTTGCTTTGAATTTCCTACTTCTGAATTAGATGAGAAAAACCAACCTGGTTTTGTTCAAGTCACTGTAGTAGTGTTTCCTGTCAAATGCAGCCAAATGTGTTCTCAACTCATGGTTACATCCAGTTGAATCTGGAGATTCAGAGAAACTTTTTGAAAAAGAGGATGATTACTCTGATTCTTCATCAATGAGCAAAAAGTAATGAGGCTAAAAAAAGCTTTTAGCTTGTGGTCAAGCCAGAGTAGGCACTGAATAGAGGGACTAAAACTCCAGTAGGAAACTCATAGTCTCCTTGGCGTGAAGAAGCAGAGGACAAAGTGCAGGACAATTACAGCCATCAGAAAATAATGTATGTGAAGGAAGGTATGGTATATAATTCCAAAAGAAAAAAAGCCAGAAAATGTTGAAGTCAGCCAGGAGAAAATGACGTAGAAATACAAGGAAACAGTTATTCAAATGACTGCTCACTCTTCACAAACAATAGAGACCAGAAGATAGTGGAACAAAATTGTTAAAGTGCTGAAATCTGTTAACTCATAAATCTACATAAACTGAAAATACCCTTCAAAACTAAAGGTATAATAAATATATTTTCAGATAAGGGAAGATAATTTATTACTTGGTGATCTACATTACAAGAAATGCTCAAGGAACTTCTTAGGGTGATGAGAAATGACATCAGAGCTTGAGGAAGAAATAAAGAGAATCTGAAATAATAAATATATTAGTAAATATAAAAAGTTATATCTCCTTCTATCTATTAAAATGAATGTCTGCTTTAAAAATAATACTCTTGGGGTGCCTGGGTGGCTCAGTCAGTTGAGCATCCAACTTTGGCTCAGGTCAAAATCTTATAGTTCATAAGTTTGAGCCCCAGGTCAGGCTTGCTGCTATCAGTGTGGAGCCCACTTCATATCCTCTGTCTCCCTCTCTCGTTGCCCCTCCCCCACTTGCACTCTCCCTCTCTAAAAAATAAATAAAACATTTAAAAAATAAAAAATAAAATAAAAATAATACTCTTGAAGGATGTCTGGCTAGTTGGGGTTATAGGCTTGAGTCCTACATTGGGTGTAGAGATTACTTTAATAAATAAAATTTTAAAAAATAATACTCTTGTGTTGGAAGGTTTGAGTTTGTATGTGTAATAATGATGACTATGGTATGAAGGATGGAAAGTTGCAATAGACCTATATAGGTACAAGGTTTCTACATTTTATATTAAATAATGTTAACTCTGAGCATACCGTAAAAATTTACTGTGTATATTTAAAGTTGTAACTAAAAAGTCAATAAATACGGAATAGAAATGAAATTAAAAAAATTCAACAAATCCCAAATAAAGTAACAAAGCAGGAACAAAAAGAAACAAAACAGATGGGGAAATCAAAACGATAAAATCAAATAATAAAATATAAGATCTAAATCTAGCCACATGCAACCAAGGAAGATTGCAGCAGAGTAGGAGAACCCTTGGCTCATTTTGCCCCATGAATCCAAGTAGGTACCTATCAAATCATCCTAAATACCACAAAAATTGACCTGAATCCTGGCAGAACAAACACCACAAGTAAAGGTAGAAAAGAGGCCATATCTGAGAAGGTAGGAGGTGCGGAGGCACAGTTTGGGAGAGAAATGGATCATGGCCACTGCAGTGGAGAGGGAACCATAGTTGCAGAGAAGGATGAGAGACAGACTAGCACACAGCGAAGATGAATCCTCATGGCAATTGGCCTGGAAGCAAGAAGGGCTGAATTTCATGAGTTCTTGAAACCAGTGGGGCTTAAAGCCTGGAGTTTTAAAGGTCAGAAGGCTTGGCTCAAGGAGAGTCTGAAGGATTGAGGCTGTTCTTGGAAAGAAGGCAGGCAAACAGCTCATGGATTTACAGCTTGGAGACAGCTATCTGAAGAGCACCTAGGGCACACCAGGAGGAGGTTATTTGCTCTTCTTGGATCATCTTTTGGAGAGGAAGCATTCATGGAGAGACCCCTCTGGGAACAAATGAACTGGCTGGCATCATTTCCCTCCCTCACCCTTCAGCATAAGCACAGGGCTACCTGTGGGAACCAGGACAGTGCAGACACTTGCTACCTAACTTGCTTACACCAAGTCCCATCCCCCCAGATTCCAGTAAAACTGTTCCTTCCAGTCACTCTTGACTCAGTCTCAGTATGATGGGCCCCCTTCCCTAGAAAACCATTCCAAAACCCTGCAAACACCAAGACTCCCAACCCAAGAGTTCTTCTTCTTAAGGCCATTACCCTCAAGAACAGAAGATATAGCTGACTTTCTGAACACACAGAAGCAGGCACAAAGACTTAGACAAAATGAGAAGACGGAAGAATGTGTCCCAAATGAAAGAACATGATAAGGCCACAGACAGAGATCTAAATGAAAAAGCTATAAGTAATATGCCTGATAAAGAATTTAAAGTAATGATAATAAAGGTACTCCCTGGACTTGAGAAAAGAGTGGAATACATGACTGATAGATAGCCTTAAAACAGAGAAAAAGAATAACATAGAAGAGATAAAGTCTTCAATAAACAAAAGAAGAAATAAGCTTGATGGATTTAAACAGCAGGCTGAAAGAAATGGAGGAACAAATTAATGACCTAGAAAACAGAGTAATGGGAAGTAATCAAGCTGAACAAAAGAGAGAAAAAAAGAATAGAGAATTACAATAGAAATGAGAAATGAGAATAGGCTTAAAGAACTCAGTGACTCTATCAAATATAATAACATTCGCATTATAAGAATGAAGAAGAAGAAAAAAAAGTAAAAGAAGAAGGGGAAGAAGAAGGCGGGGGAGGAAGAGGAGGAGGAAGAGGAGGAGGAAGAAAAAGAAGAAGGGAGAAAAGGGGCAGAAAATTTATTTGGAGAAATAATAGCTGAAAACTTCCCTAATCTGGGGAAGGATACAGATATCCAAATCCAGGAGGCTTAGAGAAACCCCAACAAAATCAACAAAAGCAGATCCACACCAAGACCTATTGTAACTAAAATGGCAAAATATAATGATACAGAAAAAAATCTTAAAAACAGCAATACAAAAGAAGACAGTTACATACAAGGGAAACCCCTAAGGCTACCAAGGCTTTTTCAACAGAAACTTTCCAAACCAGAAGGGAATGACATGATATATTCATGGTGCTGACTGGGAAAAATCTGCAGCCATAAATACTCTATCCAGCAAGGCTATCATTCAGAATAGAAGGATGAAGAGTTTCCCAGACCACTAAGCCAGCCTACAAGAAAAACTAAAGGGCACTCTATGAGTGAAAAGGAAAGGCCAAAATTGACAGTATGAAGTTAAGAAACACAAAAGCAGTAAAAATGAATATTTCTGTAAAAAAAAAATCAGTCAAAGAATTTAGAAAATAAAAGGATATAAAATATGATACCATATACCTAAAATGTGTGGACAAAAGGAGTAAAGAATGAGTTCAAACTTAAATGACCATCAACTTAATATAAACTACTATATGAAGAAGAAGTTATATACAAACCCAATGGTAGCCACAAATCAAAAACCACTAATAAGTATATGAAGAACAAAAAGAAAGAAATCTAAACATATCACTAAAGAAAATAAGCAAACCACGAAAAAGAAAAAGACAAGAAAAGATCAGGAAAATCTTCAGGAACAACCACAAAACAAGTAACAAAATGGCAATAAATACATATCTATCAAGAATTAGTTGGAATGTAAATGTACTAAATGCTCCAATCAGAAGACATAAGGTGACTGAATGGATTTAAAAAAAAAAGAAACACAAAAAACAAGACACATATTCTGCTACAGGAGACATTTCAGACCTAAATATATATACAGATTGGAAGAAAGGGGATGGAGAAATATTTATTATGCAAATAGATGTCAAAAGAAAGGGTAGCAATAATTATATAAGACAAATTAGACTTTAAAACAAAAACTAAAACAAAAGACAATAAAGGACCCTATATAATAAAAAAGGGGCCAATCCAACAAGGAGATATAACAATAGTAAATATTTACATACCCAAAATTGAAGCACCCAAATACATACAATAATTAATAACAAACATAAAGGAACTAATCGATAATAATACAGTAATAGTGGGAGACTTTAACGTACATCAATGGAAAAATCATCTAAACAGAAAATATACAAAGAAATAATGGTTTTGAATAACACAATGGATCAGATGGATTTAACAGATACATTCAGAACCCTCCATTTTAAAACAGCCAAATACACATTCCTTTCAAGTGCACATGGAACATTCTTCAGAATAGATCTCATACTAGGCCACAAAACAATGCCTGATGAATTCAAAAAGGTTGAAGTCATGCATTTTCTGCACAATGCTGTGAAAATAGAAGGCACCACACACAGACACACACACACACACACACACACACACACACACACACATCTAGAAGGAGCACAAACACATGGAGATTAAATAATATGCTACTAATCAATGAATGAGTCAACCAGGAAATAAAAGAAGAAATAAAAATGTACATGGAAATAAATAAACATGAACACACAATGGTTTAAAACCTTTGAGATGCAGCAAAAGCAATTCTAAGAAGGAAGTTTATAACAATATAGGCCTACTTGAGAAGCAAGAAAAATATCAAAACAACAACTTAACCTTACATATAAGAAGCTAGAAAAAGAACAATAAACAAAATCTGAAACCAGCAGAAGGAAGGAAATAATAAAGATTAGATCAGAAATAAATGATATGGAAACTTAAAAAAAAAAATAGAACAGATCAATGACACCAGGAGCTAGTTCTTTGAAAAAAATCAATAAAATTGATAAACCTCTAGCCAAACTTATCAAGAAAAAAGGAGACTCAAATAAATAAAATTAAAAATGAGAGAGAAGAAGTAGCAATAAATACCACAGAAATAAAAAAAAACATATGAGAACATTATGAAAAACTACATGCCAACAAATTAGACAACCTAGAAGAAAGGAACAAATCCCTAGAAATATATAACCTACCAAAACTGAAACAGGAAAAAATAGAAAATTTGAACAGACCATTTACCAGCAAAGAAATTGAATCAACAACAAAACAAAAAAAATCTCCCCAACAGAAAAGTCCAGGACCAGATGACTTCACAGGTAAATTCTACCAAACATTTAAGGAAGAGTTAATACCTATTCTTCTCAACTTATTCCAAAAAATACAAAATGAAAAAAATTTTCCAAATTCATTCTATGAGGCCATTATCATCCTGATAGCAAAATAACATAAAGACACCACAAAAAAGGACAACTACAGGCCAGTATCTCTGATGAACATAAATGCAAAAATCCTCAACAAAATACTAGTTAACCCAAATCAACAATACATTAGAAATCATTCACCACAATCAAGTGGGATTTATTCCTGGGTTGCAAGAGTGCTTCAATATTCACAAATCAATCTTATCTTATGGATATGAACCATATTGTCATGTCAATAGATGCAGAAAAAGCATTTGACAAAGTACAACATCTATTCATGATAAAAACCCTCAACAAAGTACGTTTAGAAGGAACATACCTCAACATAATAAAAGCCGTTAATGAAAAACTCACAGCTAACATTAACCTTAATGGGGAAAATCTGAGAGCTTTTCCCCTAAGGTCAAGAACAGGTCTGTACATTCTCACCACTTTTATTCAACATAGTACTGGAAGTCAGAGCCACAGCAATCAGACAACAAAAAGAAATAAAAGACCTCTAAACCAGTAAAGAAGAAGTAAAACTTTTACTATTTGCAGATGATATGATACTATATCTAGAAAACCTGAAAGAATCCACCAAAAATCTTCCAAAACTGAAAAACTAATTCAGTTAAGTCACAGGATACAAAATCAATTGTACAAAATTCTGTTGCATTTCTATACACCAATAATGAAACAGCAGAAATAGAAATTACTAAAATAATCCCATTTATAGTTGCACCAAAATAATAAGATACCTAGGAGTAAACCTAACAAAAGAGATAAAAAACCTGTACTCTGAAAACTATAAAACACTGATGAAAGAAATTGAAGATGACACAAAAAAATGGAAAGACATTCCATGCTCATGGATTAGAAGAATAAATATTGTTGAGATGCCTATACTACCGAAAGCAATCCACACATTTAGTGCAATCCCTATCAAAGTATTAAAAAATATTTTTCACAGAACTGAAACAATCCTAAAATTTGTATGGGACCACAAAAGGCCCAGAATAGCCAAAGCAATCTTGCAAAAGAAAAGCAAAGCTGCAGGCATCACAATTCCAGACTTCAAGTTATACTACAAAGCTGTAGTAATCAAAGCAGTATGGTACTAGCACAAAAATAGATACGTAGATCAATGGAACAAAATAGAAAATCCAGAAATAAATCCATAGTTATATAATCAATTAATCTTTTACAAAGCAGGAAAGAATATCCAATGTGAAAAATACAGTCTCTTTAACAAATGTTGTTGAGAAAACTGGACAGCAACACACAAAGAAAGAAAGTGGACCATTTTCTTACACCATACACAAAAATAAATTCAAAATGGATTAAAGACCTAAATGTGAGACCTGAAATCATAAACATCTTTCAAGAAATCACAGATAGGAATTTCTGTGGCATTGACCATAGCAATTTTTTTCTAGACATTTCTTCTGAGGCGAGGAAAACAAAAGTAAAAATAAACTATTGGGACTACATCAAAATTAAAAGCTTCTGCACAGCAAAGGAACAACAAAACTAAAAGGCAACTACAGAATGGGAGAATATTATTTGCAAATGACCTATCTAATAGAGTCATTATCCAAAATATATAAAGAACATACAAAACTCAACACCCAAAAATCTCAAATAATTCAATTAAAAAATGGACAGAAGACACAAACTGACATTTCTATAAAGAAGACATCCAGTTGGCCAACAGGCCCAGGAAAAGATTCTCATCAGCATCTATCATCAGGGAAATGCAAGTTAAAACTGTAATGAAATATCACCTCACACTTGTCAGAGTGGCTAAAATCAACAATACAAGAAACAGCAGATGTGGCAAGGATGTGGAGAAATAAGAACCTTCTTGCACTGTTGGTGGGAATGAAAACTGGTGCAGGCACTGTGGAAAACATTATGGAGATTACTCAAAAAGCTAAAAATAGAACTACCTTACAATCTAGCAATGACTCTACAGGGTATTTACTCAAAGAATACAAAAACACTAATTCAACAGGATACATGGACCCCTATGTTTATTGCAGCACTATTTACAATAGCCAAGATATGGAAGCAAAGTGCCCCTCAATTGATGAATGTATAAAGAAGAGATACACACACACACACACACACACACACACACACACACACACACTGGAATATTTTTCAGCCATAAAAATGAATGAAATCTTGCCATTTGCAATGACATGGATGGAGCTAGAGAGTATAATGTTAAGTGAAGTGTCAGAGAAAGACAAATACCATATGATTTCACTCATAAGTGGTATTTAAAAACAAAACAATAAGCAAAGGGGGGAAAAGAGGGAGGGAGAGTGAGAGACAAACCAAGAATAGACTCTTAACTTTTGTTCTCTATAGAGAACAAACTGATGGTTACCAGAGGGGAGGGAATGGAGGGGATGGGTAAAATAGGTGATGGGGATTAAGGAGTGCACTTGTGATGAGCTCTGGGTGATGTATGGAAGTGTTGAATCACTCTATTGTACACCTGAAACTAATATAACACTGTATTTTAACTAACTGGAATTGAAATAAAAATTTAAAAAAATATTCTAACCATACTGATAGTTATAATAAATGTTAATTTATTAAGTGCCCCAATTACAAATTAGAGATAATCATAAAGGACTAACAGAAAAGGCCCAAATATTCGCTGTGTACAAGAATGAACTTTAAATATATGGACACAAATATGTTGAAAGTAAATGGATTGGCAAGGTGTACTGTACAGTGAGCTTAAGAAAGTTGGGGGTGGGGATATCTTATATTAATATCAGATAAAATAAGACTTCAAGACAAAACACAACCAGAGATAAAAAGGAACATTTCATAATGGTAAAAGTTTAATGCATAAGAAGTAACAATCATAAATATATGAAGCAAAAATTGACAGAATTAAAGGGACACCTAGCCAATTTCATTGTCCTAGTTAGAGACATCACCACCCTTTCCCCCAGCATTTCATAGAAGATCTAGGCAAAATTCAATAAAGACATAAATGACATGAATGATACTATCAACCACCTGGACTTAAATGATGTCCCTGAGAACTACAGAATACACACTATTTTCAAATGTACATGGTATGTTCACCAATAAAGGAAACAAATCATACAAAGTATACTTTCTGACCACAAAATAATTAAAGAAGAAATCAGTAAATGTAAGACATCTAAAATTTACTAGAGAGAGACCAGAAGAATATAAGACAAGCTATTACGAATGGACCAAAATGTTAAAATTTATGTCCAAATATTGTCACATGTGAAATTGACACGTGTGAATATTGTCACGTGTTTATGAATATAATATAAAATGAATTAATAAAAAATGCCCAAACTCCAAGTATGGGTAATGATCAAAGCCAACAAAAGATATCTAAGATTCCCAAATTAAATGTGGAGGGAAGAGAAACCAATGATTAAATAGATTAATTAGCACTTAGGGTAAAATGTATATTTCTAGAAAAGGTCAACAGGGTCCATTTCATTTAGAAGCTGTTGTAGAGTGTCTATACTGAGAAAAAGGAGCTTCACAAGTCTGGTTCCTATTCAGTTTGGGAGACACAGAGTACATCAATTCAACTCTGTATTTTAGTTTCCTGATTATTGTTATCAACCTTGGCTGTGGGCTCTTAGAAGGATGAATGATTTAACAATCTGAAACCATTTGGAGTTATTTGAGAAGATGGTTTTATGTCCTTAGAATAGAAGTACTCCTGGATGTTCAGTGGTTGCATTGTGTACTTTTCTTCTAGAGCCGAAGTTTGTGAGTACAATTCTTATCTGATCACATTCTCTTCTATCTGGTGGGTAGTGCATAAAGCTAACATTTTCTCTGAGAAGTCTAAAAAAAGGGACAAACCCTAGGGATTAGAGGCACAGACTTTAATCATCTTCTGGCTGACAGGCTGTGAGTGATACTTTCCAAACTGGGCAAGTAGGTGATGGTTAAATTCTCATGTCTAGAATGGGGTCCCTCCTCCCTGCTCAAGTGACCATGTTAGCCAGTTTTTGACCAAAGGTTACAGAGTACAGAATCCTGATCCAATAAACAGTTGCATTGTTGTGGTACACAGTGCTATGTATAAAAATAAAGCCAAGTTTTCACCTTATTCTTTCTTGGAAAACTAACTTAAAAATACATAAGAGTGGTTTGAAATGATTATGATTGCTTAATGTACAACCATATGTGGATGAAATATATTAATAAGATTCAAGCAAGGTAACTGTTGAATTTGTGTAAAAACCTGTAATCAGAACTATCTGACTAGATCAAAACTTTTTATTCTCTACTTTCATAGTACCATGTTCCTTTCATTTGTTGTAATTTTATAGCTGTTTGTGTGATTATTTGAATAATGTTTTCCTCCTCTACTAGGCTTTAAGTTAAAAGGCTAGATAGCATGTTTGTTTTACTAACAATTATATTGCCAGAACTTAGCATAGTGACTGGCACAAAGTGTGCATTCAGTAAATATTTTTAATAGAAAGAAAAGAATGATGAGGTTGTATTCTTTCAGTCCTATCCATATTTCCTCATCCGTGTAATGCAGATAACAATACACCATTAGTGAGTGTTAAAAAGATTAAATTAGATAACATAAATTAATGTTCTTTATAAATAGTAAATTGCGGGGCGCCTGGGTGGCTCAGTCGGTTGAGCGTCTGACTTTGGCTCAGGTCATGATCTCATGGCTCTTGAGTTCGAGCCCCACATCGGGCTCTGTGCTGACAGCTCAGAGCCTGGAGTCTGCTTCGGCTTCTGTGTCTCCTTCTCTCGCTGTGCCCCTCCCTCATTCATGCTCTGTCTCTCTTTCTCTCAAGAATAAATAAAACATTTAAAAAATTAAAAAAATGTATAAATAGTAAATTGCTTTGCAAATAATATGCCATTGTATTATTTTTGTGATCCTTACTTCCCTTATTTCTCTCAATCTTGACAAAGAGTTTTTATTATTTCATTTCTTTCTCCACCCTCTCTCTTTTTCCTTTGCTGTCCTCCTCACTATATCCTTATCTTTTCCCTTTGAGTTCATTACCTCCCATTTAGGTCCTTCTTCCTGAAATGGATGATGATAATGGTGTTGATGATAACAACCACCACCACAGCTAAGAATATAGGATTGTGTAGTATTTTATCAGGATAATAGTGGGAATACTAGAGATGAAAGTACACATGATCATGGTTCCCAAAATATGTACAACTGTATTTATTTTTGTCCTTACAAGTCTTTCTCTATGCTATATTATTTAATACCCCATCCTTCCTCTTTGAAAAAAAAATTGTAATAAGGCTGATGTTCCATCATTTTTGCACATCAAAAAGAAAAGGGTATTTTATAGCCATTCCTTTCTTCCTTTCAATTGTGTAAGACCTAAGTTTGAGACAGTTAGAGACCATCTTATTCACTCAAATCCAAACAACAGTAAGTCCTTGCAGAGTGTCTTTGGGTTCAACATTATGGTTCTTTTCTCAGTCTTCACATATCTTTAGCCAGCTGGATGGTGAAGAAAACACTTATTGGTCCAATATATAAGTTATGTCCATTGGCTTAGTGCCATTTTTGTGGGGTTTAGATCAAGACAAAACTCTTACAGAGGTGGTTGTTTTATCCTGCATACACCAGGTTGCTTTATCCTGCATAACAAATGGCTTGCAAATTAGTGACTTAAAGCAACAACCACCATATTTGTTCAAGAATTCAGAGAGCATTCAGATGAGCAGTTCTTCTTTATCATGTGGAATCATCCAGGATCATTCCCTCGGCTACATTCAGCTGATGGATCAGTTGGAAGCTGTGTTCAATTGTAGCACTAAAATAGTTGGGGCTTTAATGTCCAAGATGCCTTCTTTGACATATCTGGCCCTCAGTTGGGATAACTGGAACAGTTAGAGGTGGATGGACATCTCTCTCTCTTTCGATGATGTCCCCAGTAGGGTAGCTGGATATCTTTACATGGTAGTTCAGGGTTCTAAGGAGGAAGCAGGCACTCTTTTAAGGTCCAGCATTGGAAGTTATACAGCTTTGCTTCTACCAAATTCTATTTGCAAAAAACCAGTTACAGCGTCAGCCCAGAATCAAGCAGCAGAGACAGAGACTTCACTTCTTGATGGGTGAGTGGTAAGGCCTTCTTAGAAAAGACCATGTGGAAGGGGAGATACAGTTATTACTGTCTTTGGAAACAAAATCTCCCTATACCAGGGGACATTTCCTATTAGTTCATTTTCTTTGAATAACTTTATGATCAATATCTTCAAGAAGAAAAGAATTCTAGCCTAACATGTCAACCAATCAATAATCCTTAAATTGTTAACCTCTGTAATTCACAAGTACTTACTGTGACAAGGCATATAGACTTTCAATAAGTTTTCTTAATAAGGATTTAAACAAGATCTACAAATTGTATTAAGTTGCTAAGTCTTTAAAATATCTTTTAATCAGTAACAGGATTTTTTTAACCCTCTTTATTACTCGCCATTTATTTGTTAAAGAAACTGGTTCATTTATCTCACAGAATTTCTCCTATTCTGGACTTGGCTTATCGCTTCCTTGGGATGTTGTTTAGAATGTTCCTCTATCCTCTATATTTCCTGTAGAAGGGTAATGGATAGCTAAGTGAATTTAATTTTCTTGTACAAATACATCCATAGGTCATGCTGTATATTTTCAATCAAATCATGTCAGGAGACACATAGTGCCTGGTTGTCTTTTTTCTTGTGATTTAAAATTTATCAGTGGGTTCAGGTGCTGTGAGCCTAATCTTCCCAGGATAAAGTTTCCCATGAATTTTTCTCTTAATTGTTTTAGCAGTCAAAATGACTTATTTCATTAGGTGTTGCAATCTGATCAATTCCTGATTCTGTCATTCTGCATTTATTACCTGAAATTCTTCTATTAAGAACTTTTGTTCATTGACTATTTGGTTACACAGTTTGTATAGCAAGTGAAAAATAAATGCTTGTTTTATTTCCTTCTATTTTCCAGTTTTTAGAATAATGGTTTGGTGCTTTACCAACCTTTAAAAGTGAACAATGACTTTTGTTTCATTTTGAACTCATGAATTTTAATATTCTTGCTTTAATCCATTGGAGTTATTATTATTATTACTATTATTATTTTAGTGTCTGACCCAATTCTTTTTTTTCTTTTTTTTTAAATTTTCTTTTTTCTTTTTTAAACTTACATCCAAATTAGTTAGAATATAGTGTAACAATGATTTCAGGAGTAGATTTCTTAGTGCCCCTTACCCATTTAGCCCTTCCCTCCTCCCACAATCCCTCCAGTAACCCTCAGTTTGTTCTCCATATTTATGAGTCTCTTCTGTTTTGTCCCCTTCCCTGTTTTTATATTATTTCTGTTTCCCTTCCCTTATGTTCATCTGTTTTGTCTCTTAAAGTCCTCATATGAGTGAAGTCATATGATTTTTGTCTTTGTCTGCGTGACTAATTTCACTTAGCATAATACCCCCCAGTTCCATTCATGTAGTTGCAAAGGGCAAGATTTCATTCTTTTTGATTGCTGAGTAATACTACATTGTATATATATATATATATATATATATATATATATATATATATATATATATATACCACGTCTTCTTTACCCATTCACCCAGTTCTTTTTTTTTTCTTCTTTATATTTTTTTTCATGAAATTTATTGTCAAATTGGTTTCCATACAACACCCAGTGCTCATCCCAAAAGGTGCCCTCCTCAATACCCATCACCCACCCTCCCCTCCCTCCCACCCCCATCAACCCTCAGTTTGTTCTCAGTTTTTAAGAGTCTCTTATGCTTTGGCTCTCTCCCACTCTAACCTCTTTTTTTTTTTTCCTTCCCCTCCCCCATGGGTTTCTGTTATGTTTCTCAGGATCCACATAAGAGTGAAACCATATGGTATCTGTATTTCTCTGTATGGCTTATTTCACTTAGCATCACACTCTCCAGTTCCATCCACGTTGCTACAAAAGGCCATATTTCATTTTTTCTCATTGCCACGTAGTATTCCATTGTGTATATAAACCACAATTTCTTTATCCATTCATCAGTTGATGGACATTTAGGCTCTTTCCATAATTTGGCTATTGTTGAGAGTGCTGCTATAAACATTGGGGTACAAATACCCCTATGCATCAGTACTCCTGTATCCCTTGGGTAAATTCCTAGCAGTGCTATTGCTGGGTCATAGGGTAGGTCTATTTTTAATTTTCTGAGGAACCTCCACACTGCTTTCCAGACCGGCTGCACCAGTTTGCATTCCCACCAACAGTGCAAGAGGGTTCCCGTTTCTCCACATCCTCTCCAGCAACTATAGTCTCCTGATTTGTTCATTCTGGCCACTCTGACTGGCGTGAGGTGATATCTGAGTGTGGTTTTGATTTGTATTTCCCTGATAAGGAGCGACATTGAACATCTTTTCATGTGCCTGTTGGCCATCCGGATGTCTTCTTTAGAGAAGTGTCTATTCATGTTTTCTGCCCATTTCTTCACTGGGTTATTTGTTTTTCGGGTGTGGAGTTTGGTGAGCTCTTTATAGATTTTGGATACTAACCCTTTGTCCGATATGTCATTTGCAAATATCTTTTCCCATTCCGTTGATTGCCTTTTAGTTTTGTTGGTTGTTTCCTTTGCTGTGCAGAAGCTTTTTATCTTCATAAGGTCCCAGTAATTCACTTTTGCTTTTAATTCCCTTGCCTTTGGGGATGTGTCGAGTAAGAGATTGCTACGGCTGAGGTCAGAGAGGTCTTTTCCTGCTTTTTCCTCTAAGGTTTTGAGGGTTTCCTGTCTCACATTCAGGTCCTTTATCCATTTTGAGTTTATTTTTGTGAATGGTGTGAGAAAGTGGTCTAGTTCCAACCTTCTGCATGTTGCTGTCCAGTTCTCCCAGCACCATTTGTTAAAGAGACTGTCTTTTTTCCATTGGATGTTCTTTCCTGCTTTGTCAAAGATGACTTGCCCATACGTTTGTGGGTCTAGTTCTGGGGTTTCTATTCTATTCCATTGGTCTATGTGTCTGTTTTTGTGCCAATACCATGCTGTCTTGATGATGACAGCTTTGTAGTCGAGGCAAAAGTCTGGGATTGTGATGCCTCCTGCTTTGGTCTTCTTCTTCAAAATTACTTTGGCTATTTGGGGCCTTTTGTGGTTCCATATGAATTTTAGAATTGCTTGTTCTAGTTTTGAGAAGAATGCTGGTGCAATTTTGATTGGGATTGCATTGAATGTGTAGATAGCTTTGGGTAGTATTGACATTTTGACAATATTTATTCTTCCAATCCATGAGCAGGGAATGTCTTTCCATTTATTTATATCTTCTTCAATTACCTTCATAAGCTTTCTATAGTTTTCAGCATACAGATCTTTTACATCTTTGGTTAGATTTATTCCTAGGTATTTTATGCTTCTTGGTGCAATTGTGAATGGGATCAGTTTCTTTATTTGTCTTTCTGTTGCTTCATTGTTAGTGTATAAGAATGCAACTGATTTCTGTACGTTGATTTTGTATCCTGCAACTTTGCTGAATTCATGTATCAGTTCTAGCAGACTTTTGGTGGAGTCTATCAGATTTTCCATGTAAATATCATGTCATCTGCAAAAAGCGAAAGCTTGACTTCATCTTTGCCAATTTTGATGCCTTTGATTTCCTTTTGTTGTCTGATTGCTGATGCTAGAACTTCCAGCACTATGTTAAACAACAGTGGTGAGAGTGGGCATCCTTGTCGTGTTCCTGATCTCAGGGAAAAAGCTCTCAGTTTTTCCCCATTGAGGATGATGTTAGCTGTGGGCTTTTCATAAATGGCTTTTATGATCTTTAAGTATGTTCTTTCTATCCTGACTTTCTCAAGGGTTTTTATTAAGAAAGGGTGCTGAATTTTGTCAAAGGCCTTTTCTGCATCGATTGACAGGATCATATGGTTCTTCTCTTTTCTTTTATTAATGTGATGTATCACGTTGATTGATTTGCGAATGTTGAACCAGCCCTGCATCCCAGGAATGAATCCCACTTGATCATGGTGAATAATTCTTTTTATATGCTGTTGAATTTGATTTGCTAGTATCTTATTGAGAATTTTTGCATCCATATTCATCAGGGATATTGGCCTGTAGTTCTCTTTTTTTACTGGGTCTCTGCCTGGTTTAGGAATCAAAGTAATACTGGCTTCATAGAATGAGTCTGGAAGTTTTCCTTCCCTTTCTATTTCTTGGAATAGCTTGAGAAGGATAGGTATTATCTCTGCTTTCAACATCTGGTAGAACTCCCCTGGGAAGCCATCTGGTCCTGGACTCTTATTTGTTGGGAGATTTTTGATAACCGATTCAATTTCTTCGCTGGTTATGGGTCTGTTCAAGCTTTCTATTTCCTCCTGATTGAGTTTTGGAAGAGTGTGGGTGGTTAGGAATTTGTCCATTTCTTCCAGGTTGTCCAGTTTGTTGGCATATAATTTTTCATAATTATTCCCTGATAATTGCTTGTATCTCTGAGGGATTGGTTGTAATAATTCCATTTCATTCATGATTTTATCTATTTGGGTCCTCTCCCTTTTCTTTTTGAGAAGTCTGGCTAGAGGTTTGTCAATTTTGTTTATTTTTTCAAAAAACCAACTCTTGGTTTCGTTGATCTGCTCTACGGTTTTTTTAGATTCTATATTGTTTATTTCTGCTCTGATCTTTATTATTTCTCTTCTTCTGCTGGGTTTAGGCTGCCTTTGCTGTTCTGCTTCTATTTCCTTTAGGTGTGCTGTTAGATTTTGTATTTGGGATTTTTCTTGTTTCTTGAGATAGGCCTGGATTGCAATGTATCTTCCTCTCAGGACTGCCTTCTCTGCGTCCCAAAGCGTTTGGATTGTTGTATTTTCATTTTCGTTTGTTTCCATATATTTGTTAATTTCTTCTCGAATTGCCTGGTTGACCCACTCATTCGTTAGTAGGGTGTTTTTTAACCTCCATGCTTTTGGAGGTTTTCCAGACTTTTTCCTGTGGTTGATTTCAAGCTTCATAGCATTGTGGTCTGAAAGTATGCATGGTATAATTTCAATTCTTGTAAACTTATGAAGGGCTGTTTTGTGACCCAGTATATGATCTATCTTGGAGAATGTTCCATGTGCACTCGAGAAGAAAGTATATTCTGTTGCTTTGGGATGCAGAGTTCTAAATATATCTGTCAAGTCCATCTGATCCAATGTGTCATTCAGGGCCCTTGTTTCTTTATTGACCGTGTGTCTAGATGATCTATCCATTTCTGTAAGTGGGGTGTTAAAGTTCCCTGCAATTACCACATTCTTATCAATAAGGTTGCTTATGTTTATGAGTAATTGTTTTATATATTTGGGGGCTCCGGTATTCGGCGCGTAGATTTTTATAATTGTTAGCTCTTTCTGATGGATAGACCCTGTAATTATTATATAATGCCCTTCTTCATCTCTTGTTACAGCCTTTAATTGAAAGTCTAGTTTGTCTGATATAAGTATGGCTACTCCAGCTTTCTTTTGGCTTCCAGTAGCATGATAAATAGTTCTCCATCCCCTCACTCTCAATCTAAAGGTGTCCTCAGATCTAAAATGAGTCTCTTGTAGACAGCAAATAGATGGGTCTTGTTTTTTTATCCATTCTGATACCCTATGTCTTTTGGTTGGCGCATTTAATCCATTTACATTCAGTGTTATTATAGAAAGATACGGGTTTAGAGTCATTGTGATGTCTGTATGTTTTATGCTTGTAGTGATGTCTCTGGTAGTTTGTCTCACAGGATCCCCCTTAGGATCTCTTGTAGGGCTGGTTTCGTGGTGACAAATTCCTTCCGTTTTTGTTTGTTTGGGAAGACCTTTATCTCTCCTTCTATTCTAAATGACACACTTGCTGGATAAAGGATTCTCGGCTGCATATTTTTTCTGTTTAGCACACTGAAGATCTCGTGCCAGTGCTTTCTGGCCTGCCAAGTTTCAAAAGAGAGATCAGTCACGAGTCTTATAGGTCTCCCTTTATATGTGAGGGCACGTTTATCCCTTGCTGCTTTCAGAATTTTCTCTTTATCCTTGTATTTTGCCAGTTTCACTATGATATGTCATGCAGAAGATCGATTCAAGTTACATCTGAAGGGAGTTCTCTGTGCCTCTTGGATTTCAATGCCTTTTTCCTTCCCCAGTTCAGGGAAGTTCTCAGCTATAATTTCTTCAAGTGCCCCTTCAGCCCCTTTCCCTCTCTCTTCCTCCTCTGGGATACCAATTATGCGTATATTATTTCTTTTTAGTGTATCACTTAGTTCTCTAATTTTTCCCTCATACTCCTGGATTTTTTTATCTCTCTCTCAGCTTCCTCTTTTTCCATAACTTTATCTTCTAGTTCACCTATTCTCTCCTCTGCCTCTTCAATCTGAGCTGTCGTGGTTTCCATTTTGTTTTGCATTTCGTTTAAAGCGCTTTTCAGCTCCTCGTGACTGTTCCTTAGTCCCTTGATCTCTGTAGCAAGAGATTCTCTGCTGTCCTCTATACTGTTTTCAAGCCCAGCGATTAATTTTATGACTATTATTCTAAATTCACTTTCTGTTATATTATTTAAATCCTTTTTGATCAGCTCATTGGCTGTTGTTATTTCCTGGAGATTCTTCTGAGGGGAATTCTTCCGTTTGGTCGTTTTGGATAGTCCCTGGAGTGGTGAGGACCTGCAGGGCACTTCCCCTGTGCTGTGGTGTATAACTGGAGTTGGTGGGCGGGGCTGCAGTCCGACCTGATGTCTGCCCCCAGCCCACCGCTGGGGCCACAGTCAGACTGGTGTGTGCCTTCTCTTCCCCTCTCCTAGGGGCGGGATTCACTGTGGGGTGGCGTGGCCCGTCTGGGCTACTTGCACACTGCCAGGCTTGTGGTGCTGGGGATCTGGCGTATTAGCTGGGGTGGGTAGGCAAGGTGCACGGGGGCAGAGGGGCAGGCTTAGCTGGCTTCTCTTTAGGTGATCCACTTCAGGAGGGGCCCTGTGGCAGCGGGAGGGAGTCAGATCCGCTGCCGGAGGTTTGGCTCCACAGAAGCACAGAGTTCGGTGTTTGCAAGCAAGTTCCCTGGCAGGAACCGGTCCCCTTTGGGATTTTGGCTGGGGGATGGGTGGGGGAGATGGCGCTGGCGAGCGCCTTTGTTCCCCGCCAAGCTGAGCTCTGTCGTCCGGGGGCTCAGCAACTCTCCCTCCCTTTGTCCTCCAGCCTTCCCGCTTTCCGAGCAGAGCTGTTAACTTATGACCTCCCAGACGCTAATTCGCGCTTGCTGTCAGAACACAGTCCGTCAGGCCCCTCCGCTTTTGCCAGCCAGACTCAGGGGCTCCGCTTGGCCGGCGAGCCGCCCCTCCGCCCCAGCTCCCTCCGCCAGTCCGTGGAGCGTGCACCGCCTCGCTGCCCTTCCTACCCTCTTCCGTGGGCCTCTCGTCTGTGCTTGGCTCCGGAGACTCCGTTCTGCTAATCCTCTGGTGGTTTTCTGGGTTATTTAGGCAGGTGTAGGTGGAATCTAAGTGATCAGCAGGATGCGCGGTGAGCCCAGCATCTTCCTTCGCCGCCATCTTCCCTCCGGCTCTCACCCAGTTCTTTATTCAAGTTTCATTTTTTTCAGTTTTTATTTAAATTCCAGTTAGTTAACATACAGTGTGATATTAGTTTCAGGTATACAATTATAGTGATTCAACACTTCCATACAATACCTGGTGCTCATCACAAGTGCACTCCTGAATCCCCATTGCCTATTTAACCCATCCCCACACCCTTCTTCCCTCTGGTAACTATCAATTTTTTATTATAGTTCAGAATATACTTCTTGGTTTTCATCTCTCTTTTTTTCTTTTTATATTTTTTTCTTTTGTCTTTAAGGATATATGCCCTAGGAATATACAATCAAATTACTAAATTTTATAAATACTTGAAAGATTTCTTCTCTGTATGACTAGGCTACAATTCAACATACAGGTAGTTTTATTCATTTCATTTTTATTTATTTATTTATTAATTTTTGGAGGATTTTCTTTGTTTTTCAGATCACTTTTACCTGGGTGAATTACATATACCTTGTTTATATGACTATCTTTATCAAACAACTTGAAATATAATTCACATAACATACATTTCACCCATTTAAAGTATATAATAAAATGCTTCTTAGTGTATTCATAGTGTTGTCCAACCATCACCACAATCTAAGTTGAGATCATTTTTGTTTACCCAAAAAGAAAGCCTGTACTCATTAGAGCCATTCCCCATTCCCTACCTCCTCCAGGCCCTCAAACCCTAGACAATCACTAGTCTACTGACCATTTCTATAGATTTGCCTATTCAGGACATTTCATATAAATAGATTCATACAATATGTGGTCTTTTATGACTCATTTCTTTCATTTAGCATAATGTTTTCAAGATTTATCCATCCATGTTGTAGTGTCTATCAGTACTCATTCCTTCTTATTGATGTATAATATTCTATTATGTGGATATTCCATTAAATGAATTGTATTTATCCATTCATCAGTTGATGGGGATATTTTACTTGTTTCTACTTTTTGGCTACTATGAACATTTGCGTAGTACAATTTTTTTGCATGGACATATGTTTTCATTTATCTTGGGTATACACCTAGGAGTGGAATATGTGTATATTTTAAAGGCACATATCTTTCTTATTAAAGAGTAGTGATGCTATCATTTGTCATATTATACCAGACCTAATAATACTAAAGAGTTGTATATACTACCTCATAATAGTTCAGAAAAAAAATCTTAGAGAAGTTGTTCCCTTTTTCTCTTTTTTAGTAGATGCCCAAAGGAAAGGATTTACCTCACAGAAGAACAGAGGAAAGAAAACACAAGTTTCAGTTATATCATCATGCCTCCACAGTTTCCTGCTGGCATTTCATAACTACCTCCACTCAGGTTTTTTAAAAATATTTTTTAATATTTATTTATTTTTGAGAGAAGAGAAAGAGACAGAATGCAAATGGGGGAGGAACAGAGAGAGAGGGAGAATCCAAAGCACGCTACAGGCTCTGAGCTGTCAGCACAGAGCTCTATGTGGGGCTTGAACCCACGAACTGTGAGTTCATGACTTGAGCCGAAGTCGGACACTTAACTGACTGAGCCACCCAGGTGCCCCTCACCTCGGGTTTTGATGTGATTTTATCTTTCTACTCCAAACTCAGAAATATCTTTCTAGATTTCATTTGTCTATGTCTTGTTTGACCCAAACTATGAAAGAGTACTTACTGCAATAAGTAGGGGAGATGGAAAATCATGCAGTGGAAAAGGCATTTGGTTATAAGCCAGAGATCTGGGTTCAAATCGCAGTTCTCCAACTCAGTAACAGGGTGACCCAGAGCAAATGACTTGGTTTTTCTGTTCCCAGATTCCTTTTCTATAAAAAAGAAGAAAATAAACAACAAAGACCTTGTAAATCTTGTGAGAATTGAATTTAAATGTCATAAAGTACATAGCAGAATGCCTTGCATGTTCTATGTACCTGACACATACTGGTCATAATTATTTTTTTTATTGCGTGATTTCAGTTTAAGAGTAAACAATATTAAGATTTACTGAAAAGAATTTAGCACTGAATTCTTATTCTCTAGGCTACATAATTTATTACCACTAACTCAACAGAGGTTTAGAACTGGCATGATAATGGGTTGTGCACTTGGTTGCCTTAACAAATTGAGAGAAAGTTGAAAATGTTCTACTTTCAGCAATTTGTTTTTCTTTCTTTCTTTTATTTACCAAAATAAAAATCTTGAAACACTCAAGGAGACAAATGAGAAGAAGGTATCCTTGAAAGTGACTGCAGATAAGACTGGACACAGAGTTTCCTCATTAGTTAAAATGTAAATACCCTCATTTAGCTTCTTCCATTGAGACTTCAATCTCTTCTAGTAATAGTATCTCCTATGCCTGTTACCTTTAGGAGAAATAAAATTAATTTCTCCAGGTTGAGTTCCTATTAATATCATAATAATAGGTCCCAGTGTTCAATCATTGACTCTAAGTCAGTTGGTCATGACCCAGCCCCATTTGTTTCAAATTATAATTATGTTTGCCAAGTTAAGTTTAATCATAAATCTTCCCAAATGTCCAAAGGTCTACATTATGCTCACAAATTCATTAAGAATTGGAATGCAAATTTAAGCTTAGAATAATTTTAGATTATATTTTCATTTTCCATTTGACATCATGTACTATAGAGCTGGCAATAAGCCAAAACATATTTCATAAATCTGACAAAATCATTCTTTTCCCTAATTGCTCTCTAGTTGACATTTCCTTGTTTGCTAATGGAAAATAGCAAAGTTTTCTGAAATAAAAATTACTCCATAGCAAAAAACTTTTCTGAGATCTTATCATCAGTATTGTTTTTATAATTACAAGTGTAAATAAATTTATAATGCCCTTAATTGGGGTCCACTGAAAGAATCATTTTTTTATCTCCTACAAATAAAATTTCTGATGTAAAAAGTAACATTTGGCAAGATCAAAATGCATAATTTTTGAGATATAAGCAGCATACAATAAATGTGCATACTTGAATATAATTTCATACAGTTTGACATAGGTATGTATATATACCATGAAACTATCAAAACAATAAAAATAATAATAATTTCCAATAATTTCCTCATGCTCCTTTGAAATCCCTCCCTTCCAGTCCTTTCCCCACTTTCCCACTGCCCCATCCCTTGGCCACCACTAAATGCTTTCTGTTATTATAAATTTGTTTATAACATAAGTATGTTATATAAATACATCAGTAGGTACTCTTTTTGTCTGTTTCCTTTCATTCAGAAAATTAATTTGAGATTCACCCCCATTGTGATATATCACAGTTTCTATCTCTTCACCTGTTCATGAATATTTGGGTTATTTTCAGTTTGGGCTATTACAAAAAATGCTGCTCTGAACATTTGTCACAAATCTTTATATGGTCAAATACCTTTGTTCCTCTCTGGTAAATAGGAGGAGTAGAGTGTCCAAATCATATGTTACATGCATGGTTAACTTTTTAAGAAAGTGCCCTGCCCCACTATTTTTCAAAATTGTATCATTTCACATTCCCATCAACAGTGTATCGGAGTTCCAGGGCATCCACATACTTGTAACACTTAGTACAATCAGTCTTTTTTTTAATTTTAGCCATTGTCACAGGGGTGTAGTGGTAACTCTCTGTGGTTTGAATTTGCATTTCCCTAGCAATTCATGATGTTGAGCATCTTTTTCAGTGCTTATTTCACATCTGTGTGTCTTTTTTTCCTTGTCGGTTTTCTTACTATTGAGTTTTGAGAATTATTTATATATTCTGGATAGGATATAAGTCTTTTATCAGGCATGTGCATTTAAAATGCTTGTCCCCAGTATGTGGCTTTCTTTTCATTTGCCAAAAGTGCCTTTGAAATTTTGAAGTTTACATTTTGATGAAACTCCATTTTTACAGATTGTCCTTTTGTTGTCCTTTTGAAGAAATGTTTGCCTTACATGAGATCACAAAGATTTTCTCTAATACCGTATTCCAGAAGTATTATATTTTCAGGTTTTACATTTAAATTGATAATCCATTCTGATTTAAATTTTGTATATAATGAAAAGTATAGATTGAAGTTCCCTTGTTGGGCAGGGTAGATATAAACTTCTAATTTTTCCCGTACCATTTGTTAAAAAACTATCTTTTCTCTACTGAATTACTTTTGAACCATTAGCTAAAATGAGTTCCCCCAATATATGCGGATAAACTTCTGTCAGAAAGTGAAATGTTGCTTCCCAGCCAATCTTTTAGCTCATAAAGTTTTTCCCATTTCTTCCTCTTTTCCCTAAGTAAATACAAGTTATTTCTATTCTATCCCTAGTCATGATACAATGATAGATATTCTTCCTGGTTGAGAGTGAGAAGAAGCATCAATCTATTTATTGTGGCCTTGAATTCCATTCCCTTTTAGTATAGTTTGTTGTTTTATTTTATTATTTGTCTTTATACATGTAACAGTTTGGTGAATGTTGCCACTATATATATATATATATGTATATATATATATGTATATATATATATAATTTATTATAATTTATTATATATAATAATATATAATATATAATATAAATTATATATTATATATATTATATATGTATTATATATATAATTTATTTAAATAATATATATTATATTTATTTATTTATATGATTATAACTGAGACACTGAGTCTGCTATTCAGTGTCAGCAAGACACAAACTGAGGCATCAAAAGCCCTCTTGTGCATGGGTGGCATTATTTCAGAAAAATAAGGCTGATATGTCAGGAGGGCACACATTTCACAAGCCTTTTTACACTTCATTCCTCCCTTATTAGGACAATATCAAAACATGCATAGAATTGAAAGTCTGTAGACAGAGAACTAGGAAGGAAGGTGCAAAAGAGAAAGACAAAGGCAATAAAAAGGGGGCAAGAGTAGGATGTGCCTATTCCTAGAGGATGTGCTCCTATAGTTTCTATTCCTACAGAATCAGCAATCCCCGATAATGTATGTATATATTCAACCTTTTTTACAAGACAAGGAC
This sequence comes from Panthera pardus, assembly GCF_024362965.1. Lineage (NCBI taxonomy): Eukaryota > Metazoa > Chordata > Mammalia > Carnivora > Felidae > Panthera > Panthera pardus. Next base: position 20,443,848 of record NW_026526788.1, read on the forward strand.
AAAATCATGGCGCTCCTGTAAAACACCACTCAGAATACTCATGTTCATGGGGTGCCTGGGTGGCTCAGTCGGTTGAGCATCCGACTTCTGCTCAGGTCATGATCTCACAGTTTGTGGGTTCAAGCCCCGCATCAGGCTCTGTGCTGACTGCTTGCTCAGAGCCTGGAGCCTGCTTCAGATTCTGTCTCCTTCTTTCTCTGCCCCTCCCCCGCTCACGCTTTGTCTCACCCTGTTTCTCAAAAATAAATAAAAAAAAAAAAGTAAAAAAAAAAAAAAGAATACTCATGTTCATACACACAAACACACCAGACTGAGTTTCTGAAACACTTAGCTTTAACTTACCAGAAACCTGTTGAGTCATCTAAAATAAAATTTTAATAATGGCACTGAATTGGCAACTAACTCTGGTTTTTCAGGGTGTTTGTCATACTCCTATAACTAACTCATAATTTAAAAATATTTTTCTCCCTACATTTGAATGCCTACTTGATGAGTGATAAAGAAATAGAAAACCTAACAGGTGAAACAAATTAAATAATTTCTTTAATTCTGATTAAGTCTGCTAAATGCCTGGTGGAAGAGGAGACTTCATATAAATAATACAAATAATCCTTCCCTAGGTCATCTGCATGAGTCATATTGGCTGTACTTATAAATCAGCCCCAAGTAACTGATTGTCATTTTTCTTGTCTGTTGTTTTCATTACCCAAGGTATTTTTGCTCTTTAGCACAAAATGTTGAGAGTTGGTGTCAGAATAATAACACTTGCATTATCATTAAAAAGCAATAATTATAATGAATTGGCCTACTATTCTTAAGTTTTGGTCAGGTGATAGATGATTGGGATAATAATATATGAGATTTGTGTTTGGTAAAATTTGGTGAGCAAATGTCCATAATTTTCCTGCTAAGGAAAACACGTAAATAAGAAGAGCATAAAAACAGATTATAGTTGCAGCCAAAGGGTTTCCTGATAGACTAGAACAAAAGTAAACAGTATATTTCCATTGTCATTAGTATTTCATAAAATACCACTAAATTGTCCTTGGCTTTATACAGTTTTTTTGTGTGTTTTTAAACTTTGGTTACATCAAAAACTCAAATCAATTTATTCTTACCCATAATTACATCTGAGTCACTAGATAATAGAGAAATATTTAAAAAATAGGGACAACTCTATTGGGATCCTTTATATTTAATTATACAACAACTATTAAATAAAAATTCATAGGTCTTTAATCATATTTTAAAATATTAGCACTATACACTTTAGGACAAGTCAACTGTGCCCTTTTACGTTTTGATCCCAAGTAGGTCATCCCAAGGGCTTTGTCTGCATATGGCCAAACAGCCACCTGCTTGCACAAGACTTCATTTAGCTGGCTCCCTTAATGATCCAAGTAGGTCACTGCACAATTGATTCGTATGCAGCACATTCAGATAAATTGAATAAATTTTCCAGTTCCATTATGTTTGTCCATTTTCCAACTATAATAGCTCATGTATGTGTGCATAATTAAAAATTGAGTAATAGTAGTTTGGGACACACCCCAAACTTCAGTTTTTCTATGGATTAATATATGAGCTACCTTATATATTATTAACTAAATAATGTCTTGACTAAAAGAATGTAAAAAATGACAGACCTACCTCTCTGCTGTTTTGGGAGAGAAAACCCTTATCTTTGTACACAAAGAAGAAATAGCCACAAATACTCACAGAATGCCTATAATTTACCAGGTAATGTTCTTCACACTTATTATATTCATTACATTCATTTTTGCACAACTACATGAAATGGATCCAATTATTATCCTCATTTTATAGAGGTGGAAATTAACACCTAGAGAGGTTAGGTAACTTGCTCAAAGTCTCATAATTGTAATTGGCAGATCTGGATTTTGGATCCTAACAGTTTGACTGTACAGCTTGTACCCTTAGCCATTAGCCAATACTGTCTTTTCCTTTTACCTCCTTCTTATACTTGCCCTCTTGCTAAGTTTAAGCTTCACTCTTGTTTCCAGAGAGACATTTAACTACTGCTGTCCCCTTACCAGTGTGCCCTCTTGCATATAGGTTGGGGTAGGGATGGGTCAGAATATAATTGAGGTGAGAAGAAATAGGCTTAGTGATTAAAAATGATTTTTATGAATATAAAGAGATAATTAAAAAGTAAAATTTCAAAGAGTAGGAATAGCAAAAGTTTAGGAAAGTCAGAAATGGAAGTTGGTGATTAGTTTCTCCAAATAAGAGGAAACTATCTCTCTGGATTTGAAAGAAAATAAAATGAGCAATTTAATGATCTATCTAAATCTCTGAGATAGCACAGAAGCCTTCATTAAGCAAATCTCTAAAAACACCAACTACTGGCAAATCATGTTCTAAATGTATTTCTGAAATCCCAAAAATGGCAGTTCAAGTAGTATCAGGGTGTAGGATTCACGGTGAGCAAGAACTACATAGTCTGTTAGCTTTGCAGTGGTGTGCTGATAAAGATTTAACAGCCAGCTGGGAGGGAGCAGGGGATCCCTGATTTGTAGCACGATTTACTGATTTGTGTGGAATAAATGCTCCCACCATTACCAACTTCAAACTACCAACTTGACATCACTGAATACAGAGTTTAAATAGATCTGCAACAGCACACTATTTTATGGTGTTTCTTCCACACAGATAAAATTGATGTCAATAACCTCAACAACATAAATAATAGTAAAATGTAGTAAAGTAGTTGTTTTGAGTATTTATAACCTTTGTTTATAATTTATTTGTATGTTTATATAACTTAATTTTTAATAATAACCAGGTTGCAAAATTCCTGAAAATTTAATAAACAGCTCTTCTGAGCTGATAGCACTCTACTACCATCAAAAAAAAAATGTTTAGATGACTTTATAGGCCATAATGTCAAAAAATCAAAGTCAGCTAAGTTTCTTGAGCCTGATATTAAGTATCTGATTACAAGAAGGACATATCTCCAAGATGTCTTATTCTGGAGTCCAAAAGCAAGTTCTATATTCTAATCAGTCACTAAGAAGGCAAAAATATTTATTAAGAATGTTCTTCTGGCAAGAACATACAACACGTAGCAGAAAACTATTTTCCAGAATTGCTTTAACTGAAACAACTCAGTGTTTAAAAATTTATAATCGCTAGAAAAGGAATATAGATTCACTGTCACAGTTAACTAGCTGATAACACACCACTGATTCTAAAAGAGATAAAATGTGACCATAGTACTGAAAAACTTGAATACTAGAGTTAGACAGCCTGGCTTTGAATCCTGGCTCTTGTATTTATCATCTGTGGACTTGAGCAAATATCTGCTTTGTGACTGTTCTATCATTTGTAAAATGAGAATCAGAATAATATCTACTTCAAAGTAGTGTTGTCAGGATTAAATAAGTTGATACATGTTAGTTCTGAGAACAATACCTGGCACAGAGTAAGTGCTCATTTAGTGACTGAGTATTGTTAAGGATAGGCAGTATGTCCTTTTAGTATTTTTTCTATTTCTTTTTCCCCCTAAATAATATAATCCTTTCGTTCATTTATTTTCTTATAGCAGCAATAACAACTACCATTTATTGAGCACCTGTTTTTGCTAAGCCTTTTTTATATTGTGTGTGCATGTGGACATATGTGTGTGTGCATGAGTGTATTTGTGTGCAGTTGCTCATAATTTACAATCAAACTTAAGAAAGACGCATATTACCCTTTATATATAGGTAAGAAAAAAATGAGGTTTGGTGAGGTATCATGACTTTCACAGCTGACACAGCTAGTAAGTGGTAGAGAAAACATTTAAAGGATGCCAGTCATGTCAGATGAGGGTGCATTCTAATGAACTCAACTTGATTTTATCTGTAAAGACTAGGTCACATTCTGAAGTACTAGGGGTTAGTACTTAAAACATATGAATTGGGGGGAGCACAATTCAACCCATAACAGTGCTTACTCCTATACTTATTTTCTCATAATGACAAATTTCTGGGTTTTTTAAAATCTATCTATGCTTTTTCTGAGCTTTCATTTTAAAATGTATAGATTTGCAAAAAACAAAAGTGAAATTTTTAATCATTTACTTACATCTGGCATTTTCCAAATGAAATTTGCAGTTATTTACAAAATATGTGCAACAAAAAAGACAAACTCAATAAATAAAATAATAAATGTGAAGATAAAATAAGTAAAGAAATATAAATCTAAAATTTCTTTTTAATTTTTAGGCTTATCTATTTTTTGGGGAGAAGAGAAAAGGAGCAGGGGAGGGGTAGAGAGAGGGAGAGAGAGAATCCCAAGCAGGCTCCACACTGTCAGCACAGGCTTGAACTCACGAATGGTGAGAAAGGGACCTGAGCCAAGATCAAGAGCCAGACATTTAACCTACTGAGCCACCCAGGTGCCCCAAATTACTTTTTGTTTTATATGCCATATATCCTGCACAATAAGTAGAGGTGAAGTACAATTATGAATTACAATTATTTAATATTTTACAGCACTTTCACAATTTTAAAATAATATGTTTTTTTGTAGAATTTTGAAAAATACAAAAACCTATGTTTAATCCAACCACTATGAACATTTTGCTATGTATCATCCCAAGATATATTATATCCATAAATAAACAGTTATTTGAAATTTAGAAGTTAATGGTATATGTAATTTTATAGTCTATCTTTTTTATTTAAAAATATTGTGAGCATCACCGTATAGTTTATTAGTAGTATAATTTATTTAACCAATGTGATTTAAATTTTATTATAAATGAGTGGCAAAGGCATTGTAATTTTTAAAAGGAGTTTGACTAAACACTGTAAAATCAAGAATTAGATGTTAAAATTCACTTTTTAAAAAAGTTTATTAATTTATTATTTCAGAGAGAGAGAGAGAGAGAGAGAGAGAGAAAGCACACAAGCAGGGGAGGGGCAGGGAGAAAGAAAAGGAGACACAAAATCTGAAGCAGACTCCAGGCTCTGAGCTGTCATCACAGACCCCAATGTGGGGCTCGAACCCATGAACCATGAGCTCATGACCTGAGCTGAAGTCGGATGCTTAACTGACTGAGCCACCCAGGCACTCTTAGATGTTAAAATTCACTTTTATCCACACGTCAAAGGCAGAACTAGATATAATTTAGCAAGACTCCATTGAAAAATGCAAATTATCAAATACAGAGTTTCAGTAGAATCTTAGCAAATGGGCACCAATAATACTTGAACGAACTTCACTCCATTTAGTTCATTGACAGCTTTGAGGACATACATTGAGCAAAGTTACCTAGGCATATATCTTCAGTAACTTCTTTTTGATTTTGCAGTTTCATTCTTCTATTAGAATTATTCTTATGGACAAGACCCCAACTATATTACTGTCAAAAAGAATAAAAGGTCTCAGATTTTACCTTGTTTATGGACTAATAAGGTAATCTTTTTAATGGAAGCTACTGTTTCATGGATGCTGGCAGAAGATACAAGATTCCTGGGTCAGAGACACAGGACTTCATTACTCATCACAAAGCAGTGGCAGGCTTCTTGTAGGTTTGCTTTGGCTTCCCCTGCCCTTCTAAGTCCCACAAAGAAAATGCAAGTGAGACTAAGTGGATACCATCATAAGCAGTGGTCTGCACTTGAAGAGAGGAACACTAAGCTCAAAGAATTTACTACTTTTGTAGTAGGCAAAAGTAAACCTGCTCTTTGGGGAAAGACCACCTCGTCTCTCAAGGTTACCCGCTAAAATGCAAAACTGAGGAATGGCCTGGGGAAAATGCATCAGGGTCTCACATTCTTGGCATATCAAACCAGGAAGTACAGGAAACCTCATGGCCCATGATAGATTGCCCTCCCAACAATTTTTATTTTCCAGTCATAAACCTTACGTCACCAAATCTTGGTATTTATGAGACTGTTTTCTGCTCCTTAGTTTAAATTTTAGGTTTACTTCTCTATAGGCCTTTAAAAAAGAGACATTGTTTCTAAAGTCTTCTGTAGCCATCTATCTATCTATTATCTATCTAGATCTAGATAGTCTTTAAATAACTAATGAGCACCTATTATGTCAGGAAGTGTGTTATAGGTTAAACTAATATTGTTCCTGATTCTCATTTCTGCTTCTTTCTCTCAAGAATTAGTAGACATACAGGGGCACCTGCATAGCTCAGTGGGTTGGGCATCTGACTTTGGCTCAGGTCATGATCTCATGATTTGTGAATTTGAGCTCTGCATTGGGCTCTCTGCTGTCAGCACACAGCATGCTTCAGATTCTCTGTCTCCCTCTCCCACCCAATCTCTATCTTAAAATAAATAATTAAAAAAACAAATATATGGGCACCTAGGTGGTTCAGTTGGTTAAGCATCTGACTCTTGATTTCGACTCGGGCCATAATCTCACAGTTTGTGGGATGAAGCCCCATTTCAGGCTCTGCACTGACAGAGCAAAGCCTGCTTGGGACTGTCTTTTTTTCTTTCTCTCTCTCTGTCTCTCTCTTTCTCTTAAAATAAATTAATAAACATTAAAAAAAGAATTAGTAGACATACAATATCATTGTTTTTCTTATGTTTCCAAAATATCTTATTTTTTAGTTTTATTCTTCATATATTTTCTTCCTCAAATTTGATCTTTTTTAATCAGATTAAATCTTTTTCATTCATGTGTTGCTAGCCTTTCACTGCATACTATTCCATGCTTTATTGGGAATCCATCCTTGTAGCATAACAAAGCATCATAAATAAAATAAAACTATTTTCCAATAGCATCTGCATAAGCAATTTTAACTTTTGCATTCTGCTTTTTGTGTCATGGTTACAACCTTCAACTTGAAATCTGTATTCTTCTGTGTTCTCCTTAGTCTTCCATTTTCTCTCTCCCAACTTGCAAGTCACCAAAACTATGTTCTAGGTTTCTTCTGGCTCCCTCAATCCTCCTATGTAAATCTGTACCTACAGAGAACAGTTGATAGGTTTTATGCATTTTGGCAGGCTTGCTGATGCATCTTAGATGCTTACTCCAGAAAGGGAGCACACATTCCAAATGACGATTCAATTTCAGCCTGTATATGTCTACCACACTCCTTCTCATTAAGGAGTTACAAACTACCCTATTTTTTTCTTCCTTCAAGGAGTGGTAACATGATTCCAAACATGGCCCTCCTCTTCTTGGTCTGTGAAGCAAGGAATGTCAAGTAATCTTAAGAATATACAAATTCACAATTAACTACACTGAATTTCTGAGTTTTCTACTCTGTGGCAGGTTCTACACAATATTAACCTCTTGCCATTAGTTTTGATTTCCTTTTATCTCCTTGAATCTCTTTTCTTTCTGACTTGCATTATGATTATTTTTTTCATATTATTTAAGAAGGCTGATACATAAGCCAGTGTTGACAGGCATTCCTTGTTTTCCTATTTCTTTCTTACAGGAAAGCTAGCTTGCATGAATATGCTATATAAGAAAGCAAACACATCCTATCTCTTCCAGCAATCTAAACAGATCCACTAAATTTATGCTTATGGATCCCAATTTGAAATTTTCTCCTTCAAAGCTATTAGAGTAATGATATGATGGAACTGTTTTCTATAAATCAAAGGAACTCATACAAACATTAACTTCATCTTGCGTGACCACTTTACTCCCCTCCCAGATAATTTCTGCTAAAATTTAAAAAATAACTAATTATTACAACTGCTTTTACCAGAATATCAAACTCATTTTTCCTTAGTAAACAAATAGTTATGGTACATGATATTTTCCATATAATGAATACTTATTGTGTTCCACGTGCTTTATTTCATGTATTAAATCCTAGTATAGATAGCTGTTATAGTGTGTGTTATAAGTAAAAACTATAAAATTCTAAGGGCTTTCAAATACCAAAATGGTGAAGCTAAGAACCAACCCCAGGCAATCAGATTCTAGATCCATGCTTTTAATCATTCATGCACACACACACACTCACACACACACACACACACACACACACACACACTTAATTTTTATAATAACCCTGTGAGGCTAGTTATCCATAATTTAAAATTGAGGAGACTTAGGCAGAGAGAGGTTGAACAAATTTATGAGGGCCATCTCCCTATATGTAGTAGATCTCAGATTCCAACTTAAGTTTCACTGATCTCTTTCACAAAACACACTGTCTCTTGTATAAATGTCCCTTATCCTAATTAAAGCTTGCCAAATAATAGCAAATAATTATTGTATTAGTTGTCTATTGACAAAATAATCCCATATAACAAATGACCACAAAATCTCAATGAATACATTTTAAAAATGTATGTATCTCAAATGTCCATATGGCTCCACTTGCTTAGGCTGGACTTGCTTATGCATCTGTACTCAGTGGTAAGTCTTCTGATCCTGGCTAAGCTGACTTACATGTATTGGAATTGGTTGGCTGTCAACTGGCTCAGGATAGTATTAATTGCAATGACAGAAGCAATTTAGCTCTTCTAGTCTGTCTTCTATGCTCTAATGGCTATGACAGAAGTTCAAGAAAAAGAGTGGAAATATGAGTTTCTTTTTCAAGCTTCCTCTTGTGTCACATCTGCTAATATGCTATTGCTCAAAGCAAGTCACTTGACTGGGTCCTGAATATCAGTGGGAGGACTGCAAGATTACAGGGTAAAGGGTGTGGATTCATGAGTGGTGAAGCATTGGGACCATAATACAATTAACCTACTATAGTCGTTGTCATTGGGACTAAATAAGTCATAAAATTATACATTTAGTTGTAAGAGCTGATTACTAAATTGTCAGGAATTTTGTGAGCTGATTTTTAAACCAATAGCTTGAAATAAGCCCATAGTGAGAGTATACCACAAAACCTAATCAAACACTACAAATTAGGGTTTTGTAGAGTCAGTTTATCAGCATACCATTATATGTATCTCAAAACTTTCAGTCTAATGCTTCTCCTATGTATGTATCACTTCAAGTGATTATGTGATCAAGTTTCATTTCTATTTTACATCAAGGAAATAATATAGGCATTATGATCAGGTTGCTATTTTGTTTTCTTTCCTTAGTTACCTTCTATGTATGCAAATAGCCTAAAATTAATGGTTCTAAAGATAGATCACTCATCATTTCTTGAGCAGGCACAGTAAGAATAGTAATTAAGTAAACATCATCAAGGAAATTACTTATGAGTCTAAAGATTCCCATTTGATAATTTTGAGGGTATTTTAATTCTCTTTCATTCTATGTATTCAGCAAATTTACTATAGGTAATCCCAGGGGCAGCATCAGGTTATAGAATCTATGAATCTTTGTAGAAAATTGAAGCTATAATTTAGGCTGACCTAGAATCAGACATGGAGTTCCTCCTATCACTCAAATGATTTGAGCATAGGTATATCTCTTTCACAAAAAATAAAATAAAAATTCATTCTATCACACAGATAAGTAAAAATGTTTCACAAACTGAAACCAGTGAAGCTGGGAATGCAGAAAATGCAAATATTTATAACGTTTTAGCCAGTCCTCAAGTCTCTAGTTCCCACCACTGTCACCATCAAACAGAAAATAAACAGTTGCCAATAGGCTATGATTTAAGATATTATACAATACTTGAAGGAGTTAAAAATGATTATGTATTGATGTTTTTCTTTCCTCAGTAGGTAAGGAAAATGTGAAATGATTCTTCTTTCTCTGTGAAAATTCTAATTAATAAATTGTGAAACTGTACCCAATATTTATTTCTTATTAAAAAATGAAAACACTGGGAGCACCTGGGTGGCTCAGTCGGTTGAGCATCTGACTTCTGCTCAGGTCATGATCTCATGGTTCATAGGTTCAAGCCCCATGCCGGGCTCTGTGCTGACAGCTCAGAACCTGGAACCTGCTTCAGATTCTGCATCTCCCTCTCTCTCCGCCCCTGCCCTGCTCATGATCTGTCTCTCTCTGTCTCTCAAAAATAAGTAAACATTAAGAAAAAAAATGAAAAAAATTAAAACACTGAATTTGAGTACATGCATATATGTTCTCTCTCTTTCCTTTTATGTCGAATGGAAAGGTAAAAACTATACCTAAATCCAAACTGTTTCATTTCAAATTCAAGCTCTGTGAATTTGAGCAAGTATTTAACTTCTTTATGTTCTTTTCTTCATCTGTAAAATGTGGATAAAAATAGTATTGACCTCATAGGGTCATTATAAGTATTAAACTAATTAATACAGGGACACCTGGGTGGCTCAGTCAGTTAAGTGTCTGACTTCAGCTCAGGGCATGATCTCATGGTTCTTGAGTTTGAGCCCTGCATTGGGCTCTGTGCTGACAGTTCAGAGCCTGGAGTCTGCTTTGGATTCTGTGTCTCCCTCTCCCTCTGCCCCTTCCCCGCTCATGCTCTGCTCTCTCTCTCTCTCTCAAAAATAAACATACACTAAAAACAAAAAAGAATTAATACATGTGTAGTACTTAGAACAGTGCCTATAAATTCTCAAAAAAATGTTGTGTGCCATTATAATATGATACCCAAACCATTTCCATTCAAGTCAGTTTTTAAAAACCAATAATTTAACTCAAAAATTTTAATCATATGAGTTGTCATTATTTAAGACATTGCCTTATTTCTCAAGAAGTTGTGTGTTACATCAGGACAGTTTAAGAGTGTGAAGATAAAGTCTAAGGAGGGCATCAGCAGCTCAGATTCAGGGTAAAGAAAAGCACCTCGTATTTCAGCTTTGAAAGCCATGTATATTAATCTATACAGAAGTGTGTATAATAAAGACCTTATGAAAGAAAACATTTGATGTCTTTATCACTTATAATTCTATATCTCTGAAATTATGGGATATAGAATAGGCCTAAAATGTGCTTAATAATTGTCCTTACTTTAGATATATTTTTATTAGGAAAAAACTTAGATGTATTAGAAATATTTTTATCTTTTACGGGCGCCTGGGTGGCTCAGTCGGTTGAGTGTCCGACTTCGGCTCAGGTCATGATCTCGCGGTCTGTGAGTTTGAGCCCCGCATCAGGCTCTGTGCTGACAGCTCAGAGCCTGGAGCCTGCTTCGGATTCTGTGTCTCCCTCTCTCTCTGTCCCTCCCCCGCTCATGCTCTGTCTCTCATTGTCTGTCAAAAATAAATAAACATTAAGAAAAATTAAAAAAAAGAAATATTTTTATCTTTTAATAACTATAACTTCACACTGAGATCAAAGAGAAAGTGTCAATTGTTATCTCTTGATGGCGTATACCTGAAAAAGGCCCAGAAGGCATATGAGAAAAGAGAAGAGTGAATGGTCCTAGTAGTGGAATATAACTTACTATAAAAGATGACTATACAATTTTATAATGTGTTAAGCAGAGATACAAAGACTTTATATTTTGTAAGCATGGAGCTTAGTTATATAGAATAGATAACTAGAAATCTCACATGTACAAAAACATATACATCTTAATTAAAAATCCACTGAGCTAAAAATTGGCAATTGAAAAGTTATATTCTATAAAATGATTTTATCATACAGTGCTTATAGATAGAGCAAAATCTGTATACAACTAGTGATGCTATTTATAAATCTCTTTAGGAAATCATGTGCGGTGCCAATATTATGCAGCATCTGTAAAACAGGTCCAATTTATTTCTCTAGGCAGTAATTTGAAGACATGGGTAGAGGATAAAATTATTGAGGTTATAAACATGGAAATTGCTATAGTTTTAATATAAATAGATATTCTTATGTGACATATTTTAATATCTTGTTATAGAATATAAATTTATTTTTATATTTATGTTTTAATTAAGATAAATATGACCAATATTTACATTATATAAGATTAAAAAGTCTCTGACACTTTTAATATAATAGTCACGGAATATATTGTTAGGAAACAATCTTATATAGCTTCAATTTTCATTTAAAAATGAAAACTTATGACACAAAGGTGGAGGCTGAACAACATACTACTAAACAACCAAAGGGGCAATGAATAAATGAAAAAGGAAATAAAAAGTACATGGAGACAAACAAAAATAAAAACACAATTGTTCACAATCCTTGGGACACAGTGAAAGCAATTCTAAGAGAGAAATTTAAAGCAATACAGGTCTGTCTCAAGAAATAAGAAAAACTAAAGTAAATAATCTAACCTTACACCTAAAGGAACTAGAAAAAGAAGAACAAAGTCCAAGGTCAGCAGAAGAAAGGAAGTAACAAAGATCAGAGCAGAGATAAATAAAGTACAAGCTTAAAAAAAAACAATAGAAAAGGTCAATGTAATCAATATCTGGTTCTTTGAAAAGATCTACAAAACTGATAAACCTTTTGCCAGACTCATCAAAAATAAAAACAAAAATAAGAAGAGAGAAAACCCAAATAAATAAAATCGGACATAAAAGTAACAACCAATAACACAGACAATCAAAGAATCATGAGACCACTACAAAAAAATTATATGCCAACAAATTAGACAACCTAGATGAAATAAATTCCTAGAAATGCACAATCTTCCAAACTGAATCAGAAAGAAATAGAAAATATGAACAAACCAATTACTAGTAATGAAATTGAATTGGTAATCAAAAAACTCCCAACAAACAAAAGTCCAGGTCTACCAAACACTTAAAGAGGAGTTAATACCTATTCTCCTCAAACTAATCCAAAAAAAAAGGAAAGTTTCCAAATACATTTCATGAGGCTAGCATTACAGTGATACCAAAATCAGACAAAGATACTACAAAAAAACTATAGGCCAATATCCCTAACAAAAATAGATGCAAAAATCCTCAATAAAATATTAGCAAATCAAATACAATATTACAGTAAAGACATCATTCACTATGATAAAGAGGGGTTTATTCTGGGGATGCACATACTTGCACATCAAAGTGATATATCACATCAACAGATCAAAGCACAAAAATCATAGGATCATCTCAACAGATGCAGGAAAAGCATCTGACAAAATTCAATATCCACTCATGATTAAAAACTTTCAACAAAGTGGGCTTACAGGGAACATACTTCAACATTATAAAGGACGTATATGAAAAACCCACGGCAAACATTATACTCAATGCTGAAAACTAGAAGCTTTTTCTTTAGGATTGGAAATAAAACAAGGATTTCTAATCATACCAGTTTTATTCAACATGATACTGGAGGTCCTAGCCACAGAAATCAGACAAGAAAAATAAATAAAAGCCATCAAATTTAGTAAAGAAAAAGCTAAACTGTCACTATTTGCAGATGACATGATACTATACATAGAAAACCTTAAAGACTCCACCAAAAAACTATTAAAATAAATGAATTCAGTAAAGGTGTAGGATAATTAATACACAGAAATCAGTTGCATTTTCATACACTAATAACAGAGTAGCAGAAAGAGAAATCAGGAAAATAATTCCATTTATAACTGCACCCAAAAGAATAAAATACCAGGAATAAACTTAACCAAGGAGGTATAAGAACTGTACTATAAAACATTGATGCTGAGAAACTTAACAGAAACCCATGGGGGAGGGGAAGGAAAAAAAAAAGAGGTTAGAGTGGGAGAGAGCCAAAGCATAAGAGACTCTTAAAAACTGAGAACAAACTGAGGTTGATGGGGGGTGGGAGGGAGGGGAGGGTGGGTGATGGGTATTGAGGAGGGCACCTTTTGGGATGAGCACTGGGTGTTGTATGGAAACCAATTTGACAATAAACTTCATATATTGAAAAAAAATTTAAAAATACAAACAGAAGAAAACTTTTAACAAAATTTAAATCATTTCACACAAAAAAAAACATTGATGAAAGAAGTTGAATATGATGGAAACAAATAGAGGTATACTCCATGCTCACAGATTGGGAAAACCAATATTGCTAAAATATCCATACTATCCAAAGCAATCTACAGACTCAATACAATCCCTATCAAAATACCAACATTACCCACAGAACTAGGATAAATAATACTAAAATGTGTGTGGAAATATTTATTTATTTATTTTGAGAGAAAGAGAGAGAGAGTGAGCAAGAGAGGGAGGGGCAGAGACAGAGGGAGAGAGGGAGAGGGAGAGAGAGAGAGAATCCCAAGCAGATTCTGTGCTGACAGTTTGATGTGGGGCTCAAACTGACTGTGAGACCATGACCTGAGCCAAAATCAACAGTTGGACCTGTAACTGACTGAGTCACCCAGGTACCCTGAAAAGACTGAATATTTAATAAATGGTGCTGGGAAAACACAACAGCTACATGCAAAAGAATAAACCTGGACTTTTCTTATATGATACACAGAAATAAACTCAAAATGATGTAAAGAAATAAATATGAGACCTGAAACCATAAAACTCCTAGAAGAAAACATAGGCAGTAATTTCTCTGACACTGGCCTTAGCAACATTTTTGTAGATATGCCTCCTCAGGCAAGGAAAAGAAAATAAAAAGTAAACCATTGGGACTACACCGAAATAGAAAGTTTTACACAGATTAGGAAACCATCAACAAAATTAAAAGGCAGCCTATTGAATGGGAGAACATATTTGCAAATGATATATCTGATAATGGGTTAATAAATGAAATATGAAGACATTCTACAACTCAACACCCAAAAAAAAAACCCCACATAATCAAATTAAAAATGGGCAGAGAACCTAAATAGACATTTTTCCAAAGAAGACATGCAGATGGCAGACACATGAAAAGACATTCAGTGTCACAAATTTTGAGAAAAATGAAAATCAAAACCACAATGAGGAATTCCTTTACACCTGACAGAATGGCTAGAATTGAAAAGAAATAAGTATTGGTGAGGAAATGGAGAAAAAGGAACCCTTGTGCACTGATGGTGGGAATGTAAATTAGTGCATCACTGGAAATAGAAACTGGAAAACAGTATGGAGATTCCTCAAAATATGTTCTTGTGGTAAGAATAGAGTTTTCATTTTCTGTGGGTAAAATACACAGTAGTGGAATCACTGGATCATATGGTAATTCTATTTTTAATTTCTTTGAGAAACCTCCATGCTGTTTTCCACAGTAGACGAACCAATTTACATTCCACCAACAGTACATGAGAGTTCTTTTTCCTCCACAGCCTCACCAACACTTGTTATTTCTTGTGTTTTTTATTTGAATCATTCTGATAGGTGTGAAGTAATATCTCACTGTGGTTTTGACTTGTATTTCCCTGATGATTAATGACATTAAGCATCTTTTCGTGTGTCTGTTGACCAAAGAAAATAAGACAACTCATTCAAAAAGATATATGCACCCTATGTATATTGAAGCATTATTTATAATAGCTAAGATGTGGAAGCAACCCAGGTATCCATCAATAGATGAATAAATAAGATGTGAAATGTACATATATACCATGGAATATTAGTCAACTATAAAAAAGAATGGCATCTTGCCATTAATGACAATATGGATGGATCTAAAGGGCATTTTATTAAGTGAAATAAGTCAGACATAGTAATACAAATACCACGTTTCACTTATATGTGGAACTCAAAAAATAAAAACAAACAAACAAACAAAAAGCAGAAACAACCCCATAAATACAGAGAACAATGTGATGGTTGCCAGAGAGAAGAGGGGTGGGGGATGGGCAAAATGAGTGAAGGGGAGTGGAGGGTACAAGCTTCTAGTTATGAAATGAATAAATCACAGAGATGAAAGGCACAGCATAGGGAATAAAGTCAGTGGTATTGTAATAGTGTTGTTTGGTGACAGATGATAGCTACCCCTTGTGATGAGCATAGCATAACATATAGACTTATCTAGTCACTATGTTGTACACTTGAATTGGTGTAACACTGTGTGCCAACCATATTTCAAGTTAAAATAAATGAAACTTATGGTATGATAGGTAATTGCTCAAAAGTTGAATCAATATTCAGAAGTTCAGATTCAAAGAACAGCACTGCCAGAACAACCTGAAGGATCCTCAGAGACAAGACAAAATAATAAAGAAGACTTTAAATATTAGCCTTTATAATAATATGGAGCTATTTTTAGTATACACAAGTACTTTTATTACTTTAAATGAAATTAAGATTGTCTATATAACTGGTTTTATTATTCATCATTTTTAATGGCCTCTGCATATGTAGCACTCATCCTCCTGCTCATTAAAAGAACCCAGTCTGAAAGAATGTATAGCAGGTGTGTTGACACTGGACGGTTTAATCAAACAGGGTTTTTTTTTTCTGATACAAGTACAGAAAAAGAAAAAAAATGTTTTTAGGGATAAGATGAATGCTTTCGTGGATCCCTCTACAGGTTAAAAGGGTTGACTCAGCAGTACTTTGAGTATAATGTAGAGCCTAGAGAAGCAACCTGATGGCACTTTAGTTTATTGTACTTAACAGCACTCAGGACAAGTGTTTTATTCACATAGATTTCCCCTAGCTGAAATTAATTTCTCCCTTCTTTATGCTTGCACAGCACATTATTTCTTCCTCTTCTACAGCATTTACTACGTTTTACCTTATTCTAAGCTCTACTTTTTTTTCATGTAAAGCCTTGAAACATCAATACTTATAAATATCTTGAGAAACATTTTAAGGTTTTTCTTTTTCTCCCCTCCTTCTCCATATATTCTTCTCTTGTAAATCAATACTCTAGAGTACATGCTTGGTACACAGAATGCCAACTATAGGTCAATTGATACTACTAGAAAACAAACCAGCAACATGGAAAATGAAAGCAGAGTGAATTAGGATGAAAGCACAATGCTATGTGTTATATATTTATTTAGTCGATACGCTGACATGCTAGAAAACTATTAATCTCTTCCCCTATGACCAAAAAATGTTTATAGCATATGCCATGTTATGAAAAGCAAATTATTTGTATGAATAATTGTTCTCCTAAATGGCAGTGGACTATTATCTTCTCTTGGGTAAATTTAATCTCTGAATAAATCTTACACTTCTCTATTCCTAGTACTTAATGATATACACATCAAAAGTACTAAAAATCTTGTTAAATTACATTACATTAATCAAAATTAATGGAGTTTACATCTGCTGATTCTAGTCTTTAAGCCAATAATGTGGCAAACCTCCTTTTTCTGCTCAGTATCCATAGGCTATTACCTTTCAAAATAAAATGTTTTTAACTGACTTAGCATTAGCTGTCTTCTTTATAGCCTGGGGAGTTGAGGAACAGAGAGCAGATACATCTGGTCAAAAGGAAAAGGACAAAACTGAAATTTAAATTATCTTATAACCAGCTGTATAAACAATTCTACAAGTTTACCCTTTCAAATCATTTATAGGCCATTATCTGGATAAAGCCACTGAGGCCTTAGAAGTGATACAGAAAAGACAAGAACCTTGAAATTGAAACTTAATATATCCAAATTAAGTTTGCAACTGAGGTGGCAGAACAAAAAAAAAATCCATCACAGGTGTTGACCTCTAAGTATTTTGCTGCTCATCTGTAAGAACGTGAGACCAGTAAGTGTCATTTGTACCATCTACTACTGTAGATTCACAGCCTCTTGTGAAGACATGGGACAAAGTCATTATAAGCTGGTTTTAAGAAACTCTACCATGGTTTCAATAAGTATTTTTAAAAAGTATTTTAAAAGTACAAAACAGGGGCACCTGGGTGGCTCAGTTGGTTAACCATCTGACTCTTGATTTTGGCTCAGGTCATGATCTTGTGTTTGTGGGTTTGAGCATTCTCAGCCCCACTGAGTGCAGAGCCTGGTTGGGATTCTCTCTCTCTCCCCTTTCTCCCCTGCTCATGTGCACACTCTTTCTTTCTCAAAATAAATAGTAAAAACTTGGGGAAAAAGCATAAGACAAATTAGATATTTGATTTGTTGATGTGACACCAGACAAATTAGTTTAAATGAATACTGATATATTTCTTAGGCAGTTGTTTGGGGGTCACATATAAAGACATGCTTAAGAGAGAGAAATAGGGGAGCTGAATAATGCAAGTCTATAATGATTATACTGAGTATCATATCTGTTTTTTTTTTTTTGTCTTCTTTTCCTCCTCTCCCATCTGATAAGGACATTTGGCTATTATGATATTTTTAAAAGGAAAAAAAATGTCTAAAAATATCTAAAGAACTCATAGATGAAGACAGTGAAATTGTATGGAATAGAAACCAGTGCAACAGATTGTAGTGCGTGGCAAGAATGAAACTAATTGTACCTAATACATGTGTTAAAAGTTGAATTTTGGGGCGTCTGGGTGGCTTGGTCGGTTAAGCGTCCGACTTCGGCTCAGGTCATGATCTCACGGCCCGTGAGTTTGAGCCCCGCGTCGGGCTCTGTGCTGACCGCTCAGAGCCTGCAGCCTGTTTCAGATTCTGTGTCTCCCTCTGTCTCTGACCCTCCCCCGTTCATGCTCTGTCTCTCTCTGTCTCAAAAACAAATAAACTTTGAAAAATAAAATTAAAAAAAAAAGTTGAATTTTGCCAGATGATAGTTTCAAATTTGATTTTGTATTTGTATCAGTCTGGTTCCTTGGATTATCAGGAAATTTTCTGTAGACTTACTGTATGTGTAGTATTTCCATAGACATAGTCTGCCTTTGGCTATGTTTGATTAAGCATCCTGTATTCCTCAGTATTATGATGTCCTAAACAGTCAAACAACTATTTTAAGCTGAGCAAAATTTTTGTGGAGAAAAATAAATGCAATGTAGGACGTGCTATAATAAAAGAAGTGTCACATGAGAGATCAAAGAGATAATCTCCCTTATCATTATAGCATCATCAACTAAATCCTTATAAGGCTGTCAGGTTTGCTCTGTGAATATCTGAAATAAGGCTTCTTTATTGCATCTCATGGACTGTCAACACCTCCCACATCATGGAAGATTAGCCCATGATCTGTCCCATAAAATGTGTGAATCCACAGATACTTTGCGGTTATATGACACTTATCATAAATAGAAAATCTTATTATCAAGCTTCACGACATAACATGACTTAAAGGTTGGAAGGACCATAGAGTAATCAAGAGACTACATAAAATGTAGCTACATTCCAGTAGTTATTCCATTTTTGATGTTTTGCATAATTAGCTTTAATATCATCTGTGATTTGTAAAAATGAGACCTGTAGGCATTTCTTTCAGCTTAGAAATATAAAACTTCAAGAAGGTTGTCATGAGGAATAATAAATGAAAGTTACTGTGAAGGACTTTTCAAATAGAAATAGCCATACAGTGTTAAATAATCAAAGATAATTTTTAATGTGAATGAGCTGGCAATTTATGTAAAAGTGCTTATTTGTAATTAAACAGTTCAGATGAGTTGCTCTATTGTTATCAGGCCACCCAAATTAGTTCTGAGCATTAAATTTCAAGAGGGAAATATATAATTTTAGAGCTGTATTCAGAGGAAAACAAGGTCTTATCCTTTGAGGCAAGCTGTGGTATTTGGGAAAAGGTAGGCTGGAGAATAGATGAATAGAAGAGATAGAATGTTTTAAATCATTTATATATGGCTGTCATGTGAAGAAGAATTAACTGTTCTCTGTGTGTCCAAGATAACAGCGGGAGAAAAGTTTTGATTCCACATAATGCTGACTCTGGAGCTCTCTGTGGATAGAACAGGCTACCTCAAGAGGAAATAGATTTGTAGTTGCTAGACATTCACAAAAAACTTGGCTTAAGTGCTGTGGAGAAGTTTCAAACATGAGAAAAGCAGTAGTAAAAATAAATCTTCCAATTTTTGAAGTATTTAATACCTTTATGAATATTATATAATCAACATGAACACATATTGGAACAACGAAGAGTCTCATTTATGTGTCCTAATGATGACACTTTTATTAAAAAGAACAGAAAGTGATACAGGCCAGCTCATTTTAAAGTGCTTTGCTGATATTATAGTTTTGATAAATTTAAGGTTTGTGGCAACCCTGCTTCAAGCATGTTTATCAACGTCATAATTCCCACAGCATTTTTGCTCACTTCATGTCTCTGTCCCATTTTGGTAATTCTCAGAGTATTTCAAACTTTTTAATTATTATTATATTTTTATGGTGACCAAGATCAGTGATCTTTGATATTACTCTTGTATTTATTTCGGGGTGCCACAAACCATGCTTATATAAGAAGGCAAATTTAGTGAATAAATGTTGTGTGTTATGACTGCTCCACTGGCTGGCCATTCCCCCCATATCTCTCCCTCTCCTTAAGACTACCTATTCTCCAGGCGTCTGGGTGGCTCAGTCAGTGGAGCGTCTGACTTCGGCTCAGGTCATGATCTCACAGTCTGTGAGTTCGAGCCCGCGTCAGGCTCTGTGCTGACAGCTCAGAGCCTGAAGCCAGCTTCAGATTCTGTGTCTCCCTCTCTCTCCGCCCCTCCCCCGCTCATGCTCTCTCTGTGTTAAAAATAAATACACTTTAAAAATTTTTTTTAAAAAAGACTACCTAATCTCTCAGACTCATAAATATTAAAATTGGGTCATTTAATAACACTACAATGACCTGTAAGTGTTCAAGTGAAAGGAAGTGTTGTATGTCTCTCATTTTAAATCAAAAGCTAGAAATGATTAAGCTTAGTAAATAAGGCATGTCAAAAGTTGAGATAGGCAAAAAGCTAGGCCTTTTGTGCCAGAGATAGCCAAGGTGTGAATACAAAGAAAAAGTTCTTAAAGGAAATTAAAAATGCTACTCCAGTGAACACATGAATAAGAAAGTGAAACAGCCTTATTGTTGATATGGAGAAAGTTTCAGTGATCTGCATAGAAGATCAAACCAGCTACAACATTCCTTTAAATCAAAGCCTAATCAAGAACAAAGCCCTAACTCTCTTCAATTCTATGAAGACTGAGAGATGTGAGGAAGCTGCAGAAGAAAAGTCTGGAGCAAGCAGAAGTTGGTTCATGAGGTGTAAGAAATTAAGCTGTCTCCATAACATAAAAGTTTACAGTGAAAAAGCAAGTGCTGATATAGAAGTTGTAGCAAGTTATCTAGAAGATCTAGCT
The DNA here is from genome assembly GCF_024362965.1 of Panthera pardus. NCBI lineage: Eukaryota > Metazoa > Chordata > Mammalia > Carnivora > Felidae > Panthera > Panthera pardus. The sequence continues at coordinate 20,464,753 of NW_026526788.1, forward strand.
AAGATAATTAATGAAGGTGGCTACACTAAACAACAGATTTTAAATGTAACAAAGATTGAAAGATAAAACTACTTTCTATTGGAAGAAGAAGTCATCTAGGACTTTCATAGATATGCAAGTCAATGCCTGGTTTCAAAGGACAGACTGACTTTCTTTTTAGGGGCTAACACAGCTGGTGACTTGAAGATGATGTCAATCTTCATTTGCCATTCTGAAAATCCTAGGGCCCTTAAGAATTATGTTAAATTTCCTCTGCTAGTGCTCTAGAAATGGTACAACAAAGCCTGGATGACAACATATCTGTTTATAGTACAGTTTACTGGGGCGCCTGGGTGGCTCAGTTGGTTGAGCATCCGACTTAGGCTCAGGTCATGATCTCATGGTTCGTGAGTTCGAACCCCATGTCAGGCTCTGTGCTGACAGATCAGAGCCTGGAGCCTGCTTCAGATTCTGCGCCCTCCCCCTCTGCCCCCCTCCCCCCCGCTTGTACTCTCTCTCTCTTTCAAAAATGAATAAACATTAAAAAAAATTATAGTATGGTTTACTGAATATTTTAAGCCCACTGTTGAGACCTACTGCCGGGAAAGAAGATTCCTTTAAAAATATTACTGTTCATTGGCAATGTACCTGGTCATCCAAGAGCTTTAATGGAGATGGAAAATGAGATTAAGGTTTTTTTCATGATTGCTAATATAACATCCAATCTGAAGCCCCTGGATCAGGGAGTAAAGTTGACTTTCAAGTCTTATTATTTAAGAAATCCATTTTGTAAGGCTATGACTACCATACATAGTGATTCCTCAGATGGATCCGGACAATGTCCATGGAAAACCTTGTGGAAAGGATTTACCATTCTTGAAGTGTTCATTAAGAACACTTGTGATTCATGGGAAGAGGTCAAAATATCAATATTAACAGGAGTTGAAAGAAATTGATTCCACCTCTCATGGATGACTTTGAGGTGTCCAAGACACCTCCAAGGTGGAGGAAATATCTATAGATGTGGTGGAAATAGCAAGAGAACCAGAACTAGAAGGAGACCCTGAAGATGGGCCTGAATTACTTCAATATCATGACAAAACTTTAATGGATAAGTGTGGGAAATAAGTTTAAGAATTCTGTATGCTTGCACTAATGGGTTAACAAGGCTTCCAGTGAAAAGCTGCCACAGGGCAAAAGTGCCCAAGTCATTAAGTAAAACAAGGCTTAGGGAGGAAAGCCGCCTCCACAGGACTAAAGCCTCTGAGAACAGTTAGAGGTGGAAAGCTGCTATGGGGCAAAAGTGCCCAAGGCTAGCTAGTAAAAAAGGTGCCTTATTAGCCTTGAGGCAGCATCTTCTAGCAATCTTAAACTTTGGAGATAAGAGCTACTTGGCTGTATCACCCAAAGAGAAACACTGTCCATCTGGTGTCAGTGTCTGGTGCCAATATATCATTGCGCTTTAATCTCAACTTCTAACGCACTCGTTCCCCAAACAATGGTCAATATCTTGTTTCCTTCTGCACATTCACTATGTATGTAAAACCTTGAGAGCTCAATAAATACAGAGACAAACCTCTGTTTGGGGCTCTTGTCTCTTCCTGGACATTAGCCTCTCTCATATTCAATTTTGTATCCGCTCTCTTGCTGGAAAGAGACTCCAGACTCAAATTCTGGGACAGATAAGGTGTTGGTTTTATGAATGAGCAAAGAAAATGTTTTCTTGAGATGGAATCAACTGGTGAAGATGCTATGAAAGTTGTTGAAATTACAACAAAAGATTTAGAATATTGCATACATTTAGTTGAGAAAGCAGCAGCAGGGTCTGAGAGGATTAACTCCAATTTTGAAAGAAGTTCTAATGTTGTGGGGTGCCTGAGAGGCTCAGTCAGTTAAGCGTCCGACACTGGCTCAGGTCATGATATCACCGCTTGTGAGTTTGAGCCCTGCATTGGGCTTTATGCTGACAGCTCAGAGCCTGGAGCCTGCTTCAGATTCTGTGCCTCCCTCTCTCTCTGTCCCTCCCTGGCTCACACTTGTTTCTGTCTCTCTCTCAAAAATAAAAATAAATAAATAAATAAACATTAAAAATTAAAAAAAATAAGTTCTACTGTTGGTAAAATACAACCAAACAATAATGCATGCTATAGAAAAATAGTTTGTGAAAGGAAGAATCAATATGGCAAACTTCACTGTGTCTTATTTTAGGAAACTGTCACAGCCATCCCAACCTTAAACAACTACCATCTTAATTAGTCAGCAGCCATCAACATTGAGGCAAGACTCTCCACCAAGAAAAAGATTATGACTCATTGAAAGCTCAGATGATGGTTAGGATTTTTAAGCAATAAGCACTTTTTAAGTGATGCATATAGATTTTTTTAGACACAATGATATTGCACACTTCATATACTTCAGTATAGTGGAAACATAACTTTCACATGTAGTAGGAAAGCAAAAAAATTGGAATTTTTGCCTGATTGGAATATCCTTTATTGCGGTGGTCTGGAACCAAACCTGAAATATCTCTGAGGTAAACCTATAGTTATCTGTCTGCATGATCCTCACTCTTGCCACTTTCTAGTTGAAGCCCTTCCTATGAATAGCTACTGTGCTAGCTACTGTGCTACTCCTCTTGCTAAAATTAGTTAACCAGAAACAACTCCGTTTATCTGCATTCTAGGATAACAGCAATAACTTGGGTTAGGGAGAAATGTTGGCATGGACAGTGTCTTTCTTTGTATCATCACACAAAACCTAATGGCCACTCAATAATGTAAACTGATTTCATACATACATTCATACATACATACATACATACATACATACATACATACGTATATACATAGCATTGAATCATCATTCAGTGGATGTTATTGACCGAGTAATCTCTCTAATAAGCCTCTACATACTCTGAAGTTTTTCTCATTATGGATCTTGGGGCAGGCTTACTTTAGCTGGAGTCAGGAAAGCTAAACTTCAATTGAATGCAATGTGGTAGGTTTGTTTACACAAGTATTACAGAGAAAGTCTCAAGGTAAGATGCAGTTGTTAAATTAAAGCTTCTTATCATGCTAATGAGTGTATTGCACATGTGAGCTATATAACAACACTGATGTTACAGTAAACTTGAGAGAAAGTTAGATGTTAGAAAAATTAGAGGGCTTTCAGAGATCCTATAGGTCTTTCTTTTAGCTTAGAAAGAACTTTGGGAAATCAAACTGTGTTAATCATTATAAAAGTCACAGCTCTAATCTGCTGAGATAAAAATCCTGGAAAAATTATTCATTAGGAAATTTCTGTGGATAGATTTAAGGGGACACTAACTAGATCAGGGTTTCAAGAGAGCAATTTGAGCTGTGTTCCAGGGGAGTAGACTAGAGATTTTGTTTGCCAATAATATAAAGATGTAAGTGAATTTGTTTTGAGCCTAGTGAAAAACTAAAAACTAGAAAGACGCATCTATGAAGGTGAGAACAACCTGGAACTTACGGAAAAATGACTGTGGTTATATACTTACGACTGCTCACCATATATAATTTACTTTCAAGATTCCCTGACATGGAGTTAGTAATGACTATGTACTTGAACACATTCTGAAAATACTCCAATGCATACTTAATAGAAGGGGAAGGACCAGAGAAGAGAAGAAAGGCTCTCAATAAGAGTGGTTCAGTGGCCCTTGGGTAGTTCAGTTGATTAAGCGTTCCACTCTTGATTTTGGCTCAGGTTATGATCCCAGAGCTATGGGATCAAAACCCATGTAGGGCTATGAACTGAGCATGGAGTTTACCTAAGATTCTCCCTCCTTCTCCCTCTGCCCCTCTCCCCTGCTTGCGCATGCTCTCTCTCCAAAATAAAAATAAAAATAAAAATTAAGTCATTAATTAATTCATTTAAAAAGTCGTTCAACCTGTAGAGAAATTCTTTCCTCTCCATCCCTCCCAATATTTATTTTCCCTAACACCAACTCCTTTTAAATTTTGACTAGTGACAGCAGAAGATATTCCAAAACATGCTATCCAGAGAGCCATTTTTAGTTGATCTGTGTTTACCCACAAGTATAAACACTAGACTTTGCTTTAGTCCTTAAGGTTAATCTACTTGTATATCATTGGAAGATAACTATTATGTTTTAAACATGGAAAAGTTGTGTACAATAAATTTTTCATGCTTCATAATGCCATGTGATGCTGTGCTGCATATATACTAATATTTTTAGTATATAACCATCAGTATTTTAAGTAAACAAGTCAATCTTTTAAAATTTCAAAATATTAGTTATTTTTGTGATTTTAAATAGTCTCAGAAACAAAATAGTGTAACATCATTCTATCAAATCCATTGTTTCTTTCTCACTCCCAGTTCTATTGTTCTAGTCTATTATAATTTCTTGCTTGCACTATCATAATTTCTTAAACACCTATCTTCCTCCATTCCATTCATCCTATAAAAATGGGAAGATTAGTCACATAATCGTGCTTTCCAATTGTCATATACCTGCCTAAAAAGCTTCAGTAGCTCACCATTAATATAGAACAAAAACAGGTAGCCATTATAATTCATTGAACAAGTTCTAATGAACAAAATCTTTTAGTGGGTTGATGTTAGTAGCAGCATAGATTAAATAAAGGAGGTAGGAAAACTATGTACATGGTAATTTCAATAATCTGGTCAAAATGATGGGAATCTAAATGTTATGTAGTACCTATAATTCAGGGGAAAAAACATGTCCATGAAATATTGCAAAATTTTCATTGTTTTAAGTCCATTTTGATTTAAAGTGGAAAAGAGAAAATCAGAAAGTTGGGTGATATTGGGTGACTAAGAAGATACTGTTCCATTCACAATAATGGGGGAAAATTAAAAAGGAAAACAGTTTGGGGATGAATTGATTACTTAGATACGGTTATGTGAATGTAAATAAAAATGTCCATTAGTTGGAAATAGAATAATGACTTTTGTTTATAGTTGGGAACTTGAAATAGGGATTTGAAGATGAAGGTGAGAATTTAAACATGAAAAAGACATTAAAATTCATGAAAATGCATGTATTCTCAGAGGAAATCGCTTTAAACAGGGAAGAACATAATGTCAGAGGTTGAACTTTAAAGAACACCTACACTCAAGGGGGCAACTTAGAAGCTAGAGTTGATAAACATTAAGCACACATGTAGGAAGAGATCCAGTAGAGTTCAGTGCCACAGAAGTTCAGCAGAAATAAACTACTAAAATATCAAAGAGGATGCAGATGATAAAAGGCCTGTATATTGGCGATGTGGAAAATCTCATCAAATCCAAAGATGACATTTGAAGAGTAAGAATCATAGTGTTAGAGACAGATGATAAATTGTGTGAAGATTAAAAGGAAATGGTGGGGCGCCTGGGTGGCTCAGTCGGTTGAGCGTCCGACTTCAGCTCAGGTCATGATCTCGCGGTCCGTGAGTTCGAGCCCCGCGTCGGGCTCTGTGCTGACCGCCTGGAGCCTGTTTTGGATTCTGTGTCTCCCTCTCTCTCTGACCCTCCCCCGTTCATGCTCTGTCTCTCTCTGTCTCAAATATAAATAAATGTTAAAAAAATAAATAAAAAAAATAAAAGGAAATGGAGGCAATGAATAAGTTTTATAGCACTGCAATTTATATTGGGCTTCTTATATACCACAGAATATTAAGAAGTTGGATAGTTAACTGGTTCAAGTAAGATAATTTTTAAAATCAAGAAGATTTGGTAATGTTTAAAGATAAAAAAGAGAGGAAAGAAAAAGACTGAAGCAGCTGGAGGGGGTAAAAATAGGAAACCAACAACTTTATTCTGCATTACACAGGCACTGAGTGAAAAATACAGATAAAAGAAGGAAAAGTAACAAATTTTACCGGGACCTACTGAGCTAAAGATAAGAACCAATGAGAAATTTCATTCATGCTTTTATTGTTTTTCCAGGAAAGAAAGAGAGACAGAGCGGTCATTTTTTGAAAGTGAGATCACTTTTGAAAGTGAGAGCAGAACTGGGGGTTTCAGAGTTCAAAGAGTCTGTGACAGTTAAATTGTCAAGTCATCATGGTTCTCCACCATCTCTGTCCAGTGTTTGGAGATACAGAAGTAGAAGTGTAGAAATCAAATACTGGGGAGAGATTCAATATTGAGTATTTGCTTATGGGCTTGGCAAAAATCTACCATGAGTTAAAACCAAAAGCAAACATAATATGATGTAATTTAAAAGGGCCCCAACACACTAAACCATAAAGCTATTCTAAATATGGAAGTTCTTGATGTTTTTAAATAGCTATTAAAATATTTCCAGCAATTTGTACTGTAAAATTGACCAGATGTACTTTCTTAATGGTGTTCTTAGAACATCCTCACTAACTGCGAGATGCCTTACAGTTCATGCAACACTTGCATATATATTATGTCATTTGATTTTCACACGTTTAGACACAAGTCAACTTGAGTCAGGATAAAGAATTTAGATCATTTGAGTGGCTCTCATGAGTTTTATTTTGTCCCACCATTATAAGGGCTTAGGAAAAGTCCTGGTAATGATTGAGAGGAGAGAAAAAAAATAAATAAAAACACTCCTTCATTTACTACGCATTTTGAGTTTGCTTCTACCCATGGTTTTGGTTAAGTCATTGCCTTCTGCTTAGCCATAAAAGTCTGGATTGTGCCTAAGGGTGTAGGTTATATAATAAGAATGACCTCTGCACTTACAAGCTTATTGAAAGGAGTTTGTAATCTACTTTTCTTTAGGTTTGATAATATTCTAGGCAGTTGTAGCAATATAATTAAACACAAAGTACTGAAGTTCAATCAAATAATTCAACAAATTGTACTGAGTATCTTCTCTATGAAAATACTATAATATGTGCTTAAAATTTACAGCACAGGGGAAATAAGAAATGTTCAGGGAAGAAGTATAGGTTTTACATGATAGCAAGCTCAAGATGTGTGAGCATATTAATATCACTGTCAGAAAAGCTAACGTTATCCTGGGCTGTGTTACAAGATGTGTGGCATATAGAGCAAAGATGGCTTGTTTCCCTTTATATTCTTAATATCTTTCTACACCACAGGTGTGTTCACCAATGGACACTTAGAAAACACTAGAGCTATCTAGAAGAGAGTGTCAAAAGTGGTAAAGGGACTCAAAGTAATGTAATATCAGAAATGTTTGAAAGAACTAGGAATATTTAGCCAGAGAATTGAATATATATGGGCAGCAGAAGGAAGAGGATTGTCATTATTGTGTATGACTAACAGAGGAGAAAATGAAGGCCACTGTATTGACCTTATAGGAAGCATATTTGGGTTGAGAATGAGTAAGATTACTTCATGAGGATTTATTAAAAGATAAACAACTTTTCAGTGGCTTCAACACTGGATACAGTATTGCATTAAGATACATTTAGGTCCTTTTCAAATTTAAGTCTCATCCTTAATGTACACTAATAACGTAAAAATCATAGTGCGATTATGTTTTTAGATAATATAAAGAAATTTTTGACATAGGGAATAATATTTATAGGTAATGCACCATTTGAGGGGGATCTTGAATGGTAGGATTTTGGCTATAATAATGACCACCTCAAGCTAACAATTAAATAATGTAAGTGTACAAGGATTGCAATTACTCACACTGCAACTTGTATATGAAAAGAAAAGGTAGAATTTTTATTTTGTATAAAACTTATTTGGTTATTTTCATGAAATATTGTTCACTGATATAAAGAGAAGGTAAATGATGTTTTTAGTCTAATCCTGGATCTTAGATCCAGTCAGTATTTTAATCAGTTCCTTTAGGTATAGTCCAGATTTTTAGGTAAAATCCTCAGTCTTTAAGATTTTTACCTTTTCTTCTACATCTTATTTTAGATGGTATTTGGGAATATCAAGACAGGAGAGTTTCCATTACCTTGAAGCACTGGGACAAAGGCTCATTGGATTTGAATGTATTTTGCCTCCTCTGGTCTCTGTGGTGACATTTCTTGTATGCCTAATTGCTTCTGGTCTTTCTCTTGAAGTTGGTGGCTAGAGAAACTTATGATCTGTGTTTTTTCAGTTTGTTCAGGGCTTGTTTGCCATCTCTGAGACTGACAAGTCTCATCTTTTTGGTGCTTTAGACCTCCCTGGTCTAGAAGGTCCACTATGCAGCTTTTGCTAGCATTTTAAAATCAGGCTTCAGAGCAGGTTGGCTAGCTTTCACTCAACTACCTTCTAAATATACAGAAACTTTCAGCAGTTCCAGAAAGTAAATCCCTGTCCTCCATCTAACAATGGTGCCTTGTTCAAGGTTACCTGAATGCAGTCACCCTCAGTCTGGGCAGGTGATATCATCCCAAAGACCTAAGAAGTAGGGCAGACATTTCTCTGTCCTTGAGTGTTCCCATACCTATCTGTAGGCTATACCTATACCTAAAGCTACAAACCTTCATCTCACATCTTCAATGTGAGAGTAAGTAAAAATGTTGTTGGTTGCCAACCTCAAACACTTCAACCTCTTTTCCATAATTTTCTAAGCCAAAGAGAATATACTTTTCTCTCCTTTACCTATCTCAAGCCACCATCTTCTTTATACCAATCTCTGGCCTAAGTTGTGAACCGGGATATCTTGTCTTCACTATGGGATAAACTCTTATCATTTTGAACACTAGTCTTAGCCTTGATATGTTAAAACATAAGCAAATCTATATTTTATCTTTTGACAATGCCTTGATTTGAAGCCTCACAACTTGCTAAAAAAAATCCTATGCTGAATTTCAAAAGTAAAATAGTAACTCTCTTGTATTTCTTATGTAATAATCTAAGGCCTTAGCAGAAAGATGCCTTGGATTGAATAGATCTTATACCCGGAAAGTCAAATTAATATTTCTCAAAACATTACCTCCTTTCCCACATAAATAGTCTGGCTCACAAACCTGATCATGCTAATTTCCCATATAAAGCCTTTCAGTAATTTCCTGTTCTCTTTATTTTTATTTATTTATTTATTTATTTATTAAATATGAAATTTATTGTCAAATTGGTTTCCATACAACACCCAGTTGTATGCTCATCCCAACAGGTGCCCTCCTCAATGCCCATCACCCACTTTCCCCTCCCTCCCACCCCCCATAAGAGACTCCTATTCCCTTTAAATAAAATCCTTTTAGAGGCTTTCTTGAATAATCAGACTAGGTTAGGACACCTGTGTGTCCTTCACAAGTTCTCATGATTCCTTTTTTCATAACACTCATTATAATCTTCCTTTTTCAAAGTCTATCTTTCCTAATTGATTTGAACTCAAAAATTCCAACATCTAGCATATTGTCCATGGGCATAGCTAGTGTTTAATAAATATTTGTATGGATTATAATTTTAATTATAGATATGAATTCGATTTCTCATCTGTAAATCAATAAATTGGTAATCTAGCTCACACAGTTTCTTTTGAAATTTGTAAATGTGATACTACTCTGAAAGATGAACCCACTGTGGCTTAGCTGACAATATCAATTTCTATTCCTCCAGACGCAGGTTTTAGAACACAGGATATTCACCAATAAGTGCCATCTTGTCACATTTCTTGACAAGTAATAATTTATCCTCTCCTTAGGGACACCCCTATCTTGACATTTCTCAAACTGCAAGAAGGAGATCCATCTTCATTAATACCTAAGTTGATAATGAGGACATTTCACTTTAAGATACCCAATTATCTTCCACAGATTTGTATCAACTTGCAGTTGTGCCAAGTTTTCTCACAGGCTTATTTTACCTTAAGCTGGTCCTTCTGTTTTATGAGGTTTCAATTAACTAGATTTAGTCATGTTATGGCTAGAAGGATGTGACTAGAAAGGGTAGCATATAGCAATCTGTATGTAAATTGTTACTTTATTGGATAACATTTATGTTTGAAATTGGAAAATCAATAAAAAGGAACTTTAATTTCCAACAAGCATACACACTAAAAAAAAGAAGAGAGAGGGGCAAGCACTGTTTTGATCCTAAGACAGCAACACAACTAAAAGCTGTTCCAAAGAAGCAAATGGCAACAGAGGTCAATAGGCTGTGACCTATACCCATTTTATTTTAAAAACTTTTTCACCTCCACGAAGTGCACTGCAGAATCCTAAATGCCTCTAAAAAGAATGGGCAGATAAATTTAGGGTAACTTGAGGAAGCACATTTCCCATTGTGCTTCCATATCCATCAGGACAGGTACTGTTTTTTACCCCCTTCACTAGCGTCCAGAACAATGCCCAGCACAGAGTAAACATTTAATACCTAGTTGTTGAATGAATTAATGAATGAATGGAGCAAGCTAGACTGCGAAGGCTGAAAGATTAGTGGCTGTCAGTCCTGAAGCACACGTGCTGCCTTTCCAGCCGGCTGGCTGACATCTCATTCCCTCACCTTTCTGGCAGTTTTGAATTCCTGTTTGCCCCTCCTTCAAGATGACCAAAATTCTGTCCATAAACCCTGCCAGTCCTCAGTTAATCCACACATCTCTCACACGGAAGCAGCTGTTCCTGAGGAATGCTCGGCTGAGCAGGTGGGGGCTGGGTGGGGAGTAGCCCAGGACTTTGAACGGAGAAGGCAGCCTTCTGGCTCCGCGAACCCGTATACAAAGGGTCTGGACGCATATTTTTCCAGTCCTTCAAAACAACCAGTCTGCTCCCTCTCACCTCCCCAGTGCCAGACGCCCCAGTGCCAACCTGGATACGACTGACACTGACGAGGGAAAACAAGCTAAATCAACCTCACCAGGAGAGAGGGCGAGTCCAGCATGACGCACCCCCAGCATCCCGCAGTTCCCGCGAGTTCACCTAGCTCAGGGGATTGCCGGGGCTGAGGAGCTAGGGCAGCAGGGGGCGCGTGCGCGTGGAAGGGCGGGGGAAGGGGGGGGGCGCAGGAAGGAGGAGCGCCGCGCGCCAGCAGGTGGGCGCGTCCTCTCACGCGCGTGCGCGCGCCGCGCCTTCACGTTCCCCGCGCGACGCGTCTCCTCCCCGCCGGGAGCGCGCTCCTCTCGCCCTCGCGCCGGGTCCCTCTCAGTCTCTTCGAGCCGCGCACTCTCCGGAGCTCCTGCCACGGCCGTCGCCTCGGCCGCGGCTCTCTAGCCCGGAAGCTCAGCCTCGCCCCTCCGGAGCCGCGTCCCAGGCCTCCTCCCCTCTTTCCGACACTCCCCTTCCCTTTCCCGCCCTTCTCTCCCACCCGGTCCGTCGAGAGAGCCTGGATACGAAGCAGGCGGGCTTGAGAAGGGAGTTGGGAAAATGGAGGTGCCGCGCCTGGATCATACCCTCAACAGCCCCACCAGCCCCTGTGAGGAGGTGATCAAAAACCTCAGCCTGGAGGCCATTCAGCTGTGCGACCGGGACGGTAAGAGCGACGGGGGCTGTGAGGAAAGGGGCCGAGCCCGCGCCTAGGCGCCGCGGCCGCCCCGGCTCTGCTGACCCTGCTCGCCCGGGCTTCACGGTCTTTTGTTGTTCCCCCGTACAAATAAATACAGGTGGGGCTCCCCTCCGCTCATCCGCCCTCTCCTCAGACAGTAGAAACAAAAGGACCCCAGGGCTCTTGCGTTAGCGCGGAAAGTCGCCGTAGTCTCCAGCCGCGGCGCCCCTCGCCGTCTTCGCCCTCCTGGCCCAGCGCCGAGGAGCTGCCCGGGCGAGGGCGCCGTTCCCGCCCGCCGTTCCTGCCCGGGACGAGGCGTTTCCGATCGTGCCGCAGTCCGGGTTTCCAGGGTCTACCGGAACCGTTGGAAAAATGCCCTCTGGATGTTTCTAGCACCCCTTCCTTCCCCTCTCCACCTGCACATGCTAGTTAGCATTTTCAGCCCAGAAACTTATCATTTCCTTTTTAAACCTCTCATCTTCAGACCCCCACCTCCCAAATTCAGGAGTCTTTTTATGCTCTCAAATAGGGATTGGGATGACGGTTTTTTCAGTGAAGGGGCGCGGGGAAAAAGTGCGTTTCAGCACCAAGGACAGCCACAAGCTTCGTGGTTTGGGGCTGTGATTCAGAAACTCAAAAATCTGTGAAGTGGCATAATATATCTGCTGTGGTACAGAATATGTGGCGAGTACTCACAATTGTGTCTTGATATTATGTAGCTTATTCTATTGTTAAAGTTGCAGTCTCAGAAGGAAGTGATTGAACACAGGTTTAAGCGTTAAAGAGATAAGCTAGTACTGTGTTCAATATGGGTAGCTTCTGTGTTATTTTGAGTAGTTGAAGAGTCCGTCTGTGGAACAAAACTTCATTTGTAAAAAAACTCATCTGATTAGTCATTGACCAAATAATTGTAAAATTGGACATCTGACAAAGGAAAAACAATTTACATGTTGTTAAGATGACCCTAAACACTTTTTGGCTATAAATGGAATCCGTTAACAATGTATGCAGACGATGATTTAAAAATATTTTTTTTTGGTCAAGATTATGTAGAGATACTCATGTGGTGACAACAAAGTCATAAAATTTATCAGTATGTAATCCAAATAGAGAGCAGAGGTCTTGTTTCAAAGTCATTTAAATGATAACTTGGTTTGGCATTGGTATACAGTCTAGGTCAACTGAACACGGAATTTCTTTTTATTAATAAATTTGGGACACAATAATTGCCCTTTGAAGCCAAAGCCACTTTGAAATAATTTCTGAAAAAGGTGTAGTATGGATAAATAAATACTCTTGCAAAAGCCGTTCATAATTTCTTTATTCTTAGGTCACCGTCGTAATAGCTGCACATATTTATGACATCTAAACAGAAGTAATCATTTTGGCATTCCACATATAAACTTGCATTATTAGACTATAGAGATTATTTTTAGTATACCACATAAGAAATTGTATTGGTTTTAGTTTATGCTTTTGTGAAGTGACTTTTTCTGGTGTTAACCATTGTAAATGTTTTTCCTAGATTGGTTTGATAGAAAACCAAAATAGATTTCATTTTCATTTATTTCAATGATTTATCAAAAGCTTATTACTGTAGTTATTGGAAATAAGCAATTAATAATTGTCTCTCAAGAACACAGTAATCTTAATACTTAAAATTGGATTTGCCACATGTTTCAGAGATAATGGAGAAAATAAAGTTGTTTTTCTTTTTTATGAAGTTTACAAAGTTAGTAATGTAGAGTACAGAAACTAGTGCTACATTTACTGTGGTCTCTTCTATTTTATTTTGGTAATAGTTTTTTAGTTGTTTCAGTTCATATTTATGAATCCTGCAAAATGAACAAATTATGTAACATTTAATTGGGGAGTGCTAGCACTAAGCAGTATCTATGAAAATTACTTATTTACAGGCTTCTAATAATTCAACATAGATTAAATGAATAGGGTTTCATTTTTATTAAATATGTTATATCAACAAATACAAAGAGCTAACTCTTCTATTAAAAGATGTGTAAAAAACTGGGAATAGCTTATGTAGAGATGTTACTAAATGCCTAGCTTTATTTTGTGACACTACATGTCAGTTCCAAAATATATAGTTTTTTATGGCAGAAAAATTAAAAAACGTTGCATTAAGTTTGTCAAACAGACCTTATTTGTCAAATTTTATATTGAGAAAATTTCAGCTAGGTACTATTTACTCCCTTTACTTCCTTTCACTTTCTCTCAGGTGTCATTATTTTACTTTTGTAAATATATAACAGAAAGATTAGGATGTGGCAGAAGATCTGTTAAATGCTTAAGTATATAATAAGTGATAAATTTTCATAATTTTACAATCACAGATATACATTTGTCTTATTTGCTCTTTACTTTTTTCTATTCTATTCACAGATGGGAAAAAATGAGCATAACATTAATTTCTTGGAAGTGGAATGAAATAGAATAGGAGAAAATATAGTATTGTTAAATATATATTTCCTTTTACTCTCTCCACTTATAGATTTTTTAATTTTATAGTGTTTTGAATATTTGGCCAACTAAGAGTTATAACTGCTGGTGAACTGTATGTCTTTCTTCTGTTTCCTTGGCTCTTGTATGTTTTTTCTTTCACTTGCTATTTCTTATAAATTAATCTGTTTACATAATTTGCAATAATTTACAATGTTTTCTTTTTTTCCATAGTTTCTCCAACTATCTAACAGTTGGAAGAATATGGAATAGAATCCAAGCAGTCATATAATTGGGTTTTTAAATTAAGCAATAGGGAGGTTCTTCTACACACACGTTATTTCATGTGTACTTTTATCCTAGGCATGTGTGCTAGTACATGGTCCCTGTCTAGATGTTACCTGTAGTTCAAAATGATGATTCTGAATAGACTTCTATTAGGAAACCTCTGAAGATGTGCTGTAGATCTAGTACTTTCTAGAATCTCTGTTGCAAGTAGGAGAGTGTTTCTGTTCCTCCATCTCTGCTGTGCTGAAGTATCCTCCAGTTGATATACATTAATTGTGGATTTTCCAAAGAAATTGAAGGGGAAAAAAAAAACAAAAACCATTTACTCAACGGGAAGCATCGATAATATGGGAACCCATTTCCAATTTGTTTCTTCACATGGATACTTGAGACCTTAATTGACTTGTGATAAGACAGAACAGCCCCCAGCTTCATGCATAGAATTCTACATTACTTCTACTCTTCATTTTTTAAAAATTATGCATATATATGTGTGCGTACACACACACACACACACACACACACACACACACATACATATATAAATTTTCTTTCCTTGCTGAAAGAGAAAGATTTATTATATATATGTTGTTTTATGCATTCAAGCTTCCTGCACTCTTGTTATAATAGTAAGGAAGAAAACACAAAATTAATTTGTTCTATAGCACTTAAATCCACCCCCAAGCTTTCCTAGGTTTAACAAGTGTTATTTCCATGATTATTTTCTGACTGCCTAGATATGATTTATGGAGTTTATGATGCTACTCAGCAAAGGAGTACATTTTAAGGAAATTGCACAGAGAGAACCTGACAGATTTCTATGTCTTTGTGTCTGACAATAGTTTTGTGAAGGAAAGGAAAAAAAAGGTTTTCTCTTCTTTACATATTTAAAAAGGTAAATTCCTTTTAATTTTTACTTATATCTATTTAAATTAAAAATAAGCTATGACTTATTTATGCAATTGACATGTGAATTAAACAAATTTTAACTTTGGAAACAAAATAACACAGAAATGCTTAATAGTTAATACAGTGCTGTATTAGATAATCTGTAATGACATTTTCTGAAGCAGACATCTAGGAAGAGTACTTATAACTGTTACCTTTAATAGTACAAGAACATAAGGTAGTCATTGTTCAGTCTCATTGACCTTCATATACCATAGTGACAATACCATTTTAGAATCAGATGGACCTCTGACAGAGTATTGGCTCTTGACAGATATATTACCTTAGGCAAATTACTTGTTTTTAGCTTTAAGCTCTCTCATGTAAAATGAGTATAATAATGTCAATCCTGTAGGATTGTTAAAATAATTAAATGAAATATTTCATATCATTTCTCAAAATTCTTGACACAAAATAGAGAATAATTATTATTGTAAATGGACTATTTTTCACATAACTTCTTGAGTTGAACTACTGTTATCTATCTATCTATCTATCTATCTATTTATTTAGGTCCAGTGTTTAGATCTTTGTTGTTTTTCATTTTATTAGTGTTTTATTTACTTAGTAAATCCTTCTTATGCCACTTCAACTTTAGGAGTAGACAGTGGAAACTGCAAACTCTGAATTTTAAAAGGATAGTTAATTTTATTTTTATTTTTTTATTTATTTTTTTTTTTAAATTTTTTTAACGTTTATTTATTTTTAAGACAGAGAGAGACAGAGCATGAACGGGGGAGGGTCAGAGAGAGAGGGAGACACAGAATCTGAAACAGGCTCCAGGCTCTGAGCTGTCAGCACAGAGCCTGACGCGGGGCTCGAACTCACGGACCATGAGATCATGACCTGAGCCGAAGTCGGACGCTTAACCGACTGAGCCACCCAGGCGCCCCAAGGATAGTTAATTTTAAAACCACAGTTACAGTACTCTCATTTGCTTATATTTTTCTATCCTATCAGTAATATCCTTGTCAGCCTTAATCCTAAAAGCTCTTTTAGCTTCTACTTCAAACCTGCTGTTTGCTGCATTTCACGTGCTTTGTGACCTTGATATCTGCTTTGAGTAGGTATTTGTATCAGAGCCCTTCTCTGTTCTTGATTTAACATTTTTTTCTTTATGATTATTTTTCTAAGGATGCATATGTACCAGCACATGAGATCTCTGGATTCATTTCTTTGACCCAGATATGACTATAGAGATGCTGTAAATTTTTAATTAGTGAACATGGAACATAACAAAAATAAAATAAAAACTAAAACAGAAAGCTTGAAAGTCAGCAGATTGTTAAACCAATTCATATTCTTGGTAGGGGTTCTAATTCATTCCCAGAGAAAACAAGGAAGTTATGAGAGTAAAAAAAGTCACATCAAAGGATATGTGACCAGACTCCCTCCAGTGGTAGAATAACTGATATGTTATAAGTAGTAATACTGGCAACTTGCTTTGTTGCCTAGGTAAGGCAGTCAGAATTTCACTCTATAGAACGCTACCTAGACAACTTCTAAGTCACTTAGTTTTTCACTGCTGTTTCCCCCTCATTTAGGCCCAATCTTGATTTTTTCCTTAACTTATGTAAGTAGAGTTTATTGATTATTTGTATATATTATCCGGGGCTTCAGAAAAACAGCAGTTGCATCAATTACTACAGTAAGGATAATCCTTCAGGTTTCTGGTTTTTCTTCTCTGCCCTTAGTAAATGCATAATTTTAGTTTTTCCTTACAGCATTTTCCTCTTTTTTGGGTTTGTTTTCTATTTCTGTTAAATTTTTCTATAAGAATCTATTTACTGTTAAAATCTGTTTTTACTGGTTGAAAGCATTTGCCTCATTAACATTTTTAAACATAATTTTATTATTACACAGTAGATAAACTGTATTATTATTAAGCAAGCTGTATTTTATATACATACATTTGAGAAGTACAATCAGTATTTGTGGAAGATTTCTAATAGAAATGTATAGAAATATTGAAGAATTCTCAACAGGAAAAATAGGCAGCATCCTTATGGAAGGATAGTGAATGGCAAGGGTGTAAAAGAAATGCAAAAATAATTATAAGCTTTGTGACTGAATTTTCAAGCAAAATGAAAAGTGATAAGGAGTAATTTAAGGATTTTAAGTCTGGGAAATCAGAAGAATCATTGACAGGGAACAAAGGAGAAAGGAAATAATATTTAGACATCATGATGACAGTTTTTTAGACCTCAAATTTTAGATCTCCGTGGACATCCAAATATATCCTAATCCCTTTTTCAGGGGCACTTTCCTCTCACAGAAATCATATTCTCAGAGCAGTATTATATACTGCATGTTTCAACATGGATGCCCACAAGAGAACCCACCTACATTCTTTTTAGTCTCTTATTTTGCTTGATTCTCACTCTTCAAAGGGCCACCCATAATCCATTGATAGTATTTTGATACCTATTACTAGATAAAAATTAGCCACTTGATACTTTATAGAGGATTGTGAAATAGAGATTTTTGAGTCATCTAAAGGTAGTTTTGAAGTCATAGAAGACTTTTCAGAGATATTGAACATAAAAGGGAAAAGAACATTTATGTTAAGACATTTAGAATCTAACAGTAAGCGATTTCCTTGGAAACTTAAACATTTAGTAATTCCTCTTATGTTCTGAGGAAAACAGTTCTAGAAGGAGAAAGAGAATTGTTCATAGAACTATATATTCCACCAGGGGAGACTAGAATTTACGTGGACAAGGCAAGATTAGGATTTGACTTCAGTTTTAGAGTGACCTCTAATCAGCTTTGTGTCTCACCCCTTAAAGGAAAGGAGTGATTACATGTTGGAGAAGGTCAGCTTTGAAACCTAAAGATGAAATAAATCTACATTCCAGGTTTGTTAAAAATGTAGTCAAGAGCTCTGCATTTTTGAAGTTCCTCCACATCTATGTGAGTTGAACAAAAAGCATCATACTCTGAATCATAGTTTTGTGTGTTTACAACTGTTCGCACCAAGATTGTGGTTCATTTTAAAAGGGCTTCTTTGTGAAGAATTTTGCTTATATGCTGTTTATTTAGTGGTTGTAGCAAATATTATAAATAAATCCTTTTGTTTTCTGTATCCTGTGAGAGTGTTGCTATCTGATAATAGTATAAAAGGCTTGTAGCTTCCCTAGACATGTGCCATTAAAGATAAAGCACAAACATTTTTTTTCAATATCTTTAATGTGATTTTCTTGAAAAACAGTGTCTTTTCTTTTCTAGCTTGAATGATGGTGAATCTGTCAGTATTTAAAATTTTAAAAGCTGATAATGCAACAAGAATGACAATTTTTTAATATTATTATATGATAGGTTCTTAATGATTGATTTTGAAGTTATACCTATGATATAGAAGAGGCATCAGCAAGTTACAGTTCTTGGTCCAAATTGAACACCTGCTGCCAGGTTTTGTAAGTAAAATTTTATTGGAACATAGCCATGCCCATTTGTTTAGATGTTGTCTGTGGCTGCTTTCTTGCTAGAAAGGTGAGGTAGCTATGACAGTAGACCATATAACTTACAAGCCTTAAAATACTTATTATCTGGTCCTTTAGAGGAAACGTTTGCCAACTCCTAATGTAGAGTATTGAGAAAATAAATTAATCTTTCTTGGTAGGAATGAAAATATTGAAAGAAGAATTTCTGAAAAAAATTGTATAATCATTTTGATTTTATATGTTACTGGGGTCAGGCAGAGAGCAGTAGAAAGCTGGCTAGCTCTGTATGGAGTCAATCAAAATGGGTAGTGATCTATGCCATTGGGTCTGATAGGCAGTGAAAGAAGCAAGCCCTAATTTTAAGTTAAAATCTAGTCCTCGTATAAATAATTTTAGAAAGAAATACTAGTTATGCATTAATATTTCCAGGTACACTTAACAATTCTATCAATAGATAGGTTTTAGAGTGTCAAAGATAATGATGTGGACTTTGAGAAGTATGGATAGTTATGATGTGTACTACTACAACAGTTGTGTGTACATCATATTCTTCCTTGTAAACCAAATTCTCATTGAAAAATGTCAAGGTGTTACTCCTCTTTATGTCTTTCATAGTCTAATGTAGTGCTTCTAAATCTGTATTTTGGTTTTTATTTTCAATATTCAATCTATCACTGAATGATACTTTATAAAAATATAATAAAAGTAATTATTAGAAAAGTAAAATTTAAAGTCCAAAAAAAAGATTCAACAGATATGAAAATCTCTGTCAAATTCCTATTAAAGTTTCCAAATATTTAATCCTATTTTTTTTTTATCTCATCAGAGCCTGGTAAGTAGTTTACAGGCCGTACTTTGAGTATAATAGCTTGAGGACAGTGCCATTCTATTCTTGTTCGATTAATTTTTAGGCACTAAACTTAACCAGTTTGCTTCCTTTTGTTCTTTTATTTACATGTAATTTTTACTGTTTATTTGTACATGTACTCCAACTTTAGTATCTGTGTTAAGAACAGAAAAAAAAAAAAGGATCCAAAAATGAATATAACTTGGATCCTGCATTTAAAGGATTCACTGGCATTTAGGGAGACAATAAGTTTAAATAGATAAATATAATAACATGATGATACTATAATAGAGTGTAGAGGAGAAAGTAGGTAATTCTGTCTTGAGTGTCTCAGATGGCTTCACAGAGGAAGCAAAAAATTTTTTCTGGATATTAAAATAAAAATAAAAATTTTCCAGGAGAAGTGGAATAAGGGCATTTCTGATAGAGATAAGAGCATATATAAAGGTGTAAAATCATGTATGTTCTAGCAATATATAACATTTGGTATTGATGGAAAAAAGAAGTGTTTGTTATGAGAAAATAAGCTGAAAACTAGTTAAGGCTACCTAGATTATGCCATGGTTAGGAGTTTGAATTTATCTTGTCTGAAATCTTGTTAATAAATTTCAAAGCTTGTAATTTTTAGAGAACCTTTTTTTTTAACATTTTGCAGAACTCCAACAAGTAAAAGTAGCTTTTAATTAGTATATATTTATCCTGTAATTTCAAACTTAACAGCATTTTCCCAATAAAGTCAATAAGTGGATACAGTAAGAAATGAAAATTAGCAGTTATACATGGAAGTTGCTATTTTATATTGGCCTCAATATCCACTTATGTATTTTATTTTTATTGTATTATGCGTAGGAAATTCTACCTCATAGAAATAAGTAGTGACAAATGCTAATGTTTATAAACTCATTTTGCTTTCTCAGGATAGTCTTCAAATAAATTGATCCAGACTAAATAGAAATAGTAAGTTGTTTTTTTTTCAGAGTTGAATCAAAGAGTAAATAGTCCTTTTGGAGGGAGGTGATGGAATCTGTTCATCAGTTCATTTTTTCATTGTTCAGTGAGAAAATAATGTATCTTATAATATTCTGAAATATTTTTGGTAACATTTTTTTTAAAAGCTTATACCTTTGTGCTGATCTCTTAAAATTTCAGAAGAGTTAAATTTATTTTACTTGCATGATTAATCTTAACTGTAAGGATCAGTTTCATTACTGACAATTCATCTGCATTTATAAGCTCGGTAACATTGTGACTATTATCAAATTGAGCTTCTTCAGCTTATTAAAGACCTCAATAATCAAATTAGTTTTCTCATTATATTTGAAAGATGTTTATCAAATGTTTTTTTTCCTGTATTTATTGAAGTATAGTTGATATATAATGTTACATTAGTTTCAGGTATACAGCATAGTGATTCCAAAACTGTGTACTTTATGCTATGCTCACCACAAGTGTAGGTACCATCTGTCACTATTCAACGCTATTATAATACCACTGACTATATCTATGCTCTTTGCTGTAGGTTTCATCCCCATGACTTATTCATTCCATAACTGGAAGCCTGTACCTCCCACTTCCCTTTACCCATTTTACACATCCCTATACCCTCCTCTCCTATGGCAACTATCAGTTCTCTGTATTTTGTTTCTGCTTTTTGTTTATTCATTTATTTTTTAATTCCGCATATAAGTGAAGTCATATTGTATTTGCCTTTCTTTGATTTATTTCACTGAGCATTAATTATATCCATGTTGTAGCAAATGGCAAGATCTCATTCTTTTTTATGGCTGAGTAATACTCCATTGTATAGGCTTCCATATCTTGGCTATTGTAAATAATGGTAAAATAAACATAGGTGTGCATATGTATATCTTTGTTAGTGCTTTTGATTTCCTTGGGTAAATAGCTAATAGTGGAATTTCTAGATTGTGTGGTGTTTCTATTTTTAATTTTTATTAAAGTGTTTTTAAATTAATAAAGTATTGTTTCTTTTTTATTTTTAAAATTCATTTTTGTTTTATTTTGTTTTTTTAGATATAATGTATTGTCAAGTTAGCTAACATATGGAGTATACAGTGTGCTCTTGGCTTTGGGAGTAGATTCCCATGATTCATCACTTAACATACAACACCCAGTGCTCATCCCAACAAGTGCCCTCTTCCATGCCCCATCACCTATGCCTCCCCCATTCGTCAGTTTGTTCTCTTATTTAAGTGTCTCTTATGGTTTGGGGTGCCTTGGTGGCTCAGTCAGTTAAGCATCTGACTTTTCATATTGGCTTAGGTCATGATCTCACAGTTTTGTGACTTCAAGCCCCACCTCGGGCTCTGTGCTGACGTCGTGGAGCCTGCCTAGGATTCTCTCTCCTCACTCTCTGCCCCTCCCCCACTAATGCTCTCTGTGTCTCTCTCTCTCTCTCAATATAAATAAATAAACATTAAAAAAATTTTTTTAAAGTCTTATGGTTTGACTCCCTCTCAGTTTGTAACTAATTTTTTTTCCTTCCCTTCCCCCATGGTCTTCTGTTAAGTTTCTCAAATTCCACATATGAGTGAGAACATATGATATTTGTCTTTCTTTGACTGACTTACTTTACTTAGCATAATACCCTTCAGCTCCATCCATGTTGTTTTAAATGGCAAGATTTCATTTTTCTCATTGCCAAGTAGTATTCCATTGTGTGTGTGTGTGTGTATGTGTGCGTAATATACACATTCAAAGCAATCACAATCAAAATAGCACCAGCATTCTCCTCAGAGTATTTCTTGTTTTTTTTGAAACATATCTTTTTTCAGGATAGTCACCTAAGTTTGGTATGAAAGATAAATTTTGAAATTTTTTATTCATAGCATTATAATTAGCTCAGAAAGAAACTCCTTCAATTTAAACCATGGCCTATATGAGATTACTTAAAACTATTTTGAAATATCTTAATGTCCAGTTCTTATTAATAAACAATTACTACTTAATAAAGTTGGCAATAGCTTTTACGGGAGCTACCATTCCTGAGATTTAAAAAATTTTATCTCTACTCCTTAATAGAGGTGTCTCAATATTTCTGACAATTTAGTTGATGATGTGTTAAAAACCTGATTTAGACATTAACATTTTCTTCCTCATTGTGTGTTGTTTTAGCATTCTTAAATTTATCTGTTTGAGAAACTTCTACAAAAGTAAGTGGAAAGATCTGCCACATTCATATTCTCATTCAGTTAAATTGGAAGGATTTATCTCTGCATTTTCAGACATGTACCAATGTTTTATTCCAGTTTTTTGATAACAGTTTACTAATTTAACATATTTGTTACAATGTCAAAAATGCAAGATTTAATACGCCTAAGTAAAAATCTGTTGGCTGTGATTAAACTGGAAGTGAGAGATATAAAAAAGGAGCTGTTGGTGATGACTAAATTTGCTAAATTGGGAGATTTGATGTATTTTGATACCAGTAAATAAAGTAGTTTGTTAGTTGGAAGAAATGTGAAGTAGTAGCCTTAATAACAAGCTATTAAATAAAGCTTTTTCTGGACAACTTAGGTTGCCTGTGTAATACCTAGATGGAGATGACCAGAAGGCTGTTAGAAATGTCCATCTGTGTCTCATAGGCAGGGAGTTTGAGGACAAAGATGAAAGTTTGGTAGTCCTTTTCAAGATGGTTTTCTGTTCCTCTTATTTGTCCTTTATTAGGTTTTCTTTACTTCACCCTGTAGTCAATCTTTGGGTCCATGTCAAATTGTTCAACTGCTCAGTAGAATAAGTAAATTTGAATGCTGGTGTCTTTTATGTGGGGTCTAAAAGGAGCATTTGAAAATTAATTACTTTTGACATAATTGAATTTGGCTTGGGTGTGGTTATTTCAGGCAGTTGACATGGAAGAAACACAATTGGCCTAAACTCTGTACTTGATAGATTTCCCCTTATTTTGACTGGAAAGGGAATAAGTGTATGATTTTCTGTGTTTACTGTGGAAATGTACTGGATTAATTTTTCCCTCTTTGGCAACATAGGCTATAGTGCATAAAATAAATTAACTGTTGGGAATTCAAATTAGCAGAAAAATAATGACACTGGAGCCCAAAGATAAACTAAAATTTTCACCAAAGGTATTTCTAAGGCTTTCATACTGAATGTATATTTCTAAGATTTTCTTTTGACTTTGAATCCACTAATTTTAATGTTCTCTAGGGTTTTTATTGAATGGCTAGCCTAAATAGAACATGGTCTTTCTTACACTTAATTTTTTTTGGCTGATTCTTTGTGTTTAAACTTAGATAAGCCTGACATTTTATAAATATAATTTTTGTATAACTTTTTCAAACTGTGATAGGCTGAGGGTTGAGAATATTTATATATTGTTCTTTTCTGTTACAATTCACTGTATCCAATATTAATTTCCATGAAGCTAGATATACCTTTTTTGGTTGTTTTTTTAGTGATTAAAAAAAAAAGAAAACATAATCACTAAAGAATGATGGCTCTGGGATTTGCTGTTTATGCTGCTTGTTTTGCTAAAAGCTTTCCTCATTTAAATTCTAGTTACACAGTTTACAGTGATAAAATTCAAGGTCGAAATAGTGATAAATATTCCAAAAACAATCTAACCACCTCTACCAGAATTTTTATTCTGCACCATGTATTTTAAAAGTGTATCTTCATCTGTATGAGTATTTCTGAGAGCTTCACAAATATTTCAAAAGCTTCGTATGGTCAACAGTGAACTTTTTCTTCACTGTACTTCTAATAATTAGAATATTTTTTCCAGCTTTTTGCCTGTATTATTAATACTTTACAACTTTAGCTATCTAACATACAAAATCCTCTTGGTTTCATTATAATGTATTAATATTTTAATGAAAATCTTAAATATATTTCCCTGGATACATGCATGATGCTATTTAGCACAAATAATGTATGTGTGTGTGTTTTATTTACTTATTTTCATTGCACTTTAAAACACAGAAATGCTATCCTTTAAGCCTGACATGAAATCTAAACTCACAAAACACATTAATCAAAGAATAATTATTTTCTCTACAATAGGGTTTCTCTGTTGTTTCTCTAGTTTCTTATAATTGTTTCCTTCAGAAGAATTTGACAGAAAGGCAAAATGGCACTGAAATGTAATATAAACTAAATTGTCTTGAATCATGGTTTCTTAAATTATCTATGAAAATTTTATCTATGAAAGTATATATTAGACACTGGAAATTCAGATATTTTTAGCTTCATCTATTTGTAGGTAATTTCAAAGGTAGCTAAATTGTAATTGTGCTGACAAATTTCAAAAGCACTCAGAATGCTGTACTTGTATCATTTACCTAGGAGTTTGCAAAGCTTGTCCAGCTTTTCTGTAGTCAACATTTCTGTATTTCTTTTCTTTGAGCACACAAATCTCTTATGAAATGTTAAAAGCACTGTTTTTAATTTTAATTTTTTTAAATTTTTTTTAATGTTTATTTATTTTTGCCAGAGAGACAGAGCATGAGCAGGGGAGGGGCAGAGAGAGAGGGAGACACAGAATCTGAAACAGGCTCCAGGCTCCTGAGCTGTCAGCACAGAGCCCGACGCGGGGCTCGAACTCACACTCACAGACTGCGAGATCATGACCTGAGCCGAAGTCGGAGGCTCAACCGACTGAGCCACCCAGGCACCCCAAAAGCACTGTTTTTAAGTAAAACGTGACTCTTAAGAAAGCTAGGTGTGATAGTGTAAGAAAAGAGAAAGGAAAAAAAAATTTTACCCAGAATTGTTTTTGTCAGATTACAATGTAGTTTTGTAAAATGTTTGCACGAGGTAATGTTATTATACTAACAGTATAAGGTGTCATAATTTATTTTGGTACCAGAATTCATTTTAATTGCTTTTAAAATTTTTATTGTCTTGTATTATCACTGAGGGTCTGCACATGGCTGATTTTCATTTTTCTGTTGTACTGTACTACTTTTTTTGGGGGAAATTATGCACTTTTATAATGTAAGAACTTTCAAAAGTTTTATGTAAATACCATGGGTATATTGTGTATGAACCCCAGAGTAATAGAACTTCTATTAATGTTTATTTTTATCTCAGCTAATATAAGAAAAAAATGCTTAATCTTATATATATATAGACAGATTAATTTCAGGTATATCAAACTATCATGTATACTGAATGTGCTGGAGATACCTTTATATAATTGGTATATGGAATTGAGAAATGAAAAATATTAGTATTGGGTGCCTGGGTGACTCAGTCAGTTAAGTGTCTGACTCTTAATTTTGGCTCAGGTCATGATCTCACTGTTTGTGGGTTCAAACTCTGCCTTGGGCTCTGTGCTATGTTGGCATTGAGCCTGCTTGGAATTCTCTCCCCCTCTCTCTCTGCCCCTATCCCACTCCTGCTCTCTCTCTCTCTCTCTTTCTCAAAATAAATGAATTAACTTAAAAAAATGAGTTGGGATGAGCACTGGGTATTGTATAGAAACCAATTTGACAATAAATTTCATATTAAAAAATAGTAATTAAAAGAAATGAAAAATATTAGTGTTTCGTAAGACACGTATTGGTGTACTTTTTCCATTCTGATATACGTATTCTATTGTGATATCTTTTCCTATGTGACACCCTTAAAACAAGATATCTAGATCAAATTCAGAGCTGGTTGTTTGAACTGCTATATCACAAAATATTAAGCCAAGATTATCAAAAATAAAATCACATATTCATATATATCTTTTACTAATAAGTAAAAATAAATTATTTTAAAATATATATTTTATGTTTTTATTTTTCCAGTATATAATGCTCATAACATATCAGTAAGGTTGTATGTATATATAATTTCTAAAGAGTTGACTGCAATTATATTATATACATTCTCAACATTTTTTTATATAGGGGCACAAGATCAAAAAACTTTTAACAACAAATTTTTATTCTATTTTTACACATCTTGCTTTGTACAACAAGCCATATCTGTAATAAATGAATCCACCCAACATTCAGGGGTGGATATTATTATATCACATAATTATATACTCTTTATTTAATGTTTATTCATTTTTGAGTGACAGAGATAGAGCATGAATGGGGGCGGGGCAGAGAATGAGGGAGACACAGAATTCAAAGCAGGCTCCAGGCTCTGAGCTGTCAGCACAGAGCCCAACGTGGGGCTCAAACTGTGGACCATGAGAACATGACCTGAGTTGAAATCAGACACTTAACTGACTGAGCCACCCAGGCGTCCCTATATACTCTTTCTTTAGCATCAAAAACATTTCTGAAACATATTTTTTATTAAGATATAATGGCATAACACTATATTAGTTTCAGTTATTCAAGGTAATGATTTGATATTTGTATATATTGCAAAATGATGGCCACAGTAAGTCCAGTTAACATTCATCACCTACATAGTTATACATGTTTTTCTCCTGATGAGAAACTTCAAGATCCACACTCATGCTACTTTCAAATATGCAGTATAGTAGTATTAAGTATGGTCACCATGATGAACATTCTATTCCATGACTTACTCATTTTGTAACTGGAAATGTATACTTTTTCACCCCCTTCACCCATTTTTCCACCCCACTCCATTCCACCCCACTGCCTCAGGAAACCACCAGCTCATTTTTTTTTTTTTTTTTGATTATACATATGTCATTTGTCTTTCTGTGTCTGACTTATTTCACTTAGTGTAATGCCCTTAAGGTCCATCCATGTTCTCACCAATGGCAAGATTTCATTATTTTTTTTTGTCTGAGTAATTATTCATATATATATACATATATATATATATATATGTATATATATATATCACATTTTGTTTATTTATTGGGTTATTTCCATGTCTTAGCTGTCATAAATAATGCTGAAATGAACATGGAGGTGCAATATCCTTTTGAATTAACCTTTTTCTTCAGATAAACTACCAGAAGTGAAACTGCTGGATCATATGGTACTTCTATTTTTAATTTTCGGGGGAACCTCCATATTGTTTTCCATAGTGATTGCACCAATTTACATTGCCACCAACAGTGCCATTCAGGTGCCCCTCTGCTCAGTTTTAATCAGATTATTTTTTTTCTAGTAAGTTGTGTGGGTTCTTTATATATTTTGAATATTAACCCCTTATCAGATATATGATTTGCAGACCTTTCCTTTCATTCAGTAGGTTTTGTTTTTTCATATCGTTGATGATGATTTTCTTTGCTGTTCAGAAGCTTTTTAGTTTGATGTAGTCCCATTTGTTTATTTTTGCTTTTGTTACTTTTGCTTTTAGTGTCAAATCTGAAAGATCATCGCCAAGACCAGTATCAGGAAGCTTACTGACTATGTTTTATTTAGAGTTTTATGGTTTCAGATCTTCCATTCAAGTATTTAATCCATTTTGAGTTACTTTTTGTGTGACATAGGATAGTGAAACTGTCATTTTCCTGTTGTATGTTCTTGAAACCTTTTTCACAAATTAATTGAACATATATGTGCAGTTTTATTTCTGACCTCTCTATTCTGTTCTATTGATCTTTGTGTCAGTATTAGTGCCAATACCATACTGTTTTGATGATTATAGCTTTGAAATGTAGTTTGAAATCAGGAGTGTGGTGTCTCTAGCTATGTTCTTTATCACGATTACTTTGGTTATTTGGGATCTTTTTGGTTCCATACAAATTTGAGGATCATTTCTGCTATTTCTTTAAAAATGCCATTGGAATTTTGATAAGGATTGCATTGAACCTACAGATTACTGTGGGGAATATGAACATTTTAACAATTTTAATTAAGCCTTTCAATCTATGAACATAGAAAATCTTTCCATTTATTTGTGTCTTCAATTTCTTTCATCAATGTTTTATAAAATTCAGCATAAGATATTTCACCTTAATTAAGTTCATTTTAGGTATTTTATTCTTCTTTGATACAATTGTAGCTTAATTGTTTTCTTATTTCCTCTTTCTGCTATCTTGTTATTAGTGTATAGAAATGTAATGTATACTGATTTTGCATCCTGCAAGTTTACTGAATTTAGTTCTAACTTTTTTTTAATAGAGTCTAGCATTTTCTATGTCACTCCATCTGAAAATAGTGATAGTTTCACTTCCTCCTTTCCAATTTAGGTGACTTTTATTTATTTTTCTTGACTAATTGCTCTTGATAGGCTGTCCAATGTTATTTTGAGTAAGTATGGTGAGAGTAGGCATCTTCTTTTGTTCCCAATCTTAGAGGAAAAGCTTTTATCTTTTCCCTGTTGAATATGATGTTAGCTTTGGGTTTGTCATAGATGGCCTTTATTATGTTGAGAAAAATTCCCTGTGTTCCAACTTAGTTGTTCATTTTGTCATGAATGAATGTCAAATTTTGTGAAACACTTTTTATGCATCTTTGAGATGATCGTATGATTTTTATCATTTGTTTGGTAAATATGGTATACCGTATTAATTTGTAGGTGTTGAACCATCCTTGTGTCCTTGGAATAAATCCCACTTAATCACAGCATATGTATTTTTTATGTATTGTATGTATTTTAATGTATTGTAATGTAATGTATTGTTGAATCTGGTGTGGTAACATTCTCTTCAGGATTTTGTATCTATGTTCATTAGGGATATTGGTCTGTAATTTTCTTTGCTTGTGGCATAGTTGCTTGGTTCTAGTATTAGGGTAATACAGACCTTGTGAAATGAACTTAGACGTCTTCTCTCCCATTTTTTGGGAAGAGTTTAAGAAGGATTGGTATTAATCTTCTTTGACTGTTTTGTAGAATTTACCAGTGAAGGTTCTGGTCCTGGACTGTTGTTTTTTGGGCAGTTTTTGATTACTGATTCAATCTCTTTACTAATAATCACTCTGTTCAGATTTTCTATTTCTCATGATACAGTCTTGGTAAGTTACATATTGCTAGGAATTTATCCATTTCTTCTAGAATGTCCAATTTGTTGGCATGTAATTTTTCATAATAGTCCCTTAGGATCCTTTATTTTTCTATAGTATCAGTTATAACATCTCCTTGTTAAGTTCTGGTTTAACTTATTTGTGTCCTCTTTTTTTCCCTTGGTGAGTCTAGTTAAAGGTTTATCAGTTTTGTTTTTCTTATCAATGAACAAGTTTCATTGATCCTTTCTATTGTCTTTTAGCATGTATTTTATTTATTCCTGCTTTATTCTATACTTCCTGCTACTAACTTTGGTCTTCATTTGTTCTTTTTTTTTTAGTTTCTTGAAATGTAAAGTTAGGTTATTTATCTGAAATTGTTCTTGTTTTTTGATATAGACGTTATCACTATGAACTTCTCTCTTAGAACTGCTTTTGCTGTATCCCATAAGTTTTGGCTATATTGTATTTCTATTTTCATTTGTCTCAAAGTATTTTTTTATTTTTATTTCTTCCTTGTTTCATTGGAAGTTCAGTAGCATGTTGTTTAATTTCCATATATTTGTAAATTCTCTGTTTTCTTTTTTTTTGGTAATTGATTTCTAGTTTCATATCCTTGTGGCCAGAAAAGATACTTGATATGATTTCAGTCCTCTTAAATTTATTAAGACTTTTTTTTTTGTGGCTTAACATATGATCTATACTGGAGAATGTGTACTTCAGAAGAATGCGTATTCTGTTGTTTTGGGATGGAATGTTTTGTTTACATCTGTTAAGTCCACCTGGTCTAATATGTCTTTTCAGCCCAATGTTTTCCTTATTGATTTTCTGTCTTGAGTATCTATCTATTGATGTAAGTGGGGTATTAAATTCCCCTACTATAATTGTATTGCTGTCTATTGATATTTGACATGTATATAGACCTCTATGTTAGGTGCATTTTTAAATACAAATGTTATATACCCTTGTTGGACTGACCTCTTTATGTAATGCCTTTGTTTGTCTACTATTACAGTCTAGTTTTTGAAGTCTAGTTTTTGAAGCCTTGCCCCTCACACCAAAGCTCTAGGACAAGCTAATTGGTCTCTTTAATAGAAAGGCTGGGGTGTTTTAGGCTGCTGTCTTTGCAGTGCCCTGAGGGTGGTAGCCTGACAAGAACTGTTTCTGATTGTTATAATCCTATGGAACTCAAGAACACAAGCTTCTGGTAAGCGCAGGCAAGTAAGGGGCATCCTCTGGTGGCAACTGCACAAACCAGGTCCCAGATGTAGAAACCATGGTACCAAATGTATGTAGAAGTTTGTCTCTGGGAGAAAAGTTTGCCTCTGGGAGATAGTGGCAGTCTGTTGGAGTGCAGCCAGGGGAGAGTGCAGAGATAACTCCTGCCCTCTGAGGTCACTGGAAGGATTACTGTCAGCTCTTAGATGTGTGTTTAATTAGAAATCCACCCCTCAGGCATATTTATGATGATAAGCTAATAGGCCACTCTCACTGAAAGACTGAGCTGCTGTCTCTGTTGACTCTTGCTGTGGGTGATAGCCACTTATAAACTCTTTGTCTTTTGGTTACAGTCCTGTGGGACTTGAAGGCCACCAGAGCCAGGCAATGTATAGGTTTCCCCTGGTGGCAGCCACAAACATTGGCATGCCAGACAGGGTATATTAAGCTTACTTGGAGGGAGATACTGGTGAGCTGGAGCAAGGCAGCAGGAAGGCACAAATATATCTATCAGCCTCTATTCCTTGAAAACAGCTCCACAGGCTCCTAGTTGTATGCCAAATCAGAAGAAGCCTGCCTCTCAGGCCAAAGCTCCTGGACAAGCAAGTAGGCTTCTTTCACAGAAAGACTGGGGGTGTGTTTTAGTTTGCTATCTGTGTGGTGCTATGGGGGTTGTAGTCTGCCAAGAACTATCCCTCTATTTGTTAACAGTCCCATGGGACTGTTACCCCGCTTTTGGCCTCCAGAGCCAAGCAATCAAGTGGTATCAGGGCAGCAGCTGCAAAAACAGGTGCATGTAACGGTTCCCCCGTAAGAGATACTGACACTCTGGAGCACAGCAGAGGGAGAGTACAAAGATGGCACACACCAACTGGAATGAGACACAGGGAGAGTATAGATCACACCTTCCAGGAAAAAGGAAAAGAAAAAAGATGGTGCTCACCAGCTAGTACATGAAGAAGGTAGCTGCTGACTGGAGTGAGACATAAGGGAGAGCATAACGATAGTACCTGTAAGAAAAGAGGGAAAAAAAGCCAAAAAAAAAAAGCCTACCACTGAAAAAAGAAAAAAGATGGCACCCACTGGCTAGAGTAAGGCAGAGGGAGAGTGTGAAGATGGTGACTGTGAGCCAGGAGGACCCTTGATGTGTGCTAAATTAGATTTTTGCCTCAGGCCAACACTTTAAGATTAGCAGGTAAGCCTCATTCACCTAAAGTCTGGGTGCCTGCCTATTGGCTACCTTTGTGCTGAGCCCTTGGGTGGGTGAGTCGGGGTGTGTGAGCCCTATAAGAGTCATTTCTCAAATTGTTATAGCGTTGTGGATATCGTGGATGTGAGCCCCATTGGTTTTCAAAGCTCTAAGTTTTGAGTTTTCTCTTAATTGTGGGTCGCAGCTCTGGGGAATGGGGTTTATGGTGAGATTGCTTTCCAGCCTCTCCTACTTGCTTTAATGTGGCCTTCTCTCCTTTGCCTAATGCATAGAAGTTGCTCAGACAGTTTTTTTTTCCCAGAGCAATTTGTTCCGTATTTAACTGCAGATTTGGTGTCTCTATAGGAGGAAGTAAGCTTTGGATCATTCTATGTTGCCATCTTGAACTGGAACCTTAAATGTATTTTCTAAACATGATTCTGTGTGAAGCAATTTAGATGAATTCTCCTGGTAAAAAAAAAAAAAAATCTCATGTGTTTGAAATCTCAGGTTAGGTGCTTGTCACAGAATTAAAACAATGCTTCAAATTTAGAAACATCTTGCTCTCCACTTCTCCCAATAATAATCCTCCTGTTTTCCAAAAGATATTATCATTATCATCATAACTCCCAGGCATTGACCTTTAGAGGCATTCCATATATAAAATCTTAAGAAAGTATCCCATAAGTCCTTTCTCTTCTTTGGTCTAATCTGATTTTATCTCATAACTTTATAACAGAATAGTTTGAGAATCTACATCACTAGCCTCTATCTTTCTTGCAGTGATATCTTATTCTTGATCCAAAAATAATCTTTTTGACAATAGGTTTTCAGTATCTGTTTACTCTGCTGAGGAACCCTAATTCAAGTGCAGTATATTTGCAGACTTTCATGA
The DNA here is from genome assembly GCF_024362965.1 of Panthera pardus. Classification (NCBI taxonomy): domain Eukaryota; kingdom Metazoa; phylum Chordata; class Mammalia; order Carnivora; family Felidae; genus Panthera; species Panthera pardus. The sequence continues at coordinate 20,497,232 of NW_026526788.1, forward strand.
AGCTTATTGTAACCTTTCCTCTTTTTGAGTCATTTGGTTTTGACATCTGTCACCCTATTGTTCACCAGGCTTACCTGGCTGACTAGTCAACTGTACTTTTTTCTTCTACAGTCCATATGTTTTCCTTTCAAAATCTCACTAAGTATGAAGTGAACTGCTTTACCATGTGCAAGTTGTTGTACCACGCTGCCAGGGCCATCATTTCCTTACCTTCATTCTTCTCTTTCATTTTTCCCATGTCTTTTTCAATTATGGCTATGCTATCAGGTTGATTTGCCTTTTGCTAATACTACTTCTGTAAGAGTATATATACTGAATCCTCCAAGAATTGAAGGTCCTGCTTTCCTTTAAATTATGCTTGGGGCTCCTGAGTGGCTCAGTCGGTTAAGTGTCTGACTTTGGCTCAAGTCATGATCTCATGGTTCACAAGTTCAAGCCCTGCATCCAGCTCTGTGCTGACAGCTCAGAGCCTGCAGCCTGCTTCAGATTCTGCCTCCTTCTCTCTCTGCCCCTCCCCCGCTCATGCTCTGTCTCTCTCCTTCGGAAATAAATAAACATTAAAAAAATTACATTGTGCTTAAAGCACAGTTACCCCTTCCTTTAATTTTTTATCCTATTTCCAGAATTCTTTTGTGCTCCTCTGGCACATTTTTAATATTTATTACTTTTATCCAAAGTCAAATAGAGTTGCATTTGAAGAATAGGATCTATATATCTGCCTTCTCATTTTGATAGGTGCCTGGCCCTATTTGGCTATAATATGATGATTTTAAGGAATCAGAATGTCACAAACCTTTCCTCATTCTAGTTTCAGCCTTTCAATAATGAAATGTGAAACTAAATTGAAAAACGTATTAATGATTTATCAAAGTTATAAATTGAAAATATTGAAAATAAATCTGGGCCTTGATATTTTTAAAGTTATAAATATATTTGAAACCTTATTTGAATATTAAAGGTTTGTCATTTATTTTTTATTCATCTAACAGAAATATGTATGAACATCTCCTGACTTGAGGGGTGATGAGGAGAGTCAGGGGAGTAAAGTGCAATAATTTGAAGGATGAGTAGAAATTAGGAAAGCAAAACAAAAAGGCAAAAATCTCTGGAGATAGTGGTAGGGAGGGAAAAAGAGATGAGATAGGCAGTAGTAGTCCAAGTATGAGGAATCAACAGAGGCTTAGTAGGGTTAGTAGTGGCCACTGAGAGTAAGAATGGGAGTTAGTAGAGATTAGGTCAGAGAGAAAAATATGCCAGATCTTGAAGGGCCAATTTAAAAAGTAATCCCATGTTAACCTTATCACATGGTTAGCCACAGAAGGATTTAAGGAATGCAAATAATATCATCTTCACATGAGTGGTTAATGAGAATTTAAGCAACTGTTGTTCACATAATTAAATCAAAATAACTTTTGCTTAATGACTTGGGTAGTTCAGTGTGTGTGTGTGTGTTTGTCCGTCCATGCGTGCGCACACGTGTGAGTGTGTTGTGTGTTTCCTTGTTCTGAATACTACCTTTTATACCACTTTGGTATTTTTGATTAATGCCTTGGGTAATTTAGAGGTGTGTGTGTGTTTCCTTGTTCTCAATACTACCTTACTTATATACCATTTTGTTGTTCTTACTGCTTAAGTAGTGTTATATTTTATCACCAGAATTAAGGAAGCAGAATTTTAGAGTTAGGAAGCAGAATTAAGGAAGCAGAATGCCTTAATAGTTCTCTATTTCAAACTTTCCATTTTTCAGATGAGAAGATCAAGGATCACAGAAGTTGAATAACCTCTCTAATGCTATATAGCTAATAAATCAGAGTCAGGAACTGAACCAGCTTTGTGTAATGCCAGTGTTCTTAATGGATATATCATCCTACAACATAAAATCAGTAATATGTATAATTCAGACATGTATAATAAGGACAGGTAATTTACAAAGTCAAGATCACGTTAACATAAACTGCAATACATATATTTCAACTTTTATAGAATGTAGAGATTACTATATAGATCATAGATCATGGTCAATTACTTAGTTAGCTACATGTACAACAATTCCTTTCTATTGACTAGAAAGAGAACAAAAGAGGCCTAATGGTTTCATTGTTGTTATAGAAATCTATATCAAGGTCAAATCCCATGAAAAGTCTTCATTTGGCTATGGAACATACAGGGTTTATAGAATGTATAAAGGGTTTATGCCATAAACCAAGTTTCTGAAAAACTATAATAAGAGCTATCAGGAAGTAAAACAAGTCATAAAATATGCTCTCAGGATATACAAATACAAAATTTAAAATATTCTAGCTTGCTAGGAGACTGGACCTTAAATTAACATTAAAATATTATGAAAATTGATGACTATGCTGCCATTTAAATTGCATGTTACTTTTAGGATACATGGGAAATTCATAACCATTCTAAATAATCTAAGTGGTTACAATGTTAAAAGTCATATTTTATTATATTGTGTGTTTAGGTATGATGGTTTTTACCAGATCCCTTTTTTTTATGGATGCTTTGAATTTTTCTGTCAGTCAAATGAGAATTCATTTATTTAAAAAAGAGAGAGAAGGAGGAGCGTTATTAATTTCAAACTCCTTGCATTAGTGCAAATTTAATTTGGTTCCATTCCTGTGTCAGCTAGGAGAACTCAGATTCTCACTTTAGGTAGATTTTTTTTTCTCTTTGAGTGTGTATTTTCTGCATAACTTTTTAATTGTCTTTTAATCCAAGAATTTTTTTCTTAACATTATTAAATGTCACCAACCTTGGTAGGGAGTACCATCTCCAGTATGCTTTAGTTATGTATTTATGTTTTCATGCTTTTATATTCTTCATTAATACATTATTATTTATTCAACAGATATTTTTTAGGGCCAGAAACTCAGGGTCAGTAGAAAGGAATCTTATAAGGTTATAAAAAGAACATTAAAGTCAATATACTTAAAGTTAGAATACAAGAAAAAGTCCCAGTTCTTTGTGGACATTTGGTTCACATCATCCTGATAGAGCAGTTCTGTTGTGGACTTGTGACATTCTAGGTTGATATCTTCATGAATATGAGATTATGGAGTATTGGCCATGGGACCAAAAGGGAAGTAGTTGATCCATCTATTTTCTACAGAAGAATTTTCCCTGATTTTTTTCTAATTATAATATTACTCTCCTCTCACCAACCATGAAATTTCTCAATTGTTCACATTATTAGTATTTTTCATTTTATTTTGTAAGTCCTTATATAGTCACCTCCTTTGTCAGCTCACCACAGAGAGCATATTTCTGAATGTTCTTGTCATGCATTTATTGCCATATCGCCTGCAAAAAAAAAAATGGTACAACATCTCAGTTTCCCATATGGTAGAGATTTGCAGAGTTTTATGGTAACCTGTGTCCATAATTTTATGTCAACTAATTTTTTTCAGGCAGAGGGAGCAGTCATACTTAAAGCTAGAATTCTGGAGTGACAACAAGAATAGGGCTTGAATTAGTATTAAGTGTAAGCCTTAGACTGATGATTCTTTTATATTTCATTACTTAAGTTCCTTAATACCACATTTATGTTTAGCCCTTCTCCAGTCACTGGTAACAGTTCTGTATTTAAGAACAGCGACTATAAGGAACTCAGGGTCAGGGTTTTATGACCTTAGCATCAACATATTCTTGGCATTACTTTGTCTTAGTACGTTGATTTTAGTAACTAAGCTTTTGCTTTGATCTCTTTAATCAGGCCCCTTATATCTGTTTCTAACAGTTGAATCCCTGTGTTTTCATCTATAAATTAATTAATAGATGACTTGTTTTCTTGCATAGTATACTAGTTCCTTCTAGCCTAAGTTGCTATTTTGAATACTAGAATTTTGCTTTTCATGATTTCTTAAAGGTGGAATTCTACAGCTTTCTATTAGGCCTCGTAGGCCTCTGCCCAGCCTGATCACCTGTATGTCTTCCTGTTGCCTACTTTTAAATTAACTTCCTCTTTACTCTGTGTCATACTTTGCCTTTCATGGAATGGGGGATTTCAGCTGTTTATAGACTGACAAATTTCTTTGATAGTTTGTCTGGATTATCTCTCCCTGGATTTTAGAATGTCCCTAATTGGCATTTCTACTTCTATGGCTTGTCTAATCTCTGTGTCTCTGCATACTGAGTATCAGTAGTATAGCCTGTCCTTAACCTAATGGAGTTTCTGTTTTCACAGCAGTTATTTGAAAATTCTGTGTAAAGACTGGCTAGTTCTGGGAATGCAGGGGACTAGCCAGTCCTGGTGAAATACAACTCCATGTTGTGTTTAGGTTTAAAAACATTCAAAAGTACATTTATACTTATATAAATTTGTATTCTACATAAAGGGGACAAAAATTATAAAACCTACTAAGTAACTAAAACCTGCTCTGGGTTTGTTTTTTGTTGTATTTAGTTTTTCAGTAGTTTTTGAAGAACTAAATCTAAAGAGACAGAAAAGGATAAAAGCACCTGTTTGTGACAATTTATTACATTTTAAGTGATTAACCATAAGTGCCATTTATCTCCTATACTAGCCATATTTTATGACTTCTCAAAATCATGCAGAGGATGACATGATTTATTAACATATTAACATTTCACAGCGGTAAAGATGGACTTCTTTAGTGAAACAGCACAGCAAGAGAGCCTTTTTTCTCAGTGAACCATAGGCTAACACAACAGAGATCTCTTACTTAAAGAATAGGGCAGGGACACCTGCGTGACTCAGTTGGTCAAGTTTCTGACTCTTGACTCTTGATTTTGGCTCAGGTCATGATGTCACAGTTCATGAGATCAAGCCCTGTGATGGGCTCTGCATTGAGAGCATAGAGCCTGGTTGGAATTCTCTCTCTCCCTCTCTCTCTGCCCCTCTGCTCTCTCTCAGTCTCTCTTTCAAAAATAAATAAACATTAAAAAGATTAGGGCATGGCTAAACATACCTTTCTTTATGAATATCACAAATAGATCTTTTAGCATTCAAATAAACCAAAATACTTTTTAGGTCAACTGATTTTGTTTATAGTTTGTCTCTAATAAAATCTTATTCCTTTTTTAAAGTGAAACTCGTATTTCTGATTTTTATATTTCCTTTTTTCAAAAAAGGGGTTTATATTATTGTTTTCATACAAGTAAAACCAAACTGTGATTGAAGTGTAGCCCCTAAGTAGCTATGAGCCCTGTAGTTTATGAGCTCTTATATGCTCAATGTAACTTAAGATTATATGATAGGTAACCTGTATATATTCCAAATGGTGCAGTGATTTTCTAAATGCATATTTTATCTGCTTGTCAAATTGTACATGATAGATAGTAAATAAATGATAAGTTATAATTCAGTTAATTATTGTATTGTATTAGAAACCATATTGTCTATGTCATCTTTAAGGTAACAGTTGGTAAACAATCTTATATTCATATTATGAGTTCTGTAAAATCACACTCATAAATTTTACACATTAATTGGCAGCTATACCTTTGTATATGGCTCCAAAGTATAGCATTGGGTTAATAATTTGTAGAAAACTATTCAGAATATATAGTAAGGCTCTAAATCTATTTGAATGAAAAACTGTGTTTAAAAACAAAAAAAATAATCTCATGTCATCCCGCATACTTTTTTCAGTGCTGCCAAAGTGATTCTTGTAACACAAAAATCTGATTATGTCATTCAAGCTTGAAATTATTCAGTGGTTGTTTAGTTTCTACACTGTTAAATATTAACTCTCTAATATAAAAAAATCAAACTGCGATTTGACCTTTGTCTCCTAATCCATCCTTATTTCCTGCCATTTCTCCTGTCTTTTTCTAACCATTCTGCTTGCTTTTCCGTTAGCACCCCATGCTATCCTTTAAAGCTTTGGGATATTTCTAGAAAAATAATGAGAAATATAGTTTTAAAATGTTAAGATAACCAACTGTAGGTATGTTTACTCTCTGAAAAATGTAAAAATAATGAGGTGATATGAGCTCATGGTATATTAGGATTCAGTTACTAGAGACGGTAGTGAAATTCTGATAATTACAGTCATTGACAGGTGGGGCACCTGGGTGGTTCAATCAGTTAAGCATTTGACTCTTGATTTCAGCTCAGGTCATGATCCCAGGATTTGTGATATCAAGCCCCACACTGAACTCTGTGCTAAGAGTGCGGAGCCTGCTTGAGATTCTCTCTCTTCCTCTCTCTCTCTCTCTCTCTCTCTGACCCTCCCCCACTCTCAAATAAATAAACATTAAAAAAATTAGCTACAAAATGTAGAGCAGAGAGACAAAGGCTGCAATTTGGGGAATGCTCACTGGAGAAAAATCATGTTGTATAAGTTATGATTCTTGACTGCAAATAGTCAATGGTACTTTGATTAAAAACAAAATAAAACAAAATTGAAAAAAATTGAAGTGATTAAATCAGTGTTAAAGCTAGAGGATCTAGGTTGGGCAGAAAACAAGGATCCGTATGGCTAAGATTCTGCCATAGGAATAGTCCTACTTTAGGTACTAGCACTAGTGCCAGTGCCAGCAGATGCTCTCAGCCATTGTCATGGACTCTTCTGCCAGTGAACACCACTGTTATGAGTCCAGACTCTTAATAAATGGTGGTATTTATACTCTCTGAGGAAAAACAAACAAACAAAAAGATCATTCAATAAATGGCGTTGAGAAAACCAGGTAGCCACTGGAATTAAAATGGATTCCTGCTCTCTACTATAAATTCCATAAAGATCAAAGTTTCAATGTTTATATGAAACCACAAAAGTACAAGAAGAAAACATGAATGAATATTTAAAAATATAAAACACTCTTGGAATGCAGAAGGTCCTCAGGGGATGACACAAAACCAAGAAATCATGACAAGAAAGACTGATAAATTTTACTACTGTAAAAAAAAAAAAAGAATTAGAATCAAATTGAACCTCAAAGTGTATTTAATTGGTGGCACAATCAGAGAGGAAGTATTCTAAGTGACTTGAAAGCACAGCAATTAGGCCTTACTCCTCCAGTGATGTATAGAAAAAAAAGAACTGAAAAAAAAAAGAAACCTTAAAACCATTTATAGAAATTATATTGTTGGCAATAATATTAGTTTTGTTATTCTGAGACTGTTACGTGTGGACTGTGGGATTTAAAAAAAACGTGAGTAAATATGTAGTATTCTAATTTTATCATCTTTGGATCCCTTTGAGAACCAGGCATAGGAGAAAAGAAATATGAATATAAGATAAAAGAGGTTAAATTAAAACCCTATAGTACTGAATGTGAATTAAAAGTATCACAAGAACATGTGATGATTTCTGTCTTTTAAAATAAAACAAATATTTCCTAGCTCTGTCAGATGAAAAGGCCTAGAAACAAAGATCAATCCAATAGGAATGATCATCCTTGGTGCCCAAATTATGGTCTTGAAAAACTATTTTCCATGAAAAGTAACCAGGGATCCTTGAAAAAATATTTGATTTCAAATCTGGAAAGGGCAGATAACAAGGCCGTGTGCATGGGATATCCTGGAAGGATACACAAAAAGACTGATAATAATGACTATTTTGGGGGAGGGAAATTAAGTGTTTGGGTAACAGGTAGTATACTTTTTACAGTATACATAACTTTTTACAGTATACATAACTTTTTTCCTTTTTTGAAAATTGGATATTCTGTGTTTTCAGAATGATAAAATCATTAAAAATTATTTGAAGAGATAAATTCTTGCTCATTGTTATTGTCTGTCCTGAAAAGAGCACATTACTTGAGAGGTGCATTATAGCAAAACATGGTACGGCCCTATGTTCATTTTAAAGTGTAGTTGTAAACTTTATTGACTCTACATTGCCTTCTAATAGCTTACTATCTGAGTAGTACAAAAAAAAAACATAATTTATCATGAAGCTTTAGAAATCAGATGATTAATAATTAAAATTTGCTTTGCTAATTCACCAAGTGGTATTTCAGAAACATAAAAATAATGTCCTATTTGTGAATTTGAGGAATAGACTTGTTTCTTGACTTTAACCATTCATGTGTATTGAATAAATATTTAGTTTTTTTGGACATTGTGGAACTAATGGTGACAAAATGGACATGACCCCTGTATTCATAGATCTTTTGGTCTAGTGGGAAAAACAGATTGAAGATATAATCACACAAATAGAAATTATGGAAATGCTGCACAGAAAGTAAATAAAGACCTTATGGAAAATATCAGTAGTAGTGAGACAAACTTACTGTAGGTAGAATAGTCACAGAAGCCTTCTTTAGGGATAATATTTAACCTGAGACCTGTAGGATGAGGAGAAGTATCTTTCAAATAACTGGAGGTAAAGCATTATGAAACAGGGGAAGAAGACTTCACAGAGAAAGGATATTGGATTTTTGAAGAATTGAAAAAAGATCTGTTAACTTGTATTTGTTGTTAACGTTTAAAACTTCTAGATAGATCATCTGGGTGGATATTGATACCATTTACTAAATGCATAAGTATGGGAAAGACAATCAAGAATTTCATTTCACATATTTTAAATTTGAGATGCCTGTGAGACATCAAAGTGTGGTGTTACATATACTTCAGATCTTGAGAGAGAAATTTGGAAATTAGGCCACTGCCATTAGGGTGAGAGTTGGTGGCAACAGTCAGTGAAGAACTCCTACCTTGCACCGCTTCGTCTTGTACAAGCTGGAGGGAGTGATCAGATAAGGTCTTCTTCACCAAAGCTGACAGAGCCTCTATGTGGAGCACTGCTTTGGGATCTGGGCCTTTGGTGGGAAACAACCGTTTTTTCCTCTTCTCCCTCCCCCATCAACACTGTGCAACCAGTGAGGCAGTTGGGGAGGCCATCCCAGTGCGTGCCTTGCTGCCCAGGGTTTCGCGTATAAACTGAGATACTTTGAGTGTTGCTCTGGGAGGCAGGCCAACATGGCGGAGAAGTAGGGGGATCTGTACTTCCCACATCTTTCAAAGAAGTGCTGAAGCCAAAGGACTGAATGCCAAGAGTCTGGGAGGAAAAGAGACTGAATCTAAGAGGGAGACACTGGGACATTCTTGATGTGCTATAGGACCACTTCAAGGAACAAATCAAAGCACACCTCATGGAGGGTCCAAAACATCACTACGAGCAGAGAAATAAAATAACCAAAGTCACAACAGAGAGGAAGTAACACACCAAAAAACACCTCCTGAAGGGCCAGGCCCTGGACAGTGTATGACCCCTGTCCACCTTTAATATAGCAGTGCTCGCAGGTGCAGAGCACATAACAAGATTTCAAAACTTATAAGGGACAGAAAACTACCCAAAATGATGAAACGGAAGAATTCCCCTCAAAAGAAATTCCAGGAAGAAATGACAGCTAAAGAATTGATCAAAACAGATATAAGCAGTATAACTGAACAAGAGTTTGGAATAATAGTTGTAAGATTAATCACCGGGCTTGAAAAAGGCATAGAAGACAGCAGAGAATCTATTACTGCAGAGATCAAGGAACTAAAAAATAGTCATGATGAATTAAAAAATGCTATAAATGAGGTGGAAAATGGAGATGGCCACAGCACGGATTAAAGAGGCAGAGGGGAGAATAGGTGAATTAGAAGATAAAATTATGGAAAAAGAGGAAGCTGAGAAAAAGATTAAAAAAAATCCAGGATTGAGAGGGGAGAATTAGAGAACTAAGTGATGCAATCAAATGGAAGAATATCTATATCATAGGAATTCCAGAAGAAGAAGAAGAGAGGGGCTGAAGGTGTACTTGAGCAAATCATAGCTGAGAACTTTCCCAATCTGGGGAAGGAAACAGACATTGAAATCCAAGAGGCACAGAGAACTCCCTTCAGACATACCTTGAATCAATCTTCTGCGTAACATATCACAGTGAAACTAGCAAAATACAAGCATTAAGAGATAATTCTGAAAGCAGCTAGGGACAAACAGGCCTTAACATACAAAGGTAGAAGCATGAGGGTAGTAGCAGACCTATCTACTGAAACTTGGCAGGCTAGAAAGAAATGACAGGTACTCTTCAATGTGATGAACAGGAAAATATGCAGCCAAGAATCCTTTATCCAGCAGGCTTGTTATTCAGAATAGAAGGAGAGATAGCAGGTTTCCCCAAACAAACAAATACTGAAGGAATTCATCACCAATAAACCAGCCCTACAAGAGATCCTAAAGGGGACCCTGTGAGTAAAATGTTGCAAGGACCACAAAGTACAAGAGACATCACTACAACCATGAAACCTACAGATATCACAATGACTCTAAACCCATAACTTTCAATAATAACACTGAATGTAAATGGATTAAATGCTCCAATCAAAAGACATAGGGTATCAGAACGGATAAAAAACAAGACCCATCTATTTGCTGTCTACAAGAGACTCATTTCAGACCTGAGGACATGTTCATATTGAAAGTGAGGGGATGGAGAACTATCATATCATGCTACTGGAAGTCAAAAGAAAGCTGGAGTAGCCACCATACTTATATCAGACAAACTAGACTTTAAATTAAAGGCTGTAACAAGAGATGAAGAAGGGCATTATATAATAATTACAGGGTGTATCCATCAGGAAGAAGTAACAATTATAAATGTCTATGCACCAAATTCGGTAGCACCCAAATATATAAAGCAATCACAAACATAAGCAATCTTATCAGTAAGAATGCGGTAACTGCAGGGGGATTTAACTCCACTTACAGAAATGGAGAGATCATCCACACATCAAATCAATAAGGAAACAGTGGCCCTGAATGATACATTGGACCAGATGGACTTGACAATATATTCAGAGTTTTTCATCCCAAAGCAGCAGAATATACTGTCTTCTCAAATGCACATGGAACATTCTCCAAGATAGATCACATACTGGGTCACAAAACAGCCCTCAATAAATATAAATTGAGATCATACCATGCACACTTTCAGGTCACAATGCTCTGAAACTTGAAATTAACCACAGGAAAAAGTCTGGAAAGCCTCCAAAAGCATGGAGGTTAAAGAACATCCTACTAAAGTACGAATGGGTCAACCAGGCAGTTAGAGAAGAAATTAAAAGATATATGGAAACAAATGAAAAGGAAACCACAACAATTCAAAACCTTTGGTATGCAGCAAAGGCAGTCATAAGAGGAAAATGCATTGCAATCCAGGCCTATTTCAAGAAACAAGAAAAAATCCCAAATACAAAATCTAACAGCACACCTAAAGGAACTAGAAGCAAAGACATCCCAAACCCAGCAGCAGAAGAGAAATAATAAAGATCAGAGCAAAAATAAACAATATAGAATCCAAAACAAAAAGTAGAACAGATCAATGAAACCCAAGAGTTGGTGTTTTGAAAAAATAAACAAAATTGATAAACCTCTAGCCCAGCTTCTCAAAAAGAGAAGAGAGAGGATCCAAATAGATAAAATCATAAATGAAAAGGGATTTATTGCAACCAATCCCTCAGAAATACAAGCAATTATCAGGGAATACTATGAAAAACTGTTTGCCAACAAACTGGACAACCTGGAAGACAGACAAATTCCTAAACACACACTACCAAAACTCAAACAGGAAGAAATAGAAACTTTGAACAGGCCCATAACTAGTGAAGAAATTGAATCAGTTATCAAAAATTTCCCAACAAATAAGAGTCCTGGACCAAATGGCTTCCCTGGGTAATTCTTCCAGACACTTAAAGAAGAGTTAATACCTATCCTTCTCAAACTGTTCCAAAAAATAGAAAAGGTTCATTCTGGAAGAATGAACCGTATGGTCCAGTCAATAGATGTAGAGAAAGCATTTGACAAAATACAACATCCTTTCTTGATGAATACCCTCAAGAAAGTCGGGATGGAAGGAACATACTTAAACATCATAGCAGCCATTTATGAAAAGCCCACAGCTAATATCATCCTCAATGGAGAAAAACTGAGAGCTTTCCCCCTGAGATCAGGAACATGACAGGGATGTCCACTCTCACTACTGTTGTTTAACATAGTGTTGGAAGTCCTAAGCTCAGCACTCAGACAACAAAAGGAAATCAAAGGCATCAAAATTGGCAAAGATGAGGTCAAACTTTCACTTTTTGCAGACGACATGATACTCTACATGGAAAACCCGACAGACTCCACCAAAAGTCTGCTAGAAATGATGCGTGAATTCAGCAAAGTCGCAGGGTACAAAATTAATGTACAGAAATCGGTTGCATTTTTATATACCAATAATGAAGCAACAGAAAGAGAAAAAAAGAAACTGATCACATTCACAATTGCACCTAGAACCATAAAATACCTAAGAATAAACCTAACTAAAGATGTAAAAGATCTGTATGCTGAAAACTATAGAAAGCTTATGAAAGAAATTGAAGATACAAATAAATGGAAAATCATTCCATGCTCATGGATTGGAAGAATAAATATTGTTAAAATGTCAATAGTACCCAAAGCAATCTACACATTCAATGCAATTCCAATCAAAATTACACCAGCATTCTTCTCAAAGCTAGAACAAACAATCCTAAAATTTGTATGGAAGCACAAAAGACTCTGAATAGCCTATGTAATATTGAAGAAGAAAAGCAAAGCGGGAGGCATCACAATCCCAGACTTTAGCCTCTACTACAAAGCTGTCATCATCAAGACAGTATGGTATTGGCACAAAAACAGACACATAGACTAATGGATAGAATAGAGACTCCAGAATTGGACCCACAGATGTATGGCCAACTAATCTTTGACAAAGCAGGAAATAGTGTCTAATGGAAAAAAGACAGTCTCTTTAACAAATGGTGCCTGGAGAACTGGACAGCAACATGCAGAAGAATGAAACTAAACCACTTTCTTACACCATTCACAAAAAATAAACTCAAAATGGATAAAGGACCTGAATATGAGACAGGAAACTGCATCAAAACCCTAGAGGAGAAAGCAGGAAAAAACCTCTTTAACCTCAGCTGCAGCAATTTCTTACTTGACACATTTCCAAAGGCAACGGAATTAAAAGCAAAAATGAACTACTGGGACCTCATCACGATAAAAAGCCCCTGCACTGCAAAGGAAACAGTCAACAAAACTAAAAGGCAACTGACAGAACGAAAAAAGATATTTGCAAATGACACATCAGATAAAGGGCTAGTATCCAAAATCTGTAAAGAACTCACCACACTCCACAACCGAAAAACAAATAATTCAGTGAAGAAATGGCAGAAGACATGAATAGACACTTTTCCAAAGAAGATATCCAGATGGCCAACAGGCACATGAAAAGATGCTCAACGTCACTCATCATCAGGGAAATACAAATCAAAACCACACTGAGATGGCACCTCATGCCAGTCAGAGTGGCTAAAATGAACAAATCAGGAGACTATAGATGCTGGCAAGGATGTTGGAGAAATGGCAGCCCTTTTGCACTGCTGGTGGGAATGCAAACTGGTGCAGCCACTCTGGAAAACAGTGTGGATATTCCTCAAAAAATTAAAAATAGAACTACTTTATGACCCAGCAATAGCACTGCTAGGAATCTACCCAAGGGATACAGGGTCACTTGTACAGGGTCACTGATGCATAGGGTCACTTGTACTTCAATGTTTATAGCAGCACTTTCAACAATAGCCAAATTATGGAAAGAACCTAAATGTCCATCAACTGACGAATGGATAAAGAAGATGTGGTTTATATATACAATGGAATACTACTTGGCAATGAGAAAGAATGAAATCTGACCATTTGCAGCAATGTGGACGGAAGTGGAGGGTATTATGCTAAGTGAAATAAGTCAGGCAAAGAAAGACAGATACCATATATTTTCACTCATATGTTGGTCTTGAGAATATTATCAGAAGACCATGGGTGAGAGGAAGTGGAAAAAAAAAGTTACAGAGAGGTAGGGAAGCAAGCCATAAGAGACTCTTAAGGACTGACAAGAGACTGAGGGCTGAAGGGGGGTTGAGGAGAGGGGAAAGTGGGTGATGGGCATGGAGGAAGGCACTTGTGGGGATGAGCACTGGGTGTTGTATGGAAACCTATTTGACAAGAAATTATGTTAAATAAATAAATAGGAAATTATCAGCAAAAAGATGATGAAAGATGAAAATATCACTTATAGTGAGAAGAAAAAGGGCTTTCTCTTAGTCATGTTCTGTCCCTTAGTCATGTTCTGTCTGTTCCCTGTGTGTATTCATAAAGAAATAAGAAAATGCTATTTTAAAAAATGACAAAAAGTGAAGAATCTGTGGGCTATGCAGTACTGACAGAAAGTGCTGTAACAGTTCTGAGAGAAGCTACCTGTAGACACTACAGTCATCAGGAATAGATTGTTACAGTGTCAAAGTTTAATGTATATGTAGGTATTTTTTATATAGTTTGATATTTATGTTCTGAAGGGTGATATGTGAAACAAGAAGTATTTATCAATAAGTTTCCTACAATAAAAGTGCCTTTAGTTAACCAACTGGGAATAAATTAAAATGTGGCTCACTAGCTAGTTTCTATATATAGAGTTCTATGAAGCTACTTTATTTTATATTCCATACTGTTCTATCCATAATTGCTTTTGTAAGTCACAACATTATGCTAATTAGATCCATTTATATGTAAAGTTATTAATTATTTATTACTTTATTACTTTATTACTAATTATTAAGAAATAAATTAATTTATTTTCATTTTTATATAGGTAGTGACCACTATTTTGCAGGAAACTTTAGACTTGGTAATTGATACTCATTATTTTACTACACGAAAATACCTTATCTGTTAATTAAATTAATTCATTTATAGATTGATCATTTTTCAAGAGTATCAAATACACTGGGTAAACAAGGGCATTATTAAAGAAAAGGGAAGAAGGAGGAACTGAGCTGACATCCATAATGGACAGATATCTTTTTCCCTAAAAAAGTTTAGACTCATATCGCAAGTCCACTTAAAATGTGTATCTTCCTCAGAGTTTCTAGTTGACTACAAGGTGTTAAACACAAAACATAGGTCTTACTGAAGCCATATAAAAATAACAAAGGGCCAGGTAATGCCAGGTAAATTGAAACAGTAGAGAATAGGATTATGCAAACAACTTGTATTTGTTCTGTAGTAGTAGATAAAAGGAGCAGCAAAAGCAGTTCAGACCCTAAGTGTAATATAGGTTCTCTTTCCATTTATGTATGAATTATGTATGTATGTATTATAAAGTTTATTTTGAGAGAGAGAGACTGAGACTTCAAGTGGGGGAGGGGCAGAGAGAGAGGGAGACTGAGAATTCCAAGCAGGCTCTGTGCACTGTCAGCACAGAGCCCAACATGGGGCTCAATCTCTTGAACTGTGAGATCATGACCTGAGCCAAAATCAAGAGTTGGTCACTTAACTGACTGAGCCAGCCAGGTACCTCCAGACTCTTTTCATACCATTTTGTGCTGAGTTGCCAATAACCAACAAGCAGATCTGCCTTGTGCTCACTTCCACTATTTTCTGCCACTAAGTGTCCTTGTTGAGGATTTACTAATATAAAATGGCAAAAAAGATAGAAATAAATAATTAACTCTTAAGTAAATTAAAGTTGGTCATTGTGTGCTTTTTATCATTTAAGATTTTTAAGTCAAGCACAGTAACAGAATATCACTAAAAATAATGGAACGCTTTATCAAGTGCCCTCAATTTAAAGAAGAGGAACTTGGGTTCAGTAGAAGATATAGCTAATGTTGTACAACATGTCAATAAGAGGACTTCAACCAGATATTAAGCTTTTCTATTCCTACTCCACTACCATGGTGTTCCAATGAATTGTTCTATTGCAAGGAAATATTTTCAGAAAATAATTGAGTTCCTGGGCATAAGAATATATTTAATTTGATTATGAGATGATGGGAAATGCTGTTAACTAATAAATGTAAGAAGCATAAGAAAATTGCTCTGGAGAAAAAGTGCGATGACTAGGTGTGGAGTTGGGATGACTTTAAAGATAATCTAATACAGATCAGTTCTTTTATTTTACAAATGAGGAAACAGTGAAGATCAACTGATTTTCCCAAAACATTACAAACAGTTTTAGAGCAGCTATGATAAGGCAACTGTAGTACAGTGGTTAAGAATCTAAATTTTAATGCCAGGCTTTCTGGGTTGAAATTTTAGCTTTCACACCAATTATTTGACCTTGGGAAATTTATATAACTTATTTGTACTTGAGTTTCCTCATCTGTTAAAATGGAATGATAGTAATATTTATTTCATAAATTTTTAAATATTTATTTTTGAAAGAGAGAGAAAGACAGTGTGCATGAGCGGGACAGAGAGAGAGGGAGACACAGAATCTGAAGCAGGTTCCAGACTCTGAGCTGTCAGTACAAAGCCTGACACGGGGCTCGAACTCACCAACCACGAGATCACAACCTGAGCCAAAGTCAGATGGTTAACCAACTGAGCCACCCAGGCGTCCCATAATTCATAAATTTTATGAGGATTAATAATATATGTAAAACAGAACACGGCCTGGCAGGTGTAAGTGTTCAGTAAATGTTTTATTACTAAAAGACTTTGATCTAATGCTGTATTTAAATAGCATATGTTGTAGTTAACAAAAACTCTTTTTTTTAACCTTGACTTGCTCAGTTAGTGAGAAAACCTCTGTTAGACTCTTCATGTCTGTCTACAATTGTCACCTGTGTTTTTTTCAGTCATACCAAATTGTTCCTTTTTTTCCTTCAGATTTATTCTTATCATTTGCCAAAGGCTTTTTCAGTTTTATTCTCCAAATAGTTTTAATATTTGAGTATCAAGGCAAGTGCAAAACAAATTTACTTCATCTTTAAAGTATGTTTAACAAAATGAACTAATTTTATAACTGGCATTGCCATTTGCTTTTATAAAGAGAAATGACGAAAAGAAAAAAAATTGCTATTTACTTTTTTTAACCTGTGTGTGCGTGTGTGTGTGTGTGTGTGTGTGTGTGAGATTTTTAAATTTATTCGTTTATTTTGAGAGAGAGAGAACACAAGTTGGGGAGGGGCAGAGAGAGAGAGAATCCTAAGCAGGCACCTTGATGTCAACATGGACCCTGACAGGGCTTGATCCCGTGAACCATGAGATTGTGACCTGAGCTGAAATCAAGAGTCAGATGCTCAACTGACTGAACCACCTAGGTGCTCCCCATGTATGTATATTTTGAGTAATTACACAGTAGATACTGAATAAATTACATCCACTTTAAAATTGATTAGACAGGGGGGTTCCGGAAGATGGCGGCGTAGGAGGACGCGGGGCTCACAGCGCGTCCTGCCGATCACTTAGATTCCACCTACACCTGCCTAAAGAACCCAGAAAACTGCCAGAGGATTAGCAGAAGGGAGTCTCCGGAGTCAAGCGCAGACCAGAGGCCCACGGAAGAGGGTAGGAAGGGCGGCGAGGCGGTGCGCGCTCCACGGACTGGCGGGAGGGAGCCGGGGCGGAGGGGCGGCTCGCCGGCCAAGCAGAGCCCCCGAGTCTGGCTGGCAAAAGCGGAGGGGCCGGACGGACTGTGTTCCGACAGCAAGCGCGACTTAGCGTCTGGGAGGTCAGAAGTTAACAGCTCTGCTCGGAAAGCGGGAAGGCTGGAGGACAAAGGGAGGGAGAGCTGCTGAGCCCCCGGACGGCAGAGCTCAGCTTGGTGGGGAACAAAGGCGCTCACCAGCGCCATCTCCCCCGCCCATCCCCCAGCCAAAATCCCAAAGGGAACCAGTTCCTGCCAGGGAACTTGCTCGATCCGCGCAAACACCCAACTCTGTGCTTCTGCGGAGCCAAACCTCTGGCAGCGGATCTGACTCCCTCCCGCTGCCACAGGGCTCCTCCTGAAGTGGATCACCTAAGGAGAAGCAAGCTAAGCCTGCCCCTCCAGCCCCCGTGCACCTTGCCTACCCACCCCAGCTAATACGCCAGATCCCCAGCAACACAAGCCTGGCAGTGTGCAAGTAGCCCAGACGGGACACGCCACCCCACAGTGAATCCCGCCCCTAGGAGAGGGGAAGAGAAGGCACACACCAGTCTGACTGTGGCCCCAGCAGTGGGCTGGGGGCAGACATCGGGTCGGACTGCGGCCCCGCCCACTAACTCCAGTTATACACCACAGCACAGGGGAAGTGCACTGCAGGTCCTCACCACGCCAGGGACTCTCCAAAATGACCAAACGGAAGAATTCCCCTCAGAAGAATCTCCAGGAAATAACAACAGCTAATGAACTGATCAAAAAGGATTTAAATAATATAACAGAAAGTGAATTTAGAATAATAGTCATAAAATTAATCGCTGGGCTTGAAAACAGTATACAGGACAGCAGAGAATCTCTTGCCACAAAGATCGAGGGACTAAGGAACAGTCACGAGGAGTTGAAAAACGCTTTAAACGAATTGCAAAACAAAATGGAATCCATGATGGCTCGGCTTGAAGAGGCAGAGGAGAGAATAGGTGAACTAGAAGATAAAGTTATGGAGAAAGAGGAAGCTGAAAGAAAGAGAGATAAAAAAATCCAGGAGTATGAGGGGAAAATTAGAGAACTGAGTGATACACTAAAAAAAAATAATATACGCATAATTGGTATCCCAGAGGAGGAAGAGAGAGGGAAAGGTGCTGAAGGGGTACTTGAACAAATTATAGCTGAGAACTTCCCTGAACTGGGGAAGGAAAAAGGCATTGAAATCCAAGAGGCACAGAGAACTCCCTTCAGACGTAACTTGAATCGATCTTCTGCACGACATATCATAGTGAAACTGGCAAAATACAAGGATAAAGAGAAAATTCTGAAAGCAGCAAGGGATAAACGTGCCCTCACATATAAAGGGAGACCTATAAGACTCGTGACTGATCTCTCCTTTGAAACTTGGCAGGCCAGAAAGGCTTGGCACGATATCTACAGTGTGCTAAACAGAAAAAATATGCAGCCGAGAATCCTTTATCCAGCAAGTCTGTCATTTAGAATAGAAGGAGAGATAAAGGTCTTCCCAAACAAACAAAAACTGAAGGAATTTGTCACCACGAAACCAGCCCTACAAGAGATCCTAAGGGGGATCCTGTGAGACAAAGTACCAGAGACATCACTACAAGCATAAAACATACAGACATCACAATGACTCTAAACCCATATCTTTCTATAATAACACTGAATGTAAATGGATTAAATGCGCCAACTAAAAGACATAGGGTATCAGAATGGATAAAAAAAACAAGACCCATCTATTTGCTGTCTACAAGAGACTCATTTTAGATCTGAGGACACCTTTAGATTGAGAGTGAGGGGATGGAGAACTATTTATCATGCTCCTGGAAGCCAAAAGAAAGCTGGAGTAGCCATACTTATATCAGACAAACTAGACTTTAAATTAAAGGCTGTAACAAGAGATGAAGAAGGGCATTATATAATAATCACAGGGTCTATCCACCAGGAAGAGCTAACTATTATAAATGTCTATGCGCCAAATACCCGAGCCCCCAGATATATAAAACAATTACTCATAAACATAAGCAACCTTATTGATAAGAATGTGGTCATTGCAGGGGACTTTAACACCCCACTTACAGAAATGGATAGATCATCTAGACACACAGTCAATAAAGAAACAAGGGCCCTGAATGATACATTGGATCAGATGGACTTGACAGATGTATTTAGAACTCTGCATCCCAAAGCAACAGAATATACTTTCTTCTCGAGTGCACATGGAACATTCTCCAAGATAGATCATATACTGGGTCACAAAACAGCCCTTCATAAGTTTACAAGAATTGAAATTATACCATGCATACTTTCAGACCACAATGCTATGAAGCTTGAAATCAACCACAGGAAAAAGTCTGGAAAACCTCCAAAAGCATGGAGGTTAAAGAACACCCTACTAACGAATGAGTGGGTCAACCAGGCAATTAGAGAAGAAATTAAAACATATATGGAAACAAACAAAAATGAAAATACAACAATCCAAACGCTTTGGGATGCAGCGAAGGCAGTCCTGAGAGGAAAATACATTGCAATCCAGGCCTATCTCAAGAAACAAGAAAAATCCCAAATACAAAATCTAACAGCACACCTAAAGGAAATAGAAGCAGAACAGCAAAGGCAGCCTAAACCCAGCAGAAGAAGAGAAATCATAAAGATCAGAGCAGAAATAAACAATATAGAATCTAAAAAAACTGTAGAGCAGATCAACGAAACCAAGAGTTGGTTTTTTGAAAAAATAAACAAAATTGACAAACCTCTAGCCAGGCTTCTCAAAAAGAAAAGGGAGATGACCCAAATAGATAAAATCATGAATGAAAATGGAATGATTACAACCAATCCCTCAGAGATACAAACAATTATCAGGGAATACTATGAAAAATTATATGCCAGCAAATTGGACAACCTGGAAGAAATGGACAAATTTCTAAACACCCACACTCTTCCAAAACTCAATCAGGAGGAAATAGAAAGCTTGAACAGACCCATAACCAGCGAAGAAATTGAATCGGTTATCAAAAATCTCCCAACAAATAAGAGTCCAGGACCAGATGGCTTCCCAGGGGAGTTCTACCAGACATTTAAAGCAGAGATAATACCTATCCTTCTCAAGCTATTCCAAGAAATAGAAAGGGAAGGAAAACTTCCAGACTCATTCTATGAAGCCAGTATTACTTTGATTCCTAAACCAGACAGAGACCCAGTAAAAAAAGAGAACTACAGGCCAATATCCCTGATGAATATGGATGCAAAAATTCTTAATAAGATACTAGCAAATCGAATTCAACAGCATATAAAAAGAATTATTCACCATGATCAAGTGGGATTCATTCCTGGGATGCAGGGCTGGTTCAACATTCGCAAATCGATCAACGTGATACATCACATTAACAAAAAAAAAGAGAAGA
Organism: Panthera pardus; assembly: GCF_024362965.1. NCBI lineage: Eukaryota > Metazoa > Chordata > Mammalia > Carnivora > Felidae > Panthera > Panthera pardus. The sequence continues at coordinate 20,518,057 of NW_026526788.1, forward strand.
ACCATATGATCCTGTCAATCGATGCAGAAAAGGCCTTTGACAAAATCCAGCACCCTTTCTTAATAAAAACCCTTGAGAAAGTCGGGATAGAAGGAACATACTTAAAGATCATAAAGGCCATTTATGAAAAGCCCACAGCTAACATCATCCTCAACGGGGAAAAACTGAGAGCTTTTTCCCTGAGATCAGGAACACGACAGGGATGCCCACTGTCACCGCTGCTCTTTAATATAGTGCTGGAAGTTCTAGCATCAGCAATCAGACAACAAAAGGAAATCAAAGGCATCCAAATTGGCAAAGATGAAGTCAAGCTTTCGCTTTTTGCAGATGACATGATATTATACATGGAAAATCCGATAGACTCCACCAAAAGTCTGCTAGAACTGATACATGAATTCAGCAAAGTTGCAGGATACAAAATCAATGTGCAGAAATCAGTTGCATTCTTATACACTAACAATGAAGCAACAGAAAGACAAATGAAGAAACTGATCCCATTCACAATTGCACCAAGAAGCATAAAATACCTAGGAATAAATCTAACCAAAGATGTAAAAGATCTGTATGCTGAAAACTATAGAAAGCTTATGCAGGTAATTGAAGAAGATATAAAGAAATGGAAAGACATTCCCTGCTCATGGATTGGAAGAATAAATATTGTCAAAATGTCAATACTACCCAAAGCTATCTACACATTCAATGCAATCCCAATCAAAATTGCACCAGCATTCTTCTCGAAACTAGAACAAGCAATCCTAAAATTCATGTGGAACCACAAAAGGCCCCGAATAGCCAAAGTAATTTTGAAGAAGAAGACCAAAGCAGGAGGCATCACAATCCCAGACTTTAGCCTCTACTACAAAGCTGTCATCATCAAGACAGCATGGTATTGGCACAAAAACAGACACATAGACCAATGGAATAGAATAGAAACCCCAGAACTAGACCCACAAACGTATGGCCAACTCATCTTTGACAAAGCAGGAAAGAACATCCAATGGAAAAAAGACAGTCTCTTTAACAAATGGTGCTGGGAGAACTGGACAGCAACATGCAGAAGGTTGCAACTAGACCACTTTCTCACACCATTCACAAAAATAAACTCAAAATGGATAAAGGACCTGAATGTGAGACAGGAAACCATCAAAACCTTAGAGGAGAAAGCAGGAAAAGACCTCTCTGACCTCAGCCGTAGCAATCTCTTACTCGGCACATCCCCAAAGGCAAGGGAATTAAAAGCAAAAGTGAATTACTGGGACCTTATGAAGATAAAAAGCTTCTGCACAGCAAAGGAAACAACCAACAAAACTAAAAGGCAACCAACGGAATGGGAAAAGATATTTGCAAATGACACATCGGACAAAGGGCTAGTATCCAAAATCTATAAAGAGCTCATCAAACTCCACACCCGAAAAACAAATAACCCAGTGAAGAAATGGGCAGAAAACATGAATAGACACTTCTCTAAAGAAGACATCCGGATGGCCAACAGGCACATGAAAAGATGTTCAACGTCGCTCCTTATCAGGGAAATACAAATCAAAACCACACTCAGATACCACCTCACGCCAGTCAGAGTGGCCAAAATGAAGAAATCAGGAGACTATAGATGCTGGAGAGGATGTGGAGAAACAGGAACCCTCTTGCACTGTTGGTGGGAATGCAAATTGGTGCAGCCGCTCTGGAAAGCAGTGTGGAGGTTCCTCAGAAAATTAAAAATAGACCTACCCTATGACCCAGCAATAGCACTGCTAGGAATTTATCCAAGGGATACAGGAGTACTGATGCATAGGGGCACCTGTACCCCAATGTTTATAGCGGCACTCTCAACAATAGCCAAATTATGGAAAGAGCCTAAATGTCCATCACCTGATGAATGGATAAAGAAATTGTGGTTTATATACACAATGGAATACTACGTGGCAATGAGAAAAAATGAAATATGGCCTTTTGTAGCAACATGGATGGAACTGGAGAGTGTGATGCTAAGTGAAATAAGCCATACAGAGAAAGACAGATACCATATGGTTTCACTCTTATGTGGATCCTGAGAAACATAACAGAAACCCATGGGGGAGGGGAAGGAAAAAAAAAAAAAAAGAGGTTAGAGTGGGAGAGAGCCAAAGCATAAGAGACTGTTAAAAACTGAGAACAAACTGAGGGTTGATGGGGGGTGGGAGGGAGGGCAGGGTTGGTGATGGGTATTGAGGAGGGCACCTTTTGGGATGAGCACTGGGTGTTGTATGGAAACCAATTTGACAGTAAATTTCATATATTAAAAAATAAAAAAAAAATGGTTTCAGCCAAAAAAAAAAAATAAATAAAATAAAATTGATTAGACAATTTAACTTGGAATTTAACAGTGGATATGGTTGAGAGAGATAAGATTATAAATAATGTGAAGCATTAGTCTTGTTTTCTTTTTTTTTTTTTTATGTCAGAGAAGCCAGAATTTTGTGTTTTGTCTGTTAGCTGGAGAATCCAGGGTTATTTGTGAAGGGTCAGCACCACAGAGATAAATGGAAGAGTTTTGGTTTCATACAAAAACTCAAAATTCTAAAATCCATGAGCATTGTAAACTAAATGCATTTAGATTCTTTTGAGTATTCGTGTCTTGGACTTCAGAGTCTGAGGTTCCAGAATGATTATGTCTCTGCTTTTAACCACATGGATTTTGCCTTTACAGAGAGGAAAAGTTTTCATTAGTAATCAAGTACCAGTGTTCTCTGTGAAACTGTTTTAATATTGTGACAGTTGAACTTTTATGTCCTCTATTTGTAACTCCTAACCTCTAGAGTAGTGAGAGGTTGTGAAAAATCATTGGTATCAGGAGGTTTCAGTAGCCCTGCTGTTGATTAAATGAATGTAGTTTCATTGTTGCTGAAGAATAAAATAGTACCTCATAAAACTTTCTTGAAAAATTAATTGGAATTCCTTTAATAAAGAAGTACTGTTACATGGATTTAAAGCAAACCCAGGAACAGTAATCACAGAATAGAAATTTTAAGATTCAAAATTGGGTTGAAATGCCATTTGGGTACTGTGGTTATTGGGACAATATTCTTTTAAACATTTTTATTAATGATTTGGATGTGAAATAACTATGAAAATGTGCAGGTAGTCATGATGTGCTTTCTGCATAAATGTAAGAGAAACAACTCAGAGAAGCTTAAGGATTAGGTGCACAGACAAGAAGTAAAAAAAAAAAAGTGATATATTATGCAAAAATACAACTGCAGGCCTGTGGAGAGAAATAATACACCAAGCAGACTGGCAACCTAAAAGGTTAGATAACACCTTAAAGACAATAAATAAGATAGGGTCTGCAAAGTGATTTGGCTTAAGAGAAAAAGGTGAGAGTATATTCAAGACAGAAGCATGAGGTAATGTACAGATTATGTATACTGAAATGTCACATCAAAATTGGAAATTATATCCTCTTTCAGAATATATAGATTTACTATATGCATAGACATTGGAAGATGGTGGCGAAGTAGGAGAACGCTAGGCTCACCTTGTCTCATGAATACAACTAGATAATATCAGATCATCCTAAATACCCCAGATATTGACCTGAAGACAGGCAGAACAAACTCTAAAACTACAGGCAGAGAAGAGACTACATCAAAGAAATTAGAAAGTGTGGAGATGAAGTTTGGGAGAGAAATGGATGGTGGCCACTGCAGTGGGGAGGGAGCTACAGTCATGGAGAAGAGTAAGAGACAGGGGAGCATACAGGGGAACACATATGGAAAAAGAACACAGTTGGAATAGGCTTGGGAAGCAAGAGGGACTGAATTTTGTCAGTTATTGCAACCAGCAGGGTTAAAGCCTGGAGTTTTAAAACTCAGTGTGCTTGGTTGAGATAGAGCCCAGAGGACACTGGGGCTGCTCTAGGAGAGAGTGCAGGCAAACAACCTGCAGACACACAGCACGGAAACAGTGATATAAAGAGCATCGGGGTCACACATTGGGGAGGATATTTGCTTAACTTGGAGTATATCCCAGAGAGGCAACATTCATGGAGACACCCCACTGGGTATAAAGGAACTGACCAGTTCTTTATCCCTCTCTTATCCCTCAGCATAAGCACAGGGTCACCTTCAGTAAACAGTGCAGTGCCCACACTAGCTATCTAACTTGCTTACACCAAACTTTGACCCTCCACAATCCAGAGGAACCACCATTCTCAGTCAGACTTACCTCAGTCACAGCATGGCAGGCTCCCTCCTCCAGAGGACCAGCCCAAACCCCTACTCACACTGCATCTGCTGACAAAAGAGTATGTGGTGCCTCAGCTCTGGTGGCAGTGATGGCAGGTCTCATTTCACAAACAGAACAGGGCACACCTAATTCAAATGCACCTCCTTCAAACCAGGGACCAAATAGTGCCCACAACAGACAAAGAGAGCCTCTGCGGATAACTTGCCTAAAGGATAAAGCAGCCAGGACAAAACAGCAGAGGACAAACAACACGCATTGGAGACACTCTTGTAAGTGCCAGGCCCTGGGGAACAGGAGACACCACACCAGAAGGTGCTCCAGGACCTCTTCTTCATAAGCCATTACCCTGAAGAACGGGAGATGTAGCTGACTTTCCTAACACACAGAAAGAGGCACAGAGACTTAGAAAAATGAGAAGACAGAAATTTATCCCAAATGGAAGAACAGGACAAGGCCATTGCCAGAGATCTAAGCAAAACAGATATGAGTAACATGCCTGATAGAGCACTTAAAGTAATGATCATAAAGATATTCACTGGACTTAAGAGTGGTAGACAAGAGTGAGACCCTAACACAAAGATAGGGATAAGAGCAGAGATAAAGGACTCAATAAATGAAATGAGAAACATGCCTGATGGAATGAGCAGCAGAATGGAAGCATCAGGGGAACTAATTAGTGACCTAGAATATAGAGTACTGGAAACCAATCAAGCTGAACAAAAAGAGACCAAAAAGAATTATGCAAAACAAGAATAGACTTAGGACTCAGTGACTCCATCAAACATAATAACATTTGTATTATGGGAGTCCAGAAGAAGAGAAAGAAAAGAGGGCAGATAATTTATTTGAAGAGATAATAGCTAAAAACTAATCTAATCTGGGGAAGGTAACATATCCAGATCCAGGAGGCACAGAGAACAACAATCAAAATCAACAAAACCAGACGTACAACCAAGACATTGTAATTAAATTGGCAAAATACAGTGATAAAGAAAAAAAAAAATTAAGGCAGCAAGACCAAAGAAGACCATAACCTAAAAGGGAAAACACATAAGGCTAGCCAGAGAGTTTTCAACAGAAACTTTCCAAACTCTAAGGGACTGGCATGATATATTCAAAGTGCTGAATGGGAAAAATCTGTATCCAAAAATACTCTATCCAGCCAGACTGTCATTCAGAACAGAAGGAGAGATAAGGAGTTTCCCAGGCAAACAAACACTAAAGGAGTTCATGAGCACTAAATCAGCCCTGCAAGAAATATTAAAGTGGACTCTGAGTGGAGAGAAGAGACCAAAAGTGAGAGTATAAAGGTAGGAAACAAAAAAGAAGTAACAATGAATATTCTGATAAAATATCAGTCAAGGGACTCACAAAATTAAACGATATAAAATAAATAACATACCCCTAAAACATGGGAAGAAGAGGAGAAAAGAATGGGTTCAAACTTAAACCACCATTAACTTAATAAACACTGCTATATGCAGAAGAGGTTGTATGTAAACCTAATGGTAACCATATATCAAAACCCACTAATAAATATACGAAGTATGAAGAGAAAGACATCCAAAGATATCAATAAAGAAAATGAACAAAACATGAAAGAGAGAAATACAAGCAAGGATCAGAGAAAATCTTCAGAAACAACTACAGAACAAATAAAGTGATAATACTTATCTATCAGTATTTACTTTGAATGTAAATGGATGAAATGCTCCAATCAAAAGACAAAGGCTAACAGAATGGATAAAAAAGAGATGCTTCTATATGCTGCCTACAAAAGACTCATTTCAGACCTAATGACACCAGCAGATTGAAAGCGTGGAGATGCAGAAACATCTATCATGCAGATGGATGTCAAAAGAAAGCCAGAGCAGGAATGTTTACATTGAACAAAGTAGATAGTAAAGATTATAATGAGACAAAGAAGGATACTACATAATCATAAAAGAGACAATCCAACAAGAAGATATAGCAGTTAAAATATTTATGCAGTCAACATTGGGACACTTAAATACATAAAACAGTTAATAACAAACTTAAAGGAACTAATCAATAATATAATTATAGTAGGGAACTTTACTACTCCACTTACATCAATGGAGAGATTATCTGAACAGAATATAAACAAGGTAATAATAGGTTTGAATGACACTTGGATCAGATGGATTTAACATATATATTCAGAACACTCCATCCTAAAACAGCAGAATACACCTTCTTTTCAAGTGCACATGGAACAGTCTTTAGAATAGATCACATCTTAGGCCACAAAACAAGCCTCAACAAATTGAAGAAGATCAAAGTCATACCATCCATCTTTTTTGACCACAACACTATGAAACTAGAAGTCAACCTCCAGAAAAATCTGGAAAAACCACAATTATATGGAGGTTAAATAACATTCTACAATGAATGGGTCATTCTACAATGAACAATGAATGGGTCAATGTGGAAATTAAAGAAGAAATTAAAAAGTATGTGGAAACAAATAAAAATGAAAACACAATGGTCCAAAACCTTTGGGATACAGAAAGAGTGGTTCCAAGAAGAAAGTTTATAGCATTACAGGCTTACCTCAAGAAGCAAGGAGAATCTTAAATAAACAACCTAACCTTACACCTAATGGAGTTAGAAAAAGAAAACAAACAAAATCTAAAGCCAGCAGATGGAAGGAAATAATAAATATTAGAGCAGAAATACATGATATAGAAACTAAAAAAAGGGAAAAACAAAGCAAAACAACAATGAAACAGATCAGTGAAACCAAGAACTAGTTCTTTAAAAAATCAATAAAATTAATAAACCTCTAGGCAGACCTATCAATAAAAAAAGAGAAAGAATCGGGGCGCCTGGGTGGCTCAGTCAGTTAAGCAGCCAACTTCAGCTCAGGTCATGATCTCGCGGTCCGTGAGTTTGAGCCCCGCGTCGGGCTCTGTGCTGACAGCTCAGAGCCTGGAGCCTGTTTCAGATTCTGTGTCTCCCTCTCTCTGACCCTCCCCCGTTCATGCTCTGTCTCTCTCTGTCTCAAAAATAAATAAACGTTAAAAAAACTTAAAAAAAAGAAAGAACTCAAATAAAATCACAAATAAGAGAGGAGAAATAACAACCAATGCCACAGAAAGGCAAATAATTATAATAGAATATTATGAAAAACTATGGGATAACAAATTAGACAACCTAGAAAACATGGATAAATACCCGGAAACATATCAACTAACAAAACTAAAACAGAAGAAATAGAAAATTTTAACAGAAAAATAACCAGCAAACAAATGGAATCTGTAATCAAAAAAACTCCAAACCAAGAAAAGTCCAGGACCAGATAGCTTCACAGGCAAATTCTACTAAACATTAAAAGAAGAATTAATGCCTATTCTCTATTCCAAAAAATATAAAGGGAAGGAAAACTTCCCAATTCATTCTATGAGGCCAGCATTACCCTGATACCAAAACCAGGTAAAGACACCACTAAAAAAGAATACTATAGGCTAATATCATTGATATACATAGATGCAAAAATCCTCAAAAAATACTAGCAAACCAAATCCAATAATACATTACAAATATCATTCACCACAGTCAAGTGGAATTTATTCCTGGATTGCAAGGATGGGTCAATATTCACAAATCAATCAAGGTGATATCACATCACATCAATCAGAGAAATAAGAGATCATTTCAATAGATGGAGAAAAAGCATTTGACAAAATACAACATCTATTCATGATAAAAGCCCCCAAGAAAGTTTAGGTTCAGAGGGAACATACCTCAATATACTAAAGGCCATATATGAAAAACCCACAGTTATCATTATTCTTAATGGGGAAAATCTGAGAGCTTCCCCCTAAGGTCAGGAACACGACAAGGATGTCCACTCTCACCACTTTTATTCAACATAGTTGGAAGTCCTAGCCACAGCAATGAGACAACAAAAAGAAAAGGCATCCAAATCAGAAAGGAAGAAGTCAAACTTTCACTATTTGGAGATGACGTGATACTATATGTAGAAAACCTGAAAGACTCCACCAAAAACCTGTTAGGTCTGATAAAAGAATTTAGTAAAGTCACAATACAAAATTAGTGTACAGAAATCTGTTGCATTTCTATGTACCAATAATGAAGTAGCAGAAAGAGAAATTAAGAAAACAATCCCATTTATAATTGCACTAAAAATAATTAGATACCTAGGAATGAACCTAACCAAAGAAATGAAAGACCTGTACTCTGAAAACTGGGAAACACTGATGAAAGAAAATCAAGATGACACAAAGAATTGGACATTCTATACTCATGGATTGGAAAAACAAATATTGTTAAAATGTCTATACTACCCAAAACAATCTACATATTTAATGCAATCCCATAAAAATATCAACATTTTTAACAGAACTAGAACAATCTTAAGATTTGTATGGAACTATAAGACCTCAGATAGCCAAAGCAATGTTGAAAAAGAAAAGGAAAACTGGAGGCATCACAATTCCAGACTTCAAGTTATATTACCAAGCTGTAGTAATCAAAACAGTATGATACACAAAACAGACACATGGATCTATAGAACAGAATAGAAAACCCAGAAATAAACCCACAACTATATGATCAATTATTCTTCAGCAAAGCAGGAAAGAATATCCAATGGGAAAAGGACAACCTCTTCAAGAAATGGTTTTGGGAAATATGGACAGCAACATCCTGGACTTTATTAAACCATACATAAAAATAAATTCAAAGTGTATTAAAGTAAGATTTCCTAAAACCATAAGAATCCTAGAAGAGAACACAGGCAGTAACCTCTTTGACATTAGCCATATCTTTCTAGATATGTTTTCTAAGGCCAGGGAAACAAAAGCAAAATAAAGTATTGGGACTATATCAAAATTAAAAGTTTCTGCACAGTGAAGGAAACAGTCAGAAAAACTAAACAGCAACCTTCAGAATGGGAGAAGATGTTTGCAAATGACATTATCTGATGAAGGGTTAGTATCCAAAATATATAAAGAACTTACACAACTCAATATGTAAAAAATAAATAATCCAATTAAAAATGGTAGAAGACATGAACAGACATTTCTCCAAAGAAGACCTCCATCAATTTGGCCAACAGACACATGAAAACATGCTCAACATCACTCATCATCAGGAAAATGCAAATCAAAACTACAATGGGATATCACCTCACATCTGTCAGAATTACTAAAATAAACAACACAGGAAATAAGTGTTGGCAAGGACGCAGAGAAAAAGGGGCACTTTTGCACTGTTGGTGGCAATGCAAACTAGTGCAGCCACTGTAGAAAACAGTAGGGAGTTTCCTCAGAAAGTTAAAAATATATCTCTATGATTCAGCAATTGCACTACTAGGTACTTACTGGAAGAATGCAGAAACACTAATTCAAAATATATATGCACCCCTATGTGTATAGCATCCTTATTTACAATAGCCAAGAGTTGGAGGCAGCGCCAGTGTCCATTGATTGATAAATGGATAAGGAAGATGTGATACACACACACACACACACACACACACACACACACACAGGAATATTATTAAGCCATAAAAAAGTGAAATCTTGCCATTTGCAAAGACATGGATGAAGTTAGTATAATTATAAGTGGAGTAAGTCAGTGAGAGAAAGACAAATACCAAATGACTTCACTCATATGTGGAATTTAAGAAACAAAATGAGTAAAGGGAAAAAAAGAGCAGCAAACCAAGAAACAGACTCTGAGAACAAACTGATATTTACCAGATGGGAGGTACAAGGGGAGATGGTTGAAATAGGTGATGGAGATTAAGGAGTGCACTTGTGATCAGTACTGGGTGATATATGAAATTTTGAATGAGTGCATTTTATACCTGTAACTGGTATAACACTGTTTACCAACTGGAATTAAAATAAAAACTTAAAAATAAAAATTCTTGCACATATCTGGACACTAATGATTGTTAGCATACTTGAAGGATTTTAAAAGAAAAAAATTATTCCAAGATATTTGGAGACCCAGGCATTCAGGATTGAATTAGAAAAGTCATACATTAATTAGACCAAGGGTAGACTGAATTAGTATTATTTTTTCTATGAATATAATGTTAAATAGCTAACATTTATTGTCTACAACATGATAGATATTATATTAAATGTTTTATATGTCCTTATTACTTTATTAAATAGTCACTGACCGTATGAGGAAATGGATGTTTAGGTTATAAGATTTACTCAAGATCAAACAATTCCTTGTGGCATAGATAGAATTCAAACACTTGTCCATCTTACTAGTATATACAATGTTATCCAATTTGTAATTAACAGATTATGTGTAGCTATAACTATCAAGACATGAAATCAATTTGAGTATTAACATAATAGAGGATTGTCATTTGTGATGAATATTCAGAGATATACAAACACAGTTTACCTTTTTGATAATGAAACTTTAAAATTTGGATTGACTTTGACTTACCTCTGAGATCTGCTCATGGTTTCCAACATTTTTTTCTATTACTTTTCTTGTTAACTTTATTCTGTTTCATATTTCCCTTCCGGATCAGTCCTCCAATTTACTCTTGGCTCTTCCTCTTTGTCCTCTTTTGAATGCTGCCTCAATATGCAGGCCTATTTCTACTTCTTGTTTAGGGTACTGTAATTCTTACCTTTCAACATGCTCCAGTCCCACATAGTACTTCCTGTCTATTTCAGTACCTAAGGAATATTTATCCTCCCTTTCTTCCTACCTTTAATTTTGAAAGTTGGGTATCCAAAATTGTAATGATCTTAAGTCTGTAAAATACATATTCAGGTGGATGGGATACCACTAAATAATGTATAGAAAAAATAATAAGTAGTAACTGAGTTCAGTAATACTAAAAACATCAGTTCAAGTAACTGTTTAGTGTATTTTCCAAAGTATAGATGCACTGACATTAAGCAATGTAGTGCTTAACAGATTGAACTGATTAGATATTTTATCCACAAATAAAACTTCATAATGTAGACTCACTAGATGTTGGTAGAACCCTTCTCAAATTGTTTTGATCAAAAATAAAATATCTCCAGGCATTGCCAAATATCCCCTGGGTAGGCCTTGAGGGGTCAAAATCAGTACAAGTATAGATTAACATTCATTTTTATTAGAAATTCATTCAATTTAATTCCAGACTTTAGGAATTAATGAATTAGAGTCAGAGAAACAATACCATGTGAAAATATACAATTTCAATATGAATTACCATTAACCTATTCAGTTAAGTTTTAGGATATTAAGGGCTGTGAGCATCTGTTAGGCTTTATATAAAACAGCTTTGAAAATACCCAGATTGTTAATTTAGTTACTCTTAACCACTGATATATTTTCCCACACTTAATAGACACCCAGTAGGAAATTAAACTGGGACGAGAGAACATAATGTAATGAAATAGTCCATGCACTTGGGGCTACAGAAAATAAAGTTACCCACTAGTACCATCTAAAGTAGCAAGACTTTTCTAATGTGAGGATCAGCTGTTTAATAAAAATGTCCAAACTTGCTATATGTTGTAACTGGAGGAGGAAGTCAGACCAGACAGAATGCTGGAGGTGGCAAGCTTGCCCCAGATCAGTAGATTAACCAAACCAGGAATGTAAACTGAGATGAAGTTTCTGTGCTGGAATCATCCATGTCTCTATTTTGTTGTTGTTATATTTTTGTTTTCTCTTCACAGACTGCAGAATCCCTTAATCATGACATTAACTTATATAAGTGCCCCTTCAGATTAAGATCCAAGAGGAATATTCTGATAGCACCCCCTTGTAGGAATTAAGGAGATCTGTCCTTTACCAGACCTACAGATGTCTTCTTGATCAAGGGTGAATACACAGAAAAACTAAAATGAGACCTATCTATACAAAGATTCTACAAATAGAGAAAAATTTAGCAATAAGAGGCAGAATAACATTTCTGAGACAGATTTTCTGTGGTAAAAGCATGTAAATTTTATAGATTTTGAATTATGTTCTCAATAAAATTCAAGATTGGATTTAATGAAACAAAAATGAAGATTAGATGAGATAATAAACTAATATATAGAGACCTAATTCTGAATAGGAAAAAATATAAGAAAATTTAAAATGCCGTATCAGTTTTCAAATTCAAAGAATGGAAGCCATACTGGAAAAAAAAAAGATATGGAGGAAACACTTAGAATCTTTTGCTCAGGATGTATGGGGAACGACAGATGAAAATAGAAGATAATATATATGGAGGTCAAAAACAGATCTGATATTCCAGTACTAACAATTTCCAAGGAAGATTAAGAAGAAATGGAACAGAAGAATTGTCATGCAGTCAGATGCCTAGGTGATTAATTAGGACAAAGCACCAAACCGAAAGTAATAACCAAGCCTTTATTTACTGAGACGGTACAAGCCAGAAGCAAAAAGAAGGTGAATCCCCAGTGTTCTATTATTCCCTACTGAATAGCACCAGGCAAGAGTCAGGTAGATGTAACGCAGATTGGGAGTGAGTGGGGTGATGGTGGAAATGTCACACTGCTGAGGAGCTCCAAGTGAAAGATTCCTGCTATTACATAAAGGGGGGTGAGGACAGGGCAAAAGGCTAGGACTGGAAAAGAACCAAGTTAGAGTGGAGAAAAGTGCCTCACCCATTGCCCCCCATTAAGGAGGTCTTGGGGAAGTATTTAACAAAGGAGGAGGCACCTGAACTAGGAATGCAGATGTATATATGATCATAGCTGTCGGGGGAGGGGGGAAGGAAACCTGAGTCCTTGACTGTAGCTCCTTCCCGAAAACTAATGCACTGACTATATGCACCAAGTGTAATATATGGAGAGCAGCATCCCCCATGAGGTCTGCCAAGCAAAGCCTTGTAATTGCCTATTATTAGATCTGAAAGATAGGATTTTGGTCTGGATCCAACTCCACATTGAATTATAATTTTAATAATCCCATAAAACACAGGAATAAAACAAGTTAGATAAAGTGAAGAAAAATCAGACCAACCCCAAACTTCTCAGCAACTTTTAATGCCAGAGAACAGGATAGTAGAGCAACAGCTGCAAAATTTTTAGGCAAAAATTCTATATTTAATTCAGTTATTCGTATGAAAAGACAATAGCAAAAACAATTTCAGAAAAACAAATATTCATAAAATCCTTTCCTGATTTGGAAATGGATCACAGAAAATCTGTTTCAAGCAACTAAAAAAAGTCAAGCTAAATAACTCAAGATTAGAGAGGTCATGTTTAAAGGATTGACACTGAATAGAAAAACCATTTGAAATAATAAAACCCAAAGAATTATTGTAAATAGATTATGGCATAGAATGCACATATCATTTTGAAGGAAATATTTCATTCCTGCAAATATTTTAAACATGTTGGCTCTGAGATCTAGAGTACACCATCAAAAATTCAAAAGTAAAAATACCTCTATTTCTTCATTTAACATATGGAAGGTTTTAACAGATACTTGTTTCACCCTTGATACAGAAGAAACATAACTTCTAGTAGAATAAAACATGGGCTTTAGAACTTCCAAATTACTAGAGAAAAGAGATTCCAAGGAAAATAGAGTCCATATAGTGAAAGATAGAATCAAGGAGAATAAAATATATAAAACATAAAATAAGATCTCATAGGCAAGAAGAAACATAAGTGTAAGTTAAATATTTCTAATAAAAGGCAAAATTTCTCAAATTGAGTGAAAATACTGAAGAATACCTAAAACAAAATTACTGAAAATGATTTAAAGCAAAAAATAAGGGGCGCCTGGCTGGCTCAGTCAGTAGAACGTGTGACTCTTGATATTGGGGTTGTGAGTTCAAGCCCCATGTTGGGCATAGAGCCTACTTAATTTTTTTTGAGGGGGGCATAGAGCCTACTTTAAAAATAAATAAATGGGGCAGCTGGGTGGCTCAGCTGGTTAAGCATCTGACTTGGGCTCAGGTTATGATCTCGCAGTCCAGACTTTGAGCCCTGTGTCAGGCTCTGTGCTGACAGCTCAGAGCCTGGAGCCTGCTTCAGATTCTGTGTCTACTCTCTCTCTGCCTGTCCCCCGCTTGCATTCTTGCTCTCAAAAATAAACCTTAAAAATAAATTAAATAAATATATGAATATATATACAATATATAAATTTATATAAAATATATAAATTTATAATACACATATATTTAAAATATATAAATTGTATATATAAATATACAAATAATTTTAAAGTGCAGGAAAAAACAAAGATATTCCACATACAGGGAAATTGAAATAAGCAGGTTACAAATTATTTCAAAGTATATATTACATTTATTAAGGTAGTCATTTTTATTTTTTTTTATTTTTTATTTTTTTTCAATATATGAAATTTATTGTCAAATTGGTTTCCATACAACACCCAGGGCTCATCGCAAAAGGTGCCGTCCTCAATACCCATCACCCACCCTCCCCTCCCTCCCACCCCCCATCAACCTCAGTTTGTTCTCAGTTTCTAAGAGTCTCTTATGCTTTGGCTCTCGCTCCCACTCTAACCTCTTTTTTTTCTTTTTTTTTTCCTTCCCCTCCCCCATGGTTTCTGTTAAGTGTCTCAGGATCCATATAACAGTGAAAACATATGGTATCTGCCTTTCTCTGTATGGCTTATTTCACTTAGCATCACACTCTGCAGTTCCATCCACGTTGTTACAAAGGGCCATATTTCATTCTTTCTCATTGCCATGTAGTACTCCATTGTGTGTATAAACCACAGTTTCTTTATCCATTCATCAGTTGATGGACATTTAGGCTCTTTCCACAATTTGGCTATTGTTGAGAGTGCTGCTATAAACATTGGGGTACAAGTGCCCCTATGCATCAGTACTCCTGTATCCCTTGGGTAGATTCTTAGCAGTGCCATTGCTGGGTCATAGGGTAGATCTATTTTTAATTTTTTGAGGAACCTCCACACTGTTTTCCAGAGTGGCTGCACCAATTTGCATTCCCACCAACAGTGCAAGAGGGTTCCGTTTCTCCACCTCCTCTCCAGCATCTATAGTCTCCTGATTTGCTCATTTTGGACACTCTGACTGGCATGAGGTGATATCTGAGTGTGATTTTGATTTGTAATTCCCTGATGAGGAGCGACGTTGAGCATCTTTTCATGTGCCTGTTTGCCATCCGGATGTCTTCTTTAGACAAGTGTCTATTCATGTTTTCTGCCCATTTCTTCACTGGGTTATTTGTTTTTTGGGTGTGGAGTTTGGTGAGCTCTTTATAGATTTTGGATACTAGCCCTTTGTCCGATATGTCATTTGCAAATATCTTTTTCCATTCCGTTGGTTGCCTTTTAGTTTTGTTGGTTGTTTCCTTTGCTGTGCAGAAGCTTTTTATCTTCATAAGGTCTCAGTAGTTCATTTTTGCTTTTAATTCCTTGCCTTTGGGGATGTATCAAGTAAGAAATTGCTACGACTGAGGTCAGAGAGGTCTTTTCCTGCTTTCTCCTCTAGTGTTTTGTTGGTTTCCTGTCTCACATTCAGGTCCTTTATCCATTTTGAGTTTATTTTTGTGAATGGTGTGAGAAAGTGGTCTAGTTGCAACCTTCTGCATGTTGCTGTCCAGTTCTCCCAGCACCATTTGTTAAAGAGACTGTCTTTTTTCCATTGGATGTTCTTTCCTGCTTTGTCAAAGATGAGTTGGCCATACGTTTGTGGGTCTAGTTCTGGGGTTTCTATTCTATTCCATTGGTCTGTGTCTGTTTTTGTGCCAATACCATGCTGTCTTGATGATGACAGCTTTGTAGTAGAGGCTAAAGTCTGGGATTGTGATGCCTCCTGCTTTGGTCTTCTTCTTCAAAATTACTTTGGCTATTCGGGGCCTTTTGTGGTTCCATATGAATTTTAGGATTGCTTGTTCTAGTTTCGAGAAGAATGCTGGTGCAATTTTGATTGGGATTGCACTGAATGTGTAGATAGCTTTGGGTAGTATGGACATTTTGACAATATTTATTCTTCCAATCCATGAGCACGGAATGTCTTTCCATTTCTTCATATCTTCTTCAATTACCTTCATAAGCTTTCTATAGTTTTCAGCATACAGATCTTTTACATCTTTGGTTAGATTTATTCCTAGGTATTTTATGCTTCTTGGTGCAATTGTGAATGGGATCAGTTTCTTTATTTGTCTTTCTGTTCCTTCATTGTTAGTGTATAAGAATGCAACTGATTTCTGTACATTGATTTTGTATCCTGCAACTTTGCTGAATTCATGTATCAGTTCTAGCAGACTTTTGGTGGAGTCTATCGGATTTTCCATGTATAATATCATTTCATCTGCAAAAAGTGAAAGCTTGACTTCATCTTTGCCAATTTGGATGCCTTTGATTTCCTTTTGTTGTCTGATTGCTGATGCTAGAACTTCCAACACTATGTTAAACAACAGCAGTGAGAGTGGGCATCCCTGTCGTGTTCCTGATCTCAGGGAAAAAGCTCTGTTTTTCGCCATTGAGGACTATGTTAGCTGTGTGCTTTTCATAAATGGCTTTTATGATCTTTAAGTATATTCCTTCTATCCCGACTTTCTGGAGGGTTTTTATTCAGAAACGTTGCTGAATTTTGTCAAAGGCCTTTTCTGCATCGATTGACAGGATCATATGGTTCTTATCTTTTCTTTTATTAATGTGATCTATCACATTGATTGATTTGCGAATGTTGAACCAGCCCTGCATCCCAGGAATGAATCCCACTTGGTCATGGTGAATAATTCTTTTTATATGCTGTTGAATTCAATTTGCTACTATCTTATTGAGAATTTTTGCATCCATATTCATCAGGGATATTTGCCTGTAGTTCTCTTTTTTTACTGGGTCTCTGTCTGGTTTAGGAATCAAAGTAATACTGGCTTCATAGAATGAGTCTGGAAGTTTTCCTTCCCTTTCTGTTTCTTGGAATAGCTTGAGAAGGATAGGTATTATTTCTGCTTTCAACGTCTGGTAGAACTACCCTGGGAAGCCATCTGGTCCTGGACTCTTATTTGTTGGGAGATTTTTGATAACTGATTCAATTTCTTTGCTGGTTATGGGTCTGTTCAAGCTTTCTATTTCTTCCTGTTTGAGTTTTGGAAGTGTGTGGGTGCTTAGGAAGTTGTCCATTTCTTCCAGGTTGT
Organism: Panthera pardus; assembly: GCF_024362965.1. Taxonomy (NCBI): domain Eukaryota; kingdom Metazoa; phylum Chordata; class Mammalia; order Carnivora; family Felidae; genus Panthera; species Panthera pardus. The sequence continues at coordinate 20,535,402 of NW_026526788.1, forward strand.
CCAGTTTGTTGGCCTACAACTTTTCATAGTATTCCCTGATAATTGCTTGTATCTCTGAGGGATTGGTTGTAATAATTCCATTTTCATTCATGATTTTATCTATTTGGGTCATCTCCCTTTTCTTTTTGAGAAGCCTGTCTAGAGGTTTATCAATTTTGTTTATTTTTTCAAAAAACCAATTCTGGGTTAGGTTGATCTGCTCTACAGTTTTTTTTTTAGATTCTATATTGTTTATTTCTGCTCTGATCTTTATTATTTCTCTTCTTCTGCTGGGTTTAAGCTGTCTTTGATGTTCTGCTTCTATTTCCTTTAGGTGTGCTGTTAGTTTTTGTATTTGGGATTTTTCTTGTTTCTGGAGATAGGCCTGGATTGCAATGTATTTTCCTCTAAGGACTGCCTTTGCTGCATCCCAAAGCATTTGGATTGTTGTATTTTCATTTTCATTTGTTTCCATATATTTGTTAATTTCTTCTCTAATTGCCTGGTTGACCCACTCATTCTTTAGTAGGGTGTTCTTTAACCTCCATGCTTTTGGAGGTTTTCCAGACTCTTTCTTATGCTTGATATCAAGCTTCATAGCATTGTGGTCTGAAAGTATGCATGGTATGATTTCAATTCTTGTATACTTATGAAGGGCTGTTTTGTGACCCAGTATGTGATCTATCTTGGAGAATGTTCCATGTGCACTCGAGAAGAAAGTATATTGTGTTGCTTTGGGATGCAGAGTTCTAAATATATCTGTCCAGTCCATGTGATCCAATGTATCATTCAGGGCCCTTGTTTCTTTATTGACCATGTGTCTATATGATCTATCCATTTCTGTAAGTGGGGTGTTAAAGTCCCTGCAATTACCACATTCTTATCGATAAGGTTGCTTATGTTTGTGAGTAATTGTTTTACATATTTGGGGGCTCCCATATTCGGTGCATAGACATTTATAATTATTAGCTCTTCCTGATGGATAGACCCTGTAATTATTATATAATGCCCTTCTTCATCTCTTGTTACAGCCTTTAATTTAAAGTCTAGTTTGTCTGATATAAGTATGGCTACTCCAGCTTTCTTTTGACTTCCAGTGGCATGATAAATAGTTCTCCATCCCCTCATTCTCAATCTGAAGGTGTCCTCAGGTCTAAAATGAGTCTCTTGTAGACAGCAAATAGATGAGTCTTGTTTTTTTATCCATTCTGATACCCTATGTCTTTTGGTGGCCCATTTAGTCCATTTACATTCAGTGTTATTATAGAAAGATATGGGTTTAGAGTCATTGTGATGTCTGTATGTTTTATGTTTGTAGCGGTGTCTCTGGTACTTTGTCTCAAGGATCCCCCTTAGGATCTCTTGTAGGGCTGGTTTAGTGGTGACGAATTCCTTCAGTTTTTGTTTGTTTGGGAAGACCTTTATCTCTCCTTCTATTCTAAACGACAGACTTGCTGGATAAAGGATTCTCGGCTGCATATTTTTCCTGTTCATCACATTGAAGATCTCCTGCCCTTCCTTTCTGGCCTGCCAAATTTCAGAAGAGAGATCGGTCACGAGTTTTAATAGGTCTCCCTTTATATGTTAGAGCTTGTTTATCCCTCGCTGCTTTCAGAATTTTCTCTTTATCCTTGTATTTTGCCAGTTTCACTATGATATGTCGTGTAGAAGATCGATTCAAGTTACGTCTGAAGGGAGTTCTCTGTGCCTGTTGGATGTCAATGCCTTTTTCCTTCCCCAGATCAGGGAAGTTCTCAGCTATGATTTCTTCAAGTACACCTTCAGCACCTTTCTCTCTCTCTCTTCCTCCTCTGGAATACTAATTATGTGTAGATTATTTCTCTTTAGTGCATCACTTAGTTCTCTAATTTTCCCCTCATAATCCTGGATTTTTTTATCTCTTTTCCTCAGCTTCCTCTTTTTCCATAATTTTATCTTCTAGTTCACCTATTCTCTCCTCTGCCTCTTCAATCCGAGCCGTGGTTGTTTCCATTTTATTTTGCAACTCGTTTATCGCATTTTTTAGCTCCTCCTGACTATTCCTTAGTCCCTTGATCTCTGTAGCAAGAGATTCTCTGCTGTCCTCTATACTGTTTTCAAGCCCAGCGATTAATTTTATGACTATTATTCTAAATTCACTTTGTTTATATTGTTTAAATCCTTTTTGATCAGTTCGTTAGCTGTTGTTATTTCCTGGAGATTCTTTTGAGGGGTATTCTTCTCTTTGGTCATTTTGGATAGTCCCTGGAGTGCTGTGGAACTGCAGGGCACTTCCCCTATTCTGTCTTGAATAACTCGCATTGGTGGGTGCGGCCACAGTCAGACCTGATGTCTGACCCAGCCCTCTGCTGGGGCCACAGTCAGACTGGTGTGTGCCTTCTCTTTCCCTCTCCTAGGGGTGGGATTCATTGTGGGGTGGCGTGGCCCGTCTGGGGTACTTGCACACTGCCAGGCTTGTGGTGCTGGGGATCTGGCGTATTAGCTGGGGTGGATAGGCAAGGTGCAAGGGGCCTGAGGGGCAGGCTCAGCTGGCTTCTCCTTAGGTGATCCGATTCGGGAGGGGACCTGAGGCAGTGGGAGGGAGTCAGACCTGCCACCGGAGCTGTGGCTCTGCAGAAGCACAGCATTGGGTGTTTGCGTGGTGCAAGCAAGTTCCCTGGCAGGAACTGGTTCCCTTTGGGATTTTGGATGGGGAATGGGCGAGGGAGATGGTGCTGGCGAGCGCCTTTGTTCCCTGCCAAACTGAGCTCTGTCATCCCAGGGCTCAGCAACTCTCCCTCCCGTTGTCCTCCAGCTTTCCTGCTCTCTGAGCAGAGCTGTTAACGTACAACCTTCCAGATGTTAAGTCCCGTTTGCTGGCTGTCCGAACACAGTCCGTCTGGCCCCTCTGATTTTGCAAGCCAGACTCGGGGTCTCTTCTTGGCCAGCAGGCTGCCCCTCCGCCCCGGACTCCTTCCCACCAGTCTTTGTAGGGCGCACTGCCTTGCTGCCCTTCCTACCCTCTTCTGTGGGCCTCTCGTCTGCGCTTGGCTCCGAAGACTCTGTTCTGCTAGTCTTCCGGGGGTTTTCTGGGTTATTTAGACAGGTGTAGGTGGAATTTAAGTGATCAGCAGGACGCGGTGAGCTCAGCGTCCTCCTACGCCGCCATCTTCGACACTCTCTCAAGGTAGTCATTTTTAATTGAAAAAGGATATAATCACCAATGAAGATATAACTATTATATACAGTTGACTCTTGACCAATGCAGGGGTTAGGGGCATAGACCTCCTCTGCAGTCAAAAATCCACATTGTAACTTCTGAGTCCCCCAAAAGTTAACAAATAAATACCTACTATTGACCGGAAGCGTTACCAATAACATAAACAGTTGATTAACACATATTTTCTATTTTATATGTATTAAATAATATATTCTTACAGTAAAGTATGCTAGCAGAAAATGTTAAGAAATTCATAAGTTAGGGAAAATACATTTAAATTATTGTACTGTATGTTTATGTTTTCTGTTTATAAGACGAATTGTCTGTCAGTACCTACATCAATATTGTCTTATATGATACAAAACACTGTAGATGTTATACGTATTACTAACACTAGACATCAAACATGAAAGGACAATGTGAAAAAGAAATTCATATTTATTTACAGGTATAACAATTCATGCATTGGTAATGAACATGCAGTAATATGATTACTTTTATGTTTGCCTAGTATGATCAATACAATTGCCTCATGGCAGCTTAGCCTATACAATGATGAATGAATTGTTATAAAATTTTTATGGCATACAGTATTATAGTTATATTCATAATACAATATTGGGAACACTGTTACATTAAAAAAACTTATCTGTGACTGTAGGCTAATGCTCATTTTCTCCTATCATAAGAGACAGGGGCATGTTGTATGGTAATGTAATTCTTTAAAAGCAAAGATATAAAATAGTAAGAAAGACAACACATTACTAATTTCATATTAAATATCACTCACCTTATGCCCATGTAAGGATAGGCTATCCACTTCCAGACAAGTCTTGCACACAATCTTCTACATGATGAATACTTAGTGATGAAGATGATACAGAACATCTCATACAATTCTTGCAATAAAGTTATTAGATTTTAGCATAAGAACGCTTATAAACAAACACAACAGATGAATTTATCAACTGTCCAGTGGGATGATTATTCACTATTCATTAAGTAGAAGGGAATCACCATAAAGGTCTTCATTTTTGTCTTCATGCTGAGTAGGCTGAGGAAGAGGAGGAAGAGAAGGGATTGGTCTTGCTGTCTTAGGAGTGGCAGAGGTTTAGGAGGTGGAAAGGGAAGCAGGAGAGGGAGGCACATCTGATGTAATTTCATGGAGATATATCGTAATTTCTATCTGACTTTTTGCTTTTCCATGTTTCTAAAAATGTTTCTATATGTTGCCAATCCTTCTTTCACCAATTGCTTTAGTTTCAGTGCCCATATCATAGAAAGGTCCATTGTCATAAAAGAAGGAAAAGAAGTCCTGAATACTCAGAGCCCTTCTGTCAGATTGTCTGATTTCATTTTGTTTTCTGGTACTGATTTTTCTACATCTTTTCCTCATTGCTGGCACTGGTCCATAAGTTCTCATCTCTATCAAGTTGTCTTCTGTAATTTCCTCTGGTATGGTGTTTATTAGCTGTTGAATTTCTCCAAGATCTGTGTCTTCACTCCCCAACTTTTTTGCCATATCCAAAATCTCTTTCATGATTTCATGAAACACAGTTTTCTGCAGCAGATATTTATTGTTTGGGGTTTGATGGCTTTCACAGCTTTTTCTACTAACAATGATAGTAATTTCAATTGTGTAATCCTTCCAGACTTGCATGATTTTCTTTCTATCAGTGCTTTCTTCCATAGTGTTGATAATCTTTTCCATACAGTACTGTGTGTAATTAGCCTTTTAAATGTCCTCATGACACCCTTATCTAGAGGCTAAATTAGAGGCATTGTGTTTGGATGTGAGTAGACTACTTTGATGCCTTTGGTATTGAATTCATAGGGTTCAGGGTGGCCAGCAGCATTGTCCAATATCAAAAGAACCTTGAAAAGTAGTCCCTTACTGGCATGGTACTTCCTGAATTTAGGGACAAGGCATCAATAGAACCAATCCAAAGAAAGGGCTCTCATTGTTTAGGCCATCTTGTGCAACCAAAAGACTGACAGCTGGTATTTATCTTTTCCTTTAAGGCTTGGCAGTTAGCAGCTTTATAGATCAGGCAGTCCTGATCGTAAGCCCAACTGCATTTGTTAACTAATTTCCTCCTGCTCACTTCTCTCCCTTGCTAATAATGTCCTATGTGGCATTTCTCCCCCCACCTCTGCAGAATAGGGCACTTTCATCTGCATTAAATACTTGTTCAGGCATATATCTTTTCACCTCAATGATTTTTGTAATGGTATCTGGGAACTCATCTACTGCCACATGGTTAGCAGAAGCTGCCTCTCCTGTTAACCTTGACATTTTTTAAGCTAAACCTCTTTCTAAAATTATCAAACCATCCTTGGCTGGCATTAAGTGCTCTAGCTTTAGATCTGTCACCTTCCTTTTGCTTTAAGTTGTCATATAGCTTTTTATGGAATCATATTAGATTCTATAGATATGCCTTTCTTATAGCCATCCTGCACCCACATAAAAGCTTCATTTTCAATGAGATAAAAATATATTTCACAAAATGTATAAGGTTTTCATGCCTGCTAGTACAGCTGCAGTGAAACCCTCACGATTTTCATTTTGTTTTTCTTTTTTTCTTTTTCTTTTTCTTTTTTTTTACAGTGGTTCTTACATGGGATTCATTTATCTTAGAATGGTGGGCAACCACAGCTGAAGATCACAATCTTCAGTACATATCAAGCAATTCAACTTTTTCTTGTATGTCATGAAATTTGTCTGTTTCTTGGGAGCACTGCCAACATCACTAATGGCACTTCATATGGGTCTCAGGGTGTTATTCAAGGTTTACAGTACTGCAGTAAACACAAAAATTACATGAGAACTGCAAGAGATCACTTTTTATTGCAATATGCAGTTTAGTGGAGGGACAAACTGCTCATGTGGAGATGATTAGCATCATACCGTGTTTTAAGCATATACTTGCAACACTTAAGCTCACCACAATAGCAATAGGAGGTGGCTATGAAATTACAGTAGTTCAGTATGTACTACAGTTAATTTTATGGAGTTATGATTTAATACTGCATCTTTGTTTGTTTACATTTCTCTTGACTGCAAATAGTGCCATATACAATCTGCAAGTGTATGTGTAAGTTTTGATATTTAAAATAAGTATATTTATATTTTTATACAATGTAATACACATATATGCTGTAGCATCAAGATATAGAAAGCAAAATGTTTTAGACACTGAAAGGGAAATAAGCTGAAACACTTGAAGTAGACCAAAAAGTAAGAATGAGACGATCTGAATATTTTTCCTTTTATGGATTGTGCTTTTGGCTGAAGTCCAAGATCTCTTCACTTAAGCTAGATCCCAAAGACTTTCTTTTTTTTTTTCCTAAGAGTTTTATGGTTTTTATGTTCTGCATTATTTTTTTAAATCAATTTTGAGCTAATTTTTGTATATGGTGTGAGATTTAGGTCAAGGCTCTTTTTTTTTTTTTTACTTTTTTTTTTTTAAATTTTTTAACGTTTATTTATTTTTGAGACAGAGAGAGACAGAGCATGAATGGGGGAGGGTCAGAGAGAGGGAGACACAGAATCTGAAACAGGCTCCAGGCTCTGAGCTGTCAGCACAGAGCCCGACGCGGGGCTCGAACTCACGGACCGTGAGATCATGACCTGAGCCGAAGTTGGCCGCTTAACCAACTGAGCCACCCAGGCGCCCCATTTTTTTACTTTTTTAAGATAAAATAAAGTTTTAACTTTTGCCCATAGAAACACATGGATATTTTAAATAGCAATAAATGGAATTGATAAGGGTGTAAAAAAGGACACATAGAGTAGTTGGGAATATACATTGATGAAAACAAATGTGATTCAATATTTGCGTATCTTGGGATTTATCCAGAGATAAATAATCATAGATATATACAAAAATACATATAGAATAGAGTTGACTGAAGTGATATTTCAGGAAAACACTGGAAACAATCTACATGTCTAGTATCAAGATGACTGATTAGTAGAATAAAATACACCAAGTTTAGAATTATGTGTAGTCATGTGAAAATGTTCACAATCTATTAGATGAAAAACAGGTTACAAAACATTAAGCACAACATGTTAATAGTATAGAGATTGCAAGTGATTTTTATTTTCTTCTTTGTGTTTTTTCCTAAATATTAAGTAAAGCATAGAACAGTTTAATGTTTTGTTGTGGTTACTATTTATTACTGTCTTAATTAGTTTTTCTTTAATGACTTTAAAAGTATTGCAGAATTTTAAAGTTGTTTTTATGAAGAGGAAAAGTATATAACAGACTATATCTCTGAGTTTGTAATGAAAGTTATTAAAATATATATTAATTTAAACATATACACATAAAACTTTATAAAATAAATATGCTGATATGTACTATAGTAAAAGATTTTTTTATCACTAAATTTTAGGAAAGAAAAAAGATACGAGAAAATTGCCTCATGGTTGCTATTTTTAAGGGAAGTAAGCTAATACCGCAATTTCTTTCTTAGAAAGATAGCTCAGGGCTTATTATTAAAACTAACTACTTTATTACTTAAAAATTTTTTTTAACGTTTGTTTATTTTTGAGACAGAGACAGAGTACAAGCAGGGGGAGGGGCAGAGAGAGAGGGAGACACACAGAATCTGAAATAGGCTCCAGGCTTAGAGCTGTCAGCACAGAGCCTGACACAGGGCTTGAACTCATGGACTGCAAGATCATAACCTGAGACCTCAGCTCAACCAACTGAGCCACCCAGGCAACCAACTACTTTATTACTTAAAAAAAAACATTTTCTTACTTTATTCAAGCTGAGTCATTTATTCCCTTTTACCTACTGTAACTAAGATTTTAGATTAGCTTCTATTGTACCACTCTATTATGAAGAAGAAAAGTCACTCGTTATTTTCATAGCAAAACTGGTGGGGCAAAGGGGCAATGGTACAAGAAATATGCTAAAAATATAGATGCCCTCAATAAAGAGAAAGATGGTCTATTCCAGTTGTTACAAGAGTACATCTAAGTTATTAAGCAGGTATACTTTTCATCTTTATTCAAGATAAAGCTACTTTATCAAATTGAGTCATACACTTCATAAGGTAATCCTGATTACCAAATAAGTTTTTTCTCTACTGTATCTTTCAAAAAGATAAATACAAAGAAAACATCTCAGATTCTAAGGTGGTTAATGAAGGACTTTGATAGCTAAGTAATTTAAATCTCTGTATAAGGCTATTAAAAGAAAAAATATATCATTGTATGTGTGTATTGTATATTCACACAGATGAATGCATACACATATGTTATAAATGAGACAAATAGATTATGTTTCATGATTTCTGTTTTGTAACATGGCCCTAAAATTAAGGAATAAGAATTGTAATGAATAATGTTTGTTTAGAACAGCTTTTCTAATTCTTAAGAGGAAAGGAGGAAAAAAGCAAATTTCAAGGATTTCCATTTCTTATAGATTGGATAATAGATAGAATATATTGACAGTATTTTACTGATATATAGAAGTTCATAATGTTGTAACAACGCAGTTTATTCATAGATTGAAGTATGTGCTACTACAGGTAGATGTGAAGTAGGCTTATTATTCTTTTGTACACTTAAAATGTTTTAGTGAGTCAAGATCTTTTCAAGGTCCATTTAATACAGAGCCTGTGTGTACTTCTCAGCCATCTTCTTAAAAATGTAGAATTATGCTGGACACTCATGGATATTTAAAAATTGCCTTCTTGGTATGTTTGAAGGGCACATTTGAACTAATTATGTGAGCCTGGCAATAAATTATAGTAAATGTCTTCAGTATTAAACATATTGAACTCCATCTAAATGAATCATAAGTTTTTTTTCTCTTAGATAATTTCTCAACTTTCTTGACACATCTCTAGTCTCCTTTTTTAGCATTCTCACTATTTTTTTCATATACCATGTGCTGAATTAACTAAAATGAAGACGAATTTTTCTTAATGCTTTTTCCACTGCCTCCATTTAGAATGCTATGTCCTCAACTTTTCACTACTGTCTTCACTTGTTGAAATTCTGCAACAATAGTGGAATTTTAAATGGAAAAATTTTGTATCTTAGTGTTTATATGTTGAAATTGCATTTTAATTAAATTGGATCAAATGTAAAATAGCTTTCTTTTCCTCTGTATGATCTTAAATAACACTTTTTCCACTCAGTTGTTATGAAATTATACAGAATCATAATGTGAGTTCTACAGAAACTTCTACCATTAGTGTCCAGAAAGTTTTTCAGTAGTGTTACTTATATTTTAAAGATAATTTGCAATCAGAATAATAGGTAAAAACTTTGAGCTTTTCTAAATAGAACAAAAATTACTGATGTTTGAGTATTTATTGCCTTCCTTTTCCCAAGTCCATTAAAAGGATTCTACTTAGTTTCTTTCCTTCCCTTGACTTCTAAAAGGCTTCATTTAAGTCCCAAGCAATTTGGGGATTCTGTTAGTCCAGATGGGAAGGAAAGAAAAGGGTGAGAGAGTAATTTCTGTGGCAGTTTTATAGAGAGGGAATCTGGGGAAACTGGGGTGTGAGGGGAAGGTACATAGAAGAAAGAGGGATATATGTGTGTGTGTGTGTGTGTGTGTGTGTGTGTGTGTGTAAAGCTTAGTTCTTTATTTTGAGAGAGAGTGCATACACATAAGTGGGGGAGGGGCAGAGAGAGAGGGAGAGAGAGAATCCCAGGCAGGCTCCGTGCTGTCACTCTGGAGCCCAATGCAGGGCTTGATCCCATGAACCGCGAGATCATATTCTGAGCCGAACCCAAGAGTTGGATGCTTAACCAAATAAGCTACTCAGGTGCCCCAGAAAGAAGGATTTTTAAAAGTATTGTTCAAGAAATGACAATAAAGAACATAAGTCATTATTTTTTTTTATTAGAGAGAGAACATGCAAGCAGAGGAGAGGGACAGAGAGAGAAGGAGAGAGAGAATCTTAAGCTGACTCCATGCTCAGTGTGGAGCCCAACACAAGGTTTGATCCCACAATCCTGGGATCATGACCTAAACCGAAATCACGAGTTGGATGCCCAACCAGCTGAGCCACGAGGCGCCCCAAGAATTTAAGTTATTTTGGGATTAGTTTTCAGTTGCCATCAGGTTCCCCTGATCACAACACAGCTTGATATGAGACAACATGGGTGAAAGATTTAATAAAACTGGGAAGTGTCAACAGTTGTATATTCACAATTGAGATGGGAATATGAGGGCAGGAGAATACAATCTAATCTGCAAGTGGAAGTTACTGCCTTCCACTTTTTTTCCACATTCATTTTTGTTATTTTTAATTTTTGTTCATCAAGAGATGTTATTTTATTTCATTAAAGAACAAGTTATGTAGCTGATTTGTGATCTACCACTTTTTATCATATGAATAACAATTACACTTATTTTTTCTCCTCTGGGGCATTGAATTTTATGTTGGCTTGGGGGAAAGGAACATAGGAAGGAGAAGTGGAGTAAAATTTGATCCAGTATGTCTTTCACTATGAAACAAACTTGGCAAATTCATAGTTTTTCTCTTTTTGACCTGTCCTCCATCATATTTTACTTTATACTGTTAGCTAAAGTTTCTTTTTTAGTTTGTCAGTTCCTCTTACTGGAAATGCAGGAAACTGTCTTTAAAGTAACCACATGTTGGATCAAGTTCTTCAAGATTTTAATGATATCAATCAACTTGGCAGTTGTTTTTTTCTCTTTTAGCCTTATTTATTGTCTTAATACTCAAAATTAAATTTATCAAGGCACAGCTGGTAAAAAGATTCCTAAAATATCCTTGACATAATAACTTGTAAGAGGATGGTCTTCAATATTATCTGTATATGTAGTATAACCATCACATCACATCCTGTTTCTATACATAAATTTCCAAAACTAAAGGAAAAAGGAAGAAAAATTTTTATAGACTATCACTGACACCTCATATATTTTTTAAAGAATATTTTTTTATTTGACTGGATTCTTTCATTAGCAACATTTTTGGCATCATCTAGTTTAAAACACCTGACATTACTTTAGAGCAGAATTAATTGGTCATGTAGGAAAAATGATCTCTTGGGGCTTTTCAGATGGAATCTACAATGTAAGACTCATCTTTCATAGATTAGACAGATGGATTATCAATGTTTTGTTTACATTCTATGAAAACAGAAATTGGAAAAGTAAATTGAAAATGTAGAGGTTCCACATTCAGTTTTTCTAATTCAGTTCTGCTTTTTTCATTGGTAAAATGATTTTGTAAATGACATTAGCTATCATTAGCACTCAAATTATTTCATGAACAAAATGAAATCTCAGATTTAGCAGTTAGTTGAGTTCAGAACTGTATATACAACTGATGGCTTTTTCTGGAAAAATACATTAGTTGGAAACTACCTGTGCCTTGTTTTCTTGCAGGGAACAAATCACAAGACAGTGGCATAGCAGAAATGGAAGAACTTCCAGTACCACATAATATCAAAATAAGCAACATTACATGTGACTCATTCAAGATTTCATGGGAAATGGATTCAAAGTCAAAGGACCGTATTACACACTATTTCATTGACCTCAATAAGAAAGAGAACAAGAACTCCAATAAATTTAAACACAAGGTAAAATCTTAACACACACTTATATTCATTTGCATCTTAAAAACGTTATAAATATGAGGACATTTTAAAAGGAATAATGTTCTATTAATTACTTATATGATGTGTTTGACATTGGGAGAATAAAAATTACATGTCAGTTTAAAATTCTACTCTAAGAGATTTTTTTAGGAAAATGAAATGTCAAATATACTATTAAAATACAGTTTTTCCCAGAAAAGGTAAAATCATGACTCTCATATAGACATAAAAATGAACATGTGTTAAAGATTTAACTCACTAATTAACTGCTGAGGTGTTTCAATGGATAATCCAAAGAATGGACACAGTTATGGATCAGAATACTGAAATAAATGTATAAGTAGAGGCAAAACTGGTTTGGGGTCAGGACGAAGTAAGGGCCAGAAGAGAGAATTGGACAAAATTCGTTTGCATGTATTTAGACAAGAATATCTACAAATTACAGTGTTATAAAATAGCTTCCACAGAATCAGAAGAAGATAGCCAGAAGAGTACACTATAAGCAATGCATAGTCTTCATTGAAGCACACATTTTTCCCTATAATAACTTCCAAAAGAGGAATTTTATGTAGCTTATAAACTTTAGGGTATTTGTAAAATACTTTAGGGCTGAAAATTGCTTTATTTATTCTATTTTATGGTTTGAAAATACAAATCAACCATTAAATGTCTTAGACATGTAACACCTTTCTGATATTTATTCTTATAACAGTCTACTTACCACATATCTATTCTGATACATGTCTCCCTACATAGACATCAGAGGTAGTATAGAGAGAAAAATATTTATCTGGTTTAAGTATTCTTATGTTTCAGTATTTTTACTGATGAAAACTGGTCTTTTTTTAAATATTGATACTAAGTTTTAACTCAGCAAATCTTTTGGAAGAGCTGTCTTATCTTGTCTGGAAATTATGCCTTTTACCAAATGCAGTTATATTCACTGATGATAAATGAGAATTATATGTACAGATAAGTGTGAGAGAACAAGATCAATAAGTCATTGTTCTAACCATGTTCCGAGTTTGATTATGCCTTATGGTTATGGATACTCTCTTTTCTGACATTTGCCTTCTTGAAGTAGTTTTGAAATATTTCCTTGAAGTATCTTTGAAATACTTAATGTGAAATGATGATTAGGTCAAGATTTGACCCACTTTTCTTTATTCCATACTTAGAAAAACATGTCTTTGGAAATGTAGTGAGTATTCAACTAGCAAGTTTAATTACCTTATTAATCATTGTTTGGAAATATCTAAACATTTTTATGACACATGAGCTCCATACTTGAATATAGCTGAAACAGATATCACCTCTTTTGTATATAAAATGGATTAATTTATCTTAAAATAGCTGTTTTTAAAATGTGCTCTCCCTTCACATATAAAATATTTAGTAATGGGCTACTCTGGTAAAACTGATTGGTAGTATAAATTAAACAAATATATTTTAAAATACAAAATCATTGAATTTTATTTCTGTCATGTTTGGAATTTTAGAGGTTTTTGTTTTGTTTTATCATTTAGTATTAGAATATTGTGTTTTAAGGTGCACATATAAGGAGTATACAGAGAAGAACAAGACTCAAGAAAACAGGAACCTAAGTACATTTATGTCATTAATTAGCTGTATGACCTTGGGTATGTCTCTTGATCAAGTTGGGCCTTATTTTTTACATCTGGAGAATAAGAGATTTGAATATAATTGTTAAATATCTTTAAAAATGAAAATTCTGTCATCAGCCAGGAATTTAATAAATTCTTCCAAATTGTTTATAATTGATTCAAGTTATACTGCTAAATTAACTGATTTCTTCCCTCCCTTTTTTCCTACCTTCCTTCATTCCCCTTTCCTATTTTTCTGTCTTTTTGTCTTAGGATGTTCCAACAAAATTGGTGGCAAAAGCTGTTCCCTTGCCAATGACTGTCCGTGGACACTGGTTTTTGAGCCCAAGAACTGAGTATACAGTCGCAGTGCAGACTGCCTCAAAACAGGTTGATGGTGATTATGTTGTGTCTGAATGGAGTGAAATTATAGAATTCTGCACAGCAGGTAAGAGAACAGAAAAATACAGAAAAATATTTAATAAATATACAGAAAAATATTTAATAGTTCCTAAAAAGCTAGTTACATATTTAAAATATTTTTAATTATAAGGTGATATGAACTGCATTGATTATGTTTGCATTGCCAGTAGCACTGTGTAACAGAACAAACTATGCTGTATTGGTTGGAGTGATCTGAGATGGCATTAAATCAGTTCTTTTCTGCATAGTTTGATTTTTCAAAATAAAAACTTTGCAAATAAAACTGGTGTAGTTTGAAAATATACTCAGCATATTTTAAGCTTTGTTTTGAGAGAGAGTTATTTTTTTTTTAATTTTATTTTCACAGATACTGAAACAAGGAAGCCAGGAACATCTTTCTGTAATTAGGGAAATGGATGCAGATCTTAATGACTGTACCTAGCAGAAATGTTACTCGATTTTTCACTTGAATGCTGAAAATTTGTATCTAAACTAGTGTCCTCTGTGTGTGTGTGTGTGTGTGTGTGTGTGTGTGTGTGCTTCATTAGAAAGTACCTCATAGCCATTTGGCCTTCAGATATCTGATGTGGAGAGCCCATCCCCTTTGATCTTGAACTATAATTTAATATTCCATTAGATGGAAATGTTACCATTCATCTCATTCATTTACTTGTTTATTCATTCATTTAAGAAACAAATATTTAGTGGACACTTAAATAGGTGTTGAAGTGGTACAAAAATATCTCTACCTGAATACATCTGTCATCCTCTCCTTGTTTCTTAGAATGGGGCTTTGTTTCCTCTTTGTACAGGTGATTGTTTCCTCTGAAAATTTGTAGAGAGAGGCTAAATGTTTTATCAACATAAAGGAGCTTGAAGAAAGAAGTCTTAAAAATTTGCCTCAACTATTGTAGGTTGCTTAGAAATTTTCCACAGTTGAGGCATCCTTCAGATAAATCAGCTTCCCCCCACCATAGCCTCACACATGCATTATTTTCCCCCTGTAGCCTCACTCAGTACATACTTAGCTACAGTACGTGCATACATACTCAGTACATACTCTCACTATCTTGTGTTTTTCTTAAACTCAGTGTAAAACGTTTCCTATGGGTATGTTAAATGGATAAAATTTTAATTCTGTGTGATTTTGATTTTATCTTCAACCTTTTTATTAGGAAGTTGCTAAGGATTATAACATCCTTGATTGCTAAGGATTTCAGTCTTTGAGAGCAAGGAAAATAATATCTCTCTGGTACCGTATTTCTTATCAAAGATACTAATTATAAGATCCACCATTTTATATATCACTAAGGAAAAATACTATCAATTAAACTATGAGACAGTGTTTTCATGTCACAGCTATTGTAAGACTCATGTCAGAGAAGCTAAATGTGAAGAAAATACATTTTCAGAGGCACCTGGCTGGTTCAGTTGGTTAAGCATCCAACTCTTGATTTCAGCTCAGGTCATGATCTTATGGCCATGATATTCAGCCTGCTTAAGATTCTCTCCCTCTTTCCCACTGCCCTTCCCTGCTTGCATGCATGCATGTGCACTCTCTCTCAAAATATAAAAATAAATAAACAAATAAAACTTAATACAAATGGCTCTCAAAAACTTAAGAAATACATTCTGGAATAGATGAAATATGCTATTAATTATAGTTAAGTTATCAGTAATGGAACAGTTGATTTTTATATTGTATTAATAGTGAGTAACATTAATAGTAAAGAATTCTCATTGACATAACTTTTATATATATTTGATGTGTTATATTGGAATTAATATATCCCCTCAGTTTTATTCCTGAATTAAAATTTCTCTTTGGAGTCTACCTCATGTTTACTCTTTTTACTGCATTTCTTTCCCCTTACTTTCATTGTCTCCTACCAGGGAAATTTAATCTAAGTGAGACCCATAAGTAAGAGACACAGTCTTTTTTGACATTGTTTTAATACATGTTATTTTCCATAGGACTGCAGTAAACAAAATTATAGTATTTGTCCAATAAAAAGAGCTATAATGTACCTGCTAAAATCCCCATTTGACATTAGGGAAAAGTGTGAAATGTTTCTTCTTTAGCTTAAGGAAGACTTTTGGCATTTCCAGTTCAGAAATACCTATCTGTCTATAGATGCATACACATTCACTCTATCATAATTCACCCTTTTATAATCTACTTAACATTATGAGTACATGTTTTATTTCTATGTGTATTAAGGAAAACCTATGTCTTCTTACTTTCATTTAGAGTGGTCTCCCTGTTGCTCTTTTACTTAACTACATCTCATAACTCTTCTAAGGAGGTTATGGGTGAATAATAAAATGCCAGCTTTTAAATGTGCCACGATAGTTTTCTACAAATTATTTTGCATTTTTAATTTCTATGAGTAAAATTTAAAGGGAACTTAAGCTGTTTAAAGCTCATTGTTTCAGTTTTATCAAAATAATTCAGAGACTTTTACCTAAACTTTATCAATAACCTTGACTCTGTAAATTTTGAGGAAGCTTTTTGTATAAATTGTCTTTTAATCTGGATAGCTAATCCATTCAGCATTTATTGAGTACATACTGTGTGCTAAGCACAGTGCAAAATATTGAAGTAAAACAAAATAGAATGCTACCAACTAATCTACTTCTAGTCTAGTCTATGTCAGAGATAAAACCTTGTGCTTACCTCATAATAAGTCACACTTGTTTATATATTTATGTATAAATTTAGACGGAGTTCTTTGAGAGGAAGAATATTCCTTTTGATCTTGTAACCTGATCATTTAATTTGCATGGTGCCTTCTACGTCATATGTTCTAATCTAAAATGTTTGTCAGCCAGTAAAGCAGTCAGTAAACAAACTGTGCTGCCATGAACAGTTCAACTAGGTTGCTTTCATTTGGAAAGTCTTATAATCGTTATAGACAAAATTTTTGCTTAGATTCTGGTAGAGGAGTTTGATAACAGTCCCCAATTTTCAAAACAAAAAGTTGATGAAAAGATCAAATTACTTGGAGAGAAGCTTTAGATTTTCAAGAGTCCTGTGTACCTGCAAACCACCAACTAGAAGCCAGAAGACTAGTCTAAATTACTAGATATATGAACATTTGGTGAATCAAACTGTGATAAGCCTCAATTTCTGCAGTCAATAAATGGTCATATATAATCTACCTTGCTAACCTCATAGATTTAAAGAGTAAATTAAATGAACATTATTATTGCTACTCCTTTAAATTTATTTGCTACTTATTGCAGGTGAGAAACTTCTTATATTGGACTTTTCAGTTGATTAAAGAAAATTTAGTACCTAGTATGGTGCCAATTGACATTACTTGGGTTGTGCAGAGTCTGCATTCCTTACTTAATGTTTTTGCTTCAGGATCTTTAATTTCAGAGAGTTAAACAAATGCATGGGTATCCAGAAAACAAAATAAAACAAATACATTTTTGTAGAAAGAAAAATGTCCCACAGAAAGACAATGAATGTTTTTTTTTCAGTGCAATTTCCTATTTAAGATAAATCTCCTAAAGTTGATTTTAATAATCTCCAATTTATTAAACATGTAGTTGACACCTTTGGTAATATATTTTTAGTAAGAGAATTTTTTGTTGTTATTTTCAGACTATTCAAAAGTTCATCTAACACAGCTGTTGGAGAAGGCTGAAGTGATTGCAGGACGGATGCTTAAATTTTCTGTTTTTTATCGTAACCAACACAAAGAATATTTTGACTATATTCGGTAAGAATAGAAATATATATATATATATATATATATATATATACACACACACACACATATATATATACATATATAGTGATTTTCTTGACTAAGTGCCATTCCAAGTTCTAGGCTCAGGTTTCCCTTGAGTCTAGTTCTGTGAAATACTAATTTTAGTTTCCTTTCAAAATGATTAATTATACTCTTTTATTTTCCAGAATAATTGAGTAGAAAAGTTCAGATTGTGGGATTTTTTTCACTGTACTTACATTCATTTCTGTAATCATTTGTAATATCAATTCTTGTCAATTTAAGTAGAAGGTCTTAAAGCTCAAGGGCTTAGACTGTTGACCTTTCATGTACAAACTCCTCTAAATATATATCAACTCACCTAAATATTCTCTTCTTGTAGATAGCTTTAGGATATTGGAAATGAAGGGCTGAAAGGTAACATTCATTAAATATGGTGAATCTCGCGGGATTTTCAGGCTTCTAAGTGGAGATCTCTCAGCCATTATCTTGAATTAATTATTCATGAGGACAGTCTGCTGTGTTTACTTTTGAAGTCTGGTGTTCAAGTAGTATTTTGAAGATAGCCTATATTTACCTTGGGAAGCGGTTTCTGGAAATTCAAAAGAAATCCATACTAGAGGGAGTTTTAATACTTAACAATCCTTTTGTATTTGTAGAAGAAATTTTCAGGACACTAAATAGAGAGATGTAGGTTTTAAAATAAGACTAAGACTTTTAAAATGATAAATGCTATGTAGGTTCTAAACCTTTTACATAATAATCTCTATAATGTATCATTTTAAAAGCCTTGGTCTCACTTTAAACTTTAAGTTGTTAGGGATTGTATATGAAAAAAAGTTAGGAAGTTTTGTTGTTATTTATTAGCTCATACTTTTATAGTTTTCTTAAATCAAAATCATGATTTTAGATTTAAATCTGCTCCAAGCTGTGGAAAAATTCAAAGGGAATCAGAGAGAGAGGTAAATTTAGGCATCTGATTTCATCAAATGAAATACTTTGGAGTAACATGGTTTTTTTGATGCTGAAAACCATTCCTGCCTAATACTTGAATATCTTATAAACACAGAGTTTAGTTCATAATTCTTTTAGCTGGTAAATTATTTACCCTTGAGTGTATATAATTCATGGTGGATGCCATTTACCTAATTTAGAGAGTACAAACACAAATATAACACAAATTATTGTACCTGTCAATTGTGAATGGGAATGACCATATGTATTCAACAAGAAAGGTTTTCTTTAAGCATAAAATCTGAAAACAAAAATGATCTACTATTGCTATTTTCTCTAATAAGAAATACATCAATATAATATATCTTTGGTACTGTTTAAATTCTTAGAATATTGCCAATGTCTATTGTAGGTGGCCACTGGAGGTCAGTATTTCCTTGATTTTCTCTGCCCTTTGGGTGAAAACTAGCCTGTTTTCAGGTCCTTAGATACTAAAATTTACACCACCTGTTTGCAAAAATTCTTCCAAAAAGGAAAAAAAAAATGATAAAGACAACCTGGAAAAAGTCATTGTATATGTTGTATAATTGATTCCAACCTACTGGTACAAAAGATTTATTTACTAACAAGGAATTTTCCCTTTTTGGAGTTTCCATGACAGTTTTAAAATCCATGTAAATTATATCCTGATGCAGTATATATAAATAAATATACTTCCCAAGGCATTGGGTACAGTTGTTCAACATTGCTTTCTTAAAACACTTTATTGAAAAAATAGTAGACATTAGCTTCAATGAACCTTGATTTTCTTTTTAGGTAATGAACTCTAATCAGGACCCATTTCCTTTATCACAAATCATTTAAAATGTCATCTTGTTAATCACAGTGCTTGAATAGAAATGAACCATTTACTTATCTGACTAAATGATTTCCAAGTCATTATAAATGATGAAAAAGCATTAAGTAAATTCTGACTCATGGATTGAGCTCATTTTGATCTCTTTCTCTAGAAGTAAATTCCTAAGTGAATCTTGCTTTCCCTTACCTCAGATCAAAATACCACTTTCTCTCTTACTCTTTCAAGTTCATTAGGTAGCCTCATATGTAGATAGATGTAGGGATTCCCAGTGCTTTTAGGTGCTAGATTTTATATGCCCAAAATTGATGCCTGTCACTAATACATTTCTCCTAGTCCAAGTTCTTAACTCTATATTTCTGATGCTATTTTTTTCATTAATTGAGTTTATAGATTCATGTTGGACACATACCATATTGATATTTAGTTTCTGTTAGTGAGAATGTAACAAGGGTAAGAATTTTGCGCCAGGACAAAATGGAGTGGACACCCTTCTCCCTATTTTTCCTGCTAAGTATGACTAAAAACTCTGGACTTTGTATGTAAAAGAAACATAAGAATCTGAAAGGTGGAAGAAGACTGAAAAGTGGAGAGAAGATAAACCAGTTAGGGACCAAGGGACTCAAGGGACAACACAGTGATGAGTTCCCTTAGTTTTCTTTTTAGCTCTTATATTCCAGACCGAGTGCTAAAGAAGCCAGAAACCCCAAAATGCTGATGGGCATAAACCAAAAAACAAAACAAAAAAAAATAAAAACAAAAACTATCAAACAAAATTCAGAAAGTCTCCTTTATTAACCCAAATGACTAGGAAAGAAATAGATTTGAATACACAAAGCTTTTAGACAGTAATTGCCCTACTTCAGTCAAACACCATGGGGGATAACTGTTTTTCCATTCTCACCAGCCAAAGCCAAGTAGTGATACTTCCACCTTCTCCCACCTGTAAGGAAACACCCTCCCTCCTCTTCCATCCCCTACTGGAGTGATGTCAGAGAAAGTTGAATGGGAAACTGGGACTTATACCCCCCCCCCCCCGCCCCGACCAGTGGCAATGTGGTACCTCTCACCCTCCCTACTAGGGTGGTATCACAGAAGTCCTACCAGAAACCAGGACTTTTCACTGCAGCCCAGGAATAAGGTTTGCCTCTGCATATCAGTGAAGGCCATGTACAGAGCAGTACTGAGACAACTTCTCCCTCTCCCAGGTAGATTGTATTAGCAGAAGCCTCGTGAAAGCCTCTACTCTTAGTCTGCCCAGTAGTCATCTCCTTCTGTGTATCATTGAGGTTGACTGGGAATCCTAGACGTTTCTCTCCTAACAGCAATGAAGTGACACTCGTCCACTTCTTCTTCTGATACATAGCCAAAAGAGGCCTGCTGAAATAACTAGATTTAAATAAGACCCAGCGTTATAACCTAATCCTCCCGAAGTCCAAGATAAAATTGAAATCCACTGATGGTCCCAAGAATCAGGAAAATCTTAACTTGAATGAGAAAAGCTGATCAACAGACATCAATGACAAGATAACACAGATTTTAGCATTATCTGACAAGGATTTTCAAAAAGCCAACATAAAAAATTTTCAATAAGGAATGGCAAATGTACTTAAAACAAATAGAAACAACAAAGAACTAGAAGATATAAAGAACTAAATGGATATTGTAGAACTGAAAAAAAAAAACCTGTAAGTAAAAACTTAGTGGATAGACTCCATAACAAAATGAAGAGGACAAAGGAAAGAATCCATAAGCTTGAAGATAGAACAATAGAAATTATCCAAACTGAATTAAGAGAAAATTGATTGAAAAAAAAAAAAAGAGCATAGCTTCACAGACATGTAGGACTATAGTATCTAATATCTAATACTGATGTCATTAGAGTCGAAAAGAAAGAAGGAAGAGGGTGGAGCTAAGAAAATACGCAGAGAAAAAAATAGTCGATATGTTTCCAAATTTGGCAAAGGACAGAAACCTAAAGATTAAAAAAGCTAAGTAAATCCCAAATAGGATAAACCAAAATAAATCTGTTCCAAGACACTTTATAAACTCTTGAAAATTGAAGATAAAACAAATCCTCTAAGTTGACCAGAGACAAAAAAGATACCTCATCTATAGAGGAAAAACAATTTGAATAACATCATCATTGGAAACCATGTAGACCAGAAAGAAGTGACACAATATCTCTAAGTTCTGAAAGAGGACTGTCAACCCAGAACCCTATATTTAGTGAAAATACCATTCAAGAATAAAGGGGAATCAAGACATTCTCAGATGAAGGAAAATTAAGGGGAATTTCTCACCAGCATATCTACCCTTAAAAGAATGACTAAAAGAAGTTTAGTATTTTATTTTGTTTTTAGTTTTATTTTATTTTATTAATTTATATATTTATTTTATTTTATTTTTTATTTTATTTTTTTATTCATCATGATAAGTATACTCTTTAATCCCATCCCCTGTATCTCCCATCCTCCCACCGACCTGGCCTCTGGTAACCATCAGTTGTTCTCTATAGTTACGAGTCTGTTTCTTGGTTTGTCTCTCTCTTTTGTACTTTGCTCGTTTGTTTTGTTTCTTAACTATCACATGTATGAAATCATATGTTATTTGTCTTTCTCTGATTGACTTATATCATTTAGCTTTATATTTATACTCTCTAGTTTTACTCATGTTGCACATAGAAAGATTTCATCCTTTTTTTGCTAAGTAATATTTCATTGCATACACCATCTTTTTGATCCATTCATCAGTCAACAGACACTTGAAGCTGCTTCCATACTTGGCTATTATAAATAATGCTGCAGTAAACATAGGGGTGCTTGTATCCCTTTGAATTAGGATTTTTGTATTTGGGTAAATACCCAGTAGTGAAATTCTGGAATCATAAGGTAGTTCTATTTTTAACTTTTTGAGGAATCTCCATACTGTTTTCTACATTGGCTATACTAATTTGCATTCCCACCAATAGTGTAAGAGGGTTCCTTTTTCTCCATATCCTTGCCGACATTTGTTTCTTATGTTATTGATTTTAGCCATTCTGACAGGTGTGAAGTAATATCTTATTGTAGTTTTGAGTTGCATTTTCCTGATGATGAGTGATGTTGAACGTGTTTTCATGTGTCTGTTGACCAACTGGATGCCTTCTTTAGAGAAATGTCTGTTCTTTTGCCTATTTTTAACTGGATTGTTTGGGTTTTTGGTGTTGAGTTATATAAGTTCTTTATATATTTGGATACTAACCCTTTATTGGATATGTCACTTGCAAATATCTTCTCCAATTCCATAGGTTGTCTTTTCATTTTGTTGATTGTTTCCTTCACTGTTCAGAAGCTTTTTATTTTTATGTAGTCCCAATAGTTTATTTTTGCTTTTATTTCCTCTGCCTCAGGAGACATATCTAGAAAAATGTTTCTATGGCCAATGTCAGAGAAATTACTGCCTGTGCTCTCTTTTAGAATTTTCATGATTTGTGGTCTCACAGTTAGGTCTTTATTTTGAGTTTATTTTTGTGTATAGTGTAATAAAGTGGTCCAGTTTTATTGTTTTGCATGTAGTTTCCCAGCACCATTTGTTGTAGAGACTTTTCCCCATTGGATAGTGTTCCCTCTTTTGTCAAAGATAAGATTAATCTATGTACTTGTGGGTTTACTTCTGGGGTTTCTATTCTGTTCCATTGATCTATGCATCTCTTTTTGTTCCAGTACCAAAATGTTTTCATTATTACTACTTTCTAATACAACTTTAAATCTGGAATTATGATAGCTCCAGCTTTGTTTTCCAAGACTCCTTTGGCTATTTGAGGTCTTTTGTAGTTCTATACAAATTTTAGAATTGTTTGTTCTAGTTTTACAAAAAGTGCTGTTGGTATTTTGATAGGGATTGCATTAAATTTGTAGATTGCTTTGGGTAGTATAGACATTTCAACAATTGTTCTTCTAACCCATAAGCATGGAATGTCTTTCCATTTCTTTGTGTCATCTTGAATTTTTTTCATCATTGTTTTATAGTTTTTAAAGTACAAGTCTTTCACATCTTTGGCTAAGTTTATTCCTAGATATTTTATTGCTTTTGGTGAAATTGTATATGGGATTGTTTTCTTAATTTCTCCTTCTTCTGTTTCATTATTAGTGTGTAGAAATGCAATGGATTTCTGTACATTGATTTTGTATCCTGTGACTTTACTGAATTCATGTATCAGTTCTAGTAGGTTTTTGGTGGAGTTTTTAGGATTTTTTTTGTTTATTTATTTATTTTTTGAGAGAGAGAGAGAGAGAGCACACAGGAAGAGCAGAGAGAGAGGGCGAGAGAGAGAAAATCCCAAGTAGGCTCTACACTGTCAGTGCACTGCCAGTGCAGACACTGACAGTGCAGAGCCTGATGTGGGGCTCAAACCCATGAACCGTGAGATCATGACCTGAGCCGAAACCAGGAGTTGGACACTTAACCGACTGATCCATCCAGGTGCCTCATTTAGGGTTTCCATATATAGTATCATGTAATCTGCATATAGTAAGAGTTTACTTCTTCCTTACCAATTTGGATATTATGTTGTTTGATTGCTGTAGCTAAGACTGACTTCCAGTTCTATGTTGAATAAAAGTGGTGAGAATGGACATCCTTGTCTTATTCCGGACCTTAGGGGGAAAACTTGGGTTTGATATTCTCTGTGGGTTTTTTATATAAATGTGGGCTTTTCATTTATTATGTGGCAGTGTGTTCTCTCTAAACCCACTTTGTTGAGGGTTTTTATCATTAAAGGATGTTGTTATTGTCAAATGCTTTTTCTGCATCTATTGAAATGATCAGATGGTTCTTATCTTTTCTCTTATTGATGTGACATATCATGTTGATTTTTGCATGAATATTAAACCCTTGTATCCTGGGAATAAATCCAACCTGACTGTGGCATGAACTTTTTAAAATCTATTGTTGGATTTGATTTGCTGATATTTTGTTGAGGATTTTTGTCTCTATATTCCATAGAGATGTTGCCCTGTAGTTTTCTTTTTTTGTGATGTCTTTATCTGATTTTGGTATCAGGGTGATACTAGCCTTGTAGAATGAATTTGCAAGTTTTCCTTCCTCTTGTATTTTTTGGAGTAGTTTGAGAAGAATGGGTATTAACTCTTCTTCAAATGTTTGGTAGAACTTGTCTCTGAAGTTGTCTGGTCCTGGACATTTGTTTTTTGAAAGTTTTTTTGATTATCATTTTGACTTCATTGTTGGTAATAGGTCTGTTCAAATTTTCTATTTCTTCTTGCTTTAGCTTTTGTAGGTTATATGTTTCTAGGAATTTATCCATTTCTTCTAAGTTGTCCAGTTTGTTGGCATATAAGATCTTTTACAGTTGTTTGTATTTCTGTGGTGTTGGTTGTTATTTCTCCTCTTTCATTAATAATTTTGTGTGTTTGGATCCTCTCTTTTTTTAATGAGTATTGCTAGAGGTTTATCTTGTTAATCTTCTCAAAGAACCACCTTCTGGTTTCGTTGATATGTTCTATTGTGTTTTTTTAGTTTCTTTTTTTTTCAATATATGAAATTTATTGTCAAATTGGTTTCCATACAACACCCAGTGCTCATCTCAAAAGGTGTCCTCCTCAATACCCATCACACTCCCTCCCCACCCTCCC
Organism: Panthera pardus; assembly: GCF_024362965.1. Lineage (NCBI taxonomy): Eukaryota > Metazoa > Chordata > Mammalia > Carnivora > Felidae > Panthera > Panthera pardus. The sequence goes on from NW_026526788.1 coordinate 20,560,398, forward strand.
ACCCCCCATCAACCCTCAGTTTGTTCTCACTTTTTAAGAGTTTTTTATGCTTTGGCTCTCTCCCACTCTAACCTCTTTTTTTTTTTTTTTTTTCCTTCCCGTCACCCATGGGTTTCTGTTAAGTGTCTCAGGATCCATATAACAGTGAAAACATGTGGTATCTGTCTTTCTCTGTATGACTTATTTCACTTAGCATCACACTCTCCAGTTCCATCCACGTTGCTACAAAAGGCCATATTTCATTTTTTCTCATTGCCACGTAGTACTCCATTGTGTATATAAACCACAGTTTCTTTATCCATTCATCAGTTGATGGACATTTAGGCTCTTTCCATAATTTGGCTATTGTTGAGAGTGCTGCTATAAACATTGGGGTACAAGTGCCCCTATGCATCAGCACTCCTGTGTGCCTTGGGTAAATTCCTAGCAGTACCAATGCTGGGTCATAGGGTAGGTCTATTTTTAATTTTTTGAGGAACCTCCACACTGTTTTCCAGAGTGGCTGCACCAGTTTGCATTCCCACCAACAGTGCAAGAGGATTCCCATTTCTCCACATCCTCGCCAGCATCTATAGTCTCCTGATTTGTTCATTTTGGCCACTCTGACTGGCATGAGGTGATATCTGAGTGTGGTTTTGATTTGTAATTCCCTGATGAGGAACGACATTGAGCATCTTTTCATGTGCCTGTTGGCCATCCGGATGTCTTCTTTAGACAAGTGTCTATTCATGTTTTCTGCCCATTTCTTCACTGAGTTATTTGTTTTTCAGGTGTGAAGTTTGGTGAGCTCTTTATAGATTTTGGATACTAGCCCTTTGTCCGATATGTCATTTGCAAATGTCATTTCCCATTCCGTTGGTTGCCTTTTAGTTTTGTTGGTTGTTTGCTGTGCAGAAGCTTTTTATCTTCATAAGGTCTCAGTAGTTCATTTTTGCTTTTAATTCCTTGCCTTTGGGGATGTGTCAAGTAAGAAATTGCTACGACTGAGGTCAGAGAGGTCTTTTCCTGCTTTCTCCTCTAGTGTTTTGTTGGTTTCCTGTCTCACATTCAGGTCCTTTATCCATTTTGAGTTTATTTTTGTGAATGGTGTGAGAAAGTGGTCTAGTTGCAACCTTCTGCATGTTGCTGTCCAGTTCTCTCAGTACCATTTGTTAAAGAGACTGTCTTTTTTCCATTGGATGTTCTTTCCTGCTTTGTCAAAGATTACTTGGCCATACGTTTGTGGGTCTAGTTCTGGGGTTTCTATTCTATTCCATTGGTCTATGTGTCTGTTTTTGTGCCAATACCATGCTGTCTTGATGATGACAGCTTTGTAGTAGAGGCTAAAGTCTGGGATTGTGATGCCTCCTGCTTTGGTCTTCTTCAAAATTACCTTGGCTATTTGGGGCCTTTTGTGGTTCCACATGAATTTTAGAATTGCTTGTTCTAGTTTCAAGAAGAATGCTGGTGCAATTTTGATTGGGATTGCATTGAGTGTGTAGATAGCTTTGGGTAGTATGGACATTTTGACAATATTTATTCTTCCAATCCATGAGCATGGAATGTTTTTCCATTTCTTCATATCTTCTTCAATTACCTTCATAAGCTTTCTATAGTTTTCAGCATACAGATCTTTTACATCTTTGGTTAGATTTATTCCTAGGTATTTTATGCTTCTTGGTGCAATTGTGAACGGGATCAGTTTCTTTATTTGTCTTTCTGTTCCTTCATTGTTAGTGTATAAGAATGCAACTGATTTCTGTACATTGGTTTTGTATCCTGCAACTTTGCTGAATTCATGTATCAGTTCTAGCAGACTTTTGGTGGAGTCTATCGGATTTTCCATGTATAATATCATGTCATCTGCAAAAAGCGAAAGCTTGACTTCATCTTTGCCAATTTGGATGCCTTTGATTTCCTTTTGTTGTCTGATTGCTGATGCTAGCACTTCCAACATTATGTTAAACAATAGCAGTGAGAGTGGACATCCCTGTCGTGTTCCCGATCTCAGGGAAAAAGCTCTCAGTTTTTCCCCATTGAGGATGATATTTATTAGCTGTGGGCTTTTCAAAAATGGCTTTTATGATGTTTAAGTATGTTCCTTCAATCCCAACTTTCTCGAGGGTTTTTATTCAGAAAGGTGCTGACTTTTGTCAAATCCCTTCTCTGAATCGATTGACAGGATCGTATGGTTCTTATCTTTTCTTTTATTAATGTGATCTATCACGTTGATTGATTTGCGAATGTTGAACCAGCCCTGCATCACAGGAAGGAAGCCCATTTGATCATGGTGAATAATTCTTTTTATATGCTGTTGAATTCGATTTGCTAGTATCTTATTGAGAATTTTTACATCCATATTCATCGGGGATATTGGCCTGTAGTTCTCTTTTTTTTACTGGGTCTCTGTCTGGTTTAGGAATCAAAGTAATACTGGCTTCATAGAATGAGTCTGGAAGTTTTCCTTCCCTTTTTATTTTTTGGAATAGCTTGAGAAGGATAGGTATTATCTCTGCTTTAAACGTCTGGTAGAACTCCCCTGGGAAGCCATCTGGTCCTGGACTCTTATTTGTTGGGAGATTTTTGATAACCGATTCAATTTCTTCGCTGGTTATGGGTCTGTTCAAGCTTTCTACTTCTTCCTGATTTAGGAAGTGTGTGGGTACTTAGGAAGTTGTCCATTTCTTCCAGGTTGTCCAGTTTGTTGGCATACAATTTTTCATAGTATTCCCTGATAATTGCTTGTATCTCTGAGGGATTGGTTGTAATAATTCCATTTTCATTCATGATTTTATCTATTTGGGTCATCTCCCTTTTCTTTTTGAGAAGCCTGGCTAGAGGTTTATCAATTTTGTTTATTTTTTCAAAAAACCAACTCTTGGTTTCGTTGATCTGCTCTACAGTTTTTTTATATTCTATATTGTTTATTTCTGCTCTGATCTTTATTATTTCTCTTCTTCTGCTGGGTTTAAGCTGTCTTTGATGTTCTGCTTCTATTTCCTTTAGGTGTGCTGTTAGATTTTGTATTTGGGATTTTTCTTGTGTTTGAGATAGGCCTGGATTGCAATGTATTTTCCTCTCAGGACTGCCTTTGCTGTATCCCAAAGCGTTTGGATTGTTGTATTTTCATTTTCGTTTGTTTCCATATATTTGTTAATTTCTTCTCTAATTGCCTGGTTGACCCACTCATTTGTTAGTAGGGTGTTCTTTAACCTCCATGCTTTTGGAGGTTTTCCAGACTTTTTCCTGTGGTTGATTTCAAGCTTCATAGCATTGTGGTCTGAAAGTGTGCATGGTATGATTTCAATTCTTGTATACTTATGAAGCGCTGTTTTATGACCCAGTATGTGATCTATCTTGGAGAATGTTCCATGTGCACTCGAGAAGAAAGTATATTGTGTTGCTTTGGGATGCAGAGTTCTAAATATATCTGTCCAGTCCATCTGATCCAATGTATCATTCAGGGCCCTTGTTTCTTTATTGACCGTGTGTCTATATGATCTATCCATTTCTGTAAGTGGGGTGTTAAAGTCCCTGCAATTACCACATTCTTATCAATAAGGTTGCTTATGTTTGTGAGTAATTGTTTTATATATTTGGGGGCTCCCATAATCGGCGCATAGACATTTATAATTGTTAGATGGATAGACCCTGTAATTATTATATAATGCCCTTCTTCATCTCTTGTTACAGCCTTTAATTGAAAGTCTAGTTTGTCTGATATAAGTATGGCTACTCCAGCTTTCTTTTGACTTCCAGTGGCATGATAAATAGTTCTCCATCCCCTCACTCTCAATCTAAAGGTGTCCTCAGATCTAAAATGAGTCTCTTGTAGACAGCAAATAGATGAGTCTTGTTTTTTTACCCATTCTGATACCCTATGTCTTTTGGTTGGCGCATTTAGTCCATTCACATTCAGTGTTATTATAGAAAGATATGGGTTTAGAGTCATTGTGATGTCTGTATGTTTTATGTTTGTAGCGATGTCCCTGGTACTTTGTCTCACAGGATCCCCCTTAGGATCTCTTGTAGGGCTGGTTTAGTGGTGACGGATTCCTTCAGTTTTTGTTTGTTTGGGAAGACCTTTATCTCTCCTTCTATTCTAAATGACAGACTTGCTGGATAAAGGATTCTCGGCTGCATATTTTTTCTGTTCATCACATTGAAGATCTCCTGCCATTCCTTTCTGGCCTGCCAAGTTTCAGAAGAGAGATGGGTCACGAGTCTTATAGGTCTCCCTTTATATGTTAGACCATGTTTATCCCTTGCTGCTTTCAGAATTTTCTCTTTATCCTTGTATTTTGCCAGTTTCACTATGATATGTCATGCAGAAGATCGATTCAAGTTACGTCTGAAGGGAGTTCTCTGTGCCTCTTGGATTTCAATGCCTTTTTCCTTCCCCAGATCAGGGAAGTTCTCAGCTATGATTTCTTCAAGTACACCTTCAGCACCTTTCCCTCTCTCTTCCTCCTCTGGAATACCAATTATGTGTATATTATTTCTCTTTAGTGCATCACTTAGTTCTCTAATTTTCTCCTCATACTCCTGGATTTTTTTATCTCTTTTTCTCAGCTTCCTCTTTTTCCATAATTGTATCTTCTAGTTCACCTATTCTCTCCTTGCCTCTTCAATCCGAGCCGTGGTTATTTCCATTTTATTTTGCAACCCGTTTATCGCATTTTTTAGCTCCTCCTGACTATTCCTTAGTCCCTTGATCTCTGTAGCAAGAGATTGTCTGCTGTCCTCTATACTATTTTCAAGCCCAGCGATTAATTTTATGACTATTATTCTAAATTCACTTTCTGTTTATTTTGTTTAAATCCTTTTTGATCAGTTCGTTAGCTGTTGTTATTTCCTGGAAATTCTTTTGAGGGGAATTCTTCTGTTTGGTCATTTTGGATAGCCCCTGGAGTGGTGCGGAACTGCAAGGCACTTCCCCTGTTCTGTCTTGAATAACTCGCGTTGGTGGGTGGGGCCGCAGTCAGGCCTGATGTCTGCCCCCAGCCCACCGTTGGGGCCACAGTCAGACTGGTGTGTACCTTCTGTTCCCCTCTCCATTCACTGTGGTGTGGCGTGGCCAGTCTGGGCTACTTGCACACTGCCAGGCTTGTGGTGCTGGGGATCTGGCATATTAGCTGAGGTGGATAGGCAAGGTGCACGGGGGTGGGAGGGGCAGTCTCAGCTCACTTCTTAGGTGATCCGCTTCAGGAGGGGCCCTGTGGCAGTGGGAGGGAGTCAGACCCGCTGCAGGAGGTGTGGCTCTGCAGAAGCACAGTGTTGGGTGTTTGCACGGTACAAGCAAGTTCCCTGGCAGGAACTGGTTCCCTTTGGGATTTTGGCTGGGGTATGGGCGAGGGGCATGGCACTGGCCAGCGCCTTTGTTCCCCGCCAAACTGAGCTCTGTCATCCTGGGGCTCAGCAACTCTCCCTCCTGTTGTCCTCCAGCCTTCCCGCTCTCCGAGCAGAGCTGTTAACTTAATAACCTTCCAGATGTTAAGTCCCGCTTGCTGTCTGAACACACTCCCTCCGGCCCCTCTGCTTTTGCAAGCCAGACGCGGGGTCTCTGCTTGGCCGGCAGGCTGCCACTCCGCCCCGGCTCCCTTCGCCAGTCCATGTAGCACACCGCCTCTCTGCCCTTCCTACCCTCTTCCGTGGGCCTCTCGTCTGCACTTGGCTCCAGAGACTCTGTTCTGCTAGTCTTCTGGTGGTTTTCTGGGTTATTTAGGCAGGTATAGGTGGAATCTAAGTGATCAGCAGGATGCGGTGAGCCCAGAGTCCTCCTACGCTGCCATCTTCCCCAGGTCCTCCTGTTTTTTTAGTTTCTATATCATTTATTCCTACTGTAATCCTATTTGCTCGGTTTGATTTTTGTTTGTTCTCCTTTTTCTAGCTCATTTTGGTTGTAAAGTAAGATTGTGTCAGATTTTTTTCTTGATTCTTGAGATAAGCCTGTATTGCTATAAACTTTCCTTAGAACTTCTTGTTGCACTCCAAAGATTTTGGACCATTGTAGTTTTTTTAAGTTTTTGAAAAAGGAAGAAAATGATAATAGAAGGAATTTTTGGAACATCAGGAGGAAAGGAAGAACAGTAAGAATAAAAATATGGGGTTCAATTGGAATATCGTACATCATTTATTTTTCTAGTGTCTTCTAATATGTGACAGTTTCTTGGTCTTACTTTGAATCTCATTTTTAATAAGCTTCCTTGGTAGCAGCCTTTGAGACTCATTGCTGTACTATAGTTAGGGGAGATCTTGAGCACACCTCACTGACCCAAAGGCTACCCTACAACTCAGCAATAGCACTACTAGGAATTTATCCAAAGGATACAGGAGTGATGATTCATAGGGACACATGTAACCCCAATGTTTACAGCAGTGCTTTCAACAATAGCCAAATTATGGACAGAACCTAAATGTCCATCAACTGATGAATAGATAAAGAAGATGTGGTTTATATATACAATGGAATACTACTTGGCAATGAGAAAGAATGAAATCTTGCCATTTGCAGCAACATGGATGGAATTGGAGGCTATTATTCAAAGTGAAGTCAGAGAAAGACAGATATCATATGTTTTCACTCATATGTGGAACTTGAGAAACTTAACTAAAGACCATGGGGGAAGGGAAGGGGAAAAATAGTTACAAACAGAGAGGGAGGGAGGCAAACCATAAGAGACTCTTAAATACAGAGAACAAACTAAGGGTTCATGGGGAGGGGGATGGAGGAGAGGGGAAAATGGGCGATGGGCATTGAGGAGGGCCCTTGTTGAGATGAGCACTGGGTGTTGTATGTAAGCGATGAATCATAGGAATCTGCCCCCAAAACCAAGAGCACACTGTATACACTGTATGTTAGCCAACTGGACAACAAATTACATTTAAAAAAAAAAATAGAAAGCAAAAAGAACAAAAAAAAAAAAAAAAGAAGAAGAATGCTGACTGGGAACCTTCTCATGCCTGCATAGTAGGTTGTAATTTTCATCCCAAGTCTTGCTGGTTAAGGGCCCAACAAGAAAGAGAAGGGACATTTAGTAAGAGTTCTGGAGAAAATTTGACAAAAGCGCCATTCACAAAGGTATAGGCAGGGTGAAGGCAACAATAAGGAATGCTAAAGCAAACAAGAACTATCAAGAATTGAAAAGTTTTACTATTCTTGAGAAGGGGAATAGAGTACACCTGATAGGAGAAATAGAGACATGTGGTACAGGTGAATCCAGCCACACCAGAACCACAAGGTTCTGAAGAATGGAGAAAGTAGAAGACGACACACTCAAGGTTTTACTTCCTCCTCTCCCAGATATGCTGGTGCCCCCACTGGCAGAACTGAAATGGAAGGGACCAAGGAACAAGGAGGAACTGGATGATAGAGTCCCAGCTCACAGTGGAAGGCAAGAAGGATGGAGAATAGAACTGGGGGAATGGTAAAGGAGGAATAACCAGCTCTGTTGTAAGAAAAACACAAGAGAGAGGACCTAATTAGCAAACAGTACCCTGGGGGAAAAAAACCTAAAAAACAAAATAAAACGCTTTTGTGCCAATATACATGGACAGTACTCAGGACTAAATTTCTGGCATACTTTAAAGAAACATTCAGTATATTTAACTAACCAATACTGTTAGTCTAGTTTTCTCTTCAAAAAGCCACTTCTAAAACCCAGTAGGTATATAATGGATGTGATTTCAGTTGTAAGATTTCTAATTCCAGTTCAGTTTTTCTGGCCAGGAAATTTATTATAGAAAGACCTCCAAGGTTTGTAGAAGAACATCCTAGCATTAAAGTACATAAAAGTTAAGTAGGTCAAAAGATGGATTCTCCTTGCTCTGATAGTAGGATGATCAGACTTTTAGGCCAACCACCAATAAGATCTGCATATAAATTAATAGCTTTACTACTATTATACCAAGAAATGATCATTTCTTTTCCCTTGCAGAGAACATCATGGGAATGCTATGCAGCCATCTGTCAAGGATAACAGTGGTAGCCATGGCTCTCCTATCAGTGGAAAATTAGAAGGCATCTTCTTCAGCTGCAGCACTGAATTCAATACTGGGAAGCCACCCCAGGATTCACCTTACGGAAGATACAGGTTTGAGATTGCAGCAGAAAAACTTTTTAACCCCAATACTAACTTATACTTTGGGGACTTCTACTGTATGTACACTGCTTATCATTATGTGATTCTTGTTATTGCCCCTGTGGGATCACCAGGAGATGAATTTTGTAAGCAGCGCCTTCCTCAGCTAAATTCCAAGGATAATAAATTTTTGACCTGCACAGAAGAAGATGGGGTGCTGGTTTACCACCATGCCCAGGATGTCATTTTAGAAGTCATTTACACTGATCCTGTGGATCTTTCTCTGGGCACTGTAGCAGAAATCACTGGTCATCAGCTCATGAGTTTGTCTACTGCAAATGCAAAGAAAGATCCCAGCTGCAAAACCTGTAATATCAGTGTTGGACGTTAATGCCCACTTTTCTTATTCTTACTCAGTCCCTTTTCTTCCCTTAGGAGCATTGATCCTCTGTTGTCCATTCTCATCACCAGATGTTTTCCACTGAAGCATGCACATGCCGCTATCACCAAAAGCAAAGTGCCATTTTTCAAATTTCATTCAGAGCCGTTCTAGTGTTTCCTATTCCCTGACCTTCCCATTACTTTCAGTGATGAAAGTTCTCCTCTGACACTTTATTGCCTAGATGCTGCAATGTTTTTATTTTTCCTTTATGCCAAACATAACAAGACAATTATATAAATGCTTTAGCAAAATACAAAATAACAGCTTATAAATGGTGTTTAAATATGCATTCATTTTAATCTACTGAACAAATATTGGGATAACTCCAAACCGCATGAAAGGGTGTAATTGCAGCATGAGTTAAATCTTGAAGCCTAGAATTGTCAACACTTCCAACTTGTTGTTTGACAGTGTTATTTATGTTATTTATATTAGCTAACAGGAAACAACTATTGTGTTTCAACATAATAAATATAATAGAAAAATATTTTATTTGTATTGTTGTATAAAATATTTACAATCATATAGAATATATAGAGTTACATTTTAATAGCAATTGTATACATGTCATGAAACCATTTCCCTTATCAAAGATGTAGTTTGTAAACTTCAAATAGTTGTGTATCTGTCCTGTTACAAGTAGATGACTTCAATTAAACAAATTTGTGAAGGACATCATTCTGATTCATAAAAGTTATAAAATACCAGGTAAATACAGAGAAAACAATAAGCCTCTGAAATACTCTACTTCTGAAAGTCAATATTCTTCCCACCCAAACTATATGAAAATGTGAATTTGTTCAACATCATGCTTAAACATTACAGAAAACAGAAATACAAACATGGTTGTTACAAGAGAGAAAATGTTGACCTCTTATTTTTACAAAGGCAAAATAATAAACGCATGTTTTAGTACAAAATAACACAAAACTATATGCACTAAAGTTGATGAAGCAAATAAAATATTTAGCTTTCTTTTCCAAGGTGTCAGAAATTTGCAAATTTTGTGCAAGATGAAGAATACCTACAACTCATGAGAAAGCTTTGTGACTATACAAAGTACAGACTTTGGAACATTAAGAAAAATGCATATTCCCAATGGAAAAATAGTTATATACTCTTATAGTAAACAAAAAGATTAGCAATCATAACTATGATCACATTAGAATTATATACTGCAGACCACGAATCTATCCCAAAATAACCTATTTTTAAATTTTAATACAATAGTTTACTTTAATATAAACATCTGTCATTATAGACAAAGTTAATTCACAAAGTACATGCTATCAGAATGAACTTTGGTAACCAGAAATGTAAAATCTCAAATAACAGGTAAAATCTGCTATTTTTATATAGAAATAAAAAATTAGCAGTGACACATTCTAGTATGCTTTACTGATAGCCTAGCAGACTTAAGGGACAAGGTAGATTTTTTTATCACTTAAAAATCTATTAGAAGTTTTAAATATATTAAATTCTTACTAGCCATATTGCTTCCTACATAAAAAGAAAAGTTTCTTTTCCTCCTTATTGATTTTTTAAAAATCATGCTCTTTTCCACACTTTAACATAAGCAGGTTTTGGACACAAAATAGACTTTTCCTAAAAAGTGGCCCACTGAACAAGTATTATTTAGATTTGATAAAATATTAAGATGTTTTTTGAAATAATTATACCGACCATGTGTTTTCTCCTTGGCATGGAGCAATTTTTCCAATTATATTGTTAGTATATTTCCCCCATTTAACTCTTCCATCCTCATTTATAATTACATTTGCCATCCCTTCTTAAAAACAGCTAATACTACCACTAAAGTGCTTTGATTCTCAGTATGTCAAAACTACTTAGCAAGAATGTCAGAGGTAAAGAAACTTGGCCTTATCCTGGTTGAAAGTGAGCACAAACAAATATTTCCTGAACCTCAGATGGTTTTGGCCACATCTTGCTTGCTGATGAGGACCTCTAATAGTCTCAGTTTGGCTTTTATGTGCTTGTATTCATAGTACTCATCTGCCATCGGTATCCTATCTTCCTTTTGTGGACTTCTGCAAAACAGGAAAGACTATTAGCTCATAATAAATCAAGTCATTAAAAATCCTTTTATAATTTTTACATGAGAAAGTACAGGGTGGATGTTTCCACTTGGCTTTCGCATCATGTCTTTTTTACCTTCCCTTCCACCTTCACACTCTCCCTCTTTCATGTGTTATTGGATTTTTATATAATAGAGAATGTCATAGGTGTTTTGCAGATTTATGATCCAATGCTCAGACATATATCAATGGAGCAAGTAAAAAGGTCTGAGGAATAAAACAAAAACCACAACTCAAGGCATTCTTTAGTTATTCTACTGTTACTCATGCCAAAGCCCCATACCTGTGCAGAATGTCCAGCCCTGACAGTCAGAATTGTTCAAAATTCAACCTAAAAAACTACATAAATTAAAAGAATGTATAAATTTATTGTTATAGGGGTAAAAAAGCTCATTGGCTATCTTGTAAATACGAAATATTTCCAAGTTTTTAAAATTATAATACCTATCTCTGCCAATGTGTAGTAGAATCAAGGAGATGTTTATGGATTGAATTTATTTATGGGAGTCTGAATTGCAGTGGTTCTCTTTGCACACTAATTCTAAGGCTACACATCTAAGCACAGTTTATACATCTGTGTTCTAACTACTATGTGTTCTTGCCATTTACTTTGAAGAATGTTTGGGTAACATCTGGAGTTAAAACCATTCCTTCCCACAAAAACATGTTGCCAGGATATGTTTTCTAAAGGGCAGTAATTGATTCAGGATCTTAGATGGCCCTTGTCTCCTTGGTTGATAAGATGACCAATTGCTTTTAGAACATTTTCACTCATGACTTTGAAATATAAGGTGTGGAAAACAGATGCAGTACCACAGTTGCTACTGAAAATAAACACTAATATTAGTATGGCTGAATATAGGTAAATCGCAAGCACTTGATGTTTTACCTATTGTCCCTTCTATTTTCCTAGTACTGATAAAAGAAATATCTCTCACAAATAAAAAAAAAATAGTGAAAGTATAAAGATTTCCTAAGAATGTAGTTATCTACTTGTGACACATCACTATACATTGCCCTGGAATTTCTAGTACAGAACTCAGAAGAGTACACAAACCTAAAGACAGGGTTTCTATTAAATATTGCCTAAGTTATTTAACAATTCCTTTGCCTCCATTCTGTGTTATGGACCAACCTTTTATCTAGGAATTTAATACCACCTTAACTTGTATAAACATATATAAGTGAAGAAATGGTCTAATTTATAGGGAAACACTAGTAATCCATCATGTAACTTTTCCCTGGTCCTGCATACTCCATTTTGGCTAATAAAGAAGAGTGCATTGGCCAGAATGAAAAATTTTGCTAAGTATTTCCTGAAGCAGTTTTCCCGTTATGTAAAACATGCTAATGTGCTTAATACAGTTCCTGGCTCAAAAATATTAATGTCATATCTATATGATTAATCTTCTTGCTTGGCAAATATTACCAAGAACATTTATAGTAACTTAAACTTTTTAGTACTCCATTTGCATGGTTATTTTACCATATGGATAGGATTAGAACTTCCTAATAAAATGTTTTAGGAGAAAAGATTAAGATCCATATCTCCTACCCATTTAACCCTTTGATTTTAGTTGTAATCTACTACCACTTTGGCATTTAGTTTAAGTATATTACCACAAGAGGGCCTAAAATTTCAGTCAAATATAGGCATATCTGAAGTGGGATTAGGACTCAAAGGTGCAGTAGAGTACTATACATAGAACATCACTAACTTCTCTGTATATCAGAAGGCATGACAAGTACCACTCTCTAGTGGTAGTCCTCCATTAGGCAGGACTATTAGCATACTGGTGGGTGAGGGGGATTCTCAAACTTTTTAGACTCCTGGGTTCATATAGGTAAAAAAAAAATGTAAATGTAAAAGCTGTATGGAAATTCTGTAAAGGAAAAATAATGGAAATGAAAAAAGAAAATGAAAAATTATGTTTTATATTCTAAATTTAACAGCCACATAACATTTTTCAGTAGATTAGTTAACAACAGCAGAAAGGTAAATTTGGAGTCCAGGCAGAAAACAAAGTGAATTACATCTGTATTTGCTAAGTACAATAAGTTTCTGACTTAATAGGTCAAGTCCTAGTACACAGCTCTGGAGGACTGAAATGAAGAAACTGCTAAGAGGTGAGTAGACCTCTTTCAGGGTGTTTTAGAAAATAGTCCCTTGTCCATTAGGTCAACCCTCAGTCTGCTGAAATGGAAGAAATCACGAGAGGCAGATATGTACATGGAGAGGAATATCAAGGGGCCAGTGTATCACTGACTCCCACCTCTGCCACCTTAATAACTTTGTGACTTTGGGAAAGTTACACCTTATTATTTTTAATACTGACATCCCACATGACAACTATACCTTCCCAAAGTATTCCAGGAAGTCCAGTCATTTCATCGTACAACCATGGAAACAGGCTGAGGATAGGCAAATGATTTTTCTTCTTTCTCTTACATAGATCAATAATCCTTAATCTCATGATATATGTACATACATACACACACATAATCCTTAATCTCATAATTTTATATATATATATATATATATGCATGCACATATATAATACATATATATATATATATAGTACATATAAAAGTTATATATACATTGACAATATAGCCAAATTTAGAGGAAACTGATGGAGTGCATATGGAGACTTGGGTTGACAAAAATAGACAACTAGAGGATACAGCTAAACATTTATTTAAAGGATGGAGAGAATAGCTATGAACTTTTGACCAAATCCTGAAAATAAATAATTAAGGATAGATCCTAAAGTTTAAAAGATGTATTTAAAGCAAAGGAAGAATTAATGAAGTAGGGAATAATTTGTGAAACTAATCAAGAACAAATAAATTATATGGGTTAAAAAATCAAATAGATTTCTTAAAGTTTTAGATAAATTCAATAATTATAAAGAGATTTATAAGGCAAAGTTAGGAATTTTTGGAATTCATCTTTATTTTTTTAAAGGCTTATGTCATACTTGATGGCTACAGCCTCCCATAAAACATACCTAATAATGGCACTATTAGAATGTTGCATTAGATCTCAGTCACTATTGAAATTATTTATATCTTTTATAAATTCACGTTCCTGCTAAAAACTCCAGCTCATTCTTAATGATAGTTCCCTAGGAAATACTTGCTTAAAAAAATCTTTGCCCAACTTACCTTCCCGTTTGTTTAAAAAATTGTTCTTCAAATTCTCTTAAGGCTTTCCGAAGTCTCTTCTTGTCAGCCCTAGTTTCTCGGAGATGGTCAAGAAGTACAGGCCTATACCAAGTAAAATATGGATTTGCCATTACTAAACTCTGGCATAATTGAGACATCATAAAATGATTTATCTATTCAGCAAATCATACTATGATACAGAAGGGTTCTGCCTAAAAGTATCTTTTGAATAAATATAGTACATGTAGAACCTAATCATAGGGAAGCACATAAGCAGAGAATGAAAACAATGTCATAGGAGAAGAGAAAGAACAAAAGGAGAAAGGAGAGGAGAAAAAAGGCAAGCTGACTGAGTGACTAAGTCCATTACAAAATGTGGTTAGGGTGAGGCACCTGTCTAGCTCAGTCAGTAGAGCATGTGACTCTTGATCTCAGGGTTGTAAATTCAAGCCCCGCATTGGGTGTAGAGATTACTTAAAAATAAAATCTTAAAAAAAAAAATGAAGTGTGATGAGGGTAATGACCATATGAATGGATGAGGGAAAAGGAGACATTTTAAAAGAATACTCACTGGTATTTGGTGATAGACTAGACTTAAGAGGCACAAGAGGAAGAGAGTTTAAAACAAGTTCCATCCTTAATGTAGAGTATGGGGAAAATGGCAAAAACCTTGGGAATGAAATTAGACCCAAAGTGAAGATAGAGTTACACTGAAAATTCTACTCACTTCATTCTACTAAGACAAAGCATATACTTTTAGAGCAGGAATTTTTATCTAGGGAACTTGTGCATGGTTTCAGAGACTGAACGCCCTGAAATTATATATTGACATTAAAAAAATATTCTAACACCCCTCAAAAGCTGCTTAAGAACCAAACAACCAACAAATAAATGAAGGAAAGGAAAGAGAGGAGAGAAAAAAGAAAGAAAACAAGAGCGGAAGGAAGATGGATTTTCTGCTTCCAAATGGGTTACTTCTCTGAGCCAAAGTTGTGGTACCAACTGATTCTACAAACACACTAAAATCCCAATTTACAACTTAGTCCTTAGTCTCACCTCATATATGTGGGTGGGTTCTATACCTATCTTGAGGTATACACTCACCACACTGTAATACATGTTAAAGGAAATCTCATAATCTGGCCTATAACATACAAACCAAAGAAGGTGAAATGATGAAGAGAAATGCCAACTACTAAATAATGGTAATGATAACAATAATGATAATACTAATGAAAATACAAATAGCTCCTGAAGGGCCATTAGGAGAAAAAGGGCAGCTCATTTACTGAAACCCAAGGTGATTCCCAGGCTAGAGAAACCATCTTATCTAAAGGCCCTGACAAATGTTGAACCACATGGGACCCCAATTCCTTTTGGTCTAGCATTTTCAAAAGCCAGCTCTGCTTCACACACTGCTAAGAATTAGACTGGTGCCAGAACCTGCTGAAAAGGTATGCAACTAGAGGAAATTGAACATTAACATTTTTGGCATCTTTAGGACCTTATTGAGAGTGTTGGTTCCTCATGGCTTTGTCTTCTCAATTCTCCAATAAAGAGAACAACCAGATTATGCTTTTAGGCTGCTCTCTGGTAGGTTGCATTTTTTAGAGAATCTAACAGCTCTTGTGAATTTTGTAGGCACATGTAAGGTATCTCAGACTATAAAGAGTTAAAAAGAAACTCCATATTTAAGATTCACACTCACATAGTGGCCTCATGTAAATTGGACATGGATAGGGCTGGTTGTTTGGTTTCTTTTTTTTCATCTGACAGCAGGACCCTAATAGGTTCCGTCTCATTAGAGAAGGTGAGGTGGTCGCCAATAGGCAGGTGAGATGCTGGATCTGGCAGAGAAGGTTGCTGGCTTCCCTGTGGACAGTCTTCATCAGAGTCTTCTTCCTCCTGCTTATCACAAGCAGAGTTAAATAAAGTCACAAAAATGCTAAGTGACTCTTGAAGCAAAAACAGGAAGAGGAACCATAAATAGACACCATGAAAAGAGTAGGTGATCCCTGTACCACTGAAAACCCAGAAGGAAACAAACAAGAGTGACTCTTCCTCAGTTGTATCAAAAAACTTACAGAAGTTAATGATCAAAGAAGCACCCCATCCCCACCCACTGCTGGGCTAAAATGCTCAGCAAGTTCGTCTTTTTGCTGGACCAAAGAAGGCACAGAATCTAGGATATGGTCCCATTCTTGGCTGCACTGCCTACTAGTTCCTCCCTTTCACTCAGACCTGGACCCCAGCTTCACAACAGTTACATGGGTTAGGATGAAATGGACTTCAGACACCTTTTGTTATTCAGAAATACCCCAAATCAGATCCTGGTGTGGGCCACATTCAGATATAGAGGATAGTCAGAAAATTGACAAATTCAGGGAAGAGCTCTATGAAGGCCAAAGCAAAATGGAGTTCTGCTAATACTTACCACAACCAAAAGAATTTTTTGCAAGGAAATCTGAAAATCATACCCCATTTTAAACCATGCTTCTTTAATAGGAACATTTTAGAGATTATGAATCACTGTTGTGTTTGTCTTGAAAATTGTGAAATTATAAATGTAGTCCAGTATACTTAAATGTATATTTGTTAATGTTTATTCCTTTTTATACTGATATCTTGAGCAAGTGACTGTTTTAATATTAATGGAGTAGGATTTGTGGTGCCTTTCTAGTTCTGTATTCCCATAAATCATTCTTTATTAAAAACAGTCTAGCTCAATTTTAGTAGCCATGTTTTCTATTGAAATAAATCTTATGTCTTATTCAGTGATGGTCAAATGGTACCAAAAACAAATGTTGCATTTGTATCAAGGAACATGTAGTCAATTTTCTTATTAAAGAAGAAAAATTAACACACGGAATAGAAAGACTCTGTGTGGTTTAGCTGTGTTGTAAATTAGATGATGAAATTGAAATTCATCAGTTGTTCTCCTCATCCAAGAAATTAAAGCAAATATTAAAACTGGCTTCAAAAATGCAATTGCTGGGCACCTGGGTGGCTCAGTTGATTAAGTGTCTAACTCTTGATTTCAACTCAGTTCATGTTCTCATGTTTTGTGAGTTTGAGCCCCACATTGGACTCTATGCTTACAGTGCAGAGCCTACTTGGGATTCTCTCTCTTCCCCTCTCTTACCACCCCTCCCATGTGTGCTCTCTCACAAAATAAACTAAAAAATGCAGTTGCTATACATTCCTGTTTCATAATAGTTTTAATTATCATCCACCTGTTAAGTATGATATTTGGCTCAAAGGAGACCACATTTCTACTGTGTGAAATAACAACTGACCTTTTTAGCAGCATATACTGCCAAAAAGGCTTCTTTATAACTGTCATAGTGCTGCCTCCCTACTTAAACAATACCAAGCACAAGTACAGGTTTCTAGTTAATGCAAGCATCCTGACTTACAATTGTTGGAATAAGGGAAGGTGTTGACAAGATTTGCTTGATAATTCTGTATCGGTCATAAAGAGGCTTTATGAGGTTCTTGTCTTGCTTAGCTACCTGAAAAACATGAAATTAATTATTGTTCCTTTCTCAGGCAAGAATGAAAGCATGTCAGTATTTTTAGCAGGCAAAAAAAAAAAAAAAAACAAAAACAAAAAAAAAAAAACAACAGTTTTGAAGCCTCAAAGTAAGGGATTAATAATACTATAATGCAACAGTAATTAGAAAAAGGGAAGACAATTATAAGATACTGTTTAAAGCACATGCCAATTTTCTTCCAGCAAAAGTTTCTTAAAGGATAGGTCCAAGTTTAGAAAGATGTTTTTAAAGCTTCTGAAGGAATCCTAAATATGTAATGGTAAGAAGCCTGTCATTTTACTTCTTCATTCTTAAAAAACAATATGTAGACCTATTGATTTTTCTTCTGAAACATGTATTTTATATGGATCTTCATGATTATATTCACAAACACAAACTTTGTACGGGTCTTCATCACAAGCTTGGAGTATATACTAGGTTACTGGCTAGCTCTGCCACAAACTATTTTTGATATGACAATTAACTTATTTGAATCCTTATCTTACCTGTACAATAAGGAGGTTGGAATTACAAAGTTCCTTCCAACTGAAAGATTTCATAAACTCTTGATCCAAATATGTATTCTCCTAAGCACTATTTTTAACAGGTCACACTGCGCATAAAAATTTAAATAGCTTCCTATTTATCTATCAATCCTCTATTTACCTACCCACCACCACTATAATCCTTCTCTCCATCCAAAGTGACCATCCAAAATGACCAAACCTCTGCTTGCCTTGGTTTTCCTCCCTTCTAATTTGCTATATGTTTACTACACACAATTTTTTCACTCTGGTCAGATGGTTCTCACTAAGCGACTAGCAGGAAGGAAACAGGAGAAATAGCACAGAGCAAATTACCCAGGTATCTTTTGTCAAAGTACACATACCCAAGGTGCTCTCTGGATCTCTGCCTTCCAGATCCCACAAAGGGATCCTGAAGGAAAAGAACATGACTTAAGTATGTGTATTTTTCAAACTTCCTAGTTATTCACATGTTACCCTACCCCTGTCCCAGTTGAGAACCGTTCTGGCCCACATTTAGCTCCCTTTTCTCTGAACTTTTCTATCTGATTATCTGGGCCTTAACTATGTACTGTGTTTCAGATTTGTCTGCCCAAATGAGTTAGAAGTTTCTTGAGGACAAAAATTATATCAGATATTTTAAAAAATTCTCACAGTACTCAACACATCCCCATTCCCTGCTATAAATATATCAACTCAGGTTTAAAAACAAAAGTACCCTAATTTTTAACAATCTTCATACAAATTCCATAGGCTATAACCTAAGAACTTTCATTTTCAGTAGAAAGATAGATCACCTCTCTCTGTAGAAGCCATTTAAGTATTGGTTAAGTAACCACAAGACCCTTTCGTTTTCCAGCCTAATAATTTCTTAAATATTTTCTTAGTCGTGATACATCTTGCCATGAAAAAAACAAACCTTTTATCTATCTTATGGGGTTTTAATAGGTAATAAAGAAAAAAATCTCAATCCAAGTTCAGAAAACATGAACAATGTTTTTTATTCAGTATCTCATTGGGACTTATATTTCATAGAAAGCAACTTCAGAAAAATGATGCATTTAACTATTATTAGCATCTCTGTACAGCAGTTTGATTTTTGTAATTTTATTTATTTTTACTAAATTCTTTGGATTCTAGAAAAGCTAAATTTTGTCCTAAAAGAGGAAAATAGTGACCAAAGAGCAGCTTAGGATAATAAATGCCATTATAGAAGAATATCATCCAAAGATGCCAGATGAAAATCAGGGTCCATGTACAATGTATGCACTCATCTTTCACTCTGATTAGTTGATTTTACTCTTAGAATAATTACCAAAGCAATCCCTTGTATATGCTTTATATAGAAACTCCAAAAGCACACATAAAACATTAGCCGCAAACATTACCTGCTTGGGGATGGGAGACCTCTAGAGCTAGCAGATGGAGTGGCAAAGAATCTATTTAATGTGTGGCCATTTGTATTTTCTTTTGAACTATGTGAGATAGTATTACCAATTTTAAAAATTGTTTTATTATTTAAAATGACAAGTAGGCAAAATAACTTGATGGGATCTTACTTTTTTGTGCCCTTTACTTTTAAGTTGCCCTCTCTGCAAGGTATAACAACCAGTGGGTATAACAACCTACTAATCACTATATTTTCATTTTATTTTTTAAAATAAAATGAGTTATATATATTTTTAAAAACCTGCTTTCCTCCTCAAAGATGCTGCAGTTAGTGAAGGGCCAGAAGTAACTGCCATTACTCATCCAGTTAGTAAGTTGTGCCATGCACCTGATACCACCTACAGTTCTGGGAAAGGGCAATAAAATGGGTATAACATGCCAGCACCAATTCAGGATTTTTACAAGAAATGGACATAAATAGGCACCACAGTCAGATCTCAGGGATGACTCATTCACTTACAGTGCTCAATTTGTGCCATGCACCTGATACCACCCTACAGTTCTGAGAAAGGGCAATAAAATGGGTATGATGTGCCAGGACCAATTCAAGATTCTCACAAGAAATGGACATAAATAGGCACCACAGTCATACCTAAGGGATGATTCATCACTTACAGTGCTCAGTGAATAGATACCCTGTGACCCAGAAGTTATTACCTCCAAAAATCATCTATAAATAAAAGAGGAAGAAAATTACCCTATAGCAGTATCTGAACTGACAAGGCAATGCTGTGGGATTTATCAGCTTTAGTATGGACTCTGACTAAACACCAAATGTAAAAATTTCATAAAGTTCTCTCTAGAAAAGAAATAATTCTTCATCTTGGAAATTTTAATATTTACAGTATTTTCAACAGTAAAGCAAGGACCCCAGATGAAAATAATCTGTCAATTTGAGTGTAAAGAAATAGAACCTAATCAGATAATCTCAAGTGCTAATGAGTTCACTGAGGATCCAGGAATAATATAGCTACTGTGGAAATTTGCAATCCTCCCTTGGCTGCTTCTGTGGTTTTTGGACTCTCCTGTAGGAACCACCTGATAGCTGACTAGCCACTATCAGGTTTGCTATTTTAACTCCCCCCCCTCCCCCAGGAACAATACTACAGCTTTAGATATTGAGAGCTACATATTCCACTACAGATGCTTTCTATTTAAAGGGCCTCACTTTAGCCTACTGCAGAGATGCTAGCTTTATCTGAAGGGGCTTCTGACACTTATTATACAGTTTAACAGATACTTCATTTAAAATAATAGAAATAAATTGCCATTTAAGCAAAGATAACTTCCAAACAACTCAAATATGTTTCTCTGATCTTTAGACTCTCTGTGCATGTGCCTATTAGACTTAGATGTCTCAGTAGGGTGACCAACCATCCCCATTTTTCCAGGATGGGGCATTTTGAAAGACGTGAAATTTTTAGCATCCAGGAAAATCCAAGGAAACCAGGGATGGTTGGTCACTGTATTCCTCAAAAATATTAAAGTGAACGTGTTAAAAACAGAACCTCTTAATTTTTCACTCTCATCCTGAATCTGTTCCTTCTGTAGTTTTCCCTATCTCAGTAAATGGACCTGTCACCATCTTGGATTCTTCCTTTCCTTCCCTCCTACCATCCAATGATTCAGCACATCCTTTTGATTATACATCCAAAATATACTTTGAGTATGTCTATTTCTTTCCGTCCCCAAGGCTTTCATGCTAGTCCAAACTACCCATTTCATCTTTCTCTATCCAGAATTTTCCCCTGTGATTTGTTCTCCATGCAGCAATCACAAAGATCTTTTAGGGGCACCTGGGTGGCTCAGTCCGTTAAGTGTTCAACTTCAGCTCAGGTCATGATCTCACAGTTCATGAGTTCAAGCCCCCCGTCGGGTTCTGTGCTGATAGCTGAGACTGGAGCCTGCTTCAGATTCTGTCACACACACACACACACACACACACACCCCTCTCTCTGCCCTTCCCCTGCTCTCTCTCTCTCTCTAAGAATAAATATTTTTAAAAATTTCAGAAGTATCTTTTAAATGTAAATCACACCATGTCACTTTCCTGCTTTCAACGACTCAACAGTTTTCCAATACTTTAGGTAGTAACTTAAAAGGTAATATGTCAGGGGCCCCAGCCTGACTTTCTGACATCTCTTGCCATCCTGTGCTCTAGCCCTCAGACCCAAGAATTCTAAGTACACACAATCTCTTCCCTCAAGGCCTTCATATTGGCAGTTCCATCTGCCTAAAATGATTTTTGCTGCTCTCTTGGCCTGCTGATTCTTCATTAAATGTCACCTATTGGCCTTCCTAGTCACATTATATAAAGTAGAAAGCATACCCATTATTTTCTATACTATCTAATTCTTTGCACACTACTTATCAAAATCTTTAATAATTTTACTTATTGAGCTGTTTATTTGTTGTTGTATCCCAATTTTCAGAATTACATGAGTTTCATGAGGGCAGTAACCCTCATAGCTTCTCTATCTTATTATATCCAATATGTATCATACCTCACAACACATTGTTGTGCCTATTATGGCACTCAAATATTTTTTCAAATTAATGATTGCCCACCAGTCACCAGGCATCTTTCCTTATTGTCACAATAATTACGTAAGTAGGTATTATCTGTATTTTATAGATGAGTAAATTGAATCTCAGAGAACTAATTCACTTACTAAGTATACATAGCTAGAAAGTGGCTTATTGAAGCATTGAGTCCTGATCTAAGTCTACTCTACCAATCCTAACTCATCCCTCACTGCCCTAATCAAGTAGAACATAGAATTAGGTGTGTGTGTGTGTGTGTGTGTGTGTGTGTGTGTTACCCACTTATCCGCTGGCTATCATAAAAATCCAGAATCTTTGGTGGGGTGGAATGAGTTGGCCAAGTGGATAAAAACCTATTCACTTCTTACAACATAGAATTGTTTTTTTTTAATCTAAAAGTATTTCATAAAAATAGAGGTGGCCAAGGGCCCATTTCTGCTTGTACATCACAAGTCTCCATGTAAAGAACAAGTCCAGGGGCATATGGTGAGCCTTTTGGGATTTGGCATATGTTGTCACCTATGATTAAGACCATATAATGTGCAATAGAACAGGTAAAGTCACCATTCTTATCAATAATACTTGATTCCAAAGTTAAATATGTTAGTTCGTTCATTCATCTGTCCATTCATTCAGCAAACATTTATTCAATACCTACTATGTACAGACACTGTAGGATCATGAGCTACAAATAGCTATTCTACTCAAGAGGTCTAAAGTATAAAATGAGAGATAGAAAATGTCATACAGCATAGTTAGGGCTATGATATGCAAGCTACAACTCTTACTCAAGAAATTAAAGGCAATCATACCACTTTTAGAGTTGATACAGAAAGGACTACAAGGAAGGTTCCTGGTCATAAATGAAATGTAAGCATAGATGTGCAGGATGAGAAGATGTGCAGGATGTGAAATCTTTCACAAAGATTTCAAAACTAAGATGTCTAAAGACTTCACTCTAAAGACTAAAACTGAGGTCTTTAGACATCTTTTTACCTAACACTCTCTTAAAAAGCCTACCTATCTATCTTATAAGATACTAAACCATTTTCCTTACTATGTATACCTCATCCCAGCTGCATTATTTTTTAAATAAAATATATGGTAAAATGGGATTGTAATACTAGTCTTGGGTTAATTTGCTAATTTATTGGGGGAATAATGGAGAAAGTAGATATGATACACCCTAATATCTTTGCTATTTGCTTCCTACCAGCATGCAATAGTATAACTTCCAGAATAACATTCTGGAATTAAGTGGCAACACCTATAGGTCATGGTCAATAACTTGCTAGGTCACCTGACTGAAATTCAGAACCAGTCTCCTAAAGATGTTTATGTAGTGCCAAGTGCTCGTACAAATTGGTCAAAACCATAATCTCTCTGGAATCCTATTGAATGTTGGGACCTGTGAGGATATGGTGAGGTACCTTAGAATCCTCCTGAGCAGGAAGTTGCTCTGTCTTCTCCTTTAGGCATGTCAGCACAGTATCAGGAGTGTCCTCTCCAGAGGAGCTTGGCTCAGGGCCCACAGCTTCTGGCTTCCCATTCTCTCTGGGGACTGCAGGTTGCTCACAGGACAGGTTTCTAGGTAGGTCTTTGGGAGCACTCCCTTGTTCTTCTGACAATTTCAGCTTTAGTTCTAAGAGAAATGCCATGAGTTACCATGAGCAAGGAGGACTCACTGGGCTTAAGAGCAGAGAGCCTTTCAGAAATTCCCACCACTGATGTGAAGTCAGTGGAAATGGACACTATTGCTGATAGCTTTCCACAGGGCAAGGGCAGCCTTAATAACTAGAACAAACAGCATATCTCCTACTCAGGTGTGAAAACAAAGGGCTCTAGAGACTGGGATCTTATGGAAGTTGAGGGTTATGTGTAGAAGTAAGTCAGTGGTTTAAATTTCAGAGGATGAGATCTAGAGGAAGATGGTACCAGGCCCTCAAATATTTCATCCAATACCTACCACAACACCTGGAATTCTATACTCACTGGTTCATTTACTTGAGTTTTGAAAGTTTTGTGTCATTAAGAGCCCCTGTGTAAATGCAAGCACTTCTGTAAGGCTTTACACATGCAGACATCTGAGGAAATACAGGAGGGATAGGATATGAGAGATGGGAGTGCAGTCCCAACTTGACAATTTTGTCTAATGTCATCTTTTAAAATCCAGGATTCACCATTATTGCAATGTGTTTTTATATAAACCTAAATAACAAAGTAAAAAAGCAACTTGGGAATTATCATGGAATTAAATTTCAGAATATGCTAAAGGTGGCCACTTATATTGATTTCTCAATTACAGAGCTCATTTTCTTTGTTTGGTGTTTGTTTTTTAGTTATACTCTGGTGTGATGTTTAAACATTGCATATTTTATAAACCTGCAACATCATTACAGTTTAATACCACTGAATTCAGATTCCCTTCCAGTTCCTTATCACCTTTGGAAAATTTACAAATTTGGAAAAATTTCCACATCTAAGTATTAAAATAAGAATGTGGAAAGAGAAGGAAAATTAATTTTTTTATAATTTTTTAAAGTTTATTTTGAGAGAGAGAGAGAGAGAGAGAGAGAATCCCAAGCAGGCTCTGCATTGTCAGCACAGAACTGGATGTGGGGTTCAGACTCATGAAATGTGATATCATGACCTGAGCCAAAGTCAGATGCTTAACCGACTGAGCCAGCCACCCAGGCACCCCAGAGGAGGCAAATAAATTTTTATTGGTAAATACCATAGTCCTTTTAAATGGATTTTAGAGTTAATTAACACTCATATCATCATCATAATCTCCAGAGAAAGAAGAAAGAAGAACACTGGATTAGGAGGTAAGAGCTCTGAGTTTTATATCTAGCGCACTACCTCCCAGCTACATAAATTGTCTCTATCTCTGGACATAAATGTCTTCATATGTACAATGCGTTATGCGGAGTAAATGATTGTTCAGGCCTTTTTCTAACATCCAAGAATCCAGTAACCTAGGGGGAAGTTAATACTCCACGTGTTGAAATGTTCCTGGCACTGAAGTGAATCATTTCTCTTTGGAGTCTGGAGTTCTTCAATCTCTTTGTAAGGAGAATTATTAGATGGGGCCAAATAATGAAAGGGACCCAGGACCATTTATTTCAAAATGGAGCCTCCAATCTACGTGAGAGATGAGGTTAAAGAGGGCACAGGTGGAAAAGAATAAAAAATACCTTGGAGCAAATTATCTATTTTAACTGCTTCCTTTATGGAAAAAGAGACTCTTGGCTGGAACTTACCTTTAAGTTGTTTACGACCTTTAGCCAAATCATTCATCCATTTCAGGACTTCAGGATTAGAAGTCTTGTCACCATGTGAAGGCTACAAAGGAGGGGAAAGTGTGGGTGGAAGGGAGGGAGGGAGGGAAAGAAAGGTAAGAAAGGAAAATCAAAATTTTTAGACAGCCAAGACACACAGAGATGGTTCAGAAACATAAATCTGGGAGAGAAATTCATGTATGACAACTTCCAGATGATAGAGTTAGTTCTGAAAAACAAAGCAAACATTCTTGAACTCCTCCACACTTTTGTCCTTTCCATGGGCATTGTTCCTAAACATGCCTGGTCACTCATCACTTTTCATATAGCCTGTCCATGCCAGTGTCCCCTACAGTCTGAACATCAATCACCCTGTGGTCCACTCACACCCCACATGTGGTTGCTAGGCCATTCTTCATATCAGCGCAAATGACTGCACTGATACAAACCAGTGCTTACTCCCTTGCCTGTACTTACAAACAAGGTTTATGACCACAACTTGTCTGGTTTATACTAACAAACTCGAAGATTTCCTATCAGTCATTTCCACCAAGCTCAAGAAAGGAGACCCCAGGATGTCTAACACCCGACAATAGTCTGGGAAATCAGTACTTCAGGGGGATACCCAGATTTCTAATCATCTCACTGTTTATACACTCAATATCCTACTAGGCTAGCACTAAAGTCAAACTTAATTATATGTGTCTGACCTTGGTCAAATTACTTAGCCTCAGTTTCATCTGCCAAATGAGGATTACACCAACATCTGCCTCATAGGGTTGCTGTGAGGGATAAATTAGTTGATGTATGTAAAACAGTGAAAGTAGTTACTGGAATATGCTATACCCTACAGGTGTGTTAGCTATAATTACAAATGTTATTATTATTATTATTACTGGTGGTGACAATAGTAATAGTGTTACTATCAGACTTTCATGGGAATTCTGGATATGTTTTCACCAACAAACATACATGTAGGGGTATGTATCTCTTGCCAAGTAGCTAATCAAAGTTGGATGTGGCAATAAAAATTATTTTTGATTTTGGAAGGAAATGATTCTGTTAATACAAATCATTCACTTTGATTTCTGGGTTTCTTCTCAGAGCATGAAAGTGGATTTTCTACAGGAGAGAAACTAGGAAAGAAAGATAGACATACTTAGTCTCCATCCCCATAGATCAGTGAGATCATTCTTAAACAAATCAGAGCCACCTGATAACTTCAATGCAGACTCAAGAAAATTAATGGTTACTTTAAATTGAATATATACAAGACTATATAGGAATGTTTACAATGACTTGATCATAATTATAATATTGCTAGAAATACGTACATTGATAAGTAAATATGTACATTGGCTAAGTCTAGGGGCTGTGCCATATTTTTTTTAAAGCATCCACTAAGTCTGTATAACGTTAGCAAGTTTCTGGTGAGAGAAAGGCATCGGGAAAGAAATGTGTCTCTCCTAGGTTCAAAGGAAAAAACAGTGCTTGTTTTGACATAGTCATCAAATGTACATGGGAAAATAAATATATTAATAGTGAAACACAAGGCACAGTTCTGTCACTTCTAGAGTGATGTAAAAACCACATATGTCTGAATCAAGATGGAAACGATTGAAGGAAAACAACAGTGTTTTTTTCCTACGGGAGCTCAGATGGGATAGCATAGATGCTTTCTATGAGTGAAGGCCTGGTTTCAGTACCTTGGACAGTGACACAAGGACACACCTCCCAAACAGCTTAGCCTGGTGCTACCCATGATGTGCTAGGATGATGCACTGTACCTCTTCCCTGATACACAGATTAGTATGCTGGCTTTGGGTAACAGCCTGGTTATATGGACAGCCAATGTTTTACATTTAGTTTCACAAAATCCTCACAGAGTTCTACCCTCTGATCTGTAAACACATCTTATTCACCTGGAAAACATCTTTGTCACTGGATATGCTCTACACAGTTACCACCTTTCAAGTTAGTTAATTCGAGTTAGTTAACATATAGTGTAGACTTGACTTCAGGAATAGAACCCAGTGACTCATCTCTTACATATGACACCCAGTGCTCACCCCAAAAAGTGCCCTCCTTAATGCCCATCACCCATTTAACACACTCCCTGGCCCCAATCATCTTTTGAAGTAATGTTAAGAACAAAAGCCTAAAACCCTAGAAACAAGGACTACTAAAGAAATGAGCTCTCACTACTGCAAACAGGACGTAGGAAAAATTTAAGGCTGATTTTTTCTTCTGACAAAATATTTTAAAGCCTGGAATCATTTTCTGAAATGATTTTTTTTATTTCTTTACTCCTGGGGGAGCTTTCAAAAGAGGTTAAATCAAGCTCACAAGGACGGCAGCTTTAAAATCGCATGGAAAGTTTTCATTAACAAGCTGTGGATCTTCAAGCCTTCTAACTTATAAATTGAAATACTTCAGTTTAATAGACCCAAGAGGCTATAAGCCCAGAAATTACAGTGTATATTTTGTTCAATGCAACTAAAATGGGATCTCCAAGGCACATGACTGAGGGTATCACTGGACCAAATCTGTGCTCTATCAAACACAGTTCAAAAGACACTTTGGAAAGAGATCTGATTAGGAATAAAAAGACCTGAGTTTCCTGGCTAGGTCAATTCTTTGCTGTGTGATCCTGGGGAAGTTACTTCCCTTCTCTGAGCCTGTTCCTTCAAAGGTCAAATGAGAAATAAGACTGGCTGATCCCTTCTAATTCTAACATTCTCTAATTTCACAAATAGTGAACATCTGGCTGAAATAGCCTTTTCTAAGTCCATGAGTCTAATGATAGTTAAATGTGAAATTAATTGTAGAAATAAACAGGGTTTGGATAGGAATATAAAATGGTCACATTCAACATAGAAGGAAAGATGCATGTTGTACCAGGGCATCAGACTAACATGGAGGCCGAGCAAGAGCTCAGACTAAAATATTAGCTGTGGGTGCTATTAATTCCACAGTACGCATGACAGGAAGGAAAGCCTTACACACAGCAACCAAATAAAGCCCAATGACATGTCAAACCTCTAACCACAGCCTGGCACCTTGACAGGAAGGGTGAGGGGAAGCTCTGTTCCCTGAGACATCAAAGGTTCTGATTACATCAGAGACTTTTGTACACACTGAAGCAGTGGTGACCATGACGCCCTCCTCTACTATTCCCAAATGCATTCATCCGCATTTGTGATGTTGAAGTGTGTTGTGTGAGCATGTGCCTGCACCAGCTCTAAAACTTCTCTAGCCAAAAACAGGAGGTACCAGGAGAAATTCTATTAAAATGCCTGCTGGGTGGCTCTTACAATAGAAAGAAGTAATCCAGAGTCCTGTGGCTGCAGGCTGAAAAATTTAGTGAAGAATTAATGTGTCAAATGCTTCTCCCTCTTTGGACAAGGCAGGGACTGTCAGGGGATAGCCTGGTCGAATATCACTAAAATAGATTAAAAATGTAATAATATCTAGGACCACTTACTTCCCTTGTGTGAAACACTGTGATAAGCATTATATTACAGTATAATATTCACTCATCTAATACAAACTTAAGAAGTCACTACTAATATTAACTCTACTGCACAGATGGATAAACGGAGACTCAGAAAGATAAAATAACAAGTCCAAAGTCACAGAGTTCCTAACTGGCTGTGCCAGATTCAAATCCAGATCAGTCTGATTTAAGAATTTCCAGGTGTATGGCAGGCTGACAGCCTGGACACAGACACAGTGTAGAAGTGGGGAATGGACAGAAGAAGACTGAGACAAAGGAGGGATCCTTGATTGCTTGTTGGGTAGGTGAGAACACAAAGTTCCTGTGCCTGAAACTAGGAAGCTGGGTGATGCCATTTTCACCTCTCCTGCACGTTCACCTACATGCACATGCACACATATACCACAACAATCCATCCTAGTAAGCTAAGCACTGCCACCTAGTGGAGAACAGAGCCATTACACCAAGCCACGCCCAACTCCGCCCTCCAAGCACATGCCCTAGAGAACCACAAGTTTCTCCATTTTCTTAGTGTACAGACTATAGAGTGCTTCATTGTTTGAGTTCTAGGGGAAACTGGATGTAACTTCATTCGAGTTTCACTCTGTTTGCTGGTTCATCTATTTTTTTTTATTTCTTTTATTTTCTTTTTCTCCTTTCATTTATTTTTCTTGGATACAGAAAAAGAAAATTTTATTTTTTTCTTTTTATTTTATTTTTAAAAAATTTTTAACATTTATTTATTTTTGAGAGACAGAGAGAGACAGAGTGTGAGTTGGGGAGGGGCAGAGAGAAAAGGAGACACATAATCTGAAGCAGACTCCAGGCTCTGAGCTGTCAGCACAGAGCCCAACTTGGGGCTCAGACTCACAGACTGCAAGATCATGACCTGAGCTGAAGTTGGATGCTTAACCCACTGAGCCACCCAGGCGCCCATAGTTTCCTTTAAAATTTTTTTTTAATTCTTTTTACTATGTTTTTTATTTTTTTCTAAGTATTTTATTCTATTTCACTTTCTTCATTACATTTTATTCTATTTTATTCTATACATATTTTTAATTTTTAAACTTTCTTACTTTTTTTCTTTTTCTTTCTTTTTCTTTTCTTTCCCTTTTTTCTCTATTCTATCAGGTTTCAACAACCAGACCAAAACTCACCTAGACAGAGGATCTAGCTTCTTTTATTTGATTTTCTGTGTTGTTTTTAATTTTTTTTACTTTTTATTTTATTTAAGTTATCCTTTTTCTTCCTCCAAAATGGCAAAATGAAGGAATTCACCCCAAAAGAAAGAACACAAAGAAATGACAGCCAGGGGCTTAATCAACACAGATATAAGCAAGATGTCTGAACTGGAATTTAGAGTCACAATAATAAGAATATTAGCTGGAGTTGAAAAAAGCATAGAATCTCTTTCTGAATAGATAAAAGAAGTAAAATCTAGTCAGTATGAAACTTAAAATGCTATAACCAAGAGGAAATATTGAATGGATGCAACAGTGGCAAGGATGGATGAAGAGAGCAGCAAATCAGTGATAAGAGAAGACAAATTATGGAGAATAATGAATCAGAAAAAAAGAGAGTAACTAAGGTAAAAGAGCATGGTACAAGAATTAGATAACTCAGTGACTTATTAAGAAGGAATAACATCTGAATCATAGGAGTCCAAGAAGATGAAGAGAGAGAAAAAGGGGTAGAAGGTTTATGTCAGCAAATTATTCTGGAAAATTTTCCTACTCTGGGGAAAGACATAGATATCAAAATCCAGGAAGCACAGAGAACTCCCAATAGATTCAACAAAAACTGACCATCAACAAGGCATATCATAGTCAAATTCACAAAATACACAAACAAGGAAAGAATTATGAAAGCAGCAATGGGGAAAAAAAAGTCCTTACCCTATAAGGGAAGACAGAACAGGGTTGCAGCAGACCTATCCACAGGAACCTGGCAGGCCAAAAAGAAGTGGCAGGATATATTCAACGTGCGGGATTGGAAAAATATGCAGCTAAGAACTCTTTATCCAGAAAGGCTGTCGTTCAAAACTGAAGGAGAGATAAAGAGATTCCTGACAAACAAAAACTAAAGGAGTTCATGACCACGAAACCATTCCTGCAAGAAATTTGAAGGGGGACTCTCTGAGTGGAAAAAAGAAGAAACAAAACAAAAAAGACCAAAGGCAACAAAGACTAGAAAGGACCAGAGAACACCACCAGAAACTCCAACTCTATAGGCAACACATTGGCACTATATTCATATCTTTCAGTACTTACTCTAAATGTTAATGGACTAAATGCTCCAATCAAAAGACGTAGGGTAACAGAATGGATAAGAAAACAAGATTGATCTATATGCTGTTTACAAGAGACCCACTTTAGACCTAAAGACACCTTCAGATTGAAAGTCAGGGGATGGAGAAACATCTACCATGCTAATGGTCACCAAAAGAAAGCTGGAGCAGCCATAATTATATCATACAATCTAGATTTTAGAATAAAGGATGTAACAAGAGATGAATAGGGCATTATATCATAATTAAGGGGTCTATCCATAAAGAAGATCTAACAATTGTAAACTTTTATGCCCCAACGTGGAGGTTCTCAAATATATATCAATTAATCACAAACATAAAGAAACTCATTGATAATAATACCATAATATTAGGGGATTTCACCACCCCACTTACAGCAATGGACAGATCATCTAAGCATAAAATCAACAAGGAAACAATGGCTTTAACTGACACACTGGACTGGATGGTTAACAGATATATTCAGAACATTTCATTCTAAAGCACCAGAATGCACATTTTTCTCAACTGCACATAGAACATTCTCCAGAATAGATCACATACTGGGACACATATCAGCCTTCAACAAGTACAAACAGATTGAGATGACACTGAATATTTTCATACCACAATGCTATGAAACTCAAAATCAACCACAAGAAAAAATTTGGAAAGACAATGAATACTTGGAGATGAAAGAACATTCTACTAAAGAATTAATGAGTTAACTAAGAAGTTAAAGAGGAAATTAAGAAGTAAATGGAAACCAATGAAAATGATAACATGACAGCCCAAAACCTCTGGGATGCAGGAAAGACAGTCATAAGAGGGAAGTATATAGCAATCCAGGCCTTCCTAATGAAGAAAGAAAAGTCTCAGGTACACAACCTAAGCATACACCTTAAAGAGCTTGAAAAATAACAGCAAATAAAGCCCAAATCCAGCAGAAGACAGGAAATAATAAAGATTAGAGCATAAATC
Organism: Panthera pardus; assembly: GCF_024362965.1. Taxonomy (NCBI): domain Eukaryota; kingdom Metazoa; phylum Chordata; class Mammalia; order Carnivora; family Felidae; genus Panthera; species Panthera pardus. The sequence continues at coordinate 20,592,259 of NW_026526788.1, forward strand.
AGTGCTATCAAAATTAAAATAATAATAATAATAATAATAATAATAATAATAATAAAGGAGTAGAACAGATCAATGAAACCAGGAGCTGGTTCTTTCAAAGAATTAACAAAATTGAAAACCCCTAGTCAGATTGATCAAAAAGAAAAAAAAAAAAAAGGACCCAAAATAAATAAAATCAAGAATGAAAGAGGAGAGATCATAACCACCACTGCATAAAAACAAATAATAAGAGAATATTATGAGAAATTATGTCAACAAATAGGGCAATCTGGAAGAAATGGACAAATTCCTAGAAACATATATTACCAAAACTGAAACATGAAGAAACAGAAAATGTGAACAGACCCATAACCAGTAAAGAAATTTAATTAGTCATCAAAATCTCCCAACAAACAACAAACAAGGGTCCAGGGCCAGATGGCTTTCCAGAGGAATTGTACCAAACTTTTAAAGAAGAGTTAATAGGGGAAAATGACAGTGTAGGAGGACGCTGGGCTCACCACGTCCTGCGGATCACTTAGATTCCGCCCACACCTGCCTAAATAACCCAGAAAATCACCAGAAGACTAGCAGAATGGATTCTCCAGAGCCAAGCATATACGGTCCACGGAAGAGGGTAGGAAGGGTGGAGAGGCGGTGTGCGCTACACGGACTGGAGGGAGGGAGCCGGGATGGAGGGGCAGTCCGCTGGCAAAGCAGAGGCCCCGAGTCTGGCTTGCAAAAATGGAGGGGGCGGACGGAGTGTGTTCTGACAGCAAGTGGGACTTAACATCTGGAATGTTATAAGTTAACAGATCTGCTCATGAACGGGAGGGCTGAAGGACAACGGGAGGGAGAGTTGTTGAGCCACAGACAACAGAGCGCAGCTTGGCGGGGAACAAAGGTGCTCACCAGCGCTATCTCCCTCATCCATCCCCCAGCCCAAATCCCAAAGGGAACCAGTTCCTGTCAGGGAACTTGCTTGCACCTAGAAAACACCCAATGCTGTGCTTCTGCGGATCCATCCCTCTGGAGGGTCTGACTCCCTCCCGGTGCCACAGGGCCCCTCCCGACCAGATCACCAAGGAAAAGCAAACTGAGCCTGCCCCTCCTGCCCCTGTGCACCTTGCCGATCCACCCCAGCTAATACGCCAGATTCCCAGCACCACAAGCCTGGCAGTGTGCAAGTAGCCCAGACGGGACACGCCACCCCACAGTGAATCCCGCCCCTACAAGAGGGAAAGAGAAGGTAGGCACCAGTCTGACTGTGGCCCCAGCGGTGAGCTGGGAGCAGACATCAGGTCTGACTGCAGCCCCGCCCACCAACGTGAGTTATTCAAGACAGCACAGGGGAAGTGCCCTGCCGTTCCACACCACTCCAGGGACTATCCAAAATGACCAAACAGAAGAATTCCCCTTAAAAAAACCTCCAGCAAATAACGACAGCTAATGAACTGATCAAAAACGATTTAAACAATATAAACAGAAAGTGAAGTTAGAATAATAGTCATAAAATTAATTGCTGGGCTTGAAAACAGTATAAAGGACAGCGGAGAATCTATTGCTACAGAGATCAAGGGACTAAGGAACAGCCACAAGGAGCTGAAAAGCGCTTTAAAAGAAATGCAAAATAAAATGGAAACGACAACAGCTCGGATTGAAGAGGCAGAGGAGAGAATAGGTGAACTAGAAGATAAAATTATGGAAAAAGAAGAAGCTGAGAAAAAGAGAGATAAAATAATCCAAGAGTATGAGGGGAAAATTAGAAAACTAAGTGATGCACTAAGAGAAATAATCTACCCATAATTGGTATTCCAGAGGAGGAAGAGAGAGGGAAAGGTGCTGAAGGGGTACTTGAAGAAATCATAGCTGAGAACTTCCCTGAACTGGGGAAGGAAAAAGGCATTGAAATCCAAGAGGCACAGAGAACTCCCTTCAGACGTAACTTGAATCAATCTTCTGCATGATATATCATAGTCAAACTGGCAAAATACAAGGATAAAGAGAAAATTCTGAAAACAGCGAGGGATAAATGTGCTCTAAGATATAAAGGGAGACCTATAAGAATTGTGACAGATCTCTCTACTGAAACTCGGCAGGGCAGAAAGGAATGGCAGGAAATCTTCAATGTGATGAACAGAAAAAATATGCAGCCGAGAATCCTTTATCCAGCAAGTCTGTCATTTAGAATAGAAGGAGAGATAAAGGTCTTCCCAAACAAACAAAAACTGAAGGAATTCATCACCACTAAACCAGCCCTACAAGAGATCCTAAGGAGAATCCTGTGAGACAAAGTACCAGAGACATCACTACAACCATGAAACCTATAGACATCACAATGACTCTAAACCCATATCTTTCTATAATAACACTGAATGTAAATGGACTAAATGCACCAACCAAAAGACATAGGGTATCAGAATGGATAAAAAAACAGGACCCATCTATTTGCTGTCTACAAGAGACTCATTTTAGATCTGAGGACACCTTCAGATTGAAAGTGAGGGGATGGAGAACTATTTATCATGCTACTAGAGGTCAAAAGAAAGCTGGAGTAGCCATACTTATATCAGACAAACTAGACCTTAAATTAAAGGCTGTAACAAGAGATAAAGAAGGACATTATATAATAATTACAGGGTCTATCCATCAAGAAGAACTAAAAATTATAAATGTCTATGTGCCGAATACAGGAGCCCCCAAATATATGAAACAATTACTCACAAACATAAACAACCTTATTGACAAGAATGTGGTATTGCAGGGGACTTTAACACCCCACTTACAGAAATGGATAGATCATCTAGACACATTGTCAATAAAGAAACAAGGGCCCTGGATGATATATTGGATCAGATGGACTTGACAGATATATTTAGAATTCTGCATCCCAAAGCAACAGAATATACTTTCTTCTCAAGTGCACATGGAACATTCTCCAAGATAGATCACATACTGGGTCACAAAACAGCCCTTTATAAGTATACAAGAATTGAAATTATACCATGCATACTTTCAGTCCACAATGCCATGAAGCTTGAAATCAACCACAGGAAAAAGTCTGGAAAACCTCCAAAAGCATGGAGGTTAAAGAATACCCTACTAACAAATGAGTGGGTCAACCAGGCAATTAGAGAAGAAATTAACAAATATATGGAAACAAACAAAAAAGAAAATACAACAATCCAAATGCTTTGGAATGCAGCAAAGGCAGTCCTGAGAGGAAAATACATTGCAATCCAGGCCTATCTCCAGAAACAAGAAAAATCCCAAATACAAAAACTAACAGCACACCTAAAGGAAATAGAAGCAAAGCAGCAAAGACACCGCAAACCCAGCAGAAGAAGAGAAATAATAAAGAGCAGAGTAGAAATAAACAATATAGAATCTAAAAACACTGTAGAGCAGATCAATGAAACCAAGAGTTGGTTTTTTGAAAAAATAAACAAAATTGACAAACCTCTAGCCAGGCTTCTCAAAAAGAAAAGGGAGATGACCCAAATAGATAAAATCATGAATGAAAATGGAATTATTATAACCAACCCCTCAGAGATACAAGCAATTATCAGGGAATACTATGAAAAATTGTGTGCCAACAAATTGGACAACCTGGAAGAAATGGACAAATTCCTAAGCTCCCACACACTTCCAAAACTCAATCAGGAGGAAATAGAAAGCTTGAACAGACCCATAACCAGCGAAGAAATTGAATCGGTTATCAAAAATCTCCCAACAAATAAGAGTCCAGGACCAGATGGCTTCCCAGGGGAGTTCTACCAGACATTTAAAGCAGAGATAATACCTATCCTTCTCAAGCTATTCCAAGAAATAGAAAGGGAAGGAAAACTTCCAGACTCATTCTATGAAGCCAGTATTACTTTGATTCCTAAACCAGGCAGAGACCCAGTAAAAAAAGAGAACTACAGGCCAATATCTCTGATGAATATGGATGTAAAAATTCTCAATAAGATAGTAGCAAATTGAATTCAACAGCATATAAAAAGAATGATTCACCATGACCAAGTGGGATTCATTCCTGGGATGCAGGGCTAGTTCAACATTTGCAAATCAATCAACGTGATACATCACATTAATAAAAGAAAAGATAAGAACCATATGATCCTGTCAATCGATGCAGAAAAGGCATTTGACAAAATTCAGCACTCTTTCTGAATAAAAACCCTCGAGAAAGTTGGGATTGAAGGAACATACTTAAACATCATAAAAGCCATTTATGAAAAGCCCACAGCTAATATCATCCTCAGTGGGGAAAAACTGAGAGCTTTCCCCCTGAGATCAGGAACACGACAGGAATGTCCATTCTCACTGCTGTTCTTTAACATAGTGTTGGAAGTGCTAGCATCAGCAATCAGACAACAAAAGGAAATCAAAGGCATCCAAATTGGCAAAGATGAAGTCAAGCTTTCGCTTTTTGCAGATGACATGATATTATACATGGAAAATCTGATAGACTCCACCAAAAGTCTGCTAGAACTGATACATGAATTCAGCAAAGTGGCAGGATACAAAATCAATGTACAGAAATCAGTTGCATTCTTATACACTAACAATGAAGGAACAGAAAGACGAATAAAGAAACTGATCCCATTCACAATTGCACCAAGAAGCATAAAACACCTAGGAATAAACCTAACCAAAGATGTAAAAGATCTGTATGCTGAAAACTATAGAAAGCTTATGAAGGTAATTGAAGAAGATATAAAGAAATGGAAAGACATTCCGTGCTCATGGATTGGAAGAATAAATATTGTCAAAATGTCAATACTACCCAGAGCTATCTACACATTCAATGCAATCCCAATCAAAATTGCACCAGCATTCTTCTCGAAACTAGAACAAGCAATCCTAAAATTCATATGGAACCACAAAAGGCCCCGAATAGCCAAAGTAATTTTGAAGAAGAAGACCAAAGCAGGAGGCATCACAATCCCAGACTTTAGCCTCTACTACAAAGCTGTCATCATCAAGACAGCATGGTATTGGCACAAAAACAGACACATAGACCAATGGAATAGAATAGAAACCCCAGAAATAGACCCACAAATGTATGGCCAACTCATCTTTGACAAAGCAGGAAAGAACATCCAATGGAAAAAAGACAGTCTCTTTAACAAATGGTGCTGGGAGAACTGGACAGCAACATGCAGAAGGTTGCAACTAGACCACTTTCTCACACCATTCACAAAAATAAACTCAAAATGGATAAAGGACCTGAATGTGGGACAGGAAACCATCAAAACACTAGAGGAGAAAGCAGGAAAAGACCTCTCTGACCTCAGCCGTAGCTATCTCTTACTCGACACATCCCCAAAGGCAAGGGAATTAAAAGCAAAAGTGAATTACTGGGACCTTATAAAGGTAAAAAGCTTCTGCACAGCAAAGGAAACAACCAACAAAACTAAAAGGCAACCAATGGAATGGGAAAAGACATTTGTAAATGACATATCGGACAAAGGGCTAGTATCCAAAATCTATAAAGAGCTCACCAAACTCCACACCCAAAAAACAAATAACCCAGTGAAGAAATGGGCAGAAAACATGAATAGACACTTGTCTAAAGAAGACATCCGGATGGCCAACAGGCACATGAAAAGATGCTCAACGTCGCTCCTCATCAGGGAATTACCAATCAAAACTACACTCAGATATCACCTCACGCCAGTCAGAGTGGCCAAAATGAACAAATCAGGAGACTATAGATGCTGGAGATGATGTGGAGAAATGGGAATCCTCTTGCACTGTTGGTGGGAATGCAAACTGGTGCAGCCACTCTGGAAAACAGTGTGGAGTTTCCTTAAAAAATTAATAATAGACCTACCCTATGACCCAGCAATAGCACTGCTAGGAAATTACTCAAAGGATACAGGAGTACTGATGCATAGGGGCACTTGTGCCCCAATGTTTATAGCAGCACTCTCAACAAGAGCCAAATTGTGGAAAGAGCCTAAATGTCCATCAACTGATGAATGGATAAAGAAATTGTGGTTTATACACACAATGGAGTACTACGTGGCAATGAAAAAGAATGAAATATGGCCCTTTGTAGCAACGTGGATGGAACTGGAGAGTGTGATGCTAAGTGAAATAAGCCATACAGAGAAAGACAGATAGCATATGTTTTCACTGTTATGTGGATCCTGAGAAACTTAACAGAAACCATGGGGGAGGGGAAGGAAAAATAAAAGAGGTTAGAGTGGGAGACAGCCAAAGCATAAGAGAGTCTTAAAAACTGAGAACAAACTGAGGGTTGATGGTGGGTGGGAGGGAGGGGGTGTAGGTGATGGGCATTGAAGAGGGCACCTTTTGGTTTGAGCACTGGGTGTTGTATGGAAACCAATTTAACAATAAATTTCATATATTAAAAAATAAATAAATAAAATAAAATAAAAACAAAAAAAAAATAAAGAAGAGTTAATATCTATTCTTTTGAAGCTGTTGCAAAAATAGAAATGGAAGGAAATCTTCCAAACTCATTCTATGAGGTCAGCATTACCTTGATTCCAAAACCAGACAAAGACCCCACTAAAAAGGAGATCTACAGACCAATTTCCCTGATGAATATTGACACAAAAATCCTCAACAAGTTACTAACCAACAGGATCCAAGAATACATTAAAAAAATATTCATCATGATCAAGTGGATTTATTTCTGGGATGCAAGCCTTGTTTAATATGTGCAATTAAATCAATTTGATACATCACATTAATAATAATAGTAACACATTAAAGAATAAGAACTATACGATCCTCTCAATACATGGAGAGAAAGCATTTAACAAAATACATCATCCTTTCTTGATAAAAAAAAAAAATCAAGAAAGTAGGGATAGAAAGATCATACCTTAAGATCATAAAAACCATATATGAAAGACCCACCACGAAAATCATCCTCAATAGGGAAAACTGAGAGTTTTCTCCCTAAGGTCAGGAACACGACAAGGATATCCACTCTCACCACTATTACTCAACATAGTGTTAGAAGCCCTAGCCTCAGCAGTCAGACAACACAAAGAAATAAAAGGCATCCAAATCAGCAAGGAGGAAGCCAAACTCTGAGTCTTCGCAGATGACATGATACTCTATATGGAAAACCCAAAAGATTCTACCAAAAAACTGCTAGAACTGATCCATGAATTCAGCAAAGTTGCTGGATATAAAATCAATGTACAGATATCAATTTCATTTCTATATACCAATAATGAAGCAGCAGAAAGAGAAATCAAGGAATTTATCCCATTTACAATTGCACCAAAAACCGTAAAACACCTAGGAATAAACCTAACCAAAGAGGTGAAAAATCTATACACTGAAAACTATAGAAAGCTTATAAAAGAAATCAAAGAACACACACACACACACACACACACACACACACACACACACGGAAAAGTATTCCATGCTCATGGATTGGAAGAAAAAATATTGTTAAAATGTCAATACTACCCAAAGTAATCTATATCTTCAATGCAATCCCTATCAAAATAGCACCAGCATTCTTCACAGAGCTAGAATAAACAATTCTAAAATTTGTATGGAACCAGAAAGACTCCGAATAGCTAAAGTAATCCTGAAAAAGAAAACCAAAGCTGGAGGCATCACAATTCCAGGCTTTAAGATGTATTACAAAGCTCTAATCATCAAGACAGTGTGGCCCTGGCACAAAACCAGACACATAGATCAATGGAACAGAATAGAGAACCCAGAAATTGACCAACAAACGTATGGCCAACTAATCTTTGACAAAGCAGGAAAGGATATCCAATGGAAAAAGGCAGTTTCTTCAGCAAATGGTGTTGGTAAAACAGGAAACTAACATACAGAAGAATGAACCTGGACCACTATCTTATACATACACAAAAATAAACTTGAAATGAATGAAATACCTAAACATAAGACAGGAAGCCATCAAAATCCTAGAGGAAAAAGCAGGCAAAAACCTCTTTGACCTCAGTCATGGCAACTTCTTACTCAACATATCTCCGGAAGCAAGGGAAACAAAAGCAAAAATGAACTATTGGGACCTCATCAAGATAAAAAGCTTCTGCACAGTGAAGGAATCAACATAACTAAAAGGCAAGTGATGGAATGTGGGAAGATATTTGCAAAGGACATATCAGATAAAGGGTTAGTATCCAAAATCTATAAAGAACTTACCAAACTCAACACCCAAAAAACAAATAATCCAGTGAAGAAATGGGCAAACGACATGAGTAGACAATTTTCCAAAGAAAACATACAGATGGCTAACAGACACATGAAAAAATGCTCAACATCCCTCATCATCAGAGAAATGCAAATCAAAACCACAATGAGATACCACCTCACACCTGTCAGATGGCTAAAATTAACAACTGAAGCAACAACAGAGTTGGCAAGGATGTGAGGAAAGAGGAACTCTTTTGCACCATTGGTGGGAATGCAAACTGGTGCAGCCACTCTGGGAAACAGTATGGAAGTTTCTCAAAAAATTAAAAATAGAACTACCCTACGACCCAGCATTGGACTACTAGGTATTTATCCAAAGGATACAGGAGTGCTGTTTTGAAGGGGCACATCCACCCACCCCTATATTTATAACAACACTATCAACAATAGCCAAAGTATGGAAAGAGCCCAAATGTCCATTGACTGATGAATGCATAAAGAAGATGTGGTATATATATGCAATGTAATATTAATGGGCAATCAAAACAAATGAAATCTTGCCATTTGCAACAATGTGGATGGAACTAGAGTGTATTATGCTAAGCAAAATTAGTCAGAGAAAGACAAATACATGACTTCACTCATGTGGAATTTAAGATATAAAACAGATGAATATAAGGTAAGCGTAGCAAAAATAGTATAAAAACAGGGAGGGGGACAAGACATAAGAGACTCTTAAATACAAACTGAGAACAAACTGAGGGTTGCTGGAGGGGTTGTGGGTAGGGCGATGGGTTAAATGGGCAAGGGGCATTAAGGACGACACTTGGGATAAACATTGGTGGTTATATGAATCACTGGATTCTATTCCTGAAATCATTATTGCACTATATGCTAATTAACTTGGATATAAATTTAAAAAAAGATATGCCCCCTCCCCCCCAAAAAAAGAATTGCCAGGTGTATATATACAGTGGAATATTACTCAGCCATTAAAAAGAATGAAATCTTGCCATTTGCAATAACATGGATGGAGTTAGAATACGTTATGCTACACAAAATTAGAGAAAGACAAATACCATATGATTTCACTCATATGTGGAGTTTAAGAAACAAGACAAATGAACATAGGGGAAGGGGGGAAAAGAGGGAAGCAAACCACAAGAGACTCTTAACAATAGAGAACAAACTGTTAATGGAAGGTGTTGGGCTAAATTGATGATGGGGATTAAGGAGAGTACTTGTGATGACCACTGAGTGTTGTATTTAAGTGATGAATCACTAAAGCCTACACCTGCACCCAATTTTACTATATGTGTTAACTAATTAGAATTTAAATAAAAACTTGAAATAAAAAAATTGGCAGGTAATAAGTATTAACAGGCTCCGGTTATGGAGCTTATAGTTGTTATTCTACAGTCCCCAAAGTGAGGGCATCACAGATCCAATAACACTCCAGCTGCAAACAGAAAAAATCAGTTTCTCTCAAGATATCTAGAACTTTCAAAATGTGGACACTTACAAATCTTACTTCTATTCCTCCATTGCAAAACCTACTCATATTTATTCTACCATCCTAAGTCTGAGCTGATAGAACGCAACCACCTAAGGCAAGTTACAGGTCTTTTCTGGGCCTCAATTTCCTTATCTGTAAAATAAAGGCTTGTATTCATTATTTGTAGGGTGCCCTCCTGTGCTAAAAAGGTAAAAGACAGTAAGTAGCTTTGAGAAAGAAAAGTTTGTCTTGAAAAGCTGTCTGATTTTTTTTTCTATTGTGCAAAGCTAAAAATCACTCTTTACACCCCTCTTTTAGTGAATTTGAAGCCACTGTGCGAAACAGGTCAGAAAGAATGGGAGAGTGGGATATCATCCATTTTCACCTCCCTCCCCCAATCTTATTTTACTCACGGTGATGTGCCAATTGCCTTTGTACCAAGGTTTAGTGAGCCTTTAAATATTTCAAGATGTATGAGACATTATCCCCTGTTCTCTTTTATTCTGATAACAAGCTGTCTGGGCCCTCTGCCAAAGACCCAATATCTTTGTGCAGTTCTACATGAATATGATTTTTCTCTATGCCATGGTCACCATTAGGGAAGATAAATAAAACTAACATTGGCAATGAGGACACTTACCTTTCTATTGTTTCTTATATAATGAAAGAAAATCTCATCATTACAACACTGCAACACCAGCATGAAGACTGGTGTCTCTTGGACTGGAAAAGATAGATTGGGGGTTGTTATTATGAGTGGCCTGAACAGATGTTACTTGATAGGTCCCTATCTATCAACCAGGAGATATTTTTATGTCAAAGAAAACTCTCCCTCATTCTGTTATACAAGTAGAGATTCTGTCCTTTGTGTCCTTAATAGGTTCTTACAAACACGTAAATGGTAAAGAGTTAAAGAAAAAAATAAGATCATAATTCAAAAGTTTTCTAAATTTCAGTCCTAGACTATTAGTGATAGTAATGCTCCTTAGGGGGGAAAGAGGAGAATAGATAATCAAATCAGTTTGGAAATAAGAATTATAATCCAAATCTGGAGTCTCTATTCCATTGGTCTGTGTCTGTTTTTGTGCCAATACCGTACTGTCTTGATGATCACAGCTTTTTAGTAGAGGCTAAAGTCTGGGACTGTGATGCCTCCCTCTTTGGTTTTCTTCTTCAATATTACCTTGGCTATTTGGGGTCTTTTGTGGTTCCATAAAATTTTAGGATTACTTGTTCTAGCTTCGAGAAGAATGCTGGTTACAATTTTGATTGGGATTCCATGGAATGTGTAGATTGCTTTGGGTAGTATTGACATTTTAACAATATTTATTCTTCCATTGTATGGCCAACTAATCTTTGACAAAGCAGGAAAGAATATCCAACGGAAAAAAGGCAGTCTCTTTAACAAATGGTGCTGGGAGAACTGGACAGCAACCTGCAGAAGAATGAAACTAAACCACTTTCTTACATCATTCACAAAAATAAACTCAAAATGGATGAAGGAACTGAATGTGAGATAGGAAACTATCAAAGCCCTAGAGGAGAAAGCAGGAAAAAACCTCTCTGACCTCAGCCGCAGCAATTTCTTACTCAACACATCTCCAAAGGCAAAGGAATTAAAAGCAAAAATGAACTATTGGGACCTCATGAAGATAAAAAGCTTCTGCACAGCAAAGGAAACAATCAACAAAACTAAAAGGCAACCAATGAAATGGGAAAAGATATTTGCAAATGACATATCAGACAAAGGGATAGTATCCAAAATCTACAAAGAACTAACCAAACTCTACACCCCCCAAAAAAAATCCAGTGAAGAAATGGGCAGAAAACATGAACAGACACTTTTCTAAAGAAGACATTCAGATGGCCAACAGGTACATGAAAAGATGCCTCAATGTCACTCATCATCAGGGAAATAAAAATCAAAACCACACTGAGATACCACCTCACGCCAGAGTGGCTAAAATGAACAAATCGGGAGACTACAGATGCTGGTGAGGATGTGGAGAAATGGGAACCCTCTTGTACTGCTGGTGGGAATGCAAACTGGGGCAGCTGCCCTGGAAAACAGTGTGCAGGTTCCTCAAAAAATTAAAAACAGATCTACCCTATGACCCAGGAATAGCACTGCTAGGAATTTACCCAAGGGATACAGGAGTGCTGATGCATAGGGGCACTTGTACTCCAATGTTTATAGCAGCACTTTCAACAATAGGCAAATTATGGAAAGAGCCTAAATGTCCATCAAATGACGAATGGATAAAGAAGAAGTGGTTTATATATACAATGGAATACCACTTGGCAATGAGAAAGAATGAAATCTGACCATCTGTAGCAATGTGGATGGAACTGGAGGGTATTTTGCTAAGTGAAATAATTCAGGCAGAGAAAGATACCATATATTTTCACTCATATGTGTCTCTTGAGAATATTAACAGAAGGCCATGGGGGAGGGGAAGGGGAAAAAAAGTTACAGAGAGTGAAGGAGGCAAACCATAACAGACCCTTAAATACTGAGAACAGACTGAGGGTTGATGGGGGTTGGCGGAGAGGGGAAAGTGGGTGATGGGCATTGAGGAGGGCACCTGTTGGAATGAGCACTGGGTGTTTTATAGAAACCAATTTGACAATAAATTATATTAAAGAATAAATAATAAAAAAGATTTAAAAAAGAGTTATAATCCATTACCAGAAAATATCTTTTTAGAGAGCAACTGACAGCCTGTGAGAATAGGACAGATCCAGGATAGGAACTCTATTTATGATAGATCCTGTGTTGGCAAATGAAAACAGCTGTCCCCTGGCACAGAGGAGTACCCAAAAAGGAAGGACAGAAAAGCCCACACACCTCAGACACAATCAACCCTTATTTCAAGCCACAGGGTCCTTACCCGGTATTTCTTTTCTTGTTCAAATTTTTCTTCAAATTTCCTAATTTTTCGCTTGAGGCTCTGGATGTGCTTGGTGAGCTGGGTAATGGTCTGTGGCTCCTTGCCATCACCACAGCCACACCGTGAAGAACTTCGTGGCCTGTAATGATTGCAGGGAGGGAGAGAATCATCAAAAACCATGGTCTTCCCATAAACATTGCTGCTGGTCTACAAACGAAGCTTCCTGGATTATCAGAGAGGATAGGCCATTTTTAATGAGTCTACCATTGTGGCATTTACTTATTAATAGAGATCACTGATCAAGGAATTCCATTATGGGACAATGCTATCAGGGAATTTAGTGCAGAAATGTCAGAATATTATTCTAGGAAGTGCATTTCCTAAAGTTTGGAAGAGGCCAATTTAAGACAAAAAGAAATAGCCTGCTGTGGAATTATCCAAACAGGTTGCACCTAATAACATTTTTAAAGAAGATATAGATAAATAGTTAATTTTCTTGACACAACAGAGCCTTGTGAATCTAATAAGAATGGACCCCCACCTCCAGAAAATGCATTGACCCTCTCACATAGCCCACAGTTTACAATAGCAATAATCCACTAACTCCCTCAAATCCATCAATAGACAGCCTGCAAGGTCAGATTTGGAAAATTCATTAATGACAGCAGAAGTTACTAAGGAGAAACTAGGATTCTCTGTACATATTTTCAGTCAAGGGACACTCATTTTAGTTTTGAATCCAAATTATTTGTAGATTTTTTTAAAAAAAGAATGCATAGTTTCACACTTTTTGGGGGGAGTGGAGGGCAGCTATCGTAAGCTGCTACTCTTGTGGAATCTAAGAAGAAATTGAGGTAGACACCTCCCAAGCACTGCCACAAGCTATCCCTTGAAGCCACTGTTGGGCATGCAAAGAATATTGAGCTTACCAAGGATACTCCTGATATTTGCATAGACATATTCTTACTTAGAACTCTGGTCATTTGACCAAAAATGTTCAAACATGTAAGCCCTGGGGTATTCCTGCATCTCATGACCATTTCCTCCTGAGATGGCAAGACCTGACACAGTATTCCCAAATAGAAAGTACACTGATTCTTGCCATTCATTGCTCAGGTCTTGAAGTTGTATTTGATAGGCATGTCTGCACTATTTCAGACACACACTTCATTATAGGTTATAAATGTATTTGAAAAAGTGGATGAAATGAAGATAAGGTTTTCTTACATCATAAACGGCTGAGTGCTGGGTGGAGAAGGGGCTGATTCAGGGTCTAAGTTGAATCTCTGGCTTTGGCTGAAGATGGAGCATCGTGGTGACAGCAGTGGGTTATCACCGTCAGTGATGTGATAGAGAAGCCTGCTAGTCCCAACAGACTGGAGGTCTTCTGGTGCACTGTCTGCTTCATTCTGCCCATCTTTGTGGGCTGGTGGAGGGTCTGAGGAAACAAGATAAATCATCAAGATTCAGAAATGACAGAGGCCTTGAGACTGTCATGTTCCTAAGTAAAGATCATAAACATTCGTTATAATGTCTGGCTTCTTTGTCATTTCTTCTTTCTGGGGATATGAAAGGTATGTTTATTCTCAGAGAAACTGGATAGAAAATATTACAAAGCCACTAACAAAAAAAATGGAAATACAAATTATTTTGGTATAAATTTAAAGTAATGATTCAGTAATGATTCCATTTTATGTAAAAAGCATACATTTATGTGTACAAGTAAGTGCACTAAAATACCAAAGAAGCTACTTAGCAACTACAAAGCATGGAAGAATTAGGAATGATTCTTTTTCTCCTCCAAAAATTTTTGTAGCATTTTATTTTTGACAAAAATTAAAAAACAAGGACAAAACAGATTCCAAATCCTGTCTCCAGCTACGTCTGTGTCTGAATTCTATGATCACTCCCCTTTTATTTTTTTAAATGTTTATTTTTGAGAGAGAGAGAGAGAGAGAGAGAGCGAGCAAGCAGGAGGGGCAAAGAGAGAAGGAGACCCAGAATCCAAAGCAGGCTCCAGGCTCTGAGCTGTCAGAACAGAGACCAACACAGGGCTCAAACTGTTGAACTGTGAAATCATGACCTGAGCCAAAGTCCGATGCTTAACCTACTGAGCCACCCAGGGGCCCAGATCACTCTCCCTTTAAATGAACTCATTAACTTCCCACCTCAGGGCCAGTCCAGAGAGTGGGCACACCTGCGCTCTAGAGGAAGGGCAGATAAGTGAGGAATATGAAGACACTGAGTCAGAGTGGCCAGGTGAGACTCTCTACATCAGGGGCTCTAGACAGTTATTTGAGCAACAGCCAAAACAAACTCCTTCTCAATTTTGCCCAGCAAACAACTCAGGACAATTCAAGGCTTTCTTTTATTCTTACCCCAAATAAAGAGAAAAACAAATGCTTTCTGGGTGAATAAGCAGAATCTGAAAACACTGATAATCCACTTTTCCAAAATAAACATTTATCACAATTTGGTACCGGATGACTCTTAATCAGGTTTAGAATGGCTCATGTTCTCCAGAGCTTGAAATGCAATTTGCTTTGTGCAACATCAAAGGTCTGATCCCTTGTGTGCTTTCAATTGGCTTCTTCCCTGTTGGGTTTCAGACTGGGAGCCTGGATAATGCCTCCAATGTGCCTGTGAAGCTCACTAACAGCATTCTATCAGTGGCTGAGCTGGCCAGAAGTGCATGAGATGAGGGCTGGTGAAGAGGTGGGGCCAGATGAACACCAGTGCCCAGGTCTGAAAGACAAGGTGTGTCTGACAACTCACCACAGGCAACACCCTTGCTAAGAATAATTTACCCAGAAAACACAGTTTGGCAGGAGCCTTAAAGAGTAACAGGAGTAAGAGTTACTAATCAATAAATGTTATTAATCAACAACATATGCTAACAATCACCTTCAAAGCCCACCAGGAGGTATACAGGTGCTTACCAAATCCTTTCAATAAACCATTAGGACCCAAAAAGAAATGCATTTTATTCATATTACCTGTTTCTGGACAGAATATTTTGGTAATAATGACGGGGAAGAAGAGAATTTTTAGCAAGCACCTGGGACCAGTGTATTTTTGTTGAAATGGGAAAGGTCTGAGGCATTCAGCCCTTCAGCTCAGCTGTGGCCCTAGGGTCAAAATGAACATGAGTCTCTTGGTGCTGCTTTGTAATGCCAAATGGAGGCACTTGGGCTCCTAGCCATTTTACTGAAGTGGAGGCAAGAAGAGAGCTTAGCTTCTGAAACCCACAGGGTCCTATGATGGAACTTCATAAGATCACAGATCACTCTGAATGGCTCCTTTTGAATTGCATTACAATTAAATCCATAAACCTCCATTTATATGGTGTGTGCTTCTGTGGGCACTCATGTCATTTGCTGCCTACTTAACATACCAAACCCCCTGCCCTAGATTTACCACTAGAGGAAGCAGAGAGCCACAAAGACCTAGAAGCACCAAGCTGAAAACCAACAAAAAGTCAAAAATTGGTAATTTGGTAGTGCTTCAGTTATATGTTCAAACTCATTATTTGAATTGAGAAGTGGCTTAATTAAATCAGATGGTGCATGTGTGTGGGCACTTGCACACACAGAATTATTGAGCTCCTTGCTCAGAAGAGGCCAGCACAGATTCTGAGGCAGCCATTGCTGCTATTATCCTGGGAATAGAGCCCAGGTCAGCTCTTACAGACCCTGCTCCCCAACAGGGAAAAGCTTACTGCGGTTTCTGATGCTTCTCAGTTGAGTATGTTACTTTGTCTTCTGAAGGACAGGGCTGCTTGCTATAGGGCCCCTCATGTGATGCAGTGTGATTTAAAGGAAGGGGCCTAGGAACCAGGAATTTTGGTGTGCTTATACTTTCTTGTGAAGTTCCAGGGACTTTCTGATCTCTCTCAGTGTCTTTGTTTGGCCCATCTTACAGAGCTGTGACAGGAAAGTACAAAGAGGTTGCTGCACAATGTGCCTGGAGTTAACAGTATTGTGCCGTACACTTAAAAAGTTGTTAAGAGTATATATCTATGTCAAAAAAACAGATCTTCAGGTAAAAAAAAAGTGTAGATCTCGTGTTCTTACCACAATTTAAAAAACAAAACTATTTCTTCTTTTCTTTTCTAAAAGAAATCTTATTTTCTAAAATTTCTATAATGAATAAATCTTAATTTTATAGGAGGAAAAAACAATAAAAGTTAATATTTAAAAAAAGTTTGAAAGAAAATGAGCATTCCTGAGAATGTGAGAAACAACCCCAGGGATGCCACAACAGAGAGCAAAGATTATGAGTTGGAGCCTCAGGTCTCCCATTTGTTTAGAAAGACTTCAGAAATGTTGGGCCTTTTTAAACATAGATTTTTTTTTCACTTGTAAAATGGAGAGAATGATGGTACCTGCCTCACAAGACTAAGTGAGGATGAAGATGAAATGAAATAAAACTATATATTCTACAAAATTGTTGCCATATCCACATAAACATATGTTTACTCCCTGTCCCTCTCTCTCTCTCTGCGCGCGCTGCGCGCGCACACACACACACACACACACACACACACACACACCAAACTTATGATGGTTCAATTTATGATTTTTTGATGTTACGATGGTGTGAAAGTGATAACATTCAGTAGAAACCATACTTTGAATTTTGAAATTGGATCTTCTCCTGGGATAGCTTTGTGTGGTACGATACTCTCTTGTGATGCTGGGCAGTGGCAGTGAGCCACAGCTCACAGTCAGCCATGCAGTCACAAGGGTAAACCACCAATACACTTAAAACCATTCTCTATACAGCCATTTTTGTTTCCACTTTTGGTACAGTGTTCAATAAATTACATGAGATATTCAACTTCATAAAATAGGCTTTATGTTAGATAATTTTGCTCAACTGTAGGCTAATGTAAGTGTTCTGAGAACCTATTCATGTAGGCTAGGCTAAGTTAGATTGCTTAGTAGTCTAGGTGTATTTCATGGATTTTTTTTAATGTTTTTTTTTTATTTATTTCGAGAGAGAGACAGAAAGAACAGAGTATGGTGGTGGAGACAGGGGGAGAGAAAGAATCCCTAGCAGGCTCTGCGTTGTCAGTGCAGAGCCCAACATGTGGCTCAAACTCACAAACCCTGAGATTATGACCCGAGACAAAATCCAGAGGCAGACATTTAACCTACTGAGACACCCAGGTGCCCCTCTGTGAATTTTTGATTTACAATATTTTCAGCTTACAGTGTGTTACCTGGATGCAACCCTATTATAAGTCAAAGAAAATCTGAAGATCTGTATATAGATATAGAGTAGAATATGTACAAAAGAGTACATATTTTATATAAATTAATATATTTACTATGTATTTTAAATGGATAGATAAAATTTCAACCTATAATTGTTTTTATTTTTTAATTTTGGCTTCATCTTAAGTTATGGTGGTCAAGAAATAATGAATTTGATGTGCTAGTTACTATTTTTCTTACTAATACACATTAAAATAAATTTCTAGTAAAACTAACAATATTTGCCCATGGACCTTTGTCTAGCATATTTAGTGAAACACTGAGATAAGGCATAGAAGCTGCTAAACATAGTAACCATGACAACCATCATTTTATAGTAATTATCATCATCAGAATAAGGAACTGAATATTATCTTCTCTTATTGAACATGAATTATAATCAGAATCCCTGTGGGGTTAATAAGAGAAATGAGAACCAATATACCCCTCAACATATAGTCCCTCCTATCAGTTCTTAGTTATAAATAAGAATAATCATATGTAATATTTCTGGAGTAACTCACTTATTTCTTCAAACCTGTAAGAGTTTTTACATGTATTTAATCTTCAAAACAACCACATGAGGCTGATACTAATATGATCCCCATTTTAAATTCAGTATGCGGGGTGATATAAACTATGTTAGTTCCAGGGAGGGTTTGACCAGTGTCCATGGTAGAAGACTCCACATCTCTGACCCTGGGAGCCAACGGATGTTTCCGGTGGCCCACGTATTGAGCAGTAAGGAACAAAGAAGAGAAATAATTATCATCAGTGCGTGAAGGCCAAGAGACCACTTCTGATCTTGCTGAAACCCCAGAGAGAAACAGATGTTGTATTATAGCTGTTTAATAAATCAGTCAGATTTAAAAATATATCTACTATGAATTTTTAAGCAATTAAAAATTCAAATAAATCTCTATCTGGAACCATTTGAGATGTACTGTTGAAATATAATTGAGTAGAGAGAGGGAAGATGGCGGCGTAGGTGGACGCTGGGCTCACCACGCATCCTGCTGATCACTTAGATTCCACCGACACCTGCCTAAATAACCCAGAAAACCACCAGAGGATTAGCAGAACGGAGTCTCTGGAGCCAAGCGCAGACCAGAGGCCCACAGAAGAGGGTAGGAAGGGCGGCGAGGTGGTGCGCACTCCACGGACTGGCGGGAGAGAGCTGGGGTGGAGGGGCGGCTCGCCGGCCAAGCAGAGCCCCTGAGTCTGGCTGGCATAAGTGGAGGGGCCTGACGGACTGTGTTTGGACAGGAAGCACAACTTAGTGTCTGGGAGGTCATAAGTTAACAGCTCTGCTCAGAAAGCGGGAAGGCTGGAGGACAAAGGGAGGGAGAGCTGCTGAGCCACTGGACAACAGAGCTCAGTTTGGTGGGGAACAACGGTGCTTGCCAGCGCCATCTCCCCCGCCCATCCCCCAGCCAAAATCCCAAAGGGAACGAGTTCCTGCCAGGGAACTTGCTCGCTCTGCGCAAACACCCAACTCTGTGCTTCTGCGGAGCCAAACCTCCGGCAGCGGATCTGACTCCCTCCCGCTACCACAGGGTCCCTCCTGAAGTGGATCACCTAAGGAGAAGCGAGCTAAGCCTGCCCCTCCTGCCCCCGTGCACCTTGCCTACCCACCCCAGCTAATACGCCAGATCCCCAGCACCACAAGCCTGGCAGTGTGCAAGTAGCCCAGACGGGCCACGCCACCCCACAGTGAATCCCGCCCCTAGGAGAGGGGAAGAGAAGGCACACACCAGTCTGACTGTGGCCCCAGCGGTGGGCTGGGGGCAGACATCAGGTCGGACTGCGGCCCCGCCCACCAACTCCAGTTATACACCACAGCACAGGGGAAGTGCCCTGCAGGTCCTCACCACTCCAGGGACAATCCAAAATGACCAAACGGAAGAATTCCCCTCAGAAGAATCTCCAGGAAATAACAACAGCTAATGAACTGATCAAAAAGGATTTAAATAATATAACAGAAAGTGAATTTAGAATAATAGTCATAAAATTAATCACTGGGCTTGAAAACAGTATAGAGGACAGCAGAGAATCTCTTGCTACAGAGATCAAGGGACTAAGGAACAGCGACAAGGAGCTGAAAAGCACTTTAAAAGAAATGCAAAATAAAATGGAAACGACGACAGCTCGGATTGAAGAGGCAGAGGAGAGAATAGGTGAACTAGAAGATAAAGTTATGGAAAAAGAGGAAGCTGAGAGAAAGAGAGATAAAAAAATCAAGGAGTATGAGGGGAAAATTAGAGAACTAAGTGATACACTAAAAAGAAATAATATACGCATAATTGGTATCCCAGAGGAGGAAGAGAGAAGGAAAGGTGCTGAAGGGGTACTTGAAGATTTTGTAGCTGAGAACTTCCCTGAACTGGGGAAGGAAAAAGGCATTGAAATCCAAGAGGCACAGAGAACTCCCTTCAGACGTAACTTGAATCGATTTTCTGCACGACATATCATAGTGAAACTGGCAAAATACAAGGATAAAGAGAAAATTCTGAAAGCAGCGAGGGATAAACATGCCCTCACATACAAAGGGAGACCTATAAGACTCATGACTGATCTCTCTTTGAAACTTGGCAGGCCGGAAAGGATTGGCACGATATCTTCAGTGTGCTAAACAGAAAAAACATGCAGCCTAGAATCCTTTATCCAGCAAGTGTGTCATTTAGAATAGAAGGAGAGATAAAGGTCTTCCCAAACAAACAAAAACGGAAGGAATTTGTCACCACGAAACCAGCCCTACAAGAGATCCTAAGGGGGATCCTGTGAGACAAAGTACCAGAGACATCACTACAAGCATAAAACATACACACATCACAATGACTCTAAACCCGTATCTTTCTATAATAACACTGAATGTAAATGGATTAAATGCGCCAACCAAAAGACATAGGGCATCAGAATGTATAAAAAAACAAGACCCATCTATTTGCTGTCTACAAGAGACTCATTTTAGATCTGAGGACACCTTTAGATTGAAAGTGAGGGGATGGAGAACTATTTATCATGCTACTGGAAGCCAAAAGAAAGCTGGAGTAGCCATACTTATATCAGACAAACTAGCCTTTCAATTAAGGGCTGTAACAAGAGATGAAGAAGGGCATTATATAATAATTACAGGGTCTATCTATCAGGAAAGGCTAACAATTATAAATGTCTATGTGCCGAATACCGGAGCCCCCAAATATATAAAACAATTACTCATAAACATAAGCAACCTTATTGATAAGAATGTGGTAATTGCAGGGGACTTTAACACCCCACTTACAGAAATGGATAGATCATCTAGACACACGGTCAATAAAGAAACAAGGGCCCTGAATGACACATTGGATCAGATGGACTTGACAGATATATTTAGAACTCTGCATCCCAAAGCAACACAATATACTTTCTTCTCGAGTGCACATGGAACATTCTCCAAGATAGATCATATACTGGGTCACAAAACAGCCTTCATAAGTTTACAAGAATTGAAATTATACCATGCATACTTTCAGACCACAATGCTATGAAGCTTGAAATCAACCACAGGAAAAAGTCTGGAAAACCTCCAAAAACATGGAGGTTAAAGAACACCCTACTAACGAATGAGTGGGTCAACCAGGCAATTAGAGAAGAAATTAACAAATACATGGAAACAAACAAAAATGAAAATACAACAATCTAAACGCTTTGGGACGCAGCGAAGGCAGTCCTGAGAGGAAAATACATTGCAATCCAGGCCTATCTCAAGAAACAAGAAAAATCCCAAATACAAAATCTAACAGCACACCTAAAGGAAATAGAAGCAGAACAGCAAAGGCAGCCTAAACCCAGCAGAAGAAGAGAAATCATAAAGATCAGAGCAGAAATAAACAATATAGAATCTAAAAAAACTGTAGAGCAGATCAACGAAACCAAGAGTTGGTTTTTTGAAAAAATAAACAAAATTGACAAACCTCTAGCCAGGCTTCTCAAAAAGAAAAGGGAGATGACCCAAATAGATAATATCATGAATGAAAATGGAATGATTACAACCAATCCCTCAGAGATACAAGCAATTATCAGGGAATACTATGAAAAATTATATGCCAACAAACTGGACAACCTGGAAGAAATGGACAAATTCCTAAGCACCCACACTCTTCCAAAACTCAATCAGGAGGAAATAGAAAGCTTGAACAGACCCATAACCAGCGAAGAAATTGAATTGGTTATCAAAAATCTCCCAACAAATAAGAGTCCAGGACCAGATGGCTTCCCAGGGGAGTTCTACCAGATGTTGAAAGCAGAGATAATACCTATCCTTCTCAAGCTATTCCAAGAAACAGAATGGGAAGGAAAACTTCCAGACTCATTCTATGAAGCCAGTATTACTTTGATTCCTAAACCAGGCAGAGACCCAGTAAAAAAAGAGAACTACAGGCCAATATCCCTGATGAATATGGATGCAAAAATTCTCAATAAGATACTGGCAAATCGAATTCAACAGCATATAAAAAGAATTATTCCCCATGATCAAGTGGGATTCATTCCTGGGATGCAGGGCTGGTTCAACATTCGCAAATCAATCAACGTGATACATCACATTAACAAAAAAAAAAGAGAAGAACCATATGATCCTGTCAATCGATGCAGAAAAGGCCTTTGACAAAATTCAGCACCCTTTCTTAATAAAAACCCTTGAAAAAGTTGGGATAGAAAGAACATACTTAAAGATCATAAAAGCCATTTATGAAAAGCCCACAGCTAACATCATCCTCAACGGGGAAAAACTGAGAGCTTTTTCCCTGAGATCAGGAACACGACAAGGATGCCGACTCTCACTGCTGTTGTTTAACATAGTGCTGGAAGTTCTAGCATCAGCAATCAGACAACAAAAGGAAATCAAAGGCATCAAAATTGGCAAAGATGAAGTCAAGCTTTCGCTTTTTGCAGATGACATGATATTATACATGGAAAATCCAATAGACTCCACCAAAAGTCTGCTAGAACTGATACATGAATTCAGCAAAGTGGCAGGATACAAAATCAATGTACAGAAATCAGTTGCATTCTTATACACTAACAATGAAGCAACAGAAAGACAAATAAAGAAACTGATCCCATTCACAATTGCACCAAGAAGCATAAAACACCTAGGAATAAACCTAACCAAAGATGTAAAAGATCTGTATGCTGAAAACTATAGAAAGCTTATGAAGGTAATTGAAGAAGATATAAAGAAATGGAAAGACATTCCGTGCTCATGGATTGGAAGAATAAATATCGTCAAAATGTCAATACTACCCAGAGCTATCTACACATTCAATGCAATCCCAATCAAAATTGCACCAGCATTCTTCTCGAAACTAGAACAAGCAATCCTAAAATTCATATGGAACCACAAAAGGCCCCAAATAGCCAAAGTAATTTTGAAGAAGAAGACCAAAGCAGGAGGCATCACAATCCCAGACTTTAGCCTCTACTACAAAGCTGTCATCATCAAGACAGCATGGTATTGGCACAAAAACAGACACATAGACCAATGGAATAGAATAGAAACCCCAGAAATAGACCCACAAACGTATGGCCAACTCATCTTTGACAAAGCAGGAAAGAACATCCAATGGAAAAAAGACAGTCTCTTTAACAAATGGTGCTGGGAGAACTGGACAGCAACATGCAGAAGGTTGCAACTAGACCACTTTCTCACACCATTCACAAAAATAAACTCAAAATGGATAAAGGACCTGAATGTGGGACAGGAAACCATCAAAACACTGGAGGAGAAAGCAGGAAAAGACCTCTCTGACCTGAGCCGTAGCTATCTCTTACTCGACACATCCCCAAAGGCAAGGGAATTAAAAGCAAAAGTGAATTACTGGGACCTTATAAAGGTAAAAAGCTTCTGCACAGCAAAGGAAACAACCAACAAGACTAAAAGGCAACCAACGGAATGGGAAAAGATAATTTCAAATGACATATCGGACAAAGGGCTAGTATCCAAAATCTATAAAGAGCTCACCAAACTCCACACCTGAAAAACAACCCAGTGAAGAAATGGGTACAAAACATGAATAGACACTTGTCTAAAGAAGACATCCAGATGGCCAACAGTCACATGAAAAGATGTTCAACATCGGTCCTTATCAGGGAAATACAAATCAAAACCACACTCAGATATCACTTCACGCCATTCAGAGTGTCCAAAATGAGCAAATCAGGAGACTATAGATGCTGGAGAGGATGTGGAGAAACGGGAACCCTCTTGCACTGTTGGTGGGAATGCAAATTGGTGCAGCCGCTCTGGAAAGCAGTGTGGAGGTTCCTCAGGAAATTAAAAATAGACCTACCCTATGATCCAGCAATAGCACTGCTAGGAATTTATCCAAGGGATACAGGAGTACTGACGCATAGGGGCACTTGTACCCCAATGTTTATAGCAGCACTCTCAACAATAGCCAAATTATGGAAAGAGCCTAAATGTCCATCAACTGATGAATGGATAAAGAAATTGTGGTTTATATACACAATGGAATACTACATGGCAATGAGAAAGAATGAAATCTGGCCTTTTGTAGCAACGTGGATGGAACTGGAGAGTGTGATGCTAAGTGAAATAAGCCATACAGAGAAAGACAGATACCATATGGTTTCACTCTTATGTGGATCCTGAGAAACTTAACAGAAACCCATGGGGGAGGGGAAGGAAAAAAAATAGAGGTTAGAGTGGGAGAAAGCCAAAGCATAAGAGACTGTTAAAAACTGAGAACAAACTGAGGTTGATGGGGGGTGGGAGGGAGGGGAGGGTGGGTGATGGGTATTGAGGAGGGCACCTTTTGGGATGAGCACTGGGTGTTGTATGGAAACCAATTTGACAATAAATTTCATATATTAAAAAAAAGAAATATAATTGAGTAATAAATTAGCCATAGTCTTGTGGATTTGTTAATTTGCACTCTTGGGTTTAGCCTTCATGGTGGGCTTTTATAGGTAGCATTGAGGTATATTCCAAAATGCCAAATGTCAGCCTTTATTGGTTTTAAAAGCTAGATAAGCCAAAAGTATGTCCATAATTCTAACAAGGTACAAGCATTAGAGTTCTCAGCCAGCCTCTCCAAAACAACTGAAGGATACACAGTGGGTTCATTTTTAGGTATGTTGAATTTTAGCACCTGAAGGCACTTAGCAGGTTAGCTATGGGGTTACAACAGAAAGTACATGGGTAATCTTGAAGTCATCCCAGTAACTAAATCTGGGGACACAGGTGAGATTGCTTGCTCAGAGACTACCTACCAAGAGGTGAGCAGCAGTATCTCCAAGGCTAGATTGGGTGGGGGTAAGCATAAGGACAGATGGAAGAGAGATTCCTCATTGGTAATGCTGGCTGAGTCACCAAATGGGGTGTGGGTGGCACTCCAAGTAGGCTTCTTAGTGCCAGTCTGTGGACAACCACCAGAAACATCAGTGAGGTAGAAGGGTGTGAAATTTGTCACTGTGAAAGCAGGGCTGGGCCTTATGGAAGGCACTCTGCAGTTCTAAGAGCCACTTTGCCATCATGGTTAAAAGCACAGGATTTTAAAAAAAGCACAGAGGTTAAAAATGTTTGTTAATATTTTATTATTTATTTTTGAGAGAGGCAGAGCATGAGTAGGGGAGGGGCAAAGAGAGAGGGAAACACAGAACTGAAGCAGCTCCAGGCTCTGAGCTCTCAGCACAGAGCCCAATATGGGGCAGAACTCACAAACCGCGAGATCATAACCTGAGCTGAAGTCGGTTCATGACTGGAGCTGAAGTTGGACGCTTAACCAACTGAGCCACCTGGGCGCCCCTCACAGAGGATTTTTCATAAGCTCAGAAACACCTAGATTATTGCCCCAGTTTTGTCATGTATGTGACCTGGGACACATTATTCATTCTTTACATTCCCAGTTTTCCCATCTATATAACGGGAATTCATTCATTCAGCAAATGTTTATTAGCCATCTACTGCATGCCAGAGCCCTGTTTCAGGGAAGGATGACAAAACAGTATCTACCTCATAAATTGTTGGAGAATTGAAAAGAAGACAAGGAATCTCAAGTGCTTAAGACAGTGCCCCAGGGGAGGGGATATAACCCATCAATAAATGTTACTTGCTGTTGTTTTGTATTTATGGTGGTATCTTTTACCTAGTTAAGAAACTTGGTAGAAGAGTTGGCTGGGGGAAAGGAAGATAAATTCAGTTCTAGATACCCTGAGTTAACAGGCAGTTTTGGCCATCCAATGCCGGTGCCCAGGAGGCCCTGGATATGTGTAGGTATGGAGCTCAGGAGACAGAGTCCAGCTGGGTTTGATCTCAGCATGTACTTCCCCAAATCTGTCATCTGCAGGAGGAGGCAGAGCCGTCTGCCTCATTTTCATTTTGAAGGAGTCAATGTACTGATTACAATTAAAATGAATGGCTAATAGGTGAGGGCATTGGGTTAGCTGAATAATGAAAAATCCCAAATTTCTCCCTAAAACCCAGAAAACTACATGGATCAAGAAGCCTCAGCTCAGATCTAAACATTTTCCTTTCATCTGCATTTTTAAATACTATCTTCTAATTAAACTTCCATCAGTAAATACAGAACCACGTTTTAGGTTTTTGAGTAGTTTTGTTTTTCTTTTTGGTATTTTTTTTTACTGCATGATTATTGTAAGGTCAAGTACATTATTTAAGTAAGCTCTACACCCAATGTGGGGCTTGAACTCATGACCTTGAAATCAAGAGTTGCATGCTCTACTGACTGAGCCAGCCAGGCACCCTTGTGAATAGTTCTTAAGTTAAATTTAACTTCATACCTCTTGTTTCCTAGAAAATTATAAGAGGACAATTTCAGAATATTTTTTTCTTGAGTTGTGATTATATCTAACATAAGCAATACTTTTACCAAGGAAACATAACATATATAAATCATAGAAATACCCAAATACATAAATCTTCAGGGTATATTGTCACTGACTATTTTACAAGTCCAATCATAACTTATATGCAGTTTCATAATAGACAATAAGGAAGATGTGATATATACAATGGAATATTACTCAGCAATCAAAAAGAATGAAATCTTGCCATTTTCAATGACATGGATGGAACTACAGTGTATGTACTATGCTAAGTGAAATAAGTCAGAAAAAGACAAATATCTTATGAATTCATTTATATGTACAATTTAAGAAACAAAACAGATGAATATAGGGGAAGGGAAGGAAAAATAAGATAGAAACAGAGAGGGAGACAATCCTTAAGAGACTCTTAAATACCAAGAACAAACTGAGGGTTGCTGGAGGGATATTGGGTGTGGGCATGAGCTAAGTGAGTGATGGGTATTGAGGAGGGCACTTGTTGGGATGAGCACTCGGTGTTATATATAAGTGATAAATCACTAAATTCTACTCCCGAAATCATTACTACACTATATATTAACTAACTTGGATTTAAATTTTTAAAAAGCCTTGGAATGACATAAAATAAAATAAAATAAAATAAAATAAAATAAAATAAAGTAAAATAAAATAAAATAAAATAAAATAAAATAAAATAGTTCTTTTCTAGTATTTTTATGGTCTCAATGGTAAGAATAAGGAATAAATGACTTCTAGTTAGAAAACAAAACAAAACAAAACAAAACAGTATCCACAAAGGCTCAACCAAAGGAATCACATTGCCATTTGGCTAACATGTTGTTTATCCTATATACTATTATGCTAACCTTTTAGTATCATTTGGGGAAAAGAAAACAGTTTGAAATCACCCAAATTTTCAGAATAATAATGTTCAATAAATTTAAGTGTCCAGACAAAATTAAGTATCTTAAATACATTTTAATTCCATACCATAACTAGCTTAGCAAAATAAGGTCACAAAGTAAAAGAAAAGAGGCAGTAAAGACAACTAGAATGAATAGAGACAGAGGAAGACAAAGTGGCAAGGTCATGGCTGAGAAAGAGAAGCAGCCAGAAAGCTGTGGGAAAAAAAAAAAGAAGAATAGAAACAAAGTGATAGCATGGT
This sequence comes from Panthera pardus, assembly GCF_024362965.1. Taxonomy (NCBI): domain Eukaryota; kingdom Metazoa; phylum Chordata; class Mammalia; order Carnivora; family Felidae; genus Panthera; species Panthera pardus. Next base: position 20,620,063 of record NW_026526788.1, read on the forward strand.
GGTGGGGATGGGTGAGAAGGAAGGAGAGGCAAGTGACAAAGGTTGAGTTTATACCCAGGAAACATGGAGTGAACATAAGCTTCTAGTCCATGAAAGACTGAGGTCTTCAGACATTAATGACTTCTAACCTAAATCAAAGTAAATTCTACCCATGGGCTATAGTAACATGACCTATGCTGAGGACAGATGTGAGATCTCCAGATCCTGTCACAATGAGAAAGGGAAGAAATCCATTTTTTGCATTGTTTTAGAGTAGAACATTTGAAGTGGGAATAATTAATATTTTTGGAGGCAGTTTCTACACAGGACCAAACCAAATGTCCAACTTGGTAAGGAAAGAAGCAAATCTTCTAGACAAATCTACCAGGTGGCTAAATGAAGCTTTGTACCTTATTCTCTGATTATCCAAGACTTATTCTTTTGCCTATATGCATACTACCAAAGAACAGTTGAGAAATTAACAAGGGAAATGGCCAAGGCCAATGAACAACTTTTTCCCTCCCCGTGTCACAAAAGTGGAGCCAAATGCTCAGATTACAGAGCTCTGCTTGAACTGTGGAACCAGGGAAAGAGCAAGCATCTATCACTATCCACAATAATGTCCAAGATTTGGAAGCACCCTCTTGATATATAGAGAAAGCTGGATACTGTGTTCTGGTTATTTTTCAGGCTAAAAGACTCTCCAGGTCCTCTAGTCAACTCCTGCACAATTGACCGCCTCAGTGGTACAGCGGAAAAAAATTCTATTAAGATAACAAGCAATCTTTGTAAGCATTCACATTCATAAGCAGATGTACTTTGCAAAGCAGAAGGAAAATTGAATATACAAAGCAAACAGGAAGGCTATCAAAGGAAATTCTAATCTTCAACTGGGGTCTGTATCTTTATGAGCCTCATCCAATGTTAGTTAGGAAAATTTGGTCAGAGAAGTTAGTCCCAAAGCTCCACATAGAGCCACAAAAAAGTATGATCCTCATGGAACTGGAAGAGACAGTAAAGGTTGTTCACGCTGAGCTTGGGGATGGTAGGGTTGGGGCATCCAGAACAGTATTAGACACCAAGTATCTGGGCATGATATATGGGTAACTATATGAAAGAGAAAGGGGGTATATGAAAACTCTCTGTACTGTCTGCTCAATTTTCTATAAACCTAACACTTCTTAAAAAATTAATTTAAAAAAACACGACTATAAATCTACAAGTTAAAAGCCTGGACTCTCGAGTCAGAGCCCCAAACTTGGTCTGACACTATACTTGATCTTAGCCAAAAGTCTGAGATGCCACTTGCACACAATTATTATGTCCTTGGCCAGGTAAGGCTCTTCTAAGTCAGAGTCCTCATTTATAAAGAGTTATAGCAAGGACAAATGTTACCACAGTCCTTGACCTGCCTTAAAAACTGAATTTAAAAATCTTGTTAAAAATAATCACCTAGCAGTTTAGGCTATAGGACTGTTTTTTTTTCCCTTTCCCTATAAAGCAGTTACAGAAACAGACTCAGAGAATATACTGTCATCTATGAATTTTGAAATCATTAAAAAAAACTTTCTTTGGAAAACAAGGGGCTAATGTGAAGCCCCCTATTTCAGACACTATGAAGATGGTAATAAAAGTACCAGGGAAAAATCATTAACAGTAAAGATAATTTCCAGCCAAGTTATGTCATAGGTTTAGCACAGGATAGGTTTATGGTAACAAATGTAGTTTCAACTTTAATAGGAGGTAATTATTCAACCATCAGCTCTGTAGATTATTGCTGTTATAAATACTTTTTGCTGAAGAGAATTAGTGTAATGTCAATCATATGCAATGTTCTAGAGGGAACCTAGGAAATGAACAGTACTAATGGCATTTCAACACCTTGAAAGTAGCTAGAATTATGAGAGTAGATAAAGACAAGGGTAAACATTATCAATTGGAAAAAAGGCAACATAAGCTCTGATGACAGCAAGAATTCCCAGGTTTTTAAAAAATTATAGCTGACATTTATTGACCATTTACTAAGAGGGATGTGCTAAGTGCCTCATATGTATTATGCTACAATAGTTTCACAATAATCTAAGAAGTAAATACTATTCTTTTTTCCTATATTAAAGAAAAGGAAGCTGATGCATAGAGAGAACAAATCACTTGTCCAAGATCACCCAACCTGCTCATCAAGTTCTGCAAAGAATTATGTTTCCAAACAAGGTAGAGCCAATGAATATAATTTATTTGGGCTTTCAAGAAGTGCATGGCATGGTTTTTAAATGAGAAATTGTTTAAAAACAAAACCAAATGGGGATTGAGCTAAATGTTTTGCAGTGGATTACAAAATCCACTTAACAATACGCACCAAAGAACAGAGATGAATTAGTATCTTTATGATGGAAATATCAGTACTAATCCTTGCAAATGGATCCTGGGTTAACCTTATTTTACATTTCAAAAATGACATAGAAGAGATAGTAGCATTGCGAGTCTGAATTTGCAGATGATATTGATATTTTTCAAAGAATAAAATGCTAAGCTACTACAAAAGCAGCTCGCAAAGCATGAGGAAGCTCAACAGTGACAGACGACCTTCAATGTGGGCCAGTAGGCAATGCAGCTGGAGAAAACTAATCCATATACTCTTAATAATAAGCACTAAACTATTAGTTTGGTAGGGAATGGAATTTTGGGAGCTCTAATGGAATACAGTTCTATGACAAAAAGGCAAAGAAAAGAACATGCATCTCTAGGAAGAGTTTCAAAAACAATATAACAAGCATAATATTTTGTAATTAATAAAACACCCCCATGCCCATATTTTTTAGATATTAATTCATTTTTTGTTGAGATCATTGTAGCTTCACATGTAGTTACAAGAAATAATAGAAGGATCCCTTGTCCATGTTGCCAATTTCCCCTAATGGTATCATATCTACAAATAAAATTCTATTTGACTCCATCTGGAATACATTATGCAGGTCAGGTAAATGCATATTAAGAAAGGTACAGGGTTCTAGAGATGGTTTAGATCATAGGACCTGAAATAAATATGTGAAGAGGGGTTATAACAGGTTATTCAACTATAAATCTAGGTCCCTTCAGGTTGACAAAACAAACTCAGGAGTGGATAAAGAAAATATGACTTTCATAACACATTAATAGAGTATATAGGTTGGCTATGGGCTTAATTTCAAATTCTAGAATATTAGAACCATGGGGACTTAATATTTAGACTGGATAGCTAATAGTATAGTGTGAAGCACTAAACTATGGAGTCTGACTGGGAAACCCTCCCTTCCTCCCATTTCCTCCCAACCTCTACCACTCAGTAGCTGTGGGACCTTCAGCAAGTTACACTAACTCTCCAAGCTTATTTCCTCATCTTCCATCTGGGGATAATAATGGCACCTACCTCATTCAGGACTGTGAACATAAAACAGGGAAACCCATGTAACAATGTCTGACACAAATGAAAATGTCATTGTTAGTGCTGTTAATAATACTGATGGCATGCATTTAAAAGCTTTTAAAAGGGTGTTTCTAAATCTTGGCACTATTGACATCTTGGACCAGATAATTCTTTATTGGGGTGGTGGGGTGGACATTGGGGGTTCCTTACATTGCAGGATGTTCAGAAGCATCCTTGGCCTCTACTCATTAAATGTGGCACTCACCTTCAAGCTGCGATACTGAAAATGTCCCTAGATAATGCCAAATATCCCCAAGGTAGGGAGAGAGGAAGGTAGAGAGATGGAAAAAAAAAAAATCAACCCTGACTGAAAACCACTACTTTAAAGAAACTGAAAAGATGAAGTACTACTTTCTACAGTGGTAGCCATTTCTTAATGTTAAAGCAACAGGTGGTACATACTGAAAATATAAAAAGGTTCAGGAAGGACTTAGAAATAATACATATACATACACATTGACCCATAATAAACAAAGTTTCTAAAGAATATTTGGAATTCTGTGCACTTACAAGGTTGAAGTAATGGACCCCCTCTTACCAACTTTCAAACAGTGTCTGGACTACTGCCAGATAGGATGAAACACCAAGTTATGTAGATGCCCCACCTAGTGGGATACTTGAGATGTCCCCTTTTCCAGAAGGCCAATTATAAACTCCACCTGCAGCAAGAACGCATTGCATGGTACTCTCTAGAGAAGCTCTGGAGTACTGTGCTCTAGAAAGTGTTCCTAAATCTACCTGCCCCTCAGAATTATGAGGGGGAGATTTTCAAACACGGAGATTTTTCAGGCTTCAACCTACATTAAAATTTTTCCTTTTAAGATAGAGAGCTCAGACATCTGGAAGTGTAATAATCACTCCCAAGTAATTGGGAACTTCTGGTCAAGTGGACAGTGTCTTGAAATGTGAGAGAGAAGGCCAGGTCCTCTTTAACTCTGCCCCATCCTAACTTCAACATCAGGAAAAGACCTACAAACCATGAAGAATTCTTTATGGGAATAATTATAGCCTGTATTAGTTTTTTGTAATAATCAACATTAGGAACAAGGCTCTTACCCAAATAGTTAGATTTGAAAATCAAGATTTTACAGTAAAAGAATTAATTAGAAACTGCTGTGGCATTATTATTTCTAGTAATAAGTCTTTAGTTATCACTGGTGACAGCTTTTGCCACAAACTCCAAACTATTCAATCACCTGTGGTCACACAGAACAGGGGTTACTATGCTTAGTCATGTGGAACAAACAGTCCTTCTGCAAACTTAGAAAATGACAAGCAGTTGAAAAGAAATTTTCATTCCATTTTCTGTTCAACAACACCAGAATAGATCCTTACTAATGCAACAGAGGAAGCATTTGCTTCAACTGTAAGAGGCTATTGATGTAGTTCGGATTTTTGAGCCTAAGTGCTTTCGGGGTTTCCATATCAAATTAGGCAATTTGCAACCTACAAGTAGGGTGACTAGTTGTCACAGATTGCCTAGGACTAAGAATTCCAAGCATGTGTGACTTTTAATGATAAAACTGGGACATTCCTGGGCAAATTGGACATTCCATGACAATTGGTTACCCTATGTACAGTCTTGAAGTTATCTACCAGGTGTCATTTTTTTCTAAGGGCCTCTACATCTACACCCCTCAAATCTGTCCCTGTCCCTTGTCCATGTCCCATCCCACCCTTTTCTAGCCTGAGGACTTGGGTGCTCAAGCACCTTCCTCCTTCTGAAGTAAATGACTGAGCCAACTGGTCACTGACCCTGAGTTGTAAGTCCATGTTGTCCATGAAACTGAGGTGAAGCAGAGTCAAAGAGAACCTGAGAGAACCTGGTCTTCTCTCTCATAATTCAAGACACTTAAATAATGGTTCCCACCATTTGGGAGTGTTTATGAAATATAAATATTACAAGACTTCTACCCCAGACTGTCTAAAGATAAGGACTAAGCTTCCTGGTAATTGTGATGTGCAGGAAGTCTCACAAACACTATTTAGAACACAGTGCTCCTCCAGGGGTACCATGAAATGTGTTTTTGCTGCAAGTGCAGTTCATAATTGCATTGCCAGAGTGGAGACACATTTCAGGTATTTTACTAGGTAGGACTGATCTTTGCAATACATAAACCCAAGTTAAAACCCAATACTTTGATCTCAAGATGTAGAGAGTATAATGCTTTGCTAAGATCATCATTTCAAATGCCTACTGAAAAAGTTTTACTTTACTGGTCAGGTCCTAATTGAGTCTAAAGAAAGCTTGAAACCTATTTATGTCATACCAATTTATATTTATAAATTTTTGCTTTTAATAGTGAACTGGTAGCATATTATGTCCAGAAATTCCTGTAAAAATCACCCCTTGGGCTTTGTCTTTGTTATAGCAATTATTGATATCAAAAATAAGTAATTGCATATTTATATACATGTAAGGCTCAGGGCTAGATGTTATACTTTGGGAAAGGACAAAATTTTAAATTACTATATTCCTTTATAGACTTATGGCCATTTGTACTATTATGTGATCACACTCTCAAAAGAGATTTATACACACATAAAAACTAGCTTCGAGATGTTCAAAGATCACTCTAGAAATCCCTTCACAGGGCCTAAGACTCTAAATGAGCAAACATTTCTTCCTTCTGAGTGACACATGGAATAGAAATATAGGACCTTCCTATAAACACTTATCTTGGAAGCCAATGAGACTAAACGATCCCATAAATTAATCTGTGAAAACCTAGTCTAAATGCTTGCCAATTTGGCAATATTCCTGCCAAATGAAGAGACTTTTTAGGTTCCTAAAAACATCTAGCAGGTGGTTTCCAGATTGTGTCAAAGGGTTATTGGAAAATTAGAGAAGAAAGGTGTCAAATAAATATTACAAGTTTCAATATAAGGGCTGGAGCTTCTTCACTTTCCCCATATCAAGTTTCATGCAGTCATTTTAGCTAAATGAGACTCCTTATTCACAAAGACTACAAAGGTGAAAAACATCAAGATGGGTTTTTGAAAACTTGTGAGAAATCTTGACTAGTACACACATAGTGAAAACGTCTCTTTTTCATAGACTCTCTTGGAAGGGCTCTGGAACATCTCAGATTCACCTACATTTTGGAAAATTCAGTACCCAACCTACAAGTCTCCTTTGTAAGGAACCTTCTGTCCATTTCTGCCATTTAACACTTAACATGAAATGTATTGATGGTTCCTTTGTATGGGCAATTCCTACATGAACTCAGTATGTATTTCCATTACACAAGGAGTGTTAATAAAGTTGTCCAAATCCTGTCCATCCAGGATGAGAAAATGCAAAACTACTCCTGATCTTTGGAGAATATAAGACAATACATGCACTTAAAAGTCATCATGTAAAATTAAAAAAATATATATATCCATATCCAACACGCAAATATTGTACAATTCTGCCAGATACTTGTGTAGCTACACAAAACATCAAATAACTCAAAAGTTAATTTATATCTGGCTTAAGATTTCTTTATGTGTTTTGTATGTGGTTTGTTGGGGTTGGTAGAAGAAGAAGAGTGTGTCTAATAATCTGACTTAAACCTCTAATTAGATCGACATTGGGCTCTGCCCATTTTACTTGCCTCCCATCCAAACACAATGGCCAACAGAACAAGGGTAGCTCACCAGACAATAATGACACCCAACTAGCCACCTGCATCCATGAGGAAATAATTTATCACTTAACAGCAGGTTTGCACCTGGCCTCAGTGTCCTTACTGTGAAGTGTATTATTTCACAGGTTTGTTTAAAGATTTAATATAAAATATACAAAGTACTTAGGACAGTGTCTGGATCACAAAAGTCTTCAATAACAGTAGCTACCATTAATAGCTTTATTATTGGCCACTATTATTAATATGCTTAGTTGTTAATATTCTTAATTAATAAACACTGGAAGTTTTGCCTACTTAGACCATATGGATCTGTTTTAAACAGTAATGTTTTAAATGAACTATTAATAATCATACTGAAACACTCTACCTTCTTAAATCTCTTCCTTCAATTCTTGAAACTAAAGGGCATCTCATGAAGCAAGCTCACTTAAGCCAATTTTACCACCTATCTAGAAACCAGTTTACAAACCCCTGATCTATTTGTGTTACAAAAGATAAGCTGTGCTCTCATTTCTACTCATATAAATTAGTGTTTCTTTTCTATCTAAATCTTTCAGGGAGCATTAGTTTGCCTTCTGCTTACTAGTCAATCTACCATTCCTGGGATTAAAACCAGAGAAATTATCAGACAAATGAGAACCAATTTTGAGACTTTTCAACACAGACGTTAATGCTAAAAAAAAATTGAGACAAAAAAAGACAATATAGGATCAGAATGAGCTACACCACTCACCTCCACTTTCCTATGTTGATGAATCATCTTACAAGCAGGTAATAGAAGAAAGGAAGTAGTAATGTTAAAACTATCCCATCACTGAATACCTCAAAAATACCATGACAATCGACAGTACAGATTATCTACATGCAGTGATAGAAAATAAGCACACTACTTGTTTGTCACAGGAGGCCAATCAGGCATTCATTAGGACCAGGAGTAGTGGTGGATGTTTTTCACCTGACACCTATTTATGCATAGTCTGATGCTTGGCCCCCAGCTGGAGAGAATTCTCTGTATCAGAACACACCTTAATTCTTCCTGCACCGTCTCAGCTCCCCCACTGCACCTCTTCAGCTTTTCTGTTGCACCAGGCATGGTTTCCCACAAGAGGCCAGGTTTAGGAGAAAGCAGCAAGAGCCTGAACTATCCTGATGGTACATGTGAGGACATTCCCCCACCTCAGCCTCTTACCTGCAACATCTGCGCCTTCTGCAAGCACACTCTGGGTCGACACTGGGTCTGGGTCCTTGAGTCCATGCACCTGAGCAGCTTCTTCCTGGTTTGTCAAAAATGCAGAGCACAGATCAGTTTCTAGGGCTTGGAGCTTGAGCAAGGAATTCTGCCAGCAAAAGCAGAACATCAGGCTAGCTAAGTAACTGCCTAATACACAACAGTAAGTCCGCAGTTCCTGCAGAACACCTTCCTCCAGCGCCTGGCAGGAGGAGGATCTCAACCACAGCTGCTTCAGGCAGAGCTGATTGTACCAGAATCAGGTACACATTATTCCACATGCAACCTCAGTTTCTGCCTCATTTCAATCCTAACGTATTTGGCTTTATATGTCACACACGGGACTGGTGATTTCGTCAGCAAGAGACGCTGCACCAAGAGAACCAATCTGAGACGGTATCTGCTTCCCGGGTGCTTGAGGCTTTACGCTTTGCAAGTGTTTCATTCATTGTGCTGACATCAGGAGCAAGTGATATTAGGCCCCTCCCAGGCTACCATTCATAAAAGCCAGCATCCCTTAACCTCTGAACACTGCAGCAGACTGCAGTGCATAAAGAGTTACTGCTGCAGAGACTGCCTAGCATCTGGGAGCTGCTTCTGGGCTCCCTGATCTACATCTGTATGTGTGTGTGTGTGGGGGGGGGGGTATGCATGCATGTGTGTGTGTGTGTGTGTGTGTCTTCTGAAGTTGTTCTTCTCACATGGAATGGCTATCACTGCCTTTATCAGGAGCAGAGTGGAAGAAGCAAGGCAGAGGGCCCTGGTCACTGAGTGTGACCCAGCCACTGAGGGAGAAGCAATTTCTGAGCTCCCAGAACAACCCTACCCCACCCCCTTCATTTCCCATTTTAAATTTCTCTCATGGTTCTTAATAAGAATAGAGTCATACAGACTGATGCATGTATCCTGCCATGATGCAGATACCCAGCAAATTAATTCCCCTGACCAGGTGAAAGTGAGTCACGCCTGAGGCCTTGGCCAGGAGCCACTCCCCTGCAACAGGAAAGCTCTGCAGGCCTCAGCAGCTCCTCCACCCACAGAGCTCCTGGCAGGGGTGGCTACCTGCAGTGGAGCCAGTGATCCTGTGCCTACTATGACTCTCCCATACACACACACACACTCTATTGACAGTCTACTCCCCATACACCTTCATACCCAACCATCACACCCTACTCCATACACATACCCCCATTCCTATCCCACACATACTCTCACACCCTACCTCATATATACCTTCACCTCCTGTTCTCCACACCCTCATGTCCAACCCCCTACCTTCGCACTACTTTGCACATACAATGTAACCCACAAATAACCACATATAAACTCTCGTTCCTACCCTTCACACTCATCCCTTATATCCCCTACTACACACACACACACACACACACACACACACACACATGCACACGGAAGCACCCTACCTTACACCCTACATACACCCTCATACTCAACTCCCACTCTCACATCTATTCAGTACACACACACACCTACCCCCATATACACCCTTATACCTTACCTCACATAAGCACCTACTCCCAACATCTCCTCACACTGAACTCCTCCCCTTATACAATACCCACTCCCACACCCATACCCTCATCCATGCTGTTTATGTGAGCAAATATGAGCCCAAAGCAGTGTTTTCAAAGTTGTTCACTGCTAAGTGGGCTCCAGATACCTCCTGTGCTGTGCTCAGAGATGAAGGTACAAACCTCCTTTGTGCTCAGGGGTTGCTGATTGAGACCACACAGTTCAGATGAGACATCTACCTGAGACCAGATCACTTTTTTACTGCTCTCTCCTCCTTTCTGGGATGCTCTCCCAGAAGCTGAGTGTGGAAGTCAGAGCCTGAGGTTACTGACAGGAGTTATAGAGGAATAAGGACACCAAGTTTCTGAAAAGAATTCCAACCATCTGGGAAGCAAAAAGAATAATTCCAGGCAAGCTTCCTACTGAAGAACCTTGGAAATGAGCACAACCTTTAAAAAAGAGCAAAACTATTCTGAAGATTAAGAAATGACACCATGAGAAGGTAAAGTGGTACAGCTGCTATAGAAAACAGAATAACATTTCCTCAAAAAATTAAAAAAGGACTACCATATGACCCAGCAATTCTGCGACTGTGTATATACCCTAAAAGGATTGAGAGCAGGGACTCAAACAGATATTTGTATACCTATATTCATAGCAATATTTACAATAGACAAGAGGTATATTATGGGATGAATTGTGTCTCCCCCAAATTTATATGTTGAAGACCTAACCCCAATGTAACTGTATTTGGAGATTTTAAGGGTAAAATGAGGTATAAGGGTGTAGTCCAAATTCAATATGATTGGTATAATTATAATTACAGAGAGAAAGAGACACCAGGGATGCACACACAGAGGAAAGGCCACGTGAGAAGGTGGCTATTTGCCAGCCAAGGAGAAAGTCTTCAGGAGAAACCCAACTCTGCCAGCACCTTGACATTCAGCCTCCAGAACTGTGAGAAAATAAACGTTTGTTGTTTCAGCCACCCAGTCTTTTTTTTAATGGCAACTTTAACAGAGTATTGGCAGACTAATACAAGGTAGAACCAACCCAAGCGTCCATTGACAGATGAATTGATAAAATGTGATATACATACAATGGAGTATTACTTAGCCTTGAAAAGGAAGAAAATTCTGACACATGTTACAACAAACATGAAGCCTGATGACATTTTGCTAAGTGAAATAAGACATTCACAAAAGGACAATATCTAGGGTAATAAAATTAATAGAAATAGAAAATGGTGGTTGCCAGGGGTTGGTGGTGAGGGAAAGGAGGTTAGGTTTAATGGGTACAAAATCTCAGATAGGAAAGATGAATAAAGTTCTGGAGATGGATGGTGGTGATAGTTTCACAACAATGTGAGTGTACTTAATACCAATGAACTGTATGTTTGAAAATGGTTAAAGTAGTAAATGTTATATATATATATTACTATAATTTAAAAAGTAAAAGTGAAGAGAAAGAAAGAAGAAAGAAATAAAGGTAAGAGAAAGAAAGAAAGAAAGAAAGAAAGAAAGAAAGAAAGAAAGAAAGAAAGAAAAAGAAATTCCTCCCCTCCATTTAGAGGGAGGATGTAGAACCAGCAGCTTCTTGCAGATTCCATGTTTTCTTGTATATTCTACAAAGCAGAGGAGGACATGTCAGCTCTGCTACATCCTATTCATCTGACTTTGGGCAAGCATCTGGGCTATTCTAAACCTTGGTTTCTTCATCTGTAAAAAAAAGGCAATAATAACACTAACAATGACAGCTGTTGTAAGAATTAAATGGAAGAACACATGAAATGCACTTTGCACAGCACCAGCATATAGTAAACACTCAAGGACTGAACACTGGGTTTATTATGAATTATCTCTACACCCCAGAGGCTGCTGGGTAGAGCTCTTGTCATGTGCAAGGCCAAACTCTATACCAATTCTAAGGCCTTGACTCATAACTTCATCTCCCAGGGCCCGACTGTCTGCATCTGCCTATAAAGGTCCTGAGACTGGATGACTTCTAAGTTCCTTTCCAGCTTTATTTTTTATTTTTTTTTAATGTTTATTTATTTTGGAGAGAGAGAGTGCATGTGAATGGGGAGAGACAGAGAGAGAGGGAAACACAGAATCTGAAGCAGGCTTCAGGCTGTGAGCTATCAGCACAGAGCCCAACATGGGGCTCGAACCCATGAACTGTGAAATCATGACCTGAGCCCAAGTCGGATACTTAACCAAGACTGAGCCACCCAGGTGCCCTCCTTTCCAACTTTAAATGAAAGGAAAGCAAACATGCATATACTGAGGATGGTGCACAGAATGTCACAAAGTAGGTGCTTAGACAATGTTTCTGGAACTGAATAAAGTGTAAATAGCAAAGAATTTCAATGCATAGGACTATCAGCTCACATTCACATTCAAAGGCTACTGAACTCCCACAGGGAGTGAGATATGATGCTGAGACCCAATTGTGGCTAGAAGTGGTAACTGGGTTGTCATCCATCTTCCTCTCCCACTTCCTCCCTTGTACTCATACTGAAGCAAAATCAAAACTTGCTTGATTAAGTTTGCCAAAGGAGATCCATCTGCTTGGCTGATTTATTCCTTTCTGAGAAACCAGATAAGTGTAAGATTAAAGGAATGGAGGAGAAAACAAGTGACAAATGAAACAGGAGAGAGAAGATGAAGGTCTCAATGGACAAGTAGAAGGGGAAAAAATAAGCTGCTATAACTGAGAATAAGAAAGCAGAATGGAAGAAACTATGCAGACCAGCTGTCATCAACTATATCCCTTCCCCACCCCCAAACTGACCCTTTACCTGAAGATGACCTGCTGCTCCCCAATATAAGAACAGAAAGTGGGAACTTGGACACCATGTGTGGAACAGGTCCATAAAGGAATACCTGTCCTGATGACTAGGAAACCCAGGACAGGGATGAGAGTGGGGACTTTACCTGTGAACAATCTATGCCACTGTCACATGTCCTTCCAGTGGGCAACAGAAGACATCTGGCCAGCCATCAGGGCTGAGTCCCACAGAGCCACCCTTGAGAAGGCCCATGGACAACTCAAACTGCACAAACAAGGGTCATACTTCTACATAAATGTCACAGCACACATGCAGCTCCTAAGCTCTAGCAGCTTTAAATGCACAGAGAGATGCACTAGGCTCTGGTGAGACTGATATCAGACCCTTCCTAATGAGGCTTCCTCTCTACTGGGGAGACAGCCATAAAACAAGGAAACAAATCAAACAATAATGTCAGTTTCTACTGTCATAGGGTGATGGAGGAAAGAAACCATAAGCCCAAGGAAAGAGTAAACACCTATTTCACTCTGATTATCCTTGACTTTGTGATCTTTAATGTAGGAACATGCTTTTGCTCTACAGAAAAATTAAGGGCAGTAAATCCCCGGTGTCTTTGTGCTACCTCAATGAAACCCTTCTCTAACTAGGACCCCCACCCTCTGTGAAGCTGCCCCCAGCCCATCCCTCAGGGGTGGGCTGCTAGCACTTTTCCATGTTTATATTCCAAGTCTGCGTGAATGGGTCTCTAGGATCTGCAGGAAAATTGAACAAAGGCTGATGGATCCTCTAAAGAAAAATGACTACCTCTCTTTTCCACCTCTTGCATCTGGGTATGAAAAAAAACAAAGACAAGTCAGTGAAACCTAGGTGTGGCTTTCTAAAAGCTAATTTCTCTCTTTTACATAATGGAAAACATGCTACTTGTTTTAGAAAATACTATACTCACTTTTCTCTCCTATGCAATTACCAAATCTCTCTTTAGTTTGGTTGGAATGGAGAACACCCACACAGGCTGGATAGTTAAATACTATTTTAAGGTGCCTTTGTCTGCAATTCACCAGTGGCAGAGTAGGGACAGCTTACTTTTAATTTCTGTGAAGAGATTTAGTTGTCCTCTCACATCCCTTTATCTAAGAACTGTATACAGATTCTCTATAGTGATGTGAAGATCGAACTGGAAATTTGCTAAAAGTTGGGGATACAACTGGGTCTCTGAACATCCTCAGTTCTACTTACCACTATTCTTCCATGATTTTAATGTTTTCTATGCATATTTCCTCAATTACCCACCTCCCTAACACACACACATACACACATAGGCACACACATAATATCCCCTCTTTGCATTTGCTTCCTGACCCCACCTCCCCAGGCCTGATTTAGCTATAGTTGCTTCACAGTCAAATTTCTATAAATTTCTTGAGCCAGTTTTGATTACCTTACCTAAGTAGAGCCCCTCAATTTCTCTGTTAGCATCTCATTTATTTTCTTTCTAATACTTGATATAATATGTAAATTCATTCATTTCCTTACTTGTTTATTGGCTCTTTCTAGCTCCAAATGGGCTGGCAATATGCTTCCATTTTTCACTACCATACCTAGCACAATGAGTATCACAGGAGACAACCAATAAAAACACTGCCATTGCATATTAATTTTGATTTCCTGGACTCTTTAGGCCCTTCTGAGTACCAATTTCAAGCTGCCCTGTTGCCCTGGTCCAGAAAATTTAAAATCATTACAAATCACTAGGGAATTTACTGAAGATGTGCATTCACTCAGGGACTACCCCAGAGATTCAGATTCTGTGGTCCAGGACAGGGTCATTTAGATACAGGAGGTCCAAGATCTATACTTTAAAGATATAGTTCCTATTCCCTCAGGATTTGGCTCACTCTAAATGCTGTCTTACTTGCCTGAGTCCCTGTCCCTGGGACAATAGCTTTTCCATGACTCCTTGCCCTCTGATACCCTCATTATTCTCCTGCCCTGGACTCCCCTTGATGGCTGCCGCTCTGCCGCCCCCTCCCCCCCACCTCCACAAACATACCAAGACACATAAAGTATGAAGTGCTCAGAAGCAAGGCAATGTTGCCTCCTGAATTGTTGTTGTGGATCTCTGAATGTTCCTGCCAAAGAAGTGGGACTTCCCCCAATAGTAATGTCTATAAGAAAATGCCAAATTGACCCTGCCCCAAGAAAGACTGGGCTTTTGGCTAATTTCTTTGGGGCCTGTGTTGCTTATATCCCAGCACGTTTTTCAGCCAGGTCTAAATGAAGGATGACACAACTCAGCTCAGCCTCCCTCTGCTCCAGATGATCAGCTATCACCCCCACAATCCCCTATGGAGAAATTCAATGCAAGGGAACAAACTATTCACTTCTAGGGGCCCTTTGTTGACAGGAGGATCTAGGTCATAGTCTGATGTTACCAGGATTTCTTTTTAAACAAGGACAACATCACCACAACACACAATAACCCAAACCAAATTTCCTTTTAGATGGATGATTTCAACCTGGGAAGGGGGAGTCCTGTACTTCATTTCATCTCTGTTGTGGTGTCCTTGTTATGTTCACCTTAGTGAATAAATATGAAAATGAGATGTTTGGAAGAGAATAATACAGTTTTATGAACTCATATTTTAATTCAGGACTCTGAACTTTTCTAGATGATAAGACATTGATTTTCTAAAACTACAATGTGTCTCATTTTCAATTTATAGTGTGGATTTCAATACTTTGTCTTTGGAGCTATTAAGGTCCTATTAAAAGGACAAGTATGAAAGTGAATAGCTACCTCCCCCCCCCCAAAAAAATTCATACTTTCCAAAACATCAGTTATAACCCAAGGGCTGAAGTCCACAAGTGTAGTCTGTGTTGTAACCCATACATTAATTCTTACTGGTATTTCTGTTCTAATTTCTTTTAGCTCTGAAAAATATTCTGTTTAAAAAATAAACTCAGTAAGATAGGATGATCTACAATGAAAATGCAAGAAAATCTGGAACTCCCCTACATCTGTGGATGTACCAAATTTATATGGCTACATATGTAATGATCTTCTCTGAAAAAAAACCTTGAAAACTAGCTGAACAGCTATTCTGCAACAAAGAATAAAAGGGCTACATTGAGAAGGATAGGAGAAGCAGACACACAATCTTGCCAAAAACCCCCACCCCCAGCATGGTGATCCACAATCAGGAGGAATCTCACAAATACAAAGCCCCCTGAGAAGTGAGAGGAGGGTTTCATGCCCTACATCAGGCATCCCATCCCTGGAGCCTACAGTGGATATACAAACCCCCAAAACATCTGACGTTGAAAAACAGTGGGACTCATGTCCATAAAACCCAGGGGACTGCACAGAACTGAGATACTTGAGGCCTTATATGCAGACTAACTAACCCTGAGGACTAGAGCAGAAGCAGCAGTTTGAAAAGTGCCTAAACTACATGTAAAGAAGATTCATTTGCTAATCTTTTTTTTTAAATATAATCTATTGTCAAATTGGCTAACATACAGTGTGTAAAGTGTACTCTTGGTTTTGGGGGTAGATTCCCGTGATTCATCGCTTACATACATCATTCAGTGCTCATCCCAGTAAATGCCCTCCTCAATGCTCATCACCCATTTTCCCCTCTCCCCCACACCCCCACCAACCCTCAGATTGTTCTCTGTATTTAAGGCTAATCTTAAACCATCTGCTGAAGGTGCAGGAGTCTATTAGGACTCTGTGGGGAAAGAGGCACTGGCAGGTGCCACTTTTGTACTCTTCCTCTAACTTGATAGTGCAAGCATGTGTGCCCCAGCCCTGAATTTTCCCACTGCTTTGCCAAAGTTGGCAGATGAACCCTTGCCCTGCAGTCTCCCACTGTCCTGGGATGGCCTGCCAGCACACTCCAGCCCCATGTTCTCCCATTGCCTTACTAAGGCCAGTGGGCATGCACAGTCCATATAGGGAACACTCCTTGATAATTTCACTCTTCTGGATAAGTAGGATTATATTCCTGAGTTCCATAGGACTATGACAATTGGAAATGTTTCTTGGCAGACTACTACCACCCCAGACTGAAAGACACCCCCAGTCTTTCTGCTAAAAAGGCATATTTACTTATTCTGGACCTTCAGCATGAGGGATAGACTTCAGGTTTGCCAAACATCTAGGGGCTATGGAAGTGTTCTCAAGGAACCTAAGTGGGAACACCATCATTGTGTTCTCCTTTGACCTCACTACCACACAAGCTGGTACCTCCCAGAAAAGAATGCACTCATCTGAAGTTCTGATTTTTGCAACCATCATTCAGGGGACACCTCCAGATGACCTGTCTGGAAACTATAATTGCAGTCCTTCATGAGTATATATATTTGCAAACTTTAAAAGTTGCTGCCTGAGGATCTGGCTTCCAATCACCTGAAACTAGGTGTTGACTGAGATTTCTCCCTTTGGGACACTTACATGCCTTGGCACACTCTCAAAAAGTGGGACCTACCAAGAATAAATGAGGCTGCTTAGACAATCACAAAAGTTCTAGAGACAACCAAGGACTAGGGCAAGTTTGAAAGATAAGGTTCATCTCCTACATGAGGCCACTCCTTCAAGATTCGGAGAGATAGCTGTTTCCCCTAATACATAGAAACAGACACAGAGAGTCAATCAAAATAGAAAAACAAAGAACCATGTTCCAAATAAAAGAACTAACTAAAACCTCAGGAAAAAAACCAATAAAATGTAGATAAGTAAGCTACATTATAAAGATTCAAAGTAATGATCACAAAGATGCTCACCAAACTTGGGAGAAGAATGGATGAACCCAGTGAGAACTTCAACCTCTAAAGAGATAAAGAATATAAGCAAGTACCAAACAGAAGTCACAGACCTGAAGAATATAAGAGGAATGAAAAACACACTGAAGGGAATAAACAGCAGATTAGAGGATAAAGAAAACTGACTAGTGATGTGATAGACAGGGTAGTAGCAATCACTCAAACTGAAGAGCACAGAAAGAAAAAAGATTTTAAAGAAATGAGGATAGCTTAAGGGACCTCTGGGACAACACCAAGGGTACTAAAGTTATCATTACGGGGATTACAGAATGAAAAGAGAGACAGAGAGAGACAGAGAGAGAGAGAGGCAGAAAACTTACCTGAAAAAATAACCGCTGAAAATTTCCCTAGCCTGGGGAAAGTAACAGACATCAAGGTACAAGAAGCACAGAGAGTTCCAAAAAATGTGAACCCAAAGAAATCCACACCAAAACGCATTAAAATTAAAATGCCAAAAATTAAAAATAATGAGAATCTTAAAAGCAGCAAGACAAAGCAAGTTGTTAAATATAAGGGAATCCATTCCCCAAAAAGGTTTTCAGCTGATTTTTCATCAGAAGGTTTTCAGGCCAAAAGGGAATGGCACAATATATTCAAAGTGCTGAAAAAAAAAAAAAACACAAAAACTTACAACCAAGGACACTCTATGTGACATGGTTATCATTCAGAATTGAAGGGAAAATAAAGAGCAAAAAGGAGTTCATCACCACTGAACTGTCTTTATAAGAAATATTAAAGGGACTTCCTTAAGCAGAAAAGAAAAGGTCATAACTAGAAATAAGAAAATATTTGAAGGAGAAAATCTGAATGGTAAAGGAAAACATACAGAAATAGTAAAGGCAAGTGGATCAACCACTTATAAACTAGTATGAGGGTTACAAGACAAAAGCAGTAAAATCAATTAAATCTACAATAATTATATAAAGGATACACTAAATAAAAATATGTAAAATATGACATCAAAAACATACAATGTGTTGGGGGAGAAATAAAAATGTAGCCCTATCAGAATGCATTTGAACCTAAACAACCACCAACTAAAATAGACTGCTATATACGTAAGTGGTTATATATGAAACTCATGGTAACCACAAACCAAAAACCTATACTACATACATAAAAAATAAACAGAAAGGAATCCAAACATAACACTAAAGAAAGTCATCAAATCACTAGCAAATAAAGAGAAAAGAACAAAGAAGAGCTACAAAAACAAGCAGAAAACAATTAGCAAAATGGCAATAAATATATTCTTAACAATAACTCATTTATATGTAAATTGGCTAAATGTTCCAATCAAAAGACATAGGATAGCTGAATGGAAGATGGAAGGGGGAAAAAAAACAAAAAACAATACCCATCTATATGCTGCCTACAAGCCACTCACTTTAGATCTAAAGATCCAAATAGACTGAACGTGAACGGATAGAAATATGTTCCATGTGAATGTAAACAAACAAACAAAAAGCTAGGGTGACAATATTTATGTTAGACAAAATAGACTTTAAAACAAAGTTTGCAACAAGAGACAGAGAAGAAGATTACATAATGATAAAGAGATTAATAATAAAAGATACAATATTGTACATATTTATACACCCAACATAGGAGTACCTAAATATATATGACAAATATTAACAAATGCAATGGGAAAAATTGACAGTAATACAATAATAGTAGGGAACTTTAACAACCCACTTACATTAATGGATAAATCATCCAGACAGGAAATCAATAAGGAAACATTGACACTGAACAACACATTAGACTGAATGGGCATAACAGATATATACAAAGCATTTCTCCAAAAACAAGAGAATATGTTGTCTTCTTGGATGTACATGGAACATTCTCAAAGACAGATAATGTTAGCCCCAAAATAAGTCTCAATAAGTTTAAGAAGGCTGAAATCACATTAACCAACTTTTCTGACCACAGCACTATGAAACTAGAAATCAACTACAAGAAGAAAACTGGAAAAGCACAAACTTGTAAAGACTAAACAATATGTTACAAGACAGCCAATGGGGTCAATGAAAAAAATCAAAGAGGAAAGCAAAAACATCTTGAGACATATGAAAATGAAAACACAATGCTCAAAAATATGGGATGCATCAAAAGTAGGTCTAAGAGGGACGTTTATAGTGATACAGGCCCATCTCAAGAAATAACAACAAATTTGGGGACTCAAATAAACTATCTAATCTTACACCTAGAGCAACTAGAAAAAAAAAAAGAGCAAAGCTTTACATTAGTAGGAGGAAAGAAATAATAAAAATCAGATCATAAATAAACAGGGATGAAAAAATCAATAGAAAATATTAATAAAATTAAGAGCTGTGATGAAGATGGTGAAGTAGGAAGATTCTAAAGTTACCTCATCCCACAGACCCACTGAGATAAAAGCTGCACCTATGAAACTAACTCTTAAAATGACCCTAAGACTGGCAGAACAGACATTCCACAGTTAAGTATAGAGAGAAATTCACATTGAAAAGGGTAGGAGGGCAGAGACATGGTTGGAAACCCCTGGTGAGACTAACCACAAATAAGAGAGACATAACAAGTATGGAGAAGTGAGAGGAGCAGACTCCACACCAAGTGCCCTGGCACAGGGGACCCACACTGGGAAGACAAGTCCCCATAACATCTGGCTTTGAAAAACAGTGGGCCTTAACTTTTATAGTTTTAAAAATTAGTAGGCTTACCTCTAGGAGAGTCAGGAGTGGGAAGAAACGGCATAAGAGCCAGCGCAATGAATAATTCAAGCCCAAGATACAGTACAGAAGTATCAGTTTGAAGAGCACCTGGGGTATATGTGAAGGAGATTTATTGACAAATCTTAGCACATGTGATGGAGGGGCAGGGAACTTCAGAAAGTTTGTTAGGGAATATAAGTGTTGGTGGGCACTACTTATTTTACAGTTCCCCAGCCTAGATAGCCAGATGCTTGCAGGAGCCAGTTCTAACATTCTCTAGCTACCTTTCTAGCAAAGCATACCCAACTCCAGAATTCCCCTGTGGACACACCCAACACAACCTTCCTGCCTCAGCAGGCATCCCTCCTAAGCAGCTTCTGCTCCACTGAACCCTGCAGGTAGCCCTGGCAGAGGGGACCACCATCACTCCAAACTTCCTCCTGCCCTAGGGAATGAAGGAGATAACCTCACACACTAGTATGCCCACATTTGCAGCAGCCCAATCTCTTAATGAGAACCTCTCACTTGGCCCAGCAGGGAACAAGTGCTGCCCTTCCTTGTACCCACAACTGTGGCAGAGAAGCTAATTGTAGACAGCTGAGATGACTGCTGGCCCTATCCACCAACAAGACTGCAGTAGCCTCCTACAGGCTTCTCAACAGTGTGAAAACCAAATCCTGCCCAGTGTATCCACAGCAAGTAAAGTGGGTAATTGCAGCCAGATGGGCTGAAGGTAATCAGGGCTCAGACACAACAGGAGGGGACATACAGCTCATGTAGGGCCTAGTTCTGGCTACCGGGGGGATTTCACGACAGGTCAAAAGACCTCTTCTGTATAAAGCCACAACTTTCAAGACCAGGAGACATAGCTGACCTACCCAAATCATAGAAACACAGAGAGTTAGACAAAATGAAGAGACAGAGGAATATGTCCCAAGTCAACGAACAAGACAAAATCACAGTAAATGAGGTAAATGAAATGGAGATAAGCAATATGCCTGGTAAAGAATTCCAAGTAATGGTCATAAAGATACTCACTACACTTGAGTAAGAGTGGGTGAACTCAGTGAGACCTTCAACAAAGAGAGAGAACATAAAAAAGAACCAGTCAGAACTGAAGAATTCAGTAACTAAAATCAAATATATACCAAAGGGAATCAACAGCAGATTAGAGGTTGCAGAAGAATGAACCAGTGATCTAGAATACAGGATAATGGAAAGCAATCAAACTGAGTAGCAAAAAGAAATAACATCAGTGACATCATTGAGCATTTAGCATAATGGGAATCCCAGAAAAGGCAGACAGAAGACTTATTTGAAGAAATAGTAGGTAAAATTTTCCCTAATCTGGAAAATGAAACAGACAACAGGTCCAGGAAGTACAGACAGCCCATATCAAGATGAGCCCAAAGAGGTCCCACCATGACACATGATAATTAAAATGGCTAAAAGTATTAGTAGAGAATTTTAAGAGCAGAAAGACAAAGGAGACATTTATATACAAGGGAAACCCCATAAGGCTATCAACTGATTTTTGAGGAGAAACTGTAAGCCAGAAGGGAGCAGCATGATATATTCAAAGTGCTGAAAGGAAAGTACCTAAAACTAAGAATGCTGTACCCAGCAAGATTATCATTCCCAATAGAAGGAGATATAAAGAGTTTCCCAGACAAAGATTGAAGTGCATTACCACTAAATTATCATTACAAGAAATATTAAAGGAAATTCTTTAAGGGGAAAGAAAAAGGCCATCACTAGAGGAAAACTATAAAAGGAAAAAAAATTTACGAGTAGAAGCAAGCATATAGTAAAGGTAGTAGATTAGTCATTTACAAAGCCAGTATGGAGGTTAAAACATAAAAGTAGTAAAACAATAATATCTATAAAAAATAGTTCAAGAATACAAAAAATAAAGATATGTAAAATATTATATCATATACATAAAAGGCAGAGGGAAGAGTAAAAATTTAGTGCTTTTAAAAAGCATTCAAACTTATGCAACCATCAAATTAATATATATGCTGTACACATAAGATGTATAAAAACCCAGTGGTAACCACAAATCAAAAACCTATAACAGATACACAAAAGAAATAAGGAATCCAAACATAACAGTAAAAGAAGCCAACAAACCACAAGGGGAGAGAGCAAAAAAGAACTGGAAAATAATGAACAAGATGGCAATAAGCATATACCTACCAATAATTACTTTAAATGTGAATGGACTAAATGCTCCAATCAAAAGACATAGGGTGACTGTATAGATAAAAATAATAAAATAAATAAATAAATAAATAAATAAGTATCCATCTATATGCTTCCTACAAGAGACTCACTTTAGACCTGAAGACACATGAAGACTGAAAGTGAAAGGTTGGAAAAAATATATCATGCAAATGAAGCAAAAACAAATGTCAAGTAGCAATACTTCTATAGACAAAATAAGTGTTAAAACAAAGACTATAGCAAGAGACAAAGAAGGGCACTGCATAATGATAAAATGATTAATCAAACAAGAGGATATAAATATATATGCACCCAATATAGAAGCACCTAAATACATAAAGCAAATATTAACAGACAGAAAGGAAGAAATAGACAGGAATACAATGATAATAGGGAACTTTAACATTCCATTTACATCAGCGGATAAAACAAGTAAACAGTGACTTTGAACAACATATTACACCAGATGAACCTAACAGATATATGCAAAACATTCCACCAAAAAGTCGGAGAATACACATTGCTTTCAAGTGCACATGGAATATTCTCCATGATAGATAACATGTTAGGCCACAAACCAAAAAGTCTCAGTAAATTTAAGAAGACTGAAATCATGTCATGCATCATTCCATTCATAATGGTATACAATTGGAAATCCATTTCAAGAAAAAATGTGGAAAAACCACAATACATGGAGGCTAAACAACATGCTACTAAACAACTAATGGATCAACCAAGAAATCAAATAGGAAATCAAAATCTATATGAAGAAAAATAAAAATGAAAACAATAGTTCAAAATCTTTGGAACACAGCAAAAGCAGTTCTAAGAGGAAGACTATAGGAATATAACCTACCTCAAAAAAACAACAAAAAAAAATCTCAAAAAAATGAACTAACCTTATACCTAAAAGAACTAGAAAAATGAAAACAAAGCTAAAAGCAGGTAGAAGGAAATAATAAAGATTACTGCCGAAATAAATGAAATAGTGGCAAAAAAATAGAAAAGATCAATTATACCAAGAACTGGTTTTTGAAAAGATAAGCAAAATTCGTAAACTATTAGCCAGACCCATTGAGAGAAGGAGCAATAGGACTCAAATACATAAAATTAGAAATGAAGCAAAAATAACAACTGATGCTGCAGCAATACAAAGGATTATAAACGTACTTTGGTATTTGGAAATCTATCAGTGTGATAAATCACATTAACAAGATAAAGAATAAAAACCATATGATCACCTTAATAGATACAGAAAAAGCATTTGACAAAATACAATATCCATTCATGATAAAAACTCCACAAAGTGAGTTTAGAAGAAAATACCTCAATACAATAAAGGCCCTATTTTTAGAAATCACAGCTAACATCATACTCAGTGGTGAAAAACTGAAAGCTTTGCCTCTAAGATTAGGAAAAAGACAAGAATGTCCATGGTTACCTATCAGTTTTATTCAACAACATACTTAAATTTCTAGCCACAGCAATTAGACAAGGAAAAGAAATAAAAAGCATCTAAATCAGTAAGGAAAATTATCACTATTTACAGATGACATAATACTGCATATATACAGAATACTCCACCAAAAAACTTTCAGAACTGATAAATTAATTCAGCAAAATTGTAGGATACAAGATTAATATACAGATATCTGTTGCATTTCCATACACTGATAACAAAGTAGCAAAAAGGAAAATAAAGAAAACAATTCCATCACAACTGCACAATAAAGAATAAAGTACCTAGAAATAAACTGAACCAAGGAAGTGAAAAATCTATACCCAGAAAACTTATAAGACACTGATGAGAGAATCTGAAGATGGCACAAACAAATGAAAAGATATACCAAGCTCATGGATTGGAAGAAATAATATCATTAAAATGCCCATACTACCCAAAGCAATCTACAGGTTCATTGCAATCCCTATCAAAATTCCAATGGCATTTTTCACAGAACTGGAAAAAAAATTATCCTAAAATTTGTATGTAACCATAAAAGACATCAAATAATGAATGCAATCTTGAGAAAGAACATGGCTGGAGGTATCACAATACAAAATATCAAGGTATACTCAATGCTATAGTAATCAAAATGGTATGGTACTACCACAAAAATAGACACATAGATGAAAGGAACAGGATAGAGAGCAAAACAAAACAAAATAAAACAAAAAAACAAAAAAAAAACCCCACACCTATATTGTCGATTATTTTAAAACAAAGGATTAAATATATAATGGGGGAAAGACAGTCTTTTCAATAAATGGTATTGGAAAAAATTGGGCAGCTACATGCAAAAGAATGAAAATTGACTGCTTTCATATACCATACACAAAAATAAACTGAAAATGGATTAAAAGTTCTTTGTGAGACCTGAAACCATACAATACCTACAGAAAATCTGAATAGATTACTAGTAATGAAATTAAATCAGTAATCAAAAAACTTCCAAAAAGCAACAGTAATTTATTAGACATCAGCCTTAGCAACATATTATGGATATGTCTTCTCATGATAGGGAAAAACACAAAAACAAACTATTGTGACTATACCAAAATAAAAAGATTTTGCACAGCAAATAAAACAATCAACAGAACAAAAAGGCAACCTAGTGAATGGGGAGAAGATATTTGCAAATGATATATCTAATATATATATCCAAAATATATAACAAACTTACACAACTCAACACCAAAAAAACCAAATAATCCAATTAAAAATAAGTAAAGGATCTTAATAGACATTTTTCTGAAGACATACAGATGACCAACAGACACATGAAAAGATGATTGGCATCACTAATCATCAGAGAAATGCAAATCAAAACCACAATTAGTATGGCTAGTGTCACAAGAAATAAGTGTTGACAATGATACAGAGAAAGAGGAGCCCTCCTGCACTGCAATGAAAGCAAAAATAAACAAGTAGATTATATCTAACTGAAACACTTCTGCAGAGCAGAGGAAACCAACAAAGCCAGCATTACCTTGATATCAAAGCCAGAAAAAGACACTACAAAAAGAGAAAACTATATGCCAGTAACTCTGGTGAACATTAAAAGGCAACTTACTGAATGGGAGAAAATCTTTGCAAATAAAATCTGATCAGGGGTTAATATCTAAAATATATAAAGAACTTATAAAACTCAATTACAAAAAAAAATCTAATTGAAAAATGAGCAGAAGATCTGAATAGACTTTTTTTTTCCAGATAAGACATACTGATGGCTAACAGACATATGAAAACATGGTGAACATCACTAATCATCAGGGAAATGCAAATCAAAACCACAATAAGATATCACCTCACCCCATTAGAATACCTGTTATCAAAAAGACAAGAACTAACATTTGGTGAGGATGTGGAGAAAAGGGAACCATCGTGCACTATTGGTGAGAATGTGAATTCACTATGGAAATGATAAGCAGGTTCCTCAAAAAATTAAAGACAGAAATACCATATGATCCAGAAATTCCACTTCCAGGTATTCACTCAAAGATAATGAAAACACAATTCTTTTTTTTTTTTTATTTTTTTATTTTTTTATTTTTTTATTTTTTAATATATGAAATTTACTGTCAAATTGGTTTCCATACAACACCCAGTGCTCATCCCAAAAGGTGCCCTCCTCAATACCCATCACCCACCCTGCCCTCCCTCCCACCCTGCCCTCCCTCCCACCCCCCATCAACCCTCAGTTTGTTCTCAGTTTTTAACAGTCTCTAATGCTTTGGCTCTCTCCCACTCTAACCTCTTTTTTTTTTTTTTTTTCCTTCCCCTCCCCCATGGGTTTCTGTTATGTTTCTCAGGATCCACATAAGAGTGAAACCATAAGGTATCTGTCTTTCTCTGTATGGCTTATTTCACTTAGCATCACACTCTCCAGTTCTATCCATGTTGCTACAAGAGGCCATATTTCATTTTTTCTCATTGCCACGTAGTATTCCATTGTGTATATAAACCACAATTTCTTTATCCATTCATCAGTTGATGGACATTTAGGCTCTTTCCATAATTTGGCTATTGTTGAGAGTGCCGCTATAAACATTGGGGTACAGGTGCCCCTATGCATCAGTACTCCTGTATCCCTTGGATAAATTCCTAGCAGTGCTATTGCTGGGTCATAGGGTAGGTCTATTTTTAATTTTCTGAGGAACCTCCACACTGCTTTCCAGAGCGGCTGCACCAATTTGCATTCCCACCAACAGTGCAAGAGGGTTCCTGTTTCTCCACATCCTCTCCAGCATCTATAGTCTCCTGATTTCTTCATTTTGGCCACTCTGACTGGCGTGAGGTGGTATCTGAGTGTGGTTTTGATTTGTATTTCCCTGATAAGGAGCGACGTTGAACATCTTTTCATGTGCCTGTTGGCCATCCGGATGTCTTCTTTAGAGAAGTGTCTATTCATTGAAAACACAATTCAAAAAGATATGTGCACCTCCTATATTCATTGCAGGATTAATTTATAGCTGAAGTGTGAAAACAATCTAAGTTTCTATCAACAAATGAAAGGATAAAGGAGATATGGTTATGTGTATAGACCAAATATGGAATACTACTCAGACATAAAAAAGAAAATCTTGAGAATTAAGAACACATCTATCTATCTATCTATCTATCTATCATCTATTTAATATTAATCTATTTAATTGTCAAATTGGCTTCCATACAACACCCAGTGCTCATCCCAACAAGTGCCGTCCTCAATGCTCATCACCCACTTTCCCCTTTCCCCCACCCCGCATCAACCCTCAGTTTGTTCTCTGTATTTGCCTCCCTCCCTCTCTGTAACTTTTTATTCTCCCTTCCATTCCCCCATGGTTTTCTGTTAAGTTTCTCAAGATCCACATATGAATGAAAACATATGATATATCTGTCTTTCTCTCAGTGATTTATTTCACTTAGCATAAGTGAACCCTCCAGTCCCATCCACGTTGCTGCAAATGGCAGGATTTCATTCTTTCTCATTGCCAAGTAGTATTCCATTGTATATATAAACCACTTCTTTACCCATTCACTGCTAGGAATTTACCCAAGGGATATAGGAGTGATGATACATAGGGGCACATGTACCCTAATGTTTACAGCAGCACTCTCAACAATAGTAAAATTATCGAAAGAGCCTACATATCCATCAAGAATACACTTATCTTGATGAGTTCTGGGTAATACATGAAATTGTTGAATCACTGTTTTATACAACTGAAACTAATACTACACTGTCTGTTGACTACACTGGAATTAAAACAAAAAATGAATGAATGAATGAAAATGAAATTGCAACAACATAGATGGCCCTTGAAAGTATTATTCTAAGTGAAATAAGTCAGATAAATACCATATGATCTCACTTACATGTGAAATCTACAAAGAAAACAAAACTAATTGATAGGGAGAACAGAGTGGTGGTGGCCACTCTGTTGAGGGATTTAGGGGTGAGCAAAATGGCTGAAGGGGATCAGAAGGTACAGACTCCCAGTTGTGAAATTAATGGGTTATGGAGATGCAGTGTGCAGCATAGTGACTGTAGCCAACTGTACTGTAGTGCATATTTGAAGGTTGCTGGGAGATGTATCCTGAAAATTGTCATCACAAGAAAAAATTTTTTGTAACTTTTTATGGTAACAGACTACATCGCTTCTGATGAACATTTTTTAGGGTGTACAAGTGCCAAATAATTACATTGTACATCTGAAACTACTATAATGCTGTATGTCCATTATAGTTCAATTTAAAAAAAGAAGAAAAACTAAACTCAGTAAAACATGGCACAGTACTGGCCCCATAGGAGCTTTTAATCATAAATCTACCACTGGCTTATTCTGTGTCCCTGGGCAAACCATACAACTATGCTGGGCTTTAGGCCCCTTGTTTTTCCTGATGCCACTACCTTAACCACTTCAATTTCTAAAATTCAATGAATATTAGAGATCAATAACTATTCCACCAAAAATCATAAAATCACATGTCAGATGAAATACACTACCTATCTATGCCTTAAAGGTGGCAGATCACACTGGAAAGTATTAGTTATTTCCTCAAATATGAATTTTTTTTAGAAAACCAAAAAAAATCATCTACCTGTTTTAAAATCTGATTTTTATAGCCCTAAGAAAGCCAATAATATCTTAAAAAATCAAAATATACCAATACTAGCAAGGCCAGACTATAGGATATTAAGTTGATGTGTATTTCTATCTCCCTGGAAAGTGGAGATTACAAATTTCATTCTTCTACTGCAGCCCCACACACCATCCTAGTACCAGATCCAGAGCTGGGTACATAGTTGCTTCTAAATAAACACTGTTAAAAGAAAGAATTACTCCTTAGAGAAAATATTCAAAAAGTCTTAGCTTTAAGGCAAAATTTCAGTCTTAGAACAAGCAGAAATATTTTTTAAAGCTATTAGGGGTCAAGGGAATATATATATATATATATATATATATATATATATATATATATAGCTGTCAGCTTTATATCCTGCCAAGTAAGAGCATGTGGGAAAACAAATAAACAAATAAACCCTTCCCATCATTTCATCAGAAAATGGAAATTTTAGACCAATCTCTAAATAAAAGACCACTCTCTAAATAAAAGCATCCAGCTTTATGGAAAAACTCACTGCATTGTTCTTGGTTTTTTTTTTTCTTTCTTTTTTTTTTTCTATGAAGCAGTAAAAACTACAGCACACCTGAGAGTCACTGCAGTAGACGCAGCCTGCTCTAGTTTTCCATGAGAGAGCAAAAAACTAGTAGTATGAAGAGAATTAAACAAAAGAATGAGCAACAAGGAGAAGAATCATGAGAGTATAGCAGAAGAAAGAGCAGGAGCCAATGGGACAAAACTCTAGTGGAGTGTGGCAGATGGGGAAGGCCAGTAGACAAATAGCAAACACAGGTCGATCAGCTATGGTAGGGGTTACCACACCTCCTCTGCTCAGCTTAACACCTCTGTAGTTTTTCTAATTCTCAGATAAGGAAGGATATAGGCAATTGTTGGCATAGCTTCTGCCTTTTCTGCCAGCATCTAAGGATTCTCCTGAGAATGAGGACCTTAGATCTGATTCTCCCAGAAACAAAAAGCCAGGCTGGATAGTTGCCTCTGAATGGCAGGACAGATTAAACCAGCCTGGAAATTGTTCTGAGTTTCTTTGCTGTGTCGTTCATGCAACTGCAACTAAGAACATGTTGGCTACAGGATGTCCTCATTGACAACCGACAAGAAATTGTCTGAAATTAAATGATAATAGGACATTGTGCCAGCTGAGGAAGAAACCTTGGTAAGGAAGGAAGGTCACTTTATCTCAACTCAGAAAACCATACCAAAAAATTTCCAAATGACATCCTTAAGTAATCCAGCACACAGGAAAATTACATTGGATACCATGTTTCAGAGACGAGTATTATGCATTCCAGCATCCATTTATACACCTTCTGATGACAGCACTCCCAGATCTAAAGTGGGAAATATAGTCTACATCTAGCCAATCAGTTAATTCCAAACCTCAAGGTCATAGTGACTGGTTCAGCCAGAAGCTCCATGCCCCAACCTACATAAATGAAACTGAAGTTAGGACTTTCTACCCTTTTACTCTGTGAATGGCCCAAGATTCATGTACCCTCATTATTCAAATACTAATCTGGGTGCTGCTATGAGGGATTTTGCAGATTTAATTAAATCTTAACTCAGTTGACCAAAGATATAGAGATTATCACCCAATCAGGTGAGCCCTTTAAGGCAGGTAGTTTCTTCCAGCTGGCGGCAAAAGACAACATCAGAGAAATTTGAAGCACAGAAGGATTTGGTGTGCTGTTGCTGTTGGTGGCTCAGTGATGAAGGCAGTCATGTGAGAAGGAATGCAGGTAACCTCTAAAATCTGAAAGCTGCCCTCAGCTGATGATTAGCATGGAAGCAGGGACCATAATCCTACAACCCTGAAAAAGTAAATTCAAGCAACAACCTGAATGAACTTGGACATGGAAACTTCTTCAGAATCTCCAGATAAGAACCTATTGTAGCCAATGCTTCATTTCAGTTTTATGAGAACTTGAGCAGAGAATCCAAGTGAATCCACCCAGATTTATGACCTACATAACTGTGAGCTAATAAATAGGCCTTCAAAACCAGTAAGCTTTTGTTAATTTGATACACAGTAATAAAAAACTAATATACACTGGAATTGCTAGCTGTAAGAATAATGTCCCTAGAGAAAGGTCAATCTAAAAATAGAGCCAGTATAGGAAAGCAGAGATAAGAGATGGAAAGAGATGCCATCTACATGACAAGTTTTTAATCCCTGGATCTAGCCATGCATGGAGCCTATCCTGATCCTAAAAGTTCCCACTGTGTAAGTCAATAAAATTCTGTTATTATTAAAGCCATGTTGAATTGACTTTAAGCCACAAGGAAAAAAGAATCCCAGATACTTGAAAAAAAGATAAAAAAGAGGAAAATATTCAATTAATTCTGAACTATGGCCAACCCCTATAGTCTAGATTTGCATTTTACTAGAAAAATACAGCTGATTATTATTCCTTCAGAAATAATACCATTCAGCTAACTGAACAGTATCAAAGGCCTAAAGCAGCCTCTTATTATATTATTTTCTCAAAATTAAAACAATTTTAAGGGAGAAACATTTCAAATGAAACAGTAAGTACCACCTTGAGGTCTGATACAACTTGAGGCCAAAATATCTATATACTAACCTTTGGATGGTAATAAAAAGACAATTAAATTCTTTGCATGGAGACACATGTATAGACACATGCATATAGGCTCAGAAAGGAGCACTACAAATGTGAAAATTGGTCTACTTTAAAAAAAATTAAAGTATTAAAGGATTCTTCATAGACTGTAAAGAGGCAGGTATCTTTAATGTTGAGGCTAATGTTGAGTTATTTTGACTAGCATAACTCAACAAACAAAGAGTAACAACAGTACTGATGTAAAAGAATTGTGAATTTTTCATACTGGTTTCTGGTAGATAAATGATCTCTTTCACGGCAAGCTATGTAAAATAGATGTCCACTTTGTGAAATAAGAACTTATTATTGATGTTAGGTCATTATGGAACATTTGCTGCATGTGAACAATTTATTACACTTGTTTCTTATAACATAGACCCTTCTTGAAAATTCCAATGGCACTCCTAAAGATAGTTTCTTTATGGTAGAACCTCAGTCAGGCTGTAGCACAAGAAAAGACTGAATCCAATTGCACTTTGGGCATTTTTTTCTTCCTCTAGTTTTTTGCCAGTCACTGAGAGTGATGATACCACAAACAAATCTAGAAATGTCCCAGCTATTTTTGATAAGGTCAAAACTAAACTTCAAAGCAGCCATAGGTATAGAACACATCTCTGGGATGCCCTGTACAGTCAATTAACACCTAAAATATTCCAACTCTATTCTGTAAACTCAGTGGACTCCTGATGGAATCTTCAGAATAGTACTGCACTTCAGAATATTTATTTCATTAAAAAGATTCTATTACACTCTTTTTGTAAGGACTCATAAAAGGAGTCCAATATGGTATCAAAGAACTTGTGATTGTTGGTTTCTTTCAGATATACTAGGTTTTACTCATTACCAGATAAAATGGCATAGCCAGTGTGACTATTCTTTCAATTAGAAAAGTTGACATAATGTGACTAGAATTTTCTCTACTTTCAGAGGGCATTTCCTTTTCCTACTCTCCACTTCACAGAGTTAGAAAGAGCTAAATAGGGTACAAAGGTTATATTAACATTACCATTTTGACATTTACTATTAGTTATCAATTTCTTTTCTCCTATAAATACATCCCATGATCTGGATATACATGCTTCATTGATTTTCATTTGGGTTAGTTTCTTCCTCTCCATAAGAGGCCCCTTTTATATTCAGTTACTTCAATGTCAGAATGATAGCCATGCTAATATCTGTCCCCATAACTCCTCAGCCCCTTCAAGCATAATGTCAACTCCATTTAGCCATGGGTGGCATCTCAGCAGGTTGCCTTAAACCTCCAGGATCTCAAACTGTCTAAGAACATTCTCCATATCTTCCATCTTTTCTACTTTACCCTATACGTGAACTTATTCTAGTCTTTTAATTATATTAAGGTTATAGGTTCTTCTGTGCTTTAACAGTCAGTCATTTCACTTGGACTCCTTACTTGGTAGGAATTATATGTCTCCAAAGTTTGATTCTGGGGACACAGAGAAGGCTAGAAATATTTCCCTCAATTACCCTTTAAGACTTACTTACCTTGAAATTCTCAGAATAAACTTGTAGGGCTTATTGTGGGCAAAAGACTAATGTGGCATGTATTTGTTTTCTAATTCCAATGTTGAATAGCTGCTTCTTCTTTGTGCTTAACATATATCTTTTTGGTAAACATTAACCAATGGCAAGATTTTTTTTTTCAGATTTATAAACTGGTTCCTTAGGCCTAGAGAGGTTAACTCTACATTGGCCCATGACAGTGTAAGATAGTTTTATAGCCAACAAGCCTCAGAGGGAAAGGAAATAAGGAATCCACGTAAGAGCAATTAAAGTCAAATTTTTCTTTCAGTGCCCATTGGCTTGTAGCTGACCTTACCTCTAGGACCTTGGAATTCCAGGCAAAAAGTGAAATAGAAACAAACTCTTATTCACTCAGCAGAAACTTGCTTTATCCACAAGTTAAGTGCAGAATACCTTCAAAGTATTTATCAGATAAGAAAATAAAACACTTTTTCCTGAGCCCAGAAGTCATGGACATTTTTTGAAGTGACCATTTCCTTCTGTAAGATGATAACAGAAGAGCTGGGTTAGGCAAGTATAATGGCAGAAAGTCCAAATTGACTAGAATTTCAGTATGTTCCTTAGGCTGTACTATTTCAGGTAAATTGACCTCAATTCTTCACCTTTGATCATGTAGCATCTCTTATTCTTGTACAAAATTTATAAATAATTAAATTAAGTGATTATGGCATTTTTATAACACTTTTTATTGTTTTCTCCCTAGAGGACTTCCAGGGACGATTGGAGAGTAGAAGGACCCTAAGTTCACCTCACCCTACAGATACTAGACACTTACATTATCAGTGTAAATAGCCCAGAAAATGATCCAAAAACTGGCAAACAAACTCCACAACTAAATGTAGTAAAAAGGTCACATGGAAGGGGGTAAGAAGGGCACAAACATAGTGGGGTGTTAAACAAGCTGTGGCTGCCTATGGAAGGGAGCCACAGATATGGAGGGAGAAGAGAAACAGATGCTCACACCAGGGAGCCTGCATGGGGAAAACAAATACCTATAACATTTAACTTTGAAAAACAGAGGGGCCAAAGTTTGTGAGTTCTTACAACTAGCAGGACTTAAAGCCTGGAACTTTAAAAATCAGCAGGCTCAGCTTTGAGAGAGCCAAGAGGGCAACAGAAAACTGAGTCCTACCCTTAAAGAGATAGCACGACAAATAGCCCATGGAAATATATAGGATAGAAGCAGCAGTTTGAAAAATGCCCAGGGCATACGGGAGGGAGTTATTTACTAACTGCAGGTTCCAGAGTACAGAATTTGCTAGAAGACTCCTCTAGGAACAAAGGAGCTAGCAGGTGCCATTTCCCTCCCCTGGTCCCAGGATAAACACATGGCCATCTGTGGGAACCAGGGCAGTGCTGCCAGCATTTGCTACCTAACTTGTTTACACTATGCCCTTCCCCCTCCAGCCTGGCCTGCCTCAGTCCTGGGACTGTGAGTCCTCTTTCCTAGAAGACTGGTGCAAACCTTACTAACAACATGTCTCCAGACAGCATGCTTTGCAAGGCTTTGATTGAGCTGCAGTGTTGGCAGGTCACCTCCTATAAGGATACACACACTTTGTTAAAACTGAGTGCCCTGTCCATGTGCACTTTGTGGATCAGGCTCTAGCTGGCACTGGTCCTGGCAGCAATGGTATGTCCCCTGTGGAAGAGGGCCATCATGTAAAATTTATGGGCACTGCACCGACCCAACTCTTGCACATTTTGCAGTTGCCCCAGCTGGCCCAGTCTCAACAATGGCTGCATCACTTCTGGAAAAGGGCAAGTACTCTCTTGTTAAAAATGCACACCCCACCCACTATTTTCAAGAGCAGGAGACAGATAACTTTCCTAACACAGAGAAAAAGCCACAGGAAGTTAGACAAAATAAGGAGACAGAGGAATATGTCCCAAATGAAAGAACAGGACCAAACCACAGTAAGAGACTGAAGCTAAATGGAGGTAAGTAATATGCCTGCTAGAGAATTTAAAGTAATGGTCATAAAGATACTCACTGGACTTATGAAGAGTGGAGTACCTCAGTGAGATCCTTAACAAAGAGATAGAAAATAAAAAAGAACTGATCAGAGATGAACTCAATAAATTAAAAATACAATAGGTGGAATAAATAGCAGGCTAGAAGAAGCAGAAGAATGAATTAGTGATCTGGAGGACAGAGAAATGGAAAGTAATCAAGCTGAGCAGATGAGAGAAAAAGAATTATGCAAAATGAGAATAGATTTAGGGAATTCAGCAATTCCATCAAGTGCAATAACATTCACATCATGGGGATCTCAGAAGAAAAAGAGACAGAAAAGGGAGTGGAAAATTTGTTTGAAGAAATAATAGCTGAAAATCTCCCTAATCTGGAGAAAGAAACAGATATCCAGATCCAGATATGCACAGAGAGACCCCAACAAAATCAACCCAAGGAGGTCCACATCAAGACACATAGTAATTAAGATGGTAAAGAGTAGTGATAAACAGAGAATTTTAAAAGAGCAAGACAAAAGAATACAGTTACATACAAGGGAAACCCCAAAAGGCTGTCAGCAGATTTTTCAGCAAAAACTTCACAGGCCAGAAGAGAGTGGCATGGTATATTCAAAGTGCTGAATGGTAAAAATCTTCAGTCAAGAATATTCTATCCAGCAAGGCTATCATTCTGAATAGAAGGAGAGAGAAAGAGTTTCTCAGAAAAACAAAAGCTAAAGGAGTTTATGATCACTAAACCAGCCCTACAAGAAATGTGAAAGGGGACTCTGTGTATGGAAAGAGCATAAATAAGTGTAAGAAAAGTAGAAGGTACAAAAGCAATAAAAATAAGTATATCAATAAATATTAGTCAAGGGACTCACAAAATAAAAGGATGTAAAGTATGACACCATATACCTAAAACATGGGAGGAGAGAAGTAAAGAATGGGTTCAAACTTAAGTGACCATCAACTTAATATAGACTGCTATATGCAGATGTCACATACAAACCTAACGGTAACCACAAATCAAATATAGTAATAGATATGCAAAAAACAAGGGAAAGGAATCCAAGCATATCACTGAAGAAAGCCAATTTATGGTGAAAGAGGAGTGAAAGGAAAGAAAGGAACAGAGAAGATCTAATATATGCTCCCCAAACTAGGCCTTCAAGCATTGGGAAAATGAATAAAAATGGGGGTTGGAGGGGGAGAGAATCAATAATTGTTAAAACTGAAAGGGCTCTTAAGTTAACCCAATTCAAAACTTATTGCCAGAGTGCCTGGGTGGCTCAGTCGATTAAGTGTCTGACTTTGGCTCAGGTCATGATCTCACAGTTCATGAGTTTGAGCCCAACGTCAGGCTCTGTGCTGACAGCTCAGAGCCTGGAGCCTGCTTTGGATTCTGTGTCTCCCTCTCTCTCTACCCCTCCCCTACTCACACTCTACCTCTCTCTCCTTCAATAAATAAATAAACATTTTTTAAAAATTAAAAAAAACTACTTCCTGCCTCAATTTTCCAAATGAAAAACTAAAATAAGTTGATGTGATGCTTTATTATCTGTGGTCTATAATAGAAAAAGTCGTTTGAAGACACAATATGGCATGCTTTCTCAGGGAAGGGGAGATCCATTAGTTTTCTTTATGCATCTGCTATTTTTCTAATTGGAACTAAAGCCAGCCAGGAAGAGGATTTAGTAATATGTAGAGAAGGAAAACAATATTTGTTCTCATTTTATCCTTCAATTTTTTGATCTACTGAGTGCTTATCAATTATATGGACATGGAAGAATAATTAAAACCAAGGATTAAGATGGATGAGACATGGGTAGTGGATAGATCTTAAGTCTAGAATACTTTCCAAGCAGGATCCAGAAGACTCCAAAAAATAAAACCTCTTGATGTCTTACAGATGAAGAATCTGACAGTCCAGGTCAATGGCAACAGGGAGACTTACTCAGTTTTTCAGCTATAAACTCCTATCACATAGTCTCAGAGACACTAAAACTCATAGGATGAAGATACAAGTCTTATCAAGAGACCCAAGGTCAAAGACTAGTAGCTTGAGACTCACTTAACAAAAATGAGACTAGCTACAATCAAATCTATATTCATGCCATGTGGATTTATTACACCATGTATCACTGAGTAAAGGACACCTTGGGTCAAGTACCAGTTCTGGAACCAAAATATAGCTGAGCCCCATCTATCTGTGACAGAGAAAGTATAATTAAAAAGTTCAAAAAGTAGAAGTAAATTGCCAGATGAAATTTGGGGAAAATATAAATAAAGCACATACGTAGCATCTTAAAATTTTTATTATATATATATATATATATATATATATATATATATACACACATAATAACCAGTTAAATGTATTTCCACTCTATAGGATGTCTCCTTCATTATATATTGTATATAAAACTTTAGGGTCTATGGAAATGTCTGGAAAATATTTGTGGACCATCTTCTCATGAAACTCAAGAAACTCTTTTGACTTTAGATTTGCAATTGGGATGAAGAAGGAAAACAGATACGGAACTGGTGGGTTCTTTTTACAAAACTAGATAGCTGTATGTGTGTGGTACAGAAGGGGGCAGTGGTAAATAAATACAAGAAAGAAACAAAGAGCAATGAAGAGAGCTCACATAACAAAAATTCCACCTTGTATTTCTATTTACAGATGGAAGGAATACTTGTATAAAAAGTCACTTGTTCAGAGACCAAACCACAACTCATTAAAAAAAAATTATTCTCAGTAACAACTTATCATAATAGTCAAAAACTAGAGGAAAAAAACATACAATGGGTTACAGCAAGGAGAATGAAAACTTAAACTACATACCTAAATATGTATGAATCTCAGAAGCACAATACTGAGTAAATGAAACCAGACACAAAAAAGTACATACAGTGCATTTGTGAAAAGCTCAATAATAGACAAAACAAATTTATTTCAGTCTGAAGAATCGTTATCCTAATTGGAGAGTAGTGACTGGAAGGAATTACTAAGGGGTGTCTGGGATGCTAATAATAGTGTTTCTTAATCTAGGTGCTAGTTACACACTTTATGAGAATTTATCCAGCTGTACATTTGGGATATACACACTATTCTATATATATTTTCCATTTCCATTAAAAATACTAGAGGTGCCTGGGTGGCTCAGTCAGTTAAGCGTCTGACTTCGGCTCAGGTCATGACGTCATGGCTCGTGGGTTTGAGCCTTGCGTTGGGCTCTGTGCGACAGCTCAGAGCCTGGAGCCTGCTTCAGATTCTGTGTCTCCCTCTCAATCTTCCCCTCCCCCACTTGTGCTCTCTCACTCTCTCTCAAAAATAAACATTAAAAAATTTTTAAAAAATACTAAAGCAGCATTTCCCACCTGTGTTCCACAGGACTCTGTTGCCTAAAGAAATGTTATGTTATGGACTTCTTCCATAAAATAATTTGGTTTTCCATACATTTGGGAAATGCTGGGGAAAACCCAGTTAAATATATTTCCACTCTGTAGGATGTCTCCTTCAATGATATTAACTCTCCCTGCATGGGCTTGGATCCACTCATACTGTCTCTATTCAAGTTTTTCTAAGGTTTCCTCTGGCCCCCAAATTTCAGTCACAACAGAAACTGCATGAAAGGATGTGGATCTGTACATACCCCACATAGTTTTCCCCCTGACTGGAACAAAACCACTTTGAACACACACTGAATCTTATCAACCAGAGCAGATCAGCAGCACCACCTTATCATGGAAGAGCACACATTTAAAATAGGGTGTTGCCTCCTCTTTTGAAATCATGACTCCATTCAATGCTCTTGCACCCATCTAATCCCAGAGCAGTGAATTGGCATATTTCATGAAATTTGCCAATACAATACAGCAAACAAATACAGGAAAACAAATTTCAAATAGAGCTTTTTACAGCTGTGATTTTGGAATGCCCAAGTAATCTCAGCATTCTCATGGATTTCCAGCTCATAAATCTGAGTTTCTCGCAAATACTTGAAACCTATCACAAGTTGATTCTTACAATCACTTCATTTTTCTACTCACTTATGTCAAAACAAATCAATGCTTCTTTATAGCTAGCATTTTACTTGTTCACAATGTATTCATTGATTCAGGCTCTTGCCTCTTTTTTCTTAAACTCTTTGTCACTCTTGTTACCATGAGTGAGATTGTGGAATGTGAAGGCTGTCTCTATGCACAAATAAATAACAAGCAGTGTTCTATGTTGTTAACTTTAGGTCATTTTCCACAACTTTAGTTATTTATCTAACTTAATTTAATCAATCATCTAGTTTACCTTTGTCTATCCATTTCTGCCAAATTCTAAAGTAAAAAAAAGAAAAAGAAAATCCCCTAAATTTAGCTAATTACCTTTTTCTTGGAGGGGGAGAAGAGATCAATCTTCAAATGACTTATAAACAGTATGCCTCAAGTCCATCATCTCTTCCTGGCATCTGAGCATCCAGTCTTTTCATTCCTTTTGCTGTAGTCCTAATCAGATATACCACCCACTGCTCCTTAATTATAAAATGAGGGCAGGGAAACTAGACGGTATTTCAAACCAAGGCCTTAAGCCAAGGCATTCAGAATAACGGATCCTAATTATGTTATATTGATTTCCAGCAGGAGGATTAAATTATCTATTTCAAAGAAAATTTAGAACAAACATTAACATAGTGATGTCTGGTTTGGTGAGAAACCATTTGGAGTGGAAAACAGGACTTCAATGTTTCAAAGCATACTAAGAAGACCATACTGCAAACACCAAACTATATTATACTCCATGGATAAATAGTAAGCATGATTATATTTGCCATTAGAAATAGAGAGAGGGAGAATAAAATTAAGAGAAAATTCTACAAATGGAACTGCCATAGCCATGATTATACAATCCTAATGCAAAGTTGAAAAGAGTGTAGTAAAATGACCACTGGAGCTTGGGTGGCTCAGTCGGTTGGATATCTGACTTCAACTCAGGTCATGATCTCCCAGTCAGTGAGTTCGAGCCCCACATTGTGCAATGTGCTGATGGCTCAGAGCCTGGAGCCTGCTTCACATTCTGTCTCTCTCTCCCTCTCTCTCTCTCTCTTTGCTCCTCCCCCGCTTACGCTCCATCTCTCTGTGTCTCTCAAAGATGAATAAACGTTAAAAAAAATTTTTTTAATTACTGGACTTGGTTTATGTCCAAGATACAGTGAGCAATCTTGCAGATAATATTTTAAATACATTTGCTCCAGAATGAGGAAAAGCATTATCCAAAGAGCTACAGGAAAAACAAATTCACTTAAGAGTAAAAACACTTAAAGTTTTAATCAGAAAGAATTCCTCATACTAGGAAAAAGAATAATACATTTCATGATTAGCTAATTCATGTTCATACAACTAATAATGATGACACCTACCTCATTTAACTCTTGCCGAGTCTCAAAAGTGTCCTTTGACCAAATGGTAGCCCTCTGGTCGATTCTATAAAATACAAAGAAAACGTATTTCCATTGAAAAGAAACTTTTCAACAATGTACAATTTGAAGCTGGCAGCTACAGATCTGGCTGTACCCTTGTTCAAAACCCTCAGTGGTGTCCCACTGACCATGGAATAAAATCCAAACTCCTTATAATAGTGTACAACACATTATTATTATTATATATTATATCAGTGCTTAAATTCTGCCAGCCTGCCTGATCCCACTTCCCAACACTCATATCCTGTTCCCTACACTCCAGGCTCTTTTGGCCTTCCCTTGGTTTCTTGAACACATAGTGCTGGTTCCCATTCAAACCTTCACACTTGTCCCAAACTGTTCTCCCCAAGATCTTCATAAACAGACTCTTTTCAGCATGTAAACATCAGTTCAGTTGTGATGTCACCTCCCAATAAGACTTCCTGATGTCCCTGACTAGAAGCAATCACTATCACACTGTCCTTAATTTTCTGCTTAGCACTTATCACTATCTGAAAGTAACCTGTTTGTTTGCATTTCCACATTAAAATGTAAGCTCCAAGAAGTTAGTGATTTTGTCCATTCTCTACACTGCTGAATCTTGAGTACCTAATACAAATTCAATATTTTTCATTCATTCAAAAAAAGTCTTATGTGATCAGATAGATCTGATACAGTCACTACAGAAAGATACCATTTGTTCACTGAAGACAGTATTTGAAAATTTCATGCTGTCTTTTTACTAACACAAAAAACATAGCAATTTCTGGGTAACATTGTGAAGCTAGGTTTTGCCACTAGATAGTTTCTAATAAAATAAGGCAAATCTACTCTGAATCATTTTTTTTAGTTTAAATACAAAAAAACAAAACTTCACTACCGACCGATGCTAAATTCCAAATCATGATTTGTCAAATGTTATAATCCAATAGTATTTGTTACATAACATTCAAGTTTTTCTACAACAATTTGCATGATATTATATAATAAGCATATTAAATTATAGTTAATATCCTTATAAAAAGTCCTGCTCTCTTAATAAAATATTTAGTCACCATTAAGTCATTTATAAAAAGCTTTATTTGGGGACATAATTATTTATAGTTATTATTCTACTTCAATTTGAGTCCTGAAGAAAGCATACATGACCTTTGAATGGTCAATAAGATTAATGATTTCTTTAAGTCATGATGCACATTTAAAAATGCCACAAGCATAATTTCTTCAAAATATTAAGATTACAAAATTTATTCAGTCCAAAGGCATTGCTAACTGTGCAAACAATTTACTTAAAATAAGAAAAGTAAGGATATGAAAAAACAAAATCATATAAGATGCACTGATGTCTACTACACCACAAATGAGCATGTATCTCCTGAGTGTGAAAGAAGCTTAATGGTCCAACAATGAGCTCAGGGAAAGTTCACTCAGTGAGAAAACAAAGTGAGGAAGAACACTGCTGGCACACCCATCCTATCCTCATCAATTTCCTGATCTGAAAACACAGTAATTTTAGGGATTCAAAAAATACTCAATTGCTCTACTCCAAATGGGGGAAACCCTCTTGAGGATAGAAATTAACCTGTCCAATCCAGTAACATCTAAAATTTTTAGTGGTTCATAATTTCTTTGTAATTCTTTGTGGTTCTCAAATTGCATTTCTATAGAGTTATAATAGCACCAGAAAAATGGAAGAGTGATATCCTTTAATGAAAAAAAATATTTACTCCTTTATATTTTAAACATAAATTTGTCTAGGAATTTAAAACAAATACAAAGATAGCATATATTAATGGAAAAAGCAGAAATAGACTTTGTTAAAAATATGTATTACTAAGATACAGAGTACAGACTATTTGTACTACACTCACATGATCTTCCAGGAAAACTACTTAAAATCTCCAAATAAACCTCAAGATCAATTTTGAAAACTGTGGTCTAAGCATCAAGCGTCCTTTAATTCAATAGCCATCTGAATGTTTCCTATGTGCCTGGTATAGTATTGGGGAGGTAAGAGTTAATAAGACTCTAGGCCTTTAGGAGGCTTATGATTTAGTGGAATCTGAAGCAGAGGATAAAGCTAACACCAAGTCTTGAAGCTAATTTCAGTAAGTCAGGGATCAGGCCATAGAGGCTGATATTAGAATGGTAGAAAGGAACTGGGGAGGTAGAAACTAGAGAGATATTTTCAAGGATAAAAACAATCAAGAAGTCTTGGGTATGTATTTAAAGTACGGAATAAAAGAGATAGGATAATCAAAATTACTCCCAAGTTTTGAGACATGTGACTAGAAAGATGACAAGTGGTTTTTATAATGGAGGTAAAGAAATATTTAATTTTGATGGGAAGATTAAGCAGTTGGCAGAAAGGGAGGCAATTCATGAGTTTAGATTTAGATATTTTCAGCTTGAAGCAAGTCTGAAATAGAGAAGTAATCCCTGAGTAGGGCTCAACCTAGAATTGGAACTCTACAGTGTGTTCAGCAGAGGTGTGGTGGTGATGGTAACAGTGATGTGTTGTGGTCACAAGTCCTGCCTTGATATTTTCCCTGTTGTGTGGCCAGAGTCTAGCATCAGTGTGGCCAGAGCCTAGCATTATGCCTAGCATGGCATACACTCAGTACCTGTCCTTCAGATGGGTGGGTAAGGGAAGAAACAGAAGGAAGCTGATCTAAGAATGAGTTCTTCATCCACCACTTACTAGGTGTGTGTACCCATAGGTAAGATATCAATCTCTCTAAGCCTCAGTTTCCTCAACTGTAAAGTGAGGATAATGACAGCTACCTCATAGGATAATTCATGATACTACTGCTAGGCATATTAAAAATAACACATGGATTCTAGAAT
This sequence comes from Panthera pardus, assembly GCF_024362965.1. Taxonomy (NCBI): domain Eukaryota; kingdom Metazoa; phylum Chordata; class Mammalia; order Carnivora; family Felidae; genus Panthera; species Panthera pardus. Next base: position 20,662,981 of record NW_026526788.1, read on the forward strand.
CATATACGAAAAATACCATAATCGAATTATAAATGATGATAATTAATGGTATATTTTATTAACAATGATCCAAGTCTTGTGAATAAGCAAACTGAAAGGGACAAAACCTGGGACTTCCTTACTTAGGTCCACTGGGTAGGTCTCTGAAACTGGTCAGTTGGTAGACAAATGAAAGAAAGTATAGATCCATCACTAGGAGTTAAGAAGCTTAGTATATCATTATAAATATTAAAGAAAAAGAAGCTATAAGAAAAAAAAGGTGTCAAGGACCATCTAACAAATTGCCAGCCATTACTATGCCAGGCTGGGAACGCCAGGTACTTTACTTACATTATTTCATTTAATCTTCATAGTGATTATATGAGATTAGCATTACTATATCACTTGGCTTAACAGGAAACAGGGAAGTTAAACAACTTTATACATTCATTAAACTACTATTTATGAACCTCCAACTATGTGCCAGGTACGACTGCAGATTTTTGGAATAAAACAGTAAAGCAAAGTCTCTGCCCTCATGGAACTTGTAATTTTCATACAAGGAGAAAGAACCTACAGATATAAACCAGTGAGCTATGGTGCACCAGATGCTAAGTATTATGGAGAAAAAGAAAGCAAGGCAAGGAGAACAGGGCATGCATATGGATTGCCTAAGCTCACACTGCTAGAAAATCTCAGTCATCTGGAGATAATGAGAATGAAAGCAGAGAAACAAAAGGCCAGTGGAATTGAACAAGATAAACTTCATGGCAGAAGAGGAAACAGAAATGAAAGTTTCTCACTAGAGAAGTTTAGCAATGAAAAGAGAACTGGAACAGTAGCTAGGTGTTTCAAGTTCCCCTTTTTTTAAAGGTATTTGAAGATATTGCTTGAACCATTTGTAAATCTTCCTGGAAGCTAACCTAAATACGAACACTGGGTCACACTGAAACATTCCCTCCAATTCTCTTGCTTCTCTTCACCCAAAATAATAACAGGAAAGGAATCAAGCAAATCTCTACCCAGTGCATGCGTTTGGAGAGGTCAGTGATGAGAAGGCCAGTCAGAGCACTCTGCCCTGCTCTGTGGTCGAAGCAACAGGAAATGCAGATTGGACTCCTCAAAGTATGATTACGGCCCTCAGCACTGATGGGAGTGTCCTGCTTCTGAGCATTACTACCACTACCATCACTGTCATTGTCACCACCACCATGATCACTGTCACCATCACCACCATTGTGACAACAATGTGTCACACCAGTGTGTCATTGTCACCACCACCACCATCACCACAATCACTACTGTACTGTTACCACCATTGGCATCATTGCCATAGTCCCTGTCATCACTGCCACATCCATCATCACCACCACCAAGGTCACCACCACTGCTGCCATCATCATTGTAACCACCACTGCTGCCATCATCACCACCACCACCATCGCCCATGACCACTATTGTATCTGCCACCTCCACCACCATCACTGCCACTGCCACTGTCATTACCACCTCCATCACCAGTGTCATCACCACCATTGTTGTCACTGCCACTACAACCATCACCACTATTGTCATCACCATGACCACCAACACTGCCACTATCATCATTGCCACCATTATATATTTTGAATTAAAAGCACTTCTAACAGAGAAATATAAAACCTAATTATGTGCTGATATTAGAAGTGCTTCTTCCTGGATGGAACTGCATCCAGTTTTGGTCACTGCAAAATTATGGATAACCTACTGAAGTGCAAATTTTTAAAATTTTGGTGTTTCCACATTGCTGGGAAATTAAAGCATGTGCTGAGTCAATCTATATGGTCATCCTGCAGTGGTTTTCCCTCAGAATGTGCACTGGAATTCAAAATAGCAAAATAAACAAAGCATTAAGTATTTTTCTTGGCCTAAGGGTAGTGTCAAGCCCCAGATGTGATAATTTGTGAAAAAGCAATATCTTAGCATAGAATTTTTATATCAACCTTTCAATTATCTATAATTAAATTAGCAGATGAAAGTATTCCCTATCTCAGTGAAAATCTTCTCCCTCTATCCAATGTCTTCCTCATGGAAGACATCTGAGAGTTATTCTGACACTTTCCTCTCCTTCAAGCCCCATAGCCACTGTATTATGAAGTCCTTCAATTTCTTATCACAAATAACTTCTGCATCTGTCCTCTTCCCCTCCACCTCCATCACTACTACTTCAGGTCAAACGACTATAATCTGTCTTTTGGACTACCACCATGGTCTCCCTATTTCCCCTCTACTCGCACAAACCATTTTCTACACAACCACCTTATCATTTCCCTTCTCCGCATGACACTTAAAATAAAGACCAAAATTCTTAAAGTATCCTAGGACACTGTGAAGGATTCATCACTTGTTAGTCTCTTCAACTTCAATTCATACCGTTCTCACTCTCTGCTACTACTACACTGACACTTTTTCAGTTCTTTGGATGCACCATGTTCCTTTTCACCTCAGGCCTTCGTATGTGCTGTTCCTGTGCCCATAATGCTGTTCCCTCTCCATTCTCTTTCCTAATTAACACATTCATCCTATAGACACAAGGTAGCTCATAATCAGGTCTCCCTTTTATATGTTCTTCCTGTATTCTGATCTACATCTGCTCCATAGCATAGTCCCTAATTGTGTATTTCTATAATTATCTGATTGTCTCTTCCATGATGGAACACTCTATAGAGCAGGGACCTTGTGAGTCTTGCTTGTTATTTTTATCTCTAGGGCTAATCCTGACATTTGGCACATAGTAGGCACTCGATGTTTGTTAATAAAGTATTCATCCTAGGGTTATGGACAGCTGCCAATTCTGGTATATTCCCAAGTATGTACAATAATTATGATAAAACACATGTTTTTTCCCCACCTGTAATTTTCTAGCAGGACTGGCAGGATAGGATGACTCTCATTCCTACAAACAGTTACATTTCTTCCCTGCGGAGACCTGCTGAAGATTAGCAAATGGTGTTCTAATCCACATTTAGAAAACCCGGGCAGAAAGAGTAAAAGGAGAGCAGCCAGTACACTTTTCAGAATGCTTCATATAGAATCAGAACCTTAAGTCTGAACCAAGCTGAACTTTGGATCACTTTTAAGAGTTCAAGATATTCCACTGCATTAAATTGAGCCTCTGTTCAGAAAGCAACATGGGATACACTAATGTATACCCGGATGACTACTGGCTAGCTGTATGACTGTTGTTTCCTGAAACTCTTGTAAAAACAAAAGGTATATCCCAAGAGGACAACCATCTGAGCAAAACATTCTTTATGTATAAACAATAGCTCTATATGCAGACACAGACAAGATGCCAATAAATTCCAGTAGTATTATTAGCAACAATAACAATCTTCAATACCAGTAAATGTAAAATTCCTTTCTCTAGGGAGTCTAAGCTATATTAAAGACATTCTCTTATTGGTGTTTTCTTTTAACCAAATTTCTGTGCCAAAGGACTGAGGTTACGTACTGGGCAGCTATCTTCAAAGGTAAAGAAACCAAGGCACTGAATCTTAAATGACCCCCAAGAGACCACTGACAGAAAACAGAACTGGTAGTCAGTAGATCTTTATGAACTGACTTTTCAAACCATGTATGTACTTGTCCATATAAATAAATTCCCGTAAAGGGGAGAAGGAGGTCATGGTTAAAGGCAGAATGCTGATTTTAATAATATGCCTTGGCACTAATTATTAGAACCCAATCTCCACTCCCTTTCATACTTCTCTGAGGATTACTATCAATCAGTATTATTAAAAACAGATTCCTAGGCCCCACATTTACTGAAGCTGAATTCCCAAAGGAATGCACTGGTAATATGTATTTAACAAGCACTCCAGGGCATTCCTAGTTGGGAAACATTATCCTAAAGGTCCAGGTAATGGGAGGATACCAGTGGCTGAAGAGCACAGGTGAAGGACTTCTGTGAGTACAGGAGTGCTCTGGGTATTTCTGGCCTGGGCTCCCAGGGGACACATTCCAAAAAAGGAAGAATCATGTCCCTGAAGAGACTCTAAGAAAAACACTGAACACAAGGCAGCCCAGCTGCACTGGAATAGATACCGCTCCTCACCTTGGTGGGCTGGAACAGAGCCCAGAAACAGTCAGAACCATACCAATGTCCAAAGAATGTGTGAGGTGTGAGTCAAGCCCATAGGCCAGCATCAGTACTGAGAGAAGAAAGGAAGTAGAGTAGCATGGGTGTGGTCAAAGACCCCTATGAATCAAAAAGAAGAGTTTGGGAAGGGATTGAGGACAAGGGATCCATTGGGAGCACAGATCCTAATACATTATTATTGATAGCAGCACCTGGTCTGCTGAGCTGTATACAAAGCACTTCCTTCCATCATCTCATTTATTCCATTCACTTAGTAAGTATTTATGAGACATCTGCTTCCTGTGCCAGGCAGTGGTCTGCCCAAGAGGCACAGTGGTCATAGCAGATGCGTTAGCTCCATGGACAGTTCTGCTCACTCAAATTATCTCCCTTTAAGCACCTGCCAAGTCTCTTTACTTTTCTGCCTCAAGATTTTGTGAGGCAGAGCTTACTTCCGCAGCCTAGAAGTGTGGGGGAGTTACTCCTCTGGGGACAACCCTCTGCCAGCAAAGAGGGGAGCATGTGAATATAGACTTCAGCCCCAAAATTTCAAAGGGATACATCCTCAGATGTATTTACAAGTTCCTCAGAGAGTCCTCAGGGAGCTAATCTCCAGTTGCCAAGAGTAGTAACCTTAGTTACACACATGCTGTCAGCTCTCCCTCCTCCCCCACTTCCTATCACCTCCCTCTACCCAAGCCTTCCTATAAGACTCTGCTTTCTGAAGGAATCTAATGTAAGCAAGTGAGCAACATTACAAAGTAAACACGATACCTGTATTTCCGAGTCAGAGACAGAAAAAAAAATCATCCAAATGAAGATTTAGTCTAGGGACAGATACAGTGAAGGGGACAAGAGATCACAAATAATGGTGGGGGAGGGTGGCTAATTTGAATGACAGGTAAATATTTGATGAATATTAAATTTTAATTGCTCTAGGCATGGTGATATTACATCTGATACTTGGCTTTCCAACATTCTATCTTTTAAATTATGAATCAAGATAGTGCTAGGAAAAAAGAACTTAAGAAATGACACAGAGGACTTACATAAGCATTAATATTAAACAAGCCTAAATCCTAACTGTTCCCTATTAAAGATTTTCCTTCTCTTCCAAAAACAAGAAGTTATGAGTCTCTAATATTCACCTCTACTCCTCCCTCTTCCATCTTCACTGCCACCATCACCTCCCACGTGGATGATGCATTGCCTCCAATATGTCTCCTTGCTTCCCCATATCACACACTACCTAGAGTGGTCTTTTAAAGATGGAAATCTGAGCATGTCATTCTCCTGGTTATAACCTCAAATGGCTTCCTTTTGCACTTCAACAAAATCTGAGATTCATACCCTGGCTTCAAGGCCCTGTGCAGTCTGGGCACTGCCAGCGTTTCCAATGCCATCTGATATATTCCCTCTACAATTCAACTTCTCCAGCCTTTTGGCCCTTTGTCTATGACTTGAATAAGCCAGCACCTCCACACCGCTATTCTGAGTACTTACACTAGTTAGGATTCTCGATATCATTCCATTTTAAAGCAAACAACACATTCCATACACACATGCAACACTAACCTTTCCTTACTAATGTGGTCTTGGCAAAGAACCTGGATTTGGCAGGTTTGGATTGGCAAATAATCTGGAATCCAGGACCTGGATCAGTGCTACTCTGAGAGGCAAGGGTGAGTTAATGATCAGAAAGACAAGTCAGAGGAGCCTGGATCTTGCATGCTTTAACCTCATTCAAGTTTGACAAGGCACATAAAATTTTTTGGCAGTTACCTTGGTTCTTAACTGTCTTCTTCTTTCAGTTCCAAGTTCTTCTCATGCCCCTCCCCACAAGTCATTCCAACAGTGTGGTGATTTTATCTTCTCAGCACTTTTTACCTCAAATCCACTTCTGACAAACAACCTTCCCAGGGAACTAGCCCTTCACATGCAAATCCCAAGGACTCTATTTTGTGTGTCTAGATTTATTCAATAGGCTCAGTATGGCCAAAGTTGTTTTCTTGTATGGGTATTAAATTCAAGGCATTGTTAAAAAATCTCCTGAAATTTGGCCTTACTCCTGCTTCCACCTTCTCAAGTTTCACCTCTTGGACCCCATTGCCATTTAAATGGGCCCTGGTATTTCCTTTGCCCCTGGCATCTACAGTCATAGGAGTTCTCTTGATTAGAACTCTATGCTAGTGGACCTCTGAAAGGCTTGCTCTGCTTAAGGGATATAAAAACAGACTTTCTTCAACTTTTACATACAGAATAAAACACTCAAATGAAGAGGTGTCTAGGATACAAATTCTGATTTTAAGTGTCATCTGACCCTATAAAAATCACCTTTAATATTTGCTTTCTGATCCCAACTGACTCAAACCATAAAAGCCACAGATACCACTGAAAATGCCTTTTAGGTTTCTTCTAGTCAAAAATAATTTTTAAAAATCCATTCTCTTCTATACTTTCCTAATATTCTTCTCTACCTTGAACTGATATGCAACAGTTCAAAGAAACAGAACATAAATGATGATTTGCATTTGTGCAAATTGATGATTGCAGCAATTGTAGTAAATTTATTTTTGGTTCTATATCTTGAACAGTTGATACTGCTTTTTTTTCATGTATAAATAATTTTCCCTGTTACAAACTTAAGAGGAACCCAATGGGGGAAAATTTGGAAAGTGAAATGAATATTTTAAAAATCACCCACAGCCATTCCATCTGAAAATAACCACCAATAAAATGATTTATGTCTTTCCAGTGTATATTTCTGTATATAATTATATGTTAAGCAAAAATAAGATAAACTTATAATTCTGTTATGTAGTTGCTTTTTTCTCCATGTATAAAAGACTCTCATAAAACATAGTTTTAAATATCCATCATGAATTTTGGCATTTCTCTTGGAGGTGGTGGTATGCACTCTAGAAAGCATTTAGGAAATTTAGAGGCTATTTGTGATTGGTACAAAGGCCGGGGGTCCCTGCTGACGTTCTGTAGGCTACAACCAAAGATACTAGAGCCCTGAGATGAGCAGGGTAGTTTCACACATCAAAGAGTTGTTCCACACCTGGCATGCCTTCCAAACGTCTTTTGGGAATGTTAGAGTCAGAGGCATTTTGCCCTAAGAACAATCTGAGCTAAAAAACTGTAAGGGCTAGTGGGTTAAATAGAAATATCTAGAATACACAAGTATGGAGAAGGGGATTGGACTGAACTGTCTCAAATGTTCCACTTAGACCCAGTATCCTAAGATGCTGCCATATACAGATATCCAGCCACATGACTTTCTAATTCTCTCAAAATTATCAATTATCCATTTTATTCCTATCTTCTTTCATGATCAGATAACTGAAAAATTTATATGCCACATCTTTTTGGTTTATCATTTTAAATCCCATGTCTGGACAGCTTTACCCTTAAGCACAAACCAAGGAAACTGAAATGGAAGTACATAAAAATATTTTAAGAAATTCTTACTACAGCAATATCTACAAATATGAATTCCAGAAGTAACCAAAATACATACCGATTTGGAGTTACAAAAATTATGGTATATTTCATAGTCACTATGATATGGAAAAAAACAATATTAAGTAGGACAAACAAGCTACACAGAAATGTTTAAGATTTCATACATATGAAAAAAATTTATATATACAAATTAAATTGGTTAAGAATAAAAGAAAAATAGGAAGGGTGGGTGGAAACTGTATATGTCACTATATATGATGTGAGTGGATGTGGATGTGGATGTGTTTGTGTGTGTGTTTAACATTGAACATTAGTCTTTTTTTTTAACTTTAGTCTTAAAAAGGAATAACCCCCATGGATTTCTGTAAGTTTCTCAGGATCCACATAAGAGTGAAACCATATGGTATCTGTCTTTCTCTGTATGGCTTATTTCACTTAGCATCACACTCTCCAGTTCCATCCATGTTGCTACAAAAGGCCATATTTCATTCTTTCTCATTGCCACGTAGTATTGCATTGTGTATATAAACCACAATTTCTTTATCCATTCATCAGTTGATGGACATTTAGGCTCTTTCCATAATTTGGCTATTGTTGAGAGTGCTGCTATAAACATTGGGGTGCACCCATGGGGGAGGGGAAGGAAAAAAAAAAGAGGTTAGAGTGGGAGAGAGCCAAAGCATAGGAGACTGTTAAAAACTGAGAACAAACTGAGGGTTGATGGGGGGTGGGGGGGGTGTGATGGGTATTGAGGAGGGCACCTTTTGGGATGAGCACTGGGTGTTGTATGGTAACCAATTTGACAATAAACTTCATATATTGAAAAAAAAAAAAGGAATAACCCTTAAGCACCAGAGAAACCTTTGCCTCATTGGGAAGATAAAGAGTAAGTTAAAGAATAGGAGACCCTTAAATACAGAGAACAAACAGGGTGGCTGGAGGGGAGGTGGGGTGGTGGTGGTGATGGGCATTAAGGACAGCACTTGTTGGGATGAGCACTGGGTGTCATATGTAAGAGATAAATCACTGGGTTCTACTCCTGAAGCCAAGACTACACTGAATATTAACTTGAATTAAAACAACAACAACAAAGGAATAACCTCATTCCCATGGTCTCAGGGACACTGAACGCCTAACCAGCTGGTCAGTTTTAAATTAAATTTAAGTTTATATGCACACTCTGTCTTCTATAATCACTATTGAAATTTGTCTCTTAAGTCTAGTCCAGGTTAGGCCAAGAAGATTTACAAGATGTTGAGATATTAAGGACAAATTTTTTGTTCCATCTCCTAGAAATATTATTTCTAACACTATAGGCTATAATGATACCAAAATTTATAAAACATGTTTCTTATAGAAATTTGTATTAGAGTATTTTGATGAAAAATTAAATTTGATCACCTTAGCCATAAATGAAGCTGAGCTTGGTGATAATTACCCCATTTCATATTTATAATCTTATATTTTTATTTATACTTATATATCTATATTTATATTCATATATCTATATCTTTATATTTATAATCTTTAAGATTATATAGTCAGAATGCATTCTGGCCTAGCTTTATACTCTGGAGTCTGTTTAAAATTAAGTCAACTCGAATGTATTAGGAAGTCCCTTTTATACACAATTTTTTATACCATATTAAAACAATAACAATACGAGGAGTGCACTTGTGGTGAGCACTGGTGATGCATGGAAGTATTGAATTACTATATTGTACACCTGAAACTAATATAACACTGTATGTTTACTAACTGGAATTAAAATAAAAACTAAAAAAAAAAAATAGCAACAATATAAAAACATACACCACACTGGTAACCATGGTTATAATGGGGTGGTAAGATTATGAGAAATTTTTATTTCTTTGGAATTTTTTATATTTTCCAATATAACCATATTTCATTTATTATTATTTTTAATGAGAGAATGTCTCTGAGTTTCCCTTTTATCTTTATTCCTAATCATTGTCCAGTGAAAGTGCTAACAATTTATAAAGTAACCAAGGGCAGTCACAAAAAATAATAATAATAATTTTAAAAAAGGAGTGTTTCATTCCCAGAATAATCAAGTGTGGGCTCTATGTTGTCAATCAGTTCAAGGATTTGGTGATTTCGTGTAGGATACTTTTTGTGCTCTACAGCAGGGAGGAGGAATTATTTTTATCTGTGACTGAAAGAGATTGTTTTATTAAGCTACAATCTTTCCACTCTAATCCTTTAAATATCTAGAATGTTGAGCATTTTTAGTGTTAGAGCCAGAAGGGAACTAAGAAGTCATCTGACCCAGACTCGTGTTAGACAAGGGGACTGAGGGATTTGCATGAAGTGACCAAGGTCACCTGAGAGACATAATACAAGACTGCATTTCTTAATTTGAATGTTCTTTCCATTCTACCAAATTGTTTCTGAGCCCATCAGGATGGAGGCAGGATCGGGGGATGAAAAACAGCCCTAACTATATGGCCCCCTTCCTATGCAATATAGGCAAAATAAGCTATTCCAGAACCCACTTGTCACTCAACCATATAGCAGGTAGTCTCAAAACACTATCAAGACCAACTAATTTTTTTTGTTCTATACCTCATTTGTTCTCCCCCTGCCCTGTTAAGAAAGAAAGAAAGAAAGAAAGAAAGAAAGAAAGAAAGAAAGAAAGAAAAAAGAAATCTTAAGAGCATACTAATAAGAACATGCTGGCAACATGTAATGCTCCTGCTCTGGTACAGTCCAAGAAGGCAGTTCTTGTATACTATGTTATTAAAAATCTCTGGGTGCTCATTCTCTTACTCATTCTTTCTCTTTTTAGAAGAGCTCCTTAAGACTCTGCTTACTTCTATGAAAAACACTTAAATAAGAAACAATTAGCTATTAAAACACACACAAGTTGTCTATCTCAAAAACAAAACCTGAAAGGATTTATCCCTCATGGAAAAGTTGCTGCCAACAAAACTTCCTCTTTCCATAAAGTAACAACCCTTTTTCTTTTTTCTGGAATGTCACAAAAATAGTCAAAGCCATCAAAGGCCATTATTTTTGCTAATACTCCAATCTTCAATCCCCTCTAACTGGGGACTTCCAGACGAAAAGGCTAATGAACTCCAATTTACGAATGCAACCACCAACTTAATTAGTAGTAACACAATGCTACAGAATAGTTCCTGTTTATACAGACAAGGTCTTAACAACATTAAAGGTTTAATGCTGTCATAAATTTTAATACAATATTTTAAACACAAGTGAATTAATCACTCTCAAAAGTAAATTTACTTAGCTGGGTAAGAAATCCCCAGCTTCATTAGTATTCTGTTACATTGATAAATCCTCCTTTGTCATATCCGAGGGTTCACAGGATTGGCACTGGCTGTAGCTATATAAAAAAATCAATCAAACTAATGAATATTCATCAAGTTACTGCTCTGAACAGATTGATGGCATTTGTCTTCATTCTGTTATAAGGGGAGCAAGGGCTTAAGCAAATAACAGCCTCACTGGGTGTCACACTAGAAAATGAGAGGATTGTATTAAATGATTATTAAGGCTTCATTCTTGCTCTAACTAAATGCAGTTCTATAACTTTATATGTTTTGAAAAGCTCCAGGTACTGAAGAGTGTGTCAGAGTAGGGTAATATGCAACCCCTCCACTCAGATGCAATGGAAATCCAAGTTAAAATATAAATACATCATCTTGGAAAGGAGGCAAAAGACATTATCAGACATCACCTTATCAAGGCTTAGCTCTGAGCACCTAGAGTACCCAGGATGAGTAGTTGCTGGGAAGAAAATGATTGAAGTAAGCATTATAAATCAAAAGCCCGTATGAGTCAGGCAAAGAGCATAAATAAGTTGGCAGATCTGGGTAGGAGTTGTGGAAAAATGGATGGCTGCTCCTCAGCTCCTGCTAACTGTTGCCTTGTAGGGCCCTGGGTATCCCATCTCCAGATTTTCAAAAAGAATCTCCAAAATCTATAAACATGGTGATTTTAAGTTTATTTATTTTGAGAGACAGAGAGAGAGAGACCGAAGCGGGAAAGGGTCAGAGAGAGAGAGAGAGAGAGAATCCCAAGCAGGCTCTGCACTTGACACAGGGGTTAATTTCTCTAACCATGAGATCATGACTTGAGCCGAAATCAAGAATCAGACACTTGACCCAGTGAGGCACCCCAAAACCTTCGGATTTTTAAATACTGAATCAAAATATTTTAAAACATTCTGTAAGCCAAATGTATCTCCATACTTTAGATATACCACAGATCTCTGCTGTGGGGCACTGTACAAGGAATATAATATAGGGACAGCAAAGACATGGCAAAAATGAGGATGGATGCAGTGAAAGAGGACAGAGGGGGCTAAATCAGTATCTGAGGTTGGCTCTGTGGAAGAATATGCAAAATGGAAGGTTGGAAGTGGTTAGGATAGTGTTTCTAAACTTTTTGGGGTCATGAGTGACATAAGATTCTGATAATTGCTTTAGAGATCTTCCCTGGAAAACAACTTTTATGTAGTAGGCAGAATAATGGAGTGCACACACACACCAAGGTGCCCACGTCCTCATTTTTTGTCCCACTCCACATGTCACTCTTACGTGATAAAAGGGATTCAGTAGATATGATTAAGTTAAGGACCTTGAGATAGGGAGATTATTGTGGGTTATCTAAATCAGTCCAATCTAATCCCATGAATCTTTTAAATCAGAAAATCTTCCCTGGGCATGGTCAAAGAGAGATGTATGGAAGAATGCTCAGAGATGCAATGTTGCTAGCTTTGCAGTGGAAGAAGGCGCACAAGCCAAGCAATGTAGGCATCCTCTGGAAATGGGAAAAGGCAAGGAAATAGATGGATTCTCCCCTAGAGACTCCAGAGAGGAATGCAGGCCTACCAACACCTTTATTTTAGCCCAAGGAGATTCATGTTGGACATCTACTGAACTGTAAGATTTTGTCAATGTGTGTTGTTTTAAGCCACAAATTTGTGGTCACTTGTTACAGTATCAACAGAAACCAATATGATATATATACACTCAAACTTTAGAAAAAAATTCATAAACCTCTCTGAAGCTCATCCACAGACACAAATATAGGCTCCCTGTGTTAGAAAGAGCTGACAGACAACACAACGCTCTGAGAGCTAAAGGTATGAAACTATTTCTCCTAGACATGCATGCAAAGATCAGATCCCATCTCAACACAATTAGCTCAAAAATCTCACTTCTACAAGCATGGATTAATTCTCTGAAGACTAACTGTTCCTTTGAGTCTTGCTAAAGTGACATGTGACCCCTTGACAGCATAAAGATCTTTCTTCCCCTTTTCAAAGTGTTCATTATGCAAATAAAATATTCCCCCCATCCCCAAGAAGGTGGTATTTTACACCTGCTGAGATACAGACTGGTTCCTTCCCTCACTTTGAGTCAGACCTAGGTCTGGAGTGTCCTGTTACAGTATCATGTATCTATCAAGATCTTACTGGGCACCATATGCCTCAACCTGGTCATATGCTGACTTAAAAGGGAAGAGGAATGTTATCAGGAATGTGAGATACCTGACTCAAAGTTGTTTTTAGCCTCAGATCTCATTTCACCAGTTCATCAAATTTCACAATCCCTGTAATATTTTGAGGTTTTTTTTAAGTTTCATTAGAATGTCCCTAGGTGACGTCACCATGTTTGTGACAAATAACTCTGTAGTTTAAAGGTTACCAACCCAACCTAAATACTAAACTTAACAGTACCAGATATAAGTGGTCTAACACCACTTCTGATCTGAGACTTAATACCAGATCCTGTGATTCCTAAAACTGGGGTGCAGAATATTCTGGAATGGTGCTAGCTCAGAAAGCTAGATCCTATCGAAGTGGAACCTGGGGGCTAGAAGGGAAGAGAAGAAAAGGAAAACAGGATATTTGGGGTCCTATGGAGGTTTGCTAAGATGCAGAAGTAGACAATGTGTTGGAGAGAGACAAGGCTGATTTAATGAGGAAGGCTGCCCAGTGACCCTGACTGTATTCAGTTCCTTTTTCTGACATGCAGAGGAGGTCTAAGAACCTCCTAAGATGTTACAAACTTGTGTATATGTGCATCTCTGTTTTTCTGAGAAAAGGTGTCATAGACCTGAAAATCCGAATTCAGCTGTAACTACCCATCTATCCTCAAATGTAAGGATTGCTGCCTGGTACATTTTCTCATCTAGACTATTCTCATTCCATACTCTCAGCTCTTACTAATCATATGTGAATGATTCCCAACACAGAATCCTATTAAATTTCTGACTTGTCCTCTGATAACAGGAATATTACCACTTACTTTCCCCGCTGTAGATAAGAGATAAAATGGTTTAAAGTTGCCAAACATCAAGTATATATTACACACACACACACACACACACACACACACACACACACAAATAATTTAGGGGTTTTTTCGTTTGTTTTGTTTTGTTCTATTATTTTAAAATATGCATGGGTATATAGTTGGCTATATTCTTGCTGAGAAAGGCAGTTACAAGTCTGGTAGAGGGGAGACAGTGTCACTACACAAAATTGGTTCTAGTCAGTCTAAAACAGCTTAATTTATTTTTTTTATTTTTTTAATCTTTATTCATTTTTGAGAGAGAGAGAGAGAGAGAGAGAGAGTGCAAGTGAGGGAGGAACAGAGAAAGGGAGACACAGAATCCGAAGCAGGATTCAGGCTCCAAGCTGTCAGCACAGAGCCCGATGCAGGGCTCGAACTCACAAACTGTGAGATCATGACCTGAGCTGAAGTTGGACGCTTAACTGACTGAGCCACCCAGGCGCCCCACAAAACAGCTTAATTTATAATAAGGCTTCAAATAGGAAGGAGAATGCTCCAATCAGCAGAGAAATGACAAGGTTGAGTCTTACCTGACCTGAGGTCATGTAAGAATAAACAAAAAAGAGGTGGCAACTTGTGAGAAGGGTGATTCAAGACACCTATGAATACAGTTGAAAAAAGAGTCACCTTGCTTTTGGGGTCCTTCCAAACTTTTAGGAATCTATGATTCTAAATTTAGTACTTGAATATTTTAAAGCAAAATTATATACTACAGCCAACTTCTCTGTAGTTGTTGATTCATTTAGGCTGTGCTGCCATAAAAAAAAATCTAAAGGTCGTGCTCAGAAGCACTCTCTTCCCACTGAGTGAGGGCTAAGATTACGCTGTATACAAGATCCTACCAAGACAGCTGACACAACTAGCAGCTGAATTCTTTCTTCTGTTTATTTCCAGAAGAGATTTTCCACAGACAGCTGCAATGCCAGGCTCCCATCAGAATGCCATGCCAACTTGCTGCAGACAGCTTTCCACCCACATCCTTGCCCTGGACCCAGGGCTGTCTCCAGCAGGTCTAGCAGACCAGAGAGGCCAGCCCCTGGACTGCTTCAAGTGTCCCAAGGATACTACTTGGATCAGCATTGAAGCACTCCTGGTATGCTGTAACCAGACATTTGTGGGTTCAAATTCTGGCTCAGCTTTTTCACTTGTGCAATATCAGGCCAGGGACACAATGAATCTTGGGCCTCAGGCTCCTCCTCCATAAAATGGGGCTATAAATACTTTATGAGGAAGTGATGAAGGCTAAATGAGATAATATATAAAAAGAAACTGACTTGATGTCTACACTGTCATCACTAATTATCATTATCATGGAGGAAAACATTTCTAGCATGGAATGAAAGAGTACAAAATGAAATCAACATTTCTTTCTCCCAGACTATCTCCTGTCATCTCTGAGCTGTAAGGCTGATTATCTCCAAAATGAAGACAGTGACAGTAGGTTATTTACACTTCTCTTCAATTCAGACTCAATGATACTCTCTTACAGCCCCTTAAAGCTGCTTCTGTGACTTGTAAGGAATGCCAGCCAAAGTCGGAAAGCCTTGCCTCTTGTATGGGGGTGACAAGCACCAGCATCATCATTTCTGGGAAAGCAACACCAGGCACAGCACAACTTCTGACAACAAAAGACCCACCTTTGTTGAACTCGCACTGTTTCTTGGCACCTGAAAGGGTGGTTTTGTGGACTCTCGTGGTCTTGCGTTCCTGTTCTCCCCCGACACTCTGGTTGGCTGGGTACCACGTGCTCTGTCTCCTGCAAGAAGAAACAGCAAAAGTAGAGGAGCTGTCAGAAGCCATCCGGTCTCTAGTGTTCCACAGTGCTCTTCAGCTGGGAGTGGGTCTCAGGGCAGGGAGCACAATACAAAACACATTCTGCCGACTATAGTTGGGGAAGGAGGCCAATAAGTGATTTGAAATTCAAGAAACCTCTTTCTGTTGGTTGCTACAAGATTACAGAATAAAGAGAAAAATAATTAAAAATCTAATGTTCAAGTGATGATATAACCATACATTAAAATTTTCACATTAAAATATTATAAAAGCATATTGAATAAATAGATATATCTGAAAATATAATTTCTGGAATATTTATAGCATTGGCTCGTTTTTGTAAAAACAAACATATGTATGAATGTACACACACATATTGAGATACCATAATCTTAACAATGACTAACTCTGAGATGTCATTTCTTTTTTTTTTTTCTTTTGGGGACTCATCTATATTTTTTACAATAAGCATACATTATTCCTATAATAAGAAATAAATTTAAGTTAGTCTGAAATTTAAGGAACATATCATTTTTATAAATACCAAACATGCTTGATATTCCTTCTCCCACTCCCTCTCTCTGACATGCACACACACAGAATACACACACACACACACACACACACACACACACACACACTTGCCATTAGCTACACTGCATCCAAAGAAATCACTACATTGGTTATCCCATGTTGCAGTCTACTCATGAGTTTAGAAGAAGTCCAGAATGCCAAACTCTCCAGAGAATATCACAAACAAATCGAAGCAAAAACGAATCTGGATTCACTATAAAGACACACACACACTAAAAATGAAAGATTTATATACATTCAACAGCTGAACCGCTATAGTCTTTGAGCTGTGCCAAACCCCTAATAACAAGTTTTCCTAACAGCAAAATAGCCCCTCTTTACCTGATTAAAAAAAAATACTAAAACTATAATCAGGAAATCCAGATCGCTGCCATCATGCAGTGAAAAAAATTCATGTGCTGCAATACATTTGGGTCTTAGCAGTATAGTGTGGTGGCAATAGAGACCAAGATTTTCTATTCTGAGTGTGGGCTAAAGTCAGTACAAGTGACAATATGTCAAGTCACTTTTCCAAAACACTAGACTAATGTGGTGGGGCTTTTTGCCAAGTAGTCATCACAAGCTTGTAAAACAAAATTACATGGATACTTTTCTATAAGAGAGTTAAAGTGGGGAGTGGGGACAGAGATAAGGAAAGGGATTAATTATGCCACCAAAATCTTTTAATTCCATTTTTCTAAGCCTCCAGCTTCAGGCAGAAGACACTCTGGAAGTAGTAACTGCTTATGAAAAATTCTACAACTACCCCAAAACTGGCAAGTTTCTCCAAACAGTGGCTTTCAAGTGAGATAGCTCACTTGCAAGGTATGTGACCTTAGACAAGTTACATTAACTATCTGGATCTCAGTTTCCTCATCTGTAAAATGGGAATAATATTCTAAGGTCACAAAGTTGTTGAACAAGATGTCACTAGAACATCTCTTACTTCCTGTCAACTGGAGGCACACAGCAGATGGGAGCTATGAATGCTAATATTGCTTTTATAAAAATTCCTTTAAAGCTCAATATTCTGAAAGTAATGTTAAGGAAACCTCCAGAGATTTAACCCAAATAAGTTTATCAAAAACACACCTATTTTTGTGGCAGAATGCTTGTTTCATATTTCTATACTATTAATATCATTTTAAACATCATATTTAGAAGCCCAATACTTGTAGGCCTAAAGGAAAGACTCTTCTAATCTCTAAAAAGTTTAAATCTGAAATTTCCATCTTATTAAAATTTTTCCTTTTAGGAAAAAGTAGTTTTTTTTTTCTTTTTAAAGACGATGTCTTATCTAATCCTTTGAATCCACAAAAGTTTGAGAAGGGTTATAGGCCACACATGCTGGACTGCCATGGATTTTATGATTTATCTTAAAGATGAATAAGAGGGGGTGTCTGGCTGGCTCAGTTAGAAGAAGATGTAACTCTTGATCTCAGAGTTGCAAGTTGGAGCCCCATGTTGGGTGTGGAGATTACGTAAAAAATTAAAAATCTTTTTAAAAAGATGAATAAATGGGGTTCTGGAGAAAGTGCCATAATCCTCTCAAGTCACAGATCTCAAAGCGTTGCAAGAGGAGAATTTTTCTCTGGCATGGGTGGATAGAGTATTTGGGGACATCTGACAATCAAGTCCCTGATTCAAGAGGAGAAAAAAATGGCATTGTCAGCCATGCTTCTGCCCACTAAGAATTTGAAACTTCAAGATGGTATGGAGAACTTGGAAAGAGTAAGGACTTTGGTATAAAGCATCCTGAATACCAACCAACAGAGCAGACTCTGATGCGAAATATAAGCATAATTGTAATGATGGATGCTGCACTTTCCAATGACAAAATGTTAGATCATGCTCCAAAGTGTTGATCTCCAAAACCTCCTCAGATCAGAAACAAGTCCAGCCTCTCTCTGAAAATGCTGAATGGGTTCTTCCTTCCAAAGTTCCTATGAGTTTGGAAAATCTCATTTGTAAGAAAAGGAATAAGTATTTTTAGTTTAGTCCCTTCCACTCTATTATCTCTTCATGGAATGGCTCCAGGTGGACCAATAACTCCAGCAAACCCCACATGGGAATCAATGTGATTCCACATTGTGGATTCTCACTTGTAGGTGAGATTCTCACTTCAGGTGATTCTCACTTGTAGGCTACATGTCTTCTGGCTGAGGCCCCAGGCATCATGAAGTGAAACAACACCTCCCTATTATGCCCTAAGTGAATTCCTAACCCACAGAAACCACGAGACATAATAAATACTTGTTTTAAGTGTTATACAACTATAGATAACTAAAATACCACTACCTTTTTTTTCTTGATCTAAGATACTACCAAGTATAAAAGCCAACATCAGTTTAATTAAATAACATGTTAGGAAAAAAAATAATGCCATATTAAATGCATCCATCAATTTTAAAGTATAATCAGCTATAAGAAAGGTCAAAGTGTGAAAAATGTATGTTTTGGCATCAAGGAAATTCAGATCATGCCCAGCAAAACACAGTACTATGTGTGACACAAAAGCAGTCTTGCCAGTAGGACACACCAGAAAAAGCAACTTCAAGAGTCTAATCTAGAAGTTACTCAAGAACCTCATAGGAAATAGGGGAGTAAATCCCAATTCTTACTTGCTCCACTTTTAAAAATAATTTCATGATTTTCCTTAAAGGGATAAGGCAGAAAGAAAAGCGATATCATTCTAAATAAATTAATAAAACAATAGCTTCCAAAAGTATTGTGCTGCCAGGTATCATTTATTCATAAGGACATAAGGGAAAGAATATATAACAAGAACAGTAATAGTCATAGTTATTGGCCTTTATAACAGAGATTTAGCTAGACACATGAGAGACCACGACTTATCCCCCTTGGTGAGTTCACATCCCTATTCCAGTTGGGTTCCACCACCTGACAAGTGACAAGGTTAACTAGGACTGCCAAAGAAAGTTCTTAGAATAGATAGTGTACTTGTGTATGACTGAGAGTGAACATATTCTCCCTGCCAACCCCCCAAAGGTGACAATATCTGAACAAGAATAATATATTTAATTAGTTTTGCTCATTTAAGCTTCATTATATCTTTGTTTGGAATCTGCTATGACACCCCACCCCCCGCCACCTCAAAAATTCTAGAACACTAAAGCAGGATGTTTATCTTAAAATGACTGAGATATATTTTTACTCCAAAGGGAATCACCTACTATAAACCAAGGATGTTGACAGTTGAGGAAGTTATATAAAAGTGATTAAGACAATCTTGCCCCCAAAGAACTTTAAAATCTACTGTTTGACAAACACTAAAGTGTGAAAGAGCAGACACTAACTTGCTTACTTCTGTGTTAATGTACTTGCCAGATGGGCAAGTCCAAGCTGACCAATGGAAGTGAAGGAAGAAGCCAAGACCCTCCCCTCCAGGCTTGTCTCCCTGGTACCTGGCCAGGCAGAGTCTGGGTGGGTACCTATATGATGAGTCATCCTACCTCTTCTCTTCCTCCCAGCCATTCTCTATCTTTTGATCTCACCTCCTGTACATCCTAATTCTAGCCTCAGTGGAGTGATTTCTTGGTTCTCTGCTATATGCAGGGCCAATCACTGCTTATCGACTGCCAATCGACTTAGCTCTGATATGAGTAAGGTAAGTGTCACACAAGCATTATTTCACTCATTTTCTGACCCAGGAGCAGAGGCCAGGACAGTATGCACAATGACAACAGAGAGACTGTCTGTTGGATTGAGAGGCTTGGAACCTCAGCTGAGTCAAGGAAAAATTAGCTGCCCCTAAAGTGGGAATAGTGAAATATAATATTTTGCCCTTGATGGGATTTTAGTGAATTCAGCGGACTCTTACCGAACTTGAGAGAATCTAGTTTTGATCCAATGGCATGGCCACAACTTCAGGACCTTCCAAGTCCCCCAATTTGTACAAATCCATAACTCAGAAGAAAGAAAACAATTTCCATCCTAGTCTTAGTTTTTGCTCATCTACGCTAGCTTGCCAAATCAGAACACTACCTTTAGACCTCAAAGATACATGCATCCTTTAAATCTTCCTTTCAAGATGTGGTCAGTCAAAACATTAACTCTTTTCAGCTTCTTACAGTTGAGGTTTTATTATGTCCATTCTATTCCAAAACTGATAAAACAATTTACTTTCCTCAACTACTGGCTTAAATTGTAAATTAAACATATTTTAACTAATCACTCCATTGCTAATGCTTTGCATTTTTCAGAGCATGTTCTTCCCAAGTGCTCTAAATACTACATGATTAATACTTCTGATATCTCCATAGTTTTGAAAAACAAAAATATTCATCTCTTACAACAAACAGGCAATGTGTTATAAGTGTACCCTATCCTATGTCACCCCAGAGTAAGTTTTACCTTAAATCTGCACACATCTATGAAAATGACTTAAAGTCCTTTTGAATAATTGGGGGTTTTAAAGACCTTTCCCTTGATTAAAAGAATTATCACATTCATTTTATAATTGGGGGAAAAGAGGCTCTGGAAGAGCTGATTAGAATATCTTCTAAAAATGTGTGTCATTATTATTTTAAGTATTCTGGATATTTAAGAAACAGTACTTAGGGAACTGTTGTTTCAGACCTATTTTAAAAATAATTTCTGGGGGCACCTGGGTGGCTCAGTCAGTTAAGTGTCCAACTTTAGCTCAAGTCATGATCTCTCAGTTCATGAGTTCGAGCCCCACATCAGTGCTGACAGCTTGGAGCCTGAAGCCTGCTTCATATTCTGTCTCCCCCACTCTCTGTCTCTGCCCCTTCCCAGGTTGTCCTCTCTCTCTCTCTCTCTCTCTCTCTCTCTCTCTCTCAAAAATAAATAAATAAATAAATAAATAAATAAATAAATAAAATTTCTGCCTACCTTCTTCACTATTTCAACACAGAAATAAAATAAATTATGGAGGAAGATAGGCATAGGTTCAAAATCCACACATATCCTCAAAGTAGGATCTCCTCTGATCCTATTTTCTTATCTGAAATACAGAGATATCATTAAGTTTACTGTTTACATTTGTAAGAATTTCTAGTAGAAAACAGATATTCAAATTATGTTATCTTGTCCACTTTCCAAATCAAATAACATTCTTTGAGTGCCTGATCTATACCCAGCACTAAACTATACACTTTTAACTTGTATTTCCTCTTTTAAAACCAGGAGGTGGATCTCACTGTGCCACTTTCACCCATTGAGAATAATCAAGTGAAAACAAGACAGGTGATGTATTAAGGCCAGAAATATTGTCTTTTATGCAAGTGATGCCTTCCAGAAAACCCTGAAAATTTCAGTTTAACTGATATTTATGCATTTTAAGGCTACACATTTCCCCACTATCAAAAGTACAGTGTTCCTATGAAATCTTCCAGAAGTCATGGTGGTATAAAGCAAAGCAGCAATTACCATTAGTCTATATGGCAAAAATTTTTTTATTCCCAGACCCCAAAAAGTAACGTCTCTTACACCTTTCTGATACCTTAGGACACACAAAATAAATCTAGATAAAGCACGGATGTTCACAGACCCAGTTCAAAGCTATGGCAGCTTAATGCTGATATTCTGAGTAGAATTCCCAGGAAAGCAGCTTGGTAGCACCACACTAGCTGTTCAGGGTGCATGCTCCCTCTATAATGGTTCACTGTAAAACAAACACCCAATGCTATTTTCACCTTTTGCCTTTTTTCATGAAAGTAAAAATCCTCTTCAGATTTCTTCTGGTTAGTGAAAATATGTACCAATATAGGTCTTTCATAAAACTCAATTGGCATAACATGAACTTTCAAAACCCAAGGGATATCTCTATTATCATGACAGAAGACAGTGAATATTTTGTTTAACCAGCTAAAGTTGAAATATTTTAATAAAATAAACACAACTTTTATTCAGTAGTCCTGAAGTGCTTTGAAATTATGCAAATCTTGATAAATTTGGGGGTAGTTGCATTATTTCAAATTGTTTCCATTCAGAGACTTAATATGTTATATTCAATATTTAATTCAAAATTGCAGAAAGTAGGACCACACTGAATCTTTTGAGCTATAGAAGTCAGATCTTAGCTCTATCTAATCTCCTAAACTCAAATTCAGAATTCTTTCCATTTTTTCAACATCCCAAATTTATTATTCTCAAGTGACAAAACTAAAACTATTATTTGGGGAGTATAGAGCCTATCAAATAGTGGAGCACTCTTCCTGAGAGATTTTGGGCAAGAAAGAGTTTTATAGAGTGAGAAGAGACAACATGGAAACAGGGAATGATTGGCTAAGAAGACAGGGGTTTCCTTATAAGGCTAGCGGGTCCTATTTTCTAGGTTAGATAAGCTAGATAAGGCTAACTTGCACAATTGTGACTAATGTTATATTTTCTTGACAGGTGTTTTCAGTAAGTGCAGGCTGCCTTAGTTTAGATTTGTGACATGGGCTAGGCCACTGGGATGGCCTCCATTTTGTGGATCCCAGTATACAAATTAACTTTATCAACTTCCTCTTTTTGATATACTCTCAGTTGTACTGCAAGTATTGATCAAAATTTAAAGTATTTGTGCCACTGTGAGCTACTACTCCTTGTCAATGTTGGAGTCAGGATGACTCTCTGACCACAATTCATAGATTAGGATATCAAAGTCCCTTAGTTGGCAGTTGTTCATCCCATTTTTTGTCATTCTAGGCACAGGAAGACCATTTGTCTCATTACCAGTGGCTGCATGCATGCCTTTAAAGCTTTTGAGAGAACACAGTGCATCCAGGTGACTATTAGAATGGCTATAAAGTGAATAATACCCAATATTTGGAGGACACTCCAATGCCGCAATCCCCAGGGACCAAACCGACTTAGAGTAAATAGATCAAAGAAAGACTTCATTGAAGCGGTTACTTTCTCAATCCAAATGGTTTGTTTATATATTTTGTAAAACAGTCTACACTTCTACAGAACTATTTATCCACCAGTGTGTTTCAGAGAAACTGAGGCATTGAAAATGGGGGAAGAGGTTTATGATGGTAATAATGACAGAATCACCAGCATCATACTAAATCCAACAGTCCACTGGAGGCTGGATAGCCCACTTTTGTAATGGTCTGAGATATATGAACAATGGTGTTGTCTTTCCAGGCCAGGGCAAGACAATAGGTTGACAAAAGAATGACAAAAACCTTCATGGTGTAAAAATTACGAAAAGGATTGTTGGAAAGGGAAGAAGAAATGGAAAGAATCATTCTCAATGTTTTGTGAGGAAGCAGTCTGCTTCAACATCAGCTAGTTTTTTTCCTAGTCAGTTTGATTTTCATGTCTCTAGCATTTGCACAAGACCAGATGTCAAGTGGAGGCTTCTCCAGTTGTGAAATAAGCACCCAAGTTTAAACATCTTGTTATTTGGCAATGGTGTCTGTGTATGAGAGTACTTGGTAGATAGAGTCCTTTCCATTAATCTTAGTTTTGCAAAATCATTAGAATAAAAAGTGATTGTCTTAAAATAACAAAATATTTAAAAATGCACATGGTTAAAGACCTGATGAGAGTTTCTTTGATGGTTAAATGTAGTTATTTCTGTGGCATACAGTAATTTAGAATAATAATTGGACATTAAAGTATTGATAAATT
The DNA here is from genome assembly GCF_024362965.1 of Panthera pardus. Lineage (NCBI taxonomy): Eukaryota > Metazoa > Chordata > Mammalia > Carnivora > Felidae > Panthera > Panthera pardus. The sequence goes on from NW_026526788.1 coordinate 20,686,852, forward strand.
TCTAGAAACTCTATAAACAATTTCTGGAATACCTATGTTAGTAACATATATCCATACACACATAACCTAACAAGGTTTATCATTACTTATTTGACAATGTTTCCCACATAATTTAACATATCAAATAAACCTAATTTCTTTAACATCTCTCTTTTCCAAGGTGAGATTCAAATCTTTTGATATTTCCAGGGACCCTCTGGGATATATCAAAGTTACTTTAAGGTCAAAAAGATTCCTTTAGAGTTTGATTTGGTGAAGTTGTCAAAATGGCAAAAGGTTTGAACATTTGACTAGGTGAGACCACAGATCATTATCAAATATTAATTAACTAAATTGACAATAGAAGATTGTGAAAGGCAAACACAGGTTACATTGTTATGAATGAGACTTAGTTCCTAATATTAAGAAGACTGGGTTCTCTTAAGTAATCTAAGACCTGATATAAAAACAACATGAAACAAAGGAAATTATTTTGCTAAGAGAAAAAAAAAATCTTTGCTTTGCAGGTAGATTACCCTAAAAGTAAAGGGAACAAACAACAAACTTTTCACAATCATTTATCCAGAGCGGACCGAATAGTACAGGAATATCTTTTTCACAGAGAGAAAACCAAATTTTAATTTTGCTTCAGGGCACTATTAATAACAAAACTCATTTTTTTTAGGGAAAAAAAACCCTAAATCCATTCTAATCTTAGCCAGCTTGACAACAGCTAAAATTCTTTTCCTAAGATTCCTTTTCCACAAAAGTTTTACAACTTTTTATAACCATTCAGATTTTTTACTGTATTTTTTCCTTCTTTTTCACTCTGAAACAGTCACTTTCCTTTCCTTACTTATTTTTATTTTACTTTTTTGAATTTTTTAAAGTTTATTTATTTTGAGACAAACAGAGACAGAACAAGTGGGGGAGGGGCAAAGAGAGACAGAGAGAGAGACAGACAGACAGACAGACAGAGAATCCCAATCCCTCTGTGCTGATAGCACAGAGCCTGATGCAGGCCTCGAACCCACAAAGCTCTGAGATCATGACCTGAGCTGAAACCAAGAGTCAGACACTTAAGCAACTGAGCCACCCAGGCACCCCTTTCCTCATTTACTTTTCATTCACAGTTATTTACTTTTACCCTTATTTTTTTTGGTAGTTTTATTTACATATATGATTATAATTATTACCATTAGAATCCTAAATTCCTAGTGAAAATTAAGAAGTAAGCAAGTGTGGACTGGCAAATTTACATATATATTTCATAATTTCTAGAAATATCTTCTTCCTCAGTGAATTTTTCAATGTGGACAGAACATGTTTACTAATAGACCAAATATCTTTAGTTCTTCTGTAAAAGGAATAAGTAGATAATCTATGCTCAGTAGTTAATGTTTCAATATTTTATATTCCTTATAAATGATCTAGATATTCAATGTATATCCATCATTTAACTTATCTCAGTATAATATTAAGGTTTCAAGTTACCAAAAAGATTTTGTAAGCTACTTTTAAGTAGATGTACAAAAAAGGATAATTATTGTTGAAAAGTTCATTTATAAATTTTTATCTTACTTGCTTCTATTTAATTTACTTATTTCTAACAATTATGTTTAGATTACTCACGAAAAGATGATTTGCTGTTTAATGATTCATGAAATTAAGTTATCTGTTAGGCTCACAAATTCTGTAACAGAGATAATATGAACTCCTTTAACTTTTAGTAAACCTAGGTATAATAAAAGTTGTAGGGCTGCATTATATTTAATACTGATAGCTCTAAAGACATGCCAATTTTAATTAAACCAATGAACTTAAATTAATGTTTATTTACCAAATATTATCTTAGATTAAAACAAATTTGAGAAACATTTGGGTTACTTTCTATAGTTCTATGAGTATATTTGATTTATATATATGTTTATATATAAATAGAACTCTGCACAAATTAATTTTGGCAATACCATCTAGATATAGAAATTACCACACTTTTATAAAATACTTATACACATACATAGACATACAGACAGATGTAAAGAGAGATCTTCTAGTTTTTTAATTTCAAATTTTAGCCACAAGACAGGTACAATAATGCAAAATTCTGTAGCCTCTAAAAGAAGAGTTGGATACAAATTGGTTTCTGACAGATAGAATATGTTAGGCTACCTGCTCAGATGGCTTACACATTTTTATAATATTTTTGGAGAAGACTTTTAAGATTTCTTCATATGCCTAGGCTCCAAATTGCTTTTCCTTTTTTCCCCCCTTGTGATAGAAATAACCTCCCCAAAATTTGTATTTTAAAGAGATGGCTTCTATAGATAAGAGTTCCTAGAGATGACCAAATTCAACTTTTACATCTCAAGGACACAGAAAAAGAATTCAAGTTTCTACAAAGACTTTTGTTTACTAAATCTAGAATTTTATAATACCTACAATCTTATGAGAGGAAAAGGGGATGTTTGGAGGATGGTTTTAAAAAAGGAAAAGTGGTGGTTTTAAAAAAGTCCAGAGCTGTACTTATATTCTTATAATGACTCAATTTATAAGACAAGTACAATTGTTTTTACTTCCTCAAAAATTAGGTTACAATCTGAATGGCATCAAGGATGCTGACCCTCCCAATCCAACCACTTTATCTATTTGCTTCTTTAGATAAGGGAGAAGATCTTCAACTAAGATGGAAGTCAAAAGATTCCTATGTTCTAGATTTAGAGCTTCACCCTTGGATAAAGTTTGTCTTTGTTTTTCTTTCTTTCTGGATACATTTAGCTTAGGGGAGAAAGCCTTGTAAAAAAGAAAAAAAGTTCCTATCAGGTTCTGAATGTCAGCTAACAATTTGGCTAACTTCTGACCATAAAGCTACTCAGAAATCCTTGCAAATATCTTGTCAAGTTTCAACTGGGGCAAACAGTAAACATTCCTGTTAGTATTAAACAACTCAAAGACACTAGCTTCCCAATATCCAGAGCCATTTCCAAAAATTGCCAAGAGTAGGAAAGACTTAAGACAATTCCTCTGAGAGTGGGCAACAGTAAGTAGGACCCCAACCACAAATGGATTGCAACCTACATTTCTTCCTGGCCATGTTTTGGGTTCCCTACTCTTAAGTTGCCCACATATGCAAGAACCCAACAACCTGCCTGCCCCTGCCAAGCAGAAAACTAAGCCAAGGTCTCAGGAAGTTCTTAGGACACAAAATAAGACAAACAAGAAGACAATAACTGTCCCTGGGAGACAAACGATTGACAACCAATGGGGACCTCAAAACCAAATTCATAAAAGTCTGAATTTAGAAGGGAAGGGATAACATGACATCTTACTTTTCTCTACCAACCAGGCACTATAGAGATCTTGGAGAGCTGACTCCAATAAGAATTCTCACCTTTCATCAGCTTCTGCCAGTTTTCCCAAGATCCCATTCATAGGCTCCAAAGAGTGGGGTTTAGAAAGTAGTTCTGGTATCGACAACATTTAACAAGATTTTCCATTAATTTTAATTTAGTTTCCCCTTGGTTGTTTAAGGGAGCAACTGGTAGCTATTGACTGGAGAATTCCTTGAAGTCCTGGTATTCTGAGAGATGTCCATATGGGGGCCCTCTTTCAAGTGTAGATATGGGGGCGTTTGAGTTGGTGTGGAAGAATTTGACAAAAAAATCTTTGAGGAAAGTCTTTTTTCCAGTGTCCCCATTGATTACAAACGAGACACTGATTTCTGGGCAAGCGTGTTGGTGATGGGCCTCTAGGGGAGTGACATCAGAATTTTTAGGTTTCTTGAATTGGAGCTGTTTCAGTTGTAAGGCTACTAACTTGGACTTATGTTTATAGTCTTATGGTCAATTTCAAATGGAAAGTCAATTTCAATAGGGGATTAGTAAAAACAAAAATACACTATTGAAAAAAAGGAAGATAGTGGTGAGTAGAAAGAGATATGCCAGTCTCAAAAGCCTTTTGTCTTTAGGTACCACTTAGGTCTTTAATTTTTCATCAGCCTTTTGCAATGAATCTTTCAATGAAGCTATTTTGGAATGTTGAAGCCTTCTGGTGACTTCTGCATGGCAATTAAAGTAGTTATCTCATTCTGTTTGTCTGATTTGGGAAGCTTCTGTTAAAATCAAAAATAGACTGAGACCAGCCTTGAACATTCCCTGAGCAGACAAAACCAATTCCCTATAATTGAAGAAAATGTTGATATTATAACCAATCACTGTGAAGAATAAACAGCCACTGCCTTCCCACTATACAAGCTGCTTTATAATAATATACCCTTGAGCCTCATTCCATGTTTTGGTTTGAGTGCTCCTGGTTTGTGAACTGTCTTTTTGATGTGTGCACAATAAACTTTTACTGACTACTACCTCAGTGATAAATTGTTTATACTTCTGTTATTTATGAACTTTTGACATTTCATAGCTTCGGAAGGGAAATCCAGAGACCCAGTGACTCCAAGGGCAGTGAGCAAACAAACGCTGATTCCCAAAATCCACTGAGCTCTATGCTTTCTTGCTGACTCTGAAATTTGAGAGTAAGTATCTCTTCAATGTGAGCTTTGTTCTCTTTGCATTTTGAGCTCTCTCTAACTTTATTGTGCATACCTGAATTTTGTTTATTGAAACTCCTTGGTAAGTCACACTATTCTGCTCAAAAGGAGGTGGGAGGGGCATGTAAGTCCAGCTACTGAAATCAGAAGGCCCCTCATTTTAAGAAATCTTAGGGAGTCTAAAGGGAAAGATGAAATCTACTGGGTCTAAATTTTTTTCTCCATTTCCCTCAAAAACTTTCCTGCTTTAAACAGACCAATTACTAGTACCAAAATTGAATCAGTAATTAAAAATTCCAATTAAAAAAAATCCAGGGCCAGGGGCGCCTGGGTGGCTTGGTCGGTTAAGCGTCCGACTTCGGCTCAGGTCATGATCTCGCAGTCCCTGAGTTCGAGCCCTGCGTCGGGCTCTGTGCTGACAGCTCAGAGCCTGAAGCCTGTTTCAGATTCTGTGCCTCCCTCTCTCTGTGACCCCCCCCCCCCCGTTCATGCTCTGTCTCTCTCTGTCTCAAAAATAAATAAAAACGTTTAAAAAAAATTAAAAAAAAAATCCAGGGCCAGACGGATTCATGGGTGAATTCTACCAAACATTTAAGAAGGGTTAATACCTACTCTCCTCAAATTATTCCAAAAAGTAGAAAAGGAATGAAAGCTTTTAAATACATCCTACTGCAGCATTACCCTGATACCAAAAACAAACAAAACACCACAAAAAACAAACAAACAAAACTACAAGTCAATATCCCTGATCAAAATAAGAGGCAAAAATCCTCAACAAAATATTAGCAAACCAAATTCAGCAATACATTAAAAGGATCGTTCACCACAATCAAATGAGATTTATTCCAGGGATGCAAGAATGATTCAATACCCACAAGTCAAGGTGATACACAACATTAAAAATGAAGGATAAAAGTTATATGATCATCTTAGTAGATGCAGAGAAAGCATTTGAAAATTCAACATCGATTCATAATAGGAAGTCCCAACATGGCAAGTTTAGAGGGAATACACCTTAACATAATGAAGACAATATAAAACAAACTCATAGTGAAAGTCATACTCAATGGTGAAAAACTGAGCTTTTTCTTTAAGATCAGAAACAAGACAAGGATGTCTACTCTGACCACTTTTATTCAACATGGTACTGGAAGTTCTAGCCACAGCAATCAGACAAGAAAAAGAAATAAAAAGTATCCAAATTGGTGAAGAAGAAGTAAAACTGTCATTATTTGCAGATGACATGATACTATACATAGAAAACTCTGAAGACTCCAGCACTCCACTAAAACGCTACCAGAAGTAATATATAAATTCAATAAAGTTGCAAGATACGAAATTAATATACAGAAATCTGTTGTATTTCTATACACTAAGAACAAAGTAGCAGGAAAAAAATTCAGAAAAAAATTCTATTTACAGTTGCAAAAAAAAAAAAAGCAAAATACTTAGGAATAAATTTAACTAAGTAATTGAAGACCTATACTCTGTAACCACAAAACATTGATACAGAAATTGAGGATGACAGAAACAAATGGAAAGATATACAGTGTTCATGGATTGGAAGATTAATTTTGTTAAAATATCTATACTACCCAAAGCAGTCTACAGATTCAGTGCAATCCTTATCAAAGCACCAATAATATTTTTAAAAGAACTAGAACTAATAATGCTAAAATTTGTATGGGACCACAAAAGGCCTTAAGCAGGATAAGTGATCTTAAGAAAGAAAAACAAAGCTCGAGGTATGACAATCCCAGATTTTAAGATACACTTCAAAGCTGTAATATATGATGCTGGAATATATATATATATATATATATATATATATATATGCCATATATATGCTGGAATATATATATATATATATATATATATATATATATATGCCATATATATGGTGCTGGAACATATATAGACCCATTGGCCAATGAAATAGAATAGAAAGCCCAAAAATAAACCCACACCTATATGGTCAATTAATCTATAATAAAGGAGGCAAGTATATACAATGAGAAAAAGTCCTTTCAATAAATGGTGCTAGGAAAACTGGACTGCTTCATGCAGAAAAATGAAACTATACCACTTTATTACACCAAACACAAAAGTAAAAAAGGATTGAAGACCTAAATGTGAGCTCTAAAGCCATGAAACTCTTAGGCAATAATCGTTTTGAGATCAGCCTTAGCAACATTTTTCTAGATACGTATCATCAGGCAAAGAGAAACAAAAGCAAAAAAAAAAAACTATTAGGACTAATAAAAATCAAAATAAAAAAGATTTTGCACAGTGAAAGAAACCATTAACAAAACAAAAAGGCAACCTACTGAATGAAAGAAGATATTTGCAAATAATACATCTCATAAGGGGTTAATATCCAAACTATATAAAGAACTTAACTCAACATCCAAAAAACAAAAAATACAATTAAAAAATGGGCAGAGAACCTGAATAGACATTTTGCCAAAGAAGACATTCAGATAGTCCCAGACACATGAAAACATGCTCAATGCCATTAATCTTCAGGGAAATACAAATCAAAACCATAATGAGATATCACCTCACACCAGTCAGAATGGCTAGTATCAAAAAGATAAGAAATAACAAGTGTTTGGCGAGGCTATGGAGAAAAAAGAACTTTTGTGCACTTTGGTGGCATTTAATTTGTACAGCTACTATGAAAAACAGTATGGAGATTCCTCAAAAATAAAAATAGAAATATCATGCTACCCAGTAATTCTACTTGTGGGTATTTATCCAGAGAAAAATGGAAACACTAATTCAAAAAGATACATGCACTCCTATATTTATTGCAGCATTATTTACAATAGCAAAGATATGGAAGTAACCCAAGTGTCCATCAGTAAATGAATGAATGAAATATAATTCTGCCATAAAAAAGAATAAAATCTTGCCATTGGCAACAACATGGATTAACATAAAGGATATTATGCTAAGTGAAATAAGTCAAAGAGAGAAAGACAAATACTACATGATTTTGTTTATATGTGGAATCTAAATCAAAGTAACTAACAAAAAGTGAAAAATAAATAAAGAACAAATTCATAAATACAAAGAACAAATTGGTGGTTGCCAGAAGGGAGGGGGTGAAAGATAGGCAAAATAGGTGAAAAGGATTAAGTGGTGCAAACCTCCAATTATAAAGTAAGTCAGTCACGAGGATGAAAATTACAGCATAGGGAATATAGTCAATAATATTGTAATAATTTTGTATGGTGACATTGGGCAACTACATTTATCATGGTATTTCATAACATATATAATAGTCAAATCAGTACAATTTACACCTGAAGCTAATATACAGGTGTATGTTATCAACTATACTTCAATTACAAATTAACTATATATAAACAAAACTACTAGAAATAATAAGGGCTAAAGAAAACAACTTTATATAAAAAGTAGGTAAGGTGAATAGAATGTGTTTTGGGGGATAAAGAAAGTTATGAAGGACATGTTGTTTTGTTTTGTTTTGCTTTTTGGTAAGAAAAAAAGCCCACATTTTGTCCTAAAGTAAAATAATTGTTTCAGAATAAGGATAAAGGGCAAAACCTAAGTGGATGTAGAAAAGTTATGGAAGGCTTGTGGAAAATAAATTGAGAAATGAAATTTATGTGTGATCAGGCTGGCTAAAATTGGAATGATTTTATTTAAGTTAAAAAAAAAAGAAAGTGTTTTAGTATCAAAAGTATACTGGTAGGGGCATCTGGGTGGCTCAGTCGGTTAAACGACCCACTCTTGATGTCTGCTCAGGTCATGATCTCATGGTTCCTGAGATCAAGCCCCACATCCAGCTCAGGGCTAACAGTGCAGAGCCTGTTTGGGATTCTCTATCTCTCACTCTCTCTCTGCCCCTCCCCCACGTGCACCTGCTCTCCCTCTCTCTCTCCCTCTCTCTCATAATGAATAAGCATTTAAAAATATACACCAGAATTAGGTTATCTTTGTGTCCTGTTAATAAATTATAAACAAAGGTTTTCCTTTACCTTTAATGTAATCTAACTAGGAAACAATTATGTGTCTTTTTTTTTAAATCTAAATCCAAGTTAGTTAACATACAGTGTAATAATGATTTCAGGAATAGAATTTAGTGATTCATTACTTACATATAATATCCAGTGCTCATCCCAATAAGTGTCCTCCTTAATGCCCCTTGCCCATTTAGCCCATTCCCCCTCAACACCCCTCCAGCAATCCTCAGTTTGTTCTTCTTATTTAAGAGTCTCTATTGGTTTGTCTTCACCACTGTTTTCGTATTATTTTTGCTTCCTTTCCCTTATGTTCATCTGTTTGTATCTTAAATTCCACATATAAGTGATATCATGTGATATTTGTCTTTTGCTGACTGTCTTATTTCACTTAGCATAATACATTCTAGTTCCATCCACCTTGTTGCAAATGGCAAGACTTCATTCTTTTTGATCACCAAGTAAAATTCCACTGCATATATATCCCACATCTTCTTTATCCATTCATCAGTCAATGGACATTTGGGCTGTTTCCATACTTTGGCTATTGTTGATAGTGCTGCTATAAATAAACATTGGGGTGCATGTGTACCCTCAAAACAGCACACCTGTATCCCTTGGATAAATACCTCATAGTGCAATTGCTGAGTCATATGGTAGTTCTATTTTTAATTTTTTGAGGAACCTCCATACTGTTTTCCAGGGTGGCTGCACCAGTTTGTATTCCCACCAGCAGTGTGAACGGGTTCCTCTTTCTCTGCATCTGGATCCTCACCAACATGCTGCCTGAGTTGTTAATTTTAGCCATTGTGACAGGTATGAGGTGGTATCTCATTGTGGTTTTGATTTGTATTTCCCTGATGATGAGTGATGTTGAGCATTTTTTTTTCATGTGTCTGTTAACAATCTGAATATCTTCTTTGGAAAATTGTCTATTCATGTCTTTTGCCCATTTCTTCACTGGATTATATGTTTGTTTATTTGTTTTTATCAAACTGTTGAGTTTGATAAGTTCTTTATAGATTTTGGATACTAACCCTTTATCTGATATATCATTTGCAAATGTCTTCTCCCATTCCGTTGGTGGCCTTTTAGTTTTGGTGATTGTTTCCTCTGCTGTGCAGAAGCTTTTTATCTTGATGAGGTCTCAATCATTCATTTGGTTTTTGTTTCCCTTGCCTTCAGAGACATGTCAAGTAAGAAGATGTTGCAGCTGAGGTCAAAGAGGTTTTTGCCTGCTTTCTCTTCTAGCATTTTGATGGCTTCCTATCTTATGCTTAGGTCTTTCATCCATTTTGGGTTTATTTTTGTGTATGGTGTGAGAAAGTGGTCCAGCTTCATTCTTCTGCATGTTGCTGTCCAGTTTTCCCAGCACCATTTGCTGAAGAGACTGCCTGGTTTCCATTGGATATCCTTTCCTGCTTTGTCAAAGATTAGTTGGCCATATGTTTGTGGGTCCACTTCTGGTTTCTCTATTCTGTCCCATTGATCTATGTGTCTGTTTTTGTGCCAGTACATGTCTTGATGATTACAGCTTTGTAATGCAGCTCGAAGTCTGGAATTGAGATGTCTCCAGCCTTGTTTTTCTTTTTCAGGATTGCTTTGGCTATTCAGGGTCTTTTCTTGTTCCACACAAATTTTAGGGTTGTTTATTCTAGCTCTGTGAAGAATGCTGATGTTATTTTGACAGGTATTACATTGAATATGTAGATTGCTTTGAGTAGTATCAACATTTTAACATTTGTTCTTCCAATCCATGACAATGGAATGTTTTTCCATTTTTTTGGTGTCTTCTTCAATTTCTTTCATAAACTTTCTATCATCCTCAGTATATAGGTTTTTCCCTTTTTTGGTTAGGTTTATTCCTAGATATTTTATGGGTTTTGGTGCAATTGTAAATGGGATCAATTCCTTGATTTCTCTTTCTGCTGCTTCATTATTGGTGTATAGAAATGCAACCAATTTCTGTAACAAAGATTATGTGTCTTATGAAAATAATATCCTGTGTTCCCTGTTGTTTTTATCAGATCTCTGGTTACTCAGAAAAATAAAGACTAAGCCTTCTCTATTAAAAATAAAAAGCTAAGGTTATTTGCTTGTTTGTTTGTATAACAACTATGTAACTTTTCATATTTGCCTTGAAAGTTTTTGTCACTTTGGTTAAATGGATAACTAAGTATTATTTCACAGTGACCTATTATCCTATTTAATTAAATGTTTTAAATATTTTGACATTTAAACAAACTTTCTCAAATTTTGAATGAAGTATAAAGAAAAAATGTTACTTAGGTTTATTTGGTATATTACATCACATGGGATACACTATCAAATAAAAAGTAATGTTCAACCTTTTTCAATCAAATTTATATGAGATAACAACCATTAAAATAACTAGTTCAGAAATTAGATAAAATTGTAATAATCTGATATGTCCTGCTATAATCTTATCAGTTCATAATTTCATCTATTCTCTTATAATATTGTGTATTACAAAAATGACCAAAATTTCTTGTCATTTGTGTCATTTTGTGCGTGTGTGTGTGTGTGTGACCACTCACCAGATCTCTAACCATGGCTATTTTTAAGTCTTTTGTTGTTTACATCAATTTTACAGTTATTTTGCTTTGTTGCTTTTGTAATTGTTCCTGCAAAAAATGCTTCATCTTCAGAGGGATTCATGGAAACAGCCCTGAGAATTACTCTAAAATGCAGGTTTCTGACAAGTTTAAGACCATAACACTAAACTGAGTAAGAACTTCTAAAACACTAATGGAAAACTGATTGATTTATAAAGCTGCTCACCCAAGATGAACCAATACACGAATGACATAAGACTGAATAAACTGTTGAAGACAATCATAATTTTTATGATTTGATTTAAAACATTGCTGGTTGTTTAATATTTTGCTTTCCAGATTTAAAAGACCCCCTTTCCTACTCTCTTTAAAGCTGCACTTCACCAAATTTTTGTAAGTTATAGATATTTTGCAAGAAATATTGAAACATTTATGATTTTCGCCCTACCTGATCCCTCCAGAATTTGGAAACTCTTATTAAATATTCTTGACAATGTATGTATTATCATAAGTTCAATAAGAATATGTTCTCTAGGTAACAGGACACAATTAGACAAGCTCTTGCAAAGCAGATTTAAAAGAGTTTATAGGGAGAGGGAAGATGGCGGCGTAGGAGGACTCTGGGCTCATCGCGCGTCCTGCTGATCACTTAGATTCCACCTACACCTGCCCAAATAACCCAGAAAACCACCAGAGGATTAGCAGAACAGAGCCAAGCGCAGACGAGAGGCCCACGGAAGAGGATAGGAAGGGCGGCGAGGCGGTGCGCGCTCCACGGTCTGGCGGGAGGGAGCCTGGTCAGAGGGGCGGCTCGCAGGCCAAGCAGAGCCCCCAAGTCTGGCTGGCAAAAGCCGAGGGGCCTGACGGACTGTGTTCCGACAGCAAGCACGACTTAGCGTCTGGGAGGTCATAAGTTAACATCTGTGCTCAGAAACCGGGAAGGTTGGAGGACAAAGGGAGGGAGAGCTGCTGAATCCCCAGACGACAGAACTCAGTTTGGCGGGGAACAAAGACGCTCGCCAGCGCCATCTCCCTCACCCATCCCCCAGCCAAAATCCCAAAGGGAACCAGTTCCTGCCAGGGAACTTGCTCGCTCCGCCCAAACACCCAACTCTGTGCTTCTGCGGAGCCAAACCTCCGGCAGTGGATCTGACTCCCTCCCGCTGCCACAGGGCCCCTCTTGAAGTGGATCACCTAAAGAGAAGCGAACTAAGCCTGCCCCTCTGCCCCCGTGCACCTTGCCTACCCACCCCAGCTAATACGCCAGATCCCCAGCACCACAAGCCTGGCAGTGTGCAAGTAGCCCAGACGGGCCACGCCACCCCACAGTGAATCCCGCCCCTAGGAGAGGGGAAGAGAAGGCACACCAGTCTGACTGTGGCCCCAGCGGTGGGCTGGGGGCAGACATCAGGTCGGACTGCGGCCTCGCCCACCAACTCCAGTTATCACCACAGCACAGGGGAAGTGCCCTGCAGGTCCTCACCACTCCAGGGACTATCCAAAATGACCAAACGGAAGAATTCCCCTCAGAAGAATCTCCAGGAAAGAACAACAGCTAATGAACTGATCAAAAAGGATTTAAATGATGTAACAGAAAGTGAATTTAGAATAATAGTCATAAAATTAATCGCTGGGCTTGAAAACAGTATTGAGGACAGCAGAGAATCTCTTGCCACAGAGATCAAGGGACTAAGGAACAGTCACGAGGAGCTGAAAAGCACTTTAAACGAAATGCAAAACAAAATGGAAACGACGACGGCTAGGATTGAAGAGGCAGAGGAGAGAATAGGTGAACTAGAAGATAAAGTTATGGAAAAAGAGGAAGCTGAGAGAAAGAGAGATAAAAAAAATCCAGGAGTATGAGGGGAAAATTAGAGAACCAAGTGATACACTAAAAAGAAATAATATACTCATAATTGGTATCCCAGAGGAGGAAGAGAGAGGGAAAGGGGCTGAAGGGGCACTTGAAGAAATTATAGCTGAGAACTTCCCTGAACTGGGGAAGGAAAAAGGCATTGAAATCCAAGAGGCACAGAGAACTCCCTTCAGACGTAACTTGAATCGATCTTCTGCATGACATATCATAGTGAAACTGGCAAAATACAAGGATAAAGAGAAAATTCTGAAAGCAGCAAGGGATAAACGTGCCCTCACCTATAAGACTCATGACTGATCTCTCTTTTGAAACTTGGCAGGCCAGAAAGGATTGGCACGATATCTTCAGTGTGCTAAACAGAAAAAAAATGCAGCCGAGAATCCTTTATCCAGCAAGTCTGTCATTTAGAATAGAAGGAGAGATAAAGGTCTTCCCAAACAAACAAAAAGGTGAAGGAATTTGTCACCACGAAACCAGCCCTACAAGAGATCCTAAGGGGGATCCTGTGAGACAAAGTACCAGAGACCACTACAAGCATAAAACAAACAGACATCACAACGACTCTAAACCTGTAACTTTCTATAATAACACTGAATGTAAATGGATTAAATGCGCCAACCAAAAGACATAGGGTATCAGAATGGATAAAAAAACAAGACCCATCTATTTGCTGTCTACAAGAGACTCATTTTAGACCTGCGGACACCTTTAGCTTGAGAGTGAGGGGATGGAGAACTATTTATCATGCTACTGGAAGCCAAAAGAAAGCTGGAGTAGCCATACTTATATCAGACAAACTAGACTTTAAATTAAAGGCTGTAACAAGAGATGAAGAAGGGCATTATATAATAATTACAGGGTCTATCCATCAGGAAGAGCTAACAATTATAAATGTCTATGCGCCGAATACCGGAGCCCCCAAATATATAAAACAATTACTCATAAACATAAGCAACCTTATTGATAAGAATGTGGTCATTGCAGGGGACTTTAACACTCCACTTACAGAAATGGATAGATCATCTAGACACACGGTCAATAAAGAAACAAGGGCCCTGAATGATACATTGGATCACATGGACTTGACAGATATATTTAGAACTCTGCATCCCAAAGCAACACAATATACTTTCTTCTCGAGTGCACATGGAACATTCTCCAAGATAGATCATATACTGGGTCACAAAACAGCCCTTCATAAGTTTACAAGAATTGAAATTATACCATGCATACTTTCAGACCACAATGCTATGAAGTTTGAAATCAACCACAGGAAAAAGTCTGGAAAACCTCCAAAAGCATGGAGGTTAAAGAACACCCTACTAACGAATGAGTGGGTCAACCAGGCAATTAGAGAAGAAATTAACAAATATATGGAAACAAACAAAAATGAAAATACAACAATCCAAACGCTTTGGGACGCAGCGAAGGCAGTCCTGAGAGGAAAATACATTGCAATCCAGGCCTATCTCAAGAAACAAGAGAAATCCGAAATACAAAATCTAACAGCACACCTAAAGGAAATAGAAGCAGAACAGCAAAGGCAGCCTAAACCCAGCAGAAGAAGAGAAATCATAAAGATCAGAGCAGAAATAAACAATATAGAATCTAAAAAAACCGTAGAGCAGATCAACGGAACCAAGAGTTGGTTTTTTGAAAAAATAAACAAAATTGACAAACCTCTAGCCAGGCTTCTCAAAAAGAAAAGGGAGAGGACCCAAATAGATAAAATCATGAATGAAAATGGAATTATTACAACCAATCCCTCAGAGATACAAACAATTATCAGGGAATACTATGAAAAATTATATGCCAACAAACTGGACAACCTGGAAGAAATGGACAAATTCCTAAGCTCCCACACACTTCCAAAACTCAATCAAGAGGAAATAGAAAGCTTGAACAGACCCATAACCAGCGAAGAAATTGAATCAGTTATCAAAAATCTCCCAACAAATAAGAGTCCAGGACCAGATGGCTTCCCAGGGGAGTTCTACCAGACGTTTAAAGCAGAGATAATACCTATCCTTCTCAAGCTATTCCAAGAAATAGAAAGGGAAGGAAAACTTCCAGACTCATTCTATGAAGCCAGTATTACTTTGATTCCTAAACCAGACAGAGACCCAGTAAATAAAGAGAACTACAGGCCAATATCCCTGATGAATATGGATGCAAAAATTCTCAATAAGATACTAGCAAATCAAATTCAACAGCATATAAAAAGAATTATTCACCATGATCAAGTGGGATTCATTCCTGGGATGCAGGGCTGGTTCAACATTCGCAAATCAATCAACGTGATACATCACATTAACTAAAAAAAAAAAGAGAAGAACCATATGATCCTGTCAATCGATGCAGAAAAGGCCTTTGACAAAATCCAGCACCGTTTCTTAATAAAAACCCTTGAGAAAGTCGGGATAGAAGGAACATACTTAAAGATCATAAAGGCCATTTATGAAAAGCCCACAGCTAACATCATCCTCAACGGGGAAAAACTGAGAGCTTTTCCCCTGAGATCAGGAACACGACAGGGATGCCCACTCTCACCGCTGTTGTTTAACATAGTGCTGGAAGTTCTAGCATCAGCAATCAGAAAACAAAAGGAAATCAAAGGCATCCAAATTGGCAAAGATGAAGTCAAGCTTTCGCTTTTTGCAGATGACATGATATTATATATGGAAAATCCGATAGACTCCACCCAAAGTCTGCTAGAACTGATACATGAATTCAGCAAAGTTGCAGGATACAAAATCAATGTACAGAAATCAGTTGCATTCTTATACACTAACAATGAAGCAACAGAAAGACAAATGAAGAAACTGATCCCATTCACAATTGCACCAAGAAGCATAAAACACCTAGGAATAAATCTAACCAAAGATGTAAAAGATCTGTATGCTGAAAACTATAGAAAGCTTATGAAGGTAATTGAAGAAGATATAAAGAAATGGAAAGACATTCCCTGCTCATGGATTGGAAGAATAAATGTTGTCAAAATGTCAATACTACCCAAAGCTATCTACACATTCAATGCAATCCCAATCAAAATTGCACTAGCATTCTTCTCGAAACTAGAACAAGCAATCCTAAAATTCATATGGAACCACAAAAGGCCCCGAATGGCCAATGTAATTTTGAAGAAGAAGACCAAAGCAGGAGGCATCACAATCCCAGACTTTAGCCTCTACTACAAAGCTGTCATCATCAAGACAGCATGGTATTGGCATAAAAACAGACACATAGACCAATGGAATAGAATAGAAACCCCAGAACTAGACCCACAAACGTATGGCCAACTCATCTTTGACAAAGCAAGAAAGAACATCCAATGGAAAAAATCTCTTTAACAAATGGTGCTGGGAGAACTGGACAGCAACATGCAGAAGGTTGCAACTAGACCACTTTCTCACACCATTCACAAAAATAAACTCAAAATGGATAAAGGACCTGAATGTGAGACAGGAAACCCTCAAAACCTTAGAGGAGAAAGCAGGAAAAGACCTCTCTGACCTCAGCCATAGCAATCTCTTACTCGACACATCCCCAAAGGCAAGGGAATTAAAAGCAAAAGTGAATTACTGGGACCTTATGAAGATAAAAAGCTTCTGCACAGCAAAGGAAACAACCAACAAACTAAAAGGCAACCAACGGAATGGGAAAAGATATTTGCAAATGACACATCGGACAAAGGGCTAGTATCCAAAATCTATAAAGAGCTCACCAAACTCCACACCCGAAAAACAAATAACCCAGTGAAGAAATGGGCAGAAAACATGAATATACACTTGTCTAAAGAAGACATCCGGATGGCCAACAGGCACATGAAAAGATGTTCAACGTCGGTCCTTATCAGGGAAATACAAATCAAAACCACACTCAGATATCACCTCACGCAAGTCAGAGTGGCCAAAATGAACAAATCAGGAGACCATAGATGCTGGAGAGGATGTGGAGAAACGGGAACCCTCTTGCACTGTTGGTGGGAATGCAAATTGGTGCAGCTGCTCTGGAAAGCAGTGTGGAGGTTCCTCAGAAAATTAAAAATAGACCCACCCTATGACCCAGCAATAGCACTGCTAGGAATTTACCCAAGGGATACAGGAGTATTGATGCATAGGGGCACTTGTGCCCCAATGTTTATAGCAGCACTCTCAACAATAGCCAAATTATGGAAAGAGCCTAAATGTCCATCAACTGATGAATGGATAAAGAAATTGTGGTTTATATACACAATGGAATACTATGTGGCAATGAGAAAGAATGAAATATGGCCTTTTGTAGCAACGTGGATGGAACTGGAGAGTGTGATGCTAAGTGAAATAAGCCATACAGAGAAAGACAGATACCATATGGTTTCACTCTTATGTGGATCCTGAGAAACTTAACAGAAACCCATGGGGGAGGGGAAGGGAAAAAAATAAAGAGGTTAGAGTGGCAGAGAGCGAAAGCATAAGAGACTGTTAAAAACTGAGAACAAACTGAGGGTTGATGGGGGGTGGGAGGGAGGGGAGGGTGGGTGGTGGGTATTGAGGAGGGCACCTTTTCGGATGAGCACTGGGTGTTGTATGGAAACTAATTTGACAATAAATTTCATATATTAAAAAAAATAAAAAAATAAAAGAGTTTATATGGTCAATCACTTTATTGATGCATTTATGTCAATAATCAGGCCAAGTTTATTGAAATTAGATTTAATTTGCAAACAAATTCGTCTTACTGTGGTTATCCTTGATAGAAATGAGGTGGATTATAGAAAGAAAAATAATGTTTCAGTAATATATCTTTGTGGATATCAGATTCTAGTGCTGTTAATTGGTTTTCAGATATTGTTTTCTACCTATAAACTGGATTGGGTCCTGAATTCTTCAATATGGTTTAGAAATTTCCAAATTCACATTTCTAAAATTTTTCACTCTTTTGACTTATAATCACTATACAACTAAAATTTCCTCCTTTCCAAAGCCATGAAAGTTAAAACTGGAAAACTTGATATAACTTTCAGAGAAATCACCACAATAGCTCATGTGTGCATAGTCTTCATGCCTGTTCCTATGGAGCTACTCACATATCTCACCACAGACATTCAAACTGCAAGGCAGAAAAATCTGTCAGAATGCCAGTACTTTCCCTCACTCTATCTGAAGGTGCTTCAAACTGACATATAGAAATCTTCTCAGCCAGCTGCTGTCTAAATTCAGAAACTGAATTTATAATTTGCTCCAATGATTAACTTTGTTTTTATTTTGTTTCCATAGAAATACCTCTCATTAAATTTTCTGATTGCTCACAATATATAGAGGTCTAATTTAGGGGGAAGCTCAACTGCAATACCACCTCCTGAAAAGAAACATCCTGATATTCATCCTTTCTCAAGTAATCATGAGGATATGAGCCTGCTAATACATAGCAGGCCTTTATACAGGCACATTTGTGCCTATATAAATGTCTCAGAAAAAAATTGAAACCCAATTATACACTGGGTGTATACACTATACACCCAATTATCCAAAAAATATATATATAGATTGATTTAGCTAAAACTGAATCTGATTACAACGCACTTGAGTTATTTAATTGGTCAAATCTTGGCTCCTGGGAATCTCTGTTCTGGGGAATTTTTCTATCGTTGGCTATTGTTCTCCTTATAGTCATAATAACCTCTCCAGGTTAGTATACTTTTGATGGATCCATTAGAATTGGTATCCATTAGAATTACACAACTGGATAAAAGCAACAATAATTACATAAATGATGAAGATGGTGACTACATGACCTTCCTATTTGATGATTCAATGAGTGGAAACAAAATATGTGGTTCTTTGGCCGAACTACGTCAATGATGGTAACTGAGAAGAATGCCATACTGGTTGGTCATACACTTAGCCCGCTGAAAGAATGACCAAAAGGAAGGAATTGTTAAAACAAAACCCAAATGTAGACCAGCCTCAAAAATTCCCTAAGCAGACAAAACCAGTTTAGCCATAAAAGCAAAGCTTAATTTAGCATATTTTGCAAGACTTACTTGACCCAGGTCATTTCTTGCTTATGCCTCTGGAAATCACAAGTGAAATTTAAATTGTTTTCCAAAATTGTTATGGAGTAACCACTAACCAGTTCTCTGTAATTTAAGAAAATTCTAAGTGATTATTATCACTGTGAAAAATAAGCAGTGAGTGACTTCCTACTATATATATGGCTTTATAACAATATACCCCTGAGCCTCATTCCATGTTTTGGTTTGAGTGCTCCCAGTTTGAGAACTATCTTTTTGTTGTGTGCACAATAATCTCTTACTAATTACTACTTTGGTAATTCATCAATTTTATTTCAGCTATTTCTGAACTTTTAACACTTTACTGTTAAGTGCACTTCTTAACAATCTTGTCTAATTGAAATGTTCCCTACAATGACCATTGTAATTCTAAGTTGTCTTAGTAAGATTTTCACCTTTTGTATGTATCTGTAGTTTCTGGGACCACATTTCTCAGAGATAAACTAAGCAGATGTGCCAAAAGGTGATGTGCTTAATTCTTTGAAACTTGACAATCCCATTTCTTTAGCTAAGCCTTGGGTCTCGTGGAGCCAAATACTTAGGAGGGATGTGCACCTGGGTTGAGGATTTTAATATTTTACAGGGTACCTTGCTGCATGAAAAAAATTTTGAGGTTGGTGGGTGACCTGGTATCTTTCTAACCCATTCCATGACCAACCTATCCTGGCACAGAGTTCTTAGAGTTGGGTGGCAAGTACTCAAGTGTTCAACCTGCACACACCAACTTTGCAGTTTTACCTTCTGAGATTCCCATTAGCAATAGATCTATCATTCCTTTAATAATATCCCTTTATAATGGAGAAAACCCTGATGGCTTTTAATAGTCTGACCTGTGCCTACTTACTTTTCAATATACTATTGATCAAAAAATTCTGAATTTTTTCTCTTAATTTATTTCCCCAAATCACCCAGTAGTTCACACTGTGGGCTTTCCTTGAGGCTTTGTGAGTCCCCTAAAAGCTGCCATCTTGCTTTCTTTAGATGGAGGGATACTCATTATTCTCCCTTGAAGTAATCCTCCCTAATTCAACCAGTCTTACCATTTCTTGTGGCCTGTGCACAGTTCCTGAAACCTGTGAGTCTCACTGTGAAAATCTGGAGTCTATTACATCCCAATTTCCACCGGGTGAAAATCTAGAGTTTCGCACACCCCAATTTTCCAGTTGGAAGGATTAGGACAAATTCAAAGAGTTCAGAATGCAAAATATGCAGAGCTCCATCTGAGAGCAGCTTTCCAGAGATGCTGGAGAGTGGCTGAATAAGCAGAGAACCAAAAGGGCTCTCTAGATACCTTCACCTATACATCTAGGGGTCATTCTCAGAATCTTCAGCAAGTTGTCTTTGGGTCCCATCTTGTCACCAAAACTGTCAACTGACAAAACTAAAACAATTTAGTAATGAGTTTGATGTACTTTACTCAAGGAAAAACAATACATGGATTGGGGGAATATAATGCCTACCGAACAGTGGAACACGCTTCCTGAGGGAATTTGGGCAACAGTAAGTTTTATAGAGCATTACAAGAAGCAATGTGGAAGCAGGGCATGCTTGACTAGGAGATTGGGGATTTCCTTATAAGGCTAGCAGAGTTTCTAGTTTCTAGAATAAACTAGCTAAACCTGAGTTGGAGGAGTGTGATTGATGTATGTTGGGTTTCCTTGACAGGTGTTTCTTATAAGTGCAGGCTCACTTAGGTGTAGGTTTGTGATAGGGCAGGGCTACCAGGGAGGCCTCCATTTTGTGAGTCCCAATATACAAATTAACTTTATCACTGTAAAGCTGAGAAGTATTCTATGCAAATCAGCAAAACACAGTCACATAAAAAAAAAAAACTGTAACAGCTGCAGTGTGTGGTATTCAAATGTAAAATCAATAAAGCATGCAAGAAAGTATAAAAGAGAGTCATAAGGCATTAGGGTTATCAGTGGTATTTATTTATTTTCTTTGTAGCATGTGGATAAAGGGCACAGGGACTCTGAAGTAAGAAAGATTCATAAAGAAATGAAGGTCTTCCTTTAATGAACTTGCCCACATTGAAGGTTGGAGGCGGGAGAGAAGTAGCCAGATTAACCAGCTGTGTGGGAGGCGAGATTAGCCAACATAAGTGTTGTGCCTACCCCAAATCTAAGTACCTCACTCTGAGAACCCTCATATTTCTGCTCCTGCCCCACTGAGGAGTTAGATCACCTCTCCTGCTCACTCTGAGTCTATAGAAGTCCCCAAATAGGATGAAGTTCAAAGAAAAACAGAAGGCAAACAGACTCTGGTCATGATAACTTTGCTTTACTCCTTAATAGCACTGATATTTCAAACTGCCATATCCAGGCCCTGAAAAGTGCTTATCCCAACCAGAGTCAGCCTCAGGTATGTGAAGTTTCTAACTTGACCATTATAACTCCTAGGATTGAGGAACAAGCCACCCCTTCAGTTTTTGGGCTTCTTGGGCTTCTATGTTCATTCATCATTCAAATATGCAGTTTCTGACAGGTGCTACATTTTGTGCTCTCCCTAGTTTTTGCAGTCAGGGAGTGCATAGTGTAGTCACCAGTGGTGGTGGTGCTAAGGGTGAAGGGTCACACAAACCATACACAGGTAATTGCAGTATGATCTACAGTAAAATAGGATAAAGGTAAGTGTGATATGCTCTGGAAACACATAGGAATGACACCAAACCCAGTTTGTAAAAGAAGGTGTCCATGAAGTAGCCTAAAAGAGGAAACAAAGAGATGGAGAGACACAATGTACCAAGGCAAACACGTAAGTGAAAGCATGGCATGTTCTAGGATCTCAGAATAGTTGACTATGGGGTTAGAGTCAAAAATAGGTGGGGATGGTGACCAGTGAGGCAGGCAAGGCAAAGGCAGAGGCCAGATCAGATGAACCCTTAGAAGTCTTAAAGAGTTTTGGCTTTATTCTGAAGGCAATGGCAAGTCATTATTATAAGACATGTTAAGATTTACACTGAAGAAAGATCATCTGAGTCCTGTGAGACAGATGGATTAGAAGATGAGAAGGGAGAGTGGAAGAAGGGAGGACAGTTAGACAAGTAGAGCACCCAAGCAAGACATGATGCTCACCTGGCATCACAGAAGTGATAGTCAGAAAGGTGAAAAACTGATCTAAGAGATATTGAAGAGGTGGAAACAATAAGCCTGGGGATTGGCACAATATGGCTAAAGAAGAAATAGGAAGGACTGAAGATGATGCCACATCTGGACTTGGAAAATGAGATGAAAAATACCATGCTCCTTGAGATGGAGACAGAAAGGGAAACAGTGTTCAGGGAGAGATGCACATTAGTGTCTATGAGGCAATGACAATAGTTGGGCTGGAGTGACAGACCCACATCAGGGCTGGGAGGATATATTTGGGAATGAGCATGAAGGTGGCTAAAACTACAGTACTTTCAGTGAGAGAAAAGAAAACATGGACAAGAAGACACCAATATTTATGGGATTGATGATATATTGTTAAATGAAAAATCAACCTACAAAATAGTGTATGCAGTAAGGTCTCATAAGGAGAGGTAGAGGGGAAGATTGTGCATGTGTGTGTGTGTGTGTGTGTGTGTGTGTGTGTAATTGTGTACTTGTGTTTTTTCTGTGGGACATGTTAATTTATAAACTATTCCATTGCTTGAATTGTTTAATGAGTAAGTAATGCTTTTACAATTTAAAATAAGAATACTTAATTTTAAAAACATTTAAGAGACGGACAATAGAACACTGCAAAGTCCAAGAAAGAGAGATGGGAAGAAAATGCAGAGAAAAGGAAGATTATTGTCTGACCCTACCTATGTCTTACTTTAATGGTATGATAAAGGATTTTAACTCCATGTAGAAAATCAAGGTAAAGCAGTAAAAGAAATATTAAATATTGGTAAACATGCACTCAACCATATGACTTCTGTCTGAAAATGTTATACATAATGATCTTTAAAATAGGTGCCACTATTTCTTATAGTCTATTTATGTTAAATTTTAATAAAGACATAATTTTCATGAACAAATGGGTCAATTTGAGCAGTGAGTAAGTCAGCACCTGTAGATACGGAAACATAAGCTGAAGCCTTCCTACTGGGACTTGGTCATATTCACAGTGCACAAGCAAGAAAGAAAGGCAAACGGCACTTTCATCAAGTCTATATTCCCTTCTGGGCCACATGGCATCTCTAACCTATTACAGAAACTAGTCACTTTTTTCCAAAAGAAAAATTATTTATTTTTAAAAAGATTACAGTAATTTGAAGAGTCAGAAGGGCTGATTTCAGTGATTTTAATGTAAATTAAATGTTTACATATATTTTAAGTCATTTCCCTTTGAGTTAAGATTTGAACTCCTTTAAATACCTCTGCTTACTATAGAACATTACCTTCCTAGGAAAAAACACCTTTTACTCTCCTTTTCACTGAGAAAGTGAACAGTCTGCTGATATAGAATATCTACCATGTTATTTTTTGATTATTAAGCTATGTCTACTGTTTGCTTTTAAATGTTCCTCAATGTTGGGTGCCTTGGTGGCTCAGTCAGTTAAGCATCCAACTTCTGCTCAGGTCATGATCTCACAGTTCATGAATTCGAGCCCCACATCAGGCTCTGTGTTGAAAGCTCAGAGCTTGGAGCCTCCTTCGGATTCTGTGTCCCTCTCTCTCTGCCCCTCCTCCACTCTCTCTCTCCCTCAAAAATAAACATTAAAATTTTTTTAATTAATTAATGTTCTTCAATGTTTCATTTCATAAGCTTCTTGTTTATTTTATTTAGTTTAGCAAGAATAAAATTATTCTTCTACTCCCAAAGCAGTCATGAGACAAAATCCAAAATTACTGTCATAAAAATTACCCAAGCGCCTCAATCTTCTCCACTAATGTCAAGCACAAAGAAAATTATGGATCCTTAAACTCAGAGAAAGCTCTAAACTCAGTGAGTAGGCGGGAAAGGTTTCTGATTCTAGTTATTAATAAACTCTGTGGTTCCTTGGTGGCTACTTATTCAAATACTTTCTGCAGTGACAGGGATAGTTCTAGCTGTGGGACTGCAGTGGCAAAAAAAAAAAAAAAGAAAAGAAAAGAAAAACACTCATGAAAACAACATGAAAAAGAAAAAAGAAAAGAGAATAGAGGTGCCTGGGTGACCAGTCCATTGAGCTCAGATCATGATCTCATGGTTCATGAGTTTGAGGCTCTGTGCTGACAGTGTGGAGCCTGCTTGGGATTTTCTCTCTTCCTCTCTCTCAAAAGAAATAAATAAACTTAAAAAAATTTTAAGAGAAGAGGGAAAGGAAAGGAAAGGAAAGGAAAGGAAAGGAAAGGAAAGGAAAGGGGAAAGGGAAAGAGAAAGAGAAAGAGAAAGAGAAAGAAAGGGAGAAGGAAAGGGAGAGGGAAAGAGAAAGGGAAAGGGAGAAGGAAAGGGAAAGGGAAAGGGAAAGGGAAAGGGAAAGGGAAAGGGAAAGGGAAAGGGAGAAGGAAAGGGAAAGGGAAAGGAAAGAAGGAGAGAATAAGGACGGGAGGAAGGAAAAGAGACTGTAAATTCTAGGTTTTTTGCTAAGTCAGTGCAGATTTGATCCTATATCCTACCTTCTATAATAATGGATGTTGAAATCAATAAGCCTAAGAGCACCCTGAGATGTAAAATAGCTTGTGAGGAGCTCCTCTGCACCTGGAGCGTTCCTCAATTCAGACCCTTTGCTCTCTTCATTCCAGGAATGCCTTATTTCTTTCTATCCTGTCTTAGTTCAGGCTGCAATAATACAAATATCATAGACTGGGTGGCTTAAACAACAGAAATTTATTCCTCACAGTTCTGGAGGCTAGGAGTCCAAGTTCAAGGAGCCAGCCAGTTAGGTTCCTAGTGATAGCTGTCTTCTTGGTTTATAGATGGATGTCTTCTTACTGTGTCTTCACATGCCAGAAAGAGAGAGAAGAAGCAAACTCTCTCATTGTCTCTTCTTATAAGGGCACAAATCCATCTCCCAAAGGCTCCATCTCCAAATGCCATCACATTGGGGAATCAGGATTTCAACATATGGATTTTGGGGATATACAAACATGTAGTACAAACCACATCCCATGGGGCCTGGTGGTCCCTTTCAAATCCCATCTCTTCTGATGACTTTAGGCCACATCAACAGCCCTGTCTCTCTCCTTCTGGACTCTCCTCTTGATCCCCTTGGTGTTTAATCCTGTATAGCCTTGCTTTGCAGCATATGCAGAATCCGTGTGCTTGGTTTATGTTCCCAAGTTAAAGTGTAAGTAGCCCAAATGAGAGTGTCTGCATTTTGCATTTCTTTCCCTTTCTTGAGGTGCTTCAGCACTGTACAAAATATCTGTTGATTCATTCAGGCAGTCATAACACGTCCATTGAGCACCAGTGCCTGATGCTGAGGAATAGTCGTTGATGGATTTGGGAAACCTAAAGATTGGGATTAACTTAAGGGGAATGCCAGTTGAATTTCTGGAAAATAGGAACAAGAAAATATTTTTACTGAAATGCCCATTTCTCATTGCTTGCATGTTCATTTCTATAAGTGGAATGAGGCTAAAATAGTTTGGCCCAGGGAAGGGCCTTGAACAGCTGTTTTACTGAATAAATAAGAGACTGCCAAATACTAACAGCAGCTTGCATTTGCAGTATGTAAACTTTTCAGACTGCTTTCCCATCCATTAGCATAACTTATCGAGTATGTTTCTTAAGCGAGGGCATCTAAGTACTTGGAAAGAATCAGAGTTTTAAGTGTTTCTCTGTCTACATGATTATGTCTAACCATCTTTTATAGAAGATGGTCATGTAAAATTTAACCCAGACTTTTTCTTACAAATTCTGAACGAGCGAAAGCTTAAATCTTCCTGTAGAACACTGAATTCCATCCAAGTGCTGAACAAAACACAGCGTTAGACAAGGGTGTTCCATAGCTTTCCACACTGGCCTCCAAACATGTTCCTGTATTAACAATGGACATGTATCTTTCACTCTGTTGAGCCAGTCATTGAGGACTATTAGGAAAGCCTAACTCTTCTCACAAAATGTGGAACATCTAACACAAAGAAGAATCATGTCATTCCAACATTTTCCTTTTAAAGATTTGGAGGAAGGGGCACCTGGCTGGGTCAGTTGGAAGAGCATGTAACTCTTAACCTCAGGGTTGGGAGTTAGAGCCCCATGTTGGGTATACAGATTACATAAATGAAATCTTTTAAAAAAAATAATAAAGACTTCATGGAAGTATCAGATCTCCCTCTGTCTTTAAAACATATAGTTCTGTTTTTAGTTGTGGTTTTGTTTTGGGTTTGTCTTTGGTGGGAGATTGTAGAAGGCAAGCAGAAAGAAGACGGGAAGTAATAGTATCTCAGAAACCAGAAATGGCTAGATGGATTTTAATTTCACAGAAACCTATTTTAAAAAGGCATTTTATAACTGGACTTAAAACAAACTGAAGTGAAAATGTAATACTATGTACTACACTATCTCAAAATAAAAATAAATTAACAACAGTAAGAAAATTAAATCCTGACAAGAAATTATTCTACTGTATCTAAAGAGAATAGACATATTGCAAATAGTGGCCTAACATTCACTTGCATTATGGCTTTTCATACATTAAAACAACAGTTAAGGATGACAAATCTTTGAGGTTAGCTCCCCACTGTAATGCCCCAGAGACAAGACTTTGGGGGGATTCCACAAAGGTGCAAACTATTAGCTCCCTCTTCAAAGATCATCTACAGTGTTATCACAAAGCAGGACCAGCTCTCCAGAGATGGAGTCTTGTCTTATTAAATGCTCCCCAAACAGTCTCTGTGCCTAATTTCCCAATCAACAGTGATTAGGACTGTTTATCTCTAAATCTTTCATCAGGTTCTTCAACCACAAGTAGAATATGTAAAGTTTTTCCTTTAGAAAAGTTCTCTATTTTGAAAGCATGCTTCCCTCTACTCAGTAAGAGCAAATGACTCATGTAGGCTGAAGTGAATATTATAAGTAAAGGTAACTCAAGAAAAGTTTGTATGCGGACCTGAGAAAAGTCTAAGAAGGATCTATTAGATCCAAATATCAATTGTAACATTGTTTATGCTGAGGAAGTTTTTATTTTGAAAGACATTGCTGTTTTTCTGTTTTTTAATTTGGAAACCCAGCAATTATCTGGAATGAAGAAAGAACTAACACTCAGAACATGTGAATTCAAAAACATTTGGAATATAAAAGATATCTGGCATTTCAAAGCCAAATGCCCACAGCTCTGGGCTCCAAACAGTTTCCATAGAGGTTCAAGATAAAGGAGATTGTGAAGGGAGACAGGATTGCCCCAGGTGAATGAGGATGGGAATAAGTGAAGAAAGCCCATAGAAGTGATTGTGTGAATGTGGTCACATCACTCTTAAGTTAAAGCATCTCCCAGCTCTCCATTACCTACACTGTGCTTCTTACGTAGAGTCAAGTCCCCGGTATAGGAATGGCAGGTGATGTTCGGGGGAAGGGGAGAAGGGGGGCAGGGGGAGGGGAGAAGGGGGGCAGGGGGAGGGGGGATGCAAGCCCACAAGGGACACATCGGAGTGAAAGTTCCAGAAGGCCCCACTCCATAATATCACCTAGAAGTTTTCAATAAATACTTGTTGAATTGTGAGTTATCAACCTGACATAGTTTCTTGAGACATCAAATTTAAGTGAAGATTTAGAGAAAAAGTCCTTTTTCCATTAAAACAGATATATTAACAAACTGCAGGATTTGTAAAACTTTTTAAGATAACTTGTATATACCAAGATGTGTAGTTTCAAGATGTGTAGTTTCAAACAATAGAAACAAAGTCTAACTAATTTAAGCAAATAATAAATTTATTAGAAGGCTTACAGAGTAACGTAAAGGGAAAGACAACCAGACATGAGGCTCTGAGGCTAAACCAGTGCTCAGAACTGGTCTGACATGGACATTTATGCTACCACTGAGAAATCTGTATTTCTTTTTTTTTAATTAATTTTTTTAAGTGTTTATTTATTTTTGAGACAGTGCAAGAGACAGAGTGCAAGCAGCCAGAGGGGCAGACAGAGGGAGACACAGAATCTGAAGCGGGCTCCAGGCTCTGAGCTGTCAGCCCAGAGCCTGACGCGGAGCTTGAACTCACAAACCATGAGATCATGACCTGAGCCGAAGTCGGACGCTTAACTGACTGAGCCACTCAGGCGCCCCAGGAATCTGTATTTCTGATGTTGCTGACTCTAAGACCATTGGGTTATTATTTTATATTTTAAGGAAAAAAATAAATAATAATGCTTATCAAACTCACAATGGTGATTTTAAGGAGTGTCCTGATTTCAGCAATATTAAAATTTGGGTAATATGTGAATCATAGGATTGATTAAAAGTGGTCACTCCTACAGCATGCAATACTCACATCACTCACATCACATACTAGCGACAGGCTGTGACCATGACCACTGCACACAGCCCAGATCTCATCTTTTGCTGTGTGCACTCCCACCTCAGGTTCTGCCCATGTCCTAGCTGAAAAGGAGGCTAGAAAGGCAAGTACTGGCATTTCAGCTTGTAGAGTGGGGCAGGAGGGAACAGATCTTGCTTTTTTCCCTCCTATGGGAAAATTTTCAAGCACAAAAACAGAGTTCAGATGCTGGGCAGCCAAAAAAGAATGACAAATATCACCAATAGGGAGATTTCAAAGAAACTCCCTCTTATGGTAAAAGTTCAGTTTCCTCTGTGGTTAGAACTCAGAAGCCGAGAAAAATGTTTGAGAAGCACCAGAACAGGAAAACTCTTTTGGATGGGATCCGAGGCCTTTACAATCCAGCCTAGTTCTGTTCCAGTCTAGTATCCAGCACCCCACCCTACACCTACCCCGTGTCCAGGGATGACAGATTAGGAGGCAGCTCCACAACCATTGCCATTATTACTCAGGTCTCCACTCGTGGTGTGTTCCCTCAAATTAGAAAACCTCCCCCTTGCAATTTTTCTGGACTTGAATAACTCCCATTTCACACCCTGGACTCAAACTTAGCTCTTTCTGTGAGCTCTTTCAGACAGCCCCATCTTTGTTATCTCTTAGCATATTTTACATGTCTCCACTGTTAAAAGAAGAGGGCTCCACTCAACAAGTGAGCAAAAAACTGAATTTATTGCTTGCTAAAGCAAGGGAGAACTGCACGTCAGCATACAGGGCCCTTGAGCAAAGCAGAGAACGCTGATCTTCTACAAGGGTGGGAGATGCTTCCAGCTCAGGGGCTGGGAGACATCCAGGAGGTGGCATGTTTAGACAGCAGGGGACCTTCAGCTGCAGAAGCAGAGGTGGAGTGAGGATGTTGCTGACTGGCTGACCTGCAAAAGCACATCACTGGAGTTAAGCTGTTCGTGACTGTCTGGCTGTACTACTGTGTGTGTTGGTGGGTGTGGGGGCTGCTGTCACTGATGGGCGAGTTGACAGAAGCATGAAAGACTGCTGTCACAGCTATGAAACAGGTTCTGATATTTACTGGTAACCACAGAACAACCGGTCTCTCCCTAAAAGGATAAGAACTTCTTACTCTTACAACTGGGACAATACATTAGGACACTAATAGCTAGCATTTTAACATTTACTGAGCTCTTACTATAGACCAAGCATTCCAGTAAGTATTTTATAAGGATTATCTTATTTAATTATTGGAACCTGATAGGTGGGTGATATTATCCCTCATTTCACAGATGGGGAACCTTACGAGCCTCACTGGGATCCAGGTACAAAGAGGATGGCAGTCCAGGCTGTGCTCTTATCCAGCGCTCAGTAAGGACTCCGCTGACTGTTGCTGCTGTCACCCCAATGACAGTACACTCACCTCAAGAACAAGCACCAGCTCTCCCCTCCTTGTGCCCACAGCTACACTGACTGGTTCAGGGCCTTTCATACAGAGGCATCCTCAACATCTGTTGTCACAGAAAGAGAGAGAGGGTCCTGTATCATCTATTAATTCAAAATCTGATCTGAAGGTCAATAAGCTCTGTATCTTGCCATCTAGCCATGGCCAAAGTCAAGAACAAAACCATCACCCTGTACAAACTGTCAAAGACACTTGGCATCCATGATGGTAAGAAAGCAAGGCTTAAGAGAATACATTCCACCTGGTTTCTCCTACTTCGTAGACAATTCTCTATCCTTGATGCAACGGCTAAGTCTAAAAGTTGGTTATCAACTTGCCCAGCTCCCTCAGGTGACAACGTTCCAGAAGCCTAAACACCAGCTGCAGAAAACTAGCAGCTGATTATTTTGCCACTTGCTGCTCATGTGCAGGACTGCCCCAATCACCACTCCTAGGAACAGCGCTTCCATACCATCTGAAAAACATGAAGTCATATGAAACATACCAAACAACATCCAAACCACAGCACTCAGCTGACAAAAGCCCTGTCATTAATGACAAAGATATATTGTTAAAATATCTGTTTCCTTCCACCACTCCTCAACAAGTGCAGTAAGAAATCCCTCTGCAATTTATTCCTTTGTTTAAAATTATGTATTCTTCTTATGGTGCCTGGGTGTCTCAGCCAGTTAAGCATACTTCTCTTGATTTCCATTCAGGTCATGATCTCACAGTTTTGAGTTTAAGCCCTGTATCGGGCTCTGCACTGACAGTGTGGGGCCTGCTGGGGATTCTCTCTCTCTCTCTGTCTTTCTCTCCATCTTTCTCTGTCTCCCTCTCTCTGCCCCTCCTTTGCTCACGCTCTCTCTGTCTCTCTCAAAATAAGTAAATTAATTTAAAAAAAAACAAAAAATAAAAAAAATATGTATTTATCTTATCCTAACCAATGAGAAGAATGTTTGATCACTTTTTCTCCTGAGCCCAGTTAGATCTTATCCTCCAAGGCCCCAGACACATTCACAATCTGTGGTAACCTATTCAATGTGTGTTTTGAGGTACACACAAATGTTTAATCCATACCCAAATCAATAGAAAGCATAAATCAATTTTAATACAACTGTAAGAAGTTATACCTAGGAATATTGTTCAGTCATTCAATTTATGTGGCCTTGAGTAAGTTACTGAACTTCTCTGTGCCTCAGTTTCCTCATCTGTGTAAAAGAATAAGAGTACCAGAACCTCATAGGGTGGTAGTGACAATCAAATGAATTATTATACACAGCACTCAAGACAAGGCTTTGCACATGATGAATACTCTTAATATGGTGTTGTATACTTGGACGCTGCTGAGAGTAGATCGTATGCCTTCTCACCACACACACACACACACACACACACACAGAGTTAACTATGTGAGGTGCTGGATATGTTAATTATCTTGATCTTGGTAATCATTCTATACCATGTATGTATATCAAATCATCACATTGTACACTTTAAATTTATACAATTAATTTGCCTGTTATTCCTCACTAAAGTTAAAAAAAAAGGCAAAGCTATTTATGTGCATAGTCATTACTATAGAAGTAATCATTACAGCTCTCCAGGTGTGACTCAGAAGGTCTGAGCCAGGGCTACAGCAGTAATACTGACAAGGAGAGGACTCATGAGAAAGATATCCGGAGCTTGAGGATAAAGCCTTCAACGTCTAGCCTTCACTAGCCACATCCAAAAATACAAATAGGATTGGCATGGTGCCAACCAAGCACAGGACTAGAGAACATTTTAATGTATATCCAGAAACTTCCAATTATCCAACCATTTTGTGTAATGAACTGCTTGGCCCCCTGCCTTGCTCCACCTCTAGAAGAGTCTGTCTGATGCTTGGCCTGTGTTAAGCTTCAGGTCTCCCAGGGTCTGGGCTGGTTCTGTCCTCTGTCAAAGGAAAGGAAATGCAGCCCAGGTAACACAAAAACAGATGTTCTGATTTTATTATGTCTGCCTTATTCCTGTCCCCAACCCCTACTCTGTACCCCTCTGTAGTAATGGGATCTCAGTCACTCTGTATCCACATGGCTCTCTGACCTGCCAGTCTGCTTAGTGCCCCATGTTCTCCCAGACTCTCACTGGGACGCTTGGAGCATTGGGCAGTCAGCCAATACACAGTCTAACTATTGGAAGCCCCTTGTATTAGCTTCTAGAACTATTAAAACAAACTATTAGAACTATAATTTGGTGGCTGAAAACAAAAGAAACATATTATCTCATAGTTGTAGAGGCCAGAGGTTCAAAACCAAGGTGTAAGCAGGGCCACACTCTCTCTAAGGCTCTAGGGAGGAATCCTTCCTTGCCTTTTCCAGGTCCAAGTGGCTCCTGGCAGTCACTGGATTGTGGCAGCATGTCTCCAATCTATGCCTCCATCTCCACATTGCTTTCCTCCCTGTGTCCCTCTGTGTCCATTCTTTTTCTCATAAGGACACCAATCATTGGATTCACGGCCCACCCAAAATCCACAATGATCTCATCCAAATTTTTACCTCACTTACATCTGCAAAGACCATATTTCCAAATAAGGTCACTTTCTGAGGTTCCAAGTGAACGTGAATTTTGAGAAGACACTATTCAACATAGTACGCTCCTCAAATTAGCAAGAGGGGAAATACAGGCCCCCTTGGGGACACACAGTCCAGCAACACTGATGAGACACCACATGACTGAGCCTGGTTTGGCAAATCAAGCAAAATTGATGAATGGTTTTGCCTAGGAATGGATATTAGCAGTTTAGGAAGCAAATGAAAAGACCAGGTCAGTGTGCATAAGACAGGCCATCTCTGAAATAGAACATAGGTCTCCAAATCGCTAAAGCTGAAAAGTTGACATTCAAATCATCAATTTTGAAATAAGGAAGACAAAAGATAATTTGTATGTGTGTTAAAGACATACTCTTTGGTTTTATTTGCAATGGAAAAACCACCTTTAAAGAATACAACATTAAAAGGCTCTGAGATAAATCACATTTAGCAATTAGCTCACAAGTAAATAAGAGGAAGCCAAAACAAACAAACTTCAAAAGTACCCTAGTTAGCGCCAAAATGTGCTCAGAGTTACAGCACTGCAATCAGACTCTAACAAATTCTAGATGTGTCATTTTGGAAATTTTAACCAAATAATAAAACTTTCTCTGACAGGAAAATAAAATAATGCTCAAGTATGTTTGCATCTACTGCATTTTCTGACTTAAAAAATTCTTTAAAAATAGCATCTGCAAAAACTTTCATTATTTTATGAACTAGAGTTTTATCTTCTATGCTCAGAGATTAGATCCCTGTCTCTTTTCCAGCATGAGCTCCCTGCTGCCCCCTCATCTGATGCCTACCTCGAGCCTGCCCCAGTCTTTGCATAGAGTTGATTACTTGTGGGGGACTATATCTGGGCTTCTTACTTGTCTCTAATCCAGGAGACCCCAGGTTACATAGGCTACAACAGAGCTCACCAGATTCCTACCCTGTACATGGCCCAGGAGAGGCTTTAACGTTCAGATGCTGATTCCTCCTGACACTTCATCACATTAAGAACCAATCACTGAGCTCCCATCTTGCTGTTTAGCATGAGGTAGAAGTGGGATAGTTAGAGATTTAATAGGGTATCTTGTTTTCTTGTCCAGTTCCACCTTGACATTTCACATCAGGCAGAAAAAGTTCCAGCTGTCAAAGTCTTTATTATTAATCAGTAAAATAATAAACAAAATTTTTAAAGGAGCCCTAAATCATTAGTATATGCCTGTGTTTTATTTAGAGCTAAACTAACTCAGTCTTTTGTTCAGTGCTTTTGTCCCTCAGAGAGAGCAATATTCAGATCTTCAGGGGACCAGGCTGTCTGGTTCCTAATCAAGAGTCAGTTTCAGTCTGTGGCAATGCCCAGGGAGAAACAGACAGAGGCAAGAGGTTGACGGGAACCACATCCTTCTGTGGATCCACAAGCACAACATTTAATGATTTTCCCTGGTGTTTTTAAGTCTGGAAGTTTTTATACTTCCAGTATAGTTAGTGTTTTCTAGAGTAAAACACACTAAAGTACAACCACACCCCCACCACACTGAGGTACTGATTGAAAGAGCTTTAAAGTTTGACGGTATTCTTTTGGTTATTTAATTTTAGTTACAGCTGAAAAGCCTAAAAATATAACATTGGAATGGCGTTTCCTATTGGAAATTTCCCTGACGCATGCAACGTTACTAAGCCAAACAATCATAATATTATAGTTCGGGGTGTTAATGAACAAAAGAAGCAGAGCTGAGCATTTTTGTTCCTGCAAAAAATCCCCTAATTGTGGCTACAACTGATTAAGCAGTAAAAGTCACAGAGGGCTCAGTTATAAAAAAAAAAAACAAAAACAAAAACAAAAAAAAGATTCATAACAAAACCAAGCTGGGCGATGTTGGGTGGGAAAGCAAAGTTCCATCATGACTCAAAGACCACCAGTTACCTGTGTCTGGATGCAATCACATAATAAAATAATACTCAAAATAGTCAAGCCATCCTTGTGTGTGACACTAGCCTCAGTCTAGAGCAGCAGTTTCCAAGGCAGCAATCCCTTGTCAGGCCACTTATTTCCAGTAGAATTAATGCCCAAAATACGACACTACTGTTGTCTGTGTCTTCCATCAGTTACACTGTTTTTGATCATTTTAACACCAAAACTGGCTAATCAATGTCAGGCTTTCTGTGGACTTAATAACAGCAACTGTTCATGGCAAATAGGGGTCAGTGGGATAAATTGTCTGCAGACTTCAAAGGGCAGATTTTCAAACATTTTTGCCATTGTATCCAATTTTTAAGGCTTTAAGGCTTTAAGCCTAAAGAGTAGGCTGCTTTTTCCAGGGTCTTTCATGCTGTTCAGATGCTAAAAAGATATAAAATAATTACTACAATTTGTCACCTACACTGACTTCCTATTCCTTCTTTTACTACTCTAGAAGGACTGAAGTAAAAGAAAGATCCTAATGCATCAGGCTACATAGGCACAACTGGTTACTTCTACCAAGTTGAAGGTAAGCGAGGTCAGATATTCTACCAGGTGAAGGTAAATGAGGTCAGATGTGCATGTAATTCATTCTTGATACAGTCGCCAAATTTAGTAAATAAAAACACAGCATGTCCAGTGAAATTTGAATGTCATACAAACAATAAATAATTTTGCAGCATAAGTATGTCCCATGTAGATATTTGTTTACACAAAACTCCCATTCCTATTCCAAACAATATCTACATGGGACATACTTAAACTACAAAATTATTCCTTGTTTATCTGAAATTCAAATTTAGCTGGGCATCCAATATTTTTTCTGGCAGCTACATGTCTTACAAAATATGGAGCCTAAAATTGTAGGCTTGAGGTTGATATGTTATGTCTCAGTCCCAAAGTGATATTTAACCATGTTTGATAAAGTTTGGATTGGCAATTCTTAGTTACCCGAAATGTCACTTCATTATGTTTCTGCTATCCAGACTTCCCAGCTTTGCTTCCAAGCTCCAAAACAGGCTGTCGAAGTCCCTGCTAAGCTGTGTTCTTTGCCTAAAGAACACTCTGCTCTTGGATAAATATCACCAAGTACATAAGGATGTGAATTTGCATATCTGTGTGTATGCAGAAACTCAGCTTCCACATCTGACAATATCCAAATCGTCAAATCTACTTTCTATAGGAAGTATTATTTTTGGATGAGATTTTAAAATGCCTCTTAATCACAGAACCACAAGTTTAGCTGGCATAAGCCAAAGTCACTACGTTCTTATGGCAAGAGTAAAACCATAATTATTCCTAAATAAAATAATAAAATTGTAAACTCTGAAGTTTCATTTGGCTATACAGAAAAAAAATCAATTACTAAACCTATCTTTTTCCTGATAATAATGAAGCAGGTGCTTAATTGAAGGGGTGCTTGTCTAAAATTCCAATTTCTGCTCAAAGCAATAACAGTATGTAAGTCCTTTGGTGATACTTCATTAACCTAATTAATGTTCTTCTTCTTCTTCTAGTACTTGACATTAATAACAATACCTCAGTACTGT
Source organism: Panthera pardus (assembly GCF_024362965.1). Classification (NCBI taxonomy): domain Eukaryota; kingdom Metazoa; phylum Chordata; class Mammalia; order Carnivora; family Felidae; genus Panthera; species Panthera pardus. The sequence goes on from NW_026526788.1 coordinate 20,722,780, forward strand.
GAAGGACTAGAAGAGAAAAAGACCAATTAACTTCTTGCTTGAGGTTATATGCTAGTTTGAGTAGAAGATGTGGAAGTCATTAGTGCTGCTGGCCAATAATTCATTCCTCACCCCCCATTAGAACACATTATAGGATTGTACTTCCTAATCCTTTCTCTCATACGTTTGTAGTTATGGGAGAAGCACATGACCAGCTCTGGCCAATTAGTAAAGAATGTAAATACTATATGCAGACTTAGGCCTGAAGCTTCTAATTATTGGTGCAGAACCCTCCAGGACTCTCTTTTCTCTCTGACTTTGAAACCAGCAATGGTCAAGACTGTGATTGCTCCATTAGTCTGGGTCTTTAATTGACTGCCATGATCAGACACTTCCTGGTGACCAATGAGGATATGTAATGTGCAAAAAATGTTTTTTTTTTAACTACTACCTAGTTTTGCTTAAACTGCTAAGGTTTTGAGCTGATATTGCAGCATAGCACAGGCTGGTCTAACTCAGGGGAAATGCAATTTTTGAGGCTTTAGTGCATATAAAACATTTTATAAACAATTTTTTATCCCCCTAAAACTTGTTGAGTGTTTAAGTTTAAATCATTATCACTCTTTATACTCAAACTCTTAAGGTAGGTTCAAAATATCATCTCTTCTTTACAGATGGAAAACAGACACTTAAAGAGCTGATCAGTAAACGCTTAAAGTCGTAGAGAAAGTAAGTGGCTGAGAAAGAATTTGAACCCATATCCATCTGGACCTATAGACCATACTTTTCACTACCTCCCTATACCACCACTCAACTCTTTTGCTCTGGGATTTATTAAAGAAAATTTCTACATAGTAGAGGGAGCAAGACTTGGAACTCCACAGAGGGCCAGCAGATGCCAATAAAGACAAAGATGTCCTATGGATGTTACTCTTCTTTCCATGCATTGGTAGGTCTTGACTATGGGCTGAATTTATAAGGCTATATAATGCTAAAAGCCATCTTGGGAACAATGTCATGAAAATTGGAAGTTCTTTAATTCAGAATTTATTTATCTATGCAAAAGATACAGAGGAAGAGGCATAATGAGACAATTTTAAGAGCCATTCTATGTGGGAGCCATCTGCATACCCATAAATATTCCAGGCAGCATATAAGTAGAGATCAGTTCTTGCCATTCTCTGCTGCTACACTCAAAAGAACCAATATCACCAATACCTTCTTCATTTTTTAAGGAGAATTTTGTAACGTCCATTATAGGTGAAATATCATTTAGCTAAAGGAGACCTGAGTTCTACAATGTCAAAGTTTCAAATTTTCCATTGCTTGTAAACTTGTCTCAAACCAGTTAGTTACATTGTTTGGAACACAAACTCTACCTGAGTGACATTTTTTTTTTTTAAACTTTTGAGATTTAATGCCCAGGCAAACAAGTCATATCACTTAGTTCTAAGATTCCTTCATGTCAGTATTTAAGCAGCATATTTGTATATTTAAAAAAAAAAAGTAAAAGTTATTTTACAGACATTCCAGGTTCCTTCCTAAAAATATCTTTCTTCATCAACTCAATCATTTAACAACAGATCTGTTGTTAATTCAAAGAGGAGTATCAGACTCTAATACACTACGAGAAACCAAAAATCCAAGCATCAGCTCAGATGGTCTCACTTTGAAGGACTGAATTTCTCAGATTTCTGTTCCCCTGAATCTCAGCAATTTTACTTAGAGGAGTAAAGGAGAACTTGGAAAACAAACCCAGAGGACTATCTTTCTTTATGACCAGTAAAGGACATTCCAAAAAATCCATAACAGGAATTGAAGTAAAACCTCCATGCTGCAGCTGCAATACCATGCAAGAAAGATAATGCAACACAAACTCATGAGTCAAAACAGCTATCTGAGGCCCATTGTTAGGATCACAATGAATTTATCCTTTTGACACACTCTAAAAAGTAAGCCTTCAGAGGCATATTCAGAACTTAAGTCTTCCTTTCACTAAAAAGCAAGTGAAATTCTAGTTGAAGTTCATTTTAGCTTTCTGGTGCTCTCAATTTCAAAGTCAATCAGCTGTACTGGTTTTCTTGCTTTACAGTTTGCACTTACTTAGTGTTTCAGTAATATATTAAGAAAAATGTACATAAAGGAGAGCTATAATTTGAACAGAATCTTAGTTCCTTTGGGGGAAAATGACTCAGAATTAACTATTGTCTCTTAATTTAGAGTCTAACACAGAAAGAATTAGAACTATACTCTCCAAAAGCAGAAATATAGTAAATACTTCGTAGTTAAGTTATTTTGCCTGAAAAGTGTTTAGGGGTTTTTCATTTCTGCAGAAACATTAAAATGCAAATTTCACAATCAGACCTGGATCCCTTTCCAGCCTCTTAACACATCTACTGGAGCCAAGTGGAGGAAACCTAATGCTGATGTACACCAGACGGAACAGCTGGTCTCCCCAGGAAGTGGATTAGCAGTATGATTGCAGTACACAGCTCACTGCAGAAAAGCTTGCTGTATAGCCTGCTAGTTTTTGTCTTCTGCTAAAATAGCCACCAGCGGGGAGGGCAGAAAGTTGGTGCATCGCCTGATGCCAGCTGGTAGGGAGTGAAGATGATAAGACTTATTCTACCAATGCTAAATCTACATGCCCTCTGGACAGTTATGAGGTCCAATACAGGAAGTTGGTTCTGTTAGTCAAGTCCAATCATCCCCAAATCAGGTTGTTAGGGATTAATATTATAGTAATATGGAATTCTTTTTAATTTTTCACAAAATATTATAATAATCTATTACTATGTTTATTTTAATCAGTAGGAGAATGTCAATAAATATGGATTTTTATTAAATAGTGGGTTTACACATTTTTATTGAATAATAAGGGAAATGTGAATACTAGGAATTAATGTAAGACAAACAGTTCCAGAAAAAGGTAGAGATTATATCAAGAACAGGAAAGACTGATCAAGACTGGTGGTCACACACAATAAACAGAAAGTATGTGTGGAGGGAGCCTGATAATAAATCAACCCCAAAGTTTTCCAAGATGATGAATTACCCAGATATACTAAAAGGGAGAGATGAAACCTTCAGAGATCACTGTTATTCATAATGAGATATAAGGAACAACTACATTTTTTATTGAGATAAAAATGACCTATAACATTATATTAGCTTTAAGTGTACAACATAATAATTCAATATATGTATATATTGTGAAATGATCACCACAATGTCATGTTAACATCCATCAACACACATGGTGACCAATTTTTTTTCTTGTGATGAAAACTTTTGAGATCTACTCTCTTCACAACTTTCATAGTCACCATGCTATACACTATACCCCTAGGACTTATGTATTTTCTATCTGTAAATCTATACTTTTTGATCACCTTCACCCATTTCATCTACCCCCCTCCTCATATTTTATGTAATATATCACAAAATATTACAGTATATGTAATCTATTGCCTTCAATCAGTTCTCCTCCCTAGAAAGAGTAATAAAGTACTTTGATAAGGAGTTTCTGCTTTAACACAAACTCACAAGTCCTATTTTAGCCTCAAGTGAATCATATCAATGAACTCTGGTATTAGCATCAATAAAAGTTGACCTTCCAGGAGACAAGTCATTAAATGGTTCCTTTCCAACCTATTCTTTTTCACAGCTCCCTGTTTAATGAAGACAGGGGTAAACAAGCAGGAAGGAAAATTGCAATTGATCCTGGTTCAAATAAATAGTCTCCTTATTTCAAATATCTTAACTTCTTTGAGGACATTCTTGCATTGTCTTCCTGATTCCTGGACTTTTATTGGACTAGCAAATATACTTAAAGCATTCTTCTTTTAAATCATTCATATATAGTGGGTGTAAAACTATAATCAATCATTCATACCTGCACAAAAAACCTCAGATTCTGTTATTTTACCCAGGGTTCCTCAGAGAAATGGCAAGGCCAGGATTAAAGAAAGGTTGCTCATAGTGAGATTTGAATCTAATCCTCCAGAAGTAAAATTTCTGAATCTGACTTTGGGATTGATAAGAAAGGTACAAAAGATTAAAATTTCCAATGGCAACCCTCTGGCCCCTTCTCCCTTCCACATACCCCCATTCCCAACCTGGTTAGGATTAGATTGAAGATCCACTCTGGGGTGCTGAATACAAACTTTGTGACAAGAGAGCCCAAAATGGCAATAGGTAAACTCTTAAAATGGTGCCCTTCAGCTTCAAAGAGCATTGTTTTTAAGTTCAAGAAGGGTGAGCTCACAGAATCTACACAGGTGTTTTTGGGAAATGGTGATCATAACAAACCAGTTAGAACTGTGTATTGATGGTGGCAACAAGCATTGGGCAGAATTTGAAGCATAAGCTTCAGTTCCCCCCAAACAAGTCCAGCTTTACAAACAGAACAGCTGTCTTTACCTCAGTGCATGGTAAATCTGCTTAATGTTACATTTATCCTGTGATTGAAACTCTTATGAAATAGTTCTATCAACTTCTTATATCTTTGTTCAAGTCTGCATGGCATTTTGCCTGATGATATTAGCCAAGAACACTATAGTATTCTCAGGGATAACTGTAGTTATTATTTAAAATGCTGACTTGTTCACAGCTTTACTTCTTTCATTTGAATCTAGCATCATCCAGGTTAGTGGTTTTTGTTTTGTTTTATTGTAGAGGGAGGGAGAGAGAGAGAGAATCAGAGAGAGACAGAGAGAGACAGAGAGAGAAAACAAGTGAGGGAGGAGCCAAGGGGAAGAGAGAATGAGAATCTTAAGCAGGCTCCACGCTTAGCATGGAGCCCAACGTGGGGCTCAATCCCACGACTCTGAGATCATGACCTGAGCCAAAATCAAGAGTCAGAAGCTCAACCAACTGAACTACCCAGGTGCCCCCAGGCTAGTGGTTTTCAGAGGTGCACATTAGACTCTCCTATAGAGTTTAATAAAAGTGCAGATATCCACAATTTACACCAGATTAATGAATATTTTACTTCACATTCTTGGCATGTTCATTCAGGATTATTATATCTCCAGGTTTTTCCCTCTGTAAAAATTATGTTCATCTATTCTGTAAAATCATAAGTAAACACTCCCTGACTTCTTTAAAAATAGACTTACTCATTATCCTTTGAAACATCCTAATTTGGGGGCAATGATTTTATTATCTTGTTTTGCATGTCACATCTATTCATTATTCTTATTATGAGCTCTCATCAGACTTTTCACATTTGAAAATGATTCAGAGAAAAATAATCACAACTATTTTCAGTTTCTGTCATCCATACATGCTTGTTTTGTTCAGATGCTTGCCTATAGCTTCTACTATCAGCACCAAGCCACAGTTTGTGTCTTCAACAAAGAATACTCAATACTACCATGGTAAAGGACCAGACGCTTCAAACAGCTGACATTTTCAAGAACAGGGTCTTGGGTACAGGAATCCGATGACACCAATGGGCTGAGTCAAGATATACAGAACTTGTCAAGAAGCTGACAGCTTTATGCTACTGCTAACGCAAGATCAATAGGAACAAAAATTAATTACATAAAACTGAATGGATTGAAAAGGTAAATTTTATTGTAGTTATTTTTGGAATATTGTTATCTTTTTTAATGTTTATTCATTTTTGAGAGAGAGCATGAGCAGGAGGAGGGACAGAGAGAGAGGGCAACAGAGCATGTGAAGCCCAGCAGGCTCTGGGCTGACAGCAGTGAGACAGATGGGGGTCATGAACCATGAGATCATAACCTGACCTAAAGTCAGACACTCAACTGACTGAGCTACCCAGGGGTCCCACAATATTTTTATCTTAATGTTCTATTTACTGGATCTAAAAAAAAGTCCTTTCTCTACTTCACCTTACAATTTAGTAGATTGTTTTATTAACCATATTTTATTATTTTCTGTATTTTTGATGTACTGGCATCTAGACCCTCACTCATGGGAAGTAAATGCCTCTTCTAGGGCTAGCCATTTCTTAGAACGTATGAAATGACTTGCCCAGGAACAAGCCTTTCACATGCAAACTAGCCAATCCTGAGTCCATACTTGGAAACAACTCTTCTATCTGGCTCGCACACTCCAGAAGGCAATATTCCTCTGCCCTAATCATATGAACCAGGTACTAGAGAGCCCCTATACCTCACACTCTACTGAAATGATTCAAACTAGTCAATTCTAAGACTGCTTTTCCCTACCTCGCCTTGTTTTTCCCATGGAAACCACATAAAGGCCTCTGCCGTGCTTTCCACCTGCCCCTTCTACTTCCCAACTAACACTGGTGCCTTCCCTCTGTGGCCCTGCACAGCATAGCATGCCCCCTCTCTTCTTAAGAACTAGGAGTAGGAACCTTTTCAAATGGCAGTCATCTCCTCATCTATTGGCCTCACCATACCTGAATAATAATAAATACAAACTATGTTTTAAAATCATTCTATTATGTAAACCAGAATAAAATATTTTAAAATGGTATCTGAGCTTCACTGAACCTGAGAGTTCAGAAACTCACTCTGTATCCTCACTTTCAATTGCAATAGGGTTATTTCATATATTCAGTAGTAATCTGTCTTCCTTTTTACCTGAATATAATTGAAAAAAATCTGTTATTCAACTAACATCTTGCCTGGAATGCTGTCTTGAGAATAATTTTCATTGAATCAGGAAAAAAAAAAAGGCCACTTTAAGGAACAAATGTGATTTTACTTATGAAGCCTGTGCCTACAGAGTCTTCCTTGGATAACTGGCCTGTTATCTGGCTTACAGGGTCCAATCTTACATGTGGTAATGATGGTCACTTCCTGGAAAGCTAGGAACCTAATGTTATTTTGGGGAAGTCAAGAAGAGAGAAATTTATCCAAGTGCATAGGTATTGCGGTTGAAATATAATGGATGGAGTTTCTTGAACTTGTCTTCCTTGCCTTGGGATTGCAAATAATAGAGGCATTAATTAAATTCCCAGAGAAAAGTTAATTTTGTAGTTATTCAATAGTGAATGGCTTTAGATTTTGCAAAGCATACTTAAGAAGACCTGTATGGTAAATTAACACTCTTGCTATGCCTATGTAATTACTCAGGCCAAACCTAATGAGACTAGCCTTATTTTGTGATTAAGAATAATCTTTCTTTGAGATTATAAAAATTATAAATGACTTTGAAATTTAGTAGATACCCTGGCTAGCTCATCCATCTGGATAATTTTTGCTTTTGTCTATGAATAGGGTATTTTACAAGGCTATAGCCACAGAAGTGAACTTATAGATATTGACCATAATGCAAATAATTTCTCATGTCCAAGAGAAAGTAATTGATTACTACCCAATGGATATTATAAGTTTTGCTAATTTTGTGTCCATTTGTAAATTTATTTCTGTAATTCTTGTCAGACTACAAATGTGTGATACTTTGCATTCTCTTTTGAACTGGTTGTAATATCTTACTGATTCCCTTATTAATTAATAATTTAAATAAAATCTTTGATAATCTTTATTTTATAGTTGTAAGAGAGTCATGATTATATTCTTTTAAAATGTAACTTTCACAACTGATTGAGAACACACATTTCACAAAAAAAAAGATGATACAATCATGTATACACCTCTCTTACCAGTTTTGAATCATTCAACAAATAATACTGAGTGACTACTGAATGCTATAGATCCAAAGATAGACAAGGACTGAATCACTGACCTTAAGAAACTTGCATCCTACAAGCTAACATTCACTCAACATTTATCTAGCTTCAGTGACCAATATTACAAAGCTTTAAGGCAGAAAAGAAAAATTACATTTATAAAATTCTCCCCAAAGTAGTCTTTTCTAAGTAAGTAATTACTGATTCGCAGCACAACATATCAGCATAGGAAAAAAATTCCAGAGTGAAATCGCAGGTTTTATATAAAAATTAAGGTGTGAGTAGGATAAGGGATTAGGTAAATCACTAGATCTGGGAATATCTGTGTACTGCTTGTTAGCAACACTGTGCTTTTATGGAAAAGACCTTCCACCCGAGTTCTTCCAATTCTGTTTAGAGACATTATGTAATCCCTCTACTCCTTACTTTTTCCTTTACAGAAAAAGATAATAATACCCATTCCGTGGGATTGTGGTAAAACATGGTACATGCCCGGAACACAGTAAATACTGAAATACATGTTAGCTGATTTTATTAATAGTATTACTTATAGATTCAGTTTTTGCTCAATACTCAACCAGTGTAAATTCTCTGTACCCAAAGAAAATAGGAAGAATGAAATGTGTTTCAAATTTCTCCCAAAGATGAATAATCTAATATTATAAAAGTTCTCTTAGTCACTGGAGGGGGGAATCTCCTTGTGTGGGTAGAGATGTTAGGAATGAACTGGAAATTCTACCTGCACTCCAGGATTCCACTGCTGTACTAGCAGCAAAGACAATACAAGTATATCTCCAGATATCTTCCTGTGTATGAGCAATGGATTGGAATTGCATGCTCCATTAGCACCTTATTACAAGTGACAGCTATGTAATTTCTGCGAGCCAGATTATAGGATGACAAGAAAGAGAGCACTCTAGCAGAAATGGCTGGTCACCCAAAGCCCAAAGTGTCACAAGTGACCCTTGGTAGGAGATTCAAGATCAGAGCCTCCCTGAAACCCATCAGACTCTGCAGGCAGCCCTTTGGGTACCTGTATCCTCCCCAACACCACACTTCTAATAAGATTAGGTGTATTCAGTAATAGGGTCTCAAGTTTATGATAACTCAAATAGTATTTCACACTCACTTCTCTCTGAAAGTCAACTCAGTTTAAAATAATTACAACACAGCTTTATGAATGCAGAGGGTGTTTTCATTTTATTGCAAACTTAACTGACGCATTAATAGGTCTTAATGCTAAGGAACAAATTAGATAAAAATCACAAGACAAATAAGAAAATAACAAGGTCAAATAAAGTGTTCAGCTAAAGTTGTTCTAATAGGAAGATCACCTAGTGCCCATTTGCTATATAGGACTGGACTTAAAATTATTATATAATTAATCTATTATGCATAGAACCTCCCACATTATCTTTAAGACTTAAATGTTAACAAAAAAGCAAAGTTAATATTAATGAAGCACCTGTGTCCCCAAAACTACATTAAGTGCATTACAAGTATAATTTCATTAATTTCCTAGTAAGATTAAAGTAGATTATATTCATTTCATCTTTTTTTAAAAGCATCACAAATTATTTGTGGAGTTTTTAAGATTTAAAAACATCACATTCTTTGCTACATACCTCTACACTTAGAGAAAGTTTGAAAAAAAATAGAAACTGTAAATTTATTACCCAAATCAAGTGAAAAAAATGCTTCGTTCATTCATTTAAACACATTGACCTCAAAGAACCAGATGCTATACACACATACAAACTGGCACATGCATGCACACTTGAATATTTATCCAAGGCTACTAAATTGCAGCCTAAAGTGAATGGCTCAGAGTAAACTTGGGACTTTTGCTAAGAAGAATCTCCAAATGCGGGGCAAGAGCTACATGACCTGGATAAGTGAAGATGGTAGGAGATCCTCCTCTACTCTCCCCTGCAAAGATTGCAGCATCTCCTTTGAACCTATGTCAAAGCCCAGTATTCAAGAGTATCAGTTTGAAAGGGCGCTAAATTATCAGCCTGCTCAGAGAACTGTGCTGGGTGGTTTGCGCACTGACACCTCAAGATGCCTCATCACCTCCTGAAAAATAAGGTGCTCACACAGCCTGCCAGAGTGTGGAAAAGGCCTGGAGGTACAACCCACTACCTGACTTTCTCCGTGGCTCCTCCCGCTCTCTGCCTTGAGCAGGATCTTGGGCTTCCGGGACTTGAAGTTGCCCATGTTGGGTCGCAGCACGCCGTCCACCAGCAAGGTCTGCTCTACATGCTGCTGTGGCTCCCGAGAGGGTGGTGCGGGCTCCTCTAGGAGAGCCCCGGCTTCGGGGTAATTTTCTTTATTGTCTTCATCTCTAAAACAGGAAAGGCCCAATTTAGAAAGCACCCAAAAAAGTATTAAACTGCTTCGGGAAAGCGAGGCTGGCATACTCATAGCTGCTCTATTTATATGGTATCTAGCAAAATGTTTAGAGTAGACTTAGTTTCACAGGAACAAGAACCGAAGAAATGTGAATTTCACTCTTTAGATCACTCCATAGTCCCTTCTAATCTTTGCTGGTGAATACATACTTTTTTTTTTTTGTAGTTGTGACTTTGTGCATACGATCACATCTGTTTTTAATTTTTCACTTCAAGATGCTTTCATGTATATATTTTTTTCTCTCACAATAATAATGTGAGATTCAGGTTAGAGATCATCATCCCAGTTTTATAGAGTAAGACTGTAAACCTCAGAGATTAAATGAAGTGCTTAACAGAAGGGCTAATTCACCCAGACCCAGAGTGGTAGCTAGGTCTTCAGACTCTCCTGCATATATGTCTTTGATTTAAGGCATGCTATTTCCTCTTCCCTGGCATGTTTGTAATCATCTCCCTACAGTTTTCAAAGGCCTCTAGAAGTTTAACAGGGTCTACTTTGATAAGAAACATGCTACTTGAAAAAAATATAAAACAAGGGCCAAATTTTACCCAAGCAAACCATCTGACAACACCCTCAGTGCACACTCGAAGATCCTGTTGTCAGGCTTTCATCAGTGAGGAATTGCTGGAGGTGACTGAATGGGCTGGCGTTACCTCCATACATTTAGTGCCGGGGTGGCATTTTAATTTTCACTAAGCAAGCAAATTCATACAGTATCACCCCACTGTTTCAATTTCCTCCAAAGGAGTGACATAACACTTTTATTTGAAGTCATTAATCCTTCTTAAATCTAGGTGCATTTTATATTCTTATTTTGCTAATAATCCAGGGATATAACCAAATGGGGCATTCACTTTATACAATCAATATCCTCAACCTCAATCCACTGGCAATCATTTGGTACTAGATCATGCAATTCTCTAGGAGTGACCACTTCCCGCAGGTGCTGTTTTTCTCTCCTGCTCCCTGATTGGAGAACCCATAAAAGAGATTTTGACAAGGTCAGTTAGGAAGCAATTCCTCATGGTTCAAGGATACCTAAAGCCAAAAAACAAGACCAGCAAACAAAGGATTTCTGTGCCCCTGTTCAAGATGCCTTTTCACAAGTAAAAGAGAGATTAAATTCACAGAACTGATATTGAAAGGATGAACTCCAGTTAGCCTCTGGGAAAAGATCAAAGCAAACATCAGGATAGGAAGTCTGGCGCATGATCAGGGTGTAGTCAGGCAAGGCGTGGAAATAAAACTATGTCAAACAGTTCATCTTAAGCCTCAGAACAAACTTCATAATGCCTGATAAAGGAGAACCCAACAAGTGAAACAATTCTTCAGTATTAGTAACTGAAAAAAAAAATCACAAGTCAGTGCCAGTGACACTGGTTAATATTTTCCCTTAAGATCAGCTACAATTTAAAAAATTCTAACTCACTAATGGATTTGGAAAGTGATGTGAAACCATGAGTTGGAATTGTACTGGTTCATTTGAAATTTCTATCACTGGAAACAAAGAATGTTCATTCATGCACTCTGTGTTCCCCGGTGAGAAACAAAAGGAATGGCTGTCTTTACAGTAAACCTAAATGGGTCCTCATTCAAAGAAAATTCTAGAATATTCAAGAATAAGTGGGAAAATGTCAGTTTTCAAATCTAAAATTACTCTTTTGATACACTTATTCCTAAAATAATACCTGGACTTCATTTTTACATATTTTCAAGGTGCCCCCAATTTATAAAATCATCTTGTTCACCTCCTTGACTTGAAAAACAAGGAACATGATCAGGGGGAGCTAAAAGTATCTTTCTCTCATTACACAAACTTAGAACCTAAATACAAAAGTCATCTTTAGAAATGTCTTTCTAACCTGTTAATGGTTCCTCAGAATCTCCAAAACAGGAAAGTACAAGTTATGTAATTTATGCCACTACTTATTGGAATCATTTATAACTGAGAATGAACAACTAAGTGGTGTTCTGAAAAGAATAAGAGTCTGAAAGATCCTCCCACATATTAGTTGTGTCACCTGGTCCACAGCATGTCACCTCTCTGGTCCTCATCCTAAGATGGATGTCTCTCCACCTTGCAAAGACAAGACAGTCCCTATGAAATACCTGCCATAGGAAGCTGGCTCAAGGCCACAACCCAATAAATGGGAGCTATTGTTATGCTCACAGGGCTTTAGCCAAATGGTTTTTTGTAAAGAAAAAACTGAGTGCCCTTTTTAGTCTCTCCAATACCTCCAGGATAAATTCCAAACTCCTTAGCAAGGTACATAAACCCTTTGAAATCCATGTTTGTTTATCTCTGGAGCTTCAGTTCTTACCACTCCTGGCCTCCTCACTCCCACAGGCTCTCAAGACTCCTGCCATCCTGAACTGCCTGCTATTCCTACGACCCTCTGTTGGTTTTCCAGTAAGTTGCTCCCTCTGCTTGGTGGCATCCTCTTTTTCTTGGCCTTATATCACACACACATACACACACACACACACACACACACACACACACACGTCATGTGCTATTGTAATTTTCTTTAAGAATCCATCCCAGAAACCTCTCTGGGCTATTTGGTCCTTCTAAATGAATCCTCTGTCCACGCTAGTAAAATGTACTTAATGCACTGTAGCATCATCATCTATATTGACTGGTTTCTGGCACAAAAAAATAGGCCTTCAACAATTGTTTGTTATCTAACAAACGGACTTGAGAGTCAGAGAGACCTGAGTCCAAATTCTGCTTCATGGTAGCTATGTTAGCTTGGATGAGCTATAATCCCTCTGAGCCTCAGTTTCCCTACTACCAGATAAAGAGAGAAACATCAGCCTCCTTTCAGTTGTTTGGATTAAATAATAAAATGTACATGAAAGTGCTCTGAACAAGCAAATATGGAAGAAAGTTAACTGTGAAGGTTTTGCCATACCATGAACCCCTCGATGACCAGGACCATACTCCAAACATTTGATGACATGTTTGGTGAATAAATCTATAATCTCTTCCACAAGCTCTATGATGGGAACATTGAGATGGTATAATCAATATTTAATTCAGTAAACACTTAATTAGCATTCCCCATATGAAGGCACTTCCTGGGTACTAAGGGGAGCATCCCAAAACTGGACAAGACAAAACTTCCTTTAAGAACTGATAGTTTATTAGAAGAACTTACACACAAGAACAAGTGACTGTAATTCAAAGAGGAAACAAAGGAGCCTAGACCCAAATGATTTCTGTCCTTCATAATTAAGAACCAGGCTATTGTGGGTCATACCTGAGACTGGAGCAATCAGTCTGATCTTCATGTAGGGAGACTGTGTCTTCGTCACACCTGGAGAGAAGGAACAAAACCACATCAGATCCAACAGTCTGTAGCAGCAGAAGCAGCAAGAGTCTGAATTATCTTCGATTAGTTCAGTAAACTAAAAAATAGAACAACCCTGACCACTCTCTCTCTCTCAAACTAGCTCCAATTCCCAACATGTGTACCAGGTAATGACACCAATGTTGTCATATGTGATCATACCTCAGAACTAGAGGTAACACTCCTTTATGATCCACTGCTCTGAATCACCTAAACTAACAAGATTTTGGCAAGGACTGAAGTGTTCAAAGCACTTGAGGGACATCTAACACCAAGATTGGTGGATTATTCTTGGCTCGAATGCACTGTCTGCCTCTTGAAATTTCCTCTGCCTCAGGCAATCATAAACCACATCAGCTTCCATTTGGCTTCCTTCATTGGCCTCCAGACTTTCTCAGTCCCCTTCCTTATCACAAAACTTCTGGAATAACCTGGTGAAAAATTCGTGGCTCCTCTAAATGAAAAGTCTTCTGTGTTCAACACTGCCTGAGGGAATCTAGAGCAAGACCACTCTCTCACTCTAGTGTAGGAGGGAGCCTTTGTTCCTGTTCTCAGCCCTTCCTATCCTGCTCCAGCCTGGAATGCTTTTCCATCTCCAACTCCTACTTATCCTTCACTTGCCCAAATGAAGTCTTATGAGCTCCATGAACCAAGTTCACCCACAGGCCACATTCCTACTTTAACCTTGATACATAAATGTTTACTCTTCATTCTAAGGTTTGGGTAACCAACTGTATCTTGCCTCACACTGCTCTGTAATTCCTTCATACCTCTGAGCTCTTTTAATTAGTTATTAATTCCTTGAGAAGAAATGATATTTTTTTCTAGATAAACCGCCACAGTGCCCACAGTGGTACCCCAAAGTAGGCATCCAATAAATGTTTGAATACAATCATTAGCTCTGGCTCCTCAGCAAGACTGGAAATAATTTAACAAGCATTTATGGAACATTTGCTATCTTTCAGGTACTTATTAGGCATTGGAGGTGTGCTTCTCAAACTCTTTGGGATTTAGGACTGACCAGTTTGTTTTCTATTTCCAATCCACTATGGTAGTTTGGTAAAAATGCCACAGGGATGCCAAATTCCCATAAAATTTATTAAATTCTTACTCCCTATTTCTGTACTTTCCTTGTCTCAGGCAAGTTACAAACAATTTTGGGGCCCATACTTTTAGTAGCACTACTTCTAAAGGACACAAAGTTGAAAAAGTCCTCCACCCTGCCCTGAGAGATTCACAATGTAATGAGTAGACAAAAATAAATACATACATATGTAATATCACCATAATATAATAATAATATTCATACTTTATGAAATCATTTATAATTTTTAAATATTCCTTGCTTGCAATGGTATATAACTTGTCCACAGAACAAATTGATGAAAGCTCCAGTCCTCTTCCCTCACAATCCCTTTTAAATTATGGGGTTTTTTTTAAATGAATTAAAACAAAGGCTACATAGATTCTAACTCTCTCTGCCTGTTGAAATATTTTATTCCTATTGGCAGTTAAAAAGAAAAATCGGTCGACTTAATACAGTGCTCTTCTTAACAAAATAATTAAATTTTCTTGCTTTCTCATGTTTTTGACTGTCAGTAAGCCACTCTATCCATCTCATGTAAACAACAATTGAATTCATAAGTATTGCCTTATTCTCCTCCATCAGAGACATTCACTTTAATAGATCATCTAAGCTTTGTAATTTGAATGAAAAATGTTTCCCAATGAAAGTAATATTGCAAAGTAGAAAAACCAGTGACAAACAGAAACCTAGAATTTTTGCTTCCAAAGAACTAAGGTTCAATCGGAGTTTCAACCCTAGAGCTCAACAATACCTATTGTTTGGGAATTTGGCAAGAACATATTTTTCTCCCCCTCACTTGATTTATTAACTTTTCAAAGTACAATTAGGTAAAAATGGAAACTCAGCACCAGAACATACAAAGTTGCACATGCTTTTTTAAGTATGAGGTCAGATCCTGATTAGCTGATCCAATTTTAAGGCCTATTGAATGATTTCAGTAGCCCCTCAAGGAAACACAATTCCTAGGTCACAGATACAGCAATGAAATAGATCTGTGTACTGGCTTACACGAACACATATACAAGCTTTTTAGTCCAGTTGGATTTTACATTTGCTTTGATGAAGACCATTAAGTTGTATTGAATTAACATCTCCTTTGTGATTCTTCTGATGATTCCTTGAGCAGGAGCCCCCTGTACAATGTTGAACCAACTGTAAAACTGGATTCCACAGTGGAACCCATATCCAGA
This sequence comes from Panthera pardus, assembly GCF_024362965.1. Lineage (NCBI taxonomy): Eukaryota > Metazoa > Chordata > Mammalia > Carnivora > Felidae > Panthera > Panthera pardus. Next base: position 20,738,434 of record NW_026526788.1, read on the forward strand.
TATCCCCATTCCTATAAGAAAACCAGCTCAGACTAAGTACCCCAATGGTCTTGGGCATGGCATTTTCTTACTATATTATAGCCCCACTACAGGAATTTAAAGACCAGTCTCTTTAATGATCTCCTTAAATATTCAAAACTTGGCATCTTCTACATGCAATGCTTTTCAAAATGTAAACTGTGACCTATTAGTAGGTCTTGAAATTAGATAGCAGCTACCAGCATGCTGTTATTGTTGTTAGAGAAATAGAATACAACATAGCAGTATCATAAGGTTTAAGTGTTATTTCACAGAACTTATTTAAATAAGTCATGTATATATGTGTGTGCTGGATTGCGTTATAAAATGTTTTTCTTGGGGCGCCTGGATGGCTCAGTCAGTTGAGCATCCAGATTCTTGATTTTGGCTAAGGTCATGATCTCAAGGTCATGAGATCTCTCTTATGAGAATCATAAGATTCTCTCTCTCTCTCTCTCTCTCTCTCTCTCTCTGCCCCTCCACTGCTCATTCTCTCTCTCTGTCTCTGTCTTTCTCTTTAAAATAAAATAAAATAAAATGTTTTTCTTACTACTGTTTGTAGTTAAAAAAAATGTGAACAGCACCTCTATTAAATGACTTCCTTTGAAGTCTCATCAACTAGGGTCTAAGTCCCCGAGTTCTTGATTTGTTGTTACCCAGACAATATATGGATAATTTGTCCTTGCAATCACTTCTTTGTGAAATGCTCAGGGTTGTTACCTTTTTCCCTCTCGGAGTTTTATTCCCTCTATCAATCACAAACAAGAAAATCTTATGTGGGACTTAACCTTCACCGCTTACCTTCTTTTTCATAGCATCTCGGTTAAGCCTGCCAATGCAATCAGGTAAGGGCCACCTTCACACAAGAGGTGAAGGAATTGCCCAAGTCCAACGTGGAAGGCAATGGTCCCTGTGGTATTTCTGCTCCACCATACTGAGCCTTCCAAATAGTCTCTTTAGTTTATATTCCAGAGGCTCGCAAAAGAAGGAGAATGACTTGTTTCTTAGAATAATGGTGGGGAAAGAAGTGCCCATGAGAGGTTCTTTTTATTGACTTGGGGTAAATGAGAAGAGAGGCCTCACATTGGTTATTAGATAAAATGTGGTTGTGCCAAGAAGGAGACTCCCATTCACGCAGTAGTCCTGTGTTCCCTGAGATCAAAGGTGCAGAGGTGCAGCCTGAAATCCTATGGGATTTCTCAGTGTGTCTCCAGAACCATTTGCATTAGCATTCTTTGGGATCCTGATTAAAAGGGCAGGCTTGGGCCCTACTAGCACCTCAGTGTCACTAGATAGGCTAGCTCCCTGAGGGTGAGGCCCAGGAATGTGAATTTTCAAACCAGACTGCCTTCTCAAACACACACAAACATAACTAACACTGACTTAAAAGTTTACAAAGCCCATCACTGGGCTGACTCCAATATAATCGCCAATCGTAGGTTCCCATTTTGGGATAAAGTCTGGGAAACTGAATCTTGTACATGTTTCTTTTTTTTTAAATTTTTTTTAACGTTTATTTATTTTTGAGACAGAAAGAGACAGAGCATGAATGGGGGAGGGTCAGAGAGAGGGAGACACAGAATTGAAACAGGCTCCAGGCTCTGAGCTGTCAGCACAGAGCCCGACACGGGGCTCGAACTCATGGACCACGAGATCATGACCTGAGCTGAAGTCGGCTGCTCAACCGGCTGAGCCACCCAGGTGCCCCTCTTGTACATGTTTCAATGTCCTTCCCCAGTTCATACTGATGATCAGTTTTGAGAACCACTACTTCAGATGATAACTAATTCATTGCAGAATGCATTTGCTGGCCAGGCTTCATTTCATATAGCAACGTAGCCAGAGCAACATAGGAAATGACCATGGAAAAATAGATAAAAGGACCCTGCAGATACAGAAGGGAAGTCCAAGGCCATTCTGATCTTGGAAGAATTTGGGTATAAAAAGAAACTGAATTGGTTCAGAACTGCACAAACAGTGCCAGGCCTGGGAAAAAACCGAGAAGAGAATAAAATCTGTCCTTAAGTCCCTCCCAATTTCCCTTCCCTTTGACTCTTAAGAGACCCCCAGGAGGCCAAGCTCACCCCTACCAGGCTAGACTACCTGATAACATAAATTATATTAAAGTGTTAATGACAACTTGAATCTGCCTCCCAGGGGCACAGACTTTTTAATTTCCATTTTAATAAGGGTCACCACCAGAGGCCTTCATGCAAAAGAAATCATCTCTGGGTGCAATTTCAGATACAAAAAAAAAAGTGAGTGTGGGTAGGAGGAAGTAGGAGGGATAGGGGCAGGAGGGAAGGAAGTTTGTATGTATCCAGAACAGACAAGGAGGCAAGTGCCTCCTCTGTGTATGTTAAGACCACTCCCAAATATTTACTGAGCACCTGCTACATCTAATTCTCAGGATAGCGATCCTGGTCCTGTTGGCTTTGGGGTAATGCCAAAAAAAACAAGGAAAATGTTTTGTATTCCTGATGAGAGGAGAAAATGTTACACTAGACAATAACTAGTTTTCAGTGACCCTACTTTGTGCTGTGTGACACCTATGAAGCTTTTGGTATTTTTAAATATACTCCTTTCATTTTTAGATTAGCCAGATGGCATTCCAATTGTCACTCAGGGCCTTATAAAATAAATCACTGTCACCTCTCTGAAAACAACAACAGGATCTTATGCAATCAGAACTCCTTGAGGAGTATCCAAAGAAAAAGTACCAGACTTTTCCCACAGTTAAGTGTAAAACCTTTTTTAAAAAAATGTCCATGTGAAATCTGGAACTGAGTATCTCATTTTGAAGCCCCTATGTCTGAGGCTGACTCTGGGGATTCAGCCACACAGGGCTCCCAAGAATCAGGCACAGAAAGCACTTGGTGCCTATAAGCACAGCAAAGGGAGGAGAGCACCACCTGTGAACCTGAACCAGGAAGTCACGGCCTATCTTTGGCGTGCATACCTCAGCACACGTTCCCTCCTCCTCTCTCCGGCTTTTAGAAAACCAAAGTTGCAGCAATCTCATTAACAGATGCTGGCCCCAGTGAGTATTTTATATGGCATCTTGTAAAGTCAATCCTGGATTGTTGTTTTTTTAAGTAACTCCAGTTAAGTGAGCCCAAAGCTTGACAATAAGAGAGCAGCATATCCAAACGCAGAAACAAAAGATGTGGGAAACCATGGGACCTGGGAAGTCCTGTAGAATCTTACCCTTCCATCACCAAGTCATTATGACTGTGGTAAAACTTGACACTCATGTATCTATTCCCACATTTATTTGCCTTTTAGGAAATTTTAGCAAACAGTTCCTGAGTTACTGGGCTTTTCTATATCAAACCTGCAGCATTTTTTAAACATAGGTGAGTATGTTTAAAAAAGGGATGTATGTATACATCCCTTTTTCCTGAACAGCTGCTGAGTGACTTTACCAAAAGGTCCCAGAAGTAAACATCATGAGTTAGCCTAGAAAGACTGCTAAATGCAGTGCAGATACTTCATATACATGTATATATGTAAATTTTATGCAAATTACATATATTAGTATAACATACTACCTACTAATTTGTAACATATATGTATAGTATAATATTAGGAAAACATCCCATTAGGAAGGGATGACAAGAATTAAAACCATGAACTATATCTAATAAAAAATACTATGACTGCTGGCCTTGAGTAAAATACTATACTCCTTCATTCCATGTTTAAATTATGTTAGTTGCCCCGATCAGCAGCTTTAGCCATAGGACAAGATGGTTTATTCCTCCTATAGCCACATCTTTGAGGTCAGAAGACAAAAAATGACAAAGGGCACGAAGAAAAGTTCACTGTGTCTTAAAAATCTGTAGACAAGAGAGGGTAAGAACAAGTTTAACCTGTTTACCACATGCTAGAATTCAACTCAAGTCATTTCACATCTATCTTCCATTTGTTGTAAATGTATACAGCATGCTCCGTGAAAACTGACACCAATGTTGGCAAAATAAAACAAAGCTTCCTTTCTGACATGTCAAATACATTTTTTTTTTTAATTTGAGCTCCAAGAATACATATCTTAGAGCACTGAGCTCCTGCAAGCAATTAGCTTGTTATGATCTCTCCCCCCATAGCTGCTAAAAGGCTGATTTCAACCTGTAAAGATTTCTGGGCCCCATCATCAGTCAGCACCTCTCCCGGTCTTCAGAGCCCAGATTACAAGAGACAATGCATCTAATACGAAAAGCGGCGGGGGACGGTGGAAGATACCTTCACGATAGTTGCTTCCAGAGAAAGGCATGCAAGTGTTATTTTAACAGCAAGAATCACTTACTCTGTTACAGCGGTGCTGCTGAAGGAATTATCCTGAAGGCTGAAACAGAAACAAGAAAACATCAGCCAAGTCCGGCGGGGGAGCCGTCTCCCTGATTGCTCTCCGGGAGTTAGAGCACACACACAAACATGGCATTGCAAGGCAAGTCTCAGGGCTCGCCCGGCACGCTTGCTCTACCTTGGGCTGCTGTCTGCACATGCTCGTAACGACACCCCCAGCTGGGGCCCAGCCGCACGGGCGAACCACAAAGCCCAGCAGCCCGCGAGGCTGCGGGGACAGAGCTGGGCGGGGCGCAGTGGCGGAGCTGGCCCTGGGCCCCGGGCCCCCCAGGATCCGCGCAAAGAGTGCCTGGAGAGTTACCGGACCTCAACCTCGCCGGCCCCGCACCTCGTTTAGTCCAGGCCTCTTGGTGCCAGCCACCCCGGGGCTGGCAGTGGGAAAGCCCAGCCGTTTCTGCCTAGGTGCTGAAATCGCTGGGGGACTTGCTTTCTTCCAGACGTCTCCTGCCAATTTTACAGAGCTACCCCCTCTAGGGATGGAGGCTCGCAGAAATTCATCCGTCAGGAGGGAACGACGATGGAGAAGAGGACATAGCTGTTGTTTTTGCTGTGTGTGTGTGTGTGTGTGTGTGTGTGTGTGTGTGTGTGTTGCTTTTTATTGCCCTGCATTTGAAGGAGGGCTCACTGCATCACACCCGCTTGGTCTGCACTGTCATTTCAGTCTCAGAGAGGAAGCGCCCAGCTTCTTGAGGACAGGGCTATGAATGAACCCACGCAGGGCCAGTGGAGAATTTATTCCAGGCCGTACTGGGGACTGGAGGGCCGTGCAAGGGGTGGGGTGTGCTGTGCCCAGAGTAGCCGGTCTGAGTGCCACTCCCAAGCACCCTTACAAAGGGCGAGAGATGGAATCCACAAATGCCATCCATTTTTAAATAAAGGCAGCCCTGTTGGGGGAAGGGAAGGCTGTCAGGCCTCCATTTGCTTCATTCCCCTGGGAATATTTGTCCTGCCCTCTTTCCATTGTTCTTTTCTCCTGCCAACTTGACCTTGATATGAAATGAACAGTCATCTGTGAAAGATTCTTATTTTGATTTTTGAATTAAGTAAATTCCCCAGCCACCCCCCCCCCCCCTTTAACCTCTCCACTCGCAGAAGCAGCTGAGATGGTATGTTTTAAATACAGTATTTATGGTATGTTCAAACGATATCAGGCGATGAGTTAATTTATAACACAACAACCATCTCAAATTTTTACTTTTGGTTAATTAGAAAAATTACCCAAAATTTGGTAATAAGGGGGAAGAGCATTTACCTTTCAGTATCACACTGAGACTTTGTTTTACAGGTCCACCCAAGGACTACTTAATTCTCTAGGAAAATGTACTTGTGTGTGATGTTGCTGCTCACTATTGGTTAGATTTCAGATGCTGGAGTTTCCTGTTAAGTTGTACATTTTGTCCAATCTGTCCAGAGGAAAAGATAACCTAAATGTTTATGGTACTATTGCATTGTGCAACTTTAACCACTTTTGTATCTCACCTAACAATCATATAGAATATTCTTCTACATGCCTGTAAATATTCAAATACTCTTGGTTTCAAAGGCACCACACTCTTACAGGTTCCTTTATTAATAAATTAATAGATTTCTGATGTGTGCCTATACTTGTATAAGTGTCATGTTTTTAACTTTTATTATACTTTGAAAAATCAAAATTCAGTTTTCCAAGAAAAACAGGTTTCATTAAGGTCCTTTGCAATTTTCTTTTCCTCACTTCAAATATTTGAAAAAGTAGCTGAATAAAAACCCAATATGGTCTTAGACCTGAACTCTACAGACTATAAGAAGTTTATAAATATTCATCTCAAACAATATATATATGTTCCTTAATCACCTACTGCCTCATATGAGCTATGTTCAGGAGTGTTAGACATGAACTATTATATATATATACACACACATATACATATACATATACATATACATATACATATACATATACATGTATACTCATTATTTAGTTGCCACAAACTGAGATCTATTCTTTCCATTCTATTGAGACCAATAAAGGCAATTCTATATTCCACATTCTTGGCCCTAAAGACTTAAAGGTTGCCAGTGTTCAGAAACCCCTTTTACTCATTGTCTATGGTGCTGATTCTTAACGTTCTAATGCAGAGAAAGATCATACTTTTCTCATTTTAGCATTCCCAGTGATACATTTGAAATGAGAAAACGCTATGCTTTTCAACTTTGAAACAGGACTTGGACAATATGAAATAATGTGAGCCTTTTGCAAATAACATAAAATAACAATTGTGTAAAATAAGTTCAAGTATTCAATAATGTCCACAGAAAAGAAATCAGAAATCTCATCAGGTCATGAATAAAATGTACCAAAATTATATTTTAGGTGGTACACTTACACAATGAAAACAATTTGTTGATATAGTTGATTATGGTTAAAAAAACAAAAATGTCCCAGGAAAAATAAAATCCTCTTATGTGGACTATATAAGAAAATCAATCACTCATTTTTTACTTCTGAATCAGTTCTTCTAACTTACTAGTTTTTACCTTAAGTCAGGTGTAGAAGTTATTTTTATAATATCTGGGGCTTTGTTTTGTTTTAATATTCTGTATTATCCAACTTGGAATAGAGCAATACTGATGAATAATCATATACCATCTGGTTATTCTGAAGACCCTGTGTGACAAGACAGCAGTTTAAGATGAGTTCAAAAAGAGAAGCAGAAAACTAATACTGGCATTCTGGAAAAAGGTAACTTCTAGACCTGTGTTTCCCAAAGCGACCTCAGTGGAATTCCAGTTTCCCAGATGATCCAAGAAAAGGAAAAGAGAGCTACATCGTCAAAATTAAGTTTTTGAAAAGGTGTACAAGCTGACCCTTGAGCAACAAGGGTTTGAACTGTGTGGGTCCACTTATGTACAGATTTTTTAAAAAATTTTTAAAGTTTATTCATTTTTGAGAGAGAGAGAGAGAGAGCGAGCAAGCATGAGCGGGGGAGGGGCAGAGAGAGAGGGAGATACAGAATCTGAAGCAGGCTCCAGGCTCTGAGCTGTCAGCACAGAGCCCGATGTGGGGCTCGAACCCACAAACTGAGAGATCATGACCTGAGCTGACATCGGACACTCAACCAACTGAGCCACCCAGGTGCCCCGTACAGGTTTTTTTTAAATAAATACAATACGGTATTGTAAATGTATTTTCTCTTCCTTATGATTTTCTTAATAACATACTCTTTTTCTAGCTTGCTTTGTTATAGAAATGTAGTATGTAATACATATAACATACAAAATACATGTTAATTGACTATTTTATCAGTAAGGCCTCCAATCAACAGTAGGCTATTAGTAAAGTTTTGGAAAGTCAAAAGTTGTATGTGGATTATCAGCTGTGTGGAGGTCAGTGCTCCTAACCCACACATTGTTCAAGGGTCAACTGTGTATTATAAATTCACAATGCACGTTAGGCAGCAAAAAAAGTATTTCTTTTTTTTTTTTCATTACTTTTTATCCTGTGTTTTTTTTTTTAAGTTTTTATTTAAATTCCAGTTAGTTAACATATGGTGTTATATTAATTTCAGGTGTACAATATAGTGATTCAACACTTCCACACATCACCCAGTGTTCATCACAAGTGCAGTCCTTAATCCACATCACCTATTTAACCCATCCTCCCAACCTGCCCTGTGGTAACCATCAGTTCGTTCTCTATAGTTAAGAGCATGTTTCTTGATTAGCCTTTGTCTTTTTTTCCCTTTACTCATTTGTTTTGTTTCTTAAATTCCACATATGAGTGAAACCGTATGGTATAATAAATCTGATTCACTTATTTCACTTAGCATAATACTCTCTACCTCTATCCACATCATTGCAAATGTCAAGATTTCATTCTTTTTTATGGCTGAATAATATTGCATTGTATATCTATTACCACATCTTCTTTATTCATTTGTCAGTTGATGGGCACTTGTGGTATGTCCATAATTTGGCTATTGTAGGTAATGGTGCTATAAACATTGGGGTGAATATATCCCTTTGAATTAGTATTTGTGTGTTCTGTAGGTAAATACCTAGTAGTGCAATTGCTGGATCATAGGGTAGTTCTATTTTTAACTTTTTGAGGAAGCTCCATACTGTTTTCGAGTGACTCCACCAGTTTGCAAAAAAAAAAAAAAATAAAGTATTTCATCATTTTTTAACCAATGTTTTTCTTTTTTTTAAGTTTTTTTAAAGTTTTTATTTTGAGAGAGCGAGAGAGAGACAGAGCGAGAGAGAGCAAGTAGGGGAGGGACAGAGAGAGAGAAAGAGCAAGAGAATCCCAAGCAGGCTCTGCACTGTCAGCACGGAGCCCAACGTGAGGCTTGAACTCATGAACAATGAGATCATGACCTGAGCTGAAGTTGGACGTTCAACCAACTGAGCCACCCAGGTGCCCCATTAACCAATGTTCTTCAAATTCATTGAGGAATCAACAGTTTTTTATTAAATATATTATCTATTAACATAATGTTTAACTAAGAATTTTGAGAAAAAGACTCCTGACTATATCAGGGAAAAACTGCAAAACAGATTAACTGGTATAATTATTCAGTGAACAAATAAATGAATGAACAAATGATACTACCAGTCACTATTCCATAGCTGTGAACAAGACAGACACAACACCTGTCATCAAAGTCGTTTTACAGTAAATGTGTATGCATATATGCATACATATATGTAACATCCAGTGTATATATTACATGTACAACCTTATTTTTTAAGGCGTACATGGGGAACTGAAGACGCTAGACTTAAATATGGCTAATTTATTTACATATTAGAAGTTTCAACGTTTTATTTTTTTATCAGTGCTCTTAAAACCGATATCTAAATTTCAGATTTTAATAATAATAGTCTTTTCCTTATAATTGAAAAAGTACTTAATTCCAGCGTACTGGCTTGACTACATGCAAAATATAAAAGCAATGATGTAGTAGTCAGATATGACTGAAAACAGAAAAAGGCTAATAAATACTGTTTCATTATTATTATTATTATTGTTATTATAAATAAGAATACATAAACTTAAATCTTGGAACATAGACAAACTGCTGTGCCTGGGTAGTTAGATTTACAGATGATATTTTCTTTCTATTTTCCATAGTGGCACAGTGTTTAATAGGGTTTTTAAAATTTTTTTTTAATGTTTATTTATTTTTGAAAGAGACAGAGACAGAATGTAAGTGGGTTGGGGCAGAGAGAGAGGGAGGCACAGAATCCGAAGGAGACTCCAGGCTCCTAGCTGTCAGCACAAAGCCTGATGCAGGGCTCAAGCTCATGAGCTGTGAGATCATGACCTGAGTTGAAGTCAGACACTCAACCAACTGAGCCACCCAGGCGCCCCTTTAATAGGTTTTTTTTTAAGAACAATAAAAATGAAAACTTTACTAAATGTAGATGGGCTGCTCTTAAAATGAAACGAGCTCCATCCATAATGGCTTTTGATTTAAAATACTTGCACATCCCTGGAGAAACATGAAATCCTGTGAAATCACTTTCTGCAAGACACTGTGGCAGGGAGCCAGAATCTTTACAATGCCAGGAAGTCAACAAAGTTGCCTACTCTACTGGCCTGGACTCTGTGACTTGTAGTTTCCTGTCAGGACCCTTGGGAATGATCAAGCTTCCCTGTGGAAAGAGAAAACTCTTGCCTGAAGAGATAATTTTCCATAAAGAAAACTCTCTTGACTCAGTGTCCACTAATCCTTTTTTTTATCAACTCCAATATCTGAGGCCATGATTAGACAGCCCTCATTATCTGAGTGATCAACATCTGATCTTCTGAAGATTCAAAGATGCCCAGACAAGCAAAGCCATGACAGAAGAAATATAAACTGTTGGCCAACTGGTTATGATCTTGGTCTTCATTCAAACATCTCTCCCTAATTAATGCTAGTGTATAGCAAGTCCACTGTTGTCTAACAATCTCCCTCTGATTCATCTGACAACACAACACAGATACACTGTAAACTGATTCCAAGTGAAATTCCAAGATCTCATGAAGTCAGTGGAAGTGATGTCAGAGAATGTCTTGAACTGCATTTAAGTGACATTTTGGCAGTAATGACCAAAAAATATAAAATTGACAGAGATGGTGACATGTCAATTCCAAAGGGAATGAGTTTAATATCAAAGGGCTGAGAGTGGCCCTTGGAAAAATTTATGAAGTTCTTAATTTTGTAAATGTTACCTTTTATAATTATACAATGAGAATCAAATGTGAGGTAAAGGTTATCCTTTTGAACTGTTAACATTTTTAAGAAAAAAAGTATATATAACTCCTTCAATAGGCATGATTTATTCTTTATTGTTTCTAGGAATTAGCTCAGCATTACAATTATATCCATAATATAATTTAAGAATATTTTCATAATTTCTTTATTGCTTACCATGACTTACCCTATGCATTCTGGCCCTGGAGACAGCTCTGAAATTATCTCCAACCACTTTGGCCTCCCTGCTGTTATTACAACAAGTGAACTTGATCCTACCCTAGAACGTTTGCAGTTGCTATTTCCTATGCTAGGAACACCCCAGACCTGCTAAAATGTGCTCCTTCTGGGAAGCTTCCCTGATCACCTTCCCTAAATTAGTAGCTTCCATCACTTTATTCTGCTGTATTTTCTTCATAGGACCTATCACCACCTGATATTGTTTATTTGTGTTATAATTTTTTTATTTTTTTATTGTTTATTTGTGTTATAATTGTTTATTTGTGTTATAATTATCTATCTCCCCTACTAAAATAGTGACTCTTTGAGGACAAAGATTTGGGGGTCTAATTCACTACTCTATCCTCAGGGCCAAAAGGGGTGTCTACCATGGTAGCTACACAGTAAATATTTGTGGAATGAAATGAATTAGTGAATATTTAGCATCATTTTTAAAGATAAATCTCTATTCACTCCCTTACTTTTTCTATCTACTTTGAAGTACTAGTTTCTGTTTTAAGTGATTCATTGTAAGTAGACTTTTTCCAAGGCAAGTTATCTTCAGGTAATGAGGCTTTCCTGTACTGGACATTCCTTCCTTTGCCTTACAGGTTAACAAAGAGATTTCGTGCCATTATGCCAACAAGGCTGATGGTACTGGCTGCCCAGAACATTGTTTCTAAGCTGTGGTCCCATTCCAGCCAGAAAGAGCACTGGGATTGACTATTTTCTATGGAAAAGGGCATGGTAGTCAAATTACTGACCTAGAACACCCTATTATAACATAACTTTGGAGGAAAAAAAAACACGTTTCATTATTAATACCTTACCTTGAATTGATTTTCGGATAACCAAATACATCCTTCCTGTTGATGTGATTCTTAGGAGTCTCAGAAGTTATCTGGTCTAATTGTTTTTTAATTACCAAACTTCTGCAAGGACAATCCCCAATTCTTGTTTGAAACCCTCCGGGATGAGAAATTCACGCCTCACAAAGTCCTTTATTGGACTCCTCTAATTCTTGGGGGGAAAATGCCACTTATATTCTCCCTTGCTTGTTATTACTTTCATCAGTGGCTGAATGCTTCAAAGTTAATCTGCTCTATCTTCTGGTCCCCTGGTCAGGGACCAGGGAATCTCTTTCTTCAGTAGATTCTCACTTGGCATGATTTAGAATCCCTTCACCATCACTCTTCATTGTGTAGCTCAACATAAACTGTGATAATGTCCTCTGAAAGTGCAGTGACTACACTGACCATCTTAATCCAGGTATAGTTTTCCAAGTGAGTGGTGAAATTGAGTCTGCATCTCCTTCTTCCTACCATTATACTCTTTGCATGTGGCCCAATATCATTTTGAGTGGTCTGAGTGGTGGAATCACACCAGAGCCTCAGATTCTTGGAGTCACCTGCTATTCCTGACTCACATCTGTGCTATCCAGGAGAGCAATTAGTTTGTTGAACCATGTTCCAGCTTTCCATATATTACCATGAAATTCTGTATTGTTTGATCTGACATTTCATGCTATTAAATACAACTTTTCAAGTCTTCTAGAATATACATTTTAGCAAAAATTATGTTGGTTATCCCTTCCAGTTTCATATAAACAGTACTCTGTGGATACAGTCCTTCTAAAACTTAAAGGAAACAACAGACTTACTTTTTTTTTCTTTCAATATATGAAATTTATTGTCAAATTGGTTTCCATACAACACCCAGTGCTCATCCCAAAAGGTGCCCTCCTCAATACCCATCACCCACCCTCCCCTCCCTCCCACCCCCCATCAACCCTCAGTTTGTCCTCAATTTTTAAGAGTCTCTTATGCTTTGGCTCTCTCCCACTCTAACCTCTTTTTTTTTCCTTCCCCTCCCCCATGGGTTTCTGTTAAGTTTCTCAGGATCCACATAAGAGTGAAAACATATGGTATCTGTCTTTCTCTGTATGGCTTATTTCACTTAGCATCACACTCTCCAGTTCCATCCACGCTGCTACAAAAGGCCATATTTCGTTCTTTCTCATTGCCATGTAGTACTCCATTGTGTATATAAACCACAATTTCTTTATCCATTCATCAGTTGATGGACATTTAGGCTCTTTCCACAATTTGGCTATTGTTGAAAGTTCTGCTATAAACATTGGGGTACAAGTGCCCCTATGCATCAGTACTCCTGTATCCCTTGGGTAAATTCCTAGCAGTGCTATTGCTGGGTCATAAGGTAGGTCTTTTTTTAATTTTCTGAGGAACCTCCACACTGCTTTCCAGAGCGGCTGCACCAATTTACATTCCCACCAACAGTGCAAGAGGGTTCCCGTTTCTCCACATCCTCTCCAGCATCTATAGTCTCCTGATTTGTTCATTTTGGCCACTCTGACTGGCGTGAGGTGATACCTGAGTGTGGTTTTGATTTGTATTTCCCTGATGAGGAGCGACGCTGAGCATCTTTTCATGTGCCTGTTGGCCATCCGGATGTCTTCTTTAGACAAGTGTCTATTCATGTTTTCTGCCCATTTCTTCACTGGGTTATTTGTTTTTCGGGTGTGGAGTTTGGTGAGCCCTTTATAGATTTTGGATACTAGCCCTTTGTCCGATATGTCATTTGCAAATATCTTTTCCCATTCCGTTGGTTGCCTTTTAGTTTTGTTGGTTGTTTCCTTTGCTGTGCAGAAGCTTTTTATCTTCATAAGGTCCCAGTAATTCATTTTTGCTTTTAATTCCCTTGCCTTTGGGGATGTGTCGAGTAAGAGATTGCTACGGCTGAGGTCAGAGAGGTCTTTTCCTGCTTTCTCCTCTAGGGTTTTGATGGTTTCCTGTCTCACATTCAGGTCCTTTATCCATTTTGAGTTTATTTTTGTGAATGGTGTGAGAAAGTGGTCTAGTTTCAACCTTCTGCATGTTGCTGTCCAGTTCTCCCAGCACCATTTGTTAAAAAGACTGTCTTTTTTCCATTGGATGTTCTTTCCTGCTTTGTCAAAGATGAGTTGGCCATTCGTTTGTGGGTCTAGTTCTGGGGTTTCTATCCTATTCCATTGGTCTATGTGTCTGTTTTTGTGCAATACCATGCTGTCTTGATGATGACAGCTTTGTAGTAGAGGCTAAAGTCTGGGATTGTGATGCCTCCTGCTTTGGTCTTCTTCTTCAAAATTACTTTGGCTATTCGGGGCCTTTTGTGGTTCCATATGAATTTTAGGATGGCTTGTTCTAGTTTCGAGAAGAATGCTGGTGCAATTTTGATTGGGATTGCATTGAATGTGTAGATAGCTTTGGGTAGTATTGACATTTTGACAATATTTATTCTTCCAATCCATGAGCAAGGAATGTCTTTCCATTTCTTTATATCTTCTTCAATTACCTGCATAAGCTTTCTATAGTTTTCAGCATACAGATCTTTTACATCTTTGGTTAGATTTATTCCTAGGTATTTTATGCTTCTTGGTGCAATTGTGAATGGGATCAGTTTCTTTATTTGTCTTTCCGTTGCTTCAGTGTTACTGTATAAGAATGCAACTGATTTCTGCACATTGATTTTGTATCCTACAACTTTGTTGAATTCATGTATCAGTTCTAGCAGACTTTTGGTGGAGTCTATCGGATTTTCCATGTATAATATCATGTCATCTGCAAAAAGCGAAAGCTTGACTTCATCTTTGCCAATTGGGATGCCTTTGATTTCCTTTTGTTGTCTGATTGCTGATGCTAGAACTTCTAACCCTATGTGAAACAACAGCGGTGAGAGTGGGCATCCCTGTCGTGTTCCTGATCTCAGGGATAAAGCTCTCAGTTTTTCCCCGTTGAGGATAATGTTAGCTGTGGGCTTTTCATAAAAGGCTTTTATGATGTTTAAGTATGTTCCTTCTATCCCGAGTTTCTCAAGGGTTTTTATTAAGAAAGGGTGCTGGATTTTGTCAAAGGCCTTTTCTGCATCGATTGACAGGATCATATGGTTCTTCTCTTTTCTTTTATTAATGTGATGTATCACGTTGATTGATTTGCGAATGTTGAACCAGCCCTGCATCCCAGGAATGAATCCCACTTGATCATAGGGAATAATTCTTTTTATATGCTGTTGAATTTGATTTACTAGTATCTTATTGAGAATTTTTGCATCCATATTCATCAGGGATATTGGCCTGTAGATCTCTTTTTTTACTGGGTCTCTGTCTGGTTTAGGAATCAAAGTAATACTGGCTTCATAGAATGAGTCTGGAAGTTTTCCTTCCCTTTCTATTTCTTGGAATAGCCTGAGAAGGATAGGTATTATCTCTGCTTTCAACGTCTGGTAGAACTCCCCTGGGAAGCCATCTGGTCCTGGACTCTTATTTGTTGGGAGATTTTTGATAACCGATTCAATTTCTTCGCTGGTTATGGGTCTGTTCAAACTTTCTATTTCCTCCTGATTGAGTTTTGGAAGCATGTGGGTGTTTAGGAACTTGTCCATTTCTTCCAGGTTGTCCAGTTTGTTGGCATATAATTTTTCATAGTATTCCCTGATAACTGTTTGTATCTCTGAGGGATTGGTTGTAATAATTCCATTTTCATTCATGATTTTATCTATTTGGGTCATCTCCCTTTTCTTTTTGAGAAGCCTGGCTAGAGGTTTGTCAATTTTGTTTATTTTTTCAAAAAACCAACTCTTGGTTTCGTTGATCTGCTCTACGGTTTTTTTAGATTCTATATTGTTTATTTCTGCTCTGATCTTTATGATTTCTCTTCTTCTGCTGGGTTTAGGCTGCCTTTGCTGTTCTGCTTCTATTTCCTTTAGGTGTGCTGTTAGATTTTGTATTTGGGATTTTTCTTGTTTCTTGAGATAGGCTTGGATTGCAATGTATTTTCCTCTCAGGACTGCCTTCGCTGCGTCCCAAAGCATCTGGATTGTTGTATTTTCATTTTCCTTTGTTTCCATATATGTTTTAATTTCTTCTCTAATTGCCTGGTTGACCCACTCATTCGTTAGTAGGGTGTTCTTTAACCTCCATGCTTTTGGAGGTTTTCCAGACTTTTTCCTGTGGTTGATTTCAAGCTTCATAGCATTGTGGTCTGAAAGTATGCATGGTATAATTTCAATTCTTGTAAACTTATGAAGGGCTGTTTTGTGACCCAGTATATGATCTATCTTGGAGAATGTTCCATGTGCACTCGAGAAGAAAGTATATTCTGTTGCTTTGGGATGCAGAGTTCTAAATATATCTGTCAAGTCCATCTGATCCAATGTATCATTCAGGGCCCTTGTTTCTTTATTGACCATGTGTCTAGATGATCTATCCATTTCTGTAAGTGGGGTGTTAAAGTCCCCTGCAATGACCACATTCTTATCAATAAGGTTGCTTATGTTTATGAGTAGTTGTTTTATATATTTGGGGGCTCCGGTATTCGGCGCATAGACATTTATAATTGTTAGCTCTTCCTGATGGATAGACCCTGTAATTATTATATAATGCCCTTCTTCATCTCTTGTTACAGCCTTTAATTTAAAGTCTAGTTTGTCTGATATAAGTATGGCTACTCCAGCTTTCTTTTGGCTTCCAGTAGCATGATAAATAGTTCTCCATCCCCTCACTCTCAATCTAAAGGTGTCCTCAGGTCTAAAATGGGTCTCTTGTAGACAGCAAATAGATGAGTCTTGTTTTTTTATCCATTCTGATACCCTATGTCTTTTGGTTGGTGCATTTAATCCATTTACATTCAGTGTTATTATAGAAAGATATGGGTTTAGAGTCATTGTGATGTTGTATGTTTTATGTTTGTAGCGGTGTCTCTGGTACTTTGTCTCACAGGATCCCCCTTAGGATCTCTTGTAGAGCTGGTTTAGTGGTGACAAATTCCTTCAGTTTTTGTTTGTTTGGGAAGACCTTTATCTCTCCTTCTATTCTAAATGACAGACTTGCTGGATAAAGGATTCTCGGCTGCATGTTTTTTCTGTTTAGCACACTGAAGATATCGTGCCAATCCTTTCTGGCCTGCCAAGTTTCAAAAGAGATCAGTTCGAGTCTTATAGGTCTCCCTTTATATGTGAGGGCACGTTTATCCCTCGGTGTTTTCAGAATTTTCTCTTTATCCTTGTATTTTGCCAGTTTCACTATGATATGTCGTGCAGAAGATCGATTCAAGTTACGTCTGAAGGGAGTTCTCTGTGCCTCTTGGATTTCAATGCCTTTTTCCTTCCCCAGTTCAGGGAAGTTCTCAGCTATAATTTCTTCAAGTACCCCTTCAGCACCTTTCCCTCTCTCTTCCTCTTCTGGGATACCAATTATGCATATATTATTTCTTTTTAGTGTATCACTTAGTTCTCTAATTTTCCCCTCATACTCCTGGATTTTTTTATCTCTCTTTTTCTCAGCTTCCTCTCTTTCCATAACTTTATCTTCTAGTTCACCTATTCTCTCCTCTGCTTCTTCAATCCAAGCCGTCGTGGTTTCCATTTTGTTTTGCATTTCGTTTAAAGCGTTTTTCAGCTCCTCGTGACTGTTCCTTAGTCCCTCGATCTTTGTGGCAAGAGATCCTCTGCTGTCCTCTATACTGTTTTCAAGCCCAGCGATTAATTTTATGACTATTATTCTAAATTCACTTTTTGTTATATTATTTAAATCCTTTTTGATCAGTTCATTAGCTGTTGTTCTTTCCTGGAGATTCTTCTGAGGGGAATTCTTCCGTTTGGTCATTTTGGATAGTCCCTGGAGTGGTGAGGACCTGCAGGGCACTTCCCCTGTGCTGTGGTGTATAACTGGAGTTGGTGGGCGGGGCCGCAGTCAGACTTGATGTCTGCCCCCAGCCCACCGCTGGGGCCACAGTCACACTGGTGTGTGCCTTCTCTTCCCCTCTCCTAGGGGCGGGATTCACTGTGGGGTGGTGTGGCCCATCTGGGCTACTTTCACACTGCCAGGCTTGTGGTGCTAGGGATCCCGCGTATTAGCTGGGGTGGGTAGGCAAGGTGCACGGGGGCAGGAGGGGCAGGCTTAGCTCGCTTCTCTTTAGGTGATCCACTTCAGGAGGGGCCCTGGGACAGCGGGAGGGAGTCAGACCTGCTGCCAGACCGGTGGCTCCGCAGAAGCACAGCGTTGGGTGTTTGTGCGGTGCAAGCAAGTTCCCTGGCAGAAACTGGTTCTCTTTGGGATTTTGGCTGGGGGATGGGCGAGGGAGATGGCGCTGATGAGCACCTTTGTTCCCCACCAAACTGAGCTCTGTCGTCTGGGGGCTCAGCAACTCTCCCTCCCTTTGTCCTCCAGCCTTCCCGCTTTCCGAGCAGAGCTGTTAACTTATGACCTCCCAGACGCTAAGTTGCGCTTGCTGTCGGAACACACTCCGTCCGGCCCCTCCGCTTTTGCAAGCCAGACTCGGGGTCTCTGCTTGGCCGGCAGGCTGCCCCTCCACCCCGGCTCCCTCCCGCCAGTCCGTGGAGCACACACCACCTCACCGCCCTTCCTACCCTCTTCCGTGGGCCTCTCGTCTGCGCTTGGCTCCGGAGACTCCATTCTGCTAGTCTTCTGGTGGTTTTCTGGGTTATTTAGGCAGGTGTCGGTGGAATCTAAGTGATCAGCAGGACCCGCGGTGAGCCCAGCATCCTCCTACGCTGCCATCTTCCCTTCCTCCCTCGACTTACTTTTATTCAACGCATGATTTTTAAAAATTATATAAATCAGGGAAGGTGTGTTAAATAATTATTTAATATATTAAAACTTAGAATATTTGAAATTGTTTTACTTTAGGAAAGGAGGGTAGGAAAAGAAGAAATGAGAAAAAGTACTTGGGCCAAATTTTGGGAGGCTACTAGGATGAGAGACAGTACAGTGAGGGCCCCAGAATTACCAGGTAACAGCTTGAAGGTACCAATCACTTCAAAGTGGGAATGACATTTTTATCCTCTTTAGCACTCTCCTTCCAGAAAACTGGTATAACTGAAGATCTGGTCAGACAAAGAGAGCAATTTAAGGAGTCATCCAGTTGGGAAGGACAACCTCATTCTTATTTGGGTACACATAAGCAAAACATATCCAACATATCTGGACCTTACTCAGCAATGAATATCTTTGCTCTATGAAGCAGAAAGGGTATTTTTCTCTCCTTTATTCCCTCTACACCTTCAAAAAGGTTTCAAGTTTTTCTTTCTCCTCCTGTGGTTCCATTTGACTACTTTTTTGTTTTTAAGTCTTGACAGTATACTTTCTTTATACATGGTCTATGAGCTTTGGCCCATGTAAACCTGCCCACATTTCAGCCAGTAATCATATTTCATAAATACCTTTATTCACAATGATATTCTGGATCTCTTTAAAATTTTCAATCCATGGGCATTTTTTGGGTTATCTATTACTTTAATGACTTAAAGCAGCCATTTCATTTTGCTCTTGATTTTGAGAGTCAGGAATATCACAAGAGTTCTTATGGGCAGTTCATCTGTGATCCATATGTTGTCAGGCTGAAGCAAGTGGGGCTGGAGGACCGCCTTCCAAAATGGCTTCTTCATTCACATAGCCAATAACCCAATGCTTCTTGACCTCTTTCTCCACAAGGCATCTTATCCTTCAGGGTCTCATGTGGCTTGAACTTCTCACAGCACAGCAGTCTCAGGGCAATCCATCTCCTTACATGGCAGGTGACATCCAAAAGACCATGACATTACATGACTCAGGCATGTAAGCATCAGACTCTTCATTTCAGCTCAGGTCATGATCTCGTAGTTCATGGGTTGAGCCCCACGTTGGGCTATCAGCATGGAGCCTCCTTGGGATTCTCGCTGCCCTTTCCCTGCGTGCTCTCTCTCTCTCTCAGAATAAATACATAAACTTAAAAAAAAAAAAAAAAAAAAAAAAAAAAACAATGGCAGAAGCTGCTGGTCCACTTAAAGGTTTGGCCTAAATGGCATAATATCACTTTTGCCATACTCTATTGGTCAAAGGCAGATACAAGTTAATGCAGATACAAGGGCAGAATAATACACACCTCTTAATAGGTGGAGTGTCAAAGAATTTTTAGCCATTTTTAATCTGCCACAGACATTCATACTAAATGCATCTAGGAATCTAGGAATAATTATCCTTAGAGTCATGACATCAGATAGTTATAATTTTCATCTCAATGAATCTATACTTTATGGATAATCTGTAATTTATGGTTATATATAAAGAGAGAGAAAAGGAAGATACAGCTATTAAGAAGAGAGGTGAGATTTCTGGCATCTTCAAGGAACAAAAAGTGTAGTTGCTTAATTTAACTAATTCAAGCCACAGTCCTCGACAGTGTTGTTTCAACACCCTGGAATGATGTGATTAACTGTGAGGTATGTTGCAACTTGCAAGTCATTTTTCTAATATTGACATTTGTGAATAATTCAATTTCTAAATAATAAATTAGAGCTGATCCAAGTTTTTTGCTACAACATCACTCTCTTACATGCATTTCTAACTTCATTCTTCATTGGAAATGAAGTGAGGCTTCTTGCAGCTTTGCCACTGGGAACTGATCATAACTCTGGCACACTCATGGGAAAATTCCACAACCCAGCCATCATCCATCTTGTATGGCTTGGAGGAGAAAAAAAAAAAAAAAAAGATTAAGAACTCGTAGTTCAAAGCATGTTGCTAATGAAGCCAGTATTGGCGAGCTAGATAAAAGCTGGATAAAATCCAAATATGAAGCAATTTACCTTTATTTTTCTCAGTAGTAATACAGAAAAATCTTATCAGAAAAATCTTCCCTTTTCTCTTTGCCCTGTTCCTTTCTCCTTTCCTCTCTCCTCTTCCCAGCTCTCTCCCTAGTGGGCTCATAAATGTGGGCTCATGAAATTTAGTAAAATGTATCAGCTACCAGTCATACTGGAAAAATAACTCAAAGTCCTACTTTGCTACGGTTGGGCAGGAATACTGTTTACTGGTACTGAAAACAGTAGATGTATTTATAGTTCTAAAAACATAATGTCTCACTCCACAACTATTTCTAAATACTAAATGCATATTATTATAAAATAAAATTTGCCTTTATCATTTCCTTGAGACAGTGACCTAAGCTCTGTCTTCCATGAGCTGCCTGTCATATATAGGTGGTTTATGCATATCTAGAGAGAGCCACATTCCCCTGGGCCCTAGAGCAGTCAGGGCTGCTGTGTTTCTATATTTGGTATCAATCCCTCAGCACAGGATTCAACTCAGATCACTGCTGGGTCTGTTGTCATTGGGCTTGACTTCGCAAAAAAACTCAACTAACTTCTTAATGGTCCTCAAAAACTCATTAAAAATTCATGGGTAATGTTGTGACTTTCAACTAAAATAGTAAATATTGAGTCCTAGAACTAATAGGAATGGATTATGCCACAAAAATGATTAGATATGGTCAACCTAGTGAACAAACATAGAATATCCAGAATCAGCTTACAAAGAAAGATAAATTTTAAAAAATGTATCACCCACTAGAGATACTTTTCATCTAATAACTAAAATGCTAAAAGCTTAAATGCCCAGATAGTAACATAACATGGCAAAAAATACAGACAGGGAGTTCTGGGGCCTAGAAGCTGCTTCAATTCTATCATTTACTGCACAGTTAATAGCTAAACTTTTCAGGACCTCAGTGTCCTAAATTATAAGGCAGATAAATTTGATGGGTTTTACTGGCTTTGCAGGCTTTAAAATTTGGTGATTCTTGGAGAATGTAAAAATAAAGTTGCATGATGCATTTTTATAGGAATGGAAGGGAAGGGATGGGATGGGAAGAGAAGGAAGGAAAGGGAAAGAAGGTAAGAAGGAAAGAAGGAAGGGAAAGAGAGAAAGGAAGGGAGGGAGGAAGGAGGGAGCAGCAGAGGAAGGAAGGGAAGAAAGAGAAAAGAGGGAAGAGAAGGAAAAGAAAAAATGTGTATAGAGAGGGACAAAACCTTTGAAATGAAAACCCTACTTAGACAATGACCACATCAACATATAAATGACTTAATGGAAGTGGTAAAGGACTGGCTGGAGTTCAGAATTTGAATATATGGTATTTTAATACTACTATATGGGTAAATTGGCTTCTGTGGGCTAGTCTGGTTATGACTCCACCATGAAGTTATGCTTATGGGAGAAAGCTGAAGGGACTAAGATGATGTCTCACAGCCCCCACCCCCACCCTCCTGCACCGCCGCCACCATTATAATCACTGAAGTCTGGAAGTAGATGTTGTGGAAGGGAAGTGTTTGGAGGCTACCGGAGTCACAGAGAAGGATCAGATGGAGAAAAATAAATAAGAGGTACCAAAGGAAGTGAGGAAAAAAATGACAGGCAAATTATCAAATTATGTGTAGCTACTGAGAAGCAACAGGGGTATCTGATTTCCAATCAAGGCCTGAGATTCTCCCAACTGTCTGGCTCCTGTGCTATTTAATACCCTAACGATCCCCTTACCCACTTGTTATCCACCTTCTTCCTACCATCTTGAGAAATGACATAGTGAAGGACGGTTCACTTCACACTATCCAAGCTCTGGAGCAAACACACCACTGATCGATGTGCTCATAAGAATAGTATTACAGCTGGGATCTGCCTTGTACCATTCATGAGTGGGTAGGGTTACCTTGTTGTGCTGTGTATTATCAAGGACTGGGTTGGGAATTTTATATTCACACTCTTCAAATTGAGGGAGACCATGTCGCAGGGCTGCAGGGTTCTAATACTAGTGCTACACTTTCCAGTCTGCTTATCACCTTGTCTTCCGCTGTCATCAGTCACTCAGCAGCTCCCTTCCTTGGCCTACAGCCAAGCTACAATTTAATTCAAGGATTTTAGCTTGTTTATTTTATTTTATTTTATATTTTATTTTATTTTTACTTTTCCAAAATACACAAAAGTAGAAAGACTAGTAAACTCCATATGCCTATCACCAAGCTTTACCAATTATCAGTATTGGGCCATTCTTTTGTCAAATGCTGTCACCCCCACCATATCATCAAAACAGCCAATTGGTGAAACAAAGTTGAGTTTATTCCTCCCTGATAGGGGAGACTACTACCAAAGTCCCAATATCTTCTTAGGGTGAGGATGGCAAAGTTGGGATATTTATGAGATTGTGGAGTCTGGTTTAAGGTGGATCACTCAAAAAGAGGGGAACGTGATTAGGATTAAGGATCATGATGTGATAATTTATGATCCATGGATACAATAAGGTAAAAATTTGAGGTAAAGGGTTCAAAGAGTCTTGGGCTATAAACAGTGGTTTGATGCCATCTACTCAAGAGTTAGTCATTTGATGTTCATTTAAATGGACTTAGGGGAAGTTTCTAAAACAAATAATAAATGTATTTGCAACTCTTATCTTCATGGGCAAAAGTACCCTGGAATAGTGAAATCAAGTTGATGAGGCAGTGGAATAATAAAGTTATATTGGTAAAGCAGCCAAATAGTAAAGTTATGTAAATGTACAATAAGTTCTGTGGGTGTATGTCTTCTGCATTCCCTGTCATCCAACCCCTATTCACTTGTATTGTTGTTATTGGTTACAGTACTTTAAATTATTGTTTATTGTTTAAAGTTGCCAAATGGTATCCCACTCATATACACAGTCTATAATTAGGTAAAATATTGAATAACAAAATCTCTCATATAGATGCAATTTAAAATTTTTTTTCAATTGTTCTATTCTTAGCTTTATCAAGATAGTCAAGGAAATAACTCTGATGCTAAGAACTCACTGTCACACTCTGGAATAAATAATGTCAAAGACTACTCAGAATCTCAAAGAGCTCTAAATAGAAATCATTGCCTCATTGGGCCAATAGCCAGTCTAACCCGTGATAACAAGAGCAGAAAACCCCAAGTATAAATTCAATGTGGGCTTTGTGGGGAATGTGCCGGGTGAAGGCAACTCCTCTTTGGTAAATTAAGCCATTCTTCTAAAGGAAAAATACTGCCTAAAGGAAACATATCATGGTGTTGGACATCTACTCCATTGAGATTCTGTAAAAATTTAAGTGTATTCAGGCTACAAACACTAATTGAGCACATTTTAAATGGAAAGCAAGAAGGGACTGTGCAGAAAGGAAAAGCCACCTCTGGGTTTTTGAGGAAAGCCTGCTTTGGTGGAAAATGATAATATTTGGAGCCAGATCTGGGTGGGAATGTTGAAAAAAATTGCTTAACATCTAATTTCTTAGTATTTCTAAGTTTCAAATTCTACTGTAAACAATTTTTCAAACTTTTAAGGATGGTAAGAAATAATTCCATATAGTGGATGGCAGCTAGAATTTAGTGTTTTAATTGCAATTTTGCCCTTGAGGAGACTGTTAAAGGCCAAATATAGGGGTCAAGGCCTGCAGGTTGAGTTGTGGTCTGATCATGTAGGGCCTGTGACGTCATGCTTGACTGTATTCTATGCACTGGTGAACACTTATGAGTGGGATCATGGTATGAGTGGAAGCACACTTCAGGAGTATGAATTTGACAGCCAGTGTCACCTTTCAACTCAGCCTAAGAGGGGGCTGTGTGCTAGGCCATACTTTAAAGGACTGTTAGCCAGAACTTGGTGACACATGGATCTTTTGGGACCCAATGCTCAGCACTGACTGAGTGTGACCAACAGGTAAATATTCACTTCTGCCTCCAACACTGCTTCCGCCTCAGGGCAACACATGTCTTGCCTTCCATTCTCGAAAAGAAAAGTGTGCCCCAAAGCCCTGGTAGTTTGTGTGTTTTTCCACAGATCCTACTCCAGAGTACAGGATTTGAATGACAGAAGAGCTTGCGTAGAAGAAAAGACAAATTAGCTAACGTGTCGATCCTTCATGTCAGATAGCTTGAATGCATGACTCCTGCATAACAGTCTCCCATAGTGCTGAGCACCCACTTTGTCTCTCTTCTTTCCTATGTGTAGTTCTAGAGACAATTGCAGATTAGTGAGGTATTGGCAGCTAAGGAATATTTTACAATATGATACATTCATATAACAAATACATATCAGGCTA
Source organism: Panthera pardus (assembly GCF_024362965.1). Classification (NCBI taxonomy): domain Eukaryota; kingdom Metazoa; phylum Chordata; class Mammalia; order Carnivora; family Felidae; genus Panthera; species Panthera pardus. Next base: position 20,763,174 of record NW_026526788.1, read on the forward strand.
AATCATACAAAACTGGCATATAAAATTGTCCCTTTTTGAATAGATTAACCTGCATGGTTCAAATACACACACACACACACACACACACACACACACACACACACATGCGCGCGCGCGCACATACACACCCTTGTATCTAAAGACATACATACACGGATGAAGTATGATAGCAATTCCATATATTACTGTGTGGACCTACAATTACTTTTGGATAGGGAGAAAATTAAGGAATAATAAAATTAAAGTATTTCATAATATTTTCCATGGTCATTTTTTCCATATGCAGTCCTGTTACAATGTTTGAACATGATATGTAAACTTATGACTATGATATCATGTGTAAAATTGATGATTATTTTCAAATTGAAATATTGCTGTAAGAATCTTTTTAATAATTCCAGTTGCTATTGTTTTAGGTGAATGAAGTTTCCCTGAAATGAAATTAATAAAAAACTATCTGAGAACTATAATAACTCAAAAATATGACATTTCTGAGAATAGCCCACAAGTTATTTGCAAATCTTGATTATAGCAACATAAGCATTTGTTTTGGTCAAGAAACATACATTGGATAAATATAAAATCATTTTCAAATTATGTAGATCTTTATTTTACTAGTCCTTCAAACATCAATAGACCATTGAATTCAGTCATCTTTGGCATTTTGCTAGATTTAATTCTATTAAATCTATAGCTTTAAAGATATTCTTGATTTGTAATTATGAAGATATATTTGCCACAGTAGAAGGATAGAATGGATTTTACTTAACAGTTTGTTAACTTGTTTTATTATTTTTAAATATCTGTATTCTTGCTCCAGTTCCCTCAGATATTAGGAGTAGGCCTGTTTCCAACAATATCTTTATTCGTTAATAACAATTAGTCATTGGCACCTATATGTGACAAGCAGACTAAAGAGAATAAATATTTAAAGGTGATTAGACCACAGAAGAGGTTCCTGCAAAAGTCTTTAACTCAAAACCCAAAGACAGCAGCAGGCGTCGTAAGCCAGTGAAGCAGAGGGAAGGAAATAATAGGACGTGGTGGTGACTGTGATTAAGTGGACAGAGTTCATGTTCTGTCTAAAGGAGACACCTCTGTTCAGGCTACAGCCATTGCTGCCATTAGGAAATGTCAAGGGGTCAAAGGGTCAAATATCGAATCTTATGCTTTTCTTTAAAAATTAGGAATATGGAATTTTTTACATAAAATTTCTCAATTAGAAGTTAATTTTTAAAAACTATGTAGATCAAGCAAAATGTTTCTATGGGCTCTATTTAAACAATACATTACTACTTTACAACTATCATTTTATTTTTTTATTTTTTTTATTTATTTTTTATTTTTTAATATATGAAATTTACTGTCAAGTTGGTTTCCATACAACACCCAGTGCTCATCCCAAAAGGTGCCCTCCTCAATACCCACCCCCCACCCTGCCCTCCCTCCCACCCCCCATCAACCCTCAGTTTGTTCTCAGTTTTTAACAGTCTCTTATGCTTTGGCTCTCTCCCACTCTAACCTCTTTTTTTTTTTTTCCCTTCCCCTCCCCCATGGGTTTCTGTTACGTTTCTCAGGATCCACATAAGAGTGAAACCATATGGTATCTGTCTTTCTCTGTATGGCTTATTTCACTTAGCATCACACTCTCCAGTTCCATCCATGTTGCTACAAAAGGCCATATTTCATTCTTTCTCATTGCCACGTAGTATTCCACTGTGTATATAAACCACAATTTCTTTATCCATTCATCAGTTGATGGACATTTAGGCTCTTTCCATCATTTGGCTATTGTTGAGAGTGCTGCTATAAACATTGGAGTACAAGTGCCCCTATGCATCAGCACTCCTGTATCCCTTGGGTAAATTCCTAGCAGTGCTATTGCTGGGTCATAGGGTAGGTCTATTTTTAATTTTCTGAGGAACCTCCACACTGCTTTCCAGAGAGGCTGCACCAATTTGCATTCCCACCAACAGTGCAAGAGGGTTCCCGTTTCTCCACATCCTCTCCAGCATCTATAGTCTCCCGATTTGTTCATTTTGGTCACTCTGACTGGCGTGAGGTGATATCTGAGTGTGGTTTTGATTTGTATTTCCCTGATAAGGAGCGACATTGAGCATCTTTTCATGTGCCTGTTGGCCATCCGGATGTCTTCTTTAGAGAAGTGTCTATTCATGTTTTCTGCCCATTTCTTCACTGGGTTACTTGTTTTTTGGGTGTGGAGTTTGATGAGCTCTTTATAGATTTTGGATACTAGCCCTTTGTCCGATATGTCATTTGCAAATATCTTTTCCCATTCTGTTGGTTGCCTTTTAGTTTTGTTGGTTGTTTCCTTTGCTGTGCAGAAGCTTTTATCTTCATAAGGTCCCAGTAATTCACTTTTGCTTTTAATTCCCTTGCCTTTGGGGATGTGCTGAGTAAGAGATTGCTACGGCTGAGGTCAGAGAGATCTTTTCCTGCTTTCTCCTCTAAGGTTTTGATGGTTTCCTGTCTCACATTCAGGTCCTTTATCCATTTTGAGTTTATTTTTGTGAATGGTGTGAGAAAGTGGTCTAGTTTCAACCTTCTGCATGTTGCTGTCCAGTTCTCCCAGCACCATTTGTTAAAGAGACTGTCTTTTTTCCATTGGATGTTCTTTCCTGCTTTGTCAAAGATGAGTTGGCCATACGTTTGTGGGTCTAGTTCTGGGCTTTCTATTCTATTCCATTGGTCTATGTGTCTGTTTTTATGCCAATACCATGCTGTCTTGATGATGACAGCTTTGTAGTAGAGGCTAAAGTCTGGGATTGTGATGCCTCCTGCTTTGGTCTTCTTCTTCAAAATTACTTTGGCTATTCGGGGCCTTTTGTGGTTCCATATGAATTTTAGGATGGCTTGTTCTAGTTTGGAGAAGAATGCTGGTGCAATTTTGATTGGGATTGCATTGAATGAGTAGATAGCTTTGGGTAGTATTGACATTTTGACAATATTTATTCTTCCAATCCATGAGCACGGAATGTCTTTCCATTTCTTTATATCTTCTTCAATTACCTGCATAAGCTTTCTATAGTTTTCAGCATACAGATCTTTTACATCTTTGGTTAGATTTATTCCTCAGTATTTTATGCTTCTTGGTGCAATTGTGAACGGGATCAGTTTCTTTATTTGTCTTTCTGTTGCTTCATTGTTAGTGTATAAGAATGCAACTGATTTCTGTACATTGATTTTGTATCCTGCAACTTTGCTGAATTCATGTATCAGTTCTAGCAGACTTCTGGTGGAGTCTATCGGATTTTCCATGTATAATATCATGTCATCTGCAAAAAGCGAAAGATTGACTTCATCTTTGCCAATTTGGATGCCTTTGATTTCCTTTTGTTTTCTGATTGCTGATGCTAGAACTTCCAGCACTATGTTAAACAACAGTGGTGAGAGTGGGCATCCCTGTCGTGTTCCTGATCTCAGGGAAAAAGCTCTCAGTTTTTCCCCGTTGAGGATGATGTTAGCTGTGGGCTTTTCATAAATGGCTTTGATGATGTTTAAGTATGTTCCTTCTATCCCGACTTTCTCAAGGGTTTTTATTAAGAAAGGGTGCTGGATTTTGTCAAAGGCCTTTTCTGCATCGATTGACAGGATCATATGGTTCTTCTCTTTTTTTTTTTATTAATGTGATGTATCACGTTGATCGATTTATGAATGTTGAACCAGCCCTGCATCCCACGAATGAATCCCACTTGATCATGGTGAATAATTCTTTTTATATGCTGTTGAATTCGATTCGCTAGTATCTTATTGAGAATTTTTGCATCCATATTCATCAGAGATATTGGCCTGTAGTTCTCTTTTTTTACTGGGTCTCTGTCTGGTTTAGGAATCAAAGTAATACTGGCTTCATAGAATGAGTCTGGAAGTTTTCCTTCCCTTTCTATTTCTTGGAATAGCTTGAGAAGGATAGGTATTATCTCTGCTTTAAACGTCTGGTAGAACTCCCCTGGGAAGCCATCTGGTCCTGGACTCTTACTTGTTGGGAGGTTTTTGATAACCGATTCAATTTCTTCGCTGGTTATGGGTCTGTTCAAGCTTTCTATTTCCTCCTGATTGAGTTTTGGAAGAGTGTGGGTGTTTAGGAATTTGTCCATTTCTTCCAGGTTGTCCAATTTCTTGGCATATAATTTTTCATAGTAGTCCCTGATAGTTTGTATCTCTGAGGGATTGGTTGTAATAATTCCATTTTCATTCATGATTTTATCTATTTGGGTCATCTCCCTTTTCTTTTTGAGAAGCCTGGCTAGAGGTTTGTCAATTTTGTTTATTTTTTCAAAAAACCAACTCTTGGTTTCATTGATCTGCTCTACAGTTTTTTTAGATTCTATATTGTTTATTTCTGCTCTGATCTTTATTATTTCTCTTCTTCTGCTGGGTTTAGGCTGCCTTTGCTGTTCTGCTTCTATTTCCTTTAGGTGTGCTGTTAGATTTTGTATTTGGGATTTTTCTTGTTTCTTGAGATAGGCTTGGATTGCAATGTATTTTCCTCTCAGGACTGCCTTCGCTGCGTCCCAAAGCGTTTGGATTGTTGTATTTTCATTTTCGTTTGTTTCCATATATGTTTTAATTTCTTCTCTAATTGCCTGGTTGACCCACTCATTCGTTAGTAGGGTGTTCTTTAACCTCCATGCTTTTGGAGGTTTTCCAGACTTTTTCCTGTGGTTGATTTCAAGCTTCATAGCATTATGGTCTGAAAGTATGCATGGTATAATTTCAATTCTTGTAAACTTATGAAGGGCTGTTTTGTGACCCAGTATATGATCTATCTTGGAGAATGTTCCATGTGCACTCGAGAAGAAAGTATATTCTGTTGCTTTGGGATGCAGAGTTCTAAATATATCTGTCCAGTCCATGTGATCCAATGTATCATTCAGGGCCCTTGTTTCTTTATTGACCATGTGTCTAGATGATCTATCCATTTCTGTAAGTGGGGTGTTAAAGTCCCCTGCAATGACCACATTCTTATCAATAAGGTTGCTTATGTTTATGAGTAATTGTTTTATATATTTGGGGGCTCCGGTATTCGGCGCATAGACATTTATAATTGTTAGCTCTTCCTGATGGATAGACCCTGTAATTATTATATAATGCCCTTCTTCATCTCTTGTTACAGCCTTTAATTTAAAGTCTAGTTTGTCTGATATAAGTATGGCTACTCCAGCTTTCTTTTGGCTTCCAGTAGCATGATAAATAGTTCTCCATCCCCTCACTCTCAATCTGAAGGTGTCCTCAGATCTAAAATGAGTCTCTTGTAGACAGCAAATAGATGGGTCTTGTTTTTTTATCCATTCTGATACCCTATGTCTTTTGGTTGGCGCATTTAATCCATTTACATTCAGTGTTATTATAGAAAGATACGGGTTCAGAGTCATTGTGATGTCTGTATGTTTTATGCTTGTAGTGATGTCTCTGGTACTTTGTCTCACAGGATCCCCCTTAGGATCTCTTGTAGGGCTGGTTTCGTGGTGACAAATTCCTTCCGTTTTTGTTTGTTTGGGAAGACCTTTATCTCTCCTTCTATTCTAAATGACAGACTTGCTGGATAATGGATTCTCGGCTGCATATTTTTTCTGTTTAGCACACTGAAGATATCGTGCCAAGCCTTTTTGGTCTGCCAAGTTTCAAAAGAGAGATCAGTTCGAGTCTTATAGGTCTCCCTTTATATGTGAGGGCACGTTTATCCCTTGCTGCTTTTAGAATTTTCTCTTTATCCTTGTATTTTGCCAGTTTCACTATGATATGTCGTGCAGAAGATCGATTCAAGTTACGTCTGAAGGGAGTTCTCTGTGCCTCTTGGATTTCAATGCCTTTTTCCTTCCCCAGTTCAGGGAAGTTCTCAGCTATAATTTCTTCAAGTACCCCTTCAGCACCTTTCCCTCTCTCTTCCTCCTCTGGGATACCAATTATGCATATATTATTTCTTTTTAGTGTATCACTTAGTTCTCTAATTTTCCCCTCATACTCCTGGATTTTTTTATCTCTCTTTCTCTCAGCTTCCTCTTTTTCCATAACTTTATCTTCTAGTTCACCTATTCTCTCCTCTGCCTCTTCAATCCGAGCCGTCGTGTTTTCCATTTTGTTTTGCATTTCGTTTAAAGCACTTTTCAGCTCCTTGTGACTGTTCCTTAGTCCCTTGATCTCTGTGGCAAGAGATTCTCTGCTGTCCTCTATACTGTTTTCAAGCCCAGCGATTAATTTTATGACTATTATTCTAAATTCCCTTTCTGTTATATTATTTAAATCCTTTTTGATCAGTTCATTAGCTGTTGTTCTTTCCTGGAGATTCTTCTGAGGGGAATTCTTCCGTTTGGTCATTTTGGATAGTCCCTGGAGTGGTGAGGACCTGCAGGGCACTTCCCCTGTGCTGTGGTGTATAACTGGAGTTGGTGGGTGGGGCGGCAGTCAGACTTGATGTCTGCCCCCAGCCCACCGCTGGGGCCACAGTCACACTGGTGTGTGCCTTCTCTTCCCCTCTCCTAGGGGCAGGATTCACTGTGGGGTGGCGTGGCCCGTCTGGGCTACTTGCACACTGCCAGGCTTGTGGTGCTGGGGATCTGGCGTATTAGCTGGGGGGGGGTGGGCAAGGTGCACGGGGGCAGGAAGGGCAGGCTTAGTTCGCTTCTCCTTAGGTGATCCACTTCAGGAGGGGCCCTGTGGCAGCGGGAGGGAGTCAGATCCGCTGCCGGAGGTTTGGCTCCGCAGAAGCACAGAGTTGGGTGTTTGCGCTGAGCGAGCAAGTTCCCTGGAAGGAACTGGTTCTCTTTGGGATTTTGGCTGGGGGATGGGCGAGGGAGATGGCTCTGGCGAGCGCCTTTGTTCCCCCCCAAGCTGAGCTCTGCCGTCCGGGGGCTCAGCAGCTCTCCCTCCCTTTGTCCTCCAGCCTTCCCGCTTTCTGAGCAGAGCTGTTAACTTATGACCTCCCAGTCGCTAAGTCGCGCTTGCTGTGGGAACACACTCCGTCCGGCCCCTCCGCTTTTGCCAGCCAGACTCGGGGGCTCTGCTTGGTCAGCGAGCCGCCCCTCCTCCCTGGCTCCCTCCCGCCAGTCCGTGGATCATGCACCGCCTCGCCTCCCTTCCTACCCTCTTCCCTGGGCCTCTCGTCTGCGCTTGGCTCTGGAGAGTCCGTTCTGCTAATCCTCTGGTGGTTTTCTGGGTTCTTTAGGCAGGTGTAGGTGGAATCTAAGTGATCAGCAGGACGCACAGTGAGCCCATCGTCCTCCTACGCCGCCATCTTCCCTCCGGCCTACAACTATCATTTTAGACTGACGTAACAGGGACAGGAACCAACACTTGCCTTGTGTGCTTTGGCCATTTCTTATTTCTCGTCATTACTGCTGTTTTTTTTCTCCTCTTTCTCTCTTTCCTCCTCCTTCTCTTTCTCCTCCTCTTTTTTTTCTTATTCTTTTCCTTCCCTCCCCATCCTTCCCTCCCCTTTTCTCTATTCTGCTTCTCTACAACTTTGTTTTCTCTATTTTTCTGTTCCTGTTGTGAAATATAGCTGTCACACCCATTGTTGCTTTAGTTACAACTGAAAACTAACTACCTAGAGAAAAGTCTGTCAGTAATATCTATGTATCATCAGGAAGAGGAGTTTCTGGAAAATGTGACTTGAGCACCAAAGTTATTCCCCACAGGATGATGGCAAATTGACTGATCCAAGATTAAACTGCTTTGAGAAGGCATATTTGGATTTTTTGAAAAAAGGACTCTTACACCCAAATCACCAAATGTTGCCCATTTTTCAAGGTTACTATTTCATACCAAAGTTAGCAAACCTATCACCTCATACAATCTCACAGTGGAATACTGAAAGCCAATTTAGAATATTAATAATAATTGTAATTCATATATATTTAATCTGATTATAATTGTTGCAAGTACTCAAAGCTGATACTCATTATCTGAGATGTACCTGGCTGAGTTGAGTACATTTGGAGCTAGATTCTGCGTGAAAACACATTTATTCCTATACAAAGGCAATGGGATAGAAAGTAACTGGGACTAGAAGACAAAGGTGCTACGAGAATCATCACAAACAACCCAGCAAGAGAATTGGCAAACTAAATGCCATTGGTCTTACAGCATAACAAAAGACTGAACAGGGTAGGAAAATTGCATTTTGCTTAGTATTCTAACAGCTGACCTTTCCAAATCTATTTACCCAATTTCTTTTCTGAAATCTTCATTTTTATTGCTTGTAGTAGCTACATTTCTTTGCTCTAAGCAGGTATTTACAAGAGATAAAGCATTTAAAATGTAAAATAATATTTAAGACAGCAAACATTTAAACACAAAATATATAATTTGCAGAATTACTTATCAGGAATTAAAGTGGTATCTTGAAGTGCAGGCCCAAAATAACTGACTTTACTTTAAATAAAAAGTATATGGAATCAAAGCAGGGGTATCATTATCCCCTCCATCTTCTGCAGGTAATTATTTTTCAGTCTCGCTCATCCTCTTCAGTAAATCAAGAGATTCTCCCATATACAAATCTGTCTTGCTATAAATTTATATAGATTTCTTGTACTTGGCTTTAACTCAAGAGTATGGCCTCTCATCACTTTATAATACACCATTGGTAGATGAGTTCTAAGAATTACATAATCAGTGAATTTTAGAGCTGTGAAGTCCTTAGACATCTACCCCCCAGGTTTTATAGATGAGTAACCCAAGACCCAAAGATATAAGTTGACCTACCCAGGATCAAAAAGTTAACAACTGGCAGAGCCTGGGCTTGAATACAGAACTCCTTAGCTTTAATAATTTTCTATGGTTTCACAGAAAATTTTTTAGTAAATTTAATAGACAATTGTGATGGTTAATTATATGTGTCATCTTTACTATGCCACAGGATATACGGATATTTGGCCAAACATTATTCTGAGTGTTTCCAGGACAATTTTTGGATAAGATTCACATTCAAATTACTAGACTTTAAAATTAGATTAAATTAACATTTTATCAGTAGAGTAAACAGATTGCCCTCCATAATGTGGGTAGGCTTCACCCAATCAGTTGAAAACCTAAGAACAAGAAGACAGACCCTTCCTCAGGTAAGAGAATTTTCTAGCTGATTGCATTCAGACTTCATTTGCAATACTGGCTCTTTCTGCCTATCTTCAAACTTTCTGTGGGTCTTCTGCATCACTGGCACACCCTGCAGATTTTGAATTTACCAGCCTCCATCACTGTATAAGCCAATTCGTCTTAATAAATCTCTACACATATATATGTATACAGATACAGATATTTATATTGACAAATATAGATATCTCCTATTTATTCTATTTCTATGGAGGACACTGACTAAATGTTTCTGAATGGGTCTAGTTTCCTAAAAAAATAATCATTTTAATGCTTCCTCTTTTATCTTTTTACGTTTTATAAATTTCTCAAATTATAAAGTTTCAAATTGAACAGTAAGATTTTGTATCAGACTGATCCTTGTATGTCAATTCCAATTGGCTGGCTGCTGCCTGCTTTCTGAGGCAACGCCCGCCTCATGGACCATACCATTGCTGCTACTAGCTTACTAAATTCCCCAGGAAGGAAGGTATGAGCTAAATTCTCAGGTCATGACTCCATGACCCTCATGCCAAGTTATCCCTGCCTTTCAGGACATGAATGACAGAGCTTCCTAAGCTTCCAAAGGGACTGATAATACAATCCAAAAGTGTGGGAGAGTTAATGCCCTGAGAGTTAAATTTGACCGGTGGGAAATGGGGGACAGGAAGAAACTAGACAGTACACTTCTAGATCGAGGTGCATGTCCTCTTCATAGCCCTTCTGGAAGATTCTTCATGCTAAGTAAGCATGTCTCCTGAAGGACCTACAGTTTCTCTTCATGGCTCATTGGGACATGGTAGCCACATGAAAATGTATCACCTTATATAGTATTACATCTCTTTAACTGACTTCCCTTTTTCCTCCCCAGATACCTCTCAAATAAAGTGTCATCACTTTAATTCCTGCCTTAGGCTCTGCTTTTCAATGGATCAAGGAAAAAACACATTTTCTGAGTTAGGATTGATGATTGCTCAGTAACAGATTTGTGTGAGAAGTAAATAATAGTTATATTTGTCCAACAATTGTCTATTAGAAAAATCAAAATAGATGTATTATATATTTTTATAATATCCAGGTAATATCTGGCTAAAATGTTTAGGAGTTGAGGGATGCCATTTATATAAAATTCTTGGCTTGCTTGCAATTAAAACGTTTTCACTTCAAAACAAATGAAAACCTTTGTAATTTAGAAGTCCAGATTTATAAATTTATATAGAGAACATACTACACATTGACTTTCTGGTGTCTAAAAATTTTTCAATGTTTTCAGCAACATTCCCACCATCAGTCACAGTGGTGTGGTATCAAACACAAAGATGATATCTGAAACTGGGTGGATGACCATCTTGGTACTGCTTGAGATTCCTTTACCAAATAAAACTGTGACCTGTTCCCATCTCTTAAAGTGAAAACTTGAGAATTAAAGTCTGATAAGACCCAGCTAACAAGGTTTTCATATTATGAGATGAATGTTTGTGTCACCTCCCTAGGCCCTTTTCATCTGTTGAAGTCCTAACCTCCAATGTGATGGCATTTGGAGGTGAGGCCTTTGGAGGTAAATGGGATTAGATGAGGTCATGAGGGGAGATCCTCATGATGGGATTAATTCACCTAAAAGAGTAGAGCTCTTTCCCTCTCTCTCTCTCCACCATAGTGTGAAGACAGCCATCTGCAAGGCGAGAAGAGGGCTTTCACCAGGAAAGGAATCAGCTGACACTTTGATGTTGGACTTCCAAGCCTCCACAACTATGAGAAATTAAAGTCTGTTCTTTAAGCTGCCCAGTCTACAGTATTTTGTTATAACGGCCCAAGTGGACTAATACATTGACACTGGTAACTTACCTAGATTCAACCTTGCCACTTGTTTCTCTCTAAACCAGTCTGTGAAAACAGACAAGTTTAGTGGACAGATGAAAGCAAGAAAAGAAAAGATCAATGGAGGGTTCAGAATAAGGTTGAAATGTAATAATTGTTGAAATATAATAATTCTGTCTGAAATCTTCTCTAAACACAAACCATTAAAGAAATAAACTTTCTCTGAAACTCAGAATTGTTGATGTTGACCTTGGCCTCCCCAAATACCTTAGGACATCAGAGCTGAATGCTCCGGACTAAATCCCACAGAAACAGGATTTAATAGCTTCATCCAAAGTCACAGTTGGTCAGTGAAAGAAACAAAAATATCCTCTGCAACTCCTTAATTATATTTGCCCCGAGTTAATTTAAATTTGTTTAGTTGATTATCCAGAGGGAAAAAACATTATCCAAAAATCCCAGCTTTTCACACAGCCAGGATCATAGAAGTCAAACCACAGATTCAGCCACTTACATCACCAATAATAGAGATTCTATAATTAGAGATTAGCCAGCTGTAATCATTTCTGATGCTTCAGACAGCTGGATCAAGCTGATTTCATCCCAGTTGTGTTAAGCTAGAATGTCCCATATTTTTTTTTCCTTTTTAAAAGAAATCAACAAAATAATGTGGCTCAGAAACACAGAGTATCTCTTTCCCCCACCCAAATCTCTAACAAAGTATTTTTTGTACTTATACCTTTTTTCTAGCTTCACACATCTCCCAGCTAAAACACTTCTATTGCCATGTAGCTGCTGGGTGAGATGCTTGGAAAATCTTTCATCCTGACTTCAAATTGGATGGCATTAGGAATGGTTTCTATAACTAAATCCTATATTCAATTCCACATAAAAAGAACCACTTTTATTTTCTTCAACAGCAGATGGTTGAGAAACCTTAATAGCCATAGTAAGAGCAGTGGTGATGATGACATTAAGACTTTTCATTATTAAGGGAAAAGTAAGCATTCTGGATGTTCCTTTCTCCTAATTCTAACTCATTGGGAGTTCCCACCCAGGTGCACTTTGTGTCTCAAAACCCTTTCTTCTATTAACTGGAGCTGCGGATGCTATTTTGGCCATTGTTCTCACTGTTGTTCTTTCTTGTGAAATAGGAGGCTCACCTTACATTTTAATGTAGGTGAAAAAGCTAGGAACTTATCAATAAAGTAAGTATCACTCAGTATTATTTGCTTCTAAAATAGCATCAAAACACTAAAGAGTTACCTCAATTTTGCAATTTCCCTATTTCAGAGTTGTTACAATCAGGGTTTATAGGAATAGCCCACCCCATTCTGAGGGAATACAGAAACATTCACTGCAAATATGTTTCTCCCTTCCTTATTACACTATCAATAAATTATTCACCATTGACTATCACTGCAAATTAAACAAAGACCAAAGGAATATATGTTGGTCCCAGAACATGAATATTCCCAGAAAAAGAATTAGTCTAACTCAAATTATTTAAACTGTTGACAAATGTGTAACCTTTGAGAATGCAGTTTCCATTGGTTTTCCTATTAGTTTTGAAGATTCTTTCATACGAGAGTAAAAGTTCTAATCACCTAGTCAATATGACCTTCTGCTCCCTCTTTGATGCTGAACTGAATATTCTAGTTGGAGGCATGTTCCTCATTATGTGAGTTAGTGTTTCTCAGAGTTCTTCAAGGTTAGGAGTTCCTTCTATTATTTATTCTCCATAAATCCTGTGTTTTGGGAGTTTTTGTTAATTCAACAAGATATTTTTATTAAATAATAAAATTTCCCACTTGTATAATCAAAGATGCAAGAACTGCCACTCAAGGCAGGAGATGGGATCAGCTCTATTTCTATGACTTGAACTAAGAATGGGAGAGAGTTCTCCAGTGAATTGCCAGGCAGACAAAAACATATCCAGCATAATCCAATTAATTCCCTCAATTTCCAACAAAATCCCATTTTACTGTTCTCACTTTACCCATTATTGACTCTTTGTTTTCCAACCATACCTTCTGTACTTCCGTACTTTGTATATGATGTCCTCCTAGCCAAGAAGGACCATTCCTCATTTTTTGCATCTACTAGATTTAAGTGTCACATTTTTATAATCTTTCAAGCTCTCCTCCACCCCCCTCAGAATTAACTGCTTCTTTTTCTTTGTTTGCTTAGGAAACTTGTTTGTACTGTGGACATGAGATTGTGCTTATATACTTATTTTCCACACCAGACTGTGCAGTAATTAAGATCAATTTCTATGCCTTACTTACATTTCATTCCTAGGGCTCTGCACAATACCTGATACATAGTAGTATATTCATAATATTTTATCTAGTGAACAAATGAGCTAATGAATGAATAAATATTTATCTATATAAATCCACTGCTATTGCTTACAAAGATAAATTTTCCAAAGGAGTCTAGCCTAGTGCTGAAAGTGGCAAGATCTAAAAGATGAGCAAAGCATTTGCAGCACTCAAACCTCTTTTCTTAAATGTAATTGAGTATTGGATTTGAAGCTTTTGTAGCCAAGATGCATCTTTTTCAGATGCTCCTTCCTCCATTTATCAACTGTTACCTCTTAGTCAAAAATGATAAAGCAGGTCACATTTTGCTCTTCATATCTACTATTCCATTTGATCCTCATGCCAACTCTATAAAGCAGGTATTTTTATTGATTCTGTTTTCTAGATCTAGAAACAAAGGCTCTGAGGTGTTAGACTTTGCCCAAGGTCACAGAGTTAAAAAATACAATATGAAACTTAGTCTTACACATGCCTTTTCCATGGGCCACAAAATATACTTCATGTACCAGCTACTTCATTGTTATTACTCCTCGATAATAAGACTGGACAAGGTGAAAGGACACTGTGCAAAAAGTGATCCACAGGAAACTACAGAGTAACTCATTCATCCAGATGTGGAATGGATACCACCAGGACTGGTTGCTATAGTGTGGCTTCCGTAAACAAAATGCATATATAGCATAAGTTTGACTATGTGAAAGAAAATACAAGTATACACAAATACATACAGTGAGATAAAAATATAATAAAAGGTTAAGCATGATACAGTTACAGATCATTTTAACTTCAGAATTTCTTGTTTTCCATTTGCAATAAATATGTTATCTACATAATCACAACATGTTATTTGAATAAAAAGTAAGATATAAAATTGGATAATTGAATAGACTGATTGAATCGATTAAAAACAAACTCAGCATCTGAGAATTTAGCAAAGATCACCTGTTTATGAATGTTCAACCTAAGGTCTTCGATAGTGATAAACAAAACCACAATTCGGAGAAAGGTCCCTGGTCTTTGCTTACTGCCAACAGATGGCTCTAGATCTCGCTGATCTCTTTACACTAAAAACAAATGGACTTACACATAATTTTTAGTATTAAATTGTTTTTAAGTAGAAGAGTATCCAAATATGGTAAACAAAATGCCGCAAATAAATTGGAAGTCCTTTTTAAAGACTGCAAATAAGAAGTCTTTTTTAAAGAGTCCTGGCTTTGTGATGAGCACTGGGTATTGTATGTAAGTGATGAATCACTGAATTCTACTTCTGAAATGAATATTGCACTGTATGTTAACTAATTAAAATATAAATTAAAAAAATAAAAAAAATATTTACCAGGAAAATAAGAGTACTGGCTTTTATAAATAAAAATATTAATCACTGAACTATTTATAAAAGCAAAATTTCAGAATTCTCCTGAATATCTAAAAATGGGGTAATGATAAAATATAAAAGCTATGTATAATTATGAATATGAAACATAGCAATAGTTATGTTTACTAAGAACTTTAGTGACTTTGGGAAATTATTAGAATGTGATATTATTTTTAAAAGCCAGGCCATAGAATTGCATATATGCATAAGCTTAACTATATAAATATATTATGCACAGAAAAAAAATTCAGAGCTAACAGTGAGCATTTCTATGTAAGAAAGTTCTGGGACAAATTTTATTTTGTATGAATATTTTCTCTATACTTTATAATTTCTTCAAAGAATATTTATCAGAAGGAAAAAAATCAAAACCCTTCTTGGGGCACCTGGGAAGCTTAGTAGGTTAAGCATCTAACTTCGACTTAGGTCATGATCTCAAAGTTTGTGAGTTTGAGCCCCAAGACAGGCTCTGTGCTGACAGCTCAGAGCCTGAAGCCTGCTTCAGATTCTGTCTCCCTCTCTCTCCATGTCCCTCCCTCGCTTGTGTTCTCTCTCTCTTTCAAAAGTAAATAAATAAATGTTTAAAAAAATTTTAAATTAAAATCCTTATTTTTTCTACTCTCTCTGTCTCTCTGTCACACACATACACACACACACACACACACACACACACACACACACATGCATGCATGCACACATACAAACACAGAACGCTGAAGGGAGAAATCCAAAGTTTGAATCAAAATAGATTTAAAATAGAAGCAGACACCATGCCGATAGTCAAGTAAACCCTTGGGTGAACCAAATTAAGTGATTCTGCTGTAAACACTCAAACCTTTGGCTAATCTTGGTTTTTATCTGTACAAAGGACCCAGAGCCCAGGGCTTGGAGCTAGATGGCAGATAAAAATCTCCATCATCTCAGGCTCACCTACCTTGCAGATAATTTTTTTGTTTTTGTTTTTGTTTTTGTTTATTCTCACAACCTACTGCCCTTGTCAAGGTGAAGATTTTTCTAAGCATCAATATTCAGAGCTTTAGTGAAGCAAGAAGAAAAAAATTAAAGTCATCTTAAAATCCATGGTAAAGGTGAAATTGGAAATGATTAATGACATCTAAGATTTATGGTCCCTAATGCACAAAGCACTTTGTACATATATTTACTTACAGGCACATGTGAGGTATGTAGGACACACATTATTTATCATTACTTTACAAATGTACTTACTTTTTGTAAGTACTCACAGCTTTTCCATGTAGTAGACCCTGATTCAAACTCTACTATTTTGAATTCAATCCTGTGTTACTTCTACTAAAGCATGATGTTACTCCTCAAAAAATAGTCTTAGTGCCTCCAACTAAAAATATGTTTATCTTGCTCATCTTTAGAAAAAGGACACTGTGTCATGTACAATTTCCTTAAGATTCTTAAGATAATTATAACAGTGTTATAGGGTGGCTTCTAATACCTTGCATTAATGCAGAAGGTTGATAACGATGTTGTAGTACAATTTTGTGAAAGTAGTTTTATGGGAGGATGAATGGACTGGGTTATCCATTAGGCAATAAATTGTTCCAACAAATGTTTGTGAATTTTGAACTAGATTAGGCTTGTTAAATCATGTCCCTGATTTAGGGAGGACTTAAAGTTGCAAGCAACACAGACACATTTAAACTAGCTCAGGCTAAAAGGAATTACCAGAGGAAAGAGGTGAAATTAGGTCTCAGAAACAATTGGAACCCAGGGTTTGACCACAATCAATGCTCTCCCCCTCTCATCTCTGCTTCTCTTAGAATATTAGCTTCATTCCCCAGACTGGCTTCTTTTGCATGGCCTAAATCCTGACATTTGACAACTATTAGATCATAAAGATCCCATCCCATGGCCTCACTCAATCTTAATTATTTCCTTAGTGGCTGCATATCCAAATACAGCCACACTGGGAGTTTGGTTATCATCATATAAATTTTCTGGGGACACAAACATTCAGTCCATAACAAGGTGGGTCAGTAATTTTCTAATGAAGAAGATACTTGCAAAATAGAACAATGCTTGACAGACAAAGCAATAGATGGCCTGATGCTTAGTCTCAAGACCTGGACTGCAGTACTGTAAGCTTCTAGTTAAACTTAGAGATGTATATTTTAACAACTAACCAAGATGGAGTGGGACTAATATTATTTTGAAAAAAAAATGTGGATACTGCCAAGTATATATCACTCTACCTCTTAGCTGAGAAAGGATCTTCACATTGGCCAAGCAATCCCTCAAGAGATTGCTTTGGTTCTTCTTTAGTACACACATGAAAAGGTAGTTGAACCCCCAAATTCTACTCCACAGATTATAGCCAAAATAGTTTTAGCTTGGAAAACATTTGGAGCATCAGACACCCACCTATGCCATTAAAAATATAATTGTTAGGAAAGCCAGAGTATATTTAAATTGTGCACTCTGATATATCTTCCAAAAGAAACCAAAAGAAATATGTCTTCCTATAAAACATAATGGAAGAGTTAATTAAGACTTGCCACATTGAAGCTTGTCTAGAAAATTGTTATGGCAAATCTCTTCATTATAAAATATCTTTGGTATCAAAATATTAGATCTGTATCCCTTCTTTTGTGTCAGTAATCACAGCTGGTTTGGTTACCTATTAGGGGCACTGCTTGTTCATGAAAATAAAACCATGATATCTACATATTAAATAATGTTAATTTTTCTATACTCTATGCAAGAGAAGTGGGTCTCTAACACAAAAGTAGTTTCAGGACATAAACTTTGAAGTAAAAGGAACAGTGGACAGAACACACTTCTGCTGTGAAAACTGCTATGTGATTAATTAATAGAACATATCAATCAACCCTGACTCATATAGCCATATTAAGTTTATACATGAATCAAAAACAAAGGATTTAGGGGGCTCCTGGGTGGCTCTGTTGGTTGAGTGTTCGACTTTGGCTCAGGTCATGATCACTCAGTCAGTGAGTTTGAGCCCCGCGTCATGCTCTGTGCTGACAGCTCAAAGCCTGGAACCTGCTTCAGATTCTATGTCTCCCTCTCTTTCTGCTCCTCCCCTGCTCATGCTCTGTTTCTCTCTGTCTCCCAAAATGAATAAATGTTTTAAAAAATTAAGAAAAAAACCCAAAGGATTTAGTTAAGCTCGTCAACTGAGCCCATAACCGATATCTTTATGCATAGAATCAAAGGCTGGGGGAAAGTGAATAAAAGCACTGAACCTGTTTCAATTAGTTTTAAAAAAATTATTATGCAGGTGGTGATGAATGAAGCAGCATTTATTTGCTCTTTGATTAGAATCCCAGCCCCCAAACTTGCACTCAAGAGAAAAACATATATTTTACTTTTTTATTTTTTATGATTTTTATATCTTTATTTTTGAGAGACAGAGACAGAGACAGAGACAGAAAGAGAGCAAGCAGGGGAGGAACAGAGAGGGAGACACAGAATCCCAGCAGACTCCAGGCTCTGAGCCAACAGCACAGAGCCTGACACGGGGCTGGAACTCATAAACTGTGAGATCATGACCTGAGCCCAAGTCAGATGCTTATCCGACTGAACCACCCAGGCGCCCCATAGAGAAACATATATTTTAAATGAATTGTGTAATAAGGTAATAAATCTTTCATTTTTTTTCAGGATAAAGGATTTTTTTTCAAAAAATGAAATGCATTATTACTCTACAGCTTTAGTAATATATGTATTCTTTATAAAGAAAAGAAATCTGTAGTGGGACCCTCGTGTTGACTTCTGGGTGTGAGTCATTTACCAGCCCCACTCTGCACCCGTATTTTCATATTAAACTATATATGCTATTATAGCCTCCCCCCTCAATCCCTCTCAATGTTTGTGGTAATGAAAGAAACCCCTCCATCGTTTGTGTGTATGTGTGTGTGTGTGTGTGATATTCACAGCTTGCTTCAAATAAGTTTTTAAGATATTCTAATTGATTCTCCATCCTTCCTAGCCTTTGCTATTCTCCATCTGGATAAAGAATTCAAACGGGAACCCTCTTGCACTGTTGGTGGGAATGTAAATTGGTGCAGCCGCTCTGGAAAGCAGTGTGGAGGTTCCTCAGAAAATTAAAAATACACCTACCCTAGGACCCAGCAATAGCACTGCTAGGAATTTACCTAAGGGATACAGGAGTACTGATGCATAGGGGCACTTGTACCCCAATGTTTATAGAAACACTCTCAACAATAGCCAAGTTATGGAAAGAGCCTAAATGTCCATCAACTGATGAATGGATAAAGAAATTGTGGTTTATATACACAATGGAGTACTACGTGGCAATGAGAAAGAATGAAATATGGCCCTTTGTAGCAACATGGATGGAACTGGAGAGTGTGATGCTAAGTGAAATAAGCCATACAGAGAAAGACAGATACCATATGGTTTCACTCTTATGTGGATCCTGAGAAACTTAACAGAAACCCATGGGGGAGGGGAAGGGAAAAAAAAAGAGGTTTGAGTGGAAGACAGCCAAAGCATAAGAGACTGTTAAAAACTGAGAACAAACTGAGGGTTGATGGGGGGTGGGAGGGAGGGTAGGGTGGGTGATGGGTATTGAGGAGGGCACCTTTTGGGGTGAGCACTGGGTGTTGTATGGAAACCAATTTGACAATAAACTTCATATATTGAAAAAAAATAAAATAAAAATTGTACAACAACAACAAAAAGAATTCAAAATTCATACCCAATTCTTAAATATTTTATTTGAAAATGTGCATCTTGGTGGTTGGTCTCCCTATCTCTTTTTTATCTAATTCTACCACCTCTTGATATCTCAGTGTAAATTTCTAAGTCAGCATCTTGCCACAAGGGAATTAACACAATTGTCAATGTGCATGGAATTCCTATGAATATCCTTGGTTATCAGGATGTCATCCAGGTAATCCATACTGTACTTAAATTGAGGGCTTATTTAATTGTATTTTCTTTAAATTTCATTGATATAAATAAGAGACATTTTTTTAAAATTATCACAGAAAATGTACAAAATTTCTGGATTATGTTTCTGGACCTAGTTTGAGAAATGCTGAAATGGACTATATTCTGGCTCTAGTCAAATGAGACTCTGCCATTATATTGATAAAGGGAAATCAGTGGCAAGACATCTTTCCAAAGGCTTTGTTTGGATTATAGGATTCTCTGTCTGCTTGTTTGTTTGCTTAACTATGCAATAAAAGAGCTGATTAGCAAGCAGCATCAGATCCTCAAAGTTTTGACTGCTAAGTTTGAAACTGAAGATGAACCCCTCCTGCCAAGTAGCCATCAAGATCTTAGCTTCAGTACCTGTCCCCTTAACCACCTGTGCAACCCAAACTCAAATTTTTCCTACACAGATTTATTAAACATGAGGATTTTTAAGGTGATAAGAAATTTTTGATAATACTTGAATTTCATTTAAAGAAATACCTAAATTTTGAAAAAGAATATTTTTTAGGTCACTAACAGGTCAAGGTTTATTTTAAGACAGGCACTTGGATGAGTACCACATTCGTTGTGACACAATGAAGATGGATCTATTTTAAGCTCAAATAACAACAATGATAGAAGGGACAGGGCTAAAATTTCCATTGAAGCCTCAGGACAGAATTTTAAACAGGCTTTTGATAGCAATGGGCAAAATAAAGTTTTAAAGTTCATCCTACTTCTCTCAGCTCTCTTAGCTCCTGGTCTGAGAAAGAATTAATGGACTCTGGGACATGTAGGCTACACATTAAAATGTTGTGTTTATTTTTTCTGAGAAAAAAATAAATCATACTGATGATGATGATTAGTAGAGAGGGTAACTTGATACACTACATGGTGCTGACATCAAAATTAGACATGCAGATTCCTGGGTTTCACACACTCAGGAGGCATTATTATAGCTTGTGTGAATGACACACCCTGGAAGTTCTGCATTGTGAGGCTCTGGACCGAAATCCTCTGAAATTTTTCCTAAGCCTTCATATACACCACAATCATCTCAGTTCATGTGTATAATTTGTGAGAAATTTTTCATTTCAAGTAATGCATCTTATTCTTAAAAAAAAAATGTTCCATAGGGAACTAATTTTATATCCCTATATTCAAGGTGGGACCACATAAGACCATCCTAAGCCTAAAATTCAGGTCCCCAGAGGCATATTAGTCTGCTAGGAAATGTAAAATGAATAAATGTTAAATGCTCTTTTGAAAACATAAGAAAAAAGATAAACAGTCCAGGAGAAAGATGAGCAAATAAGATTACTAAGAGGAGCCTGTGAGATAGGAAGGCAGAAAGGAAAACTTCCAATTCCCGTTTCTAGTACAGGTCCTCTCTGATCACACTCCTTGTCAGCCATGAAAAAAATTTAAGGAAAAATATATGACTAATTTTTAATAATAAAGGAAGAATGGAAGATGAGAAAACAACAACATTAAAACACTGAGAATAAAAAAAGAAACAGGAATAGAATACAGATTAAAAGAGAATAAAAAGCCCAACAAAGACAAAATAATAATGGTTAAAAATAATAAAAGAAAATAGATGAATTTTAAAATAAAGTACAAAAAGCTATGGGTCAATGAGTTTAAAGATTAAAAAATCTAAAAGCAAAGGAGATAAAGCATAAAAATCCATGAAATAAATATTAGATGAAACCCATATAAACATAAAAGATTAAGGACTAAGATTAGAAATTGGGAGATAAAAGGGCAAAAAGAAAAAGTATATGAAAAAAATCATCATTATAAAGAGAATTAGGGCAAACCGTGTGAAGGCCTGAAAAAGAAAAGTTGAACTTTAGAGAAATCATTGAAAACAAGTGGTAGAGCATGAAAATGGACCCCAGTGGAAGGTGATACAGAAACCGTCATCTACTCTTGGGCTGAGCCTCCATCCCCTCATAAGCAGGTAGGATACTGAGAGGTTGAGAGCAATCTTACAAACATATTCCTTGAGTTTCCCTATAAAACAGAAACCTGTAGCAGACTGACCTCTAGACACTTCTAAGGCAAGCGCCCTACAGAGAAATTAAGGTTCTTTGTTCCAAAAGACAAAGGCCAGGGGAAAAATGACCAAAGCCTATAAAATAGGAAATCATAAAGAAGAGGTGAAAATGGATTTTTTAAAAACCAAATCTCCTCATTCCATCCTTGAAAAGAGACAAAATTAAGAACATTTACAAGGATTTTTACGCAGAAGTTAACAAATGTGGACTCATAGCTCAGAGAATTGATATAAATAATATTTATATACTTGTCAAAAAGATTTGGAAGATATGAAAAGTTAGAAAAGTGTGGTGGCAAAAAATTGGCTGATATGCCTAGGCTCTAGTTCCAGCTCTGCCTCTGGCTAGCTGTGTGACCTTGGGTAAAGCATTTTATGTCCTTGCACCTTATTTTCCTTACACATCTGTATGAGCAATAAAAAAAGGATGATTTTTATTTTCTAAAACTAAATTTTGAGGTTGTTAATTAAGAAAATAAGCTTTTGTCATACACTGAATGTGTAATGGGTTATGAATCTAGGTCTATAAACAGGGTTTGAAAACAATGTTTAGGAGAGCTGGAGGGTTGAGTAAATGAAAGAAAAGACCAGGCAGAAGACCATAGGGGCTATGAACAACTGGAAATACGTGTCTCTTCTAAAGTGCAGGCTACATCTCAGCTATACCTAGTGCTTGTCACATTGAAATGTAGTCAGCCAGATCTTCGGATCTTTCTGGAGAAGTCAAAAACATTTTTAATTGTGAAAACTCCTGATTTTTACATATCATCAACTTATTTAAAATTTTTTTTTAAATAACTGGATGAGCTAGCTGGAAAACATCTGTTATCTCAGCTTGGCCTGTGAATCACTGTTAACTCCACTAACCTGTAATACCTCAGTCATTACATTTGCCTCAAAGGTTCATTGCAAGACTCGGCTAAGTTTGGGTGATGGAAGGCAGGAATGAATTCATGGGTTTCATTTCTCCAATTAATAAATTTATTCCTATAAATGTCCCCTTGGTCATATCTGATTTTAGTAATTTGAATCACTTCTTTTTTTCTTAGTCAGTCTAAGGTTTGTCAATTGTATTGATATTTTCAAAGAACCAACTTTTTATTTCTTTTATTTTTTTCTATTTTTTATTTTATTTATTTCTGCTATACTCTGTTATTTTTTTTCCCTACTGCTTTATTTGGGTTTATTTTTCTCTTCTTTTCCTAATTTTTTCTAAAGATAACATTAGATGATATAAGATCTTTCTTCTTTTTTGATATAGGTGTTTACAGCTATCAATTTCTCTCTAAGAACTGCTTTACCTGCATTCCATAAGTTTTGTATGCTATGTTTTCACTTTCATTCATTTCAAAATATTTTCTAATTTCTCTTGTGATTTCTTCTGTGACCCATTGTGAATCCCCAAATTTCCTTCTGTTATGGATTACTCATATCATTCCATTGTGGTCAGAAAACATATTTTTTATGATTTCAACTCTTTTAAATTCATTGAAATTTGTTTTATAGCATAACATATGGTCTATCCTGAAAAAAACTTATGTGTACTTGAAATAATGTGTGTTTTGTTATTGCTGAATTCTATAGATATGGTAAGTCTAATTGGTTCATGGTGTTTTTAAGTCTTCTAATTCTTTGTCGAGTTTTTGCTTACTTGTCTTATTTCTTATTGAAAGTGAGGTACTGAAGTCTCCAACTACTGTTCACCTTTTTCTCCCTTCCTTTCTGTCACTTTTCATTTCATGCATTTTAAGCCTCTTTTGTGAGGTACATATATGTTTATAATTGTTATATCTTCTTGATGTATTGACAAATCTAGCTTTATAAAATGTTCTTCTTTGTCCCTAGTAACAGTTTTTATCTCATATTCTATTTTGTCTATCCATTTGTATCATTTGTATATTTTCTATTTTCAATAATAAAATATTTAGTATAATAATCCTTCAAAGGAATTCTCAAATCAGGGGAGTAAGGGAAGAGGTCACATTTCCATAAGGGTACATGTAAGCCTTGGGTAGAAGAAAGTTTAGATAAAAAAATTTTTGAAGGTGCCTGTGTGGCTCAGTTGGTTAAACATCCAACTCTTGATTTTGGCTCATGGTTAGTGGATTTAAGCACCATGTCAGGCTCTATGCTGACAGCAGGGAGCCTGCTTGAGAGTCTCTCTCTCTCTCCCTCTCTCTCTGCCCGTCCCATGTGTTCTCTCTCTCTCTCTCTCCCCCTCTCTCTGTCTCTCTCTCTCTCAAGCTAAATAAACTTAAAAATTTTTTTTCAGTATTATGTTTGTGAAAATGCATACAAGTGGAATGGTGCATGTATGTTTAACTTTTGAGGAAGTAGACAAACTGTTTTCCCTTTGTTAAATAATTATACCATTTTTTATTTCTACCAATAGAGTATGAGAGTTTTCTCCACATCCTCAACACTTGTTATAGTCAGTCCTTTGAATTTTAGCCATTCTAGTGAATATATAGTAGTATCTTATTGTGGATTTAATTTTCATTTTACTAATGTTGAATACTCTTTCATGTGCTCATTTGTTGTCTTTATATCTTCAAAAGTGAAGAGCAAGTTCAAATCTTTTGCCTATTTTAAAAAGTTGTCAATAAATTCCTAGATATATAATATGTAAATATTTCCTTCTAGTTTGTGTCATGTCATTTAATTATCCTACTGGTGCTTTTCAAGAATTAGCAAGATCAGACATTTGTAATTTTGATGAAGTCCAATTAATCAAATTTTTAATGGGTTGCATTAGTGTTATAACTACGGAAAATTTGTTTTATGTTTTCTACTAGACACATTATACTTTTTGGTTTAACATTTAAACCCCTGATCCATTCTGAACTAGTATCTGTATATGGTATAAGATATGGATCATTTTTTTTCCATATAGCTATCTGCTGGGAAGCAATTCTCTATAGCTGTCACATTCTCGCATATATTTTAAGAAAAATTACCTTTGTTACAGATTATATTTTTAAGGAGTTTTGTAGAGCCATTAGCATTGGAAGACTGAGATAGCTTCCTTTGAGAGCAAAAAGTGGATTTGTTATTTGTCCAGAAAATCAATTACAAGAAGAAAACTCAAAACTTCACAAATATGTGGCGATTAAACAACATTCTACTGGACAACCAATGGACAAATAAGATAAATCACAAGATAGTGGGATAGATGGTGGCAAAGTAAGAGGACTGTAGGATTTTCTTGTCCCATGAAGACAGCTAGATAACTATCAAGTCATCCTAAATGCCCCAGAAATCAACCTGAAGACTGGCAGAACTAATTCCACAACTAAAGGTAGAGAAGAGTCCACATCA
Organism: Panthera pardus; assembly: GCF_024362965.1. NCBI lineage: Eukaryota > Metazoa > Chordata > Mammalia > Carnivora > Felidae > Panthera > Panthera pardus. The sequence continues at coordinate 20,788,096 of NW_026526788.1, forward strand.
AAGAAGGTAGAAAGTGTGTATGCAGCTTGAGAGAGAAACAGATCATGGCCAATGTGGTGGGGAGGGAGCTGGAGTCATGGAGAAGGGTGAGAGACAGATTAACATACAGGGGGAGTGTCCAGGGAAAATGAATCCCCATAACAATTGGCTTGGAAAGCAAGAGAACCCAAATTTCATGAGTTCTTGCAAGCAGTGGGGATTAAAGCCTATAGTTCTAAAGGTCAGTGGGCTTGGCTCAAGAACAGCCTAGAAGCATTGGGGCTGTTCTTGGAGAGAAGGTAGGGCAAACAACCCTCAGGCATACAGCACAGGAACAGAGATCTGAGGAGCAGTTGGGTTACTTGCTAATCTCAGAGCATGTCTCAGAGAGGTACCATTCACAGACAGAACCCTCCAGGAATAAAAGAACTGGCCAGTGCTAATTCCCTTCCCAACCCATCAGTATAAGCACAGGAAGCAGCATAGTGCCCACACTCCCTACCTAACTTGGTTACACCAAGCCCACCCCCCTGCACTCCAATGGAACATTTCCCAGTCACGTTAGTCTCAGTCCCAACATAGTTGGCTCCCTTCCCTAGAAAACAGGCCCAAACCGCTGACAACACCACATCTCCCAACCTGGGAGTTTTGCAGAGGCTTAGTTCCAGTGGCAATGCTGACAAGTCTCATCTCACAAGCAGACCAGATGACACCTAGTTAAAATGCAGCACATTCAGGCTAGAGACCAAACACTGCCTACAACAGGCAAAGAGAGCCTCTGCAGACAACAAGCCTGAAGGATTAAGTGGCCAGGGAAAAACAGCAGAGCAGCACATTGCACAGTTTGGAGACAATCCCACAAGCATGAGGCCCTGGGAAACAGGAAACACTACATAGCAGGGCACTCTAGGACCTCTTATTCATAATACCATTACCCTCAAGAACAAGAGATATAGCTGACTTTCCTAACACAGAGAAATAAGCACAGAGGTTTAAACAAAATGAGAAGACAGAGAAATTTGTCCCAAATGAAAGAATAGGAAAAGACCATGGCCAGAGATCTAACCAAACGAGATATATAAGTAATATGCCTGATAGAGTATTTAAAACAATGATTATAAGGGTATTCCCTGGACTTGAGAAAAGTGGAAGACATCAGTGAGTCCCTTAACAGTGAGATAAAAAGAGAACCACTCAGAGATGAGCAGTACAATAAATGAGATTAGAAATACACCTGATGTAATGAACAGCAAGGAAGAAGCCAAGGAACACATTAATGATCTAGACGACAAAGCGATGGAAAGTAATCAAGAAGAAAAGAGAAAAAAAAAGAATTATGCAATAAGAATAGACTTAGGATATTTAGTGACTACATCAGACATGATAAAATTCACATAACAGGAGTCTCAGAAGAAAAAGAGAAAAAAAGGCACAGAAAATTTATTTGAAGAGATAATAGCTGAAAAGTTCCTTAATCCAAGGAAGAAAACAATTCTCCACATCCATGAGGCACAGAAAGCCCACAACTATACCAACAAAAGCAGATCCACACCAAGACATATTGTAATTAAAATGGGAAAATACAGTTATAAAAAAATAAAAGCAGCAAGAAAAAAGAAGACAGTTACATATAAGGGAAAACCCATAAAGCTATCAGGGGACTTTTCAACAGAATCTCTACAAGCCAGAAGAGAGTGGCATGATACATTCAAAGTGCTGAATAGGAAAAATCTAAAGCCAAAAATATTCTATCTAACAAGGCTATCATTCAGGATAGAAGGAGAAATAAAGAATTATCCAGACAAACAAAAAATTAAGGAGTTCATGACCACTACACCAGCCATGAAAGAAATATTAAAGGGAACTCTTTGAGTAGAAACCACAGTCCAAAAGTGACAATATGAAGGTCGGAAACACAAAAGTAGTAAAAAATGATTATTTTTGTAAAAGATAAGTCAAGGAACTCACAAAATTAAAGAATATGACCTAAAATATGTGGAGGAGTAAGGAATGGCTTCAACGTTAAATGACCACCAACTTAATATAGATTGGTATAAGCAGAAGAGGTTATATACAACCATAATGGTAGCCACAAATCAAAAACCAGTAATGAATATCCCTAAAGACATATCACTAAAGAAAACCAACAAAACATGAAAGAGAGAAAGGCAAGAAAAGATAAGAGAAAATCTTCAGAAACAACCACAAAACAAGTAATAAAATGGCAATAAATACTTATCTATCAAGAATTAGTTTGAATGGATATTTACACTGGAGGGGCCAAGATGGCAGAACAGCATGTAAGTTTTCAGCCTCTCTCCTCCCTGAAATGCAGCTATATTAGCACCAAATCATTTTGCACACCTAGAAAATTAGTCTGAGGATTAATTAACAGCAATCTGCATAACTTGAGCCACAGAACTTGGCAGGTACATGGCGTGGAGAGGTGAACTGGGAGAGAGAGAAGCCGCAGAGGATAGGGACCTGTTTTGCAGAGAGAAGACAGAGAAATGGGGGAGAATGCAGGAAAAGCACTCCCCCTGAAAGTAGCTGGAGAAAGAGAAAGAATGGAAACACCCACAAGGAATTGAACAAGAAAGGGAGAAAGGAGAAAAGAGAGGGTTTCAAAACCATTAGGACTCTATAAATAGGAGAATGCAGAGTCAGAAATTCCAGAGCTCAATACCTGGCATTGTTCTGGTGGGGAGGAATGGTGAATCCCCAGGAGCAGGCAGTGAGGGCTGTGGGGTCGCAGGCCACATGGAGAGATGCAGTTCCCCTGCTAGGGGGCATTTGGTAGAGGCCATATGGCCTCCCCACAGGCAAAGGCCCCAGAGGACCCCAGAGGACAGCTACATTTGCTGGTATTAGAACAAAGACACCAGGGTACAGTGAAACCTGGTGCCATTTGTATGTTGTGTTTTGCCACAATCTCTGAATCTCTTTAACAGTGCAGGCCACAATTTCTGAATTTCTGCAACTGCGTAGCCTCACAAATGTTCTGGGAGCAAGCTGGCAAGACACTCCCCCAGAGGGTCCAAGCAGGTCCAAGCCATAGGGCTGTCAGAAGTGAGGGGTTTGGAGATAATTCAGGAGGGACGTTCTGCCTCACAGGCTTGGATGTGGACAGTGTAGAAGCAGGGAGTGGACAGAAGCCAGAGACAAAGGAGGGGTGCTTGATTGATGGTCAGTGAGAATGCAGAGTTCCTGCTAGAGACCAGGAAGCTGGGTGATGCCATTTTTACCTCACCCATGCATGCCATACACGGGCACTACATCAATCCACCCCAATAAGCTAAGCAGAGCCATCTAGTGGAGTCATTACACTAAGCCCCATCAAACTGTGCCAGCCAAGCTCAGGCCCTACAGGACCACCACAAGTCTCTCTGCCTACTTAGTGTATGGACTATAAAGCGCTTCATGGTTAGAACTCTAGGGGAAACTGTACGTAATTTCATTCAGATTTCATTCTGTTCATTTCCTTTTTTTGTTTGTTCATTTATCTTTTCTTATTCTTGCATACAGAAAAAGAAAAAAATGTTTATATTTTCCATTCTTTAATTTTTATTTTTTACTATATTTTTGTAAATTTTTATGCTATTTTACATCATTTAACTTTATTCTATTTTACTGTATACATTTTTTTTTAATTTGTAAAGGTTTTATTACTTTTCTTTTCTACTCTTTCCATTTCTTACCTATTCTATCAAGCTTTTTTCAACAACCAGACCAAAACACACCTAGGATCTAGCTCCCTTATTCAATTTTTTGTGCTGTTTTGAATTTTTTAATTTGAATTTTTTATTTTACTAATTCTTTTTCTTCCTCCAAAATGACAAAACAAAGGAATTTGCCCTAACAGAAAAAATAGGAAGGAATGACAGCCAGACGCTTAATCAACACAGATATAAGCAACATGTCTGAACTAGAATTTAGAATCACGATAATATGAATATTAGCTGGGGTTGGAAAAAGCATAAAATCTCTTTCTGCAGAGATAAAAGATTTAAAATCTACTCAGGATGAAATTAAAAATGTTATAACTGAGATGCAGTCCTGAATGGATGCCATGGCAGCAAGAATGGATGAAGCAGAGCAGTGAATCAGTGATATAGAAGACAAATTACGAATAATGAAGAAAAAGGAGGGAAACTAAGACAAAAGAACATGATACAAGAATTAGAGGGGCGCCAGGGTGGTTCAGTAATCTAAGCGTCTAACTTTGACTCAGGTCATGATCTCATGGTTCATGGGTTTGAGTCCCATGTTGGGCTCTGTGCTGACAGCTCAGAACCTGGAGCCTGCTTTGGATTTTGTGTTTCCCTCTCCCTCTGTCCCTCACCCACTCACACTCTGTCTCTATCTCTTTCAAAAATAAATAAAAATGTTAAATTTTTTTTTAATTAAAAAGAATTACAGAACTCAGTGACTTATTAAAAAGGAATAATATCCAAATCATAGAGTCCCAAGATGAAGAGAGAGAAAAGGGGTAGAAGGTTTATGTGAGTAAATTATACTGGAAAACTTTCCTAATCTGAGGAAAGATACAGATATCAAAATCCAAGAAGCACAGAGAACTCCCATTAGATTCAACAAAAACCGACCATCAGCAAGACATATCATAGTTAAATTCACAAAATACACAGACAAGGAAAGAATTATGAAAGCAGCAAGGGGGGGAAAAGTCCTTAACCTAAAGGGATGACAGATCAGGGTTGCAGCAGACTTATCCACAGAAATCTGGCAGGCCAGAAAGAAGTGGCAGGATATATTCAACGTGCTGAATTGGAAAAATATGCAGCTAAGAATTCTTTATACAGCAAGGCTGTCGTTCAAAACAGAAGGAGAGATAGAGTTTCCCAGACAAACAAAAACTAAAGGAGTTCATGACCACGAAAACATTCCTCCAAGAAATTTGAAGGGGCACTCTTTGAGTGGAAAAAAGAAGAAAAAAAAAAAGACCAAAAGCAACAAAGACTATAAAGCACCAGAGAACACCACCAGAAACCTTAAGTCTACAGGCAACACAATGGCAATAAAATAATATCTTTCAATACTCACTCTATGTCAATGGACCAAAACACTCCAATCAAAAGACATTGGGTAACAGAATGGGTAAGAAAACAAGATCCATCTATATGCTGTTTACAAGAAACCCACTTTAGACCTAAAGACACATTCAGAGAGAAACTCAGGGGATGGAGAAGCATCTATCATGCTAATGGTTGCCAAAAGAAAGCTGGAGTAGCCATACTCATATTAGACAATCTAGATTTTAAAATAAAAACTGTAATAAAAGATGAAGAAGGGCATTATATCATAATTAAGGGGTCTATCCCCCCAAGAAGATCTAACAATTATAAACATTTATGTCCCCAACGTGGAGCAGCCAAATAAACAAATCAATTAATCACAAATATAAAGTAACTGATTGATAATAATGCTATAATAGTAGGAGACTTCAACACCCTACTTACAACAATGGGCAGATCATCTAAGCAGAAAGTCAACAAGGAAACAATGGCTTTGAATGACACACTGGACTGGATGGACTTAACAGATATATTCAGAACATTTCATCCTAAACCAGCAGAATACACACTCTTCTTGAATGCACATGGAACATTCTCCAGAATAGATCACATATTGAGACACAAATCGCCCTCAACAAGTATAAAAAGATGGAGATTATACTGTGCATATTTTCAGACCACAACGCTATGAAAAATGAAATTAACCACAAGGGAAAATTTGGAAACACCACAAATACTTGGAGATTAAAGAAAATCATACTAAAGAAAGAATGGCTTAACCAAGAAGTTAAAGAGCACATTAAAAAGTACATAAAAGGCAATGAAAATGATAACATGACAGTGCAAAACTCTGGGATGCAGCAAAGGCAGTCATAAGAGGGAAGTATATAGCAATCCCGGCCTTCCTAAAGAAGGAAGAAGGGTCTCAGGTACACAACCTAATCTTACACCTTAAAGAGCTGGAAAAGGAAGAGCAAATAAAACACAAAAACAGCAGAATATGGAAAATAATAAATATTAGAGCAGAAATCAATGCTAATGAAGTTTAAAAAAAAAGTATAACAGATCAATGAAACCAGGATCTGGTTCTTTGAAAGAATTAACAAAATTGAGAAACTGCCTAGCCAGATTGATCAAAAAGAACAGACCCAAGGAAAGGACCCAAATAAATAAAATCAATAATTAAAGAGGAGAAGTCACAACCAACACTGCAGAAATAAAAAAATAATAATAATAACAAGAGAATATTATGAGCAATTATATGGCAACAAATTGGGCAATCTGTAAGAAATGGACAAATTTCTAGAAATATAAAAACTACCAAAACTGAAACAGGAAGAAATACAAAATTTGAACAGACCAGTAAAGAAATTGAATTAGTAATCAAAAATCTCCCAAGAGAGAAGATGGCGGCATAGGAGGAAACTGGGCTCACCGCACGTCCTGCTGATCACTTAGATTCCACCTACACCTGCCTAAATAACCCAGAAAACCACCAGAAGACTAGCAGGATGGAGTCTCCAGAGCCAAGCACAGACGAGAGGCCCACGGAAGAGGGTAGAAAGGGCAGAGAGGCGGTGCATGCTAGACGGACTGGCGGGATGGAGCCAGGGCAGAGGGGCGGCCCGCCAGGCGAGCAGAGCCCCCAAGTCTGGCTTGCAAAAGTGGAGGGGCCGGACTGAGTGTGTTCCTACAGCAAGCCGGACTTAACATCTGGAGGGTCATAAGTTAACACCTCTGCTCGGAAAGCGGGAAGGCTGGAAGACAACAGGAGGGAGAGTTGCTGAGCCCCGGGCCGACAGAGCTCAGTTTGGCGGATAACAAAGGCACTCGCCAGCGCCATCTCCCTCGCCCATCCGCCAGCCAAAATCCCAAAGGGAACCAGTTGCTGCCAGGGAACTTGCTTGCACTGCGCAAACACCCAACGCTGTGCTTCTGCGGATCCACACCTCCAGTAGCAGGTCTGACTCACTCCCGCTGCTGCAGGGCCCCTCCTGAAGCAGATCACCAAAAGGAGAAGCGAGCTGAGCCTGCCCTTCCCACCCCATGCACCTTGTGCATCTACCCCAGCTAATACACCAGATCCCCAGCACCATAAGTTTGGCAGTGTGCAAGTAGCCCAGACGGGACACGCCACCCCACAATGAATCCCGCCCCTAGGAGAGGGAAAGAGAAGGCACACACCAGTCTGACTGTGGCCCCAGCGGTGGGCTGGGGGCAGACATCAGGTCTGACTGCAGCCCCACCCACCAACTCCAGTTATACACCACAGCACAGGGGAAGTGCCCTGCAGGTCCTCACCACTCCAGGGACTATCCAAAATGACCAAACGGAAGAATTCCCCTCAGAAGAAACTCCAGGAAATAACAACAGCCAATGAACTGATCAAAAAAAGATTTAAATAATATAACAGGAAGTGAATTTAGAATAATAGTCATAAAATTAATTTCTGGGCTTGAAAACAGTATAGAAGACAGCAGAGAATCTATTGCTACAGAGATCAAGGGACAAAGGAATAGTCAGGAGGAGCTGAAAAACGCTATCAACGAGATGCAAAATAAAATGGAAAGAACCACAGCTCAGATTGAAGAGGCGGAGGAGAGAATAGGTGAACTAGAAGATAAAATTATGGAAAAAGAGGAAGCTGAGAAAAAAAAGAGATAAAAAAAATCCAGGAGTATGAGGGGAAAATTAGAGAACTAAGTGATGCACTAAAAAGAAATAATATACACATAATTGGTATTCCCGAGGAGGAAGAGAGAGGGAAAGGTGCTGAAGGGGTACTTGAAGAAATTATAGCTGAGAACTTCCCTGAACTGGGGAAGGAAAAAGGCATTGAAATCCAAAAGACACAGAGAACTCCCTTCAGACGTAACTTGAATTGATCTTCTGCACAACATATCAGAGTCAAACTGGCAAAATACAAGGATAAAGAGAAAATTCTGAAAGCAGCGAGGGATAAACATGCCCTAACATATAAAGGGAGACCTATAAGACTCGTGACTGATCTCTCTTCTGAAACTTGGCAGGCCAGAAAGGATTGGCAAGAGATCTTCAATGTGATGAACAGAAAAAGTATGCAGCCGAGAATCCTTTATCCAGCAGGTCTGTCATTTAGAATAGAAGGAGAGATAAAGGTCTTCCCAAACAAACAAAAACTGAAGGAATTCGTCACCACTAAACCAGCCCTACAAGAAATCCTAAGGGGGATCCTGTGAGACAAAGTACCAGAGACATCTCTACAAACATAAAACATACAGACATCACAATGACTCTAAACCCATATCTTTCTATAATAACACTGAATGTAAATGGACTAAATGCACCAACCAAAAGACATAGGGTATCAGAATGGATAAAAAAACAAGACCCATCTATTTGCTGTCTACAAGAGACTCATTTTAGACCTGAGGACTCCTTCAGATTGAGAGTGAGGGGATGGAGAACTATTTATCATGCTACTGGAAGCCAAAAGAAAGCTGGAGTAGCCATACTTATATCAGACAAACTAGATTTTAAATTAAAGGCTGTAACAAGAGATGAAGAAGGGCATTATATAATAATTACAGGGTCTATCCATCAGGAAGAGATAACAATTATAAATGTCTATGCGCCGAATACCGGAGCCCCCAAATATATAAAACAATTACTCACAAACTTAAGCAACCTTATTGATAAGAATGTGGTAATTGCAGGGGACTTTAACACTCCACTTACAGAAATGGATAGATCATCTAGACACACGGTCAATAAAGAAACAAGGGCCCTGAATGACACATTGGATCAGATGGACTTGACAGATGTATTTAGAACTCCTCATCCCAAAGCAACATAATATACTTTATTCTCGAGTGCACATGGAACATTCTCCAAGATAGATCACATACTGGGTCACAAAACAGCCCTTCATAAGTATACAAGAATTGAAATCATACCATGTACACTTTCAGACCACAATGCTATGAAGCTTGAAATCAACCACAGGAAAAAGTCTGGAAAACCTCCAAAAGCATGGAGGTTAAAGAACACCCTACTAACGAATGAGTGGGTCAACCAGGCAATTAGAGAAGAAATTAAAACATATATGGAAACAAACGAAAATGAAAATACAACAATCCAAACGCTTTGGGATGCAGCGAAGGCAGTCCTGAGAGGAAAATACATTGCAATCCAGGGCTATCTCCAGAAACAAGAAAAATCCCAAATACAAAATCTAACAGCACACCTAAAGGAAATAGAGCAGAACAGTAAAGACAGCCTAAACCCAGCAGAAGAAGAGAAATAATAAAGTTCAGAGCAGAAATAAACAATATTGAATCTAAAAAAACTGTAGAGCAGATCAATGAAACCAAGAGTTGGTTTTTTGAAAAAATAAACAAAATTGACAAATCTCTAGCCAGGCTTCTCAAAAAGAAAAGGGAGATGACCCAAATAGATAAAATCATGAATGAAAATGGAATGATTACAACCAATCCCTCAGAGATACAAACAGTTATCAGGGAATACTATGAAAAATTATATGCCAACAAACTGGACAACCTGGAAGAAATGGACAAATTCCTAAACACCCACATGCTTCCAAAACTCAATCAGGAGGAAATAGAAAGTTTGAACAGACCCATAACCAGCGAAGAAATTGAATCGGTAATCAAAAATCTCCCAACAAATAAGAGTCCAGGACCAGATGGCTTCCCAGGGGAGTTCTACCAGACGTTTAAAGCAGAGATAATACCTATCCTTCTCAGGCTATTCCAAGAAATAGAAAGGGAAGGAAAACTTCCAGACTCATTCTATGAAGCCAGTATTACTTTGATTCCTAAACCAGACAGAGACCCAGCAAAAAAAGAGAACTACAGGCCAATATCCTTGATGAATATGGATGCAAAAATTCTCAATAAGATACTAGTAAATCAAATTCAACAGCATATAAAAAGAATCATTCACCCTGATCAGGTGGGATTCATTCGTGGGCTGCAGGGTGGTTCAACATTCGCAAATCAATCAACATGGTACATCACATTAATAAAAGAAAAGAGAAGAACCATATGATCCTGTAAATCGATGGAGAAAAGGCATTTGACAAAATACAGCTTCCTTTCTTAATAAAAACCCTCAAGAAAGTAGGGATAGAAGGATCATATATCAAGATCATAAAGGACATATACAAAGACCCACTGGTAATATAATCCTCAATTGGGGAAAAACTAAGAGCTTTCTCCCTAAGGTCAGGAACAGAACAGGGAAGTCCACTCTCACCAGTGTTATTCAACATAGTATTACAAGTCCTAGCCTCAGCAATCGGACAACACAAAGAAATAGAAGGCATCCAAATTCGAGGATGTCAAACTTTCCCTCTTTGCAGACGACATGATACTCTATGTGGAAAACCCAAAAGATTCCATCAAAAAAAAGCTAGAACCGATCCATGAATTCAGCAGTCACAGGATATAAAACCAATGCACAGAAATCGGTTGCATTTCTATACACCAATAATGAAGCAGCAGAAAGAGAAATCAAGGAATCTATCCCATTTACAATTGCACCAAAAACCGTGAAATACTTAGGAATAAACCTAACCAAAGAGAAGAAAACTCTATACACTGAAAACTATAGAAATCTTATGAAAGAAATCGAAAAAGACACCAAAAAATGGAAAAACATCCATGCTCATGGATTAGAAGAACAAATACTATTAAATGTTGATACTACCCAAAGCAATCTACATATTCAATTCAATCCCTATCAAAATAACACCAGCATTCTTCACAGAGCTAGAAAAAACAATCCTAAAATTTGTATGGAACCAGAAAGTCCTTGAATAGCCAAAGCAATCCTGAAAAAGAAAACCAAAGCTGGATGATCACAATTCCAGACTTCAAGTTGCATTACAAAGCTGTAATCACCAAGACAGTATGGTATTGGAACAAAAACAGACACATAGATCAATGGGACACAATAGAGAACCCAGAAGTGGACCCACAAACGTATCGCCAACTAATCTTTGACAAAGGAAGAAAGAATATTTAATGGAAACAAGGCAGTCTCTTCAGCAAATGGTGTTGGGAAAGCTGAACAGCAACATGCAGAGGAATCAACTTGGACACTTTCTCACACCACGCACAAAAATAAACTCAAGATGGATGAAAGACCTAAAAATAAGACAGAAAACCATCAAAATCTTAGAGGAGAAAGCAGGCAAAAACCTCTTTGACCTCAGCCACAGTAACTTCTTACTCAACACGTCTCCAGATGCAAGGGAAACAAAAGCAAAAATGAATTATTGGGACCTCATCAAGATAAAAATCTTCTACACAGCACAGGAAACAATCAGCAAAACTAAAAAAATAGCTGATAATCAGAGAAGATATTTGCAAATGACATATGAGATAAAGGGTTAGTATCCAAAATCTATAAAGAACTTATCAAACTCAACAACCAAAAAATAAATAATCCAGTGAAGAAATGGGCAAAATACATGAATAGACAATTTTCCAAAGAATACATTCAGATGGTTAACAGACACATGAAAAAAATGCTCAGCATCACTCATCATCAGGGAACAAACCACAATGAGACATCACCTCACACATGTCAAAATGGCTAAAATTGACAATTCAGGCAACAATAGATTTGGGTGAGGTTATAGAGAATGAGGAACCATTTGCACTGCTGATGGGAATGCAAACTGGTGCAAACTCTGGAAAACTGTATGGAGGTTCCTCAAAAAATTAAAAGTAGAACTACACTATAACCCAGCAAGTGCACTGATGCTTTTGCAAAGGTTCTTCATCTTTAGAGAAATTCATGGAAAAGATTCTGAAATGTACTCTAGAATATAGGTTTCTGATAACTTTAAGATTATAAAACTGATCTTGGTAAGAATTTCTAGGACTAATAGAAACACTATTCAAGTAAAATAAGAATTAATAATATGGGATTGCATGAATTGATGAGGATGATTATATTTTTTTTAACTTCTCTTTGAAACATTGCTTGATCCTTAATGTTTTATTTCTCAAGGAGTTAAGGAAACCTTTTTCTCTTATGTCTCAGAGTAATTTTATAAAGTATGTTTCTGTAAAAAGAATTGAAAATTTTATAATTACTTGTATTAGTTCAATAAGAATCTATTCCCTTGTTAGTATTTTGATAAAGATTACATTGTAGAATCTATAGATTGCTTTGGGTAGTATTGACATTTTAACAATACTGATTTTTACAATCCAGGAGTATGATATATCTTTCCCTTTATTTGTGTTATTTTCAAAGCTTTTTCATCAATATCTTATAGTTTTCAGTGTATAGGTCTTTCTTAGTCAAATCTGTTCCTAGGTATTTTATTCTTTTTAGTGTAATTATAGATGGGATTGTTTTCTTAATTTCTCTTTCTGCTACTTCATTATTCATGTATGAAAATTCAACAAATTTCTATATATTAATTTTTATCCTACAACTTTACCGAATTCATTTATTATTTCTAATAGTTTTTTAATGGAGTCTTTAGGGTTTTCTATATACAGTATCACATCATCTACAAATAGTGGCAGTTTTACTTTCTCCTGCCCAATTTAAATTTCTTTTACTTATTTAATAATTAATTAATTATTTTTTTATTATTGTGGATATGACCCTTATTGCTGGAAGGATAATATGTTCTAGTACTGGAAACATATGTTGAATAAAATTGGCAACAGTGGATATTCTTGTCTTGTTCCTAATGTTAGGGGAACTACATCAAATTTAAAAAAAGCTTTGCACAGTGAAGGAAACAGTCTTCAAAAAGGCATCCTGTTGAATGGGAGGAGATATTTGCAAAAGATATATCCAATAAGAGGCTAATATTAAAATTATATAAAGAAGTCATACAATTCAACACCAAAAAACTCCCCAAAATAATCTGATTAAAATGAGTGGAGGACTTGAATAAACATTTTTTGAAAGAAGGCATCCAGATGGCCAACAGACTCATGTTGCTGTTGCAACAGACACAAGATGCTCAACATCTCTCATCATCAGGGAATTACAAATAAAAGCTACAATGCAATATCACCTGACACCTGTCAGAATGGCTAAAATCAACAACACAAGAAACAACAGGTGTTGGTAAGGATATGGAAATGCAAACTGGTGCAGCCACTCTGGAAAACAGTATGAAGGTCCTCAAAAAGTTAAAAACAAAACTATCCTACAATTTAGCCATTACATTACTAGGTATTTACCCAAAGGGTACAAAATACCAATTCAAAGGGATATACATACCTAAATGTTTATAGCAGCATTATCTATAATAGCCAAATTATGGAAACAGCCCAAGTGTCCATCAAATGATAAATGGATGAAGAATATATATGTATAAATAAAATAGAATATACATATATAATGGAGTATACCTATATAATGGAATAAATATTTATTCCATTAATATGTATATTCCATAATATATATGTATACATGTCCATTATATTTATGCCATTATATATAATACATAACATTATTAATATAACATAGCATAATATAATATAATATAATATAATATAATATAACTAATATAATTAATATCATATATAATGGAATATTACTCAGTCCTGAAAAATAATGAAATCTTCTCATTTGCAATTATGTGGATGGAGATGGATAGTATTATACTAAGCAAAATAAGTCAGCCTGAGAAAGACAAATACCATATGATTTCATTCATATATGGAATTTAAGAAATGAAACAAATGGTCATGGGGTGGGGGGAAGGAAGAGAAAGAGAGAGGCAAACAATGAAACAGATCCTTAGAGAGAGCAAACTGATGATTACCAGAGTGGCGGTGGGTGGGGGGATAGATGAAATAGGTAATGGGGCTTAAGGAGTGAACTTGGGGTGAACACCATGTGATGTGTGGAAGTGCTGAATCACTATATTGTACGCCTGAAACTAATTTAATAATGTATATTAACTACTGGAATTTATATTTTTAATTTTTTTAACTTTTATTTGTTTTTGAGAGACAAAGAGAGACAGAGAACGAGCAGGAGAGAGGCAGAGAGAAAGGGAGACACAGCATCTGAAGCAGGCTCCAGGCTCTTAGTTGTCAGCACAGAGCCCGACACAGGGCTTGAACCCACAAACTGCGAGATCATGACCTGAGCTGAAGTCAGTTGCTTAACTGACTGAGCCACCCAGACGCCCCTTAACTACTGGAATTTAAATAAAAACTTTTTAAAAATCTCAAATAAATAATCTAATTTTATCCTCAAAGAACTAGGAAAAGAACAAACTAAGTCCAAAGTTAGCAGAAAGTAGGAAATAACAATGAACACAGCAGAAATCAATAAAATAGATACTGAAAGGAAAATTAAAAATATCAATGAAAATAGCAGGTGGTTTTCTGAAAATATACACAAAATAGACAAATCTTTAGCATGACTTACCAAGAAAAAGGGGAAAGAACTAAAACAAGTAAAATTAGAAATCAAAGAGGAGACATTACAACAGATACCAAAATACCAAAATACAAAAGATAATAAGACTATTATAAAAAAATTATATGGCCAAAATTTGAAAAATCTAGAAGAAATGCATAAATTTCTAGAAAAATACAACTTACCAAGACTGAATCATGAAAAAACAGATAACTTAAAGAGACTAATTTTTTTACTAAGGAATTTGTACCAATAATCAAAAATCTCCAAACAAACAAAAGTTCAGGACTAGATGATTTCACTGGTGAGTTCTACCAAAAAAAATTATAGAAGCACTAATATCAATCCTTCTCAAAGTCTTCCAAAAATAGAAGAGGAAGAAACCTTTGGAAGTTCATTTTATAAGGCCAGCATTGTCCTGATAGCAATACCAGACAAGGACACTATAAGAAAATTGCAGGCCAATATCCCTGATGAACATAGATGCAAAAATCGTCAACAAAGTATTACCAAATCAAATTCAACAATACATTAATAGAATCATAAAATATGATTGAATATCCAAGGAGGCAAGGATGTTTCAACATCAGCAAACCACATTAACAAAATGAAAAATATGGGTGCCTGGGTGGCTTAGTCAGTTGAGCACCCAACTCATGATTTCAGCTCAGGTCATGATCCCAGGGTTGTGGGATCAAGCCCTGTCTCAGGCTCTATGCTTATCGTGGAGCCTGCTTAAGATACTCTCTCTCTCTTTCTACCCCTCTCCCTCACTCACATGCTCTCTGTCTCTCTAAAATAAAATAAAACAAAAAATAAAAATCACGTGACCATTTCCAAATGCAGGAAAAGCATTTGACAAAATTCAACATCCTTTCATAATGAAAATTTCAACAAACTTCATATAGAACAACATACTTGAACGTAATAAAGCCCATAAATGACAATACCACAGCTAACCATATTCAATGGTGAAAAGCTGAAAATGTTTCCTCTAAGATCAGAAACAAGTCAAATATGCACATTCCCACCACTCCTATTTAACACAGTAGTGACAATTGGTCAAGTAAAAGAAATAAAAGTCGTCCTAACTAGAAAAAAAAAAAAGTAAACTGTCTTTATTTGCAAATGACATGATCTAAAAAAATTGTTATAACAAAAAATTTCAGTAAATTTGAAGGAAACAAAATCAATATGCAAAAATCAATACTCACAAGGAATGTCAGGAAGAGAAATTAAGAAACCATTCCATTTACAATAGCATCAAAAAGAATAGTTAGGAATAAATTTAACTGAAGAAATGAAAGTTCTGTATGCTGAAAAGGGCAAGGAGTTTATGAGAAAAGTTAAAAAGACCCAAATAAATGGACAGATATCCCATGGTCATGAATTGGAAGAATCAATATTATGAAAATATCTGTATTACCCGAAGTGTTCTAAAAATTCAATGCAATCCTTATTAATTTTTGATGGCATTTTTTACAGAAATAGAAGAAGCCATTCTAAAATTTATATAAAACCCTTACTAAGAGACTCTGAGTAGACAAAGCAACCATTAGAAAGAGGAATACTCACACTTCCTGACTTCAAACTATATTATAAAATTATAGTCATCAAAACAGGATGGTATCATCATAAAAAACAGACAGACACACAGATCAATGGAATAGAATAGCAAATTCAGAAATAAATCCCATGTATGGTTAATTAATTTTTGACAAAGGATCCAAGAATATACAATGGGGAAAGGATAGTCTTTCCAATTAATAGTTCTGGGAAAACTGGGCAGCCATGTGCAAAAGAATGAAATTGGATCCTTTTCTTACATATATGCAAAATTCAACTCTAAGTGAACTAAAGACTTGAACCTAGGGGTGCCTGGGTGGCTCAATGGGTTAAGCATCTGACTATGGCTCAGGTCATGATCTCACAGTTTGTGAGTTTGAGCCCCATGTCAGGCTCTGTGCTGACAGCTCAAAGCCTGGAGCCTGCTTTGGATTCTGTATCTCCCTCTGTTTCTGCTTTTCCCCTGCTCACACTGTGTCTCTCTGTCTCTCAAAATTAAATAAACACTAAAAAATAAAATAAAAAGACTTGAGCCTAATACCTGAAACTCCTAGAAGAAAACATAGGGGATAAGCTCCTTGACATCAGCCTTGTCCATGTAGTTTTTTGAATCTGACATAAAAAACAATGGCAGCAAGAGAAAAAATAAATAAATGGAACTGCATAAAATTTAAAAGCTTCTGCACAGCAAACAAAACCATCAACAAAGTTAAAAGGCAATCTATCAAATGGAAGAGAATATTTGCAAATCGTATATCTGATAAGTGGTTAATATTCAAAATATATAAGGAATTAATAAAACAATAGTAAAAAACATACAAAACAAAAAACAATCTATTTTAAAATGGACAAAGAAGTTGAATAGACATTTTTTCCAAAGAAGACATAAAAGGACTAACAAGTGCATTAAATGGTGCTCAGCATCAGTAATCATGAAGGAAATGAAAGTCAAAACTGCAATGAGGTATCACCTCACACTTCTTAAGATGAGTATCATCAAAAAGACAGGAAATCACACGTGTTGGCAAGGATGTAGAGGAAAAGGAACTCTTCTGCACTGTTGATTAGAATATAAATTGCTACCGTGGAAAACAGTATGGAAGACCCACAAAAAACTTAAAATAGAACTACCATATAATCTAGTAATCTCAGTTCTGGTAATACATATCCAAAGGAAATGAAAACGGGATCTTGAGGAGATATCTGTACATCCATGTTTATTGTAGCATTATCCACAATAGCCAAGATATTGAAGCAACCTAAGTTCCCATGAATGGATGAAATGATAAAGAAAAGGTAGTATATAAATGCATATAGAGTATTGTTCAGCCAGGAGAAAGAAGGACATTCTGCCATTTGTGATAACATGAATGGACCTTGAGGATATTATACTAAGTGAAATAACTCAGACAAAGAAGATAAATACTGTAAGATCTCACCTGTATGGGAAATATTAAAAAAAATGAACTCACAGAAACAGACTAGAATGGTAGATATCAGGTGCTGGAAAATAGGGGCAAAGGAGATGTCAAAAGAGTACAAATTTCTATAAGATTAATAATTTCTAGAGGTCTAATGCACATTGTAGAGGGATGCCTGAGTGGCTCAGTTGATTGAGCATCCAACTTCAGCTCAGGTCATGATCTCACAGTTTGTGGGTTCAAGCCCTGCATCAGGCTCTGTGCTGATAGTTCAGAGCCTGGAGCCTGGTTCGGACTCTGTGTCTCCCTCTCTCTCTGCCCCTCCCCTGCTTGTGCTCTATCTCTCTCTCAAAAATAAATAAACATTAGAAAAAGTTAATGTACATCATAGTGATTATGATTAATTATTACTGTATTATATACTTGAAAGTTAATGAGAGTATACCTTAAATGTTCTCACCACAAAAAAGAAATGATATAATGTGATGTGATACAGATGATAGCTAATGCTATATTGATAATCATTTTGCAATATATAAGTATACCAAATCAATACATTATACACCTTAAAATTACACAGTGTTACATGTCAATTATATTACAATAAATCTACAAAGAAGTAAATAACTATAAATACATAGATAGGTTAAAAGTAAATGGGTGAAAAATTATACAAAAAAGTTTTAATCTGAAAGTTGTGTTAGCTATTTCTGTAATCACATAAAATGTAATTCACAATAAAAATATAAAATGAGAAAATTTTATAATGATAAAAGGGATATATCATCAGAAAAACATGGCAAATACAAATATATCTTCACAAAGACACTACATAGAAAGGAATTAACAAAGCATTAACAAATCAAATCTAACAAAGCAGAGAAAGCACAATATATCCCAATCAAGCAAGAGTTATTCTAGGAATTCATTGTTGGTTTATTATCTAAAAATCAATAATTGGAATTCATCATATTAACACAATAATGATCATTATTATTCAGAAAAAGGTATTTGAAAAAGTTTACATTCATTTATAATGAAAACTCACACCAAGCTAGAAATAGTAGGAAACTTCCTCAAATTGATAATACTTCAAAAATATGAATATTACTGGTGAAAGATTGAGTTGTTTCTACCTTAAATCTAAAATAAGACAAAGATGCCTATTTCAGTGCTTGTATTCAATATTGATTGGAGGTGCTAGTCATTGTAATAAGGCAAGAAAAAAAGTATTAGGTTGGCTGGGAAGAAGTAAAATTGTCCCCATTTGCAGTTGATTATGACTGTTTACAGAGAAAAATCTCAGGGAATTTACAAAACAACTAATAGAACTAACATGAATTTAGCAAGGTCATACATAGGTCACAAGATTATATACAAAAAAAATTGTTTTCTTACATACACATTAACAAACAACTGGAAAGGAAAATCGTGAAAATTATGCTGAAATCAGCATTAAACAAAACAACTCCAGGAATAAGTCTAATAAAAGTTGGCTAGGACATCTTGGTGAAAATTGTAAAACATCGTTGAAATTAAAGACCTAAATAAGTGAAAATTTATCATACTCATGGATTGAAATACTCAATATATCAAACTGATTGATAGATTTCCAATCACAATTACAAACAAAATCTCAACAGGCTTTTTGGGTATAAGAATTGGGAAGAAGCTCCTAAAATTTCTATGAAAATATGGTGGACTTGGATGAAAGAACTATTGGGTGAAAGTATAGAACAGTAGAAAATAGGTATTTAGAATTAAGGTATTGCAGATAGACCAAAAGATGAAAAATACAGAAAAGAATGAGAAGACAAAGGAGATTAATTGAAAGGGTCTAGCATACATATATCATAATCCCAGAAGAGAAGATAAAGCAATGATACAAAAACAATATTTGAAGATATAATGATGAGAATTTTCTAAAAATATGCAAAGAACATCAATACCATTTAAAAGTTCATTGTTAACTCCAACTAAGGCAAATATATCCAAGTACATTCAAATGGAAAGCACACCATAATAAAGCTGCCAAAAACAAAGGCCAAAGAAAAGAGAAAGGTTAATTCTGAATGACCAATTATAACAATTTAAACTGAAACAATGGAAGATAGAAGATGATAAAATAAAGCTTCCAAGAAACTGAATGAACATAACTATAAACCTAGAATTCTCTGGCCAATTTAAGGATAAAGAAAAAATAAAGACTTTTTCAAAATGAATTATTTTTGTTATATTTAATAGATTTATAGAGGCATAATTGACATTAAATACTCTGTACATGTCTAAAGTCTACATTTTATTAAATTTTTCTGTATGTATATGTCCATTAAATCATTACTAGAATCAAAATAACAAAAATATTTACCACTCCCAAGAGGTTACATGGTCCCCTATAAAATCTTTATCTCTCAACCCTCCCTTCCTCTCTGACATACCCAGGGAATAACTGATGTGCTTTCTTTTAATAAAGAATATTTTGCATTTTCTAGAATTTTATATAATGGAATCAATGAATATATTCACATTTTTGTCTGACCTCTTTTAGTCAGCATAATTATCTTCTGACATATGAATGTTGTTACATATATCCCTTTATATCTTTCAATTGTTACATCAGGTGTTTTATAGTTTGCTGTTTAAAAAAGCTCTAACTATACTGCCTTTTTGGTGAATTAATCTTATTATCATTAGGAAATGTTTTTTCTCTAGGTAATAGTACTTGTCTTGAAATAATGTATGTCTTATTACAGTAAATTCAGTTTTCCTATAATTAGTGTTTCCATGTTATATCTTTTTCCAAACTTACCTTTTCCCTATCTCTTTCTTCTTCATACAGTATATAACTGGGCCTTGTTATTTTTATGCAGGCACACAATTTTTAATATTTAATTGGGGTGTCTAGTATATTTGTATTTAAGTAATTTTTGAAATGGTTTCTATTTCATTTCTGTTTGTCTCATTTATTTGTTCTTCCTCTCCCTCTTCTTAGTATTTCTTAGTATTTCATTTTAGCTACTCTAATTGGTGTCTGTGTATATCAATGTATTAATTTTACTGCTTGCTGTAGGGATTTTAGGAAAAATCCTTGACTTCTAACAGTGCATCTTGAATTAACATTGTAACACCTATAACGTAAGAAACTTATAACAAAATAAATCTATCATCCTTCCATATTTGTTATATACCTTACTTCTACATATGTTATTAATCCCACAATACATAACTATGAGTTTTGCTTTGATCAGTCAATTGTCTTTGAAAGAAATTAAGAAATAAGAAAAATAGCTTTCATATTTACCCACGCATTTATTCTTCATTTCTTCATGTGAGCCAGATTACCATCTGGTAATCATTTCATGAAGAACCACCATGAACACTTCTTATAATCCAGGTACACTGGTGTTAAGTTCTTTCACTTCTGGTTTACCTGAAAACATTTTTATCTGGACTTCATTTTTTAAGGATAGTTTGGTTGGATATAGAATTGTGGCTTAATTTTTTTTAAGTTTGTTTTCTTTTAGGACCTTAAAAATATAACTATATTGTTTGGAGGATTGTATTGCTCCTGACCAAAAAAAAATATTATTCTTAGTGTTGTATCTTTTTTTTTTATGATCAATCAACCATGTATTTTTTTATATGAAATTTATTGTCAACACCCAGTGCTCATCCCAAAAGGTGCCCTCCTCAATACCCCTTACCCACCCTCCCCTCCCGCTACTCCCCATCAACCCTCAGTTTGTTCTCAGTTTTAAGAGTCTCTTATGTTGTGGCTCCCTCCCTCTCTAACCTCTTATTTTTTCCCCTCCCCCATGGTCTTCTGTTAAGTTTCTCAGGATCCACATAAGAATGAAAACATATGGTATCTGTCTTTCTCTGTATGACTTATTTCACTTAGCATAACACTCTCCAGTTCCATCCACATCACTACAAAAGGCCATATTTCATTCTTTCTCATTGCCACATAGTACTCCATTGTGTATATAAACCACAATTTCTTTATCCATTCATCAGTTGATGAACATTTAGGCTCTTTCCATAATTTGGCTATTGTTGAGAGTGCTGCTATAAACATTGGGGTACAAGTGCCCCTATGCATCAGCACTCCTGTATCCCTTGGGTAAATTCCTAGCAGTGCTATTGCTGGGTCACAAGGTAGATCTATTTTCAATCTACCTGTGACCCATTTGAGGAACCTCCACACTGTTTTCCAGAGCAGCGGCACCAGTTTGCATTCCCACCAACAGTGCAAGCAGGTTCCCATTTCTCCACATCCTCGCCAGCATCTATAGTCTCCTGATTTGTTCATTTTAGCCACTCTAACTGGCGTGAGGTGGTATCTGAGTATGGTTTTGATTTGTATTTCCCTGATGAGGAGCGACGTTGAGCATCTTTTCATGTGCCTGTTTGCCATCCGGATGTCTTCTTTAGAGAAGTGTCTATGCATGTTTTCTGCCCATTTCTTCACTGGATTATTTGTTTTTCGGGTGTGGAGTTTGGTGAGCTCTTTATAAATTTTGGATACTAGCCCTTTGTCTGATATGTCATTTGCAAATATCTTTTCCCATCCCGTTGGTTGCCTTTTAGTTTTGTTGATTGTTTGCTTTGCAGTGCAGAAGCTTTTTATCTTGATGAGGTCCCAAGAGTTCATTTTTGCTTTTAATTCCCTTGCCTTTGGGGATGTGTCAAGTAAGAAATTGCTGCAACTGAAGTCAGAGAGGTTTTTTCCTGCTTTCTCCTCTAGGGTTTTGATGGTTTCCTGTCTCACATTCAGGTCCTTTATCCATTTTGAATTTATTTTTCTGAATGGTGTAAGAAAGTGGTCTAGTTTCAACCTTCTGCATGTTGCTGTCCAGTTCTCCCAGCACCAGTTGTTAAAGAGACTGTCTTTTTTCCATTGGATGTTCTTTCCTGTTTTGTCAAAGATGAGTTGGCCATACGTTTGTGGGTCTATTTCTGGGGTTTCTATTCTATTCTATTGGACTATGTGTCTGTTTGTGTGCCAATACCATGCTGTCTTGATGATTATAGCTTTGTAGTAGAGGCTAAAGTCTGGGATTGTGATGCCTCCCACTTTGGTCGTCTTTAAAATTACTTTGGCTATTCAGGGTCTTTTGTGGTTCCATACAAATTTTAGGATTGCTTCTTCTAGCTTCGGGAAGAATGCTGGTGCAATATTGATTGAGATTGCATTGAATGGGTAGATAGCTTTGGGTAGTATTGAGTAATTGGGTAGTACTGACCAATCCATGAGCATGGAATGTTTCTCCATTTCTTTATATCTTCTTCAATTTCCTTCATAGGCTTTCTATAGTTTTCAGCATACAGATCTTTTACATCTTTGGTTAGATTTATTCCTAAGTATTTTATGCTTCTTGGTGCAATTGTGAATGGGATCAGTTTCTTTATTTGTCTTTCTGTTGCTTCATTGTTAGTGTATAAGAATGCAACTGATTTCTGTACATTGATTTTGTATCCTACAACTTTGCTGAATTCAGGTATCAATTCCAGCAGACTTTTGGTGGAGTCTATCGGGTTTTCCATGTATAATATCATATCATCTGCAAAAAGTGAAAGCTTAACTTCATCTTTGTCAATTTTGATGCCTTTGACTTCCTTTTGTTGTCTGATTGCTGATGCTAGCACTTCCAACACTATGTTAAACAACAGCGGTGAGAGTGGACATCCCTGTCGTGTTGCTGATCTCAGGGGGAAAGCTCTCAGTTTTTCCCCATTGAGGATGATATTACCTGTGGGCTTTTCATAAATGGCTTTATGATGTTTAAGCATGTTCCTTCAATCCCAACTTTCTCGAGGGTTTTTACTAAGAAAGGATGCTGAATTTTGTCAAATGCTTTTTCTGCTTTGATTGACAGGATCATATCGTTCTTATCTTTTCTTTTATTAATCTGATGTATCACATTGATTGATTTGCGAATGTTGAACCACCCTGCAGCCCAGAAATAAATCCCACTTGATCATGGTGAATAATTCTTTTATATGCTATTGAATTAGATTTGATAGTATCTTATTGAGAATTTTTGCATCCATATTCATCAGGGATATTGGCCTGTAGTTCTCTTTTTTCCTGGGTCTCTGTCTGGTTTAGGAATCAAAGTTATGCTGGCTTCATAGAGTGAGTCTGGAAGTTTTCCTTCCCTTTCTATTTTTTGGAATAGCCTGAGAAGGATAGGTATTATCTCTGCTTTAAACGTCTGGTAGAATTCCCCAGGGAAGCCATCTGGTCCTGGACTCTTATTTGTTGGGAGATTTTTGATAACTGATTCAATTTCTTTGCTGGTTATGGGTCTGTTCAGGTTTTCTATTTTTTTCCTGTTTGAGTTTTGGAAGTGTGTGGGTGTTTAGGAATTTGTCCATTTCTTCCAGGTTGTCCAGTTTGTTGGCATAGAATTTTTCGTAGTATTCCCTGATAATTGCTTGTATCTGAGGGATTGGTTGTAATCATTCCATTTTCATTCATGATTTTATCTATTTGGGTCATCTCCCTTTTCTTTTTGAGAAGCCTGGCTAGAAGTTTATCAATTTTGTTTATTTTTTCAAAAAACCAACTCTTGGTTTCATTGATCTGCTCTACAGTTTTTTTAGAATCTGTATGGTTTATTTCTGCTCTGATCATTATTATTTCTCTTCTGCTGCTGGGTTTGGAGTGTCTTTGCTGTTCTGCTTCTATTTCCTTTAGGTGTGCTGTTAGATTTTGTATTTGGGATTTTTCTTGTTTCTGGAGATAGGCCTGGATTGCAATGTATTTTCCTCTCAGGACTGCCTTCGCTGCATCCCAAAGCATTTGGATTGTTGTATTTTCATCTTCATTTGTTTCCATATATTTTTTAATTTCTTCGTTAATTGCCGGGTTGGCCCATTCATTCTTTACTAGGGTGTTCTTTAACCTCCATGCTTTGGGAGGTTTTCCAGACTTTTTCCTGTGGTTGATTTCAAGTTTCATAGCATTGTGGTCTGAAAGTGTGCATGGTATGATTTCAATTCTTGTATACTTATGTAGGGCTGTTTTGTGACCCAGTATGTGATCTATCTTGGAGAATGTTCCATGTGCACTCGGGAAGAAAGTATATTGTGTTGCTTTGGGATGCAGAGTTCTAAATATATCTGTCAAGGGGCGCCTGGGTGGCGCAGTCGGTTGAGCGTCCGACTTCAGCCAGGTCACGATCTCGCGGTCCGTGAGTTCGAGCCCCGCGTCAGGCTCTGGGCTGATGGCTCAGAGCCTGGAGCCTGCTTCCGATTCTGTGTCTCCCTCTCTCTCTGCCCCTCCCCCGTTCATGCTCTGTCTCTCTCTGTCCCAAAAATAAATAAAAAACGTTGAAAAAAAAAATTTTAAATATATCTGTCAAGTCCATCTGATCCAATGTATCATTCAGGGCCCTTGTTTCTTTATTGATCCTGTGTCTAGATGATCTATCCATTGTTGTAAGTGAAGTATTAAAGTCCCCTGCAATTACCACATTCTTGGGCATTTATAATTGTTAGCTCTTCCCGTTGGATAGACCCTGTAATTATTATATAATGTCCTTCTTCATCTCTTTTTACAGCCTTTAATTTAACGTCTAGTTTGCCTGATATAAGTATGGCTACTCCAGATTTCTTTTGAGTTCCAGTAGCATGATAGATAGTTCTCCATCCCCTCACTTTCAGTCTGAAGTTGTCCTCAGGTCTAAAATGAGTCTTTTTTTTTTTTTTATTTTTTATTTTTTAATATATGAAATTTACTGTCAATTGGTTTCCATACAACACCCAGTGCTCATCCCAAAAGGTGCCCTCCTCAATACCCATCACCCACCCTCCCCTCCCTCCCACCCTGCCCTCCCTCCCACCCCCCATCAACCCTCAGTTTGTTCTCAGTTTTTAACAGTCTCTTATGCTTTGGCTCTCTCCCACTCTAACCTCTTTTTTTTTTTTTTTCCTTCCCCTCCCCCATGGGTTTCTGTTATGTTTCTCAGGATCCACATAAGAGTGAAACCATATGGTATCTGTCTTTCTCTGTATGGCTTATTTCACTTAGCATCACACTCTCCAGTTCCATCCATGTTGCTACAAAAGGCCATATTTCATTTTTTCTCATTGCCACGTAGTAGTCCATTGTGTATATAAACCACAATTTCTTTATCCATTCATCAGTTGATGGACATTTAGGCTCTTTCCATAATTTGGCTATTGTTGAGAGTGCCGCTATAAACATTGGGGTACAGGTGCCCCTATGCATCAGTACTCCTGTATCCCTTGGGTAAATTCCTAGCAGTGCTATTTCTGGGTCATAGGGTAGGTCTATTTTTAATTTTCTGAGGAACCTCCACACTGCTTTCCAGAGTGGCTGCACCAATTTGCATTCCCACCAACAGTGCAAGAGGGTTCCTGTTTCTCCACATCCTCTCCAGCATCTATAGTCTCCTGATTTCTTCATTTTGGCCACTCTGACTGGCGTGAGGTGGTATCTGAGTGTGGTTTTGATTTGTATTTCCCTGATAAGGAGCGACGTTGAACATCTTTTCATGTGCCTGTTGGCCATCCGGATGCCTTCTTTAGAGAAGTGTCTATTCATGTTTTCTGCCCATTTCTTCACTGGGTTATTTGTTTTTCGGGTGTGGAGTTTGATGAGCTCTTTATAGATTTTGGATACTAGCCCTTTGTCCGATGTGTCATTTGCAAATATCTTTTCCCATTCCGTTGGTTGCCTTTTAGTTTTGTTGGTTGTTTCCTTTGCTGTGCAGAAGCTTTTTATCTTCATAAGGTCCCAGTAATTCACTTTTGCTTTTAATTCCCTTGCCTTTGGGGATGTGCCGAGTAAGAGATTGCTACGGCTGAGGTCAGAGAGGTCTTTTCCTGCTTTCTCCTCTAAGGTTTTGATGGTTTCCTGTCTCACATTCAGGTCCTTTATCCATTTTGAGTTTATTTTTGTGAATGGTGTGAGAAAGTGGTCTAGTTGCAACCTTCTGCATGTTGCTGTCCAGTTCTCCCAGCACCATTTGTTAAAGAGACTGTCTTTTTTCCATTGGATGTTCTTTCCTGCTTTGTCAAAGATGAGTTGGCCATACGTTTGTGGGTCTAGTTCTGGGGTTTCTATTCTATTCCATTGGTCTATGTGTCTGTTTTTATGCCAATACCATGCTGACTTGATGATGACAGCTTTGTAGTAGAGGCTAAAGTCTGGGATTGTGATGCCTCCTGCTTTGGTCTTCTTCTTCAAAATTACTTTGGCTATTCGGGGCCTTTTGTGGTTCCATATGAATTTTAGGATGGCTTGTTCTAGTTTCGAGAAGAATGCTGGTGCAATTTTGATTGGGATTGCATTGAATGTGTAGATAGCTTTGGGTAGTATTGACATTTTGACAATATTTATTCTTCCAATCCATGAGCAAGGAATGTCTTTCCATTTCTTTATATCTTCTTCAATTACCTGCATAAGCTTTCTATAGTTTTCAGCATACAGATCTTTTACATCTTTGGTTAGATTTATTCCTAGGTATTTTATGCTTCTTGGTGCAATTGTGAATGGGATCAGTTTCTTCATTTGTCTTTCTGTTGCTTCATTGTTAGTGTATAAGAATGCAACTGATTTCTGCACATTGATTTTATATCCTGCAACTTTGCTGAATTCATGTATCAGTTCTAACAGACTTTTGGTGGAGTCTATCGGATTTTCCATGTATAATATCATGTCATCTGCAAAAAGCGAAAGATTGACTTCATCTTTGCCAATTTGGATGCCTTTGATTTTCTTTTGTTGTCTGATTGCTGCTGCTAGAACTTCCAGCACTATATTAAACAGCAGCGGTGACAGTGGGCATCCCTGTCGTGTTCCTGATCTCAGGGAAAAAGCTCTCAGTTTTTCCCCGTTGAGGATGATGTTAGCTGTGGGCTTTTCATAAATGGCCTTTATGATCTTTAAGTATGTTCCTTCTATCCCGACTTTCTCAAGGGTTTTTATTAAGAAAGGGTGCTGGATTTTGTCAAAGGCCTTTCCTGCATCGATTGACAGGATCATATGGTTCTTCTCTTTTTTTTTGTTAATGTGATGTATCACGTTGATCGATTTGCGAATGTTGAACCAGCCCTGCATCCCAGGAATGAATCCCACTTGATCATGGTGAATAATTCTTTTTATATGCTGTTGAATTCGATTTGCTAGTATCTTATTAAGAATTTTTGCATCCATATTCATCAGGGATATTGGCCTGTAGTTCTCTTTTTTTACTGGGTCTCTGTCTGGTTTAGGAATCAAAGTAATACTGGCTTCATAGAATGAGTCTGGAAGTTTTCCTTCCCTTTCTATTTCTTGGAATAGCTTGAGAAGGATAGGTATTATCTCTGCTTTAAATGTCTGGTAGAACTCCCCTGGGAAGCCATCTGGTCCTGGACTCTTATTTGTTGGGAGATTTTTGATAACCGATTCAATTTCTTCGCTGGTTATGGGTCTGTTCAAGCTTTCTATTTCCTCCTGATTGAGTTTTGGAAGAGTGTGGGTGTTTAGAAATTTGTCCATTTCTTCCAGGTTGTCCAATTTGCTGGCATATAATTTTTCATAGTATTCCCTGATAATTGTTTATATCTCTGAGGGATTGGTTGTAATAATTCCATTTTCATTCATGATTTTATCTATTTGGGTCATCTCCCTTTTCTTTTTGAGAAGCCTGGCTAGAGGTTTGTCAATTTTGTTTATTTTTTCAAAAAACCAACTCTTGGTTTCGTTGATCTGCTCTACAGTTTTTTTAGATTCTATATTGTTTATTTCTGCTCTGAACTTTATTATTTCTCTTCTTCTGCTGGGTTTAGGCTGCCTTTGCTGTTCTGCTTCTATTTCCTTTAGGTGTGCTGTTAGATTTTGTATTTGGGATTTTTCTTGTGTCTTGAGATAGGCCTGGATTGCAATGTATTTTCCTCTCAGGACTGCCTTCGCTGCATCCCAAAGCGTTTGGATTGTTGTATTTTCATTTTCGTTTGTTTCCATATATGTTTTAATTTCTTCTCTAATTGCCTGGTTGACCCACTCATTCGTTAGTAGGGTGTTCTTTAACCTCCATGCTTTTGGAGGTTTTCCAGACTTTTTCCTGTGGTTGATTTCAAGCTTCATAGCATTGTGGTCTGAAAGTATGCATGGTATAATTTCAATTCTTGTAAACTTATGAAGGGCTGTTTTGTGACCCAGTATATGATCTATCTTGGAGAATGTTCCATGTGCACTCGAGAAGAAAGTATATTGTGTTGCTTTGGGATGCAGAGTTCTAAATATATCTGTCAAGTCCATCTGATCCAATGTATCATTCAGGGCCCTTGTTTCTTTATTGACTGTGTGTCTAGATGATCTATCCATTTCTGTAAGTGGGGTGTTAAAGTCCCCTGCAATGACCACATTCTTATCAATAAGGTTGCTTATGTTTATGAGTAATTGTTTTATATATCTGGGGGCTCGGGTATTTGGCGCATAGACATTTATAATAGTTAGCTCTTCCTGGTGGATAGACCCTGTGATTATTATATAATGCCCTTCTTCATCTCTTGTTACAGCCTTTAATTTAAAGTCTAGTTTGTCTGATATAAGTATGGCTACTCCAGCTTTCTTTTGGCTTCCAGGAGCATGATAGATAGTTCTCCATCCCCTCACTCTCAATCTAAAGGTGTCCTCAGATCTAAAATGAGTCTCTTGTAGACAGCAAATAGATGGGTCTTGTTTTTTTATCCATTCTGATACCCTATGTCTTTTAGTTGGCGCATTTAATCCATTTACATTCAGTGTTATTATAGAAAGATATGGGTTTAGAGTCATTGTGATGTCTGTATGTTTTATGCTTGTAGTGATGTCTCTGGTACTTTGTCTCACAGGATCCCCCTTAGGATCTCTTGTAGGGCTGGTTTCGTGGTGACAAATTCCTTCAGTTTTTGTTTGTTTGGGAAGACCTTTATCTCTCCTTCTATTCTAAATGACAGACTTGCTGGATAAAGGATTCTCGGCTGCATATTTTTTCTGTTTAGCACACTGTAGATATCGTGCCAAGCCTTTCTGGCCTGCCAAGTTCCAAAGGAGAGATCAGTCACGAGTCTTATAGGTGTCCCTTTATATGTGAGGGCACGTTTATCCCTTGCTGCTTTCAGAATTTTCTCTTTATCCTTGTATTTTGCCAGTTTCACTATGATATGTCATGCAGAAGATCGATTCAAGTTACGTCTGAAGGGAGTTCTCTGTGCCTCTTGGATTTCAATGCCTTTTTCCTTCCCCAGTTCAGGGAAGTTCTCAGCTATAATTTGTTCAAGTACCCCTTCAGCACCTTTCCCTCTCTCTTCCTCCTCTGGGATACCAATTATGCGTATATTATTTTTTTTTAGTGTATCACTTAGTTCTCTAATTTTCCCCTCATACTCCTGGATTTTTTTATCTCTCTTTCTTTCAGCTTCCTCTTTCTCCATAACTTTATCTTCTAGTTCACCTATTCTCTCCTCTGCCTCTTCAAGCCGAGCCATCGTGGATTCCATTTTGTTTTGCATTTCGTTTAAAGCGTTTTTCAACTCCTCGTGACTGTTCCTTAGTCCCTCGATCTTTGTGGCAAGAGATTCTCTGCTGTCCTGTATACTGTTTTCAAGCCCAGCGATTAATTTTATGACTATTATTCTAAATTCACTTTCTGTTATATTATTTAAATCCTTTTTGCTCAGTTCATTAGCTGTTGTTATTTTCTGGAGATTCTTCTGAGGGGAATTCTTCCGTTTGGTCATTTTGGAGAGTCCCTGGCGTGGTGAGGACCTGCAGTGCACTTCCCCTGTGCTGTGGTGTATAACTGGAGTTAGTGGGCGGGGCCGCAGTCCGACCCGATGTCTGCCCCCAGCCCACTGCTGGGGCCACAGTCACACTGGTGTGTGCCTTCTCTTCCCCTCTCCTAGGGGCGGGATTCACTGTGGGGTGGCGTGTCCCGTCTGGGCTACTTGCACACTGCCAGGCTTGTGTTGCTGGGGATCTGGCGTATTAGCTGGGGTGGGTAGGCAAGGTGCATGGGGGCTGGAGGGGCAGGCTTAGCTCGCTTCTCCTTAGGTGATCCGCTTCAGGAGGAGCCCTGTGGCAGCGGGAGGGAGTCAGATCCGCTGCCGGAGGTTTGGCTCCGCAGAAGCACAGATTTGGGTGTTTGCGCTTAGCGAGCAAGTTCCCTGGCAGGAACTGGTTCCCTTTGGGATTTTGGCTGGGGGATGGGCGGGGGAGATGGCGCTGGCGCCTTTGTTCCCCGCCAAGCTGAGCTCTGCCGTCCGGGGGCTCAGCAGCTCTCCCTCCCTTTGTCCTCCAGCCTTCCCGCTTTCCGAGCAGAGCTGTTAACTTATGACCTCCCAGACGCTAAGTCGCGCTTGCTGTCGGAACACAGTCTGTCCGGCCCCTCCGCTTTTGCCAGCCAGACTCGGGGGCTCTGCGTGGCAGGCGAGCCGCCCCTCCGCCCCGGCTCCCTCCCGCCAGTCCGTGGAGCGCGCACCGCCTCGCCGCCCTTCCTACCCTCTTCCGTGGGCCTCTAGTCTGCGCTTGACTCCGGAGACTCCCTTCTGCTAATCCTCTGGCGGTTTTCTGGGTTCTTTAGGCAGGTGTAGGTGGAATCTAAGTGATCGGCAGGACGCGCTGTGAGCCCCGCGTCCTCCTACGCCGCCATCTTCCGGAACCCCTAAAATGAGTCTTGTAGACAGCAAATAGATGGGTCTTATTTTTTTCTGCATTCTGATACCTTATGTCTATTGGTTAGAACATTTAGTCCATTTGCATTCAGTGTTATTATTGAAAGATATGGGTTTAGAGTCATTGTGATGTCTGTAGGTTTCATGCTTGTAGTGATGTCTCTGGTACTTTGTGGGCCTTGCAACATTTCATTCACAGAATCCCCCTTAGGATCTCTTGAAGGGCTGGTTTGGTGGTGATGAATTCCTTCAGTTTTTGTTTGTTTGGGAAGACCTTTATCCCTCCTTCTATTTTAAATGACAGACTTGCTGGATAAAGGATTCTCGGCTGCATATTTTTTCTCTTCATCACTTTGAAGATTTCCTGCCATTGCTTTCTGGCCTGCCAAGTTTCAGTAGATAGATCCATCAATAGTCTTATCAGTCTCCCTTTATATGTTAGAGTATGTTTATCCCTAGCTGTTTTCAGAATTTTCTCTTTGTCCTTGTATTTTGCCAGTTTGACTATGGTATGTCATGCAGAAGTTCGATTCAAGTTACGTCTGAAGGGAGTTCTCTGTGCCTCTTGGATTTCAATGCTTTTTTCCTTCCCCAGATCAGGGAAGTTCTCAGCTATGATTTCTTCTGCTGGAAGCCAAGCTATCCCTGCCTGAGTGGCAAGGTATGGGCTGTGGACGGATTGGTGACTGCAAGGCAGCCCCACCGAAAGTGAAGTTTCTTGTCCTCCCACTTTTAGGTAGTTTTGCCTTAAAACTACCTGGGGTATTGTCTGTTGGGGAATTTCCCTATGCAGGCCCCCTGGGAAAAGAACCATTAGGAAGGAAATAAGGTTTCACAAGAAATTGTGGGGCCTTATATTTAGCCCTTGACATCCCCTATGGAGACTCCTCTACTTACAGGAAGGATAGCTTCATACATTTGCCAGCAAAGAGGGCCTGTAAAGGAGAGACATATGGATTTGAAAGCTTCACTCCAGCAACTAAGGAGTGTATCTCCGGGCACAGGTGACTTCAACCCCTAGGCCCACCTGGCCCCCCAGAGGCATTCCAGATGATGACTGAACCAAGTCAGTTAAGGTACAGAATGGTTCATTGGTTCCTAGGCTCATTGTCTCTCTGAGAACTTATGAGGCATGGGTTTCTAACACTTTTTCAGCCCCTTTCTGGCACCTCGGACCAAGGCAAACACATTGTTCTTCTGGCCTCATGAGGTTAGGAGGTCATGTCCCTGTAACTGTTCCACTTGAGGTGTTGAGAAATGGAGGGCCTTTCATGAGAACAGCAAAACAAATGCTTTGTAGATTATAGATAAACGCAGATGCATAGTGGAATAATGTAAGAAATTAATTACTAATCAAAGAGTATGCGGGAATATTAGGGGGAAATTGCCATGTTATTTCTTAAAGGTTGTTTATACATAGGAACATTTTCAAAATTAGGTAATGTTAGAAAAACATAGATGACATATGTTACAAGAAAACCACTATCATATATAATGCCACGTTTACTACAATAAATCGGCCAGTTCAACACACTACTGTTTTCTGTGTGCATTTTTATTTTAGTTTTAGTTTTTTATTTTAGTTTTTTGTTTTTTAGTTTTTTATTTTAGTTTTGTTTTATTTTCGCCGATGCCGTTCTTCCTTCGGGAATCCCTGGACCTGCTGGAGCTGGACTCTGGCATTCTTCAAGTACACCTTCAGCACCTTTCTCTCTCTCTTCCTCCTCTGGAATCCCAATTATACGTATATTATTGCGTTTCATCACATCACTTAGTTCTCTAATTCTCCACTCATATTTCTGGATTTTTTTATCTCTCTTTTTCTCAGCTTCCTCTTTTTCCATAATTTTATCTTCTAATTCACCTATTCTCTCCTTTGCCTCTTCAATCCAAGCTGTGGTCCTCTCCATTTTATTTTGCACCTCATTTAGAGCATTTTTTAGCTCCTCATGACTGTTTCTTAGTCCCCTGATCTCTGTAGCAATAGATTCTCTGCTGTCCTCTATACTTTTTTCAAGCCCAGTGATTACTTTTATGACTATTATTTTAAATTCATTTTCTGTTATATTGCTTAAATCATTTTGGATCAGTTCGTTAGCTGTCGCTACTTCCTGGAGTTTCTTTTAAGGAGAAATTCTTCCATTTCATCATTTTGGATAGTCCCTAGAGTGGTGCGGAATTGCAGGGCTCTTCCCCTGTGCTGTCTGGAGTAACTTGTGTTGGTCGGCGGGGCCACAGTCAGACCTGATGTCTGTCCCCAGCCCACCACTGGGGCCACAGTCAGACTGCTGTGTACCTTATCTTCCCCTCTCCCAGGGGCAGGACTAACTGTGGAGTGGTGTGGCCCCTGTCTGGGCTACTTGCACACTGCCAGCCTTGTGGTGCTGCTTCTATGGGATCTGGTGTATTAGCAGGGGTGGATAGGCAAGGTGCACAGGGGTGGGAGGGGCAGACTCAGCTCACTTTGCCTTTCGTGGTCCATTGCAGGAGTAGCCCTGTGGCTCTGGAGGGAGTCAGACCCGTCGGAGGGATGGATCCACAGAAGCACAGCATTGGGTGTTTGTGCAGTGCCAGCAAGTTCCGTGACAGGAACTGGTTACCTTTGGGATTTTGGCTGGGGTATGGGTGAGGGAGATGGCGCTTCAGCACCTTTGATCCCCCCGAGCTGAGTTCTGTCCTCCAGGGCTCAACACCTCTCCCTCCTGTTGTCCTCTAGCCCTCCCCCTCTCTGAGCAGAGATATTGAGTTATAACATTCCAGATGTTAAGTCCCACTGGCTGTCAGAACTCACGCAGTCTGGCCCCTCCGCTTTTGCAAGTCAGACTCGGGGGCTCTGCCTTGCCGGGTGGGCTGCCCCTCCACTGCCCTGGCTCCCTCCTGCCAGGCCATGTAGCATGCATTGCCTCTCCGCCCTTCCTACCCTCTTCCATGGGCCTCTTGTCTATGCTTAGCTCTGGAGAGTCCGTTCTTCTAGTCTTCTTGAAGTTTTCTGGGTTATTTAGGCAGATGTGGGTGGAATCTAAGTGCAGCAGGTGAGCCCAGCGTCCTCCTACACTGCCATCTTCCCTCCCTCCTCGCCAGTTTATGACTTGTGTCATCATTGTTTCTGGAGATTTTTTCTGGTCCTTTCTTGTGTTTGTTATTTTTGGTTTCTCCCTTGCACTCAAAATGTCCCTTTTAATATTTCTTTAGTGGATTAGTGGTCACAAAGTCCTTTAGTTCTCAGACAAATGAAAATTAAAAGAGTTAGTTTTTCTTGTTTTTTGTTTTTTTTAAGATCAACAAAGGGGCACCTGGATGGCTCAGTTGGTTGAGCAGCCAACTTTGGCTCAGGTCATGATCTCATCATTTGTGAATTTGGGCTCCACATGGGGCTCTGTGGTGACAGCTCAGTGCCTGGAACCTGCTTTGGATTCTGTGTCTCCCTCTCTTCAGCCCTTCTCCCCCCCCCCTCAAAAATAAATAAAATTTTTTAGAAATTAAAAAAATAAATAAAAACACCAACAAAATTGACAAATCTTTTTTTTTTAATTTTTTTCAACGTTTATTTATTTTTGAGACAGAGACACAGCATGAACAGGGGAGGGTCAGAGAGAGAGGGAGACACAGAATCTGAAACAGGCCCCAAGCTCTGAGCTGTCAGCACAGAGCCTGATGCAGGAATCGAACTCACAGACTGTGAGATCATGACCTGAGCTGAAGTCGGACACTCAACCGACTGAGCCACCCAGGTGCCCCGACAATTTTTTATCTAGATTAACCAAGAAAAAGAGAGCAAGGACTCAAATAACTAAAATTAGAATGAAAAAGGAGACATTATAACTGATACCACAGAAGTAAAAAGGATTATAAGAGACTGCTACAAACAATCATATGTGAACAAATTATATAACCTGGAAGAAAGGGACAAATTCATGAAACATACAATCTACCAAGACACCATTATAAATAAATAAGAAAAAATAATAATAACTAGCAAAGAGATTAAATCAGTGATTTGAAAAATTCCCAACAGAGAAAAGTTCAGGATCATATGGCTTCACTGGAAAATTCTACCAAAAGAGTTAACATGATTTCTCTTCAAATTCTTCCCAAAAATTGTTGAGGAGGGGAAAACTTCCAAAATAATTTTATGAGACCAACATTACTCTGATTCTAAAGTCAGGCAAAGATACTAGAAGAAAGTACAAACATCCCTGATGAATATTGATGCAAAAACCCCCAACAACGTATTAATGAACTAAAATGACCAGGACATTAAAAGGATTATATACCATGACCAAGTAGGATTTACCCCAGGGATGCAAAGACAGCTCAACATGCAAAAATATCTATCTATATAATATACCTTATTAACAGAATGAAGGACAAAAACCACATGATCATCTGAATAAATGCAGAAATAAATTTGACAACACACAACAACTTTCATGATAAAAAGAACTGACAGAAAGGAACAGAAAAGAACTACAAAAACAATTGTAAAACAATAACAAAATGGCACTAAATACATCCCATCCATAATTACTTTAAATGTAAATGGACTAAATTCTCTATCAAAAGACATAGGATGACTGAATGGATAAGAAAGCAAGACCTATCAAAAAAAAAAAAAAAAAAAAAAAGAAAGCAAGACCTATCTATATGCTGCCTACAGGAAACTCACTTTGGACCTAAAGACACATGCTAATCAAAAGAGAAGGGATGGAAAAACATATACCACACATAAGGAATTGAAAAGAAAGCTAGGAAAGCAATACTTATATCAGACAAAATAAACTTTAAAACAAAAACAGTAACAAGAGACAAAGCAGGCACTACATGATGATAAAGGAAAAAATCCAACAAGAGGACGTAACAATTGTAAATATCTATGTACTTACATGGGAGCATCTAAATATATAAATCAACTATTAACAGATATAAAGGAAGAAATTGATGGTAATGTAATAATTGTAGGGGATTTTAACACCACACTTAATATCAATGAATAGATCATCCAGACAGAAAATCAACAAGGAAACAGTGACTTTGAATGACACAATTTCCTGGATGGACCTAAGATATGTTCAGAACATTCCATTCCAAAACAGTGGAATACATATTTTTTACAAATACACAGGAAACATTCTCCGGAATAGATCACATGTTGGACCATAGATGTATCAATAAATTTAAAAAGATTAAACAGAAGAGAAAGAAGAAGGAGAAGGAGAAGAAGAAGAAGAAGAAGAAGAAGAAGAAGAAAGAGAAGGAAAAGAGGAAGAAGAACCAAGAAACAATAAGTATTGGTGAGAATGTGGAGAAAAAGAAACCCTTTCGCACTGTTAGTGGGAATGTAAAATGTTGCAGCCACTGTGGAAAACAGTATGGAGGGTCCTCAAAAAATTAAAAATATAACAACCCTATGATCCAGTAATCATACTACTGGGTATTTACCCAAAGAATACAAAAACACTAATTCAAAGGGATACATGCACCCCTATGTTTATTGCAACACTATTTACAATAGTCAAGACATGAGAGCAGTCCAGGTGTCCATTGACTGATGAATGGATAATAAAAAGATGTGATATATACATATACAATGAAATAATATTCAGCCACAAAAACGAATGACACTTCATCATTTGCAGTGAATGACATGAATGGGCCTAGAGAGTATAATGCAAAGCAAAATAAGTCAGTCAAAGACAAAGACCATATGATCTCATTCATAGGTAGAATTTAAGAAACAAAACAGGGGCGCCTGGGTGGCTCAGTCAGTTAAGCATCCGACTTCGGCCCAGGTCATGATCTCACAGTTTGTGACTTTGAGCCCCACGTCAGGCCCTGTGCTAGATACTGTTTCAGATTCTGTGTCTCCCTCTCTCTCTGACCCTCCCCGTTCATGCTCTCTCTCTGTCTCAAAAATAAATAAACATTAAAAAAAATAAAAAAATAAAAGAAAAAAAACAAAAGAGCAGAGGAAAAAAGAGAGAAACCAAGAAACAGACTCTTAACTGTAGAGAACAAACTAATGGTTACCAGAGGAAAGAGGGTGAGGGGATGGGGGGAACATAAGATAAGAATTAAAGAGTACACTTATCATAGTGAAAAACAGAGAGAGAAAAACCAACAGACTAGATATGTAAAGAAACTACCTTAACATAATGAATCTATATATGGAAAACCTACAGCTAATATTATACTCAGTGGTGAAAGACTGAAAGCTTTTCCTGTAAGGCCAGGAACAGGCAGACATGCTGTTGTAGTCTCTTCAGGCTGCTATAACAAAATACCATAGCTGTGGTGATTTGTAAACAACAGAAATTTATTTCTCATATTTTTGTGTGCTGAGAAGTTCAAGATCAAAGCACCAGAAAATTTGGTGTCTGGAAAGATCCCACCTTCTGGTTCATAGATGGCAATCTTTTCACGGGTGTCCTCATGTGACAGGAGAGGTGAGGTATCTCTCTGGGACCTCTTTTATAAAGGCACTAATTTCATTCAGGAAGGCTCCTGGCCTAATTACCTCCTAAAAGCCCCATTCTAAATACTCTCACATTGAGGATTAGGTTTCAATCCATGCATTTTGGAGAAGACACATTCATTCTATACAGAAAGTTCACTCTGGACACTTCTATTCAACATAATACTGGAAGTCTTATCTAGAGAATTAGGTACAAGGAAAAAGAAAGACATCCAAAATGAAAAAAATATATAAAATTGTCTCTGTTCACTTATGACATGATCTTATATGTGAAGAGCCTTAAAAATTCCACAGCAAACTATTAAAACTAATAAATAAATTCCATAAAGTTGCAGGATATAAAATCCACACACAAAATTCCATTGTATTTCTATACACTAACAATAAACAATCTGTAAAAAATTAAAACAATCCCATTTAAAATAGCATCAAAAAGAATAAAATAATTAGGAATAAATTTAGCTAAAGAATCAAAAGGCATACATTAAAAACTACAAAATTTTACTGAAAGAAATTAAAGAAAATGCAAGTAAATGGTAAGACATCTTGTGTTCATGGATTGGAAGACTTAATATTGTTAAAATATTCATATTTCTCATAGAAATCTATAGATTTAATGTAATCCTTATCAAAACCCCAGTGGTATTTGTTGCAGAAATAGAAAAAAATTCTAAAATTCATATGGAATCTCAAGAGTTCCCAAATAGCCAAAACAATATTGAGCAAGAAGAACAAAATTGGAGACCTCATACTTCCTGATTTCAAAACATATTATAAAGCTAAAGAAATCAAAAGAGTGTGGTACGAGTATAAAGACTGACATATTGGCCAATGGAACACAATAGAGAACCCAGAAATAAGCCCTCTCATATATGGTCAAATGTTCTGAATCAAGGTGCCCAAGATCACACATTGGGGAAGAGAGTCTGTAATGGTGTACAGAATGTATTTATCTCAATAAAATCCAAGTGATGCACAGAAGATAAAATGCAATTGCTTCTTTTAAAAAATTTTTAATGTTTATTTTTGAGAGAGAGACAGAGCAAGCAGGGGAGGGACAGAGAGAGAGGGAGACACAAAAACTGAAGCAAGCTCCAGACTCTGAGCTGTCACCACAGAGCCTGACTTGGGGCTCTAACAACCCACAAACCATGAGATCATGGGACACTTAACCAACTGAGCCAGCCAGGAGCCCCAATTCACTTTTAAAAGGAATTGGCTTTCATTTTGGTGTCAGGGTGATTGAACATTCAAGCATTTTGGCCTCTCCCCACAGAAAGTCATTCTAAAGGTGTATTTCAGCTAAGAAACTCTTCTATATGAAAGGAGGGCCTTGGGTTAGCTCTTGGATATTACTTCTAAGTTATCTTCAGTATTTGGAATGTCTTTCAATTATATCCATTCAGACTGATTTGGTAATGCACAGGCAATAAAATGTTTTGAGCAATATTCAAAAGTATTAAAAAATAATCACTATATTCAGAACTATTTGAAAAAAGAGCTAACAGCATGCTAGGTTACTTAATGTATGAGAAAATTTAAACTCCTACATGTTTGCACATCATTTGAAAATCTTAATATTTTTGTTTTTTCCTATCTTGAACATCATAAATTGACATTACTTAATTTACTAACTTACAAAGATGTCCATATAATTTATATATATATATATATATACATTTATATATAATTTCTGTGTATATATAATATAATATATATCAAATTAATAATTCAATACATCTAATTTGTATATATATAAATATAAAATAAGTAAATAGCTCTTAGCATCTAGTCATGCAAACAATAGGAGAATGTTAAAGATAATGAACACTTTACATTAGTGCATCTGAGTATTTGGAGTTTCTTCTACCACATTTCACCTTCCTCTTTTAGCTACTATCTTTACTAGTCATGTCTTGACCATCATCTCTCCCTATGGATAACTATTCTTCAATGTATTTTTGAATAGGTGAATATTTTTTTATTGACTCTATTAGTCAATTCCTTAACTTGTAGATTTCTTCAATTCACTGTCTGAGTAGACTATATAATTTAAATAGAATCTTAGGGGGAAATATGACTTGACAAATGCATAGGAAACCTAATTATTAGGCCATTTAATGTTTAAATCAAATTCAGTATGTGGTTAATCCTACTAATTGGGCAGACATTAGCTATGAGGATAGTCAAAAATAAAAACAAAAAACCCAGAGTCACTGAAAATGATTGATTTTGTGATTGTACACAGGGCCATAGGTGTTGTCAGTTGAACTTTTTATTTTTTTAAACTACAGAAAGCCAGTTGCTACAATTCTTTCAGTCAATTATTCCTACAGACAAAATCACTGCATGCCTGTTTTTGTACTGAGTGTTTTTTACATTTTTCATATGGTTAAAAAATCCAAAACTATTTCAAGATATGTGAAAATTATATTTCAATGTCCATAAATAATATTTATGGATGAAATATTTATTTCATCTATATCAAAATGAATGAGTGTGACACAGCCATATTCATTCATCTATGCATGGCTATGACTGCTTTCTTTACTACAATGGCAGAGTTGGAGAGTTGTCACAGATTCTGTCGTCCATTAATCCTGAGATATTTTCTGACCCTTGACAGAAAAATTTTGCCAAACCCCACTATAAAACACAGGCCAAATTGTTCATGGAATTCTTTTTACTGCTTTCAAGCTGGATAAGTTGGAACTCTCCTGTCTATAGGTGATAGAAACCCAACTCAAATATGTTTATGACAAACAGGAGGATTTACTGAATCATATAGATTAGGAGTAGATCTGATAACAGGAATGACCAGATTCAAGGGTGGGTTTCTGACCTAATCAGGTCCAACTAGTGATCTTTCCTGTGACTGATAGGCAGATCCTGTAAGAAAGATGATGACTACTCTTGTTTGCTGGTGTTGCTAACCTGTGTGTATTAGGCCTGTAGCTCTCCCTAAGTGGTAGCAAAAATGGCTACTGGGCATTTTAAGTTATCAGAGGAAGGAATTCACCACTTTTCTAGTAGTTGTAGCAAGAATCTCAAGGCTAACCCTAACTGTTCTGGATCCAGTGGGGTCCTGAATACCATAAAGCAAAGCACATAGACTAAGTGTGGGAAGGATGTTTGTACAAAAGAATATTAGGAAGGAGGGGAAATATCTGCCAAGCAGGCAAAACCAGCAGATGGCCACTGTAGTAAAAAAAGAAGCCATTGCTGCTTCTTCTGCTTCTTCTTCTTCTTCTTCTTTTATAGGTAAGAATATCTAATCTTAAAAAAGTTAAAACAGTTACTCAAATTACCCAGGTGGAGAACACAATCTGCCTAATTCCTGGTCTATACTCTTTACCAAACCCTGATGCCTTTCCAAATAGT
This sequence comes from Panthera pardus, assembly GCF_024362965.1. NCBI lineage: Eukaryota > Metazoa > Chordata > Mammalia > Carnivora > Felidae > Panthera > Panthera pardus. Next base: position 20,829,033 of record NW_026526788.1, read on the forward strand.
TATTCAGGTGCCAAGTGTGCATATATTGGCCTAATGAAAAGTTTTGCATCTTCCACAGATTATGTTTTTCTGATATTATGTAAGAACTTCTTATCAACTACCTAGTCCAATATGCAAGTTCATCTTCATCAAATTAATTTCAACCACTTAGCAAGGGCCAAGAGAAATAAAGTTAGAGGATTAGCTTAGTGCAGAGGAAGAGAATAAGGGCAAGGGGAAATTTTCAGAGGAGAAGATGGCATCTGATGAGAGAAAGACAGTGTTCTGACATAAGAATCCAGGAAGTGATTAGGAGAGAGAGTATGTGTGTATAAGGGGTAAGGAGAGAGAGAAAACAAGAGAAGGGGGACGAGGAGGAGAGGAGATGGGAGGAGAAAGGCAGGCAGGGGAGAGGGAAGAGAAAAGGAATAGAACGGGAGGAGAAGGGGAAGGGGGAAGAGGAGAGAAAAAAGAGAGTACAGGGAAACCATTTGTTTTCTGAGAGCTAGGGATAAATATACACTAGTAGGGGGCTTAGGAAGAGCTGCTGGAAGACAGTTCCTGCCTATTTCACAATTTCACCCCAGCAGGATCCTGGCACATTCCCCAGGTGTAAATTGGTTTCCATCCAGAGTGTAAACTGGGAATGGAATCAATATGCTAGACTTTTCCATTTGCATCAGGCAAGCAATGAGACAATTTCTTGATAGCTTTCTGAGGATAATAAAAGTGCAGAGCTCAGCAAGGGTGACTCACTTGGTGAGTCAGTTGTTTAATGCTGTTTCTTTATAAGTCATCACTCAAATCAAGTTCCAGCATTATAGCAGTGATTGGGGCCTCATCTCAGCCCAAATCAGGAAGAATCTTCCAGTTCAACCCACTGGCCATCTGCCCAGTTCATCCTTTAGTTTAGGAAAAGGTACTTGGCATCTGTATGCATAGAACATGACAATCTTGGGAGCTACAGCCAAAAGAAATAAAAAATTGTCATCTCTGCAGTTTTGTATTCAGTTTCCAGATGAGCAAAATGCCTTAGCACCTTCATTGTGAATTCAATCCAATTCCCAAACATTTAAAACAGCAGGGATGAAACAAAGCAGACATTTAGCTGAACAGTGAGCTGAATTCTGGTTTGAACAGAAAACATGAACTAGATGTTAAATAAATGTCGACATTCATCAAGCTGCTTTCCATTTCCAGGTCTGAGAATCTCAATTCCCCATAGATTCTCTCTCCCTATATTCTATAAAAGTATAACCACAAACAGAACTTTTATCAGTTCTTCTACTTACTGTCTTATTTGATTTTGGACTCTGACATTTCTTAAAAAGAATGTTATTTTTTAAATCTAAGAAAACTATTTCAATATCTAATAGACAAAGGTAAGTCTGATGCATCAGGATTATAAACAAAGATGAATTACGCTACCATCCCATACATAATTCTCTAGTCACTACTGTCTCTAGTACTTGTGTTAATAGCTCCAAACTGATGAAGGAATTAGACTTTCTCAGAAAAGGAAATATAATCAACATGAATTCCTGCAATATGTGGGATGAAAGAAATCATTTTCTTCTCTTTACTCTCTGCTTAGATTCATTCCTCTCCAGCTTTATAGCAGTGCACCCCAGGCAGGTTAGAGAAAATGCATCTTTTGTAGACTGAGTGGGCTGTGATGAAACCAGCAAGGGGCAGGCTAATCAGAGGGAATTTAGGCCCAAGACTTGATTGGAATGGAGGCAGAACAGAAGCTGCTGAGAGAATGAGAAAGAGCTTCCAGGATCCATTTTGCCCCTCAGGAGCAATGTCAGAGAAAAGAAGAACTTGCTCTGGGCCCCAGGGAAACATTTTGCATTCAAAAATGGTAACTATCAGTCTATGCAGTAAACATCAATTGCTTTTGCCTATGTCTTTTTCCAGTAACAGAAAACTTGCCTCTCCTTCCACTGCTTTCAGTTGATGTGGATCACAGAGGCTGGCCTCACCTCTTTGCCCAACTCTTCACAAATCATGGCAGTCACATGACCCTCCAACCTGAACATTAACATTATCTCTTCCCTTAGCTTCAGTGATTGACTCAGGGTTGAGCATTCAACCCACACTGGTCTGTGGGAGTGCAAGCACTTCTTTGCATACACTGTGAAAGATCCAAGAGAATTTCCCCCCATTTTCCTTTAGATTGCTAAACTGGAAGATTGGAAATTGGGTGCAGTAATCTTTCTCATTTTCAGGAAAGTCTGCCTCAGAATGAGACCAGTATGGGAGACAGTAGACCTGAATGACAGACAGCCATAGACATACAAAGATACTAGCATCCTCTGAGTTCTTGAACCAAACCATACCTCATTTCCCTTGAACTTCTCAGTTAGTTACAAACAAATCAATTCCTTTTTTACCTAGTCTGAGCTAAGTTTTTGTTGATTTTTTTTGTTACTTGTAATCAGCCTGATTTACATAAGTTATCTATTTTCATTTTCACCCTGGATTACAATAGGGAGCAGACAAAAGGGAAAAAGAAATGTAAAAAGGATAAGAGATTCTGCATTGGTATAAAATAATGGGTACCTTTCAAATTCTTTCCTACTTGGGAAGCCAACAGAAAATGTATTTTTTATAGCAAGTTGTTTTTCTTTCCCTTTAAGCTGTTGGGGAGTATTATTATCTCAAGAGAATTTTCTCCTGTACATTTTATTACTCATCCCATCATCTAGTGCATTCTCAGTTTGAATGAATTCTGATACTTTAAGTTATCTTCTCCAAATTTGTGTTATGACAATCTAATCTTCAAAATTCATTGACTGACACCTGGGTCATGACTGACTCATAGCAATGGAAAAACTTATAATGAGTAATCATGATGTGTTCATAATATACCCCTAATTCTTTTTTTCTAAAGGCCTCTCATCTATAGCTATTCTTTCTAGAAATAGCTATTATCAATATTCTCATATCTATTCACATGGCAAAGAAGTTCTGTTAGTATTTGGTTTAGATGATAAAGACTTACATATTGATGCTTTTTAAAACACTCTATCTGGCTGTAGTTTTGTTGTTGTTGTTGTGTTTTTCAAAAAAAAAAAAATAGGAGATGAAAGTGAATAAAACAACTGACCAGTTCTGAATAAAAAACATTTCCTTGGAATCTTGTTCTTTTCCAAGACCTATGAGTCATGAAGCAAACAAGCTTATGAATCACTATCCCCAACACAGAGCACATTTATAATAAGATTGTCTTTGGTTGCATTTATTATTTATATTAAAAAGATTTTCTTAGAACCACCCAAAACATTAACCATAACCTATTATTCTTAAGCATTTATTTAATTGTCTTGGAGGAATGCAAGGCAAATTAAAAAGAATCTGGGAATAGTTTCAGTTCTTAGTTCTGAGTAAATTGCTGAACGTCTTTGGACCTATTTTCTCTTTGAAAGTGACGTAGAACCGAATTGTACATTTGATTGTATCCATGACAAAATCAGATATGGCTAATAGATATGGTTGGCCTGATTTTTCTAGTTAAGATAGTGATATTTAAATATTACTTCTCAAGTATCTAGTTAGACAGGTTAATAACATAGATCTACTAACCCTATAGACAGTCTACATAACACCAAGGGTCTAATTTGAAAGTTGATCTGATTGATTTTTGTACAACCTCCATTCAATAAAGTAACTGATTCCCTGGATTTCCTCTTCAACCTACTGAATTAGAATCTCTAAGACTGTAGATACCATGCATAATCAGGATCTTTCGTTCATTTCTCAACTTGCGGATTTACTTTTCTTCCTTTCAGGGAATCCATTTACTCTCTGATTATCAACCCCGTCTGACAGACATACAAAGTCCATGAACCAGAATCTAGGGCATTGCTTTCAATTTTATTACTATGCCTATATTTTCAAGTATGGAAATGGAAACTCAGAAATGTTAAATAGATTGTCTAAGAGCAGTTAAAGAGCAAGGGCAAAGGTGGAACTGAAACTCATAGTGCCAAATCCCTGCTTTTTCACTATAGGATCCTCTTCCCCAAACCAAGGTATCTTATCACTCCCACATGGTTGACAAGTCCATACTAACTGTGCCCAGATCAACAGGGGATTTTATCCCCCTCCCTAATCCTCCCTCCTCACCTACCATAGATTACCATGAGAGTGTTAAATCCATCAAAGCAAACTCTGAAGCAGGCAAAGGAAAAGAGATATACTATTTAGCATATTTCTCTCAAGGACCTCTCATACATGTGACTAGGATTGTTTTTCTACTAAAAACTTTTATACCAGTTGGTCTACTAAGTTGGAAAAATAGTATATTGTCTCATTCTGCATTCCTCATTATATTAACTTCAATGACTTTATTTTAGTTTTTGATTAAAGTTGTATTGATATTAATTTTAGAAAAAATATTTAAAATGTTCTATTATTTTTGCTTGTGTTGACTTCCTGATACTTCTGGTGCTAACAAACATCTCAATTGTTTTTTAAATCCTCAGTTGTAGAATTATATAGGTGACCCATAAACTCAAATCAGTTAAATTATGTGCCTAGTATTTGGCATAAGCTTATACATAAATTTGTGATTTTATTTCAACTTACACCTCTTTCTCACTCAGATTTTAATTCAACAATAGTCAATACATATAATAAACATTTAGGGGAATCATCAGGGAGAAAATGCCTTATTTGCAGAATACTAATAGTTATAATGGTTATAAAAAAATAATATATAAGTATTGGATGGAAAAATTCATATAATTGTTCATTGTTGAAAAAATTTTCCAACGGAATTCTAGACTCCCAATGAAAATGTAGTGAATACCACTTAGGGACTAGGATTGGTCTTGTACAATATCCTTCATAGTTCTTAGTGCAAGGCTAGTCACATGAAATTTCTCAGTAAATGCTTTTTTTATTAGTATGAGTCATTTGTTATTCCACAGATAAAAAATCTGGTTAACTGAATTTTTGATTCTTCAACTAAAACACCTGAATAGGACTCATGCAATGAGAAAATCAATATATTTTACACTTTCCACTGTCCATTCAGCCCTTCTCTTGGAGGAGTTTTCCCCCATCTACTCCATGAAATCTAGGGCAGGTCTTATGACTTTCTTGGTGACTAACAGAGAACTAATCATCATCTGGTCACTTTTAGTCCCAAAAGTACTCCGTTAAGACATTAAAAGGGACAATTCTGGCAAAAGTAAACACTAAAAACTCCATTCAAATGTAGAGCCTCTCCTCTCCCTTAGCATGGGGTTGTTACAGGTAGATAGCCTTCATATGATGGGATTCTTCTATTTCCCAAGAAGGTGTTTCTACTTCTCCCTCCACTATCCAGGTCAAGTGCTTCTGACACCTCCAGGACTCAGATAAAAGTCTAGCAACTGCTATCACTACTGTGCTCATAACCCCTCACATTCAGTCTAGGTTACCCATGGCTTTCACCTACAAGTGCCATAACACTACACTGGAGGACTTTCTTTGGCCACTAGAGCCCACTCTTTGTGCTTTCAGGGCAGGCCAGAACTTCTGGGGGGAATTAATGCTCCTAGGAGCAGCCCTCAATAAATGACTGACAAGAATTGATGGACATTTGTCTACCTCGGTTGGATTACTCTGAGGTACATTGTTTACTGTATACTAGAGTAGGAAGACTGAGCTTTGGTTACCATAGCAGTAACCTACTCAATTTCTTATGTTACTGGCTTTCTTTCCTTATCTCACTGCCCACTACCTTGCCTTCTTAGGATCACCTGCCCAATAAACTACTTGCACTCAAATCCATGTCTGAGAGTCTGCTTTGGTGGGAACCCAAATGAAAAGATGATAAGGGCATGTAACAAAGTACTGGTTTCTTCTGGCTGTAGCATACAGCTTAAATAACTTTCTCTGAGCTTTCTGAATGCTTCAAGACATTAGAAATTAGAAATTTAAAATTTAGAAATTTTAGAAATTAGAAATTTTTAATAATTTTAAATAATTAAATTAAATAAAATTTTAAATGATTAGAAATTAGAAATCTAATTTTAGAAATTAGAAATCTAAGAAATTAGAGATAATATACACATTCTTCATAAAATCCTCCATTTCTGGAGTTATCTCATACTTCATAAGAGGCAACACTGCCCTTTAACTGGCTACTTACAACTCTATATTAGTCAGGGTTTTCCAGAGAAACCCTGGATATAGGGTAGGATATACATAGTTACAGCTATAGTTTTATAGTTATAGTTATATACTATATCTGCTATTATATATATTATACCATATATAATAAAGATATTTACCATAAACAATTGGCTCATGAAATTTTTGAGTCTCACAATCTGCCATTTGGAACCTGGAGGCCCAAGGAAAGTTAGTGGGGTACTTCTAACCTGAGTCCAAAGATGAGAACTGGGAATGCTGATAGTATAAATCCCAGTCCCAAAGCAGAAGCTTTTAAGCAGAGACAGAAATTTTTTTCTTCCTCCACCTTTTGGTACTACTCAGATATTCAACAGGTTAGATCATGCCCCCTGCCCCACCCCCCACCACCACATTGGAAAGGGTAATCTGTTTTTCTCAGTCTACCAATACAGATATTAATCTCTTCCACAAACACCCTCACAGATACATAAGAAATAATGTTTAAACAAATATCTGAACTCACTCAAGTTTACTAACTCAAGCGACACATAAAATTAACCATCAAAGTCTTGTTTTTTGTTTTTTTTTGGACCAGAACATGCAGAAGTTAGAGTTTCATTTTTCCTTTTTCCTTGAAGTGCTTTTTATGTCCAAATTCTTTTTTTAGATGGCTCCAGGCCTGCTCTCTATATCAAGAGACTCATTTCCCATGCATCTTTCACTCTGACAAACTTTAGGATTTTAGGCCATTATCAAGACAATATTCTCTCCTTGCTAGCCAACTTCACTTTGTAGTCTTGAGTCTTTTCCTGACAAAGGTTTTGTATTAGTCTACAGTCTCCATGGATCACAAGTCAAGCTTTTCAGGACTTCTCCTTGAAATCCTCTAAACTTTTGTGATAAGAGAAGTTTATCTTCCTCTCCTTCATGGAAACACACTACATCTCCCTCTGAAGATATCTTTAATTTCCCATTTCTTGGTCCCTTTATGTTAAACTTGCATATACCCTCAAGGGGATAAGTTCCTTGGGGTTACAAAACTAACTTTCAGCTACCTCTTTTCAAGTTCCAGCACTGGTGGTCCAGGAATATGCATATGGGAGTCCTTATTAACTATTGTCTTAGAGCCTCAGCCAAAATGGAGACAGAATTAACCTTATTTGAACCTTCTGTTATTTATATATTATAATTAAATATTTATAAATTTCAATCAGTATTGGTGCACTTATTATGCATAGGCATTGTGCAAGGTGAAGAGTAAAACACTTTTCATGCCTTAAAGACTTTCTGGCTTAGTACCAGACAGACAAGTAAATAAATAAATATAGTGTCATAGGAAATAAAAAATAGGAGAGTTTTATAAGACCCAACAATATACGAAGGAATTCATGATTAATTCTATCAGAGAAAGGTGAGGAATCAGAGAAAGCAGGATATTCAATGAACTAATGGGATTTTGTCAGGCACAAAGGGAGGGAAGTCTGTGTAGACATTCAAAGAAACATGAAATATTTATGGAACTCCAAAACTTTAGTGCTGCTGTTGGTGTGTCAAGTTTGTGGTGGAACCTAGGAAGAAATGAGGCTAAAGAAACAGATAGAAAAGGAATCAAGAGTTTTCTAGATTTAAACTTAATCCAGCAAGTTATTGGGGATTTTTGAAGGAATTTAATCAGAATATTGGCTTGTAAAAATTTAGAGTTTAGAATAATTACTCCAGTCCTCTGGGAAGAACAAGTTGAAGGAAAACAGTAAGAGGGGCAAGGAAGCTATTAGGAGTCAGGGCTTGGAAACTAGTACCATGGGCTTGTATAATGCAATGGCTATCAAATTGGAAACAGTAAAATATACACACTTGAAGACAAAGACTTTGTTTTGTTCATTTCTGCATCCCCAGTACTTAGAACATTTCTGGTATATAGTAGGCTATCAATGGAAATTGTTGGATGAATTAGTGAATGAGTGACTTTTTGGTAACATGCCCTAGATAAGAGATTAGAAATCTAGATTGAATTACCTAGGCAGAGATGGATTTAAAGCTCATGATTTAGTTGAGGAATGGAGATTTATATTTGAGAAACCACAGAAACAAATGAAATCACCCATGGAGTAAAGAAATAAAAAAGAGACTTAGCTTAAACAAATCTGTCTAGAGTCACCATTTACTGACCAAATCCTACAAGCTCTGGGTAAAGAACATTATATTCATTATCTCAATTATATGCACAGCACCAATAAAGTAGGTACATTTTACGTAAGAGAAAACATAGCTCAAATGTCTAAGAATTTTCCAAAGTCACATAACTGATGGGTGGCAGAGTAGGAACTGAACTGATCCAATGGACTCCAGACCAGTGCTCGTAACTCTATGAGATATCTAGAATCTCAGATACTGTTTGGGTGCTTCAACTGCTGTTCAGGCACAGTGTGCCCTTACCAGTCAGGGTATATTTTCTTCCAGTTAATTGGGAGGAACAATTCATCTCAGTGGTTCCCAGGACAAAACTTAGGTGCAAGCCGGTAGGTCTAGTATCCCTGCCAGAATTCCTTATCCACCAAGGAACAAAAAAAAAAAAAAAAAAAAAAAGGAACCAGTAAGTTTGATGGGATAGAAGAAAAACCCTGTTTTTTTTTCAATATATGAAGTTTATTGTCAAATTGGTTTCTATACAACACCTAGTGCTCATCCCAAAAGGTGCCCTCCTCAATACCCATCACCTCCCCTCCCTTGCACCCCCCCATCAACCCTCAGTTTGTTCTCAGTTTTTAACAGTCTCTTATGCGTTGGCTCTCTCCCACTCTAACCTCTTTTTTTTTTCCTTCCCCTCCCCCATGGGTTTCTGTTAAGTTTCTCAGGATCCACGTAAGAGTGAAACCATATGGTATTTGTCTTTCTCTGTATGGCTTATTTCACTTAGCATCACACTCTCCAGTTCCATCCACGTTGCTACAAAAGGCCATATTTCATTCTTTCTCATTGCCACGTAGTATTCCATTGTGTATATAAACCACAATTTCTTTATCCATTCATTAGTTGATGGACATTTAGGCTCTTTCCATCATTTGGCTATTGTTGAGAGTGCTGCTATAAACATTGGGGTACAAGTGCCCCTATGCATACAGGATACCCTCCTGTATCCCTTGGGTAAATTCCTAGCAGTGCTATTGCTGGGTCATAGGGTAGGTCTATTTTTAATTTTCTGAGGAACCTCCACACTGCTTTCCAGAGTGGCTGCACCAATTTGCATTCCCACCAACAGTGCAAGAGGGTTCCCGTTTCTCCACATCCTAGCCAGCATCTATAGTCTCCTGATTTGTTCATTTTGGCCACTCTGACTGGCGTGAGGTGATATCTGAGTGTGGTTTTGATTTGTATTTCCCTGATAAGGAGCGACGTTGAACATCTTTTCATGTGCCTGTTGGCCATCCGGATGCCTTCTTTAGAGAAGTGTCTATTCATGTTTTCTGCCCATTTCTTCACTGGGTTATTTGTTTTTTGGGTGTGGAGTTTGGTGAGCTCTTTATAGATTTTGGATACTAGCCCTTTGTCCGATATGTCATTTGCAAATATCTTTTCCCATTCCGTTGGTTGCCTTTTAGTTTTGTTGGTTGTTTCCTTTGCTGTGCAGAAGATTTTTATCTTCATAAGGTCCCAGTAATCCATTTTTTCTTTTAATTCCCTTGCTTTTGGGGATGTGTCGAGTAAGAGATTGCTACGGCTGAGGTCAGAGAGGTCTTTTCCTGCTTTCTCCTCTAGGGTTTTGATGGTTTCCTGTCTCACATTCAGGTCCTTTATCCATTTTGAATTTATTTTTGTGAATGGTGTGAGAAAGTGGTCTAGTTTCAACCTGCATGTTGCTGTCCAGTTCTCCCAGCACCATTTGTTAAAGAGACTGTCTTTTTTCCATTGGATGTTCTTTCCTGTTTTGTCAAAGATGAGTTGGCCATACGTTTGTGGGTCTATTTCTGGGGTTTCTATTCTATTCCATTGGTCTATGTGTCTGTTTTTGTGCCAATACCATGCTGACTTGATGATGACAGCTTTGTAGTAGAGGCTAAAGTCTGGGATTGTGATGCCTCCTGCTTTGGTCTTCTTCTTCAAAATTACTTTGGCTATTCGGGGCCTTTTGTGGTTCCATATGAATTTTAGGATGGCTTGTTCTAGTTTCGAGAAGAATGCTGGTGCAATTTTGATTGGGATTGCATTGAATGTGTAGATAGCTCTGGGTAGTATTGACATTTTGACAATATTTATTCTTCCAATCCATGAGCACGGAATGTCTTTCCATTTCTTTATATTTTCTTCAATTTCCTTCATAAGCTTTCTATAGTTTTCAGCATACAGATCTTTTACATCTTTGGTTAGATTTATTCCTCAGTATTTTAGGCTTCTTGATGCAATCGTGAATGGGATCAGTTTCTTTATTTGTCTTTCTGTTGCTTCATTGTTAGTGTTTAAGAATGCAACTGATTTCTGTACATTGATTTTGTATCCTGCAACTTTGCTGAATTCATGTATCAGTTCTAGCAGACTTTTGATGGAGTCTATCGGATTTTTCATGTATAATATCATGTCATCTGCAAAAAGCAAAAGCTTGACTTCATCTTTGCCAATTTGGATGCCTTTGATTTCCTTTTGTTGTCTGATTGCTGATGCTAGCACTTCCAACACTATGTTAAACAACAGCGGTGAGCGTGGGTATCCCTGTCGTGTTCCTGATCTCAGGGAAAAAGCTCTCAGTTTTTCCCCATTGAGGATGATATTAGCTGTGGGCTTTTCATAAATGGCTTTGATGATGTTTAAGTATGTTCCTTCTATCCCGACTTTCTCAAGGGTGTTTATTAAGAAAGGTGCTGGATTTTGTCAAAGGCCTTTTCTGCATCGATTGACAGGATCATATGGTTCTTCTCTTTTCTTTAATTAATGTGATGTATCACGTTGATTGATTTGCGAATGTTGAACCAGCCCTGCATCCCACGAATGAATCCCACTTGATCATGGTGAATAATTCTTTTTATATGCTGTTGAATTCGATTTGCTAGTATCTTATTGAGAATTTTTGCATCCATATTCATCAGGGATATTGGCCTGTAGTTTTCTTTTTTTTACTGGGTCTCTGTCTGGTTTGGGAATCAAAGTAACACTGGCTTCATAGAATGAGTCTGGAAGTTTTCCTTCCCTTTCTATTTCTTGGAATAGCTTGAGAAAGATAGGTATTATCTCTGCTTTAAACCTCTGGTAGAACTCCCCTGGGAAGCCATCTGGTCCTGGACTCTTATTTGTTGGGAGATTTTTGATAACCGATTCAATCTCTTCGCTGGTGATGGGTCTGTTCAAGCTTTCTATTTCCTCCTGATTGAGTTTTGGAAGAGTGTGGGTGTTTAGGAATTTGTCCATTTCTTCCAGGTTGTCCAATTTGTTGGCATATAATTTTTCATAGTATTCCCTGATAGTTGTTTGTATCTCTGAGGGATTGGTTGTAATAATTCCGTTTTCATTCATGATTTTATCTATTTGGGTCATCTCCCTTTTCTTTTTGAGAAGCCTGGCTAGAGGTTTGTCAATTTTGTTTATTTTTTCAAAAAACCAACTCTTGGTTTCGTTGATCTGCTCTACCGTTTTTTTTAGATTTGACATTGTTTATTTCTGCTCTGATCTTTATTTCTCTTCTTCTGCTGGGTTTAGGCTGCCTTTGCTGTTCTGCTTCTATTTCCTTTAGGTGTGCTGTTAGATTTTGTATTTGGGATTTTTCTTGTTTCTGGAGATAGGCCTGGATTGCGATGTATTTTTCTCTCAGGACTGCCTTCGCTGCATCCCAAAGCGTCTGGATTGTTGTATTTTCATTTTCGTTTGTTCCATATATTTTTTAATTTCTTCTTTAATTGCCTGGTTGACCCATTCATTCTTTAGTAGGGTGTTCTTTAACCTCCATGCTTTTGGAGGTTTTCCAGACTTTTTCCTGTGGTTGATTTCAAGCTTCATAGCATTGTGGTCTGAAAGTATGCATGGTATAATTTCAATTCTTGTAAACTTATGAAGGGCTGTTTTGTGACCCAGTATATGATCTATCTTGGAGAATGTTCCATGTGCACTCGAGAAGAAAGTATATTCTGTTGCTTTGGGATGCAGAGTTCTAAATATATCTGTCAAGTCCATCTGATCCAATGTGTCATTCAGGGCCCTTGTTTCTTTATTGACCGTGTGTCTAGATGATCTATCCATTTCTGTAAGTGGAGTGTTAAAGTCCCCTGCAATGACCACATTCTTATCAATAAGGTTGCTTATGAGTAGTTGTTTTATATATTTGGGGGCTCCGGTATTCGGCGCATAGACATTTATAATTGTTAGCTCTTCCTGATGGATAGACCCTGTAATTATTATATAATGCCCTTCTTCATCTCTTGTTACAGCCCTTAATTGAAAGGCTAGTTTGTCTGATATAAGTATGGCTACTCCAGCTTTCTTTTGGCTTCCAGTAGCATGATAAGTAGTTCTCCATCCCCTCACTCTCAATCTAAAGGTGTCCTCAGATCTAAAATGAGTCTCTTGTAGACAGCAAATAGATGGGTCTTGTTTTTTTATCCATTCTGATACCCTATGTCTTTTGGTTGGTGCATTTAGTCCATTTACATTCAGTGTTATTATAGAAAGATATGGGTTTAGAGTCATTGTAATGTCTGTATGTTTTATGTTTGTAGAGATGTCTCTGGTACTTTGTCTCACAGGATCCCCCTTCGGATTTCTTGTAGGGCTGGTTTAGTGGTGACAAATTCCTTAGTTTTTGTTTGTTTGGGAAGACCTTTATCTCTCCTTCTATTCTAAATGACAGACCTGCTGGATAAAGGATTCTCGGCTGCATATTTTTTCTGTTCATCACATTGAAGATCTCTTGCCAATCTTTTCTGGCCTGCCAAGTTTCAGAAGAGAGATCAGTCACGAGTCTTATAGGTCTCCCTTTATATGTGAGGGCACGTTTATCCCTTGCTGCTTTCAGAATTTTCTCTTTGTCCTTGTATTTTGCCAGTTTCACTATGATATGTCGTGCAGAGGATCGATTCAAGTTACGTCTGAAGGGACGTCTCTGTGCCTCTTGGATTTCAATGCCTTTTTCCTTCCCCAGTTCAGGGAAGTTCTCAACTATTATTTCTTCAAGTACCCCTTCAGCACCTTTCCCTCTCTCTTCCTCCTCTGGGATACCAATTATGCATATATTATTTCTTTTTAGTGTATCACTTAGTTCTCTAATTTTCCCCTCATACTCTGGATTTTTTTATCTCTCTTTTTCTCAGCTTCCTCTCTTTCCATAACTTTATCTTCTAGTTCACCTATTCTCTCCTCTGCCTCTTCAATCCAAGCCGTCGTGGTTTCCATTTTGTTTTGCATTTCGTTTAAAGCGTTTTTCAGCTCCTCCTGGCTGTGCCTGAGTCCCTTGATCTCTGTAGCAAGAGATTCTCTGCTGTCCTCTATACTGTTTTCAAGCCCAGCGATTAATTTTATGACTATTATTCTAAATTCACTTTCTGTTACATCATTTAAATCCTTTTTGATCAGTTCATTAGCTGTTGTTCTTTCCTGGAGATTCTTCTGAGGGGAATTCTTCCGTTTGGTCATTTTGGATAGTCCCTGGAGTGGTGAGGACCTGCAGTGCACTTCCCCTGTGGTGTGGTGTATAACTGGAGTTGGTGGGCGGGACCTCAGTCAGACCTGATGTCTGCCCCCAGCCCACCGCTGGGGCCACAGTCAGACTGGTGTGTGTCTTCTCTTCCCCTCTCCTAGGGGCAGGATTCACTGTGGGGTGGCGTGGCCTATCTGGACTACTTGCACACTGCCAGGCTTGTGGTGCTGGAGATCTGGCGTATTAGCTGGGGTGGGTAGGCAAGGTGCACGGGGTCAGGAAGGGCAGGCTTAGCTCGCTTCTCCTTAGGTGATCCACTTCAGGAGAGGCCCTGTGGCAGCGGGAGGGATTCAGATCCGCTGCCCAAGGTTTGACTCCGCAGAAGCACAGAGTTGGGTGTTTGCATGGAGGAGGAAGCAAGTTCCCTGGCAGGAACTCGTTCCCTTTGTGATTTTGGCTGGGGGATGGGCGAGGGAGATGGTGCTGGCGAGCCCCTTTGTTCCCCACCAAACTGAGCTCTGTTGTCCGGGGGCTCAGCAGCTCTCCCTCCCTTTGTCCTCCAGCCTTCCCACTTTCTGAGCAGAGCTGTTAACTTCTGACCTCCCAGACGCTAAGTCGCGCTTGCTGTCAGAACACACTCCGGCCGGCCCCTCCGCTTTTGCCAGCCAGACTCGGGGGCTCTGCTTGGCCGGCAAGCTGCCCCTCCACCCCAACTCCCTCCCTCCAGTCCGTGGAGGGCGCACCGCCTCACTGCCCTTCCTACCCTCTTCCGTGGTCCTCTCGTCTGCGCTTGACTCCGGAGACTCCGTTCTGCCAATCCTCTGGCGGTTTTCTGGGTTATTTAGGCAGGTGTAGGTGGAATCTAAGTGATCAGCAGGACGTGCAGTGAGCCCAGCGTCCTCCTATGCCGCCATCTTCCCTTTTCCTCTCTACCGAAAAACCCTGTTTAAAGAATTAGCTTTGACCTTGTAAGACACATATTGCAGAGACTGGAGAAGATGATAGAAGAATGAATTTAGGTCAGTGGTTCTCAACTTTGGTAAAGCACAGAATCATCTGGGGAGCTTTTTAAAAATCCCAAAGTCTGTCCCAGGCCATAAAATCAGAATCTTGTAGGGAAAGATACAGACTTGAAAAAAAAAAAATTCTCCAGGTAATTTTAATGTGAACTCAGTGTTGAAAACTGCTGGAAATAAGTTTAAGATGGGGAAAGCAGGATATTTATATATTTCACAGTAGAAGGCTTCCATTTTCCTGGAGAAACTACTTTCGTAAGACACATGTTGAGACAGGGGGGCTGGGCTATGGGAAAAATGCTTGAGGAGAATGGCTAAAGTTTAGAAGAGCACCAAAAAGGAAAATGGGAAAGAAAACTGAGGACAAGGGAGCTGTACAATAGACAAACTGGCCCAGATGGATTTGAAAACTCTTAACATTTGGTGCACCCAATTTTATTGTCTGATGTTTTCCAGGAGCATAAAAGAGATATACCTTGGATTATGCAGGGATAGCCATGTATAAGGACAAAGAGGCAGAAGGACCAAAGGAACTAAAACAGCCATTGAGTGGTGCACTATGGTAGTTCAAATTGTAGTCTATGTAGTCTAGATTGGGAAAAGAGTCTAGGGAAGTTGGAATTAATTAAATGCTCAAATATATATTTGGGGAGAGTTATTGATATTTCTTCACTGGGATAAAAGAAATATCTAATAGTTATGAAAGCAAATAGTTGCCTGAATCCTTATTACTAGTTAGTTTCTCCTGGTTACAGGGTCCAGGAACCTCAGGTCCCTGAAGACAACATAATGATATGACTTCAGAGAATTTGTCTTTCTGTCCTTCCTGGCTTGTTTTGTACCAGATTCCACTGCCACTCTGGATACACTACCTCAATGTGGTCTAGTGCTCTTAACCAGAGTTATTATTAGTATTTTTAGTATCTATTTTGTAAGAGAGTGAGTGCACAAGCACCAGTAGGGGAGGAACAGAGAGAGAGAGAGAGGGAGAGAAGAGCCCAAAATGGGGCTCGATCCCACCAACCATGAGATGGTGACCTGAGCCAAAATCAAGAGCCAGACATTTAACCAACTGAGCCACCCAGGTGCCCCAAGCAGAGTTATTTTTTATGGCCAATGACTGTTTGCATGGATCCTACTGGTTACTGTGGTGTTAATTTCTTGGATTCTCTTCTCTAGTTACCATCAGGCTACTATTTCACATTTTTAGAATTACACCCACAATGAAACCCAGGTTTGTAGTTCCTCATTAATTCAACAAACAGAACTTATTATGGGCAAAGTATTGTGTTTGGCAATTTATTAAATGTTTTTCCACAATCAATAGTTTTTCACTGAGCATCTCGAGGGAGAGTAGCTTGCAAGGCTTTCAGACACATATACATACATAACAAGACACCCTCTTTACCAGTGCGTCTTCACCTTGCTACTACTTGTCTTTCACTTAGAAACTTATACTTTGTTTGAATTGTGTTTATTCCAGATCTGCTACAAAGGGATTATGCCCATCCCCTAAGGATCAATTACTCCCTATCAAGGGATTCATGACCTTGACATGACCTTGACAAATTTATGGTGAACACTGGATGTTTTGTTCATCCCTCATTTCATCAGGAAATACCACTCCCCCTTTTCTCTGACAGTTTCAGCAGAAGTTGCCATATTTTCACATGACCCAAACATATCCCTACCTCAGTCAGCACTGATTAGAACGCTGGTTAAGAGCACCGGTCCACACTTCAGGGTATCTGAGCTGAGCTGGGCCAAAAAGCCCCTTCCCCGAAAGAGTTGGACTTGGAACCTGAGAGACTGTCCAGACAATCTCTCCTCAGAAACTGAAGTTGTAAAATATAAAACTTGAGGGTGTTCAGCATTTGCTAGAGAAAGTCCACCTGCGAAGAGAATAACATTCAAGTGCAAAGAGAACCACAGATAGGAGTTGATGAGAAAATGTTCTAACAACATTAGGGTTGGGGACTCCTGTATTTAGAGGCCCTGATGAATCCCTGCTCTCTCCTATTCCTGATTATCTTTCTATTGGTAAATTTTACTTTCTGCTTAGGTAGTTCAAGATGGGTCATAAAAGGAATCTATAATTAATATATATAAGTTCCTTATGCACACAGACCAGGAAATAAACTCAATGATCATCTAGGTTATTAACCTAATTTTACAGGTTATAATTAAAATAGCAATAGTTATTTACTGAACACTTGCCATGTGGTGGTAAGTATTATATATATATATATATATATATATATATATATATATATATATATATAAAACTTGTAATATAATAGGCATCCAAGGCACATATTCTTATCTCCAATTGATAGATGAGGAATTCAAAGCCCAGAGATTTATTATTCATGGTCATAAAGGCAGTTATTGGGAATTAAGAGGCCTCAATAATTTTCATGGGTTCTTTTTCTTTTCTGGGTTATATTAAACATCGAAATATATGATGAGGTCTGGGTAAATATTCACCATAAAAATAGTAGTGATGTAAAATAGATGATACAAATGGTAGATAAATTAACATTAAAAAAATTATTGGTTCTACATCAAGCTGTAATTTTGCATCTATTAAATTGCAAAATGAAATAAAACATAACTCTGCATAAGCACAGATAATGTTATGGGGAAGCGATACCCTCATACATTGCCTGTTGCTGTAGAAACTGGTAAAAGCTTTTTTGGAGAGCAATTTGGAAAAACACTGCAATAGCCATTAAGTGTTCATATCTTTTGACCCATATAATTTTACTCCTGGAAAAATAACCTTAGGAAATAATCCAAAACTAAATTCACCAAGATGTTTACTAAAGTTAAACTTATAATAAGACAAATCAGACACTTCTGAAATATAAAAAATCAAGATCTGTTTAAGGATGAATTTGTGGATTTATTAACTCATTTAGTCAGCTAGTGATAAAATGCCCACTACGTACCAGACATGCTATGCCCATGCTAGACCCAAAGGTGTACAAAGGTAGACAAGGCAGACACACAGCCCTTCTCTGTGCAAATATATATGTTTATGTGAGCAAGAAGAAAACCATAATATAAAAAATAATTTTTATACTTTTATTTATAACTCTTATTCTTCCTCAAAAAAATGGGAAGAGGCTTATAACACCATAAAATAGAATAAACAAATGCAGGACCAGGGAAAATGCACATTTTGAAAGAAAATCAAGTTCAGAGAGGAAAAAAAAATGATATACAGGGTCTTACTTGGTTACTAACGTTGAAGCTCAAATTTGGTTCTCAGTTTCTAGGCAAGGAAAAGGAAAGTATTCGTGAGTGATTTACCTGGTTAATGAAAAGAAAACAAAAGAGTTTCTTTCTCAGGAGAAAGCACTTATTCCTTGTACCTTGATTAAAACATATCTCTCTTTTTGTAAATGGTTGATATGTGATATGGGAACCTCTTAGGAACAAAATATTTTAAACATATGAAAATGTATATAGAACAATGTGATGAGCATATATGTATCTCACACATGGACTAAAAAATTAAAATATTACAATTAAAGCCTTTTGTACCTCCCCACAATTTTATTTCTTGGTACTCAGAATCAATCATCCTCCTGAATTTGGTGTTTCCCATTTTCAATTCAATTTATTCAATTTAAATTTAAATTTATTCAATTTTCAAGTTCAATTTCAATTTATATGTATGCTTCCATTGGAATATATAGTATTATTTTCATGAAATACATAGCATTTCTATAAATTAGAGTTGTTGGACCACTAGCTCATTCACTTTTTACTGCTGAATAATATTTTATTCTATGAATATGGCACAGCGTATCCATTCTCTTATTGATAGACATTTAGGTTATTTCCTTTTTTGTATGTGCTATTACAAAGCTGCAGCAAACTTTATTGTATGGTTTTTCCTTATGTGTGAAAGCTTCTATATATAGAGTGAAATTGCTGGCCAGAAGTTATGTGTATGTTTATCTGTACTCAATATAGCCACATGGCTCTCCAACTGGTTATAATTTACATGGAGGATAATTAAATGTGAAGGTATTCAGTGATATTACAGCTAAGGAGGCAACAGTACTTTGCTAACCACCACCTGTGTCCTATGCCTGCAAGGTTCCTACTCAAGGGGCAAAAGTGAGATTGAAATTTTTAAAGTACTCTCCGAAACAGCATCTGAAGACTACTGATGGAGAGATCTGAATCTAAACCCAGAATTCTCTCAGATACATGTGTAGAGAGAGCTAGTTTGTAGGATATTACCTGAGCCCACAAGACCTGGGAAGAGAGGTTGAAGACTGCAGAGAAAAACTCAACTCACCTAACCCCCACCTGCATGAAGCAGAAGAAAGAGTAAGAGAGAACCTATAAGATGGTATCTTTTGAAAATGTGGTCTGATGGTTGTAAGATAAAACAAAACAAAACAAAAAACACACAAAACAAAACCTTGCTTCTCCATGCAAGGAGAATGAGCACTAGGGGTGTTGGGGAGAATATTGGAAAACTGGTGAGGTAGAGTCCCCATGTGACTGTGGATATTTTAATTTGTTATCACATTGTTAGTTACGTCACCAACTTTTTTTTAAAGTGTATTTATTTATTTTGTGAGAGACAGCATGAGCAGGGGAGGGGCAGGAAAGGGAGAGAGAATCCCAAGCAAGCTCCGCGCTGTCAGCTTGGAGCCCAACATAGGGCTCAACCTCATGAACCGTGAGATCGTGACCTGAGCAGAAGTCAGTAGTCACTTAACTGACTGAGCCAACCAGGCACCCCAAGCCACCAACATTTTTAAAAATTTTCTTAAAATATGACAGTGGCTGAAATTTTCATGTCTTCTTCCTTCATAAAATTATAAAACACTCCCAGTGATGGGAGGGATTGATTGAAAAATTCAGACACGGGTGAATGCCACACACAAAGTTTGTGCTTTGGAAAATTTCCTTTTTAAAGCTATAGTGAAGAGTGAAATTAATGTTTAGTATAACCTTATTGATAATCCTAGAATACCATGAATGTAATTTAGTTTATTTTTTCAAACTGTAAGTGACTTGGTTAATTTCAGGATTATTAGTTTTTGTCCCTGTATTTTTTGATGCTTATCATCAAGCTTTTCTTATCTATGAATTTATGAGTTCACCATATTACAATGCCATTCCTACTATAAAAGAACTTAAAAAAAAAAGGTTTGCAGACAACTGTGTATAATTATAAAGGAAGAACAATTGTATAGAAAGGCTTTTCACTCTGCTTCCTGCCCATTTGTGACCACCAAAGATGACCTAATAGGCTCTCTTCTTTCTTTCTTCTTAAGATATTACAGAGAAAAGAGATACAGTCATTTTCAAAAATCATTATGCTAACAGGGCACTACAAAATGCATTTCCTATTCCTCACACCTTCCAACTCTAATACAACCCATAGACAACAAAGGATTTGAAGTTGTCCAAGGCTGTGAGGTTTATGTAAGTTCTGACTTTACGGTTTGCCCTCTTTCAAGGTCATTGGCTTGGTGAGTGCCTAGTGAAGTATTACTTATTGTTGAGAAACGCTTGAAAGTTCCTAAAGAAGACATTCTGCCAACCTCTTCCTTTTCAGAAAGGAAACATAGTTTGTTTTGTATTTATGTGTCCTACTTCTGTATTTTAAAAGGTTGGTCTGACACTCTGTAGTCCAATACTCCCATCTGGATTTTGCATAAGATCATAGGAAAAATTACTTTGTGTAAATTCATAGCTACCTACCTTCAGTCTCCACATTATAGGAGAAAATACATAGCTTTTATTTAATTACACTGAATTTCTATTCCTTGTAGCACAAATATGATCAATCTTAACAGACATATTCCCTTGTAGTGATTCAGCTATTGAGTGCAGACCATTCATTATTCATATTGCTTCAGCTTCTGACTTGTTTTTATTTATTTACTTTATTTATTTGTTTGTTTGTTTATTTACTTATTTGAGAGAGACAGAGTGGGAGAGAGGTGCAGAGGAACAGAGAGAAAATCCCAAGCAGGGTCCATGCTCACTGCAGAGCCCCACATGGGGGCTTGATTCCACCACCAAGGGACCATGATGTGAGCTGAAATCAAGAGCTGGATGCTCAACTGACTGAGCCACCCAGGCACCCCATGCCTTGTCATTCTTATGACCGTCACAGCTAAAGTCCAGGTCTCATTATTCCATGGCCAGAATGCTGAAGTAGCCTCCAAACATGCATACACCTCCAGTGTTTCCTCTCTAATTTTGTCAGTATTCACCAAATTAACCTTTTATCAATGTTTCCTATAATAATTTCTTGCCCATAATCAAAAGAGTTTATTAGTTGCTCATTAGTTTAAATCTAAAAAACACATCCTGATATTCAGGGCCCTCACTACTGTGGCCCCAACCAGATTGTCCACTCCATTTCCTGCCATCCTTACTACTATAATCCTTAAGTCCACATTGAACAGTCTACTCAGAGTTCCCAGGACACATATTGCTCTTTCCAACCTTTGTGCCTTCCCTCATGTCCACTCCTCAACTTGGCACATGTGTATTTGCCAGGGGCAATTATAGTGCTAAATTATAGTGCTAAATGTGGAGACAACAAAGATGGTGAATCAAAGTCCCTGTCTTCCTCTCTACCCAACTGTTGTAGGCTCAAGAAGGGCTCCCAAATATACCCATGTCTTAATCCACAGAACCCACAAATGTGTTACCATATAAGGAAAAAGGGTCTTGGCAGATGTGATTAAGTTAAAGTTCTTGATTTAGGGAGATTATCCTGGATTACCTGGTAGGCACTATCTGTAACGACAAGGACCTTTATAAGAGGGATGCAGAAGAGTTAGTGAGAGAGTTGGTGATGTGGCAGTGGAATCAGAGAATGGAGTGATGTAGCCAGGAGCCAAGGAATGCCAGAAAATTATAGACACTTGAAAAAGCAAGGAACAGACATATTCCTGGAGCTTGCAGAAACAGCTCTTCATTTTATCCCATAAGATTCATTTTAGACATTTCATCAATCCACTAAGATCCCTCATGCTCTTTTATAGTTAATCCCTATTGCAACCCCAGCTCTAGGAACTACTAATCTACTTTCCATCTCCACAGATTTGCCTTTCTAGACATATCATCCTTCCTATGAATCTTGAGTACCATCAATCATGTTTTATGTGAGGAAGACATATCAATGACCTTACATAATTCAAAACTGATACATTTTCATGTGAATATTCTCATAAAAGAATATGAAAGGAGATGCTTACTATTTTTTATTTTTCATTTTTTCCTTTTTGTTTCTTCAAATTTTGTTTAAATCCTAGATAGTTAACATACACTGCAACATTGGTTTCAGGAGTAGAATTCAGTGATTCATCACTTACATACAACACGCTGTTCTCACCACAACAAGTGCCCTCCTTAATGCCCATCATCCTTCTAGCCCATCCCACACCCACCTCGCTCCATCAACCCTATTTGTTCTCTATTTTTAAGAGTTTCTCATGGAGTGCCTGGGTGGCTCAGTCAGGTGAGCATCTGACTTTGGCTCAGGTCATGATCTCATGGTTCATGGGTTTGAGCCCTGTATCGGGCTCTGTCCTGACAGCTCAGAGCCTGGAGCCTTCCTCGGCCTTCCTCCACTTGCACTCTGTCTCTCTCTGTCTCTCAAAAATGAATAAACATTAAAAAAAATTTTGTAAAGTCTTCCATGGTTTGTTTCCCTCTCTTTTCTCCCCCTCCCATATGTTCATCTGTTTTGTTTATTAAATTCCACATATGAGTGAAATTTTGTGGTGTTTGTCTTTCTACAACTTATTTCACTTAGCATAACACACTTTAGCTCCATCCATGTAGTTGCAAGATTTCATTCTTTTTGATGGCTGAGTTATATTGCATTGTATACACATACCACATCTTCTTTATCCATTCATCAATTGATGAATGGATATTTGGGCTCTCTCCATAGCTTGGCTATTATTGACAATGCTGCTATAAACATTGGGGTGTATGTACCCCTTCAAATATGTATTTTTTTATCCTTTGGGTAAATACCTAGTATTTAGGTTTCCAATTGCTGGATCATATAGTAGTTCTATTTTTAGTTTTTTTGAAGAATCTCCATACTGTTCTCCAGAATGGCTGCGCTAGTAATTCTTGCTTCTAATGTGTACACATATAACCATTAAATTTGCTTTGATCCTGCTTTTTATGTTTTCAACATTATTTCTAATCTTTAGAAGAAATTCTTGGGGGATGGGGACTGTTTTACCTTCCTTCAAATGTTTTAGTCATTATCTATTTTTCTTCCAGAGTCTTGGTTTCCAGGCATTTTTTTTTAAACATTAGCATAAGCACTTTTACGACCATAATCTCATAATGAATACTTAGATGACTTTGTTACAGAAAAAAAAATTAATTATTAAAAGAAGAAATTTTAAAATAATAGCAAAGTAGTTATCAAAATCATGTGTATACACATAAGCACACATGTGTATATACACAATAATAAGCAACTCTGACAAAAGATGTTGGGCATTTCTACTTACAAACTAAAGTGGTACCAACATTTTGCCACAGTCAAATCACAGTTTATAGTTCACCCAAACAGCCAGCTGTGAAATTTGGACACAGTTTTTTAAATTTGGAAAAATATGAGTGTTATTAATAGTTTGTTTTGTTTAATTTCAAATTCACATGTAATGTGACCTTATTTATTTTTACCACTCATTTGACAGTTACAAGACCTTGATAATTCTAACTGCCCAATCTCCCTATGTATACTAGAAGCTTCCTTAAATCTACTATTTTTCTTCCTCCCACTATCTGCTTCCTTCTCCTTCATTTCCAGCATACATTGATTGCAATGTTCTTTCTACTGAATTGTATTTTGATCAAAAACTATTCACTTTATTGAAGACAATTGGCCCCTTTCATGCTCTTGAAATAATCATTCTAAGCAAATGGCAATACTGTAAAATTAAGTTTTCTTATTTCACTAATATGTTTCTAAGAGTGAAAAGAGGGAACAATGGATAAATTTTAACTTACAAATATTTAAATTTATGTGACTATGGTACCCTAGTTTGTAAGATGATTTCTAAATATTACCCAGTATCAGTTCCCAAGAGTTCTTACTATTTTTTAGTATGAAAATCAATTTCATAAAAATCTAAGACCCTTTTTTTCTTAATAATTATTATGCTTTTAAGTTGATTCCATTTCCTTTAGGACATTGCCAGTGTGGGATTTTTGCCAATGGAAATATAAGCTTTATCTCAAATTAAATTTTCCTCCAAAGACTTTGCTTACTACATCTCAAAATAAAAATTAAAGAGTCAACAAGGTTATATGTAGCACAATGGAGTTATGGTATTTTAATTCACATATATGGTACTCCAAAGATAATGAATTCATTTATTAATGATTTATAGATGGAACTTCAAAATATTAGTGCAAAGTAAAAGAGGATGGTTGCCATTAGTCTTTTAAATGCTATTCCCAATGAAGCACTTAAAGATGGTATATCAATTTCATAGCAGAATGTTTTTGTTCAAATAATTTTGTTCAATAAAATAGGTACAAATAAGATTACACAGTAATTTAGCTATTAAATTATGGCTTCTGGCATTCAGTCTTGACTCCAACACCAATGGTCAAATTTTTACATACCCTTAATTGATTTTTATCTGTTTTATCTGTTAAGTAGGTTGCATAAAGTGAACAAGGACAAAGGAATCCAGTTACTATGGATTTAGACATCTTGACTAAAACATTACTGTTAATCTGTCTCAATGGAAATAGGATAGACTAGATTATTTTGGGGAACTAGAGTTCTCAGATACATAGTTTTTTTTTTGCTTTGTTTTTTAAAATCATGCATCAAAAAAAATTTGCTTTTTTGTGGAAACCCTCTTTTATGAATTAGAATTTTTAAAAAATCATGTAGTATAAGAAGTAAATAAATAACTAAATAAATAAGTAAATCTTCATTTCTTCCACCCTAATGGCCAAGATAGCCAGAAAGATTTGGGGAAAAGGATACAAACAAGGTTGTTATAATGATTTTTTTAATGTTTATTTATTTATTTTGAGAGAGACAAAAAGAGCATGAGTTGGGGAAGAGGCAGAGAAAGAGGCAGAGAGAGAATCCCAAACAGGCATTGCACTGTTAGTGCAGATCCTGACATGGAGCTCAATCCCAAGGACACTGAAATCATGACCCGAGCCTAAAATAAGAGTTGGATGCTGAATCAACTGAGCCATCCAAACACTCCAATTTTTAAAACAATAGCATCTAACTTATTTGTCTCTTACTAAATGTTTAGCACTTTATAGGTATTATCTCATTAAACCCAAAGAGGAACCAATAAGCTAGGTAATATTGTCATTATGCCCACTTTGTTTTTGTTGTTTATTTTATTTATTTATTTATTTATTTATTTATTTATTTGTTATTTAAGTATAATTACATTAATTTTAGGTGTACAACATAGTAATTCAACAACTGTTATCATCCACATTTTGGCCACATGAAAACAAAATTGGAGAGATTAGATGATTTAAAACAGCATCATATAACTAAGTATGGAAGAGGTAGTATGTGAATGAACATTGGCTTTCTGGTTCCAGAGCCTTAGCACATAATCACTGTGCCACAGTTGTGTGAGGGCTAGGAGGGACACAGACAGAGTTACTTGTCCAGTATCATATGCCATCTCCTTTCTAATTGTCAGATTTGATTAATGCTCTCATAATGATGTTATTTGTTCCAAAAGATTCACGTATTGTCATTGGAATGGTACTACTTTTCATTAATAAACTCATTTTTATGTCCCATTAATGCCTTCACCCATGAACTGAGGGCTGCCTGATATTAGTCGTATGATATTTGTTTTCCTTGTTTTTGCAGTTGCCAGATGCCTATTCTTTTATTTTTAGTTTTATTTATTTTGAGAGAGAGAGTGCAAGCGAGTACACCAGTGAAGGATATGCAGAGAGAGAGAGAATCCCAAGGAGGCTCCACACTGTCAGTACAGAGCCCAGTGTGGGGCATGAGCTCACAAATCCTATGATCATGACCTGAGCTGAAGTCAAGCATCAGAGGCCGAACTGACTGAGCCACCCCAGTGCCCCTCTTTATTAATTCTTGAACAGCCAATCTTTCTCTGTCACTTTGTTTGGCTGTATAACAGAAAAACTAATACACTGGTATGGGAATTTCACATGATCAGAAAAAATGAAAGGATGCATGAATTCTTCAGGTGATACTACCTAAAGACTTTAATAAAGGTAAGGGATTACAGTACAGCAGCAGAAATAAAGCCCAGTAAAGGAAGGAGATTCCTAAACACAGGGTCCCATGTCCTTTTTCAGTTTCATGGATGTATTTGGTCTTCAACTCCAAACCATCAAGATATATGCAAGAACCTTGGTCTCAAAAAAAAAAACCAAAAACTCACCTATTTCATAAAGAGGTTTTTGGTTTTTGTTCCCCCCCCCCACCCCCCAGTCACAAAAAGCCAAAAACAGACCATTGAGCAGATTCAGTAGCAAAAATCAAGAAAATATAACCAAGTGTAAAAATCTACCTATTTCCTTTAAGTTCATTTATATATTTTGAGAGAGAAGAAAGAGAGACCATGTGTGCAAGCTGGGAAGGGAAAGAGACAGAGAGAGAGAGAGAGAGAGAGAGAGAGAGAGAGAGAATCCCAAGCAGGCTTTGTGCTGACAGCAGATCTCACAAACCGACATCATGACCTGAGCAAAACTCAAGAGTCAGATGCTTAACTGACTAAACCACCTAGGCATCCCTTACCTATGTTTTCTTTCCTTTTTAGCTTATTTTTTTTATAATTTAACTTTATTTGTTATTTTTTAAAATTTACATCCAAATTAGTCGGTATATAGTGAAGCAATGATTTCAGGAGCACATTCCCTAATGACCCCTACCCATTTAGTCCATCCCCCCTCTCACAACCCCTCCAGTAACCCTCTGTTTGCTCTCCATATTTAAATGTCTCTTATGTTTTGTCCCCCTCCCTGTTTTTATATCATTTTTGCTTCCCTTCCCTTATGTTCATCTGTTCTGTGTCTTAAAGCCCCCATATGAGTGAAGTCATATGATATTTGTCTTTCTCTGACTGACTAATTTCACTTGGCATAATACCCTCTAGTTCCATCCACATAGTTGCAAATGGCAAGATTTCATTCTTTTTGATTGCCGAGTAATACTCCATTGTGTGTATATATATATATATATATATATATACCACATTTTCTTTATCCATTCATCCATCGATGGAAATTTGGGCTCTTTCCATACTTTGGCTATTGTTGATAGTGCTGCTATAAACATAGGGGTGCATGTGACCCTTCGAAATAACATACCTGTATCCCTTCAATAAATACCCAGAAGTGCAATTGCTGGGTCGTAGGGTAATTCTATTTTTAATTTTTTGAGCAACCTCCATACTGTTTTCCAGAGTGGCTGCACCAGCTTGCATTCCCACCAACAATGCAAAAAAGATCCTCTTTCTCCACATCCTTGCCAACATCTGTTGTTGCCTGAGTTGTTAATGCTAGCCATTCTGACAGGTGTAAGGTGGTATCTCAATGCGGTTTTGATTTGTATTTCCCTGATGATGAGTGATGCTGAGCATTTTTTCATGTGTCGGTTGGCCATCTGGATGTCTTCCTTGGAGAAGTGTCTATTCATGTCTTTCGCCCATTTCTTCACTGGGTTATTTGTTTTTTGGGTGTTGAGTTTGATAAGTTCTTTGTAGATTTTGGATACTAACCCTTTATCTGATATGTCATTTGCAACTATCTTCTCCCATTCTGTCGGTTGCCTTTTAGTTTTGCTGATTGTTTCCTTTGCTGTGCAGAAGCTTTTTATTTTGATGAGGCCCCAGTAGTTCATTTTTGCTTTTATTTCCCTTGCCTCCGGAGACGTGTTGAGTAAGAAGTTGCTGTGGCCAAGATCAAAGAGGTTTTTGCCTGCTTTCTCCTCGAGGATTTTGATGGCTTCCTGTCTTACATTTAGGTCTTTCATCCGTCTTGAGTTTATTTTTGTGTATGGTGTAAGAAAGTGGCCCAGGTTCATTCTTCTGCATGTTGCTGTCCAGTTTTCCCAGCACCACTTGCTGAAGAGACTCTCTTTATTCCATTGGATATTCTTTCCTGCTTTGTCAAAGATTAGTTGGCCATACGTTTGTGGGTCCATTTCTGGGTTCTCTATTCTATTCCATTGATCTGAGCGTCTGTTCTTGTGCCAGTACCATACTGTCTTGATGATTACAACTTTCTGGTATAGCTTGAAGTCCGGGATTGTGATGTCTCCTGCTTTGGTTTTCTTTTCCAAGATTGCTTTGGCTATTCGGGGTCTTTTCTGGTTCCATACAAATTTTAGGATTATTTGTTCTAGCTCTGTGAAGAATGCTGGTGTTATTTTGATAGGAATTACATTGAATATGTAGATTGCTTTGGGTGGCATCGACCTTTTTAACAATATTTGTTCTTCCTATCCAGGAGCATGGAATCTTTTTCCATTTCTTTGTGACTTCTTCAATTTCTTTCATAAGCTTTCTATAGTTTTCAGTGTATAGATCTTTCACCTCTTTGGTTAGATTTATTCCTAGGTATTTTATGGTTTTATGGTTACTAATTCGATTTCCTTACTAGTTATGAGTCTGTTCAAGTTTTCTATTTCTTCCTGTTTCAGTTTTGGTAGTGTATATGTTTCTAGGAATTTGTCCATTTCTTCCAGATTGCCCATTTTATTGCCATATAATTACTCATAATATTCTCTTATTATTGTTTTTATTTCTGTTGTGTTGGTTGTGATTTCTCCTCTTTCATTCTTGATTTTATTTATTTAGGTCCTTTCCTTTTTCTTTTTGATCAAACTGGCTAGTGGTTTATCAATTTTGTTAATTCTTTCAAAGAACCAGCTTCTGGTTTCATTGATCTGTTCTACTATTTTTTTTTTTTTTGTTTCGATAGCATTAATTTCTGCTCTAATCTTTATTATTTCCTGTCTTCTGCCAGTTTTGGGTTTTATTTGTTTTTCTTTTTCCAGCTCCTTAAGGCTGTAAGGTTAGGTTGTGTACCTGAGATCTTCCTTCTTTAGGAAGGCCTGGATTGCTATATACTTTCCTCTTATGACCACCTTTGCTGCATCCCAGAGATTTGGGGTTATGGTGCTATCATTTTCATTGACTTTCATATACCCTTTAATTTCTTCTTTAACTGCTTGGTTAGCCCATTCACTCTTTAGTAGGATGTTCTTCAGTCTCCAAGTATTTGTTGTCTTTCCAAATTTTTTCTTGTGGTTAATTTTGAGTTTCATAGCATTGTGGTCTGAAAATATGCATGGTATGATCTCGATCTTTTTGTACTTACTTAGGGCTGATCTGTGTCCCAGTATATGGTCTATTCTGGAGAATGTTCCATGCGCACTGGAGAAGAATGTATATTCTGCTGCTTTAGGATGAAATGTTCTGAATATATCTGTTAAGTCCATCTGGTCCAATGTGTCATTCAAAGCCATTGTTTCCTTGTTGATTTTTTTATTAGATAATCTGTCCATTGCTGTGAGTGGGGTGCAGAAGTCTCCTGCTATTATGGTATTACTATTGATGAGTTACTTTGTGTTTGTGATTAATTGATTTATATATTTGGGTGCTCTCACATTTGGTGCATAAATGTTTACAATTGTTAGGTCTTCTTGGTCTATAGGCCCCTTGATTATGATATAATGCCCTTCTGCATCTCTTGATACAATCTTTATTTTAAAGTCTAGATTGTCTGATATAAGTATGGTTACTCCAGCTTTCTTTTGTTGACCATTAGCATGATAGATGGTTCTCCATCTCCTTATTTTCAATCTGAAGGTGTCTTTAGGTCTAAAGTGGGTCTCTTGTAAACAGCATATAGATGAGTCTTGTTTTCTTATCCATTATGTTACCCTATGTCTTTTGATTGGACCATTGCGTCCATTGACATTTAGAGTGAGTACTGAAAGATATGAATTAATTGCCATTATGATGCTTGTAGAGTTGGAGTTTCTGGTGGTGTTCTCTGGTCCTTTCTAATTTTTTATTGTTTTTGGTATATATATATATATATATATATATATATATATATTCATCTTTTCTCCCCTCAGAGAGTCCCCCTTAAAATTTCTTGCATGGCTGGTTTACTGGTCACAAACTCCTTTAATTTTTGTTTGGGAAACTTTTTATCTCTCCTTCTATTTTGAATGACAGCCTTGCTGGATTAAGAATTCTTGGCTGCATATTTTTCTGATTCAGCACACTGACTATATCCCTCCACTCCTTTCTGGCCTGCCAAGTTTCTGTGGATAGGTCTGCTGCAAACCTGATACATCTTCCCTTGTAGGTTAGGGACTATGTTTCCCTTGGTGCTTTTATGATTCTCTCCTTGCCTGAGTATTTTGTGAATTTGACTATGATTTGCCTTGTTGATGGTTGGTTTTTGTTGAATCTAATGGGAGTCCTCTGTGTTTCCTGGATTTTGATGTCTGTGTCTTTCCCCAAGTTAGGAAAGTTTTCCGCTATGATTTGCTCACATAACCCTTCTACCTCTATTTCTCTCTGTCCCTCCTCTGGAAACCCTATGATTCTGATGTTGTTCCTTTTTAATGAATCACTGATTTCTCTAATTCTTAAATCGTGCTCTTTTACTTTAATCTCCCTCTTTTTTCTGCTTCATTATTCTCTATAAGTTTGTCCTCTATATCGCTGATTCTCTGTTCTGCCTCATCCATCCGTGCCGCTGCTGCATCCATCTGTGATTGCAGCTCAGTTATAGCAATTTTAATTTCATTCTGGCTATTTTTTACTTCTTTTATCTCTGCAGAAAGGGATTCTAATCTATTTTTGACTCCAGCTAGTATTCTTATTATTGTGATTCCAGATTCTGGTTCAGACATCTTGCTTCTGTTTGTGTTGATTAAATCTTTGGCTGTCGTTTCTTTGTGCTCTTTCTTGTGGTGTGAATTCCTTCATCTTGTCATTTTGAAGGGAGAAAAGGAATTAATGATATAGAAAAATTGAAATTAAAAAATTAAAATTAAAAAAATATTAAAATTAAAAATTAAACACACACACAAACAAATTGAATAGATGATGCTAGATCCTACGTGTGTTTTGGTCTGGGTGTAGAAAGTGGTTTGACAGATTAGAGAAACAAAACAAAAACAAAAACAAAAAAGGGGGGGAGAGAAAAAAAAGGAAATCGTTTGAGAATTTGAAAAAATGAATATACTAAAGTAGACTAAAATACACAAAAAGTAGACAATATAGTAGAAAAAATTATAAAAAAATATTTTTAATAAAAATTAAAAATACGCTGTAGTAGACTGGAATAAAATGATGGGAGTAAGATAGAATTTGAAAAAGTTTACATAAAAGCAAAAAAATATAGTAATAAAAATTAAATAAAAATATTTTTAAAAGAAATTGAAAGCAAAAATGAAGTTTTCTCTTTCTGCATTGAAGAAAAAGAAAAGAAATGAAAAAGAGAAAAAATAAAAAGAAAGAAAAAAAGAAATTGTTTGAAAATTTGAAAAGGTGAGTAGACTGAAGTAGAGTAAAATAAAATGATGGAAGTAAAGTAGAATTTGAAAAAAATTTACACAAAAGTAAAAAATATAGTAATAAAAATTAAATACAGATATTTTTAATAAAAATTGAAAATAAAAATGAGTTTTTTCTCTTTCTGTATTCAAGTAAAAGAAAAGAATTGTAAAAGAGAAAAAGAAAAAAGAAAGAGAAAAAAATTGAATAGATGAACCTGCTATTCAAGTAGGTTGAACTAGGACTGAAATTGCTTTGTTTTCCCCTAGAGGTCCATCCATGTAGCTCTTTATAGTCCATAAAGCTGGCAGTGAGGTTTGTGTTCTTGAAGAGAGAAGTTGGCCCAGTTGGGCCAGGCTCGGTGTAACAGCTCCACTCTCCACTAGATGGCACTGCTAGCCTACTGGGGTGGATTGTTGTGCTCTTGGTGCGCATGTGCATGCACAGGAGCGGTGAAAAATGGTGCCACCTAGCCACCCAGTCTGTTCTTCCGGATCAGCAATCACTCACCGGTTCTTGGTCTTCAGCTCTCGTCCATTCCCCACTTTTCCACTCTCTGTGACCAGGCACCAGGCAGTAACTGTCTCCCAAGTTTTGTCTCAGATGTGGCTGTTTTCCCTGGCCCCTTAATTCCGAAGGACTGTGGCTTTGACCTGCACCGCCCCTCTGCGGGAGGATCTCACTGAGTAAAGGCCGAATGAGCAATGGCCGAATGTCGGCTCCACCCAGGAACACCCACTGGACCCTGATGTTGCTGGTGCCCCGAGACTGTGGCCAGGTGCCGGCCTGCCCCAAAAAAAGATTGCGAAACAGTGTAGCCTCAGCATTTCAGGGACCATGGAAAATCGCAACACACATTTGGCACCAAGCTTCACCCTCAACAACCTTGCCCCAGCACGAGCAAATGTGGCTGCCTTCCAGAGTCTGCTGGGACCAAGTGGCTTCAACAGTCTCTACCAAATGTCCTTCCAGCCGTGGAACCACATGGCTTTTCCCCATGTGGCCTGAGAACCTCCTGGACCCCACTCTTTTCCTGGGGATTCACCTTTCCCACCAGAGCACCGCCAGGTATCAAGCTGCGGAGTTGCAGCCTTTGCGTTCCCCTTGTTTACAGTCTTAATGGAATTTAAACCCTCTCTTTTCCCCTTTCTCCCTTTTTACTTTAGTCCCTGAGGTTGTTTCCAATTTTCCACTTTCTCTCCAGCTGCCTTTGGGGAAGGGTGCTTTTCCCATATGCTCCCCTCTCTCCTCAGTCTCCATCCTCTCCCCACCTGCAAAAGGGGTTCCCTACCTTTAAGGGCTTCTTGCTCCCCAAGTTCAGCTCTTTGTGTCACGTACCTGCTGAATTCTGTGGTTCAGGTTGTGCAGATTGTTGTGTTAATCTTCCAATCAGTTTTGTAGGTGTGTAGGATGGTTTAGTGTTGGTCTGGCTGTATTTCATGGATGCGAGACACACAAAAAGCTTCCATGTTGTTCCGCCATCTTGGCTTCTCCCTGTTTTCTATAAACTATGCTGACAACCTGGTGCAGGTTGCCCTGATGTATCTTAGTGCCCAGGAATGTGGTCCATTTCATGTAGGTTTAGCTAAGGATAATTATCATAGTTTCAGGCATCCCCAGAGATTAGCACAGTTGAGATTAACCCAGTACTGACCCAGTCTACTCCTTGAGCCGTGGTCAAGCTTCGTAATTATAAATTAGTCATCATCATTTTTCTTTCTGCACTTTTACACCACTTATAAAACAAAAAATATTTCATTCTCTTTGATTGTTGAGTGATACTCCATTGTATAAATATACCACATCTTCTTTACAGGATGAAATGTTCTGCATATATCTGTTAAGTGCATTTGATCCAGTGTGTCATTCAAAGCCATTGTTTCCTTGTTGGTTTTCTGCTTAGATGATCTGTCCAACTTATTTCTAATCATACACAAGCTGGTCAACTCTTTTACCTCCCTCAACTACTGAATTTGAACTTCCTGAAAGGTGTCAACAGTTTAGTTCAGAGCAATAATTGATTACTAGCAAAATCTAATTCTTTCGCTGGTCAGTCTATTTTATCAGAAGAATATCGTGAAGATTTAATTTATCCCCTCAGTTTGCTTGACCATCATATCATATTAGCATTGGACTTTTTCTGATATTAATAAAGTTGACTGAGTTTTGCTTTGGTTAACAGTCACCACATATGAGAACTGCACCATTTTACACTCCCACCAAAGATCCTGTTTTTGTCATACATCCTGTTTTTATTCCCTCATGCTCCACATTCCTGGGACTCGGTTCACTCAGCTATGCTCCTTTTTGATACTCAGCCCAGGGCCTTGGAACCACTGTCCAGGCAAAGCCAATGGTGGTCTAGACTTGACCTTAACTGTCTCATGGGAGACAATTGTTAATATTGTAGGGATTTTGAAAGCTGGTTGTTAAACTTAACCATTATTAAAAATTAAATTATACACACTTAAAACTAAATAAATTACATTAAAAATAAAGGTAATACATACTAACAAGTCATCACTGCCTAGCCATTTTATTGCATTTTAC
Source organism: Panthera pardus (assembly GCF_024362965.1). NCBI lineage: Eukaryota > Metazoa > Chordata > Mammalia > Carnivora > Felidae > Panthera > Panthera pardus. Next base: position 20,862,902 of record NW_026526788.1, read on the forward strand.
TATGTATTGATCTACACTATTGAAGTCATTAATGTCTATTGTTTCTGAATAGTGAAGATATTGCATAATAGTGTGTTACCAGGCATATATTCTCAACATCTGGTCCAGTGAGGTTTCATAGGCAGCTTGAAATCAGCCATTATGAGAATATTTACACTATGGAAATTGATAAACACTACAACTTTGGGCTTGACTTATATGTATTGATTGACTTAAGAAAGTGGTAAAGAATCGGCCAGGAGGAGGTCAAACTTTCACTCTTCGCAGATGACATGATACTTTATATGGAAAACCCAAAAGATTCCACCAAAACACTGCTAGAACTGATTCATGAATTCAGCAAAGTTGCAGGATATAAAATCAATGCCCAGAAATCGGTTGCATTTCTCTACACCAACAATGAAACAACAGAAAGGGAAATCAAGGAATCGATACCATTTACAGTTGCACCAAAAACCATAAAATACCTAGGAATAAATCTAACCAAAGAGGTGAAAGATCTATACACTGAAAACTATAGAAAGCTTATGAAAGAAATTGAAGAAGTCACAAAGAAATGGAAAAAGATTCCATGCTCCTGGATAGGAAGAACAAATATTGTTAAAAAGGTCGATGCCACCCAAAGCAATCTACATATTCAATGTAATTCCTATCAAAATAACACCAGCATTCTTCACAGAGCTAGAACAAATAATCCTAAAATTTGTATGGAACCAGAAAAGACCCCGAATAGCCAAAGCAATCTTGGAAAAGAAAACCAAAGCAGGAGACATCACAATCCCGGACTTCAAGCTATACCAGAAAGTTGTAATCATCAAGACAGTATGGTACTGGCACAAGAACAGACGCTCAGATCAATGGAATAGAATAGAGAACCCAGAAATGGACCCACAAACGTATGGCCAACTAATCTTTGACAAAGCAGGAAAGAATATCCAATGGAATAAAGAGAGTCTCTTCAGCAAGTGGTGCTGGGAAAACTGGACAGCAACATGCAGAAGAATGAACCTGGGCCACTTTCTTACACCATACACAAAAATAAACTCAAGACGGATGAAAGACCTAAATGTAAGACAGGAAGCCATCAAAATCCTCGAGGAGAAAGCAGGCAAAAACCTCTTTGATCTTGGCCACAGCAACTTCTTACTCAACACGTCTCCGGAGGCAAGGGAAATAAAAGCAAAAATGAACTACTGGGGCCTCATCAAAATAAAAAGCTTCTGCACAGCAAAGGAAACAATCAGCAAAACTAAAAGGCAACCGACAGAATGGGAGAAGATAGTTGCAAATGACATATCAGATAAAGGGTTAGTATCCAAAATCTACAAAGAACTTATCAAACTCAACACCCAAAAAACAAATAACCCAGTGAAGAAATGGGCGAAAGACATGAATAGACACTTCTCCAAGGAAGACATCCAGATGGCCAACCGACACATGAAAAAATGCTCAGCATCACTCATCATCAGGGAAATACAAATCAAAACCGCATTGAGATACCACCTTACACCTGTCAGAATGGCTAGCATTAACAACTCAGGCAACAACAGATGTTGGCAAGGATGTGGAGAAAGAGGATCTTTTTTGCATTGTTGGTGGGAATGCAAGCTGGTGCAGCCACTCTGGAAAACAGTATGGAGGTTGCTCAAAAAATTAAAAATAGAATTACCCTACGACCCAGCAATTGCACTTCTGGGTATTTATTGAAGGGATACAGGTATGTTATTTCGAAGGGTCACATGCACCCCTATGTTTATAGCAGCACTATCAACAATAGCCAAAGTATGGAAAGAGCCCAAATTTCCATCGATGGATGAATGGATAAAGAAAATGTGGTATATATATATATATATATATACACACAATGGAGTATTACTCGGCAATCAAAAAGAATGAAATCTTGCCATTTGCAACTATGTGGATGGAACTAGAGGGTATTATGCCAAGTGAAATTAGTCAGTCAGAGAAAGACAAATATCATATGACTTCACTCATATGGGGGCTTTAAGACACAGAACAGATGAACATAAGGGAAGGGAAGCAAAAATGATATAAAAACAGGGAGGGGGACAAAACATAAGAGACATTTAAATATGGAGAGCAAACAGAGGGTTACTGGAGGGGTTGTGAGAGGGGGGATGGACTAAATGGGTAGGGGTCATTAGGGAATGTGCTCCTGAAATCATTGCTTCACTATATACTGACTAATTTGGATGTAAATTTTAAAAAAAAATTTAAATTTTAAAAGTGGTAAAGAAATGTTAAAATATCGATTTAGCTGAAAAGTGTGGATGTCTATATTCATTACATTGTCAATAGCATAGTATTTGAAAATTATCATCTGTTGCAGTCAAAAAGTCACTCACCTCACTGTCAAATGAGTTGTTTCCTTTTTGCATATTCAACATTTATGTTGGAACTATACTTGATTATCATTTTTATCATGCTTTTTAAGGTTTTATCATCACAGTTTGATTTTGTGACACTATTGTTGGCAATAGAATTGTAAAAACTGATAACAGATTTTGTAAGAAAGGGTAAGTCCTACTGGAGTTAAAGGTATATGGAATTTGTAATAAAGTTGTTGTATTATTGTATTACTTGTACATAGTATTACATACATCCTTCATACCAATAAAATTTATAATAAGGTTATATTTGTACATTTACGCATTTAAAAATTTTTTATGTTTATTCATTTTTGAAAGACAGAGGGAGACAGAGAGCACAAGTAGGGGTGGGCAAAGACAGAGGGGGACACAGAACCCAAAGCACACTCCAGGCTCCAAGCTCTCAGCACAGAGCCCGATGTGGGGCCCGAACTCATGAACCGCAAGATCATGACCTGAGCCGCATTTGGACACTCAACTGACTGAGCCACCCAGGCGCCCCTACATTTATGCATTTTTTGAGTGCTAATTGTTAAACATTGACCAGCAACCTACTACACAAAACCCTGGGCTCCACTTGCCTAAAAGGAGAATTTAGTAGGGGGAATAACTTTTTTCTTTGCTACTGACTAGCTCTCTCAACTTAGGTAGGATTTCTGGATTTAAGTTGTTCTTTTTTAATATGAGTACATTGAATTATTTTTAACTTTTTTTTTTAATCGTGGATTACTTTGGGAATCTAATGAAAGCTTTGGACATTGTAAGAAAAATGGATACATACACACACACACACACACACACATTTTTGCAAACTATTTTGGGATGTTATTGACTCTTTAAGTTCATTCAAGTATCCCAGGTTAAAGATCTATGCACTCTCTATTCTAAATCCCTTCTGGCTTCAGAAGCTAGAATTATGTGAGGTCAAAATGCAACCCAATAAAATATTTATAAAAATATTTAGAGAAACTTGTTTTCCCTCCTGCTCCAGCAGCAAAATTGGAGTAATGCAAGCTGGAGTTAAATCAGCAAATGAATTTATTTCCAAAAAAAGATAATTGAAGAACAACCCACAAGCTGAACCCACATGGCAAATCCTCCTGCAGAAAAATCCTTGTTCCTAAATTTGAAATGTCCCACTCCTACTGCACATAAGATAATATTATTATTAGCAGGCAAAAAATTCATCGTGACATGGATTTAAACAAATATTTATTTGGTATTTCTGAAAAGTGAAATGTTTCTGTATGAAAAGTAAGAGCTATGTAGATAAATGTAATAGGATTTCCAAATCCTTCAGAGTAAGCAGATATGAAGCAGAGGTGGGAAACAAGATATATACTTTGCCAAGCTCACTGAAAAACCAATTTCAGTTTCTCAAGGAGTACTGCCCCATTTACAAGGGACACCATATTCCTTCCCCAGGAAAGCAGGATCCTGAGAATTCAAATATCTCAAACAGAATCAGTAGTCCAGGCCCAGACTATATGGTGATCAGTCAGTAATTTACAAAGTTCAACTGACATCTTCGTTTCAAACATCTGAAAGCACATTCTGGGAGCAGGTCAAGAGCAAGAAGTTTCAACAAATGTGTGTTAGTAGTAAAACTATGATAACAGTATAAATGTCCATCAATCTTTGTAAATTTGTGTCATGGAATTTTCATGTGGTCAATTAGATTGCTACCTATCACCATGCAAAGACAAGTACATGTAGGGCAAAAAGTTCAGTTATGAAACTGTATGGTTTAACATGATTTCATCTACGTAAAAAATTTTTAAAGGATATCCATGATATGCATTAAAAAAAATGGAAAGCTATACAGCAAAATACTAATGGTGGTTACTTCTAGATGGTACATTTTTTAAAAAAACATTTTCCTGCATTTTAAATTTTTTCTCCAATAAATGTGTTATTTGTGTAATCAGAAAAATAATAAATTGATTCTCATTAGAAGGATAAAAGGTCCTATTACATCAATGCTATTCATTATATAGGTTTTTGCTTTTATGTTTTATCAAAAGGTTAAACATACAAACTGTAATTCAAATACACTGATTTTTAACTCTGAGTTATTATACTCTATCTTGAGTATTTAAGTTAAAACCCAAAATTTTATTCATTGTTTATGATAAATTGAAAGGAAGTAATCATTTTTGGTTTAATGATACTTGATGTTTGGTTTCAAACAGACACAAACATTAGGACATATACATTTCTTTTTGATGAACAGAGAAACCACTGAGTGTCTTCATAACTCTCAATCGTTAAAAAATTAGTGAACACATTGGGGCGCCTGGGTGGCTCAGTCGGTTAAGCGTCCGACTTCAGCTCAGGTCACGATCTCACGGTCTGTGGGTTCGAGCCCCCCGTCGGGCTCTGGGCTGATGGCTCAGAGCCTGGAGCCTGCTTCCGATTCTGTGTCTCCCTCTCTCTCTGCCCCTCCCCCGTTCATGCTCTGTCTCTGTCTCAAAAATAAACGTTGAAAAAAAAATTAAAAAAAATAAAAATAAAAAAAAAATTAGTGAACACATTTTGTATATGGTGTATTGAATAATACTTAGGTTCATAACACACATCCTCTTCTCCTAAGGTAATATAGTCTGTAACTTCTGGATGTCAAGTGGAGTGATGCAGAATCCAAGCCTCAAAGAGTCTGCTCCCCATAAGGATTGACAGTTGGATTCCTAGGTCTAGTTTTAATTAATTCTTCCCTTATTTCACCTCAGTTGAATACACTGCATCCAGAAGGTGTGCATGCCACCTTGAAAATAAATATTTTCAACTGTCAAATTTCGTAAACAAAGAGGATCAATTGTGACCTAAGTACAGACAAAAAGGATGATGGATTGGTTGGTGTAAAATGACATGTGCCAAGAGGTCCACTGGCTAAGAAGAAATCTATCTTCACCAAGACATCAAGTAACTTGAAATAAGGTAGAGACTTACTTCTTTGGATTTTGAAGATTTTTTAGGCTTCAAATATTTCCCATGAATAGAAAAACTATCCTTTGGGTAACAGCAGCTAAACCACTATTAACTCACATTAAAAAGGTTAGTTAAGTCTGGGATGCAGGTATTTGGCAGAGGAAGGAAGAAGAAATGGGGTACCAGGAGAGGGTATATTTGGAGATGTTGAAAGCAGAGGCATACTGATGCACGCACACACACACACACACACACACACATTATTTTTTTACCCCAGCTTTGTGCCCAAGACTGGTGTGAGCCATGGAAATTTGCTTACCTATACTTCAGTAATAAACACTTGCTATTTAATAAGCAATAATGAATACCAAAAATAACAAGTGGTTATTAAGGTTCACCTGAAAAGAAATGTGGGTGAGCAGGGGCAGCAGAGAATAGTCATGCTTTGCATTTATAGATGCTTACAAAATATTTAATGAGTGAAAGAATTAAATATGTAAAAAGAAAAATGAATCCAGACATGATAATGACAATATTATTAATAATAACAGTAATAACCACTTTAAAATGCAAATGGTTAAATACTCATATGTAGTTTTTCATATGTCATCACATCATGTTTTGGAAGAGTGCAAGACATGCCAGCTTTTCCTCAAGGGAAAAAAAAAGTCTAACAAACAAATCAAAATACCAAGCATTGACCATTTTTCTCTATCTTTGTTATTTTATCTGTGCTCTTTTTGAAAATGGATAACTACTGACCTTCTGAAGCATTCATTAATTGACCTGGAGCTATTATTTCCACTGGTTGACCTTAACATGAATCAGAGGCAACCAATGTTTTTTGTTTTTTTTTTTTTCACTTTTGTTAATTACAGATTCTGGACTGGTTAAAAATTTCACTTGGGGCAAGGCCAGTTGGTAGAAAGTCTACGACGCAGACTTGAGTGAGGTATCTGTCAGAAAAAGTAAAACATGCATCTTCATCACAGTGACATTTAAGAAGAGGCCTATCCTCCACTTAGGAAAAGTGCTTTGCACCTGTGTCAAGCAAAAACCAAGCAATTCAAACCAGATGACCTACATTGGAATGCCTGGACTTCTGGAAAGGCTGACCCTTAAATGGACAAATGAATGAATTTATCAGTCTTTTCATGAGGTTCCAAGCTTTTCTAAGCCAATAAAAAAAGAGTAATGGTGGATATAGTAATTCTCCCACCCTGGATTTTATAGGAGACCCCAACACTTTGGATAATCTATCATTCTCCACAAAGGTACTATCACACCTATCATGTACCCTGATTTAGAGTCCAAAAATATGGGCTATGTATTTATGGATCAAATCCTTTCCTGGAGGAGCACGTGGTGGTTCAGTCAGTGAAGCGTCCAACTTCAGCTCAGGTGCAGTTTGTGATTTCAAGCCCAGAGTTGGGCTCTGTGGTGACAGTTCAGAGCCTGGAGCCTGCTTCAGATTCTGTGTCTCCCTCTATCTCTGCCTGTCCCCCATTCATGCTCTGTCTCTCTCTCTCTCTCACTCAAAAATAAATAAACCTTAAAAAAATCCTTCCCTGGAAAACAGCTCATGATTACAAGGTGATGCAATAGCATTGTTAGCTGGGTTTAAATTTATTATGTTGCTATAAACTAAGAAAATTTATCTGGATATTAACCCACTTTGTTTTATAGACTGAATGCTACATCCCCAAATGCCCTTGAATATAGCTGACCTCTATTTGACTATGGTCCGGGCTAAAGGACAATAGATAAAGGAAAACATTATGAAAATACTAAACAATAATGAAATGTTTATATTAATCAGATTTGCTGATTATCTGAGGATTAGCAAAAAAAAATTGCAAAAATAAAGTTTCTGAGATGTATGAGTCATTCTTATAAGTACAAAAATAGTGAATGGAATTAAATCTGTTTTTGTGGGTTCAGGATCATTATTCTATACTTTAATTTTTCAGGGGTTATTTTTGAAAATAGACTGGCAAATAGTACAGGCCATTGGACTACAGCTAGACTGACTTCGAAACAGATTCTAAATGATATTGGGGGCATTGAGCTTTTAAAAAATTATATGCATGCAATAAATATTTTGCTTTTAAACTGGTCTAAAAGGATTTCAGCTCTGTTTACGATTGGAGGTTCTATTTAGTCAGGTGCTGCTGAATAAATCTGCCTGCCTTCTACATATCTGGTCTTTTGCTACCTGCTGTGATCAGTTGATCAGTTTTACTGTCATTTTTTCAAACAGCTTCTTTGAATTCTACATGTGTATTCTTATTCTCATTTGAATGCTTGACTATATCTTTGGTGTTTGTGGGAGGCATCTGTGAACCTTGAATAAGAAACACCATCTGTCGTTCATTTCTTTGGCATAAGAGTCCATTTAGAGAGTTTTCTTGGCATTTAAAACCAAACTGCTGTGCTGCCCTCTGGCTGCTTCTGATAAAATTTAACGGAAGAAATCTCTACCCTCAGGTCTTTCTCAGTTTGGAATTTCACGGCTGTCTCACAGACTCATTGAATATCACTCCATCTCATCAGGTTGATATATTTTATTTCTCACAGACAGGACTGCAGACACATTTTGAAACAAATTAGGGTGATCCTGCTTTTCATTAAAGTCTCTGCATGTGCACACTTGTGGTAATTTTCCAGCCAGTAAGCTTGAGTATATTTTCTAACAGTCCAGTTATGCCATGATTTTCCATTTTCACTTCTTTTGTGTGATGCCTACAGATCAGGGAAGGGCCAGAGGAAATGCTACCTTATTTGCTGTACATTTTTCCAAAGGCGGAGGATTTTTAATGGTCCCTCTTTGCAAGCTTCCAGAGAGGAATAAATGAGCCATGAAGTAAAACTTATAATCTAATTAGGATAAAACATCGCATCTTTCCATTTAGCCTCACCTCAGATTCGGAAGGTTGAAATGTGATCTATGCTAAGTGCACATCTTTATCAAGCCGACCCAGATGGCAGAAAAAGTTTGTATCTTTCAAAGAGCAATTCCTTTCTTCCTCTTCCAACATGACAGCAGTATATCGAATTTACAAAATTTTAACAATAATTTACCTTATATTTATAGAGGGCTATTTGTCAAAACCTCTTTTTAAAAGTTTTTAAAATCTAAAAGTTGAATGTTAACAGACCTCTGGTATTAGCTCTGACATATAAAATTTAGAAGGTGTCATTTCCATCCTTACAATAAAAAAAATTGAAAAAACTTAAAATCAGTGAGTTTTTTGGACCATCAGAGAACTGAAGTCACAAGGCAGACAGCCAGTCTGAAATCTAGACACAGGAGAATACAAAGAAACACAGTCAAGTTTACCTTATACAGAGCAAAAGCCACTGGAGGTATCAATTGATAGGAACACTTAAATACTTACCTTGAGGAATTTCTGGAGGTTGAGAGTAGATTAGCATAATAATGAGAAACTCCTGCAGCCTGCAGTTTTAGGGAGATTCCCCACAATTTCATGGATTTTTCTTCCAGGAACCTCACCAGGTTCTCAAGATAAAGAACCCAGAAAAGTTACCAAGTATCTTTGACAAAGGTAGGGGGAAATAATCATTTTAAACTATACTTAGTGTGTTCTCCATAATAAAAGACTACTCTCCACTGAAAAAAACATTTAGCTAGGCTTTATCTTACATAGGCAGATGAGCAACTACCCAACCCAGCCCTCTCTAGCCTCCTGTCTCACTCAAGGAGGGCAGGGAGAGGTAAGATATAACAAATAAATATAATATAAATATATTAAATATAATATAAATATATTAAACATAATATAAATATATATTTTAAAATATAATAAATTAAAGGTAAGTAATGTTTGCAACTGGGTGTTGTATGGAAACCAATTTGACAATAAAAAAAAAAAAAAAAAACAACAACAACAACAAAAAAAAAAAGAAAGTAAATAAATAAACTATAAAAAATTCAAAAAAAAAAAAAAAAAGTAATGTTTGCAAAACTTACATCCCAGGAATTTAAGCCCACTAAAAACTGAGATCTAATTTTAAGATTATAGAACACTACTTCTAACCCACTCCTTATCACCACATTAAAGAAGCTCCAGTATGGATTACAGCTAAAAAAGCTACAAGGCCCAGACTGTTTGAGAAGAAGTCCTTAGGGAAACCTAAAGACAAGCATGGGGATAAAATCAAGAGCACTAGAGGAATTTGTATTCCAAGCACCTACAGCTACAACAAACATTAAATACAGCTCAACTCATAACCAGATTAACATAAAATCTCACACTAATGGTCTGTTTATATCACTTCTTATTATAAGCTTTGTCTGGCTTTCAGCAAAATAATCACAAGGAATGCTAAAAGGAAGTCTAAAGAAACAAAGCAAGTACCAGAACTAGACTCAGATATGACACAGATTGTGATTATCAGACCGGGAATTTAAAATAAGTTTGATTAATATGTTAAGGTGGAAAAAGTAGGCAACATGGAAAGACAGATGAATAGTGTAAGCAGAAAGAATCAAAAAGAAATGCTGGAAGTAAAAAAAATAATAATGTAAAAAATGAAAAATAGATTCTTCAGTAGACTAGACACAGCTGAGGAAAAACATCAGTGAATACAAATATATGTTAGTATAAACTTTCCAAAATGAAATTTTAAAAGAGAGAAAGAACAGATTATTCAAGAATTATGAGGTGATTTTGAAAGATATGACATAGTACAATTGGAATACCAAAAGAAGAAACAACAACAAAAATACGTGAAGTAATAATGGCCAAGAGATTTCAAAATTTAATGAAAAATACCAAACCACAGTTCCAGAAATTCAGGGACCATCAACAGAATAAATATCAAAAACTCTGCATCAAAGAGTATCATATTCAAACTCCAGAAAAACAATACAAAGAAAAACTCTTGAAGGAAGCTTGGGGGAGAATAAAAAGTTTACCTTTAAAGTGAAGAAGATGAGAATTATAGCGTAATTTTCTTCAGAAACTATGTGAGCAAGAGGAAAGTGAATTGAAATATTTAAAGTGATGAAAATAAAATTTAAAAAAAACCTAGAATGATATACACAGCAAAATTAGCCTTCAAAAGTGAGGAATAAATAAAGATTTTTCTCAAATAAAAAGTTAGAAGAAAGGTCAACCAACATGGTGATATGGGAGGCCTCTAAACTCTCCTCCCACGGACACACTGAATATATAGCTACACAAGGAAAAATCCCCTCTGAGAGAAGTCCAGAAAACAACTGACTCCTGCACATTGGATAAATGAGAAAATATCCACATGGAAATGGGCAGTAAATGCTGAGACCCACTCTCACCATAAATACCATTCCCAGCATGGCCCCACATGTTCAGAAGGGAACCACTAAGTCCCAGCTTCGCCTTGAGGAGCAAAGCGTTTTGACTCCACATTTAAGGCTTCATCTATTAAGACTCCTACTTGAGGGACTAGCCCCCAAGACTAGCTCTGAAAGCCAGTGAGGCTTACATACATGAGACCCACAAGATTATAGCAAAGGAACAATTGTTAATTGGAACACAAGTACTTGCTATGGTTATCCTCCCAGGATTCAGAAGGAGCAGGCAAAATTGCTCATGTTCCAATCTTTCCTTGAGGTGGTTCAATCTTTAAAAGTTGCTGCTTGAAGGATTCTAATGTAACTGACATCTAAAGGCTGGCTGCAATTCTTCCCAGAGACTGGGAAACTCGATGGACACCTCCACTGTCATCACCCTGTAGTCTACACAAGGTTGTCAGTATCTCCCTGGAAGAAGCTTGTACATGCATCTATGCCCCAGCTTTTGCACTGCCCACCAAGGTATGGATCCTTAGATTTTCTGGCTCTGATAGCTAATGGTATTCCATTCACAAGTTCCAAAAATTGCTGCAAAATAAAGAGTTCATAACTGGCTACTGCTCAGGACTCCATGCAGAAGGAGTGGGCAAAAATGCTTGTCTCACAATTGTTCTCTGAAAGGGATCTATCTGCATACTTCAAAAGCTGCTGTCTTAGGGTCAGATTTCTAATGTAGCATACATCTAGAGACTGGTTGTTATATAATGGTACAGAGGTCAATTTATCAAAAGGTATAACATTAGTAAATAGCCACCCAACATAGGAGAATCTAAATGTATAATGCAAATATTAACAGATCTGAAGGGAGAAATGGACAACAATACAATAATAGTAAGAAACTATAATACCCACTTTCAACAATGGATAGATCATGCAGACAAAAAATCAATAAGGAAACATAGGACTTCAACTATATGTTAGACCAGATTGACGTAACAGACATATGTAGAACACTTGATCCAATAGCAATAGAATAAGCATTCTTCTCAAGCAAACATGGAACATTCTACAGGATAGCTCATATATTAGGGTAAAATAAAAAGTTTTAATAAATTTAAGAAATTTAAATCATTTCAAGTATCTTTTGCTACTACAATGGTGTGAAACTAAGAATCAATCACAAAAAGAAAAATGAGAAATTCAGAAATAAGTGGAAACTAAACAGCATCCTCCTGAACAACTACTAGATCAAAAAATAAAAGAGAAATAAAAAAATATCTTGAGACAAATTAAAATGGAAATACAACACACCAAAACTTATAAAGTGCAGCAAAAGCAATGTTAAGAGGGAAATTTATAGAGATGAACACCTACATTGAGAAAAAAGAAATCTTGAATAAATAACATAACTATATACTTCAAGAAACTATAAAAAATAAACTAAGTTTGAAGTTAGTAGAAGAAAGAAATAACAAATATCAGTAAAAATAAATGAGATAGATACAAAGACAATATAAAAAGATCAGTGAAACTAAGAGCTGGGCTTTGAAAATACAAACAAAATAGACAAATCTTTAGCTAAACCTATAGAAAAAAAGAGGATTCTAATAAATAAAATTAGAAATGAAAGAGGAGGCATTACAAGTGATACGACACAAATAACAAAGATCACAATAGACTACTATTGAACAATTATAATGCAACAAATTGAACAAATGAGAAGAAATAAATTTCTCAAATCATACAACCGACTGAGAATGAATCATGATAATATAGAAAATTTGAACCAACCTATTACTAGTAAGATTACATCACTAATCAAAAACCTCCCAACAAAGAAAAATCCAAGACAAGATGGCTTCATTGGTGAATTCAACCAAACATTTAATGAAGAATTGATATCAAGAATTCTCAAAGTTTTCCAAAAAATAAAAGAAGAGGAAACACTTTACACTAATTTCATTAGGCTAGCATTACCCTGATACCAAAGCCAGACAAGAACACTACAAGAAAAGAAAATTATAGGTCAATATTTCTGATGGACATAGATGCAAAAATTCTCAACAGAATATTAGCAAACCAAATTCAATGGTACTTTAAAGTATCATACTCCATGATCAAGTGGGATTTATTCAAGAGATGCAGGGATGATTTAATATCTTCAAATCAGTCAATATGATGAACCACATTAAAAAATGAAGAATAAAAATTGTATGATCATCTCAATAGATGCAAAAAATTAATTAACAAAATTCAACATCCTTGCATGATAAAAAGTCTCTACAAACTGAGTAGAGAAGGAACATACCTCAACATAATAAAGCCCATATATGATAAGCCTACAGCTAACATCATACTCAATGGTGAAAAGCTGAAAATATTCCCTCTAAGATCAGGAACAAAATAAGGCTCTCCACTTTAACCTTTTTTATTCATCATAGTACTGAAGTCCTAGCAGAGCCATTAAGCAAGGAGGAAATACAAAGCATCCAAAACAGAAATGTGTAGATAAAAGTGTCTCTATTTGCATATGATATAATACTATATAGGTAACCCTAAATACTTCACACAAAAGAACTGTTCGAACTAATAAACAAATTCAGTAAAGTTTTAAGATGGAAAACCAATATACAATAATCAGTTGCATTTTCATATAACAATGAATGATCAGAAAGAGAAATTAAGGAAATAATCTTATTTACAATATCACCAAAAGAATAAATAAATAAAATACTTAGATATAAATTTAACCAAGGGGATAAAAGACCTACACACCAAAAATTATATGATGTTGATAAATGAAATTAAAGAATACACAAATAAATGAAAAGATATCCTATTTTCATGGATTGGAAATTTTAATATTGTTAAAATGTACAAACTACCTAATACAGTCTACAGATTCAATACAATTCCTATCAAAATTCTAATGACATTTTTCACAAAAATTAATCGTAAAATTTGTATGGAATCACAAAAGACCCCAAATAGCCAAAGCACACTTGAGATAGAACAAAGCTGGAGGCATCACAGTTCCTGATTTCAAATTATATTACAAAGCTCTAGTGTTCAAAGCAGTATGGTATTAGGAAAAAACAAAAATGAAAACAAATAAAATCTTCCCCACCAAAAACAGAATAGAACAGAATAGAGCCCAAAAATAAACCCATTTTTCCAAAGACATATAGATGGCTAACAGGTATATGAAAAGTGCTCAACATCATTAACCATAAGCTAAATGCAAATCAAAACTCCAATGAGATATAACCTTACACACGTTAGAATGGCTATCATCAAAAAGACAAGGAATAACAAATGTCAGTAAGGATGTGGGGAAAAAAGGTATCCTTGTGTACTATTGATAGTAATGTAAATTAAGTAATGGAAACAGTATGAAGGCTTCTTTGAAAATTAAAAATAGAACTACTATATGATACAGCAATCTCACATCTGGGTCTATATCTAGAAGAAATGGGAATAGATCTCAAAGAGATATCTGCACATCCATGTTCATGGCAGCATTATTCACAAGAGCCAAGATATGGAGACAATCTTAATATCAGTCAACAGTTGAATGGATAAAGAAAATGTCATTATTTAGCCACAAAAAGGATTATTTAGCCATAAAAAAAGAATTGTTTAGCCATAAAAAGGATGGAAATCTTGCTATTTGTGACAACATGGATAAACCTTGAAGATAATATGGTAAATGAAATAAATCCGACAGAGGCAAATACTGTATGATATCACTTACATGTGGATTCTTAAGAAAATGACCTCAAAAATGAAATTAGAATGGTGGTTACCAGGAGCTAGGGAGTGGGAGAATAGGGAGATATCAGTAAAAGGATACAAACTTTGAGTTACAATATGAATAAGGTCTGAGGATGTAATGTATAACATGGTGACCAGAGTTGATAACTCTGCATTATACAAGTAGAATTTGCTAAGAGAGTAGAACTTAAATGTTCTCATAAAAAAAGAGAGAGAGAAAGAAAGAGAGAGAGAGAGAGATTGAGATTTTAAAAAGTGGAGGGTAAATATGTGAGGGGATGGATGTGTTAGTTAACTCAATAGAGGAATCCTTACACAGTGTATACATATATAAAGTCATAACATTGTACACTTTAAATACCTTGCAATTTAATTTGTTAATTATACTTCAATAAAGCTAAAAAAAATTCTTCCATTAAAAAACTGACAGAATTTATCATCAGAAGTTCTTCAGAGAAAATAATATGATACAGTCAGAAATTCAGATCTACATTTTAAAAAATAAAGTACCAAAAATAAATTTATATGAATTAAAATTATTTATCATTTCTATTATTAATTGAAAAAATGGATATTTATTCAAAGTAATAATAGCAAGAACATACTCTGTGATTAAACACGTGAATAAGTGAAATAAACTATAACAATCTGTAAAGGACAGGAGGAAGGAATTGAGAATGGTCTGTCATAAGGTACCTGCCCTGAGAGGCATTACAGTGTTGTTTTAAAGTAGATTAATTATAAAGGTGTGCTGCAAACTCTAAGGCAGCCACTAAAACATTTTTAAAAAGTATAATCAATATGCTAAGAGAGGAGACAAAATGAAATTATATAAAATGCTCATTAAATCCATAGAAGGCATAAAAAGAAGGGGGTGGGGGAGAGAACAAGTGAAAAAAACAGAAAACAGTTTCAACACAGTACACATTATTCAAACTGTCAATAACCATTTTTAATGTGATTATAAAAAAAAGAAATATTGCCATTGACAACATAGATGGATCTAGAGGGTATTAAGCTAAATGAAATAAGTCAGACAGAGAAAGATAAATACCATATGATTTCACATATATGTGCAATCTAAAAAAAGAAGGTAAATGAACAAACAAAACAGACTCATATGCAGAGAGCAAACTGATGGTTGCTAGAAGGGAGCTGGATAGGGAAATGGGTGAAATGGGAAAAATTAATGCTCTAAATACTACAATTAAAAGTCAGAGGTTTTCAGAGTAGATACAACCAGACTCAACTATAAAGTGGTCTACAAGAAATCTACTTTAAATATAAAGACGTGGATAGGTTAAAAGTTAAGGGGTGGATAAAGATATACTAACACTAATGCTAATACTAATCAAAAGAAAATTGGAAAAGCTATATTAATTTCAGACAAGGAGACTTCAGAACAAAGAAACATATAAGGGACAAATAAATCAAAGAAGACCTAACTAAATGGAGAGTTATACCATGTTTATGGATTGGAAGTCTCAATACTGTTAAAACATCAGTTTTTCCCAATTTGATATACAGATTCAATGAAATTCCAATCAAACTCACAGCAAACTGTTCTATAGCTATGGACAAACTGATTCTAAGGTTTATATGAAAGGTGGAAGACTGAGGATAGCAAACAGTATGGAAGAAGAAGAAAGGGTAAAGGTAAGAGAAGGTGAGGAGAGGGGGAGGAGGAGATTAGAGGACTGAATACTCAACATCAAGACTTACTGTAAAGCCATAGCAATCCAGGTAGCATAATATTGTTAAAATAATAGACACATAAATCAGTGGGACTGAAAGACAGCCCAGAAATAGACTCACACAAATAAAGTAAACTGAATTTTGACAAAGAAGAAAAGGCAATTCAGTGGAGAAAGAATACTTTTTCAACAAATGATGCTGGAACAGCTGGACATCCATATACAAAAGAAAAACTAATTTGACATACATTTTACACCCTTCACAAAAATTAACTCAAAATGTATCATAGATCTAAAAGTAAATTGCAAAACTATAAAACTTCTAGAAAAAAAAAACATAGGAGAAAATCAGTTGACCTTAGATTTGACAATCAGTTTTTAAATACATCAAAACCTGATCATGAAAGAAAAAATTGATATCAGACCTTATTAAAATTAGAAAAAATCTACTCTGTGAAAGAGAATGAAAACACAAGGCACAGAGTGGGGGAAATATTTACAAACTTATCTGATACAGAAATTATATACAAAAGATACAAAGAACTCTTAAAACTTAACAATAAGAAAACAAACAACCTAACTTTTAAATGGGCAAAAGATCTGAACGGACACCTCATTAAAGAAAATATACAGATGACAAATAAGCATATGAAAGATGTTGAAATCACATATTCTTAAGGAATTGCAAATTAAAACAATAAGATACCACTATATATTTATTTGAAAAGCTAAACTCCAAAATATTCACAACATTCAATACTGATGAGAACATGAAGCAACAGAAATCTTTATTGCTCGTGGAAATGCATATGGTACAGCCACTTTGGAAGACTGGCAATTTTTACAAAGTTAAACATATTCTTACTATATAACACAACAACTGAAGGTCCTAGGTATTCAACTAATGGATTTGAAAACTTATGTTTACACACACACACACACAAAACACATACAAATGTCTATTGCAGCTTTATTCATAATTGCCAAGCCCTGGAAACAACCAAATGCCCTTCAATAGGTTAATGGATGAAATGTGGTACAATCACACAATGAGATATTATTCAGTAATTGAGCACTAATATTCACAATAGCATTACTCACAAAAGCCAAAAAGGTAAAAGCAACCCAAAGTCCATCAACAGAGGAGTGAATAAACAAAATGTGGAATATACATACAATAGAACATTATTCAGCCTTAAAAAGGAATGAGGGGCACCTACGTGGCTCAATCAGTTAAGCATCTGACTCTTGATTTCAGCTCAGGTCGTGATCTCATGGTTGTGAGATTAGCCCCATGTCAGGCTATGCACTGGGCGTGGAGCCTGCTTAAGATTCTCTTTCCCTTTCTCTCTGTTCCTCCCCTGACCACATGCATGTGTGCTCTCTCTGTTTCTGTCAAAAGAATTTTTTTTAAAAAAAAGAATGAAATTCTGATAACATGCTACAACATAAGCAATCCTTGAAAACGTTATGCTAAGTGAAAAAAGGTAGATATAAAATGACAAATATTGAATGATTTCACTTATGAGTCTCCTAGAACAGACAAATGCATAGAGACAGAAAGTAGAATAGAGGTAACCATGGGCTGAGGGAAAGAAGAATGCGGAGCTATTGGGCAATGTGTACAGAGTTTCAGTTGGGGATGGTGAAAAAGTTCTGGAAATAGATAGTGATGATAGTCATGGAACAATATGAATGTGCCTAATGTCACTGAGTTGTATACTTAAAATGATTAAAATAGTAAATTTTATGTTATGTGTGTTTTACCACAACATGTATGACATAGTAAATGTGCAATAAACATTTGTCAAGGGTGGGAAAAAATGAAATGAGCTATCAAGCCACAAAAAGACATGGAGAAATCTAAAATGAAAATTGATAAGTGGAAGAAGGCAGTCTGTATAGTCTACATAATGTATGATTCCAATTATATGACATTTTTTAAAAGGGAAAACTATAAAGATAGTAAAAAGATTGGTGATTGTCAGGGGTTTGGGAATACGAGGGAAGTTTAAATAGGTTCAACATAGGGGATACTTTTGGGCAGTAAAACTTTCTGCATGATACTGAAAATAGTGGATTCATGGCATTATGAGTTTGTCAAAACTAATGGAACTTTATAACACAAAGAATGAAGATTAGCGTTTACAAATTAAAAAATCATATAGGAGGTAGGAGAATCCAGGATAGAATGCAGACTATGACCAAAAAAATCTAATTACATTAAAAAGTATGAAACAATTTCACTAAAAGAGATGGGGGAAATGTGCTGACCTAGATATTTTTGGAAATGAGTGGAGTCTGTGAGTCTACAGACAAAAGGAATTACACATAAGTACTGTGCTCTAGTTAATAAAGTTACTTCCCACAAGAGTATGGGTTCTGGGGCGCCTGGGCAGCTCAGCAGGTTAAGCGTCCAACTCCAGCTCAAGTCATGATCTCATGGTTCGTGGGTTCCAGCCCCGCTTCAGGCTCTCTGCTGACAGATCAGAGCTTGGAGCCTGCTTCAGATTCTGTGTCTCCTTCTCTCTCTGCACCTCCCTGCTCACTCTCTCTCTCTTAAAAATAAACAAACATTAAAAAATTAAAAAAAGAAAAAAATTTTAAAAAGAGTATGGGTTTTGACACTGCTATACAAGTATACTGGAACAATTAAGTAAATATCTTATGGATGGTAACAGGTTTCTCACTGATGGAGCAGAAACTAAAAAATAAGCAAGGAAAGGAGGTAGAATGATCTATGTGGTAATGAGCTAACTCTAGAGATATCAGCAATAACTCAAGTTTAATTAATATAGACAGATGATATAGATTACAGATACAGATGTAGATACTGATATAGATTAGATATAGATGGATATAGGGGTGCCTGAGTGGCTCAGTCGGTTGAGCATCCGACTTCGGCTCAGGTCATGATCTCACAGCTCGTGAGTTCGAGCCCCGCGTCAGGCTCTGTGCTGACAGCTCAGAGCCTGGAGCCTGCTTCTGCTTCTGTGTCTCCCTCTCTCTCTGCCCCTAACCCCCTCACATTCTGTCTCTGTCTCTGTCAAAAATAAATAAACTTAAAAAAAAAGATATAGATGGACATAGATATAGATACAGATAGATATAGATGATTAGATATAGATAGATGATATAGATATACATATACATATAGATATTACATAACATTCACACATATATTACCTTGCTAGGTCAGCTGAGAGGGCCTACAATCAATTACATGCCATTAGAAATTAGCACTCCCAGTACCCAAATCCTTGTTTTTAATAAATACCATTCTCCAATTAAAAGAACCAGGGCTACTTGAAGAAATGTCTGATTCTAAAACTGGGACAGGAAATATAAAAGAGGACACAAGTATTTTGTAGTACCAGAAAGTAAAGAAGTGCTCAAAAACAAATACCAAAACAGAACTATACACTGATAGATTATATCAAAGGGACACAGGAGCCAACTAACTACAAGAGATCCCAGTGGCCAAAGCTTAAATAATAGAGCAATAAAATAAATAATGTAGTATTGTGATATAACCCAAAGTATACATGAATATACATGAGTACATATTGATATAAATAGAATGATTTTGTAAATAAATAGGTAAGGGCCTATACATGTCTCCCATGTGAAAGAACTTCAAATAATTTATCCCATAGGGATAGATACTCCACCCTCAAGGAAGCGGACCACAAATCCTTATTCTTTATATGTGAATTGCACATAGTGAGCTCCTTCCAAAAAGGAAAGTATGGAAAGGAAGAAAAAGATTAAGTTTACAGTGGATAAACCTGACAAACACTACCTCAGCCAGGTGATCAAGGTCAATATCAACATGATATATTGGGTTGATGGTAAATACTCTTGATAACACATGACAAAATGGTATTTTACCTCTGTGGTCTTTCTCCCTAAAATCCATGATACAAGTCTATTCATGAGACAAACATCAGACAAATTAAAGCAGAGGGGCATCCTACAAAATACCTTACCAGTATTCCTCAGAATTATCAAGGTAATGAAAAACAAGGAAACTCAGGAAAACTTACAGCCAAGAGGAGCAAGGAGACACGACAGCTATATCTAATGTTATATCCTGGATGGGATTCTGAAACAGAATAGGGATATTAAGTGAAAACTAATGAAATCTGAATAAACTATAGTCTTTAGTTAATCACATCAGTGTTGGTTCATTAGCTGTAACAAATGTATAATAGTAATGCAAGATGTTGATAATAGGGGAACTGGGGGTGGGGGTATAAGGCAACTAACTCACCGTACTACTCTCTTCTCAATTATTCTGTAAATCTAAAACTTCTAAAAGTATTATTTTTTAAAAACAAATATTGACATATTGAGAACAATAGGAAAGATAAATTACTCATGTAATTATTGTTGTTATTATTATTACTATTTGGAAATTCCTGAGTTAGGAGTTAACAAGAAGAGAAAGTGTTCCAGTTTGAAGAAACACTGTATGGTTTTACAAGACAAACTAAACTTTACTGAAACTTTGCAAAAAATTCAACTTTAGCTTAAGAAAACACCTTCTAGTGGACACTAAGATAAACTGAGATATTCTCAGATATGT
This sequence comes from Panthera pardus, assembly GCF_024362965.1. Lineage (NCBI taxonomy): Eukaryota > Metazoa > Chordata > Mammalia > Carnivora > Felidae > Panthera > Panthera pardus. Next base: position 20,883,572 of record NW_026526788.1, read on the forward strand.
CCTCCAAACTCTTATTTATTCATCATTTCACTTGGGGAGATAATTTAACTCCTATAAATTTAACACTGTACCATTTCTTGGGCTATAACAATAAATCAAATTCAGCATACAAACTCAAGGGGCTCAGTCTCATGGGGGAAATCAAGTATAAACATAAAACTACAACTAAATTGGCAGATCTGTAACAGCAGGATGATTGTGCTATGGACACACAGAAGAGGAAGAGACAAACAAAGGACAGAAGAGTCTTCACGGAGGAGGTGACACTTCACCTGAGCCTGCAAACCTGAGTGACAATACATAGACCTCACTAGGACTGGAATGCTCTCTACCTATCAGTTGTTTGGGCACAGAAAACAATGTGTGCAAAGACCCTGCTGCCTGTGGGAGCAACTTTCTGGGAAACCTGTATTGTGATGGCATAAGGACGTGACCATCTCATGGAGTGGCTTGCACCAACCTGATCAGCCTGGTTTCCCTCTCTTACTAAGGCAACCAACTGCAGAGACTTCTCAATCTGTCTTTTGCAGTGCAGGTGGATACCTTCCCTAAAGCTCTATTTTTGCCTTTTTTAGGACTTTTTTTGCTTCCTAGAGTTATACACGTGCAACAAATGCAACTCCCTTCCCACTATTATAAAATGGCTGTGCTGCAGCTGCCTTGCATTCTCTCTTTTCTGTGGGAGGAGAGAAACTCTGAGTTCCATTATTATTGTCAAATAAATGACAACTTCTGATCTGGGTGCCATCTGGAAACATTGTCTCTTAATATTCAGAAGTTATTTCCTGTGCTTAATTCCTGGGTCGCTTTTCCAACAAAATCTTTCTCTGCAACATCTGTGGTTTTAGTCAACCATTTTCTTCTCCCTTATGTGCAGTTTCATTAAACAAATTTCCAAAAGGAAGAAAGTTTGTTCACTCATTTGTTCAAAAACATTGATTGAACACCTACTATATTGTTCCAGGAACAAACTTAGATGGCTATGGTCAGAACTATGGAGGTTCCTCAAAAAGTTAAAAGTAGAACTTCCCTGCAAACCAGAAATTGCACTACTAGGTATTTACCCAAAGGATACAAAAATGCTGATTTGAAGGGGTACATGCACCTCAGTGTTTATAGCAGCAGTATCAACAATAGCCAAACTAGGGAAAGAGTCCAAGTGCCCATCACTTGATAAAGGGATGAAGAAGATGTAGTATACATATATACAATGGAATATTACTCATTTTGCAAATGATACAATGAAATCTTGCCATTTGCAACAACATAGATGGAGCTAGCATATATTATGCTAAGCAAAATAAGTCAGTCAGAGAAAGACAACATGATTTCACTCATATGTGGAATTTAAGAAACAAAACAGATGAACATAGAAGAAAAAAGAGAGGCAAACAAGGAAACAGACTCTTAACTATAGAGAACAAACTTAGGACTGCTGGAGGAGAGGTGGGCAGAGTGGGCTAAATGGATGATGGGTATTAAGGAGGGCACTTGTGATGAGGACTGGGTGTTTTATGTAAGTGATGTATCACAAAATACTACTACTGAAACTAATATTACATTATAATTAACTAACTTGAGTTGAAATAAAAACTTAAATAAGAAAAATTAAAAATTAAAATATAAATAAAACAATAATAAAGTAATGTTCTATGCTAGAGAAAATAAACTGCAAAATCTTCATGGCCTAGCTTTGTTCTCACTCATTTAACTTACTCAAATGCTCATGCTGGACTGGAAGATATACAGGAGCCAGGCAACCTTGAGCTTGTGCCTCTGCCTTCCTTTAGGGCCTCAAATCTCTTCCCTTCCTCATGGCAGATGGGAAAGAGAGGACAGATCAGCTTCATCACCATGTCAGTTTACAACTGATATGTCACTTCTGCTCACATTGTACTAGTGAGAACTAGTCACATGGTCACAAGTAGATTGGTGGTGATACATGGGCAGGATGGAAAATGTCATCTCTGGCAGGGCAGCCCGTTCCAGCCATTAGTCCACACCACTGGAAACAGACATGCATCCTTGGTGGATGAGTAACCATCTCTGCCGAACAATCTGACTTGTTCTCATATACATGAAAATCCCCAGCCAGAGAAGATAGAAAGAATAAATATGTAACCAAATTCCTTCCATCTCTGCTAGTTCACACCTGTGGATTAATTAAAATAGCAAAAGAAAACCCAAAGAGCAAGTGTAAAAGCTGTTTGCTGGAATCCATAAACATGGGCACTGATTGGAACAGAAGGCGATAGCCAACAATTCCTTTCTGCCACAGACTACAAAAAAGTATGCAGACCCTGTTATGTAGGAAAGGAGCCCATTTCTGATAGTAAATTCAAAGGCTTCAGGGATTGGGCACCCAATCACCTAAAGCCCCATTACCATGAATTATGAGGCCATAACCCACTTCTCCGTGACTATATAAGGTCCGGTCCCCAACTTTTTTTATTAAAAATGATGTGCTATTTATATGCTTCACATGCTTGAGATTTCCAGGAAGCTGAGGGCTGACAAAATGTGCTGGAATGAATGAACAGCGGAAGGCGCTGGGGGGTCATCTCTGTCAGCTGTGTCATCTTGACCTGGGAGGTTCAGCAAAGAGTCAGGAGAGGAGTGTCAGTGCAGTGATTGCCTTCGAGATGAACCTCACGCTGCTCACTTCAGGTCTAACTGTGGATTCTGATCTGCTTGTTAAGGATTTTGGGGTGAGACAGAGCCATAATGGCAATGCTGGGAAGGACAACAAATCTATGATCTGGTACAAGAACCATCAACTGTTATTATATAATCCCACTGTGAACTAGAAAATGAAATTTGACTTATTAGGAGGTACCTGTAGGCCCCAGAATCACACATCAAAGGGGAATTGTGTTGTTCTCCTTTCCTATGTTTCTGCACCTTCCAGTTGCTTTGTCAGAAACTTAACTCCATTCCCTAGGGAGACAGACAGACAAGTCAGCATTTCCCATCTCTCTTCTTGTTTTCACTTATTCCTTGCCAAGGGAACAGAGAACATTCACTTGACTAATGAAAGCTTGGTATCTATGGAGGCGTTTTTCTGGCACCTTATTTTCTGTTTATTTGTTGATTTTTGCTGTTGCTTTTGTTGTTTTTACCAGAGTCAACATGTTGAAGAGGCAATGGGGGACCTTCTTCCACCTGCTCTGTGTTGCAGTGGCCTTCCTCTCTTTCCTGTTCCCAAACAGAAGGCCCCCCTGGGTGTGGTCTGTGTCTAGACAAAATGCTGAAGGCTTCTGTTCCTTACAGTATCTGAATCTGCTAGAAACCCCATATGTGAAGAGGCTATGATCCTCCACTTTTAGGTGAGTAAACTCAGGGTGTATTTTTGTTCCAATCTTCTCACCAGTGACTTACAAAGTCTAAGCAAGAGCACATGTTAATAGGATGCTCCTACTTGGACCCCACTTTCTCCAGTTCTGCTTTTCCAAGAAGCCCTGTATTTGCGGGACCATTGGGCCACCATTCATGGAACTAATGTGTTTCTTTGGGTGACCCAGTGACTCTTTGGGTCTGTTCCCTAATAGTTAGAGCCTGATAGAAGAACTGATATGAGGTTGGAATCCCAACCCACCGACACAGGCAGAGGAGTTAAATAAAAGGTCCAAAATAATCCAGTTACATACTAGCATACACCCCCACATCCCAAAATATAATCAGTGTGCAGAAACAGTACCACCTCAAGATACTTTTTTTCTATCCTTTTCTCTTACCAAATAATTAAAACCATTTCATTTGTCATTCATATACGTCAGAGGAAAACAATAGAAGAAGCAGGAAAACAATAGAATAATTGTGAGACCTATTGCCTGTGGTTTCTAGGTATCAGTTCTAATGTTTGGTAAACATCCAGTTAGGATGTGACATTTGTCTTAAGTAGCAGCAACTCATCCGTCTGTCTCCCTTGAAGGCAAAGCATCATGGCTGCACCATTTTGCACATCACCATGTGTCTTTACGCAAAACTTAAAAGGTGAACTTGGCCAAGATAGTGGGAGGAGAAGGAAGATAGTAGTCTAATAAATACTACATATATATTCCTGGAGCTTATATGTGTAACCATTATGCCGCATGGCCTCCCAACATGACTCTATAAGGAATTAATAAAGTAATTTGTAAAAGTTCTTGGGTAAAAACAAAACAAACAAACAAAAAAACCTACATCCAATTTTTCTATGTTCTGAGAAAAATTTCATTATGGATAAAAATCCCTTAACTGAGTATCAGGGAAGAGATGACTGATTCCATTTCTCTATTCTTAGGGGAGATTCAGAAGCAGAACACCTGTAAACATAAAGCCAAGTGTTTCAGACCACACCAGTTGTACCAGACATCTCATGTGCCTTGTTGCCTGCCCCTTTTATTCCAGCTTTTGCTGTGGCAAGGAGCTATGCATAGATGCAACTTGATGGCACCTTGCTCAGTTGCAATGGAACTTTCTCAGGTATTATGTAGGTACACACCTGGAAGTATGAGCTACCGTGAACCAATAGAAGTCCTTGGATAAACACTGCCCTCTTACCAGCAGACTTTTAAAGAGTACTTTTAAAGAGTACCATGTTGCTGTTACTGGGCCCCTTAGGTGGCCCACCCCAGTGGGCACATGCCCAGGCACTGCTCTTGCCCTGCACTCCCTCCCTCTGCTTTGATCTTGCAAGCTCAGCCAAGAAGGAAAATCCATTGAGAACAGTCTGTAAAGTGTTGACCAATATCCAGATATTGCCTGCACTCTGCCGATCAGGAGATCGGCTTGAACTTGAGATTCTTCCATTGGGTTTACTGAGAAATAATTGATCAAGCAGGAGTGGTCAAGATCAAGCAGGATTGGTCAACATGGCTGAGAAGTAGGGGGGTCCAAAGTTCTCTGTCCTTCAACACAGCAGTGTTGAGGCCACAGGACTTGGAATTCCAAGAGTACAGGCTGCAAAGTGACAGAGACTTCTCCAGGGGCCCATAGGGACAACTTGGAAGGCCATAGGTGTATGATTGTGAACTGGGAGAGATAAAATAGGCAGAACAGGCATGGAGTGGAGGGATCCCCTTCTGTGGACAGACAAAAGGAAAAGGAAGGTTGTGGAAGTATAGGATTGTATTTGGAAAAGAGAAGAAACATGGATCAAGGATCAGAAAAAAAACGGAGAAAGATCCAATTTCTAACTGCGGGGATTTCTCTGGACTGGGGCCAGCTGCCCTGTTTGCGAGCCTGGGGAGGAGGGGAGCCAGCTCCCGGCTCCATAACTAGCTCAGAGACGGAGTCCACGGTCAGAGAAAGCAATCCCCACCGTTGAGTGCTGTGGGAAAAAAGTATATAGCCATTCCAAGGACAAAGGACCTTGCTTGTGCCAGCCAGAGGCCCTTTATCGGCTGGGCAGAGTGGCTCTACGCCAGAAACCAGAGTGCATGAAGTGGGATCCTTCAAGAGCGCCTAGAAGATACAGGAGACTGTGGAGTGGGACAAACCACCTCGCTCACGATAGGTGGCACTGGGAGGAGCCAAAGGCCCTTTATCAGGAGGGGTGGAGCGGCACATCCCAGAACCCGGCAGCGCAGAACGGGATCCTTTAGGACATCAAGATTTGAATCCCAGCCAGTGCCCTAGGAAGCCTGGGAGACTGTGGAGCAGAGAAAAAAAACAAAAAACAAAAAACAAAAACAAACAAACAAACAAAACGAGCCCACTCACACCCGGCAGCACTCTGAGGACTGGGTTTGTGACACCCAGTACGGGGAGGAGAGACTGGGGTGTCACCATTTTTCTCCCCATCACCAACAAGATGGGACTTCAGGGACTGGACAGGGGCCCACAGTGGAGACAGGACCCACCTACACCAAACCATGCCCCTCCATGTTTGATAACTGTGTATCTACTGAAGCAAGATTGATGCTGAACAACCAGACAGCCCCTCCCCCAGACCAGCGCTGCCACTGGTTCCAAGGCACCCAGCAGTGTTGCATTTTCTGATTTAATTCTTGGACAATTCTTTTTTTTATTTTTTTAAGCTTTATTTATTTTTGGGAGAGAAAGAGAGCGAGTATGAGTTGAGGAGGAGCAGAGAGAGGGAGACACAGAATCCGAGTATGAGTGGAGGAGGAGCAGAGAGAGGGAGACACAGAATCCGAAGCAGGCTCTAAGCTCCCAGCTGTCAGGACAGAGCCTGACTTGGGGCTGGAACTCAGGAAGGGTGAGATCATGACCTGAGCCGAAGTTGGACGCTTAACCAAGTGAGCCACCCAGGCACCCCAATTCTTGGACAATTCTTGGACAATTCTTATATTTATATATATATTTTTTCTTCCTTTTCTTCCTCTTATTCCTTCCCTCTCTAGTCTGGTTATTCTGGTTGTTAGTTTGATTAGGCACACATATTTAATCTAGTCTCTTTACACCTCTTCTGTATCTCCTTCTTTATTTTCCTCTCTCTCTCTAGATTAAGCCATATAGTTTCTCCGCCTGATCAATTTTATTTTCTGTTCTTTTTCCCTGTCCCTGTCATTTCTCTCTTTGTATGGGATAAAGCTTCTTCCACCACCACCACACCCCCCCCCTTTTTTTAATTCTTTTTTCCCCAGAGTTACTTCATTGAACACATCAAAGCACACCTGGTGGAGGATCCAAACCACCAGTAAAAGCACCATAAAGATAGAGCAACCATAGTCACAACAGAGAACACATAACACATTCCAAAAACACCTCCTAAAGGGCCAGACCCTGGACAGTGTTTTCCCCCTTTTTAATATAGTAGTTCCTACAAGTGCAGGACATGTAAGAAGCTTTTAAAACATATAAGGGACAGAAAATTAGCCAAAATGATGAAATGGAAGAATTCTCCTCAAAAGAAATTCCAGGAGGAAATGACAGCTAAAGAATTTCTGAAAACAGATATAAACAACATATTTGATCAATTTAGAATACCTAGTCAGAAGATTAATTGCTGAGCTTGAAAAAAGCATAGAAGACAGCAAAGAATCTATTGCTGCAGAGATCAAGGAACTAAAAAATAGTCGTGACAAATTAAGAAATGTTGTAAAAGAGGTGCAAAATAAACTAGTGCAGTGACAGTGAGGATGGAAGAGGCAGAGGAAAGAATAAGTGATATAGAAGATAAAATTATGGAAAATGATGATGTCTAGAAAAAAGAGAAATAAAAAATACTAGACCATGAGTGGATAATTAGAAAACTAGCTGATTCAATGAAATGCAATAATATCCATATCACAGGAGTTCCAGAAGAAGAAGGAAGAGGAGGAGGAGGAGGAGGAGAAGGAGGTGGAGAAGGAGGAGGAGAACCCTAGAGGAGAAAACAGGCAACAACCTCTTTGACCTCAGCTGCAGCAATTTCTTACTCGACACATCTCCAAACGCAAGGGAATTTAAAGCAAAAATGAACTATTGGGACCTCATCAATATAAAAAGCTTCTGCACTGCAAGGGAAGCAATCAACAAAACAAAAAGGCAACTGACAGAATGGGAAAAGATATTTGCAAATGACATGTCGGATGAAGGGTTAGTATACAAAATCTATAAAGAACTCACCAAACTCCACACCCGAAAAACAAATAATCCAATGAAGAAATGGGCAGAAGACATGAATGGACACTTTTCCAAAGAAGACATCCAGATGGTCAACAGACACATGAAACAATGCTCAACATCACTCATCATCCGGGAAATACAAATCAATGACACACTGAGATACCACCTCACGCTGGTCAGAGTGGCTAAAATTAGCAACTCAGGATACAACAGATGCTGGTGAGGATGTGGAGAAATGGCAACCCTCTTGCACTGTTGGTGGGAATGCAAACTGGTGAAGTGCTCTGGAAACAGTGTGGAGGTTCTAAAAATAAAACTACCCTACAACTGAGCAATAGCACTACTAGGAATGTATCCTAAGGATACAGGAGTGCTGATGCATAGGGACACTTGTACCTCAATGTTTATAGTAGTGCTTTAAACAATAGCCAAATTATAGAAAGAGCCCAATGTCCATCAACTGATGAATGGATAAATATTTTTTTTTATTTTTTAATGTTTTTATTTATTTTTGAGACAGAGAGAGAGTATGAGCAGGAGAAAGAGAGAGGGAGACACAGAATCTGAAGCAGGCTCCAGGCTCCAAGCTGTCAGCACAGAGCCCGACGCGGGGCTTGAACTCACGGACTGTGAGATCATGACCTGAGCTGAAGTGAGATCATGACTGAGCCACCCAGGGGCCCCAGATGTAGTTTATATATACAATGGAATACTACTTGGCAATGAGAAAGAATGAAATCCTGCCCTTTGCAATAACGTGGATGGAACCGGAAGATATTGTGTGAAGTGAAGTAAGTCATTCAGAGAAAGAAAGATATCATATGTTTCCAATCATATATGAATCTTGAGAAACTTAACAGAAGACCATGGGGGAGGAGAAGGGAAAAAATAGTTTCAAACAGAGAGGGAAGGAAACAATAAGAGACTCTTAAATACAGAGAACAAACTGAGGGTTGATGTAGGGGGCTGAGGAGAGGGGAAAATGGGTGATGGGCATTGAGGAGGGCACTTGCTGGGATGAGCATGGGATATTGTATGTAAGCAATGAATCATGGGAATCTACCCCCAAAGCCAAGAGCACACTGTATACACTGTATGTTAGCCAAATTGACAATAAATTATATTTGAAAAAAATAAGAGTACCTTGTTTACTGATAAATATTGAGATGCTCTGATTATTATGACTACCTATAAACCATTAGCATAAAAGTACGTGTGTGTCATAGCAATCAGAAAAATTCTAACCTTCTAGAATTGTAACTGCTGCTATCCCCTTGTCACACAGATTGGATTAAGGACTATTGTACAGTGGAGGCCTCAGTCAGGGCATGGTTTTCTCTCCCAACTCCCATCCTCCTCAATCCATAGCCCCAGGCCTCAGGCCACAGCATTTGGTTGGGGGGATGAGAAAACTTGATCTATTAGTCCATTCAGGGTAGAGCTCAGCATTTTGCCAGATAGTTGTGGAAAGTAACTTTCTTTTTCCTGTTGGAATAAACAAGACAGCATTCATCCCTGCAAGGTACCAGCAGCCATCCCATGTTCATGAGGCAAGCTGGCCTCAAGTCAACACTATAGAGAACAAAGTAGGGACCCAGGAGAGCACTGGGTGCTCAGTGATATCATTGAGCCATTGGGTCAGTGCCTGTCTGATACACCCATACTCTAGACTTTTCAGTAATAATAATCAACAAATTCCTATTACTTTTTGAGCCAATATGGGTTTTCCATGTCTTTCATACATATACATTCTCACTAATGTATTTCACTTAAAATTTAAGTCACTTAGCAAGTTTTAAAAGTCTTTTTTACCAAACATGGTTATAATAAAAAATAAGGCAATTTTAGTTATCAGGAAAAGAATTTTACTTGTATATTTTATTTCAAGATTACCATTACCAGGATTACCAAGAAACTTAAATGAAGTTTTATTGGATAAGACATGAGGACATCAGAAGTTGTTTTTTTTAATGATAGATAATCATTAACCACCAAGTGTTTCAAGAAGGTTCATGAATTCTGAAGCATTATGAAAACCTTATTTTTAAAAATCATACATATTTGCATAAAGGTCTTCTCATTATTGTTGCTATTTTTGCCAGCCCCCAAATATCAGTGCCACCCATTCCCCCTGCTGGTGGGACTACAACTTAGTGTGCAACATTTTTCCTCTGCCACCCTGAGTCTAAATCAGAACACTGACTGAAGACAATTGAATAAAGAACTTGGAATTTACCTAGTTGACTTTTACCAAGCCAATGCTTTGTGATATCAAACAATTTCTTTAAACTCATGTCTTCTCTCCTGGATTTCCTACTACTGGCAATTTATAGTACCGAACCTGGAAGAAAAATTCTGTAATCTTAAGAATTTATGTCCTAAGCTTTATGGATAAAAATAGAGCAGCAAATGAAATTTATGTATCTTCAGAAGGTAGCAAGACGGGGTCAGAAGAGAAATACCCTTAGGAGTCCTGAAGCTAGCTCTCCCTATTACCTTACGTACACTTTTATTGCTTTTTTCCCCTTAAATACGGAATGTATTTGCAGGCACTGCACACTCTGTAGAGAAATAAAGAAAGGAACAAAGATTCCTGCTGTGATATAAAGAGTGTGAAATAAACTGTCAGCTAGAGCAGGATATGCAGCCCTTGCTGGAACAAGATCACCATCGGCTCTGAAGAATAGGAATTAAGACAGAGGAGGGAAATGGTGGAGTGGGAGTGGAGTGAAGGGACAAGATGAGAAAAAGAGGGAGAAAACAGGTGTAGGGGAATGAAGGGAGACAGGAGAGGAAGGAACAGGCTGGAGGAGAGAGAGTATATATTTAGTGGGAGTGGGACAAACTTAAAATCACAAAAGCATTCAAGTAGCTGCCTATAAGACTGGAAGAGAATATATGCTGAGAATTTGCTCCCACACAGGACAAATGTCACCATGATATGTTACTAAACCAGGGTGGTTCAATCCATTTTCAACAAAGCAGAGAAAACTTCAGGTGTTCCACGTGGCTTATGACTCCAGGGACAAACACTAAAGTAGCAGACACTGAAGATGTTTCATAATATGTCTCCATTCTTCCAAATGCAATTGGATATGCCTTTACTCCCCACTGTGAAGCTCTAGTCCCACACATGTTTCCTTCCTACAAATCCCAGAGAGTCATTTGTACCACCTTACCCTGGGCCACACTGTTGCTTCTCTCTGGGTTACTCTTCTCATTCTTCACACACATCTCCATGGAAATCCTATCCAACCAAGAGGATGCCCCTCCCATTCCATCTCCTCCCAGAAGCCTTCCTTAACCACTTCAGCCTTAACTGATCCGTGCCTTCTCTGAAACCTGGCTAAGCTCAGTCTGAATCATTCTTTTTCTAAAACAATTTGGGGTGGGGGGATGGTGAATGAAGCAAATAAAATGTTTGTACCATTCATGTCCCCTCTTAATCACTCCTGACCTTGCTCTATGAATTATTTCATGCACATAGCTTTCTCTTTTCATACACATTGCACACTCTAGACAAATACGAACCTAATAGACCCGACACCAGAAAAGAAACTTAATACAGAGAATCTTCGCATCTCTACCTTCAATGAGATAGCATTTCTTTAGCATGAGTCTAAAGAAAAGATTTATATGTTCTATATGAGAAATTCCTCTTTGTCTAAACATGTTTGTGGAATTCAGATGCTAGTAGATCCAGTGCTTTAAAGAAACATTTTCAGATTCCACTTTTAAGACACAGGAAACGATTTCTGATAATCAAAGAAGGTATCTATTCTTCACTAGCATTCCTTCTGGAAAGAGAGACGACTGCTGGTCTGACAAAGATGGATACACTACCTGATGAACCAAGTGGAGCCACAAGTTGAGGCGATATCACATGAGAGTTATTCCACTATTTATTTTTGGGAGAGAGAGAGAGAGACAGAGTGCAAACAGGGTAGGGGCAGATAGAAAGGGAGACACAGAATCTGAAGCAGGGTCCAGGCTATGAGCTGTCAGCACAGAGCCTGACATGGGGTTCGAACCTACGAACCATGAGATCATGACCTCGGTTGAAGTTGGACACTTAACCAAGTGAGCCACACAGGCACCCCTGTGTTATGTTGTTTTTAAATGCTGTTTGAAGATCCGCATTCCTTGAAACTATCTGGTACCAGAAAACCTACTTAGAGTAAATTTACAACAGGGGCCACATTTTCACAATTAAAAAAAAAAAAGGCAAAACTTTATTTTTAAATTTGTGAAAGTAATTTTTTTTTATTTCTTATTTGGCCACATTGGACAAAATAGACTCTAGTTGTTAGAAGAGACACAGAATAAATTAAGCATTGACAGCTTAATTTTCTGACTAAACTGATTGCATAGTCTATTGCCTTAGTCCATTTGTGCTGCTATAATAAAATTCCACAGACTGGGTGGCTTATAAACAACATAAATCTATATCCCTCTCAGTTCTGGAGGCTGGAAGTCTGAGATTAGGGTGGCAGCATGGCCAGGTGAGGGCCCTCTTCTGGGTCACAGACTTGTTGCATCTCACATGGTGAAAGGAGCAGGAAGCTCCATGCACCTCTTTTCTAAGGGCACTAATTCCATTCATGAAAGCTATACCATCACCTCCCAGAGGCCCACCTCCTAACACCATCACATTGGGCATCTGAATTTCAAGAACTGAATTTGGAGGGGAATACAAATATTCAGCACATCTTCACCATACATTTGACTGTTGAAACATGATTCTAGGGGCGCCTGTGTGGCTCAGTCGGTTAAGCGTCCGACTTCAGCTCAGGTCACAATCTCACAGTCTGTGAGTTCGAGCCCTGTGTTGGGCTCTGGGCTGATGGCTCAGGGCCTGGAGCCTGCTTCCGATTCTGTGTCTCCCTCTCTCTCTGTCCCTCCCCTGTTCATGCTCTGTCTCTCTCTGTCTCAAAAATAAATAAATGTTAAAAAAAAAAAAGAAACATGATTCTAAAGAAAATCATTTCTGTAAAAATACTTGAGGGGTTCATCAGTTTTCCAAAGGGTTTCCCTTAATACTTTGATAGCCAAAGACTTTCCTTTTGAAGTTCCTCTCCTGTCATCACATAATTTTTCCTTAAGGGAGAAAAGAGGGCAATGCTTATCCAGGGACTACCATTGGTCCAAGGTAGCTCTCATCACCATTACTGTCTACTCGAACACGGCCAGGTCCTCTTTGTCAGTCACCTGACAGGGGTCATCTGCCCGGTTCTCTAACATCAATTTATTACCATTTTGACATCTTTCATTTTTTATAAAATTAGAAATTTTAATTTATAATTATTTTGTGTATGTATATTGTATTATAAGATATTAAATAGCAATAATTTTTTATCAAAAACCACAATGACCTGGGACCCCTAGCTGGCTCAGTCAGCAGAGCATGCAACTCTTGATTTTGGGGTTGTAAGTTCAAGCCCCATGTTGGGAGTAGAGCTTACATAAAATTAATTAATTAATTAATTACAGATGTTATTTTTTAAAAAACCACACTGACCTGTTGGACCAGCACAATCGACAGTGATAAGTAGAAAGGAACAATTTAATATGGGAATTCTTTGATTTATGGCTCTTGTTTTCCCATAGAGCTAAGTAATGTCAGAATCTCAGAAAATAAGCACTAAGACCAGCAATGTATATTCCCATTCAGTGCCACTTAAAGTAAGATTTGAGAATGATTTAACCTAAAAATTATTTGTTTCTAGTCTGAGAAAAGATAAAAACAAATATTTAAAGTATGTAAAGCAAGTAACTTCTGTATCAATTTTGCATTGTTGAAACATTCAAGTGTATGTTCAGTGAAGTCAACTCATTGAGTGAGATATAGACTTATTTGGAAGGGTGTTGAACTTGTAAGCCAACAAGCTGTGTACTGTGTATGTGTGGTAGGAGGACAATGGTTGTTCTATGATGGATTGGACTTTTTTTTTTGAGACAGAGACAGCACGAGGCAGGGAAGGAGCAGAGGGGGCGGGGGGAGAGAGAGAGAGACAGAGAGAGAGAGAGAGAGAAGCTTAAACAGGCTCCATGCTCAGAGCAGAGCCCCACACAGGGTTCCATCCCACAATCTTGGGATCATGACCTGAGCCAAAATCAAGAGTCAGAGACAACTAACTGAGCCACCCAGGCGCCCTTGGATAGGGACTTTTAAAAATTGGTGCTTCACCACAAACATTGTGAGAAACACTGCTCTATTTTATTCCACAAAATAGCCTCTAGTTCAGAAAACCATAATCCCTACTCATTCACCAATACATCCCATGGCTAATCATTCTTTCCGTGAGGGACTTCTGATTAGTCCTCTTTTCTTTAATTAAGTGTTTAACCCCTTATTCTTTACCTATTTTCCTTCTCATTATACTTTACATCTCTGGTTACATTTCACCATCGTCACTTTCTGAGAGGAGCAGTCTTGTAATAGAATTACTGATATATTGAATGGTGAGTCCCTGTTGCTGGAAGTATTCAAGCAGAAGCAGAACAATAACCCAGGGGTTTTGTTAAGAGGGAATCATGTACCAGATAAATTTTAGGATTATATAAAGTTCCTTCTGACTCAGAGATTCTGCAACTGAATACCACCACTCTTTGACAAAACAGTTATTTACCACATTTCTGACCTTAGACAAAAGGAATAAAGAAATAAAAAATGCCTATTGTGTGAGCTGTCATTTCATGATATGTGTAGGGCCAGTGGTCCATGACATTCTATATATAGGGTCCCCACTATCTCTGAATTTTAAATTAAGTAGCTGTACATTTCCAATTTCTTCATGTTCTAAGCTATGATACAGGTTTGAAGGGAACAAAAAATTAAACATATCATTCCTTGAGAAAAAAAGCTTGCTCCAGAGCTATATGGAAGTATAGTCAAAGTAAATACTTTGAAAAATGTTGATTTATACATTTTATTCACTTTGGACTTTCATTACCAAATGAATATTTAATTAAGAAATATCCAGTTAAAATAGACTTTATCAAAACCCTTGGGCTTTTCTAGTCCTGCCTGCCAGATGTTATCTCTCAGGACTTTGTCTTATTTTCTAAGTGTCTTTGTGATTCCCATAGGTAGATTCCTGTTAAGCAAAAAAGTAGAACACCTGTCTTGCTAAAAACTTTTTGAAAAACGCTTGATTTCCTAGTGTTCTTGATGGCTTGTTTATACAGTGTTGCAATGGAGTCCAGAGCTCATCTGATTGATATCCCCCAAGGCTTAGATACTCTTCACAACTTCCCCAACCAGGTAAGAGACTTCACTATCTGCCAAAACAGTCCATCAGGGTACATTTATATTTCTGGGCTATTCATATTTTTTATTTACATTGAATTAATATCTACCTCTCTGTAACCTCTACCCATTGATTTCAGACAAAATATTCAACAGAATTTTAAGATGAATGAAAATATTTCCTGGACCACACAGTCTGTTTTTCCAGGCTAACTCCAATTATATAGGTATATGATTTTGGCCCCTGTCATTATTGTAGTGGACATATTCCAGTTTCTTATTTTTCTCTGTTATGAGTTCCCACACTCTGATATAGTTCTTCAGATGGATTGACCAGCTCTTAGTGGAATAGCAATTCCCCCTCATTCTGGACTTTAAAATTGCATCTGACACCTCTGATGAGCATTTTAAGTTAATCTTGGCTTTACCTATCTTCTGTCTTGTCAGTTTCCAGCCACTTATTCCAGTGTTCTGTGGGCTCATGACCAAGTTCAGCACCTTGCTCTGTGTGCCCCACCATTCATCTCTTGCTTCCCTCACCATGGTTTGCGATACTGAGGTTTGAAGATAATGCAGACCTGCTTGATACCCACCTGCATAACAAACACAGGACCAGCATTTGACGAACATGAGATCAGAGCTAGCACTTAAATTCTCCCACTTCTTCCCCCAAGACAGACCAGCCTGTGACGCTATCTGTTGTCCAAATGGCCTATAGGAAGACATCCCACTAAATACCACAAGATGGAGTTTTCAGTCCTTCTTGTTATCAAGCAGTGGCCAGATTTGTAGAGCACCCTCATACTAACTTTCTGCCCTTCACAGAGTCACTCCTCATTCTTGCCGTCCCCACTTCCCTGATAAAACAGTAGTATAAAAGCTTTTGTGTTAGCCTCTGCTTTCTGGGGAACCTAAACTAAAACAATATGTATATAAATGCAATCTAAGACACATGTGCTTTCTTGTCAACCTTATCACACTACTAATTCACATTGAAAATTAACTCATCTAAAACTCTGAAATCTGTTTCTTTGCTATAACAACAACAATAATGATTAGCACTGGCACACAGTGTTTGTTTTGTGCTAGGTTATAATAGATACTATATAGATATTAATTTGTTTAATCCTCACAACACACCTCAGAGACAATTACTTTTATGATCTCCAATTTACATCTGAGGAAAGTAAGTCATGGAGAAGTTAAGTAACTTTTCCAAGGTCACACAGCTGTAAGTGGCAGAGCAGGGATCTGTGTTAGGCAGAGCTCCAGAGTCTGTGCTCTATTTATGTCTCTAGCTGCATTTCCACTGACCTTTAAAACCAAGCTGGAATTTTCTATTTATTTCTCTTCAATTTTATCTTGTTAGATTTCAGTTTATCATTTAAATCCATCAAGAACTTTCAGATATTCGTTTACCTCAGTCTCTATTAAATATCCTTCCTTGGGGCGCCTGGGTGGCTCAGTCGGTTAAGCATCTGACTTTGGCTCAGGTCACGATCTGGCGGTCCGCGAGTTCGAGCCCCGCGTCGGGCTCTGGGCTGATGACTCAGAGCCTGGAGCCTGCTTCCGATTCTGTGTTCCCCTCTCTCTCTGCCCCTCCCCCATTCATGCTGTGTCTCTCTCTGTCTCAAAAATAAATAAATGTTAAAAATAAATAAATAAATATCCTTCCAGTTTCTTATCCCAGTGAAACTTGACTGGCCTTCCATTAATATATTTTGCTGAATGATTAATAACATGAGGATTCAGGCAATAATGAGAGCACAATCCTGTGGCAGATTACCAGAAATTTATTTGCAAGTTAATTCATCTTGGTTACCCAACAACAAATTTCACATAACTATAATGTAGCCCCTACAAGGAGAGCAAGAAAGCCATCATCAGTAACCTCATTAACTTCCAGACATACTCCTCTGACAGACATACTAGAAGTATCTCTGAATCTATTGCTCTAAAGAACCTATTGGTTTAGTGGAGCACACTTCATTTTTGCTGAATCCATTCTAAGTGATCACCTTATTTCTTCATTCATTTGTTTGATATTTCATTCCATAGTTTTGTTTTGGAGGGGAATAGGAAAATGCCCTGTGTTCCCTACTATGTTTCTCCTTTTCTCTCATACTTCTAAAGTACTCACAACACTTCTGATACCACCAGTGTGGGTGTTTCCCACACTAAGCATATCTCTGTGACACCAGTTAGGTGTCCCAGAATTCAACTCAGTTCTGACACTGTCTACCTGGAGATAGCATCAGATCTCACAGGTTAACCACTTAATCTCACGAGACTACTACTCATTTGAGAAGCCAGTCACGAGTAGGAGATCTCCAGTTTGCCCATGAGTTCTGTCTGACTTGGATACAAACCAGAGGCTCCCAATACATCCTCTCCCTTGATTCCATTAATTTGCTAGGGCACCTCATAGAACTCAGGGAAACATTTATGTGCATTTACCGGTTTACTAAAGGGTCTGATAAAGGATACAGATGAATAGCCAGACGAAAACATACATAGAGCGAGGTCCAAGAGGATTAGAGGTACAGTACCTCCAGATTCTTGGATGTGTTCACCAGCATGGAATCTTTCTGAACCCCATACTTTGGGATATTAGTGGAGGCTTTATTGTGTAGGCATGATCAATTCATTTTCAGCCCTTCTCCCTTCTCAAGAAAATGGAATACAGGGATGAAAATTCCAAGCTTCTAATAATAATCATGGCTTGGTCTTTCTGGTTACCAGTCCCCATTCAGAAGCCACCCAGGAGCCCATCAGAGACACCTCATTAGAACAAAAGGGGCACCTGGGTGGCTCAGTCAGCTGAGTGTCTGACTCTTGATTTCTGTTCAGTTCATGATCCCAGGGTCATGGTATTGAGCCCCACATCAGACTCCACACTTAGCATGGAGCCTGCTTGGAATTTTCTCTCTCTCTCTCTCCCTCTCTCTCTCTCTCTCTCTCTCACTGCCCCTCTCCCCTGCTAGCTCTGTCTCTAAAACTTAAAAAAAAAAAGAACAAAAGATACTCTTATCACCCAGAAAATACAAGAGTTCAGGAGCCCTGTGTCAGAAACCTAGGGTCAAAGACCAAATATTAGAAGAAAAGATGCTTTTAGTGCTCTTATCACTTAGAAAATCACAAGGGTTTTAGTAGCTCTGTGTCTAGAGCCAAGGGCAGAGACCAATACATATTTTTTCTTATTATTTCACAAGAGTGATTTCAAGCTCACTAAACAGAAATATCTTCTTTCTTCTAAAAATAATAATAATCTATTTTTTCTTTCCAGTCTGCTATGTTCTGAATGTTTGTGTTCCCCTACAATTCATTATGTTGAAATTATAACCCCTACAGATGATGATATTCATAGGTGGGATCTTTGGGAGGTGCTCAAGTCATGAGGGTGGAAACCTCATCAATAGGAATAGTGCCTTATAAAAGAAGTTCCAGAAAGATCCCTAGCCCCTTCCATCATGTAAAGATACAGAGAAAAGAAGCCTCCAATGAACCACCTGATTATGCTGGCACTTTGATATCAGACTTTCCATCCCTAGAACTATGAGTAATAAATTTCTTCTATGTATAAGTCACTTAGTCTATGATATTTTGTTGTAGCAGCCCAAATGAACTGAGACACAGCCTTCTCATATGTCATCTGGTCTATAGGTTTCCTTATAGAGCACAGAAAATGCTTCTTGCCACCAAGTTATCTTTGTGCTTTAATGGGTCATCTCTTGAGATCAGGAGACTTCAATTTAACCATACAGCAGAAGAATATTCAATAGAAATCATCTCTAACTGGACTTTCAGTCATGTTGCACTGACCTGGTCTTGGCCTTTTTATCATTCTTCAGAATGTAACTCAAGTAGAACTCGTGTACTTTTTGCTTCATCTTCAGACCTCTGACATCACACTTACCACTACTTGGAATTCTTTTCATTTTTATTCTCTTAACTGCTTTTACATTTCATTAAGAAACTCGAGGCGTGCCTTGGTGGCTCAACGTCTGACTTCGGCTCAGGTCATGATCTCACAGTTCATGGGTTCAAGCCACGTCGGGCTCTGTGCTGACAGCTCAGAGCCTGGAGCCTGCTTCAGGTTCTGTGTCTCCCTCTCTCTCTGCCCCTCCCCTGCTCATCTCTCTGTCTCTTAAAAATAAATAAACGTTGAAAAAAAATAAAAAAAAAAGAAACTTGACTATCACTACAATTCTTTTTTATTCAGCTGCAACCAACCACAGGAAAATAGTTTGAGAAATAATCATCTTCCCGGGAACATTCTGTCTGCCCTCCTTGGGATAGGAGCCATCCATTTCCATAGTATTTTAGAAATGATTTTTCTTTTATTTTTTATTATTTAAAATTCTATTCCACTTTATAATTTATTTATAACTCACATTTCATTTTAAAGTAAATTTCTTATGCTTAATACCCAAGTACAGATTTTCAAATACATACTCAGCTTGAAGCTGCCATCTATATCCAAGTGGAGCCACCTCCCACCTCCATGAGGCAGATACAATGCAGCACCAATGTGAGGCAGACTCAGGACAAAACTTATTACCCCAAGGGTGTTAGTATTTTTGTGATTTATTTCCATTTCCATTCCTTAGGTTATAATGAGAACCATGGGTCAGACAAGTTATTTTCTAATTCGGTAATTCTTTCCCCTAAACCATGATCTACTGTCAAGTGCTGTTCACTTTGCATC
Organism: Panthera pardus; assembly: GCF_024362965.1. Taxonomy (NCBI): domain Eukaryota; kingdom Metazoa; phylum Chordata; class Mammalia; order Carnivora; family Felidae; genus Panthera; species Panthera pardus. The sequence continues at coordinate 20,903,083 of NW_026526788.1, forward strand.
TCCTATGAAATAGAATGATTACATTTGGATCTTTTTGTTGTGCTAGTGGTATTTTGTTTTCTGAGAATGAACAGATGATGCATAGGTCATGCCCTGGAGAGATTCCTTCTTGAAGCCTTTGCTAACAAGCCAGAGAGTACATCAAACCATGTACAGAAAATTAAAGGCCAGGCTGATGCTGGAAGAGTAAGACCAAGGTCAGTTCTTTCTACTGGCGCAGAAGGACATTTGCTATTGGAAGCATCACGGGTAAAAATGAGAGATAAGCAGTTAATTCTGACTGTAGAAAAATTTCTATCTCTTGTGGAAATCAACATCAGCAATGATTAAGCTCAATGAATGTTAGAAATTATTTTTATTATTATAATTTCTTGCCAACAGTAGGAAACTCTGTTTTTCTTGCTTTAAATATTTAGGGGCTAGATAATGTCATGAAATAAAAGTTTATCTTTAGTGCTTGGTAGCACTTTGTCCTATTCAGGGCCACCACCCAGGCTCCCTTCTCCATTGTGATCCGTGTCTCAAACTTCTCATTATATGCCAGCTGGACAGGAACAATTCCTGATCTATAAGTCTATTCACATATTTCCCAAAGATGGTTGGACTCTGCAGGATGATCAGGAAAATACTTGGCCTTGAACAACTGTTAACCTACCTGGGAACTGAGGATAGGAGGGTGTTGAGCACCTTCAGTAATGACTGTCTCTCTATCTGAGTGAGTCACAATGAGTAAGACCTAGTCTTCAATCAGACTGCATTACTCCAAGGTGAATGGGGTGCTCCTGGCTCATTGAGATGGTCTCTAAGATATATCTTCGTCAGTTTCATTTCTGGGTCCAACCTTCAATCTCCTGATCAAAAATCTCCAGGGAAAGGACCTAAAAATCCACATGTTAACCAATCTTATCAGGCAATTTTTGAAACTCTGCATTAGGGGACACTGCCTCATACTTTGGCAACCATTTTATAGTTTCAAGAGATGTAATATGGCTGCTAAGGGCCAAGGTCTCAGAACTAATACACAGCAGGGCTGGTATTTGATCCAAGGACAAACTGTCTGTGTTGGAAGGTAACTTGAGTCTACTCTGCCCTTTCCAACACCCTTGATTCCTTTTCTTTAGGACACAGAAGCATAAGCACTGAAATAGAGGGTCCTTCTTGATCTGAAATTCTTTTCCAGTGTGTGGGATACTAGTCACTATGGCAAGTACTCAGTGAGACAGCCTGGACTATGTCAAGCCCAATTGATATTGCAAACTCACTAATCACAAATGTTATACTTAGGATACCAAAATCAAACCATTCTCTTTGACATTTACCACTGCAATGTTAAAGGAGGTGGAGAAAAGATGGCACATTGTAGACTCTAGAGTGGAATGGATCTGGATTTGAATCTTGTCTCTGCCACTTCCTAACTTCTCACTCCCAGCCTTGGATTCCTCATCTATAAAATGGAAGTATTAGCACACAGCTATTCTGTTATATTATTGTGTGCCCAGCACTCAGTAGTTATTCAGCAAAGTATTACCCCTACACCCAAGACTAGGTTAGGAAAAAAGACAGCAATAAATGTGTTCTGGAACGTGGTAACACATGAAGTCAAGGTAAAAGTAAGGACAGCATGCAGATAAACACCCTGTCTTTACAGCAATGAAACCATCCTTTCTACCCTAATGCAGATCTGCACTATAAAAGTATTTACAGGTGTCTTGGTCTATTGGCTGTGCAGGAAGCCACCAAGCCAGAATACACAGAGATGCCCAGTGTTGTTTTCCTAACCCATATTTGTAGACACAGAGATAATAAAAGACCTAATGAAAGTTTTCAACACCTTTCATGCAATGGTGCCATATATACCATCACAGATGCCAGGTTGAAAACTTTGAAAGATAATTAAGCCTCTAGATTTGGTAACCAGGATGCAAGTCCTGTGCTTCTGTTATTCTACTCCACCCTCCTTCCCCACCAAGGGGCAGGGCAGAGGCAAGTCCTAACTTTCCTGGAACTACCTGATACACATAGTTTACATTTAACCTAAGTACTAGGAGACAGAGATGAAGAGATATAACACCATATAGCCTTTGATGGAGCACTTTCACTTGAGGATCCTAGAGCAGTGGTTCTCAAAGCATGTTCCGAGGACCAGTAGTTCTAGCATCACCTGGACTCTTGGGAGGAAAGTAATTTCTTAGGTCATGCACCAGACCCACCAAATCAGAAAGTCAGGGAATGGGGCTCAGCAATCTGTTTTCACAAGCCTTCCGGGTGACTCTATACATGTAAAGTTAGAGACCTACTGTTCTAGACATAGCCTGTTCCCATCTGAGAAGACATGAATACAAATATTGTTTATAATTGCAAAGTAAAAGAAAAAAAGGGAATAGCCTAAAGGTCCCTCAAATAGAATGCAGTTAATGATCAGGAGATACCTATGTAATAGAATACTACACAGACATTAAAAAGAACAAAGCAGCTTTATATGTTCTGACATTAAGATCTTTAGAATAAACAGTTAAATGAAATAAAAGCAAATTTGTAGAACAATGTGTATAAAGTCCTACCATTTATGCTTATTTATTTATATGTTGAATATATTAATATAATTAAATATTAAATTATATTTAGAAATTAATATTTAGATACATAGTATTGAAAGCAAGTTTTGCAGCATGGACTAGAAACTTCTAGAATTTCTAGATACTAGAACTCTAGGTTCTGAAGATTAACTGAGGTAGACCCTGAGGTCCACACACAATGGGAAGAAAATGAAATGATTATCATTTAAATGCCTTTGGATTGGTTGATACACTGTTAACACCATGCACCATATAGCTCTCACTGCCTCCTGCAGCAAGCCACATGGCTTAGAGTACTCAGCCATGTCCTATTATCTGATAAAATGTAAAGGACCAGGGTCCTTTACTCATTACAAGTTTGTAAGAGACAATGTGAAAATGGCCACACATACACACACACATTCACACATACACACAAGACCTCCTATCACCTAGGCTCCTTTAATTAAATGTAAAGGAATCAGAGATATTTAGCTAGAGAGCAGGAGACTTAAGGAGATGTGACAGTTGGCTTTAAGTATCTGAAAGGAAGATGGATTAGACAGATCTATGTTTAGATTCAGAGGCCAGAATTGGCATCATAAATTTTAAAAAGTTAAAAGAACACAGATTCCAAATCAATATAAAAATATTTCTAACTGTGAGAAAAGAATTTAAAATTAGACCTTGATGCCTCATCTAGTAGTGAGTTCCCTGTCACTAGATGTATCCAAGTAAAAGCTGAGGTTTTAAAAAAAATTAAAGTATTGGGAAATAATTGGATTATGGAAGTTTCTAGTTTCTTTTGTTTCCAAGATACTTTGATTCTTTTCTATGCTGTGGCTGTGGCCACAAAATCACTGTGTAAGCAGTCAAAATGTAAAACGTTTGTTAAGTACAGCAAAAACATCTTATTCTTATCTATTTTCGAAAACTTTGCTTTCTTCTATTCTGATAGCACCAAAAGTGCATCATCATCATCAATGACTCATAAATCTTTCAGCCACACAATGACTTTGACGTTCAGCTTTCCTAAACACTTGGGAATTGTGGCTCTCCAATGAGGGATGACCCTGAGAAATTAATATTCGACTTATAAATTTGGGCCACTTGTCCAATGAGAGTAAGAACTCTACAGATGTAAGATTTGGGGTGTTTCATTTTGTTCTTTTACATGAAGGGATAAGGAGACCATATGAAAGTGTTCATAGGAGATATGAGTGAGGTCTTAGAGTGTTTCAAGGACCATCTAATATAATAAGAGCACTCAGGTTGTCCTGAGGGTGGAGCTGAGGCCCAAAGTGAACCTGACAAGAAGAGTGCAAGATGTATACACAAGGGAGCAGGGATCTCAGGAGCCATCTTAGAATTCTGCCTATCACAATGTTTGTATTCCGGAAAGGACTACAGTTATAACTGACCACTAGTCACAACTACCAGAGGTATCTACTTTATCAACTTGACATTTACCCTTCCAAATCTTTTACTATGGATTTAACATACATATATATGTATGTGTAAAACATGTGGTGTCATATTTTAAGAAGATTATGATACTGTTTTATAGTTATTATACAGTTTTACAGTGTGCTATTTTCACTCAACAGTATACCTTGAGGATATTTTTGTGTGATTATATGCAGATCTATTTCATTTTTTGATGCATTGTATTTCTATGCCACAATTTATATAATCATCCTTCTATTGACAGACATTTATTTGTCATTTGTAACTGCTATGAACAATGTTGCAGTGAGCATCTTTGCAACTGCCTCCTGGTGTTTGAGTATGAATAAGAAGCAGAATGCCTGAGTCTTAAATTATACACATTTTAAGTTATTGTAGATTCTACAAAATTGAAAGGCAGTGTTTTTAAAAATAAAATTCTTTGTTAAAGGTAAAGTTTCTCTCTTATAAGCAATTCATGTATGTATCTTTTGGCCTTTTTATTATCATCAACTTCCTTTTCCACTAGAAACTGTGAAACCATTGCATATGTGGGCCATGAGGCTTGCTTCCATGCCTAAAGTGCCCCAAATTCTACGAATGTTACGAAGGAGCTTAACACATAACCAAATGCCTGGGTTATATCACCACATTTAACTTGTGACTGTTGTGTGACTTGCTTACAGGCAATCATAGACAACCCTTTAAATGTGGAAGGCTCACTTTTCTTCTGGTGCAGGGCAGGTACCCTCACTGCACATGATTCCTCCCAGCTGGGAGTGTCTTGGGTGTCATATGCCAAGTCTTACAGTGGCTCTCACGACCCACAGGGGTGGAAGGAGGTTAACCGTGTCTTAACCACAATTTAACCCATCACTTGAAAAATTCAGTTAAAAATCATTATACAATAAATCATGTAACATGAGCTTTGCTATAATAATTCCCCTTTCCCCTAAAAAATGGATAATGAAATAAGCTTGCCATATGTTATTTATAAGTTTTAGAGTAGCCTTCATCATATCTACCCAGAAATCAGAAAAAAAGGACTTGTAGCATATAAAGGAAGGTTTAGATAAGACATACCAAAGAATTAACCAATTCTTGGTTAATTTTTGTGAATTAACCAAGAAGGCAATACAGAAGGCTCCTGAACTTCTATCCCCCAATGGATACACTGAATTTACTGCTACACATGGAGAAATAACCTCCGAAAGAAAACTAGAAATTACCTATTATTTACTCGGCAATACTTACATTGAATACTTACATTGAAAAGGGGTAAGGGGAGCCTGGATGGCTCAGTAGGTTGAGCGTCTGACTTCAGCTCAGGTCATGATCTCACAGTTTGTGGGTTCCAGCCCCCCCGTCAGGCTCTGTGCTGACAGCTCAGAGCCTGGAGCCTGCTTTGGATTCTGTGTCTCCCTCTCTCTCTGCCCCTCCTCCATTCATGCTCTGTCTCTCTCTGTCTCAAAAATAAATAAACATTTAAAAAAAAAAAAAGAAAGGGGTAAGAAAGGCTGAGATATATGCTTGCCTTAAACCCCAGCCCCGGCACAATGCCATACAATGGGGGAGGGGCAGGGGGGATCCCCAGCTTCCAGCTTCCCGCTGAGGAGCAAAGAGTTTTGACCACACGTATGCCCCATTTTTTAAGACTCCCATCCAAGAGACAGGCCCCCAAAACAATGATCTCTGAAAGCCAGCAAGGCTTGCATTCACAAGAATCATGAGATTGTAGCAAACAAAGAGGCAGTTCTTAGTGGACATGCAAGCACTCAATGTAGATATTCCCCCAATAATTGTCACACCGAAGAAAATATCTGACAAATTTTTTGATTCCAGCACAATGACTCCCTTATTCAAGATAACTGAAAATATTGGCTTTGTAATGACAGGAAGGACAGCTGATTACAGAACCCAGGTACAGAGGGCATGCTATAAGGCAGCTAATTGGAAACAAAAGTATGGCTGGCCATGAGATTTTCTGTGGAAATGCTGTGTAAAAAGAATTGCTGATATTTCTTAGGTCTATATACAGAATGCTGAAATAAGACATCTTGGTTTTTGTGTAATTTCAATTGGTATAATGACATATAAAGCCCTTAGGTGTACAAGTATGATCCAGAAGGTTACTGTTGTGGGTGTAAAGCCACTGCAGCAAGAATTAAACAAACTAAGTCAACCAGCTTCCTTGGGGGGAAAAAGTGAAGTTCTCAAAAAACACCACCTAAGTTTATACCTCGAGCAATTAGAAAAACACAAAGGCCAAAGTTAGTAGAAAAAGGGAAAAAACAAAGATCACAGCAGACAAAATTAAATAAAGATGAAAAAGAATAGAATAGAAAAGATCAGTGAAACTAAGAGCTGTTTTTTTGGAAAAATAAACAAAATTGACAAACCTATAGCTAGACTTAAGACCACAGAGTTGTTTATAGGAGAGAAAATAATGTCTGTTTTCTTCTCCAGGGAACTTAAGAATCCAATAAACAGTCATTATTGTATAAGGCAAAAGTGAGGAAGGGGAAGTGACTAAAAGCCTTTGATAGCATGACCCAAAAACCAGGATGCATCTGATTTCATACCCAGCCAAAGATGCACAATATGTAAGTTGACCTCTATAGAACATTCAGATTAAATATGGTCCCAAATACCTATACTTTCTCCCTATAGTGATTTACTTGAAATGGATAGAAATTGATACCTTGAGTCCTGGATGGATCAGTTTTCTCTCAGCAACCTCATTCTTTTGTGTGTCAATGCATATCAAACTCAAATGACATCACTTTTAACTTGAGGCACATGCCATTTTCTTCAGAAGGAATAATAGGTAGTCACTGTGAATTTTATACTCTAAGTCTCTATTAAAGGTGATCGTTCTACACCAATTCTAATTGTTCATAATCTGTCATTTGAATACCTCCATGAAGAAAAATAATGAAACCAAGTCTCACCTTCAAAGCTAGAAACTATATTAAAATATGCTAAAGACTAAAAAAATATCTGTTCATTCTAAGCATTAGCTGACCCAGTTGCAAAATAAAGAAATGTAATATGTTACTTAAAAAATAAAATTAGAAAAAATAACTTGCAGGTGCTGTTAAAAAAATTCCTCACTGTCTTGTAAACAAACATTTGAGGGGTGCCTGGATGGCTCAGTAGGTTAAGCATCTGACTCTTGATATGGACTCATGTTGTGATCTTGTGGTCATGATCTCGGGGTTGTGATCTCAAGGTCATAAAATTGAGCCTAGAGTTAGGCTCCATGCTCAGCATAGAGACTGCTTGGGATTTTCTCTCTCCCTCTCTCTCTGCCCCCTGTCTCTCATGCTTACTCTCTCTCTCAAAATAAACATTTGAAAAGCAGACAAACAAGCAAACTTTGATTGAATTTCAAAAACTTGAAGTCCTTTTCTTTTTCCTACAGAGACAATAGAGGAGAGCAAATGCTGAATCAGGAGTTAGTAAGCCAGAAATTCGTTCTCCTTTCATGAGACACTTAACTTCTCAGGGGCTCAGTTTTCTTTCTTGAATTATAAAATTAGGGACTGGTTAAATTTTTCCAAGTTACTTCCAGTTTTAATAATAAAGGGACAAAATAAAGTTTTTCAACCATTGAAAAAAATGCTTTAATATCAGTAAATGCAGAGTTTAATTGTGACATGCCTTCACTTTTCTGTTGCAAGGATAGTCACATGTTAATGTAATTACATTTAAGAGGCAGAAATATAAAGGAAAAATCCACTTCTTATTTGGGGATTTAATCTAGTGACTACTTTTTTTTAAAAAACACTGAATATTCCTACTGTAGACTGAATGTTTGTGTCCCCTCTAAGTTTCATATGTTGAAACCAAATCTCCAATGTGATGGCATTTGGAGGTGGGCCTTTGGGGATGTGATTAAGTCATGAGGTTAGAGCCCTCATGAGTGAGTTTAGTGTCCTTATAAAAGAGATCCTAGAGAGTTCCCTTATTTTTCCATATGAAGACATAGCAAAAGATGGCTGTCTATGAACCAGGAAGATGGCTCATTGGACATCAAATCTACTACACCTTGACCATGGTCTTTCAGCCTCTAGAAGTATGAGAAATAAATTTCTGTTGTTTATAAGTCACCTAGTCTATGCCAATTTGTTATAGCAGCCTGAACAAACTAAGACAACTCCCAAATTCCTCTCACATGCTCTTCTGTTTCTTTTAAGTGACTCTCATAAAGATGGTGGAACAACCTCAATATCTTTTCAGTGTTTCAGGGATCACTCATTTCAACAGGTACCTTTCAATTTCCTCTATATATTTAGATACTATGCTCTGCAGGATTGATGGCAATAATTTGCAATTGCAGTAACTGACAATATTTGACCCTGGTCAGAAATGAGATGGATGACAGTGAAACATAATGCTACCCAGCATTTGTAACATGATGTATAATTTCTAAGGTATATTCTGGGTTAATGTGTTTTGAACAGAGCTTGTTATTGAGCTCGAAGATTGAGCAGTAACAGAACACTCATTCTCTTTTGGGGCTCACTTCACTTGAAAGAATTGATAATAGAAAGAAAAAGTGAAGGAAAAGGGCAGAGGTAAATAAATCAGCACCTTCAACTCATGGCAGGGGAAGCAGGGCAAACTTCAAATACCTTTACTGTGTTTGTTACTGGACCACAGACACTAATGTGTGCAGTACTCACTGCAAGTAAAACCAATGCTTTTGCAAGCCTACTGTGCAGTTTTCTACACTGAGTTCTTGGACAGGTCTGGCCAAAATTCTTATGGTCTATTCTTTTCTATCTTTTTTTAATATTCATATAAATCAAGCATTTTTCTTGGCCATCCAATTTAGGGAGATGGGCGGAATTTGGGTAAAGTGATTTAGAGCCATACCTTTTCTCTTTTCATGAAAATTGTAGTGGAGAACTTCAGTATATTCCATGTCTTTCTTAAGTTTGTGTCCAATACTTAGACTGAGTTCTAGAAAGCTCTATCTCTAGAGCTTGGACTGCTCTAGATAGCATTCCTGAATGATTGTTCCTAAACCTGAGAATGCATCCAAGTTGTCTAGGGAGATATTCTAAAGTACAGATTCCCTAACCCAGACCTACTGTAACTCAAACTGTCAAGTTTGCCAGACCATTTGTTTGTTTGGGTGGCTGGTTGTTGTTGTCTTTAAACATCTTCCTAGGTGATTACGATATAGCCAGTCCATAGGCCAGATAGGGGACTTGATTGAGACACAGAAGTCTTGGTCCCAGCCTGGGGGCTTAATGCTGTGTGCTCTTGGCTCAGTTTTACATTATCTGAATGTTGCTTTTCCCATCTGTAAAATAAGGGAAGTAAATGACCTTCCCTTTATGATTATTCCAAAGCTAACTTTCTGTAAAGCTAATGAATTCAATAATCAGGATGCTAAGGAAATCAATGAATGCCCTTTAAAATAACAATTCATTAAAGTCACTTAATGAACACATTTTCTTTGGCACACAGAATTAAAAAGAAATTGTTAGCAGAGTGGGTAAAGATTAATTCAACTGCATTTTTATTTTAAAAAGCTCAATTGAATCCTGTGTGTGTGAATAAAATACAATGCAAATCCAATGAGTGCATGGAATTTGCATTACAACTCTGGCCATACGTTTGTCTTGTTGAAATAGATTATTTTTTTTTTTATTTTCACAAAGGTACATGTGCTATCTTAGAAGTCAAAATATTTTTGGATATTAGCACTAAAGAGTTCTCAACGATGAGAAATGGTAGACACACTTTAGTAGATCAATGGCTTACTTTCAACATTAAAAACAAAGTCCTGCACAGAGAGTTAAGTAAACTTGTATTTAGAGTTACTGAACAGAATCTGTGACCGCAGATAAGGTCAGATGGTGTTGCTTATGCTTTACTGGGGAAGTTCATAGGTGTTGAGCTTAAAGGGAGTCAAGCTTAGAAGGGGTCTATAGCAAGATGGCCACATGTTGGTGGGGGAAGGGAGAACTTATCTAGAAAATAAAGCAGAAAGAGAAGGAAAGTACTTGAAATTGGGTCTCAATTTTTTTTTTTGTTTTGAGGAGCAAAGCACGAGAGAAATGAAAAAAAAAAAAAAAAAGATAAGCAGCAAGCCACAGTTTGATGTATGAACAAAACAAAGAAGTTATGTAGTGCCATCCCCAACAGAAACTCCAGGACTGGGTGTGGATTCCTAATGAGACCAAGCTGTCAGAAGGATTTGGTCATGGTATTTCCATTTGGGATTGGAAAATAACAACAGTCTGAGGTAAGTGATCCAAAATGATAGGTGAAATCAAACTGAAACAAATGAAAAATCTTACAGTTAGTTCAAATGGAAGTACAGAATAGGAGAGACAGGCCATGTGAAACAACACGCCATGTGAAACCAATTTTGATTTTCAGTCAAGACAGACTAGGGTATGAAACTTCACAGAGGTGAAGCCCAATGTATACATTAGATGAAATCAGAGCTGCTCTGATTAAAACACAGGTGGAAGCCCACTCTGCCCAAATTAGAACCCCCAATTCCCTCCCATGGTTGCCCCTGAGGCCTCTGTTCGGCAGCTCTACATTCTACTGAACACATTTGAAAACCATGTGCTGGAATGTTTCTAAAATATTTTCCAACTGGAAGATTCATAGATCCATGACCTAGATATTATCAAAGTCAATTCAGCAGATTAAAGCTGGCTCTTCAGCATTCAAAGTAAGCTCTATGGATGTAGGTTGGAAAGGTTTCTCCCTCCTTTCTTTCAAGAGCCCAGGGAGAAAGTTATCAGCTTAATTTGTTCTGAGAAATATTTGGAAGGAAGATTGCTTTGCATCCTAGAAAAGTCATTTACTTGGAAGAATAGCCAGTTATCAGGAATTCCTGACAAAGAGACATTAATATTAATGAAACATGTGACCAAAAGATATTCACTACTTTGAAGATATTGCACAAAGCAAGAGTCAGCAAATTACAGTCTGATTCCTTTTTTTTGTAACAGTTTTATTGAGATATAATTCACACATCATACAGTTTACCTATTTAAAGTATACAGTTTAATAATTTTTAGCATATTTAAAGAGTTATAAAACAATTACCACAATCTTTTTTAGAATATTTTGTCATCCCCAAAAGAAACCCCTTACTTTCCCATCAGTCAGGTCAATCCCCTCAGTTCTAGGCAACCATTAACCTACTTTCCATCTAAGTAAATCAGCCTAAACCACAAGAAACTCAAATACAGTGAAGAATCTGAGGGTTGATGGGGGCGGGGGAGAGGGGAAAATGGATGATGGGTATTGAGGAGGGCACTTGTTGGGATGAGCACTGGGTGTTGTATGTAAGGGACGAACCACAAGCCCAAAAAAGCCCCAAAAGCCAAGAGCACACTTTACACACTTTATGTTAGCCAATTTGACAATAAATTATATTAAAAATAAATAAATAACAAGTAAATAAATAAATAATAAGCTTAATGTGGACATTTCACTTAAATGTAATCATACAACAGAAGATCTTTTGTGAATGGCTCCTTGCACTTAGCATAAGATTTTCAGGGGTCATTCATGCTGTGGCATGTGTCTGTACTTCATTTCTTTTCATGGATGACTGTACTATTCACATTATATTGATGTACAATATGGTCTTCATCCATTCATTAGTTGATGGGCATTTGAGTTGTTTCCACCTTTTGAAAGTGAAGCAAAAGGGGACACGTCTGGGTGGCTCAGTTGGTTAAGCATCCAACTTCAGCTCAGGTCATGATCTCACAGTCCGTGAGTTCAAGCCCCTCATCAGGCTCTGTGCTGACAGCTCGGAGCCTGGAGCCTGCTTCAGACTCTGTGTCTCCCTCTCTCTCTGCCCCTTCCCTGTTCACACTCTGTCTCTATCTCAAAAATAAAAATAAACATTTAAAAAATTAAAAAAAAAAAGAAAGAAAATGAAGCAAGAGTTTGTGGCTTCATGTTGTCCCCTCCCCAGTTGTTTCACTGCTGCCTTGAGAGATCAGATTAGGGAAAGGGGAGCCACCATAAACTAGTAAGATGTCTGTGCTGTCTGCCCAGAAGAGGTTTACGGCATAGAGAAATGCAAAAATGTTCTCTAACATCCTTTCCTTTCCCACTCATTGTTTTCAAAAGCCTAAACTCATTTATCAGCATATGTTATGTAACTAAGAGGGAGAGAAGTAAGCAAGAGCCTCAAGTCTATGAAAGAGGAAGGTAATTCTTGATTCTACAGATGAGGAAGGCAAAGTAGAGAAAGAAGCTCTCGTTTGGGGAAGCATTGGAGTTCTTTCTTAGCAGTGCCCTGGGCCTCTCAGCAGAGAATAGTTACCATTTCCCCAAATGTAAGCAGCAAGTCGCAGGAGAGGGCCCAGGGTCAGTGGACAATTCCTTGTGGGGAGCACCCCAGCAGGGACTGAAGTTTAATTCCCCGCTGACTGCAGGCCAATAGGTTCAGAATTAACCAATGTTGGTTTAAAATTTCCTTCAAAGCTGAGTTTGTGGACTGAGATTCATACTCACAATACAAGAGACAGAAATGAATCCAGGAGACCAATTTAACAAAGTTCTGATTAGGATGCAAAAGATCAGTCTCAAGCCTTCTCAAGATGCAGAGGTAAACAAAAGCAGAAGAAAAGCCAGTAAGTAAATCATACAAGTCCAAAAGGATAGCTAGCTGCTCTCTGACACTCAGAATGAGATATGGGAGAATATTAGTAGAGCCTTCCATAACCAACAGATGTTAAAAGATGAGACCTCTAGACACCCTCAGCATGTCCTTCATATTTATTTTCTTTGCAATATGTACTTATCCTGAGTTCCACTGAAGGCTGAAGGCTTCTTTGTTTAAGTAAAAGACTAATATAAAAGCTACATGTACTGAAAAAAAAAAAAATATATATATATATATTCCTTTGCTTTATTTTTTATTTATTTATTTATTTATTTATTTTTTAATATATGAAATTTACTGTCACATTGGTTTCCATACAACACCGAGTGCTCATCCCAAAAGGTGCCCTCCTCAATACCCATCACCCACCCTCCCCTCCCTCCCACCCCCCATCAACCCTCAGTTTGTTCTCAGTTTTTAACAGTCTCTTATGCTTTGGCTCTCGCCCACTCTAACCACTTTTTTTTCCCCTTCCCCTCCCCCATGGGTTTCTGTTAAGTTTCTCAGGATCCACATAAGAGTGAAACCGTATGGTATCTGTCTTTCTCTGTATGGCTTATTTCACTTAGCATCACACTCTCCAGTTCCATCCACGTTGCTACAAAAGGCCATATTTCATTCTTTCTCATTGCCACGTAGTATTCTATTGTGTATATAAACCACAATTTCTTTATCCATTCATCAGTTGATGGACATTTAGGCTCTTTCCATAATTTGGCTATTGTTGAGAGTGCTGCTATAAACATTGGGGTACAAATACCCCTATGCATCAGTACTCCTGTATCCCTTGGATAAATTCCTAGCAGTGCTATTGCTGGGTCATAGGGTAGGTCTATTTTTAATTTTCTGAGGAACCTCCACACTGCTTTCCAGAGCGGCTGCACCAATTTGCATTCCCACCAACAGTGCAAGAGGGTTCCCGTTTCTCCACATCCTCTCCAGCATCTATAGTCTCCTGATTTGTTCATTTAAGTCACTCTGACTGGCGTGAGGTGATATCTGAGTGTGGTTTTGATTTGTATTTCCCTGATAAGGAGCGACGTTGAACATCTTTTCATGTGCCTGTGGCCATCCGGATGTCTTCTTTAGAGATATTCTTCTTTAGAGAATAGAGAAGTGTCTATTCATGTTTTCTGCCCATTTCTTCACTGGGTTATTTGTTTTTCGGGTGTGGAGTTTGATGAGCTCTTTATAGATTTTGGATACTAGCCCTTTGTCCGATGTGTCTTTGCAAATATCTTTTCCCATTCCGTTGGTTGCCTTTTAGTTTTGTTGGTTGTTTCCTTTGCTGTGCAGAAGCTTTTTATCTTCATAAGGTCCCAGTAATTCACTTTTGCTTTTAATTCCCTTGCCTTTGGGGATGTGCCGAGTAAGAGATTGCTACGGCTGAGGTCAGAGAGGTCTTTTCCTGCTTTCTCCTCTAAGGTTTTGATGGTTTCCTGTCTCACATTCAGGTCCTTTATCCATTTTGAGTTTACTTTTGTGAATGGTGTGAGAAAGTGGTCTAGTTTCAACCTTCTGCATGTTGCTGTCCAGTTCTCCCAGCACCATTTGTTAAAGAGACTGTCTTTTTTCCATTGGATGTTCTTTCCTGCTTTGTCAAAGATGACTTGCCCATACATTTGTGGGTCTAGTTCTGGGGTTTCTATTCTATTCCATTGGTCTATGTGTCTGTTTTTGTGCCAATACCATGCTGTCTTGATGATGACAGCTTTGTAGTAGAGGCTAAAGTCTGGGATTGTGATGCCTCCTGCTTTGGTCTTCTTCTTCAAAATTACTTTGGCTATTCGGGGCCTTTTGTGGTTCCATATGAATTTTAGGATGGCTTGTTCTAGTTTCGAGAAGAATGCTGGTGCAATTTTGATTGGGATTGCATTGAATGTGTAGATAGCTTTGGGTAGTATGGACATTTTGACAATATTTATTCTTCCAATCCATGAGCAGGGAATGCCTTTCCATTTCTTTATATCTTCTTCAATTACCTTCATAAGCTTTCTATAGTTTTCAGCATACAGATTTTTTACATCTTTGGTTAGATTTATTCCTAGGTATTTTATGCTTCTTGGAGCAATTGTGAATGGGATCAGTTTCTTTATTTGTCTTTCTGTTGCTTCATTGTTAGTGTATAAGAATGCAACTGATTTCTGTACATTGATTTTGTATCCTGCAACATTGCTGAATTCATGTATCAGTTCTAGCAGACTTTGGGTGGAGTCTATCGGATTTTCCATGTATAATATCATGTCATCTGCAAAAAGCAAAAGCTTGACTTCATCTTTGCCAATTTGGATGCCTTTGATTTCCTTTTGTTGTCTGATTGCTGATGCTAGAACTTCCAGCACTATGTTAAACAACAGCGGTGAGAGTGGGCATCCCTGTCATGTTCCTGATCTCAGGGAAAAAGCTCTCAGTTTTTCCCCGTTGAGGATGATGTTAGCTGTGGGCTTTTCATAAATGGCTTTGATGATGTTTAAGTATGTTCCTTCTATCCCGACTTTCTCAAGGGTTTTTATTAAGAAAGGGTGCTGGATTTTGTCTAAGGCCTTTTCTGCATCGATTGACAGGATCATATGGTTCTTCTCTTTTCTTTTATTAATGTGATGTATCACGTTGATTGATTTGCGAATGTTGAACCAGCCCTGCATCCCAGGAATGAATCCCACTTGATCATGGTGAATAATTCTTTTTATATGCTGTTGAATTCGATTTGTTAGTATCTTATTAAGAATTTTTGCATCCATATTCATCAGGGATATTGGCCTGTAGTTCTCTTTTTTTACTGGGTCTCTGTCTGGTTTAGGAATCAAATACTGGCTTCATAGAATGAGTCTGGAAGGTTTCCTTCCCTTTCTATTTCTTGGAATAGCCTGAGAAGGATAGGTATTATCTCTGCTTTAAACGTCTGGTAGAACTCCCCTGGGAAGCCATCTGGTCCTGGACTCTTACTTGTTGGGAGATTTTTGATAACTGATTCAATTTCTTCGCTGGTTATGGGTCTGTTCAAGCTTTCTATTTCCTCCTGATTGAGTTTTGGAAGAGTGTGGGTGTTTAGGAATTTGTCCATTTCTGCCAGGTTGTCCAATTTGTTGGCATATAATTTTTCATAGTATTCCCTGATAATTGTTTGTATCTCTGAGGGATTGGTTGTAATAATTCCATTTTCATTCATGATATTATCTGTTTGGGTCATCTCCCTTTTCTTTTTGAGAAGCCTGGCTAGAGGTTTGTCAATTTTGTTTATTTTTTCAAAAAACCAACTCTTGGTTTCGTTGATCTGCTCTACAGTTTTTTTAGATTCTATATTGTTTATTTCTGCTCTGAACTTTATTATTTCTCTTCTTCTGCTGGGTTTAGGCTGCCTTTGCTGTTCTGCTTCTATTTCCTTTAGGTGTGCTGTTAGATTTTGTATTTGGGATTTTTCTTGTTTCTTGAGATAGGCCTGGATTGCAATGTATTTTCCTCTCAGGACTGTCTTCGCTGGTCCCAAAGCGTTTGGATTGTTGTATTTTCATTTTCGTTTGTTTCCATATATTTGTTAATTTCTTCTCTAATTGCCTGGTTGACCCACTCATTCTTTAGTAGGGTGTTCTTTAACCTCCATGCTTTTGGAGGTTTTCCAGACTTTTTCCTGTGGTTGATTTCAAGCTTCATAGCATTGTGGTCTGAAAGTATGCATGGTATAATTTCAATTCTTGTAAACTTATGAAGGGCTGTTTTGTGACCCAGTATATGATCTATCTTGGAGAATGTTCCATGTACACTTGAGAAGAAAGTATATTGTGTTGCTTTGGGATGCAGAGTTCTAAATATATCTGTCCAGTCCATCTGATCCAATGTATCATTCATGGCCCTTGTTTCTTTATTGACTGTGTGTCTAGATGATCTATCCATTTCTGTAAGTGGGGTGTTAAAGTCCCCTGCAATTACCACATTCTTATCAATAAGGTTGTTTATGTTTATGAGTGATTGTTTTATATATTTGGGGGCTCCGGTATTCGGCGCATAGACATTTATAATTGTTAGCTCTTCCTGATGGATAGACCCTGTAATTATTATATAATGCCCTTCTTCATCTCTTGTTACAGCCCTTAATTGAAAGGCTAGTTTGTCTGATATAAGTATGGCTACTCCAGCTTTCTTTTGGCTTCCAGTAGCATGATAAATAGTTCTCCATCCCCTCACTCTCAATCTGAAGGTGTCCTCAGGTCTAAAATGAGTCTCTTGTAGACAGCAAATAGATGGGTCTTGTTTTTTTATCCATTCTGATACCCTATGTCTTTTGGTTGGCACATTTAATCCATTTACATTCAATGTTATTATAGAAAGATACGGGTTTAGAGTCATTGCGATGTCTGTATGTTTTATGCTTGTAGTGATGTCTCTGGTACTTTGTCTCACAGGATCCCCCTTAGGATCTCTTGTAGGGCTGGTTTCGTGGTGACAAATTCCTTCCGTTTTTGTTTGTTTGGGAACACCTTTATCTCTCCTTCTATTCTAAATGACAGACTTGCTGGATAAAGGATTCTCGGCTGCATATTTTTTCTGTTTAGCACACTGAAGATATCGTGCCAATCCTTTCTGGCCTGCCAAGTTTCAAAAGAGAGATCAGTCACGAGTCTTATAGGTCTCCCTTTATATGTGAGGGCACGTTTATCCCTTGCTGCTTTCAGAATTTTCTCTTTATCCTTGTATTTTGCCAGTTTCACTATGATATGTCGTGCAGAAGATCGATTCAAGTTACGTCTGAAGGGAGGTCTCTGTGCCTCTTGGATTTCAATGCCTTTTTCCTTCCCCAGTTCAGGGAAGTTCTCAGCTATTATTTCTTCAAGTACCCCTTCAGCACCTTTCCCTCTCTCTTCCTCCTCTGGGATACCAATTATGCGTATATTATTTCTTTTTAGTGTATCACTTAGTTCTCTAATTTTCCCCTCATACTCCTGGATTTTTTTATCTCTCTTTCTCTCAGCTTCCTCTTTTTCCATAACTTTATCTTTTAGTTCACCTATTCTCTCCTCTGCCTCTTCAATCCGAGCTGTCGTCGTTTCCACTTTGTTTTGCATTTCATTTAAAGTGCTTTTCAGCTCCTCGTGACTGTTCTTTGGTCCCTTGATCTCTGTGGCAAGAGATTCTCTGCTGTCCTGTATACTGTTTTCAAGCCCAGTGATTAATTTTATGACTATTATTCTAAATTCACTTTCTGTTATATTATTTAAATCCTTTTTGATCAGTTCATTAGCTGTTGTTCTTTCCTGGAGATTCTTCTGAGGGGAATTCTTCCGTTTGGTCATTTTGGATAGTCCCTGGAGTGGTGAGGACCTGCAGGGCACTTCCCCTGTGCTGTGGTGTATAACTGGAATTGGTGGGCGGGGCCGCAGTCCGACCAGATGTCTGCCCCCAGCCCACCGCTGGGGCCACAGTCAGACTGGTGTGTGCCTTCTCTTCCCCTCTCCTAGGAGTGGGATTCACCGTGGGGTGGCGTGGCCCTCTGGGCTACTTGCACACTGCCAGGCTTGTGGTGCTGGGGATCTGGCGTATTAGCTGGGGTGGGTAGGCAAGGTGCACGGGGGCAGGAGGGGTAGGCTTAGCTCGCTTCTCCTTAGATGATCCACTTCAGGAGGGGCCCTGTGGCAGCGGGAGGGAGTCAGATCCGCTGCCGGAGGTTTGGCTCCGCAGAAGCACAGAGTTGGGTGTTTGCGCTGAGCGAGCAAGTTCCCTGGCAGGAACTGGTTCCCTTTGGGATTTTGGCTGGGGGATGGGCGGGGGAGATGGCGCTGGCGAGCGCCTTTGTTCCCCGCCAAGCTGAGCTCTGTCGTCCGGGGGCTCAGCAACTCTCCCTCCCTTTGTCCTCCAGCCTTCCCACTTTCCGAGTAGAGCTGTTAACTTATGACCTCCCAGACGCTAAGTCGCGCTTGCTGTCGGAACACAGTCCGTCAGGCCCCTCCGCTTTTGCCAGCCAGACTCGGGGGCTCTGCTTGGCCGGCGAGCCGCCCCTCCGCCCCGGCTCCCTCCTGCCAGTCCGTGGAGCGCGCACCACCTCGCCGCCCTTCCTACCCTCTTCCGTGGGCCTCTCATCTGCGCTTGGCTCCGGAGACTCCGTTCTGCTAATCCTCTGGTGGTTTTCTGGGTTATTTAGGCAGGTGTAGGTGGAATCTAAGTGATCAGCAGGACGCGCGGTGAGCCCAGCGTCCTCCTACGCCGCCATCTTCCCTCTGACCTCTCCTTTGCTTTATTATAGTGATGGATTTCTATAATCATAGCTCTTTCACTCCTGCCAAACCTATTTCTTAGTCAATTTGTACCCATCAAAAATCAAATGTGGGTGGATAAATGTGAATTTGGAAGTAAATTTCAGTAATGTTTTAAGATGTGTTTTTAACAGAAAATTCCCCACCCACAAGAGGCAAAGTTATCACTTTTGTCCTTTGCACCAAAAGAAAGCTTGTTTGTTTATATTTACTTTAACTGAATTTCTAACCTTACCAGCCACATCACCCATGAATCCCCACTACCTATTTTTTTTTCAGCTAGAAAGACACCTTAGCGGTTCTCACTGACATACTAGTCCTCTGTGTCTTTGTGCAGAATGCTCCATTTGTTCCATCTGTTTACACAAATGCTCCTTTTTTGGTTCTCCCAGAGCACTTGATAGATACCTCTCTGCTTCTGTCCAGATTTTTTCCGATAAAAGCCAAATTCTTATTTTTTTAAAAAACCTACTTAATTGAAAACTCAACTATAGACCTAATTCTAGAACAATTCTAAAAACAAACTATTACTTAAAATGTAGCTTTGATGAAAGGAAAAAAAAAAACTGGAACCAAAAATACTCTACTCAGCAAAGTTATTATTCAGAATAAGAAAGAGAAAGAATCTTCCAAAGAAAGGAAAGTTAAAGGAGTGTATCACCACTAAACCAGTCTTACAGGAAATGTTAAAGGGAATTCATTAAGTGGAAAGAAAAAGTCAAAACTAGAAGAAAAATATAAAAGGGAAAAATTTCACAGGTAAAAGGAAACATACAGTAAAGATAGAAACACTTATAAAGCCAGTATGGAGGCCAAAAATCACAAGCAGTAATATTATTTCTACAAAATTTATTTTGATATTTCTATAAAATATCAATTATTTCTTCAAAAATTAGTTAAGGGATACACAAAATAAAATGATATAAAATATAATATCATATACATACAATGTGGAGGGATATAAACATTTAATGCCTTCAGAGTGTGTTTGAACTTAAGTGACCATCAACTTAATATAGACTGTTATACACGTAAGATGTTATATATGAACCCAATGGTAAACACAAATCAAAAACATATAATGCAAAAAAATAAAGGAAAAGGAACGTAAGCTAACATTAAGCCACAAGGAAGAAATCAAGAGAAAAAGGAACAAAGAAAAACTACAGAAACAACCATAAAACAGTTAACAAAATGTCAATAAGTTCATACCTATCAATAATTACTTTAAATGCAAATGGACTAAATGCTCCAATCAAAAGACATTGACTGAATTGATTTAAAAAAAAAAAAAAAAAGGAAAAAACAGGACCCATCTATATGTTGCCTAAAAGAGATTCACTTCAGACCTAAAGATGCATATAGACTAAAAGTAAAGGAATGGAAAAACATATCATGCAAATGCAAACAAACAAACAAACAAACAAAAAAGTCTGGATAGCAATACTTACATCAGACAAAATAGACTTTAAAACAAAAACTGTAACAAGATTCAAAGACACATACTACATAATGAAAAGGAATCAATCCAGCAAGATGATATAGCAGTTATAAATATCTATACGCCCAACATAGGAGCACCTAAATCCATAAGACAAATATTAACAAACATAAAAGGAGACATAGGCAGTAATACAATAATAGTAGGGGACTTTAATACCTCACTTACAATAATGGATAAATCATCCAGAAAGAAAAAAAACAAAACAAAACAAGGAAACAGTGGATTTTAATGACACATTGGACCAGAAGGACCTAGCAGAAATATACAAAACATTCCACTCAAAAACAGAATACATTATTTTCAAGTGCACAAGGAACATTCTCCAGTATAGATCATATTGTTAGGTCACAAAACTGGTGTCAGTAAAGTTAAGAAGATTGAAATCATGTCAAAAATTTTTTCTGACAACAGTATGAAACTAGAAACCAATTATAAGAAAAAAATCTGGAAAAATCACAAACACATGCAGGTTAAATAACATACTACTAAACAATAAATGGGTCAATCAAGAAATCAAAGGATATCAGAACATACATGGAGACAAATGAATGTGAAAACATAGCAGTCTAAAATCTTTGGGACACAGCAAAAGCAGTTTTAACAGGGAAGTTTATAGCAATCCAGGCCTATCTCAAGAAACAAGAAAAATCTCAAATAAAAAACCTAATCTTAAACCTAATGGGGCTGGAAAAAAAGAAGAACAAACATAGCCCAAAGCTAGTAGAAGGAAGGAAATAGTAAATATTAGAGAAGAAATAAATGAAATAGAAACTATAAAAAAAAGATCAATGAAACTAAAAGCTGGTTGTTTGAAAAGATAAACAAATTGATAAACTTTTAGCCAGACTAATCAAGAAAAAAGAGAAAGGACTCAAATAATAAAATCAGAAAGGAAGGAGGAGAAAGAACAACCAACACCACAGAAATACAAAGAATTAGGGGCGCCTGGGTGGCGCAGTCGGTTAAGCGTCCGACTTCAGCCAGGTCACGATCTCGCGGTCCGTGAGTTCGAGCCCCGCGTCAGGCTCTGGGCTGATGGCTCGGAGCCTGGAGCCTGTTTCCGATTCTGTGTCTCCCTCTCTCTCTGACCCTCCCCCGTTCATGCTCTGTCTCTCTCTGTCCCAAAAATAAATTTAAAAAGTTGAAAAAAAAATTAAAAAAAAAAAAAGCAATACAAAGAATTATAAGAGAATATTATGAAAAATTATATGCCAACAAATTGGACAACCTGGAAAAATGTATAAATTCCTGAATCCTCCAAACAGAATCAGGAAGAAATAGAAAATTTGACCAGACCAATTACTAGTAACAAAATTGAATCAGTGATCAAAAAACTTCCAACAAAAAAAAGTCCAAAACCAGATGGACTCATAGGTGAATTCTACCAAACATTTAAAAAGTTAATACCTATTCTTCTCAAACTATTCCAAAATATAGAAGAGAAAGAAAAACTTCCAAATTTATTCTATGAGGCCAGGATTACTTTGTCTGGTAAGACAAAGGCACTACAAAAAAAAAGAGAAAATTACAAGCCAATATCTCTGATGAACTTAGATGCAAAATTCTTCAACAAAATATTAGCAAACTAACTTTAACAATACATTTAAAAACCACTCATCATAACCAACTGGAACGTATTCCAGGGATGCAAGAGTGCTTCAATATTCACAAATCAATCAATGTGATATATAACATTAAAAACAGGAAGGATTGGGGCGCCAGGGTGGCTCAGTGGGTTAAGCGTCAGACTTCCACCCAGGTCATGATTTCACAGTTAGGGGGTTCGAGTCCCACATCGTGTTCTGTGTTGACAGCTCTGAGCCTGGAGCCTGCTTCAGATTCTGTCGCCCTCTCTCTCTGCCCCTCCCCCACTCGCGCTCTGTCTCTGTCTCAAAAATAAACATTAAAAAAAATTTTTTTAAAAAACAGGAAAGATAAAACCATATGATCATTTCAACAGATGCAAAATACGCTTTTGAAAAAAATGCAACATCCATTCATAATAAAACTCTCAACAAAGTGGGTTTACAGGAAATATACCTGACCATAATAAAGGCCATATTTGAAAAATGCACAACTACCATCAAACTCAATGGTGAAAACCTGAAAGCTTTTCCTCTAAGATGAGAATAAGAGAAGGATATCAACTCTTACCACTTTTGTTCAACATAAAATTGGGAGTCTTGGCTGCAGCAGCAAGACAAGAAAAAAGAAATAAATGGGAAATAAGAAATTGGAAAGGAAAAAGTAAAGCCATTACTATTTGCAGATGACATGATACTATATAGAAAACCATAAAGACTCTACAAAAAAACTATTAGAACTAATAAATGAATTTAATAAAATTGCAGGATACAAAATTAACATACAGAAATCTGTTGCATTTCTGTATGCTAATAATGAAGTAACAGAAAGAGAAATCACGAAAACAATCTATCTTATTTACAATTGCACAAAAAAGAATAAAATACCTAGGAATAAATTTAACCAAGGAGATGAAAGACCTACACTCTGAAAACTACAAGACATTTTTGAAAAAAATTTGAAATGACACAAATGGAATGATATACCATACTTACGAATCAGGATAATTTGAATCATTAAAATGTCCATACTACACAAAGCAATCTACAGATTCAATGCAATCCCTATCAAAATGTCAATAGCATTTTTCACAGAAGTAGAACAAATAATCCTAAAATTCTTATGGAACCACAAAAGACCTCAAATAATGAAAGCAATCTTGAGAAAGAAAAACAAAGCTACAGGTATCACAATTTCAGGTTTCAAGATCCACTTGAAAGTATAGTAATCAAAACAGTATAGTACTGGCACAAAAATAGACATAGATTATCAATGGAACAAGATAGAAAGCCTAGAAAAAAACCCATAACTACATGGTCAATAAGCTTATGACAAAGGAGGCAAGAATATCCAATGGGGAGAGACAGTCTTTTCAACAAATGGTGCTGTGAAAACTGGAAAGCTACATGCAAAAAAAATATATATACTGAACCACTTTCTTACATCATACACAAAAATAAAATCAAAATGGATTAAAGACCTAAATGTAAGACCTGAAACCATAAAACTTCTACAAGAAAACAAAGGCAGTAATCTCTGGACATTGCCCATAGCAATATGTTTATGGATCTGTCTCCTTGGGCAAGGGAATCAAAACTAAAAATAAACTATTAGGACTACACCAGAAAAAAAAAACGTTTGCACAGCAAATGAAATCATCAAAAAAAACCACAAAAAGCAAAAAACAAAACAAAACAAAACAAAAAAAAACACAAATAGGCAACCTAGTGAATGAGACAAGATATTTGCAAATGATATATCCAATAAGAACTTAATATCCAAAATATGTAAACAACTTAAACAACTCAACACCAAAAAAATCCAATTAAAAAATAGATAAAGGACTTGAATAGACACTTTTCCTAAGCAGACCTATAGATGCCAAACAGACACATGAAACAAATATCAACATCACTAATCATCAGGGAGATGCAAATCAAAAGCACAATGAGAAATTATAATAGTGTAACCACCTTACACCAGTCAGAATGGCTAGTATCAAATAGATAAGAAGTAACAAACTTTTGGCAAAGATATGCAGAAAAGGGAACCCTCTTGTACTGTTGGTGAGAATGTAAATAGGTGCAGCCACTGTGGAAGAGTATTGAGGTTCCTCAAACAAATAATAAAAATAGAAATATTATATGTTCCAGTAATCCCACTACTGGGAATTCCCCCCCCAAAACAAAAACACCAATTAGAAAAGATATATGCACCCCTATGTTTATGGCAGCATTACTTACAATAGATAAGATGTGGAAGTAACCTAAGTGTCCAGTGATAGATGAATGGATAAAGAAGATGTGTTATGTGTCTATGTGTCCGTGTGTTTCTCTGTGTGTGTGCATACAGCCATAAAAAAGAATGAGGTCTTACCATTTGTAACAATGTAGATGGACTTAGAGGATATTATGCTAAGGGCAATAAGTCAGACAGAGAAAGACAAATACCATATTATTTCACTTATACATAGAATCTAAAGAACAAACAAATAAGCAAAACAAACAAAAACCCAAACAGACACTTAAATGCAGAAAACAAATGGGATTTCCAGAAGGGAAGTTGGTAGGAGGATGGGTGAAATAAAGGGGACTTAGAGGTACAAACTTCCAGTTATAAAACAAGTAAGTCACAGACATGTAAAGTACAGCATAGGGAAAATAATCAATAATATTGTACTAATGTTGTATGGTTGACTACACTTGTGGTGAGTATAGAATTGTCAGATCAATATGCTGTACACCTGAAGCTAATATAACATTGTATGTTAATTATATTGCAACAAAAAAAATTTTTTAATGTAGCTTGGAAACTATAAGATCTTAAGGGCAGAGTCTTATTCTCTCTGGTTAATTGTATCTCTAATGCCTAGAAAAGCATCTGATGCATAGTTCAGTAAGTGATTGATGAATGAATGAATGAATGAGGAAAGACCCATGTGTTACTCTATCCTGTTTTACCTTTAAGAATTTAAAAAAATCAGGGGCACCTGGGTGGCTCAGTCGGCTGGTGTCCAACTTTGGCTCAGGTCAAGATCACGCAGTTTGTGAGTTTGAGCCCCGTGTCAGGCTCTGTGCTGACAGCTCAGAGCCTGGAGCCTGCTTCAGATTCTGTGTCTCTCTCTGCAACTCCACCACTAGTGCTCTGTCTCTGTCTCTCTCAAAAACTAAATAAACATAAAAATATTTTTAAAAAGAATATAAAAAATCAAATTTTATATTTCCTTTTTTCTAAGCCATCCCTATGGATGTTTTGCCTGATGGACACTTCCTAGTCAGCCCTTTTCTCCCCTTAGAAAGTCTCAGGAATCTTAGCATTGTGTAGACATACAACAGGTAATATTAGAAGCTGATTGTTATTATAGAAATACAAAGTTAGGTACCATAAGCAGGTATCTGAAAGTACAAAAAAAAAATTATTGGATAAGCCTGCCTTTAGCTTTCCCGACCTCTGATATACTCATCTCCATCTCATTAGTGTCCCATTGGTACAAGTTTGTTTCCATCTCTGAGGCTTTTCCCATAGTTCAAATTATCCTTCATTGCTTAGCGACCCATCACCCAACTAATGCACTTTATTAACATGCAGCAAACCAAGAATATTTTAACTTGTCAAGCACCTCAAAGGAAAGGAAATAATTTGCAGTCTTCAGAGCTACCCAGAAGCATATATTGCTTTTCATTAGAGAAAGGCAGATTTGGCAGGCGTTATGTTGGCTCAACATTCCCTTAAACAAAACCTTGATGCTAATTTCTCCCTGGCTAGCAAATCCATCATGATAATTAGTCTGCTCAGCATTTCACTTTCAAATAGCAAATAGCAACATAACTTGAGAATTCTCCTCCAGATAATTTTTGAAAGCAGAAATTCTGTCGGGCAGTTTGGCTTGGGGATGTGCAGAGGGGTGACCCTGAAAGGCAGGTAGTCTCTATCCATAAAGTGGGGAAAAGATCCATAAGCAGGTTTCTAGTTCTCTTTTTGGAAGTGTTTGTTTTCCAACCCTTCACTCAATTTCAAAGAGAGCACCCCAGAACTGTGTTCTTTCATGCTCTTCTAACTTCTTGCCCCAAACACACTTACCATTCCCTAATCCAACAAAATAGTCAAGGAGTGGATTTGGTGTAGCTCAGTATGGGTGGTGTCATTCTCATTTCCCATGATTTTCTCTCCTATAACCCAGAGTGACCCTGATTATTGCACTTGGATTCACAAATAAAGCAATCTCAATGGTGACTGAGATTCTATTAAGCTCAGGTCCAGGGCAAAAGGGAGCAGTAGGAGCCCTGGGTGGAATGCAAAGACCTGTGTTCCCAAAGACTGTTCCTTCATCTCAGGCCCAGAGTTAGGCCCCAGCCAAGAAACCTTAAGCAAGTCACTTATCCACTCTGAGCCACCTCCATTTCTCATGCCTAAGATGGAGATAATAAAACACAACCCTGCTCTTTTATTATGAGAATCAGAACAGAACAAGAAGTTTGGTAACCAATCATAGTTATTCGCTTAGGTCCCCGCTGAATGTGGCATCTGCAAATTTAGTGGGAGCTCCAGAAATGATGCTCACTCTATTCTAGTAGTTTATGTTTTTATTGAGCTATAATTCACATATCATAAAAATCAGCATCTTAAAGAGTACAATTCAATGGTTTTTAGTATATTCGCAAGAAGTGTAAAACCATCACCACTATTTAATTCCAGTGCATTTTATACCATTTTAATATATCTAACAAGAAACTTCTTACCCATCAACAGTCACTTCTTCCCTCCATCCCCTCAGCGCTAGGCAACCAATAATCCACTTCCTGACTCTACAGATTTGCCCATTGTAGACATTTCATATAAAAAGAATCATATAACATTTGGCTTTTTATGTATGGCTTCTCTCACTTAGCATAATGTTTTCAAGTTTCATCCATGATGTAGCATGTATCTATACTTGGTTCCTTTTTATGGGTGAGTAATATTCCATTGCATGGTCATACCACATTTGTTTGTCCATTCCTCAGCTGGCAGACATTTAGTTGTTCCCCCTTTCAGCTATCATGAATAATGTTGCCAAGAATATTCATGTATGTTTTGTGTAAAGATATGATTCCATTTCTCTCTGGAATATACCTAGGAGAGGAATTGCTGGATTATGTGGTGACTATGTTTAACATTTTGAGGAAGTGCCACACTGTGTTTCACAGCAGTTTTACCAGCTTATATTCCCACTAATGTGTGAGGATTCTTATTGCTCCACATGCTTACAAGATTCACTTACTTTTAGGATCTAATTTTCCTTAGGTTATGAAACTTTTCCAAGGGGAATAGAAATTTGTCCTTTTCTTCATTCTTCCTTCCCTTCTGTTCTTCCTGTTTATTTCTGTTTTTCCTCCTCTCCCTCACTCCCTCTCTTTCCATCTTACTACAAAATCTCTTCCTAAACTAAAGTATGATTTAAGCAACTCTTAATAGATTGTAGTTGGAAAGGCATGGAAATTTTGGTAGCTTACATAGCAAGACAATTTTTCTTAAAGTTAAAATGACTGAATGAACTGCTTGTAAATTAGCTACCTTTTTCCCTCTGCTGC
Organism: Panthera pardus; assembly: GCF_024362965.1. Taxonomy (NCBI): domain Eukaryota; kingdom Metazoa; phylum Chordata; class Mammalia; order Carnivora; family Felidae; genus Panthera; species Panthera pardus. Next base: position 20,930,649 of record NW_026526788.1, read on the forward strand.
AATCACAAGTAAAAGAACCAGATGGAGTCTTAGGAATATGTGTTTTTCTCACTCCTGTGGAGAATTACTGGGCCTTTTCTTTTCTTAAAGGCCCTTATAAAGATTAGTCTGGGTAGATAGGAAAGAGGCTATAATATTCAGAGGCTGAACGAAAAGGAGCCTAATCTTCTAACGTGGCTCCCTCAAGACTTTGGAGGACAGGAATGGGAGGGTGGCAAGTCGTAGAGAGGGGCATAGCCTCTGGAGTGGCAGCTGCAAGGATCCCGGGGATCATTAGGAAGGGTCCCTCTGCCCACCCCGGCAGAAAGGCATGGTCTGTACTATGATTAGAGCCACCCACCTACATAAACTCCAGTAGTGATGATAAGGGATTGATAACCCATGGCCTGTACCCTCATTGTCTGAACACTGAGCTTTTAGAGACGCTAGAAAGTGGAGCTCAGAGATAGATTCAATTTGCAACATAAAGAAGTCGTCTTGCACCTTGAACATCATGAAGCAGCTTGCACATGTTTATACCTGCATTGCTGGAGAGGGGCTGGAAATATTGTTAGTCCTGTTTTATAAACTGGTCATAGAATTTCAGAGATGTTAAGGAATTTGAACAGCGAGAGAAAAAGCTGGAATTCAGAGCCTGGCTGAGTAAAAAAAACAAACCCTTTCTTCGCCCACCATACTATCCTAGCCTTAGGATGCCTAGGCACACAATCTACATTTGAGACTTGGTAGCCATGGGAAGGAAAAGAGTTTCCTGTGGATCAGCATTTGCTGATGGCCTGCACTCCCCTTTCTCCATCTGGGGTGGGTGGAGGAGGGCACATTGGGACTTAGTTCAACAGAACAGCTAACTTCATCTCTATAAGAAAAGAAATGGTAAGCAAATAGTACATCCTGTCATTTTCACAGGATCAGGAAAATGCAATGCTTTGAAAAATCAGCACATACCCTACTAACTATTCTCCAAACTAGGAACAATCTTTAAATTTTTTCTATAATTGCATCCATCAATGTAGATTATACATTTTAATTTTGTTTGGAATTTGATTTCATCTATTGCTTATTTTGTTCTAAACATTCTAACACTTCCAAATTTCTTTCTCTTTTTAAACTCAAACTAAAGCCAAAAAGATAAGTCATTTTAAAAATTGCATTGCTTCATTCATCACTTTTTTAGTTCACTTTCCTTTTGCCTAAGCAAGAAACCAGCTGTCAGGATCTTCACCATGGGAGAGAACATTAATCAAACACCAAACTTGGAGATGATACATTTATAATGTAACCACAAATTATTAATAACATCCTCTTCATGAGGCAGAGTAGGACATTAACATGAAAAAATAATTAATGAAAGAAACATATTAGAAAGAGTTTGGTTTTACTGCAATGGAATGAAAATTAACCTTACTTGTTAGAAAATGAGTTGTCCCTAGAAGTTTACATCTTTCCACACTTACATAACTTTTATCTTTAATCAGCATTTCCTAGAACATATACCTATATATACCTATATTTTTTAATTTAGTGCATATGTTTTAATATTTCTTTTTATTTCGCTTTTAATTTTCATCAGCTCCTAATCAGAGGGAATCACTAGATGTGGACACTACTTAAATAATTGAATTGGAGAAGTTCTCATTTAAAATGTATCCCTAATTCTTTATATAATTCCATGCAATGGTATAATCTTTGTAACACCTTCAAAAGTAGAGTGAATTAACCAGTTTCAAGTGGCAAAAACCCAGTTTAAAATAGGTGAAACAGGGGTGCCTGGGTCACTCAGCTGGTTAAACATCCAACTCTTGGTTTCAGGTCAGGTCATGATCTCACGGTTCATGAGTCCAAGCCTCCATCAGGCTCCCTGCTGACAGTGCAGAGCCTGGTTGGGATTCTCTCTTTCTCTCTCTCTCTCTGTCTCTCTCTCTCTGTCTCTCCCCCTCCCACGCTCTCTGTCTCTCTCTCAAAAATAAATAAAATAAACTTTTTTTAAAAAAAATACGTGAAACGAGAAAAAGAGAGAGAGAGAATTTATTGACCTATAAATTAGGAGGGAAAATTTCTGAGGGGAATAAAAATTTTTCTTTCTTTTTCCTTCTTCTCTTTGCTCATTCATTCCTTTCTTCCTCCCTCTTCCTGCCTTCCTCTATGTTACTATAAAATCTGTTCCCAAATGTTAAGGATGAGTGTTTGTGCCCCGCAAAGTTCATATGTTGAAGCCTTAACTTTCATCATGATGCTATTTGGAGGTGAAGTCTTTGGGAACCAATTAGGTTTAGATGAGATTATGAGACTGGGATCCTGCCTATCAGGAGTTTTTTCTCTTTATGAGAGAGACAAATCTCTGTCTCTCTCTGTCACATGACGACACAGCAAGAGGGTGGCTAGTTGCAACCCCAGGAGGGAGATCTCACCAAACACCAACCTTGCTGGCACCTTGATCTTGGACTTCCCAGTCTCCAGGACTGTGAAAAATAAATTCCTTTGTTTAAGCCACCTAGTCTGTGGTATCCTGTAATAGCACCCTGAGCCCATCAAGATACCAAACTAAAACAGATTTCTTTCTTTATTGTAGCAATTTGGGCAGTTGATATTTGCATTGGGTCATAGCTGAAGTATGGGTGGACTTTATATACCACGACAATTTTTGAAGTTAATGCTTACAAAATTCAAAATGAGTTTCAGAAGCCTAGACCTCAGAAATCAGAACTGAGGACTGAACACAATACCTCTCTCTTACCTCATCTCATCTCAGTTTATTTTTACATGTTGACCAATCTCATTGCCTCCTCCTGCAGAGATTTTCCTATATGGCAGAAACACAGCCTACAGTTTGGCAACCCTACCAGAAAGAATGTGGGTTTTTTTCTGGCCATCAAAAATCAATGTGATATATGGGGTCACCTGGGTGGCTCAGTGGGTTGAGGCTTCAACTCTTGATTTTGGCTAAGATCATGATGCCAGGGTCATTGGACCAAGCCTGCTTAAGATTTTCTCTCTCTCTCGCTCTGTCCCTCTCCCCTGCTCATGAGAGCTGTCTCTGTCTCTCTCTCTCTCAAATTAAAAAAAAAAAAAAATCAATGTTATACCAAAGGCCTTCCCAAAGGCCTCTGATTGGCCTTACTTGAGTCACATGGTCATCTCTGTAGCCAGAATGTTTCCCAGAAGGAGAATTGGGAGACTGCATGCACAGATCCAATTAGCCATCACAGTTCACTACAAATGCAAGGTTCAATTTGTCCCCCTTTTGGTAGCTAAGTATATCACTTAATTTTAGGATGTGGAGAACCGTAAGTAAAGCCTCACATTTTCTGATAACTTGCCAACTTTTATATAAATGTCCGCATTTCAAATTCAGGCTCTGCAATAAGCCACACCACTTTAACAACCCTGAACAGCTTTTCCATGCACTAATTGCCATGGGTCATGAGAACTCATTGTTTATATTGAAACACCAGAAGTGACTGTAACTTTCAAAAATGTATTCATTTATATCTTTGTATATACCTTTATATTTCAACAAAAACTGGCTATTGTTATATCTTTTTAAATAAGACAACACACGATGAGTGTTTAGGCCTCCATCTACATAATCCATTGATTTTTTTTAAAGATTGTTATCACAAAGGTAATATTGTGAGAGCCCCCTGTCACTTCTTGGTCCATCCATTTATCATGGGTGTTGGGAATTAGACAAACCAGCAGAAGCAAAAGTGGCTTTTGCACTAAGTCATCACTTTTAAGCTTTATGAATCATTATGAATTTATGAATTTTCTACCAAACTTTAAAGCAATCTGTTAGTTTAATAACTGGTTGCCTGGCCCTGAACAAAGGAAAGACATTTCATTTTCACCTGACATTTGGTAGGTTTGGAGCTTTTTAGATGGCACCAGTGGTAAGTTTAAAATCACATTTCAGGTTGAGTAAAAATTTTTAATTTAGAGTCAATGTAGCAAAACATAGCTCAATGGCAAACATTGAACAATGATGTGGGGAACAGAAAGTCACTCGCTATTGGCAATTTTATCTCATACCACACTTTGGTAGTTGAGAAGCAATATAGAAAATGCTCACGAATTTTGCTCCTCAGAGAACATTTTAACTTTTTTGGAAGGCAATTAATTACCACAGAGAAAAGAGCAAGGGCCTTTTGTCAAAAGTGAGATGAAGGACTGAATCTCAGTTCTGCCACATACTAGTATAGGACACTAATTAAGTCAATTCACCTCTCAGAGACCCTGAAAAGTAATCACAGTTACTTCACAATGTGGTTGTGAGGAGTAAATGAATATGTGAATGTGCTTAGTACCATGTACAACATATTTTAAATGTAAAATAAACACTGCTTTCTTTCCACTCTTGAAAAATAAAAGTATTGTGCTCAACTGTTAAGAAGAGCATCTGCCCTGATGTTTTTGTCGCATTTCTTGACTCCCCCTTAGGGAAAAGCCCAAAAGAATTAAGTATCCTAGTTGTAGACAATGTCTTTCTTACATTTCTTCTTAACCTCAGTGTAATGACGCTCCCCCACTAAGAAAAAACACTCTCGATGAGGTCAGTAATGGCCTCTCCTGGCATCCTCTGCTTCTCTATATGGTCACTCCCCTGATGATCTCAACAAATCCTGTGGCCTTAGAAACTGCCAGCTCTGTGCTGATGACCCCCAAATGTTTATGTATAGTTTGGCCTTCTCCTCTGGACTTTAGCTTCTTATATTTAATTGCTTACTCAAAATCCTAACCTGGATGTTATGACAGACACCTGAAACTTAACATGTTCAAAACTAAACTCTTAATCTCCCCCTTTAAAGCCTATTCCTCTCATAGTTTTCCCATCTCCAGCAATGGAAATTCCATCCTTTAGGTTGCTTCAGACAAAATCATTGAAGATATCTGTACCCATGAGCTTTCACTAAGTTATATTACTATAACAGCAACAACAAAAATCCCCAAAAGCTCAGCAGCTTACAAAACAATGCTTATTACTTGCTCAAGTTACATATCAGCAGAGAGTGGGCTATGGTTCTGTTTCATGTCTTCTTTGCTTCTCAGGATCCAACCAGAACATTGACTTTCTCCTGGCAAAGGACAGACGAGGTCCCACATGATGATGTTTAAAGATTCTGCTAGAGGGTTACCTGGGTGGTTCAGTCTGTTAAGCATCCCCAACTCTTGATTTTGGCTCAGGTCATGATCTCACAGTTTGAGAGATTGAGTCCTGCATCAGGCTCTGGCTGACAGTGTGGAGCCTGCTTGGGATTCTCTCTCTCTCTCTCTCTGTCCCTCCTCCCTTCATGCATGCCCTATCTCACTCTCTCTTAAAATAAGTAAGTAAAACTTAAAAGATCCTGCTAGAAAGCGCACATCACTTCCATTCCTAATTCACCGGCCAGAGAAAGTCACATGTCAAGCCTGATGTCAGTGGGGTGCAAGGTTAATTTTCCCAGGGGGGGCGGGCCCAATAGAAAGAGTCAGCAAGTATTCTGGTAATAATACAAGAATCTTTGACTTCTCTGTTTCTTTCAGATTTCATAGCCAATCCATCAGAAAATCCTGTAGCTTCAACGTTTAAAATATATCTAGAATGCAACCATTTCTCAGCACTATCACCAACCACGTCCCTTCTCCAGCACGTCACTATCACATGCCTGGATATTGAAGTAGGTCTTTGTGCTTCTGCCCTTGTCTCTTTACTGCTTATTCTTAGCACAACACTCTGGGAATTCTGCAAAAATGTAATTCGATCACATTACCCCTCTGCTTGAAATCTCCCTGATAGGCCTCCATTTCTCTCAAAATAAAGTCAAAGTCTTTACAGTAGGCATTGGTCCATAATACTTTACACAATCTGTCCAAAATCTCCCATTTCTTTTCTGATTTCATCCTCTGATCTTCCTTCATTCCTATCCAACTCCAATCCAACCATATTGAACTTCTTGCTGTTCTTCAAATCATTGGTGCACCCCAGCCTCAGAGCCTTTACCCGTGGTTCCTTTTGCATGGAAACCTCCTCCCTTAGATAGGTGCCTGGCTCACTCCCTCTTGTCCTTCAGATCTTAAATGAAAATTATTAATGAGGCCTATACTGCCCACCTCATTTAAAATTTCAGCTCCTTATTCCATGCTAACTTTTACCCTGAGATGATACATTTACGATGTAAGCATAAATTATTAACAACATTCTCTTCCTGAAGCAGGGTAGAACATATCACAATTTAACTCACTATGTAATTTACTTACTTATTATTCTACTGTCAAACCCTGTTACAATGTAAGCCTCCCAAAGGCAGAATCTTTGTCTTTTTTATTCTCTGATACATCTAGAGGCATCTAGATCCTTGGACACATCTAGCTAGACTCTCCAGGTAGAACAGCATTGGGCACATGATAGGTAATTCAATATTTGTTGAATTCATTATTAATGAATAAATGAATTTTACACAGTTTCCTTACTCTTTCTCCTCAATTTCCCTTCATAACATTGTGAAGTTTACTTGGTCCATCACTTAAGAGATATCCCAATTATCATCAAACAGCCAACATCAAAATTTTATGTTTCTCATTAGTCTTTATTATACCTCATTAATTTCACAAAAGAAAAATGAGAATTGAGCAAAGTTTTTGCTGTTTCTCTAACTGCATCATAGCAGTAATATTTATATTTAAAACATTTGTTTTCTTTTGTAGTTACTTTTAGATTCGGGGTGGGGGCATAGGGCGGGTAGGTGGAAAAAGTGGGAGCAAGTATTTTAAACCAAAGCTTAAGTCTTAGAGAATGAAAATGAAGCCCAAAATGAATTTATCTAGAAAAAGTGACATCTTAATTATAACCACTTTTAATAGTAACAGAAAATATATACAAAATAACTAGCTCAGAAAAAAGGAAAAATGAGAAATGAAAATATTTCCAGATAATACTGTGATTTTTTATTCAGAATAAGACTCTACAGTTAAGCTAAGATATTTTTGCAGTTCTGCAAGTCTCCATGGAGGAAAACCAATTTCTTTGGTTATTGGCTCTCTTTTAATCTTTTCAGAATAGATTGAGCCTCTCTCTGCTATTTCCCATGCCATTATTGATAAAGTCTCAACCAATCACTCCATAGTAACAGGTGTCAAAATAACTAACCAGAGTGGTATAAGCATGAAAACAAAAAGTGACAGGTAAAATTAGTTCAAGAAAAATAAAACTGTAGTAGTAGCCATATTGGTTATGGATATAATAAACAAACCTCATGAATGAATTATTGGAATTGACTAAGACCAAACGTATGCCTTCTTCCATAATCAGAAATAAATAAAATGAAAATATCTTAATGGATATGGGGTGGGGCTATTGTGCAAAATATACCAAGTCATGAAAATGAAGAGTGATCATACTGCTAAAAATCTATAATGACAGAGAAACCTAACTGTCCACCCAAAACTCATGGTCCTCCTTTGAAAATATACAGTTGTTCCTGGGAAGCGTCTGCCCAGCTACGGACTACATTGCCAGAACTTCTGCATCTAAGTGGGGCCATGTGGGCTGAAAAAAGAAAGGATGGGTACTACTCTTGGGCTATGTGGTTAGTAAGCAAGTGTCTTCCATGCTGTTGCCCCTCCTGCTGGCTGGAAGCAGACTCAGAGGCCCCAGGGGATGGGCAGCCACAGATGGAAGAGGCCTGGGTTCATGAATCACCATGAGGGGAAAGCCTAAAGATTAGGAATTCACTTGCACTAATATATTTAAAAACTGTTTTAATGTTTATTTTTGACAGAGAGAGAGAGATAGAGCATGAGTGGGGGGGTGGGCAAAGAGAGAGGGAAACACAGAATCCAAAGCAGGCTCCAGGCTCTGAGCTGTCAGCACAGAGCGCGACATGGGGCTCGAACTCACAAACTGCGAGATCATGACCTGAGCAGAAGTCGGACGCTCAACCGACTGAGCCACGCAGGCGCCCCACACTAATATCTTTTTTAAAAATCCAAACTTGGAAAAGAAAAGTCATGAATAGTTTCCTTTGAAGCATTATTTACAACAAAATGAAAATAAATCTTAATACCAAGAGAAGTAAATGACAGTGCATTTGCTTAGATTGGTTATTATGTATCAAATCTGCAGAACGTTATATACCTTATAGCTGGTAAAATGAGATTGTATTGGAGAGGTGGGAGGGTGATAGATGATAGATAGATAGATAGATAGATAGATGATAGATAGATAAAAGGGGATGGAGGGAAGGATGGAGGGAGGAATAAAGGTAGAAAGCAAATGGCCAAAATGAGCAAATAACTAATAACCTGAACTTAAGGAGATGAAGCATTTTAGATTCTGAGCCCACAGGCATGCACACACATACATACACTCACACACACACACACACACAGAAAGGGGTGGGGAGGGAGAGGGAATGATATTATACTGACTAGGGAGATTTCAGCTATTATATAAAAGGCTAACTTCCTTGCTGCAGTTTGAGTGACTGGTATTTTTTTTTTCTTTACTGTCTCCTGGAAACCATTTACAAACCAGGCTAAGACCAAAGGAGCTCAGGTTTGGACCATCTGCACTTTAGTGACTTAGAAATGAGTACACTTTCCCCTAACATGTACCTTTCTCCATCAGTAGCTTCCCTTCAGAAATAATGAAGGCCATTCTCTTTCCCTCAAAAAGGTCAACTTGTTGAGAGCAGGGCCATATTTTGTGTACCTCTGCATCCATACCAATGACAGCACATAGTAAGCTCTCCGTGAACTCCTTTATCCATTCATTCTGTAAATGTCTACTCTGTGCTAGCCCTTTTGCCAGCACTGAGGACAGAGCAGTGACCAAAGTCACCATCCCCTTGCTGCTCATGCTTGGAAACACGTCAGGCTGGGGCTGCCTGCTTTCCTTTCCCACTGACACAGAATCCACCTGAGCTTAGAGACACCACTAAAATGCTTTAAAAAATAGTTTAAAGTAGACTTTACCACTGCATACCCACGAAGATGACCACAAGCAAAAAAGACAGATAACAAGAAGCGTTGGAGAGAGTGTGAAAAAAAATGGAACCTTCATACAGTGGTGGTGGAAATGTAAAATGGTGTAGCTACTTTGAAAAACAGTCTTGCTTAAAAGGTGAAACCTAGTTACCATACAACAACTCCACTTCAAGGTATATACCAAAAAGAAATGAAAACATGTCCACACAAAGACTTGTACACACATGTTCATAACAGCATTAGTCATAATAGCCCAAAATGGAGTCAATTCAAATGTCCATCAGTAGATAAACATATAAACAATGGAATGTTAAACATCGTTGAGAGAACTCAAGTACTGTTACAAGTGAAGACACAGGTGAACCTTGAAAACATTATGTTAAATGAAGGAAGCCAGTCACAAGGGACTGCATACTGTGTGATTCCCTTTATAGGAAATGCCCCAAGTAGGCAAATCTGTAGAGACAGAAGGTATATTAGTCATTGCCTAGGGCTGGGGTGAGTGGGAAACTGAAAGGGTTGGGAGCTAAGGGGAACAATGTTTCCTTTTGTGGTAATAAAAAGATTCTAAAATTGATTGTGTGGGCGCCTGGGTGGCTCAGTCGGTTAAGGTTCCTTTGCGGCTCAGGGCATGATCTCATGGTTCATGGGTTCAAGCCCGCGTCCAGCTCTGTGCTGACAGCTAGGAGCCTGGAGCCTGCTTCTGATTCTGTGTCTCCCACTTTCTGCCCCTCCCCTGCTCACGCTCTGTCTCTCTCTCTCAAAAATAAATAAATGTAAAAAAAAATGTTTTTTAATTGGTTGTAGTTATAACTGCACAACTCCTTTAAATATACTTTAAATGCATTGAACTGTACCTTTAAATGAGCAAACTGTATGGTATATGAATTATATATCCCAATAAAGCTGTTTGTAAAAGTAAAACCAAGTAGTAGTAAAAGTAGTAGTTGTAGCAGGGGAAGGAGAAGAAGAAGCTACTGCTTTTAATGAGTAAAGTATCTGTGTTCAGTTTGGAGGTTGGATATTTGGAGCCACCATGAAAGGTTCTGCACAAGATCTGGCAATTATTTTGAGAGTCTGAAGCTCCTTTCGATGCAACTCAGTTGTTTGCAAAAGAATGATTCATCGTCAATTTTACATCTTTTTGAAGAGTTGAAAATTGGCATCCCATGACAACAAACTATCTTTTTTTTTTTTAATGGAAGGAGCATTAGAAAAAAATCAGCAACCCTTTTTTCAGTGGGAATATGATTTCCAAAGTTGCACAGCTGGAACACATCAATCAGCTGAAAAGGTTTCTGCTTCCCTGACAACTGTTAGCAACAATGAGTCAGACAGAAAACAGATCTGTCTTTCTGTCCAGCTGCAATGCATTTATTGAGTAACACATGAGAAGAGCAACAGGCTCTTTCAACATGAGCTTTAGAGTACAATAACCAAAAACTCCTGATGGAATATTGCAAGATGAATATTACAGAACAGTATTTGAAGCAAATTAGTCTCTATTTTTTAAAATGTTAATGAAAACATGAGCTAGATCATTTGCAGCATATTCTAAAATTCATCCATTAGCTGAATTATTATGCTGAAGGTCAGACGAGCCCGGAAGGCTGGTCATAATTTGTATCCTGATAATTCCCAAATGACCAGGAAGAAGGAGCTGTGGCCTGTGGGCTCAAGGGGGCTCAGTTCTGTGTCTGACCTGGCTGCAGTATTCCAGCCAGTTCTGGGGAGTGTTCTGTTTCATGCCCTGGGGCATGCCAGACCCATGCCAGGCGAGGAGAGCTGTGTTTTGTCGCCACACATGCTATCCTGTTGCAGCCCTATACCGGCTAATCAACACAGCCCCCATGTTCTATTCTGACAGGGCCTTCCTATGGGTTCAGTGTCTGTGTCTGTCCCTTTAGACTGTCACACCATGTAAAGATCACAAAAATCCCTTTTCTAAAACAAGGCTTCCTAGGCCAGCAGGTGAATTCATTCAAACAGCAAGCTGGTTTTCACGTTTTAGGTAAACAAAGGGGTCCTTTGGGTGCTGATGCTATCCATGTGGCGTGATTTCTCTATTTTCCTCTTAGTTCTAAGGAATAAAATCTCAGCCTTGGGACATTCCTGTGTAAATAATGGCAGAGAGCCTTGCAGGTAACAGTCATAAAAGTCAGAGAATTAACACACCCAAGTGAACACAGACAGCCACAGATCGCAGTCCTCCCTGTGTACTTAACCCACTGTGCACTGTCAGGCAAGTCTTTCACCCTCTCTGGTCCCATAAAAAGAAAGGATTAAATTTTATATTCTCTAAGGTCCTTTCTGACTCTAAAGTATTTTTTTCCTTTAACTCAGCTAAATTGGCCTGTATAGAAGACAATTAATTCTTCCTCATTAATAGGCAAAATTATTATTATATGAGAAATTAGCTCTTGGTTACTCATTCAAGGGAAATAATCAGAATTCCAGTAAATGACATTTGATTTATCTTTTTGCATTTAAGATTTTGGCTTTAATTTGAGAGTCATTTCCCGAAACGCAAAATGAAAGAATTTAAAACAAGAAGCAGCCAAAAGATTTCTGGCCAAGAAATTGCCTCAGCAGCATCTCGATTTCTCAAATCACTTTTTAGATTTTACCCTGAGTTGTGTTCTGGCAAATCTGATTGAATAAATGTCTTTTATGGCCAGACTGTGTCCTCTGGCTTCATCTATTATCTGTTCTAGAAAAAGCTATTAAGTTAGTAAAAAGAAGTTGTGGGAGGTTTTACTGCAGAGAATGAGTATTTTTCAGTACAAACACTGACCCTACTGTAAGTTTAAATGTAGCAGTTTCAGAAATCAAAGTCAAGGTCATCTTAACCATTAGCAGAATAAGGGGCTCCTGGGTGGCTCAGTCAGCTAAGCCTCCGACTTTGGCTCAGGTCATGATCTCACAGTTCACTTCTTGAGTTTGAGCCCTGCATCAGGCTCTCTCTGTTGTCAGCGCAGAGCCTGCTTCAAATCCTCTGTCCCCCTCTCCTTTCGCCTCTCCCCTGATCGTGCTCCCTCTCTCTCAAAAATAAATAAACATTAAAATCATTAGTGGAGTAAGTTATGGTCCTGTGATAGTGAGTACTGGCCTAGTGAAGGCTCTCCCAATAAAATCTCTCTCCCTGACCCTCACCTAACCTCAAACTACAATAAGACATATCTCCTTTATATCAGCAAGCATCCTATTTTTAAAATGTAAATTTTCTAAATAAATAAATAAATAAAATTGAAATGTAAATTTTCTATTAGGATGTCAGAGAGGAAAATAAGAGCAGGAGGGGGCTCAGGGCATTGCCAGGAATGGTGACAGGGTGGAGCTGGGGATCCAAAAAAATCTCCCACAGACACCGATGAACAAGAAAGAAAATAACTCCTGAGACAAACCACCCCACACTTTGGGTTTCATTTCTTTCTCAACAATCTTAGCTTTTTAAAAAAATTTCAAGCCATCTTCTATGTGTCCAGGAAGCAGGCAAAGTATAAAATGAAATTATTGACTAGGGGTTGGTGTTGGCTGCAGGTGAAAGACTTCGGCTCTTTTTTTTTTTTTTTAATATAATTTATTGTCAAGTTAGCTAACATGCAGTGTATACAGTATGCTCTTGGTTTCGGCTCTGTTTTTGACCTTGAAAGGAAAATCCTTCGTCCTTCCTCATTGGACGAGGTTCTGTAGCTACAAAAGTCTGTTAAAGCCCAAACTTAGAAGAGAATTTCTACTCCACCTTTCCCAGCAGATGTGCCTCTAACCAAGCCAACACAACAGCTTTTCAGGTGAAGGTGCCATCTGTCCAGACTCCACCTGGGGAAGACCTAGACTGTAGGCAGTGTAACAGGAGGCTCAGTCCTGACATTGTAGGGTCCCATGTGCACACAACTCAGCAGCAAGCCCTGTTCTTGGCCCAGAGAAACACTGCTTGCCCTGGGGACTCTGCAATGTGAGGAGGAGCGACAGCACATGGTTTTCCCCCCTTTCAGAGATGCTTCAGTTGGGGGAATCATTGCTCAAGCACATTAAGAAGACAGACAGAAAACCTCAGCGCAGACAGAAAGCCTTAGCTCTGTTGTAACCAACCATTGTAACCCAGCCACGTCCCCTACAGGGTCAATTGTCGCCCAGCTCCCACTCCCCTGTGGGACCAGCTGGTGCCTCATGAAGGGGTGGCTTTGATTTGGAGAAGTTAGTACCAGAGACTGCTAGGAAAAGAGCCAACTGGCAGCATGGTCCCTCCTCAGAGCTGCTGAGGCTGAAGTCCCTGTGAACACTGCAGGCTTTCAGCATGAGACAGCAAGATCCATCATTTGTAGGGATCCCAGGGTGTGAAGTCTTGTGCGTTCCGATCCACCCACCTTCTCCATGAAGTTCACCCAGCCTCCAAAACCCACATCAATCTCACTGGGACTGTCTTCCTTCAACTCCTTAGACTTAGGGTGTTCATCTCACCTACTGACTCTAGTTGCTTAGTGTGGGACTGAGTGGGAGATCATGTGCAGTGGCTGGGTGATGATGTCTGCCCTGAACCCTGAGCCCTGAGCCATGAGCCCAGTGATATTCCCACAATGTTTTCCAGCAGTGTGCTGCCTACATTCTTACTTACCTTTCCTTCCCAGTGGGGGAATTTCTTCTTCTCCTGAATTTTCCCCCAGTGCCTAGCACAATGCTAGATACACTTATTTACTTAGCTTGAACTGTCATCACAAACTTCCAGCAGTTCTGGAAGCATGGAACAGAGTCTGCAGGGCCATCTTGTAAGCTTGCTACAGTCTCTGTAATCACCTTGGAACCTCTTGATTTGCATATCCTTCCTGTTTCTTACTCTTTCCCTCTTGCCCCTCTCTGTGTCACTATAGATGATTGGGGTGATCAAATGACACATTAGAAAATGTTATCTTATGGTATATAATCAGGTACTAAATTACATGGCACAAATTGCAAGGGTTCTGGGATAATGAACATCAACATGTAGATATTTCTGATTTCTGAGTGGATTCTCTTACTCCACAAATATTTATGAGCCAGGCAGTGTGGCAGTTGCTCAGAGATGACGGTGAGCAGAACTGGCAGGATCTGTCCCTGTGGCATTTTCAAGCTCCTCCACTCATGGGTGTGTATTCATAGATAGTTACCCAGTTCTGCCCTGAGCCACTGATGGTTGGGGACCTTGGTGTCCAGTTCCCCAAAAAGCATCTACCACATAGTTGGAAACTGGTGTTTTGATTTTTTCCCCCACCATGGATTATAATTTCCTATTCTAGAACTTCATATAAATGGAATCATACAGTCTGTGCTCTATTGTGTGCAGCTTCTTTAATTCAGCATGATGCATTTGAGGTTTGTCCATGTTATTGCATGTTGTAGGAGTTTGCTTTCTTGTATTGCTGAGTGGTATTCCATCCTATGGATGTGCCAGTTTGTTTCTCCATTCTGCTCTTCATGGACACCTGGGCTATTGTCATTGCCTTCTGCCTGCTCCTGTGGCCTTCCTCCCACAATTAAGAGAATGTTCACTGATGAAGGTTAGAACTACTTGCTGAGTGACACTGAGTAAATGGTTCAGTCTCTCTGGTTCTCAGCTTGCTCCTCCGTGGATAAAAGTGATAATACCTTGGATCAGAAAATAGCTCTAAGACCAGGACCTGGAACATAACGCGTGCTTAACAAGAACTCGATTTTTTATGACTATTATATCAGTTTCCTAAATCTACTATCACAACGTACTACAAATTTGGTGGCTTAAAACAACAGAAATGTATTTTCTCACAGTTCAAAGCCTGGTGGTCTGAAATCAAGATGCCAGGAGGGTCACCCTCTCAGGCTCCAGGGAAGAATCTGTTCTATGCCTTGCTTTTAGCTCTGGTATTGCCAGAAAACCCTGAATCTCCTTGGCCTGTGGATGCATCAATCCAATTTCTGCCTGCATCTTCACATGGCATTCTTCCCTGTGTCTCATGTCTCTGTATCTCCTCTCCTTTTCTTATAAGGACACCATTCTACTGGATTAAGTGCTCACCCAACTCCTATATAAGCTCATCTTAACTAATTATATCAGCAACAACCTTATTTCCAAATAAAGTCACATTCTGAGGCTCCAGGAGGGATGTGAATTTGAAGAGGGGAGGACTATCCAACCCACTACAACTTTCTCCCCAACAAAGTTGTAAAATCACGTATTTAAAAGATTGTGTCCTGGGATGCCTGGGTGGCTCCATCGGTTGAACATCTGACTTCAGCTAAAGTCATGATTTCATGGTTACTGGGTTTAATCCCTGCATTGGGCTCTGTGCTAACAGCTCAGAGCCTGGAGCCTGTTTCAGATTCTGTGTCTCCCTCTCTTTCTGCCCCTCCCCCACTTGTGATGTGTTTCTTTCTCTCTCTCAAAAATGAATAAATGCTAAAATAAAATTAAAAAAAAATAAAAGGTTGTGTCCTATACAATATTCCTCTATGTACTCTGAACACACTCAGTGGTCAATAAATATTTGATGAAGCAGAAATTGATAAAGATGATGGATTTAAGCTGTACTCTGAGGATACATAACAAAAAAAAGATCATACAGCAGGATACAGCACAGACTTTTAGCTTCACTCTTACTGTATCTTTTGGAAGCTTTGAAGTCTGAAACTAATACACTTCTACAAGAAATTAGCATTTTTATATAGCTAATCAGAGATCCATGTTGTTTCATCTAGATCTGATTGAAAATAAAGTAAGAAAAAAGATTGGAAATGATTTTCATATTTTATCTCAGCTATAGTAACACATTTCTTTAATATTTGTTCTCAGATACAACAGTGCTATGACATTCTACTAGACCTGGCAAATTCCTCCTAGGAGTCAGAGACTGCTGAAATATGCAAACACTTTCCCACAGAATCATTAACTTCTCAGTTCTTTAGCTAAGAAAGAAAAAAAAATCAAATTCATCCCTTCCTTTCTTACTCCCCAACCATCTTGGTGGCTGCTCTTGGTTGGAGGCCATCCTGTACCTAAGGCAGGAGGGTGCTGGTCATAAAGAAGATAAAAAATAGCTGCTGACATCATCAACACTAGGCTCTGACTCATTATGAAAGGTGGAAAGAACACCAGTTTGCTTTCTGGAGTACAAGCAAACTCTGAAAATGATCAGACATGACAAAGCAAAACTGGTCATCCTTACCAACAACTGTCCAGCCTTGAGGAAGTCTGAAATAGAGTACCACACCTCGTTGACCAGAACTTGTATCCACCATGACAGTGGCAATAACATTGAATTGGGCACAGCATGTGGAAAATACTACAGACTACTTACACTGGCTCTCATTGATCCAGGTGATTCTGGTATCCATTAGAAGCATGCCAGAATAGACTGGTGAAAAGTAAACCATGCAAAATTATTCTTTAATAAAACTGACCAGAGCTTGTTTTAAAAAATGTCAAGTTTAAATTCCTTGCTTACACAGGATAGCTATTAATAGGGACCATGTCTATTGTAATTTCCTTTATACCTTCTCTGTTGTTTATGCAACTTGCTTTCATGGCCTCAAATTCCGTAGGAATTGAGTTTGTCGAGTATCAGAAATCACAATTAGCTACAAGTGAGACAATACAGTTTCAGTGTTATTATTTATGATGTCCAAAGGGTAGGAATATTAAGCCTGTCTACTTTCTTCTTATGATCTTCAAGTACTTTTTAATATGAAAAGAATACAAAAGTTCCCCAATGGTGCTATCCTCAAAGATGCTGATATATTAAGTAGGCTCAAAAAATAACAACTATTTTCTCATTGACAATTTTCTATTTACTTCTACAAGCAAACTGTTTGTAGGATTATACATTTTTTTTCCAGACAAATCAATAAAGGAGCTTTCATTCTGAATGTAAACAAGATAAAACTAAAAGTCATTTTTATTTTTTTCTGAACTCACTAAAATTCTAAAGCAGTTCACCCCACTAAAATTATTGTTTGAAATTTTGCCCAAGTATCCAAAGTAACTCTCATATCCCACAAAAGACAACAGTCGGAACAACCATATAGATAACCAAAAAGCCAGCTGCCTACATACTGAGATATAAATCCAAAAAGTATTTATCTACCCCAAATATGATCCACCTTTCCTGAATTTTCTCTACTATAATCTAGTTCAATTTAAGTTCCTAAAGGCTTGGTTTAAGGTTCAAAAAACACACTTGCCTAGTTAAATGTACAATGTTAGATCAAGCCTGGGTAGGGGCCTGAGGAAATAGGACCCTGCCCAGGTATATTTTCACAAGTATGAGAACTATATTTGCAACACTCCTTGAGTCACAGAACATGTCTTTCCTCTTTTGTATATCTTCATAGGAATACAATATATTTTTTTTTTACAAATTAAAAAAAACATTTAAGATTTATTTATTTTTGAGAGAGAGAGAGCATAAAGCAGGGGAGGGGCAGAAAGAGAGGGAGGCACAGAATCCAAAGTAGGCTCCAGGCTCTCAGCTGTCAGCACAGAGCCAAATGCAGGGCTTGAGCCCACAAACTGTGAGATCATGACTGAGCTGAAGTCTGATGCTTAACCTACTGAGCCACCCAGGCTCCCCCAATAGAGGATTTTTTTTTTTAATTTTTTTTTTTTTAACGTTTATTTATTTTTGGGACAGAGAGAGACAGAGCATGAACGGGGGAGGGGCAGAGAGAGAGGGAGACACAGAATTGGAAGCAGGCTCCAGGCTCTGAGCCATCAGCCCAGAGCCTGACGCGGGGCTCGAACTCACAGACCGCGAGATCGTGACCTGAGCTGAAGTCGGATGCTTAACCGACTGAGCCACCCAGGCGCCCCGAGGATTTTTTTTAATTGAAGTCAAATTCACATAACATTAAATTAGCCATTTTAAAGGATACAATTTAGTTTCATTTAATACATTTACAGTGTTGTGCAGCTCTCACCTCTATTAGCTCCAAAACATTCACATCACTCCAAAATAAAACCCCTTACCCATTAAGTAGGTATTTCCCAATCTCCTCACCCTCCAGCCCTGGAAACCACCAATCTGATCTATCTTTGTTGAGTTACCTTTTCTAGATATTTCATAGAGTCATGCAATACGTGGCCTTTTGGGGTTTGGCTCCCTTCCCTTACTTAGCATAATGTTTCTGAGGTTCACCCATGTTGTAGCATATCCATACTTCAGTACTTTTTATGACTGAATAATAGCACATGTTTAGTTCATCCATTCATCTGTTGATGGCAATTTGGGCTGTTTCCACCTTTTTGCTACTGTGAATAGTGCTGCTATAAGCATACTTATACAAGTATTTGCGCACCTGTTTTCTTTCTTTTTTTATTCTTATTTTTTACTTTTTTTATTTTTTAATATGAAATTTATTGTCAAATTGGTTTCCATACAACACCCAGTGCTCATCCCAAAAGGTGCCCTCCTCAATACCCATCATCCAACCTCCCCTCCCTCCCACCCCCCCATCAACCCTCAGATTGTTCTCAGTCTTAAAGAGTCTCTTATATTTTGGCTCCCTCCCTCTCAAATTTTTTTTCCTTCCCCTCCCCCATGGTCTTCTGTTAAGTTTCTCAGGATCCACGTAAGAGTGAAAACATATGGTATCTGTCTTTCTCTGTATGACTTATTTCACTTAGCATAACACTCTCCAGTTCCATCCATGTTGCTACAAAAGGCCATATTTCATTCTTTCTCATCGCCACGTAGTACTCCATTGTGTATATAAACCACAATTTCTTTATTCATTCATCAGTTGATGGACATTCATCAGTTGATGGATTTAGGCTCTTTCCATAATTTGGCTATCATTGAGAGTGCCGCTATAAACATTGGGGTACAAGTGCCCCTATGCACCAGTACTCCTGTATCCCTTGGGTAAATTCCTAGCAGTGCTACTGCTGGGTCATAGGGTAGGTCTATTTTTAATTTTTTGAGGAACCTCCACACTGTTTTCCAGAGTGGCTGCACCAGTTTGCATTCCCACCAACAGTGCAAGCGGCTTCCCATTTCTCCACATCCTTGCCAGCATCTATAGTCTCCTGATTTGTACATTTTAGCCACTCTGACTGGTGTGAGGTGTGGTATCTCAGTGCGGTTTTGATTTGTATTTCCCTGATAAGGAGCTATGTTGAGAATCTTTTCATGTGCCTGTTGGCCATCCGGATGTCTTCTTTAGAGAAGTGTCTATTCATGTCTTCTGCCCATTTCTTCACTGGATTGTTTTTAGGGTGTGGAGTTTGGTGAGTTCTTTATAGATTTTGGGTACTAGCCCTTTGTCCGATATATCATTTGCAAACATCTTTTCCCATTCTGTTGGTTGCCTTTTAGTTTTGTTGATTGTTTCCTTTGCAGTGCAGAAGCTTTTTATCTTCATGAGGTCCCAGTAATTCATTTTTGCTTTTAATTCCCTTGCCTTTGGGGATGTGTGAAGTAAGAAATTCCTGCAGCTGAAGTCAGAGAGGTTTTTTCCTGCTTTCTTCTCTAGAGTTTTGATGGTTTCCTGTCTCACGTGCAGGTCCTTTATCCATTTCGAGTTTATTTTTGTGAATGGTGTAAGAAAGTGTTCTAGTTTCATTCTTCTGCATGTTGCTGTCCAGTTCTCCCAGCACCATTTGTTAAAAAGACTGTCTTTTTTCCATTGGATACTCTTTCCTGCTTTTCAAAGATTAGTTGGCCATACTTTTGTGGGTCCAATTCTGGAGTCTCTATTCCATTCCATTGGTCTATGTGTCTGTTTTTGTGCCAATACCATGCTGTCTTGATGATGACAGCTTTGTAGTAGAGGCTAAAGTCTAGGATTGTGATGCCTCCTGCTTCAGTCTTCTTCTTCAATATTACTTTGGCTATTCGGGGTTTTTTGTGGTTCCATACAAATTTTAGGATTGCTTGTTCTAGCTTCGAGAAGAATGCTGGTGCAATTGTGATTGTGATTGCATTGAATGTGTAGATAGCTTTGGGGAGAATTGACATTTGAACAATATTTAATCTTCCAATCCATGAGAACGGAATGTTTTTCCATTTCTTCATACCTTCTTCAATTTCCTTCATAAGCTTTCTATAGTTTTCAGCATACAGATCTTTTACATCTTTGGTTAGGTTTATTCCTAGGTATTTTATGCTTCTTGGTGCAATTGTGAATGGGATCAGTTTCTTTATTTGTCTTTCTGTTGCTTCATTGTTAGTGTTTAAGAATGCAACTGATTTCTGTACATTGATTTTGTATCCTTCGACTTTGCTGAATTCATGTATCCGTTCTAGTAGACTTTTGGTGGAGTCTATTGGGTTTTCCATGTATACTATCATGTCATCTGCAAAAAGTGAAAGCTTGACTTCATCTTTGCCAATTTTGATGCCTTTGATTTCCTTTTGTTGTCTGATTGCTGATGCTAGAACCTCCAACACTATGTTAAATAACAGCGATGAGAGTGGAAATCCTTGTCTTGTTCCTGATCTCAAGGAGAAAGCTTTCAGTTTTTCCCCATTGAGGATGATATTAGCTGTGGGCTTTTAATAAACGCCTTTTATGATGTTTAAGTATATCCTTCTATCCCGACTTTCTCGAAGGTTTTTACTAAGAAAGGATGCTAAATTTTGTCAAATGCTTTTTCTGCATCAACTGACAGGATCATATGGTTCTTATCTTTTCTTTTATTAATGTGATGTATCACATTGATTGATTTGCAAATGTTGAACCAGCTCTGCAGCCCAGGAATGAATCCCACTTGATCATGGTGAATAATTCTTTTTATATGTTGTTGAATTTGATTTGCTAGTATCTTATTGAGAATTTTTGCATCCATATTCATCAAGGATATTGGCCTGTAGTTCTCTTTTTTTCTGGGTCTCTGTCTGGTTTAGGAATTAAACTTATGCTGGCTTCATAGAATGAGTCTGGAAGTTTTCCTTCCCTTTCTATTTTTTGGAACAGCTTGAGAAGCATAGGTATTATCTCTGCTTTAAATGTCTGATAAAATTCCCCAGGGAAGCCATCTGGTCCTGGACTCTTATTTGTTGGGAGATTTTTGATAAATGATTCAATTTCTTCACTGGTTATGGGTATGTTCAAGTTTTCTATTTCTTCCTGTTTGAGTTTTGGAAGTGTGTGGGTGCTTAGGAATTTGTCCATTTCTTCCAGGTTGTCCAGTTTGTTGGCATAGAATTTTTCATAGTATTCCCTGATAATTGCTTGTATTTCTGAGGGATTGGTTGTAATCATTCCATTTTCATTCATGATTTTATCTATTTGGGTCATCTCCCTTTTCTTTTTGAGAAGCCTGGCTAGAGATTTATCAATTTTGTTTATTTTTTCAAAAAACCAACTCTAGGTTTCATTGATCTGCTCTCCAGTTTTTTTTTTTTGTTTTGTTTTGTTTTAGATTCTATATTGTTTATTTCTGCTCTGATCTTTACTATTTCTCTTCTTCTGCTGGGTTTGCGGTGTCTTTGCTGTTCTACTTCTTTTCCTTTAGGTGTGCTGTTAGATTTTGTATTTGGGATTTTTCTTGTTTCTTGAGATAGGCCTGGACTGCAATGTATTTTCCTCTCAGGACTGCCTTCGCTGCATCCCAAAGCGTTTGGATTGTTGTATTTTCATGTTCGTTTGTTTCCATATATTTGTTAATTTCTTAGTTAATTGCCTGGTTGACCCATTCATTCTTTAGTAGGGTGTTCTTTAACCTCCATGCTTTGGGAGGTTTTCCAGACTTTTTCCTGTGGTTGATTTCAAGTTTCATAGCATTGTGGTCTGAAAGTGTGCATGGTATGATCTCAATTCTTGTATACTTATGAAGGGCTGTTTTGTGACCCAGTATGTGATCTATCTTGGAGAATGTTCCATGTGCACTCGAGAAGAAAGTATATTCCGTTGCTTTGGGATGCAGAGTTCTAAATATATCTGTCAAGTCCATCTGATCCAATGTATCATTCAGGGCCCTTGTTTCTTTATTGATCCTGTGTCTAGATGATCTATCCATTGTTGTAAGTGGAGTATTAAAGTCCCCTGCAATTACCACATTCTTATCAATAAGGTTGCTTATGTTTCTGATTAATTGTTTTATATATTTGGGGGCTCCCGTATTTGGCGCATGGACATTTATAATTGTTAGTTCTTCTTGATGGATAGACCCTAATTATTATATAATGCCCTTTTTTATCTCTTGTTACAGCCTTTAATTTAAAGTCTAGTTTTTCTGATATAAGTATGGTTACTCCAGCTCTTTTGATTTCCAGTAGCATGATAGATAGTTCTCCATCCCCTCACTTTCAATCTGAAGGTGTCCTCGGGTCTAAAATGAGTCTCTTGTAGACAGCAAATAGATGGGTCTTGTTTTTTTCATCCATTTTGATACCCTATGTCTTTTGGTTGGAGCATTTAGTCCATCTACATTCAGTGTTATTATTGAAAGATATGGGTTTAGAGTCATTGTGATGTCTGTAGGTTTCATGCTTGTAGTGATGTCTTTGGTACTTTGTGGGCCTTGCAACATTTCACTCACAGCATACCCCTTATAGGGCTGGTTTAGTGGTGATGAATTCCTTCAGTTTTTTGTTTGTTTGGGAAGACCTTTATCTCACTGAGCACCTGTTTTCAATTCTTTGGAATATATACCCGTGAGTGGAATTACTGGGTCATATGCTAATTCTGTGTTTAACTATTGAGGAACTACCAAATTGTTTTTCACAGGAGCTGAACCATTTTACACTCCCTTCAGCAATGTATAAATATTCCAATTTTACCACGTCTTCACCAAAACTTGTTACTTTCTGCATTTTTTTGTGTGTTTATTGTAGCCATTCTCATAGTGTGAAGTGATATCTCATTGTGGTTTTCATTTACACTTCCCTAATGACTAATGATATTGAGTATAGAAATTTTTCTCTTCACCTATGCTCTAAAGCTGCAGTGCCTGTGTAAAAACCTACATGATGCCGTACATATTTATGGTTATGAAAGGACAGCCAGGTTACAAATATGTGCTCTTGGTTATTAAATATCATTAAGGTTCTTTCCCAGTTATATAAATATTTTAAAGTGTATTTTTAAGTGTTATTTTTTTTAATTTTTTTTATCTCTATTTATTCTTGAGAGAGAGACAGGGTGTGAGCAGGGGAGGAGCATAGAGAGAGGGAGACACAAAATCTGAAGCAGGTTCCAGGCTGTGAGCTGTCAGCATAGAGTCCCACGTGGGGCTCGAACTCACGAACCATGAGATCATGACCTGAGCTGAAGTTGGACGCTCAACCAACTGAGCCACCCAGGTGCCCCTAAAGTAAATTGTTAAGTGTTAGAATTCACATGTGCAGCCCTTTAGTAGAATGGTATATATTATATATAATAAATTGTATATGTTGAATTATATGTAATAAATATTATAATATTATAAATAAAATCATTTTAATACTTAATCTCAATAATCTTCTATCATGGATGGCAGTATTGAAACTATGCTATGAATACACAGTGGTGAAACCACTATGCTAGTCCATGTTCTCCTTCTGTGCTTCTCATTCTGGAAATAATTTTGATCTTTCCATCAAGCTCTCTTACCCACATTGGTTGAGTTGGTTCATCTTGGTATCCACAAGGGAAGGTCATATCTCCTAACCAAGGGTTCCCTCCTGGATGGTGAAAGCCTAGAGGTAGGAGACATTGACCAGTTACTCAGAGGCTTCTCCAATTCTATGGGTTTGTACCATATGACTGACATTGCTAATATTGCTTATAACTTTAATAGGGTTCAACCTAAAACCTTCAGTTTTCAAAGAAACTTCAGGAAACACTTAGGTTTTGCTATTTGAATTTCTTTCCATTTGTAATTTTCTTCTTTGTAACTTGAAAATTTGTAACTTGAAAAAGCCAGTTAGTTCCTAACATGTGATTCAAGATTTAAGGATATATTCTCTAAATAAAGATAATTCTTATCTGGATGAGGTCCCAGTAGTTCATTTTTGCTTTTGTTTCCCTTGCCTCTGACAATGTGTCTAGTAAGAAGTTGCTGCAGCCAAGGGAAAAGAGGCTTCTGCCTGTGTTCTCCTCTAGGATTTTGATGATTTCCTATCTTATATTTCTTTCATCCATTTTGAATTTATTTTTGTGGATGATGTAAGAAATGGTACAGTTTCATTGTTCTTCATGTCGCTGTCTATCCTTCCCAACACCTTTTGTTGAAGAGACTGATTTTTTTTTTAATCCATTGGATGTTCTTTCTTGCTTTGTTGAAAATTTGTTGGCCACACATTTATGAGGCCATTTCTGGGCTCTCTATTCTGTTTCATTGATCTCTGTGTCTGTTTTTGTGCCAGTACCATATTGTCTTGATGATTACAGGTTTGTAATACAGCATGAAGTATGGAATTGTGATGCTTCCAGTCCACTTTGAGTTTTTTTTTTATATATGGATCAAAATTCCTTTTTTTGGGAAATGAATATCTAATTATTTAAGCACCATATCTTAAATTTTCCAAATTTTCCCTTCCCTGTTGGATTGTTATGGCACCATTATCAAAAAATTGGTTTCTATGTATTGATTATTGCCATACTCTTTCTCTTGTCTTATTGATCTATTCATGTATTTTAACACCCATACCACACTGTCTTGGTTATGGTAGCTATATAATAAGTCTTGAAATAAGGTAGTGTTAGCCATTCGATGTTGCTCTTTTTTTTCAAATTTGTTTTGACTTTTCAATGTCTTTTGTATCTCCATACAAGTTTTAAAATCAGTCTGTCTGTGTCTACAAAAATTTCATGCATAAACATAATATATTTTCCCCAACTAACTAGGTCTTCTTTAATTTTTCTCAGCGATGTTTTATAGTTTGCATTGTATAGGTCTTGTGCATCTTATGTCAAGTTTATTCCTAAGTATTCTTATTTTTTATATTATTATAAATTATATTGTAATTTTAATTTGTGCATTGCTAGTATATAGAAATATGACCAACTTTTGTATATTGACCTCATGTCCTACAACTTTGATAAACTCATTTATCACAGCAACTCTTTGGTAGATTCCATAAGACTTTCTACGTAGACTATTATGTCATCTGAAAGTATAAAACAGTTTTACTTCTTTCTTTCCAATATGTTTGCTTTTAATTTCTTTACTTTCCAAACAGATTTGCTGTGTTTGAATTAACAAAAATGTACACAGTATTGTGGATCAAGTAGGTATCACATAAGGTAGCTAGGTTTTAAGGAGCCACTTAGGAGTCTCAACTACAGAAAGGCATCAGAGTAGCAGCAGAATATGAGGTAAAGGTGAATGGCCCAATGCAGGAGCTGGGAGCAGGGAGATTAGAAGCTGAATCAGGGCCAGACCTCTCACACAAAGTACTCAGCATTAGGGAGGGAGGTTTCCCTTTGGAAGCCTCTTATTCTACAAGACCGCACCAGTGACCAGGCAGTGTTGATCAGACAAACATCAACAACCAACAGAGAGAAGAACACAACCCGTCAGTTAAATAAGACACTCTTGTCCTTTTTCTCCCTCTTCTCTTTTCTAATACAATGAAGGGTTAGAGTCTAGGAGTGGAGAAGGTGAAATGAGCTCATTTTGTCCCCCAGTGTGAGGGTGGGGGATGCAGAATAAAAGATCAGGTAATATGCATATATATATATATATATATATATATATATATATATATATAAAATACAGTCCCTATGATAAGGAACTGTGATAAGGAATCAGATATGAGATTGGAGCTTCAAACAAATTAGATTTCTTACAACTGGTTACCAGGAAATTACGATTTTCCCCCTAAAATGTTGTTAAGGGATCTGCTATCTAGGAAGAAAAGGAAATTTAACATAAGTCAATGGGGATGTAACAACAGAAAACTGAGATAGGTCAATAAACTAGATATATCTCATTTAAAGATGTCTCTCTGTTAAATTAGTTGATTGACTATAAATACTGAATTTACCTGGATAAAACCAGTTAAATTTGGTGCTAGAACATATCAACAGTGTTCTAGGGGATCCCATGACCTACGACCCTTTGAACTGGATGGGAGGAAACCCCTGCAAGCTCTCAAAGCACGTGGTCATACAGAATGAGAAGATCCATTTAAAATGTGTTCATTGGGCCTCCATTCCCTTGACAGTAAAGTGAAAAAGATTGCATTAAATCCTCTCTGATACTTTTAGCTCTACTTTCTTTGCTTTTTCACAATGACGAATTCATATTTTCCTATTGCTTCTAAAAATTTTAGATTGATCTCAAAAAAAATTACCTATGTATTCCTCAAATATGCCTGCTTGTGCATGCCTGTGAACATTCACATATGTTGCTCCCTCAATCTGGAAAGCCTCTTCCACACTTACCACCTGGAAAATATCCCCTCATCCTTCAAGATCAGCTTCTTGAATCCCCTGCTCTCACTGCCTGGGTGAGAATGGCAACCTGCCCTTCTCTGAATCTCACTGCTCTGTTTATTCCTCCATGATAAAGATTTTTAAAAAGCAGGTGGAGGGGAGGGGGGTCATGGATATTGAGTTGTGTCAGCTCTCTCCTGTCTAATCCACTTCTCTTTTAAGAAGAAAACCCAGCTTCTGGCCAGTTTCCAACTAAGTCTTCACACAAAACTTAGGTCATGGAAGAACAAGAAAAATGAAAGCAATCAGGAAGACTAAGCCAATATATAAATAAAGAGATGGGTCTGAGAGAGCATGGAGAGCAGCAAGCAAGACTGCATGCACAAGTTCATGAGAGCTTGCTGTGAACGAGGACGAATGGCGCTGGCATAGTGCAGAAAGAGCACCTCTGTGCCACTGCAGCTATTGCAATGTGAGACCTATGAAGAAGGGAAAAAACAGGTGTTCTGTTATGTGTATAGATGGATTGCCTTTGACATTCTTAAAGAGCCTTCCACAAACTTTAAAATGTTTTCCAGGCTTTCTGCATTCCAGCTACTGTGTGAACATGGCCATGTCGTGAGGCTAGGGCTTTACACTAAGTGACATCTGTCTTGTAAGTCTTAGTAAGTTGTAATCATATTTTCACGTCTGTTTTCCCTACCCACTCACTCCCCCACCACCACTCCCATATTCTCCTGGAGAGCAAGGACTGTGCCTTATCTATTTCCCCTGCCCCTATTAGTGAATGATTCACCTAGAAAAGGAGGCTTTCTCTGGAACTCTATACACAGTCTTGGAGGGGCTCTGATGGCATACAAATGGACATGTATGGAAGGCTTCAGAGCTCTCAGGTCAAACAGATTGGATGCCAATCCCCACCCTTCCACTCACTATAGCTGTAGGATTGTAACTCCCTCATCTCAGTTCTCTTGACTGTAAAATGGTGGGCACAGCTGCACCTGAGTTTTATGATTAAGCAAGATAACCCATGTTAAATAGTAAGTACAGTGCCCAACACAGGCAAACATATATATTATAAAGAGAGATATATAGATATAGATATAGCCTATCTGAATATATTCAAATGTACAGATATATTGAGCTTCCATTCTGAACCTTCCTTTAGAAATTTTCTTATCTCTTTGATATGTATATCTTAAATCTTGTATTTTCTAAAAAAGAAGAAACACCAACAGTAACACTATCATAATTATTATAAATATGTTTAATTGACTGAAAGAGAACATTAAGCACACAAAACCTGAATATATGCATCAGTCTAAACTATTAATCTAATTCGTTTTGCATCATACACATATCTGTCAGGCAAAGGTTAATAGAGAGTTTATGAAATTCAGAATGCAATTAAGTCTCACAGGATTCTCAGTTGGAGGCCATGCCAGTTTCTATGGCAACCAAAGGGCTCAGGAAAAAGGGGGGGGGGGAGGGGAGTTAATTCAAAGGCAAGATAAGCACATAAATATAGCTCTTGTCTACCTTTTCTTCTGAGCTCCAACAAGCAGTCTGCTGCATTTAAATTACTATACAAAGAAAAAAAAATAAATCAGATTGGGTTTTTCATTTCCTAGAATTAAATATACTTTTGCAAAACGTTTAAAGGTGATTCCAGTTTTTAAATATGTATCACTTCTTTGCATATCCAGTTTACGAAGTATGTCAGGTATGAGTCTCAGATTCCCTTGATGGTGGTGGAGGGGAATAGAAGAGGAGATTAAAAGAACAAAACAAGATGTCCAGGATGACCAGAATACACTATGACTAAGCTTCTCAATACCAGCTAATCAGGTTTTACTTATGATCTCAGAACTTGCAATCAGGCCAAAGGGAGAAAATATGGTCACAAGCAGAATTGGCTTTCCTGTTACAAATTTCACATCATTGAAATGAAGGGGACTAGAGTGATCACCTGATCAAAACCCTTCATATTATCACCAAAAAAACTTACCTTAAGAAATTAATTTAGCTCCCTAGTTTGGTTGAGGGGGCTAGATACCAGCACAGCCTTGGCTGGAATCTGAGACCCCCAACTATAGCCCACTCTGCTTTCTATACACCACTTTCTTCTTCACGTTTACGAAAAAAATTTAGGTTCCAAAATTTAGGAACATTTTTAAAACATTTCCTTCCCAAGTAGCTTCCAACTGTTGAATTCCCTGATATCTAGATTGCTGCTGATGGTCTGATTTGTTTTGTAAAACCGGTTGAATCTTATTTTTTATACGCTCTAAGTTCTTAATTTGCTTCACATGTAACAAGCAACTTCAGATTTGCCTTGAACCCTGCTTTATGGAAGTTCTGCAATCACTCATCTGTTTTATGCTGACAGTCCAGCTGCTCCAAGTTCATTGGCAGCAACTTGAACCTGTATATGTCTCATAAAATCTATGTAAGAAGAGACTGAAAGACAGAAGAGGCCAGAGAAATTCACATAGGAGTCACCAGATGTTAATAAAAAATTGACATCATTGTTGTCCCAAATCCAAGTCTCTAAGGGGAAATCTTTCAAGTGAAAGTTTTCCCCATGATTTTAAAACTGTTTGTGCTGCATTTGTTATGGTGTTGTGAGAACCTCAATACTTTGATAAGGGAGAGTGAGCTGAAGAAAGAAAAATCCATCTGTGATGACGGTGGTCAGAGTGAAAATTCCAGGCTCATTTGGGTGGACCCCATCTCAGGAATCTCTCCCCTCTGTGTAGTGGTTGATTAGCTCTGTAATGGTTGATTAGCTGGGTTATTTTGAAAATCTTGTGCTCTCTGCAGAAATAGGGGCTTTTGTTAGTGCCAACATCATGGAATGTTTGAGACTGCTATGAAAACTTGGTTGGGTTGAACCAAGCCTTTCCCAGTTAAATAGAGAGTCAAGAACACAGAACAGCTAACGGCTCTTGAGAAACTCAGGAAGACCATATTTCATAGCCTCAAGTTTTCATTTTGTGCCCTCAAGTTATTTCTTTGTAAAGGAAAGAGAAAATGGGATTAAAAACATTAAATGGCATTATAATTCAGCCAGCACTGTTAAAACACTGAACTCCTGCTACTCTCTCAAGATTTGCATTAAATAAAACCTGCAGTTTCTAACTTTGTTTCTAATAAATAAAATAGAGAGACTCCATGGCAGACAACTCATGGTGACCTCTCTGTGTCTCTGTATACATGCAAAAAGAGGGCATGGTGTAAGACAGGGGACAGGTGGCTGGAGTGGAATCTAATTCTCCATCTCTAGTATTCATAGACTGAGAAAAGATATCAGAAGTACAAATCAAATGTTGTACTTATCTCTACCAACCACATTGTCTCTCATTCATAAAATGGAGATAATCCCAGCCAGCCTACCTCACAATGTTATTATTATGCAGATACAATGAGATGGCAATCGGGTTTTGATTTATTATGAAACTTACCCTGGGTGTAGCAACCACTGTGCTTGTTTTTCCTCTGCATCCTTCTAAGGGATACTTCCCCACCCACAGCCTCTACTAATGTGACAGCTTCATTTTCTCATGTGACCACATCAATTTTCACACGCACAGTCAGCTGTAGCTGAGCGGACCACCACTCCAATGCCTGGCCAAAGACACACATGGCCTTGCTCAAAATGATCAGCTGGATCAATCAAACTAACTTCCCCAGAAATTTGAGTTAATAGACATGGGGGGGTGGGGGTGGAAATAGCATGTAAACAGTGGGAAACAGCTAAAAGGCTCAAACGGGTTGAGCAAGATCAAATTATAAGAAGCAAAAGTATGAGGAAGGAGGAATCAGTTGATAGTAGGACAGAAAAAAGACCTGGAGAGGGCAGCGGAGTCCCACTGAGAACAAAACACTGAAGTGGAGGTGGGACTGCCACCATCAGAGCTCCTGAAAACTTGCTAGAAACAAGATTCACCAAATTTTGTTAATCTTACATCCTAAATAGTTCTCTGTATCTCCTCCAATGTCACCTTCATCCATTATTATGAAATTAATTATTTAATTTGTTATTATCCTTCCTATTATATATCATTTTAAGAGTTTATCTGAGCAAAAATAAATTCAGATCAGGCAACACCAGAAGTGGTTAGGACTGCTCTATCATCAGGAACCCAAAGACAGACATTTAAAGAGAAAAGGCAAAAAATAAATAAATAAATAAATAAATAAATAAATAAAGAGAAAAGGCAAAAGCAAAAGCAAAGAAAAGCAATTAATGATGACTGTAGCTTAAAGCCTAGTTGGCTATTTGTGACTGGCTGTCCCTAGTGTTTTGATTTTATAAACTTGAGGCATTTACCAGCTTAGATTTTGGTTTGCTTCCATAGGCTGCCACAGTATTAGAGCCCCATCAGTCTAATGGCCTCCTTGCTTACTTCATTGAATAACTCCTCCCCGCCCCCAGCTTTTAGTCATTCTCTCATATGGGAGAGATTGACCAAAATTTGGTATTGACAACACTCTCAGTCACCACCAGAGTTAAGCTGCTCTTGTCTCAGTGTGAAATTCATAGGTTATGATGTCAGATCTGCGTAAGAATTATTTTGGCTGCTCATGTTGTTGTTCATCTTGTTTCTGTTTCTCCAACCAGAGGAGACCATCTGATGTACTGCTGATGGATGTGCATATGTATTTAAGACCTCTCTGAGAGAAAAGCACACCAGGGAATCTACAGTGATAACTATTAGGGGGATAACAACAAGAGACTGGAGTATAATCCAGGGCCACCATGAACCAAACCAGTTGGTATCAAATAAATCAATGTACCTGCAGGGGAGTCAGTTTGATTTAGCCAAGTGGCTTGTTTGTTGATTTCTTGTATTTGCTACAATACCAGAGGTGTTGATCCAGTTACAGTAGGAGTATTGCGATGGCACACACAATCTAAAGCAATACTCTTATCTAAAACCACCCTGGCATGAAAATCTAGCTACTTTTGTTGGGAAGCTATTGCTTTAGCATCAGATTCAGGAATAATTAAGAGAGTTATAGAGAATTGTCTTCTCATGAATTAACATAGAGAAAAAGCAAGTAGGAAAAAGGCAAAAGGAATAAAGTTTTCATATTGGAAATCCATATCGTCGTTGCACTATATGCTTGATCCATTATCTTGGAGGAGCTTTCCACCATAAGATGTCATCTGCTTCTGGAGAGGAGCCTCCCTAGTCAATTTTTAGATTTCCAGCTGATGTACAGTTCCAAGAGTCTGTAGGAGACCTCTTTAGTTGGAGCATGTGGACCCAGGGTTCAAGACCCTGAAGTTTGGCTGTCATCTGGGTAGTGGGGAAGACTTGATATGGTCCCTTCCAAGGAGGTTCAAGGGACGTCTTTTTTTTTTACTGATTCCAAATCAGAAGGGTGGAAGAAAATTAGAAATGTTAGTTTGAAGAGTTTAGCTAAATATTCAAGAAAGCTAAAAGAATTCAGGATCCAGTTTGGTTTACAGATATTAATGAAACCTCGAAGATAATTAATAGAACTACAATCTGATATCTACAAAGTTGTGTTATAATTTTCTACTGAAATATTTTCTCCTCTACAATCACCGTCATTTCTTTTTTTTTGTTTTATTTACATCCAAGTTAGCATATAGTGCAATGACGATTTCAGGAGTAGAATCCAATGATTCATCTCCTATATATAACACTCAGTGCTCATCCCAACTAGTGTCTTCCTCAATGCCCTAGCCCATTTAGCCATCCACCCACCACCTCTCCAGCAACACTTAGTTTGTTCTCTACATTTAAGAATCTCTTATGTTTCATCCTCCTCCCTGTTTTTATATTATTTTTCTTCCCTTTCCCTATGTTCTTCTGTTTTCTATCTTAAATTCAATATATGAGTGAAGTTATATGATATTTATCTTTCTCTGACTAATTTCACTTAACATAATACCCTCTAGTTCCATCCATAGTGTTTCAAATGGCAAGATTTCATTATTTTTGATTTCTAAGTAGTATTCCATTGCGTATACATGCTACATTCTCTTTATTCATTCATCTTTCGATGGACATTTGGGCTCTTTCCATACTTTGGGCATTATCGATAGTGCTGCTATAAACATTGGGGTGCGTGTGTCCCTTCGAAACAGCACACCTGTATCCTTTGGATAAATATCTACTAGCATAACTCCTGAGTCATAGGATAGTTCTACTTTTAATTTTTTGAGGAATCTCCATACCATTTTCCAGAGTGGCAGCACGAGTTTGCGTTCCCACCAGCAGTGCAAAAGGTTCCTCTTTCTCTGCATCCTCACCCACATCTGTTCCCTGAATTGTTAATTTTAGCCATTCTGATTGGTGTAAGGTGGCATCTCATTGTGGATTTGTTTGTATTTCCCTGATGAGGAGTGATGTTGAGCATTTTTTAATGTGTCTGTTAGCCATCTCATGTCTTCTTTGGAAAAGTGTCTATTCATGTCTTTTGCCCATTTCTTCACTGGATTGTTTTTTTGGCTATTGAGTTTGACAAGTTCTTTGTAGATTTGGATACTAACCCCTTACCTGATATGTCATTTGCAAATATCTTCTCACATTCCATCAGTTGCCTTTTAGTTTTGCTGATTCTTTCTTTCACTGTGTAGAAGCTTTTCATCTTGATGAGGTCCCAACAGTTCATTTTTGCTTTTGTTTCCCTTGCCTCTGGAGACGTGTTGAGTAAGAAGTTGCCATGGCCAGGGTCAAAGAGGTTTGTGCCTGCTTTCTCCTCTAGAATTTTGATGGCTTCCTGTCTTATGTTTAGGTATCTCATCCGTTTTGAGTTTATTTTTGTGTATGGTGTAAGAAAGGGGTCCATGTTCATTCTTCTGCATGTTGCTATCCAGTTTTCCCACCATTTGCTGAAGAGACTGTCTTTATTCCATTGGATATTCTTTCCTGCTTTGTCAAAGATTACTTGGCCTTACACTTGTGGTTCTATTTCTGGGTTCTCTATTCTTTTCCGTTGATCTAAGTGTCGGTTTTTGTACCAGTACCATACTATCTTGATGATTACAGCTTTCTAAAAGCTTGAAGTCTGATGGCTCCAGCTTTGGTTTTCTTTTTCAGGATTGCTTTGGCTATTTGGGGTCTTTTCTGGTTCCATACAAATTTTAAGATTGTTTGTTCTAGCTCTGTGAAGAATACTGATGTTATTTTGATAAGGATTGCATTGAACGTGTAGATTGCTTTGGGTAGTATTGACATTTTAACAATATCTCTTCTTCCAATCCATGAGCATGGAATATTTTTCCATTTTTTGGTGTATTCTTCAATTTTTTTCATAAGCTTTTTATAGTATTCAGTGTGTAGATTTTTCACTTCTTTGGCTAGGTTTATTCTTAGGTATTGTATGATTTTTGGTGCAATTGTAAATGGGATCGATTCTTTGATTTCTCTTTCTGTTACTTCATTATTGGTGTATAGAAATGCAACCAATTGCTGTGCATTGAGTTTATATTTTGCAGTTTGGGTGAATTCATGGATCAATTCTAGGAGTTTTTTGGTGGAATCTTTTGTGTTTTCCGTATAGAGTATCATGTCGTCTGCAAAGAGTGAAAGTTTGATTTCCTCCTTGATGATTTGCATGCATGTTATTCCTTTCTGTTGTCTGATTGCTGAGGCTAGGACTTCCAGTGTTATGTTAAATAACAGTGGCAAAAGTGAACATCTCTGTCTTGTTCCTGACCTTAGGGGGAAAGCTCTCGGTTTTTCCCTATTGAGAATGATATTAGTGGTGGTCTCTCATTTATGGCTTTTATGATCTTGAGGTATGATCCTTCTATCCCTACCTTCTTGAAGGTTTTTACAAAGAAAGGATGTTGTGTTTTGTCAAGTGCTTTCTCTGAATCTATTGAGAGGATCATGTGGGTTTTGTACTTTCTTTTAGTAATGTGATGTGTCACATTGATTTGTGGATATTGGACCAACCCTACTTCCCAGGAATAAATCCACTTGATCATGGTGAATAATTCTTTTAATGTATTCTTGGATCCAGTTGGCTAGTATCTTGTTGAGAGTTTTTGCATCCATGTTCATCAGGGAAATTGATCTGTAGTTTTCCTTTTTAGTGGGGTCTTTGACTGGTTTTGGAATCAAGGTAATGCTAGCCTCATAGAATAAGTTTGGAAGTTTTCCTCCCATTTCTATATTCTGAAACACTTTGAGAAGAATAGATGTTAACTCTTCTTTAAATGTTTAGTAGAATTCCCCTAGAAAACCATCTGGGGCTGGACTCTTGTTTTGAGGGGATATTTTTGATTAGTGATTCAATTTCTTTACTGGGTCTGTTCAAATTTTCTATTTCTCCCTGTTTTAGTTTTGGTAGTTTATATGTTTCTAGGAATTTGTCCATTTCTTCCAGATTACCCAATTTATTGGCATATAATTGCTCATAATCTCTTATTATTGTTTGTATTTTTGCAGTGTCATTTGTGATCTCTCTTTCATTCTTGATTTTATTTATTTGGGTCCTTTCGTTTCTCTTTTTGATCAAACTGGTTAGTGGTTTATCAATTTTGTTCCTTCTTTCAAAGAACTAGCTCCTTGTTTCATTGATCTGTCATTTTTTTTTATTTCGATAGCATTGATTTCCACTCTAATCTTTATTATTCCTGTCTTCTGCTAGTTTTGAGCTTTATTTGCTGTTCTTTTCCCCAGCTCTTTAAGGTGTAAGGTTAGATTGTGTATCTGAGACCTTTCTTCCTTCTTTAGGAAGGCCTAGATTGCTATATACATCCCTCTTATGACCGCCTTTTCTGCATCCCAGATGTTTTGGGCTATGGTGTTATCATTTCCCTTTGGCTTCCATTTGCTTTTTAATATCCTCTTTAACTTCTTGGTTAACCCATTCATTCTTTAGTAGAATTTTCTTTAGTCTCCAAGTATTTGTTCTCTTTCCACATTTTCTCCTGTGGTTGATTTCAAGTTTCATAGCATTGTAGTCTGAAAACATGCACGGTATGATCTCGATATTTTTTAACTTGTTGAGGGCCGAGATTTGTCCCAGTATGTGATCTATTCTGGAGAATGTTTCATGTGCACTCAAGAAGAATGTGTATTCTGCTTCTTTAGGATGAAATGTTCTGAATATATCTGTTAAGTCCACCTGGTCCAGTGTGTTGTTCAAAGCCATTGTTTCCTTGTTGCTTTTCTGCTTGATGATCTGTCCATTGTTGTAAGTGGGATGTTGAGATTTTCTACTACTATAGTATTATTGTCGATGAGTTTCTTTATGTTTGTGATTAGTTCATATATTTGGGTGCTTTTACTTTGGGGACATAAATGTTTACAATTATTAGTACTTCTTGGTGGATAAATGCCTTAATTATGATATAATGTCCTTCTTCATCTCTTGTTACAGTCTTTATTTTAAAATCTAGATTTCTAATATTAGTATGGCTACTCCAGCTTTTTTTTGGCAACCATTAGCATGATAGATGCTTCTCCATCCCCTCTCTCTGAAGGTGTCTTTAGGTCTAAAGTGGGTCTCTTGTAAACAGCATAGAGATGGATCTTGTTTTTTTATCCATTCTCTTACCCTATGTCTTTTGATTGGAGTGTTAAGTCCATTGACATTTAGAGTGAGTATTGAAAGATATTACTTTATTGCCATTTTATTGTCTGTAGACTTGGGGTTTCTGGTGGTGTTCTCTGGTCCTTTCTAGTATTTGTTGCTTTTGGTCTTTTTTTGTTTTGTTTGGTCTTTTCTACCCTGTGAGTCTCCCTTAAAATTTCTTACAGGGCTGGTTTAGTGGTCATGAACTCCTTTACTTTTTGTTTGTCTGGAAAACTATCTCTACTTCTATTTTGAATGACAACCATTCTGGATAACAAATTCTTGGCTGCATATTTTTCCAATTCAGCATGTTTAATATACCCTGCCACTCCTTTCTGGCCTGCCAGGTTTCTATGGATAGGTCTGCTGCGAACCTGATCTGCCTTCCCTTATAGGTTAAGGACGTTTTTTCCCTTGCTGCTTTCATAATTCTTCCCTTGTTTGTGTATTTTGATATGACTATGATATGCCTTGTTGATGGTCAGTTTTTGTTGAATCTAATGGGAGTTCTCT
Organism: Panthera pardus; assembly: GCF_024362965.1. Classification (NCBI taxonomy): domain Eukaryota; kingdom Metazoa; phylum Chordata; class Mammalia; order Carnivora; family Felidae; genus Panthera; species Panthera pardus. Next base: position 20,967,000 of record NW_026526788.1, read on the forward strand.
GTGAGTCCTGTATTTTGATGTCTGTGTCTTTCCCCAGGTTAGAAAGTTTTCCAGTATGATTTGTGCCAGGCTTCACTGTACCCTAGTGACTATTCCAACACCAGCAAACATTGCTCTTCTCTAGGGTCCATTGGGACCTTTGCCTGTGGGGAGGACACAGGGCCTCTACCAATGTCCTCTCAGCAGGGGAACTACCTATCCCTGTGTGACCCAAGGGCCCCTCAAACCCTGCTGTCTGATCCTGGGGATCTGCCTTTTCCACCAAAGCACCACGAGGTATCAAGCTGAGGAGTTTCAGACTCTGTGCTACCCTGTTTATAGAGTCTTAATGGTATTAAAACTTTCTCCTTTCTACTTTATCCCTTTCTTGTCCAGTTTCTTGAGGGTATTTTCCCTTTTTCTCTTTTTCTCCAGCCGCTTTTGGTGACAGTGCTTTTCCTGTAATCTCCCCCTTTCTCCATCCTCTCTCCACAAACAAAAACAGCTCCCTACCCTCTGAGGCTTCTCTCTTCCCCAGTTCACCCCTCCACACCACACACCTGCTGAGTTCTGTGGCTCAAGTTATGCAATCTGCTGTGTGAGTCCTCAGATCAATTCTCTAGGTGTGCAAAATGGCTTGCTTCCGATCTAGCTGCATATCAGAGACAAAAGAAGCAGTGAACTTCCATGCTGCCCCGCCATCTTGGCCCCTCCTCCCACCCTCATTTCTATCAAAAATAATTACAGCAAGGCTAATTTGTTTGAAAACTAAGTCTAATCTCATTAAACTTGCACTGACTATTTACATAAGTGCAGCAAGAATAGTGATTGACCATACAGGATCTTTTAAAATCTGCTTTGCTGCAACTTTTATAAGAAATCATAGATCCATCTTTTAAGAACCTTTCCAGGCTAAGAATTAACACCAAGAATTCACCATCCAACTTTACCTGGGATGTCTATAGATTTGGGTGAATTTCTCTTTTCTTGAGGTTTCCAAGATATCCTGAAGTTCGTCAGCCTTTCAGGAAGTGACATTTCTTACTCACCTGGTAAGACTGCTGGGAACCCTGAAAGCAAGGTACTAGGCCAGTTTTTCCAGGGTACTTTTATTGTCTCTTTTAAGTCCATCTTAGTTCCTTAAAACTATCTGGTCATATCAGATTTGATGCATATCCTTCAACATGAAATTCAAATCAAAGACTTGGTTTGATTATCCAATGTTTCTAATTGTGTTTTGTTATAAAGAGAATAGGTTCTTTATGAAAGTATAGTTAGCATACAATATTGTATTAGTTTCAAGTGTGCAACATAGTGATTAATAATTATATATATTATGAAATTCTCACTTCTGTAAGTGTAGTTATTGTGTGTCAACATACAAAATTATTACAATATTATTGAATTACATTCCCTATGCTGTACTTTTTATCCCTGTGACTTTTTGGTTTTATAGCTGGAAGTTTGTACATCTTAACCCCTTCACTTATTTTACCCATTCCCTCACTTCCTTCCCCACTGGCAACCACCAGTTTGTTCTCTGTATTTATGAGTGTATATCTGTTTTATTGTTTGCTTGTTCATTTGTTTTGTTTTTTAGATTCCACATATAAGTGAAATCATATGGTATTTGTCTTTCTCTGTCTGACTTTTGTCACTTAGCATGATACCCTCTAAGTCTATCCATGTTGCTGCATTTGGCAAGATTTCCTTCTTTTTTTAGGGTGTGTGTGTGTATGTGTGTGTGTACACATCATACATACATACATACCACATCTTCTTTATCTATTCATCTATCTATGAACGCTTAGCTTGCTTTCATATCTTGGCTATTATAAACAATGCTGCAATGATTACAGGAATCTTATTACATAAGGATTACATATCTTTTTGAATTATTGTTTTGGTTTTCTTTGAGTAAATACCCTGAAGTGGAAATAAGGGGTCATATGGTATTTCTGTTTTACTTTTTTGAAGAACTTCCATACTATTTTCCATAGTAGCTGTCCCAATTTATATTCCCACCAACAGTGCACAAGGTTTCCCACTTCTCCACATTCTTATTAACACTTGCTATTTCTCATTTTTTTATACTAGCCCTTATAACAGGTGTGAGGTGATATTTCATTGTGGTTTTGATTTGTATTTCCTGATGATTAGTAATGTTGAGCATCTTTTCATATGTCTCTTGACCATCTGTATGTCTTCTTTGGAAAAATGTTTATTCAAGTCCTCCACGCATTTTAACCAGATTATTTTGGGGGCTTTTTGGTGTTAAATTGTATGACTTCTTTATATAATTTTAATATTATCCTCTTACTGGATATATCTTTTGCAAATATCTTCTCCCATTCAATAGGCTGCCCTTTTGCAGATGGTTTCATTCACTGTGCAAAGCTTTTTTAGTTTGATGTAGTTTCCCTAACATCAGGAACAAGATAAGGATATCCACTCTTGCCAATTTTATTCAACATATGTTTCCAGTACTAGAACATATTATTCTTCCAGTAATAAGGGTCCCATACACAGCAATCAAACAACAATTAATTAATTAATTATTAAATAAATAAAAGACATCTAATTTGGGAAGAAGAAAGTAAAACTGTCACTGTTTGTAGATGATGTGATACTGTATATAGAAAACCCTAAAGACTCTATCAAAAAAAAAAAAGCTATTAGAAATAATGAATGAATTTAGTAAAGTTATAGGATACAAAATTAATATACAGAAATCTGTTACATTTCCATACACTAATAATGAAGTGGCAGAAAGAGAAATTAAGAAAACAATCCCATCTATAATTGCACTAAAAAGAATAAAATACCTAAGAATAGATTTGACTAAGAAAGACCTATACACTGAAAACTGTAAGACATTGATGAAAAATCTTTGAAAATAACACAAGTAAAGGGAAAGATATACCATACTCTTGGATTGTAAAAATTAGTATTGTTAAAATGTCAATACCACCCAAAGCAATCTTCAGATTCGATGCAATCTTTATCAAAATACTAACAAGGGAATAGATTTTTATTGAACTAATGCAAGCAATTATATTGTCATGAAAATAAGAGTACTTAATAAGTTTCTGAATTCTGGAGGGATTGGACAGGGACAAAAAGCAAATTTTTCAATTCTTTTCACAGAAATATACTTTATAAAATTACTCTGAGACATAGATAGCTTAAGAGAAAAGGGTTTCCTTAACCCCTGGAAAAATAAAACATTAAGGATCAAGCAATGTTTCAAAGAAAAAGTTTTAAAAACTTATAATCATCCTCATCAATTCATACAATCCCATATTATTAATTCTTATTTTGCTTGAATAGTTTTCCTATTAGTCCTGGAAATTCTTACCCAGATCAGTTTTATGATCTAAAAGTTAGAGAAACCTATATTCTAGAGTACATTTCAGATCCCTTTCTATGCATTTCTCTAAAGATGAAGAAACTTTGCAGAAGCATCAGAATAAAACAATAACTCTCTGTAAATGACAAAAAGACTTTAATATGCACATGGTTAAAGATTTAATGACAAGTAATTTGAGAAGAAAATGTCATTTCTGTGGCATAGGGTAATAATTGGACAATGAGAGTATTGACAAATCTCTAGAAACTTTAAACATTTTCTGTAACGCCTATATTAGTAACATATGTCCGTTCACATATAACCTAAAAAGGTTTTTCATCACTTCTTATTTGGCAATGTTTCCCACATAATTTAATACATCAAATAATCCCTTTAACATCTCTCTTCTACAAGATGAGAGACAAATATTTTGAGATTTTTCAGGGACCCTCTGAGGTATCTCCAATTTACTTTGATTTTAAAAAGACCCCATGTAGAATTTGATTTTGGCAAATTGTCAAAATGTCAAAGGTTTGAGCATTTGACTAAATAGGATCTCAGATCATTATGAAATAATACTTAATTATCTAATTAACTAAAGTGACAACAGAAGGCTTTAAAGGCAACTACAGAACTATATTAAAGGTTACATAGTTGTGAACAAAACAGCTCTTTTAATACTGAGAAGACTGGGTTTTCTTACATAATCAAAGACCTGGTAAAGACAATATGAAGCACAGTGAGTTATTTTGGTTAGATACAAAATGTTTGCTTTCCAAATAGATCCCCCCAAGAGTGAAACAAACAAACAAAAACATCTTTCACAATCTCTTTATCAAGAGCAGGCCCATAGTCCAAAAACACTTTGTCCTTTCAACAGAGATAAAAAAACAAATTCTAATTTTGCATTCATGTACTTTTGACACTAAAATTCATTTTTTTAATTAAATAAATTCATTCCGATTTTAGTCAGTTTGACCACACAGAAAATCCTTTTCCAAGAGTTCTTTTCCACAAACCTTCTACAATTTTTGTATATACATTTAGGTTTTGCCCTGTGCTGTTTCCGTCTTTCTCATTCTGAAACAACTAGTCATTCTACTTTCTTTGTCTGCTTTTCATTCACAGTTGTTTACTTTCACCCTTATTATTTCTAAGTAGTTTTAAGTATATATATCAATTTCAATTTTTAACCCTTAGAATCCTTAATTCCTAGTGCAATTATGGACTGTCTGTTACATTAGCATTCTGTGGATTGGCAAATGTATAAATAACATTTCATAATTTCTAGAGGTATATTCTTCCTCATGGTAAATTTTCAGTGTGGCACAAAGCAAGTTTACTACTAGACCCAAATATTTTTAGTTCCTCTGTAAAAGGAAGTCAAAAGTGGATAAGACTATGTTCCATAGCAATGTTTCAGTATTTTGTCTTATTTAGAAATCATCTAGATAGTCAATGAATATCTATCATGTAACTTATCTCAGTGTAACCTTAAGGTTTCAAGTTACCAGGAATATTTTGGAGACTATTTTTAAGTAAATGTACCATAAAGCATAATTATTGTTGAGAAGTTTATTTATAAATTTCCATCTTACTTACATCTACTTAGCAACTGTTTAGATTACTCATGAAAACTTCATGAGACATTAAACAGCTAATCATCATCTTAAGTTATGTTTCTTGGTGACAAATTTTGTAACAGAGATAACAGGAGCTTATTTGACTTTTAGTAAACTTAGGTAAAATGAAAGTATCATTAAAAAAGTACCATATTTAATGCTGATAACTCTAAGGACATGCTTATTTTAATTAAACCAACAAACTTAAACTAGATTTTCTTCCCAAAAGATTGTCCTAAATTACATGAACTTGAAAAATACTTGATTCAGTTTCTATATTTCTGATAGCATACTTGATTTATATAAATGTCTGTTCATCTTTAAGCCAATTAAATAGAGCCATTTACAGATTAATTTTGGCAGAACCATCCTGAGGTAGAAAAATATCATATATCTGTAACATACATATATAGATGTATATAAATATACAGATATACACAGAGATCTTACAGCTTCTGTTTTAAAATTTTAGCCATGGGGACTCCTGGGTGGCTCAGTCAGTTAAGCATCCACCTTTTGGTTTTGGCTCCGGTCATGATCTCACAGTTTGTGAGATTGAGCCCCATATAGGGATCTGTGCTGACAGTGTGGAGACTGCTTGGCATTCTCTTTCTCCCTCTCTCTCTCTGCCCCCTCCCCTTTCCCCCTCTATCTCTCAAAATAAATAAGCTTTTAAAAATAAATAAAATTTTAGCCAAGACACAGATATGGTAATGTAAAACTCACTAGTTCTAAAAAAAGAACAGCAGGAGTCAAGTTGTGTTTCTGACTGACAGAATAAGTTAACATTAACTGCTCAGATGGCTAAAAATTTTACTAATATTTGTGGCAACATTTTTAAAGATTTTTTCTTCCACCTAATATCCAAATTAAGAGAAGACCAGGTAGAACATTTATATCTCAAAGGCATAGATAAAGGGTGTAAGTTTCTCCAAGACAGACTTTTGCTCTCTAAATCCAGGTTTTTCACACTGTCTGTAAGTCTTTGAGATGAATAGGGAAGGCTTAGGGATTGGTGGGCCTATATAAAAAATAGGTGGGCTTTTCGTTGTTTCTAGAACTTCATTTCTGTTCTTGTAAAGACTCCACTTGTAAGAAAAGTACAGTTGTTTTAAGTCTCTCAAAGAATTGGGTGCAAACCTGAATGATATTAAGACACTGACCCAGCCATCCAACTACATTATCCTCAATTTGCTTCTTTATATCAGGAAGACCCAGGGAAGAAACTAAGAAAGAACTAAGAACTTCAGCTAAGATGGCAAACAAGAGATTCCTATGTTCTGGATTGGGAGCCATGTTTCTTTGGAATATTTTAGTAAGTCTTTCCACAATGGAATTTCAAAACGTTTTCCTTTCCCTCTAGGTACATAATTTCATTGTAGCTTAGGGGAGAAGACCTTTAAAAAGTTGCTGTCAGGCTTTGAGTATCAGCTTCCATTTGGTTAACTTCTGACCACAGAGCTACTTAAAAAAAAATGTTGTTTTGAATATCTTGTCAGGTTTCAGCTGGAACAAAGAATAAATATTTCTGGGGGCACAAGAGGGGGTCTGCAAATACAGTGCTAAAGATACTACCTTCACAAGAGCCACTCCCAAAGATAACCAAGAGAGAAGGACTTAGACAATTCCCCCTGAGAGTGGGCAAGAGGTTGTAGGACCCTAGCTGCAAATGGGATGCTACCAACATTTCTGTCCAGCCATACTTTGGAGGGCCCCCAACTGGTTATTACCAAACTAGTTCTCAGGACACAAAATGAGACAAACAGGAAGGCAATAGCTGTCCCTGGGAGAGAAAGGATTGATAATCAGTATTTTTCCTGCCAATCTGAGCTTGGAAAGGAGGGGACAGTGTAAAATTTTACCTTCTTCTCTCAGCAAGGTAGAACAAGATAGAGCAAGATAGAGATCTGGGAATGCTGATTCTGGTAAGAATTTTTACCCTCAACTGGCTTCTGCTAATTTTCCCTGGATGCTGTATACAGGCTCCAGTGAGCGGGCTGTCCCAGCAGGTCTCATCTTCACCACCAGAAGCCACACCAGAAACCACAGAGGAGAAAAAATAATTTTTTCCTCTACTCTTTATAGTGAGTGCCTGACTGAGACCCTTTTTTCTCTAGGGTACCTCATAAATGGATCAGCTTATCTAGGTTAAAAGTTCTCCATTGTGGCCACTGTAATTCAAGATTATCTTTGGTAAGGTTAACCTACTTATTCAGCCTTAAAGAAAAACTCTGTTCATCTGAGGCCTCACACTGGAGCCAGTCCAGTTTAATTAGGACCCAGTCTGTCCCCAGACCCAGTCCAGCTTCTAGGCTGAACCCAGTCCATCCTGGAACCCAGCCCAACTCCAGACCAAGTTCGGTTTCTAAGTTGGAACCAGTCCAACTCCTGCCACTTTCTGGACCCAGTCCAGGAAAATAAATGCTCAAATAGTCTGAAAGCTTAGAACATGAAAGCTGCAGAGTTGGGAACTGAAGTCCAGGATTCAAGAGGGAATTAACTATGACCTCCAGAGGCAGTGAGAGAGCAGTGAACTCTAGAGGGCTCAACAGATACCAATGACTGGTCCCTCATTGCTCCTGGGACTGTTGGGGGTGTCCTTTGGTTCCCTGTCTGACATTAGAGTCAGAAATAAGAGTTTATTTAAGCAAAAATCAATTCAAATTAAGGGGCGCCAAACCAGAAGTGTTTAGAAGTGCTCATCAACATAAATTCTTAAACCTACTTAAATGAGCTAATTTGAGTGGGTCTCTGCAATCAGAGTTGTACAGTGCTTGCTGGTTAACCTTCATCATTGGCTTAGAAGGACTTTACTCAAATATTGCAGTAACCCTTCATTTAACTGCCTGGATTTGCTGTAAGTTTGTTCTCCCTTACAAGCAACACACACACACACGCCTACAAAATGCTGGAGTTTGCAGCATTAATGTGTCTTAGCTGGACAAGGCCTCTTTTCCCATTTAGGAAGGTAACACACTAATTGGCTAATCCTTTAGAAGGGATTTGCTTATATGGACAGAAATTTCCTGTCTGTTAAAACAAAGAGTACACAGATTAGCAATTGAGGGATGAAGGAGTGGCTCAGTGAAGTTAAAGGGAGTTTTGAGACCAGCTGAAATGCCAAACAACCAAAGGTCCCAAGACAGCAGGAGCCTGGTTTTATTTGTGCATCAGATTTTCCCACAGGCCACATAAAAAGGCACAGATGAAAGCATCACAGAATGTCAAAAACAGAAGAGATCTCTGAGGTCGTCTATTCCATCCCATGCCACGATCAGAAAATGGGCATGAAAGGCAGGTCACCTGACTTGTTCATGGCACAGCATTGTAAGAAGATGCCTCATGAGCAGAGCTCAGGTCCACCCACTCCTCTGGCTGAGACCCTCTCCAATGCACCACACAACCCTGTTAAAACCCAGCTCCATTCTGCCATCTGTTTGACCACTGACAAATTTTATGAAGATCACAACAGCCAACAATTTACGAAAAACGTTTGCTGAAACGACTGTAAGTGTCTCATCTATATGAGAACATTGGCATTTCAAAAGTAGAAGCATGTTGCTTGAGAGGCTTATCAAGACTAATAGACTTTGTGTAAGGCCATGTTACTCAGCCTGACCTTTCTCAAGCAGGGACTCCATCCAGCGTTATTTGCAGGAGTTGACTTATGTTTACATTTAGATAAATGATAGTGAACAAATTCAGTAATTTATTTCCCAGAGTTTCTGCTTTTCTAGCTCTGAGCAGAGTTGCTTTTCACCTTATTTTTAGTTTGAGGGAAAAGGAGATAATGACTGTGAAGTTGCTGATTTTCAGATTTGAATCTCCCACTCAGTCTCTGCTGATACATTGATAGTGCTTGGTTTTTTTGGCTTTTTTCTCTGCTTTCTTCCTATCTCCTTTCATTACTCACAGGATAGTGACTCTCTCCCACAGTTACTTCCATTTTCTTGCCTTCTCTTTCTCACTCCCACAACATGCAAAGAGACACTCACTTTCCTCTGCAATCACAGGGTTTTTTTGCAATTGGGTCCCTAAAAAACTTTTCTGAGTATTTCAGGATACTTTCCAGATGACTCTGTGTGATTCATACTGTTAACTATTTAACATTTTGCATTGTTCCAAGCTTCTCTACAAAAAGAGGTTTAAGAATAATCCTCCAAACTCTGAGTTATAACAACATAATGATGACAATCATGATGATAAACTGCAAAATTTCCAAGGCAAATCCTTTCAATGAGTCCTCAATATCTTTAAATAGCTTTCAACTCTCCTGAAAAACTTTAGTTGACTTCGCAGTTATGCAGTAACTATCTAGAAAGCATATAAATATTGGAAGGCATTTTCGTTAACTGCATTGCATTTGGTAAGTTTGTGTTGGTGATGCTTCACCACAGTCTATTCCTGTGAAGGTTGGTAGTTGATAAAATGCAAAGTCTCAGTTAACAATATGTTCTGTCTTTGTGAAGGGCGCCAAACCAGGAGCCTGGAGACTAGGCTCCCAGTGCCAGCTTCAGCAACCAACTAGCTGTGTAAACTGGGCAAGATATTTAACTGCTATGGGTCTCAATTTTGTCATTTTCTAAATCAAGAGGAATTTTAAGTCTGAAGTTCCTTTCAGCTCTATAATCCTACCATTATGAGATTCAGAAAGGACTTTAGGATCACATAGTGCATAAGAATCATTATTCAATTCAATAAATATTTATTGAGGAAGGCCTAGAGCAAAATATGAAAAAAGAAAGTATGAGAGAACAAAGGACAGGGAAGGGCATAATCTCTGCTCTCCAGTTTTCCTTAATCTAAGGGAGAGGAGGATTGTGTAGGAATCATCAGCCATAAAAGTTTGGGTCCTCACTCAAAAAGGATCATGGGAAGCAGCACTAACTCATATTAGTGTCAGCCTGATGCCTCTGTCACTGTACCCCTCCCAACCTGACCTCCTGGTCTGGTCCATGTGGTCTCAGTCATTAAGGAGTTGAAGCTCTGTCTAGAAATCATGTGGCATAGAGTGACACAGACTGACATCTTCCTAACAGAGGTTCAAGGATTGCAGAAGACAATGATCAATGCATTTGAGAAATTGATAGAAATTGGGGTAGGGACAAGGAAAAGAAACTACTTTTCTGATCTGCAACTCAGCTAGTACCTAAATTGTCTACAAACATGAATAGCCAGGGATCTGACAGCAATGAAGAGGATGACACAAACTGAAAGGAAGAGAAGGAGGAGAAGGAGGGAGAAGGAATCAACCCTGGGGACACAAAGGACTGATTTTGCAGGAGTAACCAGTGGTTTACAGCATCAGGGAGCCAGTGTCTTTGATCCTGAATCCTACAAGGAGTCCGAGGGTGCCCTCAGTGAGCATGAGAGTACATGACCAGTTTAGTCTTTGCGCTAAAGTCTGTTGATGCTCACTGCCATCAACTGTGTCTTCCCCATGGCACTGGACAGCTGATTGCAGGAATGAGTCTAATAAAAGGAAGTGGAAATGCACACTGAATTAAGTTGATGCATAGAGCTGGACAGCATATCACCAAACTACTGAAGGATAAACCCACAAACAAATCACTGCCAGAGTTGCTTTATCTAAGCTACTAGCAAACTCTGGAACTATATCCTTGTAGAAAGTAGGTCCAAGGCGACCTTGTTTCCAAGCCAACAGATTAATGCTAACACTACCTCCATTCTCTCGTCTCTGGAGCTAGTAGATCATTGCAGAAAGTGCCACTAGAATATTTTGTGATCTTATGGTTATGAGTTTGTGTGCATTTACCATGTCAGGAACTGCTTGCCAGCAACAGCAGCTAAAGCATTAATCTGCACTTGGACTTCATTACATCTCTGTGAGAAAATTTTAGCATCACTGCCCTGCAACCTGGATTTCTTCCTGACCACTACCTTCCACCCCAACCTGTGAATCTGGATAGAATTTTGTCACACATTTACTATGTTCCTGTGTGAAAAATGGAGATCTTGACTTTCCAGAACCTTTGGGAAGGTGATATAACCACAAGTAGTAACTGCTGTATGGGTTTTGAGGGCCTTTGTTGGGCAGATGCCCGTGAGTTTCTGTGGTGAACACAGACTATGGAGGAGAGCCCAGACCTCTGGTGTGTCTTTCCTGGGAATCACTGATGAACAGCAGCAACATCCTTTCAGACATGCATTTAGCAAAGTGCCTCCTGAAATAAAGATCTGGAAACCATCTGAGGTGGCAAAACAAAGCCAGATTGGATTGAGGCCTGTGGATCATGAGAGGCTGGGTCTGAGGTGAGAGGAAACAGTGAGAAGTGACCCCGCAGGTCCTGTGACCTGGAATAAGGGATCCCAGCAGCTTCTCTCTGATATGGCACAAAGATTAGACAGCACAGAGAAAGAGGGAAGAAAGGCTGGGAAGATGGACTACTCTTGCTTCTGACCCCAACTTCAGCTTCATAAAGCTCTCCCTGAACCATCCAGACACTTGAGGGCAACTCCAGTCTTCGGTGAATTTAATCCCACCACTCACCCTCCATTACCTACCTTGATCAGTCAGGCAGGCTCACTTTCCCAGCTCCCTAAAGAAATAAGGAGAAAGTTCTTGTGCTTGGACTTTGTGAAAGCTCAGGAATAAATGCACGTGGCTGTTCAGAGACTAGCTGGGGCCTGAGAAGAGTAATGCCTGAAAGCCGTGTCCTGTGGACCAGCAGCATTTAAGAAATTGGCAGACTAGGAGCAAGGTATCCAAGGGACCACTGCAAAGGCCTGGCCAGGGAGGTTCAGAGGAAGCAAATGGTCAGTCATCAGCATTAGATGCCACAGAGATCCATATAGAAAGGGGACATGGTGACTTTGTATGAATTAACACTGAAATCCACATCACATAATCAGTTAGCCTTTGTCAAATGGCTTTGTCTAAAAGGCTTTGTCTAAAAGGCAAAAGGACAAAGTGACCTCTTTGATGGAGTAGTATAAGGGTCAACCTTTTGTATATTGTGACATGTATTTATGCAAGTCACTGTCACTGAATTGGATTTGGTGGATATTTTCTTTTCTAATATTTTATTATGAAAATCATAAAATGTACAGAAAAGTTTAAACTTTTATTATGGACATCAATATACCTACCACTTAAATTCTACAACGGTCTTTTTTTTTTTTGCTACACTTGTTTTACTCACACATTTATCCAGTAATCATCTTATTTTTTAACAGCTTCATGAAGATACAACTTATATACCATAAAATTTAGCCATCCTAAGTGTACCATCTTGAGAATTTTAGGAAAATTACACAATTGTGCAACCATGGCCACAGTTCCAGTTTTAGAACATCTCCATCACCCCCAAAAGTTCCCCTGTGCTCCTTTGCAATCAGTCTCCCCTCCCACATCCATCCCTCAGCAACCACTGATCTTTATATCACTATGGTTTTGCCTGATCTAGAAATTTCAAATAAATGGAATCATGTAATATATAGTCTTAAATACTTGCAGTTTTTTTCACTTACAGTGTTTTTTGGGTTCATCCTGATAACATGTTTCAGTAACATGTTATCAGTGCTCTGTTCCTTTTTACTGCTGACTAATATCCCATTGTATGGATAGATTACACTATGTTTATCCTTTTATTAGTTGATGGATACTTGCGGGTTGTTTTTCTTTTTCTATTTGGGGCCTATTATGAATACATTGCTATAACATTCAAGTACAAATCTTTATGTGAACATATGTTTTTGTTTCTCTGAGATCTCTTATTGTGAAGCTGGAAAGTGATTCGAGTTTCAAAGATGAAAAAAAATAAGTAAGTGATGTGGACTTTTAAAAAAATCTAGAGAGTGTATGGCCCATTTTTCTATCACAAGAAGAGAGTCTGCCTCAAAATCTGCAAGTCCTAGGAAGAAATGAAGGGAGGGGGCGAGGGAGAGAGAAAGAGAATTTTGATGTCATCAATTAAACCCCAGGATCTTGCTTTGCCTTAAGCAAGATGCACCCCTGACTTCCCAGTTATGTGAACCAAAATATTTTCTTTTTTTTTCTTAAATTAGTTTGAACTGGGTTTCTGTCACTAGCAAAAGGTTTTTTCTGTCACAAAAGGTTTTTGACTACAACAGGTCAATTCAAAATAAGAAAACTGACAAGAAAGGTAAACATGATACTTGTGGCACTAACATGGTGCTTTAACCTCAATTTCCTAACTTCAATAGAAAGTATAGTGAAAGGAGATGGCTTATAGAAAGAGCTATGAAAAAATTATCAGTCCGCATGGCTGAAAGTGTATAGACTGGAGTCTCGTGTGACCCCTAAGACTCACCACAGATGGTCACTATTCCTCACAGTGTGTCACGTATACATCTCCCAGAAATACCCAGGCCAGTGATGAGTGACCACTGCAAGGAACCAGCTCTCACTGCCTGGTCAGACAAGTTCTCAGGACTCTCAGGAGAAACACATTGTGTCCTGCAGCAGCTGAGATGGGCAGTGGAGAGGGGAGGTTCGGGTGCTGAGAGATTGGTGTGAAGAACCAAAACCATGTATAAAAAGCTACCAACCATGCCTTCTTCCCACTTAAAGAAAAAGAAGTCACACTAACATGTTCCAAATGTGTGCAGTAAACCATGGTACTGCTCTTTCTTTGGTGACCTGGGCCTGACTCTGGTCATACCCCTCTAGGGATTTCGCATCTATAGCAAATTCAAGGGCCAACCCACCAACAGCCTCCTCTTAACTGCTGTTGACCTACTCGGGTCCTTGCCTCCTGGTTCCACTCCTTGAAGCCAGACTAACTTGTTCAACGTCACAGACCCTCCCACCAGCACTAACCATTGCACTAATGTCTCCAGTGCTGCTGCCAGCACAGACCACTGGCTTCTTTCCTTAGGCCCTGGTGGTCTATTCTCCACACCACAACCACAACAGATTTTTTTTTTGTCATTTTATTTTGCAAACTCAAAAGTTGCAATAGCACAAAGAGGTTACATATATCCTTTATCAGACACACCAATTGTTTACATTTTGTCCCTTTTGCTCATGCCTGGGCTTGCTCACCCTTTCTTTCTCATGGATATACATGTGTACATTTTTTTAAAAAAATCATTTAAGAGTAAATTGCATATATCATGCCCCATTACCTCTAAACTCTTCAGTATGTTTCCTAAAACAGAGATATTCTGTGCACAGTGCAACTGTAGAGTGATCGTCTTAAAGGCAAATCTCTTGTCACTCTCCTTCCTCCTTTCTGCTCTTCAGATAAAAACATAAATCTTTAACCTGGCCTGCAAGATGGACACTACCTAGCCCACCTCTCTCTCCGGATTTTGCTCTTTAGCTACACTGGCTGTCATTTGGTGCATGAACAGCCTTATTCCTTCCCACTTTCAAAATTTGTCTGGACAAGTCTTTCTGCACAGGCACACATCCACCCTTGGTACCTGGCTTTTTTTTCTTAACCTCTACTTATTGTTCAGGTTTTGGTTACCTATTCTGCTTACTAAAGTATGCAATCACTTTCTAAATTGTCTTCACCATCAAATCACAAACTCTTTAGAATAGAGCCTCCATCTTTTGTGTTTGTTCCTATATCCCCCAGATCCTGGAGCAGTATTTAGTATGTGGTAGGTCCTGAAATAATACCTGCGCATGAATGAATATAAGAGTCCTTCTGGATTATTGAGTGGTGATTATTTATTTATGATCCTTTTCTATTACAAGATCCTTGTGATTCAAAAATGATTTCCCGATTTGAATCTGTGTATTCAGTGTTTAGTATATGCCCTAACACATGACAGGTGCTCAATGAATCTTTATGGAATGAATGAGCTAAGAAACACACATTAATTAAATACTTAGCATGTACTAGGCTGCACTAGGCATACGCAAAATGATGGAAAATAATAATGATGGATTATTCACTAGACATAATGATGGATAATCCCTGGAAATTTTGAAATCTTGCACTTTTTATGTATATATATTTTTGAGAATTCAGTCAGTTTGTAAACATTATTTCTTTCTTGTTTCAGGTTACAATTGTCTCATTGAGGACTGAAATTGAACCAAAAGCAGTACCAGTTTGATGACTTTGTGGACATATACAACTTTGATTTCCATAATTTTAGTACTCACTATATCATAATTAAGGGGTCTATCCAACAAGAAGATCTAACAATTGTAAATATTTACACATCCAAGAGACCTGGGAGCACCCAAATTTATAAAACAATTAATAACAGGGGCGTCTGGGTGGCTCAGTCGGTTGAGCGTCCGACTTTGGCTCAGGTCATGATCTCACGGTCCGTGAGTTTGAGCCCCACATCAGGCTCTGTGCTGACAGCTCAGAGCCTGGAGCCTGTTTCAGATTCTGTGTCTCCCTCTTTCTCTCTCCTCCCCCGCTCATGCTCTGTCTCTCTCTTCTCAAAAATAAATAAACGTTAAAAAAAACAATAACAAACATAAAAGAACACATTGGAAATAATCCATAACTTTAGTGCCTATATGGATTTGGTTCTGATTAGAGTTGTCAGGTATCTTGTTTGCAAATGGGAAAAAAAAACTGTATTTTAGGTAAAAAAGAAAAAAATTTCTCAAAGTCCTGGGTTATCCAACATAATTAAAACTAACTGCAGAAATTCTCAGAGTTCAAGTACATTGTGCTCCTTAGCAAGGTCAATATTATTATAAATTTCCTGATCTTATCTGAACATGAAATCATTTTGTGGATGGTATTTTCCCCAAATATTTGTTAACATCTTGTGAAACTCTGGGATTTCATGGAACACACACTAGAAAATGCTGTATTAGAGCTAAAACCCTTTATCACTTCTCAATTTCCTCCCCTTAGGGCCACTGGTATGTGTTTGGACTGCTTAAAATACTCATACAGCACACCCACCAGATCAGCAGGTAATCCTGTTCCAGCTTGTGTGAGGGCCTGTAGCTAAGAATCAGTCCTAGATAACATGGGGCTTGGCTTCACCTCATTGAACAACATGATATCATAACTCATTTTGTTTTGTTTTGTTTTGTTTTGTTTTGTTTTGTTTTGTTTCAGGTCATAGTACAGGGGCCCCTACTCCCTGCCTGTAAACAATCAACACATTAATAATGAATCCATCTCCTTCAATAAATAAAGGTTTTGAAGTATATTAAAATTTTACTTTAATTGCATATTGCTATGGTCTAAATGCTTGTGTTCCTCCAAAATTCATATATTGAAATCCTAGCCCCCAGTGTGACAGTATTTGAAGATGGTGCTTTTGGGAAATGATTAGATCAGAGAGGAGAGGTTTTATGAATGAGATTAATGTCCTTATAAAAAGACCCCTCTTCCCTTCAGCCATGTGAAGTTATGGCTAGAAGGCACTCTCTATGAAACAGGAAGGAGATCTCACTAGACACTAAATCTGTCGTGCCTTCTGCTAGGAATTTACCCAAGGGATACAGGAGTACTGATGCATAGGGGCACTTGTACCCCAATGTTTATAGCAGAACTTTCAACAATAGCCAAATTGTGGAAAAACCCTAAATGTCCATCAACTGATGAATGGATAAAGAAATTGTGGTTTATATACACAATGGAGTACTACGTGGTAATGAGAAAGAATGAAATATGGCCCTTTGTAGCAACGTGGATGGAACTGGAGAGTGTGATGCTAAGTGAAATAAGCCATACAGAGAAAGACAGATACCGTATGTTTTCACTCTTATGTGGATCCTGAGAAACTTAACAGAAACCCATGGGGGAGGGGAAGGAAAAAAAAAATGAGGTTAGAGTGGGAAAGAGCCAAAGCATAAGAGACTCTTAAAAACTAAGAACAAACTGAGGGTTGATGGGGGGGGGGGGGGTGGGAGGGAGGGAAGGGTAGGTGATGGGCATTGAAGAGGGCATCTTTTGGGATGAGCACTGGGTGTTGTATGGAAACCAATTTGACAATAAATTTCATATATTAAAAATAAATAAATAAATAAATAAATAAATCTGTCATGCCTTGATCTTGGACTTCCCAGTCACCAGAACTGTGAGAAATAAATTTGTATTGTTTATAAGCCACCCATTCTATGGTATTTCATTATAACAGCCCTAACAGACTAAGACACATATGCTTGTAACTTTTGACAGAGATCAGCATTTTGTGGACTTCTAGTACAACAATGATAAGATTCATATGTAACTTAAAAAAATGTATAAAAGATAAGAAACAATGGTTCTTAATACCCTCAGTATTAGGCAACAAAAGACAGTGATCCCAATTTTCCCAGTGTACTACCTGGGGAAAGTTTTTAAGCCACAGAGTATAGAGGAGAGTCTCAGGTACAGCCCAGCAATGTCTATGAGTTGGGAAGATTGAAGCAGGTCTGGAAAGAATATAGAGGCTCCAGTTTCTAAGTCACAATACAAGGCAAAGGAGATACACAAGGAGAGGATTCTGAATACTTGAAAAATTTTGCCTCAGGTATTCATTGAGTACCAATCAATGCATAAGTGTGAAAAATTATCTGAAGCTAGAGGGAAAAAAACACGCAAATAGATGAGTGGGAATAATCTCTGGCACTCACATAGGGTCAGGAATAGAGGCCGTTCCTAACAGCTAGGGTAGAACACTTCTTAACCCATGGAGCATTGGGCTTTGTACTCCAAAGCGTATGTTGCTTCAGCTAAGAAAAAAAATCCTGGAATAAACGTTGTTTCCATTTAGGTTCCACCTAAATGTCTTAAAAAGCAATACCTAAGAGCATCAAACCATTTTCAACTTTAGTATATCCTAGCAAATATCTGCATCCAATAAAAAATTACCAGGCATGCAAAGAAGAAGAAAAATACGACCGACAATAAGGAGAAAAATCAATCTATCGAAATGGACCCATAAATGACACAGATGATGAAATTAGATAAGGACACTAAAACTGTTATCAGAACTGTATTCCACATATTCAAGAAGCCAAAGGAAACACTGAGCAAGTAGGGCCATGGAAGATATAACAAAAGGTCCAAATTGAACCTCTAAACATGAAATCTATGTCTGCTATGAAAAATATACTGGATAAGATAAAAGACAAATTGGACATTGCAGAAAAAAATGTTATAAAACTTAAAAACATGGCAATATAAACTATCCAAAGTGAAACATATTAAAAAAGACTGAAAACAACAACACCAACAACAGTGGATCAGTAAGTTGTGACAGAAAACAGGTCAGTGGCAGGGGAAGGGAGTGAGCAAGGTAGGAGTGGGGAGAGAAGAATTGCCAAGGAAAAAAAGGAAACTTTGGGATAATGCTCATATTCATTATCTTCAGGTTGTGGTGGTTTCACATGTGTAACATTTGTTAGTTAACAGCAAATTTTATACTCGGAATATGTGCAGTTCACTGTATGTCAATTATACCACAATAAAGCTATTTTTTGAAAAAGATCAGTTCAGAATATACTAACTCAGATTGACTCTGTGTACAAATTAGCAAAGTTCCATATGGTACTGCTAAATTGAGTCGGGATATTCCTCAAATGTGGAAATACAGAAAGTAAAAACAAGGTTATTCTTTTCTGCACATTTCTCTTCTTATATCATCTCTATGTTCAGTCTGGTTTTTCGATCTTAAAGGAAATCAGATAACAGCAACAGAAACCATTAAAATAAGGACAAAGAAGAGGAAAGGACTATTTAGACTGGAGAAGCAGAATCTCAGCATTGTTTTGCTAAGGATATTGTGGATGGTCATTATTAGAGGGGACTGGTTGTCTGTTCTCTATCCTCTCAAGAAAAAGAGACCGATTTTCACAAAGGTGGAGTGTGAAGAAGAAAAAAATGCATTGGTTTGTGTTCCTGGGTGGGTGCCCATGACAGCAATATATTCAGGGTCTTGATAGAGAGCAGAGGAACAGGCCATCTAACTTACATGTTTCCTTCTGTTCACCTGGAAAATCTTTCAGGAGAAATCCTAAACCATCTTTTGGTTGATCCCATCCATTTCCTATCCAAAAATAATTTCTTGGGCTGCAGGTGGCATGGACAGGTGTAGTGAGCTACCTGGTCATGGCATCACTTTCCCACCAGCTAGAGGGGGTGGGATGGGAGATGTGTGGGCCACAGGAGAGTTGTTTTATTCAAGTGGCTCATCATCCATGCCCTCATCTCCTGTGTAAGCACATTGGCCAGCAATATGCTCACCTATCTTGGTGGTTCTCTTGCCTTCCATTAAGTCCAGTGTTATTACATCCCCTAATTCATTACTATTCCATTTTTGAAGCTACAGCGGATATTTTAAACTCCCACCAAACACCTCCTCCAGTCTACTGAATTTTTGAAGATCCGCCTGATGACATTAGAGAAGACCTTGAACTGGAAACCCACAGTTACTGATGCCACTGGCTCAGCAAGACATGAAGCCTTTTGTTACAAAGGAAGAATCACTGTAGTCATTCATCTTTGCACAAGGAAATATAGAGAAACCAGGGAAAAATAGACCAAAAAGCTTCAACTCCATTTCTTACTCTTTTACTTCCTAAACCCTTCTTGCTCCTGTTAGCAGATGAAATAGGCTTTTCCAAAAAATGCCATCTATATGAATAAACAAGGTCAGTACTTACTGAGTAGAGCTTGGTGGAGGAACATTATCAGTATGGGACTGACCTGACCTCCAACTTCCTCTCTGGAAGATCACCCAGACTTTTAGAGAACAACTGATTGTCCAGAGAATTACGAACCACAGAACAGTAGCCTTAAGAATCACCATGGGGCATGACAAGACTTCGAACAATTTGCTTTTATTTGAGCAAGTTAGTTTGAAGCTGAACACTTCATAGGAAGCAGTGGTCTCACACCATCCCCACAGAGCCACATGAATCTGAGTGGGCAGGAAAAAAAATTTTTTGATGTTAGGAATAATGATATAATTGAAAATGTTGAACAAAAAATTTATCCTCTCAAATCAGTAGAGATGCATAAAAATCTGAGATGTACATTTCTGTTTACAACTTAGTACAGAAAAATATTTGAAGACATAGTACTGAATATATATTAACCATTGCTTTCATATAGCTCACCTAAGGGATAAGAATAAAATTTCCATGTTCCTTTAATGACAATTTCAAAAGTATTTTAGAGTATAATTTTAAGAAATCAATATTTACAATGTATTTTACTGACATATATTTTATGCCAAAGTATTAAATTACACTATTTCCACTTTCTATTTGTTCAATATATGCTTTTTCTGTTAAAATCATGGAAAGTTGGTCATCATTTTGAAGGCTGTTATTTTTTCTCTCAACATCATTTATGAAAATTTTAATAGAAATTTTTATTTTTTTATTTATTTTTAGTTTTTAAATTTTATTCAACTCCAAAGTTAGTTAACATATAGTGTAATAATGGTTTCAGGAGTAGAATTTTGACTGTTGAGAATATGAGGTGCCTAAGTAGCAACTCGGCCTAGGGATATCAGCAAATATTAGTGCTCCTTGGTGACCCCCCACTTCTCCCTTAGAAGGGCGGAAAGGAACCTTTTCATTCAAATGTACTATGGGTGGGGTGCCTGGGTGGCTCTGTTGGTTCAGGTCATGATCTCACGGTTTGTGAGTTGGAGTCCTGCATCAGTCTCTCTGCTGTCAGCATGGAACCCACTTCAGATCCTCTGTCCCCCTCTCTCTCTGCCTCTCCCTCACTGGTTCTCTATCTCTCGAAATAAATAAATAAACTTTTTTTAAAAAAGGTACTGTGGGTGTCTGAGAAGACAACAGAACAATGATAGTGGTCCCATTGGAAAGAAGATTTTGAGGCATTATGACAGTCGCCAAGTATAGATCCTCTTCAGGTTTTTCTAAACCTCAATTTTAATGGCATCAGTTTTAATACCATCGATGGTGGAAAACTAAAGTAGAACTCACTCCCTTCTTTCTTTTCTTATGGGATCCTAAAGATGAAGGAGAACAGATGATAAGTGAGTTTTATTAATGGGACCTGTGCATAAGTGGGTTAATAATACTGACTTATATTTCAAAAGAAAACCCAGTTTCACGTGTTCTTGGGCATTTTATTGTAGGAGTTTGGAATCTTTGAGAAAAGTAGCTGGATGGGGCCTGGAGTAGGAGTGGGTGAAGGATTTTGATGGAAGTGACACTGGAGCAGCTGCTAAGGAAAGAATATTGTGTTGGAGTTCCCAGAAAGGTGGTAGCAGTGGAAGGAGAAAGAGGACTACCGAATCTCCCCCTCATTCTTGCCCCATTTTTCACCAGCTGCCATGGAAATGACTGTCACTGAATCACCCACCAAACTCCCCTAAGTTGACACTGGAATAAAGCAATAAGCTGAAGGTAGAGGGGTGTGGGAGCTGCAGTCAATACAAAAGAGAAATAGAGATCTCTAGGAAAAGATGTAGCTTAGGTCATATGTGAGCTAGTCAGGGATCCTGTACAATTGGATCCTGAGCCCACCAAGGGATGTTGCTTCTTGGATACTGAAACCTTCAGCTATAAAGACCAATGAGGTTGAATATTATATTTGCCACTATGCAGTCTAGGTTTACATGATACTGCCAAGAAATAAGTTGGAAGCATTCAAGAAATATTTAAGACTAAGGAGGCTTAGGACCTCACAGAAATGTTTACAGTTTAAGAAACAAAGACTTCGTTGGCCAGCTGCCTCACCTCTTCAAAGAAGCCTAAACTCCCTGCACTGGTGATCTTCAAACACTGGAGTGCATAAAAATCACCTGAACAGTTGTTTTCATTTCTTTCAGGTTTGCTCATAAGTGCTTATTAAAACGTTTTTAAGATATTTGCTTTAAAATATTTATCAGAGGGGCATTGGGTGGCTCAGTCAGTTAAGCGACCAACTCTTGATTTTGGCCCAGGTCATGATCTCAGTTTGTGAGATGGAGTACTGTCTTGGGCTCTGTGCCAGCACTTGCAGAGCTTGCTTGGAATTCTCTCTCTCTGCCTCTTCCCTGCTCATGCTCTCACATGTGCTGACTCTCTCTCTCTCTCTCAAAATAAATAAATAAACTTTATTTAAAAAATAAAATAAAATACTTATCAGATAATTCCAAAATCTGTGTCATCTCCATATTGGCATCTGTTGATTTTCTTCTCTCTTTCAAGTTGAGATATTTCTGGCTCTTAGGATAATGATGCTTTAAGACTCTAGATCTTAAACTTAATTTTTCTTTGTTTTAGCTGGCCTATGCTGAAACTGGGCCAGTGGTGGAAGAAACACACCCTCTTCCTCTTTACCACTGAAAGGAGATGGAAGTCCAGACTCCCTAACTCAGCCTCCACTGATCCCACCATGGCCGGGAGGTAGGGAGATACTCATTACCATCAGATGGAAATGGAAGTTCAAGCTTCTTGAGTGGCCTCCACTGAACATTGGGATAGAGGGTGCAGGGAGGGGTGCCTTACCACCACAGGATGGGGGTAGAGATCCAGGCTTCCAACGTGGCTTCCTTGAACACTGCCTCAGCATGGAGAGGAGAGAGCACTCATTACCTCCAGTCCAGGGTAGACTAAATATCTCAACCTTTTCTACAAGGTAAAGGTGTGGCATGGTTTCTACCCTGATGTTTTGCTGGAATAGGGCCTTTATTGTGAAAAAGTTTTGGTCTTGCCTGGCTGTACCTTTCCCAGTCTTTTGGTAAGAGAGAGAAGGCTTTCCTTGGGACTTCATTTGTTTGTGCCCATTGAAATTCTGGGTTGTAGGCTTCTCCAGTAGCCAGTCTGGGGTATACAGGAAGAAAAAAGAAACAAAAAATTCAGTGTCATGACATTTCTGGAATCCTAGGATTCCTAAGTCCAGCTTCTCTTCACCATTCAGGGACATCCTATGTTTGCTTTACATGTAATGTCTACAGTTTTTAGCTCTACTTAGAAGGTCAGAGACAGATTCATGTACTCCATTTGTCCAGAATTGGAAGTCCCACAGTTTGTTTTTTAAAATACAAATTCCTGCCCAGCACCCATCTAGAAAATTCTGCTTCCATGACATCAGCATGAAGCTCAGAACACACTGAAGAGGTCAAATCCAGAAAGAGGGAATAGAGCACTGTTTAAGCCCCATAAATACAATAAAACGGAGTGATATTGTTCCAAAAATTATTACAATAACAAAAATCTGTGAAACACAGTCTGTTTTAAAATGATTGTCACATCCCATGACCTTCAGTCCTTACACCATTTACAGAACAGCCCAAGGTAATGATGTGACTTGTCCAAAGACATATGAATAATCAACAAAATAAGAGGAACTAGAAACCAGCTTTTCTGATTTCTGGCTCATTTTTAGCGTGTTTTAATTCTAGAACTCTTCTATATTTACAGTTAGCTCTAGCCCTCCAAATTTTCCTTAGGTAAGTGGTTCTCAATCTGGCTACCCATTGAACCTGCCTGGAGAGCTTTTTTTTTTTTTTTTTTTTAATTTTTTTTTTTAACGTTTTATTTATTTTTGAGACAGGGAGAGACAGAGCATGAACAGGGGAGGGTCAGAGAGAGGGAGACATAGAATCTGAAACAGGCTCCAGGCTCTGAGCTGTCAGCACAAAGCCTGACGCGGGGCTCGAACTCACGGACCGCGAGATCATGACCTGAGCTGAAGTCGGCCGCTTAACCGACTGAGCCTCCCAGGCGCCCCTGGAGAGCTTTTAAAAAATGCTTATTTCTAAACTCCTTTCCTCCCCTAGACATTTTCATCTCTGTTCTAGGTTACAGCCTGGGCCTCAGGAATTTATATAACCTCCCTAGGTTATCCTAATGTGCAGCCAAGGATGAAAATCACTGTTTTTATGTCTTCTTTTACCTCAATCAATTGTAATCTTTCTCCTAAAAGAAAAATCCAATGGATTTTGCTAATAGCAACAAGAAACAGCTGGAAGTAAAATATCATTTTCTAGGCCCTCTTTTGGCTAAGCCTCTGTCATGATTGTTGATGCTAAGCTGTCACTGCAAGTCATATCTCTAAAGCATTCAGAAAGATAAAAAGGTTCAGAAGGTAGTGATATTAAAAGAAGATGCCAAGACAAAGGAGTTAGAATGAGTTGGCCACCAAGTCTGCTACAGAGGGAGCTCGCAGCTGGCAATAGGCAGGGCTAAATGACCCTGCATCTTCCAATTTTGTTACTAAATGGATATTTCCACTGAGATTCCCAAATTAACATTTTCAAGTTACAAAAACAAGAAGACAGCTGCGATCAGGAGCACAATACTGCCCCCAAGTGGAATGAAACCTAAATGGCACTTTAATGGAGCAGCAAAGGTGAGAGCCACAAGATTCGATGCAAAGAAATGCCACACTGAGGACAAAGCTGCTCAGCTTTAAAGAGGCTTGGAAGAAACAAACGTGTGGAGTTCCTTATCTGTAATAAGTTCTTATATCAAAGATAGTGGTGATTCATGAGGGAATATTTACATTCAGGTAAATGTCCCACAAGGTGATCATACACATAAATTTCCATCACTATATATGGGTAAAGTTAATAATCTTTAGGTTATAGTCTAAATTTCTTCTGAAAAACAAAAGCAAATTCTTAGGAAACTCAATAATATGATCTAAGTGGAAATAAAGTAAGTTTTACCAAAATATTTTAAAGAGACTTTTGTAATTTGGTTTCTCAAAATTTTGAAATACATTTCTGGGTTCAGTGTTTATGAGGAGACACTGAAGAGCAGAAAACATGAATACTGTAAACGGAAAGATGGGATCAGGTGCCCCCAAGACAAACCTTGAGGTCTGCAAGCCTGCCTCAGTGTGCTTCTCCATCTCTTGTCACCCACGTGTGTCCAGTTACCTGAGGGGGGTGGAAATGGTGGGAGACTTGGAAAGTGACCGTAGGAGCCTTTGAAATCCCTCTGAAAGGCTGTCTCTCTGCATCCGATTTAGCCCAGCCTAATGGTTGGTGCCTGTTTGTTGGGAAATACTCTATGGCCAAATTCTTTTGCCAAAAACGCTGTCTGGTTTGTTACCCCAGGGTTCCCTGAGTGCATAATATGGAGGTTGATAATATCTTAGCTATAACAGACTCTGCCAATGAAGGGGACACCTAACAGTATCATTTGTAGAAACAGGAAGGGAATATTGGGTAGAACAGGTGTAATCAAGGTCTGCAGTGAGAAAAGGTTGTTGCTATGAGTGCTCTTTCTCACCCAGAAGTCAGATATTCTCATCAGTCTGGATTTTAAAAGCCACATATTATGAAAAAAGGGTAAGGCTTCATTCAAGAGACATGAAACTAAAACAGAAACTGGACATGGAAATATTATCTGTTCTCAAAGTCTGCCGAGGCCTTGCTCCAGACCAAGTGAATTGGAGTCTCCAGGGACCTAAAGCAGCATCTGCCAAGTGTTCTTGATGATAAGAATCACCTGGGTCCTTGTTAGACCCAGCCCCCACCAGGGCCTACCCCAGACCCACTGAATCAGAATCTCCAGGGGCTGGGGGTCTGTATGTTTCACATCGCCCTGCTGGTCTGGTGTGGGAGATGGACATTTACTGGATAACTATATAAATATCTAGCCATGAGAGGATGCCAAAAAGAGAAGGAGGAGCCATGTGGCACCTTAGTCTGAGAAGTCCAGGAAGCCTCCCCAGAAAAGTGTCGTTAATACAGCCATCTAAAAATAAATAAAAGTTAATTAGCTATGGTGAGGGCAGGGGAGGGTAGGACAAGTTTATTTCAAGTATACAGGAAGGAATATGTGCAAAAGTTCTAGGTAGCTTATAGTCTAATAATAAAAGAACATATTCCTCAAATATTGGAAGCCAAGGTTTTAAATGTTTTAAATGTCATGGTGCAAGAGGTCATGCAAAATGCAATGACAATTCAGAGTCTGAATAGGAATTTGGAAAGGGTGGGGGTATGGGAATTGTAAGACTGGACAAATTTCCATAAGATTTAGGCTTCCTGAATAGAAGGAAAGCAGAGACAGAGACAGGTGACTCTAGGGCTGTCCATGAGGTGAAGGCACAGAGTGTGGAGGAAAGAGGGCAGAGAGTAAAGATGTATATTGGGCTTTGAATCTCAGGTAAGGGGTTTTTCTCTCCTAAGTATTGTCACATCAGCTTGATATTCCACTTGTGGCCTAGCCCCTGGGATAGTTTTGCCTATTATCAACATTCCTACTTAAATTTTCTCATCTCTTTCAGTCTTTGGTTCTCCTAGTGCATTTTATAATCATTTGTAAAGATTCAGCTGTGACAGATCTTTCACCAACTGTCCTTAGTTCCCCAGGAAGAAACTATAGATGGACGTTATAGATGTATATGTGCCCCCATATTAAAGCAGTGGTATAAGTGGCATTTGCTGGTTATTTTCCATTGTTCCTTGTATTTAACTCAGCTTAAATTGACTATGATTTTATTTTCAAATTAGTGTTCTCAAAGGAAAATGTATTAGATTGAGGCTTTTCATTTGGAAAACCATAATATTCTCATTACCATTTCAGTGGCCATTTGGTTATTAGAAGTGATAATTCATACCAATGGGCAGCAGCCCTGAATCAAGGCCAATAATGAGAGAGGAGAGCATTCTGCAGGCTTCTAAGCATCAGCTGCTAACCTTGTCTAACCTCACCACAGCAAGGGTCTATCTTGTCATAGTATTCAAGCCCGTCACACAGATGCCATCAAAGATATCTACAGTGCAGTGCTAGATACAAAAGATTTTACAATTTAAGTAGGTCTCTTGTTGTAGTTTAGTATAAATGGGGAGGGGCTGGCTGACTCAGTAGAAAGAGCACATGACTCTTGATCCCAGGGTTATGAGTTAAAGCCCCATGTTGGGTGTAGAGATTACTTAAAAATAAATAAATAAACTTTAAAAGAATCAAAAAAGATTAAGTGGAATGAATGACTTTTGCCTTGAAACCATACTGATTTATCTGATTCTTTTATTGCAAGAACAGTTTCCTTCAGAAAAAAGGAGTTTTGTTTAGGCACCCATGAAGAGTCTAATGCAACCAAAAATATTCAGTGATTGAAGTGGATCTCAGGACCAAGTGCTCCCCCGTCCCTGTACTGGGCCATCTGCCCTCCTTCGTGGCGTCACTGTTTGTGTCTATATGAGCCCCACCTCCACTGTTTCCCCTCCAGCATTTGCAGGTCAGGAAGTCTCAGTTTCTTCACATCTCAGTCTTGCTCAGAACCCACCGTGGACACAACCCTCTCCACAATCTTCTTAAAGTTCAGACCTCAGGTGAAAGGTCCCACTGTCCTGTCTTCTAGGTGCAAATTCTTGAGAAAGAGAATATGATGGGTTAAGCTTATCCTATTGTACCAAAGGGGTGAATAATGCCAGGCTGCGGTGACATATGAATTACTGAATTTAGCAATGAGCTCTGCACTTGCACTGAACAGTCAGAGACTGCCAGGGGCTAAGTCTTTAACTGTTGGATTGTGAGAAGTTGAGGGGGCAAGGGGGTTCAGTCAGGGCACTCGCAGGCTCAGGGAAACCATGATTTCCAATGGATACAGAAATATTTCGATATTTTAATAACTAGTATCGCCATACTGATGTATACTCCTGAAAACTCTGAATCCTTGGGGGTGGGGTAGGGCAGAGATGTGATACACACAATATGGCCCCCTTAGAAGATAGTCAGGGTTTTAACAAGCATTGAAGACTCAGCCTGTGCACTGCCTATGTACATTTCTGAAAGAGTCACAAACTTTGAGGGCAGTAAGGACTACGTGTTTAGTTCTTACTCATCTCCCCAAAGAACCATTTGTGCCCTCCTATACAGAGTTCAATGCTGTTAGCTGATTGGTGAGCAAGGGCTCCCCTGCATAAGTCCTGGTTTTGCACATATCTGCCAACAGGGCTTTGAACACAGGGTCTTAGTGTCCTTAACCTTAAAATGGTAAGTTTCTGTTGGGTGAAATCCACAATCCCTTTCCCACTTCACAATTTTCTCATGTTCAGAGAGCTTATTTTAAGTTTCGTGAGCAGAGGTACAGGCAGTGCCAACTTCAAAAGGGGGAGGAAACCTTACTGGAAGAAATTCCAGGGCACCTGGGTGGCTCAGTTGGTTAAGCACCAGACTCTTGATTTTGGCTCAGGTCACGATCTTATGGTGGTGAGATGGAGACCCGTGTAGGGCTCCACTCTGGATGTGGAGCCTGCTGAAGATTCTCTTTTCATTTCCCTTTGCCCCTCCCCATATTGTGTTTTCTCTTTCTCACTTAGGAAAAAAAAAGAAAAGAAAAGAAAAGAAAAGAAAAGAAAAGAAAAGAAAAGAAAAGAAAAGAAAAGAAATTCAGCATACTGATTAACAACATAGGCTCTGAGGTCAAATCCTGCCTCAGCCATTGTGGCTTGTATAAGCTTGGACAGATTACTCAGTCTGTCTGCCTCTGTTTTCTCATCTGTAAAATGGGAATAATAATACTTCACAGAGTTGTAATAAAGAACAAATAAGAAAATCCATGTAAAGTGTTTAAATCGGTGCCTAGCACACAGCAAGCAAGCAATCAATATTATTGAAAGTATTATTAGAAGTCATACTAGGAAATTTCCATTAACTATGTCATTGAATTATTTCAACAACTGTATAGGATAGGTGCTATTAATCTCATATTATCAATGAGAAAACCTGAAACTGAGAGACTTTAACTTACCTAATTCAAGATTCAGTAAACTTTTTCCTAAAGGGCTAGTTAAGTACAGTTTAAGGCTTGGCAGGCCATATAGTCTTTGTCAGAAATACTCCACCATTATAGCTGAAAATAGCCATAGACAATAGTAAATGAACACGTGGACCTATGTTTCAATAAAACTTTATTTACTGAAACAAGATGGCTGACCCTTGTCATTTGCCACTCCCTAACCTAAGGTCACATGGCAAACAACTGGCAGTCAGGATTGGAACCTGAGAAAAGACATTCTGTAGCCACTACACTGGAGATCTTCTAATTCTTTGAATCACAGAAACATTTTTTTCAAATAAAATTTTATGTAGACTCCAAAAGATAAATTACAGCTAACAGCCTACTCACACACTCTCCTCTTAACCATCCTAACTATGGCCCTTGAATAAGTCAACTGTTTTCAAATCATGTGGGTTTGTTTAAAATGCTTGTTCAACATTGAACCAGCCTGGGGTGGTGATAAGCGATATATATTGTTGTCAATCTGCCCAGAATCTGTGATTCTGATTTAGGGGTCTTCATGTCACTCTTTGAGAACTATAGACATAGGATATTCCAATAAATGAAAAAGAATTTAATTATTTTTTTATTATTTTTTAATTTATCTTTTCCACAGAGGGGGTATTTATTTATTTATTTATTTATTTATTTTTAATTTAAATCCAAGGTAGTTAACATATAGTGGAGTAATGGTTTCAGGAGTAGAATTTAGTGATTCATCACTTACATATAACACCCAAGTGCTCATCCCAACAAGTGCCCTTCTTAATGCCCATCACCCATTTAGCCCATCCCCCCCACCCACCTCCTCTCCAGCAACCCTCAGTTTGTTCTCTATATTTAAGAGTTTCTTATGGTTTGCCTCCCTCTCTGTTTTTGTCTTATTTTCAGGAATTTAATTCTTAAAGTTGGCTTTATTGGCACAAAACACAGAACTTAAGTTTCACTGATTTCATAATTTTGCTTGTATTTGGGTCAGGGATTAACCTGTTTTTGTATAATCAGTGCCTTTGCCTAAATCCTTATCAATTGCCTTGAAAAGCAGTGAGTCTCTCCTATTTATGTCATAGATTTCCTTGGGGGCTGATCTTATTAATGTGAAGTACACACAAAATCTTTCCTTAATCCTGCTGTGAATCTAACAGGAAGCTATAACAGCAGAGTAAGAATTCCATTAAGACATTGGGATCGAAGATTGATGATGGGAAATCATTCCATAAGCTGGCCCTTGAAAGGTACTTCCAAGCACTGTGACATACCTGCAGAGAGGAAAGACCATATTCAGTCTGATGAGACAGATATCAAATGAGTCTCTGCCCCAAGCAGCCAGTGACAGCTCAGTGCAAGAAGGGCTGAAATGGAATGCCAGACAAGCAGACATCAGAGAAGCTTGGGCTGTCATCTAGTTCCACCTCTAAAAGATACTGTTAGCTAAGCAAAGCACAAGCATTAAATTTTAATATCATTGTAAGTGCTGGAATGTCTTCATAAAACTTGAAAATCTGTGCTTGCTGGGCTCACAGAGATATAAATAGTCTGCACTTTTCTGGGCTATAAACTTGCAAGGCAGAGTGTCAGTAAGAAGAACTCATCTTTCCTTAGGCTGGCTCTCCTCTTCCTTGGTCTCTCTGAGGCCACCTTGAGGAAGGATTCTCCAACAGCACTGGATGCCTACACCTGGCTTATCCCCTAGCAGCCTGAGCTGCTAAAGACAGACCCATTAAATAACCCTTCTTTGAATAACTACAAGCTAGAAAAGGCCTGGGGCCCCTGCCTATGAGAGTCTCTGCCAACTCCTATTTTGCAGAAGCCCCCCTCCCTGCCCTGCTCAGACTGAAAGGGGCACAGCTCTACAAACACTTTGTCAAAAGGCTCTTGCCTCTCCCAAAACGCTGTCAGTCTGACCTCGTTTAGGGTCACTTCAGGGGCATCTGGGAGAGACCATGAAATTTGGAAAACAAATATATGATAATACCAGCTACAATTTTTGGAGGCCGACCTTGTGTCAGACTCTTTGCTAGACACTTTATTACCACTTCTTTTACATCTCTCGACAACCGTAGGAGGTTATGTTGTGTAGGTTGTTGTTCCCCAAAATTTGGTCCAAGACTAGCAGCATAGGCCTCACTTGGGAGCTTGTTAAAGATGCAGAATCTTGGGCCCCACTCTACTAAGCCAGATTATCCCTTTTATAACAAGCTCCCAAGGAGATTTTTGTGCACTTTACAGCTGGAGAAGCACTGATGTAGCTCAGAAACGAATAGTTCAGTCATTTGCCATCCTTACTATTGTTTTTTTTACCTGAAAAATTGAAGGAGTCACTAATAATCACTCCACTTTCTGAATACATTGGCAAACACATACTGCCCCTAACCATCACAACAGCCCTGAAAAGCCCATATCCAGGTTCCTATTTTACAGATCAGAAAACTAAGGCCAGAGATGCTAAAGAGCCTCCCCATTTACAAAGTTAATATGCATTTGGCCAGGATGCAGACCTTCCCTGCATGACTAAAAGCATGCATGTTCTTCCATGTTCCCTCTTAAACGATCTCTGGGATTATTTAGCGCTTTGTCAACAACTGGTTTAACCCAACTGGCTTCTCCATGGACAAATTAACAATCGGTATTCCATGACCTCCTTTCAGTTGACTCCCAAGAATTCCTTGTTCCTGCTCAGCATCTCACTGGCTTCAGTGCATCCTATGTGTCCACCCCTGTGAGGCTCCAGGCTCTTCAGACCCCAGATCAGTAGCCTACTGATGAGCTGGCCCGCCACATGCTCTCTGCAATGTGCCCACCACCAGTTTAGCACTGAGTACTGGTCACACCTATTCCTCAAGACCCAGCCTTACTTGAAAACTCCATGAAGTAGTTTCTCAGTCAGATAGAGCTAGCTGAGGACAATTTATCACTACATCTGCCCCGTTTCTAGTGAGAGGCAAATACTGACACATGGAAGCTTTGGTACATGCCATCTTGCTCAGTCTTTTGTTTTACAGCAGGGCAGTTTGAGGTCCAGAAAGAGGAAGTCCATTTTCTTTCTTCTTGCAGTAGGAGTATCTATGTAACGGTTGCCCTAAGTCCCTTGAAATGAAATTTTAGCCCAGCCTATTATATCTTGCAGCATCATCATTTATTATTTTTTTACATTCAACAACTACAATAAAAATCCTGCAACATGTCCTACATGTGTAGGAAGCCCAATAGAATTATAAAGGCTTAAAGAGGAGAAGAAGTAGAAGAAGAAGAAATAGAAAGATGAAAAGAAGGAAGGAGAAAATACAGAAAGAATCTTGAATTTGTTCTCACCAATTCAGAAGGAGAGGAATTAACTAAAATTCTTCAGTAGTATTAGCAAAAATAGCTACTATTTACTGTGAATGTGCACCAGGCACTTGAAAGAATTCTCCAGCTAGAACTTTATTTAATTCTTACAAATTTCCAAAAAGAAGAAAGTGAGACTTAGTGGGTGAAAGAATACACTCTTCACCTAATGCAAGATCAGGAACTTCCTCTCCCATGAAGGGAGAGGTGGGGAACACAAACTTCCATAGGTACCCAGGAATGTCAGCTTGAACATGACCACACTGGGCCCAAGACCCAGAAAGAGCAGTAAGACTATAAGCAAGAGAGACATGACTTGGGATAGCTTGACTGAAAAGGCAAGATTTTCTCTTGGATTCTTGTGCTACTATGATGCTTTGGAAACAAACATTGAACCCTTGCCCTTTTCCCTAGAAAACCAGAAGGTTCTCTAGTTCCACATTAGCTGGTTTCTCATTATGTAAACAGTCTGAGCTATCTTCATTCAATTTATTGCTACATTAGTCCCAAACCTGGGTAGGGAAATACATTAACTTTTAATAACATGTTCTTGATGACTTGTAGAAATCAGTCCCTGCCAGCTCCCTTCTTAAATTTAGCCTTATGAATCAGGGAGCAGTGAAGGAAAGCGGCAAGTTAAACCCAGTGTCCTTCTGTAGCTGAGGGAAAGAAAGAAATTTGGAATTCTTGGAAGATCTTTAAAAATATATCTAATGTTTAATCATCTGCTAGAAGCATATGGTAGTGAGTAGTAACTTGTTAGCAGGTTCCTGGTACTGCCCAAGCTTTTTCTCAAAATCTTGGCAATGGTACCAGCTAGCATCAGGGAAAGGGAGAGCCTTACTTAGAACTTCCTTGGGAGTTACTCTCCCTGATAACAGCCCTGCTCCCCAAAGTAGGGAGCAATTTAGGCTTTATTCATTGCTGTAATAGACCTGAAATTAATTCAGAATCTAATCACAAGGGGAGCCTTGAGAATCAATCCAATTTTTAGTCAACATCATTATCATTACCATCAACAAATGTTTATTGAGTATCT
Source organism: Panthera pardus (assembly GCF_024362965.1). Lineage (NCBI taxonomy): Eukaryota > Metazoa > Chordata > Mammalia > Carnivora > Felidae > Panthera > Panthera pardus. Next base: position 20,999,925 of record NW_026526788.1, read on the forward strand.
AGGACACTAGATGCTAGGAATACAAAGAAGCCTGAGCCCATCTTTCTTCTCTGAAGGTGCTTCAATAGAAAGAAAAATAACAACACATATTAGAATTCATTCAAGATAAGAAATAGCCTGGAGCAGAAAGAGGAGGCAGTGTGGGCAGAGATACAGAGATCAGAATTCAGACAGAATGCCCTTCAGGTAAGATTCTGGAGTGGGAGAGTGACATACACAGAGTACATCAGTAAGATCTCCAGTGGGCTTGGACAGTGTGAGACAGGGAGAGTCTGGGGAGATGGTCTCCAGTGAAATAAGGCATATGCAGACCCTAGGGGTGGCCTGTGGGAATATAAAATAAAGGATCACTGTAGACTGTAACAAAAAGAAACAAGAAACCCACATTTCCCTTCTATGGGCTTTCTAAAATGATGGGCAATTTCCTTCTGATCTTTCCACCCGTGACAATCGAATGACAAAGAAACTAGGTTGAAACTCTCCATTTTTCTCTCACTGATCCTATACCCACAAATAAATTTCCTTTGACTTTGCTCTCTTTCTCTGGTTTATTTTTTTTAAGTTTTTATGTTTCACCCTATTTGAAAAGAGGTTTTGTTTTAAACAATTTCATTTTAATAGGACATCTTTCTCAAAGCAACTTTGTGAAGGCTGTTTATTAAGTTGTTGACAATATCAACAAAATGCTTAATGCTCTAAAGAAAGATGCCAAGTAATGTAAAAGCAATCACAGAATCACAGGCAACTAGGGTTGGTGTGTTGCTTAGGGCTTTCTTCTTTAAATTAGCATTAGAATAACTGTGGCCTCTGGGGGCTGATAAACTCCTCCAAACAATGGCAAAGCCAAAACCATTCAGCTTGGACATCCCCAAGTTTTGAATATGTCATGTTCTGAAAACTTGTGAATTTGTCATTTGAGAGTCAGGCCAAGCTTTTCCATAGAGGAAAAAGAAATGGTCCACAGGATGAGCAATGTGATGGCCAGTGGTTCCTGTGCCCCTGCTCTGCAGTGGGCACTGTTCCAAGCCCCTGACACGATTTATTCCATTTCTTCCTCACAGCAAGGTCTACAAAGTTGGTGTGATTATTACTCATTTTCCAGAGGGAGAAACCAGGGTTCAGAGTGTGTAAATAACTTGCCCAAGATTATATAGCTAAGAAGTGGTGGTGCCAATGATTCCATACTCTTAACCAGTGTTTGATCCTACCTTCTCTGGAAGAACATTCTAAGCAGACCAGGACTAGGGTGAGGCAAGTGAGGTACCACCTGGAGCGGCCCAAAACTCAGTAGGTCAGCCCAAAGAAGCCTATCCAACCTGTAGTGAAGTCAGCCTAATGTATTCTTCACAGAGTAATGCCTGGGCCACCCAGTACATCCATCTTGCCAAACTAAACTCATCAGGAGTTCTCATACATTAATTTGTGCCAGAAACACCTTAGAGGTCTTTGTTAAATTCAGATTCCTAAGGACCCACCCTAGGAAATTAAGATTCATGTTGCCTGGGATAGTCTTTATTACCCTCTCCTCTGCAGCTGGCATTTATCCCTCTGCCTGGCTATTTGTGTGAAGTGGAGAGCCAGGAATTGGGCTGGGAATGGGGAAAGGGAAGGTCAGCCTGAGATCACAGTTAAGAGAGAGGAGGGGGAGACTGAAGGGACAAGAAATCAAGGACAGCTTTTATGGTGATTTAACCAGGTTGGCTCTTTCCATAGAGAAGGTACAGTGCTATTTGTATAGAGAAATATACTGGAAATTATTCAGAATTAGCCAAGCTGAAATGGCGCTGGAGAATACCAATTGGAGAAAAATAGAGAATCATTTTTTAACAGATGCTACTTGATACTACAACAAAACACATGCTATGAACTGATTAAATAAACAATGTTTAGATCAAATTTCAAAACATTTATATATTTTTTTTAAATATTTCCTTGAGTAATCAAAGGAATGATATATTTATCACTGCTTAATTTCCATTCTCCAGAGTTAACACCACTGAAGAAATACCAAAAAAGAGGAAGGAGAGAATATAGATGTAATATTTAGTAGTCAATAATACTATGTCACTATATGCTACATGTACATAGCACATCACTATATACTCTATGGATAGACTATATACTATTTCACTACATAGTTATCCCCCAGGGACAAAAACTCCCCTAGAGAAGCTCCATGTCTATCTGCTTCACCATTGTGCTGCCAGTGCCTAGTATTGCACCTGACACCATAAATAGTAGCCACCCAACAAATATTCTTAGAATACTATGGAATACTGTAGGGTGTAACTGAATGCTAAATTCCATCATATAGTTTCAAGTGATGTAGAAACAGGAAATATAAAGATAAATTTAGCCTAGATAATGAGAGAAGTTTTGAAAAGAACTTAAGACTTAACCTGAGTTTTTAAAAATTTTAAGCCCATGGACAGCTTCTCTTCCTTCTCCTCCCCATCTAGTTCATCCTTTTTCTCTTCTCTCCTCTATCTAAACCACTCCTTGGTAATCTCATCCAGTCCTGTGACTTCAAATATGATATAGTATAGCAATTCCACGTTCATATTTCCATACCTCAATTCCCTAGAGAAATCCAGACTCAAACATCCACCTACATCCATGACATTTCTTTCCATTTGAGTTCACTCAACACTGAACTCTTTTTATTTCTTTCCTTTTTTTTTTTTTTTTTTTTGAGAGACAGAGAGAGAGAGAACATGCACAAGCAGGGAAGTGGCAGATAGAGAGGGAAAGAGAATCTTAAGCAGGCTCCATACCTAGCACATAGCCCAATGCAGGTCTCAATCTCATGAACATGAGATCATAATCTGAGCCAAAATCAAGAGTCAGATGCTTAACAGACAAAGCCACCCAGGTGCCCCAACACTGAACTGTTAATACAGTCCAGTACCCACCACCCTACCAACCCCTGCTCCTGCCCAATCTCCCTCATCTTTTCTTTTAAATGTTTTTATTTATTTTTGAAAGAGAGAGAGAGAAACAGAGACAGAGGGGCAGAGAGAGGGAGACACAGAATCAGAAACAGGCTGCAGGCTCTGAGCTATCAGCACAGAGCCCAACACAGAGCACAAACTGTGAGCCAAAATCGGAAGCTTAACTGACTGAGTCACCCAGGTGCCTCCAATCTCACTCATCTTGGTAAATACATTCTTCAAGTTGCATAGGCCCAAAACCCTGCAGTCACCCTGGACTCCTCTCCTCTCTCAATTCCCACTTCCAAAGCCAGGTCTTGTTGGCTCTATATTCATAACACATCCATATTCTGACCATTTCTCACAAACAAAATCATCCTCTGCCGGTATTTCTTCTGTGACCTCCTGAGCAGCCATCTGTTCCCACTCCTGGCTCCCTCCAACCCATTCTCCACACAGCAACCAGAGTAACTCACTAAATATCCACAGGATCATGGAATTCCTCTGTTCAAAAGCCCCCACTGATGCCTCATCTCACTCAGAGCAGAGGTATGCCCAAAGTCCTTACCGTGATGCCACCTGATCTTGCTGAACTGTCTCCTTCTATTCCTTACTCACTGGATAGGTTCAAGTCATGCTGACCTCTTTCTTATTCCTGGGAACCTCCAAGCACACTCCAGTGTCAGTGCCTTTTTCTTGCTGTTCCTTCTGCCATAGAAATTCCTCCAGATATCCCATTGTTCACTCTTGACCTCCTTCGGGTCTTTCCTTAAATCTCCCTGACCATACTATTTAAAAATAACAACTCACTCACTGCCATGACTCTTACCTACTTACCAGGCTTTCACCATCTCACATTCTATGTATTTGTCCATGTATTTGCCCAAAATAAATCCATGAGAGGAGGGACTTTGTTATATTCACTGCTGTGTCTTCAGCCCCAAGAACAGTACCTGCCACATTGTAGGTCATCAATAAACATTTGTAAAAATAAATTAATAAAGAGTGAATGTATGATTTAGGTTGGTGGAAAAGAGGATAAAAATTTGAAGGGAGAGTTCCAACTTAAGTTCCAACTTAAAAGTCACAGGATAGGACTGTGAGTGATATGGGGAACAGGTGAGAAAGAACATGTCTACAACGTGGTAGAAAGTTTACATTAATACACAGTTGGACCTAGTTGGGTTTAAAATAAAGCTCTAATGAGATATATTGAGGTGAACACCATCTAGATTATCAGGGAAGATTATCACAAGATACACATCTGAAACAGAAAGGATAGTGTATGATATGCATGATCATAGAAGGAGAGAGAAACCAGCAGAGTATTAATAATACTTACCTCTGGTAGGTGGAGTTATGGGTGGTTTTAGTTATCTTCCTTTACTGTCTATGTTTTTCAAATTTCCTTAATTAAGCATGAACTAATTTTACAACTAGGAAAAAAAACATTTCTAAAGTTGCTTTTGTTTTCTAAAGTACTGAAAGATAAAGTTCTCTGGAGAGTCATTATTCTATGTATGAAATATGACCATTTAGTGAATGCCACATATATTTATTAAAAGCAAAGATGGAAGAAGAATTGCAAGAAAAAAAAAGATTTCAGGATTCTCCAAGAAATGACTTTTGAGCTAGACCCCAATGGCAATATGAGTCAGCCATCAAAGGGTGAAGAATTTTCAAAATTTTTTTGGACAGAAGGAGTAACAAGTACAAGGCTCCAAGGTGGAATAATCTTGAGGTGTCTGATGCTCAGTGAGCTTACAGGATCTGATTTACATCCTTGTTCTGCTATGTGGAAAAAAAAGGTAGGGGTGGAAGTGGGAAGGGATGAGAGGCAACACTAGAAGCATGGAATGCAGCTCAAAAGGCTAAAAACCTAAAAAGATGACTTGGTCTGGGCTAATAACAGTAGGGATGGAGAGAAGTGGAGTGTTTTGGGATATATGTTAAAGGCAAAGCTAATCAGACTGGTTGCAGGAGGTAAAGAAAAAACTGAAATGAAAAAAATTACTGCCATGTCATATGGAATCTGTCCTAAGCAACCAACAGCCTCTGGAGGCATATGGAGTAATGTATGGATTAGAGCATGACATTGAAGCTCCCACATTATTCTTCCAAAGGCAGCTACATCCCAAAGAGAGAAATGTCAGTTACTCACTGTCATCACATGTCCAGGTGCTAAAGCCCTGCTGGGAGGCACAGTGAAACACAGTGTAAAAGAAATAGAATGGATGAATCTTTTTCTCTTAAAGTTTATGAATTTATAGGTGAGACATAACAAGAACAAAGATATATATAAATGTGACTTTTTCACATGCTTTAGCATTGGCATGAGCACACATTCTGACTAACCAAAGAGGCTGGTGTGCTTATGGTAATTTCATCAAGAATTATGGCTCTAGTAAATTACACTAAAAAATCCAACTGTGGTTTATAATTACGAGCTCAGGAAATGATCACAGTTAAAAATATTAATACATAAATGGAAGTCAGTTCCACATGCCCATCTTTAGCCTTCATATTTATATAATGGCATGTCACTGTGAATGACAGGATCATGAGTCTATTTTATTCTACAGCTGGATTGACTGAGCACCAAAAAGAAAAGACCATCTGAATGATGGGCTAAGTTGTCACTTGTCACACATCTGTTTTGGATTCTGTAATATAGACAGAACAGAGAAAAATATGAGAAACTTGTCTTCTAGGGAAGTTACTAAAGACAAATTTGCCATCAAAATAAATCAAAGGTAGAATTGGAAGAATTTTTGATAATTAGGTATCATCTGGAGCTAGTCACTTGTAAACATAAACTCAGAATAGAAAAAAATAAAAAAAAACCCTAGGTAATTATGGTATTGTTTCTAAATTAAGAACCATTTGATACTGATAACTCATTACATTCCTACAAAATTTCACTTGTGCCATTATAAAACCAGAGAATGAAAATAATCATCAGATCCAGCAGATTTTTTTATTCTACATAATTTACACTTACTGAATCTCAACAAGCTTCAGCAAATGACTAATCAGTTAATAACTTTTCTTTTTCTCCCTCGTGATTAAACTATGATTGCCAATTTTATTTTTCACATTTTCATGCACTACCAGGAAGAGTAAGAATTTGTCAACTTGTTCAATTGCTATAGAATACGGGCCAATGGATTAATGTCATTGGGAACATTTCCTTCCTTCCTAAAAAATGAGTGTCATATAGCCTTTGAAGTCTGGAAGATCTAAGTATGCCATTCTCTCATATGGAAGCTGCTAACAAAGGAACTGATGCAGGGCAATAGTTAAGAGCACGGGAATTGGAGTCAGATACTGAGTTTTAAGCCCAGGTACTGTGTGTACTTAGAATGGAAACATTGTCAGGTTACTTAAACTCTCAGAGGTAAAGTGGGAATTCTAAAACCCAACCCATAGAGATTAAGTGAAATAATGTATGGCATACATAGAGCAAGTGTTCTAAATTGGCTCTAGTGATTTTTCAAGAAACTCTCAAGATATATAGTTTACCATTACTACTGCCTTCTCCTGGCTACCACAGCTCTTAAAATATTCTCATCCCTGCTCCTTTGTTTATGCCTTCACTTATTCAACAAGTGTTTATTGAACAAATACTCATGGCCAGATGTTGGGCCAAGTGCTATTGACATAGCAACCAACAAGATACGTGAGTTCTCTGCCCTTATGGTTTTACAGCCTACTTAGGGTTGGGGTTAATACGATACAATATTTGCCTTAGTGTGAGAAATTTAGGCTATACTTGTATCCCCTGGCACAGGTAAGGTTGAAACCTGGACTTGAGGGCCAGGGATGATTTTCCTGTGGACAGTATAAGTTGCAAATAAAAGGGGAAGAAGGAATAAAAAGCAGAAAAGAAAGAAAATAGTATTTCAGGCAGAAAAATCAATATGAGCAAAAGCCCATGGATGAAAGACGTTAGTGCCATTCACAGAGGTAAAAGTGCAGGAAGGACAGGGCAGGTGGCTCTGGAAAGACAGCAGAGCCCAATCATGAAGGCACTCATTGTTCTTTTCTACCACCCACCTGCTCCCCACCCTACTTACATGGTTTCCCTGGGTCTGCCATGTTTTGACCAGACCCCACTCCCTGTCCACATATGATTGGTCCAGAAGTAGGCGTCTGACCTGAGTTGGGCCAGTCACCGCCTTTCCTAGGGTTTTTGGTCATGGAGGTGATCAGAGTAGTGTTATTCTTTCTCTGCTGGATGAAACAGTAAGATAGAACTTCAGGAGCCACCAGCTCGTGTTTTATGCCACGTGGAGAAAGCCTAATCCTTGGCAAGACAAAAGGAAGCGAGCAAAGGGACTCAGAGATGGAGCAGAAATGAAGGCTTGATTATGTTCTAGCCCCAGTTTCCAGCTATCACATCCTAAGGCTCAGTGGCATCTCTCTTATCCACATGGATTGCTTTTTTCATGAGTAGCCACCCCAATATCTCCCAATAAATTTCACTTTTTACTTAACATACTTTAAATTGGGCTTCCAACAGCAAACATCAGTTAAAAAAATAAATAAAAATTGATTTGAGGCCAACGACGGCTAGGACAGCCAGGGCTGTGCCAACACATGCTGCAGCCGGCTGTCCTCGTGTCCCGGGAGCACAGAGCGCCCCCTGGCGGGGCGGAGACGCCTCCCCACGGCCCGAAGACCAGAAAGCTAAATACGTATTTGTCCTCTGCCTGCTCTCCACATCCCTCTTGGGGGCACAGATCGCGTGTGGGTCCCTGGTCCCAGATGCCCAACCCCACAGAGAAGCTGTTCAGAAACGGCGCACAGGGAGCGGCAGGATCCCGAAAGTCCAGTGGAGAGCTGGTTCTTGCCTCCTCTGATTTTCCATTGTCCACTTTCTCCACCAGATTTCCCTAGTGATATGGACAATATAGAGCTTAGGCCAGCCATTTCTGCTAACCCTGGGCTCCAGAAAGGGAGCTAAGGTCTAACCTTGTGTCCCTTCCTAGGCAGTGCATCCTTCTGAGGGCAATGATTCCTGTAGTGGCTGCCGCTTTATTATGGGGCCCGATCTTCAGCCTGTACTGGCCCTTGGGCACTCAGGGTCCACTTGTTTTGTTTGGAACTTAAATGTTACTGCAGAAAATAAAACTGAGCTTCGCTTAAAAAAAATTGATGAGAATTTTTAAATCCACTCAGTTCTGTTTCAAAACAGGTCCCATTTTGTATGAAAGTCATGGATACTTCTTGTTCAATAAAGGAATGTTGGGAAATAAGCTCATGGACCCAAAGGAGGAATGGGGAGACTCGGAGCACAGTGAAGTGAGGCTTTAATCAACTTCTTGCAAGAATGGGTGTCTGATGCATAGGCACACTGGGGGAAGTTACAGCAGAGTATTTATTTCCTACATGCAAGTCCCTCCCCTGGTTCCTCATTGGCTGAGTACTACAGAGGTTACAGGCGTATCCCAATCTTGCCTATGCCCATGCAAGGCAAAAAGTAGTCTGATTGGAACAAATGTACATTCCCTGAGGTGACACACAGACTTACTGTCCCTCCTCTCTTTGTGCTTTGGCACATGCTCATGGCAAAGCCCTCGAAAATAAGCCCGCAAAATGAAGACGGGAAGAAGAATCAGGAAGTGAAGTGAGGTGAGTCCTAAGGGTTTAGGACTCCATTTTGTGCACGGTATGTTGGGGGGGGGGGGGGGGTTCGTACATAATTCCTATAGGTTGTAAACCTACTGTTCACTGGACAGCACAGCTTTTATTTGGTATTTCTGAAAATCATCTCCTCTACTTCTCAATGGAAGTATTAGACAATAAAAGGACTTTTCTCTCTAGCCTGACTTATGAAAATAATGGAGATCAGACCAATCTCCCCTTCCCATCCTCTGAAAACATTTCTCAGGGTGAAGTATGTTAGTTTGTGTAAAACCAGCTAAAACTATTTCCTTAATTATCTAAGTCTTTGATGTATGAATTCGTTATGAGAAAGGTTGCATATTGATTAAAAGATTTTCTGACAAATTGTACAGTATTGATATCAGTCATCACAAATTAACTTTGAAAAATAAATCTTGTTGGAAAAATATCAGGAAATACATTCTGAGAGTTTGAAGTTCTAATCATTTTTTTTAAGTATTCAAACTCCAATTAATGGATTTTCCTTACTTTTGTGCTTTAATTTTATAAAGATCTTTATAGACATCTGTAAAAATTAATTTTCTAAAATGCTGCAAAATCAATTGTTTCAATCCCATCAGAACTCCTTCAAAGGAAGAGGAAGGTGAACCTTTACAGATTTCCTGTCATGTGTCAGGCACCCTACTCAGGGCTCTCACAAATATTATTACACTTAATCCTAACAGCTCATTTATAGAGGAGGAAACTAAAGTTCAAAGGCATTAATCAGCTGCTGAAGGTCATTCAAGTGTTTAAATGGAGAAGATAAAATCTTTCAGATTCCAAAGCCCACACTTGAAGTAATAAAATTTTAATTCACCAATCATCATTCAAAATAAATGGGTCAGTGGTAGGCCTTGAAAATATTTAAAAATAAAAATGGTATAATATTCTTCAGTAAAATGGGAAGGCTAAAACATGCACAATTTGGGGGTGGCTTATTAAGAGCTGTAACTAATAAATCAGAATCCTCCCAAAATGAAGGAAATATTTAACTTACTTAATGATGACTCTTCTTAAAATTGAGGTATTGAGAGACAATGCTAGTGATAGCATTTTTTATCTTTATATTTTTAATCTTTTGTAGCTTGCTTTGTTTTAGGTTATGATATAAGCTTTATTAAATCTGCTTTAGGGACAAAGATTTAATCCTAACAAACCACAAAATTAAATGTGTTCATTCAGCTTCTATTTTACTTCCATCTGCTCTGTGTAAAAGCATTGCTGTCACACTGGGAAAGGTGAAACTAACATTGTTTAGAGGGAATTGAAGCCAGAGAAAGATAGAGAGACTGTAATTGGGGACTCAGGTGCTCTAAATGGATTTCCAGCTGGACAAAAATAAGTGCAGGGATTGCAGAGAGAAGTGCTGTTAGTCATCTTTGAGGAATCAGAGAGAAGGAAATTGTAATTGTAATCCCCATTCTCACAAAATAAAAGAAGTGGATTCTACAAGCTCTAAATATCCAATCAGAAATAGAAGGCTTAGTGAATCTACCAATGGTGCTAATGGATATGTGGCTGACTGGGAGGTGACAGAAGAAATCAAACCCTTTCCTCCCCCCCGCCCCCCAATTAACTTCACTTTTGTGCTTCTTGAACAAAAAGCAAGGGTTTGGAGCAAATATTCATAAAATGAGTCCCTGAAACTCTCTGGGAATTGAATGATTACAAGCATTGAGTCCCAATCCTTTATCTATAAATAAAGTACCCAGTAGATGAAACACTTGAAAAATCAGTTTTTTATTCACATGTATATCCCTTCCTGCCAGTATCCTGCTTTGGATACTGAGAATAAAGGTTAAACACTCCCAGTATACAAATCTGTCAGCATGCTGCATGGGAACATAATGGAAGGTACATTACAGGGCAGTTTGATGCAAAATACCCCTGAAAAAGAAATTTCAGGAAGAATACATTGGGTATGGATGAAATTAAGAGGAAGATATTATTGTCAAGTCACACGGCTTTTGGGTTCACTCCTCCAATAAGCGGTCCCAAGTTCCATGTGTCATTTGTGGTAGTGGGTGTAAGACATTTATAATGTGTGAGATGAATTCTATTGTGTTTCTGCTTCATGCTGGAGAACTGTCAACCCTATTTCAAGGGAGCACTGGCACATGGAATCTGACTCATGCTAAGAGAGTTGAAAATTAGAACCTTTCAGCTGCACATTAGTCTTCATTTCCCAATTTATTTGTAGCATTTTCAGACTGCAAGGCATTTTTACAGCATACATATATTACTGTAGTTACATAAAAGTCACATTTCATTCTGAAGCAAAGAAGGATGATAGATAGGCTGTCATTCTCCATTCCCCCAGAGAAAACAGATTGTGGAGTATGAACTGAACAGTATAATTTGAGATAGCAGTTGAGGTGACATAAAGGGTAGTTTAGGGAGTATCCGAATACTAAACAGGAATCAAGAGGCACGGTTGTATTCCTAAAATTCACAGTGTAACCTTCAACACGTTAATGTTTTATTATTCATCTTCTTTTGTGATGAAGTTAGAATGATATTCAAATTGTAACTCTCTCATGGGGATGTTCCGATGCTGCAGATGAAACAGAAGACAAGGGAGTCAGCAGAGATGCTCAAGGTCTCTGCCTGTTTCCTTCACTTGCTCATCAGAATAGCAATTTTCTCTTCGAGGCTCCTACGGCTCTTACTCTATGCCTTGTATTTTCTCAGCATTTTCTCAATGACCGTGCATGTTGCTTTTATGATTTTTACCAATGAGCTTTTTTTTTTTAATTTAAAGGGGAAAACATAGATCCTAGCCATGTCAGTTTATAAACAGAGTGTAAGGAAAAAAAAGTCCTGGAGTTAGCTGATGCAGAAATCCACTGAACTATAACCAAATAGTTTCTAATTAGTGGGTTTGTCAGCAGCGTGGTTGAAGGCCCATGCCCCATGATCCCTTGGTGCTTACCACTTCTGTGCATGTCTGCCCAAATTCCCACTGCCAGTGCCTGCAGCTCATTCTAAGGGCTTTTCCTGACCACAGGAACACAATCTGCTCCTGCTGTGCTGACTAGGAATACCAGGGAATTAGTGCTTCCCAGGACAGCTTCAAAAAATGACTGGCAGGAGCTGATGAATAAACACTCCACTCTGGCCAGAATCAGCTTTCACATCCAGAGACAATCAACTGAAGCCACTGAAGGCAATTTCCTGTGACACCAGAGTAAGCACATACAGGAGAGCTCCCCTAATTCTACCCCAAAAGGAACTCTAGGCATATACCCATGTAGTTGTACACTGAGGAGAAAGGGATGACCAGGACAGTTGAGGGTTATTTGGTGCAGGGTCTAAGCAAATCATTGCACAGACTCTATGAGGGTGGCAAGGGGTGAAGACGGAGCAGAAAATGGAGAACCGGCCCAAGTCTGTCCCTCAGGGGACGTTTTCTCAGTTCTTAATGCATAATTAAGATGATATTCTTACCCCAGGTGGAAGGCCTACATTGGTTTGGATCTGGAGAATAAGAATGTGGGTGGCCCTATGATGAGTGAAATGTTCTACCTGAGAAAACAGTTAAGGGTTCTGCTGAAATCTCTCACCAAGGGCAGGTCAGAAATCACGTCTCTGATACAAATAATTTTGTAGCTATATAATGGAGCAAGGAGGAGTAGGTCTGGAACCCAGAGAATTCACGGAAGCCCCTTTTCTTGATGCTTCCATGCTCTCCAGTAACTGTACATGTGTAACTGTAACCACTACAGCATGGCTAAAGTACTAACCAGGGACCCAGGCCCCATGGAGATGAAAGGGTGGGTTATCCTACTGAGTTAGCAACTTCTCCATGTGAATGTGCTAGCTGAACGTGGAGCGGGGCGGGGGGGGGGGGTATCTAAAATGGATGGAGGAGAGAAGAGGTGAAAAATATCAATTATGTCCTTGAAACCAATTACAACTGTGGGGGACTATAGCTTGTCTACTAAGGCCTTGTGACTGGACACAAGCTTGAAAAATAGTATGAAATAAAGTGAAACTGGGGCACAAGTGGATGTGTGAGGGGGCAAGGAACAGACTATAGCAGAAACTATCAGCGACTTGCCTCCATCCCCTCAACACTTACTATTTTCTTTGCTCAATTTCCACCTTTAACTGGTGGCTAAGGGCTCTTTTTGTCCTGGAGCTGAAGGGAAGTGCCAGGGAATTAATCCACCCCACCCTGGAGCACCCATCCATCAATGGCAAGGGGAACTGGTAGAGAAGTACCAGGATCCCTGCCCCCTGCAGTGAGATAACTCTGAGTCACATCTCCTACACTGTCTCCCAGACTTCTCAGAGGCATGAAACTCCTGTTGCCATAGTGGTAGTTAGTTAGTAACACATCCTTTCCTGGCTGCCTTTTCTTCCCCGTTTCATTTGCCTACTCTTGTACAGTGTTTTCTTTGACCCTATTTCAAATAAACTTGCATTGCCTCAGATTTATTTTTGAAGAGATATAACTTATTGGAGATGTGTTTTCTGCTATACAATTGCAAAGGAAGAGGTATTTACTATGTAACAACTCTCCCATAATAAGCAAAGGTGTGCTCCTCTCCCAGGCACAAACCCACTGTTTTTATGCCATTAGGGGACCAAAAACAGCCAGTGCTTTTTCCTTTAGACATTCATGTTCTCCTTAAAGAACTTGATAAGGGGAAATGGGTGGCTATGGAACTTTAAAATTCTTTGCTTTAGGTGGAAATAATATGAGAGTGAATGCATTCAGAAATGAAAAGGTTATGATATTAGCAGGTGATATTTATTCAGCATATCAGTATACCAGATCTTCTATAAAGTGCCTTGCATACACTATTTCATTTTATTTTCACAGCAACTTTATGAAACTTAGGATTGTTATCCCCATCTTCCTGTTGAGAAAATGGAACATGGAGAGTTCCTACAGCTTAGGAGATACACGTTTGGGCATGGCTGCCTTGGAATTTCATGCATGTACTTTCCTGTCTGTTATAGGAACTCCCAGCAATAAAGTAAAACAGACTTTGTACATCTCCTGGGCTTGGGGCTTAGAGTACATACCAACTAGTGCAATCCCCAAAACCAGAACCATTAAAAAGCCTGAGAAAGAATATCAATTGTGAGAACGAGGAGAAAAATGTCTTATTAAATGCGGTTTGTGCTAACCGGGACTTCCGTTATCACCTACACTGTTCAGCTGTGAAGCAAATAGTCCAAGTTCACCCTACATGAGTGAATTGCTCTAAGTATAAAAACATTGGGAACTCACAGCGGTGTTCTTCTAAAAAAAGTTTTCCTTTTAACTGCAAATATGCACACCTTGGGAAAATAGAAACGTATAAAAATAAAGTGAGACACCAAAAATATCATTCTTGAGAGAAGTAATTGATTAAAAATTTGAAAATGGACTTCATCAAAAGAAAGAAAAGAACCTAACTTTTGCTCTGTGAAATATCCTGTGAAAACCATAAAAAGGAAAGCTACAGACTAGGAGAAAATACTTAAAAACCACGTATCCAGTAAAGGATTGTACCTGGAATATACATAGAACACTCAAAACCCAACAGTAAAATAAATCAGAAACAAACAATTAGAAAATGGACAAAAAACATGAAATGATATTTCACTGAAGAGGATATATAAGTGGAAGATTAGCACTCGAAAATGTTTAACATCAGCCACAAAGGAAATGCAAGTTGAAACTTCAATGAGCTATCCATTATAGTCTTATCAAAATGACTAAAATAAAAAATAGTGATCACATCAACTGCTAGCAAAAATATGGAGAAACTGGATTGCTCATACATTACTGGTGGGAATGTAAAATTTGTATCACCACTCTGGAGAAGAGTATAAAACCTTCTTATAAAACTAATCATGCATTTACCATGTGATCCAGGGATTACTCTTGGGCATTTATCCCAGAGTAATGAAAACTTACATTCACACAAAACCTGTACACAAATATCCCAAGCAGCTTTATACATAATATCCAAAATTTAGAAGCAATCCAAATATCTTTCAATGAGTAAATAGTTAAACAAGCAATGGTACATTCATATGATGAAATAATATTCAGCAATAAAAAGGAGCAAACTATTGATACATTTAACAACTTTACTGGATGTCAAGGGAATTACGCCAAGTGAAAATAATTTCTAAATTTATGTATGGGTCCATTCATATAGCATTCTTGAAATGACAAAATTATAGAGATGAATAACAGAGTAGTAGTTGCCATGAGTTAGGAAGTGGGCAGGGAGGAAAGTGGCCATAGCTATAGAAGTGTAGCATAAGGGTTCCTTGTGATGAAACTGTTCTGCATCTTAAATATGGTGGTAGTCCCACTATGCTACACATATGATAAAATGCATGGAACTAAATCACTCATTCACACCACACACACACACACACACACACACACACACACACACACACACAGGAGTGAGTGTAAAACTGTTGAAATCTGAACATGTCAGTGGATTGTATCCATGCTAATTTCCTGGTTGCAACATGGTACTAAATTATGCAAGACGTCACCACTGGGAGAAGCTGGGGGAAGGGTTTACCAAATCTCTCTGTAATATTTCTTACAAGTACATGTGAATCTACAATTGTCTCAAAATAAAAAGTTAAAAAAATTTTAAGTACAGTGGAACTGGATTATGTAATATGGCAATTTTTATGTTTGCTTATATATTGATTAAAATGGAACTTTACTTTTACAAAATGATGGGTGCAGAGCTTATTTATGTTTTTGGTGCCAAGGCTGATCACTTATTTCTTTTACGTAAATAAAGAAAAGAGGTCCAGCAGTAAATTAAGGCATACTTGGATCACCAACAAGAACTCTTAGTTTTTTGTACTTCTCATATCAACAGAGTGGTAGAGATGTGTTCTAGGTAGTTTCACCATATGCGTCTTTGTCAAAAGCATTTTTGCTACAAACATTTTCTCCACAAAGCTAATTGACCATGAGGCAATTTTGCTGTAAAAGATAAAATTAAAAAAAAAAAAAGAGGGACATTCATTAAAAAGGACATGATGAAATAGGGGAAAAAAATGAATAACAAAATTAAAAAGATTTGATTGCAAAATACAAGATATTTGAACACATTCAAAATTTCTAGTCTAAATTCATGGCAATACTGCACAATAACTGATTTTATTTATTTTACAGATTATACCTAAGTACTCGCCCTTAATGTCTTTCATTCACAGTATTCTTTTTTTTAAATTTTGTTGTTGATTCATCTTTTCTTCCACATTGTACTTTTTCTTTCATTGCTAAATGTTTTTCCTTCATTAAAAGAGGTGTCCATTTCCATTACTAGGGTACATATTTCTAGCTGAGCTTTGTACTGCGTTGTGAAAACTGTTCTTGGCATACTGTCAGACATCTGTCGATACACATTCCAAAGTTGTATGAGAAATGTGGGTTCAAAACTCTGTGCCACTGTATAGACCATTATGAGGGCTAAGACTTATATAATATAAAGATTGAGGTACTGCATTCAGGGAGAAATGAAACAAAACTGTCAACCAGTTGATGAAACCAACAAACTGTCAAACCAAACTGTCAACCATTTATTTTTTTATCATTTATGACAAAATTGCCTTACAACCAGTTAGTTATGCAGTGAAATGTTTGCAGCAAAAATGCTTGCGGCAAAGAGACTTATGGTCAAAATACCAGACACAGTGGAAATGATCCAGTCACAGTAGTTAGGAACCCTATGCCCTAAGTCTGGTTTTGCCTCTTTCAGAGCATAAGCCAGTTTGGCCTTTAGTAATAATAAAACACAAATATAATTTCCTTTAAAACATCAGTATTTGGAATGTCTGTCCTTGCTAAAAACTCAATGATACTAAAGTATCTTAACTTCAAGCAGGCAATAACAATTTTTTTTCATATTTCTCCTACTTAACTTATATACCTTTTTTTAAACAAATGGATGAAGGACTTCGATCATATTCATAACATTTTAGACCTCTGTTCTAATAGCAAAATGTATCCAACCCAGAACCTCAGAACCTCTCAGATTTTGTGGCAGACCTCATCCCTTACACACACTGCTGATATCCTGGTGGAGCAGACTTTTCCCAATAACTCATGCCCTCCTCAGCCAAAATAAAACTTGAATTCATTCCAAATGACTGTCATTAGAAAAACATTTGTGGGGCGCCTGGGTGGCGCAGTCGGTTAAGCGTCCGACTTCAGCCAGGTCACGATCTCACGGTCCGTGAGTTCGAGCCCCGCATCAGGCTCTGGGCTGATGGCTCGGAGCCTGGAGCCTGTTTCCGATTCTGTGTCTCCCTCTCTCTCTGCCC
This sequence comes from Panthera pardus, assembly GCF_024362965.1. Classification (NCBI taxonomy): domain Eukaryota; kingdom Metazoa; phylum Chordata; class Mammalia; order Carnivora; family Felidae; genus Panthera; species Panthera pardus. The sequence goes on from NW_026526788.1 coordinate 21,016,829, forward strand.
CTCCCCTGTTCATGCTCTGTCTCTCTCTGTCCCAAAAATAAATAAAAAACGTTGAAAAAAAAATTTAAAAAAAAAAAAAAAAAAAAAAGAAAAACATTTGTTAGCTCTGTGCATTGATCTAACTCTAACTTTTGACAAGAGCACAGTGTGATTAAAATAGCCAAGGAGAAGCATACTGACATGGTCTCAGTGTGTTTTTGTCTTTGCCTTATACCTGGACAAAAAAAATACGAACTTTAAAAATGTAAATCTGTGACTTTATCTTGCAATTACTGTTGCTGTGTTCACATTCTTTTTTTAAGGTTTTTATTTAAATCCCAGGTAGTTAGCATACAGTATAATATTAGTTTCAGGTGTACAATACAGTGATTCAATACTTCCTTACCCCCAGTACTCATTACAGCAAGTGCCCTCCTTAATCCCCATCACCTATTTAACCCATGCCCCCACCCACCTCCCCTCTGGCAAACATCAGTTTGTTCTCTATAGTTACGAGTCTGTTTCTTGGCTTGTCTCTTTCTTTCTTTTTTCCCCTTTGCTTGTTTGTTTTGTTTTTTAACTTCCACATATTAGTGAAATCATATGGCATTTGTCTTTCACTGACTGATTTATTTCTCTTAGAATTATACTCTCTAGTTCCATTCATGTTGTCACAAATGGCAAGATTTTATTCTTTTTTATGTCTGAATAATGTTCCATTGTTTATATATACCACATCTTCCTTATCCATTCATTGGGAGATGGACACTTGGGCTGTTTCCATAATTTGGTTATTGTAAATAATGCTGCAGTAAACATCTGGGTGCAGGTACCCCTTTGAATTAGTACTTTTTTATTCTTTGAGTAAATACCTAGTAGTGCAATTGCTGGATCATAAGGTAGATCAATTTTAACTTTTGAGGAACTTCCATACTGTTTTCCACATGGTTGCACCAGTTTGTTTTCCCACCAACAGTGCAAGAGGGTCCTCCTTTCACCACATCCTTGCCAACATCTTGTTTCTTGTATTGTTGATTTTAACCATTTTGACTGGTGTGAGGTGATATTTCATGATAGTTTTGATTTGTATTTCCCTGATGATGAATAATGTTGAGCATCTTTTCATATGTCTGTTGGCCATATGTATGCCTTCTTCAGAAAAATGTCTATTCGTGTCTTCTGACCATTTTTAATTGGGTTATTCATTTTGGGAGTGTTGAGTTCGATCAGTTCTTTATGGATTTTGGATACTAACCCTTCACCAGATATGCCATTTGCAAATATCTTCTCCCATTCCTTAGGTTGCTTTTAGTTTTATTGATTGATTCCTTCACTGTGCAGAAGCTATTTATTTTGATGCAGTCCCAATAGTTTATCTTTGCTTTTGTTTCCCTTGCCTCAGGAGACCTAGCTAGAAAAGTTGCCACAGGTTATGTGGGAGAGATTACTGCCGGTGCTCTCTTCAAGGACTTTTATGGTTTCCAGTGCTGTGTTCATGTTCTAATATATATCTGACTGATACTATTTTTTTCTTTTAAATGTTGAGTCACAATGTTGCAATGTCAGGGAGATGCATTATAATATGGGGCCCCTATCCCCAGTACACCTCATTTATGATTTAAAATAAGGTAAACTTCAAAGAAACTTCGGAAAAAGGGATGGCAACCTCTGGCAAATATAGGCAATAAAAAGAGAATATGGTAGAAATCTCTTCAGATTATTTTTCCAAGAGAAGATATGTATTAAAATAATTTGTAGCAAATATTCTTAAAGATGAGGCAGTCTTTGAATTAAATACCATTTGAAACTTATGAGTAAAAGGTGGTGTATATATAAAGTGATCATTAAATTCTGAAGATCAAAACCAAATTTAAGATTGTGTAGAATTGTATAGACAACATTTTAAAGTTGCCATCACAAAACAAACTGAGGGTTGATGGAGGAGTGGGAAGGAGGGGAGGGTGGGTGATGGGTATTGAAGAGGGCATCTTTTGGGATGAGCACTGGTGTTGTATGGAAACCAATTTGACAATAAATTTCATATATTAAAAAAATTAACATTAAATTAAATTAAATTAAAATTAAAAAAAATAAAGTTGCCATCATAAAAGAAATCAAACTTTTAAATTATAATATGAGATCTGAAGGGTCCAAAACACAACAACAACAAATTTCTTGGTGCATTGGCCAAGAATGGGCCTAAAATTTTGAAGGAACTAATACAAAGCAAAGCAAATAAATAATTACCCAGATATTTCCATGCCACCATACCCCCCAGGTAAGTCGAGCCTGTTTCGGATTATTACTTCCCTGGTACAGGCTTCCTGGGGTTCTCAGCCCTGGGACTGAGAACCCCCTCAATCCCTGGGACTTTATGGGGTAAAGGGGCAGACATGGTCATGTCACTAGAGGAGATATTTATGTGTATATACATTTCTGGTCATTCTTATATAATCTTCTCCTCATCACTGAGGCTATCACTCCTCCCACCACCATGTCAAAATAACAACTCATAAACAACTAAAAACAGGAGATTGGGCGAAGAAGCAAAAGAAAATAGTTCCCTGGCATTGAATATATTCCATATGTTGTGTCTTTCATTCCCAGGACTTATTCATTCCATAACTAGAAGCCTGTATCTTCCACTTACCTTTGCCCACTTTGCCCACAATCCCCCTTCCTTTTGACAACCATCAGTTTGCTCTCTGTATTTATCAGTCTGTTTATGCTTTTTGTTCATTTGTTTATTCATTTGGTTTTTTTAGATTACATATAAGAGTGGAATCATACGGTATGTCTCTCTTTCAGTGTGACTTATTTCCCTTAGCATAATACCCTCTAGGTCTATCCATGTTGTTGTAAATGGCAAAAATCTCATTCTTTTTTATGGCTGTGTAACATTCCATTGTAAATATACCACATCTGACTTATCCATTTGTCTATCTGTAGACACCTAAATTGCTTCATATCTTGACTATGGTAACTAATGCTACAATAAATGTAGGGGTGCATATATCTTTTCAAATTCGTGTTTTCATTTTCTTTGGGTAAATGCCTGGTAGTGGAATTATTGGATCATATGGTATCTCTATTTTTCATTTTTTGAGGAACCTCCATGTTGTTTTCCATAGTGACCACACCAATTGACATTCCCACCAATGGTGCACAAGGGTTCTTTTTTCTCCACATCCTCACCAACACTTGTTATTTCTTGTCTCTCTGATTTTAGCCATTCTGACAGGTGTACGGTGATATCTCATTGTGGTTTTGATTTGCATTTCCCTGATAATTCGTGATGTTCAGCATGTTTTCATATGTCTGTTGGCCATTTGTATGTCTTCTTTAGAAAAAATGTCTATTCAGGTCCTTTGTTTTTAATTAGATTGCCCATTGTTTTTAATTAGATTGCTTTTTAGGTATTGAGTTGTATAAGTTCTTTATATATTCTGGATGTCCTGGCTTTATTTCTTTTTCTGGAGCTCCCACAGTTGGGAACTGCACAGAAATGCCCGCAGCTAAGCACAAGCAGGGACCGGAGCCACAGTGCTGTCTGTAGTATGTTCCCTCTTGTTATCCTCTAGACCTTAGCAAAGTCTCCTTCTGACTTCCCCAGCTGTCTTATAGGCACCGTGAGAAAAAAGGGAAGTGTCAATTGTCTAAGGTGGGCCCGAATTCTAAAGAGAAGATGGAGAGCATTGAGAGGGCAGTGCGAATTAGAAGTGATCCCAAGAGGAAAGTAAACCTTAGGGAAGAGTTGGGGTAATGTGCTGCCACACCACTCCATCTAAAATATTTGTTATCTGATCTTTATAAATATTTTTCTGCCCCCTGGTATAGACAGTAGAAATAAGAAAATAAAAAGAATGCATAATTCATCCTGAACTTTTTAAAGCTCCTTTCATACATATAGCCCTATTGAATCTATCAATATATTTGCTTTGGTTTTCCCACAATAACCTTGAGATGAGGAAAACATGGTTTTTTTAAATATCAAAATAAGAACAGGACTTTAGTACAATGTGTGATAATAATCTATTTACTATAATTTCCACACATTCCATTTGCTAGGAAGAGCAAATGCCAATCATGTAACTAGTTCCTGACCTTCTCAGGTCAGGGGTAAAACTAAGTGCAGATGATTTAACCAGCAATTGTCCCCCTGATGCTAAGGATGTGGCAACGAGAGCTAGAACTGACACCTTTTGACACACTGGTGGCTGCAGGCCATTTTGTCGACCCCCACCCTTGAGAAAAGACACATGTAGCAGCTACTTTAGATGGAAATAGTCTACGAAAGAGTTGCAGCTTCCAATCAAAAGTCTTCAATGTCTTGTGCATTGAGACTTCCTTTCTTGAGATGGCTTAAAGTTTTTCTTCTTTGGTTTTTTATATTTTTCAAATTTTTGAAGCTATCTATTACGTTTGTAACCAGAAAAAAAAAAAGCTTTTTAAAAATAAATTATACAAAACCCATTGTTTTCATGTGCAGTATTTAGATTACATATACATGATCCCACAGGGCTAATCTTCTCAAGAAATAGCCATTGAATGTGACTGTGTTGCCATATACAGTGTTCTATGGCCACCAAAGAATTTGTATCTATTCCAGAGACGTTGGCCCCACGACTCACCTATAAGGTCAAATACAAGATCTCCCAGATATCCTTGGTAAAGAATGACTTTTTTAATAATAGTTTATTTTTAGAGTAATTTTATATTACAAAAAAAAAACCCCACCCACAGTTTCCTCTACTAACATCTTACATCAGATGCTTATATTTGCTACAATTAATAAACCAAAATTGATACATTAGCCAAAGTCAAAAGTATTTCAGACTTCTGTCGTTTTCACCTAATGTCCTTTCCTGTTCCAGGATCTCATTACATTACAGCTCCTTAGCTCTTCTTGCCTATGACAGTTTCTCAGTCTTTCCTTGTTTTGATGACCTTGCTGGTTTTAAGGAGTACTAGTCAAATACATTGTAGGATGTCCCCCCACCACACACACACACACAACTGGGATTTGTCTGATGCTTTTCATATGATTCCATTAGGATTATGAATTTTTTTGGAGGAAGATCACAGGGGTAAAGTAGCATTTTCATCACATTGCTTCAAGGGTATACACTATTAACATGATATATAACTATTGATGTTGACCTTGATCAACTGGCTAACACAGATTTTGGCAGGTTTCTCCATTGTTACTCTTTTTTCCCTCTCCGTTTCCATACAGTTCACTTTGAAAAGAGGTCACTATGCACGCCCACAGTTAGGGAATGGGGTGTTTTGTTTCACCTCACTGACAGTGGGGTATTTACATAAATTATTTGGAATCCTTCTGCATAGGAGGTTTGTCTCTTCTGCCCCATTTATTTATTCAATCATTTGCTCATATCCACATGAACTCATGGATATTCATTTCATATTTGAGGCTATACGATAATGCACTTGAGAAAGCTATAAAATAGTGTTCCAGAAGAACACAGGCCCTGCCTGTGTTGCTCAAATAATTGATGCTATTTATTGGAACAATCTATTTCCAGGTCCAGCTCTGTTCCTCTGGGGATGGTTCTCCTGCTATGGAAAACAGAAAGGATTAAAAGTGAAATGCTGAGCCCAGCCATTCCTGTTCCAGCCACATCTGACTTGCGGCTTCTGCCTACAACATTCATTCAAAAAGTACTTGCAAAATGATTAATCAATGAAAGAGTGAGCCCCTAAATCTTTTAAGAGGACTATTTGAGTGTCAGAGACATTTTCTCCAGGATTCACTGTGGTTCAGACTCTTCATAGCTTCATAGAATTCTTTCTCTTTTATTTTTCCACATGTAACCATTGGATTATTGTCTTCCCAGCAAAGAGGGGAAAGACACACTTTTTCCCCTGTACTTGAAATTTGATGTTGAACTAATAATTCATATCTATCACATGAAAATTCATATAAGCACATTTGGATTTTTAGTTCGTTGCTAAAAGACAAGGGTGTCTTGAACCCAGAGGACAGCCTTCCCAGAGAAACAAAGATCTCCTGTAAGAGGAGGTCAGGACTGTGGGCAGAAACAGCACCTGTGCCTTTAATACCACATACAGTAAGTGACAAATACATATATGATGAATGAATGAATGAATGAATGAATGAACAAAAGAACAGGGGGAAGGAAATCAGGAGACCTGTGTTCCTGACCTCTAACAGGTTGTCTGTCCTTGAGGAATCACTTCCTTGCTCTGGGCCTCAGTTTTTCTCGGTCTGGGATAGGGGAGGGCTGTTTGTTCCAACTATTAAAAAGCAAAAGCATTCAATACACTTTGTACGGGAAGTTCTTAGGCTTGAAAATATATTCCAGGAACCCTACTGAGAAACTGTCTTTGCTGGTGGAAGTAGCCAGATTGATCACAATTATGTGACAGTCACAAAAATATTTAAGGCAGCCACTTCCAGCAGCTTCAACAATTGCTCCTGGGATGGAGAAGGGAGTGAGAATAAACAATACCCCTATTCTTCACAGCTGTTTCTCTGGATCAAGCCGGATTTCAGCAAAATTGAGAATTAAACACTTGGTGCTTTTTCACTCTCTCCCCACTTTGTGTGTTAGGTTTAATAATTTTTAAAACAGTCTTAAAATAACCTGTTATTGCAGAAATAGGACATATGCATTGTAGAAATGATAACATGCTAATAAATAACAGTTACAAAATAAAAACATCGCATTTGTACCATGCTAAGATCTCCATTGTGAACACCTGTGCGTGTCATTCTGGGCCATTTTCTATGTATATATGTACATATGTGTGTGGGTTTAACAGAAATGAGACTGTATACTTTTTATTATCTATTTTTCAACCAGTAATCTCTACATTATCTCTACTACTATCCAGACAATATTCATATTTTCCCAACTGGCCCCAAAATGTCCTTTAGCTGGTTTGTTCAAACCAATATCCAGCCCATGACAATGATGACATTGCATCTTTTCATTTTTTCCCTTCAGTGTCTTTTAACCTTGTTCACTGTCCCCCCCCCCACCGACTTATGAGATAGGTGCCCCCAAAGATCCTGAAGAATGCCCCTCCTTCTGGATTTGAATTTGTTGCTCCCTTGCAGTGTTGTTCAGCTGTTCTCATAGAATAGAAATTCAGTCTAAAGTCTTGGTGGATTCAAGCTGCATCACATTAGAAGACGTAATATCTTAGCACACCATTGGAATGCTCAGCCTGACCCCTGGATTAGCGTGATGAAGCACTCATACCACATTGTGCTGGAAAGTGTTCACTTTGCATCTGAGTGCGTGACTATGTGGTATACCCTGGCACTATAGGGATGTTCAGTCATCCTTCAACCATCTGACTAGTGATTTTTAACTTGTTGGTCATGCCTACTTGGATCAATATTTTCATTATGGTTTCCAAAATGAGATTTTGCTCTTTTCTTCTTTATACATTAAGGGTTCATCCCCCTCTGAGCATCACTACTGTCCCAGTCACTTGTAGATTCTCAGGATGCCACATCAATGGTCCCTGTAAGCTTCCTGCCATGATGACCATACATGAAGGTACAAGTGTCCACATCTGCACCATGCTGTTCAGCATGGGGGAGGTTACCCTAGTCATGTCTTCAAGAAATAGTGCCTGATGCTTCTCTGTTTTATAACACTACTTGAAATGACACTCACGTAAGGGCAGTTGGGATGGATCATCAACTTCCTAAGTGGGATCATGAAATAGATCTTGGAAATAAGCGCACTCTTAAGTGATTTGTACATATTAGTAGGAAGCATTTAAAAGCTGGGTTTTTTTTCCCCTTGTGAAGTTTACTCTCTCCACTTCCCTCTTCCTCATCACTGACCTGTCAGGCTCCTCTGTGAGGTCTAGTAGGAAGGAACCAACCCTATCTAAGTCAAGTTCACTTGTCCCCATCAGTTGTTCTGTCCATCCCCCATGACCCAAGAACACATGACAGTTGGGACAACATGCTCCTGAAATTCTTGAACTTTGGATCCTGGAAAGGCAATAACACAGTTTTATTGAATTCATCTTGTATACCAGGCATCCTGCTAGCGACATAGCTTAGGTTGCTACAACCAAATACCATAGTCTGAATATCTTATAAACAACAGAAATTTATTTCTCAGTTCTGGAAGCTGGAAGTCTGAGAGCAGAATGCTGGTGTGGTTGGTTTCTGGTGAAGGCCCTCTTCCGAGCTGCAGACTGCTGAATTCTCACTGTGCTCTAATAGTGGAAGGAACAAGGGAGCTCTCTGGGGCTTCTTCTGTAAGGGCAGGAATACCGCTCATAAGGGCTCTGTCCTCATGACCTAATCACCTGCAAAGGCCCCACCTCCTAATACCATCACATTGGGGTTTAAGTTTCAACATATGAATTTTGGGGGAACACAAACACTCTGTGTATAGCAGAACATAATTCTAAAATACCAATTTATGGATGAAGAAACTGGGGATAGAGATATTAAGATTCTTGCCCTGTGCTTCAGACATCTAGTTGCCTATCTGACCACATTACCCCCACTTTGTCCCTGCTAATAGAGTCTGCCATCCATTCTATAGGCTAAAAATGTCACAGCTAAGGATTGGGCATGTGACCTATCCAGCCCAGTGATACTCAGGGAATCTTTAAGGGGCTTCTGAGATAAGTTTTCCTGCCTCATAAATAGAAGTACACAAGAAGAAACTGCCCCTCTCCCCTTTTTCTCCTTTTACTTATAATAATGTGAGTTAATACCTGGAGTTATGGCAGCCACCTTGCTACCATAAGAGAATATTTCTAAAGACAAAAGCCAGCACAGTGATGATGGCAAGAGCAGAAAGATAGACAGAATTGAGTATCTGGTAGAATCACTTGAGCTGCCTTAGTAGCCTTGGAACTACCCTGGATCCCAGTCCCTGTTACATGAGATAGTAAATATCATCCATATATCTTATTCATACACCTAAGAAAGCAAGGAGTGAAGATTTGAACCCCACTCTATCTCCTATGAAGATAGAAATTTCAACTCCCTGGTTCTTCTGGTTGTTTCTAGGCCCTTGAATTCAAAGGAGACCCAGAGACTGCTTCCATGACAAGTTCCACCTAGCTACCTACAAACATGTGGCATGATGCTCAGCTCTTCACATAACTTTGGTCTCTTCCCAAACTAGGATTTATTTTCCAATGATTTCATCTGTGACCTACTGCCAACACTGGTTCCAAGTCTGCCCTTCACCAAAGATGAACATGCCCTTAGGATCCAGCTATGGGAAACGCATCTCAAGCACTAAACTTCTTCATAACTGCAAGGAGCAGCAGAGGAGCTTTGTTGCTGCCTGGTAACCCAAGCCAAATAAATGCTGGGCAAATACTCTCAGTCTTCAGTTTGTCGGCCATGTAGCTATGCTTTCTGCTCATAGACTTGTCATCTATTCTCTATCTGTATGTCACTATCTATATAATTACAAATATTTCATATGTATCAGATGAGAAGGAGTTTCCTACCCTCTGCAATATTACATTTTGTCACTTTCCTTCTAGGTGCATACTACTTACCCATCAAAACTCACCTTCCACAAAGTCCATGTAATGTACTTTTATCCTAAGGTTAAAGTGGCAGATAAAAGCTTAAATCTACTCCCATAGAAGAATTGTACTTTAAGGATTTCCACTGCCTTCACCCAAAGGAGAAATCACACAGGAACTATAGGTGCTGAGGCCACCTGGTGGGAAGGAATTTTTAGTTCTGAGGCTCTTTTCCTGTGCCACTTACATCCCTCCCACAGACACAGTTATGACTGGTTTGGCAGTCCATATGCTTTAGCAAAAAATTAAAGTGAGCCAAGAGCAAGAGTCCATGGTGTTGCCTGACTCAGGGGCACTCAAAGTCAGGAGCTATTTCTATTTTTATTTAGTATCTGGAATTGTAAGTGCCTTCTGACCCTGTTTGGTTAGGGGTAAGGGAAGGCCATATATGTTTTGTGGCCCTGTTAATTACCACCATTGTCCCTTGCCCTTGTTGGAATAGGTAGTTGGAATCCTATAGGCAGATGTGCATTTCTTAACTTGGAAGGATTTCCACCCGGGGTCATGGGACCCCCAACCCACCCGTCAGACAGGATAGGGTCAGCAAAGCAGTGCTCAGCCAGACATCAGGAATTGGAGAAGCTTGTGCCCAGGACCCTGCACTCTACCCCTTTTTGCCCTCTCTGCTCTCTGTTCCAATCCTATCTATCTATTTGAGTCTTTTGCACTGTTTTTCTCCCCAGTAGTCCTTGTTAAAACATCCTTTCAGCTAAATCCTGGGAAAATGTTAAGACAGGATAAGAGCTTAATATGTTGTTCTCCTGAAGTCTTCTCATGCTTACCTTAGGAATGAAGTCCTTAGGGTGAAATCTCAGAAGGTAAGAACAGAGATGATGGGATCAGGACTGTCCAGCTGCTCCTCAGAATGTTTTCTAGGTCCATTTTGGACACAACAACATTAACACTCTGAATAATGCTGTTATGGGCTGAATGTTTGTGTCCCCCTCCACCTGCCCAAAATTCATATGTTAAATCCTAACCCCAGTGTGAGGGCATTAGGAGGTGCAGTCTTTGGGGAATGATTAGGTCATGAGAGTGGAGCCTCCATGATAAGATTAGAGTCTATATGAGAAGAGGAAGAAAAGCCAGCTTTCCCTCTCTGCTCTCTGCTCTCTGCCAGGAGAGGATACAACAAGAAGTCAGCCATCTGCAAACCAGATGGTCCTCATTGGAACCCAAGCGTGCTGGCACCCTGATCCTGGACTTCCAGCCTCCAGAACCATGAGAAATAGATTTCTGTGTTTATAAGCCACTCACTCAGACTATGGCACTTTGGTATAGTAGTCCAAAATGAATAAGGCAAAGACCATATACGTACTAGCTTCATCATCATCATCATCATCAGGAAGGCCAGGGAGGCACTCACTTTCAGAGTCATCTTATACTATGACTTAGTCCCAGGTCTGATTACTGTCATCACTGAATACTCAGTGGGTGGCAGGCCCTGTTTAAGACCTTTATATGTTATCAATTTAGTGAATCAGAAGGGGAAAATGAGTCACAGAAATATGATCAATAAACATTCTGCCCAAGCTACACAGCTAATAAATATGAATTGTTGGATTCATAATTGGATATGGATTATTGACAATAAACAGGGTCCCTAAGGTTTCTGTCCCCTCCCCAGCTTTATTGAGATATAATTGACAAATTCCAAATTATATATATTTAAGATGTAATGTGATGATTTGATATGCATACACATTATGAAATAATTACCACAATTAAGCTAAGCTTCTGATGTTGGGAGACTGGAAGCCTTAGGATATTGACTCTATCCATCACTCTGAGTAGAAACATGTCTCTGCAAAAATCTGATGACTTATTTTTAATAGGAAATTTGTGGGATGAAGCAATCATTAAACATGGTAAGTTAATCAATAAAGTTCTGCCAGTGACTAATGGTGTGGCTGCAAGCAAATCAAACAGCCTCTCTGAACCAGTAAGGAAATTACAAACTCATGCACCTTTCCAACAGAAGCAGCTGATAAAGGGATTAAGGAGTATGGGTGCAAGATAATAGGGAGGCAAGTGAGGTTATGGGTATCAGTAAAACTTCTGCCCCATCTATCAGTTGTCACTTGTTTTCACCCTATGCTGGCCAAGCCAACATGTCTATTGATGAAATTCAGCTGAGGGTTGGGTTGCAGATCCATGAAGTGAGTGCAATTTCCAGGGTATATCACTGATGGCCAGAAGCTAATTCCTAACTTGGAGTAACTGAAGGCATTAACTCAACATTTTACAGCAACAGCTGACAGAGGTGCCAAGCTCTCTGGCTGAGCCAAGTCATCTGTGAAATGTAGACACAATACAATTTAAATAATAGAACAGTAGCTGCCTGGATTTGTGTTTCTGCATGACTCTTTGCTTAGTTCACACTGGAACCACTACACCGCCTGATTTCTTAGCAGGCAGTTTAGCCTGTGGGAGACATTCCATATCCAGCAACAAATCTCATTTCCTCTCGGCCTGAAGAAGACACAGCAAATGCCAGATGGCCTTTCCAGGCTGATAATTATGCTCATGATCTCAAGATGGATGCAGCCTACTTCTGGACTTTTTCTTCTAAACCACACGGTGGGGCTAAAGCACAGGAAATGATTCTCAAGCTGGCCCGTAGTGCCAGCTGTGAGGAGGCAAAAAGAGAAGGCAAAGATCCTTTATCTCGGGTGGCTGCATAAGAAAGAAAAACACAGGCCTAGGAAGGCCCCTGCAAGGAAGGCCTCAGTGTACAGTGAATTCCTACTTACTTCTTGTAAACCCACAGATGCCCAAGGTTCAGGAGCTCGAAGCTGCTGGTAAAACAGGTCTGAAAATTCAAAAGAGCTTAAAGAGTGATTAAGTTACATTTTGGTTTGGTAATGAAGCCAGCACTAAACAATGGGCCAGGTAATTAATATAATTGAGCTCAGAGCTGAAAAAGCCACCAAGTCTGTGTTGTAAATTCCATAGCTATTGAGGATGATGTGTGTTTGCAGGTGAGCTAAGCAGTGAAGGAAACCCCAGGAAGATCCTGAGGGAATTGTAAACAGCTATTCACCTCCCCACAAAGCCAGGGAGCAGAGAGAGAGAGAGAAAACCATCCCCACAGTCTTTCTAGAACTGCATTGTCCACTTGTGGCTGTTAGGTACTTCCTGAAGAAAGATGGGCTGAAAGTTGAAAATACACAAGGGATTTCCAAAAAATGTAATCAGTCTCATTAATGGCTTTATAAAGTGATTATATGTTGAAAAGATAACATTTTGGATCTACTGAGTGACATAAAATATTAAAATCAGTTTCCCCTGTTTCTTTTTACTTTTTTATTTGGTTCCTAGAAATGTTTTAACTATATATGTGGGGGCGCCTGGGTGGCTCAGTCGGTTAAGCGTTTGACTCTTGAGTTAAGCTCAGGTCGTAATCTCATGGTTTGTTGGGCTGCGTGCTGACAGCACACAGAGGCTGCTTGGGATTCTAGGTCTCCCTCTATCTCTGCCCCTCCCCCATTCGCTTGCTCACTCCTGCTCTCCCTCTCAAAAATAAATAAATGAACATTTTGTAAAAAAAAGATAAACTGTATACGTGGCTCACATTATTTTTATATTGGATATTGCTGCTCTAGGAGCAAGGCACTGGCACAACCATATCACTTTTAAAATGCTGCAATCCTTCCATAGCAGTGGGATGATAACACTGTCTGAGTCCCCCGCCCTTCCTGTGTCCCCACTGCCCTGGCCACTCAGCCCCTGCTGAGGCTCTGTGGTGCCCAACATCCATCACTCCACTGCTCAAAATTCTTCCATGGAATGCAAAATGAAAACCTGGGAGTTTCTTATAACAAAAAAAATGCATTTCCACCTCACAACCCAGCTATTCTACTTCTAGGTATTTCTCCCAAGAGAAATAAAAACATGTACTCTCCAAAAGACTTGTACAAGAATACCCATAAGGGCTTTATCCATAATAACAAAAAACAACCTAAATATCACCAAACTGTGCTACATTCATACTACTGAGTACTACTCAGCATTAAAAAAAAGAACTATTAAAAACAAAAATGGATCAAAGTTACCAGATTTAGCAAACAAAAATACAAATATTGCATGGGGCACACTTTTGTTAAAAATTACTTGTTCTTCTGAAGTTCAAATTTAGCTGGGCATCCTATAATTTTTCTGGCCAAGTTAACATGACTTAATCCCAAAAACATAATGTTAAGCAAATGAAGTCAGATACAAAAGAGTGGATCCTAAATGATTCCTTATATGAAATTCATAAACAGGCAAAATTAATATTTGCTCATGGGGAGCACCTGGGTGGCTCGGTCGGTTAAGCATTTGACTGCAGCTCAGGTCATGATCTCAGGTTTGTGAGTCCAAACTCCACGTTGGGCTGTGTGCTGACAGGTCAGAGCCTGGAGCCTGCTTTGCATTCTGTGTCTCCCTCTCTCTCTGCCCCTCTCCTGCTCATGCTCTGTCTCTCTCTCTCTCTAAAAAAATAAATAAACATTAAAAAAATTTAAAAACGAATTCGCTGATAGAAATTAGAACAGTGGTTTTCTCTGGGTAGTGGAAATCGAGTGGAGTGAAGCCTCAGGGATATTTCTAGGGTACTAGAAATGTTGATTGGGCTAGTAATGACACAGATGCATACATTTAGCAGAACTCATCACTTTGTATACTTCATTTTACCTCAATGAAGAAAACAACTGTCTTCCCTGGATGTCCAATACCCAAACTCCTGATAATAGTATGCGAGGTCCTTCCTTCTCTTGCCATTATTTACCCATTATCTTTCCATTATCCTTAATGAGTTCTACAGGCCAAATGTGATGAAATTTTACTCATTATTTCACCCACCATTTTGACTCTGTCTCCTAGAAGCTGAAGACTTGCTAAGAGCTGTAGACCAATATTCTTCTCTGGTACATTATACTTTGCAATCTGCCTCCATGATACCACTGCCCCATTGCATTATTGTCATTGTCTACACCACACTAACCTGTAAACTCCTGGAGGGCAGGAACCTTTCCTCTTTGCATTTATGTGGCACAAGGTGAAGCATTTAGTACCAACCATAAGTGAAAGAATCTATCATCCCGTCTAACCTCTCTCCTTAAGTCCCTACCTAGAAGCACAGTATTTTCATGTCAACATTTTTTTTCAAACACAATATTAAATGCATATGCACATATAAAAAATATTCAAATGGTCAAGAGAGAATGAAGGGCACAGTTTCCCTAACCAGAAGCAACCACAGGTTTTATTCTAAATCATTCCATAAATGTTCTATGCATAAGCAAATGTATATTATTTGTGCATATATGTATATATTCCTCCCATTTATATAAGTGGAAGATACTGTGTCACTTATTCCCCATTTGGTACTCCCATTCCCTATTTTTTGTCCTATTCTTTGCCCACCAAGAGGTGGTCCCTGTATACCTCATTACCTAGATTCCCTTGCTGACTGGTTTCCAACTGGGTTTATCCAGTGAGAAACAATGGAAGGGGTTGGAGGGTGGGAGAGAAGTTTGGGTATCTCTTCTTCCTCTGCTTTGGCCCCATATCTCTGGTGGTAGCTGCACTCTTCAACACCTACAGCTCCTGTGTGCAGCCCCTACTCCAGGCTCCAGCACCTTCAGCCTCTTCAGGTCTAGAGATGTACCTTCGACTAGGTTTCCTGGAAACACACTGAGATGGAGAGATGAATGCAGATGGCTTATTGAGGAATGCTCTTTGGATACACACCTATAAGGAAAGGAGGAAAGCAGGAATGGCTAGGAGAAGCTAACATGAAATGCAGTTCAATGAGATCCCAGATGATGCTACAAAGAGCTCTGGAGCTGGGATGGCCCTCCAGAATTGTTCCAAATTGGAAGAGAGGCTGGGCTTTCATGTCCGTATGTCAGATAGTCATGGGCCATGGCCACTCCCAAGAGGGAATATAACCTGAATGAACCCATCCCATATAGAGGGTGAGGGCAGCCAAGTGAAGGACCATTTGTAAGCCAACAACCGCTGATATTTTCAGTCTCTGTGAATGGGTGCATCAGCCCTAAAAAGGAGACCTGGGTGGAGAACCTCAGTTTCCACTGTAGGATGGTAGTGATTTCCCACTGGTACTAGTGTCTAAATGCCTCTGACCACACTTCGGTACATGACCCATTCATTTGCCCATCTGGGACAAATTCTGTTCCTTGATGGGATCCTAACACATATACAATATATACATACCACACACACAGACACACACCCTTATCCCCACACTTAATGTGTTCTGAAACACATTCCATCTCAGTCGGTTATTGTCTTTATTGGCTGCAGGGTAACTCACTATATCAATATAATATAATGTAATTAAGTTCCCTTCTTAGACACTGAGGTAGTTTCCTGCTTTGCTCTTACAAACAATACAGCAATGAGCATTTGTGTACATTTTTGCACACATCTACAAGACGAGGATAAATTGTTAATAGGGAAATTGCTGGATCAAAGAGTACATACATTTTAATTTTGATGGATGTTGCCAAATTATTTATGAATATCTGTCATGGTGAGTATGTGAGAGTGCTATATCAGCACTTAGGCATTTTTTTCCTTTTTTTTTAATATGAAATTTATTGTCAAATTGGTTTCCATGCAACATTCAGTGCTCATCCCAACAGGTGCCCTCTTCAATGGCCATCACCCACTTTCCCCTCCCTCCCACCCCCTATCAACCCTCAGATTGTTCTCAGTTTTTAAGATTCTCTTATGGTTTGGCTCCCTCCCTCTCTAACTTTTTTTTCCCCTTCCCCTCCCCCATGGTCTTCTGTTAAGTTTCTCAGGATCCACATAAGAGTGAAACCATATGGTATCTGTCTTTCTCTGTATGACTTATTTCACTTAGCATAACACTCTCCAGTTCCATCCACATCGCTACAAAAGGCCATATTTCATTCTTTCTCATTGCCACGTAGTATTCCATTATGTATATAAACCACAATTTCTTTATACATTCATCATTTGATGGACATTTAGGCTCTTTCCATAATTTGGCTATTGTTGAAAGTTCTGCTATAAACATTGTAATACAAGTGCCCCTATGCATCAGCACTTAGGCATTTATGCCTGTTAACTGGATTCATGTTTAGTACTTTCAAAGCAGCCTGTTTGATTTAAGGTCTCCCTAGCACATGCAGTTCTCTTACCCTTCTCTTCCACCTCCCCCCACCCCATCCCATGTGCATGCGCGCGCGCACACACACACACACACACACATATACATACACACGCTTTTCTGGATACAAATTTATTGCTGGACTGGAGGAAGACCTCTCTTAGACTATGTGTGGCTTCACCACCTTATTTTCCTTCTGGTCTTTTTGCCTTTCCTTCACGTAGATTGTCTTATGATACTTGGCCCTCAGGGCTACAGTGGCAGTTGTGATTAGTGGGGGATTTTCTATCTGTTCACTCTCCCTCCTGAGTTCAGGATGTCCTAAGTAATTCCATGAAGTGTCTAGAACTAGAAAACTAGAAGTTAAACCTGTTGTATGTGAATGTTCTTTACTGTGTAATCAGTACTCAGGCCAGTGCCCCCCATTCTGCAGATGTTCAGACACTCATGTGTTTGCTGCTTGAGGATACTAGCAATTTCACCTTGACACCTTTTTAAAGCAATTACAACATCTCAAAGGAGGACCAATCAGCTTTCAGACAAAACTCAGCTTCCTCAATTCTGCCACCTCGGTTCCAAATTTCCCCTTTAATGCCCTCCCATCCAAGCATAACATATAGATATATTTCATTTGTTTTGACTAAGAACATTAGTATGTGGACCACACTTTCTAAAATTAGTTCTGGAACATTCTTGGAAATGGAAGAGAAGTTATATAATTTCAAGAACATAAAATGAAGGCACACCTGTCATTTCATCTAATGCTTTAATCTCTTGGTTTTAAAAGGAGCTGCATTTGATTTTAATAGAAGTGGAGGCCATCCAGCACAATCTTCTAGGCTTGTCACCTCCCATCAAACTGAGTCACAACCTGTGAAAAACAGTCCAAAAGGGCCCAAGAGAGGAGAGCAGAAGTCAGGCCAGAGTCAACTTCCAGAAACTGAGGTGGGGCTGGGCGCTTCTGGCTGTAGAAGTACCATGATGAGGGCTACATGCCATCCTTCTTTCCCTTCCTGTTACCAGGAAGACATGACCCAGGGCAGCAGACCAGCTGCTGCTCACTGGAGCCAAGTGCGGTAGGGCTGAGTTAGCAGCAGAATCTAACTGAATAGGAGATAGGTGGTCAGAAGTTTTATATGTCCATCCCAGCGCTATCCCCTGAAGCAGTCCCTCAGCCAATGGAATCCTCAGTTTCCTCCTCTGTAAAATGGTGATAGCATCATTGTCTGGCCTACAGCATATGGTTGTTATGAGGATCAGATGAGATAGTGGATAAAAATCACTTTGTAAGCCAAGCAGTGCTGTAGAATCAAAAGGGGGTTATTCTGTTCCACACTCACCTATAGCACCTGCCACCCCACAGGCCCAATGGGAATGGCTTGTCCCAATTTGCTCAATGCAGTAGAAATAACTTTTATAGGAAATAAAGCCAGGGATCATCTGTTAGACAAACATTTCAAGTTGTTTTTCCAGGACTGTGGATGAGTTTGTAGTGATCTGTCCACTCTCTCTCAGGCCATCCTCAGGGGTGATTATCCTAGATAATCAAAGTCAGTATTTCATTTTTGGCCAGGAGACAAAGCAAAACTAATTGTCCCTGTATTTAAACTTCCCACAGTAACATAAATAATGATTTGGGGCTAATTAGCACCGTCCCAAGTCAGTCAACACAGTTAACAATATTTTCATCACACATAAGAATAAAACTCCTCAGGAGTGATTTGCATTCCTGATCCCCCTCATGTTTCCCCATTCCCTGTTGAACCACTTGAGCAAGACACTCATGTACTGACTGCTCCTCCAGACCACTTATCAAGATCACCAGATGGTGTCCACACTGGGGAAGACGATAACATTTGTGGCCCTCCCCTTACTTGTTACCTCCCCTTACCTGTTACCATCAGTTAGCACAGGTGACTGTCCTTCTTTCCTGAATCACTTTCTCCACTGGGCTTCAGAGATGCCATTCTTTTTCCTCCTATTTATTCACTTGCTTGTTCCTTTTTGGCCTTTTTTCTTGGTTCCATCTTATCTTCCAAATTCCTAAATGATGGAATGCCCAGACCCAGTCTCTGCTCCTCTTCTTTTCTCTCTCTCTACAATGACTTCCTAGTGATCTCACCAGACTTGAGGTTTTACTTTCTATAGGACTGATAATTCCTAAATGCATGGACAGTGACCTTGAACTCCATTCCTGTGTATCAACCATCTGCCCAATATGTCCACTTGGATGTGGAATAGATATCTCAAACAACATTCCGTAGCAGAACTTTGATCTTACAACCTGCAAAATTTCGCTGATTTCAGCAAATGGCAAATCCATCCTTTCAGTTGCTGAAATCAAAAACCTTGGAATCATCCCTGCCTCTCTCTTTAATTCCCCATGTCAAACCTGTCAACAGATCTTCCTGCTCTACCTTCAAAGTATATCCAGAGTATGGTTACTTGTCACCACCCTTGATCAGTTCCAGGTCACCCTCATTTCCCAACTAAATTACTACAATAGCTTCCTGCCTTGTCTCTCTGCTGTTCCTCTAGTCTTCCTATAGTCCATGCTCAACACAAAACCCAGAATAATCCTCTTAAAACATTAATCAGATATCCCTTCCTTGCTACACTCCTTCTTTCCTTCACTCTTTCCTTTCTTTCCTCCTTCTTCCCTTTGTTCCTTCCTTCCTTCCTCCCTCCCTCCCTCATCCTCTCTCCTTCTCTCTGCCTCATCACTAGGTGCTGTCAACCTCATTTAGAGAAGAGCCAACATCCTTGCAATGGCATATAAAGTCCCATATGAAAGCCTATAAGCACCTTCACTCTCTGCTTTCTGGTCTCATGTTCTCACACACTCTACTCCATCCACCAGTGCCAAGCACACTCCTGCCTAAAGGTCTTGGCACTTTGTTCCCTGCCTGGACTGATTTCTCTTAGCCACATAGCTCCCTCTCTTGTTCTCACTATGACTCTATTCACAAGTCACCTAATCAGGGAATACTTTCCAACAATCATATTTTAAAGTTTATTTATTTTTGAGAGAGAGTGAGCAAGCACAAGTGGGGGAGTGGCAGAGAGAGAGGAGACAGAGAATCCCAAGCAGGTTTGCATTGTCAGTGCAGAGCCTATGTGGGGCTCAAACTCACAAACTTGCAAGATCATGACCTGAGCCAAGATCAAGAGCTAGATGCTTGACCGACTGAGCCACCCAGGCAACCCAAACAATCATTTTAAAAACTCCTCATACCCTGGCACTTGCATCCCTCTTAACTGCCTTTCATCCATTGTATGCATGCATATATGTACATGTGCACACACACACACACACACATATGCAGGTAGACATACACATGTGTGCGCATGTGTACCACATGTACCTACACATGTGTACACATATGTACCTACACGTATGTACACATATACATATACACACATATTTACACACAAGATATTTGCTTTTGTCTCTCATCCTTACTTAAAATCTATGCTTCTAAAGGATACTATGTGCCTGGAAGATAGTTGGCATTTGGTTATTTTTATAACAAATAAGACACAAGTATATTTAAGCATTCAATTTTCAACACACAAAAAAAACTGCTAGCATTTCTCACGACTTCTCAGCATTAGATTCATGATTTTTAAGTTGTATTCCATAGTGTTGTCTAGGCTTCAGATGGAAAGAGAAATCACATCTCAGGCTCTCACATGTGGACTTGGTAGGTGTGAGCAATCCAATTTCAAAGTGCCACCTCGCAGGAGTTTACATGAGATCATGAACTTTAAAGACTTGATCAAAAATTCCCATGAGATCAGCAGATTTTTTTCCTCAGTGTTTTCTTTTAGGAACTCTCATAAGAGAGCTGATTAAAAAGATATATTATTTAATAAATAGGACAGTTATTTAGCTGTCCTAGCTGTCCTAATAGCTAGTTATTTAGGAAAAAATAATAAGCTTGATCCCTAGCTCACTGCTTACATCAACATAAATTTTAGGTAGATCAAAGATTTATGTGTAAAAAAAAGAAAAGAAACTGCAAAATTACACACTAGTGATTTCTTCTTTCTCTCTTGCTCACAAAATCCAGAGGATGCTCAGATATGTTGTGATCATTTGCTTCAGGCCCTTCCCAAGTCCCAGGGTTAAATCTTCATTAGTCACTCCTACAGATTTGAGCTCCAAGGCCAGTCATTGCATTGGAAATGAGCGTAAGAGACTGTTCAGACTTGAGACTCACCCTGGGACTTCTGAGAAGTATTTTCCGTATTCTCAAAACCTGAAGTGTGAGGAGGGACCTCCAATGCCTACATCTGTAGTTGTTTGAATGTGATACCTGAAACAGGGGCGACCCTCTGAAGCCAGCCTGAAAGGTCAACTGTTATGATTGGGAAACAAAATGGTAAAAAGATTCTGTGTTTTTGATGACATTCTCGAGCCACAAAATTAATGAATGCTGGGATTTTCATACCTCCAGATTTTTTGCTATGCAAAATAATAAATATTCTTAATATACTCACAACTTTTAGTTTGATATTCTATAGCTTATAGCCAAAAACATCCTGATGCATTTTTCTATCCTCTTGGAGTTGTGAAAGCCTTCCTAAGCATGACACAAAACTCACAAATCAAAGTATTCATTAAGTTCACTCCATAACATAAAACTTTATATTATAATTATAAGAAGTTAATACATGTTTAAAAGCATGCACATAGCTAATATCTAAAATGTACAAATTTGTATTTAAAATAAGTTTGGGGCACCTGGGTGGTTTAGTTGGTAAGGTGTCCAATTTCAGTTAAGGTCATGATCGCAGTTTATGAGTTTGAGCCCTGTATCGGGTTCTGTGCTGACAGCTCGGAGCCTGGGGCCTTCTTCAAATTCTGTGTCTCCCTCTCTCTCTCTGCCCCTCCCCTGCTCATGCTTTGTCTTTCTGTCTCTTTCAAAAATAAATAAACATCTAAAAAATTTTAAAAATCAATTTGAAAACATTCAATAAAAAAATCTGTCAAATACAAACATAAAAAACTTTCAACAGGACAAAAGATATCATAAAGTACAAAGGCAAATGACAAACTGGGAAAAATCACTTTAAACTTATAGTACAAAGGGCAAAAATCCCTAATATATAAAGAGTTTCTAAAAAATAGAGAATAAAAACACCAATACCCTATAAAAAAACAGTTTACAAAAAAGAAATTTAAATATCCCTTAAATACATGAAAAGATGTTTAACCTCACTCATAATAGGAAGGATGCAAATTAGAATGGCAGAAATAAACCCAACTGAGTAGCAAGTTGGTGACTTCACACAGAGAGGAACTATTTCTTTCTTTTTTTTTTAACATTTATTTATTTTTGAGAGAGAGCGCACAAGCTGGAGAGGGGCAGAGAGAGAAAGGGAGACACAGAATCTTAAGCAAGCTCCAGGCTCTGAACTGTCAGCACAGAGCCCCTCATGGGGCTCGAACTCACAAACCGTGAGATCATGACCTGAGCCAAAGTTGGACACTTAACCAACTGAGCCACCCAGGCACCCTGAGGAACTATTTCAAAGGACTAAAATATAATAATCTGAGCACACATCTTGAATAGGTTACTTTAGGATGAAATGAACTGAAAAGCAATTTTAAAGTGTTTCAGTAATCATGTTACTAGTAATAATAGTAACATCATTATTTTGAAAATGTTATACACATGATAGGATAGAGCAAATACTATCATTAGAAAATCAGGGTTGTCAACATCAAAGAAAAGAGTTTAAGTATAAAATCAATGAAGTTAGGTAAAAAAAAAAAGTGATCCTCAATTTAAATTAGAATTATCAGTATTAACACATGATCCATTTCTGTTGAAAAAACAAAAAAATATCTATTTTGTAGAAACAATCCCCAACCCACTAGCGATGAGAATCCCAAGTGCCCAGATTGTGGTCTAAAAACCATCCCCTTGCTGTCCTTGGAGGAATGGCTAATTCCAGATCTGGGGTAGAAAATGTATGAGTGTGGGGTGCCTGGGTGGCTCAGTCGGTTGGGCGTCCGACTTCAGCTCAGGTCACGATCTCGCGGTCCATGAGTTTGAGCCCTGCGTCGGGCTCTGGGCTGACAGCTCAGAGCCTGGAGCCTGCTTCCGATTCTGTGTCTCCCTCTCTCTCTGTCCCTCCCCTGTTCATGCTCTGTCTCTCTCTGTCTCAAAAATAAATAAACGTTAAAAAAAATTTTTTTAAAAAAGAAAATGTATGAGTGAGCCTAAAACATTTTGTCATATCAGAGGGTAAAGAAACTGGCAAAGACTACTGAGCTTGTGTTGTTAGTGCTTGTCAACTTGATGGGAAAATCTAGGCATCAAAAAACCTCTGTAATTGCTGAAACCTCCCCCTGACACCCCAAAATTTAAAATCCATAAGTTCATAATGATATATTCTCCCAAAGCAGGGAGGGGACTCATTGGTGACATTTGGGGGATGCCAGAAAAAAAACAACTTATTTTTCTGAAACTAATAAAGAGAAAGAATTAAATCAGTAAAATAAGTATCTTGCTCTTCTTGTATCCACTATTCCTTGGGGAAAGTGATAGTTGACAAGAGGAACCTTGTCTTTATAGAAGTAGGTCAGTTAATGAGTGAAGGAATGATGGAATTAGAATATCACCATTTGCAACCTCTAAGTACTAATGGACATAGGTAATGCTAATAACTAGCTACAAAAGTCATTAAATGAAGAAAACATGGGGAAATTTATAATGGATAATCACCCTGCTCAATCTTAACACCAAAAAAAAGAAAGAAAGAAAGACAACCAGACATCTAGTGTGTCTTGATGGAATTACACATCCACCAATTACTTTTTCTTTCCAAAACAATAAAACCTAAATGTGATCAAGCTCTAGATATAACTACTACTTTCCAGGTAATACAGGGTAAATATATTAAATGATACCAGGTGGTTGTAATAAACCAGAATAACTCTGCAGGACAAATAATCTGATTTTTTTCAACAAATAAATCAAAAGAAAATCTTTAAAAGAGACTCAAGATTTATATCAACTAAGTATAATGTGTGTAAAAATGTTTAAATGTGTTTTTGGATAGCAATATCTACAATTGCACTGCCCAATAAATATATAATATGATATATAATCTTAAATTTTCTTATAGCCACATTAAAAAAGTAAAAGAAACAGAGAAAGTTAATTTCATTAATATATTTAACCTAATATATCCCTATTATCATCTAATCATAAAATAATCATTAAATATATAATCAATATTTAAAATTATTCAGTTATTTTACTTTCTTTGTACTAAGGCTGAAATCCAGTATACTGTGTATTTTATACTTAAAACACATCTCAATTCAGACAAATCACAGTTCAAGTACTCAGTAGCCCCACACGTTTTTAGTGCCTACCCCATTGGTAGAAAAAAAAGAAGGTTCTTGCTAATAATAAAGTTCTGGTTACATATGAAATGAATGTTCTAAAGGGACAGGAGTGGTGTCATGAATTTCTGGGTTTAAATAGTGATGCAGAAGAGCTCTGTTCTGGACCCTGGCCCACAGTGTTTTCTTCTGTGAGGTCATGGGGTTGGATCGGATAATTTCCATATGCACAGTCACTTCCCCATCTCCATAAATAGACAGGATCTGGGCCTGGGCCTGAGACACTGGCTGGGTCACCTTGAGCATATTGCTTAGTGTGTTTGATTCCTTGGTTTCCTCATCTGTCTCATGGTGATGGTGACTCCCTCAGCAAAAACCTGCCCATGTAGACTGCCTTCTGAGCAATGTCATTTGCAGCAAGCCTCTGAGCAGACGTTTGCCAGTGGCTCTGACCAGTAGCATGTAGCTGTAGCCTGATTAAATTTAGTAACATATTGGGGAGAGAACAGGGTCACTGTGGTCAGCCACAGTGCATTTGTATGAGGATTGCCATGGGGGCAAATATTGTCTGTGCCCAACTATGCACTGTCTAGAGGCAGTTCCTTAGAGTGGCAAAGTTTGAATGAAGCTGTCTTCTCATGATGCTGTTAAAAACTCATACCACTGAGTGAGCCACCACAGCCTCATCCCAGGAACCTCAAACACCTTCCAATTAGTGGTATTTGGCTTCCTGTGACCTTACCTACAAGGAAAGGGATATGACCAGGTGAACTGGAAAGTCAGGTACTCCTGGCTATTGTATTGCTCATATAAATCAAAATAATTGGCATTTTGGCTTCTATATTCATTCTTTTGGGAATTTTAGCATGAGTCAGAGGTAACAACTCAATTGTGACAACGCTGAAGGGCCATCCCAGCTCCAGAGCTTCCCATAGGAGCTGAGGCTTCTGTTGCAACTAGCTTCAGGCCCCAACAAGCTCCAGGAGGACAGGAACCTTGTCTATCTTATACACAGTTACATATTTGGTGCCTGAGAGAGTGCCCAACACATACTAGGTGCTTGGTTAATGTATGATGGATGAATAAGAAATGAAGTACCTGGACTTCCCACAGGAGAGCCATACCTGAAATGTCCCAAGATAAAATACAGCTTTGTGCCATTTTTGATAGTCAAGCAGCCAGCCTCACCTGATGACATCCAATCTTTGACAGAGTCTGGAAGTTAAATAGGACAATATATAGTTGCGAAGTACCTGAAAGAATACCAGGTATATATACAAGCCCTCAAGAATCATGTCTCTGAGGCCCCCATGTGCAGGGCATTATCCCACTGTATTGAAATTACAGGTGTTTTCAGTCAAGTTTCCTGATTAAAAAAAAAAACAAAAAACAAACTATGCAATGGAGTTTGCATGCAGCAAGTTTACTGGGGAGTATTTTCCAGAAAAACACCTGTAAGGAAGTAGGGGAAGTAGCATGGGACAGAGGGAAAAATTGAGATCCTACAGGAAGTTCTAGAGCTGGGATGGCACTCTGGAGTTGTCCTCATTGAGTCAAAGAAGCCATTCATCAGCCAATGAGGCCAGAGTCACTGAAGTCTAGCTTTCCTAGAGGGGGTAGAATAATACCTTCACCTGAAGGCAGTTCCCAGAGCAGGACTCAGCTGTGAGCCCTCAGCAGCCAATCCCAGCCCATGGAGGACAGAGTACCCAGGTCCTGAAGGGCATCTGGGTGGCACGCTACAGTATCTACTATAACAGCAAGCATACATGTATACCTTTTCCTCCCCTAGGACAATCTCATAGAGAGAACTGACCTTAAAGCACAAATACTAGAGTACCATGGGATCTATTTTTTGCTTTAAGAAATCATTGTGGGAACACCTGAGTAGCTCACTTTGTTGATCATCTGACTCTTGATTTCAGCTAAGGTCATGATCCCAGGGTTATGGGATCAAGCCCCACACTGGGCTCTGTGTTGAGTATGGAGCCTGCTTGAGATTCTCTCTCTCTCTCTCTCTCTCTCTCTCTCTCTCTCTCTCCCTCTGCTCATACCCTCTCTGTAAAATAAAAAAAGAAATTGAAAAAAAAGAAATCATTGTGAACAAAAGGACCACATTTGTCTTTCATATCACCATTACCTCAATACCTGTGTATCTGCCACATGGTGTGTGCTAAATGAAAATTTGTTGAATGAATACATAAATTAACAAGCAAATATTTAAAAGTGAGTTCTGCATTTATACTTACTTCAATATCAGTTGGTCCTACTGAACTGTGAGCTTCTCAGGGTAAGAGACTTTCTTATTTATTCTTGTATTTCTGGAATTTAGGACAGCTCCTAGGAGTGATACACTGTTGCCTACCACACCACCACTATGCACACAAATTATTTGCAGAATAGTTTGACAACATGCCCACAACATATACCAGTGAGATTAG
The DNA here is from genome assembly GCF_024362965.1 of Panthera pardus. Lineage (NCBI taxonomy): Eukaryota > Metazoa > Chordata > Mammalia > Carnivora > Felidae > Panthera > Panthera pardus. The sequence goes on from NW_026526788.1 coordinate 21,043,326, forward strand.
AATCCAATCTACCATATATGTTGTGTATCTACTATTTTACCATATGGGATTCACTTTATGGGAGCAGAGGTTAAAAATAATTTCCATTTTTTTTAGAAACACTGGACATTTTGCATCTATTATTTCTAAACCTTCCAGCAATATAGTTCACCAATAACAAAATTGAAGCTCAGAGAATTTAACAAATAAAACTAAGTTTACTCACCTAGTAAGACAGTAGCTAGAGAATCTAGGAAGCCAAGCCTGCTTTGTTGGACTCCAGATCCCATGCTTTCTCCTCTGTGCTGGGCTATTTTCTTGTTAACATCCATCCCTGATGTTCAGCTTATCAGGCCCCAGATAGTTACAACAACCCTTGGTTCTCCACAGATTTCCTGGGGGTATGCTCCTTCTCCCAGAACTGTTCTAGCTGACTAAGCACTGAACTGCTGTCTCCTCCATCACTGAGTCCCAACCCTTCCTGAAGATTTCTCAAGGAGGGTGGAGTTGGGCAAGTTCCCCTAAGGCAAAGTCAAGAACCCACAAAGGAAGTTTACCTCTAGCTTCCTGATGAAGCCCAGCTGAAAGGAGGCTTCCTCTTGCCTAAAAGCAACCTGAAGCTTTTCAATTTTCTGGAAAGACTCGGATGCTTCACATCCTGAAACAGGGCTTCCTGAGATGTTTCATAGCTGTTGCGTCAATGGGTTGTAGGTTGAGGTAATAGGAGAATCTCTCTCTCTGTCTCTCTCTCTCTCTCTCTCTCTCTCTCTCTCTGGAACACCCACAGTTTTAGAACTCTCTGTCTCTCTCTCTGTGTCTCTCTCTGTCTCTGTCTCTCTCTCTCTCTCTCTCTCTCTCACACACACACACACACACACACACACAAATGCACACAGTTTCTCTCAGGTTTCTCTGGGGCATCCATTCCCAGTCCCAGCTGCCTCCTGGGGTTCCTTGATGCTTCTGTTGTCACCTTTCCTTGGTTCACACCACTTCCCAGGGCTTTGAGAACAAAGCCCAGGCCCAGCTCTTGTCCCTGCTTATGCCTCTCAGCTAGTGACTGCTAAAATGCCCCTTGGAAATTAGAACTGTTTCCAGTCTTGAGCAGAGGAAAGTCCCATATATTATCCCATTTTATCTGACAGTCTATAGTTCCGTCCAGGGACCTGAGCTCATCCTGACTCTGTTTCTCACTGGCAGTCTCAACTGTGCAGCTCAGTCTCAGTGCAGCCCTTGTTCATACTTGAACTTCAGGGAAAATTTCCTTCAGGAGGGGATCCTGCCCAGGAGTTCTCAAAATGGCACCCTCCCAGCAGCCATAGAGACTATATGAAAATGGACTGTTGAGCCTGGCCTGTCATCTTTTAGAGGTTGATATAGCCAGTCGCATCTGTTCTTTGTTGTTACGGTCCTAGAGTCATTTGAGCTACTAAAGCTGTAGGTGGTGAGGGGTTTTCAGATCTAAGCTGGAGGAAAAACAACTTGCCTTAGCACATTAGGCATTTTCCAGGAAGGAAAAACAGTCATGTCCCTGTGACTTTGTAGTTTTAATGTGACCTACAGCAGGACAGCACGTTGACCACAGTTAATTATTCTTTATTGAGAATATGCCATTTACCAATGTTTGTAGACTATCTCTTAGAAAAAAACTATAAAAATTATATATTTTTTTAATTTTTGCAAGGAGAGAGAATAAAAGTAAATGACTCCTTAAAACAAGGAATCCATACAGTAAGAAGCAACTAATGTGACAGACCTACTAGGAACAGAATCCCAGATGAACTGGAATCACACTCTCCCAAGAGTAAGTCTGAAGGATGTCCTGGGAAGGCAGAGGGATGTAAGGGCCCTGAGCCGAGGCCAATTAGCTCTCAGTAAACAAATGAGAGCACTTTGCTTTCTGCCTAATTTTAGGCCCGCCTTCCAAACAGCTCGGGTGATGAGTTCTTAAGGAAATAAATAAAAGTCCAAATTCCCATAGCAATTCAATTTACAAAGTGAGTTCTATTTGATTTGTGGAGGAACAGCTTGTGTTTTGTTTTGTGTCAGAGCCTCTGAATGGCAATTCCAGAAAAAATGTGCTGAGTCATGAATCCCTAAGGATAAAAGATTTTGACAAGAACATGCCTGGGGGAGGGTAATAGCTGTGACAGCTGTACAAGTTAGGGATAACAGAAAGCTCATTCTTCTTCTTCTAAATAAGGCCCTTCAACACAAACATTTAACCCACACCTGTGCCCAGGAACACTTGACACGTCCTTCGGATACTGAGAGGGAGGTGTCACACACTAAGGAACAATGATAACAACAAAAATCATAATAGTTAATATTTACTGAACAGGTGCCAGTAACGTGTATGGGGTTATCTTATTTAATTCCCATAACAGCCCTATGACATGTTTGACAAATGAGGAAACTAAGGCTTTGAGAGGCTAAATGACATGTTCACAATCACCTAGCCACAGGAACTGAGCTAGGATTTGAACCCAGAAACCATAACCTTAACAAGTATATATACTGTATCTCTGAATATTATCCATGTATTTGTACATCTCCGATCACCTTTACTGATTGTGCAAAGGGGCATTTTATTTACCAGCATCCTTCAGCCACAACTGACAGCAGAGCAAAAGGTCCCAGGATTGTTATTAATGAAGGAGAAATTGTGTGGCACTGCTAATGTAAACTGTGTATTTTATGTGTTTAAAATAATACTCCTAAGTAAAAGAAAAAATGAGACATTCTTTCCTTCAAAACAGAGCTCTCCTTTATTTTCCAGAACGTCCTGAGTTAAGATAATCTTAGATTGATTGCTAGAAGTTGAGGCTATCTGAGATCAGAGGACTTTCCAGCCAGCACAACACAACTGACCTACCATGTGGTCATGACCTCCCAGTGCTGCAGCTGCAGGTTCTTGGAAATTGTTCCTCATGGGGCCTTTAAAAGTTGGTGGCTGAAACTTCTCTCTTGATGACATAGTCACCCTCGAGAAAATGAGTTCACCAACTGGCTCCTAGGAGGCTCATCAGAGAGAGAGAGAGAGTGAGGCACGAGGGCTGAAAGGAAGAAAGAGGGTCCCTAACAAAGTTTCTTTCCCCAACTCAGCTCCAGCTGCTTGGAGGATCAAGAAATGTCTTTTGAGTCACAAAAGAAAGATTATGTCCTAATCAGTATAATTTCATTATTAAGGATGCTTTTAAAATGCTAATTCTTGGGGCACCTGACAGGCTCAGTGGGAAGAACCTGTGTCTCTTGATGCTGGGATCATGAGTTCGGCCCCTCATGTAAATAAATAAATAAATAAATAAATAAATAAATAAATAAATAAATAAAGTTTAAAAAATGCTAATTCTTAGGAAATGGGCAAGCCTTGAATAATTATTCACATACACGTGACTTCTCTATTCACTAAAGGATTGACTCTATAGCAACACATCCTCCTGAGCCCCATTTCCCAGCCATGTTAGAAACCAAAGCATTCACTAGACACTTTTTCATTCGGCTTTTGGAAGTTGCTTATATATTTTGTCCATATCATGACAATTATGTTTTGTACCATACAATGAAGATTAGCATCCTCACCTCACAGAGCTATTATGAAGGATAAATAATATAATGTGCCTAAGAGCATAGTAAGAATTCCACCAATGATTGACAAGATCATCATTAAGGTTTGCAGAGGAATCTGTCCCCTTTTTCCTCAAAAGGATTCTGTAGGATTGACATGTTAGCTTTTTGGGAGCCAATAGTCAAAATAGTTTAGCAAATTTGACTTTTGAATATGCTGAGGTCCAATCACCAATTCGGGGGTCTGAAGTGAACATGTGATCATTTTTTTTACATTCAAGTGAAATTCACTGTAATTCAGAGAAGGAGGACTCGTTAAGAGAAAAAGCAGCCAAACCAATGCAAAACAAACAAAAAAATATTTTATTGCAACTTAAAATTCATTCCCTAGACAATTGAAAATGCACACGCTGGATGGTATTAGTAGACACGGTGAAGATGCATTTGGACAATTATCAACGTTGATGAACATGGGGATGTCAGGAAAGTTACTTTTTCAGGTTATTGGACTTCCTGAATATAATGTTGGCAAAAAGGAACTTTCAACATAAAAACACTTAGTTTAGCTTTTTAAAATGTCACTTCTTATATTTATTAACCTTGACAGTGACTGAAGAATGAGGTACAGAAAACTTTCCAGAAGTCTGAGTATGGAGAAGTCCAAGGCACTTTGAAGCCCCATTATTGCATTATTAAGTAGGATTAACTCAGTTATGAAATTCCCCCACACTCCAGGTTTATTGCATACAAAAGATCTATTTACGGACCTCACTGAGGTGTTGTGGGGCTTCATGCTTATAAAGTGCTTCAGGCGCCTTTGAAGAAAGGCAACATACAAGTATAAAATCATATATTTCAAAAGAAATGAAGAGACAATTTTGGCACAATAGGAAGAGTGCGTCCTATTTAAAGAACCACAGTTGGCTATTTATAAAAACCCCTCACCTCAATGGTTTATTGTTTTTTTGTTTTTTACTTAAGAGAATGAATGTTTTCTGTTGCCAGTCTTGTAACCCTCATTTTCGACCTGGCTGTGTCGTCAGAATTCCTTGAAGAGTTCGCTAAAAATACAGATGCTTGGCCCATAGCCAAACCTACAGAATTAAAATCTCTAAGAGTAGTACTCAGGCAACCATATTTTTAAAAGGATCTAGAGGATTCTGACACACAGCAAAATTCAAAAAATATTTCTTCAGAAAGATGCCCATTTATTAAACAGTGATTTTCTTTCAAAACATTTTTCTTAAGATTGAATACAGTTGGATCAGAGTATCAATTTCTTATTGCTTTTTTGTCTTCCCATGTCCCACACAGACTCGGAGTTCATCACACACACACGCACGCACGCACGGGCACACACACACACATTTTAGTTCTGCCCTTGAATTAAAATCTGATAGTGGTAAAATCTCATAGTAGCAAATAAATGCTTCATCAAGAAGACACACAGGGACTTGCAATTCATCCCCACTGTGCCCAATGCAAATGGATGTTTCCCATTTGCCAGAACGGAATGGTTTACGCATTTCCAATTTGGAAACAGGTAAAATCAGCACTTCCTGGGAAACATCAGCTGAGTGGATGCTGACAGAGAAGAGTGAGTGTGCTTTTGGCAGCCAACCGTGAAGCAAGTCTGTGGTGAGTGCTCCAGTTTGGAGACTGCCTGCCTCTAGGCAAACACCTTAGGAATTGAAACGATTTAAGCGCAGTGGATACCAAACATGGGGTGCTGCCTCAAGGTAAATAAAATCAAATAGTGAAAACCAGTGACTGTAATTTAAAATATCTTTGAGGAAAAAAAAAAAAGATCAGCTTGCTCCACTGCAATTCTTAACGCCATTTTAGTAACCACTTTCATCTCCTGACTGGCCTGAAGTCTTCAACATACTAGCTAGTCTAACATAGAGAAGAGAGTGATTTCGCCCCTGGTGGCCTTCACATATATCTCATCATGCTGCCTACATCAGGTTTAAAATAGAAGAGCTCCCTCTGGGTGCCTTTCAGTGGAACTAATGGATCCTACAGAGAAATTATATTTCTTTACACAGAGAAAGCCTTTCGGGGCTGGCCAAAATGTTTACAATGTCAGGAACTCACGAATAAGGGTAAAACAGAATAGTCCCACTTCTTGGAAAAAGAAAAAAAGGGGGGGGGTTGGTAAATACAGGCGATAGAAGCTACATATACAGTACAAAGAGAATAGGATTTGTAACAAACAAAAAATTCATTCAGAGTCAGCCACAGTGAAATTTCCTATGAGAAAACAGTCTGTAGTTCCTTCCAGTATCCTCTAAACATTAGAGGTAACTTTGTACAGAAAGGTTGTTGGAGCTGGCTTGGGCAGCAGCCTGCTGCATGTATGCCAGGAGGGTAAGGCGGCCAGAAGCAAGATAAAACCTCCCAGCAGGACACAGAAGCCACTGAAATAAAATGCAATGTCATAGGTCTGGGTCCAGTCATAAAACCAACCTGAAAAGAGAGAAAGAAAAAAGTGAATTTGATAGAAATAGTAAGACTTGGAAGCCATCCTCTAATTTTACCAATTTTATATACAGTAAGGATTAGGATAGATAAAACCCCATGTACTCTATAGCAGACTCTTAGGAGTTAGCAGAGGAGACTCTCCCAAATAATCTGGACAAGAATAAGCAGGCATTTTGAGTTTCTCCTGAACACAAAATGAACATAAATCCCTGAGCAAGTATACTGGCCTTTTTATCAAACTGATTATGAGTAAATCATTACCATCAGACATCTATGCAGATTTACTTTGTGCTAATCTGTGCTACTATTGTAATCTGGATTTCTATACCTGGAGATGTTACAAAGAAGAACAGTAAAAATGGGTTGCTTTAAGAAATATCTTACCAACAATTGGTGGTCCAAGGCTATTCCCAAGTCCAGCAAAGAACATTAATATCCCATAGGCATGGGCTAATTTTTCAATTCCCACAGTCTTTGTGGTCACATATGGGAAGATGGACCAGTTACCAGTAAGAAACCCTAGAATCCCAGAAAGTATTGCCAATGTGACATAACTTTTGGCAAATGGAATTGCACACAAGGCCAGGCCCATGATTATTAAGGTAGCTACGTAAAGATATAAGGTATTAATCCACTTGAAGTCAGCCAGTATCCCTAGAAGGAGTTTACCAACTGCTGTCATAATGCCAATAATGGAAATAAGAGGCATAATGAGTTCTTCTTCTTTCACATTTGAACTTCTTGCCACATCTTCCATAAGTAATGAAGGTGGAAATCCTCCAATGTCAAAAAGAAAGATAGCAATGAAAAGTGCTAAAAATACTTTGTTTTTAAAAAGAGCCACAGTCTCTCCACAGTAGTTTTTATATAATTGCCACTTCCTCTTGGCAAGCTGTTTGCAAAAATATGTCTGTTCTGCAACTTTCTTTTTGTACGTTTCAGTCTCTTTTGAATGTGCTATTGTTGTTGGGCTTTTATGAAGTAGGCTCTCCTGTTTCCGGCCACCACTGCCAAAGGTGCTCTTGCATGTTTCCTCAGCACTGTAGCTCTTTCCAAGAATGTTTGTGTTTTCTTCCAGGTCCTTCTCTTTTTCACTGTAAATGGAGTATCTATCTGGTGCACTTTCCAGAGCTGTTTTTTCAGGCAAAGGGCAATCAGAGGGCTGGAGGGGTCTCATCAGGCTGCCACAGGCTAATATATTTAAAGCTAAGGCACCCACAATCAGCAGGCATCCATCCAGCCCATAGAACTCAATCAGCAACCTCTGCAGAGCAGCATATATAAAAAGTCCAACACTTGAACCTAAAAAGAAATGGGAGATGTTCAATCTTAATCTCTTATAATTCAGGGTTCTCAGAACAACCATTATTGATATCAGCCAAAGAAGAATTGCAAAGGAAGGAGCATGGTTATATTCCAATTAACTTTTATTTATGGACATAGAAATTTTTATTTCACATAATTTTCAGATGCCCTGAAATATCCTTTTGATTTTTTTAACTGTACAAAAATGTAAAAATCATCCTTAGCTCATGAGCTCTCTAAAAACAGGCAGTAGACCAGATCTGACCCATGGACCTTAGTTCACCAACCCCTGTTAACCATGGAACAAAATTGCTTCCCCCAAAACCTTTGTTTCATGCTCACGTTCCTTTTTTTTTTTCCAGCAATGTCAGAATATTTCATGTGGGTTTTTTTGTTATTTCTTTTCAATTTTTAAAAAATTCTACTGTGAGGTTTTTTGTTTTTTTTTTTTGCTTGTCCTCTTTTTCACTGAAGGTGGATGCTATAGGCTGAATGTTCATGTCCTCCCAAATTCACAGGTTGAAATTCTAACCCCCAATATGATGGCATGAGGAAGTGGGGCCTTTGAGAGGCAATTAGGTCATGAGCCCACTGAGCACTCATGAATGGGATTAGCACCCATATCAAAGAGACCCCTGAGAGCTTCCTTTCCCCTTCCACCATGCACACATGCCACACAGCAAGAAAATGGCAGTCTGCAGCTTGGAAGAAGTCTGTCACCAGAACCGAAGCATGCTGGCATCCTGATATCAGACTTCCAGCCTCCAGAACTGAGAAATACATTTATGTTTTGTGGAAGTCACCTAGTCTATGGTATCTTGTTACAGCAACCCAGAAGGACTAAGTAGATCCACAATTGTCCTTAATTTTGCTTCACCTAGCTCCCTGTGAGTTGAAACTGAAAATTCCTTAATTCTGCCAAATCTTAACTGTCCAGAGTCGATCCATTTTTATTTCAGTGTGCCATGATCCAGTCTCTTATGCCCTCCTTTCTAGGCAGAGTGAAAGCATGTAGCATACAACTTCTGGCATCTTTGGCACACATACAAATTTGGACATTAAGGGAAACCCTAGTTCATAATGATAATATCTCATGCTTTTAGTACCCTGCTATGTGCCTTACATGTATGCTTCTTTAAGATTCCCAATAACTTGATGTGATGAGTACTATTATTATCCCCATTTTACAGTTCAGAAAACTGAGGCTTAACTCAATAGTTAACAGGACTGTTAGAAAGTCTGTCTATTTCCAGACAGCAAGTGAGTGACACAGGCAGGATTCAGACCTAGGTGGTCTGGCTCTGGCGTCTGTGCTTGTTGCTACATTACAATGCCTCTACAAAAATGTAGTGTAGGCAAGACCTATTGTCCTTCAAGCTCATGCCTACCTTCACACTAATGCCTACCTTCGCACTCCATCACACTCACACACCTGTGGGAGATCCTGTAAGGTTCTTTGAACTGCATTCCAACTGCTTTGGATTCTCTATCTCCTGTTTTTGCTATTTCTTCTTCAGTTCTGCCTTAGCCCAGCTGTGTCCTCAAGACTCTGGCCCCATCTCCTCTTAGATCATGATTCCTATTTCCCCCCTGCCAATACTTCCTTAAACCACCTTTGGGAAATATCCAGTTCAACTTAATTCAATCTGGAATCACTTTGTTGCCACTAGATTGATCTCAGGAATAAACATTAGTTTGGCTCCTGCTGCCAGACAAATCATTGTATTTACTCCATTTACCTCAAAGTCTGACCTCCCAGGAACACCGGCTCATTAACAAGTAGCATATGTAAATGTGCCACTTTCACTAAACTTGGCAGCTCTATTTCCTAAGCAAACTGGTAAAATACTGGCCACAGAAAATTTTGATAAGTTCTCTAAGGAAAAGTTTGATAAGTTTGATAAGTTCTCTTAGGAAACAAATCCATCTGAAAAGTGAAATGACACTTTAAAACATCAGAGGAAGTCCAGAAGGCTTTTATATTTACATTTCCCTCAGTGATCATCTCTTGATTATTAAAGGAATAACAAGAGTGAAGAGTCTGTCGTTTAGATATGCACATGGCCAGGGGAATGCATTCATAAATAAGTACTTTAGAAAAATTGTACATTCCACAGTAAATGGAGATGGCAAGATGCCAACAGCAGGCTTTTCAACAGAGCCCTGGAGTCTCCATTTTCCTGGCATTTCTCCTACCTTTCTCAGGGAGAAGGCGCCTTACATAAGTACAGGCTGCTTCTTTTACTGAAGCTCTCACCAACTTGTGACTCTCAATGTACGGGTCCCAAAAGCTTTTCTTTCCTTTGGTATATTGGCCATTGAATGCCCCAGATTTTTTATGTATGCATCCTAGGGTTTTCTGGAAGCACTACTCTTATTTACTGTGGAAAATAAAATTTCCTTCTCAGGCTAGAGTAAAAAAATATGCTACCTAAGTGGTAGCTGGGAAGTGGTTGGTTAAACATATCTGTGTTCAGTAACTTTTAACTTTAATTAGAAAACTGAATAGTGACAATGCTGTACTTATTTTGAAAATGTACCTGTTGAAATTAGGCCAAGAGCAAGGCCTCGGTGGCTGTCAAAATACTGGCACGTAATGGTCACTGTTGCAGTATATAATAAACCACATCCGAGTCCTAAACATAAGAAGACATTACATAAATCAAGACAGATTATACTACTTCAATGCAAAAAAAAAAAAAGAAAGAAAGAAAAAGAAAAAATAACATCTCCAGTAGGTTGTTCTGTTACTGATTGGCTATAACTCTTCAGAGTATGGACTCGTAGGTTCTTTGATGTCACTCGTACAGCTCCAATGGACATATCTGTGCAGGCTCAGTTTTCACTCCACACCCATAGGGTTGGAATCAAGTGAAAAAAAAGTCCAATTTCTGAAGCATGAATGAATAATGCAAATTTAAATCGCGACATTACAGGGAGATAGAGATAATGGTTAAGTCACCAAATAACACCAAATAGTAAAATTTAATCAAACTTTCCCATTCAGTCTCACTTCCAAGTTCTTGCCCTCAGTTCAGTGTCCTTCCTCCTCAAAGTGCTCTAAATAATTTTAGAAAGTTCCCTTCATTATTCCATGCTATTTTGTGAGAGCTTATAGCTTGCACACCCCCAGTCTGCAAAACAAAGGCCTCTGGGGTTCTCAGGTCATCGCATCACAGTAAAATATATATTTGTAAGTTTCCTCCTTCAGAGATGCAAACTACCTTATTTACAGTAAAATGTATTTGATTTAGTTTGAAATATGTTTGCAAAAAAAAGGAAGCAAATACACTAAAATCTTAACAACTGTTAAATTTAAGTGGTGAGCATACAGTTGTTTGCTATACTATCCTCTACTTTTCTGTAGATTTGAAATTCTTTTATAACCCAAAAGAATACCTTACTAAATTTCCTTTTTTTTAAAAAAATTTTTAACATTTATTTATTTTTGAGAGACACAGAGAGATAGACCATGAGTAGGGGCGGAGCAGAGAGAGAGAGACAAAGAATCTGAAGCAGGCTCCATGATTTGAGCTGTCAGCACAGAGCCCGACGTGGGGCTAGAACTCAAGGACTGAGAGATCATGACCTGAGCTGAAGTTGGACGCTTAACCGACTGAGCCACCCAGGCGCCCCTAAATTTACCTTTCTTGAGACCCAAGGACTATATTCATCTCCAGATCTTCTCCAAGGCTTTTGTTTGTTAGCTTAATCTTTTCTTCCCTATTTAGCACCTATTAAAGCCAGTTGGTTTTTCATAAAATTTTCCTCTAGCTTCTAACTCATGACTTTTTGCCTTTCTTCTGCAATATCATCTGTTCTTGAGGATCATTCTATAAACAACACATAAGCCATAGTCTAAAAACTGGATTTGAAACCACAGCCCATTAAATGAGTTAAGATCATTGTCATTGCCTTTCATTGGCACCTAAACTATGATTAGAAAGAATACATGGGCTTAACAAATATATTACATAAGTGTTTTAGTAAATTAATAATTTAAACAACCTAAGACTCTGAGGATTATGTGTGATTCCATAAAAAGTCTTCTTAAAGAAATGAGATAGACTAAAACAATTATATTTTAAGTAAAAAGATTTTTTTCTCCTTTAAAAAAATTTTTTTTTAATTTTTTTTCAACGTTTTTTATTTATTTTTGGGACAGAGAGAGACAGAGCATGAACGGGGGAGGGGCAGAGAGAGAGGGAGACACAGAATCGGAAACAGGCTCCAGGCTCCGAGCCATCAGCCCAGAGCCTGACACGGGGCTCGAACTCACGGACCGCGAGATCGTGACCTGGCTGAAGTCGGACGCTTAACCGACTGCGCCACCCAGGCGCCCCTAAAAATTTTTTTTTTAATTTTAGAGAGAGAGAGAGAGCATGAACAGGGGAGAGGGGCAGAGTAAGAGAAAGAGAGAGAATTCTAAGCAAGCTCCATGCTCAGCATGGAACTCAACCCAGGGCTCAATCCCACAACTCTGGGATCATGACCTGAACCAAAATCAAGACTTGGATATTCAACTTACTGAGCCACTCAGGCACCCCTAAATAAAATGCCCTTCATGTTTGATTTAAGGGAAAAAATATTATCTCATGAACTAAAACATGAGTTGCACTGATTTATACAGTTGTCATTACTATTCATATATAGGACTCTTCAAGATATGAAACAAAACTGTTTCTGGGGCACCTGGGTGGCTCAGTTGGTTAAGTGTCCAATTTCAGCTCAGGTCACGATCTCATGGGTTCAAGCCCGGCATGGGGGACTGTGCTGACGGCGCAGAGCCTGGAGCCTGCTTCAGATTCTGTGTCTCCCTCTCTCTCTGTTCCTCTTCATGCTCTTTCTCTCTCTCAAAAATAAATGAACATTAAAAAAATTTTTTTAAATGTTTCTGAATAATCAATTTTGAAACCAAAAAATGTCACCCTTGACTAAGACTGTATACCTCAGAAAGCCTTTGGAGGCAGAATGAATTTACTTTTCTGTGATTTGGTTGTCAGGACTCCGTAAAATGTTAGGCATGAGAGACAAAGGGGGAAAAGACATTTCTGATTACTAAATGTCAATGTCAGAAAAGTTGAAACAGCAACTTTTAAATTTTTAGCCTGAAACCAAAAAAAAAAAAAGACATTTTAAAAAATTATTTCAAGGCCCTTCGTTTAATAGTTAATGTTATTTCACTTGTTTTTTTTTTTAATGTAGCAGAAATTTGAAATGCTTTCTCCTTAAACTTTTCAAAAAGGTACTACATCTGCATCAGGACAACCTTAAACTGGAAGTTATTAGAGAGGGGTCCCTTGAATCCCCACGATCTCTCACAGAGTCTGTAAATTCAAAACTATTTTCATAATACACTAGTCCCCCACTTTTCTGCAGTTTTGCTTTCCATGGTTTCAGTTACCTGCAATCAACCACGGTCCAGAATGCTCAGATGATCCTCCTCCTGACATATCATCAGAAGGTCAGTAGTAGCCTAATGCTACGTCACATGCCTATGTCATCCATTTTGCTTCATCTTATCACTCAGGCATTCTACCATCTCACATCATCACAGAAGAAGGGTGAGTACAGCACAATAAGATATTTTGAAAGAGAGAGACTACTTTCACATAACTTTTATTGTAGTATGTTATTACTGTTCTATTTGATTATTTGTTATTGTTGCTGATTTATTATTGTGCCTAATTTATAAATTAAACTTTATAACAAGTGTGTACATATACATAGGGGGTGTACATATACATAGGGTTCACTATTATGAATGCTTTCAGACATTCATTGGTGGTCTTGAATGGTATCTCCTGTGGATAAGTATCCCATGGATACTAATATGTTCTCTGCTTTTTTCACTGTGTTTACAATTATGCTGATGGAGCAAAAGAGATGGTGATAAAACCAGAAGTGCCTTAGCACAAATCAAGGTATTGGTACCAAATTTTGGTATCAAATTATGCTACATAATCATACACTCATAATAAAAACAAACAAAAATATTTTAAAAATTCTTCATTTGGATTACAACAGTTGCTGCAAGGAAAACCCTTTACACAATTATTTTAGTAGCCAGCTAAAAGAGCCCCCTTTTTATCTTGTGACCTTATTTTTATTTGAAAGAATATCTGACAGACAAACTAGGGTTACCCAGACTTGGGTATTTGGTAGACACTTTTTTGAAAACAAACTAAGAAGGGAGAAAACTGGCAGTAATTGTTAACAATAATAAAATCCAAAGTTTCCAGAAAAAGAATTTTTGAAAACTGATATCCATTACTATGATTTTGACAGCTTTCCAATAAATAAAGATTTTCTGATGAGTCTGCTGGTGAAAGTAACAAAAGTGATTTTTTGATGTTGTATAATGAAATTTGCCAACATTTAGAATTCTTTCATAACTTAGTGAATCAGTATTTTTCAAATAACCAATTCATGATATTACAAAATTAGGTTTGAATGAAGATCCATTCAAAGTGCAGAATAAACAAATATAAGAGTATGAAAAGTATATTGATGTAGTACCAAGTTCCATATTACAATTAACTTTGGAAAATCATCACTCATCAAGTTTTTGTAAAGTATCGAAGAAGAATATCTACAATTACCTGAAAAGGCTATTAAAACTCCTTTCTTTTCCAACTACATCTTTATGTGTGACAAGATTTACTTCATACATTTCAATTAAAAAAAAAAAACAGATTGCAACAGATTGTGTACAGAGCAGATACGAGAATCCAGATGTCTTCTATGAAGCCAAACATTAAAGAGATTAGCAAAACTGTAAAATAATGCAACTCTTCTCACAAAAGTTTGTTTTCCTTTTGGAAAGTAGAGCTATTTTTCATAATAAGTACATTATTTATGTTAACATATATTAGGTTTGTTATTATCTTTAAATGAATTACTCAAATATTTTCAAATTTCTTAGCTTTTAATAGTTAAACTTAACAGAACAAATATCAGTAAGTATAATCCATATATTCAAAAGCTCCTCGGGGTCCTAAACAAAAGAGTGTAAAGGGTCCCAAGGCTGTAAAGTTGGAAACCACTATCTTTTTTTTTTTTTTTTTTTAATTGTCAAATTGGTTTCCATACAACACCCAGTGCTCATCCCAAAAGGTGCCCTCCTCAATACCCATCACCCACCCTGCCCTCCCTCCCACCCTGCCCTCCCTCCCCCCCCCCCCCATCAACCCTCAGTTTGTTCTCAGTTTTTAACAGTCTCTAATGCTTTGGCTCTCTCCCACTCTAACCTCTTTTTTTTTTTTTTTTTTTTTTTTTCCTTCCCCTCCCCCATGGGTTTCTGTTATGTTTCTCAGGATCCACATAAGAGTGAAACCATATGGTATCTGTCTTTCTCTGTATGGCTTATTTCACTTAGCATCACACTCTCCAGTTCCATCCATGTTGCTACAAAAGGCCATATTTCATTTTTTCTCATTGCCACGTAGTATTCCATTGTGTATATAAACCACAATTTCTTTATCCATTCATCAGTTGATGGACATTTAGGCTCTTTCCATAATTTGGCTATTGTTGAGAGTGCCGCTATAAACATTGGGGTACAGGTGCCCCTATGCATCAGTACTCCTGTATCCCTTGGATAAATTCCTAGCAGTGCTATTGCTGGGTCATAGGGTAGGTCTATTTTTAATTTTCTGAGGAACCTCCACACTGCTTTCCAGAGCGGCTGCACCAATTTGCATTCCCACCAACAGTGCAAGAGGGTTCCTGGGAAACCACTATCTTAAAGCATCCCTTGACCAAGGGATTTGACCAATCATTTTTGACCATTTTTTTGACCAATCACTTTTTATCAAACACCTATCAGTGGAAAAAATTCTGACCATCAGCCTGCAGTATAAGCATAATGATTATTAAACTAAATACCTATATTACTAACAATTCAAAGCATAAACATTAGTATAATATTATTGTTTCCCTTTACTTAAATAAGTAAAAACTAAATATTTTTACATGTTCTAACATTTCCTTTCCACATCTTATGTTCCATTTCACACATCTCTGGGCAAGATCACAACTTCAGAGGCCACTATTCCCTCATCTCTGCCCATCAAACCAGGCAGAAGCTCTTTATCATACCAACTGCCTAAATTATCAACCTCCCTCCGTCTTTGCACCACCACTGCCTCAGTTCATCTCATGTTTTCTGAGCTGAACTCTGGCTTCCTGATCACTGTCTCAGCTTCCAGTACTTTTTCCAAAAATCTATCTTCTAAGCTGCTGCCATACAATTCTCATCACATCATGCTCCTACAGTAAAGTCCATATAAAAACATTTTGTCATCTGGCCTCTGTTGCATGCCAATCTTTGATGTATTTGCACCTATTCACATGACTTCCTCAGTCCTTAAACAAATACCTATAAAAATACTGTTATCAGGGCATCTGCATGTTCAGTGAGTTAGTGTCCAACTCTTGGTTTTGGCTCAGGTCATGATCTCACGGTTCATGAGTTTGAGCCCTGCATCAGGCTCCGTGCTGACAGCACTGTTATCCATGGCACCTCACACCTCAGAGCATTTGAGCTCCCACAATGTCCCCCTCCCACCCACTCAACTCCCCTTCAAAACCCATTCCCATCTGACCACATCCTACCTGTCCTTCCAGACTCAGCTCAAGCATGAATTCCTGCATGAAGCCTGCTTCAGCACCCCTCTTCCCACAGATATGTGGTATATCAGCACAGGATGTTGGTCTCATTTTATCAATGCATTTATTTTGCTGTGTTACGTGTTATAAATTTACACGTTTATTCCTCCAACTAAACAGCGAGCTCTGAGGGCAGGTGGCGTCTTATTCATCCAAGTATCCTGGTTCCAGGTCTGAGCCTGGCACAGAGTGAGTGTTCTTAAAAGTCTGTTGAATGAACCTCCCCACAGAAGTTATCCTACTGCCATTCCCCGTAAATCTCATTTGAGTTCTTGCATTTTTCTCTTCCTGTCTATGTCTCTATTCATATAACAAACACACTTATATGTATGTATGCGTGTGTGTATATATATTTTTAATAATATCTTTATACCTACTCCCCACTTAAATGATGCTAATTTTTTTACTTTTTACTTTAGCCAGAAACTAAATCTTAGCTTTAAAAATATTAAAGATTTTTTAATTTCGTAATAATTTACGAAGATAACATCATTAGAAAGACAGAATTAGAATTATATGGTTTGAAAAAAGATACAACTAATTTACAAATTCTATGCATTATAGGAGGATGCTTTGGGCAAATCACACTAAACTTCCTCATTTTCTCATTTTTTCTCAATCTTTACCGATAAATCAAAAATGCGTAGATCAATTAAACTGGTAAGACAGTTATAAGGAGAAAATGTAACTGAAGTAAAACACTCTGCTATTAAAAAATGCTTCTAATTTAGAATACATAAAGCAAGCATCTCTAAAGAACTAGCATGTGAATAAAAGCATGCAAAGTGGAACTTTGATTTATTTTAGGAAGACAAGCATTAAAACATTTGAAATCGTATACATATTTTTAGATGTCTATGAATTCTTTTAAAATACCCTTTATTATATACATATATTTGTGTGTAAGTGAATAGATATCTATCAAGCTCCTACATCTGTATATGAAACTTCTCCCTGAATATTATTTTTAGGAAAAGGAAACATTTAGTAACAGTGCATCTTAGCATGGCAATCTTAAAAAGCAATATGGGTGAAGCTATAGAATCCAGATTCTGTGTGGGGTGGGGATAGGGTACTGCCCAGGACATTCCCGGTTTGGCCACTAAAAGTATCAGATCCTGGGAAACCTGTTAGCCCTGGGAAAACGAAGACAGTGGTCACTGTAGTGTGGGGACCTGTCTGTCAGTCATTTGGGAGAATTCCCCTTATGTATGTTTTAAAGCAAGTATTTGAATCACCTCTTAGAATAGTTGAGTCAATATGGTTTTTTAACCTAAACTTGGGTTAGGATAAGCAATTACATATAGTATTCCAGAAATATCTACTTCTAGAAATGAAATTGTGGGAAGGTAACTTAGGATGCCAAAAAAAGGTAAGTAACTTTAGCATATCCAAATGCAGTTACTTTTATGTTTCTAGCTTCAAACATCTGCGTGGAGAGTTAAGAAGTGCAAGCAATTGGCTAGCTTTTTTAATAAACTGGCTCTGACTTTTGTATGCTTAGCATGAGTACTCATGAGTACTCTGAACATGACATTGACTAGTTAAGAGCACAGGCTTGGAAATCAGGCTTGGATTCAAATCCCAGCTCTATCAGTTACTGGCTAGATGACTTTGGGGATTAGAGAGTTTACTGAAAGTCTCTAATTCTTAGTTTCTTTATCTTTAAAACAATCTCACAAGACAATTGTAAAGATTAAGAGACATAAGTGTGCCTGGGTGGCTCAGTCGGCTAAACGTCCAAGTCTTGATTTTGGCTCAGGTCATGATCCCAAAGTCATTGGATCAAGCCCTGGGTCAGGCTCCATGCTGAGTGTGGAGTCTGCTTGGAATTCTCTCCCTCTCCCTCTCCCCCACTCACTCTCCCTCCCTCTCTCTCTCAGAAAAAAAAAAAAAAAAAAAAAAAGATTAAGAGACATAAAAAATGTAAAAGATTTAGTATCTGTGCCTGGAATATAATAAGTACTAAAAAAAAATAACGATTATATTGATATATGTTTTCACTTTTCACCTGAGTATTATGACATTATGTCGATAATAGCTTCAGACTAATTAGAAAATCATAGTTCCTTATTACAATTGAACATCTATGAGAGAAAAAAGACTTTCTTTAATGATATAACCATTAAAAACAAAACAAAACAAAAAGGCTTATAAAACTCTAACTGCTAAAATGAATGCCAGGAAATGACCTTTATCTCATTTGCCATAATTGCAGTAGGAGAATCAGACTCTGCAAATGTGTTTTTTTTCCTCCCAGTCTCAATACACTGTGCAGATTCAGTCCATAGGCAGATATTACCATGAAAACAAAGTTAGAGAAAATTGAACTTTTCCAAAATCCAAAAGGGAATAGCAAGCAAACACTAACCAGGTAGCTAAAGAATAAAGTCTGAAGAAAAGAAAATGTAAGACATTGATCTTGAGTTGTGCTTTCCAGAAAAGCAAAAGGAAATTATTGGGGAGAAGCCTGAGCTCATTAAGCACTGATTTCCTGCTGGCCCCCCTGCACTCCAGCCTCCCACATCATACTTTCTTTTTCCTGATTTGGTAAAGTAGTTGAGAAAATAGAAGCCTGAATTACCAGGATTGGCAGTGTGGCTTACAGTCCCTTGAAAAAGGGGAAACTTCCATTTTATGTTAGCTACAAAAACTGAACAAGATAACATCGTATTTTCAAGATGATACTTTTTAAAATATCAATTAAGGGGTAAAACAGAATTATGCCAATTAATAAACTTTAGTATTCTTTTTGATATTGTGTATTATAACTAAACATACTAAAAAGCTTTAATTTCTCTTTCTATCTTCCCAATCTGTTATACAAATATTGCTGATTCAATAAAGCTTCCTCATTAGCAAAAAACTGCTGCTGTGGTCTTGAACTAAGTGGTCAGCAAGGAATTTAAGGGAAGGGAAAAACATGTATGAAACACCTCTTTGTGCCTCTGTAGATACATTTGCTCATGAATGGGCATGATAGCTCTGTGAAGTCATATTAGTCCCATTTGATAAAAAATAAAAACAGAAGCTCAGAGAGAATAAATAATTTTCCAAGGACACAAAACTAATAATAATGGTAATGCTAGCTAATATTATTGCATTACTTCATCAATGCACAAAATCCCAAGGTGGATGTCATTATTATATGTAGTTTTAAAAATGAGAAAACAGAGGGGCACCTGGGCGGCTCAGTGAGGTAAGCTATGGGCTCTTGATTTCAGCTCAGGTGATGATCTCACGGTTTGTGAGTTTGAGCCCAGCATCAGGCTCCACAATGAGAGTGCAGAGCCTGCTTGGGATTCTCTCTCTCTCCCTCTCTCCCCCTCCCCCACTCGCACTTTTTCTCTCTCTCTCAAAATAAATAAATAAACTTAAAAAAAAAGGGAAACAGAAGTTAAATAACTTGTCCCTCTGCATATTGTCTATCTTAAGACACCATCTAGTTCATTCTAGACAAATGAAAATGCTTAGTATACAATTCAGCACAGAAGTGGTGCTCAGTGAATGTTATCATCAGACTGAATCTTTCTTGCTATTTCTAAGAAATTCAATACTAAAGAGGAAAATGAGTTTAGACAGTAATAATTTCCTGTCACTTCCTTTTCAACTGGATACTCTAAAATGGTGACAGAATGGAAATATCATTGTTCACTATTATCTCACTTATTTATCCCACAGATATTGTGAGCCTTGTATTATAAGCCGAAAGAAAGATGAGAGAAGAAAGAAAGAAAGAAAGAAAGAAAGAAAGAAAGAAAGAAAAAGAAAGAAAGATGACGTCAACCATGGTAATAAGTATTAATTGTCTGCTGGCTAGGAGTAGCTCATGGGGCCCCAATAGATACCAGAGAGAGTGATTTTTTTATTAACTGAAATCCAACTCAACTCTTTTTACTTATTTTTTTTTTTTTATTTTGCTTGACTTCATTTTGTCCTCACAAAACCTGTGTGAGGTAGGTTTCCCAGCCTGCTTTCATAGATGAAGGAACACCATTTGTGATCAAGTGTACTCAGGCTCATAGAATCTATGTCTTCTGACCGTAAGCCCAGCACTCTCCCTTTGAGCTCACAATTTCTTCTCAGCTGCAGGGATTCAGAACCTATGACCAAATCAAAGTCTTCAAGAGCTGAGTCTGTTTTCTGACCTACAATCCACTAAGTGAAGGAGAGGCTGGGATTCCAGGAGGAAGGACAAACACTATGACAAGTATATGGATAACAGTACCCTAAACATTTCCCCAAAGACAACTATGGCCACTTATTTAGGGAAAGTGGGATACCTTTAGAGCACTATTGGACACAGAACATGAGCTGGCATTATTAACTAAGGGCCTGAAGCATTTACATGCCCTTCCCTTAGAGTGGTCATATGGGGGCCAGGTAATATATAGGATCATGCCTCAGGTCTGGCTTACAATGGATCCACTGAGTCCATGGATGCATCCAAGTTCCTGATATTTCATTGGCTCACATATACATGGTGGTTGGTATAACTCCCTACATTGTTCCTTGGCCAGGGTGAGAGTTATCATAGTGGGGAAAGCCAAGTGGAAGGCCTGTAACACCACCACCATCACCACCACCACCACGAGCCAAAAGGGTAAGTCAGACCAATCTCAAATCCTATCTGATTAATTAAAGATCATGGATTCAGGAGGTCAGGAGTCATGGTTAGTTATCAAAAGGTTCCAACAACATAAATCAAATCAAAATTAACTTCACAAGTTGATAAAGCTCCCTCCATTGATACAGAAATTTTGAAACTTAGTTTTGGGAGTTAGTTAATATTGTCTTTTTTTTCTATACATCCTTATTCTTCCAACACAGTCAATTGTATATAAATCCTAGACATTGCAAGCCAAATTTTTCTTCCTAAAAATTCATTTTTATATATAGGTAATGCAAATGCTATATATCACTCACTGCTCATCAATTTTTAAGTCGGTAAAAATTTTGTATGTCTAGATTAACCTTGAAACCAGGTGAAGCAGTAAAATCTTATGCAATTTTAAACATGTAGTCCAGAGTTTGAACTAGATCATATCAATGGCATAATGATTCAATTTTCTATGTAAAAAGGGATTTGTCCTAAAGGGAATAATCCAATATTCATGCATAAACACAGATACCTACATTTTTATTTTTATGATTTTAGACAAGAATGCAAAATGATTATCAAATGAAAACTCTCAAGTTTACACCAGAGATTAATGTGTTTGTACCCACAGGTCCAAAACTGTATTAAGCACCACAGGGAATATAAAATATCAAACATACACTACATGCTCTCAAGGAACTAACATGGGGCTTGCTTATTTAGATTCAGGTCTCAGCAGTATTAGGGTATGTTGTTGCATTTAACAAGACACTTTAAGGGTTCTAAAAGCACCAAAAATAACTACAAAAATGTGAAAGAGGTTGGGATCTGACTCAGGTCAGGTCAGACTGCTCTGACTCAGGATCTGGTGTCAGACTAAGTGCATTCAACCCCAAATCTCCTTTGTAGCTTCAATCCTCTGAGCTTCACTTTCCCCCTCTGTAATATGGGTTCTTGTGAAGATTAAATAAGGTCAGATAAAGCATTTAGCATAGAACCAAGCACATGGTTAAGTATTCAGTGCATATTAGCCACTATTATTTCCATTAGGTATTATTCTGGAAATAGTCCCAAGCGAAAAAGAGGAATATTAATAGCCAACAAAATTAGGTTCTTCCAGACGCTAAGAAAAACTTGGAAAGCTGGAATCATCTGTTTCAAATTCCCCACCAACCGCCCCTAAGAATAGTCTGATCATGTCGAACACCAAACACAATTAGTACAACACATCACAAAGGCCACAAAGGCATCTACCCAGAGCCGTCGGTGCTGTCAGTCACCCTCTACTTTTCCTCTCGTGTAACCAGGATCACCATCAATTATCCCCACCACTCAGTTTTCTTCACCTGTGCCTTATCTTAAAAAAAAAAAATAATGATTGTGTGTTTTAAAATCTACTTTTTAATTCTGCTGTAATTTTGTGATGTGGGCCCTAGAAGCACAGGATGTTTAGAACACAAACAACCCAACAGAGCCCTGCTTAGCCAGCCAGAATGAAAAGGACCACTTCTTAAGTCAGAGAGAAGTGACATCAGCCTCAGACTCCCTCCTCTTTCTTTTCCTTTGTGTGCATTAGAGACCAGCACTGAAATGAAAACCCTTCTTATGCCTTGTCGGAGAACTCAGTGTGTGTTGATAAAACATGTTTATCCTTTCAAATATGTTGATTCGCTGGGCAGACATGTTACTAAGGCAATAATTTTTGGTGAAGTGGTCATTGAAAGCAAATTATTTTTTATCATTTTCACACCTTATATTAACTGAATAATAAACCTGACATTGATAAAATGATGTTTAACTCTTGAAGCTTAGAAGAATTATAGTGACCAGATTTCTTACCTACAACAATGCCATAGGAAAAAAACAGAAAGTAGATATTGGGGGCAAAACTGCTCAACATCAGGCCTCCAGCTACCATGAAGCCACTGAAGATTGTCACAGGTCTTGCTCCAAAAGAGGAGACACAGAGGCTGCAGACAGGACCTAAAATAATAAATGAAACCTTCACTTATTTAACAGTAACCTCCTTCCCACAGTCCTAGGATCCATCCCATCATAAATTTAAAATGATTCTTTCCATCATACAATAACAACACTAACAGTAAACATCTACTGTGTATTTACTATGTGCCAGACACTCTATGAGATACTTCATAGAAACAATCTCATTTCATTTTAATCTCCCTGCAGCCCTGAAAGGGCTATTAACCTCACTTTTTGATAAGGAAATCAAGGTTTCAGGATGGTAAGGCCATGTAGGTAAGAAACAGGCATTCTGGAGTCAGGCTTTATTCAAATTCAAGTTCTACCACTTGCTGGCAGTTCGATCTTAGGCAGCTTATCTGATGTCTCTGGGCTTCAGTTTCCTCATCTGCAGATTGGAATAATAATCATACCACCTTGTGGTGCTACAGGCAGGACAAATGAGAGCACAGGTGTCAAGCTGATCACAAGGCCTGGGACAAGGAAGTCTCTGATCGGGTCCAGCACCTCAGTGACAAGAGCAGCAACAGCAGCCACCAGAGTGGTAACAGAGAGAGAAGTAACAACCCAGGCAGTCTGACTCCTGAGCCCAGCGTCTTAACCACCATACTATTCTGAGGACTTTTCCTCCTGCATGTTCCATGCATATTTCCTCCCCAGCGCTCCTTCTCAGCACGGAGCCGGTCAGGTAATTGATGAGGAAAATAAACTTGATGACTGACTGACCACAACCAGTCGCCACCCTGTAGAGTGATGATGTGGGGGTGGGGTGGGACCAATGGAGGTGGGACCAATGGAGAAGCACCCTACCCATTCCAGCACGGGTCTGTCAGTACCACTGTCCTACATCCTACATGTAATCTGGAATTTGGGGGGTGAAGTGCACTGTTGAGTGGCAGGCTACAGTGACCACTACCTGGATCTGTTCTATGCATACGTGGGCAACTGCCCATGTAACGGGATTTAAGTCATAGTGAAATTCTCTTCCACTAGCAGTGTACCTACAAAGCATGTAACTACAAAGCATGCATATCAGAAACAAAAGGACATTGGGGATTATTCAGCACATTAGTCTCATTTACACGAAGGAAACTGAAGCTCACAGAGGTTGTCCATGCCCACGGTAGAAGGAAGAGCCCAGGTTTCAAAAGCAAAGAGAAACCCTAGTTAAGTTGACAACCTTAAGTTGACAACAACCTTTCAAGGTACAGATTATTATTCCCAATTTTTAAAAAGTATAATCACCAAGATGGCTAAAGGCAGACAACAGTGAGTGTTAGCAAGGATATGGAGCAATCAGAAGTCTCCTAAACTGCTGGTGTTTTCTCCTAAAGCTGAACACAGCACATGGTTCAGAAATTCTGCTTCCATGTATACACTCAATAGAAATACCTGTACCAAAAGTACATAAATGTTCGCAGCAGAACTACTCATGGTAGCCTAGAACCCCAGACGTTCATCAGCAATACAATGTGTAAGTGAATTCTGGTGTAGTCACACAGTGGACTATTGAGAATGAAGGATCTATTGCTACACATATAGAAGTGTCTCATAAACCTACGTGGAGTGAAAGACAACATGAGAAAGTATACATTACATAATTGCAATTATAAAAAGTAAAAAAACAGGCAAAATTAATCTATGATTAGAAGTCAGAATAATGGTTATCTTTAGTAATGGGTAGGGAGTTGTAACCAGAGGGAGCCCAGCCCAACTTCCTAGGTAGTGCCAATGTTCTGTTTCTTGATGTGAGTGTGCTTAGTACATGGGTATAATCTGGTTTGTGAAAAATTCATCAAGTAATACTCATGATATGTACACTTTTATGTATATATCTTTTTTAATGTTTATTTTTGAGAGTGAGGGAATGAGCACACACATGCGTGAGTGGGGGTGGACAGGGGCGGGGTGGGGGGGAAGAGGATCCCAAAGTAGGGCTCAAACTCACGAACCATGAGATCATGTCCTGAGCTGAAACCAGAAGCTCAACTGACTGAGCCACCCAGGCACTACTGTATATATCTTTTATTTAGATTTTAAAACATTTTAAGTAACCTCAAACTGGGAAATTAGTTAGTAAGTGATAGAACCAGGATCTAACCACCCAAGTCCAACATTCCTGCCAGGACCAGAGAAACTCTCAAGTGCATTCTTAAGACCAGGTTATGACCACTAAGATACTACATAGCTCTCAACATGCACAACTCTCCCACATTTCTCCCTGGTCATGAACTGGCCCCTGACATTTCAGGCCTTCTATGTGAGCCAATACAGAAGAGCAGGCTGATATATTTACACGATAAACAGAGGGGAATATTCTGTGCCAGTGTTTTAAAAGGAAAATAAATTTGAAAGACCAAACTTATCATCCAAATGTTGAGCTGCCTATATACCCAATTAGAAATACTTAGATACTTCAAAAATATAAGTGATTTTAAGGGCCAAATTTCATAAATGGATATCTGACATCATAAAGGCATGACCCTTCTGTGTTGTTTACCAAACTGCACTGACAGAGAATCAGCGTCAACAAATTTAACAGGCACAATAGAATTAAAACAGAGATTATTGCTGGCATACCTGAAAAGTTTCAAGTTTCACCCTCAAAGTAGGACTTTAAATTTATGCTCCTTAATGTATAATTATTCCACAAGGAGACGCAGAGTTTGGGAAGCTAGGGGTAGGGATGGAGGGTCATAATTTTCATAGCATGTACAATAACACTGTAACTATTACATGCTAAAAAGTACATAATTATTATCAATTACATGATAAGTTCATAAATTATTTTGTGTAATACACAATTCACAGAAAACAATCAAGCTTAAAGAAGAAATGAGCAGAAATTCTTTGACCAATAAAAACAGTAAATTGAAAACTCTTTTTAAAAAATTCTCTACTTTCATACTGCCATCTGCTGCTTACTTAGAGAAAAATATCTTGATGTCAGAGATTGAAAACAAAGAATTTTAGAGGAAAGAGGCCTTGGAGAGGGTCCAAACACCTCATTTTAAAAAGATAAAACTGGAAGTCAGAAAGATCCTACTATTTGACCAAACATTCATAGCCAATCAATGACAGGGCTAAGGCCAAAGTCAGCTTAGCATTCTTCCGAATAAGAACTATTTCAATTGATGCCTTAATTTTTTCCTAAAAATCAAAATATTAGTAAAGAACACCAATGTACTTTTGTTAATATGTTACAACTTAAGCAGTTTTATGAATTGATAGCAAATGAAAGTATAACATTCAAGCTCATCTTCATGTTTAAAAGTTTAGGGCAAATAATTTTTTTCCCATCCTCGGAACCAGAGTATTTCCAGATTGTATTTACATAGATTCAAACCACATTAGCCCCATATTTCATCAATAACAATTACGGCAAAGTATAACTGGAATTGACCATTAAGTCACATTCGTAAAACGTGACACATTCACATGTTTAGCTCTTTGTAATAACAGGCAAGTTTTCCAAGATGATAAACCATGGAGTACTGGACTAGTTTCAAGAGATAAATTCAATAAAAAGACTGCTCTCAGAGGAGATTTCATATAATGCTTCAGGTCTTATGCTTTGCAGAAGGGGCTTTTGGAACAAACATTAGTTAACTCATAATAAGCCAGTGATTCCACTTCTTGAAAGCTGTAAAATTTTAGAAAAAAAAAGCAGAGGGAAAGCTTCACCATCTGGTTGCCAGGTTTTTGTTTTAACAAGTAAGGTCATTCTTTGAATGTAACAACTCTACAATATCGCTGCCGTTTCATTAAAGAGCAAGAAGGAATATTTTAATAAGGAAGTAATGAGCAAGATATAATTTCAGAATAAAATGTAAGATAGTAAGAAGATAGTGGGAACTTTATACACACACACACACACACACACACACACAGTATCATTGCCTTTATATTAATTTCGCCTTTAGTGAAAACTTTTCTTGAAATTACAGTTGTAAGTATATTGGTGTTTGGGAGCCATTATTACTATTACTACATTCTGTTGAGAGATTAATATTGACTGGTTGGTTGAACTGAAAGTCCTCAGCTGAGTGTTAAGTAGCAAAGCTTGCAATAAGCACAGAAGAAAGCTCTAAGGATGGTTAGATGGCAATGTGGGGCACTAATTGCTGAACAGCTCTACCCTTTCCAGGTTATGGTATGCAGACCTCTTAAGAGATATTCTGTTCTCTTGCACGGGGGCCCTGGCAACATTTTTGGCACAATGGGGACACATTCACTCAAAAAATGTAAGAACCTGTGTGTTAGGGAATAACTCTACAAACCAAAAGAAGGAGCAAAGAAAGAAAGGAAGATAAGAATACGATTTTGAGAACTGCAACCTCTTAAATACAAAATGAAACAAAAATATGAAATAGTTTCTTAATAATCATCTGCACATCAGACTGATTGGGGTAATTTTCATCCAATGAAGGGAATAAAAAGGGAAATGAAAATGAACATTCTAACTGAAAAAGTGTTTTGTTATGATCATGGGTAAATTTAAAAAATGAGAAGAATGAGTTGTTACAAGGAAGTCAGAATGATCCACAAGTAAGTGATGAAATTGTTTCCTTGAGCCCTCAGGGTACTGTAGGAAGAAACAACAGAACTAAATTGTTGCTGGCTCTTGAAATTAGCATGGAGGAAGAATATACTTCTTAAAATTTAGAATTTGTTAGTAACGTTCTCTTTAGGTCTGCATTAAACAAAAAACAAAATATTTGATCACTGTCATTCCTTCACTATTGACCAAGTGTCCAGTAAAGCAACACTCCACAATAGAAAATACAAGGAGTTACACATGTGATCCACATATGGAATTCTAAACTCTCTAGTAGGCACATTAGAAGAATAAAACAGGTAAAATTAATTTCAGTGATACATTTTATCTGACTCAATAAGCCCAAACATTATCATTTCAATATCATTAATGAGATATTTTACATTCTTTTGTGAATGAATCCAGTATGAATTTGTTGCACTTCTAGCATGCCTGAACTTGAACTAGCCACACTTCAAGTGCTCAATAACCACATGTGACTGGTGGCTGTTGGTGGGACAGCATAGCACTAGAGTCTCACTCATATCATGGTAGAAGACAGAGGGCACACAATCCAATACCTAAATCGCAAGGCAAAATAAACACACAAGAGTTAAATTAAAACCCAAGAGGCACCAAAAGAAAGGTTCAAATCATATGTTGCCTCACGGGCAAGAGGCACCAAAAGAAAGGTTCAAATCATATGTTTTGAGATTTCAGAAAAGGGAGAGCACCACGGGTCAAGAAACTGCACCTTGACCTGATGGACCATAAAGGGTGGTTATATCAGTGAAAGGAATGGAAATACATTCTAAATGGAAACAGAAACATAATGTGGTTTTCCCCAATTTATAATTATTATAAGATAGCTTTGGGTAATTATTATAAGATAGCTTTGGGTAAGAAATGATGGAAGGGGCATGCCCCTTCATGCACTTATGTCCCCTAAAAAGTTTCAGAATCCCAAGAGTGGTAGGATGGCCAGGCCTACTGCACTGAAACCATAAATAGGCTGACAGTACAGTGAGAAATAAAATATAGCAGTAACCAGGTTGTATGCCTGCAGCACAGCAAGAATTTCCTAATAGAGCAGATGATGGGGCCCATGAGAGTCTTAACTCTCTACCCACAATGCATGGAGCCCAGCGAACCCTTGTAGATTCCTCACTCCTTGCTCTTGCTGAGACCAGAATTTTAAGTTCATCTCCCTACGGGAAGAGAAAGGCCACACCCACTCAGTCCTTGATCTCATGAATATTGACTAGCTTGCTTGTTGGTTGGTTTGGTGAGATATAGAGAGTAGGGAAAGCTTAACCAAAACCCAGAGTTATTCTCACCAATCCTGGAAAAGCCTACCACACTGGGAACTGGCCAATATGCAACAGAATCCTTGTAGGAGGCAGAAATTCAGTCCTACTTGCAGGAGTTAACAGGACTTGAGAGTAAAATTGTACAGATATCCTCAAATACAATTCTGCCAGCACTCACAACTCACCCAGCAAGCCCAACTGGCTATAGTGACCTACTCCATCAGCCTGGGGATAGATTTATTGACTCATTATCAATTTGAAGAACTTTGGAGGAATTAAGGAGAAGGGGGGCACTGTTAAGTCTGCTTATAGTACAAAAATATAGAACAAAGGGTCTGCTTGTTTCAGCAACTCTGTTATCTGAAAAAAACAGCCCCACCTTTCTTGAATTTGAAGAATGACATCTAACTGTGCTTTAGCTCAGCTGAAAACAATGCAAGGCCACGACAGCCCGTGAGTTCACTTAAGTTCCATCCCTCCTGTATCAGTCACATTTCAACCAGAGAAACAGACCCAGAAGTTTTGTGTTAAAAGATTTATTGCAAGGAATTGGCTTCTGCGATTATGAGACCTGGCTAGGCAAGTATAAAACCCACAATGCAGCCTATCAGGAAGGGCAGGTTGAAACTCTCTGGCACAGGCTGACCATACAGCCAAAACATGGAATTTCTTCTGGGAAAGCTCAGTTCTGCTCTTACGGCATTTTAAAGGATTGAATAAAGTTCACCCAAATTGTCTAGGATAATCTCCCTTATTTAAAGTCAGTTGATTATGGACCTTGAGCACATCTATAAAATATCTTTACAGCAACACCTACACTAGTGTTTGACTAACTGGGGAACATAGCCTAGCCAGGTTGACACTGACCATCACATCTCCCAAAGCAATGCCTCCTTCTCCAGCCAGATATACTCTTCCAGAATGCAACCCTGTGGTGCAGGCGCCAGGCCTTTGCATGGTGCCTGTTCCCTGATGGTCTACCTTGCACAGCCCATCCTCCCATCTAGCCCACCTCACAACCTATCTCTATAAAACTCCAGACATTGCTTTCCCCTTGCCTTTGTGAAGTCTCAAATTATCAGTAAGTCTTTCTGTCTCTTCCCTGAAACTAAAATCCCTTGTAAGCACAGATGATGTCTTCTGTGTTGGAATCCCAAGCACAAAGGACACTCTATGGATGTATGTAATGTTAACTTATATAATGATAGTGAGCTTGTATAACCCAAATTCCCAGCTTTATTCATCCCAAAGATCAGCTGTATAAGCAAATAATTCAGACAGAGGAAGAAGTATTTTCTCTTCAATTATTCCAGTTTCAAAGAGAAGGAATGAAGAATTAAGATTATGAAGACTATAAAGTGAACATATGCATGTCTTGCATTGTTTGCACGTTACTGTGAGCTACCATTCAAATCTCAGTTTGCCAGAGACCAGGGGTGTGCCTTTAAATTCGAGATGCTTAGGCACAATCTCAGTAAAGTTCTAGTTTTCCCTCCAGCCCATCCCCCTAGAAGTATCTTTGTCTTTCATTCTGAAAGGTCTCATTTTTTTGTGGATTCCACAGTTTGGTTGCAACTGCTTGGGAAAGTAATTTTATTTGTGGGTGATTCTTGTTCTTTAATAGCTAAGGTTTGTTGAGCACCTACCATATAGCAAACACCATCTCAATTACTTTATACAACAATCATATAAGGTAGTACTTTTATTGTCTCCAATTTAAAGATGAAGAAACAGGCTTCTCAGGTTAGAGAAACTGGAGCTTGGGTGCCACTTCTCCTCTTAGAGAATGTGCTTTATCTTGGGCTGCGTCTTCATGTGGGCATCCTGGGCACTAAACTTGAGGACAGTAATGCCTACCTCAGTGCACTGTTGTAAGGACCATACAATCTGTATGCTGCTTGGAAAATAGACTTACTCTTCCATGCCTTGCTCAGTTATAAAGCTCCAGAGTTTGGATCACAGAACTGAGACTCCTACTACATCTTCTGTGAACAAAACTGGGTAAAGACAATAACTCATGTTTCTCAGATATAATACAGCCTACCTGCATCATAGTCATCTGGGCAGCCAGTTAAAATGAAGACCCCCCCCCATCCCCACCCCACTGCACTGATAGGTAGGAAATTGTCTTTTTAGACAACCTTGAGTAATTCGTATATAGTCCTGAATGTAAGAGCAAATACACACATGCACACACACATGCACATATACATCTATATGTGTATATACGTATGTATAGGGTATATACATATGTATATATTTATATATGTATGTATGTATACATATAAAGCTCATCTTTATCAAAAAGATGTATGAATATAGATATATATACACATATGTATAAACTATATTTTATCAAAAAGATGCAAAGATGTCCACTTATGTGGTTTTTTTCCACCAGAATCAGAGTCACTGGACACTATTTTTCATGTTTTACATGGCATGAGCAGTGCTACAACCAAGCCAAAAAAACCTACAGCAGTCCCTTTTACAAGTGAGTCAAAGCAAATCACACATTGGAGAATTATCGACAAGTGCAAGATTAAAATCTAAGTCAAGAGGTAAGCCAGTGGTGGTTCCCAACTGAAAATCACTTTTTGGGCTTTAAAAAAATTTACATATGTGGGCCTCTTCATAGACCAACTGAATTAGAATGCCTGGGGTCAAATAGAGGCCTTTAGATGCTGAACTGTTTCTATAGATGATTCTAACTATCTTCCCAGTTAAGAATTGCTGATAACCATTTGGGTCACCAACATGAGACCTACTTTTCCCATTTCCAAGGTAATATTAATCTGTTTATTTCTCTGCAGAACAAAGTTGTCAACAAAGGGCTGATGTGGCTCACACATGCTAGACACATCTTGCGAATACTTCATTACCATTGTTTTCAGGATCTGTCTTTTAATTTATGCTATGAAGAGCATAGCATATGGGAGGCCAACATCACACGTGTTCAGCACACACATGCACGCGCACACACACACACACAAACACCTATAAGTGGTAGCTGTTCAGCCATCATTTCTTTCCTATCACTTTCTCCTTGTTTAGCCCTCTGTCTCTTTATTCTATGGTCATCTTCACAAAGGGTTTCATTAGCTGGGTGCAAGAGCCTCCTCGTCTAGCAGATGAAACTGAAGTTAAGTGACTTATACAAGGTAACTCAGCTAACTAATCTTGATGCCAGGACTTAAATTAGCCTCTAACTTCAACCCAATGCTCCCCCCTCCCCCAGTACTTGTTCTCCCCCTCTGAACTTTGGTGAGATGCTCTATTTTCCCAGCCCCTGCAAGCAGAGCTGGTTTCAGGGCTTGAGTGCCACACACTTGATTTACTGCTCTGCTGTCTCTGTCTTAAAATTCTTAAGTTTTAACAAGGGTCCTTGCATTTTTATTTTGCATTGGGACCTGCAAATTATGTAGCTGGTCCTGCTACAAGTTAAGGGGGAAGCTCCTGGTCCTTGAAGCAGTGGGAACTTGGAGAAAGTGCAAGCTGCTGTTCAGACCACCAATGTCCCATCCATCCCGAAGGAGCTCTCAGCTTCTCTGAACCCTCAATGCCCACCTGGACGGACTTAGTGATAAAGTTTGTTCTCTGAATATGTGCTATCATTTCAAATGTCCTTTGACTCTTGCTGGAAGACAGGGTAATTACCTTTCTGTTTAAGTATTTGCTAATAGAAATGGTGACTAATTGGAGGACATTTAAAAAGATTCTGTCTTCTTTGTACCACATCATTTTGTAGAAATCAATGCTTGCAAACTCCTATATTAACATATCAATTATCCATTTGTACTTTGACAGCTTTGGAAACAATCCACATTTTGAAACACTCTTTGAAATAAGCCTTGAGCAAACTTTTCCTGTTTCTCCTGAGTTCCTAATGACAGTATTATTTTCATTTGTTTAGTTATGTTACTTATCTTATCTGACATGGCCACAGTATCCACTATTGTGTTTTCAAGTCTTGCTTTTAATTCAGCAAGATAATACATCAATTGCACATGAAAAGATGCTCAACATCGCTCCTCATCAGGGAAATACAAATCAAAACCACACTCAGATATCACCTCACGCCAGTCAGAGTGACCAAAATGAACAAATCAGGAGACTATAGATGCTGGCGAGGATGTGGAGAAACGGGAACCCTCTTGCACTGTTGGTGGGAATGCAAATTGGTGCAGCCACTCTGGAAAGCAGTGTGGAGGTTCCTCAGAAAATTAAAAATAGACCTACCCTATGACCCAGAAATAGCACTGCTAGGAATTTACCCAAGGGATACAGGAGTACTGATGCATAGGGGCACTTGTATCCCAATGTTTATAGCAGCACTCTCAACAATAGCCAAATTATGGAAAGAGCCTAAATGTCCATCAACTGATGAATGGATAAAGAAATTGTGGTTTATATACACAATGGAGTACTACATGGCAATGAGAAAGAACGAAATATGGCCCTTTGTAGCAACATGGATGGAACTGGAGAGTGTGATGCTAAGTGAAATAAGCCATACAGAGAAAGACAGATACCATATGTTTTCACTCTTATGTGGATCCTGAGAAACTTAACAGAAACCCATGGAGGAGGGGAAGGAAAAAAAAAAAAAAAAGAGGTTAGAGTGGGAGAGAGCCAAAGCATAAGAGACTCTTAAAAACTGAGAACAAACTGAGGGTTGATGCGGGGTGGGAGGGAGGGGAGGGTGCGTGATGGGTATTGAGGAGGGCACCTTTTGGGATGAGCACTGGGTGTTGTATGGAAACCAATTTGACAACAAATTTCATATATTGAAAAAAAAAAAGATAATACATCAATTGGAAACAAATGATTTTGTTTTGTCTTAAGAAGTCCCCTTTAGATATCAAGAAAAGACAGCATACTTAAAAGAAGGAACAGCTAATGTATTTGTGTTCATGAAATCATTTCAGAGCTGAAAATTACCTTTCAAATCATCACATTCAATGTCCTTATTTTCTCCTTATGTTCCTACGATGTCTGTATATCCCCACAGAATAGAGATTGTGATTTTCTCAATGAAGCAAGCCAACCTCATAGCATACAGGAAAAGACCCCAGGGATACTGACCCTAAGAAGTCACCATCTTAGCACACCTGTGCTTAAATAGTTTCAAGTAAATCAGATTGATGGTCACTAAACATTACTGCAGATTTCAAACTATTACTCCAGAAACTGAAGTGCCATAATGATTTTCATCCTTTAAAGGTAAATGAAAACCCCTCTACTCTTCTTTCTAAAGATGAATCTAAGATTTCATTCTAGATTCATTCTAAAGATTCTTTCTAAAGAATGAATTCCTACTCCATCATATGTAAACATTTATCAAGAATATTACTTATGGAGATATTATACAAAGGCCACACAAAATTCATCACATCTATACTATACATAACACTGCATTAAAATTCTAAATAGTGTCATCATTGTGAGATGGGACTACCTTTGCCATGTCAAATTTTCCCCATGAAGGTGACACAAATGTAGTTCATGCAATTTGATCACAGTGGACCTGAATCAAAGAGGAGTAATTTCGAATCGAATAGGAACTGCTTACAGGACAGTGAACATCGTGTGGTCCTTTGCTCACCAGCATACACTGGACATGCCTGGTTGGATGCCTTCATCTCCCTGTATCAGTCTTACTCATGGAAGCATGGGTGTCTCTCACTAGACTGAGTCTCTTAAGGCAGGTACAGCGTGTTTACTGCTCATCTTTTTATATCTAGCATCTAGCACACTGCCTGGCACACAATGGCAAATAAATGCATCAAGAAATGAATGCGTATCTTATGGAACCCTGTATTTTCACATAGATTTATTATAATCTCAAGGAAGGCAGGAAAATATGTGCTAGTTAAAAAAAAAAACAAAAAACAAAAAAAAAAACAATAGCCTCCTATGCCTTGCACAGTGTTGGCAATGCAACAAATCTAATTTAATGATAAAGGAATTAGGAGAAGCATAGATTTATCCACTTACTTGCAAGCAAGCCAACTCCACTTGCAAGGGACCCGACCCAGGCTGTTTTTCCTTTTCCTTCACCAAAGGCATCCAGCCATTCTATGTACAAGACTCCAACAGCCAACGGTGATCCGTAACACAAAAACTGAGTGAAAAAGGAGACAAGCACGATCACCCAGCCCCATCCACCATCAGGTGACTTTTTAAATTCCATCGTAAGGTGAGATCAAGGAGGTGTTCCTCTGTCGGGCCTAAGCAAAAACAAAAGGAAAAGAAAAGCATATTTAGAGTGTGGTGGGGCACATTATTTTGGATTAAAAATATCTTCTAAATTAAATCAAAAAGCTTCTCTAAAAATATACATGGAGAAGCATAAAAATCACTGACATATCAAGTTAACTTTAAATTTTGTGCTGATGATTTGAGTAAGTAATATTTCCACATGGATCAAAAAAAATTTTTTTAATTATAAAAAGGCACAGAGTGAAAACCTTGTCCCCATTCACTAGGTCTGGTTTCTTGTCACATGTTGGGTTCCCCGGGAGGCAGACTATTAGTAAGAAGGAGGTTTATTAGGACTGTTCTCTTCCTATGGAAGGTAATAGGGGAGAGAAAAAGTAAGCTGCCACGTGGTATTAAGGAAGGGGACTTCTAAAGCTGGGATGGCCCTTCAGAGTTGCCCTGAGTTGGGCATGAAGAGTTGCCCTGTCTTCCCCCAAGTTGCTCTTTCACTGGATTTGGACCATCCAAGAAGAGTGCATGACCTTAGGTGAGGCTGTCATTCCTGTAGGACAGTCAGCTGAAGCCCCAGCACCCCCCACCCCACCACCTGCCTTGGCCAGCACTCTCAACAGCTGGGGCAAGGAATCTCTCATTCCCAAAGGGGTCTGGGGGGGAATTGGCAGCACATCACCATGTCCACCAACTTAAGTATCCTCCCAGACTTTGTTCATGAAGGTACAAGCAAAACCAAGCAAATAGTCTTAGATTTCCCTCTTTCTTAAAAAAAAATTTTTTTTTGACATTAATTTATTTTTGACAGAGTGAGACAGAGCACAAGTGGGGGAGGGGCAGAGAGAGAAGGAGACACAGAATCTGAAGTAGGCTCCAGGCTCCGAGCAAGCATTCAACACAGAGCCCAACATGGGGCTCGAACCCACGAACCATGAGATCATGACCTGAGCTGAAGTCGGTCACTTAACCAACTGAGCCACCCAGGCGCCCCTAGATTTCCCTCTTTTTAGACAGAAAGTAGCATATTGTACAATCTATTCCAAACCTTGTCTCATGCATTTAATACCCCCAAGATTTTTCCCTGTCAATACACAGCTTCCTTAGTCTTTTTTTTCTCAATAAGCACAAAGTAGCTCACCATATGGCTGCACACATGTTCGTTTATTCATTTATTAAATAGGCAAAATATTTACATGGTTCAAAACTGAAAAAGAAGGACCAAAGGTATACAGTCCATACCTATTTCCCACCTAACTCCCATATCCTCCACAGAAAACCAATACTTCTTGTTTCTTTTATATCTTTCTAGAGTTGGTTTATGTATACATTGTTCACTCAAATATAGATTTCCTCTTATTTTTTACACAGAAAAATATTCTGAATGCATAGCGACCTTCCTCATTCTCTTGTTTGTGCTGCATTGTGTTTCATTATAGGGCTTTCTCTTAATTCAACCAGTTCCCTGTGACTTACAGTGAAAAACAATGCTACGATGAATAATCTTACATATCCATAGACCTTTTTGCACATATGCATATCTGTTAGATAAAACCCAAACGAGGAATTGCTGAGTCAAAAGGTAAGAACATTGTATCTGTAACTAGTATTATGAAATTGGCATCAAAGGATTAAACCAATTCATATTATCCCCAGCAATTTGGGGTGTGTCATAAAGCTTTTGCATTTTTGCCAATTTGGTAACGGTAAAACAGTATTTCATTATAGATTTAACTTGCATTTCTCAGCTTTCCCTGAAAGTTGTGTGTCATTACATAGATAAAAAGCCATTTGTAATTCCTATCTAATTCTTGGGTATATATGTGTGTATTTCTGTAATTTCCATTCTGTTCCATTGATCTGCCTTTCACTCAACATTACAATAGCTTAATTACTAAGTCTGAATTATATTTGTAAGTTGACTTAAGGAAAATTGATCCTTTTGTGATGCTGAGTCTTGCCATTGAAGAACATGGTGTGCTTCTCCGTTTGTTCAAGTCTACTATTCTTAATAGAAGATATTAAGTGTTCTTTATGTTTAAAGTTTTCCCTAACATTTCTTTTTATTTTAAGTATTCTATCCTTTTTGTTAATATTAAAATCAGGGTTATTTCTTTGTTTTGTTTGTATGTGTAAAAGTTATTGATGTCTATAAGTTAATTTTGTATCCAATTACCCTACTACATTCTCTTGTTTGCAGTAGATTTTTGGATGATTCTCTTGAGTATATAAAATATATAATACAATAAAGTTACACAATCATCTACAAACAGGGATAATTTTACGTTCTTATTTTGAATTTTTATACTTCAAAATGCTTTCTTTTGTATTTGCATCTAACAAGGCATACAGAATAATGTCAAATAATAAGAGTATATGTCTTTGGTTCCTAACTTAGAATACCTTCAAATGCCAACGTGCTGCCTCTGGAGCTTAGATAGATTTCTTTCACAAAGAAAACATTCACATTACTCTATCTTGAGTGTTACCATAAAAAAAATGCTTACTACATTTTAAAAGAATTTGAAAATATTACTTTTTTTGAAGATCTGAAACAGTTTACATGGCAATAGATTTAGAGGCCCAAGCCTTGACCTTCCTGCCCCCAACAGGGCCATCCACTTAATGTATGCTTTTTATATCACTACATCATGTCAGGTGTACAATCAGTTTTAACTGAGTCTTCTTTGACCTCAGATTTTTCCAAGCCATTCCCTTGGCTGTGGTTTTATCAAATAATAGGTAAAGACAGTAGAAAATGTCATTCATCTGTTCATGCACATCTCTAATTAGATGACGGAGCACTTGGCTACCTTAAGAGAGTCATAGTTACACCCATCAATTTATATGGGCTTCACTGAATTTCTTCACTTTGACATTCAGAACGCTAAGGCAAAATCATGTCATGACCTGCCACGGGCCTTTAAAGTGTATAAATTAGCTTTCAGTATTTCATAACTGACAATTGAAAGAGGTTACAATTTGTACACAGAACTATAGAGTCTAAAAGCCAGTCTTTCAGACCAAATGATTGTGTTAGCAGACAGAATACTCCAAATTTCCAAATATCTAAGTCCTTTGAAATAATCAGCTATGTCTCTTCTTTAGAAGTCAACTCTCTCCAGTACCTACCCTAATGTAAAAGTAAACAATATCATTTTGGTCCTTCGAATGACAATTTAGTCCTTTGCAAATTTCTTGTTCAAAATCCCTTTTAAAGAAAATATAGTCTTAATTCCCTAAACTAGATTACTATACGATAGCAACAGCCAAACATCTAAAGAGACTAAAAGGCTGTATAAGAACAAATGCATATAAGATTGTCCTTCAACTAAATCTTCAAATTATCGCACTTCAGGAAAAGTACACATTTATATAGGCAAAGCACCAGAATCATGAAGAAAGCCAGTATTTTCTGAAGGGTCAGGGGAGGAAAAGGGTGAGGAGTATCTCCCTTGCCAGTTTGCAGACCTAAGTAGACAGAAGTGCTTTTATACACAAAATACCTTGGCCTTGTTTCACTTTGCCTTGCCTTGGGTGACATTTCAACACACAGGACAGGAGCCAGAGAAATTCTTCTCACAGTAAATATTTGGGAGAACAAACCTTTGAAATACAAAGTTCCCATATATATCAACTCTGACTAGAAAGACAAGTTTTTATAAAGAGTTGGCTAATAGCTTCTAACTTTTAATTGTCTCACAGTTTGATGTACATGTAGTATACATAGAACATGGTGGAAAATACCATTTAGTGATGTCTTGTTTTCTGTCAGGGTAACTAATACCTTTCCCCTATAGTTTCTTCTATTCCTTGTTTCTCACCTGCTATTTCTCTGACATTATATATTCTCCAAGGTGATTTCACAAATAGACTAATCTTCATTTTCCCCCTTTTGTAATGGTACCCAATTTCCTTTGGGGGACTTGGGTCTTCTCTATGAGTGGATAGGTGGTAGGACTGTTGATCAAGTTTCTTTAATCTTGACCCATAGAGTAGTATGTGATACAAGCAAAGCCAGCAGGACCTCTTTCCCAGGACTCTGAATTTTGACTGAAATGCTATAAGGAAATATATATTTGAAGTTTACTGATTTCAATGGTAGTACATTGAAGAGACCACCTTGACTACCTTGGGGTATACCCAAGATGGGTTTCTCCAGCCTTTCATTTCACAAACCTGTTTGTTCCTGTGAACAAACCCAGGAAATTATTTTGTTAATTTGTTTTTGTTTCTTGTACTTGGAACAGAATAAAATTTGAGTGTGAAGTAATTTAAAGTTGATTATTTTACCTTTCTATACCCCACTTGGTCCCATTTGGGCCAAAAAGGTAGGTTTAGGAGCACAGTCTATGACTGCACAATATGGGAAATATAGAATATGCCATATCTCTTTTTCTTGAAATTTCTTATTATCCCTCCTTCTTCACATCTTATGATTCAATATGATAAAATCTCTTCTCTGGCATTCTTTTAACTAAAAACTTCAAATTAACTGAAATTTCCACTAAGTCCACTTATACTAATATTTAGAGAAATACAGCATTATAAAAGTGATCTTTATTCAAGTTTTATGATCACTTACAAATTAAAATATATTGACTAGATACCAAGAAGAAGAAGAAATAGCAGAAGAAATAGAAAGCATGGCTTTTGCTCCCTAGGAGCTTATAACCCAGTTAAGATGTAAGATAGCATGCGAATGAGTGCCAAAGAGGTGGCTGGATGTGAAACGTTTGAGAGTCAGAGGGAAAGGAAAGCAGGAGTGGAAGGCCCTGTGAAGTAGGTTGGTCCTAATGAACAATGGAGAGATTCAGGAAAGCATGGCTCTAGTAAGAGAAACAACATGAACATGGGTGTGGAATCAGGATAGGCCTGCTAAATTTGGTGAAAGTAAAGAAGGCAAGTCTTAGAGGGATCACAGAGGAAAACAAGATTGGAAAGATGGTACTCTCAGTTGAAATTTAAGAAGAAAATGTCTCAAGAATCCTATACTTACAACGCCAAGATATATTATCTAAGTGATGGATTTTTCTTGTCCTAAAAAATAACAAAATCTGTAAGTATCAGAAAGTGTTGTTTTGTTTGGACTAGTGTTCCATGAGTATACTCAAAATTGGGGGCTCTTAATCATATAACTGTATAAAAATATGCTTTTAGGAAACATACACATTCTGGTATATTCTGGTACATTCTTTGAAATTTTGGAAACTTAAAAAAAAATTTTAACATTTATTTATTTTTGAGAGAGAAAGAGAGACAGAGCATGAGCAGGGAAGGGGCAGAGAGAGAGTCACAGAACCTGAAGCAGGTCAGGCTTTAAGCTGTCATCACAGAGCCTGATGCAGGGCTTGAACTCATGAACTGTGAGATCGTGACCTGAGCTGAAGCTAGCTGCTCAACCGACTGAGCCACCCAGGCACCCTGGAATCTTTTTTAATCAGAGTGTTCACAAACCCAGACTTTGCATAATGAGACATCTTATCAAACTCAAAATTGCAAGCCATTTTGAGAGACCATTTGAAGAGCCCTATAATTTAAGGGCAGTTCTGTCACAGCACAGGATCTAATGGAACATTACAAAATTAACTTTAACTTATAATTTAAGTGCATATCTTATTTTTAACCTAAACATTAAATATGTTCTACATATTATAAACCTCCCTTGGAGTGGGGAGAGATATCATTACTCAAGCAAATGAGATTATCACAGTATGAAGGATAGCAGATCTCTTAAAGCTAGCATTTGTTTTGTGAAAGGACAAATTACAAGACACTTTCTTTGGAAATGTTGATAGAAGTCTACATTTTACTGTTGATTTACAAAGTGATTAGACTCCAATAGTCTATGCATTTACTTCTGCTCAAATAATGCCAATCCTCTGTTATTTTCTCAAATCTACACTGGCTAAAAATGTCTATTCTCCACACATAGAATGCTAGAATTACATATTTGACGTTTATGAACATTCAGTGTTGACACAGAAGTTTTCTGTCTCTGAGGTGTATACATACATATTACACTATTTTTTGCCAAATTGGGAGTGATTTACAGTTTACCTTCCTTTCAGTTGATGGTTCCTCTTGCCTTTTCCCCCCAATAACAATCATTCTCTAATAACCCTTTTTGACTGTTACCTATATCTCACTAAAGATTCCTAGGTGCATTTTTCACTTGAATCATAGGAGGTAAAAACAGAACTCTTTTTTTTTTTTTTTTTTTGAATCTCAGTCACTGCCAAATTATCTGGTGCTTAAGCACTTTATTTTTATGTCTTCTCTTTTTTGTGTGTTTTTATTGAAACTCTAATTAGTTAACATACAGTGTAATATTAGTTTCCGGTGTATAATATAGTGATTCAACACTTGCATACACCACCCCGTGCTCATTACAAGTGCCCTCCTTCATCCCCATCACCTATTTAAACCCTCCCCCCACCCACTGCCCCTCTGGTGACCATCAGTTTGTTCTTTATAGTGGAGAGTCAGCTTCTAAGTTTGTCTCTTTTTTTTTTAACCTTTGCTCACTTGTTTCTTAAATTTCACATATAAGTGAAATCATCTGGTATTTGTCTTTCTCTGATTGACTTATTTCACTTAGCATAATACTCTCTAGTTCCATCCATGTCATTGTAAATGGCAAGATTCCATGCTTTTTTCTTAATTTTTTTTAAAGTTTATTTATTTTTGAGAGATAGAGACAGAGTATGAGCAGGGAAGGGGCAGAGAGAGAGGGAGACACAGAACTCAAAGCAGGTTCCAGGCTCTAAGCTGTCAGCACAGAGCCCGATGTGGGGCTTGAACCCACAAACTGTGAGATCATGACCTGAGGTGAAGTTGGATGCTCAGCCAACTGAACCACCCAGGTGCCCCAAGATTCCATTCTTTTTTTTCTTCTGAGCAATATCCCATCAAAGCACTTTATTTTAACTAAGGGCCTAGGATCATGTGATTACATCCTGGGGAGGTGGGGGCAGGAAATGGTTGATTCCGTGTTGATTTTGTCTTGACCTGGTCATCCACCAGGTGTGTCAAAAGTCAAAATCATCCTGGGCTTTGTGAACTTCCTTCAGTTACATTTATGTATCCTGTTAAATGGAAGGTTCCAAACCAGAGGCCAAGCTGAAGAAAGCTGGAACGCTTGTGTGCTGCTGGTGGGGATGAAAACGTGGCAGCCACTCTGGAAAACAGTTTGATAGGTGGGCATGAATACGCACAAGGTTTTTGTTGAGGTAACAAAAAGGTTTTTAAGTTATTTTTTATGGTACAGTTTGCACAACTCATGAAAAAAAAAATCCACTAAACCGTTCAGATTAAATAGGTGAGCTCCAGGGGCACCTGGGTGGTTCAGTCGATCAAGCGTTGGACTTCAGCTCAGGTCATGATCTCGTAGTTCGTGGTTTCAAGGCCCGCGTCAGGCTCTGTGCTGACAACCCAGAGCCTGGATCCTGGTTTGGATTCTGTGTCTCCCTCTCTCTCTGCCCTCCCCCTGCTTGTGTTCTGTCTCTCTCTCTCAAAAATAAATAGACTTAAAAAAAAAGTTTTTTAATAAAAATAAATAGGTGAACTTCACCACATCTGATTTATATCTCCAAAAAGTTGTTAAAGTAAAATGCATTCAAAAGCTACTGGAAATTATGTTTTGGTTCTGACTCTAACATGGGTAACAAGTTTTATAAACTACAGAGCTGACCCATTCTGCCAGAAGCAGTTCTAGCACTGATACTGCTCTTTCCCTCCTGTGACACTTGCCCTTCCAAACATGTATCATGCATCCTCCACCGCTGACTGCGGTTTGGGTCAAGGGATGCTAGGAATTGAGAAAAAACTGGGAGGAATTCTCATTTAAAAATGTAAGTAAACAAATCATTCTTTGTGAAAATAAAAAATAAGCAAATAAGTATTTGGGAATTCTAATAAAATACAGGTAAAAAAATACCCTTTAATACACACAGAGACTCATGATTCAAATATAAGTTAATTAGATTGCATTTAATGGGAGACAAGCAGCATAGAGGCCGTTCTGATGTACAAGTAGCCACAGCTGTTGCGGGGGCTGGAGTCCGCCTCTACCACGCTACCACTCAGCTGGTACTTTCACTTTCCTATGTCTGGAGGAGCTGCGTTCCACAGCGCGCGCCAAGTAAAAAGTGCAACACGTGCGGTCACTTGCCAAAGAGTCAGCATGGCTGTTTGTTGACCATTTACGGGTAGCTTAAAGCTTTATAACAGTGTCAGTTCTCTCTGGGTCAAAGATACAAACTTCCAAGTGAATCTGCTCCATTTGTTGTTTCGGATATTGGAAAACACACTCACATGAACAC
The DNA here is from genome assembly GCF_024362965.1 of Panthera pardus. Lineage (NCBI taxonomy): Eukaryota > Metazoa > Chordata > Mammalia > Carnivora > Felidae > Panthera > Panthera pardus. Next base: position 21,086,295 of record NW_026526788.1, read on the forward strand.
CAGTGTTACTCCTTTAAAAGTTATAGACACTGGATTAATTTTGTCCTTTTCCAGTGATATTATTTCATAATGAGTAGAGTTTATGATTTCTCTTCTGAAGCAAAATAAATTTTGGTATAGATCAATGTCATTTTTAAAGGAAAAGAAGAAGAACCCAGCCCCTGTCCTTCTTATAAACTATTAAAACTCTTCACAAAATCACACAAAGAAATCCTTGTTTTATATGTATACACACACACACACACACACACACACACACACACACACATATATACGTATACACATATACGTGTGTATATATATATATATTTTTTTTTTTTTAAACCAGTTTTTGTTTTAGAGAGAGAGTGTGTGCACACAGCATGGGAGGGACAGAGGGAAAGAGAGTCTTAAGCAGGCTTCACACCCAGCGTGGAGCCAATCTCACAACTGTGAGATTATGATGATCAATAATCATCATAATTCTAAAACATTTTCATCATCCCCAAAAGAAACCGAATACCTATTAGTAGTCACTTTCCATTTCCTCCCAAACCTCCTAGCCCTAGGCAACCACTGATCTACTTCCTGTCTCTATAGATGATCTATTCTGGAAGTTTCATATAAATGAGAATCATATAATATGTAGTCTTTTGTGTTTGACCACTTTAATTTAGCATAATGTTTTTAAGGTTCATCATGTTGTAACATGTATTTGTATTTCATTCCTTTTTTTTAATGCTTATTTATTTTGAGAGAGGTTGAGGTCACCATGTGATCACCATGTGATTTTGAGCCAATTACTTAATGTCTCTAAACCACACTTTTCTTGTCTTAATATGGGATAACAGTGAATTTCAAGTGCAAAGCTCAGTGCCTTGCACACAGTAAAAAGCTTTAATAAATGTTAGTGGGGCACCTGGGTGGCTCAGCTGGTTAAGCATTGGACTCTTGATTTCAGCTGAGGTCATGATCTCACAGTTGTGAGATTGGCTCCACGCTGGGCATGAAGCCTGCTTAAGACTCTCTTTCCCTCTGTCCCTCCCATGCTGTGTGCACACACTCTCTCTCTAAAACAAAAACTGGTTTAAAAAAAATAAATGTTAGTTATTACTTTAAAAACCATAAAGGATTTCTGGTAACTTGATAGCCTCTTTAAGAAGTAGTTACTACTCACACCAGAGTTCTACAGCAACTAGTTACTGAATTATATATAAACCTAGGGTTTCTAAAACCTTTTAATCTTTAGTTATTTCTTAATATTTAGAAAATGTAAACCAAGATCTGGATATTTCCAGATTCTAGTTTGGAATAACTCAAAACTCATGTTTACTGCTAGATTTGGTTTCCTTTTATTTTGGGTTCAAGGCTTATGTATTTTTAGTGTGTTAGGAATCACAGAAATCGGATTTTTTAAGAATCACCCTGTGATTCTGACCAAGGTCATCCACAGATACACTCAAAATGGTTGCCCAACCACAATGGTTCTCCAGCCTGAATGCGCTCTGGGGAGCTTAAAACATCTCTGATCGAGGTCCCACCCCAGACTGCTCTGGGGTACAGCCTGACCCTTCCTGTCACTCGAATGTGCAGCCAAGGCTGAGAATCACTGTCCTACAGGAGAGAAGGACCACCTCTGACTAACTGTCACATCCTCTTTCCCAGTGGAGAAGGGACACAGGTGAGGAAAGGAAGAGGCTAAGAGTTGGGGATGAAGTGGGGACTGGAGCATGTGGGAACTCATCGCCCTGAGCCCACCCACCCCAGTGCAGCTGCCAGCACTGTGCTGTCCTTTTAACTCAACCCTGTCATCTATAATATGGTCAAGGACAAAGCTTATTACCCCTAAATCTCCACTGATCAAAGCAAAAATTCCTATAGGAGTGATAACCATGACAAAAGCTATTTTCTTGATCTTCTATAAAATGAGAAAATGCAAAGGGGATCATTGCCTGTGATACAAAATTTAAAAGATGATTATTACATCAATTTATCTGAAGATTTGCAAAAGTTGTTTTTAATGCAAATAGGAGAAAATGGTGTCAGAAAGTGTATTAACTCAAAAAACAACTTGCAACATGGTAATGTGCCCTAGTGAATTGGAAGCCTATAGAAAAGTAAGCATCTCTCTCCAAAGAATCCTAACTTTACAAAACAAGAGGGCAGAATAAATGGACCTTCTCAGAAGAGCATGACTTTTATTTTTCTAAGCACCCTGGAGCGCAGACAGAAAACAAAGGAATGGACGGTTGCCTGCTCCCTCTTCATTTGTGACATTTGGCTATATCCCCACTGGTGGTGGCAATGCTATTAACCCCACACTTTGATGTGGCAACCCCCCAGAATCTGTTGGCTGGTTTCCAGCTGGAGAAGGAGCCCAGTTCCACCCCTGTGGCTCCAGAGAGAGCAAGTACACACCATTGCCAGCCAGAGGAGAGAAAAATCTTTCCCTGTCTCTTTTCCATTGTCCCTAATGGCCAAGCCTAGGCGCTCTACTTCTAGAGAATCATCCAATCGCCCATAATGTCATCCTTCTGCTGTACAGCAGCCCAGGAAAAACCTGGGGAGAAGCAGCTCCAAAAATCTCCAGATAGTCAATGCTAAAATGGTCACTTCACCTCTCCAGATCTAGGTCACATGCCCCAGCCAGCCTCCATAGTCCCCAGTGGAGCAGGCATGCAGCTGGCAGGTAAAACTCTAAGAAGATTTTCATGATCATGATAATGCTGCTGCTGATGGTGATAATTATAATTATAATAAAGCTGTCAATATAATGATGGAGCCACCTATTAATTTGTTCAAACTAGCCAAACAATCTCTGAGTTTGGGAAAGGTAGTGAAAGAGAAGTCAGGATTTTCTAGTAATGGTATTATGTGGTCCCAAAGAATGGTTGATAGGGTTTCCACTTTTTTGTTATGTCAAAAGCTATAGTTTCATACAAGTACATACACAGATATTTATATCTATAAATATGTGAAGATATCTGTTCTAAAAAACTGAGCATAAGGAATAAGAGTATGAGCTTGGGTCCTAGATAACCTGAGTACACGTCCCACTTCTGATACTAGCCAAGCATGTGACCTTCAGCAAATTACTGCAATATCTCTGGGCCTCACTTTCTTCATCCAAAAAGTGAGGGAAATGATATTACTTACCTCGTCAGACTATTGTGCTATTAGTACAGTGCCTGGCACACAGTAATTTCAGTGTAAATTATTTCTTATCCTTTTAAACATAATTGTCATAAAAATATTCTTTTTATCTTGGCAGAGATCCTCTCAAAATCTCAAACTACCCTCCCTACAAATACAGCTGGCCAGAACATCCACGACCCCCCTCCCTCCCTGCCACAACAGTGTGCACACGCACACACACCTACACACACACATACTCTGCTATGAAATTCCTCCCTCCAAAAAAAAAGGGGTGATATGGAAGTGACATTTTTCAAATCTCAGATAATTTCCTGATAGTAAGAAAAAGTAAATGGGAAGAGGGAAGTCTCAGTGAGGAAAGAACATAAGGACAAGGACAGTCTACTCTTAGGTCACCAACAGTCAAGAGAAGACAAATCCAAACGAGGGTTGCTTTCATCTTGCTTTGAGGGTTGCTTTGTTCTCTTTCTCCCTTTCATTGCCATCCTTCCTTTTCTTCCCAACTCAGGAAACCACACAGCTTTCCAGCACCTTCCTAGCCACCGGATGGTTCATAGGGTGCCCGTGGGTAGAACGGTGGTGAGCATTGATCATCAGAGTTAACAAGGGCTACAAGTGTCCTTAAAAATCAACTACTTTGTCTCTTAAAGTGCTACATGAACTCAAGCTTCTTTCTCTTTGTATTTTTCACACCCCAGTTTTCTAATCTTCCCAGTTCAAAGAACCCCTTTCTTATTCCAAAATCCCCGAAGATCTTCCTTTCTAAACCAGTTCTCAAGAAAAGGTGGTAACTCAATGTGCATCAGAAGGGCAAATGAAAAACCCCGTTTTAAGGTTGTATCTCCACATGAGCTTGTTTCTAATCATCAGAGCATATGAAGCACGCTTCCTAAGCACATACTTCTATACTAAGCACTTAGCACACTAAGACTTGCAGGGGATTGCAAAGTGGATTACACGGTAGAATCAATCACTTTGGGAGGTTAAAAAATCCCTGATGTCTGGGTCTACCCTACAGCAATGAAAGCAGGATGTTTGGAGGGGAGGCCAGGCTATTAGAGCACTCCAGATGATTTTAACATGTGGTTACTGAGCAGAAGGGGACAACAGCACTACAGGTCATCTTAAACAACTTCACATCCTAATATACAGTCATAAATTGAAAGACTTGGCTGCCCTTAGTTATTTAAATTAATTCTCTTTTTTTTTACCCACTCCAATCATGGCTATAGAAAAATATTTCAAGTGTCCTTAAACCCCAATAATGATGTCATGTTTTCTTAGGAATTCCCTAAACAGTAGAATTAAGAAAATTTTCTAAGGTTTAAATGTACTGTTATTTAGCCATATCATGAATAACTTCTAATTACCATTTTTTATGAACACTTTCTGTATATCAGACACAATGCCAAGGACTTTCAAATGTTATCTTTTTAATCTATGTACAACTCTACATAAAACCTAGGTAGGTATTGATAATTCTCATTCTATCCCTGTGTCCCTAGGCTTTTTGTTAGATTCTACTTCAAACTCTCTCCATGTAACCCAAGGAGTGACCACCTAATGCAGGTTCTTTCTTAAGTGGTCTGTATAGTTGCATTGCTTTACTTTGGGAAGTTGATGGTAAATTTTTTTAATGGATACCCTTTCATTTTAAAACTTTTTTTTAAATGTTTTAAATGTTTTTATTTACTTTTGAGACAGAGAGAGACAGAGCATGAGCAGGGGAGGGGCAAAGAGAGAGGGAGACACAGAATCCAAACCAGGCTCCAGGCTCCAGGCTCCAAGCTGTCAGCACAGAGCCCAACACGGGGCTCGAACTCACGGACTGTGAGATCATGACCTGAGCCGAAGTCAGACACTCAACCGACTGAGCCACCCAGGCACCCCCATTTTAAAACTTTTTAATGGATATACTTTAAAATGACTGAACTTGCTGACGTCACCCAAGGGCTTATACTAAACAAACTGATATCTAAGTAATAATATTTTGACCACCTCAGGACCTTTGAGAAAAATACACAGAATATCATGGTCTTAAATCTCCTTTGACCTTTATTCTTTTTTTAATTTATTTAAATTTTAGTTAATTAACATCCAGTGCAATATTGGTTTCAGCAGTAAAATTCAGTGATTCATCACTTAAATACAACACCCAATGCTCATCACAAGTGCCCTCCTTAATATCCATCACCCATCTAGCCCATCTTCCACCCACCTCCCTCCATCAACCTTTGGTTTGTTCTCTATCATTAAGAGTGTCTTGTGGTGTGTTTCCCTCTCTCCTCTTCCCCTCTTCCCATACGTTCATCTCTTTGTTTCTTAAATGCCATATATGAGTGAAATTATATGGTGTTTGTCCTTCTCCGATTGACTTATTTCACTTAGCATAATACATTCTAGCTTCATCCACACAGTTGCAAATGTCAAGATTTCATTCTTTTTTATGGCTGAGTAATACTCCATTGTGTGTGTCTGTGTGACACAACACACATAAACACACACCACATTGTATATATATATATCCATTCATTAGTTGATGGACATTTGCACTCTCTCTATAGTTTGGGGCCTTTATTCTTAAAAGTCTTTGCCAAATACATTTCTATTAATTTCATAAAAGTTTTTTAATGTTGTCAAAGCACAAAAACACTAAACACTACTAGTCAAATCAATATACATTTAGAGCCAGCATTAATCACTCTATGCACCCATGATATATTGCTTATACCTCTCTTTTCTTATTTCATTCTAGTATGCATTATAATTAGGCATTTACTTGCTTTCTTCCCATCCTCTTCACTAACAGAAAATTCCTGGGATCAAGGCACATCTTATATTCTTTATGTTCTTTCCACATCCATGCATATAGTGGGCACTCAAAAAATGTTTTGTTGAATGTAATAGAAAAGAGTATTAAGCTCTAGTTTGGGAAGCAATGCAAAGCAGTGGGCTAGAGCAGTGTTGTTCAAACTCCAATGTATCATGGGTCATGAAATCAACTGTGGATTATGAGTAACATTTTTTAAAATTGGAATTTAGAATAGAATAAATTAGATAAGCACCAAAAATATAAGAATACTTCCTGCATGGTCATAAGGCTTCAGTACCATTGTGTGAATCTGTGCTTCAGTGTTTGTATGTGTGCCTGTGTGTGTGTGCACGGCCAGGTTCACAAACACATATTACTGCACGTCATATTCTAAAACACTGAAAGTCCCTGGTCTACAACATGAACCCTGGAGTCATTTCTCCTGGGTTCATGATCGAACTCTGCCATCAGCCGTGTGCCTTTCAGTGAGTTAACAACCTTCTCAGTTTCTTCATCTATAGAATGGAAATAGTAAGAACTCCTTCCTCTTAGGATTTTTAGGAGGAATATAGGAAATCATCTCTATGAAACACTGGGCATGGTGCTCAGCCTAGAGTAAATGCTTGCAGCTGCTGTTACTGTTGTTGCATCTTTCAAAGGTCTTAGAAAAACTTGCAAGAACACTCTCCCTGCCTCTGTTTTCTCACATCCTGACGATTCCTCAACTGTTCTCTGGTTTCCATGCATCCAACAAGAGAAATGTTCTTATTGTGGAGCCCCCACTGCCTTATCACTGAGTCAGTTCAGGCCTGCATTCAACCGCCATCTTGACACTGTTCACCTCTCTCTTCTCTGCAAACCAATGGCCCCCCGTGACATTCCTGAGCCCACTCCCACAGGACCCCACCAGCTGTCTCTAGCCTCACCAAGTGATTGCATGCATGCAAAGGAACGAGTCCCAAGTCTCCATCCGCAGGCCTGACCTCCCCTCAGAACTCCAGACCCATATGTCCAACCAATTTCTTACTAATTTTTATGTCAAGATCCCACCTGGCTGTGCTCAAGACCCTCACAATTAACACATCCATAATTCCTCCTCCTAAATTTCATCTGGAGAACAAACACAACCAGACCTGCAATTGCCCAAGCAGAAAGCCCCTCTCTCCATCCCCTCCCTGTTCCTTCTTCCCAACACCCATGTCAGCCAGGACCAGGGTCCTGACAATGAGCTCTGCAGTCTGACTCTTCCTCTACCTCTTCTTTGCAAATCTTTGCACTATCACAGCCACCTACTCATGGACCCCTCTGCTTATGCTCTCTTCCTGCTGCCATTCATCTGGCAGGCTGCTGCCAAACCATGCTTCTCATCTTCTCCAATTCCACCTCCATTTTTCAAATCTCTCAGTGGTTCCTCACCACCCACAGTGTATCCACTAGCAGAGGGGAAGTTTAATTCATTATTATAAGCGTATAAGAAAACCAAAGATAATTTTTCCTGCCTCATGGAGCTTATAGTTCCCCATCAATAATGTTATTCAAAAATTATAAATGAAAATGAAAAATTGGTTTTACACAACCATGTTTTGTCTATATATTCAATATTTAGATCTTTAAATACCCAGCAAGTTATTGAATTCTGTTTTTTTCTCTAAAGATCTGCAACAATCCAGCCCGCAACTACACCTCTGTAGGATGTCCCAGCAAACCTGTGGTCCCCAAGCCACTGTTGCAAGTCAACACGTGAGCCTAGGGAGAGATTGTAATGCCTGTCTCCAACTTGCCTACCGACAAACTCCTGCTTTTCCTTTAAGACTTAGCCTAAAATGTCTCCTCTTACTTGATGCCATCTTGACTCTCCAATGGTCAGTCATTCCTCCTCTAAGATCTTACATCAGTTTGGGCAATCTTGCTATTATAACATTCATCACAATATATTGCTACTCCTTGTTAAGGTGTCTAACCTCCAAGCCCATCTCACATCCCTAACACTAAGAATTGTGTTTGGTGCATAATAAGAGCTCAATAAATCTTTATGAAATTAATGAATATTGGAAAAGCTACTTACCTAACTCTCCTGTATATTAAAATGATTAATCAAACATCTCTCATTCAACCAAATGAATTAAGTGCATTTAGAAGGCATCGTGCATTTTTTTTAGAAGAAAATGAATGGAATGCACTTAGAAGACAATGCGGTCCCTACATTCGCGGAGCTTGGAGCCTGTTTTCATCATTGAATCGGAAGGACTAGCCAAATACATGGGTAAAAATACAGAAGTAGAGTTTTTTTATTCAAATTTTTTACCAGTATAACATCAAATGGTATGTCTTTAATGGTCAGACAGTAACCTGGCTCTCTCAGATTTGGTTCTAAATGTTAAACATCCAGAGATGCTTCACACACTCTCTGAAGTGCGGGGAGGTGGGGGGAGGCAGGAGGTTGACTCACTACTGGAGCCAGAACAAGGACAAACTGTGGCTGAGAATTGTCATCCAGAGCCTTCTGTTCATTCTCTTGAAATCAGCTCAGTCTCAAGAAGATATGTGGTTTCTCTAAACATGACATTCTTGTTTTATATATTCAGACACTTCCTTCTCATTGTCAACATCTGCTCTGAACTTTTCAGTTAGAGTCAGACTCACCTGTTTGTAAAACAGCTCATTGACATAAAGTGAGGAACACATCTTAGCAAGTCAAATTCAATAAATGGAGCTTTTAAAAAAATTATACTAAAGAATTTCACTGCGAAAGAACCAGTGTTATTAAAAATAATCTGGGGTTGGGATCATATGCAAATCTGTTACTTTGGGGCCCATATAAGTATGCTTTCTTAAAAAGAAACCTAAAGTCCTGTATTAACACAACTCAAAAGCCAAACCCTTAATTCAGTTTGCAGTTCAAGAATGTTTTTCCCAGACACTTCCAAGTTTAAAAAGAGAGAGAGACTCCATGGTGAAATCTTGGCAGGGTAAAGACGATGAAGATTTCTTTGAGCACCATAAGTCAGGCTACAAATATACCTTGTCCAATTGGGAACCAGGATCGATTTCCCAACTGGTTATTATCTCCTACTGGGGTGAGAAGGAAGAGCAGAAAGGAAAGTGTTTAGAGAAATAATTCTGGGCTCTGGAATTGAATCACATTAATTGTCCCTGAAAGGGATAATTAACACAAGTACTTAATTGCTACAGCCTATGAATTATGAAACCAGCATGGCCATCAAAAAAGGACATCCTTTGACCAATTAAGGCCTTACAGATCTATCATAGTTCAGCGCTTGCCAAAGAACTCCTCCAAAGCTAAGTTATCCCCAAAGCATAACTTAGATATGGTGAGTACCAGGCTATGGTTTAGCAAAGTAGAAGAAATAGGTTAGAGATAAAATGGATTCAGTGTAGGATCATAGAAGCCTGAAGCCAGAAGGAGGCTTGGAAATCATTCAGCAAATTGACAGCTCTCAGGCCAGATCTGATCTTTAGATCAGTAGTATTCTGTTCGGCCTGCACAATTTTTATTTTATTTTATTTTATTTTATTTTACTTTTGGCAATTTTGAATGAATTGCCACTGATTTAACACTGAAAGATTTCACATAAAAATCTGAATTTTTTGATTCTTTTAAAAAAATCAGAATCTGGTGACACTGGGCTCTTGTTCTTACACAACAATTGGCTGGAACTGAGTAACATTCACCCTCATCGAATGGACATGTTCTCTCCAGTTCCTTCTACTCCCTAAAATCTCCCTGACACAGGACCAAGGTTGACCTGCATTTAGAGTTTCACCTGTGCTCTCCCTTCCCACCACCCCTTATTACTTATTTATGATGCCTGTCTCCCCCGGGTGAACCCTGTGAACTTGCACCACTGATCTCATCAATGACTCAGTTGCTTCGTCTATATGAAGACACTGAGGTTTAGAGATGTCACTCTAGAGGAAAGACCAGTACCAAGGTCCCTCACTGACCAATCCAGTGAAAGGTCATTTATTTCTAGTCCTGTTCTCAGGCTCAGAAGAGAAAAATAGCAGAATTTGTAAACCACTCAGAGCCTGAAAAAAGATGAAAACATCTAGGTTTAACAATTAAATATAGGCAAAATGAGGGCCAGACACTTCAATACAAGTTGGTATAATCATTTCCCTGCATCCATCCCATACTCTTGCCACGTTCCCTATGCTGCTGGGCTCTTGCTTCAGCTATTCTCTCTTCCACACAAACCATATCACTCACAGCCTGGCCCAAGTAGTAGTGTTCTGAAAGAAATCTATGATGATGCCATCTACACTGGTGTGTTCTTTTGCTTAGTATATGTTTTGCATAATTTGTACATGATTATGTGGAGTCTAGTTTGTTGTCTGAACACACACGAGTATATTGTGTCCAAGCTAGTATATTGCTATATTACTTTCAGAATAAAAAGACACAAGGCAACATTTCCAGGATGCTGGAATACAAAAAGATCTAGTGCATTTGGGGGTGGGGGTTACTGGGAATAATGACAAGAATATTTGAAATTGACACCCTTCCAGAGAATCTGGAAGATCTAGCCTTTGTATTTGATGCTGTCTCTCTCGCTAGAGTTTTTCTCATCCATATCCCATCCCTTCTCAAAAAGCTGAAGAGTTTCTTTTGAGTGGATACTAAAAGCACAAGATCATATAATAGTTTAAAGATGTGTTAAAACATTTACACGTCTCATTGTTGATTTGTAGTGTGAAATTAATCAGAATGATGGGTAATGTACAATATGAGGACTATAGTTAACATATTATATCTTATATTTGAAAGTTGCTGAGAAAGTAGACCTTAAAAGTTCTCAATACCAAAAAACAAACAAACAAACAAACAAAAGCCTGTGTAGTGATGGATATTAAGTAAACTTATTGTGGTAATCACTGCACAATATATACATATATCAAATCATTACATTGTACATGTAAAGGTAATACAAAGCTATATGTCAATATTAACTCAATAAAAAAAATAAAATAAAACTGGGGCACCTGGGTGGCTCACTGAGTTAAACATCAGACTCTTGATTTCAGCTCAGGTCATGATCTCATGGTCTTAAGATCTAGCCCCATGTCAGCCTCCTATCTGGGCATGGAGCCTGCTTAGGATTCTCTCTCTCCCTCTCTCTCTGCCCCTCCCCTGCTTGCACCCTCTCTAAATAAAGAAACAAACAAAATCAAAATAATGGGAATGAAGGTGAAAATTTAAAAACAGAGAAACACTTCTACAGTTAGCAGGCTCAATTTCTAACTTCTTTTACTTTTTTAAAGTTTATTTATTTTGAGAGAGAGAGAAAGCAGGAGTGGGAGAGGGGCAGAGAGAGACGGAGAGAGAGAGAATCCCAAGCCCAATGTAAGGCTCAAACTCACAAACTGTAAGATCATGACCTGAGTCGAAGTCAGATGCTTAACCAACTGAGCCGGGTGCCCCTATAACTTCTTTTAATTTTTTTTAATGTTTATTTATTTTTGAGACAGAGAGAGAGAGAGCACAAGCAGGGCAGGGGCAGAGACAGAGGGAGACACAGAATCCTAAGCAGGCTCCAGGCTGCAAGCTTCAGCACAGAGCCTGATGCAGGGCTGGAACTCAGGAGCCATGAGATCATGACCTGAGCCAAGGTTGGACACTCAACAAACTGAGCCACCCAGGCACCCAGCCCCTCTAAGTTCTTTTAATAAGTTGTCATGTATTATGCCCTTGTTACATGATAGCACAATAGTTCAAAGAATAAGCTTTTGAGAGACACTTCTTGGCTTCACATCCTGGTTCCATCATTTACTCAGCTGAGTGACCTCATTAAAATCATCAGCCTAAGATCAAAATGATGCCTCCCTAGATGAAATAAGGCATGTGGCTTATATGACATATCACATTTAATAAACAATAATAATAGTCATTATTATTATTGGCAATTGAAACAGAAGACAGTGGCTCTACTCTGCATATTGCCCAGGAATGTGGAGGTGTTTTCCTATACAAAGTTTTCATCAAACTAAGAGTTGGTATACCATAAGACTAGTATACCTTAAGTCCATAACACTGCAGACTTGGGGGGAAAAAAACTGTTGGACTTAAAGCATTAAAGGCTATTTGAAATACATTACTCTTTTACAGTAATGTTTACAGGAAGCAAATACCATTGAGATTTTATCCATTTATTTATTCTAGGATATAAACAGGGGCATCTGGGTGGCTCAGTTGGTTAAGCATCTGACTTCGGCTCAGGTCATAATCTCACTGTCCGTGAGTTTGAGCCCCGTGTCAGGCTCTGTGCTGACAGTTCAGAGCCTGGAGCCTGCTTTGGTTTCTGTGTCTCCCTCTCTCCCTGCCCCTCCCCCACTCACACTCTGTCTCTCTTTCTCTCTCAAAAAAAATATTATTTTTCTTATTTTAGTGTATAAACAAAATTGAACTTTAAGGTATAAACTACAGTTAAAGATGCTGTAACATTGGTAGTATAAATACAATAATAACGTTCAAGCACATTTTTAATTTCTTCACGTGGCTTGTTATATTCTCCACAATCTAGCCCCATCCTACCTCCCAGCCTTATCTATCTTAAATTCCAGGCTCTAGCCACTCCAAACTATTTTGCTTCCTTTGGACACATCAGACTTCCAGGACTCTGTGCTGTTTGCTTCTTCCAGTGAGGAGCCTTTCCACGGAGGAAATCTCTTCCTTCTTCAGATCCCAGGTCAAATGCTCCACCTGCCACATAACTTTTTTTAGTTCTTAACCTTGAATGAACCTCTCCTTTTCTCTGCCATTCAATAGCACGCTATTGGTGTTACTGCCATATGACTCCATCTATATATACTATCTTGTACTGTAGATATTTGTAAACATACCTATCTTTCCCACCAGACTAAACTCTTTAAAAAAATTTTTAAGGTTTATTCATTTTTCAGAGACAGAGAGAGACAGAGCATGAGCAGGGGAGGGGCAGGGAGACAGAGGGAGATACAGAATCTGTAACAGGCTCTGTTACACTGAGCTGTCCACAAGAGCCTGACGCGGGGCCCAAACTCATGGACTGGAAGATCATGACCTGAGCCAAAGTCAGATGCTTAACCAACTGAGCTACTCAGGTGCCCCTAACTAGACTAAACTCTTTAAAGGTGGGGACCATGTGTTCTTTGCTTGAACTCACTTGTAAATTCTAGTTCAATCTCATTATCTACAAGGAATACTTCGGTATCTGCAAAGAACCCCCCAAAGAAAAAGCCAACTAGCTCAAAATATATGCATTCTTTCAATCTTTAATTAAAAGTGAAGTCACTAGGCAAACTTTCTTGAAAAACTATAGTTATACAAGCAAGTCATTGTGGCTTTTTGCACTTCCCACGGTTTTTTATACTCAATTTCTTTCTATAAATTAAATTGAAGAGATATCTCACTTGAGAAAAAGACCACAAAAATTAGGGGTCAAAATATTGGAGTGAGGAAATAAAACTTGAAAATCTGGGAGCACCCGGGGAAGGTTCAGTCTGTTAAGCCTCCAACTCTGGATTTGGGCTCAGGTCATGATTCAGGAGATCAGGCTCCTCCTGGGGCTCTGCCCTGACATCACCACACCTGCTTATGATTCTCTCTCTCTCTCTCTCTCTCTCTCTCTCTGCCACTCCCATGCTCTCTCTTCCTCTCTCTCTCAAAATAAACAAACATTAAAAAAAAAAAAACCAAGAAAATCAGACCACATGTTTCTAACTGTCATCATCCTCTAGCTCCAGTTTCATGACCAGATCCAGCCCAAAAGCACTGTATCAGTCTGCTCTGACACAGATTCAGCCACCACCCAACACACACCATCACCTCCATCTCTTTAGAGTCACAGCCAGGAGCTGGAAGAGGTTTTCTAGTGTCCTGATGCACTTCCCCATGTCACCTGTCCTTCCCTGTATTCATCCTATACATAGGAAAGGTCCTGGTTCCCCTTAAACACAAACGGGAAGCAACAGAGAAGGATGTTCTCAGTCAGTGGTGCTAAAATTATGAGTTGTTGCAAAATGGCAGGTTAAACTATTTTATTATGTAATTTCCATTTTCTAGGGTCTTGAAACAAAAAACTTTTTTTAGCGATGGTATGGATACTAACCCTGTTATCTGCATTCACATGTTAATTAAAAGAAGGTGTGATCGGTCAATGAATATGGGTACTCTCACCTCAGAATCTTCTCTGGCCAGAACAATTTCCCAGAGCTAAAGCCAACCAGAATCAAAGAAACTGTTAGGACTACCACCTGAACACAATGTGATGGAACAACTAAATATCCTACTCCGGGAGTATAAATCCATCTATAGTCTGAACTACTATCCAGATAATCCAAGATTTAAACAAAATAAACTACTATCCGGATAATCTATCTGATAACAGAAAAAAGAAAAAAATACACTACTATCCAGATAATCCAAGATGTTAAAAAATACACCCAAATTGTAAGCCAGGAAATTGGCCCAAAAAACTGTTATATCAAATAACTTACTGTGTAAGTAACATATTTAGTGTAAAGCCTGCCTAAACCTGCAGGATGGATTGACCTGTGCTGAATTAGACATGGGACCCCGAGAAGCATTGCTTTGTTTTTTTGATGGTCGAGCTTTTAAATAGTTGTCAGCTCTTTCCAAAGCCTCTGGGTGCTGCTGAAGCCAGAGTCGGCTACCTGGGACGAGCCACAGCTGCAGCGTTAAGCACCAAGTTCTCCCGAGGTCCTGCTCGGCGTCCAGGCGGCCCAGGTGCCCGTGCCTCCAGAAGCGGTCGCCCGGACTGACCCGGTGGTGCTGAACCTGGCGCCGCGGCTCAGAGGCCTCTAGCTCCGCGCGCCGCCTTCCTCCCAGCCCTGCAGCAGCGGGGCGCCCCAGCCGCGACTCTCCCAGGGCAGCTGCGCGCACCGGCTCCCCACCCGGGCACCTGGAGGCCTCGCCGCCCTCTGAGGAACAGGGGCCCACCTGGTCGCACTCCCCACAGCCCCGCTCTGCCACCAGCAGCCCCAGAAGCTGTCTTGGGAGTTCCAGGACAGACCACTGCCCCGAGCCCAGCCCGTGGGTACCGTCCTCCCTCTAGGATCTCCTTTCTCTCTCTGTATCTTTGTCTC
This sequence comes from Panthera pardus, assembly GCF_024362965.1. NCBI lineage: Eukaryota > Metazoa > Chordata > Mammalia > Carnivora > Felidae > Panthera > Panthera pardus. Next base: position 21,101,347 of record NW_026526788.1, read on the forward strand.
TCTTTGCGCTCCGTGCAAAATGCCTCCCTCGGATTCCTGGGGAAACTTGCCCACCGCGGAGAGGCACCCCATCAAAAGGGGAGGGGGGTGTCCAGGGATGGGAGCACCGAGGACGCTCTCGGCTCCCGGTACACAGCCCAAACCAGAAACCCGTTCCAAAGTGCTGGCCGCCAGTGACAGCGTCGTCGCCGCCGCCGTCTCCCGCTGCTCCGAGCCCAAGGAGTCACTTCTCGCCTCCGGGAGGCGAGGCAGCGCGGGTGGCCGCCCAGCGTCGGCGCCCTCCCGCGAGCTCCAGCCCTTTACCTGGGTAGCGGCCTCGGCTGGGGGCTCCGGGGCGCAGCACCGGGCGCAGTGCCCCGGGCAAAGCCGGGCGGGTGGTGCGGGGAGGACCGCGGCCGCAGCTCTCCCCTGCTCCTCGGGGCCCGCCGGGCTGTATTTATCCGGGGCCCGGACCTGGCCCCGGCCCCTGCCGGAGTATTGGGCAATCGGTCCCGCTACGCGCGACCCCGGGAGCCGCCGCCCTCTGCCCCCGCCGAGCCCCGCGGCGGCGGCGGCGGCGGCGGCGGCGGCGGCCGCGTGCAGGGAGAGGGGGATCCGGCCCCCTCCTCTGGGCTCCACCTTCTCTCCCTCCTCCTCCTTCCCGGGAAGTTCTTCCCCGCGGTCTGGCCCCTCTCTCTAACTCCTTTGCGGGGCACCCTGGCCAGTCTGAACCGGTTGTGACTGCGCGGGTGGCTGGGGGGAAGGAGGAGGAGGCGGAGGAGATGGAGGCGGAAAAGCGAGCGGTAGGGGCGCTGCTCCCGCTCTCGAGGCTCGGGCCGGGCTCCGGCCGGCGGGGCGGAGGGAGGGCACTGCCGGGGCCGCGGTCCCCGCCCGGCCCGGGGCCACCGAGGCCTCAGGAGAGCTGGGCACCGCCGGCCAGGCGCCCTGTTGGTGCGCACACGCGCGCGTCCCCCGGCGCCGCCGCGCCCCTGCCGCCCACCGCGTGCCCGCACCAGCTCGCCAAAGACCCAGCGCACTTGGTTGGGAGCCGGGGTGTAGAGATGAGTGCGAGTCGCCCCCGGTCTCCCAGGCTCCTGGGGCCGCCGGGCGCCCTCCTGGCCGGAGCTGTATACCCAGCTGGCAATGATCCCAGAGAAACAGGCACCAGAACTTTGTGTAGCCGGTGCTCCTGGGCTACAGGAGTGAGGATGCCAAGTGCTGTCCTTTGTGACAGCTCCATGGGAAAGGAGGGCGCTCCGCAGTGCAACACAGCGGGCCGAGAGGGAGGGCGCATCTAAACACAAGTTCACACTGTCGGGCATGGGAGCTGAACTGGACGTGTGCTGTAACCCCACAGAGGGTCACCTCGGCAGACTGGGGACAGTTTGTAGGTACCAGAGGCTCACTGGGTGAGGGGACGCTTAAAGTGATATGCACTTTTGGTGTTCCCATGTCTGTACATGTTTCTGGGAAGGGGCACCGTAGCTGGTACTAACTTTTCAAACAGGCATAAGGCCATCCAACACTGGAATGAGAATTCCGTTTATAAACCGAGGCCTCTGGTGCTGACCTAGACAAAGACTCTACACCGTGCATACAGTTGCTTTCTGAAGTCCAAATTAAGCTAACCTTCCTGAACCTCTGTTTTCTCATCTTGCCTGCATGGTAGAGTCGATGTGAAATGAGAGTTCCAAAAATCTTAAGGAGCCTGATCACGCATGTCAAGTTTTCTTACAGATATGAAAACTGTGGTTCATCCCCTTCTACCCAATTTACTGACTTTCAGGTTATGGGAAAGGGAATGGCCAGAGCTAGTTGATATTACATATTTTGTTTTGTGTTAAGAGGAAGAAAGATTTCGGGGTGGGGGGTTGGTGGGGATGAAGGTACAGTAAGAATGAGAGGGAGGTGTTCCCAGGAAAGGTTTCTGGAAGGAAAAATGGAGGGGTGATGCTGTCCACGCCATCAAAAATTTACTTCTGAGAAGGACAGAAGATAAAAAAGGAGGTTCTCATTATGTTCTATTTTTGAGCTAGTTTGTGGTTACTCGAGTGTATTCGCTTTGTAATGATTCATTGACCTGTACACTGATAACTTGTGTTTGATAAGAGATATTTTAGAAAGTTTTTTCTTTGATTCAAATACTCTCTAACCACCAAAGCAAGTGTCATCTTGTCAGTTAGTTTGGTCAAACCAATCCATGCATGTAAAATTATATTTTGAGGACAAGGAATCCCTGCTTGAAAACTACTTGTGTTCACGAACTGGTTTCTGAAGGTGCCTTGTTCCTGTTCTCGTCTCCACCAAGTTTCCCCAGATTTCCTTTACAGATGGTATATGACCAACACTCCCGTGTCTGCTCAGGCCAGTTCACACCTATCAGTTAAGAACAAAATGAGTTCATTCTTAAACACTAGGGTATGGTCCCAATTTTAGTGTAGGACTAGAGCCCAGGGGTCAAAAACTCAAATGGCTAGGGGTCCAGACTCATAGTGTAATGAATGAAGTGGGCAGAAGGCAGCCTGGAGAACTTAAGGAGTGTGTAAGGTGACTCTGGGAGCAGTGGCCACCTGGCTTAGGGAATTGCTTCCTTGCTAGAATGTGAGAATTGCCCCTACCCCCTTGTGAAGTTTCATTTATCAGTCACACCTCAGCAGAGAAATTAGACATGTGAGAGAACTCAGAAATCTAATCCAGCTCTGACACTTTACCTATGAATGGAATTTGACCTAGAGAAGCTAGGGATGTTCTGATCACCTGGCTCCCACACCACCCAGCCCACAGCACAGAATGGGGTAGAGAGCAGGTTGACAGAGACAGTATTAAAACCACCTTGCTACCATCCAGAGTTTTCATCCCCAATGACAGGAAGAAGCAAGATTTGCTAGCAAAGTGAGGATCAGATAGTTTAATATTGCTGGCCTTATAGCTCTGTGTAACCCGTGCCCTTTGGGTCTCTCTTGGGCCCAAAAGTATATGTACTTTCAAGAGAGAAAGAAAAAAGTCATTAAATAAGCTGGATTTAGGGGTGCCTGGGTGGCTCGGTCAGTTGAACATCTGACTTCAGCTCAGGTCATGATCTTGTGTCCATGGGTACAAACCCCACATAGGGGGTCAGAGCCTGGAGCCTGCTTAGGATTCTGTGTCTCCCTCACTCTCTGCTCTTTCCCTGCTTGTGCTCTGTCTCTCTCTGTCTCTCTAAATAAACAAACAACTGTTAATTTTTTTTTTAAAAAAATTAAGCTGGATTTAATGAGACTCCCTTGGGAAGAAAGAAAACTGAATGTGCATTTAAAGGAAAATTGATGCAGAAGTGATGCCTTGGCCGAAGAACTTCATTCCTTGCCTTGTATTATTATTATTGTTATGGAGCATTTATTAAGAACTTTGTGATTTGTGAAATAGCTTAAGGTCCACCCCTTCTTAGGCCATTTGCTGACTCAATCCTTTAGAGAAAAGACAGAGAAGTTAACCTAAAATTGCTCTGAGGACCTCATCCTAGCCAGGAGGCCAGAAATGAGGAGGGCAGGTGAAGGCATCAGTTGGTCAGGGGAGGGTAAGACATTTCCACAGCACCTGAGTCACCACTCCAGTGCCTGCCCAGCTGAGCAGACTTTCCTCCCTTACTACACCAGGACAGATTTCTTTCCTTTCCACATGCTGTTCTTCCCCTCTTTATGAGTGACAGCATAGCTACGTGGACACTACATTTTAAAATAAAAATAAAGAAAATAGACATTAGAGTTTTTATAGCAGTTGGCTCAAATCTAAAGCCATTAATTCCATTTCATTCATTTATACTCTAACAGATAAAAGACCAAAAAATACTAGAAGTGGATAAATCGTTCTCTCTTATACTTACAGAGATATGTTTAAAGAGACAAATTTTCAAATGTTAGACATGAACTTAAAGACATACTATATCATATTTTTGCTTGTAATTCTCCAGAATGTTGTTTCATCTTTTTCTTCCCTTTACTTTTGTCATGTTATTGGGCTGAGATGTTTTTAATCTTAGGAGATTATTTAACCCTCTTAGGGTTAAGAGGGATAAATGCTGTTCTCTGAGTGTCTGGTAATTGCCAAGAACTATGCTATCTCCTGGCGTTTGGTATTGTTATCTTCATTTCACAGATCAGAAAACTGGAATTCGGTTACTTGCTTAGTGGGTAAGTGATGGAGTAGGGCTCAGGCTCTGGTCTGACTGATTGCTAAGTCTGTGCCCTTCCCACTCTACCTTAGAAAAAGGATTCAAGGCTGGTAAGAGCTAACACTACCAGCTCACTAAGCTCACTATGACCCATAATAAACCTAAGAAGCAGGTGCTATGATTATCATCCACATTGGCTGCTGATGAAAATGAACTAGAGAGAAATTAAATAACTTGCCCCCAGTCACACAGTTCACAACAGGTAGGCTAGAGTTCAAATCCAGACATCCAGGGTACAGAGAACCATGCTCTGCACTAACATTTTATATTCTTAAGAAAGTGGAAATAAGAAACATAAAACTACATGGAATGTGTGTGTCCTTCTGTGGTGTGTGTGTGTGTGTGTGTGTGTACACATATATATATATACTTTCCACCTTGTATCCTTCTGGCTAGCATTGCACAGTTCCAAGGCCATAACCAAAAATAACTTGCATTTTTATATGTACCAATTTCCAAAGCACCCAGCATATATCCACGTGTAGGACTCCCAACGTCTATAATGTACTCATTATTTGTTTGCACAGAGAAACTATAAAATCTTGGTAGCAGGTACTTGGTTGGCCTATCCTGTTCATCACTACTCCCTAGAGTACAGTGGCAACAATAGAGTAGAAGTTTGTTTAATGAACTTTTGTTGAATGAATAAGTCACCAAAGGAGCAATGAATGCATGAATGCATGCTCAAACATTTTTTTGTGAAAAGTAAGTGACTTGCTGCATCAGACCATTAATACTCTTCAATTGCCTTACTCTGCCAAGCTTTATTTTATTCTATTTTTTTAACTGGAGACAATTGACGTATAATATTGTATTAGTTTCAGGTGTACAACATAGTGATTCAATATTTATGTACATTATGTAATTGGCACACAATAAGTCTAGTTACCCTCTGTCACTATACAAAGTTGTTACAATATTGTAATAACTGTGCTGTATACAACATCCCTCGTGTCTTATTTATTTTATAACTGGAAGATTGTACCTCTTAATCCCCTTCACCTATGTCATCTATCTCCCACCCTCTTCCCCTCTGCCAACCACTGGTTTGTTCTCTGAATCTATGAGTCTGTTGCTATTTTGGCTTTTCTGTTGTTTTTTTAGATTCCACATATAAATGAAATCATTTAGTATTTGTATTTTTCCGTCTGACCTATTTCCGTTAGCATAATACCCTCTAGGTTCATCCATGTTGTCACAAATGACAAGATCTCATTCTTTTTTATGGCTCGGTAATATTCCATTATGTATATATGCCACATCTTTACCCATTCATCTATCGATAGACATTTAGTTTACTTCTATACGTTGTAAATAATGCTGTGATGAACACAGGGGTGCGTATATATCTACCTTTTCAAATTAGAGTTTCCATTTTATAGATGGTAAACTAAGGCCCCATGAGGTTCAGTGAGCTGCCCAAAGTCGGAGGGCAACAAAGCAGCAAAGATGGAAGTAAACAGGCAGCATGAGTGCAGGGGCCATGCTTATGAGACTAGGCCATACGTCTGCCTATAGTGTATTGAAGGAGGGAAGAGAAAATCCCCTCCTATGTCCAGGACAGTTTCAGACCATTTCTTACATTTTAATCCACTCATGGAATTGTTTATGTTGCAAATTCAGCTCATATCATCTAGGATGTAATCAAATTGGATAATAGATCACCAGAGAAGGGTTTAATCCCAAAGGCAGGCTATCAAGTTCAAAGGTACCAGTGAATTCAATTTCTTTTTTTTTTAATACAGGTGGAATTGATTATTATTTTAAAATAAACATAAGACCATTGAATTGAATATTTTTTGTGAGACAGTGCCAATTTTTTTAATGTGCCTCTGCCTGAGTGTCTGACTTATGTGCAGTATATAACAACATTTCAGACAACCCCAAACAATATTTCAATTCCAAATGTTAAGTTTTAGCCTTCTTCTCTTCTCTGTTACATGATGTAAGTGAAAAAAGCCTGACTTCTACATTGTGCACAGGATCTATACAGTCCAAAATCTGTGGACAGTCCAAATAGTTTGTCCCATGGTTTCAGCGAGTAAACATTTTTGTTTTTCTTTCTTTTTTTTAAAAAAACATGGTCACCTTAGAACTAATCAGCATGCTGCAACCTTGGCTTATTGAGCACAATTTTGAAGATGATACCTAACCCATGAAACTAGAAGTTATAAAGAAAAAAATCCAGTTTGGACATGGACTGGGGCCACTGCAGACAGAATAAGCCCAACAGTGCTAGTATATTTTCCCCCATCGACCAACCCCAGGCTGTGCTCACATAAAAAGGTGCTCAGCTCTCTCCCTCCCCCCTGCACACTGTACAGCTTCTTTAATTTTCCATCCAAGTACTCAACAGTAATTCCAAACCACAAGCAAAACAACCAGCTATAGAATTGAAATGTGTTGGAGGTCCTCTGCTTTCCTTTAAAGATGTATGTGAACCCTGCTTTGACTCAATAGCCATAAGTGTTTTCATATCATAACAATATTCAGTAGCAATAATTATCTATTTTATTTAATTTAAATATTTCCACTAATAAAATTTAATATTAATTTTTTAATTTAATAATTAAACAGTTAACAGAGCCAGGAGCCTGCCTCAGATTCTGTGTCTCCCTCTCTTTCTGCCCCTGCCCCCCATCTCTCTCTCTCTCTCTCAAAAATAAATAAACATTAAAAAGTTAAAAAATAATACTAATTAAACATTTAATATTTATAATTTACTATAATAATGGCTCACATTTCTTTGGATTGTTTTAAGTTTATTTATTTATTTTGAGAGAGAGTGCACAAGTAGGGAAGGGGCAGAGAGAGAATCCCAAACAGGGTCTGCACTGTCAGCACAGAGCCCAATACAGGGCTCAAACTCATGAACCGTGAGATCATGACCTGAGCCGAAGTCAAGAGTCAGATACTTAACTGACTGAGCCACTCAGGCACCCCAATAGCTCGCATTTTTAAGCAATTTATATATATAGTGTATTAGTCAAGGTCCAGGCAGGAAACAGAATAGGCCCAACCAAGATAGTCTTAAGGGAAAAAATAATTATAGCAATGTGGGTAGGATTAAAGGAATAAACAAGAAGCAACCAGAGACTAGACAGTGGGAAGTGATTACTACCTCTGGGCTTTAATAAGGGAAGACGTAGTATTACCAGCACCTAGGACAGCAGAACGTGCAAAGGAGGGACCCCCTGAGGGGAGATGGGATTGGGAAGAGATACAGTTTAATTGCCAGACACAAAGTGCCAAAATGAGTGTGGAGAGAAGTCCCCTGCCTCTCTTTCTGCTCTCCAGTCTTTTGATGGTGCTTACCATTGGCCAAGGCCAAGCAGAATCCAGGCACTGAGGGAGCCCAAGAGGTGTTGCCCACAAGAAGTCAGCCTCCCAGGCACAGAGCAGGACAAAGATGGGCAGAAATTGAATTGGGTTGGAGAGAGTGGCAAACGGAGATGACCAGAACCTCTAGGCACTGTGCTAAGCACTTAAGGAGTAGATACCGTTTTACAGATGAAAAAAACAAAGATATGGAATTCAAATCCAGCCTGATTCTGGAGTCTGTGCTCTTAAGTACACACTATTTAACCAAGCTGTATTTAAAATGATGTTTTAAAATTACTTACTTAGTTAAAAAAAAAAAAAACACAAAAAACACTTCACTAGTTAAACAAATGTCCTGTGTTTGTCACAAAACTTAGTGATCACCACAACCCTTAGTCTCATAAATTTGCCTTAATCTCATCAGCAATTTATCTTATGGTTAGTCTCACGCAATTTATGTTGATTTTATGATCTACAATTTGCAACCCATTTCTTGAAGTCTGTTGTCTATAACATAAATCCCCATGCATGAACTACAAAATATACTGTCAATTGTTATTTATTCTTATTTACTAATTCATCTAATATTTCTTAGTCATTTATTTTGAGCCAGACATTATATGAAAACAAAGGGTCTCACCATCTATGAAGGAATACTGACAGGTAAATAGTTACTGGAATGTGCCAAGTACCTTAGTCAAGGTACTCATGCCACTTTAACAGAACACAGAAATAGAAACAGCTTGGGTTGAGAAGGAGGCATCCCAAGACAGAGTAAAGAGCATTTGCAAAGCTTTAATGTCATGAAAGCTTCTTATGTTAGGCTAGGGAACTACAATGGATAACTACACAGGATTAAAGATAAGGGTATTTGTGAGAAATAGAAAGTAAAAAAGAATAGGGCCTTTGATTGCAAGCAATGGTTCCCATCTCTGGACAGGATTGCATAAATGGACAACCCAAGAGGACATGGGTCCACTTAGAGATCAAGTTGGCAGGGACTCATAGTCTTATCAGCAAATGAATGGGCTCTATTTTCTCCATTCTTACAGGCTTTTGTTCAAGATTCAGAGTCCCAAAGGAAAGAGTTAGTGATCTGGCTTGGGCACTATAACCATTTCCCAAGGGAACATGGGGCACTTTGAGAGCACTCAATGAAGGAGAGGTAATTCTCCAAAAGCAAATTGGGATGCTAACTAGCCAAAACACACACACACAAAATGTCTTCTCCAGTGGGTTAGACCATGTGAGTTCTTATCTCTGTATGAAGGCTTTAGCAATGAAGCATTGAAAGGTTGAAGGAAGCATTGAAGGATTCCAAACAGCGGGATGACATGGTAGGATTTGTCACAATGATCACTCTTCAAAACCACATTGGAGGGTACACTGGGAGGAAAACTAGTTAGAAGGCTGATCAAATAGCCAAGGAAAAAACTTATAAAAATGTAAAACCTCTAAAATTATTTAAAAATTAGGGGGACCAATTTGAGAGATTACAAAGTACCATACAAGGAAAAGAAAGGTTGGTAAAAAGAAAGGTTTGTGATGGCGTCCAGGTTTCCCATAACGGCTTTATAGGGAATGGTGGGAAAATTAGGGAAGTGTGCCTCTACACTGCAGGATCCTCCACAATAGTCCAAATTTCAAATACTTTATTCATTGTTCCAATAAGACCCCCAAAATTCAAAAAAAACTCCAAATCTAAAGTAGATCTCCAAGATTTATTTCACAATTTGAAACGGTACAAAATTCTTTTGTCAGATTCAAATTTTCAGATTTGTGGTCTGGATAACATGACGACAAATGAGTGAGCACATGCAACAGAAACAGAAACTGAGGAGTCTATTCAGTACCAGTACCGTGAGTAGTGCTGTCTGCAAAGTAAATACTAAAGTTTCACTAGAAATAGAACTGACTTGAGCAAGAAGAATCAGGGTTGATTATTAGGCTAAAGAGACCATAGTGGCAAGCCAGATCCTTTGTCAGTAACAGGCAAACATCAAGCAAACACCAGGTGTACAGCTGGCTCAGACAGAGGCATGCCAACAGCCCCATTACCCACAAATCCAGCATTCTGTACTTAGAGAAAAGTCATTACATCTCTAACCTGAGAGTGGTATGACCCACAGTACAAATACTTGGATTCATCACATAGACTCTGGCACCCACCAAGGAAAAGCTGAATTAATTAACTCTCAACACTATGTACAATGATAATGATGGGCATTTCCTTCCCCTGAACCTGGTCCTTCAAACATCCTTGGAGGCTTGAAGTGGCTGCTTTTGAGTATTTTAGCATTCCCAGGCTACTTCACGGCTTGATAATTTCTCTTAGCCACCCATGGTCATGAATGCTCCTTTTGGGACTGCTGGATCTGAACAAGAGTCTTAGAACTGGAATGGACCTTGGAGATTAGCAGGTACAACCTCACACTCAATGTAACACTTACTCTACTAATTTTTCAGATGAAGAAACAGAAGCTCCAAGGGGTTGAATGATAAAAGGCAGAGGGAATAGAGGGTAAGAGCACGAGCCAAGACTCCCTGTTACTTTGTAACCTTGATGACACTCTTTATCCTTTCGTGCTTGTTTCCTCATCTACAAAATGAAGAGAATAATTTCATATGGTAGTTGTGAAGGTTCAGTGAATGAAACCAAATTAAATGCTTAGAATAAGCCTAGTACATAGTAAGTGCTATTTGAGTACTTGTTCTCATGTGTACACCAAAGAAACCCAACAAGAGTTCAGATCCCACGTCTCCTGCACAGAGTTAGAAGAGGAAACTTCTATCCATTAACAAATTTACAATGGTTATGAATGGTTGTCATATATAATATCTTTTAAGGTGCCTCATCAAAAAACCTGCATCTCAGCTCTTGAAATTCATTTAAGAAGAGTTTCTCTAGTGGCAGTCAGGTATGATAACCACTCCAGGGAATCAACAAAGTCCAGCGACTAAGTCTGAAAATTAGCCTTTTAACCAAGAAGACTTGAGTCATTCCTCAGGTGTCAAGATGGGTCCATTCTCTGTCAACTGTGGTCTTAATGAACTCAAGGGCTGGATTCTGGCTTAGATGTAATTCTTGGAAAGGCTGTTAGCTCAACTTTTCTTTGGAAGGTCAAGATTGTTTTTCAACAGATTCTTTAGCCAATAGTGTTACAATATACCACCAAAAGAAATGAAGATTGCCATGGGGTGGATAAAGAAACACCTATTAGAACTCTTGTCACGCTGGAAACTATAATCTGCAGTCAGTTTGACTCACTAAGTGCAGCCCAAATAGTATATTTTATAAAAAGCATGCAGCCAATGAATACTGAAAGCCAAGAATTCAGTCTGCAAAGGGTCTGCTTATGGAAAATGAACGATAAGAATAATTTGTACTACACAGTATTCCTCCAACCACACAACTAATAAAGTGAGGCTTCTGAAATAGAAAACAGCAAGGAAAATATCCAGCACCGTGAACGTGACTGGCTTGAAGTAAGTGTCCAAGGAATAGTAGTCAAATAAATCTAATCTCCATCAGTGAAAAAGTGTCTCATGTTAACTTGGATATTTTTTATCAGACCTAACGTACTCAAAGGAAATGTGAGGAATTTTTTACATAATTAACTTCTTGAGATGAAATGAGTAATAAAGAACCCAAACAATAAGCTGTAATTGCCAGAGGGATAAAATAGAGATTTAAAGAAAATACTTGAGGGTTTTGAAACTCAAATTAAGAGGAAGGGGAAAATGGTTTCATCTTTAGCCTTTATTTTGTAATCTACCTAGTTCATATTTGAAATCCTGAGGATTATTAAGGTGACAAAAATGTTCTTTTTCCCCCTACATATCAAGACAAAACTTTTTCAAAAATGGTAGATGTGGGGCAGCTGCTTTGTTAAATAGTCTGGCAGTTCCTCAAAAGTGTAAAAAAAGTAAGAAAGTAAGAAAAGTAAAGAAAATTAAAAGAAATGAGAAAAATTTAAAGTAAGAAAAAATTAAAAGTAGAGTTATCATATAACCCAATAATTCCACTAACTGATATATACCCAAGATAACTAAAAACATATGCCCTCACAATAAATGTATACAATTATAATTGCCAAAAAGTGGAAACAATCCAAACAACCATCAACTGATGAATAAACTGTGATGTATCCATATTATGGAGTATTATCTGGCCAATAAAGAAGCCAAATACAAAAATACTATATATTTTATGATTCTATTTATATTAAATGCCCAGAATAAGAGATCTACAGAAATAGAAAGTCTATTAGAGGGGCACCTGGGTGGCTCAGTCGGTTAAGCCCCCGACTTTGGCTCAGGTCATGATCTCAGGGTTCATGGGTTCCAGCCCCGAATCGGGCTCTGTGCTGACAGCTCAGAGCCTGGAGCCTGCTTCAGATTCTGTGTCTCCTTCTCTCTCTGCCCCTCCCTCCCTCTCTCTCTCTCTCTAGCTCTCAAAAATAAACGTCAAACAAAATTTAAAAAGAAAGTCGATTAGAATTAAGCTGTTATTAAAAAAAACTACAGTAGATGCAATTTTTGCTCTGCTTATGTTTTTTTTAATGTTTATTTTATTTTTGAGAGAGAGAGACAGAGTATGAGTGGGGGAGGGTCTGGGAGAGGGGGACAAAGCATCTGAAGCAGGCTCTGCACTGTCAGCACAGAGCCTAATTCCGGGCTTGAACCCACAAACCACAAGATTGTGACCTTGGACACTCAACCCACTAAGCCACACAGATGCCCCTGCTTATAGTTTTTAAAAGCTGTCTGGGGCACCTAGGTGGCTCAGTTGGTTAAGTGTCTGACTCTTGATTTTGGCTCAAGTCGTGATCTTGTGAGTTTAAGCACCTTGTAGGGCTCTGCACTGATAGCAGGAAGCCTGCTTGGGATTCGGTCTCTGCCCCTCCTCCCACTGCTTGTGCATGCTCTCTCTCTCTCTCAAAATAAATAAATAAACTTAAAAAAAAAAAAGCCATCCTAAAAACACAGCTTTTAAAATTAATGAGTAGAGCAATGAAGCTGCTTAATGTTGTGACAAGTTAAGAGCAGACACAATCAGCCTAGAATAACCATGGAAAAATGGCAATCCCCACAGAAGGAAGGATTGTTGTTTAATGTACACTGTGATGTGTACCAGTACAAAGAATGCAGAATATGACATATGCTCACATTCTTTCTATAGTTTGCCATGAGAAAATTTCACTAACCATCTAGGTTGTGCGACAAATATCAGAGAATTTAGGTAGAAGCTGATTTTTATCAATGCTGGAAAACTAACTCCCTACTTCGTCTCTAATCTGTAGTCACACTGGCCTTCCTGACTTCTACCTGCCTCAGGGCCTTTGTACCTACTGTTGTCTATACCTGAAGTCTTTACTCCCAGCTCTCCATCTAGCTTGTTTCTCATTAACCAAGACTCTGCCCCAATGTTGCTTTTTTTTTTTAAGTTTTATTTATTTTGAGAGAGACAGAGAGAGCCAGTAGGGAGGGGCAGAGAGAAAGGGAGAGAGAGAATCTGAAGCAGGCTCCACACTGTCAGTGCTGAGCCTGATGCAGGGCTCAAACTCATGAACCTGTGAGATCATGACCTGAGCTGAAATCAGGAGTGGGTTACTTAACTGAGTCACCCAGGTGCCCCTCCAATGTTGCTTTCTCAGGAAACATTTCTTAGATCCTCGTAGCTAAAGTACTTTTACCCCACATAAACCCTCTTTCTCATTGCTTTGTTTTCTTCACAACACTTAGTACTACCTGAGATTCTCATGACTTTATCAGATTGTTGCCTCCCTCCCCCACCCACCAGAAGGCATGCTCCATGAGGACACGGCCCACAGTCTTTCCCTGTGCCTACACCACCACCAGATAGGCAATGAGTGCTTGCTAAATTTTTATTGAGCAGATGCTCTCCATGGTGCAAGTCATAACCAACTTTGTAAACAACACCCAAAAGGTCAGTTCCTGTACCTTGAGGTCATACCAGTCCAGGGACACTGACCATCCAGAAAACAGTCTGTAACAAGCTCTTGGCTGAAACAGCAAATGGTTCAGGCTGGAAACCCAGTTGGCCATCAAGGACTTCCCGTGCTCTTTCACTAATCTTCTCTCGCCATGGTCCCAGGTCAGAAGGCAGGAGCACACTCAAAGGGCCTTTCCTGTGGGTTTATAAATAAGTCTGGGCTCGTTGCTGATCCTAGACTGACCTACATGGCAACTTGCCTTCCGCCTGCTCAGCTCAGTTAGTAGGACTGCTCCCAGGAAGCTTAGCAAATAACAGTCATGCAGAGAGCAGCCCAGAACAAAAACCTGGTCTATGTGGTCACACAAACACCACACAGTTAGAAAAAAATTTTTTAATGTTTATTTATTTTTGACAGAGAGAAAGAGACAGAGCATGAGTGAGGGAGGGCAGAGAGAGAGGGATACACAGAATCTAAAGCAGGCTCCAGGCTACAAGCTGTCAGCATAGAGCCTGATGTGGGGCCTGAACCCACAAACCATGAGATCGTGACCTGAGCCCAAGTCAGACAACTAATCGACTGAGCAACCCAGACGCCCCACAAACACCACACATTTAAGATCTTCTCTCAAATCTTCACCCCAGGCTCTACAGAAGCAGATCAGCCCAATCCTACCTCAGAGTTAGCAACTGTCCACTCAAATTCAGAATGGCCATCTGGCTTATTTTGTGTGTGTGTGTGTGAGCCATCATTCAAGTGAACATTTAAGTGCTGCATACACTGTAGACTGCTTGTTACTCAAAAGATGCTATTATTAAGCCCCAGAAAATGGCACATTTATCAAGATATCACTTTTGTGAGTTCTTTGGGAACAAATTGCTCAAAATGGCATTTGAGACTTGTCAGTCATTACAAAATTCACATTAAGTGATTTTATGGACACAACTTAAATTTCTTTGTATGTTGAATGCAGAACAATGATCCGAGACTCCCTTTTATAAAGACTGACTTCATATTTGGTACCATCAAACAGTGGAGTTCAACCACTGGAGAGTGAGCACATGTGCCATTTTACTACAGAAGCCTTAGGAAAGAGAGTTACCTGTAAGATGGATAGTCATTGCAACACAATAGCTTATATGCAACAGGTCGTATTTTACTTGTATGATTGGGACACTTCATTTAGTGCACACCTCTTGCCCTTCCAAATGAAGAGCCAGTGAGGTAATTAAATTCTTTTGTTTGACCTGAGGCATATAACCAAATGGTCAAAGCAGGGTTCTAGCGGCAGATAGTTTTCAGTGGAGGGTCGTGTTTCTTTCACTTTTAGCTCTATCACCACAATCACGATATCCTATGCGAACTTGGGCCTTTAATTCCTCTGAGTATGTATCTCCTCATCTGCAAAATGGAAATACCTCATTGATCTGTTAGTGCAGACAAAATTACATAATGTATGCAAAACACTCAGCACAGTGCATTCCAACTCCAGGTATTGGCATTTATAAATTATGAGGACCCCAGCAGGCAACTTCTGAACTCTCCACTCAAATTCTTCAAGGGCCACAGAACTGGGAAGGATGCAAGGCCATTTGCATTGATATCAAGAGAGATTATAAAATTAACAGCATGGAGGCACCTGAGTTCATGTATGGCCAGAAAATTCATATGTGTTAATGGCAAGTTAAAAAAAAAATCCAGTTCAGCAGGAGGGTTGATTATAACAGTGCTTGTGGACCTTAAGTTCTATGAAACTCCACAGAAATGCATCCAGGAAAAAGCATGTTACCTAATCCAGGCTACAGAACACATCCATGCTGTGGATACTGTTGCCATTGATGAGAACCATCCTTTTCCAGTTCTCCTGAAGGGAGTTACAGATCCCTTACCTCACAGAGCGCCTCCTGTCTTCTGGGTGCTTATAACAACATCTTAGATTTATATAACTATTTTCTGTTATGCATTTCTACGTGTTTCAGTTCAGTTCGCTTAAAGTTCACAAAATTTCTATGTGATATGCAAAGTCGTAGTGTTAATGCCATTTTTGGGTTTTCTTCATTCTGTTCTATTTTAATGCAGGAGGAGTATGAGACCCAGAGAGTTTAAGCAACTTGCCCAGAGGTCACATGTCTTTCCAGTAGCCAAACAGTAGGAACACTTAGTCCAGTGGGCCTCCCTCCACATAAGTGCTTGTCAACCTGTAGTGTGCATATGAATCACCAGGGATCTGATTACAATGCAGCTTCTGAATTCAGTAGGTCTGGGGGAAGCTAGGGTTCTGCATGTCTAACAGGACCCCAGGACTTGCTGTTCCTGGCAGTCCCCAGAACATACTCTGCCACACCTTTCATAACAGCCCAGGCATGTCCTCCTGCTTCCTCCAATTTGGAGTCCCATCATCTGGGTATCTACTCATTCCCCCCTCCACCACCACGACTGGACTATGAACTCCCTCAGAGCAGAAACTATGTTTTGGTCGTTATTTTGACATGACTGTTCAGGACCACACCTGGCAAAAAGGAAATGAATGAATATTTTTGAAGAGTGAAAAAGAATGTGTTGTATTTCCAATTAAAAAACCCCAACTCTTGCATATTAAGGCTGTGATTACTTATTGCAAAAAGATATTTATCAATTTCCTTCATTGTCTCCAGTTGTATTATATCTAACTGTATTTGCCAGGTCCCAAATAACATAACCAGAAGGAGCCCTGCAGGGTCTACCAGTTAGACCTACACCTTGGGCAGAACTATGCTAGGGTCCAGTGGAAAACCATCACAGTTTCTGGCTAAGGGAATGGGTCCATGTGAGGTCATTCCAAGGGCAAGGGGGAAGTGTAGTACAGGCAGGTGACTGAGATCCACTAGCCTTCAGCTTGAGGAAGCCATGTCATCTGTGATCCCAACTGAGGATGCTGATAACACCAAGTTACGGTTGCAGGTTTTCCATATGGCAAGCACTGTGCTTAGCACTTTATAGCAGTCATCTTTCATCCTCTCTACAAACCTACGACATAGGCACTTACTTTGTAGGTAAGGAAGGGGACACATAGGATTATTGAACTGTAAGAGGTGAAGCCAAGATTTGGACCAAGCCAGTCTGGCTTCAGAGTCAGTGCTTCCAACCATGTCCTAAACTGGCTGGAACCAAACGGCGGGAGGCGGGGACCAATTTTCAGAAGATGGAGTGATTTTACTTTCTTGCCAGAAACCTGATAATAGACCCTAACAAATCCCAAATAGAAGTGGGGAGAAACACATCACATCAACAGGACGTGACCCTTATATCCAAAAGGAAGGGTGTGAATATAATGTAGAAACAAACAAACAAAAAAACCCCAGGATTTTCTGTTACAGCAAATGTTCAAATAGTTTGACTCTATTTGGCTTATGGTTAAATATACAACTCCACTGAAAGGTTAAGTAAGAGTCAGTTAAGTAATAAGTCTCAAAGGTCCCAGATTCCTTTCACACTTCATTAGGCCTCTTATGAAATCTTGCATTAATGATTGGGCCAAATCTGAGAAAATTGTCATCACATGAAAGAAATCAGAATTTTCTGAAGCATCTGTGTCCAATGTAAAAAGTCAGAAAGTCTAAAGGACAGAGTGACCTTTGCTTTTCAGAAGCTTAAGAAGCAGAAATCCAACAGTTATATTTTAACACTGTCAGAAAATGAGGAAATCAAAGAAACAAGTGAAGAGAATGCATTGTCAAACAGGGTAAATGAGCTGTCTCTTCTTTCATCAAAGATTTTTAAATGTGGAATAAGAAAACAAACAGGGGCAATGCTCAAATACAGCCCTAGGGTCTTGAATAAAACATTTCCATGAAAAAAAGTGGAGCCTTACAGATTGCTTTTTAACCACACTTGTCTTATTATTGACCTTGGGATGGCAACATGACATGGATTGCCAAGGTCCAAGACCTGGTTCTGCTGCTTCCTGGTTTTGGCCTCAAGCAAGCATATTTCTCCCAAGATTCTCTTTTCTCTTCTGTAAAATAAGGGCAACAAACCCTCCTCCTAGGATTGTTGTGAGCTTTATGTTGAATGACACACTGGGAGAGTTTAGACCCAAATAGAAAACCAATGTACATTGCACCTGTTTTCTCTCCTCCCTTATGAGTTCTATTTTCTTAAAACAATCTCCTTTAAATATTTTTATTCTTAAGTTTTTGTTTATAGAAACATAAAATTGTCCAAGGTTAATAATACCATATCTACACCTCCATGCAGATGCAATATGTGTATAAGAAAATGAGTATAAAGTGTTGGGATATCGTATGGAAAGCTTATCATATGTTAAGCTTGGTGTGTTAAAAATAGAACCATATAAAATTCCACATAGGCATGCATCCTGAAAAAGATCACTCGCAATTACACCTACAAATTTTGGTCAATCTACGAAATTACAATCATATTAAAAAATCAAGAAGTTTTAACTTGTATGGAACCGCAAAAGACCCCGAATGGCCAAAGTAATTTTGAAGAAGACCAAAGCAGGAGGCATCACAATCCCAGACTTTAGCCTCCACTACAAAGCTGTAATCATCAAGACAGCATGGTATTGGCACAAAAACAGACGCATAGACCAATGGAATAGAACAGAAACCCCAGAATTAGACCCACAAAAGTATGGCCAACTAATCTTTGACAAAGCAGAAAAGAATATCCAATGGAAAAAAGACAGTCTCTTTAACAAATGGTGCTGGGAGAACAGGACATCAACATGCAGAAGAATGAAACTGACCACTTTCTTACACCATTCACAAAAATAAACGCAAAATGGATAAAGGACCCGAATGTGAGACAGGAAACTATCAAAACCCTAGAGGAGAAAGCAGGAAAAGACCTCTCTGACCTCAGCTACAGCAATTTCTTACTTGACACATCTCCAAAGGCAAGGGAATTAAAAGCAAAAATGAACTATTGGGACCTCATCAAAGTAAAATCTTCTGCACTGCAAAGGAAACAACCAACAAAACTAAAAGGCAACCAATGGAATGGGAAAAGATACTTGCAAATGACATATTGGACAAAGGGCTAGTATTCAAAATCTATAAAGAGCTCACCAAACTGCACACCCTATAAACAAATAACCCAGTAAAGAAATGGCAGAAGACATGAATAGACACTTCTCTAAAGAAGACATCCAGATGGCCAACAGGCACATGAAAAAATGCTCAACGTCGCTCCTCATCAGGGAAATACAAATCAAAACCACACTGAGATACCACACCTCACGCCAGTCAGAGTGGCTAAAATGAACAAATCAGGAGACTATAGATGCTGGTGAGGATGTGGAGAAACGGGAACCCTCTTGCACTGTTGGTGGGAATGCAAACTGTTGCAGCTGCTCTGGAAAACAGTAGGGAGGTTCCTCAAAAAATTAAAAATAGACCTACCCTATGACCCAGCAATAGCACTACTAGGAATTTACCCAAGGGATACAGGAGTGCTGATGCATAGGGGCACTTGTACTCTAATGTTTATAGCAGCGCTTTCAACAATAGTCAAATTATGAAAAGAGCCTAAATGTCCATCAACTGATAAATGAAGAAATTGTGGTTTATATACACAATGGAATACTACTTGGCAATGAGAAAGAATGAAATATGGCCTTTTGTAGCAACGTGGATGGAACTGGAAGGTGTTATACTAAGTGAAATAAGTCATACAGAGAAAGATACCATATGTTTTCACTCTTACGTGGATCCTGAGAAACTTAACAGAAGACCATGCGGGAGGGGAAGTAAAAAAAATAAAGGTTAGAGAGGGAAGGAGCCAAACCATAAGAGACTATTAAAAACTGAGGACAATCTGAGGGTTGATGGGGAGTGGGAGGGAGAGGAAGGTGGGTGATGGGTATTGAGGAAGGCACCTTTTGGGATGAGCACTGGGTGTTGTATGGAAACCAATTTGGCAATAAATTTCATATTTAAAAAAAATCAAGAAGTTTTATGACTCAGTAATATAGCTTTTTAGAAACAAAATACCTCCATGTCAATTTTTATGATGTTTTATAAATCTTAAGGTAGTAAACAATACACAGTATTATTTTTATTGTAATGTCCTATTGGCTTCTAAAACAATTGGAGATCAAAATCACTCAACATATTAAACTCCAAATTTTTATTCACTAGAATTAATGTGAAATTTACATGTAAAGTAAGGAAAGTAGGCTCTCTAGGAAGTTATAGCAACATATATAATAGACATACAGTCAACAAAGATAACAAATAAAATTTTTAGGAGTCTTCCAACAATTTCATTCTCCAGACTTGTGGGAGGAGTAGTAGACATTAATATCCAGTTTTTACACGTCATATCCAGGCTGCTCTTGCTCCCTAGGGGAAAGAAAGAGAAAAATATCCTCCAATAAATATATTTATAATCTTGATCCTTTAAACTCAATTGAATATTTGCACTGTAAAAAAAAAATAGTAATGAGGAAACATCCATACACATCTGTAACCCACTAATAAATTAAAATACTTTGCTCCCTAATGAATTAAAATATTTTCCATCCATTCATTTTGGCCATTTTATATCATAATCATACATTTCTCTACATGGCAAACATGCCTTTCTTTCTAAAAAGAAACAGCTCAAGGAGCTATCAGAATGACCACTTTCTTATCATGTTATCAGTAGTCTAGTCATGAAATCTTCTCTGCAAAGTTATTTACAATCATTTATATTGGCATTGGTGAAATTGCCATTCTTCCAACTTGTATGGACAGTATTAAAGGGAAATGAGAATTTGGACACATGGAAAAAGGTAGATGATAAATTTTTTTTTAATTAAACAGCAAAAGGTCTTTTTAATTTTCTTGATCTTTCCTCAAGATCCTCTCTCTCATTATTTTGGTCACTTAATAAAACATCAAACATTTAATTTCCTCCACATTTCTGTGTTAACCAAATAATTTTTAAAAATAAAGTATTTTACTTTAAAATGCTTTCTAAAAAGTATTATGGAATTTTAAAAGGTATTAGCATGCTCTCTGTTTAGCACACTGTTAGAACATCTTACCAAATGCCTGTCAAGTAGGGAGTTTAGAACCATTCTGAACTCCTTTTTCAGGAATGCAAGGTCAAATAAATGAAGTGATTTTCAAAGCCTTGCATCAAAGTTCCTTTTATATACTCGACTTAAAAGGAGCATCAGTACTTTTTAAAAGTGGCAATATTGGGGAGGCGCCTGGGCGGTTCAGTTGGTTAAGCATCCCACTCTTGGTTCCTGCTCAGGTCATGTTCTCACTGTTCGTGAGTTCAAGTCCTGCATCCGGCTCTATGCTGACGGCGTGGAGCCTGCTTGGGACTTCTCTCTCCCTCTCGCTTCTCTCCTCCCTAACTCATGCTGTCTCTGTCTCTCTCAAAATAAATAAATAAACTTTAAAAAAAAAATTTAAAGTGGCAATATTGGGGTAGGAAAATATTTTTTGCTATTTTTACTAAAAAAACAAAAGGCAGGTTGAGTTGCAAGAGAGAATGAGGGGGGGCGGTGGATAAATGAGGTTTGTGCAGTGTTACCTTCTTCCATCCTAGCAGCCTTGGTTAATTTCTGTAGTAACCAGCCCCATTCCTGGAGGAGGGAATGGCATGCTCCAAATTACACAGCAGTCACTAGCAAAGTAAACACCTAGAATTTCCCCGACATTCAACAATTCCTTTTGCCTATGTTTCAGAAACAAAGGGTGAGAATAATATATGGATTTACAAAATGCCTTTCCTTCCCTCCTATAGCCATGGCCCCAAGCTTGTACTTCTTTAATCTGTGTTCTGAGGGGCACCTTGAATTTCCTTCAACAACAGCAAGAGACCAAAATAGGAAGTGAGAAAAAGACCAGACAGCTGGTGGGGACTGAAGAGTGAGTAGAAACCTTTTCTCACCTGATTTAATCCCGGGTAGTGGTAGATAACACGGCTCCTTGGTTTTCTCTCTGTAAGCTTTTGCTAGAACAAAGTGCATTCAGCACAGGTGGTCTCTTAGCAACCTTGGTTCCTGTGTCAAAGCACATTAAAAGGTTTTATTGGATAGTGAGGTTGTGTATGAAGTGGAGGACCAGGGAGCCTACTTGGAGAAACTCTAAAATTACTCTCAAAGAAGTCAGAAAGGGGAGCTCAAAGAGTGGACTTTGGAAAATATGACAGTTAAAGTCTAATTTATCACAGAATTGTACAGCAATTCTGTACAGGAATTGGCAAACATTCACCATACTTTTTAAACAACAATTCTCAGGGGGTGGCAGAATGGCAGAGATGTTTAAAGATAAATACTTGGAACTACTAAGTAAGTTCGGAAACCTAAAACACAGTACAGTGATTATGGACAATAAAACTATATTATAAACATTAAACTTGCTAAGAGACCAGGTTTTAATTGTTTTCAATACTAGAAGAAATGATAATTATGTGATGTGATAAAGGTGTTAGCTATTACTACTATGGCAATCATACTGCAATTTAAATGTATCAAATCAATATGTCGTACACCTCAAACTTATGCAGTGTTATAAGTCAAACACCACTCAATTAAAAACTTCCCTAAAAATTATTCTAAATATATTTGTTTCAGTATCTTCTATGACAACTCTTTATGTAAGACCATAACCCATGCACTTGTGTGTCTGCTATAAATTCTATAAGTTTTCAGACTTTGTATTACTTTTATGAACAAGTTAGAAAGTGGAGGAGTACATTTATTACAAAAGACCAGGCTGTAAAATTTAGGCACAAATGAAAGATTATGTATCCAATGAAATGATGGTTATTGCAACTATGAGATAATAAAAATGCTACTTAGAAAATTATGTTTAAATATTTAAATAACATTAAAAGCCATCCCTTATGACCACCCATTACACTCCTAGACATATACCCTAGGCATGGATATCCTGCACCAGGACACAGATCCAAATATTGTTCACAATATTCTCCACTTAGAAACAACCCAAACGCCCATTAGTACATAAATAGATAAATTCATATAATGGAATATTATTCAATAATGAAAATTAAGCTACAACTAACACAACAGCAGGGGTAATTTTACAATCACAATATTGAAGTTTTAAAAAGCAAGGCACCAAAGAAATACACAGTGTACAGATACATAAAGCAAAGAAACAGCTAAAAGTGCACAGTTTAGGGGTGCATATGCAGATGGCAACAGTGTTGGAGGTAAATTTATCAAGAAAAGCAAGGGATTGGCTACCATAAGTCAGGATAGTGGTCAGTGAGTGGGGGGAAGTTGTGGCCGGTTGAGACACATCCAGCACCGTTTCATTTCTTGCCCTGTGTGGCGGTTACACTGGCAATCACTTTTTAACCACTTGACAAACAGTACATGTAAGTTTTATGTGCTTTTCTATATGTATGTTAGACTTCACAAGTGAAATAATTAAAAAGAAAAGAAAACCGAGAAAGATCTATAAATGATCACAGAGCCTGAGTTTGGAAGGAAGGACTCTGTGATTTTTTATCCGTGCTTTTTCCATTTCTCACATTTTCGTTTAAAAGGATGTTGCTTCCCTTAGAAAATAAGGAAAGTAGTTTCAAAACTGCCAGTCTTCTTCCTTTTCCATATAATGAAAAGTAATGTATACTGATTTTTTGTCAAAACAATCACTTAAACAAGTATGAACTTGGGAAAATTAGATCTATCAGTGAAACATTTTAATGACAATATGCAACTTATGTGAAAAAGTACAAATAACATATTTTTAATTAAAATGTTTCACTGACAAATTTAATTTTCCTTGAGTTCATTCTAAGTCTGTGGCTAAAGAACATGTTCTTGTCTCAAAGTGCTCATGATAAACAGGAATATGGGCATTTCCTGTTTGGTTCTTCTGCTTGATGATAGATCTGTTTCAAGATCTAAATCAGTGGAAGGATGCAGATTTGTAACATCGCAAGTTTACTGATGCACTCAGATTTTACTGTGGATTAAAACTATGAGTGTAACTACTCTTTGATTTACATTTTGCCTAATTGGTTCTTACTTACCTAGAAGCTTCATAATCAGATGTTTTTTTTCTCCAGGATTGGAGGGACATTCCTTTTGGGGGAAAAACTATTTAACAGCAACTTTCAGGGGGAAAAAAGTGATTGCTAGTGTTTTTTATTGGCTATAACATGCACCCAAAATACAAATTTCAAACAAATTAGGACACTTCTAGAAGTATGCTATAACATATTGAATGTGACTATCTCAAGACCATGGTCTTATCTTGAACGTGGTATTTAAAAATCATAATTAAAATAATATCACCTCCAATTTCTGATGTAAGACATCCAAGATTATCCTGGGCCAAATATATTTCATGTTGAAATTTCAGATGACTCCAAATTATTTATCATCTCATTTGAATGCCTCTACCTACCTTTCTTTTCCCTATTTCCAGAAGGAAGTGGGAATCAATTTATTATTTTATAGAATGTTGTACTGAAAATACTCTGTTATCTAGTTTTTTAAACTTGTATTTATTTTATCTTCTGACCCCACTAATAGTTCAAATAATCTAATTCAAATTGACCTGTTCATTGTTTACTGAATGGTTGAAAAGTGGTATCCCACAAAGTAAGTTAGACAAATGAAGAGTAACAACAAACTTTGGTCTCTGGAAGTTGAATTTCACTGTATTCCTTGTTCTTCACCCTGCCATCAGCTTGTACGCTCTTGCCTTTAAAACCTTTACAGTCTTGTTTTTAAATAAAATGGGGCTTCTCAAATCAACTCTGACTTCTATGACCACAAGAAGAATGCATTTGCTAAATGGCTTGGCCCTCCAGTAAGGCTCACCATTTTTTCAACTTCTTTCAACCTCTACTATTTCCCCTTATTAGGCACGGATTCTTGGTCAAGACAAAGAACAGAACATACTTTGGAAAGTCTCATTTTCAATCAAAAGAAAAACACTTTTCATTGGATTAAAGTTTATAGTCTTAAACTCTTGAGTCATGTTTCAAAAATATTTCCTTTTTTGACAAGAATTTGCTAATCCTACTCATGTTTCCATCAGTATCTAATGGTCAAGATAATATTGACCAAAGTTCCCTGGAGATACATGTTGAAAAATGACAAATAATGGAAATCTGTCCATTTTTATTTAATAGGTCACTTAAGTAAAATACAATAATTACTATTTATTGAGGGTCTAGCATGTGCCAGGCTGTGATTATGTGCTATTAGGAGATGTAGCAACTATCCAAGGCCACGCAGTATTGTGTGCTGGATCCTAGATTCTACTAAGCCAGGACTCTAGTCCCCAGATGGCACCATCTTTCAACTACACAGATTTGTTAGTGTTTTCAAATGAAAAGTTACTTTTGAGGGGCACAAGGTGGCTCAGTCAGTTGAGCAGCCAACTTTTCATTTCAACTCAGGTCACAATCTCACAGTTCGTGGGTTTGAGCCTTGCATCCAGGCTCTGTGCTGACAGCTTGGAGCCTGCCTGGGATTCTCTCTCTCCCCCTCTCTCTCTGCCCCTCTCCTGCTCATACTGTCTTTGTCTCTCTCTTTCAAAATAAATAAATAAATAAACATTAAAAAATAAAAAAGAAAGACAAGTTACTTTCGAAAAGATATGTATTACAATGGAAATTGACCATACTGAAACGGAAATACCCACACGTAATTATTAATGACTACTCTTCCTCTTTGGTCCTGGCTCCTTTCTGTGTATAAACTGCTGGTCGAATAATGGGCTAGACAGTCTTGCAATTCTGAGAATGAGAACCCTGAACTTGCCAAGATATCTATACAACAGCCAGTTGTTCATTTATTCACATCAAAATAATCTGGTCTTTGTAAGCACTCACAGACTACCAATGTGAGCTTACTGTCTAGCAACCAGGTTTGCTGAAAGCAGAGGTTTTGAAACCTATTTTATTAGCTCTCTTATTTGCAATTTTATTCTTGTTTATTATTACTTTGCTATCTACACACTGATCAACTTGTGACTGACAAGCGTTTCCCCATGACCTCCTTAACATTAGCTATACAAAGAAATAACAAGAATGTTTTCAGCCCATAGTGGTTGAGAGACGGGTCTGAAATCACACTGATGAGGTTTCATTCAAATCTGCTACTTACCATGAGACCTTGGACAAATTATATGAACTCTGTGCCTTAGCCCTTCTATAAAAAGGGGATGAAAATAATAGTACTTATTTCTTAGGGCAGTATGAGAATGAAATGAGATGATACTTATGCCTGGCAAGTACACATAACAAGCAGCGATAACTATTATTAATTATATTCTAGCATATTACCTCCTAGATGGTATCCCTTGAATGAATCATTCTTCTCAGGTTCTCCTTAAACACCTAAACACACAAAACCATGGCACGTTTACTCATCCTTTGAAACCCAGCATAACCCCCTCTGTGATCCATCCTGACTTCCTCAGGCAGAATTTAAGACAGGTCGTCTATGACATTGCACTTCACTACCTAGTATTATATTCATTTGTTTGCATAGACCACCCCATAGGCTGTTGCTGGCTTCCTAGCAAGTGAAGATGACGTTACCCACCCTGGATCCCAGTGCCTTGTAGTATATGACACCAATTCATCTTCAACAAATAACGATTTAATAACTGCACGTAAAGTAGAGGCTTTTTCAGAAGACTGAAAATTCACTTTGTTTAAATGACAATTACAATAAGAAAAACACATATATTAAGTGTACCTTTCCAGAAAATATTTTAAAAATAAAATCTCAAAGTTGGGTGTCTTCTGTTTGTCTCTAAATGGAAAATATCTTTCTCATAAAACTTATGTTCAATAAAATTATCTTTTAGAAACTTGATAAGTCATATGGGAGCTATGTCTTGCTAGTGTTTTTGCTTCTGTATTTGTTTTTTGCTTGTAATTAGGGAACCAAGTCAAGTTGTTGGAAGGCAACAAAAATGTGGCACCAGCAATATGGGATTTTAGGATAGGAATGACTTGTTGGGATGGCTACCATTTCTACAGCATAATGGAGATTTGCCCCTTTAAGACTCCAGAAATGGATGCTGGTGTGGCAAGCAACTCTTCAAATTTGAGTCTTTCAGAAGTTAACTAAAAACTCAGGCCTAGTCAAATGGATTTTGTGTGTTAGGTAAGTTTCTAAAATTTGTGTTCAAGTTGCATTTTCTGAACTAGGTAAGGCTCAATTAGATTCTGCCCAAAGCTGAATCATGTAAGAAAGGAAATTGAACACAAATCTGAGAAATTAATTCAGCAATGATGAGTCTTGTATGAGACAAAGCTTGTTGAATGAGAATCATAATAAGCAGCATATGGATTTACACTTAAATGTTTGCAGGCACAATTGTTGTTCCTTGTTTCCTGATTAAGACAGGATTTCCAACAGATTTTTCTCTTTCCAGCTAAGAAAAACAATAGTAGATAAAGGCCTGAAATATGCGTGGAAATGTTGGCACTGGAAGAGATTTCTGAAATTCCGTAAACTTCCCCTTGGACAAACGAGGCCCAGAGAAGTACAGGAAGTACAGCAGCTTGCCTGAGGCTCCACAGATACTTTTGTTAAGAAGTACTATCATAATTGTCTCAGCAGTTTTCTGACATTTGAGATAAATTGGATTCTGCATTTCACCAGACTTGGCCACTTAGAGAGGTTCTACCTTCATTACCTCCGAAATTCTTTGATACAGGCCAAGGTAAGACCAGAGAGTCTAAAACAAAGTAAGTCACAAGTGAAAACTGGAACACTTGGCAGGTCAGACTCATGAGGCCAGAACTTGACAAAGTGGACTTCAATTGAAAAAAAAAAAAAAGTACATTTTGTCACAGATGGTCAGTCAACAGAGGAGAGCGAAGACAGAGCATAGGTTTTAGAGCCAGACGGAACTGGTTTTAGATCCTGGTTCTGGCTAGTATTACCCTGTAGCCTTGGACCTGGCATTAACCTCATCTGCTACCTTATCTGGAGAGCAAAGATAACATCTGTCTTGCAGGGAGTTGAAAGGATTTTATTTGTAACTATCTAACTATTGTTAGGAAGGGCCTGCAAATGCTTTGATTTAAATCTCATAAAACCTTATATCGTGAGTAATTAGCACTCCTATTACCTTAGTTAGGGAAACTGAAGAGCAGAGAGGTTAAATAAACTACTCAAGGTCACACACCAGGGACAACCAGATATTTGGATGAAGGTCTGTCTGGCTCCAAAGCTTTAGCCACTGCAGTATCTCAGGACTGGTAAAAAGGTAAGCCAAGAGCCCAGCATGCCACCTCGCACTTGATACAGTAGAGGTTATTACAGTGAAGCAGCAGAATCAGAAAAATGGCCACTTCCCCACAGCCCAACTACAGGGAAGAGAAGAGTGACTCAGATGAATGAGAGGAAACCAAAGGACCTAGACAGGAAAGGCCCAGGAAGTTGAGGCAGGTGTGCAGACATGTGGGCAGCAGGGTGCTGGCTTGCCTGGCAGCACTCACGATGGTCCACCTGATCCCCAGTGGGGTGGGGGCAGGTGGGATTCCCAGATCTGTGAAGTTTGGGCCTTCCTGGGCAATCCATGACCATTCCTCAAATGTTTTAAGTACATATCTTGGCCCTAAAATGAGCTATTTTTCTACACACGAACCAACATCTCTTGCTAATCATCCATTACAAGACTTCTGAAGGTTGAGATTTCCCACTGCCACATTCCTGCCCCAAATAGGAGTTTGTGCATGGCCCCTAAGAAGACATAAATTGCCCAGTTACAGGCATTTAATATGAAGAAATCTTCTGGAACCAAAATAATCAAAATGTTATCAACCTTCTCCCTGCCAAATTCCCCAACCCTCTTCATGAATCACTGCTGTAGAGCACACTTACCAGGCCCGATGAACTGCCCAGAGCCTGGCTGGGGGCCAGCCCTGCACCGTTTCAGCAGGAAGCCCCAGCACAGCAGTGCATCCAATGTGTGTCCTGCCATGATGTGAGGAAGCAGGAGTGAGACCGGGGATGTCTGTTAGGTCTGTGTTTTTCACCTGCAGAATTCATAGAGCCAAAGCAGTGCCGCTCCGAGTCGGGGGCTGGCAAGTGGAGGAGAGTGGAGAATGTCTGCGCCTGTGGGAGTTCTAAAAAGCATCTGGCAAAACCTTTCAAACTACTTTCTTGGCCTGCAACACACACTCTGCATAAATTCACTGGTGGCAATTTTTTATTCATTAAGGTACAGATTTGATTTCAGAAACCAGCTAAGTGCTTTTCGGAGTCCAGTTTAGCTGAGAAGGTAAATGGCTAGGTTGGAGAACAGAATTTCAAGTTAAATGAAAGTCTGTGGCCTTTTTTAAGGCAGAATTATATTTCCAGCATTTAGCACAGACCTGAGAGAAAAATAGGTGCTGAGTTAAGAAATGATCAGGGAGTGGGGCGCCTGGGTGGCGCAGTCGGTTGAGCGTCCGACTTCAGCCAGGTCACGATCTCACGGTCTGTGAGTTCGAGCCCCACGTCAGGCTCTGGGCTGATGGCTCAGAGCCTGGAGCCTGTTTCCGATTCTGTGTCTCCCTCTCTCTCTGTCCCTCCCCCGTTCATGCTCTGTCTCTCTCTGTCCCAAAAATAAATAAACGTTGAAAAAAAAAAAAAAAAAGAAATGATCAGGGAGGTGGGGGGGTAGAGGGGTGAGGATGAAATGCAACTTTAAGGTGCGACTCTTCTATGCCTTTCCAGCTCATTACTTAGAAGTTGAACACAAAGAGGAGCCCTGAAAGCCTCTGAATCGCTTTCCAAGAATGTACAGCCTTCCAAGGCGATGTGCAACCAATAATGTCTGTTTTTGGTGAATCAGTTTTGCATGTGAAGGCCCTGTGGAGTCTGGGCCCTGTCTGTATTCTGCGTGTACTTCTCATGTCCCATGAAACAAGCCCATTCTGACTGGTAGCAAAATCACTCGTGAAATGACTTCTTTCTTCTAGTACCATCAGAGCTCATTGAAGCATTGTAACCTGGCTCTATGTCTTGCACACAATAGGAATGAAATAAACTTGTGCATAATGAAAGTCCGTAGAGGAAAGAAGAAACCTCATACCCTGAGTTACAAGGGAACACTTTGGGAAGCAGGTACTCTTTGAGACAACCTTTCTTTCTGTCTCATCTAGTCACAGAATCGATCTAGCAATGGGGAAGAACTGGTCCCTTCAGACCACAGAAGTACATAACCAAAGGAAAAATTTTAGAATGCTGGTTAACGTAGATCAGGTAAGTTTATGGAAATAATAGCCTACATGTGAGGTTGTTTGGGGAAGTTTGTTGCCATCATTGATCTTAGCTAGAGCCTAATGTCCCTAACAGCTAACCATATGCCATCTTCAACATTCACATGGCTTACCCATCCTAAAGATGAAGTTCTTAAAAACAGTAAAAACAAATTATTGTCTCTACCATTTAGATTAGTATTTCCCACCAAAGACCACACTGGGGGCCCTAGACCTGAATTTGAAACAAACAAGAGATATAAAGAAGATTCAGGACAAATTCAAATGAGGGATTTCATAAATAATGTTATAATACTTGGCCATTTATATACATTACGAGTAAACCCCACTCCCTTATAAAAGAAGTTATGACTCTCATTTTATGAATGAGGAAACTGAGGCTCAGAGAGGTTGAGTACTTGCTTAAGCTCACACAATTTGTCAGCGATCCAAGCCAGGGTTCAACACCAGGCCATCATCTGCCTCCTTCCAATTCACTCTTGTGTCTTCTTTACACATTTTATTTAGAAGCCTGATACACATGTTAAAGGACACTGAAAATATGTAGCCAAAACAAGAAACTATATTAGTCCGTGGTCCTGAAGAATGACTGGATTGTCCAGTTTCAGGTCGGCACACAAGGACTGAGAAGGGCATTGGCCTTTCTGAGCTTCAAGGTCCTCCTTTTCCAGACAGAAAACACCGTGACCTACTTTTCAGGACTCTCAGAAGCAACCATTATAAAGGAGGCTGCAAAGACAAAGCATTTGGCTAAAACAAGAAGGCAATGAATCGCTGGAACAAGACAGGTGCCGTGTCTGAACCAAATCTGAAACATGGGAAAATGACAAGACCCATGTCTCCCGTCCAGCTCTCCCTTGCACACACTTCCCATATGTGAGGTTCCACTTCGAAACCACCAGAGCTATAGGAATACCAAACATATCACAAGGTGTGGTTGAATAATTTAGGAATTATTAATCCCTTTCTTCTTGCCCTGCCTTTTTTTAGCCAGAAGGAAATGAAAGGAATACAATTCTAATTCATTAATCTACAACAAGCTGTCCAAAAATTGGAGAGCTGTTGAAACAAAGTGAGGGGAAATGGTCTTTAGGAATCCCAGTTTTAGCTTTCTGTATTGTCCCCCTACGAGAAGCAAACAGGGGTTACACTAAACTTCCCTCCTACATCAACATTTTCCAATGCCGTATATTTTAAAAACCAAAACTTACTGTACAGGGTCTCAATAGGTGAAGTCCAAAGTCAAGGAGATGATCTCTCTTTTGTGAAAAACACCATATGCTCTTAGGTGGATCAGAAGGCTCACTGGGCTGTTATTAATAACTGGCTTAGAGCTTTATGAAGAAACATGAGCCAAACTGTCACGGGAGGAGGCAAATGGGAAGGAACTGACAGGCACAGGTGGATAACTTATAACAAAAATACACTTAGGCCCACATAAGAGCCGGAACAAACCATTAGAGGGGAGAAGCTCCCCGACCCCAGCAATCAATAGACCCTTATGTCAAATGTTCTATGAATTAAACAATAACTAACAAAAATAACGTCTTACTCTCTTGGAAAGCACAATGACTCATTTAATGTTACGCTGTCCTTTGTTCTTCTGAGCTATTCTTTTCCATGGATATCTGAATGCCCTTTCAAATTTCTACGTTTTGCCTTGTTTACTTTGACTTCCCCCTGTTTTGAAAATACATAAACAAATGGATTTTCAAATGCACATTATCATTATGAGATTTGCTTATCTGTAAGCATATCAGTCTCTCCCCCTTAGGAACCCAAAACAATTCCTGAAAAAGTGTATGTATGTGTGTGCCTTGTGGGGGAGGGGCGGAATGGATCTTGGAATAGTATCATAAAAGTGAACTCATAGATTGAGAGTCTGAAGAATGAAAGCACAATCACAGCCTGGTCACTGGTTTGTAGGGGTTCTCCTCTTGAAAAACTATATTTCAAAACAGGCCAAAAAAGATATGTCTCCCCCACCCCTAGCAATGGATGTTAAATTCTCGGGATCATTAACAGCATGCCTTCAGACCTAAAATATATTAAACACTGGCTCTGCCTATCTGTCTGAAGTTTTAAAAGAAAACTCATCATTGGACAAAGTTATTGAAATATTGAAGAATACAAATTAAAGGGAAAAAATCTTGTCAAATTGCCTTATAAGTGTTCTAGGGGCCTGTCATCTTGGCTCAAGCCTGGTAACTGTTCTTTTTTCAAACTAAACCTTTCTCAACTAAATTCTGGGGATGGGAAATCAAAATACCTCACTACAATTAGTGGAGTGTTATTTTGCTGAGGTAACTGCTGAGAGAAGAAGTAGTATATGGGTAAAGGGAGTACAGAAAGCACAGGGCCTTAATTTTTTTTCCTGTACTGATCAGTTACAATTCTGGAGTGCCCACTGAATATATGTATCTTTATAGAACACATTCATGTACTATTGTAAATACGTTATGCACATCATAAAACACAAGTGAGAATCTTTAAAAGATGAAATTTTGAAATAGACATTCTAATATTCCCTTAACACACCTAAAGGGTCACTTTTACTGATCCCTGGGGCATGAAGATCCCCCTCTGCAGATGACTAGGGAGTGGTACAGAGCCCCAGCTTCATTGCTTATTAACTGGTGTGGGTTGAATTGTGTCCCTCAAAAAGATACGTTCAAGTCCTAACTCTCAGCATCTGTGAATGTGGCCTTATTCAGAAATAGGACCTTGCTCATATAATCAATTTATTTTTTTAAGTTTTTTCTAATGTTTATTTTTGAGAGAGAGACAGAGAGTGAGTGGGGGAGGTGCAGAGAGAGACAGAGACACAGAATCTGAAGCAGGATCCAGGCTCTGAGCTGTCAGCACAGAGCCTGATGTAGGGCTCGAACTTATGAGCCATGAGATCATGACTGAGCCGAAGTCGGGCGCTTAACCGACTGAGCCACCCAGGCCCACCTCATATAATCAATTTAAGATGAGGTCATACTGGATTAAGGTTGATAATACTGGGCCCTAACCCAATGACTGGTGTCCTAGGCAGAAAGGGAAATTCAGACACAGACACACAGTGATAACACCGTGTGACAAAGGAAGCAGGCACTGGAATGATCTGTTTGCAAGCAGCAGAACACCAGGAATGGCTGATGACCACTAGAAACTATGAAAAAACAAGGAAGGATCCTCCC
The DNA here is from genome assembly GCF_024362965.1 of Panthera pardus. Taxonomy (NCBI): domain Eukaryota; kingdom Metazoa; phylum Chordata; class Mammalia; order Carnivora; family Felidae; genus Panthera; species Panthera pardus. The sequence goes on from NW_026526788.1 coordinate 21,134,223, forward strand.
CTAGTGACTTCAGAGAAAGGATAGCCTTGCAGACACTTGGATTTCGGACAAAACTGAGACATAAATTTCTGTTGTTTTAAGCCCCCAAGTTTGTGGTCATTTGCTCTGCAGCCCTAGGAAACAAATATATTAATTATGTGCTATTAGCAATGTGACATTAGTAGTGTCATTTACTCTTCTTGTGCCTCAGTTTCTTCCTCTTTGAAATGGTAACTAAAACCTCTGCTCACGCAATCAGGTTATTTTGAGAAATAAGTGACATAAGGCATATCGTGTCCTCAGCGTGGTGCCAGGAACATGCAAACAATAGCTCACACTTATCGAAGCTTTATGAATGACGATGGGGCTAGCCAGCTTTGGTGGAGCACTCCTTTAAACACTCACAACTCAGAAACTTGTGTCAGGTGGAAGAGCGAGAGCAGGTACAGGGCGTGATAATGTTGAGTTCCACCTGAATCCTGTGCTCCTGAAAAACAGAAATTACTCACCATTCTGTGCTCCAGGAAAAGGTTTACTGCAAAAAACCAGCCTTGTTCAAACAAGACTTAGCTGAGACTGTTGGGTAACTCCCTTGTTCACCTACAACAGGGCCAGACACAGACCTCTAAATTCCCATTCCGTGTCTCATAAATGGTCAGCTGAACTGTTTGTTACCACTGATTAATCTGGAGAAAATACCAATGTGTCTTAACCAAACTCTATTCAGGCTTCTCCTCTCCAGACAAGCCCCTGAACTTTGACCCGTCTGAATGAGAACACAAGCCCTTCCTTCATGAATTCTTCCGAAAATGAGCTGACCACAGACTTTCTCTGATCAATTGTCCAATGACACACCCTCTCACCCAATTGTGGACATGCAGTCCTTTTAGCTTTGTTTACTCCTCTTTATAAAAGAAAGCCATTTTCCGCCTGACCTTTGAGATGCTTGTAGATCTTGTGGTGAGAGTGTTTTCTGAATTGCAACAGGACCCCTCCCCATTTATGCCTTTCCTCTTCTTTTTAACAATTTTCAGAATTTTCAAAATTGTGGTCAAATCTGTACATCATAAACTTCACCATCTTAATTATTTTAAGTGTGCAGTTCAGCAATGTTAAGTATATTTACATTGTTGGGCAACAGACATCCAGAACGTTTTCATCTTGCAAAACTGAAACTCCATACCCCTTAAACAGCAACTCTCCACTCTCCCTTTCCCCCAGCCCCAGCCCCTGGCAACCACTTACAACAGTCTTTTCAAATATAGTCTCTCCTTACCTGAATCTGGATTTGTTTTTCTTTGATAGTTTTCTGGTGCCATATCTCATATGGAGTGCTGACAATCCCTCTTGGACCCAACTGTCTTCACCCCACTACTTGTGCTGACTTCTCAGACCCTCTGTGTCCTGGGGATATGGGATCCACAATAGTGAGTGGATCCTGTGCTCTAGATCCATGTCTTTTGTAACACGTTAAGGCATCACACTGATTATTTCAGGCAAAGAGAGCTTTCTGGCTTTTCTTCACGGCTTCTGTTTTTCCTGTTTCTCTGGTGGTTTATTTTGCAAGGCAGTTCCCTCTGTTCTTCCACTGAAAATTGAATGAGGGAGGATTGGGATTGCACAAGGAGAATTGGAGGAATAACACAAGGAGTAGTGTCTTTTCTGCCTTCTTTGTCTCAGACATGGAGGCTGGAAGTCTGAAATCAACCTGTCTGTGGCTCTAAGAAAAGATTCCTCCTTGTCCCATCCTGGCATGGCGTGATTGCTGGTGATCCTTGGCATTTCCTGGCTTGTAGCTGCAACACATCAATCTCTGCCTCTGTCACCACATGGTCACCTTCTGCCTGTGTGTCTCTATCTTCTCCTCTTATAAGGACCCCAGTCATTGGATTAGGGCCCACCCCAATGACCTCATCTTAACTTGATTACACCTGCTCCTGTAATCTACATAAGGCCACATTCACAGGTCCTGGGGTCAGGACATCAACATACCTTTAGAGGGGACACAATTTGATCCAGAACAATAATTCTCTATCTGGCACTCCCCTCCTCTTCTCCCTCTCTCTATATGCTTTGCCACTATGGCAATAATTCAGTTCAATTTCTTCAGTAATGGCCACATTCTCCTAAAGACCACTTGGAACTTCAGTAGCCTGTTGGGGAAATGAGACAAGTCCTCAGTCTGGCTCTCACCTAGAATCTTCCTTCCTATCATTTCCTGTCCCTCACAGCTCCTTCTTTCACCTTTTTGCTAAGTCTGACACTCCCTTAAACTCCCTTGAGTTGTTTGACCCATTCCCCTTCAAAACCTTTCCCTCCTCCACCCCTCTGTCTACCCTGCCTCACCTCCCCCTTCCCACTCTGGCCCCTTAACCCCTGTAGTCACTGGAGCCTTAGGTGGCTCTCCCCTTGTCAGGGTTCTCAAGGGACTCAACAACCCCAAAAGCAACACCTGAGTCTGAAAAAAACTAATTGGAAACTGATTAGATATTTAATCCACTTTAATGGGCTTTGAAGACATCCAGAGGGCCACTTGGATGCCCTTTGCCCAAATTTACTCCACAGCACAGAAGATCACTTATCAGGGTAAAGGAAATCTTAAAAAATCTCCTCCACAAATATTGGTGGGTACGCTTTCCTCCTTCATGTTGAGCAGATAATCTCAACTTGCCCCATCTGCCAGAAACTCAATCCCTGTAAAAATGTAACAGTGGGATAAAGATAAAAGCCAGCTCTCTTATGTGAACCAGTGAGTTGAAATTTTATAACTGAAGCTACAAGCCTTCTATTTTTGTACCTATCTGTGTATATGTATGTATGTTATGTAGGTGTAATGTTTTCCTACTTCCAGATGATATTATCAAATTAGATTCTAAGATCCTTTAAAGGAGCTTTATTTTGATTGGTTTAAAACTAAATAAGCCCTTACATAAAGTAAATATTCCTAAAATTTCCAGAAATTAAGAAAATTGTATTTATGATACTTTGTTTTTTTAATGTTTACTTATTTTTGAGAGCGAGTAGGGGAAGAACAGAGAGAGGGGAACAGAGAATACGAAGCAGGCTCCATGCTGACAGCACAGAGCCCAATGTGGGGCTCAAACTCATACTGTGAGATCATGACCTGAGCCAAAATTGGATGCTTAACTGACTGAGCCATCCAGGATCCTGTCCCTTGTATTTCTAATATTTTAAAAAGGATTCTAATAAAAACAAGACAAAATGTTTTAAGAATTCAAGTTTACAAAATTTAGGTAAATATTTGGAAAATAAGACTAGTTTAATAATGTTGGTTTAATAAAAAAGAGCCATCCTCTGAGTTATTAGAGCTAAGTATAATACAAGCACACATCTTATTCTATTTGGGCATATTCTTCCTGAATGTATACAGGTTTACTGATCAAATAAATTGCATTATATCTACTAGATGTTCAGGATTATAAAAACTATAGATTTGTGTTTAACCAAATTACATCATTCAGACAAACTTTATTTCAACAGTAACTATGTTTTCTAGTATGGGTTAGCTTGAAGAGAGTCTCTAAGATCTTCATTATTAAGCATAATTTTAAGGTTCTCTATATTTTGGTCTGTTAATGAATGTGTTAATTTTTGCCCACATTGAGAAGTTGTACTGTAAGGATGTATATGGCTATAAAAGGTTATGAGGTATATGTTCATAAGCTTTGCTACAAAATGTTGGTGTATAGAATGCTGATTCATAGGGGCACATGTAACCCAATGTTTATAGCAGCACTATCAACAATAGCCAAATTATGGAAAGGTCCCAAATGTCCATCAACTGATGAATGGATACAGAAGATGTGGTGTATATATATATATATATATATATATATATGTATATATATATATATATATACATATATATATATATGATGGAATACTACTCAGTGATGAAAAACAATAAAATCTTGTCATTTGCAACAACATGGATAGAACTGGAGGGTATTATGCTAAGTGAAATAAGTCAGTCAGAAAATGACAGATATCATATGTTTCAGTCATATGTGGATCTTGAGAAACTTAACAGAAGACCATGGGGAAAGGGAAGGGGAAAAAAATAGTTACAAACAGAGAGGGAGGGAGGCAAACCATAAGAGACTTTTAAATACAGAGAACAAACTGAGGGTTGATGGGGGTGGGGGGTGGGGGTGCAGGGAAAATGGGTGATGGGCATTGAGGAGGGCGCTTGTTGGGATCAGCACTAGGTCTTACATGTAAATGATGAATTTTGGGGATCGGATTCCTGAAGCCAAGACTACACTCTATACACTTTATGTTAGCTAACTTCACAATAAATTATTTAAAAAAGAAAAAAAATGTAAATGTTAATGAATGACAGAGAATTCACAATTATCTACCTCACAGTTATCTCTGTGAAATAGGAGTCCCTGTGGTTGAGAGTTTTGGTCAATATATGTGAGTGAGTCTCTGGGAGGAACAATTGCAGAGAGAAATAAATTTATATGCAAGGTATTCAGGATGTGCATTTGTTAAGGGAAAGGAGATTTGTCCTAAAGTAATGACTGGTCGTTTAAGAATGAGGAAGAGGAATGTGTAAGACAAAATCTGAATGAATACAGAATGTTGTAGAAGTTTCACGGAAAGGGAATTTTATTTGTCACGGTAAATGTTGGCTAAAGTTTAATGGGTTTATTTATAAGTTTTTCTTTAAAAGTGATTTAGCATCAATTATTATACTGATGATGGGGTGCCTGGGTGGCAGTGTCAGTTAAGCCTCTGACTCTTGATTTTGGCTCAGGTCATGATCTCACTGCTTGTGAGATTGAGCCCTGCATCAGGCTCTGCGCTGACAGCATGGAGCCTGCTTGAGGTTCTGTCTCTCCCTCTCTCTCTCTGCACACCTCCCAACTCACACACTGCATGCTCTTTCTCAAAGTAAATAAATAAGCATTTTTAAAAATATTATACTGATGCAAAACTGAACTTTTATTTTGTCTCTGTTAAATGAAAAAAGTGTTCCTACTTTAGGAATAGCCAAGTTTCTTTATGATCATATTACCTCCCTTTATTATTTTTTAATCCTTTTTTTATCACTTTGATTTTAGACTGATTTTGTTTTGTTTTGCCTGTCACTGGAACTACCAAATTTCCTTGTCAATTTGCATTACTTTTTTTTAATGAACTCTTATCAGATGTTCTGCTTTTGAAAGTTATCATTAATAAGCTAACCACAACCATTTTAAGTCTTTTGTGACCTACAGATATTTCGTTGTTTTACTCTGATGCTTCTCTGAACATGTTTGCAAGTTGCAAATCATCTACAGGCCAGAGTGCCTTTTCTTTTTCTTTTTTTTTAAGTTTATTTCTTTATTTTGAGACAGAGAGAGAGGTAGCATACCCATGAGTAGGGAAGGGGCAGAGAGAGAGAGAGAGAGAGAGAGAGGGAGAGAGAGAATCCCAAGCAGGGTCCACACTGTCTGCTCAGAGCCTCATACAGTTTTGATCTCATGAACCATGAGATCATGACCAGAGCCAGAATCAAGAGTCTGACACTTAAATGACTGAGCACCTCTAGAGTGCTTTGGCTCTGACAACAGATGGTCTCAGAGCCACACAGGAAAAGGCTCAGCCAAGTACCCTTGAGCACAGGCTTCTAAGGTCATGCCTTAAACAATTTTGAGACAATACTACTGGACTGAGTCAGGATTTCAGCACTAATGAAGAAGCTAATGGGTTCATGGGACTGCTATCCCAAGATGGAGCAGAATAGGAATTACATAGAACCGAGTGAGCTGTTGAGGGATGATTTGAGGTTTTGGGGGGAATTTTACTAATACCTTAATAGTCTGTTCTCTGGATGTAAGCAACTCCTTTCCCTTTTCTCTTAAGCTATCTATAACCATTTTTGAAAGCTGTTTTTGAAAAAATAGAAATAAAACATTTATCTTTTTTACCTTCTCTGATTCCTCCAGACTTTGGAAATTCATATTGAATATTCGTATTTTCATGGCAATATAAGTTCAACAAGAATATGACCTCCTTTTTAATAGGCTATAATAGAAAATATGGGTTATACAACAAAGGCTTTGTCCAGAATGTTCTATTTGAGAATGAATTAGGTGTGGCCAGTTAGTTTTTAAGGAAATAAGGTTGAGTTTCTTGAGCCAATGCTTTCTTGAGAAAACCAGCATGGTATGTAGCTTACAGGGTTCCCAGACTTACAAGGGAGTAAAATGTTCTTTTCCTGGCAGGCCCAGGATACGGGCTATTGGAAGGACCTCAAGAAGAGAAGAATTCACCCAAACCTATGAATAATGAAGGTGTAATCTGATGATAAGTTCTGGGCTAGACTTCCTAAACTTAAGAAGCTTTTAAAAGTCCATTCTGAGATTTCTTATGAAAACTTCCAGCCAAGCAAATTTAAAAAGGCCTATACGTTAAATCATCATTCTTACTGCTCCTGTGTAAATAATCAGGTCATCTAATAAGACTAGTTTTATTTTATGATCAAGAATCATCTTTTTTGTGATTATCTTTGATCAAAAGAGGGATAACTGTTGAGACAATTTTTGTGTTACGGTGGAAAACAGTAGCACAACCTGTGAGCTATCAGCCTCTGGCCCTGTTCATTGTTCCTGAGCTAGTTTGAGACTCTTTGCAAACTTCAGGAAACTGATGGATATGAACACCTATAAACTGGACTAGAGCCTATCATCCTACACATACTGTCAAACTTTATTAAATTTTTTATTCTTTTATCTTCCTTCAGTATCTGTCTACAACCATCCAAACTAACATTTCCAATTCTTCTCCTTCTCTCTTGCCTTGGCATCACCAAGATCTAAAATATGACTGACCAGATCCTTCCGGGGACTTTAGGTTGCCCTGTAGTTGGCTTCCTGCCCCCCAGCATCTAAGAAAGTATTGCAATCTAAAGCCTCTGTAGACCTCAAAGGACTCATCCTCACAGCAGCAGAGGCCAGATTTCCCCCTGGAAAAGGCACTGTCTGGAGTACCAAAGAAGTATGGTAAAATGCTCAGGTCAGGTGTGCCCCTATATATGGGACAACCAAGGCCACAAACAGTATTTTCAAGAGCACTGACATCTTAGCCTCAACAAATTCAATGAACGATGCTGTATTACCACCTGCCTCTTGGAATCCACTGGACTAGACACTTCCAGGGTGCAACTCCTGACTCTCTGCCTAAAATAACTATTCATATTAATATTTCTCTATTTAATTCTGGTCATCCCTCTTTTAAGGTGTCTGAGCAGTAGGATCCTAAATCAACTGATCATAGCCACTACCTGTCAATAGATGATTTAACTGATTTTGAAGAAACAACACCAACAAGAGGTCTCAGGAGATTATTTTTTAGATGATTTTTCCACTCAGGAGATTTAAGATCACCTCTGAGCTGTTCAGTAATGAATGATATTTGTTTATCTTGAACAAAAGAAGGGACTGACAATGTTGAATTTTAAGGGTTTTTTTTGTATTATAGTAGAATACACACAACATTAAATATACCATCTTAATCATTGTTAAGTGTACAGTTAATGCTAAGTACATTCACATTGTTGTACAACCAATCTCCAGAACTCTTTTCATCTTGAAAAACTGAAACTTCATACCCATTCAAAAATAACTCCCCACTCTCCTCTCCTCCCAAACTCTGGTAACCACCATGCTACTTTCTGTTCCTATGATTTTGACTATTCTAGATATCTCATGTAAGTGGAATCATAAAGTATTTGTCTTTTTGCAACTGGCTTATTTTACTTACCACAATGTCCTCAAGATTGATGGGCGGGTATCGTAGCATGTCAAGAGTTTCTCCTTCCTTTTTAAGGCTGAATAATATTCTATTAAATGCATATACCACATGTTGTTTATCCATTCACCCATCAGTGGATGATAATGTTGAAATTTAACTGAGCCCTATGCTCCTAGAAAACAGTAGTCAAGAAATCCGCCTACCCTTTGGAGTTCAAAATGGCTTTTTGCAAAGAACCACAGCTCATGTGACTTAGATAAGACCCATGGATGCCCCTTGGTTACCTAAGACCAGACCAGACACAGACTGTCCAAGTCCCACTTCCTTGTGTCATAAAATGATTATATGAATTGTTTGTCCCCACAAACCAATCTGGACAAAATACTGTCTAACATTATTAGTATTATGTCTATTATTACTGTCTAACATGACTTAACCTCATTTCCACAGACTGAAAGAGGTTTCTTTAAGCTCTGGGTATTCTGTTTATTTTTTTTCACTTTGGATCCATTTTCCTTTTCTTAGAATATTGGAGAATGTCTTCTTCATCTACAAACATTGACCAGGATTGGGCATGTTTGTGCTGGAAAGAGCACTATTTTGTATGAGATCAAAGATAGCACTGGATTCCCACTCTGTCATTGGTTCTGTGACTGTCAGCATGTCCTTTGACCTTCTTATATCTCCCTTGCTTTGCCTGTAAAATGGGACTAAGAAATTGTTGTCTGCATAAATGCTGGGACCACACCCATGGTCCTCAAAGTTCACATCTAATGGTACACCTTTCAGCAGTTTCTCACTAATCCCTGTCAAATAAAGACAATAAACATACTATTATTCAGAGGTGGCTCTAGCAACATCACTTACATTTGGCAGAGACTCAGAGGCAAGCAGAAGACTGGGAAAGTCTTATAGTGGAAAAAAAGAAGGCTTCAAGTCTGACCTGATTGGAAGATGCAGGCATGGGGCAGCTCTACAGAACCCCCCAGGGCTTACGGTTTGGCTTCTTGGACTGCTTACTATTGTTAGCAAGGCTGCTGGCTACAGTAGGTTGTAGGTCCGAGTCCTATTTTTACAGATAGTCTGGCCATTGTATATTCATTCTGTCAGGAATCTCATTTATAAGAGGCCTTCAGACATCTGACCAGCCCCACAGATGACCCCTCATTCAGACCAGGGATGGCAGCAAGATGTTTTTCCCTTCTGTAGGAGAGAAAGTATGTAGCGGCTGTTTGCCTCAACTACCTTCCACTAATCATTTTTTTTTCTCTAAAAGGTAAAAATCAGGGCCTGAGCATCATCTCTGGATTTCCAGGGCTCTCAGACAATTCAGAGACTAAGGTCCTCCTACTTGGTTTCTCTTCTTTATGTGGTTCACAGAAGCTCAGAGAATCCAAAGGACTTCATCAGTCTCCTTGCATGGCCCTTAGATTTAACAGAAAGGGAGAGAGAGGTCCAGAGATTACAGTGTTTGGGTTCTAGTCAAAACTCCTTGAGACAAGTGAGGGGACTGGACATCCCCAAGGACCTCAGCCTGTGGGTGAGATGAGTATATAAACATACTAAACATGTCCCCAGACCTGCCATGCGCTGTCTCAGCTCTGATCTTGTAAATGCTGTTCCTTCTGTCTAAAAACCTTGCCCTTCCCTAATTCATTAGCTTTCACTGCTCAGTTCCTAGTTACAACATTACCTCTAGGAATACATTCTGCACACCCCATATTCCTCAACCCACATATGTCCCCACAAAGTGCCCTGTGCTTACCTTTCCTGGACTGCTCATGCTGCTCTGCTCCAGGGTATTTTGCCTCTTTTCCCCAAATAATCATAAGAACCTGAAGACCACCCCTACATGTAGTTTCTGTTGTCTGTCTCCTTCCTAACGCAAAGCAGCCCATCAGACATTTGGAGTTGTGCAACACAGAAGGGGTGTGAGGTGGAAAGACTTGACTGATGGAGAAGGGGCGCCAGGACCAAGTCCGAAAGGAGAAATAGGAACTTGCCAAGGAGTCAATGGGGGAAGGCATTCCAGGCAGAGCTGTCAAGAGGAGACAAAGGTTGGGGAGGACAGGGAGTGTGTATGGGTAGGATGAGAATGGCTGGCAGCTTGCATCACTGGAGGATAAAGAACAAGTCAGAGGCTGCCAGACATAAAACTGAGACTTGAGGGGTTGGATTGGCACAATGGGTGAAGGGGAAGGGGAGGCACAGGCTTCCAGTTGTGGAACAAATAATTCACGGGGATAAAAGGCACAGCATAGGGAATATAGTCTGTGGTGTTGTAATAGCATTGTATGCTGACAGATGGTAGTGACACTTGCAGTGAGTATAGCATAACATACAGAGATGTCGAATGTTGTACACCTGAGATTAAACCAACATTGTGTGCAAACTATACTCAAATTTTTAAAAATTGAGACTGAGCCAGGGGTCTGTAAAAACTTTGATGTTCTGCTTCATCACATACTAGCAGTTTAACTCCAAGTAAGTGATTTACCCTCTCCATGCTTCAATTTTCCCCCTCATAAACTGAAGGTCATAACAGTCATCCTCACGTAAAGTTGTTGTGAAGAGTAAGTGAGTTAACATGCATGGAACACTTAGAAGAACTATGAACATGCCTGCTAGTTGTTTTTTTTTTTTTTTTAATTTTTTTTTAATTTTTTTATTTTTTAATATATGAAATTTACTGTCAAATTGGTTTCCATACAACACCCAGTGCTCATCCCAAAAGGTGCCCTCCTCAATACCCATCACCCACCCTGCCCTCCCTCCCACCCCCCATCAACCCTCAGTTCTCAGTTTTTAACAGTCTCTAATGCTTTGGCTCTCTCCCACTCTAACCTCTTTTTTTTTTTTTTTTCCTTCCCCTCCCCCATGGGTTTCTGTTATGTTTCTCAGGATCCACATAAGAGTGAAACCATATGGTATCTGTCTTTCTCTGTATGGCTTATTTCACTTAGCATCACACTCTCCAGTTCCATCCATGTTGCTACAAAAGGCCATATTTCATTTTTTCTCATTGCCACGTAGTATTCCATTGTGTATATAAACCACAATTTCTTTATCCATTCATCAGTTGATGGACATTTAGGCTCTTTCCATAATTTGGCTATTGTTGAGAGTGCCGCTATAAACATTGGGGTACAGGTGCCTCTATGCATCAGTACTCCTGTATCCCTTGGATAAATTCCTAGCAGTGCTATTGCTGGGTCATAGGGTAGGTCTATTTTTAATTTTCTGAGGAACCTCCACACTGCTTTCCAGAGCGGCTGCACCAATTTGCATTCCCACCAACAGTGCAAGAGGGTTCCTGTTTCTCCACATCCTCTCCAGCATCTATAGTCTCCTGATTTCTTCATTTTGGCCACTCTGACTGGCGTGAGGTGGTATCTGAGTGTGGTTTTGATTTGTATTTCCCTGATAAGGAGCGACGTTGAACATCTTTTCATGTGCCTGTTGGCCATCCGGATGTCTTCTTTAGAGAAGTGTCTATTCATGTTTTCTGCCCATTTCTTCACTGGGTTATTTGTTTTTCTGGTGTGGAGTTTGATGAGCTCTTTATAGATTTTGGATACTAGCCCTTTGTCCGATGTGTCATTTGCAAATATCTTTTCCCATTCCGTTGGTTGCCTTTTCGTTTTGTTGGTTGTTTCCTTTGCTGTGCAGAAGCTTTTTATCTTCATAAGGTCCCAGTAATTCACTTTTGCTTTTAATTCCCTTGCCTTTGGGGATGTGCCGAGTAAGAGATTGCTACGGCTGAGGTCAGAGAGGTCTTTTCCTGCTTTCTCCTCTAAGGTTTTGATGGTTTCCTGTCTCACATTCAGGTCCTTTATCCATTTTGAGTTTATTTTTGTGAATGGTGTGAGAAAGTGGTCTAGTTGCAACCTTCTGCATGTTGCTGTCCAGTTCTCCCAGCACCATTTGGTAAAGAGACTGTCTTTTTTCCATTGGATGTTCTTTCCTGCTTTGTCAAAGATGAGTTGGCCATACGTTTGTGGGTCTAGTTCTGGGGTTTCTATTCTATTCCATTGGTCTATGTGTCTGTTTTTATGCCAATACCATGCTGTCTTGATGATGACAGCTTTGTAGTAGAGGCTAAAGTCTGGGATTGTGATGCCTCCTGCTTTGGTCTTCTTCTTCAAAATTACTTTGGCTATTCGGGGCCTTTTGTGGTTCCATATGAATTTTAGGATTGCTTGTTCTAGTTTCGAGAAGAATGCTGGTGCAATTTTGATTGGGATTGCATTGAATGTGTAGATAGCTTTGGGTAGTATTGACATTTTGACAATATTTATTCTTCCAATCCATGAGCAGGGAATGTCTTTCCATTTCTTTATATCTTCTTCAATTACCTGCATAAGCTTTCTATAGTTTTCAGCATACAGATCTTTTACATCTTTGGTTAGATTTATTCCTAGGTATTTTATGCTTCTTGGTGCAATTGTGAATGGGATCAGTTTCTTCATTTGTCTTTCTGTTGCTTCATTGTTAGTGTATAAGAATGCAACTGATTTCTGCACATTGATTTTGTATCCTGAAACTTTGCTGAATTCATGTATCAGTTCTAGCAGACTTTTGGTGGAGTCTATCGGATTTTCCATGTATAATATCATGTCATCTGCAAAAAGCGAAAGCTTGACTTCATCTTTGCCAATTTTGATGCCTTTGATTTCCTTTTGTTGTCTGATTGCTGATGCTAGAACTTCCAGCACTATATTAAAGAGCAGCGGTGACAGTGGGCATCCCTGTCGTGTTCCTGATCTCAGGGAAAAAGCTCTCAGTTTTTCCCCGTTGAGGATGATGTTAGCTGTGGGCTTTTCATAAATGGCCTTTATGATCTTTAAGTATGTTCCTTCTATCCCGACTTTCTCAAGGGTTTTTATTAAGAAACGGTGCTGGATTTTGTCAAAGGCCTTTTCTGCATCGATTGACAGGATCATATGGTTCTTCTCTTTTTTTTTGTTAATGTGATGTATCACGTTGATCGATTTGCGAATGTTGAACCAGCCCTGCATCCCAGGAATGAATCCCACTTGATCATGGTGAATAATTCTTTTTATATGCTGTTGAATTCGATTTGCTAGTATCTTATTAAGAATTTTTGCATCCATATTCATCAGGGATATTGGCCTGTAGTTCTCTTTTTTTACTGGGTCTCTGTCTGGTTTAGGAATCAAAGTAATACTGGCTTCATAGAATGAGTCTGGAAGTTTTCCTTCCCTTTCTATTTCTTGGAATAGCTTGAGAAGGATAGGTATTATCTCTGCTTTCAATGTCTGGTAGAACTCCCCTGGGAAGCCATCTGGTCCTGAACTCTTATTTGTTGGGAGATTTTTGATAACCGATTCAATTTCTTCGCTGGTTATGGGTCTGTTCAAGCTTTCTATTTCCTCCTGATTGAGTTTTGGAAGAGTGTGGGTGTTTAGGAATTTGTCCATTTCTTCCAGGTTGTCCAATTTGCTGGCATATAATTTTTCATAGTATTCCCTGATAATTGTTTGTATCTCTGAGGGATTGGTTGTAATCATTCCATTTTCATTCATGATTTTATCTATTTGGGTCATCTCCCTTTTCTTTTTGAGAAGCCTGGCTAGAGGTTTGTCAATTTTGTTTATTTTTTCAAAAAACCAACTCTTGGTTTCGTTGATCTGCTCTACAGTTTTTTTAGATTCTATATTGTTTATTTCTGCTCTGATCTTTATTATTTCTCTTCTTCTGCTGGGTTTAGGCTGCCTTTGCTGTTCTGCTTCTATTTCCTTTAGGTGTGCTGTTAGATTTTGTATTTGGGATTTTTCTTGTTTCTTGAGATAGGCCTGGATTGCAATGTATTTTCCTCTCAGGACTGCCTTCGCTGCATCCCAGAGCGTTTGGATTGTTGTATTTTCATTTTCGTTTGTTTCCATATATGTTTTAATTTCTTCTCTAATTGCCTGGTTGACCCACTCATTCGTTAGTAGGATGTTCTTTAACCTCCATGCTTTTGGAGGTTTTCCAGACTTTTTCCTGTGGTTGATTTCAAGCTTCATAGCATTGTGGTCTGAAAGTATGCATGGTATAATTTCAATTCTTGTAAACTTATGAAGGGCTGTTTTGTGACCCAGTATATGATCTATCTTGGAGAATGTTCCATGTGCACTCGAGAAGAAAGTATATTCTGTTGCTTTGGGATGCAGAGTTCTAAATATATCTGTCAAGTCCATCTGATCCAATGTATCATTCAGGGCCCTTGTTTCTTTATTGACTGTGTGTCTAGATGATCTATCCATTTCTGTAAGTGGGGTGTTAAAGTCCCCTGCAATGACCACATTCTTGTCAATAAGGTTGCTTATGTTTATGAGTAATTGTTTTATATATCTGGGGGCTCGGGTATTTGGCGCATAGACATTTATAATAGTTAGCTCTTCCTGGTGGATAGACCCTGTGATTATTATATAATGCCCTTCTTCATCTCTTGTTACAGCCTTTAATTTAAAGTCTAGTTTGTCTGATATAAGTATGGCTACTCCAGCTTTCTTTTGGCTTCCAGGAGCATGATAAATAGTTCTCCATCCCCTCACTCTCAATCTAAAGGTGTCCTCAGATCTAAAATGAGTCTCTTGTAGACAGCAAATAGATGGGTCTTGTTTTTTTATCCATTCTGATACCCTATGTCTTTTGGTTGGCGCATTTAATCCATTTACATTCAGTGTTATTATAGAAAGATATGGGTTTAGAGTTATTGTGATGTCTGTATGTTTTATGCTTGTAGTGATGTCTCTGGTACTTTGTCTCACAGGATCCCCCTTAGGATCTCTTGTAGGGCTGGTTTCGTGGTGACAAATTCCTTCAGTTTTTGTTTGTTTGGGAAGACCTTTATCTCTCCTTCTATTCTAAATGACAGACTTGCTGGATAAAGGATTCTCGGCTGCATATTTTTTCTGTTTAGCACACTGTAGATATCGTGCCAAGCCTTTCTGGCCTGCCAAGTTTCAAAGGAGAGATCAGTCACGAGTCTTATAGGTCTCCCTTTATATGTGAGGGCACGTTTATCCCTTGCTGCTTTCAGAATTTTCTCTTTATCCTTGTATTTTGCCAGTTTCACTATGATATGTCGTGCAGAAGATCGATTCAAGTTACGTCTGAAGGGAGTTCTCTGTGCCTCTTGGATTTCAATGCCTTTTTCCTTCCCCAGTTCAGGGAAGTTCTCAGCTATAATTTGTTCAAGTACCCCTTCAGCACCCTTCCCTCTCTCTTCCTCCTCTGGGATACCAATTATGCGTATATTATTTTTTTTTAGTGTATCACTTAGTTCTCTAATTTTCCCCTCATACTCCTGGATTTTTTTATCTCTCTTTCTTTCAGCTTCCTCTTTCTCCATAACTTTATCTTCTAGTTCACCTATTCTCTCCTCTGCCTCTTCAAGCCGAGCCATCGTGGATTCCATTTTGTTTTGCAATTCGTTTAAAGCGTTTTTCAACTCCTCGTGACTGTTCCTTAGTCCCTCGATCTTTGTGGCAAGAGATTCTCTGCTGTCCTGTATACTGTTTTCAAGCCTAGCGATTAATTTTATGACTATTATTCTAAATTCACTTTCTGTTATATTATTTAAATCCTTTTTGATCAGTTCATTAGCTGTTGTTATTTCCTGGAGATTCTTCTGAGGGGAATTCTTCCGTTTGGTCATTTTGGAGAGTCCCTGGCGTGGTGAGGACCTGCAGTGCACTTCCCCTGTGCTGTGGTGTATAACTGGAGTTAGTGGGCGGGGCCGCAGTCCGACCCAATGTCTGCCCCCAGCCCACTGCTGGGGCCACAGTCAGACTGGTGTGTGCCTTCTCTTCCCCTCTCCTAGGGGCGGGATTCACTGTGGGGTGGCGTGTCCCATCTGGGCTACTTGCACACTGCCAGGCTTGTGTTGCTGGGGATCTGGCGTATTATCTGGGGTGGGTAGGCAAGGTGCACGGGGGCTTGGAGGGGCAGGCTTAGCTCGCTTCTCCTTAGGTGATCCACTTCAGGAGGAGCCCTGTGGCAGCGGGAGGGAGTCAGATCCGCTGCCGGAGGTTTGGCTCCGCAGAAGCACAGAGTTGGGTGTTTGCGCGGAGCGAGCAAGTTCCCTGGCAGGAACTGGTTCCCTTTGGGATTTTGGCTGGGGGATGGGCGGGGGAGATGGCGCTGGCGCCTTTGTTCCCCGCCAAGCTGAGCTCTGCCGTCCGGGGGCTCAGCAGCTCTCCCTCCCTTTGTCCTCCAGCCTTCCCGCTTTCCGAGCAGAGCTGTTAACTTATGACCTCCCAGACGCTAAGTCGCGCTTGCTGTCGGAACACAGTCTGTCCGGCCCCTCCGCTTTTGCCAGCCAGACTCGGGGGCTCTGCTTGGCCGGCGAGCCGCCCCTCCGCCCCGGCTCCCTCCCGCCAGTCCGTGGAGCGCGCACCGCCTCGCCGCCCTTCCTACCCTCTTCCGTGGGCCTCTAGTCTGCGCTTGACTCCGGAGACTCCCTTCTGCTAATCCTCTGGCGGTTTTCTGGGTTCTTTAGGCAGGTGTAGGTGGAATCTAAGTGATCGGCAGGACGCGCTGTGAGCCCCGCGTCCTCCTACGCCGCCATCTTCCGGAACCTGTCTCAAGAAATCTGCCTGCTAGTTTTATAGTGTGTTAAAGACTTCATCCCATAGGCAAGAGAAGGTTAACACTTCTATTCTCAGCAGGGGTAAGACATGGTCCACTTTTGTCCAGAAAGACAAAAGAGGAGGAAGGGGTGGTGGATCAGGACTGGAGGCCAGAAAAGCAGTGATGAGGACAGAACTGGATTGGGCGGGAGTGGAAAGGACCAACAGGATTGCATAGCATTCAGCAGGTGCAGTTGGCAAGATGTACTGCCTGGCTAGGACTGGGCAGGGAGAGACTGCAAGAAGTCCAGGACCCCCCAGATTCCTGGTTTAGGCAGCTAGGTGAATGAGACACAGAAATTCCACTTGATCTTAGCCAAAAGGCTGAGAAGCAATGGAGACACAGAAATTGAAGGAGTCTATGAGCACTTCCTATGTGTCAGATCCAGAGCTAGACTTTGATGCAAGAGATGCTGAGGAATTGGTCCTGGGACACAGTGAGCCAGCCAGTGGCCAAAGGAGACTTGAAACTCTGTCTCCCAGTTTATGCACTTTCCAACACATCCCTATGCAATCCAACAATGGGTCCTTCCCAGGGATAAGATTTCTGACCCACACATCACAGTTCTTAACCCTGGGAAATTCGGGCACTGAGGGAGGTGCGGGGTGGGGGAGGCATAGAACTTCTCAGGCGGTCCACACCAAAATAATAATAGTGTCTTACCTCAAGCCACCCCCTACTGGCATATTTCCCTCATTCCCTTCATTTTGATGCAAAAGATGTTACAGAAACTTTACCTCTAATATCTATTTATATCCTTGCAGACAGAGCTCTCTTGTTTATTTTCTAAATTTCAAAAAGGGTAGTTTAAAACTGCCATTGAGGTTAAATAATGAAGAAAAATCCTATTGGAATTATGTATTCAAGCTGTTTTTCAAGTATTTTTCCCCAATTTTACCTCAAGAAGTTGGTTTGCATTTTTTTTTATTAAGGAGAACCTGGCTTTATAAATGTGTGTTGAATGAAGGAGTCAGTGAAGTTAGTAAGAAAACTAAGCAAATCCTTAAACAGTAACATTCAAGAACCAAAATTTTCCATTCTCACAAGTCCATGGCCCCTCCAAGGACCCACAGAACAGCAGAAGGAAGTGTTCTTCAAACTCTGGGCTCCAAACACCCCTCGACGATGCTGCTTGAGTCAGATAGAGCCTGTTCATGTCCCTACGCAGCAGAACGCACATGAGTCTGTGGACCCACATGGGTCCCACGTGAAGGCAGCTTTGATCGGGGAAGGGACTGGCTTCTTGCAGGAAGGTTCCTCCAGAGTGAAGGTCACTAGCAATATGCAACTGAAGGACTGCCCTTCGGTCCTTGATAATATTTGTCAGGAAGCTAACTTCCTGAACTTCATCAGCCCAATATTTTTTTAAAGAGATACGAATGGCCTGGGCATGGTGGCGGGCGGTGGGGAGGAAGTGACAAAGAACAGTAATCAAAAGCCCTTGCCTGTTGTCTCATTCCAATCCAGCTCCATGTGGCCCAGTTTCACTTTCTGGGCACATTGGGGGAAAGTTACATGGTTGATACAGCAGCAAGAGGTGGAGAGTTCTGCTCAGTTTTCAGGACTGATACATCATCACATTTTGAAGGTGGGAACTTAATAAGAATCAAGCATCTAAGCAATTCATTAAGAGAATTTATAAATTACTCAGTAGAATCCTGAAAGGAATCTTACAGCATTCACAAAACACTACTGCCAACAGAAAATAAGTGGATGTGGAGGAAAGCAATTGTCTTCTTTTAATTGCAGGTTCAGAAAAGAAAAACTTAGACATATGTCAAGCTAAATTGACATCTATCGCCAGAATTCAGTATCCTGGCCATCCTGGTGTGGTAATGCCGTGGAACAGAGGAATATAACAGTTCTCGGATGTCGAGGGCTTGCCTTTTCCTAAGTTCTAAGTCCCTGTTTTTAGAGCATCATCTATGGGAACACATCTGTTGTACACAATCCGTGGGGAAGTGTGAGGAAATGGACGCCTAGTGGTTACACAATTCATCCAAGGTCGAAGTGTCAGAGCCAGTGTGTGACCTCAGGCGATCAGGTCCCGGTGCGCATCTATGCTCTCGCTTATGCTCTCAAGATGTATATGAGTAGCTAAAACAAAAGTATGTTCTGATCAAAAAAAAAAAAAAAAAAAAAGGAGCCACACCTCATATCAACTGAATTGTTTACTTAGGGCTCCTTGTTGCCAGATTTGACAAGCCAGTAAATCCTAGGGAAGGAAAATTCTCAGAAACTGATTAACCTGGAGAGGTCAAAATGGATGAGTTGCTAGTACCCTCTTTAGATGTAGTCTAAACTTTCCTTCAGAAACCTAAAAGGACTCATCCAAGCTTATAGATAATTCCATGCATCATGCAAAAACAAACAAAAATGCAACTCAGTAGGGGCTCATAGATACGCAGGTCAACATGGCTCAAGGTTTAAAATGTAGGATTTTTCCCCCTTTGGAGGGATTCTCAAAGCCTAAAAAAGGCCAATAACATGAGTAACCTGTACTTTGTCTTCTAAATGGTGGTAAAGTTTACTTAACAATTGAACATCTTGATGCCAATTTAAGGTACTTGTTTTCCTAAAGTACACGGAGAGTAAGTAACATAAAAAAAGAACTTGGCTTTTAAGTGATTTACAAATACAGTCGCTCCTTTTGTGCTCCAACCTGCTATGGTTCTCATCTCAGCAAAGCAACTCTAGATAACTGAGCCAAACTGGTCTCTCAAGTATTTTCTTTAGGACCAAGGAAATCTAGGACCTCTTCAAATGAAGGGATGGAATTTGGAGACAAGGTTCCTCAGATTAGGAAAATGACTGGAAATCTGGGTACCAGTAGAGTCTAATCCAACTTTTGCTGGCTTATGTCTCAGTTGTCATTGTCCTAGACTCTAATCCAGTCAAATTAATAAAGTCTACCTTTCTGGAGAAGTTAGGAGAGGAGAGAAAATTAGAGTTTTCCTTCACTTCACATTTCTTTTTTTTTTTTTTTAATTTTTTAAAATGTTTTTATTTTTATTTTTGAGACAGAGAGAGAGCATGATCAGGGGAGGGGCAGAGAGAGAGGGAGACACAGAATCTGAAGCAGGCTCCAGGCTCTGAGCTGTCAGCACAGAGCCCAACACAGGGCTTGAACTCACAGAGTGTGAGATCGTGATGTGAGCTGAAATCAGACGCTTAACTGACTGAGCCACCCAGGCGCCCCATCACATCTCTTTACATTTAGTTTTATTAAACCATTTGGTTTAACAACCAAGGCTAAATAGGTGATGATCCCTTTACAGAAGGAGCTCAAAGTATCAGAAATGTGCTGCCCACATCCATGTAGCCATTTAAAATTCTTTTAAATTGCTACTTTTAAATCCTGACCTAGGGCTAGTGAGACAAGCACCTTAGAAGCTTCTGCAAAGGTCTGAAATTGTTAAACTGGGCATGAAACCCACTGGGTATGAAGTCAGACCCTCAGAGGACTGACCCCTTATTCTGCTTGCCACCTTGATTTGTGCCCAGTCATGCTACTCAAACTAGGGTTATACATTGCATAATGTTAAAGGCTATCCAATAAGTCACAAACACCCACCACAGAAAAAGGCCAGGAATTTTTAAAGCACCAAAAAGTAGAGCCTCATATTTCCACAAAGAGATTGAAAAGCCAAAGTGAAATAAAGCCCAGTGATTTCTTCTCTTTTATCTCATTCTTAAACTCAGACATACCAAAGGGGGTCTCACTCGATAGTTGGCTAAGTAGAGACTAATTCTTCAGAAGCCTCATTACTGATGTCCCTTATTCAGGACTCCCAGGCCTCTTACAGTCCAAAAGTTACATAAGGTCATCCTGAAACATGACAACAGCAGCACATCTTGAGTACAAAATTAGAATACCCTGGGACAAAAGCAAGGAGTGGCCTTTCCCAAGTAAAAGGGAAGCCCCCACCATGTGAGCCCTATTATCTGTGGAAATGTGTACATAGGGACAAGAAAGGAATAAAGGGGAGAACATTTCCTTGTGTTTATGTTACCAGGATATCAATTCATTTGCTCAGAGTCCAACACTCACAAACCCATAAACTTGTTTTCGGTGCAGAGCAACTTCTCAACATGTTTCTTTCTTTCTTTCTTTCTTTTTTTTTAATATAATTTATTGTCAAATTGGCTAACGTACACTATGTAAAGTGTACTCTTGGTTTTTGGGGTAGATTCCTGTGGTTCATCACTTACATACAACACCCAGTGGTCACCAAGTGCCCTCCTCAATGCCCATCACCCATTTTTCCTCTCCTTCACCCCCTCATCAACCTTCAGTTTGCTATCTGTATTTAAGAATCTCTCATGGTTTGCTTCCCTCCCTCTCTGTTTGTAACTATTTTTTCCCCTTCCCTTTCTCCATGGTCTTTTGTTAAGTTTCTCCAGTTCCACATATGAGTGAAAACATATGATATCTGTCTTTCTCTGCCTGACTTATCTCACTTAGCATAATACCTTCTAGTTCCATCCACATTGCTGCAAATGTCATGATTTCATTCTTTCTCATTGCCAAGTAATATTCCATTGTATATATAAACCACATCTTTATCCTTTCATCAGTTGATAGATGTTTAGGCTCTTTCCATGATTTGGCTATTGTTGAAAGCACTGCTATAAACATGTGCCCCTATGAATCAGCACTCCTGTATCCCTTGAGTAAATTCCTAATAGTGCTATTGCTGAGTTGTAGGGTAGTTCTATTTTTAATTTCTTGAGGAACCTCCATATGGTTTTCTAGAGTGGCTGCACCAGTTTGCATTCCCACCAACAGTGCAAGAGGATTCCTGTTTCTCCACATCCTCGCCAGCATCTGTTGTTTCCTGACTAATACTTTTAGCCTCTCTGACCATGGTGGCTTTTGATTTGTATTTCCCTGATGATGAGTGACATTGAGCATCTTTTCATGTGTCTGTTGGCCATCTGGATGTCTTCTTTGGAAAAGTATCTATTTATGCCTTCTGCCCATTTCTTTACTGGATTATTTGTTTTTTGGATGTGGAGTTTGGTAAGTTTTTAATAGATTTTGGATACTAACCCTTTATCCAATATGTCATTTGCAAATATCTTTTCCTATTCCGTCGGTTTCCTTTTAGTTTTCTTGATGTTTCCTTTGCAGTGCAAAAGCTTTTTATCTTGATGAGGTCCCAGTAGTTCATTTTTGCTTTTAATTCTCTTGCCTTTGAAGATGTGTTGAGCAAGAAATTGCTGTGGCTGAGGTCAAAGAGGTTGTTGCCTGTTTTCTCCCCTAGGGTTTTGATGGTTTCCTGTCTCACACTTAGGTCCCTCATTCATTTTGAGTTTATTTTTTGTGTATGGTGTAAAAAAGTGGTCTAATTTCATTCCTCTGTATGTTCTGTCCAGTTCTCTCAGCACCACTTGCTAAAGAGACTTTTTTCCGTAGGATACTCTTTCCTGTTTTGTCAGATTAGTTGGCCATACATTTGTGGGTCCAATTCTGGGTTCTCTATTCCATTGGTCTATGTGTCTGTTTTTGTGACACATGCTGTCTTGATTACAGGTTTGTAGTACAGGCTAAAGTCTGGGATTGTGATGCATCACGCTTTGGTTTTCTTTTTCAATATTACTTTGGTATTTGGGGTCTTTTGTGGTTCCATACACATTTTAGGATTGTTTGTTCTAGCTTTGAGAAGAATGCCAGTGCAATTTTGATTGGGATTGCATTGAATGTGTAGACTGCTTTGGGTAGTATTGACATTTTAACAATATTTATTCTTCCAATCCATGAACATGGAATGTTTTTCCATTTCTTTGTGTCTTCTTCAATTTTCTTCACAAGCTTTCTATAACTTTCAGCATTCAGATCTGTTACCTCTTTGGCTAGGTGTATTCCTAGGTATTTTATGGTTCTTGGTGCAGTTGTAAATGGGATTAATTTCTTGATTTCTCTTTCTGTTGCTTCATTATTGGTGTATAGAAATGCAACCAATTTCTGTTCATTGATTTTGTATCCTGCAACTTTGCTGAATTCATGCATCAGTTCTAGCAGCCTTTGGGGGGCATCTTTCAGGTTTTCCATGTAGAATATCACGTCTGTGAAAAGTGAAAGTTTGACTTCATCCTTGCCAATTTTTATGCCTTTTATCATTTTGTTGTCTGGTTGCTGATGCTAGGACTTCCAACACTATGTTAAACAATAGTGGTGAGAGTGGACACCCTTGTCGTTTTCCTAATCTCAGGGGGAAAGCTCTCAGTTCTTCCCTATTAAGGATGATATTAGCACTGAGCTTTGTATATATGGCTTTTATGACGTTTAGGTATGTTTCTTCTATCCCGATTTTCTTGAGGGTTTTTATTAAGAAACTATGCTGTATTTTGTCAAATGCTTCTTCTGCATCTATTGACAGGAGCATATGGTTCTTATTTTTTCTTTTATTAATGTGATGTATCACATTGATTGATTTGTGAATATTGAACCAGCCCTGCAGCCCAGGAATGAATTCCACTTGACCATGGTGAATAATTCTTTTTATATGCTGCTTAATTTGATTTGCTAGTATCTTGTTGAGAATTTTTGTATCTTATTTGAGAATTGTTCATCAGGGATATTGGGCTGAAGTCTCCTTCTTTGTGGGGTCTCTGTCTGGTTTGGGAATCAAGGTAATGCTGGCTTCATAGAATGAGTCAGAAAGTTTTCCTTCTGTTTTTATTTTTTAGAACAGCTTGAGAAGGATAGTTATTAACTCTGTTTTAAATGGTAGAATTCTTCTGGAAAGCCATATGACCCAGGACTCTTATTTGTTGGGAGATTTTTGATAACTGATTCAATTTCTTCACTAGTTATGGGTCTGTTCAAATTTTCTATTTCTTCCCATTTGAATTTTTGTAGTGTGTGGGTGTCTAGGAATTTTTCCATTTCTTCCAAGTTGTCCAGTTTGTTGGCATATAAGTTTTCATAGTATTCTCTGATAATTGCTTGTATTTCTGAGGGATTGGTTATAGTAAGTCCATTTTCATTTGTGATTTTTATCTATTTGGGTCCTCTTTTCTTTTTGAGAAATCTGGCAAGGGGCTTATCAATTTTGTTTACTTTTTCAAAAAACCAACTCTGAGTTTCATTGATCTGTTCTACTGTTTGTTTCGATACTATATTGTTTATTTCTGCTCTGATCTTTATTGTTTCTCTTCTTCTGGTGGCCTTGCGGTTTCTTTGTTGTTCTGCTTGGAGTTCCTTTAGGTGTGCTGTTAGATTTTGTATTTGAGATTTTTCTTGTTTCTTGAGATAGGCCTGGATTGCAATGCATTTTCCTCTTAGGACTGCCTTTGCTGCATTCCAAAGGGTTTGGACTGTTGGACTGTTTTCCTTTCATTTGTTTCTGCATATTTTTTAAATTCTTCCTTAATTGCCTAGTTGACCCATTCATTCTTTAGTAGGATGTTCTTTAAAAATTTTTTTTTTAACATTTATTTATTTTTGAGGCAGAGAGAGACAGAGCATGAACGGGGGAGGGGCAGAGAGAGAGGGAGACACAGAATCGGAAGCAGGCTCCAGGCTCTGAGCCATCAGCCCAGAGCCTGACGCGGGGCTCGAACTCACAGACCACGAGATCGTGACCCAAGCCGAAGTCGGATGCTCAACCGACTGAGCCACCCAGGCGCCCCAGTAGGATGTTCTTTAACCTCCATGCATTTGGAGGTTTTCCAAACTTTTTCCTGTGGTTGATTTCAAGTTTCATAGCATGGTGATCTGGAAATGTGAATGATATGATCTCAATTCTTTTATATTTATTGAGGGTAGTTTTGTGACCCAGAATGTGATCTATCTTGGAGAATGTTCCACATTCACTCAAGAAGAATTCTGCTGCTTTAGGATGAAAAGCTCTGAATATATCCGTCAAGCCCATCTGGTCGAGTGTATCATTCAGGGCCATTGTGTCTTTCTTTCTTTCTTTTTTTAATCTTCATTTATTTTTGAGAGACAGACAGAGTGTGAGCAGGGGAGGAGCAGAGAGAGAGGGAGACACAGAATCCGAAGCAGGCTCCAGGCCCTGAGCTATCAGCACAGAGCCCAATGCGGAGCTTGAACTCACAAACCGTGAGATCATGACCTGAGCTGAAGTCAGACACTCAACTGACTGAGCCACCCAGGCGCCCCTCAAGGCCATTGTTTCTTTATTCATTTTCTGTCTAGATGATCTGTTCATTGTTGTAAGTGGAGTATTAAAGTCCCCTGCAATTACCACATTCTTACTAATAAGATTGCTTATGTTTATTGTTTTATATATTTGGGTGCTCCCGAATTCGATGCATAGACATTTATAATTGTTAGCTCTTCTTGATGGATACACCCTGTAATTATGATATAATGCCCTTCTTTATCTCTTGTTACCGCCTTTAGTTTAAAATCTAGTTTGTCTAAGTATGGCTACTCCAGCTTTCTTTTGACTTCCAGTAGCATGGTAGATGTTTCTCCATCCGTTCACTTTCAATCTGAAGGTGTTCTCATGTCTAAAATGGGTCTCTTGAAGACAGAAAATAGATAGGTCTTGGTTTTTTTTAATACATTACGATACCCTTTGTCTTTTGATTGGAGCATTTTAGTCCATTTACATTCAGTGTTATTGAAAGATATGGATTTAGAGTCATTGTGTTATCTGTAGGTTTCATGTTTGTAGTTATGTCTCTGGTAATTTGTGGTCTTTGCATCATTCCACTTACAGAGTTCCCCTTAGGATCTCTTGAAGGACTGTTTTAGTGGTGATGAACTCCTTCAGTTTTTGTCTGGGAAAACCTTTCTCTCTCCTTCTATTCTGAATGACAGGCTTGCTGGATAAAGGATTCTTGGCTGCATATTTTTCCTATTCAACACATTGAATATTTCATGCTACTCTCTTCTGGCCTGCCAAGTTTCAGTAGATAGGTCTTCTACTACCCTTATGTGTCTACCCTTGGAGGTTAAGACCCATTTGTCCCTAGCTGCTTTCAGAATGTTCTCTTTATCTTTGTATTTTTCCAGTTTCACTATGATGTGTCATGCAGAAGATCGATTCCTGTTACGTCTGAAGGGAGTTCTCTGTGCCTCCTGGATTTCAATGTCTGTTTCCTTCCCCAGATTGGGGAAGTTCTCAGCTATGATTTGTTAACTACACCTTCTGCCCCTTTCTCTCTTCTTCTTCTGGAACTCCCATGATACAAATATTATTATGTTTCATGGAATCACTTAGTTCTCTAATTCTCCCCTCGTAGTCCAGAATTTTTTTCTCTTTTTCTCAGCTTCATCTTTTTCCATAATTCTATCTTCTTTTTCACTTATTCTCCCCTCTGCGTCTTCAATCCTCACTGTCACCACCTCTAGTTTATTTTGCACCTCATTTACAACATTTTTAATTCATGATGACTATTTTTTGTTCCTTGATCTCTGCAGCAACAGATTCTTTGCTATCTTCTATGCTTTTTTCAAGCCCAGTGATTAATATTACGACTATTATTCTAAATTCTTGCTCAGATATATTGTTTAAATCTGTTTTGAGCAATTCTCTAGCTGTCATTTCTTCTTGGAATTTCTTTTGAGGAGAATTCTTCCGTTTTGTCATTTTCACTAGTTTTCTGTCCCTTATGTGTTTTCAAAGTTTGTTATATGTCCTGCACCTGAGAGCTCTGCTATATTAAAGAGTGGTCATACACTGCCCAGGGCCTGGCCCTTCAGGAGGTGTTTTTTGGAGTGTGTTACTTGCTCTCTGTTTTTGTGACTCTGGTTGCTTTATCTCCCTACTCATAGTTTGTTTTGGACTCTCCACCAGGTGTGCTTTGATTTGTTCATTGAAGTAACCCTCTGTTTCCTTCTCAGGTGCACATCCTCCACTTAGCATTTTTAGCCATGACACAATAGACATCAGTTGCATTTATACAGCAGCTTTACAGACTGTTCTCAATGGATTTTCCTTCTCTGCTGAGCTTCAAAGCTTCTAAGATCTTGGCAGCTAGGAAGTGAAAGGCAGAGGGAGGGAGTGCAGGGCAGGAGTGGCATCTGGGTGTGTGCCCACTGGGGAGGCCACCTGAGGAACCCAGGATCACCATGTTCCTTATTTTGGGGGGGTGGTGTATGAAATACTTTCACTTGATTGCAAAAATTAGAATTTCCTATGGTAGCATCTCTAGCACTTTCTCAAAACTCCCTTCTTCCTTTCCATCCTTAAAATCTCTTGATCCCCTTGCCTCTATTTCTGAAAATTTTACTGTAAAGATCTTAAACATACAAAAGTGGATAATGGAATAATTATCTCGTAATTTAGGCAATCAACATACTGCCCATCTTGTTTTCTCTACACTCACACCCACTTCCTCACCCTCCCCCATAAATTATTTTAAAGCAAACCTCAAATACCCTATCATTGCATTTGTAAATATTTTATTTATGTATTTCTAAAAGGTCTGCTCTAAAAGATGCATCTAAAAGATGCAGACCTTTTAGAAATGCTACTTTTATTTACAGAAAAGAAATAGGCCAAATATATTATATACATCAATAAGAAGAAGGAAAAAAATAGCAAAGGAAAAGTAGAGGGATTTAGAAACCCCATAATTCAGGACTCAGGTAAGAGTTAGCCCACCTCAAACCCACATCTTCTGCTGCTTCAAGGTCTTCCCTTTTCCAGCCATACTCTGGGGCCCCGCTGGCAACCCTGTCACAGCCCTGATGGCTCTGCCGAGTCAGCCTTTGGACTCATATTTAAGTGGAAATCTCTGCCAGGTGCATAATCTGCCTAAAGCCCTGCAGAATCTTCCCCAGATGGATTTCTGTTTCTGTGGCCTTCCCCGGCACCTTCCTTCCAGAGTCCTGACATTTCTCAGGGATCTGGGGCCCAAGTTCTCAGGGAAATAGCCACTGACAAAGATAAAAACCTGAAAGAAAAAAAAAAAGGCAATAGCCACAATACCATTATCATAGCTGGAAAAGAAATTAACAGCACATCTTTCATACCAACTAACCAGGGAGTGTTCATTTCCCCTTTGATTCAGGCACCTTGGTCTCTTGCACATATGCATACACACAGGTCAGGGGCCTCGGTAAATAAAGTTCACAGGTTTTCCTTCCTTCCAGTCTGAACCACCCCCAACCTGTTTTGCTACTATACTCTAGACAACTTCCCAAAAATTTTGTAGCAGCTGCCAATGACCATGGCTCTAGAATCCCTTGTCTGTGAGGTCTGCCTCACAATCATATGTCCACTTTGTCCCCACATTTCTTTTCCATCAAGAGATCACATGTCCTAGAGCCAGATGACTTGGCCTTGCCACTTAACAGCTTGATTCACCCCAAGTTCATTAAACATGTGTCTTAGTTTATAGTCCAACAAAAGGGAACACTATACAGGGCAGCCTGTCTAGTCTAGACTGGCTTCCAACAAGTCAGGGGAAAATGAGCACACTGCAAGGCTCCTCAGCCCCCCTCATGATGCGTCTGCTTCTGCGGAATAAAGTCCTGGCCTCCTGTCTTGGCTGCAGGATAGGGTGGTGGGGAGGGAAGGTAAAGGCAGAGTTGAGTGGAAAAGACCCGCGGTGCCTTAGAACCCACGTGCTCAGGCTCCTGAGGTGAGTGTGCTGGATCTAAGCAACAGTCTTGTACTTGACACATGGGATGCTTCCCACAAGAGCAGCTGCCTCACAGCCTTGAGACTCCTGAGGGACTCTCACCCATCTTTTGTCCTCTGCTGAGTCCAGACCCCAGCCTGTTCTCAAGCCTGCAGCTGGGCTTGGGGTTTGGGGTCCCCCAAATAAATGACTTTCCCCACTGTCACCACTGCTTTTGCAATAGGACACACACACACAGAAGAGGCTGGAGCCTCCTCTGATTGCCCCCTATCCCCATCCCTCCATGCTCCCAGCCAGAGGTGCCCTACAACTGCCTCAACAGGCTCACAAGAGCCGACTGTCACATTTCCAGGAATTCTGTCAGCTGGCTGTTAAACACAGACACTATTAAAAATTAAAGTATACAAATTTATAATTTAAAAGACTGTATTGAAGCAGTTAATAAATACTGAAAATATCTTATATCCTAATTGTTTTGCTACATTTCACTATTAGTATGCTTTTAAGGTTATTTACAACTAGCATGTCTCTGTGGTGAAAATACCACATGAATGGTGTGCTACTGCACGCTTCTCTCCAGTGATCTTCCTCTTGGTGGCATGAAAGCACATGGTGGGGAGTATTTACACCACAAAAATTGGCAAGCAATACAAAGAAGGGCTTAATTTTGAGACAGCAGAATGTTAAACACTTATAAATACAGGCCTGTCTGACTCATTGCTAGAATTCTAGACCCCTGGGCACACCCTCTTCTCAGCCTGCTAAGACCATGCTGTGTACTGAATTTAGAGAGAGCAAGGGACAATTCAGATAGTATCACAGCTAAGAGAATCCAGGAACACTTTAATCCTAGCTCCAATCTTGGCCAGCCTTCCCGATGGGCCTCACAAGAAGGATTGATTCACAGCCCATTGGGTGTCCTTAGACCACTTTATCATTATCCGTTGGACTTGTGCCAGGAACTTCCGGTGTGGGCCTCCTTCCAAACTGGGCTTCCGTGTCCACCTCCCACTCACCCACTCCTTGCCCTTCTTTCTTCTGCACAGACATAGCCTTTAGCCACATCAAACTTCAATTCTTCAAATACCTTACGCCAGGGGTGTACAAACTCAGAAGACTGTGGGGACCCCACAGTAATAACTTGTATGATGGGCAGAGGGACCCCCGAGGCTCTGAAGAGGGACTGGCATTCCCTGCTTTCTGGTACAGCTAATGCTCAGCCCAATCTGATTGTGCAATGGAGAGATGAGGCCCTGCTGTGATCTTATTTTTTCAAGAGAAATTAGGAATCTGGACTTTTAAATAAAACTTTTTAAACAAAAAGTTCTCTCATTTTAAGTTAAAAAGTATTTCCAGTTTTCATAAATTGTAACTATGTGAGGTGATGGATAGGCTAACTAGCCTTATTGAGGTAATCATTTTATAATATATACACATATCAAATCATTGCACTGTACTTCTTAAACTTACACAATGTTATATGTTGATTATTTCTCAATAAAGCTGGAGGGGAAAAAGTGGGAAATAAAACACATTGCATTTTCAACTCCTGGGGGAAAAAATTTTTTTTTCATCAATACTCCAGGCTAAATCAAATGCTTGTGTGAGGTATTGAGCTCTGAGGCCACCAATGCAAGACCTCATATCCTCTCAGCCCACCTGATTTCACCAAGAACACTTACTCACCTTGTCTTTCTTGCTTTGCTGCCTCAGGCTTTTGAGAAAGTCTCATGCACAACCTAGAAAGTTCAAATGTGGGGGTCATTCTCTCCAGGATGCCTTTAGTCAACAGGCAAAAGGAGTTGGTAACTTCAAGTCCCGACATTCCTGCTCTCTGGTGGGATAACTCTGAGGCACATTCTAAATTATGTCTCAGACCCCTGGGGTTGAACTCGTTTCCTATAAGGCCAACAGGCTCATCAACACACCCTTCGCTGGTCTTAACTTTCTCTGAACTCTCATTCCACGCCCTGGAATCATCCCCAAGCAAGCTTCCTACACCCAAGTCCTTGACTTAGTTTGTTTTCAAGGAACCCAAACCAACACCACGTGGATGGATGCTCTTACTCCAGGTTTTCCCACACGCTGTTTCCTCTATTCCAAACACTCCATTTCATTCCCACCTGTTCTTCAAGAATGTGCCTGAAGACCAGTTCCTCTGGAAGTCTTCTCTGACCCTCATCTCTTCAAATGCTGTGGGAGTCTACTGCGCTGTTCCCCAAGAGCACAACACTCCCAGACTTGCAAACTGTCATGAAGTTGCAATACAAAGAACCTTGTACTCTCTAAAGTTTTAACATCTTCATTGGATCCTACTGACCCCATTCCCATTCCTCTTTTATAGGTGAGGAATCCAAAGCTGAGAAAACCAGAGTTGGGCCAGACTTGAACTCACAGGACACCTGCTAGTGTACTGGCTCCCTTAAACCTGAGGTTTGCTGCCCAGCACTGCAGTGACTAATAGGAACAGTCAGTTCCCAAAGTTGAAGATCCCCCAAGAGCGACTCACCACCACCCCAGCAACACACACACCAGGGAAGGGGGGAGGAGAAAGGTAGGTCAATTAGGCTGAACTTGAATTTTAGGAGTGGCCTTTTATTTTATTTTTTTGTTTATTTATTTTGAGAGAGAGAGACAGAGACTGAGAAAGAATCCCAAGCACTCTCCATGCTCAGCATGAAGCCCAACGCAGGGCTGGAACCCATGAAGCATGAGATCACGGCCTGACCCGAAGTCAAGAGTTGGACGCTCAACCAACTGAGCCACCCAGGCACCCCTAGGAGTGGCCTTTTAAAGGAATAAAGAGCACAAACAGAAATCCACAAAAGATGTAAGTAGCAAGTTTGTTGTTTTAAATTCCAGATATTGTATTTTTTTGTCTCTAGAAATTCAATTTGGTTATATATTTTTCATTTTTCTCATCATGCTCATGCTTTCTTCTGCCTTCCTAAACACATGGAGAAGGTTCTCATATTCCTGTCTACTAATTCTATTGTCCATTTCACTTCTGAGTCTGGCTTTTCCTTTTTAAGATGAAAAAAAAATTAAGTAATTACTAAGATCTCTTTTGGGGATAATTAGTTATCTTGAAAGTTGCACTAAACCATTTATAGAGTACCAGAAAATATGATCTTCAGAAAAAGGTCTAAATATATTTAGTTCAATAGCATTCAATGTACTATGGAATTAGGGATGATACCAGAAAACTTCAAAGGGCAAGAATTCAATCTCTTATGTCAACATAAACATTAGACACAAAATATAATCTATCACACACTGACTTCTTCCTCTATTTCCAAAGAGAATATTAAAAACGTTTGGGCCTGGATTAGATATTAGTGACTGAATACAATTGCATTTCCACAAAATTTTTAATACTCAAATGTTAAAAACAAAACCCCAGATTTATGTAGTTTTATTTACCTAAACACAAAGTTTCTATCAAAACTGTTTCAATTTCAGATGCACCAGGTGGGCATACTGCCTCTAAAAGGTATCAGAAGAAAAAAAGCACACATGTAGCTTAAACTTTACTTACTTGTTGTTAAAGCACTTTGTTTAAATCCTGTTTTCATCAAACTCTACCTAAAATAAGAATGGCTATCCCCATTATACAGATTCAAAAAATGAAGCTTGCAAATGAAGCCAGGACTTGAATTCCAAGGTCCTGGGTAACTCCTCGGGTAACATTTTCTGCTAAGACCTAGCTGCCAGGAGTACAGAGGTCTTCATCAAAGGGCTAACCAAATTAAAAACTCTTTCATTAACTAATAGTTAACATGGAATCTGCCTTAAGCCAGAGTGAGTCAGAAATTACTCAATTCATTTAGCACTTTTATACAGAAAAAGGCCTAGATTCAAAGTCTGCCCTCAGAAGACTGTACCGCACCTGGGTTCTTGAAAACTAGACTCCTAATTAGGACTATGCTCCTAAGGCAGGATTCTGCTCAGTACTGCGCTTTCCCCCATTGGATGCTAGGGGCTCACAAAAATGCAACTGACAAATGATACTGCCCCCAAATGTGTGAAAAGTCAACCCCAAACACCCATTCTAAATTTCTTCCCAAATGAATGGCTGTGGGGCTAATCTGTATCTTATTGTGTGAAGGACAACACTAGAGGCTCCCATCTTCATCTTCTCATGTTAGTAAGGCAGATAATGGTATTTCACAGGTGAGGGACTGGAGTTCCAGAGTGGTTAAGTAACTGGCCCAGTTAAAGAGCTGGTACTCAAACCTGGAAGTGATTCTGGAGCCGTGCTTCCTAAAAAAGTAAAAGAGTAGAAGAGTAAATCACAAGAGACTTTAAGAATAAGCTCACAAATATACCAGATGTAATATCCAAAGCCTCAATGTGTGTGCATGT
Organism: Panthera pardus; assembly: GCF_024362965.1. Classification (NCBI taxonomy): domain Eukaryota; kingdom Metazoa; phylum Chordata; class Mammalia; order Carnivora; family Felidae; genus Panthera; species Panthera pardus. The sequence continues at coordinate 21,166,539 of NW_026526788.1, forward strand.
GGGTGTCTATATATGTATGAATCTACACACAATATAAACACACATATATATATTTGTGTAACATTTTGGGAATGAGTGTCACTTTTCATAATTTCCTAGGTTTATGGTTTTAAATTGAAATATAACAGTTATGGAGCAGTGCACACAAATCATAAGTATACAGCTCAGCGAATTTTCAGAAAAACTCAATACATCTAGGTAACCAGCACCCCATTTAAGAGACAAGAACAGTCCTAGCTCCTTTTGTGTCCTGTCCTTAAGTTTACTTTCTAGGGGTGCCTGGGTGGCTCAGTCAGTGTTGGACTCTTGGCTTTGGCTCAGGTCATGATCTCACGGTTCATGAGTGCATGCCTCCTGTTGGGCTCTGCGCTGACAGTGTGGAGCCTGCTTGGGATTCTCACTATCTTCCTCTCTCTCTGTCACTCCGCTGGTGGTGCACTCTCTCTCTCAAAATAAATAAACTTTAAAAAGAGTTTAAAAAAAAGTCTACTTTCCAAGGCAGCCTTTAGTATCTAGAATCAAAGTTAGATGTCCATCAGAATCAACATGGAAACAATGTTCATTTTCTGACTCAAAGACCAGAAACAAAGAGACAGGTTTTAAGGCTCAATAGGTACATTTTAAAAAATTATCTTTATTTAGGTTTCTGATTCAGCACATGTATCAAAGACTAATCAACATAAAGAAGTAAATAAGACATTAATTGGAAGTCTTACAGCTCTCTAAACTCTGACCAAGTATGTCAAGATTGCCACTATCACCAGAACTCCAACCTAGTCAAGTTGTAAACAAGCTATCATGAACAACATACAGTGTGCACGGAGATGCAGAGGCAAAAGACAATGCTAGCACTTGGCTCTCCTCTCTTCCTTGTTGATGTCTTTCTATTTGACAGTCCACTTTTGTTTTCCATGCTAAGTTCCAAATGAAGTCCAAAGGCTCAGGGTCAACCTGATCAAACACTCTTCTGGAGGAATGCATTCTCAAACTGTTGTGCCTGCAACTTTGTTTTTGCCAGGATGAAGTTCAGATCGAGATGTACAGTACAATCTCGATGACGGTGCAGACCAAGTCAAGAACTAAAGTTGAGCAGTAACTCGAGTTAAGGCATGAATGCACACACACACACACACATGTGCACACACACAGCACCCACGCGATCATGAACGCAGGATTCCTTCCACTGCCTAATGAGAGACAACCAGAGCTTGGCAGTTAACCGTAACTGCTGAGCATTCTGGAAGATGCTCCTCATTTTATGCTAACAGGTGTGTGTGTATGTTTTTAAAAAAATAGAAAAAAGAAAACAAGAAAAAAACAAAAACAAACTAAAAACCCCTTAATCTCTTACAATGGCTCTTGAGCATGGAACTCATGTAGCAGCGTCAATGGCTGGTTCTTTAATAAAGTTGGAAATAAAAGGTTGTTTCACTATGTATTTCTTTGGTAGTTATCACTACAAAGTTTTCAGTGTTGGTTACCTATAAGACAAGTACTAGACAGAAGATCAAGTTACACAGAAATGACTCTTCTGTACTGGTAAGATAAAAATATTGCGCTCTCAAAGCACAGTTACTATGCTTTTTCTTGCCTTATTGAGCATCCTCTATAAGCAAGGCTTCGTGCAGGAAAAGTTCATGTCTACCTAACAAAGGGCGATACATACTCTATTTTCCTACAATTGAACAGTTAACAAAAATTCACATTATCAATTATCTCTGGTCAAATCAGTTAGAAGCCAATTACAAAGGGACAGCAGCACTTGGTGTCAAAGCCACATTCTGGTCACACATTCATTCCATGGTTGTGGTATCTCAGGAGCTCAGAATTTAAAACTCCTTTCAATTAACAAAGGAGCAAGTTAAATTAAACCTTAAATACTTCCACCCTCTGCCAAATTTCTAGAATTCTGCCCAGAATGCCAGCACGCTTGATGAGAGAAAGCAGTTCAGAGCCCAGAGAGGTGTCAGGTATTACAGAAGTTAATTTGGTTTTGTATAGAAGGCATGGTAGTCTGGCAACAGAGTACTTATCCTATTAGCAGCACAGTGGTAGCCAAGGGTCTCTGTCAGCAAGACAGGAAAAGGAAGTTACTGAAGCTACTGCTGTTCCCGCCTGCCTTCATGATGGCTACGGATTTTACAAAGGCCTTCGGGGCATCAGTCCAGGGTTACCCTGGGTGAGTGAGCAACAGGAATGGCAGGAACCATATTTAGCCCCAAAGAGAAGAGCCTGAGGTAAGGCAGCTTCCCATGGGTGAGGGGACTCCTGCCTCTACGGGCTTGGGGTCTGAATTTTATGGGTCCCTCATGGCTAAACAATCACTAAGAAATGGCCCTAGCATGTGTACCGCCCATGCGGGACAGGCTCTACGTGGGGTCAAAAACCCTTTAGAAGGACACAAAACAGCATAAATTCAAAATAGTAGTGTTTGTTCTCTCAATTCTGAATGTCTGCAGGGAGAGGCAACAAGATTTATGTTGAAAAGTGCTGTTTGAAGGAGCTGTGGTCTATATTGAAAGGAACTGACTAGTCCAGGGGCACCAGCACTACAGTTCTGCAAAGTCTGAATATCAAGAACCTGTTTCTAAAAGGCATTTGTCAGGAACGGTCTGCTCACGCCAAGTGCTTTCCGTTCACCACACGGCAATGTCTGGACTAGTATGCTTTCAGGAGGTAACTCAATGGACAGGAAGCAGAGGAAACTCGTTGCTTTATGGACGTTCCGATGAGAGTGCAAGCTGCTATTCAACAGCATTGAATTCTATCATCTCACGCAAGACTCTTGTAAACACAGACCACGCTTTTCCTAGGAGAAAAACCAAGAACTGTACCATGAAGGCAAACCTTGTTTGCCCCTTCTCAGAATTCCTCGGAATGGCAATGTACCGGGAGGGACAGCGGGCTGTTGGTGAGATCCCCGGGTTTGATATGACCTCGTCTGATCGAATTAAAAACCTAAAGCCTCAATAATTAAATGCCAAACTTCTTCCCCATATTTGAGAACTGCACTATGATTATGCATATTACGTACACATTATAAATAACATTTATATAGACCAACTGGGGAGAGAAGTTCTCAGTTCAGGGGTGGAAGCAGGAAGAGGTGAAAAATCCTACTGTTGCTTTTACTCTCAAGTTCTTAAAATGCTAGTCAAACACTATTATCCAACAAGACTTGTTTCATTCTGTAATTCTTAAATATGCATTCGAAGGCAAAAATGGAAGTTTCTATACTGTACACTATTAAATATCTACAATGTCATGGTTCCTTATTTTTAGGAGTGTGTTCAATAAAGAGCTAGCTATTAGAGATGGTTGTCACAAAACAGGGACTCTTAAAAATTACTGATAAATTAATTTTCAGTTCTCTGATTATATCCAACAGATACACATTCTCATCATAAAATATACATTCTCTAGTAAGTTATTTTCATCCACAGCATATATAAATATGCAAACACAAGTGGTAAAAATCACTTTACTACCAAAGTACAAAACAGTAACTGCTGAAAAGCAAAAAATAAAGATGTTGCAAGTATTAAGAAAAGAGTGACTCACAGTGTTCCACTTCAAAGTGAAACCAAACAATTTATTTGTGCTGAATGAATGGAAATAATGTATTCAGAGTATACTTCTTTGTACACTGCACTTGCTTATACTGGGCGACGTAAGCGGTCATCAATGCTAATGTGCTACTTTCTTCTACAACTCTTCTCTTTCCTGCCAAGCAATAAAGTATTCTGTGGCCATTATGCCAAGATATTCCTATAATGTTCATTTCAAATAGTATTTTCTAATATTTTGCACCTTTAAAATATTTGTTCAAACTCTATTTTAGGGGAACACAAAAGAATGGAAAGGTAAATAGCTGTTTTTGTTACAATCACATTGCCCTTTGCAGCAGAAATCAAATAGCATGTTCTAACCAGCCATCAAAACCATTGGTTGGTAGGACAACATTTATCGACTCATGTTAGAGGGGCCCGGTCTGGGTAGATTAACACTAAAGATAAGGAAAGAATCACACCTTAATCTACAATAATTATCCATCCCACATGTGGAAAAGGTACAGCCACGTGATCCATCACTTCGGCCTGTTTTACAAGAGAACGGATGTTGACATATACTGAAAATAACCTATAAAAAGTGTATCTGTAAAAAGCTCTATTAAAGAGTTTATGGTCTTGGGCACTGATCCATCTAACTTTCCATTCTACACCGAAAGCTAGATTTTCAAAGGTCTGAATTGTAGTGCTGAATTACTGGGATGTTTGGTAAACACCATTATAATGGGGGTTGGGGGTGGGATTAACAGCTCAGTAATTTTCTGCAAATTTATGAAAACAAACATAAAAAAGATATCCCTTTTTATTTTACAAACCTAAAAGCCAGGAAAATGAAGCTCTGGGGCCAAGCAAAAATTGCACGCTGCTTCTGAATTACCAAATATTGACTAGCAGATGCTCCAGCCAGGGAATGGACGTACATGTAGATTCAAGTAAAACACTGATGGAAAAAGTCGTCTGTTTAGTGTTGTAGACCCACAACACTGGCTGCGTTTCCGACAAACACTTACAACACAATTAATAGTGAAGCCTAGATAACCTCAGTGCAAATAAGTCAGATCCAAATATGCCAGGGAAGGAAGCCTTTGGCGTCGAGGAGACGGCTCCACTGTACGAGTCCCAACGTGAGATGCAGACCAAGCACATGCATTAAGGCTGGGAGGAGGGGTGCCCCGGATGTTGCGAAGGGGCAGGTTGCGAGGTGGCTGCCGAGGGGGCCGCAGGCTGCATGGGCGGCGGAGGTGGAGGTGGAGGGGGCTGCACTGGGGTCTGTGTGTTGGGAGACGGAGGAGGCGTAGGCCGTTTGAATTTGTCAGGACTGTTGCTTCTCCGTGGTGAAGGCCTCTGTAGACAGGACAGAACAACAGGAGGTCAATCTGGGTCCAGATAGCTCATTTCTAACACAGCCTGACAAGCAGGAGCTAGTGAAAAAGGGGAGCAACAAAGACCAGAAACTAGGGATTTCCTAGTCTATCCCTACTGGTTTCTGAACTACTGATGAAAACAAGGTGGAGTTTGCACCTACACTCACGAAAAAGCTATACATAATTACTATGAAACTTGCATTGACCAAACAATTGGACTTGGGCCCTTCCAGGAGACAGCCCTAGAATTAAAAAACAGCTGTCTCATTCTCCACTTAAATCTTTTCTGTCCATTGTATGTCCCCAAGTTCCTTTCATTACTCAAAGTAAGTTTTCAACCTCCTATGAGCTACAGCTCAACCAAATGTTTCTGCTTTTACATAAAGCCATCAAACCAATAAAAACAACTTCAGAAATACCTTACTGCTTTTCCAGAATAAAAGTCTTCTTTTAAAGATTCCCTTACTGGACATACCCTCACATCTCTCCTATTCTCAAACCCATTAGCTACATTTCCAACTGCTCTATTAGTCAACTAAATAACCAGGTCTAAAGAAAAAACTCCCGAGTGAAGTCCTAACCAAATGCACTTAAGTTTCCTTCTAATCCCAGGAGAGAAAATTCTGAGTGAAACAAGAAACAAGACTAATTTCAGAAAGAATACTGGGGATCAGTGAACTGTGAAGATGCAGATATTGTGGCAACCAGCAATGATTCGTTATGGCAAAGAGCCGGCCAGAATCTAATCGAGGCATTGGCCAGAGTTCAAATAACATTTCACAAAGGGCAATTTTTCACAGAAAGTGAAGCTGAAATTTTTGTCTCCCAGGAAGGATTTTACTTTCAACACCAGAACTTAGTAATAAACTGCTGGAAGTCTCTACAGTTTGAAGGTGAACTGATGGTGGGAGGGAGAAGAAAAGTAAATGTCTAAGGGCAGCGGGCCTGGTCTCCTGAGGAGGTCCTGTTGCTATCAGCAGCAGGAGTAAAGTGTGGCTTCCTGCCCTATGGCTACTTACTGTGATGCCATGGGATGCTCCCATGTGCTGCACATGAAGACCCGGGGAATTGTAGTAAGACATTCCGGCTCTAGTCAGTGAAGTTGGTGGCGTGAAGCCAACTGTGTGACTTGCATATGATAGACCTGAAATATGACAATAACAAGTATTATTTCAAACTCAATTATCTGCTGTCTTCAACCATCTAGAAGACCTTAAAATGCAAAAGTTCTCCATCACCAATAAAAATGAACACATATGAAAAGAGTGCTGGGCTCACTGAATGGCCTGCTGGGTCAAAGGGGAAATGATAGTCAAGTCCTGGAACAGAACACAGTGCCCAGAGATAGGTCCATGCATAAACGGTCAAATAATCTTCAACAAAGGGGCCAAGAATTCATAATGGGGAAAGCCTAGCTTCTTCACCAAATGGTACGGAGAAAATTGGATATCCACATGCAAAAGAACGAAACTAGACCTCTATCAAATATCATACACAAAAATCAACTCAAAATGGACCAAAGACTCAAACATAAAACCTGAAACTATAAAACCCTGAGAAGAAAACACAGAGGAAAACCTTCATGACATTGGTCTTAGCAATGATTTCTCAGATGTGACACCAAAAGCACAGCCACAAAAGCAGAAAATAGACAAGTGGGACTATATCAAACTCAAAAGCTTCCAGAACGAAAGAAATAGTCAACAGAAAGGGAACCTATGGAATATGAGAAAATATTTACAAGTTATGTATCAGATAAGGGATTAGTATTCAAAATATATAAAGAACTCCTACAGTTCAATATCAAATAAATAATCCAATTAAAAAATGGGCAAAGGATTTGAGTAGACATTTCTCCAAAGACATACAAATAGTCAAAGGCATATGAAAAGATGCTCAACATCATGCAACATAATGTTGCAAGAGCAAAGATGTATAAACAACCTAAATGTCTATCAACAGATAAGTGAATAAAGAAAACATAGTATATACATACAATGGAATATTACTCAGCCTTTAAAATGAATGAAATTCTTTTTAAGGAGAACACGGATGAACTTGGAGGACATTATGCTAATATAAGCTAGTCACAGAAGGGCAAATACTGCATGATACCAATTATATGAGGCATTTAAGTCAACTCATAGAGGGAGAATACAGAGGTAGTTGTGAAGGGCTAAGAGTAGAAAGAGAATTATTGCTCAACAGGCATAAAGTTTCAATTATACAAGAAGAGTAAGTTCTGAAGATCTACTGTACAACACTGTGCCTATAGTTATAGTTAAATTTTTGTTAAAAGTAGATCTCATGGTAAGTGTTCTTATCCCAATTAAAAAAAAACAAAACAAAACCAGACCTTGTTAGGAGTCCAAATAAGATGTAGGGAAGTAGTGAAAAGACAGGAGAAGAAATAAAAATCAAGGAGAAACACAGAGCAAAGGGGTAAAAATCAGATTCAAGAAAACAGGAAGTGTCAAAAGAGACACCAACAATGAGACAAAACCACTGTGTGTGTGTGTGTGTGTGTGTGTGTGTGTGTGTGTAGCTGTTATAAAGGCAAACAAAAAAAAACAAAAAATCACCACGGAGAACTTCGCAACTTGAAGATACTCAACAAAGAAAACAGAAGCCCTATATATGTCACTGCTCCCCCAAAGCAGCTGATATTTAGGAAATAAACAACCCCCAGCCCACTATCATGTTCTACATGGTCTCCATCTAGGACCCCAGAATCATCTCCAAAGTGTTTTTAAAATACTCAAGCCCAGACTTTTCCTTAGATAGGTTTGGGTTGGGGAGCAAACAGCTGTGTTTTTCAAATAATCCAAATGTTCAACCTAAGCAGCTCAGGAACTACTGGTCTAGTGGTCTGGGGCATTGCTTATTTATCAGTGAATAAATACAGCTATCTTTACATCTTTGAGTTCCCAGCATCTACCAGGGTTATCCAGCACAGAGTACATCCCATATGAATCAATGGAATGAAAATGGAAACAAAGGGGCAATTCGGGGAGTTTGGGCAGAACAACCTATTTTCAATCACTTTGGTTTTGTTGTTAACTCCCATATCGTTAACATACACTGGTATATTAGTTTCAGGTGTACACTATAGTGATTCAACAACTCCACACATCACCCTGTTCTCATCACAACAACTGCACTCCTTAATCCCCCCATCACCTATTTCACCAATCTCCAACCAACTTCTCTTCTGATAGCCATCAGTTTGTTCTCTATAGTCTGTTTCTTGGTTTTTGTCTTTTTTCCTTTGCTCATTTGTTTTGTTTCTTAAATTCCACATATAAGTGATATCATATGGTATTTGTCTTTCTCTGACTTATTTCACTTAGCATTATACTCTCTTAGAGCCATCCGTATCATTGCAAATGGCAAGATTTCATTCCTTTTTATGGCTGAATAATATTACATTGTATGTATATATACCGATCTTCTTTATCCATTCATCAATCGATGGACACTTGGGATGTTTCCGTATCTTGGCCATGGTAAATAAGGCTGCTATCAACATAGAGGTGCATGTACACCTCCGAATTAGTGTTTTTGTATTTTTGGGTTCTCAGTAGTACAATTACTGGATCATAGGGTAGTTTTACTTTTAACTTTTTGAGGAACTTCCATACTGTTTTCCACAGAAGCTGCACCAGCTGCATTCCCACCAACAGTGAAAGAGGATTCCTTTTTCTCCACATCCTCTCACCTTTTATTTCTGGTGTTGTTGATTTTAGCCATTCTGATAGATTTGATGTGATCTCTTATTGTAGTTTTTGATTTGCAATTGTTGTGCATCTCTAATAATGAGTGATGTTGAGCATCTGTTCACATGTCTGTTGGCCATCTGTATGTCTTCTCTGGAGAAATGTCTGTTCATATCTTCTACCCATTTTAAATTGGATTATTTGTTTTTTGAGTGTTGAGGTTTTTTAATTAAAAAAAATTTTAATGTTTGTATTAATTTTTGAGAAAGAGACGGAGCAAGTGGGGGAGGGGCAGAGAGAGAGAGAGAGAGAGAGAGAGAGAGAGAGAGAGAGAGAATATGAAACAGGCTCCAGGCTCTGAGCTGTCAGCACAGAGCCTGACTCAGGGCTCAAACTCACAAGCCATGAGATCATGACTTGAGCAGAAGTCAGATCCTCAACTGACTGAGCCACCCAGGTGCCCCTGGGTGTTCTTTTATAAGTTCTTTATATATTTTGGATATTGACCCTTTATCGGAAAGGTCATTTGCAAATATCTTCTCCCTTCCATAGGCTGCGTTTTAGTTTTGTTGTTTCCCTTGTGGTACAGAAGATTTTATTTTGAGGTAGTCCCCATAGTTTATTTTTGCTTTCATTTCACTTGCCTCAGGGGATATAGGATATATCTAGAAAGAAGTTGCTCTTGCCAGTATCTGAGACATTATTGCCTACTTTCTCTTCTAGGATTTCTATGGTCTCAGGTCTTACTATTAGGTTTTTAATCCATCTTGAATTTATTTTTGTGTATGGTGTAAGCAAATGGTCCAGTTTCATTCTTTGGCATGCAGCTGTCCAATTTTCCCAACACTGATTTGTTGAAGAGACTTTTTCCCATTGGATATTCTTTCCTGCTTTGTTGAAGATTAACTCACCATATCATCGTGGGTTTACTTCTTCTGGGTTTTCTAATCTGTTTCGTTGATCCATGTGTCTATTTTGGGGCCAGTTTTTGATTTTTTGATTACTATACTTTTTTGATTACTATGGCTTTATAATATAACTTGGAAGTCTGGAACTGTGATGCCTCCAGCTTTGCTTTTTCTTTCTCAGATTTGCTTTGGCTAAAAAATACGGGCACTCCACAAATTTGCATGTCATCCTTGTGCAGGGGGCATGCTAATCTCTGTATCATTCCAGTTTTAGTATATGTGCTGCTGAAATGAGTGCCATTTTCAATCACTTTGAATCTAAGATCAGCCAACGGATGTCAAGCAACATGAACTCCACTTAGCCTCTTTTCTGAATTACATCAAAACAAGAAGCTGTTAAGTATGCTTTTTTTTTTTTTTTTTTGGCTTCCATGGCTGAGACATGCAGCCACCAAGCCTACCTTTAGTTGTCTTTATTTATATAAAATAAAGGTTATTTCTTGGTTTGACCATCAACTAGTGCTATTTCACATGTTTCTATTCCATTTGTGGACCTTGAGTTGACATTTAAAAAATGGAGGGCTGGGGGTGCCTGGGTGGCTTAGTGGGTTGAGTGTCCGACTTCAGCTCAGGTCAAGATCTCACAGCTTGAGTTCGAGCCCCACATCAGGCTCTGTGCTGACAGCTCAGAGCCTGGTGCCTGCTTTGGATTCTGTGTCTCCCTCTCTCTCTGCCCCTAACCCACTCACATTCTGTCTCTGTCTCTCTCAAAAATAAACACAAATAAATAAACAAACAAACAAACAATCTTAAAAAAAATGGAGGGCTAGAGTAAAGTATAAGTCTTTGGAAACTAAGTGATCATGTTTATTTTTAACCATAAGGGCTTTGTTCAGCTGGAGGAGGAAAGAAGAGGTTCTGTTTCTTATGCAAGTGATGAAATTTAAGAGATAAACTATGGATCCTTATCCCAAGACAGAGAAACTCATAATAATAATAATAATAGTAATAATAATAATAATAATAATAATAAATATCTAGCCTATTTTGTAGCATTACAAGGTTATTGGTATGTTAAACGCTAATCAAGAATCTTCAAAGACTCCCTGTTGCCTACCTAAATTGAAGAAAAAGAATGTCTTCTCTGGCTATTATAAAGGCCTCTGCACTTGGCTCCAAACTATCTCTTGAGTATCAAAGCCCTTGCCCAGCCCCATATCCAATGAAATCAGAATCCATGGGAGCAGGACCCAGAACAGCCTGTGGTAAGAAGCACAGTGACCTTATCACTCTTGATTCTCACCTCTACTGCTCAGTTCACACCAGCCCTTTGCCTGGGATGTCTTCTCTGTACCTTCTCTCATGTCAGTCAGGACCTCGATCAGCCTCTGAAGAGGCAAACGGCCCAGACACTCTAGAGCCGACTGTCATATTAGCTCAGACTCTAGTTCTGCCTCTTGGCACCAAGTGACAGTGGACTTCAGATCCATCAACTGTAAAATGAGATTACTGTAGTGGCCTCATAAGGTTGCTGTGGGGATGAAATGAGTAAATATCACAAAGTGCTCAGAGTGCCTGGCCAACTATGGCCTCATTAAGCTTCAGCTCATTAAGCTCCTTTAAGGCCCATCTCTAAAGTGCTCTAAGCTGGTAGCTCTCTTTGTTTAATCTCTTCTTAAACTATATTTTTTTCAATTATAACTTTTTATTTTGAAACCATTTACCATCCACATGAAGTTGCACACACACTACATGGGTCCTGTGGACCCTGCAGCCAGCCTCCCCAGGAACATCTTCCATAAGCACAGCACAGTGTCAACCCAGAACACGAACACAGGTCCACCACTAGTGACCAAGGCAGAGACTTGAGTTGGATTTCATCAGTTTTTATTGTGCTCTTCCTGTGTGCATGTGTGTACACAACTCAAAGTAATTTTATCACATGTGTAGATCCAAGTAACTCACCACAACCAGATGCAAAACTGCTCCAACATCACAAAGAAAGCCGGTCATGCCCATCCTTTCCCTGGTCACACCCTCCTCCTCATCCTACACCCTGGCAATGACTGGCCTGTTCCCCCATCACAGTAATGGTGTCATTTTGAGAATGTTCTAGAAATGAAATCGTACAGCATATAACCCTTTGAGAATGGCTTTTTTCATCCATCATAACACTCCCCATGCTCCATCCAAGTTCTCACACGTTATCAGGTTGGTTCCTTTTTACTGCTGAGTAGTAAGTATTCCACAGAGTAGATGTACCACTGTTCAACTACTCAATTTTTACATAAATTCATTATGCTTGGCCTTATAAAGTTTCTTGCAAAGAATTTGTTTATTGTATTTCACCCCCTTCCCCAGGCCCTATTGTTTGTTGATGATAAGCTCTTAGAGGCCAGAGACCAGGTCTTAGTACTTTTTGTTTTCCCTTAAGTTCTAATCATCTTGCATCTGACCCGTGTGTGAACACAGCACAGGAGGAGATGGCGTGCCTGGGTGGCTCAGTCGGTTGGGCATCTGACTCTTGATTTTGCCTTAGGTCTGAGCCCCCTGTCAGGCTCCGTGCTAAGCATGGAGTTTGCTTGGGATTTTCTCTTTCTCTCTGTCCTTCTCCCATGCTTGCACAAAAAAACAAAAAATAAAAAACAAAAGAAAAAATACAGGATGAGAACACAAATACCTAGGTTGAAAATGCCAACCCCCAAATACCAGTCTACTAAATCGAATACTATGGCTTTTCAAAGTTATTGCTACGATAAATTTCTCTGGCTCTCATAGAAATGCATTAACTAAAAAGTAAAAATGTTAAGACTTATTTCACTGTCCACAAGCTCAAGGCTGCAAAATTAAAAGATGATTAATTAAAAGCAGTTCATGAGAAAAACTACTAAGCAAAATGAGGCAAACACAAAATATATATAATCTGTATGAAACCACCTCTCCAAAGGAACACTGTAAGAGGAGGGGGGTAGGGAAAGGACACACCTGGAAACACTAAAATATTAACTCCACCTTTGGATAGAGGGATTCTGGACTCTGGAAAGAGGGACTTTATTTCTGCTTATATCCTTCCGATTGTCCCCAAATTTTCTTTAGTATCTTTTTGCTAATGAAAAAAGAAATGTAAAACTGGACTAAAGGCAGATATATCTTTTCTTCCTTTTAAGATTATTTTAAATTACAATTTTAAGACATTGTAGTTCTACAAATCACACATAAAAACATTGTCTTTGCAAAAACACAGACAATATAGACAGGATTTCCTCTTTAAATCTCCCTAATGTGGCTCTGTCTCCATCCCTCCATCAAGACTGCTCCTGCAATGTCAGCAGTGTTTCTGCTCTGCCAGCTGCAATAACCATTCTCCACTCCTCATTTTACTTGACCTTGGAGAACATCTGATGAAGCTGACCACTCTCTTCTTGTTGAAAGACTCTGTGAGATCGTATTCCTATTTTTTCCTTCCACTCCCCTGGTAGCCACTTCCCAATCTCCTTTGCCAGTTTTTCCTCCTGAACTTGACCTCTAAATATTGCAGTTGCTTCAGGATCAGACAGGAGGGTGTTTCTCTGCTCCTTTTATCTATTATGACTAGGTGAGATCTCATCTATTTCTGCAGTTGTTTGTTTTGTTTTTTAATTAACTTTTAGGGGCATTTGGGTGGCTTAGGTCAGTTAAGTGCCTAACTTTTGATTTCAGTTCAGGTCATGATCTCACAGTTGCTGAGATTGAGCCCCATGTTGGGCTCTGCACTGACAGGGTAGAGCCTGCATAAGATTGTCTCTCTCACTCCCTCTACCCCTCTCCCACTCACACACTCTTTCTCCCTCTCAAAATAAACAAACATTTAAAATAAGTAAGTAAATGCAGCACCTGGGTTGGTCAGTCGGTTGGGCATCCAACTTCGGCTTAGGGCGTGATCTCACGGCTTGTGAGTTCGAGCCCCACATCAGGCTCTGTGCTGACAGCTCAGAGCCTGGAGCCTGCTTTGGATTCTATGTCTCCCTCTCTCTGCCCCTCCCCCACTCGTGCTCTGTCTCTCAAAAATAACATAAACATTAAAAAAACTTTAAGTAAGCTTCTAATTTTAGAATAGTTTTAGGTTTACAGAAAAGTGGCAAAAACAGTACAGAGAATTCCTGTATAGACCACATTCTGATTTCCCTATTAACATCTTATGCCAATATGACACACTTTTCACAACTAGTAAACTATTACTGATACATTAGTAATTATTAATATTATTATTATTATTATTATTATTATTAGCTCAGGTCCATACTTTTCTGGACTTCCTGAGGTTTTACCTAATGTCCTTTTTTTTGTTCCAGGACCCCATTTAGGATGACACTTTATATTTAATTGCCACATCTCCTTAGGCGCCTCTTGGCTGAGACTGTTCCTCAATTTTCCCTGTTTTTGAGGAGCTTGTTAGATTTGGGGTATACTGATGAGGTATTTTATAGACAAACTATCCTTCAATCAGGATGTGTCTGATGTTTTCCACATGGCTCAGCTGGGGTTACGGGTGTTTACAGAGTAAGACCACAGAGGTGAAATGCCATTTTCACATCAAGGATACACACTCCCGACAAGGCTCCCCATTGTCGATGTGGACCCCGATGGCCTGGCTGAGGTCACATATATCAGGTTCCTCCATGGTAATGTTACTCTTTTTTTCCCCTTTCCATACTTATTCTTTGGAAGGAAGACCTTATGTGCAGCCCACGCTTAAAAGAGTGAAGAGTTATTTCCACTGCCTTGACAATAGAGTATCCAAAAATTATTTGGAATTCTTCTGTATGGGAGATTTGTCTCTTCTCCCTTATTTACTTATTCAGTCACTTATTTATATTAGTATGAACTCATGGATGTTTGTTTTATGTTTGGGTTATAACCCAGCATGACATTATTTCTTGTGTTGCTCCAACGGTTCCAGCTTTGGCCTCAGGGAGCTCTTTTGGTTGGCTCCTGGATCTCTTTCACATACTTTCATCTTGTTTCTTGAGCACCTCCTTACTTGGCAGCATTATCAGATTTTTCAGGTTCATCCTGTATATCCCCTTCTCTAAACCCTAGAAACATCCAGTTCTTTTCATTGGAGAATGGAATTAAAAACCAAGATCTGAGCAGTGAGTATGCTTGTTGCTACTGGGGTGTAGACCCTTTTTCAAACTTCCTTAGTCCCCATCTCTGATTTAGGCACATCAAAATATGCTAATTGGGAGTGTCTTTTGTCAGGCTGCATCAAATAATGGACAACCTGAAAGATAACTGTTGACAAGTAATACTTTGCTCATATATAATCCACATATGTAACACCACATATTATTAAAAGGATCTTTCATAAATTCTAGGAAATACACTTTTCAGTCAAACTGAAAGAGAACTTAAAACATTTCAACAGCTTGATGAAACCCGAGATTGCCAATGTTAATCAGAAATGGTAAAGGAAGAAACGAGCCAAAATGCTTAGCATGGAAATGGAAACTATTTTTATGAATAATATAATTCTACTAAGAAAGTGATTACAGATTCTTAATACAAAGAACCACAACTTCTTCCAATAAAAACTAAATTGAAAAGCAAACTTGAAAATTCACGTTCTGCTGATGAACTACGTATGGGACAGCAAGGGACTAGATTAGGAGTAATTCTGTTGCCAAGTACGAGATAAAATCAACTTCGATGATATTATCGAGCTTAAAATAAGACACACATGTTCTTCTCACTTAGGCTGGCTGAAAGAAAAAAAAAATCTAGGTGTTACTTATTACTTAGTTTAAGGAAAGAGCAAATGGCTTATCTATACAGGCACGTCCCACACTACAAGGACAGGTGCAGTGACAGTCAAAATTATGTACACAGAGTAAGATCTTCCTATAGAAGATCTGTTACAATAAAAGTTAATATTCCCAGCCAAGGTCTGACTTTTGCTTTTTTTTTTTATTCAATGACCACATTAGGTTTAATGAATTGGAAAATACATGTCTCTAAGGATTTCTTCAGGTTTAAATAAATCAAACAGAAGGCTAAATTATACTTCATATGAATCAACATCACCATCAACTATAAAAGCTACCCCCATCTTGCTTCTTCCTAATGCATGCCTTCCTTTTATATCAATAAATCAGAAGGCAAAGACTTTTATCATGGTAATGAAACCCAAGCATTATTTGGGGAAAACTGAGAGGCAGCAAGGCAGAGGAGCTTTTGGAGAGATTTAAAGGCCACGAGAGAACAGGAGAAACAGATTCCAGAACATCCTTTTGGGCAAGAACAAGGGGGAGATGATCATGCATTGATCTATGATACGAAGTCCTTTTGGTTTGCAAACAGCTCCTCTTTACCCTGCCTGAACCAGACAAAAGTTGCCATGCTTTGTGCTGGACATGCTTTTGATTTCTCCTCTTAAAAAACAGACAAAAAAAGGTCACAGCAGTATAGCACAGGGCTGAGATCCTAACCTCACAGCATGTCTGTGGCAACGTGCATTACTGTAGCATTTCCCCTCATCCACCTGAAGGGCATTCCTCTTTGTCAGTGTTGCAACAGACAAGGTGAGGCTGTACCTAACATGTAGCTGTTTTACTTTCCAAAACCACAAAGCCTTTCCTGTGCCACTCTTCCAAGCAGACACCTCGCGTTATTCCGCTGTGAAACTCCTCCCCCCCACACTCTTTTTCCCCAACTCTGTTTAAAATCTGTTTACCAGCAAGGACAAGAAACTCAGACTCGTCCCCTCAGTCACAAGACACAATCCTTTGGCTTGCTACCTTTTCTTTCCTCCCTCCGCTCCACTCACCCACCCCCGCCCCCGGCTTCCTCTTTCTTCCTTGCTGGATCATTTACTTGCCCTCCTGGCCCGAGAGCCCCACGCTGTGCTGGTTCTGAGCCAGAGACCCTGCGGGGAGAGAGTTTTCGGGGTCAGATGAAGACAAGCACGCCTTTGAGGGAAAGGCTTCTGAGGAGCAAAGCCAGATGCAGAAGCAAAGCCAAAAGCAAGGCCAGTTCCTTCTTGCATGGCCTGCCTACTAGGGCCCGGTCCCACTCACCCATCAGTGGGACTATCAGGAGGCAGCTTGTGCTCAAAAGAATACAACCTTTGGAAATAAAAGCCACCCTGCCTTGCCATTTCCTTGGATCTAAGACCAATAGCCAATGAATTTCTGAATCACTGCTTCCTCAATTTTAACATGAGAAAAATGATGCCTACATGAACTATTCTGAGGATAAAAATGAGATAACATACGTACAACAATAGAACCCACAGGAGATATGCTATGATCCATCTTAGAAAACATCTATCCAATGCTTTGTCAATCCACAGGCACTTAAAATCAGTCTAAGACTGTCTTTTTAAAAAGAATTTTTGGAGTTAAATTCTTTTTAAACAATAACAAACAATCTAAAAACACCAGCTGGCACAATAAAATTTATGCTTAAAAATTTCAGATTAAAACTCAGTCTTGATAGTGATTTGTTTTAGCTGTTTCTGAAAAACACAGGACCATTCTCCCTCTGTTTACAAGATTTTTATACGCTGGAGGGGAACATATTTGGAGATGCCTATTAGATGTCCCAGATATCAGTCACAGAAGTAGCTGAGGATGTGTACTTACCGGGTGATATAGGCCTGCTGGAACTTGGAGAAGGTGTGTAAGGGATCGGGCTTGACACAGTGCGAGGTCTTAATCCTTGTGCAGACATCTCATTGAAATACCTAAGAGGAGAGGGGGGAGATTATCAGAACAGTCTGCACTTCAGTAGTTCCTAAGAGAGCTCCTATGAGAAAATGTTGGGGGTTCATATTTTGAGGTCAAACTCTGGGTATTTAGAGAGTGATGTATAAAGCTAGGAGACATCTATAAAGTGGACTTGGGGGTCACACAGCTCCACCGCTTGGCAAAGTCCTCTCTCTAGGGGTACGGGCTAGGGAATTTGGAATGTTCTAGCTCCAGGTGGAGGCTTGCCAACAGAGCTGCTCCAGTCAACAGAGAGGACTGGGCTTTCCTTCCTCACACAACAGCTATGTAGAAGTCTACCTCTGCTATCCCAAGAATTACGGACACATCCATGCTTTAATGGCTACATTTAAATTATTATTTGAAACTCAAAACCAAACAAGCCCTCTAAGATTTATGTCATCAAATTAAAGCTTAAAGATAATGGTATTCCCATGAACTGGAAGTCATTTACAAGACAAGCTTTGCTTAACAAACAGTCACACGCTAGAATGTAGTAACAGACACTAGCACAGCACAGGTACCGCAGCCACACTTGGCCACGCCATTCCTCCTGGATGTGGAAGTCACATCAGACCTGAGAATACTCAGGCGTGATTGTTAGGGAAGTCAGCCTTTATGCTGTGAACAAGCACAGAATGCTGACAAGGAGACATTTCTTCTTGGGAGACCTCCCAGTAAGCTAACCTTCTGAGGCCATACAGCCAAAGGAAGAAATGGCCGTGTGTGCAGACATCTTTATGCCAGGGAAGATCTCAGCCCTGGTTGTCAATCAGTTTATGAGAACATGAACACAGCCACTTCCATGCTGGTTTATTTGGCTTAAAGAAAACCAGGCTCCGAAATTTCACATGCATCTCTCAGCTACCCACTGTTGACTCTTCCTGTCCCTCCAGGGCAGCCCACCGTGGTGGCACCTACATCCTGCTCGGCAATAAAAAACACCTCTTCATCTCTAAGGAATAAACAACTTGGAGACATCTCAAGTTTCCAACTATTTTCTTTCTCTCAAATGTGACATTGTCATTCCTAGTTCAGTATAGAGTATAGCTGCTCAACTAAGACTACTACTACCAAGTAGTAACTTTGAAAAGACCTTTTTTTTTTTTTTTTTTTTTCGGTCTGTGATTAAGGAAAATGGCCAATGCTCTTCACTTCCCCATCCTCAGCATCTGCTTGGATGCGGCGGTCACCGCGGCGAGCGCGAGCCATCTCCTTCCACATCCAGCGGGATGCAAAGGGAGACCTCTCGGGGCCTGGTTTCCTTTATTTTTCCACAAGGCTCAGAGGACGTGCACACCTTTCATCATCCATTTCCAGGCTGGACTCGCTCTCAGAGAGCTGCCGACAGAGGGCTTCCCTTCTCTCCATTTCCCTCTGCAGCTTCCTCTGCAGCCGTAAGTTCTCTTCCCGCATGTGGCGCTCCTCCTCCAGATACTGCGCCATCTTCTCGGAATCTGAAAGGCCAGAGCTCTCCATTAGACCACGGCCAGAGCAGGCGCCGTCACACCCCCACGTGTACTGTGAAGGCCGCCCAGCAGCAATGCTGAGGCAGCGGCTCTCCCCACCCCTACCCTCTTGCCCGGGGAGATCTGGATCTAAGGCTTCCCCTTCATGTTGAAGTTTACCCACGGTTTGCATTTAGAAAAACACATGCATACAAAGCGGCACTCGGAGTAGTTAGGTACCTTCACTCCCACTTACTTGCCTTCTAAAGTGATGTTTGTGGAAGAGGAAATGGTGGAGCTGGAGCCAAGTAAGGGCGCCGCTGGAGCCGAGGGGGGAGGGGGCCACCCAGGGAAACTGCGTCAGCCCTGGGCTCCCCTCGAGGAGGCACCAATTCTGCTGCCCCTCAGCTCCAGACACAGAGGGAGCCCATCAGCCTGTTAGCACACCAGTGAGAACCAGGCTACTAGAACACGCGGTAGGTTAGAATTCTCTTTATAAAAATAGAAATTGACGTAGTGAATAGCTTTAGATGAATAGGTCACGTCTAACTTTCCGGGTGTGTGTGACTCTACTTCCCTGACTCATGCACAGCCTGAGTCAGACTGCAGGTACAGACCCGTGTGCAGGTAGGCTCCAGGAACGGAGTCCTGCTTATGACAAATTCCCGTTCCTCAGGAGCTGCCCCACAGAGCGAGGCCTCTGCTACAGTACCCGTCTCCTGGACCAGGGTCAATTAGCCTCAGGGCTAGATGGACCCAAGCCAAGCCCATCAGATTCTCCATACAGAAATCTGAAATGTGGAACTGACATCTTCATGGGGCTCTACAATGTCCTTGTGCTGAATTCTCTGGAGCTTTCACAACCCCCGCCCTTCTGAGATCACTCTGTGCAGGACTGTGGGGTACTTTCTGGCACCATTCCAATTAACAGTAAAACGTGACCACCCCAGCCCTTTGCTGGTTTACATCTGACAGAATGTGTTGTTACTAAGTCACCAAAATAATGTTAATACAAAATGTAGGGTCAACCCATCTTCTTGCTTCCATCCTTTTTCCCTCCCTCAGCCAATGAACATCCTGGGAAAAATAAAATCTCCACCTATTTCTCATTTCTAAAAAATAGCTACAAACTCAGAGCGGTCATGGTCATGCTGAGGAAACAGTCCTATAAACTATTGCTCCATATTACTAGCCCACTCCAAATTTAAGAAGGAAGGAAGGTGTGGAATGCCACACTGACCACCTCTTCCCCACAAAGTGACCCTACTTCAACTCTCCAGTCCAAATTACTTTCAGTTTTAAGCACTTCTATGAAGTTCTGATGTTTTAGCAAATAATGACTTTTGATGCTAAGTATTCAATGATTTCTAAGACCACATCATTACAGAACATATAAAAGTTCTTGAATACCCTTATTTTAGAAATACAAATAAAAATACCAAAATTATTAAACAGTTATGTGCACTAAACACTAAATCCCTCAGTTGTTTTCAATATAACCAGAAACCCTGCTGTCTAATCCAGATGCAAAAATCTCTTTAATTGAAGGCATGCTGGGAAAATATTTACAAAGTACACTTTTAATATAAATGATTTAAATTATTTCATCCCAAATATGCAAGCATGCAGAATTTTTCACTAGCTCTACAGGAAGCACTAGATTGGCCCCTTGGAGTATTATTGTTTCTAGAACAAGAGGGATGGCTGTTGGAGCAAGTTGCCTTTCTTTTCCATAAATAGGAAAGCTTCAGAGAACTGAGGATTTATGAGGCTTCAAGAACAATCATTTAAAGAAACACTGTCTTTCAGATGCAATCCTTTAGCATCCGAGGAAATCAGTAGGGGAATACTTAATAATCTATACACAAGAACATCAGTCAGCAGGAGTGATGGCTGGAGGACTTTCATGGCAGTTGGGCAATTAACCCAGAAGCTAGAGGACAGAGAAAGCACCAGGCCCAACACCTCTGAGTGTTACAGCGCTAGCAGCAGATGGCTGACACCACGGTATTCCTTGGGTGCCCTCTGCTGGCACACCACCACACTGGATTTCAAGAGACTGGATTTACTCCCATGAGTGAGTCACCACCCTCTCACGCTCTCTCACAGAGTTCCCAGGACTCAGGGGGCACAGTCGATGCTTCCCCCATTTTCAGCCATCTTGGAACACTTAGTCACAAAGTTAGCATCAATAGAGGATGACTTCCAGACAGACTCCAAAGAGGCAGTTCCCATATGATCCAAAGGTGGCCTGTACATTTTGCATCCCCTTTCAAGTTTACACTTTTAGAAAATGCTGATGCCCGGATCCTACCCCAAACAAATCTGAATCCTGAGGATAAAGCCTCTCCACTGGATATTGAAAAGCCCCCAGGGGATTTTCATGTTTATCCAGAGCTGAAGAACTATTGGGAGAGAGGTTCAAGTTTTGATACCGCTGGCCTTGGAGCGTAAGGAGCCAACTGTCCCAGCAGCATGGCAGAGAGGTGGGGTGGGTATCTGACCTCTGGAGGATGAAGGAAAGTCACTAACTCATCTTCTCAACCAATCCAGACCAAATGTGAGCAGCAGGGAGCCACATGCCCCTTCTTCCATTCAGCTTTCTCTGCCCTCATGAAATTGAAATAGCACTTATGGATGCTCCTGTAGTCATCTGCAGTCTCTTCAAAGACCAAATAGTGCCCTACGAAGAAAGTTATGGGAATGAAAAATTCTTCCCCAATTTCTTCTAAAAGTTTTGTCTGGGGCATAAGTATACATGAGAAAGAACTGTAAACTGACAGCACTGGAGGAAGTTCAGAAAGGGGCTAAAAGACATCTGTCTGACACACCAAAAACTCAAAAAATATCCTAACATAACTAGTATTTGAAAACTGATTTGTTTTCATGTAATATATGTAGTGGTTTTCAACCCGAGGTACACATCAGAATTCTTTGTATTAAAACAAATGGAGGACCAGGTTCTACTCCTAGAGTAAGCCCAGAATCCTGTATGAGGTTAGACAGAATAATGGACCCTCAAAAGATGTCCACATCCTAATCCCTGAAGCCTGGGATTATGTCACTTTACATGGCAAAAGGGACTTGGTAGCTGTGACGAAGTTAAGGACCTTGGGGTGGGAATTTATCGTGGATTATCTGGCTGGGCCCAAGGTAATCAAAGGGTCCTTGTAAGAAGGAGGCAGGGGAGCAGGAGTGAAAAGATGCAATCCTAGATGCAGGTAGAAGTGATGCCAATGCAAGAAGGAACTATGACCCAAAAGTACAGGCAGCTTCTAGAAGCTGGAAAAAAACAAGGAAACAGAGTCTCTCTAGAGCCTTTTACCAGAAACCAGCCCTGCTGACAGCCTGAGTTTAGCCCAGTGAGAGATATCTTGGACTATAGACCTCCAGAACTGGAAGGTAATATATTTGTGTTGTTTTTAGCTACTAAATTTGCAGTCATTTGTTACAGCAACAAGAGGAAATGAACATTGTTTTTTAAAGGTTCCAAGGATGATCCTGAGTCACCATCCCAGATGCACTACTGGACTAGAATCTGCAGTGAACTTTAGAGAAGACAATGTTAAGGTATGAATCACCAAAATTTTAAATGCACATTCACGTGACTCAACAAATCCACTTCTGGAGTTTCTCCTGAAGATGCTCTTGCTCAGGTATCAAATGTGTGGACACAGATGTCCACTGTGGTTGCAGCATCACAACTGGTGTTAACTAAATTATGGTATAAGGTATCCAAGGGTGATGTACTCTAAGATCCCACAGTGGATGCCTGAAACCAAGGAGGGCACCAAACCCTACATATACTAGGTGTTTTCCTCAATATACACACCTATGATAAAGTTTAATTTCTAAATTAGGCACAGTAAGAGGTCAACAAAGTAAAAACAAAACAGAACAATTATAACAACAATTATAGCTACATGAAGTTGTCTCCGTCTCTCTTGTAGGGAGGGCAGGCCACCCAAGATGGGCCACTTTGGCACGAACATTATTTTGAAGTAAAAGCAATCCAAACCCAGCAGATTTAGGAAAAGCTCTTTACCTTCCCCTCCAATGCCTGCTTGTACCAGAAAGAGAGCTATAAACAGAGATTCCTCTTTACCTAAGAAACTTCTCTACATAATAGGGCTTTGTTTTCCAAACATCTCCTCTCACCTTCCTCCTGATGGTCTGTCTCTCCTTTGTATCTTCAGAACCCTCCTCCCTTTGTCCAAATAAGCTTCATGTTGCCTGTAGATTTCCCGTACGTATGCTATTAAATTTGATTTTCTCCTGTTAATCTGTCTCATGTCAATTTGATTCTTAGTCCGACTAGAAGGACCTTGAAGGGCAAGGGAAGGTCTTCGTCTCTGACACTCTCAAAATATCTTACTGTGCGTACTCACCCTTCTTGTGATGATGTGACATGATAAAATGCCTACATGAGGAGATGGAAGTGAGGTGAATGACACAGGCATGTGACATATCATCAGGCTACTACTGACCTTCTGACGCTAAGTCAGGAGGAGAACCATCTGCCTCTGGACTGCAGTTGACCACAGGTAATGGACACCACGGGAAGTGAAACTGGGGGTACGGGGACACTAGTATATCCACTTAACCAAATACCAAGCATCCTTTTAGAAAAGGAGTAAGACATCTCTATGTATTAGCAAGGAAAAAATTACAAGATACAGTAAGTAAAAAAAAGAAAAATACAAGAGTGTGTTCATTGTGCTACTTTTTGTATAAAATAAGTTTATCTGGAAGAAGAAATAAATAAAAACTGTGTAATTGTGAGACCTGGGTGGTTGGGGTCAGGGGTGAGAAGGACAGCTACTTTTCTCTGCATACCTTTCACTACAGGGTCTATTCAGACCCATATGAGCAACCCAACTGCATAAACAGGAGAAGCCCAAGCAAATACATAGTGCCCTAGGCAAGTGTTCAGAAATCTAGTTCCTTTGATTTCTAACTCAACATCTTGACCTTTTCCAAAATAATCAGTATAAATTTTTAAAGCATTTATTCCTCAAGTATGATGAACAGATGTTATCTGATGCTAAAGTTTAGTAGTAAGGAAAATAAATACTATATTCTCTGCCTTAATTCCCCAAAAGTACATTTGTTACTGCAATCTTAGAGATGAACATGGGACAGAAGATTAATAATAGTGCCTGATTCTGGACTCTCCTCAAATTATTTGATTTTCTAGAAGTATTCTAAACTATTTGCCTTGTCCCACTATAATACTTTCAAAAATAATCTATTCCAGGATGATAGAAAGATTTCTAGACACATGTACTGGTAATGAAATACAGTATGGATTTGATTTATGCAAATTCAATGGTAAATACTGGTAAAATCCTGTAACTGGGAAATGGATTAATTCTGTACTCAGAAGACCAGTGAAATCAGAGGCTACATACGCTGTAACTGAGCGGCTCTCAGCTGCTTCTTCAGCCTCTCCACTTCATTCTTTAAAAACCTGATGTGGCGCATCATGTTTTCTGGAGAGTCTATCTCCATGGAGATGTCTCTAGGCGACGGGGGCGCAGAGACCGGCTGGTCTAATTTCTCCTGCAGGATTCTTCAGTGAAAAGAAAAATTCCAACAATGAAAAACAGGTTGCCTTAAAAGACAAAACAACCTACTAGCTGGAGGGTTTGTTTTAATAGCAAACTCCTGTAAATCACCGGAATTCACAGGGTTGCCAAACTCCTCTGCCCATTTTATATCTACTTCTGAGCTCCCTTACCTAGTAGGATCCAGTCAAGGTCAAAGGGCAGGGCTGTAGGATCCACCCTTTTTTTTCTTTTCAGGGACCACTGATAATTAAGCATTAGCGAGAAAGTCTGCAATGTCTGCGTCTGCTTATTATGCCTGGCATACAGTAGGCACTCAGAATTATCTGCTACCTAAACATTCATCATATTGATTTGTATGGTTGACTAAAGAAATTTCACTCAGTGCTGGTGAAACTTACAATCTCCATATTATGAACCCCCTTGGAAGGTGGCTTCACATAGACTCCACTTATAAAATTCCCTCCTGAAAAACCAATCCTAACGGCATGACAAACTGGGCTGAAGGCCCTTTGCTTTTGGCCATAGCAGAGGCAAAAAGATAAAGAACAAAATAAAACCAAAATCACTGGGTTAATAATTGGTGGTCCCACCTTCTCTACCAATTATCATTAGTTTGAAGCACATGGAATGTGAATATTCAACAACTTTTGACCTACAGATGATAATTTCATATTACTTAACACAATACTCTGGTACTTATCTATACAAAACCTCCAGCTGCATTCTGCAAAGGAAGGCAGACTGACAATGGACCTCCAAGTCCCCTTTTATAAGCTGCTAGGGTTTTGGTTTGGTTTTTAACTTTTCACCTTTAAATTTGCCCAAATGCAAACTGTGAATCACCTTCAGGCCTGCCCTTGTTGAGAAAACTGGTATGTTAAATACTGTAATGATCCCTGCATTTATTATATTAAGTAACTTTTAATAATTCAATTTATTAGTACCACTACAATAATGCAAAACAGCCAATTCACCTACAGCTTGAATATTTCCCCCAGGGATAGAGCTCTATTTTTCACTTAAAGACAGGACTATATTTTGCAAATTTAGAGATGAACTCAAAATAACTTATGGATGTTCATGCAGACCAAATAGTTACGGCAAAAGGACTCTGGTTAGCAAACAAAAGATCCTAGTGAAGTAGCTTAATGAACATTTTTAAAAAACTCCCTTTCCATACCCATGAACACATCCCACATACAGAACCTCCCTGCCATTCTTCAAGCCCTGCTCCATCACCCCCGCAAAGTACATAGTACTTAGAAATTAGGGCCTGACAGTGTTTTGCATAAAGCGGTTCAAGAAACATTTGCTGTTGAATGACATTTCACATCCATGTACCTACTTTTAGCACAATTCCTAACCTTAACTACATCAAGTTTTTCACAGTAAGTTTTAAAATCGATAATTTTCCTGTTAAAATCTCAGCCTTCCTCATGAAATACATTCTAGAGATGTGTAATCATTAACTGTACACAATATACATCCTAACCACTTTAGAAAACTGGGGGAACCAGTTCAACAAGGTAAAAAGTTGAAATTGCAACCATCTTTCAAACAATTTAAAGGTGAAAAATAGCACCTTAGCTAATCTCTTCATAACCTTTAACCCCAAATGAAAGGAAATTTTACTGGGACGATAAGAGAGAAATATAAAGAGGTGACCAGCATGAGAAGAGTTCAGAAAGCTGTCAACACTTTTTTGGTTTGGCAAATTAATGAATGAGTGCATCACCCAGGGCATCACAATGCCCCTTCTGTTATCCTTGTCACACCCAGCTCAGCACCCCAGACATGCACACACACCGTACTGAACAGCAAGACTAAACAAACCGCTTTTCCGCTTCAAGTTTGTCCATCCTTTTCCAGAGACGATTAACTAGTGCTTCTTGTTCTTGTTCCAAAGTATTTTCAAGGTCGATCTTCTCTCGTCTCAACTAAAGGAAGGGAAAAAGTTTTACTGAGAATAGTAGGCCATTTAAACCTTGTTAATGAGGTTTTTTGATTGGACCATTAGGACTCCCTCGCTTGGAGAAATCTGCAAAGAAATGGCCAGTTTCCTGGCACAGACACATTAAGCGCATCTAGTTCTTAAATTTCAACTGGGAAAACTGAGACAGGTTCACTCTTTGATGTGAATGCTTCATTGCCCTCTGGTACATGAATCACACTGCTTGTTTCAGCATTTAGTCAAGACACACGAAAATCTTCTTTAAAGAGGGTCTGGGGGAGCTGTGCTTACCACTCACACCAGGATTTATCTGGGTCTGTCCCCCCCCAGGTTCTGCATGTAGCTCAATGTTAAACCAGAAAGGTTATATTACCATGTATATAAAGAACTCAAACACCTCAAGACAATTCTACATACTGATTAAAGGATGCACAATACTAGTAACTTCTGAGGAGGTAGGGAAGAGAAAGATCTGATTTGGGGGAAAGTATGCAGCTGCAAAGGAAACCCCCAAATCACTCTACTCCATGAAAAGAAGCAAACATGGAAAAATTCATTTAATCAATCAATACTGGACAATATGTGAATACTGTGAACAAGGCCACTGGCAGGGAACCAAAAAATCAGAATTTTCTGCCCTTCATGACACTTACATTTTAGTGGGGGCATAGATAGTAAGTGAAATAAGTTATATACTTTGGTGGAGAGCAAAAGAGAGATGAAGAAAAACAAGGCTGGCAAGAGGGATAGAGAGTGCAATGCTAAATTCCACAGCCACAGTAGAGGGAATGTGTTATATCATTCTTACACTTCTCTACATGTTTGAGATATTAAATAATTGTAACAGATTTTTTTTTTTTAAGAGAGAATGGCTATGGTACTGCCCCTGTGCTGTCTCTTCAACCAGTAGCAATTCACTTTTTCAATCACCGAGTCAACAAATTATTTCTGATTGCACAGCTGCAAAGATGTCCTTAGCAGGTCACAGAGACTCCTCACTGATCAGAGGTCCCTGTGTACACAGTAAAATGAGACCAGTACCATGTATAAACCGTAGGCTTTTAAAGCAACCAGAGCAGATCTTATTAACAGTGAATAAACCAAGATCACATGGTCAAATGAAAATACAGCTTAGAAATACCTTCCCTGCATGGGGGTGGGGAGGGTGGTGGGGACTCAGAACAAGTCAGAAGCATTCTGTGCAGTGAAGCTGGGAGCACGCGAATGCACAAATGCTCTTCGGAATGTCAGATACTTTCAACCTGCAGCAACCGGGAGAAACCCTGGAGCAGCTCATGGAACACCTATTAAACTGCGTGATTCTCTGCACTGACCACATGTTTAGCCAAGCTTTGAAGTACAATTTACAGCCATTTTTTTAAAGAAACAAAATTCCAAGGCATTTACCCTGTAAGGATCCTGTTCCCATGTTTAACTAAAAGCATTATAGAGAGTACTTGGCAAGCAAGGAAAATTTCAAGCTAGGAATTGTTTTACCATAGGGATGCCTAGTAAACTTATACCAAATTGCTTTTAATTTTAGAGTAATCATGCATAATGCTAATCAATAACTCTGAAAAGCAAAATCAAGACAAAGCTGTCTCTACTCGTGTACAACTTACTAAGCATGTGGCTGTGAGCAGATCCTTATCCACTAAATGAGAAGCCTGGCCTACCTGACCTGTGTGGTTCCCTCCAGGACTAGCCACTATCATTCTCTGTGAGGCTTAAGATGGCAGCTGTCTTCAGTCTGAGCCAGTTCAGCTCCAGACCCTTAGAGATGGGGGGAGCAAGAGAACCATCTAAGGCCATCCTTTCATTTCAGCGCCAAGGGACCACTGCCCTGGGAGATCGTGTGACTCTGGCAAAGCGATATCACCAGGATAGGAGTGGGAGCAGTTACCACGGTGGCCAAAAGAACTGGGTCCTGTCCAACCCTCAACTACGGGGATCCTGAAGGGAAAGTAAGATTTAGGGTAAGTTATTCTGATTTGCGAGCCAACAATTCTTGGGAGCAGCAGAGCAGAGGGTAGTTTAGGAGTCTGACACGAGGCCGACACAGGTAAGAGAGCGGGAGAAACAAGCAGAAAAGGTACGTGAGTCTCAGGTTCTTTTCAGCACCTACTGGTTGAGCTACAAGTTATCAATTTACTGCCTTCAGTGAACCAAGGCTTCCTGTGAAAGCTGGGTTTGCTGTACCAATGCTCTATGAACTTACTTCCACGAAGCAGACGACACAGGAGGCCGCAGCTCAACGGCTCAGACGCAGGGGTTTCATTACACAGGCGGGCAGTGCTGTAGGAGTCCACATTATCTTTAAGCCTTAGAAAGGGTAGGGTCTTTCAGGGTTTTTTCAGTTTTAAAAAAATCTCAACTTTTCAATAAATGAATTACGAATGAATGAATGCTTTTAAAAAATTAAAAATCTCAACTTTTCTGCATTGCTGAGGAGCTCTGACACTAAAGGGCAAAGAAGTTAGAGGAAATGATATTATCATGATTAATTATGATTATGATTAATACTCTCTTAAGTTCTGGATCAGAGTTGCCCTTCCACCTCTTGTCTAATTCCACAACCTATACATCTGGAGCCAGAGCATACACACCAGCTCTGCCGATTCAGACAGAAGTAGATTTTTCCATGCTTGCACTGTCCTGATACCAGACAGTCCTCAAAACTGACAGTGTATGTTGAGTTTACAGAGTAGGAAGTCAGAGAGTCTTGCCTGAATGGAAACATCGGCACAGTGACACACTGCTTTCCTTATGCTGGTCTCTAACTGTCATCCTCTCCCCAACTCCTTCCTAGTAATACCTGAGGGCTTTTTACATTCAGTGTTCGTACAACAGGCGCCCATTCATCTATCGCCAACATCAAATTCTCGGGCAAACCCAGGCCACTCTGACTGCTGATTCTGGGAGCACTCAGCACCAATGGATATCACGGATTTGTATAATACTCATTTGAAAGCCTGCTTTATAATTAAGTCAGTTCAATGGACTGCCAAATTCTTTTCTTCTCTTCAGTAGCTCTCCTTTCCATTGCAAGTTAATTAATGTCAGACCAGGAGTTCTTATTATGTTCCCAAAATAAATATAGAAACTTTAGTGGATAAACTTTGAGTATAATAAATCTAGCTGGCTCATCTGAATTCACAGCCCATCCTATCTGTATCTTCTCAGTGGGCAGATACTGACCCATTACCAAAAAAGCAAAAGGTAGGGGGTGGCCGAGAGATGGCTCCAAACACCATCACACTTCTTTCTCACTGCAGCATTTTCTGATTTAAAGAGAACTGGGACACTGGAGGCAGAGGTATGAGAAAGAAATGGTTAGCCAAAAAGCCTCAGGAGAACTTCGGCCTAACAACCATCGTGTTCAATCCTAGAATCTTGGAAGGTCTTAGTGAACTTTGTTCAATCTATATTAAAAAGTTTTAGTCTAACAATATTATCCTTGTTTCCATGGGAAAATATATTTTGAGCCCCAAACCTATGGCTTAAAAAACAAATTTTGGAAGGCAGCCCATTACAACTAATCCAAGATAATAAAAGAGAGGGAAATGCCCATGAAATAAGAGCTATCATACA
This sequence comes from Panthera pardus, assembly GCF_024362965.1. NCBI lineage: Eukaryota > Metazoa > Chordata > Mammalia > Carnivora > Felidae > Panthera > Panthera pardus. Next base: position 21,196,401 of record NW_026526788.1, read on the forward strand.
AACAGAACACAGACACACAGTTTGTTACAACATACAGGAGAGGGTAGTTTAGGTGGTGACAATGTAAGGAGAGTACCCCATGTTTAAAAAAGAAATCACAGGGGTGCCTGGGTGGCTCAGTCGGTTAAGTGGCCGACTTCGGCTCAGGTCATGATCTCACAGTCTGTGAGTTCGAGCCCCGCGTCGGGCTCTGTGCTGACAGCTCAGAACCTGGAGCCTGCTTCAGATTCTGTGTCTCCCTCTCTCTCTGACCCTCCCTTGTTCATGCTCTGTCTCTCTCTGTCTCAAAAATAAATAAACATTAAAAAAAATTTTTTTTAAATAAATAAATAAATAAATAAAATAAAAAAGAAATCACAGAGTCCTCGAAGACCTATATTAACCAAACTCTTAGTTGACTAGATTTTTTTTTCCTAAAAGAGAAAGATAAATCCTAAGAAAACAAGTGGGTACTATGGATTAGCACAACAATCCCCCCGAACTTTCCAAGTTAGGTAGTATCTGAAGGCTATTGATAATTTAGCCCAATTGCCAATCAATTTGTTATATAATACCATTATAGATGTTCAAAGTGGTGACCCTGGAGATACAACAGAACCACTTGGGAAAATAACAGTAAATATTCAGAAAATGACTAAATTACAGTAAAAAAAAAAAAACAAAATGTATTTTTTCAATGGCTGAATGTCTGTGTCCCCCCCCCCCCCTCCCAAATTCATATGGTAAAGCCTTAACCACCAATGTGATGGTATTTGGAGGTGGGGCCTTTAGGAGGTGATTAGGTTTAGTTGATGTCATGAGGTCATGACCCCCTTGATGATGGGATTCATGTCCTTTCTAGAAGTCAAGAGAGACCCTGAAGCTTGCTGCTGTCTGCTCTCCCCCACATGAGGATACAAGGGGAAGTGGGCAGACTGCAACTTGGAAGAAGGTCCTCATCGGGACTCCATCACACCAGGATCCAGATCCAACTTCCAGAACCATGAGAAATGAGAAACAAAGCCAGTCTATGTTGTTCTAGCAGCCCCAATGGGATAAGACCCTTTTGTTTCTACTACAAGGAGTAGAGCCAATAAAAGATCTCATCCCATCCTACTTTGCCAATACATTCGAGTTAATCAAGGTTTTACATAGACATAGGAAAGAACAGGATTCATGAGGGGGCTATTAAAACAGATCAGGGGCAACTCACATTAAAAGAGTTGAGTATAATAATACATCATGGTCCTTACTCTGTGGCAAAGCCTTGTTCGCAAATTAAAGCGACAGACATGGAGTAAAACTTAAAAACACTCTGTTAGTGCCTCTCTTGGTGTCTGTTCAGGCAATCATTGGAATTTTGCCCAGCCCTGACAATGCTCCTCCTAGGTGGAAGATATCTGACCCTTGCCTTCTGAAGAAAAAAAAAAAAATTTTTTTTTTTTTTTTTTTTAAGAAACCGAACTGCCAATTTTTATTACAGATTTTATTACAGATGAGTTAAGACAGGTGTTCATAAACCACCGAGCCCCCAGGTACCTATCTGATTAACCAAGCTGCAGGCTGGTTTCAAAATTAAAACCAAGTTCTAGGTCATCACCACTGCTAGTGTAATGCAAAGCCAAATAAGAACCGAGGGAAGCTGGTCAGTGAAGAGCAACAAAAAAGGAGAGAAAGGCTGCTCACTTTTAAGTCCAAGAAGTCAAAATCACAAGGGAAAAATCTATCTATGTACATCAGGAATATACTGATAGAGGAAAAAAAGGAAAAAGATGTTAAAAAAAAACATAAAGAACTATACAGCAAGATAATTAGGGCTGCCCCTTGGGTGAACAGAATATTGGTGATAATTTCTCTTCCTGCCTTTTCCTGCTCCCACCCAATTCTTTAATGAACACTTACTATTTTTGTAACAGAAGAAATTTAAAGATGTCTGATCTTAAAAGTGAAAGTTCCCAGTACAATTTAACAGTACATCCATTAACTGAAGATGATAATTTATATATACAAAATCCAGAATAAGCCAATAAAATCTCAGAGGATAATAGTGAAGTGTCAGCTACTTGAAATACTCTGAGAATTTTCCAGATAACCCAGAGTCAACCTTCTATACTACAGCTTCCAAATATATTTTCTCAAAGACTTCTCCTATAAAAATTAGATTTGTTTTCTGATGAACTGAACTTCAGGACAATATTAATATCGCATCAATATTAACATGTAAAAATGACATTATTTCATCATTTTACCAGTTTAATAAATTTTATTAAAGTTTAAAACTTTTATTCAGTGATGTTGAGAAATGAAGGCCTTTTATGAAAAAAAAACACACACACAGAATTATTCAGATTCATATGGTTTCTGGACTTAAGTTTTCATCACTTAACCGGGATAATATACAAATTTGCATAGTGGGTAAATAATTCTAGGGGACTTTTAACATAAGTACCATTGATGGAACAGGGTGTACATTCTTTTGCCACATCCAGACTGCAGTGGATAAGACCTGGGAAAGAAGTCATAACACAGTGTATGTTGTAGATACAGTATCACATCAGTGGCAACCACCAGTCCATTATCTAAAATAAGCTTAAGAAAATAACATTAGGGAAACTTCTCTTGATATGCTTTATCCAAAATGGAAGTTGCCATGAAAAGTCATTACTGCATCCATCCCACTTCCTTACGCAAAGATGTTGGATTTACTTAGACATTCATTCATTAGCCATGCATGTTTAGCTAAGGAAAATGCCCTTTCTAAGTCATCAACCAAATTACTGCTCTGGTCATAAACAGATTTCATGCATCTCAAAATCACAAGCAACGAGAAAGTCTGAGTACAGTACTCTCTGGATGTTATTGCCCTTACTGTAACATACCAATGGACTTCAATTTAACTGGCGAGAGTTTTTACATACATACATGCATGACCAGAAATACACTGTTGGATCATGGGGAGGTATCTCTTTCCTTACACAGGAAACACATTTCGAATTTTTTCCCTGCCACTATGCAACATCATTTGCACCAACTGATCCACATAGCAGGTGTTATCTGATACTTCAAAATAAAGTCTAACAAGATGAAACACAGTGCGTTTTTCTACTTAATTGAAATGAGATCTAGCAAAGAAATTGAGGGATTTTTTCCCCCATATCCTGCAGAAAGACTTCCTTATCTGTGTCCCTGACAGAACTCAGAGTTTACTTTCCCAAGTCTGGAGTTGGGACCTCTCAGTTGGCTTCATGACATCCTTGGCTTCATGACATCCTGTTTTCTGGATTACAAATCAACTGAAAAGAGAGCCCACTGATGCTTCCTTTGACTACTGGAGGAGTGCCCCCAGCTTGCTTGCTTTCAAGGCACAAAATTCCACTAATTTTTCAGTTATGCTTTGAGGCTTTTTCCCAGATTTCCCAAATAAGCAGTAGGTAAGATGCTTGTACCCAGGCTTCTCAAGCAACCCAAACACCCTCAAGGATTTGCTACAATCAAATTGCCACCCAGCTAACTTCAGGATTTACTATGATTACGTCTGGCTGTACCCTAATGCATTTTGCATAAATGTGCAGGCACAAGTTATGATGTTTTATTAAAAAATAAAATCAGGGTAGCAAATTGTAATACCCTACAGTTTTTTTTAAAAGAAGAACAAAGAAAAAAAGGGGGAAGATGAAGAAGAAATATGAATAGTAGTTATTTGAGGGGTGGATTGTAATCCAGGTAATGTTTTTATCATTTGTGTACTTCTGTGTCTTCCAATTTTTCTTGAAAGAGCAAGATTATTTTCATATAAACATTTAATTAAAAACTCCCATGATTTCCATAATTTGAGATTAGCACTTGAAATCAAATTTCAAAGTATGCAGTGGTCACTAAATTTCATCTCTTTAATGGAAGTAAACCCCAAGTAACATGGTTGTTCTTTGGGGGGAAAAACGGCACACAGAAATCAGCAGGTACTACCCAGATTCCTCGCACTGCCAGAATCTGCAAGGGCAGCAGTTAATGTGAATGGAATTCTAATAGAACCCAGTAGGGCCACATTCCCTGTGAATTTTAAAAATACCTTGGCTCCACAGCAACTAAAAAAAGATCAACCAAAGATGCAAAACTGGTTTGTATTTTGAATGAATTATTTTGTATACAAGTAAGTCAGAAAGGCCATCTTGTATCCTTGACTAAGAGCAACTATTCTAAGAGTTGGAAACCTAAAACTTTCCTTTCTTTCTTTAAATTTTTATTTGAGAGAGAGAGAGAGAGAGAGAGCGAGAGAGAGAGAGAGAGAGAGAGAGCGCGCGCGCACATGCTCAAGCAGGGGAAGGGGAGAGGGAGACAGAGAATCTTAAGCTGGATCCACATTCAGCATGGAGCCCAATGCAGGGCTCCATCCTATGACCCTGGGATCATGACCTGAACTGAAATCAAGAGTCAGATGCTCAACCGACTGAGCCACCCAGGTGCCCCTCCTTTCTTCCTAATAGAACTTAAAATACACTAAATGTGTCCTTGTTTCACTTAAAAAAAAAAAAAAAAAAAAAAAAGAACAAAATTAAATCTTGTCCTAAGGATTGAAATGCATCACTCTAAACCCCAGCCTCCAGGTCATGATCTCACAGTCCGTGAGTTCGAGCCCCGCGTCGGGCTCTGTGCTGACAGCTCAGAGCCTGGAGCCTGTTTCAGATTCTGTGTTTCCCTCTCTCTCTGCCCCTCCCCTGTTCATGCTCTGTCTCTCTCTGTCTCAAAGATAAATAAACGTTAAAAAAAAAAAAAAAATTTAAAAAAAAAATAAATAAATAAACCCCAGCCTCTGCATTTGCTGGTTACAGATGGTGAGAGACACCAGGATAAGTGGGTGTCACCTCTGCAATGATCCTGTAAGCTGGGGTCTTGTCAAGCCTCTGTAAGCACCTGATGCTGCCAGGCTGAAGGTAACCACTGAGGCCTACAGCTACGTGGTTGCCTCATGCAAAATGCTGACTCTAAAGATAAACTATGCCCTCAAAGACACCAAAGATGCAACTCCTTCTCTTTCCTTGCCCAGTAGCAAAGAGGAAGGATTCAATTTCACATCTTCTTCATGAGCTCTCTTCTCTGTCTCCAGTATCTCTGCTCCAAACAGTGCTGACACTCACTTTTTACTGCATGTCTTCTCTCCCATTGTCTCCTCTCAGTCTCTCCTTCTCCGCAACAAGGCTGGATTTAGATCTATCCAACCACGTGTGTCCATTAACAAATAATTAAACCCGGTGCCAAGGAGCTTTGGGGTGTCTCCCGTGGTTGTAGGGGAAAGGGGGTTGGGGCCACCACAGAGGCCTCACTGCTCCCCTCCACCACAGCCATGCATACAGCATCCCTCTTCACTGGCCTTCCTGGAACAGGAGATCAGACTGCATGAGGCTGGGACCTAACATCATCTTTGTTAGCAGAGTTTGTGCAGAGAGCAGGCACATAACAAAGATGTGCTGAATTAATACAGGATATGTACCATACAAATGCACTAACTATAGCATGGGCACAAAAGAAAGCCAAAGGGGCTGGGTCACAAATGACACTTGAGCACATTCTGACTCATAAACTGAGGAGACAAGGTCAAGGAAGGTGGTGAGACATTTGTGGCTCAAATAATATGCATTCTCATTTTGCTGGAAAATGGGTAGGGTAAAGTACCATAGTAATTAGATGGAAACTTTCATTATTAACAGCAGCAGCTACCATTTTTGGAGAGCTTAATAGATGTGAGTCACCAGGATACGGTGGTGAGGTCAACATTGTGCTTTCCCTCCTTCAATTTATTAGAAAACTTATAGGGAAGAAACACTTCGTATAATTGTTTGCTAGTTGCTGTTTGTGTACCAAGTATTACAAGAGAAATAGTGATCATTATGTAAATACTTTTACAGCAAACGCCCCTAACTGCCTGGAGGAGGAAAGTCAGGTAAGATGAAGGACAATGGGGCAGTCGAGGGAGAAAAGCGGTCCAGGCAGAGGAAACAGATCCATGGAGATGTGGGGGCAAGAAAGCATGGCACACAGCAGAACATGATTTTCAAACTGCAGATCATGAACCATTATTGGATTGTGAAATTAGTCCACTGTGACCTACATTTTGCTAAAAATGAAATGGAATTCAATAGAGAATCAAAAGAAATGTTGTCTTATGGAACTTGTCCCAGTCATATATACGGGTACAAAAACATCAGTGTACTGGGTCGCCATGTTAACTTATCTCTTGCTGTGCAGTCCACACTGGAAGGATTCTGAGTGGAGGAATGAAGAACTTCAATATGCATGTAGTGTGAGGAAGGGCAGGATGCAACATTAATCCCCTCAACACACCTAGGAATTAGGTACTAATGTCTATTTCACAAAAGAGCTCAATTGCTTGCCTGAAGGCATACAGTTTATTCAGATGGAAGGAAGATTTGAACCAAGGTGAGAGTTTCCCTAAGAACTACATGATGCTAATGAGGGGTGCCTGGCTGGCTCAGTCAGAAGAGCAAGCAATTCTTCATCTCAAGGTCGTGAGTTCGAGCCCCATACCGGTTGAAGACATGACTTAAATAAACTTTAATACAGATAGATTAAAAAAATGGATCCTAATGAATGAAATTCTGAATACAGTTTTAGACAAACAGTGTCTTTGCTTTGGGAACAGGATATAGCTCAGATAAAAGATGATGGACCAAATTCCAGAAGTAACAGAGAAAACTATACTCACTATGCCAGCTAGAGAAAAGAAAAAGAGTAAGGCATCTGGTACCTGGCAGGCAATCCTGTTCACGATGTAAATGTTAGCTGAATTATGGGACTAATTCTCCATTAACTTATTCCACTTTTTTCTGTTGTACTACCTAACAATGATTAAGTATCTAGTGCACCTGCTTATGGCCACTATTTTCTTCTTTCCCATAGTTTTCCATGCCAAGTGCACAGAGGGCCCTCCAGAGCTGCTGAGTTGAACTTCACTTACTAAATAGGCTAATGTGGACTACCTTTTGATGCTAGTTATCTTTCTCCAGAGAAATAATAAAAACTCTTCCTGGTTGGCAGAAAATATTCAAGATTAAGATATCTTGACACTAAAAGAATATTCCAAGTTCTAGATATTCTTACTGTCTCCTAAGAAAATGTGAATTCCAAATAAGAGACAAACAATGACCATGTTTAAACAAAAATTCTCAAATAAGGGTTTGCAGGCAGTGACCACCAGTTAAAAAAACAAAACGAAACAAAACATAGAAGACTAAAGTCATGTTGACCAGACTAATCCTAGTCTACAGTGAGGGTCCCCTGGCATGTGAGTTGCAAATGATATATGTGATAAGGGAATTGTACCTAGAATATATAAGGAACTCTTAGAATTCAATAATAAAATGATCCTGAATGGGCATTTTTCTCAAAGATATAAAAAATAGCCAATTAGCACATGAAAAGATTCTCAAAATCATTAGTCACCAGGGAAATACAAAACCACAATGAGATACCAGTTCACATTTACCAGGATGCTATAATCAATATGGCACAGCCACTTTGAAAAACAGTCTAGCACTCTCCCCAAAAGGTAAACATGGAGTTACCATGTAATCCAGCAAGTCCACTCCTAGGTATATGCCCAAGAAAAATGAAAACATATATCCACATGAAAAACTGTACGTGAATGTTCACAGCCGCATTATTCCTAATAACCAAAAGATGGAAACAACCCAAAATGTCCATCAAATGATGAACACATACACAAAATAGGATATATCCACACAGTGAAACATTATTCAATCAGGAAAAGGAGTCAAGTACCGATACATGCTATAACATGGATACAAGCCTTTTATTAAATGAAAGAAGCCACTCACAAAAGATGACATACTATATATGATTTCATTTTTATTGAGTATCCAGCATGAGCAAATACAGAGTAGTGGCTGCTTAAAGGGAATGGGAAATTCAGAGTGACAGCTGAAGGGTACAGGGTTTCTTTCTGAGGTAATGAAAATGCTCTAAAATTGTTTGTGGTTTTGGCTACACAACTCTGAATATACTAAAAGCCAATGAGTTGTACATTTTAAATGGATGATTTTTATGGTATGTGAATCATATCTCAATAAAGCCACTACCACCACTACTACCCACCCCCGAAAAGTGAACTAAGATATTAAGCAGAAGAACCAGGTTCACATCCAGTTCCTCTTGAATCCAGTATCCAGGCCCTGAACACTATACTGTACCTCCTTCCAAAACACAAATGACAGTTACCTGGCCAAATCTACACTTAAACTCTTCCAGCAAAGCAGTGGTATACCATAAGACACATGGGATAATTGCCTTCAAATAGCTTACAGTTTAAAAACTATGTTTATTGTCAGAAGAGCAAAGCCATGTACTACATATAAATCTATATAATACATAATATAGTACATGCCTTTGCTCTTCTGATAACCTATGATACAGAATATATTCTATAACAGAGACTGTGACATATAGTATATCATATGGATGATAATCCTAAGAGAGGATCAGATCACATTCATAGAAACAGAGATTTATTTCTACTGGAGGGGAAAAAACTGCTCCCGCCTAAGCATTGACTAAAATTATTTGTAGCTAAACAAAATACACCAAAGATCCCCAACATTTAATCATCCTGGACATACTAAAACAAAGCAGGGGTCGGGGTGGGGGCAGTTTCTCATCTTAATTAAAACAGGACCTTGAGGGGCCCCTGGGTGGCTCCATCGGTTAAGTGTCCGACTATGGCTCAGGTCATGATCTCATCCTTTGTGGGTTTGAACCCCGTGTGGGGCTCTGTGCTGAAAGCTCAGAGCCTGGAGCCTGCTTCTGATTCTGTGTCTCCCTCTCTCCCTGCCCCTTCCCACTCGTGTGCACGCATGTACGCACTCTCTCTCAAAAATAAGTAAACACTTAAAGATGTTAAATAGAAACTTTACATCCCAGATCTGAGGCTTATTTTCAGGATAGGGCTTTACAATGCATATATTCCATTGTGGAAATCCATTTCTTAATTGTTGAGGTCTGAAATAACCCTAAATGTGTATTAAGTCATTAACCTGGCAAGAATGTATGCCTTGGAATCATTTTAAAGGGTTTCCATTATGAAAGTCGCTGGAGCCTTTAGACAGTACAACAACTCGTTCTCTCTCTCCCATAGACTAGAAGACCAAACTGTCCTCTCTCTGATGCCAGACCACTACCTCCACCTTGTGGCCACACTAAACCCTGGATCACAGCCCCTGTCCCACAGACTCCTTAAGAACTTCTGCAAATACAAGAAAGAAGCCATTACACTCAGCCATCACCATGAACGCTGTGACCAAATGAAGTTCTCACAATACAAAGCACTGAGAATTTTACTTGGTCAGCTCTTGATGAACAAGTATCAGTAACAAGTATTTGGTGTGTCAGAGACCTTCAACAAGAATCTTCAAAGCTTTAACTTGAACGGAACTGGTTGTCCCCTATCCTAGGAATTAAACAGGTGAACTCTGGAACAAAATGTTTTCCAACAGCATGTGGATTTTTCCAAATTTAGATACTGCATCTGAATTCCAAAGATGAATGGTAAATATAGATTACTCTGGATGTATATCAAATAGCCAACCTTTGAAAATAGACCTTTTTTTTCTTTTACCTGGAAGGGATAGAAAAATGTTTTTAGGACCATTATTCACAATCTTAGAAAACCCAGTGACATCCCTTTCTTTTGATATAGGGAGATACAAGAATAACACAGAAAACAAAAGTCAGTTAGATGGGTTTAAAGCCAACCTGGACTTCTTCCCAAACCTGACATTCCCATCACCATTTCGTTCTCAGGTAAAATAATGGAACTAGAACGGCCCTGGGTAGATTTCACAATCAGTCAGCATGAACTAAAATACAGAGAAAGACCCTAAAGTCGGGATAAATCAGACAACTTTGCATGAAAGGCTTAGCCAAACCGTCAAACTGACAATCAGGATTGAAATTACAAAGAGCTAAAAGACCTTCGTCAATACACTGAATTTTACATGGAAACCACATCGCTGTACAGTATGGTCAGCTTCTTATAATTAGCTTAGGGAAAGTAAAATTTCAGGACATTCGATTGGGGCAAAAGCATTAGGGAGCATCTAGACTAGGGATAACAGGTACTTTTGTCAACATACTAACGCAGATGGGCTGACAATGGCTGCCCACAGTTCTGTGTGTTGAAGGAGCACAAGACCCAGTCTGGACTCCCAAGGCGAGGACCCGGCTCAAACACCAACATGTGCGGAGGGCAGTGGACAAAGGGATTGTACACTATGACTTGCCACCTTTTGTACCTGGTTAAGCTCGCCATTCCTGATTTTAGTTTGCCCTTCTCTGTTTACAAATGGAAAAGCTGGGCCCAGAGAAGGTAATGCAAGGTCATACAACTAATGAGAGGCTGAGTCAGGATAAGCAACCAAATCTATGCCTCCATATCTGTACCAACAAATCACATTGGGAAAAGATAGTGTTCATATCATATTGCTAATAATTCAAAGAAGAAAAATGCTAATTGCCTCTTCTCAAGAATCCCTGAAAAAAAAGTTTTAGTTCCACAGCAACACTGTCTCAGGAACTTTCACACAATCTATCCTGTGGTTAAAAACACATTGTTCCCCCTTTGTAAAAGGAACCTAACATTTCCTACCTGTAAGCCAGTACATCACAGTATATCTCCAGAAACTTTATTAATTGCAGTTAAAAAAAGAGAAAGTGTGAGACAGAGAGAGCAGGTGCTCCACAGACTTGTCAATCTTACTACAAAAATGAAGTCTCCACTGTGGGAAGAAACAGCTGAAAAATATTTTTCACTCACATGCCCCAGGGTATCTGAGGCCAAAAAGAATAAGGTGAGGGAGAATAATATGAGGAAAAAAGTGTATTGAGAAAACTATAGATTCTTACCTGCTCTAATGTAAGCTGCTTCGAAATGGTATCATTCTCCAGTTTTTTAATTTTCTTCATCAGTTTGTTGACCTGGAATTCCTGCTCTTGTTCGAGATGCTGTTCTAGTTCGGCTTTCTCATGCTGCAACTGGAAAATGGAAAAATCACAGACATGGGAATTGAGACACTCAAAAGCCACGGAAACACCGGCTCCATAAGCTGATTACACCGAGTAAGAAGTATCATCACAGAAGCTACAATCCTCATTTCTGCTGACACCCAAGTGCACACCTAGTGTGTAACCTGCTCCGAGGGTCCTCTAATTCACAACCACAAGTTAGAGTCCACGTACATAAGCTCCTGGCCTGAGCCAAAAGGCCACAAGTGACAGGGCAAATACACCTGAGCATCAAACCATGATTAAATACAGATTGTTTAGTTTTTAAAAACATAGAAGTTGTTGCCTCTGTAGAGAGGAATTGGGAAGCTAGGGATGAGGTAAGGATGGAAACTTCAAATATAAAACTAACGTTTTCAAAAAATATCCCTATTCAAACACACACACACACACACACCCTTCAGTACTTTTCAAACTATATACCATAAAAATTATATTAAAAATAGAAATTTTACAGTCAGTTTTAATTAAATGAATTAGTTTACTCAGATTTATATGTGTGTAAAGAAGGAAGAGATGTCACAATCACAAAACATATTTAGTAAATTATTCTGAATGCTATGTCTCAATATACTAATAAGCATCCTTTGGCAAAAACCAGTAGAATTAATTATCTTTCTATAATGAGACTGTACATCACACCTCCTACGTCTTTCCTAAAAGCCCAGGAGGGAGGCTTCTTATTTATGCAGGTAAAACATAAGGTTAGGGTTGCCTGTGTGGCTCAGTCGGTTGAGTGTCCAACTCTTGATTTTGGTTCAGGTCATGATCCCAAGGTCATGGGATCAAATCCCATGCAGGGCTCTGCATTGAGACTGATTAAGATATTCTTTCTTTCTTTCTTTCTCTCTCTCTCTCTCTCTCTCTCTCTGCCCCTCTCCCCCTGCTCACGCTCTCTCTAAAAAAATAAAAGAAACAAAAGATAAGGTTATGGTGTCACTGAAAAGTATTTTTAAAAGGTCCCCCAACCATCAAAACCAAAGGGGAATTGAGGAAATGACAACTGGGGTTCTAATTTCTAACATTCTCAATTGGGAGTGTTCATTCACAGCAGGGGTTGGAGAGAATGACAGCAACAGGGCCCAAGAGAGATTAAGTAAAAGCCATTAAAAACAATGAAACACATGTACTTTTATGTGGGGGTCTAAGAGGACACTGCTGCCTACTTTCACCCTCAAAATCACTTCTTCAGGCAGACACTGTGTACCAGGTTCTTCATATGCATTAGGCAGGCGTGATCACTCCCATTTCCTATGTGACAAAACAGGAGACTGGACCAAGATAATTCAGCTGAAGGCAGTGGAGGCTGGGACCCACATTCTGCTCTGAACCCCAAGCCAGTATTCTCCCACTGGATCCTGAGCAAACCTAGGAGGAATCAGCTTCAGACTCTGCTAGCATCTAGTGCATCTTTAGCGTTTAAAAAGTCAAACGACCCAGGGCGCCTGGGTGGCTTGGTCGGTTGAGCGTCCGACTTCAGCTCAGGTCACGATCTCGCGGTCTGTGAGTTCGAACCCCGCGTCCGGCTCTGTGCTGACAGCTCAGAGCCTGGAGCCTGTTTCAGATTCTGTGTCTCCCTCTCTCTCTGCCCCTCCCCTGTTCATGCTCTGTCTCTCTCTGTCTCAAAAATAAATAAATGTTAAAAAATTTTTTTTTTTTTTTTTTTTTTTTTAAAAAGTCAAACGACCCAACAGAAAACAAGACGCCACAGACACTTGCCTGGAGGACGCTGTGTCTCTGGGTAAACCCTGCATATGGCATGACGGGCAACCCAAAAAGATTAGCCAGGCCTGAGCAACCTCTATACGGCTGCACCGAACCCTCACCACACCGACACAATTACCACTGCTCTGCAAGCACATACTTGGTTAAAAAAAAGGTTAAAGTCTGACAGTTTTCTAAGCTGGAAATGTTGACGAAACAGATGCTTCTTTCTCCAACTGTTTTTGATGTGCAACTTCAAGAAAAGCTGGTCAACCTTGCAGGAACCCAGGAAAAAAGCAGATGCAAGGAAGCACTTACAGTGACAAGTCTATTTTTAGCTCGTTCTTTAAAACTCAGGTTCTGCAGGATCAAGCAGTAATTACAAGAAACAAGAGAAACCAACAGAGAACAAGAAGAGCTCCTGGCACTTCAGACACAAAGACCCTGATGCAACAAGACCACTCACGAGGAAGAAACAGCAAAGCATGCCCATCCCCACCTAACACTTTTACTCTGTAACATACCTGTGTACCCTCCATCTGTAGGTACTACATTAGACGCAGGGGACATCTTGAGTGAAGATGTCACCCTTGCCCTAGAACAGTTTATGACCACCAAGCTTAAATGGTGTCTACTGGTTTTAGAAAAATAAACTTTAGTCTTAAAACCTTTAAACATTCTGCATAGTAGTTTTTACACCAGGTATGTTTTCCTCCAATATGCTTTCAATTGCTGCCATTTTTATTTAAAAGAACCCCCCCTTTTTTTTAGCATTATTCTTCTGCCCTGAGGTCAATTAAAACAATCAAGGATGCAATCTAACATTGAAACATGTCTGGCCCACAAAGCCAGAATGTTAATCTGAGAAAAAGGTAAGGCTGTCATTGGCTTACAGAAAAATATTCCTATTTAGACAGATGGTCTACATTGTCAATATCTGATGAGGTATTTCCTTTAAGAATACAGATTAAACTAGTAATAAAATTCATAAAAGCTCTCCATTTTAAGAGGCTTTTCCCTCTCAAGAGATATCCCCTAAGGAAAATTTGATGGTAAAGCTGTTGTCACCAGAACTCAAGTGAGATCCCTGGATTACACTAACCCATTTGGGAAAGATCAAGCCATCTTGAGATCTGTCTGCCAAAGATGCCCGTGTTCATCATCCCCCAAAAGATGCGCGTGTTCATCATTCCCCGAAAGTCAGGGCTGGAACAAACAGCTTTGCTGCTTGCTTTGTTCTGACATCTCTCAGGTGACAGCCAATTTCGGGGCAGAGCGTGGAGTTTCTGAACAGAGCATTAGAAACAGGAAATAGGTTCTTCCTTGGAACAAAGAAACCACCAATACAAAGAGAAACACACAGATACAGAGACACCCCCTTCAAAGTCATGAGAGTTCAGATGAGCAAGAAGGTGAGAGAGCAGAAAGGGATCTTGAGGAACTAACAACTGCAGAGTCCGCCTGAGGAACATTCAGAAATTGTTGGTTTTTTAACAGATACCATGTAAATCCAAGTCATTCGGCCCCAACGGGGCTTGAACCAACATCCCAAATCCACCTGCCTAGAAGCCACAGCTCATGACACCAAAAACCCTAAAAGGAGCCTCGTTCAGGCTGACACAAGCCAGCTCTCAGAAATAAATTTCCTACGTGTAGGCATAAAATTCAAGGCATGATTTTAAATTTCTAATCAAAGGTCTTAACATTTTATGAGCAACTTTAAATCTTCCAAGAAGGTCAGTGATCCTAAACTAGAGCACACGTCATTCAAACTGAGAAGTAAACAGTCAAGCAAATTCTATTAATGTGTTTGAAATAAACTCACGTGTGTGCCTTAAATATATCCAAAGCAAAAGGCTTAGGCAGATTAATTTTTTAATCAGAATTTTCTATAAATACACTTTATAAAGTCAATCAATCACAAAGATTATGCAAGGGTTTTATGACTATTTGTGCAATATAGTTAACATTAATTTAAAAAAGTGTAGAATGGAAATTATATTATGTAACAAATGATCCACTGGCAGCACATTTTCAATGGAATTAGGGCTATATGAGTAAGTTTGCTACTTAGGTTTCACCATCAAAAACAAAACAAAACCAACATAACTGAAAGCCATAAGCAAAGATACAAACTATAAACCTATGAATTCCTAAGTATTAAAACTTGAGCATTTTGTTACCATATCAACTCATTATATATGAAGCCCTAAAGCAACCTTCCAGCCTGTTAAAAAAGACAAGTATAACATTAATTTGATCTCAAATAGGCTAGGCTTAAGCATCATTCGATCACTCACAACTGCTATCTTACAATTTATAAAGACTTTCTGGAGCCACTTCTGTGAACCAGGCCTCCCTCTTGTGTAAGAGACTCCAGAATTCTTCACTGCATGACCTTTATTCTGGGTCGAATTCTCACTAGCAAGTAGAAGCACTGCAAACTGTTCACCTAAGAGAACCATCACAGGTGCACATGTAGGTCGGCTGTCGAGCCAAGCCTCCCAGCCGGCATGCAGCAAGTTTGCCAAATCCCAGGCTGGGCGAAGCATGTTTGCGAGTCTGGGTTTGTTGTCCATCTAGCTACTGCCAAGTGAGGCAAGCCTCCAGCCACCAGCCCCAGGACCCAGCTTTCTCAGCGCAATTCAGAATAAACCCAAGATGCTCCCACCTTCTTTGTCACTAGTCCAGGCTAATACTTCTGTGTACTCAACACCCCCATCCCACAGCCAGCATCCTTGGTTTACCGACAACTACCAAAAGCTAGAACTAACTGCACTGGGCCAAGTAAAGGCCACCATAGGACAATAACTGCATGAAGTCATTGGGATGTCAAACACAATTATATTATTCATAGAAGCTTTGCAAAAAAAAGTTCAAAACTAGGTGAAAAGACATTGAGTCTTTTATGAACCAACTTTTTAGCCACTCTATTGAGGAGTGTGAGCAGAAAGCTTTCCGTTTCAAATTCATTATATCACCACTAAATGCCTCTTGGGCCCACACTTATTCCCACCTCCAAACCCCTTCTGTCACTGGTACAATTGTTCTCAATCAACACCTCATATCAGTTACCAGTTGGCATTTAGTCAGCCTCCACAGCAGCTGTCAAACCACCCTCTTCTTTGTATGCTCATGGCCCCAATCTAGTTCAAGTCTTTTATTATTCTTCACTGGGCCACTGCCAAAGCCTCCTAATAAATCTCCCCAGATTCAGTGTAGATCATCCTGACAGACAAACCCTATTAATACATCAACATTCTGCTCAAAACCCTTCAATGGTTCCCTACTTACCTGCAAAGGTATAACATCATTGGCATGACATTCAAGTCCTTCCATGATCCAATCCTATCCAAGTTTCCCATGCTTTCCTCATGCTATTTCACATTCTGCCCAAGTGACAGTCTAAGGTTCATGAGTATAAATGCCTTCAGGGTCCAGACACCTAACAAAGAATGGATGTGCCAAAAAACAGCACATGGTTGTAACTGTGTTAAAGGCAAAGTTCATGTCTTTTACTCTTACTCTTAAAAGAGTAAAGACTCTTTTACTAAAATAATAAATTTAAAAAACTGAAACCCATGATGCTGGGCAAACACTTCTGGAAACCACTCCAGTCCAGGGGTTGCACACCCCTGCCTCCACAACCCTGGTCGTGCTGTACCCTCTGGTAGAGTGCCTGAATCCCTCCCTCCAACCTATTCAAAGTGAGCGATGGCTCAGAAAACATCTTCCACAGTACAGTACCTTCCCACATGCCCCCAACATACTGTATCCTCCCTTTCTTTAAGCTGTGAGGAGCACATTGTACCTGTGTGCATGATAACGTCTAGTTCATGTTTCGTATCTTTCTATTAGCTACTTCTAAAAGCAGCTAATACTTTAAGGCACTAGTTACTATGTACCAAGCATTTTATATGGCCATAACTCTGTGGCAGATACTATCTTTTGCATTTTACCAAGAAGAAAACCACAGCTTAGGGAGGTCAAGTAACTTGCTCAAAATCACACAGCTGATGAGGAGTAGATCCAGGGTTGAAACACAGGTCTCTGACTTCACAGCCTTCGTCCTTATCCCTGATGTGTGCTGCCATCCTCGAGCTCCTGTATACATTCTCGATCACTCTTACAGGACTGCAAGCTCCATGAACAGCAGTGACCAGAACATAGTGAATTCCACTCCAGATCATGGACAAATCTCTTGTCCATGCAAACACTGACTCACTTCCTTTACACTGTTCCCTTAGAGTAAGCCTCAGGATGAACAAGACAACTAGGTAAATATAAAGGGTGCCATTACTACATATATAGTACTCTCAGGTGACCATCACCTAAGTCAACAAATGTTAACACTGCCCGCTCTCTCCCAGAGCCTAGTGTATCCTTCCGAATCACAGCTCTCCATCTCTGAGGGGTGATGGCTCTCCTGATTCTCACTCATAGTAAGAACTCCTTGCATTTTTTTCTTTAAAAGAAATTTTATTGCCTATGTATTTCTAAACATTAGTTTTGCTTGGTTTTGCATTCTTTTTTGTCTAGCTTCCTCTGCTAGATAAACTTAGGATTTCATTCACCTGCATTACTTAGTTGAACAGTATTTTTACTGCCCTATGATATCCCGCTGGATGAGCACAATTTGTCTACTCTATGGACAATGAGTATTTGGGTCATTTCTGGTTTTTTACTATTACGTGCAATGCCACAAAAAACATTCTTGTATACATCTGGTGTACATATGCAAACATCATGAATATATCCAGGACTGAAACTGCTGAGTCACACACCGTGAATATTTCCAGTATCATTAGGTAATGCCAAACTGCTCTAAAAGCAGCAACCATTTCCATTCCCTGAGAGCATACAGAAGACTTCTCTAGTAATATCTTCTTGTGTTTTATTTTGCCTTTCTTGATTACTAATGTGTACTTGTTCATTTGTTTCCTGCTCATATGCCTACCTGCTTGTGCAAAGAGTCTGTTCAAGTCTCTATCCATTTTCTTTGGAGCAGTCCATTTTTCATACTGATTTGTAGTCTCATGTTAGTTATACAAGTTGCAAACACCTTCTCTCACACTGTGGCCTGTCTTTGCATTCTCTTTATGTGATTTCCAATGACATGTCTTTGTTCTTCTCTAGGCATTACTTAATGGCAATACTCCCAAATTTCTCTGTTAAAAGAAATCTACCCTGCTGCCTATCTGTAATCTCCATATGGATGTCTAGACCACTCGACTGAAGTTCTGACCTTCTCACTCCAAGTCTACTCCACTTAAAGTCTTTCCCATCTTAAATTATGGTTAACTATATTCTTCCAATCATGGAAGCCAAAATCTCCAAGTCTGTTTTGAGCCTGTCTTTTGCTCATGCCCACTTCTAATCCATCCTCAATCCAATAGGATATTCCTTCAAAATGTACCTAGAACCCAATGATCACCATCTTTACTACCACATCCTAGAACAATCAACCCTATCTCAGTGTGGATTATGGAATAGTCTTATAATAGACAGCCTAGCTCCCACCTTGCCTCCACTCCATAATTTCTTCTTGAGATAGCAATCAAGGCAAGATCATTTCACTACTTTGTTCAAACCCCTTTCCTGCCCCCCATGGCTCCCACTGCAGAGTGAATGCCAAACTCATGATTATGGCTCAATGGCTCTACGTGATCTGCATGCTGGCCACCAAACCCCCAGTACCCATTACCTCCTCAATCTCAACTCTTACTCCTCTCCCTCCAAGACTCCACTCCAACCACATTGGCCTCTCTGCTGCTCCTCCAACATGGCAGGCACGATCCCACCCAAGGCCTTAGCACTTTCCTGTCCCTTCCAGCTTCAATGCTCTTCTCTCTGAAATCCACTTATAGGCATAGGTTTTTTTTTCCCCCTAACAAATACAGTACCATACTATAAATGTATTTTCTTTTAAGTTTATTTTTTTTATTTTAAGAAAGAGAAAGAGAGCAAGCCCGAGTGGGGAAGGGGCAGAAAGAGAGGGAGAAGGAGAATCCCAAGCAGCCTCCAGGCTCTCAGCACAGACGGTGATATAGGGCGAATTCTCACAAACTGTGAGATCATGACCTGAGCCGAAATTAAGAGTCAGACACGTAACTGACTGAGCCACCCAAGTGTCCCTCTTATGATTTGTTTAAGAACATTTTTTTCTCTAGCTTACTTTACTGTAAAAGGATGGTATATAATACAAATAACATAAAAAATATGTGTTAATTGACCATTTATGTTATAGGTAAGACCTCCAGTCAATGGCACACTATTAGTGGTTAAGTTTTTCAGGGGAACTAAAAGTTATACACAGATTTTGATTGGGGGAGGAGAGAGAAGGATGGGGGGGAGGAGAGAGAAGGATGGGAAGGAGGAGGTGGCACCCCTAAGCCCTGTGCTGTGCAAAGATCACCTGCATTTTTTTCCTTGAATGTTTGATACAACTTGCAGTAAAACCATTTGAGCCTGCAATTTTTCACTACAAAAGGTTGTTTCTCACCTACTCAATTTCTCTAATGGTTACAAAGCTCATGTTTTCTATTTCTTCCCCAGCCAGTTGTAGACAGTATGTTTTTCTATTAATTTGTCCATTCCATCTAAAATTTCAAATGTACTGGGCACCTGTGTTGCTCAGTTGATTAACCGTCCAACTTTGGCTCAAGTCATGATCTCACAGTTTATGAGTTCAAGTCCCACATGGGGCTTGCTGCTCTCAGTGCAGAGCCTGCTTTGGATCCTCTGTCCCCTCTCTCTGCCCCTCCTCCACTTGGCACTCTCTCAAAAATAAACATTAAAAAAAGACTAAAAACAATTTAAAAATTTCAAACATATTGCCATATATGATTATTCATGAGTTATTCACTCTCCTTTTGAATAGCTACAAGAAAAACTGTGATATGTTTCCTATTTCCTAACAAAGATTTCAAGCTTGATCTTTGTTTCTTTGAATGTAGTAAGCATGGCTGCTCTGGAGTCTGTGTCTGATAATTCCAGTATCTAAAGTATTTGTGAAGTCCATTTCTGTTCTTTCATTTCTACTGGTTGACATCCATGAAATCTCATATCTCCATGTGCCTGGTTCTCCTTGAGTGCTGGGCAACATATTTGAAATTGTATTTATAGGTGAAATTTGTGGTCTAGGATGATGGTATCTTCTTCCAGAAAATTCTGTTTTCTTCTGCCAGGCACCAGAAGACTGGGTCTACCTTAATCCAAAACAAAAGCTTCATGATTTACAGTTCACCAGGTGATACAAAACTAGTTTGTTCTTGGGGCACCTGGGTGGCTCAGTCAGTTGAGCGTCTGACTTCGGTTCCAGTCATGATCTTGCAGTCTGTGAGTTTGAGCCCCGCATGGGGCTCTGTGCTGACAGCTCAGAGCCTGGAGCGTGCTTCATATTCTGTGTCTCCCTCTCTCTCTGCCCCTCCCCTGCTCATGCTCTGTTTCTCTCTCAAAAATAAACATTAAAAAATTTTTTTTAAAAAAACCTGGTTTATTCTTATCCTAAGGTTCATGATTAAAGTGTAGGTCATTTATCGCTGTCTCCATCTTTGGCCAACGCTGAGCTTTAACTTCTGTAACCTCAGCTCCACACAACTACCATAGCACAGCTCAGTTTCTCTGCTGTTCCATAATAAGCAGCAAATGCTCAGGACAAAACCAGCCCTGGGAGTTTGGGTCTTCCTAATCCCCACCTCCCCCAGATCATAGCCCAGCAGGCCTTCTCCATCTTGCTAGTTCTTCATGCTTTAAAAAATATTTAAGAGCATTCTGTGTAGGTTTTATTGATCCTCAGTAAGTTTGTCTGAATTACCTAATCTGTCATTTTCTAGAGGGGAAGGTATAAGCAATTTTTGCAAGGCAATAGCTAGGCTCTTCCAGAAAATTATTTTTTAAATGCTATTTTCTTGTCAACATTCTCAACATCAAGGACAAGCCCTCATATTTCCTTTTTTTTTTTTTTTTTTTTTTTTTGAGAGAGAGAGAGGACACAAGCAGGGGAAAGGAGCAGAGGGAGAGAGAAGAAGAGAGAGAATCTTAAGCAGGCTCCATGTTCAGTGTGGAGCCCAATGCGGGGCTTGATCCCACAACCCTGGGATCATGACTTGACCCAAAATTGAGTCAGATGTTCAACCGACAGAGCCACCCAGGAGCCCTACAAGCCCTCATGTCTGAACAGATGGCTCCACTACAACATGGGGCTTCCCATCTACCCAGAATACCTAGTGGGCTAAGTTTGAGTTTGCCAGATTCCCCACAGCACAAAGCTGTTTAAAGCATTAACGCCTTTAGAGAAATCTGGTTAGGAGAAAATTTAAAAAAAAAATTTAACATTTTTTGTGAGAGACAGAGAGAGACAGAGCATGAGCAGGAAGGAAAGGGGCAGAGAAAGAGAGAGAGAGGGAGACACAGAATCCAAACCAGGCTCTAGGTTCTGAGCCATCAGCACAGGACCCAATGTGGGGTTTGAACCCACGAACTACGAGATCATAACCTGAGCTGAAGTTGGACACTTAACCGACTGAGCCACCCAGGTCTCCTAGGAGATTTTTAAAAGATGCTCCACGAATAATATAAAGAAATCCTTTAGGGCCTGGAGTCGGCCTACTGCATTGAAAATGCAATTTGTAAAACCTAACACTTCCTTCTTCTGAGGAATAGAGTGTTCAGTACAAATAAAGAATTCATTCTAACTTGAGACATTACTGTGAACTAAAACAAGGCCACACCTTTATGAATAAAGAGGAAGAAAGTGAAGGTAGCTCCAGGTAGCTCCGTATTTTAAGGTAATTACTGACTGGGCTGACTGTAAACGGTTTTGAAATAGAAAACCTACCCAAGAGGTGCAAAACAGGGAACATTTATAACTGCAGTGTTTTAAAGTCATTTAAAAAATGTTTCCAATGATGGCTCAAGTCCATCTACAGTGGAGCCAGACTCATCTTTTCACCTAGAAATAACCATGCTTACTCCTACCCTGGAGAATAAAGTAAGCTCCCACTCCAGCTTCATCTCATTATTTTTAATTTCATTGTCTGTCTACTTTTGTTTTCTCTCTACCTGAGTTTTCCCACACTTTTCAAAGGAAGTCAGCATGGGAAGCCTGAAAGCCTCTACTCTTGCCCTTACATTTTTGGAGTCCACACTGGCACATCCAATCTAGACCTAATGTCAACACACATGCATACACTTGGAAAGAAACTCCATGATTTCTTAGAGTCTAAACAACTGTATCACGTTCATTTTATTTTCTAATCGTAATGCAAATTGTGTTGGACAGAGATTTCTGGCAGGCTACTAAACAGGAAAATTCTGGCTCATAATTTGGCCTCTGGAGGCTACATCATTTAAAATGCATTAAAAACATCCCGGGAGCCTTTGCAGATGTATTGGGAAACACAATGTACAAGCCCCTTGCTCCGTGAAAAGAAAAAAAGAACGGACAACGCTGAAGTTCAGAATTTTTGTAATGAAAAACAACACACACACACACACACACACACACACACACACTCTCTGACCCTACTGTTCTGTGAGCTATAGGTAACAGCAAATTTTTCAGATCAGCACTAATAGCCCTGAAAAAAGCCAGGAGGGCCACTGCTCTGGCCACCTTAATGAAGAACATATTTCACAGTCTCTTCTCCTCTTCCATGGGGAGGGCAGAAACAGTGTTCATCCGAACTGATGCGAAGGCCATCCCAGCCTAGGTGCCTTTAAAGCTAACTAGAGTATCTCATGTGTATTTATTGCCCTGACATGAGATTTTGCTGCCTGCCCAAACAAAATCACTACACTGCCATCCTAGTAACTAGGCAGACTCGGGGTGAGAGGCAGGCAGCCTCACATTCTGGTGCACATGCTTCACAAGAAGGGATCTGAGACGCTATGCTTACTGGTTGTGCCCGCGGGCATGCCTGCTACCCTGAGACACAGCCTGTCTGGGGCTGGGGAAGCACGCACTCCAGAGAGCACAACCAGTAAGATGGTACTTGAAGGAGAAACCGCTTCTCCAGAACTGAGGCGAGGAGAAGGAAAGGGTAAACCAAGTGGTAAGCCTTTGTCTAGATGAACAGGCAGGTTCAGGGACTTACTTGAAATCTTCCTGTCAGTTTTATTCCTGTGCAAAGAGACGGAGGAATAACGCTGTCGCCTGATGTCCCTCTGAGCTGCTTGGCTATCAGTCACTTGGTAGCGGCAGCTTCAGCAGTGGCTTTTGCCCTCAACTTCCTTCCTTTCCTGTCTCACCTTTCTATGGATGCTAGGAAACATTAACTACATGTGTTCCAGAAGGCATTCTAACCTCAAGGACCAAGTCAGTAATAATAAAGCCATGGCATTAAACAAGAGATCCAGAAAAGTGTTATTCTTAAGTACTTTGAATCATCAATAAGAATGTGCCCTTCCATAAGAATATAATACTCTCTACTGTAGCGACAGTGGCATTATTTTCTGAGGACCAGATCCAATTTCAAATATGAATCAAAAGTACGAAACTATTGGGGTGCCTGGGTGGCTCCATCGGTTGAGCGTCAGACTTCGGCTCAGGTCATGATCTCGCGGTTTATGGGTTTGAGCCCCACGTTGGGCTCTGTGCTGACAGCTTGGAGCCTGCTTCGGATTCTGTGTCTCCCCCTCTCTCGCCACCACCCCTGCTCATACTCTGTCTCTCTCTAGTCTCTCAATAATAAATAAATGTTAAAAAAAAATTTTTTTAAGTACAAAACTATTAACCTATTTGTTATTTTAAGGTCTAAAATTTAAAAGTTGGATTAGATTGAAAAAAGTCAGAGATATATATGTAATACCCAGTACCCTTCTTATCTTAGCCCTGCTCCAGGGCTTTAAAAAAAGAAAAAGTATTCATTAGCAATTGGCAGCAGTTGAGAAGATTGCAAACAAAAACAGGACTTCCTAAAGAGCAGAAGTAAACTTGATGCATCAGGCTTGCATCAAAGCAAGTGAAAAAAATCCAGGATTGCTAAAGCCATTATCAATCTCAGCAATGACAGGTCTTCCAATATGCATGATTGGTGATTGGTAGTTAACAGGGGAGTTAAGAATTATTTTAAAAAATAGTTTTAAGACTGAGGGCGTGTGTTATAAGTCATATTAGGACTGACAAGACAGTTAAGCTAGGTATTAAAGCAGTCTGATAATACTAGTTCTTAATGATTTGAGCATTCCAGAATCTTCTTTCACTTGCAAACGCACCCAAGACTGCAGCAGGCTTCACTGCACTATGATGCATGACAGTCACAGCTATGATAGAACTCTGAGCTCTCGGGGCGCCTGGGTGGCGCAGTCGGTTAAGCGTCCGACTTCAGCCAGGTCACGATCTCGCGGTCCGTGAGTTCGAGCCCCGCGTCAGGCTCTGGGCTGATGGCTCGGAGCCTGGAGCCTGTTTCCGATTCTGTGTCTCCCTCTCTCTCTGCCCCTCCCCCGTTCATGCTCTGTCTCTCTCTGTCCCAAAAATAAATAAAAAACGTTGAAAAAAAAAATTTAAAAAAAGAACTCTGAGCTCTCAAAGCCAATGACACAGAAGGTTCCAAAAGGTAAGGACAAAACAGGCATCAGAATTTTTTAATTTCCTTTTTAGGAAATAAGACATTTTCTATTTACAAAAGTAATCCAGGTTGCTTTTACAAAATAAGGAGGAAAAGGATATAAGAAAACTAATATAACCCAAAGCTTAGCACCCAAGTATAATTACAACTAACATTTTGGAAAATAGTCTTTTAGATTCTTTTTCTAATGTACATGTTATATATCAAAATCTGATGAAGAGTTTGCTCACAAAACATTTCTTGTAAATTTTAATTATAAATTCTGGTTAAACTACAATTTCTGTTTGAGGCATTCCAGAGCTGAATCTGGTTCAGATGCAGGCTTGTGCTGAACTTAGCAAAAGTACCAGAAGGTTCTTTTAGGGACAGTTCTCAATCAGATAATCAATTCTATGGTCTGGGCTCAAAAGGATGCAGATTTTTCAAATAAGTTTTCATAACATGAAAGTATAATTTTCTGGCCATCTAGGGGATATATACAAAAGCAAGAGAGAAAGCATGCTTTTTGTGTGTTTTTGTTTCAGTGATGCTTAACATATGTGAAAATATTTAGGCTATATCCCAAACTTGATCTTCTAGGACAAAAGGATTTCCTCTCATCCACACTTAAATAAACTTCCATTTGTAAAGGTATTAGATACCAGTTCTGTTATGGCAGATCGGGAGGGAAGGGAAGGGAAGGGAAGGGAAGTGTGTCCCCCACAGCAATGATCTCAGTTTGTTTTCAGATCCAAAGAATCCCTTTGAAATGCACATAAAAGCACTGTCCAATCACTATGAGAGACAACAGTCAAAGCATGGTGACAAAACCAAAATTGTTCCACAAATGGCCTCAGTGGCCTTGGGGTGAAAAAGGCAAAATTCTTCCATGGTGAACAGGTCAATTCACTCTTTTGTCTATCAGGAACACCTGCATACAGTTTCTCTTCTCAGGCTTTTCCAAAAAAGGTCTATCTAGAAGCACCATCCTAGAGAGCCATGTTAAAGTAATTACAAAATTAGAAAAGTCTACTGGTACCAATTAGCCTAAAAAATCTCCAGATGGAGATCAGTTCTTCCACACTGTGTGGCAGATTATGTGAGCCTTCAACAAAGGGGCTGATATCCTGAGGCAAGCCTCAGGATGGGTAACAGAGGGTGGCAGACCCTCCCGCAGCCAAATGAGCTCTCTCCAACTGGCCAACAACAGAGGAGGGCCTTGGGGTTCTACCACAAAGGTATGCTGTGATAGCTGAAGTCTAAAGTGAGAGATCATCTGTCATGCCACAGAACACACATAGGTCTAGAACTTGCCAGAGACGTCAACCTCAACTCCCTGCCACCCATCTCCTTTCAAGGGCCTAAGAACCAGGAAGGGGGCATGAGGAGTATCTGTTTAATGGGTACAGAGAGTTTGGTTTTCAAGAAGTTCTGGGGATGAATAGTCGTGATGGGTGCACAACAGTGTACCTAATGCCACCACGTTATACACTCAAAAATGGCTGAAATGACAAATTTTATGTTATGTATATTTTGCTACAATGTATATATGTGTGTATATACATATATGTGTGTGTGTACACATACACATACGTATCGCCTAAGAACCAAGCTGGGATTCCTGAGAGATGGTCTTGAAGACATGCTAAGTATTCATTTGTCCAGATTCTTTAAGTTCAACCACAAACGAGCTACAGTCTTACTAAGAGCTCCCCCAGCAACAGAATCATACCTTCATACTATATTCCTTGTTTTGACTTGGCCACATGAAGGCTAGTGCTACATGTTACATACTACTTTGGTAAAAAAAAGTTTATTGCACTGTTCCATCTGCATATTGTTCAATCTCTGTAGAAAGATCCATGCCTCTGGAAAAGTTTAAGTTTTTAATATATGAAAATTATTTTTCTCCTGATCAAGTATAAAACTACTTAAAAAAATTTTTTTTTAATTTTTTTTAATATTTATTTATTTTTGAGAGAGAGAGAGAGAGAGAGAGAGAGAGAGCACGTGAGTGTGTCGGCGAGGAGGGGCAGAGAGGGAGGAAGACAGAATCTGAAGCAGGCTCCAGGCTCCAAGCCGTCAGCACAGAGCCTGATGCCTGGCTCAAACCCACAAACTGTGAGATGGTGACCTAAGCTGAAGTCCGACGCTTAACCTACTGAGCCACCAGGCGCCCCCCTCCCTTTTTTTTAAAAAAAAAAAATTTTTTTCTTTTAATGTTTATTGATTTCTGAGACAGAGAGAGACAGAGCATGAGAGGGGGAGGAGCAGAGAGAGAGGGAGACACATACTCTGAAGCAGGCTCCAGGCTCTGAGCTGTCAGCACAGAGCCCGACGCAGGGCTTGAACTCACAAACTGTGAGATCATGACCTGAGCTGAAGTCTGTCGCTCAACCAACTGAGCCACCCACGCAAGCCCGCCCCCCGCTTTTTTTTTTTAATGTCTATTTATTTTTGAGAGTGAGAGCACAAGCAGGAAGGGGCAGACACAAGAATCCAAAGCAGGCTCCAGGCTCCAAGCTGTCAGCACAGAGCCCAATGCAAGGCTTGAACCCATGGACCGGGAGATCATGACCCGAGTCAAAGTTGGATATTTAACTGACTGAGCCACCCAGGTGCTCCAAACAATTTTTTTTTTTAGATATAAGAATTATGAAAAATTACTGTATTTCTCCAGGTTATAGCTAGCTTTAAATTCACCTCCTTTTTCTGTTGCACATGGCTCTTCTGTTCTTTTAGTGCCTTATTTTAAGGGATATCAATGTCTTTGGGAAAAAGGTGGGTTATGATAATAAACTACACACTATAGAACCATTCACAGTGAAGATGAACCTTTATAGAGAACAGAAGCATGATCTGGCTAGGTTTTGGCTGCTTTCTAAATAATTTGGTAAAAGACTCTAAATACTAATAGCCATTTAAGTTGAAAGCAAACACTGCTTCTTCCAGTGTTAAAAATTAGAGCACCTGATTACACGCTAAACTAAGAAAAACAAACTGTAATTGCATCCCTCTAGTTCTAGAAGCAATATGCAGAGTAAGTTGTCTGATGCTGCCAAGGTGAGAGAGAGCCAGAGGTCAAACTAACCTTGTCCCTCATTTTTTCCTCTAAATCTGAATGCACATGAATCAATAACGAGTTCCACACAGAAACTGTGCCATAAATCTCTGCAGGACAATAATGCCTGGCTACCTCTACACTTCACATTTCAACAGCGGCCATCGAAACCGAATTTTGTGTGAGACGGTAACAGTATCTTTGTTCAGTAATTAGGCAGAAAGATGGGGTCAAAGTTGACTGAAGCACTGTCCAGTCTTAACATTAAAGTTTCTTTACCAAAGCTTCCGGCTTTCTCTTACAGGACTGTCCATGTTGGAAGGTAAGAAAAGGATTTGGGAAGTTTTTTAAAAGCCTCAAATATCCTTTTATTATAACTTCACTAAAATACATACTTCAACCAAATCAATGAGTGAAACAGTCAGCAATGCCGTTGCATGGAGGGTCCAAGGGGCGCGTCTACCTAGCTTCCACACTCACCTGACAAAGTTCATCCTCCCGGAATAATTTTATATCTGCTAGTGATTTTGGACAATCTGTGCTCAGTAATGAAAACTTAATATCCTACTTATTCTTTTAAAAAAATTTTTAGTGTTTATTTTTGAGAGAGTGAGAGCGCAAAGAGGGGAGGGGCAGAGAGAGGGAGACACAGAATCCAAAGCAGCTCCAGGCTCTGAGCTGTCAGCAGAGCCCCCCGTGGGGCTCAAACCCATGAGCCATGAGACCATAACCTGAGCTGAAGTCGGTAGCTCAACCGACTGAGCCACCCAGGCACCCCTCCTACTTATTCTTAAGTTCATGGTAAGTAGCATACAAAATATTTGCCCTAAACAAATTTTACTTTTGTAATTTATAAGCTTTGAGGGGAAAAGAAAGGAGAAAAGGAAGGACACTCTGGGTGAGAAAAATCAAACCTTCCTGTATGTTTTGTGTTGTGTCTTCTATAACCTATCCGAGATTAATGCTGTTTTAATAGCTGTCTGATACTTATTTGCTCAGTAACATATTACTCACCCATTTGAACACACCTGATTGTATGTAATTTTAACTACCGATCACGGATATCTTGTATTTCCACCCCCCAAACTGACATTTCACTTTACAGCCTCATATTTTAATGCAGAAGACCCATTTTTGCTACACAAATGTTGATTTATTCCTTACAGAATCAACATAAAAGGAGGAAAAAATTCCACATTTACTGTTAATCCTATTTCCAAAACACTACTGACAGCAATTACTCCTGTGCTAAGGCTTCAGGCTCATCAGAAACTTCTTCAGGTGCCCATAGCATAAAATCCCTTACCCAAGCAGATGAGTCACAGAACCAGTCTGGAGTATTACACTGCTTCCATCTTTACCTGGTCTTTTTAATCTCCAAAAACCTTTGGCTATAAATGTTTCAAGCAAAGTACTCTATCAAAGTCATTTTTTCCTAGAGAGGAAAACAGGCAGAGAAGATGTAAGGCAAGAAAAGATAAATTTACCTGCATCAACTTTCTGGAGAGCTCATTAGTGAGGAACTCTTCTTCCTTCTCATAATTTACAGCAAGGGTTTCTTTCTCCTTCTGCAAAGCCTGAATTTTCTTGAATAAAGTGTTACTGATGAATTCTTCTTCTTGCTCAGCCCTGGCTTGCTGTTAAAAAAAAAAAAAAAAATTAAAACAGAGCAACAACAAAAAAATATGTTAAACAAACAGGAAATTTACAATGGAAATAATGTTCTTATTTGCAGAAAGGGCACTCATTTTAATTAGATCTCTATTTTTACCTGTGAACCAGTGCACCCCAAGACACATAAACCAGAGGGGCTGAGCGGCAACCCAGAAGAAAATCTGGCTATTCCCCCAAAGAGCCTCCCTGAACTACAGATGGCCTTCTTCTTAAATTGACGTTTTGAAGAAATTCATAAAGACTGTTTTACTGTTTTTAGAATCAATCCCCAATCAGTAGAATACAGAGAGCTCATCAGATGGCACACAGGTCAAATTCTGTGCATCAATTCATGATAACTCTCTGCAAGTCACTACATCTCAAAGGTTTGTAATAAAGCTGAAATATCTAGGCAACATTTTTTTACTGAAGCAGAGTTCACCTTTTGAGGATGTTACTGAAAGGATTTGGATAAGCAATTGTAAAAGCAATGCACACTGCATGCTCAACGAATAGTAATTGGAAGGAAATACACCAAATGGTGATAAAGTAGCTACTGAGGTAGGAATCCAATGGGTGAAAAGTAAGGGTGGATGAGAGGAGTTTTATTTTTTACTTTATTAATTTCCCTACTGGGCATTTTTTGGAGGTGAGAGCAAGGACAGACATTACTGAATTTTAAGAACAGAAGAAAAGAGGGTCAGAATAATTCGAGAAGAAAATATTCTTCTGAACCACTTCCCCAAACCTATATTTTAACAGAATACACACCAAAAAACTAACCATCCTTGAAGGAAATTAATCTTTTCAGAAATAGGAAACTTGTTTCAAGTGAACTCAACTCTACTCAATGCACTTTTTAAACCCCATCATTTTGAGGCATTAATCCCAAACAATGTGTTCCTGTTTTATCAGCCAAGTCAAGGGAGAAAGAACTATATCAATTCCAAGTTGCCAGCACCTGTCACTTCAAGAATATGAAAGCCAGAGAGCAGGAGACAAAAGGGCACCAGCACTAAACAATTACCACCTTTATTGTACAGCCTCTGACAACCACTCCCAAAATCTGGTGGCTTAGATTTCTGGACATATTCTCTAGCTTCCCCAGCATCCAGCATCCGTGCCCAAACAGACTGGGTTTCTGAGTCTGTCCTCTGTGCTCTCCTGTCAGTGGCCGAAAGGAAGTCCTTCAGTCCCCAGAACTGCTTGTCAAACAATTCTACAAAAGAGAGTAGCACGTCGTATTTCAACTGAGAAACAGAGCTATAGAAAAAGTGAGAACTTTGGGACCAGGTCCAGCACTCAAGTTCTTTAAGAAACCATTTGGGATATGCCCGGAGAGCTGAACATAGCTAATAAATGTTTATTTCCATCCAAGAGCGCCCAGGGAGATATCCCTAGGTTCCCGAGGGCTCCCAGACACTTGATATTTTGTTAGCCCTTCCCAGGGCCCTACTCTCCTCTCCCCTCCACTCCACAGCCGAAGGTACTTACTCTCCCCCTTGAAATGAGTCCCCACTCCTCTTTACAAGTCACACACTTCCAGGTGGGCCAATGGGCAGGAATCCCAAGTATGTATGGAGGCACACTTAACTCACATATATAAGCCTGCAATCTGTTTAAGCTACTTGTTTTTCTGGTTTTGACTGACAACATCCTACACAATTTGATTTCTGATTATTCTAAAAGTTACAGAACAAAAAGGTAGAGGGGAACTGTAAGGCTTTTGCTAGTGATACCGCACTTACTATTTAAAAGGGTGTTTGCCATAAATTATTTTTCTTATCAGGTCAGACTCAACTTTCTTGCGTGTTGCCACACACTCAGTATTTTAGACAACTGGTGTATATGATCACAAGCAAGAAGAGCCAGACTCAGGCTCAGCAGACCACCCTCCCCTTCTGCACTTGAGGCCTGGAAGTAAGAAGCTGGAAATAAGAGGCTAAGCCCCAAGTGTGTGTTCTTGTAGCTTCCACCCCTGCCTCCCCCTCCATCTAACCATTAAGTTGCAGGGACAACAGATTTCAGTGTAATATAAAACAGTACTCTGGGATAAAAAGTAGATTAGTGGTTGCCAGGGGCTGGGGGAGGGGATGCGTGGGAGATGGGGAATGACTGCTAATGAGTGCAGAATTTCTTTTTGGGGTGATGAAAATGTTCTGAAATTAGTGCTAACAGTTTACACAACCTCGTGAATATACTAAAAATCAATGAGGTGTACACTTTAAAAGGATGAATTTTATTGTATGTGAATTATATCTCGATTAAGAAAAAGCACTCTGATAATTAGCAGGGCCTGTATTTCCCGGGGCACCTGGTCTCCTTTGCAATTCTTCCCAGGGAAAGCAGCAAAATGTTAAAAGGATGGGGGCGGGGAAGTGTTGAGGAGCACTGGATCTGCTCTAAAGTGCCTTCCAAAGTAAGTGACACATCGCTGGTCATGAGAGGCTGAGGCTTTAGCTAACAAAATTATTCACCATTTAGAATAGCTGCTTAATTCTAGGCAAAGCCCATTAATGGAAAATGCGCGCTCAAGGAGCCCTGAATAACAGGAGGAACTGCTGGTGGAAGCTGGTTACAGCCTATCTAACTTCACAGGGGTTACCGGGGGTTACACAGATTCCATCAAAGGCCTCCTTTAGCGAAGTTTCTGGCACTTTTTGGTTCTGTGTGTTACCCTGCCTCCCACAGCATCTGACATCCAGAGGAGAAGATACGGGAGCACAGGAGTCCAGGTGCCCAAGCTGTAAAACCTCACTCACCCTTTTTCTGGTTGGTCACTTTAGGAAGGAACACATAAATGAGGAAAAAGATAAGATGCTGTATCCAATATAGCCTCAGAGGAAATTTCTGAAAGATCAGACAGAGTGTACTGACAACCAGGGGTAAAAAAAACTTGATTATCAGAGTATGAGCCGTGAGTCACACAGGCAGTCAGTAGCCGCTGACTTCCCCACGCAGCTTTCTCCCATTTCAGCCTTAGTCCTGGCTTTTTCTTCCCCTAATTCCAAAACAAGCCTTTTAAGCTGTAAATGAATTATCTTCCCAGTGTGTTCCCCCCACAGAAAAGCCAAGAGCTCAGTAAAGAGTGGCCCAGGTGCTAAGAAGCAAGCCCCAGGCACTAGCAGTCAGAAAAACAGGGGGACAGAGCAGAGATAAAACAGGCTACCTCAAAAAAATCTCATCGGTTTTACCAATCTATCTCCCTTTTTATCTGAAATGCTTGACAATGTCAACATACTTAAAGACATCCAAATTCAAAAACAAAATTGTATTTCAAAAGCTAAATAAGTGAATCATGGTTCACCTATAACTCCATAAACTCTGAAAAGAAAATATGAAAACTTAGGAATGCTCTGAAGGAGGTTGTGTTCTGTATATGTCTGTAAAGTTGAGAA
This sequence comes from Panthera pardus, assembly GCF_024362965.1. Lineage (NCBI taxonomy): Eukaryota > Metazoa > Chordata > Mammalia > Carnivora > Felidae > Panthera > Panthera pardus. The sequence goes on from NW_026526788.1 coordinate 21,228,836, forward strand.
CTGGGGAAATCTGGGGAAAAATTTTAAAATATCTGTAACCATATCTGCATGTTCAATATGGTTCTAGATGCTGTGTGTAGAAACTGGGCGACTCTGTATACTGTACTCACATATTTGCACCGGCTATTTTGACACTCTCCTAGCAGTAACCATTGGGATCTATAAATATGAGGACCAGAGCAGAAAGCAGGTCTCCACCATTCCTTCCCCATCCTACCAGAAGTCCAATGTTAAAAAAAAAAGGGGGGGGGGGTACAGAAGAGAAATAGGGAAGGGGGCAGGACAGGAGAAATTTACCAAGTACTGTGGGAAAAACAAACACCAAAATTCTTAGAAAAATTATCTTCTCCTGAGTCACCACATATTCAGGCAACCATACTCTAAGTTAAGCACTTAGATTTTCTGTGAATAAGGAAAACACAGCTCATTCTGACCCACTGCTATTATGATCAGAGCACAAATTTCATAGGATATTTCAGGGTGATTGTTTAGTTCTTCTGTTCTTTATCAACAGTACTTTGGAGATCAAGGGTAGGCGGAGAAAGCAGAATTCAAAAACTCTCAGCAGCACCACTCACTGCTGACAAGAAAATCCAAGTGCCAAAACCAAAATCATGTGGGATGATGCAATTCATGATCTATCAAGCACAAGGAAGAGAACAGTTCTCCAAAGCAAGAAACGCAGGCAATATTTAATAGCAGCCATAGGTAAAAGATATAATCAAGAGAAGATACAAATGACTACCAAGATTACACATTAGTATTTGTGTTTTTTTTTAATGTTTTATTTATTTCTGAGAAAGAGAGACAGAGAGAGAGAGAGAGAGAGAGAGAGAGAGAGAGCAAGCACAAGTGGGGAAGGGGCAGAGAAAGAGGGAGACACAACCCAAAGCAGGCTCCAGACTCTGAACCCTCAGCACAGAGCCCAACACAGGGCTCAAACTCACGAACCACAAGATCACGAACCACAAGACCTGAGCTGAAGTTGGATGCTCAACCCACTGAGCCACACAGGAGCCCCAACATTAGCATTTGTTTTTAAAAATTACTTTTAAGTTGACTGCTTAATTGTTTTAATAACAAAAAGCCATAAAACTAAGATACCTTGAAGCTCTCACGCTTAAGAGCCCAGGCAGGCTCTATTTATTATTTTAATTATTTAAATTTAGGAATCTATTTAAATATATTAATTTAAATTGACTATTCTGTTGCCTAGTCACATTTTAATGACCCACAATTTAATGATCTTAACATCTCAGTTTGAAAGGGCATTGGAAACCAAACTGTTACGATAGCAGGAACCAACCCAGCACAAAGCCAGGGAAGTGAATAAAACCCTGCGCTCCATCCACTGTCCCTCCACTAGGTTCACCAGAGCACACGTGGCTTGCTCTGGATGACGCTCAGAGTTCAACAGAACTCATGACTGATGGCTGGTGCCTCTTCAGGGATCAGTCAAGTACCAGGCATGCCAGTGGGTTTGTCAACACCAAACACAGTCCTGCAGTGGTTCTGCACCAGCACCAGCAAGGGAGGGGTGGGTGGCAGGTGACACAGTCCATGAAGTACGTTTGTTTCTTTGACTAGGAGAATGAGAGAGATGATTTCAATTACAGGTGTCAGAACTGGAATTTACCACCTAGTCTGTGGGAGCACAAGGTTACATACACACTGCACTCCAGGCCTATCGTAAAAACAATGAATAATCGGTAAATTAAAGAGCTTATCTGTTCCATTCCAGTATTGCCAGCCAATCAGTAAGCACACAGGCATCACAGCAGAATCTTTATTAGCCCTTGCAACTGTGCTACTGTAACCCAGATGCTTAGGTCACTTACAGGACTGCAGGCCGAGAGAGTAAAAAGCAACAAAGGGTGACCTGCAGGACAGAAGAACTCGAGGATCTCGAGGTTATGAAGGACTCTAATTGCTACCAAGTTTTTTTATCAATCAACCTACAGTGCCTCACAAACCAGCTGTAGTGGAAGACCAGTCCTCACCATTCTGGTGTCAGGCTGCTTGGTTTACAAGATGCCTTTGCCCACGTCCAGCTGTGTGACCCCCAGGAGAGCCATGTGACCTCTCTGGACCACTGCCTTCTCCTCTGTAAAGTGAAAATAACGGCACCTCCCTCTGGGTTGTCTGTAAAGATATATGCATATAACTCACAGAAAGAGTTTATTAGCACAGTATCTTGCATAAGAAAGCACTCAAAAGACACTTACAAAAAGGCTTGGGGAGAAGCATGGAAGGATTACATGGAGGATTGATGACAAAACAGTCAAGTCTTACAGAGTCTCTCTCCATTTAACTAAAAAGTTGAAATGGACATAATTATGGTACATCCATAGAAAAACACATAGTGGAACCATCAAAAATACATGGTCTGCACTTACTGTCATGAAAAGATGTCCAACCACAAAACGTTAAGTGAAATACCAAAGTTGAATGTTTGTATTGAAGGTGGAACAAAACTATGTTGAGTTCCCAAAGAAAAACCACATATCAAGGACACAGTGCATTATGAATAAGTTAACAGAAACGATCTATTTACAGCTCTACACATTCGTACTAACCACCCTACCCTCAGATCAGCTAAGGTTTCAGATATTCAAATTCTCATAAAGTATAAAACAGTATTATCTGAAATGTTTCAAAGAGATAAAATATGAACAAGCAGCAAGAGAATAGATCAGGCAGATTTGAAAAAGAAAACAGAACTTCTTGAAATCAATGTTTAAATTCATCTTGCATTTTGTATTTCAATAGCAAATTTGACACAGTTGAATCACAAAGACTGAAAGAAAGACTTAAGAATCAATCCAGAATGTAACACAAAGAAACAAGAAAATGGAAAATGTGAAGGATAGCAATAGATACAGGAAGGAAATGAGAAGATTTAACACACATCTTACTAAAGATCAAGAAGGAAAGAATATCGGAAGAGATGATGGCTTCAGATGGTATATCTCAGAAATACTACCTGAGAATCTCCCAGAACTAATGAAAAACATGGACCTATAGATACAGAGAGCACCAAGAATTGGTGCCTAGACACATTTTAATCAAACTGTACAGCATTAAGACAAAATCCTAAAAAGAGTCTAAAGAAATGACAGATGATCCATAAATAATCAAGTAGACTGGCCATCACTCCTCAACATCAATAGAGAAAGGAGACAATGGAGAATTCTCAAAATGCTAAAACTGGCAAACTATATACAAGGTTATCAAGAAAAACTATCTTCCAAGAAAGAAACAAAACCCATATTTCTCATATAAACCATAACTGGGTTTATCACCGACAGACCTACACTAATAAGGCTTCTACAGGATGGACTTACCCCAGAAGAAAGGTCTGTAGTGCACAAAAAACTGGAGAGCAAACAAATCAGTAAAAATGAAGGACAATCTCAACAAAAACAGTGTCTAGTCTGTGAGGTGAAAATGTCAGTGACCCCTTTTGCTCACCTACAGACCCCAATAGTTAAAACCAGAAATAGACAAGCCCGCCTAACTCATGCTCTAACTATATAACCCATGGTGTTCATTTCTTACTGCACTTTCTTGCAGCATTGACAAAGCCATTCTACAAGGACCACAGCATTCCGACCACCAGGCTAGGAGAGAGTGCCCAGAAGACCACACCCCACCAAATCACCTTCCCTGCCCCTAATCATGGCTGAACACAGACCAACCCCCACCCATGACCATGTGCTCCCTGCCTCCCTTCTTGAAGGACCCTCCTATGGAAACTACAGCTATCACCTCACACAGTGCTGGAGAGGAGGCAGAATGCTGCTACCACTTTGCAAAAACAGTCGGGACGTTTCTCCAAGTTAAACCTAGAGTCACCAATACAACTCAACCTCCTAGGTTGCTCTGTCTCTCTCTGTCTCAGAAATAAACGTTAAAAAAAAAATTTTTTTTTAAAAAAGAAAGTTTCAGCCTGGGTGGCTCAGTTGGTTAAGCATCCAAGTTCGGCTCAGGTTGTGATCTCACGGTTCCTGAGTTTGAGCCCTGTGCCGGGTTCTGTGCTGACAGCTCAGAGCCTGGAGCCTGTTTCAGATTCTGTGTTTCCCTCTCTCTGACCCTCCCCCATTCATGCTCTGTCTCTCTCGGTCTCAAAAAAATAAATAAACGTTAAAAAAAAAAAAATTTAAAAAAATAAATAAATAAATAAAGCCTGTGGTAAAAGGACAGAAATACAACCACCAAGAAAACTCAAACCCAGTTCAATTACTGATTAGACTGACTCAATCGCACACTGATGGGCTAACAAAGAGACATGCTCATTTCTGGGCATAAATAATTTTCTCAGTCTTTTACAGACAATGTCTGTAGTCAATCAAAAATTACAAAAAAAATTAGGGGTGCTGGGCTGGCTCAGTCAGAAGAACGTACGACTCTTGATCTCAGGGCTCAAGCCCCATGTTGGGTGTAGAGATTACTTTAAAAAAAGTAAAAAGATCCTATACAAGTAGGATAAAGGTTTTTTTCCCCCCTCTTTACGTATGGAACCAATTCAAGGCACAGTTTTCAAAAGTATCTTGTATTTTCTCATTTTCTCTCCTATTGATCCATATTGGTAGTACATTCAAAGTGCTCTCAAGGCCCCGCCCTGGTACAGCACAATTCCCAAACAGTACTTTCCCCCAAATGAAATCACGACACCAAATCAGCTGCCTTCCTTTCCTTATAAAACAAAGCTCTGAGCACTTAGCAGCCCTTTCAACTGACAACTGAGAAGCAATCGGACTGACCTAAATTATACTAAAATATGAAAGACTGTTTTCCTTACCCTGAGGATTTTCTATGAGAGGAAAGGAGAATATAATACGATCCCTGGCTGAGTACTTTCACTGAGAAGTTCATTCCATCAATTATCTTGCTACACTATGTAACAAACCATCACAAAACACAATACTCATAAAGAACAATATATTATTTGTCATCATTCTATAGGTGTTCCCTTGGCTGGTTTCAGTGAGCTTGGTCATGCTGCTGCATTCAGCCAGAAGTTCAGCTGAGCTAGTATGATCCAAGATCAAGGGAGTAGAAAAAGATTTCATCTTTTTTTTCTTTTTTTAATGTTTATTTATTTTTGAGACAGAGAGAGACAGAGCATGAACAGGGGAGGAGCAGACAGAGAGGGAGACACAGAATCCGAAGCAGGCTCCAGGCTCTGAGCTGTCAGCACAGAGCCCGACGCAGGGCTCGAACTCATGGACCATGAGACTGTGACCTGAGCCGAAGTCGGACGCCCAACCGACTGAGCCACCCAGGCGCCCCAGATTTCATCTCTTAATGAGAGAAGCAGTAAAATGTTACTCAATCAGGATACTTCCCTTTTTTCAAAGCTTCTTCCCTTCTTTTGAAGACACAGATTTCCTAAAATCTCTCGAAGTTTTTCTGTAAATGATTGGCATGAGAGAGAAAACAACTCTAGAATTTGGTTAGTACTTTAGGTCAGTGTTAAGTTGGACCACCTGGATTGTCAATGACCTAACTAAATATAGTCAGAGCCTTTTTTTTTTTTTTTTTGGATCATACACGATCAATTCTTCCTGCTAAGACTCATTTCCTTGCTTGTTGACAGCACTAGAGGACATAGAGTCTCACACTGGAATAACAACATATTTTCCCAATTATAAACACAGGAACTGGTCCTGCAATAGCATGATGGGTAATGTCCTCAGATCCTTAAGGAATATATAGAAAGAGATCAGACCAAAAAAAGTCCATGCCTGAGTCTCAAGGCACACACATCTGTAAGAACTGTCATAAACTAGACAGAACAGAAATACAAAGAGAGAAATGACCACATCAGTGTTCTGTTGTGACTCCCATCACTCATCAACTTACACCCATTGTCTTCTTCACCTTGAAGATATTACTACCACCAGGGTACATCGTGGCTCAGAAGTCAAGGGGAAAGTTATCCACCACTCTTGGGAGACATGTTCTTAAAACTGAGCCTCTAGGGGCACTGGCTGGCTTAGTCTGTATGGCATGTGACTCCTGATTTCAGGCTTGTAAGCTCGAGCCACACATTGGTTGTAGAAATTACTCAAAAACCTAACTAAAGAACTAACTAACTAAATAAATAAAATCTTAAAAACAAAAACCAACTGAGGCCTCTGTCATTTTTTCCCAAGAAAACCACTAATGCCACACCCTTTATACCTCTACTGATCTCCAAACAGCTCGAGGTTTCCAAATTTAGTGCTGGGGCAGTAACTGAGACCTGGAGAACAGGAATTTGAAATATACACAGCTCGACATGCTCAGAAAAGGAGCATTACTACTCAGTTGCCAACCTGAGAGAAAAGGTAAGCAGCAAGCACGTCCTACTCCAAAGGATCCACAGGGGGAGCTATGGTACAGTGGTCTCAATGGAACAGGATGGCAGGCCCACTACAGACAGAAAGACAGGTATCCTTCCTCCCAAAGGTAAATTCCCAAAGACAGAGGCATAATGAAGAAAATTAAAAATGATAAAACAAGTTGTTCTTCGAGCAAAGACTAAGGTCACTGGTAGTCAATTTCACAATACAGGTCAAGTTCACTGCAGATGATTATTATCCCAGATTGAATGCTGGACATGCACCATTCACTGTGTGCCTAAACTCACAGTTTCCTTGTACCAGGAACCCTGCATGATTAAACATGTCCCCACTATTTCTGACATGGGCAGGGGTGAGCCTCAACACTACTCCTAGAAGTCATCCCTTGTCAGTAATAGGCTTCCCCCTCAATACTAAAGTTCCCAACCAGAATACCTGACAAGTAGAAGCAGAAACTAGTGATTCAAGTTTTTAAATTTAATTCAATACATATGACAGAAAATCCTACATGGCAAGCACTCTATGGATATGGCAGTGAATACCACTGACCTTGTCCCTAGCCTGAAGGGGTACATAATCCTCCTAGCAATTAAAGGAAAGTAACATCATTAATCTATACATTTAGCAGTTGGCCTTGGAGTGATCTTGGCTGCATAAAATAGCCTAAAGAATCAAGGGATTTAAAAGGAGATTAAGCTGCACAGAAGAAAAAGGTTAAGTATTTTATCCACTACAGTAACAGAAGAAATGGCCAGCACATAAGCACTCAAACACGTGCTAAGGGGTATAAATGTACACAAATATACAAACTTTATATTATATACATATATACGTATGTACATAAATATACGTATATGTGTATTTATAATGAGGAATTAACTCTATGGCAGGAATTAACTCCTATACTATATGGTAACGTCAGTCAATATTTAAGTATCGATTATATTTCTGGCACTGTAAGAGACCCCTTCCAGAATTATCTCATTTGATCCATACATGGGCTTCACACATTTCAGCCCCACATAAAAACAAGAGCTGAGAGAGGTCAAGCAACTTGCCCAAGGATCCAAGCTACTAAGTATCAGGAATACAATTTAACCTAAACCCTGGACTGGCTCCAAAGCTCCTGGTCCTTTTACAGCCTGCTCCACCTTTCCAGTGACAATGTCTTCCCCTGGTGCAAGGGATGTAGCATCATGATCCAGAAAGAAGTCAAAACTCTCCAGCTCACTATTAAAGCCAACACGTGTCATTCACAGAGCCTGAGAACCACAAAGCAACTCCTCTTTGGGAGGAGATACCCTGTAATTTCCTTCCCCAAACAAAGTAACTGAATGTTGGGTGACTAACAGGTAATCTTTAAGAAAGGCACAAGAGCCACTGTTTGCTACAGCTACCCACCACTGCTCCAAGTGGGAGACCACACATTTCCTGATGGTACACACACTGTTGTTCCCGCGCATGTCACGCTCACAGCACGCTCTGGCAATTTAGCTTTACTCCATCCACATGTGTTCTCCCCTAATCTTTCAGGGTGAATAAGGGTGTATGTGTCAGGGTGAGGGAAAACAGGTCAAAGAAATCATGGGAGCAGTTCGGCCATAAGCAGGCCAGTGAGGATATAGATTCAAGTTTATTGGGAAACTGCAAGATAAGAAGAGTCACCCTCTCTATGTGTAGAAAAGAGCTAACGTAGCAGCAGCCCTAACCACTATCCTTTTAAAGGCTGTTTACAAGCTCAGCCCTTGACTGGTGACGGAAAACTTGAATTTGGAAAGGATCCCCACCACCCTGATAAAAGGGGCTCATTGTGTCAAAACTTTACAAACAATATCGTTTGTGATGAGCACCTGCTTTCCTCTGGGAGACTGGAATTTTGGTACATGCTAAGCGGAGGGTACCTATGTGATCAGTCCCAGTGAAACCCTGGGTGCTGAGTCTCTGTTGAGCTTCCCCGATAGAAAACATTCCACGTGTGTTCTCACCTGTCACCGGGGCAAAGGAAGTACATCATGTAGGACTACTGGGAGAAAACTCTTGGAAGCTCATGCTGGTTTCCTGCAGACTTCACCCCTGTACCTTCTCCCTTGTGCTGATTTTGCTTTGTAGCCTCTCACTTAGGCATCAAGACTGAATACTGAATCCTGTGAGTTCTCCTAGCAAATTATCAAACCTGGGGGTAGTCTTGGCAACCAATGACTTACCCTGCATCTAAAAATAATCTTTCATCTGTCTTTCAAAAACCATGGGAGCCACAGAAAGGGACACACCTCACACCCGTCACACCCTAATGATTTTGGTGTAGTGGTATAAGCTATAACCCAAAGTCTGAATTTAAGTGCACCCTGACTAAGAGAGCCATGACACTACTTAGCCAGAAAAATCTCCCCCAGATCTCCAGACTCTTAACCAACTGCCTACTTACCAGCTTCAACTGGAGATCATGGAACTGTTACCTCAAACATAACCAACACCAACCAAACACATCTTGAGTAAACCTTGGTTCTTCTTTCCCTCGCTGCCTTGTGCCCATTCAATCCATCAGAACACCTTGTTTCTAACTGAAATAGATCTAGAATGTTTTTCTATTCTTGCAGTTGCCTTTGTTGCAGCCACCATCTTTTACCCAACTGACAGACAACAGCCAGCTAGCCAGCCCTGTTGATTCTTCCCCTCTTGCTCTCGAACAATCTATGCTCTTGGCATCCAAAGTGATTTTAGAGGCAGAAAACTGAGCACATCACTGTCTTGGTTCAGGCCCTCCAGGGGCTTCCCAGGATACTCAGAAATAGTGATTCCTTCCCGTAATCTACCAACCCTCCATGATGGGAGTCCCCACCTGCCTCTCCCACCATGCTCATGACATTACCGCCACCCAGCACATCTACTCCCACACATGCCCAGCTCATGATTCCTGAGTGGGACCCCTCTGCCACATGGCGGACCGGCTATCTGTCATTTCACCTCCCCCCCAAAGAGGCTGCCCCTGTCACCGAACCTAAAGTCAGCCCTCAGTCACCCAGCCCATCACATGGCTTCCTTTTCATCAGAGTATCCACTGCCACTCGAATGTTTTTCCTTCTCTGTCTCCCTGTCACTGCTCACCAGAATGTGGGCTTATGAAGCACAGCGGATCTGCTGGTGACTGCTGCAGCTTCAGAGTCTAGATCCGTGCCTGGCATATGGCAAGCACTCAAATGCTGGACACATGGGCACCTTCTAAAATGCAGGAAAAGCCTTCTCTGAATCTCTGAACCTTCTCACTCTTCTCTTGGCTAGCTGATGACCACCGCAGCGAGTCAAGTTCTTGTGACCAAAAAATGAATACGGTACTATCACTGCCTTTGGAGCAGCTGGTCTAGTAATTCTATATCCTTCACAGCCTTCCACACCCCACATCAGCTTCCACAGATGCCAGTGATACCAAAACACAGCCCTGTACTTGGCAGCTCTGACTTCCATTCTCCCCTCCTAGCCCCACTGCTACACACTGCTCGGGATGGCTGGCCGTAGGGGACTGTCCCCCCAGCCTGAACTTTCTTCTTCCTCCTTTCCACAGCAGGACCTCCTCACACTCTAGTTTGACCCGTGACTATCCAGCCAGACTGAATTTCCCTGCTTCTCTGTGAGTGAGGTGAGCCTGAGCCCTGAGACCAATTTCTGGTCTAGAGGAGGTGAATGGAAGCAGCATGCGACTCTGGAGTCACATCTTCAAAAAGGAAGTGTTGTCATCCACATTCCTCCTTCCCTCAAGTTGGACTCAGACCTGGTGGTTATGAGGCAGCTCCTGCCCCAGAGGCAGGCGAACCCCACACAAGATGGTGGAGCAGTAACACAGGACACACAGGCTGGTGAACACTGTGGAGCCCGGGGCTGGTGAGTGACACTGCCTCCATATTCTGGGTCTCCCTTTCAGCAATTTAGATGCTGCCCCAGTACAATTCCTGAGATGCAAACTCATTGGCATGAGAGAAGCAGATCTAAGTTTAGAAATTAAAAGCTCCCACAAGATACAGTAAATTAAAATGGCAAAAGGCAAGAGGATGTATATTATGATCCCATGAGTAAAGCTTTATTTAATAAGGATACATAAAATGCATTCATCTAATAATAAATAAAAATTGTAACTTTATTATACTATATAAATGCATATAAACATCTTGCATATAAATCATTGTAAATATTTTAAAAATTAATAGAATTGCACCCAAGAAATGTTAACAGAGCCTCTGGAATTAAGAGGCTAATTTGTCACACAACATCCACAGGGCTGAGAACACTGCTTTGTGCATACTAAGCACTAAGTTCTGTAAATATGACTATTCACTTTGCATTTGTATGTGTAGACACACACACACACACACTGGGAGGGGCTGCCCTGCCTACAAGCCCAGTACCAACATTACATTAACATCACCTATTATTAAAAAAAAAAAAAAAAAAAAGATGGGGCACCTGGGTGGCTCAGTCAGTTGAGCAACCAACTTCAGCTCAGGTCACAGTCTCACGGTTTGTGAGTTCAAGCCCCACGTTGGACTCGGTGCTGACAGCTCAGAGCCTGGAGCCTGCTTCGGAGTCTGTGTCTCCCTCTCTCTCTGCCCCTCCCCCACTCATGCTCTGTCTTTGTGTGTCTCAGAAATAAACAAACATTAAAAAAAAAAGAAAAGAAAAGAAAAGAAAAGAAAAGAAAAGAAAAGAAAAGAAAAGAAAAGAAAAGAAAAGATAAACTACCCCTCTCCTGACACAGTGGGCCAGCTCTGAGCAGGGGGGCCCTGGGGTTCTGAGCAGAGGAAAGGACACTGCACTAGCAGTTGGGAAACTTTGGCTCTGGTCCTGGCTTTGCTGTTAACTCCTAATTAACCTTGGCAAGCTTCCTTCTTCCCTAAGCCTGCATTTCTTTCTCTATAAAACGTGAGAGAATCGTTAAGTCCCTTATGACACAGCAACTGACAAAAATCAGTCACATTCTCCAGAAGAACTCTAGGGAAAACCTTTTGTCATCAGAGGACACTAAGGACAAGAAAGACAGCCAGTCAGTGGGGAATGAGAACCAAATTATTCCCCCATTCAGTGCTCTTCCCACATCCTCCTCGTCCTGCCCTGGCCCTTACTCTGCTTTGAACAGCAACTCTTACAAAGTATCCTCCAAACTCAGTGGACAATTGGCAGCAAAAGAGTAGCACTCTGATTAAACCCTAAGTAAACATAGTACTCTGATTAAACCATAAGGGAATACAATTCTCCCCCAAAAGTAAAAGGCTCCTGGATCAAGGGACTTAGAGGGGAGAAGGGGGGGAGGGGGGTTGAGATAGAGAAAGAAAATAGATTTCTTACAAAATAGAAAATACTTCCAAGAAAATTAGTCCATTATGAAAAGTGCTGTTAACACGGTTATCCATTCCTTCTAAACTCTATGCCTATACAATTTGATAAAATCAGTTCACATTATAGGCACACCACATCACTTCACCCTGCTTACTATGTTGTAAGTATTCTCTGTGATTAAATGTTCCTCCAATGATTTTTGATGTTGGAAATATACTAGCTCACTGATGTGCCCAAACAATCTCCCTGACATTCCAGATGTTTCCAATGCTTCTACCCTAAGAACCGTTACAGTGAACATGCTTGGACAGTATCCAATACTGTACTAAGCTGGATGCTCCTTCCAGCAGATTCCCCAGTGCTGGATTTCAATACAGAGTTAAGATATGGGGATTTAAAGCAAACTGCTTCCGACATTCTTCACAGCTACAAAGCTGTGTCTGCTTCCTGCGCAGTTGCAGGTGAGAGAGGGGTAGCCAATTTACTCCCCCGTTTGTCATTTGCTTGCTCCTTCAAATGTGTCTGGGGGTTTGGTTTCTACGCTGACTTTCTACAGAAGCCAATTCCTCTTAAGAGGGGAAAGGCATGATGCTTTGGTTAAACTGAAGAATGGCTTTGGATTTGGGGGTTGATATATGAAGGGTCTCTATTTTTCTGTGAGGGAGGAGAGAGAGCTGGTTTAGCTTCTAACAAGGGTTTACCGTGCAGCATAAAATTTCTAATCTGGTTGCACATGAAGATACAGTGGTCAAACTACATTACCTCCTTGATACCCAGGCCTAAGTCTGTTGTGTCTGGTCAAAGAGTATAACCCTTAAGTAATACACGAGTAGTCACTTCCCCTGATAACAACTTCCAAGAAAGCTCACTAACCTGCTGTCAGCAATTAAGGTGAAAACCTAGCACGGGTCCTCAATCTTTTAAACACGACTGCAAATCCAAAACACTCTGCAAACCGAAAGCTGCAACCATTGGGCAGGAAGCCAAGTAGCCTGAACTGCATTTGCTTGGGGGCAAAGCCTGATCTAAAACGACATGAGGCAGCATGCAGCTTTATCACTTAGTGTGGCTCGTCGCATGTTCCGCTGATGTGTTTGCTGATGGACTGTGATGCCAACCCATTCAGAGGGGTCATATACGGCAGGTGCCCAACACTACCTTTCCACACCCCACCTGTTAGGAGCTGAACTGTCTCCCTGCCCCCCTGACAAAAGATATGCCGAAATCCTTTCTCCAATTACCTGTGAATGTGACCTTATTTGGAAATAGGGTCTTTGCAGATACAATCAGATGAAGAGGAGGTCATTAGGGTGGGCCCTAATCCAGTATGACTGGCATCGTTATAAGAAGGGAAAACGCACCGAACAAGGATGTGCCATGTGACTGTGGAGCAGAGACTGAAGCGTTGCGGCCGCAGCCAGGAGCGCCCAGAACTACCAGAAGCTGGCAGAGGCATGGAACTGTCCTCTCCTAAAGGTTCTGAGGGAGCCCAACCCTACAACATCTTGGTTTCAGACTTGCAACCTCTAGAATCCTGTGAGAGAATAAATTTCTGTTGTTTTAAGCCACGAAGCTTGTGGTGCTTTGTTACGCCAGCCGTAGGAAACTAACGCACCCCCATCCTTGCCACCAAAAATCCTGAACTCTAAAACACATCTGGCCGCATGGACAAGAGACGGTAGGACTGTACTTTCATGTGCCATTTTATTCTGCCCACTTCAAAGTAACTCTAGGTTCCATTCACGGTTTCTGGCAACTGGTATTTATAAAATCTTCACAAATTTATATAGAAACTGTTTTTGTATTAAGGGGGGGGGGAGAAGCAGGAAGAGAATATACAGGACACATAGTTAACCTTCAAAATTAGCAAGACAGAACAGCTAAAACCATCCAGATACATCTTAACTGCTTTTCACAAGAATAAATGTCCCCCATTTCAGTGATATGGAGGCAGTATTATACTTAAACACAAACAGCTGCCAACATCCAAAATGCTGCAAAATTAACTGAGGTTAGTCTTTCAGAGTCCTTATTGACATGTAATACCGGAAAGGAAACAAGGTGAAAGAAGGGAGTTTAATAATGAAGTGTATGCATATGTAATCAGTGTATATACTCATTTCCTTACTAATAAACGTGTACACAAGTGCCAAAGATATAGGGAATATAACAAAGCTATAATGAGAGACAGAACCTTAAACTCTAGCAGGAATGCAACAAAGGAACAAATTGGTCTCCTCCCAGTTCTGAAAACTTCTCTTTGCCTTCTGTTTTCCTACCACTCAAGACTGGAATTCTAGTAATTTGATAATTTCTGTCAAACATATTACAATAATCACACTGAAATATTCCATTTATAGAAAGGTGGTCCATGTGTCAACCAGAGAGATACACAGAGACTGATGTATGAAGGTGTTCACTGAATTGTCATCCACACAAATGCAAAGAACCAATTCATCTAGGAACAAGAGATTAACATGGGCAGAATAATGCCTTCCTCTACCAAAAAAAAAAAAAAAAAAAAAAAGATGTCCTTATCCCAAATCTGAGAACCTGTGTCCATATTACTTACATGACCAATTGGAATTAAGGAAAGAGATGGAATTCAGGTTGCTAATCAACTGACTTAAAACAAGGAAATTATCCTGAGATATCTGGGTGGGCTCAGTGTCATCACAGCAGTCCTTGCACAGTGGTCAGAGTGACACCACATGAGAAGGGCTCCTCCTGCCATTGTTGGCCTTAAAGATGGAAGAAGGGACCAGCAGCCAAGAAATACAAGTGACCTCTAGAAATTGGACAAGGCAAGGGAATGGTTTCTCCTCTACAGCCTCCAGAATGGAAGGCAGCTTTGCCACATCTTGATTTCAGTCCAGTGAGACCCATGTTGGACTTCTAACCTAACTAGAAGAAAATAAATTTGTGTGGTTTCAAGTCTCTTAGTAATCTGTGGTCATTTGTTACAGCAGAAACAGGAAATACAGGCACTGATAAATGGTCATTTATCCTAACAATGGAATAATTATGCTGCCATAATTAAGAACAAGGGACAATTGTGATGATACACCTTCAACAAGAAAGAACAGGCTGGGAGCCACACCGTGACCCCAATTTTGCTTAAAAACTTCACCCCAGCCCTCAAATGAGTTAGAAAGAACCAGAAGCTCAAGCAATTGAGGTGGTTCTGAGGCATGGCACTGATGACAGTCTTTGTAGAGTGAAGCCGGTTTTCAAAGTTGCTGCAATAAATAGTTATTTGTCATCAGAAAAAAATATTTAGAGTCTGGCAGAGATCTGCTCAACCAAGGCAGCTGTGACAGGCTCCTTGGTGACTGAACCAGGGAAGGCCTGGGATGGACAAACTCTGAGGGATGAGGAAGAACATGCAGAGGAAAAAGGAGGTTCAAAGAGCACAAAGCTGAAAGATTCTCGTCCAGGTGAACTTCAAGAACAAAGACCTTTACTGAATCTTTCCGAGTCTCGGGTACACAGCAGGTGCCCCAAGCACTGGCAGATCATCTGGAAGTTGCTGACATGCCGAACTCTACTCCCCACATCCAACTGAGGCTCTCCAAGGCACAAAAACGGTCTGCTTAGTTCTCCAGTGACAACGTTGCACAGTTTGAGGGGTCTGCCCCAACGCTATTGTTCCCTCAAGCCCTAATATTTTTAGTGATTTTGCAGAATGCAAAGTCTTTCAGGAACACATATATCATGTCAGGGCAGAAACCCCTATATTCCATTTGATGTTTTAAGACCTATGTAGGCACCAAACTGGCTGAAACAGACCCAGCCCAAACCTCTGGCCACTCCATGCCTGCCACAGGGCATTCTGAATGTGTTTGATGATACTATGCAAAGAACATTGATATTTGGGCATAATTTCGTACTCTGTACTTCTACCAGAATACTCAAATAAGTTCTGCAGTCCTGAAAAAATAGTGGTTACTACAAAATCCTGAAGAGCAGTTTCACCATCACAAGCACGTACGTGAGCAGTGTGCACGTACAGACACAGATGTGTGCAGACCTGTTGTTTCTTTCAAAGCAGCACCACTCATGTGTGACATGCCAGCTGCCTCACTGAATGGGCTACTTGCCACCACTATTCTCCCAATATGGCATTTTTTTTTAAAGCCTCTCCTCTACCTAGGAAGGATACCAGCCCCACATGTTTTTGACAGGAAGCGCTGTGTTATACAAACTATACCTATTAAAAACAAACAAAAAAATCTAAGAAAGCTACCCAAAAGTGACCCCGCTTCCAAAACTGTACAAGAAAAAGCTAAAGGCCACCTATACGTAATACACGTGCAGATATCTTGAATATATTAGCAGAATGCATATGAATACAGTAATGTATTAAAATTTAAAAATTACCTAGAAGGGCTTATCCCAGGAGTAAGAGGCTAGTTCAACATTAGATGATGTATTATTGTATTTCATTACATTAAGGTTTTGTAAATATCATCTCAACAGATGCAAAACATTTGACAAAACTCCACTAGCTCGTGAGAACAGACAAAACAAAGCCAACATCCTATGTCCAAGCTTCCACCAAAAGCTTTCATCAGACACCATATTTAAGAATAAAGTACTGGGGCGCCTGGGTGGCGCAGTCGGTTAAGCGTCCGACTTCAGCCAGGTCACGATCTCGCGGTCCGTGAGTTCGAGCCCCGCGTCAGGCTCTGGGCTGATGGCTTGGAGCCTGGAGCCTGTTTCCGATTCTGTGTCTCCCTCTCTCTCTGACCCTCCCCCGTTCATGCTCTGTCTCTCTCTGTCCCAAATATAAATAAAAAATGTTGAAAAAAAAAAGAATAAAGTACTAGGGCGCCTGGGTGGCTCAGTCGGTTAAGTGTCCGACTTCAACTCAGGTCACGATCTCGCAGTCCGTGAGTTCGAGACCCGCGTCGGGCTCTGGGCTGATGGCTCAGAGCCTGGAGCCTGCTTCAGATTCTGTGTCTCCCTCTCTCTCTGCCCCTCCCCCGTTCATGCTCTGTCTCAAAAATAAATAAACGTTAAAAAAAAATTTTTTTTAAAAGAATAAAGTACTAGAAGCACTCCCATTAAAGCTGGGAACAAGAGATGGATGCCTGCTATCATCAATATTATTCAAGGTTGTACAGAACGTCCTAGCTAATGCAATAAACAGAAAGGAAATACGGCCGAGATGCTTCTTATGTTAGGGTTAGCTCCCAAGGCCAGCATGCAAGTGGGAAATGGCATAAAGTCAGTTTTCCTTTGATTACGATATGGTCAGGGTGGGGCTAGGGAACCCTGTTCTATTATTAAAAAAAAAAAAAAAATGCAGCAGTGGAAAGGTACAAGAAAATATGCATAGCCAACTGGCAAGAGGAGAGACAGACCAGGGCCACAAGGCTCATGGAGTAAGAATGAAGAAGCCAACACTGTTTAAATTAGTAGTCTCTTCTGTTTACTAGGTATAAATAACCAAACATGTCAAGTTAAAAATGAGTATGACCTGGGGCACTTGGGTGGTTCAGTTGGTTAAGAGTCCAACTTCATCTCAGGTCATGATCTCATGGTCCGTGAGTTCGAGCCCTGCATCGGGCTCTGTGCTGACAGCTCAGAGCCTGGAGCCTGCTTCAGATTCTGTGACTCCTCTCTGCCCCTTCCCCACTCGCACTCTGTGTCTCTCTCAAAAATAAATAAAACATTAAAAAAAAAATGAGTATGATCTAATTCTATGGTAAGACACTGTGAGATGCTAGAAAAGGAGGGACTAGAAATCTGTCATTCCAGATGACATCCACCTAGAAGGTGCTAAAGAACCAACCAGTAACTAACTGTTTAGCAGGTAACTAGAGGTCAAGCAACACATTAAAAACACAAAACAAAATCATTCATAAATATGAGAATGTAAAATAGAAAAAATCCTGCTCACATTGGCAAGAACAAGGTACCTAAGAAAAAAGACTGAAGCCTGCACATGCTAAACCAAGTATTTTTAAAAGCGTCACCAGAGGGTTAAAATAAAGAAACACAAACCTTAACAAATGGATATATAGGAGATTTAGAAGATAAAAATTCTCCCCAACCTAAAATCCCCACAGGATTTAAGGGGTGTGACATGTGGGAGGGAAATCATAACAGCCAGACAGTACTGAAAACAAAAGGTCAGAACTTGCCATATAGTGAAACCTACTATAAGGTTGTAATAATCTGAACAGTTATTAACACAGGAATAGAGATTAAGGAATCAGAAAAGAGTGTAAATCTGGATACTTACGTGATTTAGATGCTATTTCAAAGCATTTCAATAGGATAAATGACCATATATTTAAACAAAAACAAAACTAGACAGCATCCCAAAACATGCACAAGAAGTGCCACACCTGGCAGAAGTGTCTACTTCCTAGCTCCTCTTTTTTTTTTCACCCACTTGCATTGGTTTGAAGCTCTTGGACAACTGATCCAAGCACGCCTCATCTTTTTCCCGTCCTTTTCTTTATTGTCAGGGGGACGCTGCAAGGTAAAACTCACCATTCTCACTAGCCAGTTTCACATTCTGTTCCATTCATACACAGCTGCAGCTCACAGATAAGGCTACGTTTATAAGCATTCAAGAAGCAAAACAGAAGGTGCCAGAAATCAGAAGGTTAAACGCTGTGTTAGACAAGAAAATGAGAAAAGCATGTGCTAGTTAAGTCCCATTCCTAGTCCTTGTGACAGGGTCAGGAGTCTAAGGTGACCCAAAATGTGACATCCAAGCCCCTAACTCTTCCTAACCAGAATGCTGGGCTCACCAAAGTGCAAGTCTTGTGCTCACCCTCCTTTAAAAAGCAATCACATGAGATATTTCAGTACCTCCACCGGGCATCCCCGGATGAAGTTTTCTTAGATGAAGACCACGCCTTTCCAGAAAATGTTTCTCTTTGTGGGAAAGAAAAGGAAAAGATGTGGCTACAGTGCTCAGAGAAAGTTTTGCACATCATCTTGGCCACCGCAAATCTCTTTCAGAAGCAGGTACGGTACAAATTAGCAGATACCTTCTCATTGTGAGATCAAACCATTACATCACAAGGGGTCATTAATAAATTTGGGACCCTGTTATAATTACCCTCACTCAACAGGTAAGGAGAGAAGGGTCAAGTGTGATTAAGCAATTGCCAAAGGGCCATGTGACTGCACAAAGATTACCTAAAACCCCTAAAAACCAGTCCACACAGGGCAACCCCAGTCACCTAAGCAGCTTGAAAACAGGGATCTAAAGGGTAACATTCTAAATACACTTTCTGTTCAGAATTCTTATTTAGTATTTTAAGGAATAAGTTATCTGCTGAAAGTCAATCCTATTTTTTTTTTTTTTACATTTATTTATTTTTGAGAGACAGAGACAGAGCGTGAGCAGGAGAGGGGCAGAGAGAGAGGGAGACACAGAATCAGAAAAAGGCTCCAGGCTCCAAGCTGTCAGCATAGAGCCCGATGCAGGGCTCGAACCCACAAGCTGTGAGATCATGACCTAAGCCAAAGTCAGACACTTAACCAACTGAGCCACCCAGGCACCCCAAGTCAATCCTATTTTAAAAACACCCCTATTATAAGTGCAGATTTCTGAAAAACAAAACCTACAAACTTTCCTTGAGAAAGAAAGAAAGAAAAAAAAAAAAAGCATCAGTCTCTGATATCCAGGAGCTGGTGTGTGACACTCATAGCTAAATCTCTGTATTACTACAAACTCATCTGACACAGTGAGGTCATGTTGTTCTCCTGGAGGATAAACAATCCCACAGAACATCCACATCAAACAAGGCCACTCTGGGACCATGACAAAATGAGACAAAACAAGATCCCAGTGAAGCCCACAAGATGCCAAACATCCCCCTTTCTCAGCTAAAATGAGTGACTGCAGGGGCACCTGGGTGGCTCCGTCGGTTGAGCATCCGACTTTGGCTCATGATCTCACGGCCTGTGAGTTCAAGGCCTACATCAAGCTCTGTGCTGACAGCTCAGAGCCTGCAGCCTGCTTCACAGTCTGGGTCTCCCTCTCTCTCTGCCCCTCCCTTGCTCATGCTGCCCCTCTCTGTCTCTCAAAAATAAATAAACATTAAAAAAATTAAAAATAAATAAATAAAATGAGTGACTGCAGCTTCTTTACCAATTACAGCTGTCATCGACTCTAAACTGCCCTCTCCACTGGTAATATTTCCTGACACAGCCAATCAGAAAAGTGCCCCCGCGTTTTGAAAACACCCGATCTAGAGAGAACCTGTGCTTTTGCAGACCCTCCCAAGATTACCCAACCAAAACCCAAATCTTATAGTAGGGTCTAACACCCTCTCACTCCCAGGCAATGTTCTCTCTCACCACCAGGGGTAATATACTCACCTGTTCCTTGACAGGTGTGTTCCTGCTGGTCTTTGGCTAAAGGGCACAAATTCCATTTTGCAAAATTTCTAATTTCTTTTCCCACCTACGCTTACATCTTGGTAACACCAAATTTAACTTCATTAACAAACTTTTCAGAATCCTAGCTACTGCATAAAAGCACATTACATCCACAAGACAAAATGTGTCTGGCAGAAACATTAATCCCATCAAGAGTTTTACTCCATTCTTTTAAAAATACAGAAATGCATTTCGTTATTAATAACAGAATCTTTCCTACCAAGGACTCTGAAAATTCAGACAGCTTTTTCTTCTCAAGTTCAAGGCAAAGCAAACTGGGACGACACCTCACAGACTACATTTTCCAAATCTTCAAGTTTTGAAACTACACACACACGGGATTGTATAGCCCTGTAGCATAAATGGTTTTTCTAGACACTCTAGATCCTGAGACCTCATTTCAGAAAAGAAGATATCAACAGCATAGATGAATCTCACAGACATTAATGCTGGGGGAAAGGACTCAAACACTAAGGAACACATACTGTAGGAGTCCAGCTAAACAGAATTCAAACTCAGGACAGGGGTTAGTCTTGTAGGGATGGTGACTGCAGGGAGCAAAGCAGGGTCCTGGGTGTTAGTTATGTTGTTTCTTGATCTGGGCACAAGTTATACAAGTGCCTTCAACCTGTGGAAATTTACCAAGCTTACATTTAGCACACACGCATACTAAACAAGTTAGGATTCAAAAAGAGTTTCAAAAAAAAAGCAGGGGGGGCGGGGGAAGGATGAAGTGTCAGCATATCAGAGAGCAGCATCCACTTAACTGAGACTCTAGAGGTAGCACATGCCCACCATTCGGGCCAGGTTCTCAACCTCTCCAAGCCTCTCTGTCCAGCTGTAAATGAGGATAACTGATTACACTCCATAGGGTTCTTCTGAGGGCACAGGAGAGGATGCCACACCTGGTGCACAGTACATGGTAATTCAACCAGGCGGATGTCCTGCCTACCAGGCTTTGCCCAGCATCATCTCTGTACAGCTTGGGGAGGAGGGGTCATCTCTGACATGACCAGAGGGGATGGCACAGAGCAGATCAACGTACGGATGACCGCTTCTGCCCTCCCTTTAAGTATCCCCTCCTTGCCCATTCTCGCCTTCTAGGCCCATTCGGGTCTCATGAGGCTCTTCCAGTCACCCGTGCCTTCTCTCCTCACTACTTCTCACAACATCTACCATTTCAGAGAGCACGAATTCTGTCCTCAACACTCCAACTGTGCTGTACCATTCAAGCAATACCTTTCTGTGGTCTTCCCTTTGTTCTCACAGACACAACCGTTTAAGGGGTGCTTGCCTCCCAGCAATGTCCATGACCCCTGGTACCGAGGGTCACATTGGGTTAGAGAGGCAGAGCTGCCCTTAAGAGAATGTAAGGCCAGGGCCCTCTGTGAGGGGTAGGCGTGCACCCAAGTGCAGCACGGCCTGGAAGACTACAGATGAAATGCTTTTAAAATGAACATCAAGGCAGCATATTCAAAAGAAAAAGGAAAGTACTGGGGCTTCACGTGGGGGAAATTCCGCCTGCTCTGTCTGGGTGTCCCAGAAGGGCAAAACGAGGTCAGACAACTCTGACCCACTCCTCTCTTCGGGGCCAGCTGAGGTCTACTGCAACTGCAGAGTCACTCTGAGCTTCTTTTTATACACTGATTTACTCCAAAATTTACTGGGGTTCTTCGCATAAATATGTAAGATTTTAAAAGGGAAGGAAGCATGGATGGCCGGAGGGGAAAAAGAGAAAGTCTAACAGCCAAATAAAACTAAAAGTTACACAGGTGCTCATCAACAGGTCTTTTTACATTTTGAAATTTTAGCTCTGAGTGTCCTAGATGCCTAGTAGTGTTTGCTGCCCCAAAACTGAAGAACTTTACTTGGTAATAAGACATGAGAAAATAGTTTCTTACGTGAGTCCTCATAAAAGCAACACTGTGACAGGGCAGATAGCACTCAAAAATATGTGCCCTCCCATGTCCCTGTTCCTGAGATACACACTGAATACTCAGGAATGGAGTGACCTGATATCTGAAACCTCCTCTCAGATGGTTGGGCAAAAGGGGGTGGGGGGAGGAGGGGCAGGGAGAGGTTTGTGTGACGTGTGAGTTGTAGGACACCAAAAACTGGTGAATTTAAGTTAAGTGAGGAGTATAAGGGTACTCATTGATCTGTCTACATTTTAACTGAAAAAAAAAAATTTTTTTTTAATTCAGAAGGAAAAAGAAAAAAAGAGGATATATTGTTACTCCCAAAGCACAGTAACAGGGATTCTAAAGGGTCCCATCAACTTTTAAGTAAGCAGTTGAGTTCACTGCCCACTCTCTCATCTCCTTACTCTGTATTAACAACTCCCCTCAGCACCCTAGTCTTTGAGTTAAACACCACGTGTCTTTGCAACAGCCACACAGCATTATCAGTCCTGCAAAAGACTAAACGTACAACAAGTCCAAAGTGATACTGGAAGGTGGCGACAAGGAACTAGGAAAGGAAATAAACTCCCCTTTTGTGACTTCCAGGTGAGACAATGGCATCAATACCCTGCAGAGGATGAAAGGGTCAAACACTAAGATGCACTCAGGTGTAGCAGATGACACAAGTACCAGGAGTGAAACTGGAAACAGCACCAGCCTTGGTGGGAGCCGTCACCTCCTTCCCGAGGCTCTGTATTTAGAAACCCGGCTCCCCTTTTCTTCCCTTCACTCTTCCCTATTCTATCAACTGAACTCATGGAAGCACGGGTGAATGATAGGAAAAATCTAACTAATCAGTACATTCCATTGCAAGGTTGCTCAAATTATAAATCTTGTCCAACGAGACTGTATTAAAAGCCTGTGTTCCTTTTATTGGTTCTACTTACAGAAAGTGGAGTGAACTCAATTGATTGTGTGTTTCATGGGGAAATCCATTTTATTCTTAAACTTCTAAAACAGATTTGAGAACGTGGGCTAGGACCTATCATGTGAACTGATGGTGACTGGAATGGAAAGCCTGTCTTAAGAAAACGGATCTATAGACTCTGAACACAGTACATGCCAGAAAGTGTCATGTACTGTTGTTAGAGTTCAAAACCCTCAACAGAGAGCCCCAAACTTTGAACAATCATAATACTTCCCACCATTTTACAAAGACTGTCACCTTCTTATATGACCCAAGGGAGTGATCTATGCTAGCCAAAGATAGGTCTTTAGTGCTACTCCAAAAACAGTTTGAAAGAATGAGAGGTATGTCATTAGGTGAAAAAGCAGGATAGAGAAGAACACATGCAATGTGTTCCCACCGCTGTATGTTTTCTTACGGGCTCAGCAAATATAGCCCCACATAAACTATGTGCATAAACGATATCCAGAAAAACACTTAACAACTAAGAAAAGATTAACAGTAGTTACATCTATGAAGACAAACCAGGGTCAAGGATAAGAAACTACCTACTCTGGGGCGCCTGGGTGGCTCAGTCAGTTAAGCATCCGACTTCAGCTTAGGTCATGATCTCACGGTTCGCGAGTTCAAGCCCGGGGTACGGCTCTGTGCTGACAGCCTGGAGCTTGCTTCAGACTGTGTGTCTCCCTCTCTCTCTGCCCCTCCCCAGCTCATGCTCTGTGTCTCTCTCTCAAAAAATGAATAAAACATTTAAAAAATTTTTTTTAATTTTTTTTTTAAAGAAACTACCTTTCATTTTAATATGGCTTGAATTCCACATGCACCAATTACATGTTTTAAACCTACCTTTCCAAAAAACATAAAACTAGGTCTTTCAGTTTTAACATGGATCAACGTATGCATTTTATGTTGGAGGAACAGAAGTCTCAGGTGATCTCCACAAAGAGTAACAGCAAGCAGGCTCAGTGGTTGGGGACAAGTAATGAGCAGTTAGTATTATTTAATGACTGAATAAAGAAAGAACACAGGTCGCATTTTGAGGAAAATGCCAGTAGGATGTTCCTGCTTATCGTCATCTACAGACTTAAACCCACCAAGTGCAAAGAGACAGAACAGCCGTGAGCAGGAAACACAGAAGAGCTCTCTACCTTACAAACTTGCTATATAAGCAAGCCCTGTGGGGTGGGGTTCCTGGTGCCCTCTGCAGACCCAGACCACACCCTAGATAACCCAATTCTTCTCCATTCCTCTCCCCAGGCACTAATCCTTGCATAAGGAAGGGAATTTTCCTACATCTGACCCTTACTGAGGCCCAGTCCAAGACTCTAATATTAACTGATCCTCCCCACTCACCTTTAACCTCCACTCTGGCCCCAGCCTCTAGCCTACCTCACTGGTAGTACGAGCGAATCCACCTTTTCATCCAGGCTCTCTTTCCATCCCCAACATAAGCAGTCAAAGTCTGAAATATGCACAGGAGACATTTCAGAGACAGTTACAACACAAAAATGCACAGGCTCCAATAAGGAATGTCTAAAGTCTCTGACTCCTTCAGTGTACAGATTAAAGGGATCCTCGACACATTTCTAAGATTCTAAGAAATACCACTGAGGACATGTGAAGAGTCTACCACCTAAGGATCTAAGATTCTAACAGATGTGAGAACATACCCTCTGCCATCTCCGCCTTTTTTTCTTCCCTTGTACAACGAAAGCACAAAACAGGCTACTCACCTTTCATCTAGAATGAGCACAGAATAAAATGTGACCCGGGGCAGAAGGGAAAAATCCATTTTGGATACATTTAGTCCTGTATCTACAGATTCTCCACCTTCATTCCTTCTCTAATCCTCCAACCAAGTCAGAAAGTTTGCTGAACAAGCAGTAAATCTTTTTGCCATATTTGGATATTAAAACATGAAGACTACTGGCAAAAACACATCCTAATGAAAAACTAAAAAGGAATGGATTAAAATGGTATTTTTGCAAACCAAATTAATTCATCTGAAGAAAGTTCTAGAATGGCATAGTCACTGGAATAAAGACTACTCCTAACTTAAAAGCACCTATGCCAGCACTGCTCCTTGAAGTAGAAGCTCTAGATACTAAATGTTGTCCTGAAGCTGCAGGATGAGAAGCATGGACGCGGCCTCGGCAGAGCCCACATTCTAGAAGACAGTCTCCTCTTTTGTGTGACATTTTTAATACATGTTATTCAACAAAATTCTCAACTGATTTAATTTGTATATCCTCATAAGATTTGTCATACAAATCAGAATAAAACCACCCATCACAACACATTTCAGTTTTTAGTCAGAACATGTGTTTTCTGAAAGAAGAGGAAGTGTAGAGTACAAAGAACAGTTTACAAACCAAGAGACCTGGGTTGAAGTTCTGACAGACACTACTACTGGCTTCCATTATGGACTTGGATAAGTCATTTCCCTGGTCTATCATTTGTAAAAAATAAGCATTAGACTAGCAGTAAATGGCATTTAAGGTATTCTCAGCTCCAAAATTTGAAGACGGCAAGAGCTAAAGCTAAGGAAGTCTCTTCCCTTCAAATGGATGCCTTACATATTTCACCACTGGTTCAGGTTTTATTCACAGTAGCATCAGAAGACAGACTATGAACCCTGTCAAAATCTGCCCCACCTACTTCCAGATCCTTCCTCAGGCCACATCCAGATCGCACCCTGACCACAATCTCTCAGTTCCTCAAACTTACCATGCTTCTGTGGCCATCAGGATTTTTGCATGGCCTGTTCCCTTGGCCCAGAACATGTTTTTACCAATCCTCTCCATGGTTGACTTTTATTTATCATTCATATAATAGCAGCCCAAATGTCACCACAGAAAAGGTCTCCCTGGCTGCCCTAAACTAGTCGAGTTCCTGATTGTATCCTCTGAAAACCATATGCATGTTTCTTTTTTTGTTGTTTTTAAGTTTATTCATTTATTTTTGACAGAGAGCAAGAGAAGAGAGCACGTGTGCGAGCAGGGGAAAGACAGGGCAAGGGAAAGAGAAAATCCCAAGTAGGCTCTGCACTGTCTTCACAGAGCCTGATGTGGGGTTCGAACTCACAAACTGCGAGATCATGACTTGAGTCCAAGTCAGGAGTCAGACAGATACTCGACCAACTTAAGCCACCCAAGTGCCCCTGCATTATCTTTCAAGGCATCTATCACAGTCTTAACTGTGCAATGTGAAATTAGTTGTCTGATGTCTATCCCCTTCTGCCTCACCCCCACCCCACACCCAGCTAGAACACAAGCCCCAAGAGGCAGGGAATGTCCCCTAGACCCTATCACAGTACCTGGCACACAAAATATCCTCAGAATTACTTATGAGATGAACAAAAATGACTGGCTAAATGTGAAAGAAGGTTAAATTCAATTTAAGGTCCAGAGCTTTCAACCTATCTTTAAGTAGGGGAAATGGAAAATACTGCAAAGTAAAATAAAACCACCAGATAAAGAGTCTGAAACTAACCAGGAGAGAGAAATAATGACAATTAAACAAGTCCATTTAAGAAGGTTCTGGAGAGAGGAAAGGCTACCCTCATAATACCCAAAATGCAAACAACTCAGTAACTGATCAATTCATCACAGGAGACTTATCGTAATTCAAGATCGTAGACAACAAGTGAAGTGATAGTATAAAGACAGACAAGGGAGAAAAAGGATACCAGGAGATGTGCCCCTAATATTCAGCCATGAATTCAAGTCACTGAATGC
The DNA here is from genome assembly GCF_024362965.1 of Panthera pardus. Taxonomy (NCBI): domain Eukaryota; kingdom Metazoa; phylum Chordata; class Mammalia; order Carnivora; family Felidae; genus Panthera; species Panthera pardus. The sequence goes on from NW_026526788.1 coordinate 21,255,522, forward strand.
AATCTGAAAGAATACCTAGCATTGTTACCTCTAGGATTTCTTCTGAATCTCTCTTTAAGATTTTAATTTTTTAAGTAATCTCTACACCACGTGGGGCTCTAACTTACAACTCTGAGATCAAAAGTTGCACACTCTCCTGACTGAGCCAGCCAGGCGCCCATGAATCTCTCTTAAATGCACTATGTTACCATTTCAATAAAAACACAGTAGTAGCCACCCTACGCTTTTTTCCAAAGGAGTAAATACACAGCAAAGTTTTACCTAATATGGTAATAATATTTCCTGTAGATTAGAACATTAAGAAAGCATAAAGGTAATTTTTCCTGTACATTATGACATTAAGAAAGCGTAAAGAAACTTCACTGTGGCAAACAAAAACAAAAACAAAAAAAGACCCAATGCCAAAAGCCAAGTCAAAAGATAAATGAAAATGGGGAATTTTTTTCCTACTCAAAACTAGAAAAAAGGTCAAGTCCCTGTAATACATGGAGTGCTAAGAAAATGGCCAAGGGAAAGACCAACACCCCAGTAGACAATTAAAAACTGTGAAGTGGGCATTTGCAGAAAAAGAAACGCATATGCTTACCCATCCCCTTGAGAGAAATGCAGACTGCACCAAGATGCTATTTTTCCCCAGACCAGCAAAATCCAGGTTTGATAAAAGCATGGTATGGGGCCACCATTATCTCACTCATATCCTACTAATGGAAGTGTAAATGAGTACAAGCGCTCTCAAGGGCGATTTGGCTACATCTGTTCTATTACACATCGACAGTACATCTGAAGCAGCAACATCACTTCTGGGAATTTACCCAGGAATTCAGTACTGTAAAGTGGAGTCATTTTGCACAGGTGTGATTTCTGGCTCTGCCCCTCTCTGGTTTAGGACTTTAGACAAGTTACCTAATCCTTGGTGAGCCTCAGTTTCCTCATCTGTAAAATGGAGACAATACTGGCTACTTCACAGGTCTAATTTGAGGACTGAGCCAATTTAAGGAAAAGGTTTAAGAGAGTAGCTGGTACGTAAGATGCACTAGATAAGCATTAGCAAATGCAGTGTATCCTCTTAGATACATTCACCCATATGCAAAATGATCCATGTTCAAGGTTACTGTAACAACATGAGACCAAAGACTGAAAACAAACTGGATGCCCAATGGTAAGAGACAGCCAGACAATGAATGACAATGCAACTGTAAGAAAGAATGAAGAAGTTAATGAATGTACTGTTATGGAAAATTCTCCAACATATAGTTAGGTAGAACAGAGAAAAGGCACAGAACAAAAAATCATCTGTACCACCTTTTGTGTAAAAGGGAAGGGGAGCGCATATCATGAGATGCCTTTCTATTAAAAAAAAAAAAATGCCAATTAAAAAATTAGAATTTTTTAGGTAATTATGTGACGTGATACAGACATTAGCTAATGCCATGGTGGTAATCATTTCACGATTTAGAAGTCTACCAAATCAACAGGTACACCTTAAACTTACACAATGCTTTCTGTCAATTAGGTCTCAAGAAAGCCGAAAAAAAGAACAGGGAAGGGGCACCTGGGTGGCTCAGTCGGTTGAGCAACCAACTTCAGCTCAGGTCATGATCTCACAGCTCGTGAGTTTGAGCCCCGCGTCGGGCTCTGTGCTGACAGCTCAGAGCCTGGAGCCTGCTTTGGATTCTGTGTCTCCCTCTCTCTCTGCCCCTAACCCACTAGCATTCTGTCTGTCTCTCTCAAAAATAAATAAGCACTAAAAAAAAAAAAAAAAAAGAACAGGGGGAGAAAAAGAACATTTTTAATGGCAGCATCTTTTTCAAACCTTAGGTGAAATTAATATCTACTCACAATTGTATACACCAACGATTCCCAAACTTTGTTGCTGGTAATTTTGGAATTACCTGGGAATCTTTAAAATTACTAATGCCTGGCTCCTATCCTCAGACACTAAAGTATGGGACCCTGGGTATCACGACTTTTAAAATTCTCCAGGTGATTTGGAGAAGAAAGTCTGGAATCCACAGACTGGAAGGTGAGAGGCTACTAGTTAGAGAGGTCAGATGAGCGTCCCAACAGAGAGCCACTGCTCTGAAAATAAACGAAGTCCCAAGCCCCCAGGTCAGCAGCCCGCTTCAAACACTAGCTGACTTAAGCAAATTAAGAGCAAGGTAAAATTGTCTAGACCATCCCATGGAGGTGATTTCAACAGCCAGGACTCCACACACTTCTTTTTCTATGCCCAGGGCTTGGCCACCCTGCACCAGCCCCCACTGAGGCCTCTTATCACATGGAGTGGCCCTCCTGCAGAGCCCAGCACACATTTGGATAACTTCTGGTAAAAGGAGACTCACTCCCTTCACCAAACTTCAGCCAAGGAGCTAACAACCCAGGCCATCTACCCTGCTATCTGCCCATCCCATTTGTCAGCACTGCTGCACGGCCAATAATTTAATCACATTTCACCTGATTCTTTATTTTTAAGTTGAGACTCCCACTACCCCACCACCACCACCCTCTTACACACACAGACTTCCTGTGAGGCTCAAATGAAATAACCGTGTTAACACCATTCTGTATCTGCTGCACAAGCTGCAGATTTCAGAGCTGCAGACTCTGGGCAAAGATGCTTATTTTTCTACCTGTCCAGAAGACATCTGTCTGCACACACTGCCCACAGCTTCCTGTCTGGTGCTCTCCAGCCCTGCATGGCTTCACATAAGACACTACACCAGACTTTCTAGAAGCCCTAGATGCCAGCCCATCTTCCTAAGGCATGATTTCTCCAGAAAGCTCATCAGACACTTCCTAGCGAAAAACCAGGGAAGACTGCAAAGGACGCCTCACTTCATACCTCCTTGCAGCAGACCTGCAAAAGCTGTGATTCTTGCCGCACACACACCAGACAGTGACCAGAAGTCCACACCACTGGGCAACATGAGGGCTGGGAAGCCAGACTGCATACCTTCCTGAGAGCAGAACACATGATTGGGATGCTTGGGGACTAAGCACCAAGAAGCAGAGCAGCAGGTAAAAGGTCCCAATACCAGCTGCCAGCACACTTAGCAGGAAGAGATTTAGATCTAGGGCTAGCAGGCTCAAGGCACAGGGGTAAAGGCTTAAAGCAGAGAAGCAAGGATAACACATTTGATTCCAGAAAAGTCTCTCCTGTTTACCTTTCAAACACAAATTTACTACAGGAAATACTTTTTTTTCTTAGATGTGATACATAATGGTATGTGGTTATAAATCCTTATCAGCGATGCAAACTCAACTATTTATAGGTGAAACAATCTCAAGACTGACCACATGTTGATAATTGGTCAAGCTGGATGGTTTGCAAATTCATTTTCCTTTTGTGTATGCTTAAAATTTTCCATAATAAAAGTTTAAACAAAATCCTCTAACATCATAAAAACAAATTTCACAGCAGGAGAATGTGAGAAATGTATTCTAACAGCATGATCAAGTGCCAGACATTCAGCAGGGAGACAAGGCCACTAAGCCACTAACTTGAGCAGCTATTTTTCCTCCCAAGGCATCAGCCTCCTCATCAGAGCCCTGGGGCCCGTGACAGGACTGCCACTGGCCATGAACTCCTTTCTGGTGCTGGCCAGGCATCCCGAGCTGTTTCCCACTGTTGAATGCCGCATGCTCTATCAGAAGCGGCTGGTCTTGAGGATATTCAAGGTGTCAGCTCCCCACCTGTCTCTCCTCTGTGAGAAAATTCATGTCAGCCATAAAGGACGACATGGACACACAAGAAAGCATTCTAGGAGAGGGGCTTCTGAGGCTCAAGAAAGACACACAGGAAAGGCCGCAAGTGTCGATTCAGCCATTCAGAGCTGCAGGAGCTGCTGCAAGCGGAGCCTGTGGTTTCCAGCGGCCATGCCTCCGTCCATGCAGATCTCCCTGGCATGTCCTTCACTCACATCCTCCTGGGGAAATAAAAACCTATAAGTCCGCCAACACTCTGTCATCTGTGAAGTGTTCGACAACAGCCCAGGCCAAACATAGCCATTCCATTTTCATTTCTTCCTGAGCCAGTCCCAGGTCTGACTGGCCCCAGATCCCCACTGCCCTCCTCCCACTCTGCACGGGGTGACCTCTGAAGGCTGAAACTCCCAGTCCCCTGAAGCCAGCTAACTGCCCCTGGGTGCAGCCAGGCAGAGGTACTGGCAAGAGACCGGAGGCTGGGAGAAGGGAGAATCGGGGTGTTCTTCCCCTTCTTATCCACCCTAGGCAGCATTCCTGTCTCAAGGCCCAGCTGGCTCCAGCTTTCTCTTGGTGCCCCCTGCCCCTGGGTTGATAACACTTCCTCCTCCCTCTGTCCTCCAGAGGAGGATGGGAGTGATATCCTGCTGTTCCAAACTCTCTGCACCCCCAAGGAGTGGTCTTCTCTACAGCTCCCCTACTGGGGCAACCAGGCCCTGGATTACATCCGCTTCCTCTCATTCCACTCGGTTTCCTCTTTACTGTGTGAGCCCTGCATGGGTGACTCGCCATCTTCCTTCGACTGTGCCATGGTCGCTGCTTTCTCACCAGTCCCTCCTACCAGCCTCTCGGCCTCTTCACAGCAGGCCCCTTCGATGCCCTTAGCTCAGGGCCAGGCACTCAGTTATTCATCATACCCCGCCGTGCTCCTAAAAGGACGTCTCAAGCGTAGAGCCAGCACTTGGTAGATATCCAAAATCGGCTGAGTTAAATAAACACCAAGGATACCTCATAATCTTTTAAAAGATAGAAGAAGGTCACAAGAAAACTCTCAGAAACATCTTTAAGGGACAGAAAGAAGGATGCTTTTGAGAGGAAACTGATTCTACGGATTCACCACCCATGAATTACAGCAACTTCCCAGACAACAGGCCAAGGACTAAGGTTATGAATTTAAAAAACAAAACTCTGCTATGTTCCCAGCTCCTACAAGAACTTTCACAGACCCTTATAGCTGCAGGAATACAACCCAGTGGCTAAGAGCAGGGGCTCTAGGGGCAGGCTGCCAAGTCCTGGCCCCACCACCTATGAGCTGACTGACCCCAGACCTCAGCTCCCTCAGCCTGTAAAGTGGCACGATTGTGCCCTGTGGCTTTGTTTCTGGAGCTAACTCAATTAAACAGGGCGCACAGTGCCATCAGTCACTATCCACAGCATAGTTCCAGGGTCTCCAATCCAAGTACCTTCGGAACAGGAAGGAAATAAGCAAGTGCAGCTGCTGTAGGCGTGAGAAGCAGCAGAAGTGATGCCCAAGACAACCAGAGCATCCGTGCCTGTCCCACCACATTCTCTTTCAGAAGTCTTCTAAATCTCCAAAGCTAAACCACTTGCTGTGGGCCACACGCAGGCTGCCAGTGAGTCATCCCTGAATCCTAAACAAGACTTCCCAGGGAACAGGAGAAGACTGAGGCCCCAAAATAATACGCGATCATCGCCTGGCCCCAGGAACTGTGAGAAGCCAAGAGGCCCCATTCTTCCCATGCCATCTCAGGTTGAGAAGGAAAGGAAAAATGAAATGAGAGGATTGGTAACACGTGGCCAAAGAGAAGGGACACCTGATGCACACAAAGGTGGCTTCCAGACAGGAACAAATAAATACGTGGGTGGTGGAAGGGCAGAAAAAGTGAAAGCAAACAGAGTAGTTGAGGAAGAAGAAGGGCTGAGGTCCTGAAAACCCCGACAAGCCACACTAAGGAAAGGGCACTGGGTTGGCTTTGTGAAAGAAAAAGAAGATGGGCCAATCCATAATAACTGGACAAAGAGGGAAAAGGAAGTCACGTGGTGCCTGTGTCCTGAGGGCTTTCAGAAGTCACCTCATTCATGAGGCAAACCTGAGAGCTAAGATAATATGATCTGTTTTTAAAGAAGGCATGTTGTCTCTGGGGTCAGGTAAAAGGCCAAATGATCACAGAACCAGGAAGAAGCAAAATGGAGATATTTTTAAGTCCTATGGGTTTTAAGACTGCTGGATAAAATACAGGATGCGTCATTAAATCTGCATTTCATATAATTTCTTAGTATACCTCGTTCCATGCAACACTTGGAACATACATATACTAAAAAAGTATTCATTGTTTATCTGAAATTCAAATATGTTTCCTCATCCTGTTTTTATTTGCCAAATCTGGCCACCCTATCTGGTTTCCAAATCTCTCTCCATTATATCAAGTTCACTCAAAGAACCTTGGGGTGGAAAAACAAAGGAGCTTATGAATAAAACTGAAAGGAGGGATAATCCACACAGATGGCCTAGCGGAGAATGCTGTTCTGCAACACATAAAATTGAGAGCATAAAAACGAAAAAAGGTGAGCAGTGGGACCCACAGGAAAGTAAGAACTAGAGAAAGAATACACTGTGGCAGTGCTGTGTGGCAAAGCCTAAATGGTTTTCATCTGTGGGCTAACAAGTGCATTCCAATTGCCTTTTCACATCACCCAACAGAAATTCCAATGACCCAGAGCTACAAGGCTCTGGGCCGAGCAAGAGCGAACCAAATAAAGGATTAAAGTCATTAGTGCTAATCTCCCTTACCTGAAAAAGAATGGGAAGGCATTCAAAGTACTTTGGGAGGGGGACTGAGACAGACCAAAAGACTCCAACAGTCTTGGCTTATGGCCACACCTCCTCAGCAAAAGTAGTAAGGGCTTTCCTGGGTTCAAGAAGGCTTACTTTAACTTATTTACAATGCTGGCTGAGTCCCTGAATTATACCAACTGTCCTCCTTGCCCCCCTTCCATTATACCAAAAGCCTTCACACTGGGACAATAAAACCACAACCGTGCCCTGGTGAAAAGCATGTTCCTTCATCCTTCAAAAAGTCCCATTTCTATTGCTAGAGAGAGAGATCCAGAGGCAACAGAAAGAGTACAGGTCACTTGAGGAGTCCCCTGCAGACAGAAAACTACCGGCCTCCCACAGACTGGTCCTGGCTCACAAGCTGGAGCTGTCCTTCATCATTCAGGAACCGCAAACCTGCAAAGTCAGTCAATTTCAAAGACATTCATGTTTTGGCTTCTGTTCTTTAGACCAGCAGCTAAACAGGAGTGGCACTGGTGTCTCAGCCATCAAAGCCCACCCTCTGGAATCCACACTCCCTTGAAACAGGGTCAGAAGTCACAAAACAGAGAAGCAAGCTTTGACTGTCTGCTGCCCACAGTGCTAAAGACAGAAAACTAGGAAAAGGCACACGTCGGCTCCTATTTCAAGAAATGACGGAAAGAGCCCTACAACCGACCTACAAGGAAAAATGCATCTCTTTTAGGAAACATGTTTGCCTCTTGCTCTCCTTTTATTTTTACGCCACCACACAGGCTGGCTTACTCCTGACTCACCAAACCCTAGGAAACCGGCCAGGTTCCCAGGCATCCCAAACTGCCAGAGAAACACAGGCCCTAAAAAGCCAGGATGCAGAGCTCCCCAACTTCAGGCCTCCAGACAGCTCAGGGCGTGGGGCCTCAATCGCCTCCCCCCTCAGCTTTCCAAATGTTATTTTGATAACACCATCTTACGAAGAAAAGTTTTGATTCTGAAATATATTTTGGAAAACAATAGGAAGTATGGGGGTACTAATAATCTACCATATTCCACAGGAATATTAGGTCACAAATTATCAAAACACTCTGATGTGCATGCTCTCATTTCACACCTACAACAGCAGTAGGATAGAGGTATGCTAAAGAAGGTAGTAAGCCCACCAAGGTTCACAGGCTCTGAACGCAATGTAACTTAGCTAGTAAGGTGGCCGGAGCCTCCAACGACTGGGAGCCACGTCCCGCAGGGCCTCGCATCCTCTGGTGTGCCACCCTCCTTTCCCACTGCCCAGTGAGCACTGCTGAGGGAAGGGGTGGGGTGACCCAGAGGGCACACGCCAGAACAGTTCCATAGACACACAAAATGGGGATACTGCACAGCTTTAAAATACCCTACCTCTATATGCAACAACAGAGATACTGTTTAATATCAGTAAATATACAAACTAGGATATCAAAGCAAAGAATCCAGACACACAATAAAAACCTTCCATATAAAACCACTTATGGGAAGTTTAAAAATAAGCAAAACAAATCTACAGTGACAGAAGTCAGTGCAAGGTTATTTTTTGGGGTGTGATGACTAGAACAGAGGACAGGGGAGGATGGTGAAGGAAATGATGATAATAGCATGTAGCTTGAGCAGGGTGATGATGACACTGGTGAATTCATTTGTTAAGTTCATAGAGCATAAATTTGTGCATTCAAACCTTGTGCACTTCACTGTAAGCATGTCATACTCCATTAGAGTTTATGAAAACCTGGGCACCCCCAAAACAAATCCCACAAAGTTTACGGAGCATCTCCTACAGCGTCAAGGCTGTGGGAAAAATGATCCTTCAAATGGCAGAACTTTTCTGCACCAGTCGCATGTGAGGTACCCTCAGATTGCCTATGTTCAAATCCCTGTTCTACCACTTACTGTGACCCTCAAGGTGTCACTGACACCTACACCTCATTTCTTCCTCCGAGACGTGGAGATGGCAAAGGGTTGCTAGGAGTTCCCACAAAAAGTGTTTTGAAATGTACCAGGCACACAGTAAAAGACAGTACCATGTAGCTACTACCATGGAATAAGACAGATCATCTCACAGGTGATAAATGACAAAGTACGTGCCTTCAAATAGCTTAGGAGGAAAACACGAAGAAATGTCGGCACTAAGCAGCCAGAGCAGATTATGAAAATACAGAACTGTTCCTATTGTTCCCCTGCCCCCTCCCCACCCCCCTTCTGCAGTCAGCTCCTGGATGGGAGCCAGAAATGGCACCCACCAGGCTTGCCTAGCAGGGTCCTGCTCTCCTCCCCAGTTTGCCTCCTTTCCCCAACACTCAGGTTCTGAGTCAGGGAGGAATGCCCGTCTTGCCACGCCTCTGCCCCCATCTTCCTCTAGATTAACTTCCATTTATCCTTCAGGCTGTAGCTTAAAAGTCACAACCTGGACTACGGTCCCCACTTGCAGATTGAGTCAGGGGCCCTTCACCAACTTCCCAAGTGCTGTCTCATCCCACTGATATATATGGCACATTGCCTAGTATACAGCAGGTGATCAATACGTTTGTTTAAAAAAGAAAAAAAATCCACTATGACTGCGCTTGTCAGACTATTTTTAAGTAGAGGTTATAAAAGAAGTACAAAGAGACTGATTCCAGACTGGGACAGGAGCAAAGGGAGGGAGGAGAGGGGAGCCCAGATGGCTGTGCTATAAGCACAGGGGCAACCTACCAGGGTTCCCTGGATAGGCCACAGGCTGCCCCCTCCCATCACCATTTCTCTTCCAAGGCTGCTACCCTGGAAACACTCCCTTAGGCCTGGCATCCCGGGAATTTGCCGTGGTGACAGGGCAGCCGTGGTGACAGGGCAGCCGTGACTGCTCTCACTGAAGGAACAGGAGTGCAGAAAACAAGGAGGAAAACGCCCACAACAAAATAAAGACAAAACTGATCATAAATTGACTTGTACCCCACCCTCCCCAGGCTGTGCAGCCTGCACTTATGCTCTGAGGACAGGCCTGCATTCAAATTCCGCCCCCCGCTCCACCCGCGGCCTGCGTTGGAAAGCTGGCAAGTTATATAACCTGTCTGAGCCTAAACCTGCATAGCGATGCATTACAGCAGTACTGACCCCACAGGATGGTGCTAAGGGTTAAATAAGAAAATACAAGCAGATCCCTCCCAACAGTACCTAACCCCACAGTAAGTGTTGCATGAATATTAGCTGTTATCACAGCAACACAATCTGCTTTGGAAATAGAGCAATGCTGGTAAATAAGAATTGTTAATTAATTTTTTCAATCTTTTGGGTTTTTTCAACCTTTCTTAAATCGTGATCTATTCAAAATGCCATCAAGGAAATTAAATGCTTGCAACACACACACACACACAAAGAGGGGCGCCTGGGTAGTTCAGTAGGTGGAGCATGCGACTTGATCTCAGGGTTGAGTCCCACGCTGGGTGTAGACATCACTTAAAAATAAAATCTTTTTAAAAGTTAATTAATTTTAAAAAATACAAAATTTAAATTTAAAAAAAAAAAAAAAAAAAAAGCACCCATGATTGATGAGGAGTCAGGGCAAAGTCCTGTCCCCTGACAGTGGGTTACTCCCTCCCAAGGTTCTTCTTGAGAGGGTGCCTCCTCTAAATGCAAAGTAGGACAAAAAGTGCTGAGCCCAGGGCTGGGGTACCATCCATGTTTGCTGAATGACAGAAAACCCGATGAGGGAAAAGCCCCAATAACAATAAAAACTGGAGATGGAGAAAGATAACAGCACTTTAAAATCTTTTCAGTCCCAATTCATAACTTTAACACCAGGATAATAAAAAACAGCTAGCTGCTTCTGTAGATCACTATAAACTTTTCCTTTAAAACATTTTTAAAAGTAATTTTTAAGTCACTAAGAATAGAGGTTATTAGGGCCTAGAGGTAAAGGGAAATGAGGAGGTATTATTTAATAGAGACAGTTTCTGTTTGGGATAGTAAGTTCTGGAAATGGATAATGGTGATGGTTGCACAACACTGTGAATGCACTTAATGCCACTGGATTGTACACTTATGGTTAAACTGGTAACTTAATGTTGTGTATATTTTACTGTATTTTTTTAATGTTTATTTATTTATTTTGAAAAGTGTATGGGGGGGAGGGGCAAAGAGAGAGAGGGAGAGAGAGAACCCCAAGCAAGCTCCCTGCTGTCAGCACTGATCCTGAGTGGGCTCAAACTCACAAACTGCAAGATCATGACCTGAGCTGAAGTCAGACGATTACCCGACTGCGCCACCCAGGCGCCACTATGGTGTATATGTTTAAATTGTACTCTGGTTAGCAAAGATGTTAAAAGCATCTAGCCAATTTTTTTCTCCTCAAATTTTAGTGTTTCTATAATCAGAAGCTCCTAAATGAAGCAGAGACACAATGTTTTGACTCTCAGCAAATGTCTTTGTTTAGATAAATTAAGGCCTGTCTAGTGAAGACCAAAAAAAAAAAAAAAAAAAAAAGGAAAAAAAAAAAACCACCAAAAACAAAAATCTCAATAGAATAAAAGTTATTATTTGAGTTGCTATATTAGGATAACAGAAAAACAATCACCACTTACATGAAAATAATGTCACAAGTTGAGAAGCTCTTTCTATAATTAAACACCAAATAAATTATTTTTCTCAAGACTATTTTAACCTTTCTAATTCAGTCACAAAAAGCCAACTGCACAAAAAAGACTCTTTGCTTAGGAAAGCAACACATGAAGTGTTTCATCTACTGCAGGTACTAGATTTCGAAGAACTTTCTTTAGCTCATACAGACTTCCATGTTGTTTTCACTCTGTCACTTTCCTCTTTCCTTCTATGGAAAACTTTTTTGAATCATGACCAATGTCTGGCTAAATATCCTAACTCTGCTCCTCAGTACCAAATGGCCTCATTTGATCCGAAGTGCCCTGAGATGCCCTGGAGGGTATTAGCCAGATCACCCTGGACACACACCTGGCACCCACAGGAGGCTGGTCTGATCTGGAACAGATGCATGGAAGATTATCCCGTCAATCAACACTGCTTAAAAAAAAAAAAAAAAAAAAAAAAAACTGGAATTTGGAATTGCCCATAAACTAGTATCTCTAATTAACTTTACTGTATGAAGTCTTTACTTTCACATGGTTTGGGATTAAAGACTTAGGAAATTCGATCCATCCAACAATATTCCATGAAAGGAATGTGGGTGGGCCTCAGGGAATAACAGGAATAGAGGAAAAACCACCTAGATCATTTCAATCTACCGGCAGATACAAATTATAAAATTAAGACATCAGTGGCATTTCTTTTCAATCACCACAAAAAAAAAAAAAAAAAAAAAAAAAAAAAATTAAAAACAAACAAAAACCTCCCAGTACCACCTCAACATAGACAAACTGAGCAACCCGTTCTCCCCATCTTGGCCTTATAAAACCAACTACAAGCTAATTAAACTGTGAGTGAAGAGGGCACATCATTTCCCTTGAAGGGACTCAACAAGACAAAGAGGGTGACATAGCCCTCCCTGGAACCCCTACAAGAGTCTGCTGAACCTCCTTTCTTGCTTGCACCTGCACTTCACCACTCTCTGGACTGGAAAGTGCTGGAGAGGGAATGGCTGTTCCTCTGCTGAGTTCGCTACATCAGCAAGCCAGGGCCAAGCTGACGGCAAGTCTAGTGTAATGCTTGGGAAGCTGCTAGAGAAGCCCTTACACTGCTTCTGAGTGCTTCAGAGCACTGGCACCCAGGAGGCCAGTACTCCGAGAAGTACTGGGAGGTTGAATCGTGCCTATTTTTCAGGCTGTACTCCTCACATACCATTTTGTGCCTTACTGACAAGGCAAATGGAGAAAGAAATCACAGAAAATTTCCCATCATTAAATAAGTATTATAAAGAATTTTAATCACTAAACTGTACCCCATACATTAGAGCTAGGGACCAATAATAAGGGGGTGGTTATTTCTAAATAAACCATAAATCAAACAATTAGTCTTTTTTGAACATTCTTCTCACCTAAACGAGAACACCTCTGCAAAGTAAGGTTTGTAATTTACTGGAATGAACACTGAAATAAAACTCACAGCTGTGAGTTTCACACCCATGAAAGATAAGAAAATTTGACAATATTGGGGAAGGAAGAGTTTGCAAGTTAACACCATTCTGAGATCCTGATGATTAGAAACATTTTCCAGAGCATTAGTTTCCCTGTCAAAAAATTTGAACCACCACCAAGCAAGAACACACTGAACCTGTGAACACTGACTTCACCAGCTTTGACAATAATTCAATCTATCTAAAAGCAGCTGCATTGTGATTGAAAACAAAAAGCAACACCTACCCACTGAGGGAAGAAGTATGGGAGGGAAAGAGGAAGAGGAAGGTTACTCCTGGTTCAGCCTGGCTGTAGTTGAAAAGGTCAGATGAGCATTTCTAGGTGTAAATGCAACGATCGCTGCAAAGCATTTAAGAAGAAATGCAAGCACACTGTGTGTGACACCATTACCAAGCTCCTGCAACTCCACCCTGCAAGCCTCCCATGGACATCTACAAGGATTCAGCCAAGTCTCCCAATCTCCTTTGCAGATACTTCCCCAAACAGAGCTTCAGGTCACGGGTACTTGCAGAGATGCACGATAGCACACTGTTTCCCAGAGGCAGCTGTGGGGCATTTCAAAACTAACGAAAGTCATGAGAAAACACTGAAATGATCGGTCACCATTACCAAAACTGAAGTGGTAAATCTGAACATGCCAACAGAACCACATTTTCCCCCTAAAAGCCTGGCTCAAAAATCCTTGGAAAGGTGAAACTGAAGACACTTTGTCCCCCTTTCAGAGGTGAAGTGTATCTTGAACATCTAGATAGAGCTACAAGGTAACCTATAACCTCACCCACCCTTAGAAAACAAGAGCTTGGGTTGCATTGATTGTAATGGTTCCCCAAAGTATACACTGTATTCATTCATCCATCTAGCCTCTTTAACCAACCCCTGCGAAGACCATATGTGCTGTTGTTCAGAACACATGCAGCAGGAGAGTGACCCTATTAGTACAAGGTCAAGACAGAATGGGCACAAAACAACAACCACTGCACTACCCAGGGCCTCCTGAGTCAACTCAACATACCCTTGAGTATCTACCACATGCCAGGCACTGAGAAATGGGAGTGAACAAAGCAAAATCTGCCCCTGGAAGAATGTATACCCCTGCTGAGGGGCACCTATGTGATGGGGTGGTAGAGGGAGTGACAGATGGGTCCTGTGGGAGCACATGAATGGGCACAAAGCCCACTGTGTGGCTGGTACAGAGGCAGTGGCAATGCGCACTGGGGTGGGGGTGGAAAAGGTAGTATAGTCTACTAGGATCTACGAGGTAGAAGGGAAGGGAGGAGTCAGGGATAGGATTAAGGGCAGGAAGTCTATCCCAGAGGAGTCAGAGAGACCTATTGAAATTCCAGCAACTAGCAGTTCAACCAAGTGAGAGCTTCTAGACGTTGAGGGGTAGGTGTGTGAAGCAAGCAGGGGCCAGAGCAAGAAGGGCCTGGTAAACCACAGAAAGTTTACCTGGATCCAGAGGGTAATGGAGAGCCACTGAATGTTTTTAAACAGGCAATGACTAGTTTCAGATTTTTGCTGTAGGCCAGTGTCTCTGGTCTTGAACAAGAGTCACTGCAAACCAGGTACTGGTGATTCTCCCACCCCAGCAAAACAAAAGGAACACTGCAAAAGACTGTCACAATCTCCTCCAACATTCTGGGTTTTTTTAATCAAATACAATTACATTATGAAACAGAAGAGACATCAACATGAAGAATTTCAACTGCAGAAGAAAACTAACCATACAGCCTTTGTAACAAAACTGAACCATGTACAATTAGACCTAACTGTGAGGTCAGACGTTCTCAAAGTTCTGTCTAAAGCTGGGTGTTTTCCATTAAGAATCTAAGGGGGGAAAATTTTAACAACAACAAAAAAAGACATACACCACACCTCTTTACAAGGGCAATGTCAATCTGACAGCTTCAGAGTCTGCCAAAATGAAGTCTTAAAAATGGAAAATAGTGTATTAAGCTTCCAGAGTAAATAACCCCAAATCCACAACATTTACTATATGGAAGATTTTATTGGTTAATGAAACGATTACACTGTCGATGTTTAAAATAGCCAGGCTTTCTAATCATGCCATACAAACCTGTTTTTCTACTGTAACTTCAAAATTCCTTTGTATTTCTGTATTTCCCTAAAGTTCTATAATAAAGAACTTTATAGTTAGAGAAAGATACTCAAATACTAGGCCTTTATTTTCAAACCAGACACATGCTATTAGGTCTGAACCAGTCTAGAAAAGGCATACGCCTTAGAGACCAGCCATGCCAGGTGAAAGCTCCACTTATACTGAGAATACTAGCAGCTCATCTAGAACTGTAAAACCATCCAACTAACGCCCATTATAGCACTTCCTCATCTCAGAGACCACCACCGCTGGACACCTCTTACTACAATGAATCAGATCATCTCCAATTACATTTTCACCCACAATAAAAGCAGGATAAATCTAGCCTAACATATAAAAGCTATTCAACAGACTGACTGAGCATTTGCTTTTTGTGTATTTTCTCCACGCCAAAGAAGAAATTATGAGCTATAATCAGCATCCTGGTTCCACTGCTGATTTACTGGGAGAAATTGGATAATCACTCAAAACATTCCACTCTTCGCATAAGCCCCAAGTGAAACATACAAGGGGCAAGCTCGTGACTCCCAGATGCACCAGGCACTTGGACACACGGATGAAAGGCCTCATCCAGTTGATTCTTCCCTAGAGATAATGTTTAACTTTATCATACAGATGCTGAGAACAGGAACCCATGAAACCAGTCCTTTATTAAATAGGTAGCTTGATCCAAGTAAGCATTTATATACCAAAATACACAGAAATGATCACTAGTTAAGATTTCTACTAGCCTTTGGACTGGTTTTTAAAAGAGGGCACAACAATGAGGTACCTACACACCTATCAGAATGGCCAAAATCCAAAACAATGACAACAGCAAAAGCTGACAAGTATGTGGATCAACAGGAATGCTCACTCACTCCTGGTAGGAATGCAACATGGTACAGCCACTTTGGAAAGACAATTGAGCCGCTGCTTAACAAAAATACTCTAACCATACAATCCAGTAATTGCACTCTTTGGTATTTACTCAAAACAGCTGAAATCTTTTGTCCACACAATGCCCTGCACACAGATGTCTGGTGCAGCTCTACTCTTAATTGCCAAAACTTGGAAACAACTAAGTCCTTCACAGGTTAATGGATTACTATGAAGACAGTAAAAAAAAAATCAGTGGGTGCTAGGTTAGGGAGGGATGAGAAGGCAAAGCACAGAGGAGTTTTAAAGTACTTGGTCTACTCTGCAGGATACTACAATAGTAGATATGTGTCATTATACATTTGTCCAAACCCACAGAATGTACAAACACCAAGATGAACCCTAATGTAAACTAAGGACTTTGGGTGATTATGATGGGTCAAAGTTGGTTCATCAGTTGGAACAAATGCACCACTCTGGTGGAGAGTGTTGATAATGGGGGAGGGGAAGGACAAGGAATATGTGAGAAATCTCTGTACTTTCCCCTCAATTTTGCTGCAAACCTAAAACTACTCTAAAAAAATAAGCTGCTAAAAAAAAAAAAAAAAAAGAGCCACACTCTTCCACAGTGTGGCTGATTAGCAGTGTACCTTCCTGGACATATGCAGGGAAAAGGAAAGACACTCACAATCACCTTTAGTGCTCAAGAATATTAAAGTTAATATTGTAAGTAAAGGAACTAATAAGCACCAGGAGAGCAAGTAATAGGATTAGGACACCATCTTCCCTTTAAATTAACTAAAATATGAAAAATCTAGCAAGGCCTTCATTGAATTGAATATAGGCCTTATCACAAACTTTCTAGGCAACTACTAATAAGGGCTATGTTTAACTTAGAGTTGTTAGGAGTTGTCCAGCTTAACCTTGACAGAAATTACGACACAGTATTGTTCAATGGGCTCCTTACACCCACAGACCCATTTCACATAGTCACACACATCTCTCCTCCCATATTGCATACATGAGAGGTCAAGCCCACTTCAACACAACCTGGGTCCAAAATTCTCAAAAGCTTAAAAGAACTCTTCTCTGCATTTGCCTTAATAACACCTGTCAAATACTAAGGAACCAGGTAAACCACAAGCATTTTTGTTTCCTTGAAAGTATGAATTAGAGATCAAAGAAGAACTGAGTACCAAAAGGTACTTGTAGGCTGTCATCTAAAACAATATTAAAACTCTACTCAGTACGGCCACATTTCACAAAGTATATCTGGTGGGGTGTCAGTTTTAGCTGAGGGTAAGTGCTAAGAAATAAAGCTACCACCTCACACACTCTTCAAACCAAGTGTTCAGAAGGCCTCCGATCTTATGCACCAGGAATGAACACATTTGTCCATGTGAAGCCAACGTGTTTGTGTATAATTTACAGACCTACTTATAATACGGTCAACTGTCAAACAGATACCCTTTCACAGTATCTCCACCCCTAATCCTCTCTCCCAAACAAACAAAAACAGCCTGAATTGCTCACTGTATACAAGAGGCTAGAGATTCTGTTTCATATAAGTTTTACTACTTTCTATGGTTCACATTCTCCGAGAGACTAACCCTCTCATTTACTAACTCAAACCTTAAATAAACTGCTTCCACCAACTTCCCCCTCTTCTCAAACCCCCACTCAGCAGAGACCTCTCTCTTGGCCAAGAAAGCTAGAGAAGGCTTGGAAGTGGCTGCCTCTGCAAATTCCTCCCTCTTCCTAACCAAAAGGGCACTTCAAGAACTTGACAGTCTGGAAATGCGTGAATGTTGTTCCCATTCCATTCACCAGGACTGGATTTGAGCATGCAAAGTGTCTTTCTATAATCAATTTCTATTTAGGCTGCCAATCACACTGAAACTTTGGTGGAAATCTGCTTCTAAAGCAAATTCAGAATGCCATCCAGGTCCCATGTATGAGCTAGCACTGGGGGAGCATACACACCCACTCACACATACACACTCACTTCTCTGCTGAAGACTTTTTCTGGCACAGGGGCATCCTAAACTTGCCCCGTTTCATTTCCAGACTGTCATCTTTGATCCATTCCCAAATTCATGCTTTTTTCTCCATCTGAAGGTTCAGTCTCATCAGCTATGGTGCAGCAACTATGGTAATTTATGCCCTTGATTTCTTGACATTTTCTTCTCAGCTCCTGGCTGGGAAACTGTTTTGATCTGAATAGAGTTGTCTGTATGGGGATTCTGCATGTTAATGATGTGGCTAGCTGGCAGGGATATTAGGTGAGAGCACACGGTGTACTTTTTCCAGTTATGTTTCGCCTCATCACGGCTATAGTGGCCTTTCTAACCGCCTGCTTCGCTAGGAGGGAGACTACACACCTAATCTTACCCTCTTCGGGTGAGCCTCGGGCGCCAGGTGGAAACAGAACAGACAGTCTGTTCTCTCATCAAGTATCTGGACTCAGAGGCTAAATATCCCTAGACACTCCACCACCAATGAAGCAAACACACGTACATCCTCCTCCGCAAGGGAAAAGGAGTCAGTCGATACCCTTCACGGTTTCAGCCTGTCCAAGCTGCACACCCTTCACTCTGTCCAGGTTTAGTGTAAGATGCTGCATTCTCCAGGCTGTGCACTGCCGCTGGCACCCCCTACACTCAACCCGAACCAAGGAAAGGACTTCCAACGGAGGTGGGAGCATCAGCTCCGGTACCCGCCCTTCCCTCTCAATCCTGGCCAGAAAACTCCACTTCCCGGATTCCCAGCCACTCTCTCCCGCCCCCTCCCCGGGCGATCAAGCTAGCGCCGTACAGATGCCAGCGAAATGCCCAGCCCAGCTACGCAACCCCCGCACCCTAAGGCAGGCCCCCGGAACCTAATCCGGCTTCCTCCCTCTCCCACAGCCTAGGGGTCCCCAGATTCTGGACGTACACCTCAGGCACAATGTGACTGGAAAAAAAAAAAAAAAAAAGTCCCACCCCGCCCCCCAGCCACGCCACCAGTCTCCAGCACTGCCCGGGAGGGGCCTCCTCCCCAGTGGCGAAAAGAAAATGTGGGTGGTTGTCCCAGCAGCTTTCTCCCGCACCCCGCGAGGGGCCTGACCCCTGAGGGAGGCCAGACTCGCGTGGCCCCAAAGGGACACCTCCCTCTCCCCGACCCTCCAGGGGCCAGCAGTTCTTGGCAGAGTGTGCTCGCTGCAGGTCCCCGGAAGGCTCGGTGAGTTCGGGGGCTGCCCGGTCCAGGTGCAACCTCTCCCGGAGGCGGGCGGAGGTCGGCGCCGCGGCGCGCCCCCCGGGGGAGCAACTCACGATGGTCACGCTGGCTTTGCGCAGGTCGCGGTTTTCCTCCTGCAGCGCCTTGCACTTGAGTTTGTAGGTCTCCAGCTCGATCTTCAGCACCTTGTTCTCCTGCTGCAGCGAGGCCAGGCGGTTGGTGAGCTCCTCCAGGCGGAACGGCGAGATGACAATGCCCCCCGACTTCCCACCGCCGCCGCCTCCCCCGCCGCCACCGCCACCGCCGCCGCCCGAGGTCGATGAGCAGGACGACTGCATGGCGGCCGAGCTGCTGCTGTTGCCCCCCGCCCCGTCCGTGTCGCTCTCGCTGGCGCTGTCCGCCATGGCCGCGGCGGGCTGGGGAAAGGAGGAGGAGGAGGAGGAGGAGGAGCAGGGAGGCGGCGGCGACGAAGGCCGGGCTGCGAATGAGTGGGCGCCGGGCGAGCACAGGGGAGCGCCGAGCTGGGCGCCTGGCAGCAGGGCGCAGACTCCGAGCGGCGGCGAGAGAAAGAGAGGGAGCTTCCCGCTGCCAAGGGACCTCCTCTGCCAGAGAACAGAGACCCCGCCCGGGCTCGGGCAGTACTGCACTGGGGCTCGCTCCAGCCGGGCCTGGCGCGCTCGCTAGGCCGCCCTAAAGAGCTGGCCGAAAGCTCCGGGACCCGCCCGCCGCCACCGCCGCGGCCCGCCTCCCGGCGCCTGCCGGCGGGCCAGGAACTCGCGGGCCCAGCCGGGGCGGGAAGGCCAGGTCAGCCCTCGCACCAGCTGCGCGCTGGCCGCACGTGTTCCGAAGGAGGGCCTCCCGGCCCCCCGACCTAAGCCCCCAGACGCCCAGCCTCTTCCGGGCTCGCGCCGGCTCCCGGGAAAAGGAAACCCGGTGCCCCGCTAGCCTCGCAGGTGTCGGGGACACGTGGAAAGGTCACGCCGGCTCCCGCATTCAGCCGTGGCCGGGCCGTGGCGGGGCCGTGGCCCCGTCTTCCGCCGACTGCGTGTGCTCCTGTCTCCCTCTGTCTGTTTGAAACATACACGCAGCCCTTTGAGTTTTATCTTCTCGGAGAGCTCAACTGGGAAGCCTAGGATAGCGCTAAGAGAACAGAAAGTTCCCCTGCCAGGAGCCCGAGTGGGGTGAAACAACAGCAGCCACAGGTTAACCTCGTTAAGAATTTGCGGAAGAGACATGCCACTCTCTTTGCTCCTCCTCCTAATAATCTCATAAACCACACTGCGCTCAATCTTTAAACAAGGTGCAACTTTCTTTTCTTTTTCTCTTCACATCTTGAGAACAGTGCCAGGACGTGTCACGCAATAGGATTAAGAGACTAGCGTTTATCTAATCCAAAAAGAAAAAAGAAACACTTTCTGTGGATTAAAACCCATCTCTTTAAGTGCCAGTTTTCTAAGGTAACTGCAGACAAAGCATTATGCTGTACAAATAATGATGATTAAGTGGGAATACAGCATAACCATCACCCTCTTGCCCACTTCCAGAAAACTTTAATAGGTTAAAAATAAAGCATTAATTACTCTGATGTGATCTAATTCAGGGTTCTAGTTTTGAAGCATAAGAAATTCTAAATAACCTTTTATTCCCCCTCTTCTCTCCCAAAGAAAGGCTTGCAGGAAATCCGCCCAGCAGGTGAGACGATTCTAAACATCTTTAAACTGTTGACACAAAACAGCTTTCACTTATGTATAAAAATTGGAAAGTGAAACTGACCAGACTAGTTATTACCAAGCTTAGTCAAGGGAAGAACAAACACTTGGAAACAGAAAACAGGAAAGAAAAAAAAAAGGTGTGAAAATTTTCTATTGCTTTGAACTTTTGGAAAAGTTTATAATGTGCTATGAAGGATTAAGAGGTGGAATTTAATGATTTTTATTCCTACTCCTCTGTTATCTTTAAACCTAAATTTGATCTAATGATTAAGCTGTTATTCTGTGGCTAATGGAAACTGGTACCTCGGAATAAACTAAAACCCCAAGTGTTCCAAATGACATCATCTTTTACCAAAATGGCTGCTTCTGGCAGAGAGCTGAGAAATGCCAACTGCAATTAACCCCCAGATTTCTCCTAGTTATTTTTTAGTGCTAAAGGACTTCTGAATTTAGTCGTTGTTGGTGTGGCAGGAGAAAAGAAGAAAAAGAATTGGCTTTGCTCTTAAGAAATATAGCCAATGTAAAGTGTTAGAAGTGATCCAGTGTAATTTTCATTGAAACTTATTTCTCACCCTCACTTTTCTTTTTGGGGATCTGGTACATGAGACCAGCAGCTCATTAAATTAGAAACGGCTTCTGGAAAACTCACTTGCTGGGTGAAATGGAAGAGTAAAGCTCGCAGGGAGCAGCACCACAGGGAGAAACTCAGATTTAACAGCATTCTTTCCGCTTTATTCAGCAGCGTGATAGAATCTTAGAGCAGGTCTGGCTTCCATACTTCACAAGTTCCTATTGTTTCCTATCCCATACTATCTTAAAACTTCCACTTTTAGAGCTTATTGCAACAGAAACATTCCTTCCAGGCAGAGCAAGGGGCAAGTCGGCTCTCTTAGCTTTATCACCAACTAACTGCTTCAGAAAGACCGACGGACTCCTTCAAGTCAGCATAGGGGTGGGGTTTAAAGTGCCTGACTTTCTTAAAGGGCCCACATTATGATAAGCTTAAAAATGTATTGGTCTTGAATAGGATGTGGAGGAAAACTGCATTTTGACATGGTATTTGTAGGCAGTAATTGTGTTTAGAAGACTTTGGGGGAAAGCCATCTTCTAAAGCTTCCCTGCTGATACAGATGGGAATAAACTGGGGAATATTTTTTCACTGTGGTTTTTATTGTTATTGCAAAGCAGAAGCGTGTCTAATTTTCTACTTCTTGTAAAAGTGATTCCCCTTATAAACAGACCATTTATCACAACATTGGTTCAGTAATAGCATTACAATGGAAACACTAGTTACAAAACCAATAATATCATTATAAAACTCCTTCTCAGCTATCTAGGGGAAATGAATCAGAAGAATAGATAGCAGTGTGTGCTGCCTGGAGGAAGAAGAGACAAATTTAGATAATCACTTCCATTGGAGAAATAATGAAATTTACCTTTGCCCTAAAGTCAAGCTGCAAAATGTAACAACAAAGGAAAAAATACCTTATAGTCTAACTGCAAGGCACAATGTCAAAATCTTTCTTTGTCTAATGCTATTTGTGCAGTTGATCTACCCTATGGCCTTGAACTTTCAAATAGTAAAACTAAAATAATGCCATAAATCATAGGGAAATTTTTGTTTAATTTTTTATTGCTATAAATAAATTGCTGTACATATCTAGTTACATTACTGTCACATACTAGTAATTTCATTCAAACTCTGAAGGGATTTGGTGGTTGCAGTCTCCATTGTTACAGTTTTTTTTTTTTTTTAATTTTTTTTTTCAACGTTTTTTATTTATTTTTGGGACAGAGAGAGACAGAGCATGAACGGGGGAGGGGCAGAGAGAGAGGGAGACACAGAATCTGAAACAGGCTCCAGGCTCCGAGCCATCAGCCCAGAGCCTGACGCGGGGCTCGAACTCACAGACCGCGAGATGGTGACCTGGCTGAAGTCGGACGCTTAACCGACTGCGCCACCCAGGCGCCCCTCCATTGTTACAGTTTTGAAAAGAATTGGAATGAGCCAGGCATAAGATGGCTATTACGGAGTGCCAGAATTTGGATAGAATCATAGAATAATGAGCCACTGTGGTGTTATCATTTCTTGAAATGTAGTTGATATTGAAATATAGCTTGTTTATTGAAATATAGCTTTGATTTAGAGGCTATCTATGGTCTCAGAGTCTAGCTCAGGGCTTCATAACCTTGGCACTACTGACACGTGGATCTGGAAAATCCTTTGTTCGGGTTGGGGTTCAGAGGGGGTTGTCCTGTGCACTGCAGGATGTTTAGCAGCATCCCTGGCCTCCACCCACTAGATTCCAATAGCATGCTAACCAAAAGTGTCTTCAGACATTACCAAATATCCCCTGGAGACAAAAGTGAGAACCACTAATCTAGTAGAACAATTACTTTTGCAGGGCAAAAGCAGATCCACTTTGGACTGGCTTTTCTAGCAACATGTTGATTACATACCACAGAGCCATGAAGAGAGCCTTCTTCTCAACTCATATTTCCAGTGTCAACTAACCAGGAGATCTTGGACCCAAAGAACCACATCCACACTTAATACTATTGGCTTTTTCAATATTTTACACTAATTGATGTCAAACTAGTCTTGCTATCCAGCATCCCACCCTGGCAAGAGACCATGACTACAAGATTAATTATATATATGATCTCTAGCCTCCTGTTTGTGTTCAGTCATTATTGGTTCAAAGGAAACAAACCATTTATACAAATGGCAGACAAAAGAAATATGTCATCAGCTAAAGTAAATTACATGAGAATCAAGTAAGAATTTCAACAAAAAATGAAACATGATTTATATGTCTGGAGATTTGACAACCTACAAAACCTAAAATTTGTCTTGACACAGATCATATTGAATTGCTGACCTAGAAATGCTTCTTAAATGGTACTAAATACAGAACTAGAAAAAAAGTAAAGGGAAATCCCAGGCTCCAAAGCAAAGAGGAAAACTAGAAATAACCCAAATGTCCACCTACAATATAAATCCTGTTATATTCATGCAATGGAATAATATACAGCAATGTGAATGAGCAAACTATAGCTACATGAATGAAGCAACATGAGTTGCTTGGTGAAGGAAGCCAGACACAAAAGAGTATATGCTGTATGATTGCAATTGTATAAAGTTCAAAAATGTGCAAACTTAATCTATGAGGTTAGATGGCAGAATAAGGATACTCTTTGGGAGGAGATAGTGTTTGGAAAGGATACTAAAAGATTTCTAGCAATGTTCTTTTTCTTTTTCTGGGTACTTGTTACATAGGTATGTTCTCTTGTGAAAAGGTATTGAGCTATTTATGATCTATGTACTTTACCATATGTAACTTGCACTTCAACAAAATGTATTAATCAAAAAAGGGGAAGAGTGAGGCACTATAAATCAGAGTAGTAAACTGGCAGCTGAAACTGGGACAGCAGCATCGTAGGTCTTGTTAATCACAATGTTCGAGTTTAATACCCATCAGAGACAGAATATGAGGACATGTGGCCATACCAGGAAGGAAGATGTAACTAAGATGCCTACAAAATGCCAGATAGTCAAAAAGCTACACTGCACTGAAAGTCTTCCTACCAGCAAACAGGAAGACAAATAGGAAGATACAGAGTTTAAAAAAAAAAAAATCTCTTCGGAAACGTTATCTCTAAACCTAAGCCTCATGAAGTTAGGGACTTCACATGTATACTTATACTACCTACATGGTCCAAAAATCCCCAAACTGACATAGTATCTTAAAAGTTGGGTTTGCTTGGGAAGTTTTTGGGTGATGGAAATGTTCTATAGTTTCACTGTGGTAGTGGTTACACAAATGTATGCATTTGTCAAATATCATCAAAGATACTTAAAAAGGGAGTTTGTACTCTATGTAAAATCCAACCAAGAAAATAAACTGATTAAAAAAATTGGCATAAAAATGGTAGCATTTCCAGTGTACCTGACAGAAACAACAAAAATTTACTCTGGAAAGAGACTCAAAATGAAGATGGAGTTACAACTGGAAATTATAAAACACACAGAGAAATAATCCCTCTCAAATAAAAATTAGCAAAAATAAGGGCATCTGAGTGGCTCAGTAGGTTGACCAGGAACACATCTACAGCCAAAAAAGCTAGCTTTATCTAGCTTGCTGCAATAAAGGAGAATGTACATCACAGAAATTATGGGAGGGATTTATTACAGGATTTGTCCTTGAACTGGGTGATTCTAAGCAAGGTTTAAGAAGGCAAGTGTCAGTTCTGAATTAGATACTGTCAAAAAGTGGATGAAATTTGGTGCTTGAGTATCTTGGTAATTTTTATCTAAGAAACAGGAGTATGAAAGTTGGGCTAGAGTTATCATTTGGAAAAAAGCAGTAGTCACTCATATTCATCAAGAGTAGGATGTTTACCCCAACTCTTATTGTATCACTATCAATTTCTTCCTTTATGTTTGTTAACAGTTGCTTTATGTATTTGGGTGCTTCCATGTTGGGTGAATAAATATTTACAATTGTTAAAAAAAATAGTAGGATGTTTAGTTATTTTTATGGCTGCAGAGTATCTTTCTTTCTGTCTTGTTCCAAACACCAACACGGAATGGCCTTATCTGATCATTGCTTTTATTCTGTTAACATTGTCTTCTTTCAATTAGGAACACCTGAACTGCCATGTGAGCAGTTTTTCATTTCATTAAGTGATTAATTTTAAAAACCCTCAAGGAGTAAATTAATTAGCAGATTGGACACAGCTGAAGAAAGAATTAGCAAAGTAGAAGATAGATCTGAGGAAATTAGAATGCAGCACAGAGATATAAGAGCAGAAGTTAGAAGAGCAAGGTGCAATACACATCTAAGGGGTATTCAGAAATTAGAAAACAAAGCAAAAGAATAGAAAAGCAATATTTAAAGTGATAATGGCTAAGAACTTTCCATAATTGATAGCAAATATGAATGGTCATATTCAGGAGGTAAGATAAGAATGGAATAGGATAGGGGCCCCTGGCTGCCTCAGTTGGTAGAGTGTGCAAATCTTCATCTCAGAGTCATGAGTTTAAGTCCCACATTGGGCATGGAGCCTACTTAAAAAAAAAAAAAAAAAAAAAAAGAATGGAATAGGATAAATAAAAATAGAGCTATAGCAAGAGAAATTCAAACATATGCTGGTAAAAACTCTGAAGAATAAGTGCAAAAAAATTAAAACAATTCTATGTAAAACCAGAGAGAAAAGAGAAAACAAGAACTATCTAGAAAGGACAATTATCTACAATTAGAGTGTCAGCAGATTTCTTAATACCAATAATAGAAGCCAGAAGGCAATACAGTAATAACATCAAAGGGCTAAGAGAAAATAGCTGTACTAGAAATGTATTCACAGCTATAATACTTATTCAAGAATAAGAGTAAATTAAAGACATTTTAAGACAAATGTATTACCACTAACGAAGAGAATTTCTAGATGTTCTTCTAGAAGTAGCAAGATACAAGAAAGAACCATGAGCAAAGAAACTTGGAAGAAAGTGGATAAATTTAAACAAATACTGACTATATAAATATAAAAAATAATGATGATAAATAATGGGAGTTTAAAAACCAACAATAATCATAATAATTACTATTTTAAGGAGAACTAAAATATTAGAAAACAACAAATGGGTAGAGAGGAATTGGAGTTAAGGCATTCTAAAGACTGTAATGTTCAAAGGAGAACAGCAAATACTTCTTCAATCCACAAGGAGATTTTAAAAATAAATAAAAGGTGAAAAGAACCAGAGAAAATCAGTATAAATAGAAATCACACACATACACACAAAGATGGTAGAAATTTATCAGGAAACATAATAACTGTAATTGAACTTACCTATAGAAACACAGAGATAATCAGAATAAAAAAAACAAATCCAATCATATTTTTATAAGCCTGTAAGACATTAAAGCCAACAACTTAAAAAAATTGAAAATAAAAGAATGAAGATATATTCTACAAATACCTATTAAAAGAAAACTGAAGAAGCCATATTAAAATAGGCCCCTCAAAGAAATCAAGTGTTACAAGATATAAAAGGAAGTAGGCATCCCATAATTAAAGGAACAAATAACCACAAAAATAAAACAATTAAAAAAAATTTTTTTGAATGTTTATTTTTCAGAAAGAGAGAGAGAGCATGAATTGGAGAGGGGCAGAGAGCGAGGGAGACAGAGAATCCCAAGCCAACAAGAGAATCTGTCAGCGCAGAGCCTGATGCGGGGCTCGAACCTAAGAACTGTGAAATCATGACCTGAGCTGAAATCAAGAGCCAGATTAACCAACTGAGCCACTCGGTGCCCCAAAACAATTACAATTTTCATGCGCCCAGTAATATAGCCTCAAATGTATGTATTAAAAACTAACAGAATTATGTGGATAAATTGACAAATCCATCATAGGTGACCATAGCACATCTCTCTATTGAAAGATTAAGCAAATGAAAAATTACAAAGAATGTGAAAGATCTGAACATAATTAACAAGCTCAGTCAAATGTGTGTGTATACCTGTTCCCAATAATTATAAAGCAAGCATTTTATTCAGGCACACAGTTTACCAAAACTGATAAGGAACTAAGCCACAAAGCAGGTCTCAACACACAGTATCTCATATTTACTAGCTGCTTACCTCATGCCAGGTGCTGGCTGAATACTTCAGTGCTTCACATGTATTAATTTGTTTAATCCTCACAACAACCCTACTCAAATAGGTACTATGATTAGCCCTGTTTTTAAGATGAAGAAACAGGCTCAAAGAAATTAAGAAAATTGTCCCAGATCATCAAATGATAAATTGGAAGACTGGGGTTCAAACTAATGCAGTCTGCAGACATTCACTTTCCTTCTCTTAGGGAGAAAATGTTATAAGATACACACAAGAATGAATTCTCAACACCATAAATTAATAAATTTTGCTATTTGGTCATATTTCTTTTACTATTTTTCTTTTTCCTAAAAGACAGAGAACACTTATAGTTAGCCCTCTTAACAACTCAGTTTGATTCCCTGGCTCTTCTCCATGATAGATATGTTTCCTTCCAGTTTATATTTTACACATTTATAATGGCCAATACTTGGGTTAAAAATGTCTTACATTGGTTTTGGTGAGCATGCATATGCAAATGTGCACATACACGTGGGAATCAACTTTTTCAGTTATTTGGGAAAGGAAGGAAAGGACATTTTGATGAGGAAAAAATAGCTAATGGTATAAAACAAAAACATTTAGTGAGGCCAGAACATGAGCTGTATGAGAACAAGTGACTAAAGATGTAAATTGTGACCAGATTTGAAGCATTATTTTTTTCATGTCACAAGAATAAATTTGGATTTTATCCTGTAGGAAATAAATCAGAACAGTTGTCTTTTTCTTTGCTAAGGAAGAGAATGGTAGGTTTAGATATTTTGAAGTAAAATAGAGACATTACAATGTTTCACTCCAAATAATTTTCCTGCATGACCACAATACAATCATTATTACCAATAAAATTAACAGTAATTCCCTTACTAGTATACAGTACCTTATTATTTCCAGGTAAGCTCTACTCCCATTGTGAGGCTTGAACTCATGACCCCAAGATCAAGAGTCACATCTCTGCTGCCTGAGCCAGCCAGATGCTCCTGGTACCCAGTTGATATCATAATTTTCCTGACTGTCACCAGCACATCTTTTACAATTGTGTTATTCAGACCAAGATCTAATCAAAGACCACACACCATTGCATTGCATTTTTCTGTCTCTTTAGTGTCTCATTTTAATAAAGCCCTTCCATTACTTTTCTCATGTCATTAAAATGCTGAAGACTTGAATATCCCACTTCTAGATTTGCCTAATTCTTTCTTTTGATATTGTTTTAATTTTTACCTCTGCCCTTTGTGTTTCCTAAATACCAAAATTTAGCTCTAAAACTTGTTTAGGTGCAGGTTAAATATTCTTAGCAAGAATACATCATTGGCGATGCTGTGTGTTTCCCACTGCAACATATACAGGAAGCACATAATGTCTGGCTGTTGACTAAAAATGGATGCTAAGATTAGTCCCTGAGTTAAAGTGGTGATATCCAGTTTGCTATTGCAATGCTATGGTGTATCTTTTCCTCCCAACAAATAACAGGCAGAGCATCTTGGCGATGGATTCATTGTCATCTTGTCTCCTATCATCACAACCTAATAGTTTCAACATCCGTGGATGATCCTAGTTTCAATCAGTAATTTCTATAAGGGTTGCAAAATGGCAATTGTCTAGTTTTGCCATTTCTTCTATATCAGTATCAGCTGTCATTCTTTTGTAAAGAAGAGTCTTTTTCCATTAGCTAAGATTATTTGGTTGTCCTGATACACAATTCCTACTAGACATATACTCCTAACAGCCATGATTTCTTGCCTTGCCAAAGAATCAGTATCAAGCTTTCCAATCATAATGCAATTAAATGATAAATTATTAATAAAATACAACTAAAATAACATATATATTAAGAAATTTAAAATAGTTTCTAAGTTAATTGTGGGTCAGAAGTGAATTAAATACGAAAATTAACAGACATTTGTAACAATGATCATTTAAAATCTACTTACAAAAATGTAGGATGCTGCTAAAGTAGCAAAACACCAGATAAACAAATAGTAAGATTCAGCAAGGAAAAAAGATAAGGGGCAAACACCTAAAAGCAATTGTAAGTCAAGAAGTAAAAAATTTAGGCAAAATATACAATTTTTGTATGAAAAAAATGACTTGCCAAGAACAAATAGAAAACCTGAAATATAACCATTGAGCAAATTGAATCAGAAGTTTAAAATGTTCCTCCAAAAAATACTCTTCTCTGAGGTCTGAAAGATTTATAAGAAAGTGCTACCAAACAATCAGAGAACAAATAATTCTTGTCTTACACAAACTGTTCCAGAGAATAAAAAAACAAGGAAATAACTCACAACTATTTTATGAGGACAATAAACCTGATGCTAAAACCATAAAGGGCCATGTAAAAAGAAAAAGAAAAAAGAAAAAAAACAGTTAAAGGCTATTAGACTGCTAACTATTCACCAAAACTATTCTCTCCTTTTTTAAGTACTCAATGTCTCCCAACCTCCCTGGCCCCTGGGTGTGAGCATAGGTCAGTGTTCCTCAGAGTGGAATACAAATGGAAGTGACATATGCCACTGCCATACATGAAAAATAAAAAATTTAAGCACCATCCTCCTTGCTTTTCTGTTTTATGACTAACCATAGTGGTAATCCCCAGGGCTACCATAAAGAACATGAATTCAAGGTGGCTGATCCCCTGTCAGCCTGGATCCCTAAAAGACTACATGTAGCAGGAAAGATACCTGCATCTCATATAACTAACAAAGTATTATTATCCATTATATAAACAAGTCCTATATGTGAATAAGAAAAAAACCAGTCCATTAAAAGGCGGCGGGGGGGGGGGGGGGGGGCGGCGCCTAGGTAGCTCAGTCGATTAGGTGTCCAACTTCTGCTCAGGCCATGATCCTGCCGTTCATGAGGTTCATGAGTTCGAGCCCCGCCTTGGTCTCTGTGCTGACCTCGAGTCCCGTGTTGGGCTCTGTACTCATAGCTCAGAGCCTGGATTCTGCTTCAGATTCTGTGTCTCCTTCTCTCTCTGCTCCTCCCCAACTCGTGCTCTGTCTCTCTGTCTCACTCTCTCAAAAATAAATAAACATTGCACACAAAAAAAAAAAAGAAAGAAAAAAAGGCAAACCATATTAATCAGACAATTCAACAGAAGTAGAAAATCAAATTGTCAATAAACAACTGACAAAATGATCACTTTTACTACTGAAATACAAAATGATACCACTATGAAGTACCCTTGCATAGGTTTCAAATTGGCAACAAAATTTAAATCTAACAGTAGTGGGGCACCTGCATGTCTCAGTTGGTTGAGCATCCAGCTCTTGATTTTGGCTCAGATCATGATCCTAGGGGTTGTGGGATCGAGCCCTGCATCAGGCTCTGCACTGAGTGTGGAGCCTGCTTAAGATTCTCTCTCTCTTTCCCTCTGCCTCTCTCCCCCACTCACACTCTGTTTTTCTCTAAAATAATAATTTAGGGGAGCCCGGGTGGCTCAGTGGTTAAGCGTCCAACTTCAGTTCAGGTTGTGATCTTGCAGTTTGTGAGTTCGAGCCCTGCATTGGGCTCTGTGCTGACAGCTCAGAGCCTGGAGCCTGCTTAGGATTCTTGTCCCTCTCTTACCCTCCATGGCTCCCCACTCTGTCTCTCTCTCAAAAAAAATTAAAAGTTAAAGAAATAATAATAATTTAAAAATCTAACAATAGCATATGTAGGCAAAAAATTAAGCAATGAGAACGCTCTTCTCTTATTCATTGTTGATAGAATGGTAAACTGAAGAACAATCTAGTAATATCAATAAAACTGAAAATGCATATTTCTTATAATCCACCAATTCTTTAGTATGCATTCTGGAAAACAACCACACATGTACACTAAGTACATGAAAGTAACAAGAATATTTGCAGAATCGTATGAAACAGCAAAATATAGGAACAAATAAATGTTCATCAATAGGACAGTGGACAGATAAACTAATTCTATACAGCTAGAAAAATAAATTCTCTAGAACAATATGTATCAACACAGATAATTCTAAAAAACCTGTAAAGAGGAAACAAAACAAACAGCAGAAACATAGTACATATAATACAATTTAAAAGTAGGCAAAACAATGATCATTTGTGAGTACTTGCACATATACTAAATATATAAAGACATGTATATTGATAAACACCAATTTCAAGATAAACACCAATTTCAAGATTGCCTCTAGAAAGGGAGAGAAGATAAAAAAGGGCTTAAACTTTGTAAAGTTTTATTTCTTTTTTTAAAAAAGTTTATAAATTTATTTTGAGAGAGAGAAAGCATGACCACGAGCGGGAGAGAGGCAAAGAGAGAGGAAAAGAGAGAACCCTAAGTGGGCTCCATGCTGTAAGTACAGAGCCTGATGCAGGGCTTGATCCCACAACCCCTGGGATCATGACCTGAGCCGAACTCAAGAGCTGGATGTTCAACCAACTGAGCCACCCAGGTACCCCTATAATGTTTTATTTCTTTAAAATCTAAGTATATAGTGCTTGCTTCAGTAGCACATATACTAAAAAACTAAGTGTATAAAAATATATATACTGAGCCTGGGTGCCTCAGTTGGTTAAGCATCTGACTTTGGTTCAGATCATGATTTTGATGTTCATGAGCTCAAGCCCCACATTGGGCTTTCTGCTGTCAGCACAGAGCCCACTACAGATCCTCTGTCTCCCTCTCTCCCTGTCCCTCTTGAACCTCTCACACACTCTCTCTCCCAAAACTAAATAAACATTATTTTTTTTTAATTGGATGCCAATGTAACAAAATGTTGAGATGTGACAAGGCTGGATTGTGCATGGCAGGCTGTTTTAATACTTTTCTGTGTGTTTCAAATACAATTGATCATTATTATTTGTGGATTCCATATTTGTCTATTTGTCTACTCCCTAAAATTTATTTGTAACCCTCAAATCAATACATGTAGTACAGTTGAGGTACATTGCAGAAGTGGAAAATTTGAGTCACCTGGTACACATGTTCTCAGCTATGGTAGAACAAGACAACACCCCACCTTTCTGTCTCAGCTTGTATACTATAAAGTGTCCCTCTCATGGTCTGTCTAGTGCCTCATGTTTTGCATTTTTGTGCTTTCCGCTGAAAATTTCACTATTTAAATGGCCCTCAAGTGTAGTGCTGAGGTACTGTTTAGTGTTCCTAAGCTCAATAAGGCTGTGATGTGCTTTAGGGAGAAAATAACATGTTACATAAACTGCTTTTGGGTATGAGTTACAGGGCTGTTGGCCGTGAGTTCAGTGTTAATGAATGAACAAGATATATTAAATAAGGTGTCATTATAGAGATACGTACATAAAATAAGATTACATACTGATAGGTTGATGAAAACTTTGTGACAAAAAGCTCACAGGAACCTAAATCTGTATTTCTCCTAGAAGCAATGGCTCCTACTTTAGTGTTTACTAATTCAATAATTCAGTGTATACAGAGACAGTATAGATAATAACTACCATGAACAATAACAATTAACTGTATTTAATTAAAAATATTATAGTATCTATTTCCAAGAAAGATGCAGGCTGTGGTATCTCCCTGATAAATTTGAAAAAAAAAAATGAAAAAGAATGCCAATGTAAGAAAGAAGATAGTTTACAGGATGGATCTGATTTAACTATGGAATGATTTGGACTATATTTCCTGGTTCTAAGGTGTGTTTTTATATCCACTCTTTACACTTTTGAAACTGGGATGCACCCTATAATCTATGTGTTTGTTTCATGTGGAATTGTTCTTTTTATTTCCCTCAAAATGTCATTAAACTGACGGTAGGTTGTACTATTGATGAAATTTCATAGTATAGTAAATATGGTGCATTTAAGTAATTCTGATCAGTTTTATTGATATCCAATGATTTCAAGGAGGGACACGTGAGTGGTTGGTGATTAGGGACACACCCTGTATGTATGTTCCATCTGAAGCCTCTGCCAAACTCTGCCCTATGTGGGCAGTAGATGTAACTAAGCTTCATCATTACATTTTCCCATCTCCTGATGGAAGACTTAGGAGTAAAGAGGGAAGAGCCTCTGAAGAATAACTCAGGTAAGAAAGACTGAGAGATGTGACAGCAATGCAGAGTATTACCAGATTAGAGACAGGAGGCGTTCTTTAATTTTTTTTTTTTTTGAGAGAGAATGAAAATGAGGGAGGGGCAGAGGGACTAGGAGGGACTGAATCCCCAAGGCTCATGCGGGGCTCCATCTCACCACCATGAGATCATGACGTGAACTGAAATCAAGAGTTGGATGCTTAACCAACTGAGCCACCCAGGCGCCCCAGGGGAGGAGATCTTAAAGGGAAGAAAAAACACGGGAAGATGAGATGGTATTAAAACCACATCTTGTAATGTACCTGGTTATATCATTTTGACTTTGGAAACATGTAAATGCTTTGTATAACTAACAAAACAAAATGTTTTAATTTTTTAAAAAAGAATTGCTAAAAATCAAAAACTAATTCACACAAAGGAATACAGAAACCCTCTAGACTCTCCCTACAACCCTTCTGTAAGTCTAAAATTATTTTGAAACCAAAGTTTAAAAAAAAACTAAGTAAAAAAATAACCTTTTTAAAAATGTTTATTTCTCTTGAGAGTGAGAGAAAGCACAAGCAGGGAAGTGGCAGAGAGAGAGGGAGAGAGAGAATCCTAAGCAGGCTCTGTGCTGTCAGTGCAGAGCCCGATGCAGGGCTTGATCTCGCAAACCATGAAATCACTACGTGAGCCAAATCAAGAGTCAGATGCTTAACCAGTTGAGCCACACAGGTGCCCCCCAAAATAAATAATCTTAATTATATATCAAACTGGTGGCACAACAAGAGAACATTTAAATGTCTATATATGGAAGGCAGAACAACAGCCCCTTGAAGATGTCCTCACTTTAATATCTGAAGCCTGTGAAGAGGTTACACTATAATGGCTAAAGAGACTGTGGGTGTGATGAACATTATGGACTTTATAATAGGGAAATTATCCTGGATTATCTGCGTCCAGTATAATCACACAACCCCCTAAACTGAAGAACTTTGTCTGGGTGGAAACAGAAGAGCTGAAAGGGATGTCAGAGAGATTCCAAGAATGACAAGGATTCAGCATATTTTTGTTGGCACTGAGATAGAGAGACACAGGCACACAAAGTAAATAGAGGCTTCAGGAAGCTAAAAGCGGCCTAATGCCCACAGCCAGCAAAAGAATGGGTACCTCAATTCTACAGTCACAAGGAACTGATTTGTGCAACAACTGGATGAGGTTAGAAGTGGATCTTCTTCTCCAGAGCCCCCAGATAGGAATCCAAGCTGGCCAACATCTTGATTTTGGACTTGTGAAACCTGGAGCAGAGAAACCAGCTAAACCAAATTGGACTTGTGACCTACAGAACTGTGAGATGAGAAATTTGTGTTATTTTAAGCTGCTATATTTGTGGCAATATATTATGGCAGCAATAAAAATGCTATATTTTGGGGTCATCTGGGTAGCACAGTTAAGCATCTGTCTCTTGATTTGGACTGTGGTCATGGTCTCACAGTCCTGAGATCGAGCCCCACATCAGGCTTCAAGCTGAGCGGGGAACCTGCTTAGGATTCTCTTTCTCCCTCTGCCCCTACCCAACCTATGTGCATGCTCTCTCTCTCAAAAATATTAAAAGATTTAAAAAATTAAGCACTATATTTTGGCTATATACCTGGAGGAATATATTGTTAGGACAAAAAGAAGTAAAATAATTGTGAAACTTCATATGAAGTAGTCTTATTATTAGTAACTACATTGGCATTATTTTTCTTTATTAATTTAATTTTATTTTTTAATTTACATCCAAATTAGTTAGCATATAATGCAACAATGATTTTAGGAGTAGATTCCTTAGTGCCTCTTACCCATTTAGCCCATCCTTCCTCCCGCAACCCCTCCAATAACCCTCTGTTTGTTCTCCATATTTAACAGTCCCTTATGTTTTGTCCTCCTCCCAGTTTTTATATTATTTTTGCTTCCCGTCCTTTATGTTCATCTGTATTGTCTCTTAAAGTCCTCATATGAGTGAAGTCATATGATATTTGTCTTTCTCTGACTAATTTCACTTAGCATAATACTCTCCAGTTCTATCCACATAGTTGCAAATGGCCAGATTTCATTCTTTTTCATACATACTCAATTGTGTGTGTGTGTGTGTGTGTGTGTGTGTGTGTGTATGTGTGTGTGTGTGTGTGTGTGTATCACATCTTCTTTATCCATTCATCCATCGATGGACATTTGGGCTCTTTCCATACTTTGGCTATTATTGATAGTGCTGCTGTAAACATGGGGGTGCATGTGTCCCTTAGAAACAGCATACCTGTATCCTGTTGATAAATGCCTAATAGTGCAATTGCTGAGTCATAGGGTAGTTCTATTTTTAGTTTTTTGAGGAACCTCCATACTGTTTTCCAGAGTGGCTGGAGGAGCTTGCATTCCCACCAACAATGCAAAAGGGATCCTCTTTCTCCGCATCCTTGCCAACATCTGTTGTTGCCTGAGTTGTTAATGTTAGCCATTCTGACAGGTACGAGGTGGTATCTCATTGTGGTTTTGATTTGTGTTTCCCTGATGATGAGTGATGTTGAGCATATTTTCATGTGTCAGTTGGCCATCTGACAAAGAAGACAGTTGGATGTCTTCTTTGGAGAAGTGTCTATTCATGCCTTTTGCCCATTTCTTCACTGGATTATTTATTTTTTGGGTGTTGAGTTTGAGAAGTTCTTTATAGATTTTGGATAGTAACCCTTTTCTGATACATCGTTTGCAAATATCTTCTCCCATTCTGTCAGTTGCCTTTTAGTTTTGCTGATTGTTTACTTCGCTGTGCAAAAGCTTTTTATCTTGATGAGGTCCCAGTAGTTCATTTTAGCTTTTGTTTCCCTTGCCTCTGGAGACGTGTTGAGTAAGAAGATGCAGCGGCCAACGTCAAAGAGGTTTTTGCCTGCTTTCTCCTCGAGGATTTTGATGGTTTCCTGTCTTACATTTAGGTCTTTCATCCATTTTTAGTTTATTTTTGTGTATGGTGTAAGAAAGTGGTCCAGGTTCATTCTTCTGCATGTCACTGTCCAGTTTTCCCAGCACCACTTGCTGAAGAGACTGTCTCTATTCCATTGGGTATTCTTTTCTGCTTTATCAAAGATGAGTTGGCCATACGTTTGTGGGTCCATTTGTGGGTTCTCTATTCAGTTCCATTGATCTGAGTGTCTGTTCTTGTGCCAGTACCATACTGTCTTGATGGATACAGCTTTGTAGTATAGCTTGAAGTCCGGGATTGTGATGCCTCCTGCTTTGTTTTTGTTTTTGTTTTTTTTTACAAGATCGCTTTGGCTATTTGGGGTCTTTTCTGGTTCTATACAAATTTTAGGATTATTTGTTCTAGCTCTGTGAAGAATACTAGTTATTTTGATAGGGATTGCACTGAATATGTAGATTGCTTTGAGTAGTATTGACATTTTAACAATATTTGTTCTTCCTATCCAGGAGCATAGGATCTTTTTCCATTTTTTTGTCTTGTTCAGTTTCTTTCATAAGCTTTCTATAGTTTTCAGTGTATAGATTTTTCACCCCTTTGGTTAGATTTATTCCTAGGTATTTTATGATTTTTGGTGCAACCGTAAATGGGATCGATTTCTTGATTTCTCTTTCTGTCACTTCATTGTTGGTGTATAGGAATGCAACCAATTTCTGTGCATTGATTTTATATCCTGCAACTTTGCTGAATTCATGAATCAGTTCTAGCAGTGTTTTGGTGGGATCTTTTGGGTTTCCCATATAGAGTATCATGTCATCTGCGAAGAGTGAAAGTTTGACCTCCTCCTGGCTGATTTGGATGCCTTTTATTTCTTTGTGTTGTCTGATTGCAGAGGCTAAGACTTCCAATCCTATGTTGAATAACAGTGGTGAGAGTGGATATCCCTGTCTTGTTCCTGACCTTAGGGGGAAAGCTCTCAGTTTTTCCCCATTGAGTATGATATTAACATTGGGTCGCTCGTATATGGCTTTTATCATCTCGAGGTATGATCCTTCTATGCCTACTTTCTTGAGGGTTTTTACCAAGAAAGATGCTGTATTTTGTCAAATGCTTTCTCTGCATCTATTGAGAGGATCATATGGTTCTTGTCCTTTCTTTTATTGATGTGATGAATCACGTTAATTGTTTTACGGATATTGAACCTGCCCTGCATCCCAGGGATGAATCCCACTTGGTCGTGGTAAATAATTTTTTTAATGTATTGTTGGATCCGGTTGGCTAATATCTTGTTGAGGATTTTTGCATCCATGTTCATCAGGGAAATTGGTCTATAGTTCTCCTTTTTGGGGTTGTCTCTGTCTGGTTTTGGAATCAGGGTAATGCTGGCTTCATGGAAAGAGTTTGGAAGTTTTCCTTCCATTTCTATTTTTTGGAACAACTTCAAGAGAATAGGTGTTAACTCTTCCTTAAATGTTTGGTAGAATTCCCCTGGAAAGTCGTCTGGCCCTGGACTCTTGTTTTTTTGGCAGATTTTTTATTACTAATTCGATTTCCTTACTGATTATGGGTCTGTTCAAATTTTGTATTTCTTCCTGTTTCAGTTGTGGTAGTGTATATGTTTCTAGGAATTTGTCCATTTCTTCCAGATTGCCCATTTTATTGGCATATAATTACTCATAATATTCTCTTATTATTGTTTTTATTTCTGTTGTGTTTGTTGTGATTTCTCCTCTTTCATTCTTGATTTTACTTATTTGGGTCCTTTCCTTTTTCTTCTTGATCAAACTGGCTAGTGGTTTATCAATTTTGTTAATTCTTTCAAAGAACCAGCTTCTGGTTTCATTGATCTGTTCTACTGTTTTTTGGTTTGATAGCATTAATTTCTGCTCTAATCTTTTTTATTCCCTGTCTTCTGCTGGTTTGGGGTTTTATTTGCTGTTCTTTTTCCAGCTCTTTAAGGCATAAGGTTAGGTTGTATATCTGAGATCTTTCTTCCTTCTTTTTTTTTTTAATTTTTTTTAACGTTTATTTATTTTTGAGACAGAGAGAGACAGAGCATGAACGGGGGAGGGTCAGAGAGAGGGAGACACAGAATCTGAAACAGGCTCCAGGCTCTGACCATCAGCACAGAGCCCGACGCAGGGCTCGAACTCACGGACCGCAAGATCGTGACCTGAGCCGAAGTCGGCCGCTTAACCAACTGAGCCACCCAGGCGCCCCTCTTTCTTCCTTCTTTAGGAAGGCCTGGAATGCCATATACTTTCCTCTTATGACCACCTTTGCTGCATCCCAGAGGTTTGGGTTGTAGTGTTATCATTTTCATTGGCTTCCATATACTTTTTAATTTCCTCTTTAACTTCTTGGTTAGCCCATTCATTTTTAGTGAGATCTTCTTCAGTCTCCAAGTATTTGTTACCTTCCCAAATTTTTTCTTGTTGTTGATTTTTAGTTTGATAGTATTGTGGTCTGAAAATATGCACAGTATGATCTCAATCTTTTTGTACTTGCTGAGGGCTGATTTGTGTCCCAGTATGTGGTTTATTCTGGAGAATGTTCCATGTACACTGGAGAAGAATGTATATTCTGCTGCTTTAGGATGAAATGTTCTGAATATATCTGTTAAGTCCATCTGGTCCAGTGTGTCATTCAAAGCCATTGTTTCCTTGTTGGTTTTTTGATTTGATGATCTGTCCATTGTTGTGAGTGGGGTGTGGAAGTCTCTTACTATTATGGTATTACTATCAATGAGTTTCTTTATGTTTGTGATTAATTCATTTATATATTTGGGTGCTCTCACATTTGGCGCATACATGTTTACAATTGTTAGGTCTTCTTGGTGGTCAGACCCCTTGATTATGATATAATGCCCTTCTGCATCTCTTGATACAGTCTTTATTTTAAAGTCTAGATTGTCTGCTATAAGTATGGCTACTCTGGCTTTCTTTTGTTGACCATTAGCATGATAGATGGTTCTCCATCCCTTTACTTCCAATCTGAAGGTGTCTTTAGGTCTAAAGTGGGTCCCTTATAAACAGCATATAGATGGATCTTGTTTTCTGTTACCCTATGTCTTTTGATTGGAGCATTGAGTCCACTGATGTTTAGAGTGAGTACTGAAAGATATAAATTTATTGCCATTATGATGCTTGTAGAGTTGGGAGTTTCTGGTGGTGTTCTCTGGTCCTTTGTAATCTTTGTTGCTTTTGGTCTTCATTTATTTATTTTTTTTAATATTTTCATCTTTTCTCCCCTCAGAGAGTCCTTGTAAAATTTCTCTTAGGGCTGGTTTAGTGGTCACAAACTCCTTTAATTTTTGTTTGTCTAGAAAACTTTTTATCTCTCCTTCTTTTTGAATGACAACCTTATTGGATAAAGAATTCTTGGCTGCATATTTTTCTGATGAGCACATTGAATATATCCCGCCACTCCTTTCTGGCCTGCCAAGTTTCTGTGGATAGGTCTGCTGCAAACCTGATCTGTCTTCCTTTGTATGTTAAGGACTTTTTTTTCCCTTGCTGCTTTCATGATTATCTCCTTGCCTGAGTATTTTGTGAATTTGACTATGATATGCCTGTTGATGGTCGGTTTTTGTTGAATCTAATGGGAGTCCTCTGTGCTTCCTGGATTTTGTTGTCTGTGTCTTTCCCCAGGTTAGGAAAGTTTCCTGCTATGATTTGCTCACATAACCCTTCTACCCTTATTTCTCTTTCTTCCTCTTCTGGGACCGCTATGATTCTGACATTCTTTTTTAATGAGTCACTGATTTCTCTAATTCTTAAATCGTGCTCTTTTGCCTTAATCTCCCTCTTTTTTTCTGCTTCATTATTCTCCATAAGTTTGTCCTCTATATAGCTGATTCTCTGTTCTGCCTCATCCATCCTTGCTGCCGTGGCATCCATCCGTGATTGCAGCTCAGTTATAGCATTTTTTATTTCATCCTGACTAACTTTTACTTCTTTTATCTCCACAGAAAGGGATTATAATCTATTTTTTACTCCAGCCAGTATTCTTATTATCATGATTCTAAATTCTGGCTCAGAAATCTTGCTTGTATCTGTGTTGGTTAAGTTCCTGGCTGTCGTTTCTTCCTGCTCCTTCTTTTGGGGTGAATTCATTTGTTGTTTCTTTGAGAGTTTCAATTTTCTTTCTCTGTTCATCATCTTTGCAGTTTTGAATTTTTTCATCAAAAAGCTTTAGTTGTTCTATCAAGATTTGTAGGTAAGCATTGACCTCTGTAAGTTTCTTATCAAAGTCTTGGACACTAGGAACAAATCCTGAATCCAAACCTCCACAAGTGGCCAGCAAGAAAACCATTTGCCAAGGCCTCTTCCCTCAGTGCTTCCAGGGGAGGGAACCAAGGGCCACTTCCAAGCACCCCTTTTTTTCTCCCCCAGTCCATATCCCCCAGAATGCAGTGAAGTCTGTCCCACTACCTTGACATTATTAATTGGAAACTATTAGCAGATATATTAGTCATGGTTCTGGCAAAAAACAATCTTAAATTAGGATAATCTGAGGAGAGTTTAATAAAAACACTACAGAGATGTGGGCAGAGTGTAAGGCAGTGCACAAAGTCTTGTGCAGGAACCTATCACCCCTATATGTGAAGAGGCAGGAAAGTCATTCCCAGAACCTGTGAGGAGAGAGCTGTGAAGGAAGCCACCTGAGAGAAGCAGTAAATATTTGTTGAATGAATGAATGAACTAATTTGATTAAATAGCAGATCTGAAAAACACTTCCCATGCAAAATACATAAGGAGAAAAATAGAATTCTATGGATCTAATAAGTTTTCTCTAACCTGTCCCTGACTCCATCTTTATGCCCAGATTTAAAAAAAATTTTTTTTAATGTTTCTTTATTTCTGAGAGAGAGAGAGACAGAGCATGAGTGGGGGAGGGACAGAGAAAGGGAGACAGAACTGGGAGCAGGCTCCAGGCTCTGAGCTATCAGCACAGAGCCTGATGTGGGGCTCGAACTCGGGAACTGTGAGATCATGACCTGAGCTAAAGTTGGATGCTTAACCGACAGAGCCACCCAGGTGCCCCTGCCCAGATTTTTTAAAATTGGGCCTACTGTTCCAGTTATTTATTCCTCTCTAATAAAAATATACATTCACCCCTTTTTCCACTCACCTTTACAATGTCCTCTCCCCATGAGCAGAATGTACTTCCTGTCCCAACAATATGAGCAGAGGCTTTAAAGGTGTTTTCA
Source organism: Panthera pardus (assembly GCF_024362965.1). NCBI lineage: Eukaryota > Metazoa > Chordata > Mammalia > Carnivora > Felidae > Panthera > Panthera pardus. Next base: position 21,296,891 of record NW_026526788.1, read on the forward strand.
TAGTATGGGCTTGGTCTCTTGCACACTTGTGATTCACCAATCATTGGTAGCTGCAAGTTCAAACAGAATGTGGAAACATGTGGAGTGGGCCTAAATTCAACTTGCAATCAATCTGGAGTCTGGAGCATCTCTACAGTGCTAAGAGATACCCAATCCAGTTGAGCCCAGACAAACACAACTAAACTAAAGGCTAAAGCAGAGCCTCCCAGTCCACACAGGTTCATTCACACTGACTCAGAAACATCATACCAGAGGCACTAGCCAGAGCAATCAGGTAAGAACAAGCAATAAAATGCATCTGGATTGGAAAGAAAGAAGTAAAAACATGTCTATTCACAGGTGACATGCTCTTATATAGAAAAGTGTCCACTAATAAATTATCAGAACTAATAAGTTCAGTACATTTGCAGAATTCTACATCAATATATAAAAATCAATTGTGGGACACCTAGGTGGCTCATTCAGTTGAGCGTCCAACTCTTGGTTTCAGCTCAGGTCATGATCTCATGGTTTGTGGGTTCGAGCCTCACACTGGGGTCTGTGCCAATAGCATGGAGCCTGCTTCAGAGTCTCTGTCTCCCTCTCTCTCTGTCCCACCCCATGCTGTCTCTCTTTGTCTCTCCCTGTCTCTATCTCTCAAAAATAAATAAACATTAAAAAAATCAATCGTATTTCTATATAGTAATGAACAATCTAGTAATGAACAATCCAAAAATGAAACTAATAAAATTTCCAATAGCATCAAAAAGAATAAATAATCAGGAATAAATTTAACAAAAGAAGAACAAAACTTATACACTAAAACTATAAGACATTATTGAAAGAACTTAAAGAAGACCTATGTAAATGGAAAGATATCATTCTATTAGAAGACAATATTGGGCAATATTCCCCAAATTGATCTACATATTCAATGTGATGCCGAACATAATCCCAGCTCTCTCTTCCATAGAAATTGTCCAGGTAACCATAAAATTAATGTGGAAATGCAAGGGATCCAGAATACCAAAGCAATATTGAAAAGAAAAACAAATTTGGAGCAGTTACATTTCCCAATTTCAAACTTACTGCAAAATTACATTAATCAAGACAATATGAGGGATGCCTGGGTGGCTCAGTCAGTTGAGCAGCTGACTTTGGCTCAGGTCATGATCTCGCAGTTCACGAGTTTGAGTCCCACCTCGGACTCTGTGCTGACAGCTTGGAGCCTGTGTTTCCACCTCTTCAGATTCTGTGTTTCCATCTCTCTCTCTCTGCCCCTCCCCTTCTCATGCTCTGTCTCTCTCTTTGTCAAAAAAAAAAAAAAAAAAAAAAAAAGACAATATGATACTGCCATAAAAATAGATGTATAGCTTAACAGTACAGATTTATGAGTCCAGAAATAAACACTTATATTTACACATAGCTGGTTTTCAACAAGGATGCTAAGACAATTCAATGTGGAAAAAATTGTGTTTTCTACAACTGGTGCTAAAACAACTGGATATCCATAGGTAAAAGAATGAAGCTGGACCCCTACTTCACACCGTATAGAAAAATTGACTCAAAATGGGCCACAGACCTAAATATAAGGGCTAAAACTATAACGCTCCTTGAAGAGAACATCTTCATGAATTTGGATTAGGCATTGGTTTCTTAGACACGGCAACAAATACACAAGTGACATAAAAAAAAGTAGAAAAGCTGAAATTCATTAAAATTAGAAAGTTTCATGCCTTAAAAAATACCATCAAAAAATACAAGTTCCCACATAAGGAGAGAAAATATTTGCAAATCATGTATCTGATAATGGAATGTATCTAGAATGTGCAAAGAACTCTTACTATCAATAATAAAAGGGGATTACTCAACTTAAAAAATGAGCAAAAGGAAGAAGGGCAGAGTGGCAATGTGGCGGTGCTGGTTGCTGGTGACCCTCTGGAAATGTAGAGTTGGAAGGCTTCTCCAGCTCAGCATGTCATATGACTTGGGAGAAGCTGATTCAGCTGTAATTCAGGTAGCAAGTGCAGCTCGCCAGTGGCAGAAGACTAGAATATCATGACTGATGTGGTTACCAGGGACCTGGTATTAGCTATTTGTGGTTATACCTTCTACTCCATGTCCCAGGAGCATTTCCTAGGTAAGCTGGAGGACAAGGCCAAAGCTGCTGAAGCCAAGCCCTGGTGAGGGCATCAAGACCCTGAACCAGATGGGCCCTCTGCCTCTCCAACCTGGTAGAGCCCATCACATAGTGGATGATGCCCCATGACCCTATAGAAATCCAAGCCTGCCCACGGCACTGCTGGCCTCAAACCTGGACAGTGATTGAGACCAAGAAGCCAGGTATTTATACATTTGGCCATGTCAAGGGAATGTTGCCCACCTCACACTCACTGTGTCCATCACTGTGCCCTTCTTACAGTTTCCTTGTTTGAGAGTTGTACAACCTTGGCTTTTCTCAGGCTTTCTAACTTTGTGGTTTATTACCCTCTTCACCTTCCAGGTGCTTAGGTATTGTGGGAGTGGGGTGGCAGCTCTGTGTAGTGTTGGAACCTAAAGTGGGAAAGATGGGGCCAGGCTGAGGGTAATATGAGCAAAGGATTTGAACAGATATATCTCTAAAGAACATATAAAAATGTCTAATAGCACATGAAAAATGCTCACTATCATTAGTCATTAGGGAATTGCAAATCAAAATTGTGACATAGTATTTTACACTACTAAGAAAGAAATAAACAAAAACAGACATATCAAGTGTTGTTGAGGGAGTGCAGAAATTGGAACTTCATACATCACTGGTTGGATTGTAAAATTGGCAGCCACTTTGGAAAACAGGTTGGAAGTTTCTCAAAATGTTAAACATAGAGTTACTATGTCACCCAGCAATTTCATTTCTAGGTATATATCCAAGAGAATTGAAAACATCTGTCCATATAGAAAATTGGATGCAGACGTTCATAGCAGTATTACTTATAATAGTCAAAAAGTTGAAAACAACCCAAATGTCAATGAACTGATGAATGAATAAATAAATGTGGTATATCCATACATTGACTATTATTCAGCCATTAAAAGGAATAAAATACTGAGACATGCTATGACACGGATGAACCTTGAAAATATTTTGCTAACTGAAAGAAGTCAGATAATAAAAGGCACACATGATTCCAATTCTATAAAATGTCCAGAATAAGGATAACCATAGAGATAGAAAGTAGATTCATGGTTTCTAAGAACTTGGGGGAGGGAGAAATAAAGGATGACTGTAATGAGTATTAAGGCCACATACACAAAAATGAAAGCTTCACAGTTCGTATTTTAAATGCATATTCTCATAGGATAAGCCAAGAATCACAAAGCAGGGTCTGGTGAGTTTGAGTGGCATCTTATCCAGGTTCGTTACTCTACTCCCTCCTCCTTTCTCTCCCTCCCTCCCCTCTCACCTTCCTCCCATCCTTCCTTCCCTCATTTTACTTTGAACTTTTCACAATGGAGGTTTTGAAAGATTTAAAATAGGTAGTATAATGGACTTCCTATTTGTTTGAGAGTATAGTGGATAGTCAGATATACCCATCACTTACCTTCAACAATTATCAATACGTGGGCAATTTTTTTCTTCATCAATAGCCCCATTGATCACCGTGTTAGGTTTGGTACCCTGAGAAGGAAATGTGAAGACAGGATTAGATGGACAACAGGTTTATTGGGGAAAATACCTCTGAGGGAAGGGAGCCAGAGGAGGCTAGGGGAACTGTTAGACTGTGCAATACAAAGTTCAAACTTTGTGGAGTAGAGAAAGAAGGAAGGAAATTTCAGTAGGAAAAGTTTTAGACATCAGTACAGTTTTAAGAAACTTTCAGCAAAGCCAATGGAGAATCCTTGAGCCAATGTAACATGTCAAAGGAATCCCTGGTCTCCTAGGAATGGGCCTGCCTTAGATCTCTGCTGCACTTAGTCATTGGCTGGCAATACTCTGTGAGAATCATGGCCTCTGTAGAAACTGGTGATGAGTCAGTTTCAGAGTGCATGTCAGCTGGATACAGTTTTCTACATTCACCTAGTGTTTTCACAGACAAAATTACACATAAGCAAACGCAAAATTTGCATTATGGTTGAATTATTCCCTTATCAGTTGCACTGGAATAAATTCTTAGTTTCAAAACAAGCATAACAGAAGAACAGACAGAATAGCAAAGTTCCACCTCCATTTCAAGTAGCATTGAAAAATTACATTGTAAAACTATGGAAGCCTGGTAGGTCATTAGACTCAGAAAGATTATGTGTCATGGATGTTCCTGGCTGGAGTTCAATCTCATTTCCTTGATATGCATGAATTGATCAATTTCTACATGTTTGAAAGAATGATGTAGAATCAAACATGTCTTTAATATTAAGCTTATAAGGTCAAAACTGAAAGGGAATTCTCTAGAGAAGTTTACGCCATCTGAAGAATGGCTTTTTCCTTTGATTTTTCAGGTTGTTCGCTGTAAGCACTTTATATATTTTTCTTGCTCTTTCGCCCATCCATTCCTAATGGAATTTGAAAGAATTCCATTAGGTTCCTCAGGAATGGCTAACCACTTGGGAATACATTTCTTTTGTCCTTGAAGGCCTTGAGTTCCCCATTCCCCACAGGAAAATAAAAAACGATAAAGCAATGTGTAGTGTTGGCAATATCAGTGCAGTGTTTCCTTAGTGTAGCAAATTTATGAAGAAAGTTTCTTCATATTTCTGTAATTTGGGAAGGAATGGGGCAGTACAGGAAAAGGTGCCAAACGGACATAGGATATTGGGTTATACAGGTTTTGTTTTTAGTTTATTGTGATAGTTTTATAAATTTAGGCCCTATAAATTTCCCTGGAATGAATACTTATTGGAGTCAATTCCAAAATTAATTTTAGAGACTATAGAGTCTTCTGCACTAAAATTTTAATTTTTTTAAATTCTGTGATCAATTATTTAAGAAATATTAGTTTACTTTTTAACCTTCACATATGTATTTTATTTTCCTTCACAACTATTAGTGATTTGGCTTATTAAAGTATGACTCTACTGGACTATAAAAGGCCAATAAATATAATTTTATGGGTAATAATTTCACATTTTTGCAAATAAAACTTCACTTTTTACGATTGGTTATTCATTCCTTTAATGAAGGATATTCTAATATGTTTCTTAAAGTAATGTTTGCAGCAGTAATATATGATAATTAGTTATTAGTCAGTTAATTACTGCTTTTTGAAACTCTGTTCTTGAAGATGGTGGATTTTCAGTTTAATTCTTATGTAATGACATGATAATTACAGAAATAAATTGCATTTTTTAGATGGTAATTAAAATTCTGTTTTCCTCTTCTTTTACTGAGAAGATTAGAAACATTTTCTTGCTTTTGGTTTTGAGAATTTTTACTTTATTTCAAAGAGTAGAAACTGTCTTCTTAATAAAAACCATTAAAAAAAATCCTCATTTTTTTAATTAAAGTGAAAGAAGGAAACATTTACTCTGCCTTTTTTAGAAGGGAATATAGTTCAGCCCTAGTTAATGATGATGAATGCTCCTTTACAAAAGAATATCAGATAATAAATGTAGAAGAGACAATCTAATTAGAAAGTCAGAATTCTGCATCCCCCTGTTCCATTGAGATAATTGATGTAGGCAGGGGTCATCAATAGTTACTAAATAATTGAGTGAAAGTTTGTTGAAAAACAGAATACTCTCATGATTCCAAAGCTATCTTTACTATGAAGCAATCTGACAGTCACCACCTTAACCCAGTCATCAAATTTAGAAATATTAATAGTAGGATGGCTGTACATCTATTGTTAGATGCAATATGACATACACAGAGCCATCTATGAAAGATACATGCCACAAATGTTTAACCCAAATTGAATTAAGTCTTTGGATTTAATTTCCAGTTTAAAATACAAGTGATAGACGATCAAGTTGAACATACTGTAAGAAAACAATAAATCAAATCCAGAAGGTAGGGCATTCTACAGCACTACTGCCTGCTCTCAGAAAATACTCAACATCATCAAAGATGAGTTGAAACAATGTTCTATATCAAAAATATGTAAGAGACATAACAGCCAAATGTAATGGATGGACTTGATTGGATCTAGTTTGAAAGAAAAAATATAGCTATGGAAGATTTTTTAGAATTGTTAGAGAAATTTGGGTGCCTGGGTAGCTCAGTAGGTTAAGCATCTGAGTTCAAGCCCCACATCTGGCTCGCTGCCGTCAGCACGGAGCCCACAGTGTCCCCCTCTGTCTCCCTCTCTCTGTCCCTTCTCTCTCTGCCCCTTCCCTGCTTTCACTTCCAAAAATAAACATTAAATTTAAAAAAATTGTTAGAGAAATTTGAATTTTGATTGGGTGTTGGTTGATCTTAGAGAATTGGAGTTAATTTTTTACATATGGTAATAACATTGTGATTATGTTGGATTTTTTTTTTTTTAATTTTTAGGAGATGCACACTGACATAATTAAAGGTAAACTGATCAGTTGTCTGCAACTTCTTTTCAAATGGTTTAGCAAAATGAAATACATATATATATATATATATATATATATATATATATATTTACAGATGTACATGTAAAATATATTTTTATAGGGTAAAGTGCTTAAAAATTGTTTGAATACAAATGGTTGATATATGGGTGATTATTGTACAATTCTTTCAACCTTCTGCATTTGAAATTTTGTTCCTAATAAAAGTCGAAGTGAGATGCCTAAAGCTGCAATTTTTATTTGTTAGCTGGCCATTATTTCCCACAACTTATAAAACTTAAGAATATGTAGAAACTCTTGGGAATGCAAGCTGGTGCAGCCCTCTGGAAAACAGTGTGGAGGTTCCTCAAAAAACTAAAAATAGAACTACCCTATGACCCAGCAATTGCACTACTAGGCATTTATCCACGGGATACAGGGGTGCTGTTTCGAAGGGACACATGCACCCCAATGTTTATAGCAGCACTATCAACCATAGCCAAAGTATGGAAAGAGCCCAAATGTCCATTGATGGATGAATGGATAAAGAAGATGTGGTATATATATATATATATATATATATATATATATATATATATACACAATGGAGTATTACTTGGCAATCAAAAAGAATGAAATCTTGCCATTTGCAACTACATGGATGGAACTGGAGGGTATTATGCTAAGTGAAATTAGAGAAAGACAAAAATCATATGACTTCACTCATATGAGGACTTTAAGAGACAAAACAGATGAACATACGGGAAGGGAAGCAAAAATAATATAAACAGGGAGGGGGACAAAACAGAAGAAACTCATAAATATGGAGAACAAACTGAGGGTTACTTGAGGGGTTGTGGGAGGGAGGATGGGCTAAATGGGTAAGGGGCACTAAGGAATCTACTCCTGAAATCATTGTTGCACTATATGCTAACTAATTTGGATATAAATTAAAAAAAAAACAAAAAATAAAATTAAAAAAAAAAAAGAACATGTAGGAACTCAGCAACCCAGAGAAAAAGTGGAAAGAAGGTAAAAGCTTTAGTCTCTTAGCATCATACATGCTATGGACCAAGTTCCTTGCATAGAAGCAGAAGTGTTATCTGAACTGAGATAATTTGTGTAGTGTTACCTCAGGACAGTTTCCTATGGGAGGAAAATAATTCTCCACCACACTAAAATTATCCAAGAATATAAATATATATAGACAAGAAGGAAAGACAGGCTCAAGACTGAGATGCCACCCTCAAAGGATTCTATTGTCATGACTCTTACTCAGGTAAATACTGAGAATCCTGGCTTATAGATATCATTGTAGCTTACTGAATCCTCTAGTGAAGAGATCTTAAAACATTAGTTTGAGTTCTATGAAATTGCCAAATGTGACCATTTCTGACCAACAAAAATAGAAATTTGATATGGTTCGACTTATTACCTGACTCTCCTCTATGTACTTAACAAAGGGTCACCCAGTCTTTTCACACACAATGGAAAGATTAGGGAGGCCCATTTCATTTTCAGACAGCTTTCTTGGGATGGTCTTTCTTTTATTCACATAAAATTTGCCACTCTGTAAATACCACCTTCTCTCCATGACCCAGCTTGGTCTTTGACTCTCTTCAGATTTTCAAAAGCAGTTCTCATGTTCTCCTAAGTTTTCTCCCTTTCCATGTTAAACAGCTGTGGTTTCAGCCATTCCACAGGTGGTACAATTTCAAGTTTTTAAATTTTATGTATTTATGTATTTATTTATTTATTTATTTATTTATTTATTTATTTATTTTGAAGAGAGGAGGTAAGGAGCAGAGGGAAAACAAAAGAAAGAGAAATGGAGAATCTTAAGCAGGCGCCACACTCAGCACAGAGCTTGACACAGGACTGGATCCCATGACTCTGGGATCATGACCTGAGCCAAAATAAAAAGTCAGTCGCTCAACCGACTGAGCTATCCAGTTGCCCCCTCAAGTTTTTTTTTATCATCTTCTTTGCATTTCCTCTGGAGTAGCTTCTGTTCTTCAGTGGCCCAGAGTTCATCAATCTTGGAACCATTGACGTTTGGAATCAGATAATTCTTTGTTGTGGGGGCTGTCCTTTCCACTGTAGGTAGTTTAGCAGCATCCCTGGCCTTCATGAACTAGATGACAGTTACAACCCTCACCCCCACTCCCATCACCAGTTTTGACAAACAAAATTATTTAAAAATATCCCTGGGGGACAAAATTGCCTTTGCCTGAGAACTACTGGTCTAGCCACCAAAGCAACAAACGAGAAATTCCAAATATAACAAAGACTAAAACTTTCTATTTGAAAAACAAAAGATCCTTGTGCCTTGGGAAGAGCAGATTGCTCACCATAATAAAGGAAGAATTATTTGTAGTTCAGAAGGGAGAAGATGAGGATGAGAGCAGAGAGAGGAAGGTGTCAAAAAAAATTCAACTACTGAGGAAATGTGAAGATCTTACTGGTTTTATTCACCGAGTCGGGAATTAGGCAGCATTCCATCTAACAAGTAGAAAGGAGGAGCTGTACAAAATGGAAGACTTTTATAGGCAGAAACTGGGTGGGACAAGGAAGTTATTAGTAAAAGGAAAGAAAGGATTATTTCAGACAAGGTCACCTTTTGGGGGGAGGGTGGGGGTCTATTATGCAAATTACTTCACTAGTGCTGATCAGGAAATTCCAGATTGACTGGTTAAAGGTCACATTCCCCCAGTTAAGTCTTGGTTTGCAGTCCAGGGGGCAGGGAATTCATTTTGGGCCTGTTTTGTTTGTTTGTTCGTTTGTTTGTTTTTAACAAAGCATACCCCAGGGAAAGTCCTGGTGTTTCCTGCCTGTAGGAACTGCAGCACAGAATAGTTGAAAGTGTGATTTTTAGAATCTGGGGCCTTGTTTACTCCATAACAGACTTAAATGACATTTACTATACCCTGGAAAGCTTTGGGTCAGGTTGTTATGATTTGTGACCTTAAGAAAGGGACTCCACTCCTCATCTGGGTTGATGTAGTGCAAAAAAAAGTTTGTGCACAACAGAAGCCTGGAGACAGTGGAATCTACAGAAGTCTCATGGAAGGGCTTTCACCTTCCTCAAGACGCAGACTATAGATTCAGACCCATCTGATCAGGTTCTTCAGAGCCTGTGCCATCCCAGCTGTCACCTGTGAGTTAGGTATGTCCTAGGCACCAGAGCAGGAGAGGACTCTACTCTCTCATTTTGGACATCTATTAATATACCCTAAAATTTTTCTCCCAGCCACATTACAGTGATGATTCCTCTGTGTGTGTGCGTGTGTGTTATTAAGTAGTTAAAAGCACTGACTCTAGCATTAGATTGCTTGAATTCAAGTAATGGCACTGCCACTTTACCTCTGCCACTGTGTTTTGCTACCTCTTCAAGCTTCACCATTCTCTTGTTATGGAAACTGGTCTGGATCACTGGCAGAAGAACCAAGCGGCACTCAGAGATCTTGGAAGGAAGGAGGTTTGAAGGAGGATTATTTGGGGCGCCTGGGTGGCGCAGTCGGTTGAGCGTCCGACTTCAGCTCAGGTCATGATCTCACAGTTTGTGAGTTCGAGCCCCGTGTCAGGCTCTGTGCTGACAGCTCGGAGCCTGGAGCCTACTTCGGATTCTGTGTCTCCCTCTCTCTCTACCCCTCCCCTGCTCATACTCTGTCTCTCTCTCTCTCTCTGAAAAATGAATAAACTTAAAAAACATTAAAAAAAAAAAAGTTCATCAATGAAGGAGGATTATTTTACACCGGTGGGCCTGGTGGGGACAATTTATAGTCTGTTAGTTTGCATTCCTCCTAAGTAGTAATTTGGCTCCTGAGGCAAGCAGGATGGGAACAAGAACCAGGAAGAGAAGTCTTCAGGCAGGGACTGAAATTCCCTTATCAGTCCTGTCGGCCAATATATAACAGAGTTTTCCCTAACATTCCCCACTTTGATGCCCCTTTAAACAGATCAACTCTGTATTAGAGGGCATCATCTTCATTTAAATATATATATTTTTAACGTTTATTCACTTTTTGAGAGACAGAGACAGAGTGTGAACAGGCAGGAGCAGAGAGAGGGAGACACAGAATCTGAAGCAGGCTCCAGGCTCTGAGCTGTCAGCACAGAGCCCTATGCAGGGCTCTAACTCACAAACCATGAGATCATGACCTGAGCCGAAGTCCTAGGCTTAACTGACTGAGAGACTCAGGTGCCCCAGGCATCATCTTCATTTATTATGGGCTGGTTCTTTTTCTTAGTTCCCTGGTTTTGATTGTGACTATTCCTGTCTGGTTTACAAAGTAACAGCATTTTTTCCAAGGAAGATACTGGTGCCCCCTTTCTCGACAGTGAGGAGGTCAAGTGCCCATCTGTTCTAGAGGGCAACTCCTGCCAGGGAATTTATTTGCCTCTGTAAGGACATTAGGGAGTCTGCCACTCGTTAGTCCCACAGAAGAGCCTATGCCTCCTATGCCAGTCCCTATTCCCGTGGCTATTCCTGCCCCAGGTGAATGGGTAGTACCTCCACTCATTTAGCCTAGGCCTTAAGGTTGAAGGTTATTTTAGGCACCAACTTTGAGAATTATTTAATCTTTTTCCTGAAGCTTGAGGCACATGCATCATTGTAAACACTTCCCGAAAATGGCATTGTTAACCTCCTTACTGGCAGGCAAACCAGCAGACCAAAAGAGGTTACAACATATATGAGCTTTTAAACCCCCCAATTTTTTCCACACTTACAAATGAGGCCCAGATTAGAGGAAATCAATACCAACAAAACATCCTATCCATAAGAGGAAGGTGAGTGCAAACAGGAACCTCTCATTATTTCCCCAGCTTCCTGGGGCAGCCTCTGCCAACCTGATGGCAAGGAGTAAAGACAGTCTATTTATTTTATCAGACTGGCAATTCCTCAAGCTTCTGCCATGCGTAGACCAGCCAGCTTCCAGGGTGTGGTTGGAGCAGGGCTGAAGATCGGACTTGGGTCAGTCTTCCAAGTCTGGGGCTCCTCAGGCTTGGCCTTCTTGACTCTGGAGTGGTGGACCCCTGGAGTGATGCCTTTAGACGCCCAGTCCACTGTGGTTTGAGAGGGTCTTTTTCCAGTCTCTAACCTTAACCAAGTCCCCTTGTGAGAAGGGGTATAGATGTGCAGGCAGCCCCTCAGCACGAAGTGCAGGCTTACATCCTGGTCCCCTTGGTGGGTGATGATGGTGCCAGCTTTGGCATGATGGGGCAAAACCCTGCTGTTCAGGAGGGAGTAGTCACCGGGTCCTCTGCAGGTCCAGGTAGTGGGGCCCCAGTGTGGTCAGGCTGCTGGCCAAGAGTCTCCCTTGGCTCCTTGATAGCTGAGGCACTGACCACCCGCTTAGAGCCATACACGGGGCTGGTGCAGTCCAGGAGGCCAGGGCTGGGGACGAGGCACAGGGCCTGGATCTCGTGGCTGAAGGTCCCACTGTAGCCTCACCATGATGATATGCACCACCTGCACCAAGCTCTTGGGGTACTTGGTGAACATGGCAGAGAAGGCCTCCACTGGCAATGCAGCACCGTGGAGTCTCGGGCCGCCCAGGCAGACACAGTGCCCCGGGGGTGCTGGTGGCCGGTGATGATGTCCAAGATGTCCAAGAGGCTGTCGACACTGTCCCCAGGGACCACTTCCTTCACCACACACTCCTTCCCATCAGGCCCTGGCAGACAGAGGTCTGGCTGCCCATCCTGCACCACATAGATATTGGCATCCAGCTGGTCTGGCTGGAAGACTAGTCACTCTGGCTGAGCTGCAGGAAGAACATGTGTTGGCAGAGATCCAGGAAGAACAGCTTCTTGAAGCGCCCAGCACCCGGACATTCTTGAGCATGTAGAGCACCTCGGAGGGCAGGTGGGAGTTATCCAGGTCACCCTCATCAAGTCAGCTTCAAGCACCGCGGGTGGGGGCTCCTTCCGTTGCAGTGTTGGTACCTCTTTCTGGATGCGCAGGATCTTTAATACCTGGGGCCATCTGGGGCTGGAGTTTTCTGCACTTACTTAGTCTGCATACCAGCAGGAGGATGAATATGGCTGTGACTAGCACCGCAACTCCAGCCCCAATCATTATGTCCAGCACGTCCTTATTAGCTGCTTTCTTGGCTGCTCTGTCGGCTAGATGATTTCCTTGTGCTGTAGGGTTGTCTCCATTCTGGTGTCCTTTGCAGTGTAGAACTGCAACTTCTTTTGGAAGCCAGACAGCCTCGAGGAGTTTTCTTCCCTGCTGCAGTGAGGCCCCTTTCTTTGTAGATTGCCTGCTCTTTGTATGTGTATAGTAGCAAAGGCACACTGGGAGTCGGTTGAATCTCTTGTCCTTGCGAATGGTCAGGGCTCAGATTAAGGCATGTCACTGCATACCCTACCTTTTGAACGTCCTCCAAGATGAAACTGCTACCATCATTTAACAAGGTGAGGTCTGGGTTCAGTCCAGCTTGGTCATGCAGATCTGGGCAGCTTGCGAATACTTTATCAGTCACCTTGTAACAGTCATGATCTGGTTTCCCTTCCTCATAAGGTAGGAAAGTTGCAGGGTTCAGTGTCTGCACTGTTTTAAGAGTGACCAGTGGATTCTCACAGAGGAGCCCCTGGTATTGTGCTAACCGAGATTTGGAGAGGCATGAGAGTTTCTTCTCATGCACAAAAAGACTCCACACTGAACCAGTCTGTGGCCAGCCAAAACCTGCTGGCAAGGGGCCCTCAAGGATGCCCAGTGGTACATCGACCTCATCCCCTAGAATCTGAGAGCAGCAAGCCCCCCACCAACCTACCACACAACTGTCTATCAACTCTCCTCCTCCCCCAGGATGAGCCCAGTTCTGGCTCTGCAGTCATTGGCAGCAAGGGGTGACAGTCCCTGGGTCTCTGTGGCCTTCCTTTTTCATCCAGGGCTGAGAGATTCCACCTCTCCCAGGCTGAGAAGCAGCAAAGTTCTCTTAAATGAACACCAAAGCATAAATCCACTCAACCATCAAGAGTCATCTTAGGGCACAGTCTCAGCCCCCTCCTTGGGGCTTCTGAAACACACATCTTTCTGACCCAAGCAGGTATTGAGATATGACTTCACAGAACGAATCAACCTCTCAGCCTTCCATAACACTGTGCTCCTGTGGACGGAGAGGCATCCACACCCTTGGCCGTAGCTGGAGATGTAGGAAAATGTAGGAGCAAGGGGCAGGGGGCAAAAACAGAAATGGCTGTACCACATTTTCTGAAAGTCACTTTAAAAGGCTTTTCTAAAAAAAAAAAAATTAAAAAAAAATAATTAAAAAAAAATAAAAGGCTTTTCTATATTCAGCAGACCAAGGGCTGATGCCTGCCCTGAGGCAGCCTTTATCTCTAGGAAGGTGGCTTTGTCCTTTGCCCAGAGGGTTCTTGATCTTGCCCTACCAAGAGATTATAGAGGGGTCTTGCTGTTGCTGAAAATCTGGGAATCCAGATTTGGCAGAATCCCACAGCCCCCAGGAGCTCTTTTAGCCCCCTCTTAGTTTGGGACTAGGGTAGGGAGGTGATGATCTTTTTTTCTCCGGCCCTAGTGCTCTTTTTCATGAGACCCCATACCCTGAGTCTGACAGGAGTTGGAGGGGGGCTCTTGTGCCCTCTGTGCAATTCTCTCAGGTATTGCTGGCAAAGAGGAGGTCATACACATGCTGGAGAAGGGTGCAGTGTGTGGCCTCCCTTGGAAAGCCAGCAAGGCCTCCAGCCAGTGCCTCCCCAAAGAGGGCAGGTGAGTTTTTAAACCTCTGTGGGAGGTGCATCGAAGTTAGTTGCATTTGACGCCTTGTGTCTGGTTTGGTCCATTCGAAGGCAAACAAGGGTTGGCTCGGGGGGCCAAGCAGAGGCAGAAGAAGGCATCCTTTCAGTCTAGGCAGGTAAACCAGCTGGCAGAGCCTGGAATCTAGCTGAGGAGGGTGTATGGGTTCGGGACCACCGAGTGCCAGGCTTGAATTGTCGGTACCCTCCTCTTGGCTTCTTGACCAGCAAAAGTGGGGTGTTCCAGGGTGAGTGGCATTCAACCAGAATTTGATTGATTTCTTGGATGCCTGCCCTTGCCTCTTGTGGGAGGGGGCATTTCCTTCTGCAGTTGAACCCCTGGGATTAACTCTACAATGATGGGGGCCCGGTGTGGGCAAGTCTGGGAGGGTTGTCCTCGGCCCATACAGCGGGGAAGGTAGTCCTGAATTTGGGCAGCCCACTTCATGCTGTACCATGTGGCCCCTGGATTCACATAATCTATTCTTGCTTTAAAGTCCTTTCTCCTTGTAGCAGGTGCATTGATCTCTTGCTAAGGAGGTTTTGGGCTTTCCCCCTTTTGGGGCTGGACCTTCCCCGTCCTTTTGTCGTGGCTCTCTTGTGCCTGGGGTCAAATGGAGTGTAAGCCTTGCATAACCTCTCATAATAATCCCTGGGGGATTCCCCTTGGGCTGGGCATATTCATGGGCTTCTTAACACCTGTTCAGATTCCCCAGAGGAGAGCCTCTTGGTACCAACAACTGTGGACCAGCATCTGGAGAGCACCTGTGCCTGGCAGAGGGCACAATCTGGCCACTGGTCCAGGGGGAGAGAGAATCTGCCAAGCCGGGAGGTGGTGGAGAGACTGAAGGTGGTGGAGTATTGGGAACTGGGAGGTTCATACGGTGGGGCAAGATTGGTTCTTCCTCCAGTTCACTGGAGACAATTTGTGGAGGTCGGGACTTATACAGGAACTGATCAGGGTAACCTGGGTCTCTGAAGACAACATGCCAGATGCAGCAGATGGTTGGGACATCCAAGTTTCCCTCAAGGGCCCTCCTACACCAAAAGTGGGCCATTCTAACTCACATAGGGTCCTTACCTTGCCGGGGGTTATCTTAATTCCACAGTCTCCCAAAAACCCCTTCTTTGTTTTGTCCCAACCCCATAATGTTCCCATGAGGTGGAGGAGCAAAGACAGACAGAGGGATAGGGGTGCCCTCTCTAATGAGGAGACCAGTCAGATGCCTGTCTGGCCATGTCCCGAAGGAACTTAGGTGATGCTTAGCCGTGGCAATCCCAGCTTTGTGACTTACGACTTCTGATGCCGCCATAGACTGTATGCCATTTACCATGGAATCACAGACAGGCCCACTCAGACTCCGAGGGTTTTTGGGGACCTTAAGGGTGCCGACCCATGGAGCCACAGAATTGAACTTGGCACGGAAGCCAGACCGAGTTGCACATTCACACTCACATACACACCAGAGGTTATGACATTCCCTCTCACAGAATGTCTACAGATGAGACCACTGAGGTCTCTGGGGAGTGATCAGGTCCCCCTTCCACCACCAAGGGTGGGCAGGACAGGACAGAATTGGGTCCCAGGCCTTACTGATATCCAACGTCAGGCCCAGATCCTCCATTGCCAAGTCTCCTCGAGTCTGGTGGGAATAGCGGAGTGGGGATGGCTTGAGGCGACTGAGCAGGAGACTGCCAAAATTCAGGCAGGGTGCGCCTTCTCCACTGCAATTCCTCATTCCATCACTGCCTCGCTGTTTTCCCAAACCGGTGGCAACAATGAGCCAGCGCAGTTGGGTTTCCTGGTCAGGGAACCAAATGTTATGGGAACTGGTCTGGATCACCCAGAAGAACCAAGTGGCATTTAGAGATCTTGGAAGGAAAGAGGTTTATTTTACACCGGTGGGCTCAGAGGAGATCTTTCTCCAGAAATCTGAGCCCTGAATGCAGGCGGGAAGGGTAATTTATAGCGTCATCTTCCGCATTCGCCGCGGCTTTTGCATGCGCCACAAACGGGGCAGGAAGAACCCGGAAGAGGAGTCTCTAAGCTAGGAACTAGAACTTGTTTTAGTCCAATCAGCCATCTTATGGTGCACAACTTTACTTATTTTCCCAACAGTAGTAATTTGGCGCCTGAGGCAAGCAGGGTGGGAACAAGAATCTGGAAGGGAAGTCTTCGGTTAGGGACTGAAATTCCCTTATCAGTCCTGTTGTCCATCATATAACAGATTTTTCCCTAACACTCCTCCACTAAAGTAGGAATAACAACAATACTGTCTCATGGCACTTCCTGTGAGAATTAAATGTGCTTGTGTACATAGCACACATTAGAGTCTGAAAAAGCGCAGCAAACCATTAACAGATGTTTGCTACCATTATTTAGTCCTTACTCATCTGAAAGCAGCTTTTCTTCCACATGTGCTAGCTTTCATACTTCTTCCATCATGGGCTTATGGTTTCGTTGTTTGGCTCTAAGTGCAGTAATACATCATTTCCCCTTAATTTCATCTTGTTCAGAGTGTGGCACCCTGAGTCAGATAGCTTTGGTGTCAATGTCAACTCTACCTGCCTCTTACCGGAATTATGAGAATTAATAAAAACAATTGTGGCAAAAGACTAAATCAGTCGTTCTCACCCAGGGGTGATTTTGCCTTCTAGGTGACATCTGGCCATGTTTGGAGATACTCTTGGGTGTCACAACTGAAGGCTGTTACTAGCACCTAGTGGGTGATCCTACTAAACAGATTACAATGCACAGGGCAGCTTCTCACAACGAAGAATTATCTGGCCCAAAATGTTAACAGCACTGAGGTTGAGAAACTATGCATTAATTTGCAAACATCAGTTGTTACCTGTTCTAGCACCAAACAAAACTGTTGACATAATCTTGAATCTTGACTCTGACCTCTACTATCATAGCTTCTCCTCCCTGCCTTAGATTATGCCTAAATTTGATCAGCATACCATCTATATTGTCATCCAAATTACTAACAAAAATTGATAGTGTATAAGGATGGAGTACTCCAGTCAGACTACTGTTGAAGCAGGGTACATGGCGGTTACATATGAGTGTACTGATATGAAATCTGCTAGAGTCCAAGTCTCATCTCCATGATTACTAGCTGTGTGAGTGTGGAAGTTATCCAACTAAGATGTGCTTCCACATCCTCATTTGTAAAATGGAAAGTAATAATATTCCCATATAGTTGCAGTGAGGATTAAATGGTATTAAAGCAGGTAAAGCATTTAGTCTGGTGACTAACCCATAGGAAGTGTTTGTGTTAACCAACTGTTAACACTAACTGAGTGAGTATTCTTTAGGTGTATTTGCTCAAGGAGTACAGGCCCTGCTCTGTACCCCAATACAAACCACACTTTGTCATTTTGTCAACATAGTATTAATACTACTTGTCATATACTTTATTGAAATACTCACATTATGCACATTTTATTAAAAATATTAACCCTAATAATTTTTTTTCTAAAATCACTGCTGTACTTCAGAAATAATTAGGGCTGTGCCTGGGCTTGCAGTATCAGCTCTACATGTTTACTCACTGGAAGGTACATTCATTCATGTGAGGGGGCCAGGGCCGGCCTTCCCAAGATGGCTGCTTTGGCATGAACATTATTTTAAGTTAAAAGCAATCCAAGCTCAGCAGATTCAGAGAAAGTTCTTTGCCTCCCCCTCAATTGCCTTCTCGTACCAGGAAAGGGACTATAAATGGAGATTCATTTTTACTTAAAAGACTTATCTACATAATAGGGCAAACTTTGTTCTCCAAACATTTCTTCTCACCTTCCTGCTGATGGTCTGTCTCCCTTTTGAATCCTCAGACCACTACCCTTCTTATTATTCACATAAACTTCATGTTGCCTGTCTTTAGAATTTCCACATCTATGTGGATTCCCCATACATGTGCTATTAAATTTGATTTTCTCCTGTTAAACTGTCTCATGTCAATTTGATTCTTAGTCCAGCTAGAAGGACCTTGAAGGGAAGAGTAAATTCTTCCTCCCCAACAGCAGAGAGATGAGGAAGATCAAGTATGCTTCCTGTATGCCATTGAAATGATTTTGGATTTTTGTTTGAATGAAATAGGAAGTCATTGGAGGGTTTGAACAAGGTTCCACTGTGGTGGAGAGAAGGTGCATGGGGACATAGATAAAACAAGAATGACCAGGCATTCATAATTAATTGTTGAACAGTGAGTAAGTACAGGGTTTTATTATGCTATTCTCCCTCTTTTATGTTTGTTTAAAACTTTCCATGATAAAAATGAAAGAAACAAAAAAGAGCTCTTTAGCTTCTGTGTTAACAGTAGATGGAAGATGATGAGGTTTTGGAGTGATGGTGGGGTGGTCTGGAGCTGACAGCCAAGAAAGAATTCTTGAAGACATCTTTGGTGCAAAAATGTGATTTTATTAAAGCATGGAGGCAAGACCCATGGGTAGGAAGAGCTGCACTGGGGTTGTGACAGGTAACTCATTATATACCCTCAGGTTGGGAGGGGGTCAGGGATAGAGTAAGTCTCTAAGGAATTTTGGAAGCAAGGTTTCCAGGACCTCAAGGGGCTAGCTGTTGCTAAGGAAGCACCATTTATTACCGTTTAATCAAATTTCAGTCATGAGATCCTTCAGATGTAAATCAGGGGGCCATAAGCTTGGAGTATGATTGCCAGCATATATCTTTGGGCAGTTGAGATAAAGGAAGTAGACTTATGGGATCCTTGAGGTTGGGATAATGTTAAACCAAGATTCCCTTTTGCCCCTAGTGAAGTATCATTATCCAGGCAGCTGAGCTCCTAGAGGGAGTTTACTCTGCCAGTTTCAAGGACTTGTCAATGGGCTGTAGGCAGTAAGGGAATTTAATTTTTCATTTGTCTTCATTTCCACATTACAATGGTAAGCACTTAAACCCTTTCCTCTGTTCTTAGGTAGCCAGAAGTGTCCAAGAAATATCACAGACATTCCTTCTGGGGAGAGGGTGTGACAGCCTGTATTTTACCCTCAGCTTGCCCTATGCTCCCTCATCAGAAGATGGGCAAGTGGAGAAGAAAAGGTGACGAGTTAGAAGGCTCCTGCACTTATCCAGGGGACAACTGGGGTGGTTATGGTGAAGGTGTTGAGAAGTGAGTGGGTTCTAAATATATTCTTAAGGGAAAGCAGAAAGAATTGGTTTATGGATGTGGATATGGAGTTGGAGATAAACAAGACTCAAGAATGACTAAGCAACTGGAAAAGCAGAGTCTTTATTAACTGAGATGGAAAAGAATGAGGGATGCAAGGAAAGAGCAGAAGTTCAGTCGCAGTCTTGGGAGGTTTTAGATGCGTATTAAAGTAAGTAGAGATGTCAAGTAAACAGTTGGCTCTAAGAATCCAAACTTTGGGGGAAAGCAATGGTCAGTGATAGGAATTTGGAGCTAGCAATGTATAGAAAGCATTGACAGCCTTGAGACTACATGAGATCACCAACTGCAATATTCTGTGATTCTTTTGAAAAACAGCTCTTCCTCTTACAAAGCTCAGACACACTGAGGTTGGTTCTCTGAATGTAGAAACAATAGACTATCTGAAAAATGACTCCTCAGAGCTCTGAGTGCACATAGATTAATCACTTTTATGAGAGTTTCCAAGTATCATTTAATAAATTGTATGGTCCTCGTCCACATCAACTGGAGTCCACTTGTTCTGGCCGCATGAAAAGAAGTAATTTTACATCTTGAAGGGTACAATGGAAGATAAATTCAGTCATTCTCTTTTTCAATGTCAGTAATCTCAGCAGTTTTATCAAATATCAATTGTTTAGTTTGTTAATATGCCAGTCACTCTTCTAATAATCTGCTGATGAAAATGGCCACAATTATTGAAGCCAAAAACCATTTATATGAGGGCTTAAAAGAGTAAGATTGTGCTTCCTCAGTCTGAGCCTGCTAATCAAATGTTCCATGGGGTCTTCTAGATTTTCCCCCACAGATATTTATAATGTTTTTGAAACAGGTTGATCATTATAATCACCAAAGGTGATTGTTGGGCCCCACCTTTGGAAACTCTGAGCCAAAATGTCTGGGGTGGAGCACAGGTATTTGTATTTTTAACTAATGCCTGTGTTAGGGAAATATTGCTAAGCAAACAGTTTCAAGAAGCACTTTATTTCTTCTTTCTTCACAAGTGTGCTTCCCACGCCCCATTTTCCTGCCCTATTACAAGGCATTTTTGTGTCTGCTTCCCTTTTGCAGTTAGCAGCAGGGAACTAGAATCTGAGATGAGCTGGAGTGGGTTATAGAAGTATTGAGTTCAAGTTATGAGGATCCTTTTGCCCTGATCCCAAAGTCCCTCTTAATCTGCTCAGTTCGTGTAAGGTTAGCTTTGTCTTTGAATCTAAACCTTTTAAGTTAGTAGGCTTCTGATGGGGTTTACATTTAAACACTCCCCTAAGAGAAAAAACAGAAAAAAGAAGCTACTTCCTGTCAAATTGAGATCCTGCCACTATGGCACTGGGGAAACCAGAGAGGATGATTTTGATGTTTCAGGAAAAGGAACTGGAGAATAAACAGAATAAAATAATTTTGAGAGTTTGACTTCTCCAAGGGCCTGGGCCAGGTAGTTTTCTCCCTTTCAAGGTAATGAACCCCTTGAATTCTATCTATGGACTTCTTGGGAGTGTCTGTGGACCTCATGCTGGGAATCTCAGCTCTAAATATATTCTCCACAGTAAAGCCAAAAACATAGATAGAGCTTATCACTTCCCTGGTAAAACTCTTCAGTGGCTTCCTGTTGCTCTTAAAGGCCAGGCTCTTTTGACACTGTCCTCCCCAAAAGCTCTCTGTCATGTGTCGCTGGCTCACCCCTCCAACCTCATAACTCTTTCTCTCCACTCCCACCATCTGTAGAGCCACACTGGCTTTCTTTCTATATTGACCACATGGCCTTTTCCACTACTCTTCTCTGTACTTGCAATATCTTCCCTCAGTCTTCACTGAGCTGATTTTAACTTTACAGTTTAGTCTCAGATATAATATTGCCATCTTATTTTTGGTATAACATTTATTGCCAGCTAGTATTTTTCCATGTATTCATTTGTTTACTGGTTTATTATAGGTCTTCTCTCACTACAGTGTAACCCATGGGAATAGGAATCTTATCAGATTTATTTAGCAGTGAAACAGCTACATTTAGAATAGAGTTTCACTCAGAGTGCCCATTCAATAAATTTTTGCTGAATCAATAAATGGATAAGCAAGAGAGAAATTGGCAGGGCTGATGAGGACTAAATTGATGAAGGTGATTATTTTAGGGATGGGGTTGGTGAGATTGGAGGGGAGGAGGAAGAGTCTTACAGGTGTTACCTTATATTCTTTCCCACCATAAAAGGAAAAAAATGTTTATGGGTGATTTTAAGTTTCCTCTTTTTTTTAGTCATTTATTTTTTTTTAAGTTTATTTATTTATTTTGAGAGAGCCAGAGAGCATGAGTCAGAAAGAGGCAGAGAGAGAGGGAGATAGAATCCCAAGCAGGCTCTGTGCTGCCAGTGCAGAGCCCAATATGAGGCTTGATTTTGCAAAACTGCAAGATCATGGCCTGAGCCAAAACCAAGAGTCAGGTGCTTAACCAATTGAGCCTCTCAGGTGCCCCTTTAATCATTTTTTAAAATGTTTATTTATTTTTGAGAGATGGAGAGAGCACAGGAGGTGGGAGAGAGGCAGAGTGAGAAGAGGAACAGAGGATCCGAAGTGGGCTCTGTGCTGATAACCGAGAGCCCAATGTGGGGTATGAACTCATGAACCCTAAGATCATGATCTGAGCTTAACCGACTGAGCCACACAGACGCCCCCTAAATTTTCTAAAATAAACATGTTTTAGTTAGAAATCAGAAGAGTGAAATACAATGTAAACAGTTACTTATCAAGATTTGCATTTTCAGAGAACTCTGACCTTCACATTCTTACATACACACCATTGCTTTTTTTTCTACCAAGGACTTAATCATCTATTTCGGAATAAAGTCATATATTAGAATATTTTATGAATAGATATCAGCCTGAGTTTTCTTGGACATCACTAAGGAAAAGCGTGAGATTTAGATGGTCTCCATGGTAACTAGCTCAGAGTCAAGGCTGATCCTTGAGGATAACAACAGTGGTTGTTTGAGCACTGGAAAATTTCTTGGATTTAACCCAGGTTGGGGAGCACCCTGTGTGTTTAGTTATCTGAACACCTGTCTCAGGAACCTTCTTTAGCCAAAGATTGCCTTACAAACGTGATCTGAATCCAAACTGCAGAAGAGCCTTTTGTGTTGAAGCTGCTTCCTGTCTGTAAGATCTTGCCCTCACTACATAAGTCTCCTCCTATCAGAATCTTACTCATCCTTTGCTCCTCCAATAGAAGTTAACTGTTAGATGAAGTAAAACTTACATCCTATATACCCCTCATTAGCCATATTTCATTCTGCTTTACAAATATGATCCTTACATGTCTATTCATCCTCTAAGTTATTGATGGCAAAGACCAATTCAGACAGAGAAACATTGATAAATGTGGTGGTTAATTTTCTACAACCTGACCAGGCCTCAGGGTACCCAGATATTTGGTTAAACATTGTTCTGGATGTTTCTGTGAGGGTGTTTTTGGATGAGTTTAACATTTGAATTGGTAGATTGAGTAAAGCAGATTACTCTCCCTAATGTGGTTGGACCTCATCCAATCAGTTGAAGGCCTGAATAGAACAAAAAGGCTGAGTAGGAAAGAACTCCTCCTGCCTGACTGCTTTCAAGCTGGGACATCAGTTTTTTTCCTGCCGTTGGACTAAATTTGAACCACTGGGTTTTCCTGGGTTTAAGTCTGCTGACATTTGGACTAGAACTATACCATTAGCTACGCTGGTCCTTCCTAGGCTTCTAGACTCAGACTGGAATTACACTGTCAGCTTTCCTGCGTCTCCAGCTATATATCTCCTGACTAATACAATAAATACAATTCTATCGTGTGTCAGGTTCTGGGCTAGAAGCTGAGTTCCCCAGCTCTCTAACTGAAAAAAGATGATAGATTAACTTCAATGTGATAAGTGCTATAGTTGAGTTGCATACCTACAAGAGGCTATGAAATCACAGAAGAGTACCTAATCACATAAGGAATTGAGAGCGCTTCACTTAAGAGTTGACATGAGCAACATTGTGAAAAATGACACTCTGTTGAGAAGA
The DNA here is from genome assembly GCF_024362965.1 of Panthera pardus. Lineage (NCBI taxonomy): Eukaryota > Metazoa > Chordata > Mammalia > Carnivora > Felidae > Panthera > Panthera pardus. Next base: position 21,320,329 of record NW_026526788.1, read on the forward strand.
TTGAAGAAATTGAACTCCTGATACATTCACCAACATGGATGAATTTCAGTCATAATTTTGAGTGGAATTAAAAATCAGACACAAAAGAGGACCTACGAATACAGATACTATAGGCATCCTTTAAAAAGAAGCCCTTGATGCTGAACTTGGGAGGACAGTATCCAATGTGTCATCAGTTAGTGTGGTGTCGGCAGTGATTACCTACTGTATATATAAAACCTGAAGAAGAACATCATTTGTCTTCTCAATATGACAAACTAATTATTTTCTTGATTTGTTCTTCAGGTTAAAACACAATGAACAATTTGAAAAGAATACATTTCAGTTGTACAGATATTATTAAAATTTAGTAAAATATTTCATTTATGGATTCAAATTTACCCTTAGCAAAAAAAAATTACACTTCACAGTTTACACTGTTTCGTTGTGTTAAATTTTAAACACAAATAAAAACTCCAAATGGTCACATGGAATTACAGAATTGAAGTAACTTGAGTTCTTATTTATATTTATTATGACCATTGCTATATTGTATAATATACATACTATATCATTATTATCTTCATTATCTTTACTATAATCACTGCTATATTGTATTATTTGGAATCCACTGTTTCTTTTTTTTTAATGTTTATTTATTTATTTTTGAGAGAGAGAGCAAGCATGAGCAGGGAGGGAGTGGAGAGAGAGGAAGAGAGGGAATCCTGAGCAGGCTCAGTGCTGTCAGCATGGGGCCTGAAGCCAGGCTTGATCTCACAAACTGTGAGATCATGACCTGAGCTGAAATCAAGAGTTGGATGTTTAACCGACTGAGTTGCTGAGGTGCCCCTAGAAACCACTCTTTAAATGTAGGAATATGGGGGTTCCTGTGTGGCTCAGTCAGTTAAGTGTCCAACTCCTGATCTAAGCTCAGATCTTGATCACAGGGTCATGAGTTCAAGCCTCTCACTGGGCTCAATACTGGGCATGAAGCCTACTTCTAAAATTTAAAATTTAATTTAATTTAATTTAATTTAATTTTTTAAAAAAGTGGGACTATGTGTTTTCACAGAGGTGGAGACAAGAACCATACATGAAGGATGTTTGAATGATTCTCAATTGTTAAGAATTTACTCTCTAAATGAATGCACGTAGCTGGGTCTGTGTGTAGTTGGCTAATTATGGAAGTGAAGTTCTTTGAATTAGCTTTCACATAGAATAAAATGTTTATTATAGAAAAAAGAAAAAGTAATAAAGGTGTACTAATTTGATACATGTATTACTGAAATTCAACATAGTAGCTGCAGTCATTCAGAGTAGCAGTGCTCAAACTCTCTGGTCTCAGGAAAAAAAAATCCTTTTTGTTCTCAGGATGTTACTGCATTCTTACAAATTACTGAGTTCTTTGCTTTTGTTTATGTGAGTTATATGTACTGATAGTCACCTTATTAGAAATTAAAACTAAACAAAAATTTAAATATTTTTTAAAATTAAATTTCCATCTTAAAGATACACAATCCACTGCGTATTAACATACACAATATAAATATATAAAAAATAATTAATTTTCTGAAACAAAACAAAACAAAATTTCATGGTAAGGAAGGGTCCTTTTATGTTTATGCCGCTGGAGTCTCATATATCCTTCTGCATCCACTTTGTTGCAATATGTTATTCTAGTTAAAGAATCTGGCCTCACATGATATGTAGTGGGAGAAGAGAGGGTATTTTAATAGCCTATTTAAATAATTGTAGATATTCTTCTTTGATACTACACCAAAACTTGACAAGAACTAGTTTCTTACAGGTTAGTTATAATGTGTTCTGAAAACACATAAATGAACTTTTCATACTCTGTTACATTATAGTCTCTTGGCCTGTCTTACCTCTGAATGAAACTTTTTCTTCATGCATGACTTTGTAGCATTAGTCACTGGTGATTTGGGAAATACTATTTCCCTGAATTAATGCAGTTTTTTAAAAATGTTTATACATTTCTTTTTACAATAGCAAAACAATCACATTTGTTAACATTACCACTGATATCATCAGAAGAGTCTGTATGCTTATGCAAGGTTTCAAACTCACAGTAGCAGATACAGATTTCCAACATTCAGTTTTGGTTTGAAAGCTCAAATTTTAGGTAATGAATGTTTACATTGTTTTCTTTGGTAATGCTAGCCTTACTTTGTTCATTTTTCAGATAATGCCTATTGAATAACCAGGCTTGAATAACTACAGTCTATCAGATACTTTTTAACTCAAAATGGTGTTCCATAGAAGTGGTTAGATTAGCTCACAATTGAAATAATCACAGAAGTACTCTTCCTTGGGACAGCAGAGTGCTTTATATTTCATTTCATTACTCAAAAAATATGGGTGCTCAACTAAGAACAAGCTGAGGGTTGATGAGGGGGGTGGGAGGGAGGGGAGAGTGGGTGATGGGTATTGAGGAGGGCACCTTTTGGGATGAGCACTGAGTGTTGTATGGAAACCAATTTGAAAATTAATTTTATATTAAAAAAAGAAAAAATATAAACAAAAACAACAAAAAAAAAATATGGGTGCTCAATGGTTGACATTTAATACATTGTTTACTGTTTCATTAGGGATATTCTTAAGTAAAACTAGGTTATTTAACTGTGAGTGTCTAGTGGTGAAGAATACAATGTGTACTAGTGTGATTTGTGCACTTGCCTTGCTGAGGAGCAAGCAATTTTACTCATCATTGTTTCTGGACCATCAGTACACATAGTCAACATAATGAGAAGGCAAATAATGATTTATAATATTATGAAAATATTTTTACTCCATGGACTGTCTGAAAGGATCTCAGGTTACTTTATGTCTATGTATCACACTTCAAGTTTAGAACTTACACCAATAAATGATGCTTTTCCTACTTAAGTATTTTATTATGACATTGTTTATAATTTCCAGGCCATGTTACTATGGTACATACTGACTTTTAGTTATATTATTGCTTGCACATTCTTCACAGATAATACAATGTTTTATTGTCTGCTCCCAGGGTATACTTTCCTACTGCCCTGCCCTTGGTAGACCACTGGATGTTTCATATGTATCTAGAGTAAAACCTTGGTTTGCAAGCATAATTCATTCTGGAAACTTGCTTGTAATCCAAAGCACTTGTATATCAAAGCAAATTTCAAGAACCATTGGCTCAGTTGTGATCATGTTATGTTTCATGCCACTACTTGTATTGTAAGACATCTCTCGTTTATCAAATTAAAATTTATTAGAAACGTTTGCTTGTCTTGAGGAACACTCGCAGAACAAGTTACTTGTAATCCAATGTTTTTACTTGTATATACGTATGTGTGTGTGCACTTTTTTTTTTTTTTAAAGAATTGAGTTCTTTATCAATATATTTATTACAAATACTTTCTCCTGGTCAGTGGTTTGTCTTTCCCTTCTCTTAGGGATATCTTTTGACAAACAGAGATCTTTCTTTTTTTAAAAATAAACTTGGATTTTAGAATAGCTTTAGATTTACTAAAAAGTTGCAGAGATGATACAGGGAGTTACTGTCTATCTATCACCCAGTTTCCTCTAAGGTTAATATCTTATATTACCATTGCACATTTATCACAACTAGTAAACCTACATTAACACACTACAATGAAGTAAACTCCAGATTTTCTTTGAATTTCACTCATTTTTCTCATATGTAATTAATATATAACATAGCACTAATGATGTGTTTTGGTTTCAGAATTTGGTTTGGGATACCACACTGCATTTAATTATCTTGTCTTCTAGTATTCCCTATTCCGTGACATTTTCTTAGTATCTCCATGTTGGGATGACTTTTGACAGTTTTGAGGAGTACTATTCTGATATTTCATAGAATGTCCCTCAATTTGAGATTGTCTGATGTTTTGGTCATGGTTAGATGGGAGTTACAGGTTTAATGGGAAACCCACAAAGGTAAAGTGCCTTTCTCATCTAGCTACTAGGAGCACATTAGGTCAACATGACTTACCACTGCTGAGGTTAACCTTGATCACAGGACAAGGTAGAATTTGCCAGGTTAAAATTGCTCAACATAATGGTGTGTTTATTCTTTTGTAGTACAGTCAGTTCTTGCTTTATATATTTTGGATCTGTCATGTTAGATGCATTTGGTATTGAGATTATGACCTTCCCAATTAATTGAAACTTTTGTTATTACACAGTAACTGTTTCTGGCAATCTTTAAAAATTTTAAATATATATGTTTGCTATTAATGAAGGTACACTGGTTGTCATTAGAGTTGTTTCCCCCCCCTTGTATATATTTTCTTCCTTTTCTTTTTTTAAAGTTTGTTTAAAACTTGAGGCATAATTGGCATATAACATATTAATTTCAGATGTACAGCATAATGATTTGCTATTTGTATATATTGTGAAATGACCACTACAAAAATTCTAGTTAACATCCACCACTATAAATAGTTATATATTTTTTTCTTGAGATGAGAAGTTTTACTCTATTAGTAACTTTATGCAATATAGATGATTAGGTAGAGTCACCATACTGTGCATGACAGCCCCATGAGTTATTTATTTTATAATTGGAAGTTTGTACCTTTTGACCTCTTCACCCATTTCATCCTCCTCCAACACTGCCCTCCAGCAACCTTCAGTCTATTCTCTGAATCCATGAGCTTTTTTTAAAATTTATTTTTTTTAATATAGATTCCACATTTAGTGAGATCATATGGTATTTGTCTTTCTCTGTCTCTACTTCACTTAGCAAGATGACCTCAAGATCCATCCATGCTGTCACAGATGGCAAGATGCCATTCTTTTTTATGGTTAAATAATATTCAGCTGAATATGTAATCATAATTTCTTGTTTTTTGAGTTTATTTATCTTTTTGAGAGAGAGAGTGAGAGAGCAAGAGAACAGGTGTGCACAAGCAGGGGAGGGGCAGAAAGAGAGGGAGAGAATATCAAGCAGGCTCCAGGCTATCAGTGCAGAGCCTGACACAGGGCTCAAACCCATGAACTGTGAGATCATGACCCCAGTTGAAACCAAGAGTCGGACACTCAACAGACTGAGCCACCCAGGTGCCTCTACAATCACAATTTCTTTATCCATTCATCTACTTATGGACACTTAGGTTGTTGCCATATCTTGGCTATTGTAAATAATGCTGCAGTTAACCTGCAGTTGCAATATCTTTTTGAGTTAATGTTTTTGTTTTTTTCAGATAAATCCCCAGAAGTCGCATTGCTGAATCACATGGTAGGCCATGTGATTTAGGAGTAAAAGGAAACTCCGAGGTTATGCAATGAATTGAATCTATTCTCTCCTCTTTTCTACTCTGTGGGAGAGGTTTTGTTTGTTTGTTTTTGTAATATTGGTATTTTTTTTCCCTTAAATATTCAGAAGAATTCACCACTGAAGCTATTTTGACTTAAACTTTTCTTTGTGGAACAGTTTTTGTTTTTGTTTTTTTAATTTTTTTTAATGTTTTTATTTATTTTTGAGACAGAGAGAGACAGAGCATGAGCAGGGGAGGGGCAGAGAGAGAGGGAGACACAGAATCGGAAGCAGGCTCCAGGCTCTGAGCTGTCAGCACAGAGCCCAACGTGGGGCTCGAACTCACAGACTGTGAGATCATGACCTGAGCTGAAGTTGGACGCTTAACCAACTGAGCCACCCAGGCACCCCCGAAACAGTTTTAATTAAAGATGCAATTTCATTGATACTTAATTTCATTCAGATTTTTATTTTTTCCTTATTGGTTTTCGTAAGTTGTGTTTTTCAAAGCATTTGTCCATTTCAACTACATTTTTCACAGCTTTATTGAAATGTAATTAACATGCCATTAAACCCTGCCATTTGAAATGTAAAATTCAATTTTTTTTTAGTATATTCTCAAAGTTGTGCAACTATCACCACAACCTAATTTTAGAATATTTCCATCCTCCAGACAGAAACTTCATGCCCATTCGCAGTCATTCCCATTCCCATCCCCAGGGCTAGGCAATCACTAATTTGCTTTCTGTCTCCATAGATTTAACTTTTCAAGACATTTCATATAAATGGAACCTTATAATATGTGGTGTTTTATGTCTTGCTTCTTTCAGTTAGTATATGTTTTTATAAAACTTAATTTTTTAATGTTTATTTTTTGAGAGTGAAAAAGAATACACATGCACATGGGGGAGGGGCAGAGAGAGGGGAGAGAGAGAATCCCAAGCAGACTCCATGCTGTCAGCGCAGACCTGGAGCTCATCTCACAAACTGTGAGATCATGACCTGGGCCGAAATGAAGAGTCAGACACTTAATTGACTGAGCCACCCGGCAACCCTAAAACTTAATATTTTAAGTTCATGTGTATTGTGGCATGTGTCAGTGCTTTGTTTCTTTTTTGTTTTATTTTTAAAATAAATTTTTATTGAAAAGTACAACCTACATATGGAAAAAGTGTACATACTTGAAAAAAAGTTTTTAACATTTTATTTATTTTTGAGAGACAGAGAGAGACAGACTGTGAGCAGGGGAGGGACAGAGAGAGAGAGACAGAATCTGAAGCAGGCTCTAGGCTCTGAACTGTCAGCATAGAGCCTGATGCAGGGCTTGAACCCACAAACCATGAGATCATGACCTGAGCCAAGTCGGACACTTAACCAACTGAGCTACCCAGATGCCCCAAAAAGTGCACATATTTTAACACAATAGAATTTTTACAGTAAACACTTCCATGAAACCACCACCAGACACATCAAGAAATAGAACATTGCTGGGACCACAACACCTCTTCATGTCCCATTCCCAACTTTGTCTTTTCCTTATAAGAAACCAATATCTTTGGTAATACCATAGTTTAGTTTAGCCAGTTTTTGAACATAGTAAAAATGGAATCATGTAGAATGCATTATTCTGTATCTCCTCTTAACAATATATATTTTTAATTTTTTTCAATGTTTATTTATTTATTTATTTATTTATTTATTTTTGAGAGAGAGAGACAGAGCATGAGTGGGAGAGGGGCAGAGAAAGAGGGAGACACAGAATCTGAAGCAGGCTCCAGACTCTGAACTGTCAGCATAGAGCCCAATGCAGGGCTCGAACTTGTGAACCGTGAGATCATGACCTGAGCCAAAGCTAGCTGCTCAACCGACTGAGACACCCAGGTGCTTCAACAATATGTATTTTTAAAAGTGTAATTTTTTAAGAGCAGTTTGACAACATAATTGAGAGGAAGACAGAGATTTCCCGTATATCTCCTGCCCCGGCACATGCATAACTTCCTCATTGTCAACATTTCTCCCCAGAGTGGTTCATTACCAATCAAGGATGAACCTACACTGACAGCTAATCACCCAAAGTCCATAATCACCCAAAGTCCATAGTTTACCTTGGAGCTCACTTTTGATGTGGTACATTCTATGGGTTTGTATAAATGTATAATGACATATATCCATCATTATAATACCATCAGAGTGTTTTCATTGACCTAAAAATCTACTTTTTTTCTTACTGCTGAATGTTATTACACTGTATAGATATACCACATTTTGTTTATTCACTAGTTGATGGACATTTGGGTTGTTTCCACTTTTTGGCTATTATGAATAATGCTGTTAGGAACAAATTTAAGTACAAGTCTCAGCACAGACATTCATTTCTCTTGTGTTGATTCCTAGGAATGGAATTACTGAGTTGCATGGAAACTCTGTGTTTAACATTTTGAAAAACTCTTTTCAAAAGTGACTTATACCATTTTTTTTTACCATATATATTAGGGTACCAATCAATATATGAGGGTTCCAGTTTTTCAACATTTTTGCCCACACTTATTTTCTGAGTTTTATTTTTTTCAAAATTATAGTTATCTTAGTGTTTGTGAAGTATTATCTCATTGTGGTTTTGATTTGCATTTTCTTAATGACTAATGATGTTGAGCATCTTTTTTTAAAAACTCTTTTTTGTTTTTAATTTGAGAGAGAGAGTGTGTGTGTGTAAGTGGGGAAGACGGGCAGGGAGAAGAGAGGATCTTAAGCAGGCTCCACACTCAGTGCAGAGTCTCATGTGGGGCTGGATCCCACAACCCTGGGATCACAGCCTGAGCCAAAATCAGGAGTTTGAGCCACCCAGGCACCCCCATTTTTTGAGTTTATTAACTATTTGCATGGCTTCTTTAGAGAAACATCTACTGAAATCTGTTGCCTATTTTCTTTTTTTAATTTCTCAAAGTGTATTTATTTGATCTCATTTGGTTGTGTGTGGCAGAAACCACCTCTACCTATCTTAGGCGAAAGAATCAAATTTATTTTGAGGATAGTGTTGGGAGAGATATTCATGGTATGCAGGGGCAGCAATATAATGAAACACAGGGAAGACTGGACATAAACCCTGGTGTGTAGACACCCCAGCAATTCTCTACTCATTGTTTCTCTCTCCTCAGTTGCTTCATTGTCATCTCTCACGGAATCTATCTTTTCATTCTCAGGCCACATGGCAGGACACAGTTATTGCTAATTATTCTTAGGTTCCTCTCTCTTCATTTTCTTTTCTTTTCTTTTCTTTTGTTTATTTTTACTTTTTTAAGAGATGGTGTAATTGTTTTGTAATTTTTTTTATGCTTATTTATTTTTAAGAGAGGGAGACAGAGCACAAGTGGGGCAGGGACAGAGAGAGAGGGAGACACAGAATCTGAAGCAGGCTCCAGGCTCTGAGCTGTCAGCACAGAGCCCGATGAGGCACTCAAACCCATGGGCTGCAAGATCAAGAGATCAAGACATGAGCTGAAGTCAGATGCTTAACCGACTGAGCCAGGCAGTCACCCCACCCCCTCTTCATTTTAAAAAACCAATCAGATATCTCTTAGTCATATTCTAATTTTTTTAGGGAAGAGATTCTAATTGTCCCAGCTTGGGTTATTTAGCCACCCCTAGGTGAAACAGCTGTGGCCAAGAGGGTGATAACCCACATGATAATCATGTAGATCCAGAGCAGATGTCAGCAACTATGGCCTTCCGGCACCTGACCTTTTTTGTGTGTGCACTTGCTGAGCAGAGAATGGTTTTTGCATCTTTAAAGAGCTGGGCAGGAAAAATTAGCAAAGAAGAATATGTAACAGGGATGCATGTGGCCAGAGAATTATATTTATTACCTGGCCCATTACTGATCCCAATCTAGGGTGTGCTGATCCCAATCTAGGGTGGGGGAAACAGTGTCTCAAAAAAAAAAAAAAAAAGAAAAAGGATGAGATGAACTTGTTTGCACCTTGCAAGAAATCTGTAGACCATTCATTCCATAGGATATTAGTTAATGATCACATGGTCAATCTTCTTGGGAAACCAAATAGCAAAATTTGAAAAGACTTTTCTATATTTCAAGACTTTTCATAGTATTTCATAAGTTAGAAAACATTGTGAACCTTCAATAATCTTTAAGAGGAAGATATGTTTTTTACCTCATATTTATTTGAACCTAATTTCCTCCTATCTCCAAGTAAATAGTGTTTCATGGAACACACTTTGAGTAAACTTTTTTTTAAAAAAATTTTTAATGTTTATTTATTTTTGAGAGACAGAGGCAGAGCAAAAGTGGGGCAGGGACAAACAGAGAGGGAGACACAGAATCCGAAGCAGGCTTCAGGCTCTGAGCTGTCAGCACAGGCCTGATGTGGGGCTTGAACTCACACACTGCGAGATCATGATCTGAGCTGAAGTCAGATGCTTAACTGAATGAGCCACCAGGCACCCCTGAGTAAGCTTTTATACATGAACTCTCATATGTACTAATGTGGGCTTTATTTCCAGGCTTCTTTGAAGTTGAGTTCAACAATGACTCTGTACCAGGCCTGTGGTGCTATGTGTAGTGGAGGCCCACAATGAACAAAACAAGGGAATTTTTAATATAGCAGGGGAGACTGATAAAAAAAACAATTTTAAGGGTATGAAGAGTGCCATAAAAGATAATATAGAGTATCTAGAAACAGAGAGAAGGGATACCTCCTCAGCCTCATGGGGTAGGAGTGGGAGCATCAAGGAAGGCTTTCATGAAGACATGGTGACTGAGCTGAACCTTAAATATCAACCAGTAGAAGTTTACCAGGTGAAAAGGGGGAACAAAAGGTGAACTTTTGCGTGAAGTCAGATAGAGGCAGTGATGTTGGATAAAACTGGACCATTTTAAGAGTAATTGAGTAGGGTTCAGTCATTGATTAGATATAGAACATGAAAGAAGAGATGGCACAGAAGATAATTCTCAGGTTATGAGTTCGGCAATTTGGTGGGGGCCCATAATGCGTTCAGTTTTGGATCTTTGGGGTTTGTTGTTCCACAGGCCATCCTATTGGAGATGCCCTGCAAAGTTGGATGCATGAGGCAAGAACTCAAAAGAAAGATCTGGGCAGGAGATACAGATGAAGGAGTTATCACCGTATACATAATAGTTAAAGCTGTTTGCCTATCTTAAAATTAGGTTATTTGTCTTCCTTTTTTTTTTTAATTTTATTTTTAAGCAATCTGTACACCCAATGTGGGGCTCAAACCCAGGACCTTGAGATCAAGAGTCCCATGCACCACCAACTGAGCCAGCCAGGCACCCCCAGGGTATTTGTCTTCTTAATAGTGAGTTGTAAGATTTTTTAATATATATTTTGGATACAAGTTCCTTATCAGATACTTTTGCAAATATTTTCTTCCAGGCTGTTGGTTCTCTTTCACTTTCTTGATGGTATTGTTTGAAGTCCAAAGTCACTTTCTTGATGGTATTATTTGAGTCTGGCAAATGATGTCTTTGATTATCTACTGAATAATTTCGTATACCTGTAAAACTTAAGGAGGTTTAAGTTCCTTTATTGGCAACATGCCTACTGCTGTGTCCTGTACCCTTGGTAAGGGCCCCTCTTTTTACTCCTCTGCTCTGTTTTGTGGACAGAACTTGAGAGAACTTGAGAGAAGTAATTTTATGTAGGGAAGAGTTTTATAGTCCACACTAGCTTTTTGTTGGGACAGGAACAGCTTTAAGGTCATAGCTTTTATATGCAGATCATGCCAGATCTACACATCCAATATTTACTCTTCATCAAAATCAACTGGGGGTTCTTAAAAGTCATAATACCAAGGCTGTAGCTGAGACCAATTTAATCAGAATCTCTGGGGGAAGCCCAGGGTACCCAGGCATCAGTGGCTTTGAAAACTATGTAGATCATTCCTATATTTGCCTAAAGTTGAGAAGCACTGTGGAAGAGTCCCCCACTAGACATAATTTCATTTGTGCATTAATTCAACAAATACTCATTGAAAGTTGACTGTGTTCTAGACATGCTGTCAGGTGCTGGTATTTAATAGTCAATAAGACAAAAATAGTCTCTGCTTAAAATTAAGCAGGGAAAAACAGATACTAAAGAAAACATTATATGAATAAACATTTAATTGCAGTTGTGAGCTAAGTATTTAGTAGATATCTCCATTCAGATTTTCTCAAGTTTATTGTGTCAAAAACTGAGCTCTTAATCGTTCCTTACAAATCACGTCATCCTTCTATAGTTTCTAACCTGGTAATGTCCATTTCAGTCATCCAAACCTTGACATTTACCTCTCTCCTTTATGTTTCTCATTGAGTCAGTACCCCATTTCTCTTTCCATCATAATCATGTAACTGGTCCTTCCTCTCAGTCCTAATTGCTGTTATCTTAGGGCAAGTCCTCATCCTCTAATGCCTAGATTATTGCAATTATCTAAACCTGGTTGGTATTCCTAGTTCTAGATTGGATCCCTTCCAATCCAGTCTCCATAATATCATCAGAATGATTGTTCTAGAAATCAAGTCTTTTTTTTTTTAATTTTTTTTTTAACGTTTATTTATTTTTGAGACAGAGAGAGACAGAGCATGAATGGGGGAGGGTCAGAGAGAGAGAGAGAGAGAGAGACACAGAATCCGAAACAGGCTCCAGGCTCTGAGCAGTCAGCACAGAGCCCGACGCGGGGCTCGAACTCACGGACCGCGAGATCGTGACCTGAGCCGAAGTCGGCCGCCCAACCGACTGAGCCACCCAGGCGCCCCTAGAAATCAAGTCTTTAATGGATCCTCAAAACATACAAGGTCAAATCCAGGCTCTTTACATCCCTCCAGGATCTGTCAATTTTTCTAGCCTTATCTCCAACATGAAATCCACTCTCCTCTTATGCCACTTGTCTTCGTTATGTATTGCTACATAACAAATCATCTCAAAACTTAGTGGCATAAAACAACCATTGTTTGTGATCTAGGAGTCCCAGAATATCATTCCTACAGCATTTTATTGATCAGACAAGTAACTAAAACCAGTTCAGGGTAGGGGAATTAGATCCCACCTCTCACTAGGAGGAGTAGCAAAGAATTTGTGGGTATCTCTAATCTACCATACCTATTTTCCTTTTCTCTCTGTCTCCCCCCTCCCTTTTTTTTAGGTCTATTTTTTTTTTTTCTAATACCGTTCCATTTGCATCTTCCTTAGTTTCTTGACTTGGCAGATTTATGCTCTTCCAAACTTAATGTCAGCATCACAAAGACTTTCTTGAGTGAGAAGGCAACTGCATGATGTGTTTTCAATGACTCAGCATTTACCAAGTATGAGGTAACATTTCCCCAAAAAGAATAAACCAAGCTCTGGCTGATAGGCTAGGAACCATCCAGTCAGAGTTTATCCCTCTCCCTTTTATGCCATGACTGTATATTGTATTTATGTCCATGTCACATTTTTTTTTGGAGTTATTTAGGTATATGATTGTCATGCAACCCAAATGACCTCCTCAACTTCTTTGATTTCATCTAAATTCTGTCAGTTGCAGGTAGCTGAAATCATTGTAAGATAAAAGAAGATATATGCACGAGAGGAGGACAATATTATCTCAGGATTATGAAATTGATTTTTAAAAAGGGAGGGGTGGTGCTGGTAGCTGGCATAACTGGATCCAAGCAGCAAACAATACCAAATGGTCTCACTTATACTCTCCTTACTCTCTCCTTTGCCTCCCTCCTCTCTCCTCCTCTATTTCCTCCTCTCTCTTCTTCTCTCCCGTCACCAAGTGCTCTGCTTCAGTCTGTGTAGTGGCTTCCTTCACTCCTACTGCAGACATTGTTCCTTCACGTGATGGATCATTTGACCATGATGGTACTAGGTTTTCAGAATGGTGTCCCCAGAGGCAAATGGTAGTCTTTGTTATTAGTCCCAGATGAAAATTCCTGAAAGGAAAGGCACTAAAGTCAGGGGAAATGGAGCACTGTGGTTGGCCAACCCTGTCATGCTGGGGAAGGGCTGGTCTATTATCAGAGAGGTGGTAGAGAACTGTCCCAGGTCAGAAACCACCGGCTACATTGCATTTGTCTCTGTTTCCCCAGACCTCTGCAGTTATTGGCACATAGCAGGAGCTTCCTAAATGTTTATTAAAGGAAATGAATGAATGAATGAATGAGTTGATGAATGAATGAATGAATCCTTAACCTGAAATGTTTCCCTCTCTGCACAGAAGTTCTGATTCTATGAAACTCTGTCTCAGACATTTCTCACTGACCACAGAAATAGTCAGGAATTTTGCTGTTTAACTACTTCATGGCCATTCTGTGTGAGCCAACCCTACAGGTACCGACACATGAAAGAAAATGACTAAAACACCAAAATCTGGTTGCATCTTCAGTCTGGGTTCTTTAGGTCAGGAAAGGTTTGGGAAGTGTGGTGGGGCCCTGTGAAAGATCCTTCAGGAAATGAAAGAGCATACAGGTGAGTTAGTATTTGGGGCTGGGGCTAAAATACGGCTTCCAGTGTCAGCAGTACATCATTACTAGCACCATGAGCTTGCCGGGAAAGCTGCAGCAGTTTCCGGAGACCTCACTGAAGACAGCAATCCAACGCTTCTCCCAAAGGCTGGTGACCGAGCAGCAAGCTTTTGAAAATTCTTCCTGAGATCTTTCATTCACATTCATGGTGTTCAGAGAGGCAAATGAATGTCGGAGACTCTTTTCTTTAAGTTTATTTATTTATTTTGAGAGAGAGAGAGAGCGCACAGGGGAGGAGCAGAGAGAGAGGGAGAGAGAAAATCCCAAGCAGGCTCTGTGCTGCTGTCAGCACAGAGCCCAACGCTGGACTCAAACTCATGAATTGCAAGATCATGACCCAAGCCAAAACCTAGAGTTGGACGCTTAGCTAATTGAGCCACCAGTCACCCTTGTCAGAGACTCTTCATGATTTCATTCTCACCAGAGGTTATATCTCTGGCCACTAGTAAGAAGAAGTAGAATTGTACGGAGAAAGAGAAAGAAAGGCTAAATGATTTCTGCAGCTCTCACAACTTCCTGGAGTAAATCTAAGTCCATCTACCAGGGCCTGGTTCATTCTATTTTAGGACATGTTGCCTGCCCTCAGTGAGTGCTAAGTCATGGGAAAAACAACATATAATACCCTCCTATTCAAAGAATGCTGTGCCACTGCTATGGCCACTGGGATTTCAACTCGAGAGCCCAGAGTCCCTGGTACATCAAGTCACTAGGATGATGATAAATAAACCAAGCCCCTGCATTTAGTGGCCTTTTTTTCTGATGGAGGGCACAATCAAACCTAGAAACAAATATGTAGAAATAAATACATATGTGAGATAGTTTCAGTTTACGATAAGTGCTGTGTGATTTATAATGTGTTGAATAGAATAGGATTTAGGGCAGACTCTAGGAATATGGCTATAGAAGCTTCTCTGAGAAAGTAACTTTTGAACAGAGACCTGAATGAGAAGGAGTAGATCATCCACTGAGGAAGAAAGACCAAATATCAGAGAGAGTGAACTTGATGTGTTTAAGAGCCATGAAGAGGGCGCCTGGGTGGCGCAGTCGGTTAAGCGACCGACTTCAGCCAGGTCACGATCTCACGATCTCGCGGTCTGTGAGTTCGAGCCCCGCGTCAGGCTCTGGGCTGATGGCTCGGAGCCTGGAGCCTGTTTCCGATTCTGTGTCTCCCTCTCTCTCTGCCCCTCCCCCGTTCATGCTCTGTCTCTCTCTGTCCCAAAAATAAATAAAAAACGTTAAAAAAAAAAAAAAAAAAAAAGAGCCATGAAGAAGGTCCTTGTGGTGGGAGTATACTGAGCTAGGGGAAGAAAGTAGTTAGGAGCCAGACCATGAGGCATCTTGTGAACCAGTCAGGAACTTTGTATTTGATTTGAATTGCAGTGGAGGATTTTATTTTATTTTTATTTTTATTTTTTTAATTTTTTTTTTCAACATTTTTTATTTATTTTTGGGACAGAGAGAGACAGAGCATGAACGGGGGAGGGGCAGAGAGAGAGGGAGACACAGAATCGGAAACAGGCTCCAGGCTCCGAGCCATCAGCCCAGAGCCTGACACGGGGCTCGAACTCACAGACCGCGAGATCGTGACCTGGCTGAAGTCGGACGCTTAACCGACTGCGCCACCCAGGCGCCCCAACAGTGGAGGATTTTAAACAGGGAAATCACATGATTAGACTCATGTCCTTTATCTGTGCTGTTCAATATGGTAGCCACTAGCCTCATGTGGCTATTCAAATTTAAATCAATTAAAATTAACTAAAATTTAGTTCCTGAGTTATACCAGACACATTTCAAATATGTGGTTAGTGGCAGCCATATTGGACAGTGCAGATATAGAATATTTCCATCATTGCAAAAAGTTCTGTCAAACAGTGTTATTCTAGAGAGAGGGGAAGCAGAGAGACCAGTTGGAAGGCTACAGTTAGTTCAAGTTAAAGTCTTTGATATCTTAGACTAGGGGATGTGACAGTAGAGATAGTGAGGAGTGGTTGTACTTGAAGTAGAGTTTGCAGGCAAAGTCCAACAGGATTTCCTGATGAGTTATTTATGAGGGAATGAAGGGAAGAGATGAATGAGCTATGTTTGCAGGTCTACTTTGGTGGAGGCAGAAGGATTAGAAATGTTTACATGCAGAAGAAATAGATCTCTGCTGGCTTAATGGAATAAAACTCATACTTCTCCTGGAAGAGATAAGAACCTTTAAAAATCATGGAAACACATACCTGACCAAAAATAGGCTTGCAGGAATTGTTGGGGAACTAGTGGCTTTTGGAACTTGTAAATACTTGTGATTGACAGGTCAGTGGGGTCTATCACTAAAGTGGTGGAATTCATTCTCAGGGAATTGTGATCACTGATGATGGATATGCCACAAATCTCATTTCTGATTTCAAAGAGATCATCTTTTTCAGTCTTCTCCAAAGAAATGAGTTTCTATGCCATTAAGAAAAAATACTTACTTTTCTCTAAAGCTCAACCTGATGCTGCAGGTACTAAAGGTCACTAACAAGAAATACTTGGGCACTGGAAGCCTGATTATGCACTTCGATGGGAAATTAATAATTTAAAAACTGTAGAACCAGATATTCCACTGTGGTTCCTATCCCTATTCGTGAAAGGATTTGGTTGTGGAGAATAGGCCTTCACTGGAGAAGGATTTACAAGGTCAAATCTTACATGCTCAGTTGACTCCTTAAGGAGTCTGTGATATCAGACAAACTATTTACCATCTCTGAACCTTCATTTTCTCACCTATGAAATGAGATTAAAAATCCCTGCTCCGTGTGCCTCTATAAATATTTTGAGCTTTAAATTAGATGAAGATAGTGATAACACCACTTGACATTTATTAAGTACTTAGTATGTTCCAGGACTGTGTTAAGCAGTGTGATGAAGCTAAGACAGATACTGTGCTAAACTTCGTGGCTTAAAATAACAACCATTATATTTACTCACGATTCTGTGAGTCAGTAATTTGGACTGGACTCAACTCAATGGTTTTTCTGCTTTTCTTGCCCGTGGTTATGCATGTGGCTGCAAATTATCTGACAGATCTGACACCCTAACTTGTCCCCTCTCTTATGTCTGGCGATTGCCAATAGCTGCTAGTTGTTGGGTGTAAGGGGCCTCCCTTAGGACAGTTTGTCTCTCCTTCACTGACCTCTTACCCTGCAGTAGGCCAGGCCAGGATTTTTCACATGGTGGTTTCAGGGCAGAATTCCAAGAGGTAAGAGCAGAAGCTGCAAGACTCATTGAATTCTAGGCTTAGAAATCCCACATATCACTTCCATGACATTCTATTGATCAAAGCAAATTACAAGTACAATCCAGACCCAAAGTAGGGTGACAAATTGGGCCTTTTTATGGAGGGGAAGGAAAAATCACACTGCAAATGGGCAGGCATACAAGGATAGGAGGAGTTATATTAGTCATCTCTGTGAACAATCTACGGTACTTATCAACAGACAACCTCATCTAACCTGCACATATTGTATTCCTCATTGGATAGATGAGGAAATAGGCACAATGAGGTTGAATAACTTGTTCAAAGTCACATAGTTAATAAGCTCCTAGGTTGGGATATGAATCCAGGCAGACTGACTCTGGAGGCCATGCTCTTTTATTAAGTTCTTCAAATGGAAATCACATTATGATATGATAGTGATTACTTGTGTTTGCCTTACGTCCAGTTCTTTCCTTCTGGGGCACGTGCATCCCTTACAGTTTTAGTAATGTCAGTAACTGGTTCTGGGCCAATGGAGGCATTTATTTATTTATTTATTTATTTATTTTTTAAAATTTTTTTTTTCAACGTTTTTTATTGATTTTTGGGACAGAGAGAGACAGAGCATGAACGGGGGAGGGGCAGAGAGAGAGGGAGACACAGAATCAGAAACAGGCTCCAGGCTCCGAGCCATCAGCCCAGAGCCTGACGCGGGGCTCGAACTCACAGACCGCGAGATCGTGACCTGGCTGAAGTCGGACGCTTAACCGACTGCGCCACCCAGGCGCCCCAATGGAGGCATTTAAGCAGGTGTAAATCCTTCATTCTCTTTTAACCCTTATCACTATGACGCTAGAAACCAAGTGTAGAAATGGTGGAACTATAAGATAGAAGTAGACTCGACTGCTGAGTTACATTCAAAAGGAAGCTGCCCTGTAGAGCCACCAGATCTGCAATGGAAAAGAAAATTGCATATGTTAAGCCACTGAGATTTTGAGATTTATTATTGTAGTGAACCATTTCTCTCCTGATTAATACAAGCTTCACTGTATTTTTCTACTTGTAAAGCAAAGCCATAGTCTTATAAAATTTTAATTAAACAGGAAAGAATAAAGAAACATTTAAAAATCATTCCCAGGGCATCTGGGTGGCTCAGATGGTTAAATGTTGGACTCTTGATTTCAGCTCAGGTCATGATCTCATAGTTTGTGAGTTTGAGTCCCACAATGGGCTCTGTGCTAACAGCGCAGATCCTGCTTGGGATTCTGTCTCCCTCTCTCTCTGCCCCTCCCTGTCTCTCTCTCTCTCTCTCTCTCTCTCAAAAGAAATAAAAATAAACTTAAAAAAATAAAGGTCATTCCAACTTCTACTACCCACAGTCAATAATTCTCAATCTTCTGGTGAATATCATGCCAGATAATTCTCCATGTATAAGAATATACACACATGTTTATACAAATAAGTTTTTTTTTTTGTCATGAAACAATATAATTTCAAAATTGTTCTTGGTCAAGTAATAGAGACCTATGTAGGAAGCTCTTTGAAATATATACAACAGGAAGTTTTTTTGAGAACACACAGTATAGGGATTAAGACTATGGGTTCTACTGCCCTATGACCCAGTAATTGCACTACTAGATATTTATCCAAGGGATACAGGTGTGCTGTTTCAAAGGGGCACATGCACCCCAATGTTTATAGCAGTGCTGATAGCACTAATAACCAAAGTATGGAAAGAGTCCAAATGTCCATCGATGGATGAATGAATAAAGAAGATGTGGTACACACACACACACACACAATGGAGTATTACTCAGCAGTCGAATGAAATCTTGCCATTTGCACCATTTGCAACTACATGGATGGAACTAGAGGGTATTATGCTAAGCAAAATTAGTCAAAGAAAGACAAATATATGACTTCATTCATATGAGGAATTTAAGACACAAAACAGATGAACATAAGGGAAGCAAAAATAATATAAAAATAGGGAGGGGGACAAAACATAAGAGACTCTCAAATACAGAGAACAAACAGAGGGTTGCTGGAGGGGTTATGGAGCGGGGTGGGCTAAATGGATAAGGGCATTAAGGAAGACACTTGTTGGGATGAGCACTGGATGTTATACATAGGGGATGAATCCCTGGAATCTACTCCTGAAATCATTGTTGCACTATGTGCTAACTAAATTGGATGTAAGTTAAAAAAAAAAAAGAGTATGGGTTCTAGGGGTGCTTGGGTGGCTCAGTAGGTTAAGCGTCTGACTTCCACTCAGGTCATGATCTCATGGTTCATGGGTTCGAGCCCCACATTGGGTTCTGTGCTGATAGCTCAGAGCCTGGAGCCTGCTTCAGATTCTGTGTCTCCCTCTCTCTTGGCCCCTTCACCACTCACTCTCTCCCTTTCTCTCTCTCACAAAAAAACTAAACATTAAAAAAAAATTAAAAAAGAGTATGGGTTCGACATCTTGAGTGCTTGAGTTCATATCCTCACCTCATCACTGACTTTGAGAAAGTTACTTAATCTTTCTGTGCCTCAATTTCTTCAACTGTAAAAAGAGGGTAATAATAGTGGTTATTATACAGTGAAGATTAAATAATGTTTATAGAACACTTTGCACAGTAAGTACCTGGCATATAGCAAACACGAAATAAATGTTAGTTATCATGCCAGGGTAGCAGATTTATACATTCTACCTCGATGTGCAAAGAAAATGTAGTCACTTCCTAAAAGAGATCTTTCTCATAACCCACTGCTAGAGAGCAAAGGGCTGCTTTTGGGGGTGAAAGAAACCATATTACTTTCTTCTGGTTTTAAAAGACTCCCAAAGAAGTATTTGGCCAAACATCCATCTTCATAATGGAGCTATTGCCCCCTTCCCTTAACCTCTTTTCCCCAAAGATATTATAAAGAAAACGTATCTTCCTTCTGTGCATCTCTTTTCCTCTCACACTGCTCCCACACTAACAACACTTCTGACACAGCTGTGTGGGAGTTCTCCCCCACCAAGCAATCCCCTGCAACACCACCTGGATGTCCTACAATTTAACTAGAGTCTGACACTCCACCTAGAGATAGCATCAGCTCTTATAGGTTAAGGGTTCAACCCCATAACTGTCCCTACCCTGCTTCACACATCAGTTGAGAGCTCAGGTTGTCACCTGTACTGCTGACCCATTGACTATAAATGAGAAGTTCTTATGACACCCTCCTTGGCATCAATTAATTTGCTAGCGTGGCTCACAGAAGTCAGGAAAACAGTTTACTTATTGTTTAGCAGCTTATTGTGAAAGGATATATAAAGGATTCAGGTGGACATCCAAATGGAGGAGATGCCTGTGTAGGGAAAGGTATGTGGGAAGGAGCATGGAGCTTCTGTGCTCTCTCTGGCAAGCCGCTCCCCCAGCACCTCCATGTGCTTATCACCTTGGAAGCCCTCCAAACCCCATACTTGTGGGATTTTTATGGAGGCTTCCTCAGGTAGGCATGATGGATTATTAACTCCGTTTTCAGCCCCCTCTTTCCTCTCTGGAGAATGGGAGGTGTGGGACTGGAAATTCCAAGCCTGTAATCATGATTTGGTCTTGCTGATGACCAGCTACCCATTCAAGAGCCCATCGAGAGTCACCTTATTAGAATAAAAGATATTGCTATCACCCAGAAAATCCCAAGGGATTTATGAGTATGAGGTGAAAGACCAAATATTAGAACAAAAGATACTCTCAGTGCTCTTATCACTTAGGAAATCACAAGGGTTTTAGGAGCTCTGTTCCAGGAGCTGAGGACAGACACCAATATATATATTTTCTACTATCTCACAGATGGTTTCTCTGTGTAGGGAGAAAGCTTATGAGGTTTCCTGGTGACAGAGGAAATTTTCATGTTATCTTCACTAGACTTGCTATGGGAAGGATGGTTTAGTCTGCGCTGGCATCCATTACAGGAAAATTAGTTCCATTTGATCTTTTAGTGAACAGTGGTCTGTTGGTGCTGCTGTCTGTTGGTGACTTGACATTGCCTCCAGTCATTGAAAGTCTTGAACTTGCAGGCCTCCTTTACCCACTCCAGGTCTCTGTAAGTCCAGTGGTCTTCCCAGCCTCTCCCCAGACTCTCACCAGGGCACATAGGACCTTTTTGGATTCTTTGCACACCATGCACAGACCATAGGGAGCAAAGAGCACTGTCATTTCTTATACTTTTGTTCAACCCATCCACCCTACCCCTAGTCAGAGGTTGCCAGAGTCCTTTGCATGGAGGTCTCTTTCCAAGATTCCATATGGGAGTAGGTCAAAAACTCCTTTGATTTTGGCTTTTTATTCAAACTTATGTAATAACCCCTGCCCCCAGGCCAGTCAATTCATGTCAAACAACTTACTTCTCCCTGCCACCACTCTTACCCATGATTTCCAGGTACTGATCAAGACAGGCTTTCTCCTTCATCTTCTTGTCTATAGGGACTATGTTTATGCCACTAAACCTCATTTCTCAACTTGAATACAGAGAGGTAAAATCTCTACGTGATAAAGACACTACATGGCTCTTGATATGACAGTTACAAGTCTGTTAGGAACTAGAGCTAACTGTGAATACAAATACATTTATTTAATAATCTGAAATACCGCACCACTAGAATATTCTCACCATCACATCATCATCATATAGGAAGTGCTTATTTTGCCTTCAGTGCCCTTCCATTCTTCTCCTGGATTTACATGACCTGCCAAAACTTGGAGTTTGTTGTGGTTTTGCCTGTTAAGACAGTCAGAAAGCAGCCCACCTGCTGTTTGCCTAGAATGCCGAAAATGAGCATCATACCATATGGGCTCTTTAACACGAACCCACACGGCCCAAGACACAGCAGCAGATCCTCTGGCAACTGTAAGCCAGGCACCACTGGGGTGGCTGCTTTGCTTGGGAATGACACATTTTAAAAAATCTTCTTAATTACATTTTTATCCCGCTGCTCTAAATTAGTGTTTGGTCTTTTAGTGGTCTATAAACCAACTCAGAATCTATACATAGCCTACAAATGACCAATAAATGTTGATATCAGTGGCAGCTGCATAACGAAACCTCTCAACCAGCAGTGCTAACCTTACATAGATTTAATAAAAAAACCTGTCTAGATGTGAGGTCAGAGGCTGTCATTAGGACCTCTCCAACTAAATGCTAAAGCCCCAAATATCACACTTTGGCATTTATTTCTTTGAGTGAAGACATGGTTTTTGTGCCTGTATATCAGTGGATTTACCAGACCGTATAAGAATCCAAGGATTCTGGATAAATCTTACTTTTAACAAGCCCTCCAGGTAATTAATGGGATTAAATTCAACTGCAGTTCTTTCTTGGTGACTGCATAGTATTTAAAAAAACTGAACCTGTTATTCATTTGCTTCCTCACTAAGATTAAATTATACTGAGTGAGTCCAATTAAGGAGACCTCATGTGTATCTCTTTAAGCTGTGGCCAGATTCAGCAAGATTCTATGGCATCTTTGAGCTCTTTTCTATGACTTCATTTTATCTGAAGTTTTGCCAAAAGTAAAAAATACTAAGACCTGTACCTTGGGGCAGAGTTACAGAACTACACCATGACTCTTGGTTTTCATTTAAGACAAGAAGGCCATGCTGGTCATTAATGTATGCCTGCCTTCACTCATTAATCAAGCACACAGGTGGGAGTGTGTGGGAGTCAAAGCCTGGAACTTGCCACTCCTCCTCACTCTTCTATCCCAGGTGAGATATATTTAGTTGGTGTGATCCCCATTGCTGGGCTTCCTGAACCTTCTCCCAGAGACTTGCAGTAGACTTAAGCTACTTTTAACCTCAGGAGAGTCAAATTCCACACTGTCCAGGTTGGTAGTGAACTGATAGGGACTTTCAATGGAAGACAGTGAGTATAAATGGTGGTGTTGTAGACAAGGGCTTTGTGAGTGCTGAGGCTCCTTTCCTATCCACAAGTTTTTCTCTCTTTGTTTTAAAAGCCAGCTACTCTTTCTCTCAAATGTTCTTTGTCCCATGGTTTTTTGGTGAATGTGCTATGAGAGATTATAATGGTGATTGGAAAAAAAAAAAAAACCTGTCAAGCTGAAGTTCCAATAATCAAGTATCATTTGGGGCCACTAGGAGTACCTATAGCCTGCAGTTTCTTTCTTTTTTTTTTAAGTTTATTTATTTATTTTGAGAGAGACAGAGGGGGCATGAGAAGGGGAGGGGCACAGAGAAAGAGAATCTCAAACAGGCTCTGCACTGTCAGTCAGCACAGAGCCCAACATGGGGCTCGAACTCACAGTCTGTGAGATTGTGGCCTGAGCTGAAGTCAAGGGTCGGTTGCCCAACTGAGTGAGCCACCCAGCAGGCATCCTTGCAATGTCTTTAAAGTAGGATTTTCTGGGGCAGCTGCGTGGCTCAGTTGGTTAAGTGTCCAACTTCAGCTCAGGTCATGATCTTGTGGTTTGTGAGTTTGAGCCCCGCATAGGGCTCTGTGCTGACAGCTCAGAGCCTGGAGCCTGTTTTAGGTTCTGTGTGTCTCTCTCTCTCTCTCTCTCTCTCTGCCCCTCCCCCCCTCACACTCTGTCTCTGTCTCAAAAATAAATAAACATTAAAAATTTTTTTTTAAGTAGGATTTTCTAATCTCATAATACTGAGCCATGTCTTGAGGTCATCAGAAAAGGGGAGTGCATATGTGTGACTGTACTGTATGTGCATATGGAGTGGGGACTTTGCAGCAGCTGGAGGCTGATAGAGACCAGAGGAAGAAGAGAGGACAGGCATAAGTCTTTGAAATGATAGGCGCTGTAAAGTGCAAAGAGCCATCTTGTTTAAGATTTTCTCACCTCCTCAACTTCATCACCCTCCATTTCAGTTCCTTATGTGATCTTCAGGAACTTCACACAATCTTCTGTTACATAAATTATACTTATTAGTTTAGTTAATTATAATCATTATATTTGTCTTCTCCCTTTTGTTCCACCTCTGAAAGTGTATGTTTCCAGAGGGCAAAGACCTTTATTCATCACTGAATTTCTTTTTTTTTTTTAACTTGGAAAGCAGTCTTTATTTATTTATTTATTTATTTATTTATTTATTTATTTCAATATATGAAGTTTATTGTCAAATTGGTTTCCATACAACACTCATCCCAAAAGGTGCCCTCCTCAATACCCATCACCCACCCTCCCCTCCCTCCCACCCCCATCAACCCTCAGTTTGTTCTCAGTTTTTAAGAGTCTCTTATGCTTTGGCTCTCTTCCACTCTAACTTCTTTTCTTTTTTTTCCTTCCCCTCCCCCATGGGTTTCTGTTAAGTTTCTCAGGATCCACATAAGAGTGAAACCATATGGTATCTGTCTTTCTCTGTATGGCTTATTTCACTTAGCATCACACTCTCCAGTTCCATCCATGTTGCTACAAAGGGCCATATTTCATTCTGTCTCATTGCCACGTAGTACTCCATTGTGTATATAAACCACCATTTCTTTATCCATTCATCAGTTGATGGACATTTAGGCTCTTTCCATAATTTGGCTATTGTTGAGAGTGCTGCTATAAACATTGGGGTACAAGTGCCCCTATGCATCAGTACTCCTGTATCCCTTGGGTAAATTCCTAGCAGTGCTATTGCTGGGTCATAGGGTAGGTCTATTTTTAATTTTCTGAGGAACCTCCACACTGTTTTCCAGAGTGGCTGCACCAATTTGCATCCCCACCAACAGTGCAAGAGGGTTCCCGTTTCTCCACATCCTCGCCAGCATCTATAGCCTCCTGATTTGTTCATTTTGGCCACTCTGACTGGCGTGAGGCGATATCTGAGTGTGGTTTTGATTTGTATTTCCCTGATGAGGAGCAACGTTGAGCATCTTTTCATGTGCCTGTTGGCCATCCGGATGTCTTCTTTAGAGAAGTGTCTATTCATGTTTTCTGCCCATTTCTTCACTGGATTATTTGTGTTTTGGGTGTGGAGTTTGGTGAGCTCTTTATAGATTTTGGATACTAGCCCTTTGTCCGATATGTCATTTGCAAATATCTTTTCCCGTTCCGTTGGTTGCCTTTTAGTTTTGTTGGTTGTTTCCTTTGCTGTGCAGAAGCTTTTTATCTTCATAAGGTCCCAGTAGTTCATTTTTGCTTTTAATTCCCTTGCCTTTGGGGATGTGTCAAGTAAGAAATTGCTATGGCTGAGGTCAGAGAGGTCTTTTCCTGATTTCTCCTCTAGGGTTTTGATGGTTTCCTGTCTCACATTCAGGTCCTTTACCCATTTTGAGTTTATTTTTGTGAATGGTGTGAGAAAGTGGTCTAGTTTCAATCTTCTGCATGTTGCTGTCCAGTTCTCCCAGCACCATTTGGTAAAGAGACTGTCTTTTTTCCATTGGATATTCTTTCCTGCTTTGTCAAAGATTAGGTGGCCATACGTTTGTGGGTCTAGTTCTGGGGTTTCTATTCTATTCCATTGGTCTATGTGTCTGTTTTTATGCCAATACCATGCTGTCTTGATGATGACAGCTTTGTAGTAGAGGCTAAAGTCTGGGATTGTGATGCCTCCTGCTTTGGTCTTCTTCTTCAAAATTACTTTGGCTATTCGGGGCCTTTTGTGGTTCCCTATGAATTTTAGGATTGCTTGTTCTAGTTTTGAGAAGAATGCTGGTGCAATTTTGATTGGGATTGCATTGAATGTGTAGATAGCTTCGGGTAGTATTGACATTTTGACAATATTTATTCTTCCAATCCATGAGCACGGAATGTTTTTCCATTTCTTTATATCTTCTTCAATTTCCTTCATGAGCTTTCTATAGTTTTCAGCATACAGATCTTGTACATCTTTGGTTAGATTTATTCCTAGGTATTTTATGCTTCTTGGTGCAATTGTGAATGGGATCAGTTTCTTTGTCTTTCTGTTGCTTCATTGTTAGTGTATAAGAATGCAACTGATTTCTGTACATTGATTTTGTATCCTGCAACTTTGCTATATTCATGTATCAGTTCTAGCAGACTTCTGGTGGAGTCTATCGGATTTTCCATGTATAATATCATGTCATCTGCAAAAAGTGAAAGCTTAACTTCATCTTTGCCAATTTTGATGCCTTTGATTTCCTTTTGTTGTCTGATTGCTGATGCTAGAACTTCCAACACTATGTTAAACAATCATCACTGAATTTCTAAAGCTTAATAGGTACTCAGTAAAAACTCGAATGAATGAAGGGTTGAATGCACTAAACACTTCAATATATTTGCACTAAACAATATATTTGCCTTTCAATATTCTTGTAGATTAACTTGGGTTAGAAATGGGCTTTTTTTTAGCCTGCTTTTTTGCTGTTATATGTACTTAACAACAAAAACATAGGGGTGAATTGTAAATCCAAGAGCTTAGAGTATGGCATTTGGAATATGATCATCATATAGCTAGATATGTGGTGCCATTCCATTGCTTTTATGAAGACTACATACATTTCTCTGATAAACAAGCAAAGAGTTGTAGTCTGTCAACTTTGCATCCTATCTATTTTAGGACTGCTGGTCTTTGCAGTCCGACCACAACTGTTTAAATGTCTGTCATTTCAGTCTTCATTGTCCCAAGTTGAGCCCAGAGCTACTCCTCATTCTTGGCTAAATTTCAGACTTAAAGATGGTTCCAGCGTCCACATCAAGGGCCACATAGTCCACTTCAGCCTGTTGCTGCTTCCTAAGTAAAGCACCCTGGAGATTTACAGCTTGGATACTTGTCTTAAGGAAAGATTCAGACCTTGGAAAAGGGAAGCAAGATACATCAAATGTCAGAAAAACATGAGATATTTTTGAAAGATATTGGTTCATAAATTTTAATTCCTCTTCTTTGTGACTGTGTAAAACTTCTCAAAGGAAATCTCTATATTTTGCCTTCTCTGACTTTTATCCTTATAGTTTTGTCTTTTACAGGGTATATCCATTTTTTGGTGGGGTACAAAATGATGGATTTGCATATTTGTTTTAATGCTCCGTGAAACCAGAATCTTTACTGGTAATAGCATGCCCATGCAAGATTACATTCTTCTCTGTAAGTTACAGTGTCTAGAAGATGGGAAAGGATTATAAATAGTATACATTAATAATGCTAACTTTAAAAAGATTTAGGAATAGGAAACTTACATACTTGCAATCTTTCATTTTAGTCTCCTCTCTTAAGACTTAGTTATTCTTTCTGAAATTCAGATTTTAATTTATATGATCTATACTAAAAGGTAACATGTAATATCTGTTATATAAGAAGAAAAAAAATAAGAAGATAATGTTGAAGCCAGGACATCTTGCATAATACGTGAAACATCAATACGCATCCACACTTGGCCAAACATCCACACTTGGCCAGTGGAGTGACTTGGAATAATACTTTCGAGAATGGATTTTGCATAATATGAAGGAAGAGCTGTTCACAGATTTTTGACCCAATAATTCCACTTTCCATTGGGAAAAAATTAAAATGCCTAACAATTAGATAATATAAATTATGAATATCATGTAAATTATACATCTATTAGAAGGAATAGAATTATTAAATTATATTTTTATACTTATATTACATATACATCTATTAAATTATATTTATGAAGATCAGATATGGAGAAAAGCTTTTATTTTTCAATATAAGTAAACAAGCAAAAAGACAATTGTATTACTGGGATTTCACGTGTGGAAAACAGAAATACATTAGATGCGGTTCTCTCTTCCTCAGCAGGGCCCCATGCTGAGCCATCCCACTTCATCTTCATCATTGTGGAGACACCTGCACTTGCTGCCTCCATGACTGAGCAGATGACATTTCGTGGCATCCTCAAGGGCCACAATGGCTGGATGACCCAGATTGCCACCACTTCCCAGTTCCCGGACATGATACTATCTGCCTCTTGAGATAAGACCATTATCATGTGGAAGCTGACCAGGGATGAAACTAACTAGGGCATCCCACAGCATGTTCTTTAGGGTCATACCCACTTTGTTAGTGATGTGGTCATACCCTCATATGGACAGTTTGCCCTCTCAGGCTCCTGGGATAGAACACTTTGGCTTTGGGACCTCACAGTGTGTACCACCACACACAGATTTGTAGGCCACACAAGGATGTGCTGAGTGGGGCCTTCTCTTCTGGTAACCCAGAACTCTCTGGCTTCCGAGATAAAACCATCAAGCAGTGGAATACTCTGGGTGTATGCAAATACACTGTCCAGGATGAGAGCCATTTGGAGTGGGTGTCTTGCGTCTGCTTTACATCCAATAGAAGCAATCCCATCATTGTCTTCTGTGGCTGGGACAATCTGGTCAAGGTATGGAACCAAGCAAACCGCAAGCTGAAGACCAATCACACTGGCCACACAGGCTACCTCAACACTGTGATTGTCTCTCCAGATGGATCCCTCTGTGCTTCTTAGAAGCAAGGATGGCCAGGTCCATGCTGTAGGACCTCTATACTCTAGACGGTGGGGACATCATCAATGCCCTGTGCTTCAATCCTAACTAATATTGGCTCTATGTTGCCACAGGCCCCAGAATCAAGATCTGGGACTTAGAAGGCAAGGTAATTGTAGACGAACTGAAGCAGGAAGTTATCAATACTAGCAGCAAGATTGAGCCATCCCAGTGTACCTCTCCGGCCTGGTCTGTTGATGGACAGACTTTGTTTGCCTGCTACATGAACAACCTGGTGTGCATGTGGTAAGTGACCATCAGCACCCACTGGAAATATATGGCGGAGCTTTAGAAAGAAAAAATTGGTTTTCTGACTTAAAATAAATACATTAGATGCAAACTGGAAGGAAATACTTATTTTAGGAAGGTAGAATTAAATGTGACCTTTTATTTTTATTTTATTTTATTTTTTTATTTTATTTTTCCCCCTTGTAACAAAATGTAAAAAAAATCTAAAAAGATCCTAGAAGGTCATATAATTTCTAGGAAATGACTACACAAACTACATTGAAATAAAATTGGCAAAAACCTTAACTAAAACCTGAAATGAAATAAACAAATGCCCATTGATTACACATAGAATTCCACTGTTAAACTTCACTTATTCTACCAATGTAAATATTTGCAACTCAGCTTTTGTGACCCTCCAGTGATATTTCCACTGTTTTCAAAAGCTGTTGAGAAATATTTGGAATTATATTTAGTACTGTTCAAGGTGTATCCAACATCACAGGAGGAAAAGGAGGGCATAGATCACATAATTAAGGAAGGGGTGTTGCATCTGGAGGTATAGTATTCCCCCTTCATAGGCCAGATCCAGGGAGAGAAGCTGATCTGGGGAACACAGGCCAATATTACTACTCTAGCTCCCCTTGGGAGACAAGGCCCTGAGGCAGAGAGGTCAATATCTGGGAAACCAGGTGGATGCCTGCAGTGGTCAGGGAGGAGACCAGCAGGTCTGCAAATGAAACTATTTTAGGGCTTTTGTTTATATGGGACAAGAAACACAATTCAGAGTATATTAAGCATGTCAAGACTATATTGGCTTATGTAACTAGGAAGTACATAATTTGTAGTTCAAATGATGTCAGCAGGATTTTTCTTTCTCTTTCTCTGTTTCCTTATATACTTTTTTAGATCAGCTTCTCTTTGTCTGTTGGCCTCTTTCTCTTACTTCATTTGGCCTTCTGCCAGGGGGTAGGCTTTGCTGAGGACTGTCTCAAGTTTATGTCATTCATCTTAGAGACACCTCCCCCAAAATAAGAACTCCAGGAGGTTCCTTTCCTATAGTATTACATGCACAAATGGTGGTTTAGTTTCCTACACACGGTGGCTGTGAATTGTACTTACAAGTGAATGTTCATTGTTCAGGATTCTGTGCCTGGGGTGCTGTGGTTGGTGAAGTAAGGGCAGTCTTTGTATCTTACTAAAAATACTGACATTAAGAATCTCTCCTATCATTAGTGAAAAATTAGCCCCAAAATAATAGAGCATTGCAAAAACTGCCATCTTTTTTAAAAACCCTGTTTGCTAACCCATGGCTTTCTATGGTATTTTAGGGAGTAAATAGAGTTAAGTGAGTAACTTGAGATATAGTTGGGAAACCATGCTATCCTTGTCTCAATATTTTTCTTTTATTTTAAACTCCCTGATTCTATAAAGTCTTCATTCCCCACCACCTCTCCCCCGTTCCTGCACTTGGTGGTTCACATGGTGACAGCAGTTTCCTAGGATGGGGCTGGGGCAGGTCATTTGTAAGTTGAGTGTTTATAAGGTGGGAACTGTCTGTACTGCATTAGTCATTCGAATCTCGGCTTTTAAGTAGGTCAGTTGTCTCTTCTCTAATGAGGGAGTACTTGTTCTCTTAACATTCTGGCAAGCTTGTTTGCTTATTTTCTTCCCTGTCCAAGTCATACTGATGAATACATCCATCTTTTGATCTTCGGGAGGTATATGGAGCAGAAGGAAACCTTGTGATTGGAAAAGAGGAACAGCAGAAGAGAGTCAGACAAAGGTAGCCAAAGTCTGTTTTAATGATTCCAAAGTGATTCAATAATGTAAAAGACACTATCATGACAGTGAGCATCATCCACCCCGTAGCCAGTTTCTGTATGAAAGAAGAATGGATGATGGCTTTCCACTCTAAAAGTTCTTCCCAGCAGATTGTTAGAAGGGCCTTGACATCCTTGCTAGTTAGTATTCCTTGGGGTTAAGACATGTAGGACTTCTGTTTGAAAAGGCAAAAGTCCAAGTGTATAGGTCACGTCTTACTCATTTTTGTACCTTCTGCACCAGCTCCGGTGCCCAGAATAGTTCATATTTAATATTTTTAGCAGATTAGTTCTAGTTATTCATTTAGTCATTCAGCATAATTCTTCAATGATGAAGATTATAAAAATAACCCTTATTGTTTATGTACTATAAGTTAGGCAATGAGCTAAGTGTTTAGTGTCCATTATCTTAATCCTTACAACTCTATGAGATAGTTGCCATTAGTATTACCATTTTATAGGTGAAGAAGCCTAAGCTTCAAGAGGTTACGTTATTTTTTCCATGCAAATGACTGATAAATGGCACAGGCAGCACTTGTCTATAAGACACTCTGATGCTTAAAGACTGTACTTTAAATCCCAGTGCTGTGGAATGGGTAGGATGGTAAATTTTGTCATGTGTATTTTACCACAATAAAAACAATTGAAAAAAAAAATCTTTATGATCCATCCTTTCTCTTTGCTATTACTTAAGTCTGGCCAGAGGTCAGGACCAGACTAGCCACAGGCTGAATCCAGGCCAGAGTCATGGTTTTTGCCTTGAATTAGATGCAATATAAAAACTGGAAGGCTCCAAATATCATTTTCCACTTAGGAGAAATGACAATTCCAAGTCTGGGCAGGAAACTTTAAAAGGTGAGCTGGGACATCTTGTCATGCAAGAGAGTAAAGAAGTTATCAAACACCTCTTTGGGTTGTGCCAAATGACTCCGGAGCCAACCTGCAGAGGCACAGATATATAAAATGCGAGATAATTTTGTCATCAACAAGAATTGCAATACATTAAAAACCATCATATATATTTAAATCTGTGAGTTCATAATCATAATAAAAACAATTAATTGATAACCAGGGAAGATCCTTGGGAGCTAAATCATTATTTTGAAAAGGAAAGAGTCAGGTGTTCTTCGTGCCCTCCCTAAACAAAGCACACTGTTAAGTAACCAAATAATGGATAAGGGAAAGTTTCTCTTCACAGAAGTATTTTAGCTAGTAGGTAAAAATGTTTATACACACACACACACACACACACACACCGACACTACATACATATATATAATTAGTATGGTAGAAAATCACTATTCTGCAGCCTCAGAACTAGTTGAGGGGCTCCTACCCATTTTAATTGTACAATTAAGTGGCATTAGATACACTCATAATGTTGTGCAACCGTCACCACCATCCGTATCTCTACGACTTTCATCTTGTAAAACTGAAACTCTATCCTTATTAAACAATAACTCCTCTTTTCACTGACAGCTACCATTCTTCATTCTGTCTCCATGATTTTGACTAATCTAAGCCCCTCGTACAAGTGGAATCAATCAGTATTTGTCTTTCTGTGGTTGATTTATTTTACTTGGCATAATGTCCTCCAGGTTTACCCATATTGCAGCATAGTTCAGAAAATTCATTGTTTTTAAGGCTGAATAATATTCCATTGTATGAATTATCACATTTTACTTATCTATTCATTCTTCAATGGACACTTGAGTTGCTTCCACATTTTAGCTATTTTTTTTAATGTTTACTTATTTTTGAGAGACAGAGACAGAGAGAGACAGAGAGTGAACAGGGGAGAGGCAGGGAGAGAGGGAGACACAGAATCCAAAGCTGGCTCCAGGCTCTGAGCTGTCAGCACAGAGCCCAATGTGGGGCTTAAACCCATGAACCAAGAGCTCATGACCTGAGCCGAAGTCGGATGCTTAACTGACTGAGCCACCTAGGTGCTCCCACATTTTAGCTATTGTGGATAACGCTGCTCTGAACATGAGTGTGCCAATATATTTTTGAGGCCCTGTTTTCAATTCTTTTGGTGTATATCTAGAAGTAGAATTACTGGGTTATATGGTAATTCTATTGTTAATTTTTTGAGGCACCTTTATTCTCTTTTCCACAGCATCTGTATATTCCCATCAAGAATACAGAATGCTTTCATGGGCTCTTGGGTGGCTTAGTCGGTTAAGCATCTGACTTGGCTCAGGTCATGATCTTGCGGCTCGTGGGTTCAAGCCCCATGTTGGGCTCTGTGCTGACAGCTTAGATCCTGGAACCTGCCCCTCTTCCGCTCTCTGCCCCTCTTCCGCTCACGCTCTGTCTCTGTCTCTGTCTCTCTCAAAAATAAATAAACATTAAAAATAATTAAAAATAAAAGAATGCAGAATGGTTTCAATTCCTCCACATGCTCTCCAACACTTGTTATTTTCTGGGATTTTCTGGCATTGTTATCCAAAATGTAGTAATTGGTGTGAGGTTGTATCTCATTATAGTTTTTTTTTTCAATTTTGATTCCAGTATACTTAACATAGAGTGTTATATTAGTTTCATGTGTACACTATAGTGATTTAGCAATTCCATAGGTTACTCAGTACTTACCAAGACAGGGTCTCCCAGGTAGGCTCCGTGCTGCCAGCACAGAGCCCGATGCAGGGCTTAAACTCACTGTGAGATCATGACCTCAGTTGAGATCAAGAGTCAGACATTTAACTGACTAAGCCACCCAAGTACCCCAGTGACTCTTTTCTTAATGTTTTTTTTTTTTAATTTGTTTTGAGAGAGAGAGAGAGAGAGGGAGAGAGAGAGAGAGAGAGAGAGAGAGAGAGAGGGAATGAGCAGGGGAGGGGCAGAGAGAGAGAGCACATGAGGATCCAAAGCACCACTAGTGCAGAGGCTGATGCAGGGTTTCAACTTAAGAACTGTGAGATCATGACATGAGCCAAAACCAAGAGTCAGGCGCTTAACCAACTGAGCCACCCAAGCACCCCAAGATAAATGTCTCTCAGTCCCCATCATCTATTTCACCCATCCCCCTACCCAGCTCTCCTCTGGTAATCATTAGTTTGTTCTCTATAGCTAAGAGTCTGTTTCTTGGTTTGCCTTTTTCTCTCTTTTTTTCCCCCTTTGCTCATTTGTTTTGTTTCTTAAATTCTACATAAGAGTAAAATCATGTGGTATTTGTCTTTCTTTGACTGACTTATTTTGCTTACCACTATCTGAGATCAAGAGTTGCACACTCTACCAACTAAGCCAGCCAGGCGCCCCATACCACATCTTCTTTATCCATTCATCCATCAGTGAATACTTGGCCTCCTTCCATAATTTGGCTATTGTAAATAATGCTGCAATAAACATTGAGGTATGTATATATTTTTGATTAATGTTTTCATATTCTTTGGGTAAATACCCAGTAGTGGAATTACTGGATCATATGGTGGTTCTATTTTTAATGTTTTGAGGAACCTCTATAATGTCTTCCACAGTGGCTGCAACAGTTTGCTTTCCCACCAACAGTGCATAAGGGTTCCTATTAGTCCATATCCTTGCCAACACTTGTTTCTTACGTTCTTGATGTTAACCATTCTGACAGGTATGATGTGATATCTCATTGTGGTTTTGTTTTGCATTTCGCAGATGATGAGTGATGTTGAGCATCTTTTCATGCATCTGTTGGCTATCTGTGCGTCTTCTTTGGAGGAATGTCTGTCCAAGTCTTCTGTTCATTTTTAATAGGATTATTATTATTTTGGGGGGTGTTCAGTCATATAAGTTCTTCATGTGTTTTGATACTAACCCTTTATCTGATATGTCATTTGCAAATATCTTCTCCCATTCCATAGGTTGCCTTTTAGTTTTGTTGATTGTTTCCTTTGCTGTGCAGAAGCTTTTTATTTTGATGTAGTCCTAATAGTTATTTTTGCTTTTGTTTCCCTTGCCTCAGGGGACCTATCTGAACAAGTTGCTATAGCTGATGTTAGAGAAATTACTGCCTGTGCTCTCTTCTAGGATTTTTATGGTTTCAGGTCTCACATTTAGTTCATCCATTTTGAATTTATTTTTGTGTTTGGTGTAAGAAAGTGGTCCAATTTCATTCTTCTGCATGTAGCTCTCTGGTTTTCCTGGCATCATTTCTTGAAGAGACTGTCCTTTTCCCATTGGACATTCTTTCTTGCTTTGTTGAAGATTAATTGACCATATAGTGGTGGGTTTATTTCTGGATCATCTCTTCTGTTCCATTGATCTGTGTGTCTATTTTTGTGCCAGTATCATACTGTTTTGATTACTACAGCTTTGTAATATAAATTGAAATCCAGAATTGTGATGCCTCCAGCTTTGCTTTTTCTTTTTCAAGGTTGCTTTGGCTATTTTGGAAGTCTTTTGTGATTCCATGCAAATTGTAGGATTATTTGTTTTAGTTCTATGAAAAATGCTGTTGGCATTTTGATAGGGATTGCATTAAATGTGTAGATTGTGGGGCACCTGGGTGGCTCAGTTGTTAAGCCACTGACTTAGGCTAAGGTCATAATCTCGTGGCTGGTGAGTTTGAGCCCCATGTGGGGCCCTGTGCTGTCAGCTCAGAGCCTGCAGTCTGCTTCTGATTCTGTGTCTCCCTTTCTCTGTGTTCCTCCCCTGCTCATGCTCTGTCTCTTTCAAAAATAAATAAACATTTGAAAAATATGTAGATTGCAAGGGATGGTGGGGGAGCAAACAAGGTGGCTGAGGCTGCTGCCTCCACCTGCCAGAACTTTCCTGTTGGCCAGAGCTGGAGGGACCAGGGGACTAGGAGGATCTCAGGCGTGCATCAGCAAGCCTTCCATCAGGGTCACTAACTCGCCAGTAGCATGCTCTAGGAGCACCATGCTGCGTGCGCTCGCTCCTCCACCTGTGTTTCTTTGTGTGCTCCTCTAGGAAGCACATTCTCTAGTGTCCTGGCTGACAGGGCTATGGGTGTCCGGGCAGTGGCCTGGCTGTTCCTCTGGGAGGTGGCTGGGCTCACTGGCATACCAGCCACAGCCTACACTGCTATCTCCCACTGACCCTGGCATAAGGACTCTTGCTCTGAAATTATTTTGAATAAGTTTTGAAAGATGGGTCCCATAAAGACCTTTTAATAACAGTGAAATTTGGAGAAATTGTTGAGGACTGATGGACCTTTTTTTTTTTTTTTTTTAAACAGAAGTTGTGTTAGTGTGTATCTGCCTTCCCACAGAGCTTGCCTGAGCACAGTCGTCAGTAGATTTTTTTTTTTAATGAATTTTTTAAATGTTTTTATTTATTTTTGAGACAGAGAGAGACAGAGCATGAGCAGGGGAGGGGCAGAGAGAGGGAGACACAGAATCGGAAGCAGGCTCCAGGCTCCGAGCTGCCAGCACAGAACCCGACGCGGGGCTTGAACTCACGGACTGTGAGATCATGACCTGAGCTGAAGTCAGACGCTTTACCGACTGAGCCACCCAGGCGCCCCCCAACTCTTAATTAAACAGTACATCCTGGACTTTTTGTGGATCATATGAGTTAGCTTCATTATGACAGAGAAACATAACAGAGGCAATGATGGTTTCAGAAAATTTTAATATAGGAGCTCCCAATTAGTCCAAAAAATCTAAAGTTCTAATATATGCCAGACAAGACTCACAATGTATTGTTGCCAAGCTTTTTCACCTGTGCACTATTGCTATCATTGGCCATGTAGTAAAGATGTAAAAACCTTTATTGTAGTCAATAACCTGGATTTATTGATGTATTGTCACCAAGAATTTCCAATACGAAATGCTGGGCTCAGTCCGAAGTGGCAGTTCCTTGTGCCTTGAAGAATAAGGACATCTGCCAAAGGAGCAATCTGAAATCTAGATCAGTATATAAGGATGTGGCTTTACAGGTTCCAGTGAGACCGGCCCTACACACCTCTTCAGTAGGTTCTGTGACTCTGCTCATTACCATCCCATGTTCTACTTCAGTCCTTGTGGCTGTTTTCAAATATGCTCATTTCCCCTGTAAGCTATATGGAGTTAAATGCTTTCCATAAACCAAAATAAGACCTATTTACTTATCTTCATTTCGGTTAGGAAAAGGAATTGTTTTATGGATTAGAGACAAATTATTCTCATTTTGTGAGTAGAAACACTTTAATTTCAGCTAAAAATGGAGAAAATCCTCACAAACAAGAATAGATAATTTGAAAGAAAAAAATAAAATGTGTAGATTTCTTTGGGTAGTATAGACATTTTATTGATATTTGTTCTTCCAATCCTTGAGCATGAAATATCTTTCCATTTCTTTGCGTGCTCTTCAACTTCTTTCATCAGTGTTTTATAGTTTTCAGAGTACAGATCTTTTACCTTTTTAGTGAGGTTTATTCCTAGATATCTTGCTATTTTGGGTGCAGTTGTAAATGAGATTTTTTTTTTAATTTCTCTTTCTACTCCTTCATTACTGGTGTATAGAAATGCAACAGGTTCTGTATGTTGATTTTGTATCCTGCAATTTTACTGAATTCTTTTATCAGTTCTAGTAGTGTTCTGGTGGAGTCTGTCAGGTTTTCTATACATAGTATCATGTCATCTGTAAATAGTGAAAGTTTTACTTCTTTCTTATCAATTTGGATGCTTTTTATTTCTTTTTGTTGTCTGATTAATGTGGCTAGGACTTCCAGTACTATGTTGAATAAAAGTGGTGAGAGTGAACATCCTTGTTTATTCCTGACCTTAGGGGAAAGATTCTCAGGTTTTCCCCATTGAAGATGATGTTAGCTGTGCGGTTTTCATATACGGCCTTTATTATGTTGAGGAATGTTCCCTCTAAACCTACTTTGTTGAGGGTTTTTATCATGAAAGGATGTTGTACCTTTTTTTTTTTTAAGTTTATTTATTTTTATTGAGAGAGAGTACCAGCAGGGGAGGGACAGACAGAGAGGGAGTCCCAGCCGTCCCAGGATGTTATACTTTGTAAAATGCTTTTTCTATGTCTATTGAAACGATCATATGATTTGGGGCGCCTGGGTGGCTCAGTCAATTCAGTGTCTGACTCTTGAGTTCAGCTCAGGTTATGATCCTAGGGTCATGGGATCGAGCCCTGCATAAGGCTTTGCACTGAACATGGAGCCTGCTGAAGATTCTCTTTCTCTCTCCTTCTGCCCATCTCCCCCACATGTGTTTTATCTCTAAAATAAAAAATAAATAAAATAAAATAAATAAATTCTCAAAAAAAAGAAATGATCATATGGTTCTTAATATTTCTCTGATTAATGTGATATCACATTGATTGCGAATATTGAACCATCTTTGCAACCCAGGAATAAATTCCACTTGATTTTGGTGAATGATTTTTTAAATGTATTATTAGATTCGGTGTGCTAGTATTTCATTGAGAATTTTTGCATCTATGTTCATCAGAGATATTGGCCTGTAGTCTTCTCTTTTTGTGGTGTCTTTATTTGGTTTTGGTATCAAGGTAATGCTGGTCTCATAGAATGAATTTGGAAGTTTTCCTTCCTTTCCTATTTTTTGGAATAGTTTGAGAAGAATAGGTATTAACTCTTCTTAGATGTTTGGTAAAATTTGCCTGTGATGGCATCTGGTCCTGAACTTTTGTTTGGAGTTTTTTGATTACTGTTTCAATTTCCTTGCTGATAATCAGTCTGTTCAAAATTTCTATTTCTTCTTGTTTCAGTTTTGGTAGGTTACATGTTTCTAGAAATTTATCCATTACTTCTAGTTGTCCAATTTGTTGGCATATAGTTTTTTGTAATATTTTCTTATAATTTGTTGTTTTCCTGTGGTGTTTGTTATTTCTGCTCTCTCATTTGTGATTTTATTAATTTGAGTCTTTCTCCTTTTTTCTTGATAAATTTGGCTAGAGGTTTATAAATGTTATTGATTTTTTTTCAAGGGATCAGCTCCTGGTTTCATTGATTTGTTCTACTGTTTTTTGTTTCTATATCATTAATTTCTGCTCTAATCTTTATTATTTCCTTCCTTCTGCTGATTTTAGTTTTGTTTGTTGTATTTTTCTAGCTCCTTTAGGTGTAAGGTCAGGTTGTATTTGAGATTTTTCTTACTTCTTTAGGTAGGCCTTTATTGCTATAAACTTGCCTCTTAGAACTGCTTTTGCTGTATTGCAGAGGTTTTGAAAGGTTGTGTTTTCATTCTCATTTGTTTTCATGTACTTTTTGATTTTTTCTTTGATTTTTTGATTGACCCATTCAGTGTTTTTTGTATGTTATTTAACCTCCATGTATTTGTGGTCTTTCCATATTTTTTCTTGTGATTTAATTCTAGTATCATGGCATTGTGGTCAGAAAAAGTACATGGTATGACTCTGATCCCTTTGAATTTGTTGAGACTTGTTTTGTGGCCTAATATGTGAGCTCTTGTGGAGTGTTCTATGTGCACATGGAAAGAATGTGTATTCTGTTTTAGGATAAAAAGTTCTGAATATATTT
The DNA here is from genome assembly GCF_024362965.1 of Panthera pardus. Classification (NCBI taxonomy): domain Eukaryota; kingdom Metazoa; phylum Chordata; class Mammalia; order Carnivora; family Felidae; genus Panthera; species Panthera pardus. The sequence goes on from NW_026526788.1 coordinate 21,359,243, forward strand.
GTTAAATTCATCTTTTGTAGTGTGTTATTCAAAGCCATTGTTTCCTTGTTTATTTTATGTTTCGATGATCATCCATGGATGTACATAGGGTGTTAAAGTCTTCTACTATTATTGTATTATTATTGATTAATTCCTGTATGTTTGTCATTAACTGTTTTATGTATTTAGTTTTTCATATGTTGGATGTATAAATATTTACAATCGTTATATCTTATTGTTGGATTGTCCCCTTTATCATAGTTCCCCTCTTTATCTCTTGTTTTAGTCTCTGTGTGTTTTTTTTGTATTTTTATTTCACTTATTTTTTAAATTTACATCCAAGTTAGTTAGCATATAGTACAACAATGATTTCGGGAGTAGATTCCTTAATGCCCTTACCCATTTATTCCATCCTCCCTCCCACAACCCCTCCGGAAACACTCTGTTTGTTCTCCATATTTAAGAGTCTCTTCTGTTTTGTCCCCCTCCCTGTTTTTATATTATTTTTGCTTCCCTTCCCATATGTTCATCTGTTTTGTCTCTTAAAGTCCTCATATGAGTGAAGTCATATGATATTTGTCTTTCTCTGACTGACTAATTTCACTTAGCATAATACCCTCCTGTTCCATCCACGTAGTTGCAAATGGCAAGATTTCATTCTTTTTGATTGCTGAGTAATACTCCATTGTGTGTATATATATATATATATATATATATATATATATATATATATATACATATATATATATATATATTACATCTTCTTTATCCATTCACCCATCAATGGACATTTGGGCTCTTTCCATACTTTGGCTATTGTTGATAGTGCTGCTATAAACATTGGGGTGCATGTGCCCCTTTGAAACAGCACACCTGTATATTCCTTGGATAAACACCTAGTAGTGCAATTGCTGGGTCATAGAGTAGTTCTATTTTTAATTTTTTGAGGAACCTCCATACTGTTTTCCAGAGTGACTGCACCAGTTTGCATTCCCATAAGCAGTGCAAAAGAGATCCTTTCTCTGCATCCTTTCCAACATCTGTTGCTGCCTGAATTGTTAATGTTACAGGTGTGAGGTAGTATCGCATTGTGGTTTTGGTTTGTATTTCCCAGGTGATGAGTGATGTTGAGCATTTTTTCATGTGTCAGTTGGTCATCTGGATGTCTTCTTTGGAGAAGTGTCTATTCATGCCTTTTGCCCATTTCTTCACTGGATTATTTGTTTTTTGGGTGTTGAGCTTGAGAAGTTCTTTATAGATTTTGGATAGTAACCCTTTACCTGATATGTCGTTTACAAATATCTTCTCCCATTCCCTCGGTTGCCGTTTAGTTTTGCTGATTGTCTCCTTTGCTATGCAGAAGCTTTTTATTATAATGAGTTCCCAAAAGCTCATTTTTGCTTTTGTTTCTCTTGCCTCTGGAGACGTGTTGAGTAAGAAGTTGCTGCAGCCAAGATCAAAGAGGTTTTTGCCTGCTTTCTCCTTGAGGATTTTGATGGCTTCCTGTCTTACATTTAGATCTTTCATCCATTTTGAGTTTATTTTTGTGTATGGTGTAAGGAAGTGGTCCAGGTTCATTTTTGTGCATGTCACTGTCCAGTTTTTCCAGCACCACTTGCTGAAGAGACTGTCTTCATTCCATTGGGTATTCTTTCCTGCTTTATCAAAGATGAGTTGGCCATACTTTTGTGGGTCCATTTGTGGGTTCTCTATTCTGTTCCATTGATCTGAGTGTCTGTTTTTGTTCTAGTACCATACTGTCATGATCATTACAGCTTTGTAATACAGCTTGAAGTCTGGAAAAATATGGAAGTTCCATGAGTTTGCATGTCATCCTTGTGCAGGGGCCGTGCTAATCTTCTCTGTATCATTCCAATTTTAGTATATGTGCTGCCAAAGTGAGTACGTTAGTCTTTGTTTTAAAGTGTATTTTGTCTGATACAAGTCTTTTCCTTTCTCTTCTTGCCCATACTACTTAGGATGTTGGTTTGACCACTATACAGAGTCAAAATAACAGAGGCTCTGTCAGAATTAAAGTTTACTTCTCTCTCACAGTAATATGATGGTAGGCAGATGGTCCTGGGTTTATAGGAAGTTTTGTTCCTTGAGGACATCCAGGGACCTGGGTTCCTTCTGTTTTGTTGTTCCACCATTCCTTGGGTTTTACCCTCCTCCAGATATTTGAAACTGGTTTATCTGCCCCCATGGAAGGGGGAAAAGGGAGTAGAGACCAGGGGACTCACTTTTAAGACAGGGAGTTTTAAGGGGTTGCATGCGTCACCCCTGCTTACATCCTATTGGCCAGTACTTAGGTCAGTCTTGTGGTCAAGGCTAGGTGGAAGGGATGTTGTGCTATGCAATCCCTACATGGGCAGGGGAATGATATTACAAAAATATAGAAAGAGTGAATGAGTATTGGGGAGACATTTAGCAATATCTTATATTCTTTCACGTCACACCTCTCCCCTCTCAAAAATATGCCCTTGCATTCTCTCTACTTAAGGAAGAAAAGTGGGTCTTTGTTGTGCCAGAAAGAGAGAGCCACATCAGACTTTACATGGAGGCAGTGTTAACAGTGGTGGGGTGGGTCTGGTGCTGAACACCCCTGGAACAGTATGTAAGTCCTAAGAACACACCTGGAGGCAGGGGAGGTCGGTAAGCTGCAGAGGTGCTGACAGCAAAATTTGGCTGCTTCACAAAGAACTGCCAAGAGCAAGTTCTTTGTCTAAGCCCTGGTTTATCTAACTCTAAGCCTAAAAACCATTCTGCCAAAACCATTTTGCTTTCTCTCTAAGATTATAAACACTTGAAGTCAGTGCAAGTGTCCTTATTATGCAGGGATGAGTGCATTTTTTACAAATGACATTGTGCTTCGGAAAGCAAGTTCAACTCTGATGTTTGCCAAGGTAAATAGTTCATTTATTAGAAATAAAGAGCCAATGTATCTCATCCTTAACTGAATTTAAGTGAAGTAAGCTGAAATTCCTTTGTTCTTGACAGGACACTGATACGCATTTTCATCTCCTTTTCTGTGCTATTGATATTTTGAGTGTGTACAACTCTTTAAACTTGTTTCCTCTTGCCAGTAAAGTTTGAAGCAATTAAGCACACTACCCTTCTTTATTAATCTTTCACATATGGGGAGAGCAAGAAATATAGAGAACATTTTTATTTCCTGGGAGCTTTATTTCTAGATCCCTTATTTTCTGTCTGAAGGAATGGTCTTTGATTTCCTCTAAGTCAAAAACAACCAAAGTAAGAAGTTTTGTACAGGATTTAAATGCGACTGAAGTTGTGTTAGAACCTTGCAAACAGGCATCAGGAAGGAGCCTGGGTTTGATTCTGATTTTGCTGCTTTTACTAATTGTGTGAATTTGGGTTAGTCACTTGACCTCTTTGAGGCTCATAGTCCTTGTCCAAAAAGTAGGAAAAATGATCTGTACCCCATTTGGGTTGTTATTTGAGTTAAATCATAGTTACACTGCTTACTAACTGTGTGGCCTTAGTTAAGTTACTAAAGCTCTCATGTCTCAATTTCCTCATCCATAACATGGGGTGATAAGAGTACCTGCTACATAAAGTTTTCAGGAGTGCTTAGAACAGTGCCTGGGACACGGTAAGCTTTATATAAATGTTAGCTGCTGTTGCTGTTCTGTGACTATGTAATAGCCACCTGTGTGCACTGGGCTTGGCTAGGACATTGACAAGATAGGAAAGGGAATCGGTCTCCAGTCTGGTTGTTCAGTGCAGGCTGGCATTCTTAAGGGTTCCTATACTTATAGGGAGCAGTGACTGTGGAAACTGCTCAGAAGCAAGAGCTACACTAACCTTTCAAGGTAACTGCTGATGATGCATCAGAGAGAGCACACTGCCACAAAATTTTGCTGAAAAAGGAAAAAATCTTACAGTGCAAATATATTTTTAGGGGCAAAATGCCACAAATGTATAAATAGGAATAATCCCACAGGTGGATTCTGGTGAAATCCATCCAGTGATATGTCTTATTTCTTTTAAACATTCTTATTCTGGGGGTGCATGGGTGACTCAGTCAGTTAAGCCTCCAACTTCATGAAGTTCAGGTCATGATCTTGCAGTTCGTGGGTTCAAGCCCGGCATTGGGCTCTGGGCTGACCACTCAGAGCTTGGAGCCTACTTCAGATTCTGTGTCTCCCTCTCTCTCTGCCCCTCCCCCCCACTCATGCGCGCACGCTCTCTCTCTCTCTCTCTCTCAAAATGAATAAACATTAAAAAATTTTAAACATTCTTATTCTGTTCCTTATTATTATTTTGAATTTTATTCCTTATAGTCCTTTTTAATGTCAACCCCGTCCTCCTCTTCAGGTGCATGGTTTATTTTCCTTCATCTATATAGAACCCTTTCTGGGATGAGGGGTTCAAACAATACAAAGATGCAGATCTGCATGTTAACAGAAAATAGCAGGTAAAATGTTTCACAGGGGACTCTTATCAGACTCTATTTTAGGGAGATTTCACTCAAAAGGCTACCCAAATATGCACAATTCTTCTACACCCCCCCCCCAACCGACTCATTTCCCCCTACTTTTCAAATTCAACATCTTCAAAGACATTTAGTTCAAGAAATAGGGGCAGCATCTGATTTGAGAAAACATGCATTTTTTAGCTCAGAAAACTGTGTTGTCATTTTTCTTTTAGCTTTCTTTAAGTTATTTCCTTGATCCTGGAAGAAGGTGGAGATTTATAACACATTTTATTGGTACTTTTCTCCATCACACAGATGATAAATTATTGAGAAGCCATTTGGTCTATAAAAATGAAATACAAGGCCCATCCCCTTCCAGCACGCTGCTTGGACTGACTCCAGCTGCTGTGAACTGCTAGGGCCCTGTGGTTGGAAAAACAAAGCAAATCCCTTACACATTTTGGGCTTTGTCCTTTGTAGGCGGATAGAGAGGAACAATGACCTGATGGACTATTGGCTCTCTGGATGCTACTGAAGGCCACAGAGTCAGCTCTTTTATCACTCCAGAAGGGTCCTTTATTCTTCTGAGTTTTGAGTTTCAGAGATTTTGTACCTATATTTTAGCAAGTTCTTATTTTAGGCTCCAATCAGTGATGGTGATAGCTTCCAATCATTGACAAGGTTTTCAGTTTTTCTGAGACTTCACTGCACTCTGTCTTAATCCCTGTTTGGGTCACATACTCCTCTGAGAATCCTGTGGTGAGCTGCTTCTGTCTCTTCTCAGCAACTGCACTTGTGCACAAACACACTGAAGACTGCAGAGTGTTCACATATTCCCTGACCACCCAACTCCTCACCTCATTACAGGGCTATGCATCTCACTGATTAGACTATATTTTCCCTATGGTTTTTAAAAGTATTTGTCTGATGGTAATATAATTTATTTCTCTCTCTTTCAAAAATAGAAGATTTATTATTTCAGCATGACCTTGTCTTTTATGTGATGGTCAAATCGGCTGCGGTTTTATAAAAATAAGATTTAGTTTTAGTTTTATTTTAGGACACCTGTATTTCTGGAATATTAGTATTTTGAAGCTCAGATTTAGAATCAGACACAGGTGTTTTGTATTCCAAAATCTATATGAATTTTTTAAAACTAAAATCCAGAGAATCCCAGGATTAGTCTAGTTTTTCTCCAACTTACACTTGAATATACTTTTAACTAAACTGTCTGTTGTATAACATAATACAATTCTGTCTATTAATATTAATCCATATTCTTTCTACCTAATTATCTTGGAGCACTACATTAAAAGTTTTATGAGAACCGTAACCATTCAGATATTTTTGGTGAATTGCTGGTAACTTGTTGGAACTAGAGGTGTGGAAGATTTCTTACTATTTGTTATCTTCTACATACGTGTGGTGACATTGATAGGATCATGAGTGCAGTTTCTGGAAGGTGCTTTGTCATTGGTGGGTACTTGTCTAAATCTTGTCTAAATCTTGCTTCTCATTAATAGACAGGAAATATTTAGTCTCATAAGTGTTCCACTTAGATGCTTTACTCTTCAACTTAATGTTTTATGTCTGAATATTATATACTTGGCTGCCTTCAGACCCTGGTTCCATCATGAAGATTGTCATCTGCTTTTTGCTACTGTGCTGTTGATCTGTTACAGGCCGTCACTTCCCTCTCTGTCCTTGCTGTGAATAGTGTCACTGGCTTATTGACCAAGCCAACGAGGCCTAATCCCTTAGTGCATGATCATCATAAATCTAATGATCAGCACTCTGTTGGCACAATCAGGGTCTCCAAATCAGTCACTGTAGCAACCATGCTTTGTGTGATGTCACGTTGATAAACTTCCAGTTTTCTGCGAGCTAAGGATATCTGTCTTTTCTGTGCTTGAACTGATCTAGTGAGTAGGTCCATGGCCTAAGATCCCGGGCTTTAGACCTAGGGAGATGTGACTTTATATCTCAGTTGGATTATTTGGTGTTGGATACACCAAATATTTGGTGTATCCAACACCAAATAATTCTGTATGGGGCTCTTACTACCTCTCTTGCTAGGTTATTCTAAGATTGGAGATAGTATCTGTAAAGCACATTTTAGGGGCTTAATATATGGGAGGTTCTCACTATGATCTCCTAGTCATAATCACTACCTTTGAAATACTGAAGGGAATCAAAAAATCTTTCTGTGTGATTTGCACAAATGTAAACTAGCAGAATATTTGATGTTGGACTGGGAGAGCCCATCATACTAAATGTGAGAGAAGACAAAGTCCTCTGCCAAGCGTGAATGCAGTTCTTATTTTGGAACAGTGCCTCTCTGGAGACACACAGCACAGGCTTTTAAGGGCTGGATCATCTAAGGTGAATGTTTCTGTTACTGAGAAAAATGGACGTGGGGTAAGGAGATCATTAGCTGTGAGCAGAGGTTCTCACTGGAAAAAGAAAAATAAAAAGGCTCCAATCCAATTGTACCCCTGACTACAAATATACTGTCTATGAAGGTTACAGTTAGGGAGAAAATTATTTCTTAATATTTTGCAGTTTCACAGAAGAAATAAGAAAAATGGATTTTCAGTCCCTCTGACTGGGCAAGAAACATAACACTCTTATCAGAATGCTGCTCTAAGAGAGGTTTATGGTCAATTACTTGGTCTTTGAGACCCTACTCTGCTTTGGGAAGCTAGAGACAATTTCTCTGTACTTCCCACATGGAGTTGATGGCGAGCAAAGATCTGGATTTGGGTCTCATTGGACACACCATTCATATCATGAAAGGTGGGCTCAGTAACAGGCCTTGCAAAGATTTTGGGCAATTCTATTCTGAACTTACATATGAGTAGGCTGTCTGTACTTATTTTCAGTGTGTTCCCTATCTGGAAGAGAAAGGGGCACCGTGGAATCCAGAGGATTTACATAAGGCCTCAAACTCTGACTCTGCTCCACACTTAAATTACCTGATTTTTATTTACTAAAAATGGACTCAATAACATGATTGTTAAAAATCCAGATGGTTTCTTGAGGAGCAGTGGTTTTGTTCAGTGTTTTATCAACTTAATCCCCTTGGGAAAGAGAATGTACAGGGGCTCAGACTAGGGTGGACTATTCTGTTAACCTTGGTTGCGAACCCTGCCCCACACTTAGGTCAGAGGCCTGGGACAAGGTGGTTTCACGTGAACAATTCAGCATCTCGTTTCTGAAGATCTGAAATGCAACAGGTTCTTGCTGTCTGAGCTGTTGCAAATAACTTCTTTCTTCTCACCCAACTCTGTAGTTTACACAGAGATAGACTTTTTGTACTGTGGGGTCCCAGGAGGCTAATGTTAATGAGCTAGTTAGTATCTGCCGGGATCAGTACATATGGCTGCTCAGGTTGAATGGGGTGTAATTCCAGGGGGTGCTGTTCACATAACTACAATGTGTTTGGTGCCCCTGGGGTTGAATGCTGCACTTCTGTACAAAGAAGCCCTAATATCTGCTTGAAATGCAGAGTGGCAGGTGTTTAGGATTCTCTTTCTCACAGTGATTGCATTTTAGATGTTGGCTTACTTTGGCAGAAAATGGTGGTCTGGTCCTTAGTTTCTGCAGAATAGCAGCAGTCAGGGTTCCTTGCTCTAAAAATTCTAGGAATTGTACTGTATGTCTGTTTTTCACAGCTGGTTCCCAGAAACCTTGATTCATCAGCAACAGTGTGGCCCTGGCTCAGGCCCAAGCTGCTGAGATCCTACAAGCTTCCTCATATATTCCTCTGACTCAGTCCCCTGGGGGAGTTAGAGGATAAGACCCCTAAACTACTGGTTGACTGAGTGGGTGGGGGACAAACTTAGAGATTTGTGATCAAAGCTGGCTTCAGGCAAGGATGCACTGAAACTGGCTTGCTTCTAACACCCCAACCCCCACCCCTGCTGTTTCAGACCAGGCTTTTGTGATAAAAGAGATAGAAAACCACTTTAAATGGATGCAGTATAAATAAAGAAGATCTATCTATTCATTTTATTGAAAAGTATATGAGTATGACTGCCCTCAGGTGCTTGAATGATGCCATTAGAACCTAGTCTCCTTCCCCCTTCTCTCCTCCTCTACCCTCCTCTCCATCCTTTGGTTCTGTTCTCCTCTGTGATGGCCTTGTTCCAGGGCTGGTCTTCTGCAGCTGGTGGCCTCCAGCATCTCCAGGGATGGATCCTTTAAGCTTAGTTATTCCAGAGGAAAAGACCCAGCAGCTCTAAAAAACAAATAAAAACAAAGCTCAAAAAAATTCTCCTCCAAACAACAAAAAACAGAAAACCAGCTCATATACCAAACCAAAAATGTGAAAAACAAACAGAAGAATGTGTGTTTGTGATCTGGTTTGGGTTATGGGCTCATCACTGAATCCATTGTTGTGGCCAAGGAAATGGAATCCTCTACCAGTCCTGGGACTTGTGTCCATATCATCGTTATATCCCCAATCATGTAGATTCTGGGATTTAGAAGATTAGTTCTCTAAAGGAAAATCAATATGCTGTAGCTAGAAGAAGGAGAAATGTATGTCTGGGTGCAAAACATGAGTTATCAGGTCAGGCCTTCCCACCTCTCCCTTTCTGCATCACCATGTGGGGCCAGTGGTCCTCTTCTTCATGGCCTCTATAACCTACCCTCTTCTGAGATAGATTTCCTTGTTTAGGGTAACCCTTACCATTCACTAAATTTGCTTCCATTGCTTTTACCAAAACATCTAAAAGCCTGACAAATGTCAAACAAACATGTTTCTGCCTCTAACTTACTTGACTTTTCCATAACGTTTCACACTGATGACATTCATTTCCATTTAAAATGGTCTCCTCCTAGAATATCATATGTTTTCACTCATATGCAGATCTTGAGAAACTTAACAGAAAACCATGGGGAAAGGGAAGGGGAAAAATAGTTACAAACAGAGAGGGAGGGAGGCAAACCATAAGAGACTCTTAAATACAGTGAACAAACAGAGTTGATGGGGGTGGGGGAGAGGGGAAAATGGGTGATGAACATTGAGGAGGGCACTTGTTGGGATGAGCACCAGGTGTTGTATGTAAGCGATGAACCATAGGAATCTACCCCCCAAACCAAGAGCACACTTTACACACTGTATGTTAGCCAATTTAACAACAAATTATATTTAAAAAATAAAATAAAATGGTCTCTTCTGTTGACTTTCATGACATTGTGGTCTCCTTGTTCTCTTTCTACTTCTCTGATCCTACAGGTATCTTTCAAGGGCAGAACATTTAACACTAGGTTACCTCACCGATTTATTAAACCACTAAGTTTTCTCGGTCTTCCTTCCCTGAGTGTCCTTAGATCTAGTGTCTATCTCCACAGCCCCTTCACTTAGGGTCTCATCATCTGTCACCTGTGATGTGGCCATCTCTTCTGGTAACTCTCTTTGCTTGCAGTTTTATGCTTCTCAAATCTATCCACCCAACTGCTTCCAGATCCCTAGTTTCCTGTTTGACGCCTTCTATTGTTCTCCACTTGCCTGTAGATGGTGATTATAGGTGTTCCCCTGATTGTCCCTAGACTCTCTCTCTCTAGTGTCCTTTCTTTCTGGCTTCCCTCTGGGTTTCCATTGCTCCAAACATCTTATAGATCCCACCATGAACTGAAAGTTTCAATCCTACAATCTTTGCATGGGGTATTCACTGCCTTAGCTGCCCTTCCTCCAGTTATTTGCCTCAGAGTCTCCTTTTTGTCTTTCAAACCCTCTTTAGGCATCATGTTCTCTTGGAAACTTTCTTCAACACTCTGACAGCTCACACTGTTTGAACAAATCTTTTCCTTTTCTGTATTAATTTGTACACCCTTTATTACATTCAGTATTCTATATTTTAAATATTTATTTATATTTCTTTCTTTCTTTCTTTCTTTCTTTCTTTCTTTCTTTCTTTCTTTCTTTCACTCTTTCACTTTTTCACTCTTGCTTTCTTTCACAGACTTAATGCCTTGGGTAGGACTTGCATGGAGCCAGACTTCACCACTCAATACTGATACAAAAACAGCTGCTTCACAGTTTGTCTTTTCTGATCACTGATGTCATTTGAGTTTCTGTCCAAACCTTAAATAACCTATTAGTATATAAGCTTCTTGAGGGTAGTAACCTTTGTGTCTTCTTCACTATGCTTTCATGTAATAAGCTATCGATGAATACAGTTGTCTGGAGGCACCTCAACTTTCATGTATGGTCTTTTGTCACTCCAGCCCCATTGAGTACCAAGATGGAGGTTAGGTGGACTTCCTGTGGTCACCTAACTTCTAAGGGGCAAAACCTTGGGCTGTAGTATAAGTTTTTTTTTGATGACTTAGGCTAAGGTTCATCTCACCACAGCACTTAATTCAACCATTCTCATTTCTTGGAGAGATTTAGAGGATTTTGCTAAAATCCAAGATACTAAAGTATCTTGGCCAGTACTGTCCCAGGATTTTCAACATTGTATACTCATTGTCCTTTACATATAAACCTCAAGAAAACTGATCCAGAAAGACAAAAGAACAAGTTTAAGAAGCCCTATAGTCAGGAAGTGTCTTTTTATACCTTTTCACCTTACTGAGCATGAAAGAAAATTCATAGGGAGAAGGAGAGAGAAAAACAGAGCAAGAAGAATGTGACGGAAAATGTCACAGAAATAATAGGATACATTTTTTTCTTAATTCTTCTAGAATCCCTCTGTCCCAATCTGCTAAGGCCTTTCTAGCCTTGTTCCAGGGCTTCTAGATTCCTTTCCTTTATTTTCATATACTCTTTGATACCTTTTACTGTTAGCTTCCTTAAGTCTTCTCTGGAGGTAGAAAGGATATATAAACCAAAAACACAAAGGAACATTTTTTGTGGGGGAACTTTGTACTTTTGAGGGGACTTCCCAACATTGAAGCTTCCTTCTGTTAGAAGCTGGTAGGAGGTGGGGGTTCTTCCTGCAATTGTGGAAATTGAAAATATTGGATCCTTTTGGCCCCTGGCCGCTAAGACACAACACAGCTTAGCCTGTCAGACCATCCCACCCAGAAGGTTGTGTCTAGAGTGAGTGTCAGGAAGAAGCAAGCACAGTGGTGGCATTGAGTAGCCCTGGCATTGGCAAGGTCTCCTTCACCAAGCTTCTCTTGTGACATGACTCCAGCTCCAATTCCAGCCTCCCAGTTTCTCTTGGTTTGTGCCTACTTTCCAAAGCTTTAACTTTTCCCATGATTCTGTGAGCTGCTTGACATTCTTTCAGTAAACTCTTTTGTGCTCAAGTTAGCCAGGTATATGCCTTTGTTTTCAACCAGGGAGCCTGACTGGTAACACTTCCTCATTGACATTAGAAAAGCACAGAGAAGAAATATGCCATCTTCTCTGTGGCACTTCTTACCTAAGTCTCCCTCACTCACTGGTTTTATTCTTTTTTCTCCTCCTCCTCCTCCTCCTCCTAGTCATTCTGTAGCTATCAATGCCTCCTTTAAGCTCCATTTCAATTCAAGCTAGTGGATTAATTGTGCCAGATGCTTCATATATCATATATTCATATCATATGTGAATCCTGGATAATCAGCTTTCTTCTATATGAGATTGGCAAATGTGAAAAATACTGAAAATCTCTTTACATGGAATACAAACACACTTCATCAATGATGCTCAGGGAATGCATTTCCATGACAACAGGATGTTTAGGATTTAAGACAAATAAAGGAATAAAAATGTACTTAAAACCATTTTTTTCCTACAGTACCAGCAATGAGCATACTTATTTTTTATTTAATAAATAATAAGCATATTTATTTTATTTATTTTGAGACAGAGAGAGAGAGCACAAATGCACATGAGTGGGGGGAGGGGCAGAGAAAGAGGGAGGGAGAGAGAATCCCACAGGCTCTGCACAAGGGGCTCAATCTCATGAACCATGAGATTATGATGTGAGCCGAAATCAAGTCAGATGTTCAATCGACTGAGCCACCCACTTCTGATTTAATATCAGCCCACAGAGCTCATTTTTGGAAGTCAAGATAATGCACTAATAATGAAATATCTTAAGCATTATGCATTTTCTAAAACAAAAGCAAATTTCTTTTTTTCTCCCTGTGGGGAAGTTTCATTTGTCAAGAATGAAAAGACCTCTCTTTCTTTCTTTCTTTCGTTTTAACATTTTAATTTATCCCAAACAGTGTGAAACATACATCTTTAGTACAAAGAGTTTTCAGAACAGTTATAACAGAGCACATTTAAAGACAAAGAATGTTTTTACTTGCAATCCACTTGTTCCCTGTCCCTCACATATCCCTTCCATTTGTTAGTATCCAGCAATGCTGCCTTCTGCCACAGCACAAGGAACCTTTAAAATGATTCGTTTGTGGGACACCTGGGTGGTTCAGTTGGTTGAGCGTCCAACTTCAGCTTGGGTCATGATTTCGTGGTTTGTGAATTCGAACCTTGCCTTGGGTTCTGTGCTGACTGTTTGGATACTTCTTCTGATTCTGTGTCTCCCTCTCTCTCTGCCCCTCCCCTGCATGTGCTCTGTCTCTCTCTCAAAAATAAATATTAAAAAAATAAAAAAATAAAATGATTCATTTACTATCTGTGCAGTGTTCAACCTGACTCTTTCAGGGTCATGATAATTTAATTCCTAGTCAAAATTCTGTCTGTGATTAGAATAATACCATTACTGGACAAGAACTTTTACATACGTTACCTTGAATCCCTGAATATCCTTCTAAGGTAGGGTTAGTATTCCATGTACATATGGAAAGATAATTCACCCAAGATCACAGAGACTCATGATATGAACCCAGTCTGTCACACTGAGAAGCCCGTTTCTGTTCTATTTCTCCATATTGCTTTTACTTGCTTGATGTATTATGATTTTATAAATTGAGATACAGTTGACATATAACATACCAGTTTCAGATGTACAACATGATTTAATATTTGTATATGTTGTGAAATGATCACAGTAAGTCTAGTTAACATCTATCACCACAGGGTCACAAAATTTTTTTTTTCTTACAGTGAAAACTTCTAAGATCTACTCTTAGCAACTTCCAAATATACAATTCAGTGTTATTAACTATAGTCTTTATGCTGTACACTACATCCCGAGTAATTATTTATTTTATAACTGGAAGTTTGTACCTTTTGGCCACCTTCACCCATTTTTCCCACCCCCCACCTTTGATAACCACCAGTCTGTTCTCTGTGAGTTTGCTTTTTATTTAGATTTCACATATATGTGAGATCATATGGTATTTGCCTTGGTCTGACTTATTTCACTTAGCATATGCCCACAAGGTCCATCCGCGTTGTTGCAAATAGCAGTGTTCCCCCCTTTTTTTATGGGTGAAAAATATTCCATTTTACATGTATGCCACAACTTCTTTATCCATTCATCCATTGATGGACACTTAGGTTGCTTCTATATTGTGGCTATTGTAAATAATGCTGCAGTGAACCTGGGAGTGCCGATATCTTTTTGAGTTAGCACTTTCATTTACTTCAGATAAATACCCAACAGTGGAATTGCTGGATCACATGGTAGTTTTATCTTTAATTTTTTGAAGAACCTCCAGATCCTTTTCCATAGTGGCTGTGACCAATTTACATTCCTACCAATAGTGTACAAGGATTCCCTTGTCTACTTTGCCAACACTTGTTACTTCTTGTCTTTCTTATAATAGCCATTCTAAGAGGTGTAAGGTGATATCTCATTGGCTTTTATTTGCATTTTCCTGATGATGAGTGATGTTTAGCACCTTTTCACATTCCTGTTTGCCCATCTGTATGTCTTCTTTGGAAAAATGTTCAGATTCTCTGCCCATTTTTAAATTGGATTGTTTGTTTGTTTTGTTTGTTTTTTGCTATTGAGTGGTATGAGCTCCTTATATATTTTGGATATTAACCCCTTTATATATTTTGGATATATATTTGGATATTATATAATTTGGATATTATCAAATATATAATTTATAAATATCTTCTCCCATTTGGTAGGTTGCTTTCTCATTTTGTTGATGGTTTCCTTTGCTGTGCAGGAGACTTTTATGGCAACAGGACAAGTTCCCTTTAACCAGTATTTACATTTTATCACTCTGTTGTTTTTAAACACACTTAGCCCAAAAAACAAGGAAAACTTGCAGTACTTGGAAACTTAGAGAAATCACAAGAAAACAAGTCTTTGGAGCCTAGTGTCCCTTCTTATTCCTGTTGGTGACACATAGCACTGAAAATGAGGGCCTAGTCCATTAGCCAAAATAATAGACACTTGTGAAAAGCAAATAAACTTTGGCTTATTTCTGATGAATTAGAGGCACCATTCACTATTAATAGCAGAACCATTAAAAACAACCTGTGTTATGAGGTACTTTGTAAAGGACTGATGTCTGAGGCAAGTGGTGCCTTATGACGTCCCTAGAATGAAAGCTGCCACATTTGAAAGTGGTAAAATAGAAATAGGCCCAAGCAACAAGGAGTTGACAGCAATCCTAAGTCCAATTTCCTGACTCCCCTCCATTTCCAGCTGTGTGGTTGCCAAACTCATCTTTGCTTCTAGGTTACTGCTTTAGAAAGCCTCCCAGCATCCTCATGAGAACCCCCATCACCAGTCCTGCCCATGGCCCCGGCTTTGCTGCTGGGATCACAGGTCTTTGGTGTGGTCTGGTCTCTCCTTTACTCAGTATGCTCCTGCTTTGCCCAGCCTGTACACAGAAGAGGCAGCTCTCCATTCTAATATCCTATTTGATTTTGCAGGGCATTCACTCTCATTTATGATTCGGTAAGTTTTGAATTTTAACATTATTTTGGATGATGAAGAGGTAGATAAATCAAACAATCAAACCTTTTCATTGTAATCTGTCGGTATCACTGTGGGTCCAGGTCATAAAAAATCGGCTCTGGATCCATGTTTCCCATAACTCAGCCTCTACTCCTCACCCCAGATATACATTTTATGCCTCTGTGAACAAGAAAAAGTACTTCTCTTTTCTCATGGAGCACAGGAAGTGGATTTAGAGAAACAAAAATGAGATTGGAATTGACTATGTAGAGAGGGCATCTGTGACTGACTAGAGGGAGCCAGGCTGCAGGTGGAGACAGAGCCAGATTTCCTGGCAAGAGACTCACTTTTTGGCTCTGAGCTGGGGATGGAAGCCTAACTGTCCAGGGGCTAGGGTGGGAGCAAGGGGGGCTGCTGTAGCCTTGGAGGGTGATGGGGGTGGGGCCGGACTGCAGACTCCCAGAGTGGACGTCCATCCCCTGGTCTCTGGAGCAGCGTGTAGCATCTTAGATGTGAGAGGTTGTGTCATGGGCTTCCCACCTACACCACTGCTCACAAACCACAGAGGCCCAAGCAAGGCATTTTCCTCTTTCACCTCTCAGCATAATACACCACCACAAATAATAAAAAGTAGGGAACGTTTATAGAATACTTTCCTCTCCGTCAGATACTTTTTGAAGTGGTTTATGTGGATGATCTCATATGTTGATAAAACTATCACCCCCATTTTCCAGATGAAGAAATATAAAGGTTAAGTAACTTGTGTAACTAGTACAGCATGATGTCAATTATATAAAAGCGTGTATTCACAAGAAACCATTCTTCATGTCCTAAATATCGAAAATTTGGTACTGCTCTTGAGAACTGGTCTCTCTTTTGACTGAGTCGTCACGTATGTTGTCTAGCAGGCTGTGCAGAGAAGGCTTTACAATGAGTTCATGTGCCTGCTGTGATTCATATGGAGTCTGGAGGAGCAGTCAGGGCACTCTGTGCTGAGTCTCTCCTTCCACCCTCGCCTCCTATTCTTTCTCCTTAAGTTCTGACCAAAACAAACTTTGCTCATGCTTCGGGGACGTGTTTATCCTCCTAGCCTCTTTGTTCCTTTTGCCCAGGACTCCTTTCTTGGCACATTGAAATTCTCTCATTTCTCAAGTCCCAGCTGTGATGCTGCTCCATCACCATGCAGTCCCTCATTCTGCCGGTGTTTGCTGAGGGCCTAAGATGTGCAAGACTCTCCACCAGGCCTTCTCAGTTCCCTCTGTCCAGGGTAATCCTGAGGTTATGCTTGTCAGGATAACATAATGATACCACTAACACTCATAACAATCATGATCGTAGTCAACACATGCATGGCTGTGACTGCTTCGCACACGTTTACGTATTTAATACACAGAACTCCCCACATTGTCATATGTTCTATTGAAGCACGTATTCTGCTTTTCCGAGAAGGTCAAAACTTTTAAGTCCATGGATCTCAGCTTTTGTTCTTTTTTATTTTTGATAAAGAGATCTATCTAGGATATGTAAAGATATCCAGGGCAGTGACTTAGACACAGCGTGAGCTACATAAACAGCATTTGAGTTGAATTTGATAGATCCCTATACACCTATGTAACCATAGCCTACATTCACCTTCTCATGGAGCTTTTCAGCTTCTCTGCAAAAACTCAGAAGTGCTGACAATTCTGGGCCTGCATTCCTGCATTGTAATATTTTGTCAGAACTGACTGCTGTGGTTTTCGTTTGGGCATGTGCTCTCAGGTTTTCCACAGGCTCTACCACTTAGAATGCCTTGCATCAGGCCCTGAAGCATCTGATTTTTTAACCTGGTGAAGCCAAAGGAGAATTCAGATTCCAGTTATAGGTTGGGCCCACCAGGATAGGAAGAGTTGCAGCCATTATACAAGGTAGTCACTTAGGCTGTCTGAGCAGCTCTTTTCTGTCATTGTTCTACCAGCAAGACTTTTGTTTCATCAGGAAGATGGCTCACTTTTCTAGTACCAGTTTAACAGGGGCTGTGCTGTGTCTGGGTGATTCAAAGAGTCATTTGAAGATCTGATGCTGTGACACATCCCAGATGACTTTAATAACCTTCCTATCACATGTTCCCAGCACAGGACGGAAAAACACCATGATGATACCTGACAGTCTGTAACAAAGCTCTCATAACATGCTGCGGAGGGGGAGTGAGTTATAAAACTCTGCTCGGCAAGTCTTCACTGGGGGCGGAAGCACAGCAACCCTCAAAGGCAAGCTGAGGTCCTTCTGATACTTCACAATGAGTCACAGAAGGTGTTGCTGTTTTTCCTTGACACTCACGGATACGTATGTAATGTGTCCTAAGCCATCCTTGTCTGTGCTTCCCTCCATCCCTCATTTAGGCAACAAATATTTGAGCCTGCTGGTGCTAGGCCTTGTGGGGGATGCCTTGGAGATTGTATACAGACAATAAACAGGTATACAGGATAGTAGAAGGATGGTAGAATGTAGAAGGATGATTGTGGCGGTAATGCTATAAAGAGAATATGTATGGTGGTGTGACAGAATAAGCAGGGAGTCAGAAAGGGTGTGCGGGGAAGGCCTGAGGTGGGGACATTTGGAGGTTGAAATGAGATGCTCCCTGGCAGAGGACAAATGGGATGGGAAGGAGATGAGGAAGAACTTGGCACTTTTTAAAAAAAATGTTTATTTATTATTGAGAGAGAGAGAGAGAGCTCAAGCAGGGGAGGGGCAGAGAGAGACAGAGGGAGACACAGAATCCGAAGCAGGCTCCAAGCTCTGAGCTGTCAGCACAGAGCGCCATGCAGGGCTTGAACTCACAAACCTTGAGATCAAGACCTGAGTCAAAGTCGGATGCTTAACCAACTGAGCCACCCAGGAACCCCAAGAACTTGGCACTTTTGAGGAACAGAAAGAAAGCTAGTGTTGCCACAGTCATTCTATGCAGAGCATCGATCTGTGACAGGGAACTTACACTGGAATGTAAATCTGTGCACCATTTCCTTCTCAGAAAAGCCTCACTATATGTTAAAAAAAAAAAAAGTCAACTGAACTAAAGTAAAGCTTAGTAACATGGTTTATATTCTGGACCCAGTTTCTTATCCCATTCGGCAGCCAACAGAGAACTCTCAGACTAAGAGCAGTCCACAGACTGCCTTTCTCACTGGTCTGGGGTATCCTGAAAGGGTGAGATGGATGGGGTGGGGTTCTGGAGGTAGGCAGGAGCCACGGTAGGCCCAGATGCACAAAGGAAGATCACCGCTTCACTAATATGCAATAAAATGAAAGTTAAAAAGCCAAATAACTCCTATAGACCCTTAATGAGAGTGTTAGCACTTGAAAGGGTACTTAGAGCACAACTAAGCTGCACTGAGGCAGGAAGTTAGGTAGTCCTTCACACTGACTCAGGAATTAATTTTTTTTCCATATGTATACCAACTTTATAGTATATAATTAAAAATCACACATCAAGGGGTGCCTGGGTGGCTCAGTCAGTTAAGCATCAGACTTTGGCTCAGGTCCTGACCTCAGGGTTCGTGAGTTTGAGCCCTGCGTCAGGCTCTCTGCTCTCAGCACAGAGCCTGCTTCTGATTCTGTCTCCCCATCTCTTTGCCCCTCCCCCACTGGTTCCCCCTCTCTCTCTCTCTCTCAAATAAATACAATTTTTAAAAAATTAAAAAAACCCACACATCAATAAATTTATATAGTGTGATCCAGGTATGTGTTTATTCTACAAATGCCAAGAGCCAGTGGTAGAGGTTGAAGACCAGATATGCTTGGTGACCAAAATTGAATTAATTTCCAACATTTTGAAAACTTGGAAATTGGGCAGACTAGACTTGCAGACTCTTTAGAAGAGGAAGATCCTTACCTAGTACTCCACACCCCTTAATGTCTTCTCCCGGACTTGTATGTTAATCATGGGTTACGGCAAATCTCAGTCGCTTACTAGAGGGTTTATTTCTTGCTCACATTGCATGTCCACTGGGGCAACTGTGTCTCTTTGCTCCACATCACCTTCACTCCAGCACCAGGCCAGGAAGGATCTTTGGGGAGCATCCCTGGTATTGAAGCAGGAGGAAAGGAAGCATGAAGAAAAATGCACTAGCTCTTGGAGCATCTGCTCATCCTTCACTGGCCAAAGCAAGCTGTATAGTTAAGGTGATAGCAATGGGGCTGGAAAGTAATCACCTGCAGGAAGAGTTAGACAATAATTTATGTATAATAACCATCTATCTCAACCCCCTTGCCTAATTTAGATGACCTGCCTAGTGCCCATAGATATTTGAGAGCATGACCACTTTGGCCAATGGAACTTGAGTATTCAAAATTATATTGTAGCCAGAAGCATGACAGTTACTCTAAAGCTTGCCATGCTCCAGCTATCACCACTCCATCCATCCATCCCTCTCTCCAGCCAGCCAGCCATCATCTACCTACCTACATGGCCTTGAACGGGTTAAGCTTCCACAGGCTTTTCCTTAGACACCCTTTATTTACTTTTTCCTTTAGGTTCTACTCAGACAAGGCACACTAATCATGATACAGTGTTAGCAAGCCAAGCTGTGAGGAAACTGTATTTCTGCTCTTTACTGTACTAAGCATCAACTTCCAGAGGGTGGTGTGTGCACTGATACTGGGCCCTCATCATGTACTGCAGCATCACTGGAGTCTGGTGAGCCTTCAGACAGAACTAGTAAATGATTAGACATGCAATGCTGAGCATTTATTACGTACTTTCTGTGTGCCCAGCTCTGCCCTTAGGACTGTGGAAAACAGTCCTTGTTCCTAAAAAAATTTTTTTTAAATGTTTATTTTTGTGAGAGAGAGAGCACGAGCACGCAGGGGAGGGGCAGAGGGGCAGACTCCGAACAGTCTCCAGGCTCTGAGCTGTCAGCACAGAGCTTGATGTGGGGCTCGAACTCACAAACCTGTGAGATCATCATGACCTGAGCCGAAGTCAGATGCTTAAATGACTGAGCCACCCAGGTGCCTCAAACAGTCCTTGTTCTTTTTTTTTTTTTTTTTAATTTTTTTTTTAACATTTATTTATTTTTGAGACCGAGAGAGACAGAGCATGAACGGGGGAGGGTCAGAGAGAGGGAGACACAGAATCTGAAACAGGCTCCAGGCTCTGAGCTGTCAGCACAGAGCCCGACATGGGGCTTGAACTCACCGACTGCGAGATCATGACCTGAGCTGAAGTCGGCCGCTTAACCGACTGAGCCACCCAGGCGCCCCAAACAGTCCTTGTTCTTAAAGAGCAAGACATTCAGAGACACCATTAAGGATGGAGACTTGAGTGGTGAATTGTGGGACACCCATTTATTTACCTGAGTGACCATTGTGTGTTGGCATCAGCAGGGGAGGCTTTGTGAAGAGGTCCCTGAATTATGAAGAACTTGATGTGTGGAAGGTGAAGAACATTGCACATGAGTTCAAAGTTTTGACTGGTTTCACCTAAATCCAGAATCTTTGGAAGTGAGATGGGCTTGTAGTCGCTTGTAGAGTTGATCCAATAACTTTGAGATGTTAAGGTTTTCTATTGAGTTGCTATTTTTGTCAGCCCTTAAGTTGCATTTGGTTATGACTAGCAGGTGTGATATGAAAGTGCCATGGCTACACTCAGTTGTCACAGTTGTTTTTCTCTCTCTTCGTGGTCTTCCCTTGTTCTCCAGTACCACTATCTACAGTGTCCTGCAGTTTTGTTTCCACAAGTAATTATAGGGTTTTTGTTTTTGTCCTGAGGGGGCCTAGATTTAGATTTCACACAAAGGCTGTTTGCATGCTCCTCACTGTGTCTGGCATCTGGAAGGGTACCTGCAAAGTGGCGGGCACTGAATACCTGCTGCTGGATGAGATGGGTGGGGGTGGGTTTGGAGAACCACAGCACTCATCTTTTTTCTCAGTTCCTCACTCCCTTATTTGTCTTCCTATTGGAGCTGAGAGGATGAAAATGAGGTCGATGTTTGGCTTGCCAAATAGAAGGAAGAATTGAAGCAGGAATGCATCAATCTGCCTTCTCCTTCTTCCAGTCATACCAGAGACTGAATTGACAAGAATGAAGTAGACTGGGTTGAGAGGCAGTAGGACCCAGGAAGGGCCATGGTGAACATCTGTAAAACACATGCTTGTCCAGAGGTGGCACGTGCGTTTTTGCTCCAGGTGGTTGTTGTCATAGGGAGTTCAGAAATAGGATTGTTGCTTCTTCAGATTTTAAAGAGAACTCACAGCTCATTTTTTTTCTTTAAAATCTCCTGATTAAAAAAAAAATGTTGGCTATCTTTTTTCAGACTTCATGTGATCCAAACAAAATCTCTCTACAGGCTGGATATGGCACTTGGGGTATAATTTCTGGACCTTATGGTCCTTTATCAACCCAGCAAACACTGAACAATACCGAGGTAGGAATCTTGAGGTAGCTAGACTTTAAAAGAAAAAATCTATCACGTCTGAAAGAGAGGAGGCTAAGCTTTCAGAGACGAGGGTTCATGATGGGTTCTCCACACTCTTAGCTGGCTTTTCAGCAGCCTATTAGTGATAAGGATAAGGAATATAGCCATGGCCATGGGAAGGGTGCCCAGTTCAGCAGTGTGACTGGTGTCCTGTTTGCTCACGAGGCATTGGTATACTCAAATCTAATCATTTAAGACTTTGTGGCTAACAAGAGTCTTGTGCAACTAGAAAGAGGAAGTTAGTCCTTGGTGAATGAAGTCATTAGAACCAAAAACTGTGCTTTCCTTTGATTTCCAACCTGGTTGAACGTGTAAAAAAAATGGTGCACAAGATGGTGCACAGGGTAACATTTCCTATTTGCTGTCCTGTGACCTCTGATGTTTGACTGATGATTCATTCTGGCACTCAACAAATATGAGCACCTACCTATGAGGTGTCAAGCAGTATTCTATGTGCTGTGGATACAGCAGAGGACAAACCACAGTCTCTGCCCTCAGGAAGTGCATAGCATAGCATGAGGACCTGGTGGTGCGGTGCACCTGCTGGGACTCTTTTGAAAAGCTGGTAACACTACTCTTTCCCAGTTCTGAGTTAAGCCACTGCTTGAACTAATGACATAAATGAATGACACCATTGCCTCGTCCATTTTTGAAAGAATTCTTGTGAAGTTAGGCTCATATGTCAATGTTAGATTTACTTCTGGACTATTTGGTCATGAATTCATGAAGGAGAAGCAGTGCTGTATGACTAGGGAATTACACACCTTTTGATATGTCAGGGCCTCTGCAACAAACCAAAAAGACTTATCCAGATAGGAAGTTAGCTTTGGGATCCTGGTTTCTTCAGAGACTCAAGGGATGAGTTATTATTCCTGTGATTTATATTTCTGGGCTTACCACATACCCTTGCCGCACAGCCAAATGTGACCTGACACTCATAATAATAAAGGAAACGAACAATTTTTTATTTGCCCTAGAGAGAAACCTCAGTCTTGATGCAATCCCAGGATGGTACTGAAACAAACATGGTGGAGCATCAGGAGGCCAAGGCAGAATTTATTAATAGAGGAAAGAAGGCTGACTGCTTCTGTGTTCAGTAAAGTAGATCCCTCTTAGAAATGATGAGATAACCCTGCATGGTCTATTGCCATAACTTATATGGCAATATGCTAGTGACATTTTAACAAACTCAGGGGTTTGCTAAGAATATAAAATGAAAAACATAGCAAATATCAGAAATCTATCAATGGCAGATTTGCTTTTTTTTTTTTAACAGCAATGTCAATCAAGGAAAAGCTTAAATACATTTTTATAAGCTAGCAGGCCAAAGACTGTTAGGAATACATAATGTATGCCCTAGTCAACCTATGCATACATATATAAATATATGCAAACACACATTTAAATGCAAATAAAAGCTTTGTTTTCCCATTTTGGATACTTCATTTCTGAGTAAATTTATGAACTTGTTCTTGAACTGTAGTTTAGCCCATCACATATCCCTAAAGTCAAATTTTTTAGCTATCTAAACACAATATACCATTTAATACCCAGGTAAGTATACGTGATTGAGTTTCCAATTCAGGATAAACACCTGTCAAGGACTAGGAGTCAGAAATCCGTAACTCTTAGATGGGAAGTTAGAATATCTGAATTCTGATCCCGATTTTCCGAGAGGCTTTTGGAACTTTTTTTTTTTTTTACCCTTTCAGGGGTCTGAGTTTGCTCATTATGATTTTGGTGGTGGTGGAGAGGCACTTTTTGTTTGCTTTGGATTTCATACAATGCAGTCTAGCTCCATTATTCATGCAAAGTAAATTCTCCATACATGTGTTCCGCATTGATATTGAATCTTCGTTGGGAACAATGGATCCAATTCAACATTTTTCTTTAAACTGCACTAAGGTAGGGCTCAAACTCACCACCCTGAGATCAAGAGTCATGCTCCAGTGGCTGAGCCAGCCAGGTGCCCCATCAGCAATCATCTTTAATGGACAGGAAATAGGTGACCCTGTCAAATGGCTCTAAGCACCCCTTTCATATTTGTAAAGGGACAATTACTACCCAAGGCAGTACCTACCTCATGAAGTGGTTATGAAGACTGAATCAATGCGATGCACTTACAGTCGGGCATATAGAGAGTGCTCCAATTTTAGTGATGATAATTGTGAGTACCACCACCAGTATAGCCTGGCTCTGGGCTAGAATGAAAATTAAAACAGCCAGTCTCTGCCCCTGTTGAATTAATCATGTAGTGTCTGGTTGCAAACCTCAGTGCCTACCTACCAGGCCAATCAGGACCAACAAATGTAAGAGGCGGGGCTGGCTTCTGCACTGTCTGGACCCCCCACACCTGGTTGCAGAGGGCAAGCATGACACGGCCCCACAAGTTGTTGCCTTCTGGAAATGAGAACTGTTGTCAAATCTTGCTTTTTACGGGAAGTTAGAAATTTGGGTTATGTAAAATCTCCCAACTTCTAAGCACCGACCACAAACGCCAACTGCAAACAAGAGCACGAGGGATGAAAAGCCCTGGAGGGTTCCTGGAGCTCTCAGTTGACAACTTCTGGACATGCAGTTGCAATAAGCCCCAATTCCCCACTTTTCTGGGGGGAGCACAAACAGGATGAGGGCAAAGATCACTTGTCGGTTAATCTTTAATTCTTCGCTCCTCCACGAAATGCACATTTTGCCAGAGAACACAAGGACACTGTAGAGCACAGGTGGGTGAAGAGTTTAACACAATTTATTTTATGCTTAAATAATCGACTAGGTCATCCAGTGTATGGTTTTTCATACATATGTCATTAGAGCTATGTGTCAATGAATGCTGATTTTATATGAATATAATCAACAAATTAAAGGATTTCACCAAAACCCAAATAAAAATGCCCTTTAAAACACAGCAGCCTTATTAACCTAATATGACACTGCTAGAATGGTTACAAATGATTGGCTTATTCAAAGGTGTCTACATCTTATAGCCAGTACACAATACAGTAATAATTGTACAGCGTGCTGCCATTCTACGAGCTAAGAATTTCTGTTTAGTCCATTTTAAATACCCCCGACTGGGGCCTCTTATGAGCACCATCCACCTCTAAAGCGGCAAGCATTACCCCCTTTTAAGCACTAACAGCACCCACCCTCCCCCTAAAGCAACTACTGTATAGGGTTTTTTTTTTTTCATTTTTAGTTCATTTCATTGAAAAATTGGCAATAGCAACAAATATTAGATGAAGGGCTTTGTGTTTACAGATAAAATCTTCTGTGTTGCAGTATACTGTAGTGTTTGCAAAATTGGAAAAGATTTAATCAAAATAAGGTGATACACATGCATCAAAATATTAGTATTCTGAAGAAAAAATTTTTTCACAGAACTACAGAATTCCTCATTTTGGGAATTATTTAAATTTGCAGCAGATTTTAAAGATTTGTTTCTGTTTTTTAAAATCAAGCTAGCAGTTTTGCATATACAAACATTATAATTGCTAATATACAAGAATCAGTGAAGATTCCCCCCCCACCCAGGACCCCTCCCTCCTCTTCTAGGGTGAAGTCACTTGAGACCCCTAGTATGTTAAATGCATTTGCAATATTCTGTTTGTGTTCTAAGAGGCAGTGCCTTATCAACATTTATTCTATTTTTCTGTTAGAATTTATACAGTGTTATTATTTACAGCAAAACTATAGATGTTTTAAAAAAGAAACAAATAGTGTTTATACCCTGACAGTTTGGGTCCAAGAAAAATAAGGCGAGCTGTTGTGGAGTTAGTAATTTTAGTGTTTCTCTGTGATTTCATCATCCCGTCTTCTGTCCCTTCTGGCGGCAGGAATTTCTTCCTTTTGTAAATGACACCAAATTACTTAGGATAAACTGTTAACAGCATGGCTTCTTGTATATACACTGCATTGCTAATTGCACACGCGCCAATCCTGGGAATGAAAGTGAATTTCCATGCTCTGTAAATTGGCTCATGCTAAATTAAAATGTGGGTAGATTTCTTTTTTTTTTCTTTTTGCATAAAAAAAATCATGCCATTAATGTGTGGAAGCAGCAAACACACACACCCTTCTCCATGAATTTTTACTTCCTGCTGACATCTCTTCCATGAATTTCTCAATACTGGCAGTAAAATTACACGATCCTGTGGAAAGACAGACAAGAGGGAGTGAGGTTAGCTTGCTTTCTTCTTCCTTCTTTCCTTCCTTCCTTCTCTTTCTCCCTCCCTTCCTTTCTTCCTTTTTTCTTTGCTTTACTTTTCTTTTCTTTACTTTTCTTTTCTTTTCTTGCCTTGCTTAAGCCTTCCTTCCCATTCAACAGAAAAGCTTAGAGAACGAGGCCTCTACTTTCTTATGGGGTAGTTTAACATGATTCTTCTTACCAACACAATCCGTTAGGTCAAAACCCTGAGGTGTAGCTGAAAGCTCTTTGAAGGCAGTGACTTTTTCTAGGTAACCCTGTGATCTCCAAAGCACACTCTTCACTGTATGTGTGGTTTTTGAGATTGTGTTGGAAAAGAACCTCTTCTAGGGCTCTATCTCTAACGATCAGGTCACTCAGATACTTGGGAAAGCCATTTACAGCCCTTTGGGCCTAGTCTTATCTATAAAATGAGGCTCACAGAGGTGCTGTGTGGGATTTCCATCAACATCAAAATATCAGGGGTCTGGAGTTCTCATGGGCATAAAGGAGCCCGGGATATTGAGTCAGAATAGAGTATTTCAGGAATGTCCATATGTTTTATAAGTGCTCACTCCCCAAAGTACAACTAATCTTTCAAAAAGGGAGAACAGCATCATTACTTCATTACTCTGGAATTGCTTTTTCATGCACCAATTAAAATGAAAGACTGTCTTCCATCACTGCAAAGAATACTTTCCCTCCTCCTGCCCCACATCAGTCACGACAAAATCGATTCATTATATTTGAGCTTCTTTATGGAAGCTGAGAACATCTTGTCTTACTGAATAATAACTGCATAAAGTCTCAGTGTTTTATAACCAGTCTTAATACAGTCAAAGTAAATCAGCTGCTTTTGCTATGAACTCTTTCTTCATAAAACAAAGTTTGCCTACATATAGTTCATCGTCCTCTCTCAGTGTGAAGCGACAGACCTGAATACTGGCCCGAGAACAAATCCCAGCCCCTGTGAAAACCTGAGGAAAGCAAGAACAATTGTAGGAATAACCGTGTTCACTCACTGGTAAGCAGCAGACCATTTGTGCAGGCCTAGAAGCACCAGCAGAACTGGGTTTCTGTTGGGGCCCAAGAGTGTCCTCAGTGCCCCTGAGTTTGTTTACTTACCCCAGACAAGTTTCTGTCTCTTTAAGAGGGATCACCCAGGATACCTCAGCTTATGTAAACATGTTAGTACAGTACTTCCTCTGTCTGCTCTACTAGTTCTTGCTTCCTTTTTTGTGCTGAAAGTGCTACTGACCAGCATGCCCCAGGTCACTAATGCTTGGAGCCAAGAACATCAAAGTGTCAAGTGCTTCTGGAGTGATTTCAATATCTGCCCCCCTTCCCAGGACTCTGCAAAGGTTGTAGAGAAGGAAGGTGACTTATTTGGGCAGGACATGCCCTAGAAAGTGGGCAAATCCAAGTAGGATCAGGATTTTCTCACCTCTATTACCACTTATACCTAATCTTCTGGGCACTAGGGTTCTTAGATGGCCCTATGATGATGTTACCCCCGTGGTCTCCTTGTGTCTTCCTAGGGAGGCTTCTCAGCAGTCTTCTCTAGTTGAACCCCTTACCCCCCACACTGTACAGCTTAATCGACATATAATTCACATGCCATACAATTTATTGTAAATATACAGTTTGATAGTTTTCAATACATTTATATAGATATGCAATCATCACTACAACCCAGTTGAACTTTTTTTTTATTTTGCATCCTCTCTTCCAAAAGCCAATCCAATTTCCCAGGTTAATCTTGCCATAAGAAGCAAGGTGTTTCTCCTATCACCTTGATGCAAGCACATGTTATCTTTTATAGAAATATTGGATTTGTTTCTATAATTTTTAAAAATGCTATTAATTATGTCCATTTATATTCAGGTATGGTATGGGTGATAGTTAAAAAGAAATTGGGGAGTGAGTTCCTCTTGTAAATCTCTCTTGTTCTTGGTCATACAATCAGAGTGTGTTGGCCCTAACCACATGGGGTGCAGGAAGGTCATTCATTGGATAAAAGACTTTATACCAAGTACAGTGTTCTACAAAAAGCATGAGTGCCTTGGCTGAGAGACTGTATACCTATTATAAAATATTGACATCTTACAAATTGTGATGAGAGCGCCATCTGATGGAAAGGTGTGATGGCAGGGGCCATCAAGATGACATTTCAGAAATAGAATTTGAGTCCTTTTTTCTTTTTGGATTTAAGTAATACATCTGAGACAGAGGCCTTTGCATTTAGGAATCTGTCTTTGGGTTTTGCATGCTTTTCAAACCCAAAGGTAGTAGAAACAAACATTCCTTTTAATCATTTTACTATATATATATATTTTTTTTAATTTTAAGAAACATTTTTGATATATAGAAAAACAGCTATCAGTGTATTTTCATGGCAGTTTATATCTTACAGATGAATGTTGTATTTTCCACATCCATTTTCAAGTCAGGGGTATGCTTGAGTTAGAACCACAATTTCCTTTACAGATCCACATACCAGTGGTTTTTAGCCCCTAGGGCCCACCTTAAAAACAAAACAAAACAAAATCACCTGTCTTTAGTTTGGTATATGAAGCTTTCTGCAGTTCAGCCCAATCAGGCTTACTGTCCACTACCCCTCAGCGAGAAGCTTTTTTCATAATCTCCAATGGTTCTCGAACTTGGGTGCACATTAGAACTATCTGGGAAGACTTAAACCCAGGGTCCAGACCACATCTCATGCCAATTTATTTAGAATTTCTTGGGGTGGAGCTCCAAAAAATCAAAAAAACCTCAAATACCAAAAAACTTTTTAAAAACTCTCTAGATTATTTGAATGTTCAACCATGTTTAAGAGGCAACCATATATTCTAGAACACTGCTTCTCAAAGTCTAATATCTTTATGTATCACCTAAAGTATCTTCAAATGTGGATTCTGATTCAGTGGGTCAGGGTAAACTCAGAGATGCTGCATTTCTAACAAGACTCCCAGGTGACACTGATACTTCATGGACCACACTTGGGGGAGCTAGACTGTGTGCTAGTCAGCAACACATTGGTTTCCAACTTCTTTTTCTTTTTTTAAAGTAGGCTCCATTCTGGGCACGGAGGGCCTGAACTCACGATCCTGAGAGCAAGACTTGAGTTGAGATCAAGACTCGAGCTGAAATCAAGTTGGACGCTTAACCAACTGAGCCACCCAGGTGCCCCACCAACTTCCTTTTCCTTGCTCATGATTTTGTATCCACCTATACTTCTCTTCCCCAATCTTCACCAGTATCTAACTCCTCTCCATCCTTCAAGTTTGTTTCAAATGTCATCTCCATGAAAGTATAGACTCCGCTCTCCCTAAGGAGATCGGCCTTGGCAGGTTAACTGTTACTCGTTTTTAAAGACTTAGCTCTGTTACAGCTTTAGGAAAGAAAGCCTTTTCTAGTATGCCTTTCTTATAGCCTACTGAGAACGCAGATTTGTCATACTATTCTCTTCCATCCCTACCCACCTCTCTTCCCTTCCTTTTTTTTTTTTCTCTCTTGAGTTACAGAAGTCATGGGACTAAAAATATTTTTTCCTAAGCATTAATTCTAGTTCTTCATGTAAACATGATAAACTACAGTGAAATTTAATAATTCCCAGTTCATACCATCCAGTAAATGGTTTTTTGAGTTTGTTTTTTTCTAATGACATGTGACTTTAAAAATACTTGAGGTCATAGGGCCAGTTTAAAAAAAAAATACTGGGAAGATATTGATTTATATTTTGGTTGTGAAAAAGATATACTAATTAAATAATAAAATTGTACAGCTATTATTATTAAATGTTATGTGCCAGGTACTGTTATAAAATGGCTTAGCTCATTTAATAACAATAAGGTACTATTATAATCTTGCATTTTACAGATAAGGAAACAGAGCCACAGAGCTAGAAAACAAACCCAAGAGAGTGAACTTGGTACATAGTAGAGCTAGAAATGGAAATCAAACCACCTGACTCTACAATCCTTGCTCTTGACCTCAGAGCCAAGGCTTTTGGTTAATTAGGGATTTTTTTAAAGGGTAAGAAAAGTAAAAACAAACAAAACTAAATAAAAACAGATCTTCCAAATAAATTCAGGGAAAATATTCCGAAGTGAAGCAATTCAGGCACCTTGGATTTCTGGAAAGCAGAATCAGGAGATCTGGGTTAAAATCCAGATCTGTCATTAACTAGAGCCATTGGGCTTTTGTTATCTATCTCTGTTCATTCCTTAGTAAAGAGGAATGAGAATGCCTCTTTTAGTAATTTCCTATGGAATTTCTCTGCTTTTGATGTTGGTATACTTCAGAATACTTTCAATTATTTCACATCCCTTGTTTCTCAGAGAATTTCAGTGATGCTGCCATTCCAACTTCTTCCACTGTTCCCTCCTGGCACCCGTCGCATCTTCGTCTACAGGCCACTGGTCCTGGCTGCCTTAATGCTACTACTAGCTGAACTTACTCAGTACTTACTATGGGCTTGCCTGCCGCTCTCTGAAGCAATTTACTTGTATTAACTCAGCTAATTCCCACAACAACTTTATGAGGTTTGTTATTCTTCCCCCAGTAGAGGTGAGGAAATGAAGGCACAGACCCCAGCTAAGTTCATGTAGCTAGTAAACTCCCTGGCAGGTCCATCGACTCCGGCCACTTCACTTCTCACCCAAATACCAAAAATGACCACACTATGATCTCCAGCCCAGGCTTCTCTCTCTGATCATCATCAAATGTCAAGGGCCCTGCACGCTGACTATCTACAAAGCTACTTCATCACCCAGGCTACGTCAATCACTAATTTTGATTTTGTGGTCTTAGGTTCTGTGATTTTGTTAATAATTACCCTACATACCTATAACCCTGATGTCTTTAACTCTCGCTCTTCTCTCCCAACACGGAACTAATCTGGTTCCTCAAATCTTTTCTCCGCTTTTCATTCTCTCTGTTCCAGTTCAGGCCCTCCTCTGTGTTGCAGATCTGAGGCCCTTGTGTTCAAACTCTCTTCTTCCTCTACTTCTATCAGAGTTACTTAAATCATATCTGATCATATTATTTTCCTGCCACAAAGCTTCCAGTACCCAACTGTATCCAGGATAAGGGCCAAACTCTTGAGCAAAGCACGTATGATTCTCCACACTGCTGTGTCTCAAATGCTACTCTTTCTTCAAAAACTAGTTTGGGGCGCCTGGGTGGCTTGGTCGGTTAAGCGTCCGACTTCGGCTCAGGTCATGATCTCACGGTCCGTGGGTTCGAGCCCCGCATCGGGCTCTGTGCTGACAGCTCAGAGCCTGGAGCCTGTTTCAGATTTTGTGTCTCCCTCTCTCTGTGACCCTCCCCCGTTCATGTTCTGTCTCTCTCTGTCTCAAAAATAAATAAACGTTAAAAAAACAAAACAAAACAAAACAAAAAAAAAACTAGTTCAAATACGTACTTCTGAGAAACTTTAAAAGACCTCCTCTGTTGGAGGGAATTATATCTTCCAGTGGTTGCCCTGAGCATTTTGTTATATCATTTATTACATTTATGTATTTTGATTTGTGTGACTTATGATCATGTGTGCCTCTTGGACTAGACTGTAAAGTTATAGTGGGCAGGGATTCTCTCAGATAATAACGTCAGACTTAAAATAGTATCTTACAATGTTGTGCTCTCCCTACTGCCTACACGGTGTGTGTCACAAACCTTGCACATAGTAGCTAAGAAGCAAAGGAGCTCTAAATGTGCATGGTCACCTGCCTACAAAAGCTTGTTAGCTGATCTACATTATAGGAGAGTTTCTCTCATCCACCACTATGAAAAACCACACAAGTATACTGCAGGGTTGAGGCTGAACATGTAGGTGATCTTAGATGATTGGATATAGAATAGCTTTGAGATGTCTAGGAAGGAAGAAGTCAGAGGTAACCTTTTAACTCTATTCCTCTTCAAAATCTTGTTCCTTGGGAGCTCCTCCCAGGCTCACTTTAATCCTCTCCCTAGGGGTTCACATCTATTCTCTCCTGTTCCCTTTCTCTGGTATTCAACATTTACCTCTTTAGTGATAACTCGAACATTTCTAGAAGTGCAGCCCCAACCTTTCTGCAGAGCTCCAGACTTATATATCTAAAACAATACTTGGAAGTCTCAAAAGCAGTTTAAACCCAAATCTAAGCCTGAATGCTTGATGTCCTTTTTTAAAAACCCATTCTACTTCTGTTCCTTTCTCTACTGCCCTGTTGTGTCAGCCAGAAACCTGGGGATCATTCTTGACTCAACCCTTCTCCATCCTCCCTGCCCCTCCAAAGTAATCTACCTGTTGATTTTCCTAAAGCTACTGCCCAGGTCCTAGCCCTGCCACTACTACGGCTTAGTTGAACTGCTCAGTAACCTAACCAGTCACCTTCAGTTTATTCTTGTTTCCCCTCCAACCCATTCTCTACATAACCTATGTGCTTTAAAAAAAAAAAAAATTGGGTCAGGCTCTTGGCTAAAATCCTTCAGGGGCTTCAAATTCTTTTAGAATGAAATCTAAAGCCTGTTCTCTGGCCTGTGATGATGCACCCCTCACTTAAGTCATCATGTGCCTGCCTCATCCACCACCAGCTCACCAGGCTCTGGTGTACACTTCTCTTCTTTCATTTCCTCAACTATGCCTTTTCCCGGTCAATGCTTTTGCTCATGTCGTATCCTTTGCTTGGAGTCTGCTTCTCCTCTTCCCCATTCTTTTCATGGTTGGCGCCACCTATAAGTTCTTAGTTTAAATGTCACGACTTCTTTTCTTTCTTCTTAAAGATTTTATTTTTAAGTAATCTATACACCCAATGTGGGACTCGAACTCACAACCCCGAGATCAAGAGTCACATGCTCCACAAACAGAGTCAGTCCGGTGCCCCTATGTGTCATGACTTCAGAGTGACCTTCCCAGCCCCCAAAAGTCTAAATGTGTTTCCGCATTATTCTTTTATTGGATATTGGACTTTGAATTTTTAGCCCTGAAGCATCTGTTCCATGCAGGCTGAGAGATTAGGAGGGGCAGGGCCCATGGAAGTTTTCTTCACCATCATACATCCAGCCTTTCCACTTTTAGCCAGGCAGAAGGTCAAATATTTTTTGAAGGAATGAAAAAAATGAACCAACTTTCTGGTTTAGAAAAAGTGTTGCCCTTGGCAAGCATTGTCACTCTTGGCTTCCACATGGCTGTGAGATTCTGAGCATTTCCCCAGAAGAGGTTTGGAATACAGCTGCTCCACAGTCTTTTATGGCTACATCTGGGGACCTTCCTTTGCTACAACCTCACTAATCAGCCCTCTAATGGTACTTATGAAGTAAACACTTAGAGGTTACCCCCTTCAAAATGGATGTCTGCTTTATTTTAAAAAAGAACAAACATCTATGAGTATTTTCACTGTGTAAAATATGAGGACATTTACTATAGGTTGTCTATGTACATCTGTTTGATTCAAAATTTGCTTTTAGGTCTCTAAGCATCATCAACTACTATTTAACTATGAATATAAGTTAAGAACTTAGGTTCTGGATAAGTTCAAATTTATTCTTTTGCTTATCAGCTGTACAGGACTTTGAGTAAATCATTTAACTTTTCTCAACTTCGGTCTTCAGAGTAGTACTTACCTTACAGCATTGTGTTGGGGATTATATTCAGTAATGTATGTAATGATCTTACCTAGTACCTGGCATATAGTAATCATTTGCTAGAACATGACTATTATTATTCAAATTGTAGACATACAGCTAAGTGTAATAGAAAGGGTACTAGGTAGAGTATCAATAATCTTGAGTTTAAGTCCTAGTTCTACCAATCACAAGCTGTGTGACAATAGAAATGTCATTGACCTCTCTGAGCCTTGGAATATTCATCTGCAAAAGGTAGCAAACAAAATTGGCCTAACCTATCTAGAAGCTTCTTTGAAGGATTAAATAAGACAAAAATGTAAAATCACTTTGTAAACTATAAATCACTATACACTGTGTACAAATCTTCATAGCTATTGAAAGCCATTGGCTTTTCCCTTACATTAAAAACAGGATAACTATGACTCAGTATTAAAGAAAAGCAGGTGCAGGGTTCAGATAGCTCAAAATTTAGCTGGTTCTAAAATGGGAAATAAAAATTTTGATGTCACCATCTGAGACTCCGTGAAATTTGGCAGCAGTCTACTTGCTTAGTTGTTTTTGTTATTAAAAAAAAAAAAAGGCAGCCAGCAGGCTATAAAAACTCTCAATATATTTGCAAATTGATTTCTCCAGAGCATGCATTCAGTGTCCTGGAATTCCAGTGGGTATTCTTGGACTCATTTCCCAGGTTCACTTACGGAAGGTAAATACCACGCTGGAGAGTAACGTGAGGCTTACAGTCAAATCACTGTTCTTTCCATCTGACACATTAAGTTTGCTTTCTGCTGGAGTTATTTTCACATTCATATGACTTCTACCTGACTTTCTCTCTCCTTTGAGTGGTGTAGCATGTGAGCCAAGGCCCTGACAACTTCTTTATGGGGTGGGTTATTTGTAATTTTAAGGCCTCTTGTACATTTAGTGACCATGTCGTATCTAAAGGACCTAGCACAGTTGTATTTTTTTGGTGTTATTTATTCACACATACTAGGTGGATGTTGCTCTAGAAAAATGGTTCCGCTGCAATGGGCAACCACTTTGGTTCCTTTCCATCCAGTCTGAACAAGCTGGCAAATGTTGAGGTGCATACTGAACTCTCTTCTGGATTCCTTTCGCTTATCACTTACAACGGCTTAAATGGACTAAGTCAAGACTGCAAACTCATGCTTAGTGCTTTATTCATCTCTATGTATCTAGATATGTCTTGCACCAGGAACAGCTGCAAGATGTACATAACAAGTGGGTTCATTCTAGGTATTGACGCACTGATGTCATCCATCATTTTCTCATCTCTAACACTGTGTGGAAAGCAAGTCATGTTGATGTCTCCTGATTCAGTCTGCCTCTTACCATCCTCCTGGCCAAGCCAGCACCTATAATAGTTTCTTACTCGGTTTTCTGCTCATCCATTACTGCCCCCTCTGGTATGTTCTGTGCCTTTGCAGCTAGAGCGAGTGATGCAGAACGTACACATTGGACCATACCCGACCCTTGCCTGAGACTCTTTCTTCACTGCTCTCCTTCTGCTTTTAGTGTGCAGACCAGAATCCCTACAGAGAGGCTCATGAGGCTGGACAACTCCCACCTTTCCTACCTCTGCAGACCCAAGGGTCAAACTCTCTGCCAGCTGCACTGACCTGTTTCCCCAGATTCTCCCTTCCTGTTCCTCCCCATTCTGGCCATTGCAAAGTGCTGCTGCACATGCCTAGAAGGTGACCCCAGACACCGTCAAACTTCCCTCTTCACCCAGTCATGTCGTGTTCAGTCTTCAAAACTCAAACATCACTTTTTCAAGGAAGCCCTCCCTGTCACCTCAGACCTCAAGTCTCCAGTCAACATGGTTGAGGGTGTTAACGGTGTTGGCTCTGGTGGCAGGTTTGTACCTGTTTCTGCCAACTCTACGTGATGTTGGGCAATCTGAGCCCTATTTCCTCATCTGTTACATGGGGATGATAGGGCATCTGTCCAAGAGGGTTAGCTGTGAGAATGAAATGAAGAGCAGAGTAGAACACTTGGACGAGTATATATGGTAAATATTAATTTCAGAATGTTCTGCAGTTCTTGGTAGTTTTCTCAATGCCATTATACTGATGTGATTAGTTATGATTGGTTAACATTAAATCCCCAAAACATAAGCTCAGTAAGGGAAAGTACCATGCTTATGTTGTCTACTGAGAGTTTCTCAGTGCCTACGCAGAAAGCGTCACAGAAATGAAGTGAAATAAATCTTGGAGTGAATAAACATATGGTAAGCTTTCTTGAGAGGGAGGGATTAGGAATTTATCTGGGCCTGCAATAGTAGACACAGACCCTCATCCCTGCCCTAATTCTAACCCTAATCCTAGATCTTGGGGAAAAAATGATTTGATTATATATATATATATATATATATATATATTACATAATATGTATATATTATGTTATATATGTATATGTTATGTATACATATACATATACAGGTATATATGTATACATATATATGTATATATTATACATATATGTATATATACATACAATGGAATATTACTCAGCCATAGAAAAGAACAAAATCTTGCCATTTGCCACAACATGGATGGAACTAGAAAGTATTATGCTAAGTGAAAGAAGTCAGTCAGAGAAAGGCAACTACAATATGATTTCACTCATATGTGGAATTTAAAAAACAAAAAAAAATGAGCAAATGGGAAAAAAAAAGACAGAGAGAGGCAAACCAAGAAACAGACTCTTAACTATAGTGAACAAACTGATGATTACCAGAGGGGAAGCTGGTGGGACGACTGGGGAAATAAGGGATGGGAGATAAGAGGGTACTTGTGATGAGCACTGGGTGTTGTACAGAAGCGTTGAATCCCTATATTGTTCTACTGAAACTAATATTACATAGTATGTTAACTATACCGGAATTAAAATAAAAACTTAGAAAAAGGAATTTATCTCAGCCTTAGTTGAGTCACAAACAAAATTCAGAGCAATGAGACTAGATTTCTCAGTTCCTCATGTCCACACTGCAGTAGCAGGATTCCGGTCACTGGGGAAGAGAAGATCTGTCCGAGTAAAAACTAGAATCTATATGCTCTTTGTCATTTTGACCAGTAGGGCTAAGAGAACTGCTGGTGCACATCCCTTGAGAAATCATGCTACTTCACCTCACGGACTCAAGAGACCTTTTCAAATTTCTTTTCAAAGCTCCATCTGCTTTTTTCATGCTTAGGAAATGACCTTTCATAAGTATAGCTAAAGATAATAGGATAACGTAAAACTTAGAAAACAATGTTTGTTAGAAATATCCT
This sequence comes from Panthera pardus, assembly GCF_024362965.1. NCBI lineage: Eukaryota > Metazoa > Chordata > Mammalia > Carnivora > Felidae > Panthera > Panthera pardus. The sequence continues at coordinate 21,395,968 of NW_026526788.1, forward strand.
CATCTATGAAAAAATTTCAGACAAATTTAAGCAAATTCACCAAATATTTCACTTAAAAAAAAAAAAAAGTAGTCCAGGGGTGCCTGGGTGGCTCAGTTGGTTAAGTGTCTGACTTCAGCTCAGGTCATGATCTCACAGTCTGTGAGTTTGAGCCCTGCGTTGGGCTTTGTCCTGACAGCTCGGAGCCTAGAGCCTGCTTTGGGTTCTGTGTCTCCCTCTCTCTCTGTCTTTCCCCTGCTCAAACTTGCTCTCTCTCTCTCTCTCTCTCTCTCTCAAAAATAAAATAAACATTAATTTCTTTTTATTTGAAGAGGTTCTTTTAAAAAATTACTATTTCAGTTAAGTTTCAGTTAAGTTGTCTCTCCTTCAAAAATAAATAAACATTAAAATTTTTTTTCAAAAAAAAAATAGTCCATTTACCTCCTATTTAATTTGCTCTGGTTTCTGGAAGATATACCAAGTAGCATATAGGGATCTCGGCCATTTAATTTAAAATGGGCAACCACTCTATTTCAATGGAAATTGAATTCTCAGAGGCCATTCTGCTAAAACAGTGAAAGGCTGGATGTGCACAAATCTCAGAGTGCATCAGTGAGAACTAACTGGTTGTTGCCAGACTGGCTTCCTGTCAGGCTGTATAATGCTACCACATTTCATACGGAGCCTCTGCTCTTAGAGGGGACTCAAAAATCACTGTTTACATTTGCTTCTGGAAACACCATTTACATTTAAATTCCTGACTAGTTTGTGAGGAGAAAGTTTATGAACTGTGACTGGAGTGTGTGTGTACGTTGCATATGTAAATATAGAAATAAGCCCAATAAGTTCATACTGGATATTCAAAGCTGGAATTCAGTGAAAAAGAGAGGAGGGCAGTGGATGGGGGGATCTGAATCAGTCATCAAGAGAAAGGAGAGGTTTCACAGCGAGTTAAGGCCGACTGTTGTTGATATGAGCACACCTATTGCCTTGACTAACCGTTTACTGTTATGAATGGCTCTTCTTTTCCACATGACGGATTTCCTTCTTCGCTGTCTTCACCTTATAACCTTCTCCCTGCTGTAAAAAGGAACGTATGTGTTAAGATTTCACAGTGAAAGAGTTTTAGTCATAGAGTGGTTCCCATTCTGGTCCCTTGAGGCTGGATTAGGTAAGTGAAACACAGTTTAAAGCACTTTGTCACTTCACGTCTCAAAATACACACAATCTATTTGGCGTAACCACACAAGCCTGGCATCATCGAGGCAAGCTAGAGAGCACCATCAGAATGAATACAGTAACATAACTATACTTTGGAGTAACTTGATAGGTTAGTGATAAATAAAAGGTTAGTGACAAAAAAAGAATAATAGTAACAAATAAAAATTTTTTAAAGGTTAGTGATAAATTAAAAAAAATGAGTTAGCCTGTTCATTTACTTGTAAACTAGAAGAAATCATCACCAAAGCTCTCAAGGCACCCAAACCCAAATTATAACAAATATTAGTAAATTATAATTTATTTCTTCTTAAGCCAACAGAATTTTAAGCAATCTGTTGTATTGAGACTAAAATTTCTCAGGAAAGCACTGATCATGAACTAAACACCATAGGAATGTTGTTGATCTCAGGGACTTTTTTTTTTTTTTTTTTAATTTGTGGAATTACCAACCCCTTCCTCATTACTGCAGATCAAGCAATCATCCATTTTCCATAAAACAAGACCTCTCTTCACTGAGCACCAGGGATACTTTTCCCTGAGAGCAAAATTGTACAAATACTCCACTTTTCCCAGCTTTATAACAGAAACACAGTAGCCTTTCCAATCTTTTGAGTTAGTCTTGAGAAATTTTCAGTGCACTTTTTCTTATGTAAACACAGGCTATTGGAGTTTCTATTTTCAAAATGAGAAAAGGAAAGGAATGACAAATAGCCAGAGGTGTTTTGTCTGGGAGATGGAGTTTCATTTGCTGAGTTACACTGCACAGTGGTTAAGATTAGTTCTTTAACTGACACATTGCATATGGGCTGTTATAAACCCAGAGAGGAGAGCCCTCCTCGGGTTAAGATGAGGGAATTCAGATTTCCCTTTGTAGAACATACTGGAAAGGGAAAAATGTATGGATTTGATGTGAGCTTTTTGCCATTCTAACATTGAAACCCTGTACCTTTGCTGGAAGTGAGTGCCCTCCCTCAGGTGCTCTCCACCCTCCCCCTAGGCAGGCACTAAGCTTCAGGCAAAGCACTGGGTGGGAGGCCAAAGTGGGGGGGCGGGGTGCTGCCCAGGGGTCTGGTGGTGAGAGAGGGTTTTAATTTTATTTCTCTCACATGCTGTAACCAGCACATTCTACTCTCCATAAATGAACTTATTTCTGAAAACTCTGAAGACAGAAAAAAATATATAATGTTAAAGAACATTAAGAAGAAGTCTTTTTCTTTGACCCTGATCAAATGCACAGGATGTCAAAAGCAGCAAACACTTCAAGCTGCCACACTGCAGATGCCAGCCTGTTAGCAGCGTATTCTAGAAAGTTCACAAAGTGTTTATCCTCTTTTTCTCTGGCAGCCCCTCTCCATTACCATGTCATCATGTTTTCTCTCTTGTGGGATAGCAATTCGTCTTATTACTTTCCGAGTGATCTGTAGGAAGCAATAGTGAGATTTTTGTTTCTGTTTCAAGGGGTGACACTACAGCAAACAGTAGAAAAATCTAAATCCCAAGAGAAGCGTAAAATCCCAATGATGATTACTTTTCTGGTGATGAGGTTGCCTTCTTCATCAGTAAATTGTTCTTCTGTGACAGATTCACCAGGAATGCTTTTTGCTTCCTCTCCCTAAAGGATGTGGCATAGAGATTAGCAACATACTAGATGGACAGATCTCCACAGCACTCCATAGGCCACACACATGCTCTGCAGAGTTTTAGAGAAAGAAAGTATAAATTCTGCTTGCTACTCCAGGGCAAAGGGAAAAGGCTGACTCCTCTAATGGTTACTTAGGCCACAACAGTCAAAGCAGTAAGCCTTAGGTATGTACAAGACTGACGGTTAGCAGGCAACTCCAAGAAGGAAAAATTATAAAACGCAGTTACACAATGCTATATAAACCAAAAGTTTCATTTTTTGAAGAAAAAAAAAAGTCAATGATTAGAGCTCTAATTAGATCGCCTCATTTTGAGCACTGTGTTTCTGAATTAGTCCTACCAAATCTCTAAATAATTTTTAGGTTGTATTTTCCTTAATCTAAATTAAGATGGTACCTTAGTTGGGGCATTACATTTATTGTCTTTATTAGTTTTTGTTTTTTTTTCATTTAAAAATTCATTTACTAAGGGTAAGATAGACTTTTTTTAAAAAGTGAAGTTCAGAGTACAGAGAATATCATGTTTTTCTTTAAAACTGAGCTTTTTGGAGGTATTAAAATGAGAATAACTATGTCTGATGGTGTACACAATTTCTGAATACTATCTTCAAGTGAAGGGGTCTTATGTGATGATGGATCATCTAATCTCTATTGCCACAGACAAAAAAAAGAAAAGAAAAGATCAGTACTAAATGGATTTAAGATGATGATATCTTTCAGTTAGTGACTGTTATCTGATTTACAAGGGGAAACTGTCAAAGATCTTCCTCTGGTGAATTTAAAAAATGGAATAAAGTCTTAACTCCCCAAGTTGGGCTCATATTTTCCAGCTTGGTAGATTTATATGGCTCCTTAATATCTCCCTATTTGGCTCTATGATTGTACAATAAGAAAAACCAGGGGCGCCTGGGTGGCTCAGTCGGTTGGGCATCCGACTTCGGCTCAGGTCATGATCTCACAGTTCGTGGGTTCGAGCCCCGGATCGGGCTCTGTGCTGACAGCTCAGAGCCTGGAGCCTGTTTCAGATTCTGTGTCTCCCTCTCTCTCTGCCCGTCCCCCACTCGCACTCTGTCTCCCTCTGTCTCAAAAATAAATAAACATAAAAAAAAAAAAAAGAAAAACCACTCAGAGAGCAAAAATGGGGCTATATATGCAATATATAACCTTCTTCACTGGTATTCAACATTCAGTTAGTGCCACTTAGTTTGGGGGAACAAGGACAAACATCTTAAGCGCAGACCTACTCTACAGACCTAGTGACCTGCTAGTCAGACTTCTTGGTGAAAAGGTGGCCGGGACAATGCTGTTAGAACAATGTACTGTAGTTGTTCACCTGATGTTATTTTAGGGAAAATGGCAGATCACGAAGTTGACAGCTACATTTCTGGGAGAGCCAGGATTCTAACTCTTGCAGTGTTGTTGGGCTGGAAAGGGTAGTAGCTCTGATAATTTTGTCAGCACCAGCCAATGGTGAGAATGTTCTATGACTGCTTTATGTCACAGCCAGTAGAAAGGCAGAGCCGGTTTAAAATGACAGAGTAAAGACTAAAACATTACCTTGTTTTGCTGCCAAAATTGTTTTCATTCTTTTCTTTTTACAAAATGACTTTGTATTCTTCTAGATTATGGGCTTATAGCTCATGACTGGGTGAGACATGGGTTCATTTTCCTCACTGTGGTAGAGAGGGAGGGAGGTGGGATGAAAATAAAACATGATGTTTCTTGCTGCTCATGTTTAGCTCCCTTTGGCTCTTGCTTATGATTTGCTTCAATTACCACACTTAAGAGAGGGAAGGGGATTGGAAAAATGTAGAGGGAGGTCTCATGCTTAAATGCACTAAAATCTGCAAAAAGTTTTTTATGGAAGTGTTATTTATATTTCCTGTGGGTGGTTTCATATATTTTGGGAAAAAAAATGAATTTCATTTTATTTTGAAAACAAAGGCATAAAGAAGCAGAAAAGCCAATAATAAGAGGTGATGAAAGATTTCATTACAGTTTAAACATGAAAAAATGAAATGTTTTTGAGTTAACTCTGGGAAATGTCTGGTGTTTTGCATAGTAGGTAATTTGAGGATCCCAGGAAAATCCAGTAAAGTAGAATCCTATTGGATACATTATGAATGGACCCTTTTGTGGGGAAAGATGCCAGTTAACTGTTTGGAAAGTCTCTGACAGAAATGTGAAAGAAGGTATATTTATAAATATAGTGAATAATAGAAGTAAATGGATTTATATTAATAGCCTTAGAAAAAATTAAAGTCCTACTTCTAAATAACAAGCCATAGAAGTTGTTTAGATCTAGTCTGGCATGTAGGCATTTTCTTTGTTTCCTACTGAAAACCCATACTGTTTATGTATAGCTAAAGATAAAGATACCTCTCTTAACCATAATTGGCCATTAAATACAATCAATTAGTGCTTTAATAAGGCCAAAGTAAGTTGTGTTATGATGTACAAACTCACTAAATTGGGGGAGATTAGTTAGGAATCCATTAGATAAAGAGGGAAGACAGAAGTCAGGAAACATGTTCTTAAAAAAAAATCATCCATCTTTAATGACAGAAAATAACCTCTAATTAGTTCCTAAAGTTCTAGACAACAGTTTGTACCTTTAAGTAGGCAAAATTTCCCCCCTGGTCTTGTTGATGGCATTATTTTTGGCAACACCTCCCCCCCTCCCCCCCCACTTTCTCCTTTCCTACTTCAGAGGAAAATCACAGCACATATGGTGTCACAGTATCATCCCCAGTGGCCACCTTAATGTAGACTAGCTGTACTTCCCTTTGGACCTCTGCTAGAGGCACTGCCTTTTATAGCTTTTATTCCTCTGTCCTTGAATAAAAGGAAAGAAAACCAGTACGAAATGTACCAATTTGTCTGATGTATAGAACATTAAAACTTTAGCTTTCTCCCCCAAGTGGAAAGGATACCATGTATGTGACATATATAACTTTGCAAGTTATTATAATAGCAGTAAGTGATAGTATAACCCATTTTTATATTCTGAGAAACTCACTTTGGGGAATGTGTGTTTACATGTATATAAAGTGCATGTACATTTTATATATATATTAATATATGTACATCAAAATAACCTGAAGCTCGTGAAAAGTGGTTACCTCTGGGAAATGGAAAGAGTAGATCAAACTTTATATACTTTTGAGTTGCTTGATTTGGGGAAAACATATATGTAAACTTAATTCAGAAGTTAGCAAAAAGTTCAACAGCAGAAATAAAAATACAGTTGAACTATATAATAAAAATTCAGTTATCTGAATCCTACCTAACTTCACAATAGTTTGGCTGCGAATTAAAGTTTTTACCTTTGTAATCACTGTCTTTGCTAAGTGAATAAAATAAACAAGCTCATAGGACTGAGTAATTTACTGAAACTGCTTCGAAGCATTTGAAACAACTGTGATATTATCAAATTATATAGAAATAAATTAATATGCTTATAAAATCTAAAAGTCCCCACACAATTGGAAGAGTTTGTTGGACTTATTCCTTAGAGACTTGAATACAGTACATGTAAAAAAAAAATTAAAAAAAAAACTTCATAAAAAATGGATGAACCTGCATATGACATTACAGAGACAAATCATAAAATTATACTTTCACCCCATCAGTTGTACAAATTTTATGGCTAGGAAGACAGATTCACCCACGCTTGTAATGGAATCCTGAGCACACCTACTGCTTATGTGGACCGTGCATAGCCACAGCTAGTCCTGGGAGAGATGGAACAACCCCACAATAGTTTTCAACTCCGAGATCCTAAATGTTAGAGGGATCACTATGGCAAACAGCATAAATATGCTGGTTCAGCCCAAGGCTGGACAACCTCCATGAAGCAGGCCAAATTCTCAGCATTCCAATCCTGTCAGATAATTTCCAGGAGAGACAGCTCACGGCTGCCCTCTTCCAGGCCGCTGGAAAGGTTTAAGTGGCCAAGTGTCTAATTTGGTCTATAAGAAGCTATTCCTTTTTTATTTATTCTGGAGAACACAGTGTTGTGGAAAAAGCAGGTAGAAGGTGCTGCACTGGAGGGCTCGAGATTAGGTTTGGGGTTGGGGCCTTCCAGAAGTGCTACTGTACTGGAGTGTGATTTGGGCTAAACCAACCACTCTCCAGTCCCTTGGTTTTGTCACCTTGGAAAATGAGTGATTTTAGTATCAATGATTCCTTTCCACCCTAACATTCTCCTTTCATGTTTTTGACAGAGGCAGTTCCCACATCCCAGTTACTGTATATGGCGGCAGTTTTCAGCTTTTATCTCAGAAAGATACCAACACATGAAGAGAAAAGCAACAGAAATGTGATCCTTTCTAACTGCCCTGAAACTCTGAACAGAAAAAGAGTAACCAGAAAGATTCTTATACATGTAATTTATAAAGATTTTTATTATATCTATAGTTTTCAATTATAGCTATTTTTTTTAGGTTTTGGTTTCTCCAAATTTGTTGAGTGACTCTATTGTGTACACAATGCACTCCCCAGTTATAAAACCTATGCTCTGATCATTCCAACTCAACCTCCCTAAAATTAAACTTCAAGAAGTGGGGATTTGAAGAGAACACAGACTCCTCTGTTTTATGAAGCCATCATAGCATAATTTCGTCTTTTAAACTTAAGCCCTTAATAAAAATGTTTATATATCACACATGCTTAATTTTATATTAAGCTCAAATATATAAATAACACACTCTAACAAAATTACTTAAAAGCTAGCTTGCTAATGCATATCTAGAATTCTAGACCAAGTGAAATAACCCTCATTGATTTGATGGGTTTTGTGTTTTTATTATTTTGTTTTTGTATTCTTTAGAGTAAAACTTCTTTATCCTCTCTCTCTCTCACTTTTTTTGCAGGATTACGTTTATTTTCTTCTGTCCTATATACAGGAGAGTCAACTCATATAATGAGCAGCTTTTATAAGGAGTGAGGTGGATTTGGAGGTGACACCAGTATGTCATATATTAGCATAAAAAGCAAGTTACAAGACAATGTGTTCGGTGTGCTTTTTCAGGACATTTCACTTTAAAATATCATTTCTTGAAGACACTGATTCTGGGAAGAACAAATCCTGCCTGAGCAAAGAGTATGGCTTTAACTCCTTCAGAAAACCTGTATTATTTCTTTCCTCCTAATCCCAGGGAATGTGTGGGAGGTGAATACTTGCAAATATGCTGGATATGCTGGACACCCATAAGTAATTTGGCTTGCCTATATGGAATTTTCAAAGTGATTCGTGCTTTTTTTTTTTTTTTTTTTGATAGCTATCTATTGAGCTCATGATTGATTTGTGCATAGTTTAAGATTCAGACAAGGACCTATTTTCTTCTCTAATGCTTCCAGAGTCTTAGAAAAACTATACTAGAGCAGATTTGGCAGATTTTGTCCTCTTCTTTCATCTGATCTACATGAAAAATACAAGCAGCAGGATTAAAAAGTTTTAGATACCTAAGCCAACTTCTCTGCTCTCTGCTGGGCCTCCTGACACTTTGGAAAGGGAGGATAAATTTGATAAATGGTTTTCAATACATATTTCCCTTCCTTTCTTTCTCTCCAGAGCTGTCAACCAAGGAGCCTCAAGTTATTTGGACCACCTTCAAAGGTCTGTGTGTTGAAAATGGCTTCCTAGTTTCTGTAGTCAATTATTCTAACATCAAGAAATCTCTCTCTAAAGAGAGTAATGAAGACAAGCACAGGCTGTGAAAAGTGTTCTGCTGGACCTTACCATGCATACAGTCAGTGCTTCAAAAGGCCTTTGTGGGGGGAAATGAAGGTTTATTCATAGTGTTCAACTGTGTTGTAGCAGGGGGAGAATGATATTTTTCACTTCCAGTAAAAACTGCTTCGTATATGTAAAAATACAGACTGATTTTCTGTATGTTAGTCAAGTTAAAAGCCTTTTTTCAGAAGGTTTTGCCCAATTTTGTTTGTTACATACATCCATGCCAGGCTATTACTCCAAATTCTCAGCCATCGTTTGGTATTAAAGAACTGGTTTTTACTTAAGATCTATCTGTTCAGGCAGTAGGAATTTGAGGCTGAGGAGGGGAGCCTTTTAATTATTTCATTCTCCTTCTTGACCTGACCTCATACCTCACTGTGGCCTCGGAGGTTTCGATTGAACGTTTCATTTGATATAAACCAAGATAAAATCTTTGTTCACATATAACACTTTGAGGGAAAGCAGGATACAAATACCAAGAATTCCCAGACAAAATTACAGCTGTCACATGTCAAACACAGGCCTAGACAGAACACTCACTACCATGCAACACAACCTTTTCCTTGTTGCTGGTTGTTCTTACAAGCTTTCAAATATGCAAAGAAACATACACAGAGCCACTTAGTTATCAAGCATGCTAAATTTTCAAGGCCACAAGGAAGGACTTTCTAATCACATAGCGATGCCCCATCACCATCCGGCTACAGGATACCTTTATAATCAAACGCCGGCGAATAACTCGGGTAGTGACTCTCCGTTCTTCCTCTGAGCTCGAATCACTCTCACTGTCTTTCAAGTCCTGATAAATGCATTTTTTAGTATAATAATTTTACCATCACATTTAAAATAAAAGACATTCTGAGAAGGGAAATCAAAAAAGAATTACTTTCACTTGCTGGTTTTCCCTGCTAAGGAAAATCATGATATGTATTTGTGAGAATCTTTAAAAAAGTTTAGATGGAAGAAAATTTTGAGCAGGATTCTAAATGAAATTCCTCTGTATATGTGTGTATATATGTGTGTGCATATAGTAATGGATATATTTAATTACACTGATCTGTATGTGCATATATATGGTAAAGATCAGTGTAATTAAATAATAAAAATAATAATAAGAGACATTTTGGCATCAGAAACTATATGCTACCAATTATTAGTTTGAAGAAAAATTAATATTCATTTAAAACTAGTTTGAAATCTATATTCACTTGACCTTTCATTAAAGAGGTATAGTATGTCTAATTTCAATGAAATTTTGGTCAGATTTGACAACTTTATCAAAAGCTATTTGAAATTTATAAAAAAGTAAAGAATTTACATCAGTATAATTCGCTACATACATTTATAACAGGAATTTTTAGCAGTATAATTGGCACCTAACATGCAACTCGTACTCAGCAAGAGTTTATGCAAATGAATGAAAGAATAATATAAAACATGTGAAAGCTTGGAGTCTTATTTTAAAGAACTGATGTGAAAAAAAAAAGGAAAAAAGGGGCACCTGGGTGACTCAGTCAGTTAATAAGAGTACGACTTCAGCTCAGATCATGATCTCATGGTCTGTGTCTTTGAGCCCCAAGTCAGGCTCTGTGTTGGCCAGCTCAGAGCCTGGAGCCTGCTTCAGATTGTGTGTCTCCCTCTCTCTCTGCCCCTCCCCTGCTCATGCTCTGTCTCTGTCTCTCTCTCTCTCAAAAATAAAGATTAAAAAATAATTTAAAGAATTGATATGAAATTAGGACAGAAAAAACACCTGACAGACAAGAATATGGCATAGACAAGAATACAGTAATTGCACAAATATTAATTTTTAGGCAATGAGAATGAAGAGGAATTGCCACATAGTTCATAACTCAAAGGGAAAAATATCTTCGGTTTCTATTTCAATGTCATGGTGAACACTATTTACTGAATGATTTTATTTCAAAATTTAATGGTGGAATTCTGATAATAATTCTGGTATTTTGTTTTCTAAGTTTGCTAGTTACCCTGAATCTGATAGTCTCAGAGATAGAAACTATAGTTAATATCCATTGGAACAATCAATGGCAGTGTTGGTATCAATAGGGGGGAAAAAAGTAAAATTGTTACAGGAGGTATCAGTGTTAGCTAATGTGATTTATGGAATGTTTCTCAAATAGATAATGAAGTAGGCCATTTTCCACCAAAGGTATAGTTAACAAATATTTTGAAATATTATAGTAATATAAATCTTGACTTTGTAAGAAATTTCATTTGAACAAAATACCCTACTAAATAACATGGTGTCAAAAGGAAAGAGTTTTCAAGTTCCTTATTCCCTGCAAAGATCTACTGGCTGCTAAGTTCCTTATGAAATTTGAAGTTTTTTTGAAAAGACCATAAATTCAGAAAACTTAGAAGGATCCAAGTATTGTGAAAGAAGGCCCTGAAATGGCTCAAAGAAGCAGAAAAAGGGAAGGAGTTCCTATTGTGGGGAAAAAAAAAAAAGAATTTCTAATTTGCATTCAGAGATCAGTAGATTAGATGAAGAAAAGGGAAAAATTCAATCAGAATTATTCAGAATTAATTACGGATCGTAAACTGGGGAAGATTTTCACTTGGGTAAATTAAAAAGCAGAACATACATTAATGCAAACACTACCAAGCCTAGATGTCAAGTATGTTATGATTGACATAATTATAAAAATAGAAAGGGGCCATTCGGCCTGTGTTTTGTTTCCACATTCTCCCTGCTAATCTGAAGGTGGAGGGTAGAGAGAAGATGGTAGTAGAATCTCGATCAGGATTCCCTTTAAAGAATTCTCTAGAATTGGCAAAGAGGGTAACTAGGAGACCAAACAATTTTCTTAGTACTTCTTGCCATGGGTCACTGCTTTGAAAGAGTTGGAAAGTAGCAGAAGTTTACCTTGTAACAGCAGGCAGTCATCCGTGTAAGAACCGCACCCGGACTTTTGACCTGATTTTTTAGGGGACAAAAAGGGGGCTGTTTTCTGAGATCATACATCAGATGACTTAGTTGGTTGCTAATGCACTATGGTCTAGCCACAAAGGGCACATCCTGAACATTTTTGGATTTCTTGTAAGGTTGGGTTCTTAGGGAATCTACTTAGACCAATCCCAAAAGCACAATCTCATTTATAAGAAACCTTGAAAACATTTTCTAATAGCAATTATGTTCCAGTACTGATGAACTCAGCTGAGTTTCCATTCAGGGTTAAGGCTTTCATTTTCAAACCCTCTTTTGCCCTCTCCCTGGTTCCCCAATGGCCAATGTGTTTGCATGTGTACATATAAGAAGTGTTTATTTACAGGTATATGATCATTTGATTTCAGACCTTTTCTATGGATTTTAATAGGCTTTACAGAATAAACTTTCATAGTTAAGACATCACTATGTTATCACTTCTTTCTCTATTTTGTGGACTCATTTTAAAAGGGAACATCCAAGGTCTCACTGCGTAAATATACTAGAATGAACTGAAAGAAATCAATATTCAAAACCCATTTGTCAGGAAGTGAAAGGAAGGCCTTAGCATTTTACTTCCCCTCACTTTCCCTCCTAACATGCAGGAAAATGGTCAAAAGATAGCCTGCACAAGGGAAAAGGAAAGGATATGATTAGTTGATAAGCTGATAATTAGCTCCTGAGTGACTGGGAGTTTGCTATTAAAGTTTTTCTAAAGCAGGAGTTAATCATGGACTCAATATTTTACAAAAGACTTTTTTTTGTCCTACCTAAAACACTGCGGTAGATCTTAAGCCAACCTGATGTTTTAGGGAAAACTGTAGGTGCTACTGTTCCAAAGATGCCCATGTCTCAGTCTACGCGCCCACTGCGCAGTTCAGGAAAAGACACAATAATGGAGAGAGCAAAAAGCAGTAAAAAAAAAAAAAAGAATGTAGTAAATAGAGCTAATTTTTATTTTCTTATATCCATCTATAATTTCAGTTCTAAAGTTTTTAAGTTTTTAATATCTAAAAATGATAAACCTCAAAGAACGAATACAAATCTATTAGATGGTACAAGAACACGGAGCACAAAGTGCAAATAATTCTGACAGTAAGGTTTTCAAATTTTTAAAAATGAATATTAAGATAATCATCAACTTAGATATAAAAATTATTAAAATGAGACCTCTAACTTCCAATTTCTAAATGCTGTCAATCCACCATGGTATATACCCACCTCATTTTAGGCTTGGGCACTATGTTTCTCCAATTTTTAAAACACACTTTTATAGGGTAGAGCTCTTAGATGGGTCACATGCTATAAACTCTTTAAATTATGCAGAACCACCAGAAAAGGTCTGAATAATTATCCTCCTTCCATAAGAAAGAAGACTGGGTTGGGAGTTAGGAAACCTAAATACCAGACCAAATTAACACTGGACCTTAAGCATAACATCTCTGTAGTTCTCCTTCCTCCTGAAAAATAGCTGAATTGATGCTGCTTGCTTTTTCCTTCTCAGTGAATGAAGGTGTAATCCAATAGCATATGTTCCACCTAGCACTTTGTTCACCCCCTCCATTAGTGTTACATTTACAACTGGGTCATCATAAAGAACCTTGGGCTCAATGTTACAAGACTAATCAAACAAAGTGAAGCATCAGGACTTTTGGTTTAAATGACAGTGTACTGGAAAACTAGATGGCATACCTTTTGCTCAGACCCACTGGACCCTTCTTCTTCGTGCAGGTTAAGCCTTGGCTTGCCATCTGCAGGGGAAGTCCTACTCATCTTTTTCATACTGACAGGCACACAGGGTTTAGGCTCTTCTATTACAAACTTGCTGGTTTCTTCTAGAGCTTTCTGATAGGCGGCTAGTGATGATGCTGGTTCCTCAACACGACCAGATCCATGGATTTTTGGTTTCAGAGTTTCCTTAGCGCTCTGTTTCCCTATATCATTTTGGGATTCTGGAAAGTAGGATTTTGTCTTTGCTTCTGGAGTGACTTCTGCGTGGCTCCCATTTGCTTCAAATTTTCCAGGTTCTCCTTTGAGATATGAGGTAATGGAATCTCGACACTGATCAGGGCTGCAAAAGAGAAGATGTGGAAATTTACAATGCCAATACATGGCTGAAAGTGGGCTTCAGAAGCTCTAAAGTTTTCACTACCATGTTGTAAACTACTCTTGAAGGCATAAAATAGAAAGACATGAAAAATATGGTCACTGGATTTCAAACTGTGAGGGTCTCTCATGGGTTTGAGTTTTGGGGTGATGAGGTGCTACACAGGGCCCCAGCTCTGCCCCGCCCAACCTGCCTAGTTATGCTGTCCTTGTTTTTGTTTTATTTTGTTTAATTGCACTGCAATAGCTACTTGGATTTGAGATCTCAGGAAGTCACCCTGGGAGGTTCATGGGCATACCTGGAGTTCCAGAACCGCCAATCTAAGGAGGAGGAGATCTCCAAAGCTTTAATATTGCCAGTGAAAAAACTGCTGGCAGAGAACAAAATGCATTCCTTGAGAGCCCTGACATCCCCAAGAACCCCATGTTCCAGTCTCTGGTTTTCCAATTGTGGGTCTTGCCAGCGTGCCTTTGCAAACCACAATAGCCTTGCTTGAGTCTCATCTTTCTTGGCTCCTGACCTGTGCTGACCCCCACTGGTGAGCAGGGTGTTGTTGCTTACCTGTTGCTTCTAGGTCCTGTGAGGACTATTTTCCTTTTAACGGACTATTACAAATCTTTCTCTTCCAACACTTTCTTTTAAAGTGACTTCTAATTTTTACTGGTATCAGTATGGGTTTTATTTTCTAGCTTGTGCATTGTTTTTAGGGTCTTTGCTTATTATCTACAGAATTTGGAAGGCACTGATAAGCGTAATGCAATGTTCTTTATGTATTGTATATGTCTGTGAGTACGTGTGAATTCTTATAAATCAAATTGTGATTATATAAAAAAAACACCTATCCATAGTACACCCTATTCCATATGTATAAGTACAAACAGTCCCAGCACACTGCAAAGATGCTGTAACATAATTGTATCTATTTCCTGTTATGTAACTATAAATTAATGTGACTATATTAGAACACAGACATCAAAACTAGTGCTATTTGTTGTCTTTGGTAGGGTGAGCACAGAACTCTTTGGTCTTATTCTTCAAAAAGAACTCTGTAAACTCCTTTTTTGCAAAATGTTACAAGCTCCCTCTTTGGGAATTTTCATTGAGCAAGAAGCTTTACCAGTCATATGAAAATATTAAACATGGTTATGAAATAAATTTAAATTGGATGCAAAAACACCTGAGGTTATCACTAGTTGCCACCGAAGTAAGTTATATTTTAGTCTGATGTATGCATAAATAAAAATAATGCCATCTATTACTGACAGACTATTTGTAGCAGCCATTTGGTGGCCATTCTATAGGCTTCCTTCTTCAATCTGTAAACCTGTGTGAGGAAAGTAGTAGTATTCTTATTTTTAAAGTCGGTTAAAGTGACGTTCTTACAGCTTAGAAATTCATCCAGAGTCACAAAATGCAAACCTAATGCCAGTGGGATTTGAACCAATGTCTGAAGGACACTAGGCTCTTACCTTTCTAGAGGAAGTCCAGTATCAAAAAGAACCAGATTCATGATTAGGGAATTATTTTGGTTGTAATCAAATTTCTATCATGGCAATATTATTTGGAGTGAAGAATTACATATGACTTTTAAAGTCTGAAGTCAGGAAATCATAGAAAGGTTTGCATTTCTAAAAGACGTGGAGTTTTATTTACCCCATTATTTTGAAAGCATATTAATTACTAGCTTTGTGAAAAAAATCAGACAAGTCACAAACTAGAAAAGAGTAGTCTTCTAAAGTAAACACAGACATCTTTGGCATGCATGTAAAACTTTTTACATTTTGCTTCAGGCTATCAGTAGTTTTAAGAATTAAATTGAGTTTCATGTGAGTTTCCCTCTCCAGATTAGCAGAATGAACCAACCTTTAAAGCAGGTATTATCCCCAAACTGGAATGGTAATTTAGAAAAAGAGTAAGTGCTAAAAAGTAGGTGTTTAAAACAAACTATTAACATGTAATCTGTATTTCGCTTTCCTTTTTTCTGAAATGGAGTCATACCTGTCATCCAGTCTTTCTAGTAACCCACCGGTTAGTCTTCGAGCTTGAGCAGGGGGCTCTAGGTTTCCACCTGATGTCTCGTTCTGCCAACCTGCAATTGAAGACATTTCCAGTTCTGCTTGCTGAACACGTTTAAGAATAGCCTGTACTTTTTCTTCTGTCATCTCCTCAGACTCTACGCCTTCTTCAAGTTGAATGTCCTCAAATAGAGATTTGAGTTTTTCTTCCGTCATCTCCTCATCAGGACCAGATTTTCCTTTCTCTTGCTGCTCAGAGCTTACTCTTACTTTACTAGTTTGTTTCAGTGGCTCTGCTGGTTTAACATCTTTTGGGACCCCAGCCATACTTCCGAGGTATTGAGGATACTCACTCAGACATACATTCTCCAACTGGCTCTCATCTACATCCACTGTGCCAGGCATTTCTGTTAAAGGCATTGAGTCTTCGAGTTTGCTGTCTTCTAAGGAAGTGTCTTCTGCAGTTACGACTGGAGGTCCTCCATCTGCTGAATGCTCTACGTTCCCCTGGGAAGGCACTAGCCCATCACTCAGTCTACTGGGGGTTCTAAGGGGAGACTCTATGCTAGAGATATCACTAAAATAATCATCTTGCTGGAAAGGGGTGGGTGGTGTGTAGTGCAACCCTGTGGGAGTTTCCAGTTCCACTTGAAGGGAAGGATAACCTATGGAAGACAGTACATTTGGACTGACTGGAATGAATTAGAGTACATCAAACAAAACACATGGAATGAATTAAATTATATCAGGTATGAAAATGTATGATGAGTTACAGAACAATGTTCATAAATTTATTGGTTTAGTTCAACTAAATGTAATACAATGAAATAAAAGACTAGTGCAAACTATAATAAAACAGAACACTAATTAATTAAGATATAAATGGTTTCTATCAACTTTGATAATTTTAATACAGTAACTTAAATATACAGACTAATTCAATCCAATAAAAAGTTAGCTGTCGTTATATAAAATACATTTATTCCACGGTCAAATTTATTAGCTTTCTACTTTCAGCATGCAAAATCCATATGGTGGTGGACTGCATACAGCAAGCCACAATTGTTATAATTAATTACTTATAACTCATTTGAAGAGCTTTACATAGGAGCAATGCTACCCGACTCTCATTCTTTTTTTTTTTTTTTTTTTCACATGAAATTTACAGCGAAGAAAAATAAATTTAATCTTTGGAAAGAAATTATTATTAGACTTTAGAGCAATAGCACTGGGGAAAAAAAAGTCTAAAAAGATGTTAGGAAAAGGATTTGAGAAGCAGATAAAGTAGAAAAGACTCCAAGGAAAGCTTTCAGGTGTCATAATGTGACAGAGATGAAAGACTTGTGGTGCACATGGAGGTCTTAGTGACTTTGGTGATGCAGACCACTCAGAATCACAACTCAAATAGAAAAAAGAAATGATACACGACAGAGACAGGAAGAAAGCCATTTGCAAAGAGCTCTCTGAATATTCACAACAACACTGTGAAACACCAGCCTGCTCAGTGGGGAGGTAGGGAGCAGTTCCCTTGTTTTAACCTTCGCTGTGTGGACAAAGGGGACATTTTTCTCCTTCAGCAGAGAAAGAAGTGAACAATGGTCTGGTCATGGTGAGGAAAGGAGGCTTCATAAAAGTTCCACCAAGAGGAGAGACAGGAAAAAAAAGGCAACCAAGCACACTTTCTGAATTAATGGTCTACAAAACTAAAGCCTAATTTTCCCATCAGTCCACGACAAATATCAACTTAGCTTTTGTAGTAAATTCAAATTACTGTAGGTAAGTATAGTCACCTATAAACCAGAATCTTATTGAAAAGTTGGCTGACATTAACTGAGGTTCATAATCTGCACAAGTGAAATTTACTTCATATACACATTCCTAAATTTTCCTACGAATTTTTAAAATAAGAAATATAAAATATTAAGATGTAGCCACAAAAAGCCCTTGGGAATTTATTTCATTCTATTCTGATTTTAAAATGTTACAAATAAATAAAGCTTTCAATTCTATTGACTATTTCCATTATTTTCTGGTTATCCTACTTGTTCTTTTTTTTCTTTTTTTCTTTTTTTTGCTTATTAGTTCTCTTAATTTCTTTTCCCAAAAAATAATATTAAAAGATTCCATAAGCTGTAACTTGGCAATAATTCAGAATTTGATATAATGGTCTTTCTTTAGTGCAAAGAGATTGGTTACCATTATATGGTCTCACATATAAGACAAGGCCTTGAAGAGAGCTTTTTTCCAAGGTTCTATGGTATGTATGTATGTATGTATGTATTTAAGTAGGCTTCACAGCCAGCATGGAAACCAAGGAGGGGCTCACATTCACAACCCTGAGTTCAAGAGCTGAGCTGAGATCAAGAGTTGGATGCTTAACCAACTGAGCCACCCAGGTGTCCTGCCCCAATTGATGGTATTTATAAGCTTATAAAGAAACCACTTTAGACACTATTGCCCATCGTGTTTATGTTATATGGATAATAAGATATGCTTTGAATTTTCTGTTAGCTTTAACGTTAGTAAGCAGAAACTTTTTAAGAATTTGCCATCTTTGCCACATAACATATGTAGAACTAGAAGTTACTGATTCTTGTTAGTCTAACTTTGCCAGTTTAAAAACGGGGAAAAATGCCATAATTTTCAAAACTTGGGATAGAAAAGTATCCCTAGCTCTTCTTCCTTCCTCCACACCATCATCATTTTTTACTCAAAATTCATTATCAGAATACGTTTCCATTTGTAAAGGAAGACAACACCTTGAAAAACATAGTAAGATATTTGTTATCCTTTACTTAATACTTTGATTAAAAAAGCCCCAATTTACATAGGAAATTGAAGGAAAAATGATAATATTATTATATAAATTAATTTAATGTAAAAAATGAATTATGTTGTTAGTGACATCTGTGCTCATTGAATTAGAAATGACACCGACTTTTATATATCAGGCACGGTTTTTCCAAACAATAAATGGAAGCATATGAAGTTAAAATAATGCTAAATAAGTAAAACATGTTTTTGAGAGATGCATTAGGCTTTTTCAGTAAGTGCTTAAATACTTGGTCCCCAAACAAGATTTCACCATTTTATTTAACAATTTGTCTACTCTATGCTTAAACTTGACCCAGTACCTTGGTTATTTGGTAAAAATAACTCACAATTTGGTCTTACCAATATACTAATAAAAGAGTTCACTAGTTTTTTACGTAAATATGAAAATGACAACCACAATGCATTCTCTAGATATGAAATTTTCTTCCACTTGGTCATGTAAAAAATTTTCAAATACCAACTATTGAATATCCAACAGTTAACTTATGCTTTTATACCTCATTATGTGTATTTTATGTAACAGACATTTATCAAGTTTGTTCTATCAGAGTGTTTATTTCCAGACTCTGGCAGAGAAGATGCTGTGAAAATGAGAAATGAAGTCAAGCAAATCACAATTTAGTTGGTTTTAAGTGGCTGCCTTGTCCTCCACACTTTCAAAGTTTATCAAATGATTAAATAAATATGAACGCTAAATTCAATTACCATCAACAGGGTCATGGAAAACATTGTTCTCATCTGCAAAACTCCTGGTGCCTGAAATATTTCCATAATCAAATATCGGTCCTTCTAGCAGAGTCACTATATCTATTCGATTAATTTTTGTCAAGACCGAAGTTAAGGCATCAGCTGAAAAAGGAGAAAAGAGGGTTGAAAACCCGATTAAGTGATTTTCTTCCAGTCACCACAATATCCACACAAAGGCACGGCTTTCTTGACCCGCCTAGAGTTTATTCAGCTCCTCCTGACTGAGCTCTGCCATGTCACCATCCAGAGGGCTCAGAAAGCCCACCATTACAGGGAAGTCATGTTAGGGTCTCAAGAATCACTTTTGAGAAGCTGTGTGTGATGACAGCAACATTCATTCCACTGTAAGATGCCAAGCAGATGGGCCTCAAAATAGCTAAACTCCATTTAGTTACAAGGAGATCTAATAAAATTTTAAACATGTTCCTCTCCTTTCAGCCTGCCAAGATAGATCACCCTCATATTTGACATTGACCATCTTAACGGCTTACTGAGGTCAGGCTGACCCTGGCAAACCCACAATAACTTACTTCCCATTGTTGTGGGTTGGCATTGGCCATGGGACAGCACCACCCCTCCCACCACCCCAGCAAAACTAAACAAAGTCAAACCTAAAAATATTAGAGACTTCTCTGCCAGCACATATGAAGCTGAATAAAATGATTTCATCCTATACCTTCTTCCTTCCTCTCCCTGTGCATCCGTCCCCAGCCACAGCAGTAGCCTCAGAGTGCTTCTGACTACTACCCCACAATTTAACAGCTAGAATTGTATTTTCATTTTTGATGGTCACAGAGAGAACTAAAGACAAAATGCAAAAAAAAAAAAAAAAAAAAAAAAATTCTCTACTATTTGCTTTCTTAAAAAGATTCCCAAAGATAGATGTTTGGAATATCAGTGTTAAAATTAAACAAGTATAACTTTAATGACTTGCTATTACTTTATGATTACTCTGGTTTCTTAACAGTAGGCTTATCTAAAACATTGGATATATGCAGTTGTGAAAGTTAAAGTAATATAATTTCAGCATACTTGTAGCATTTTTTCCGTCTCTGGTAACCCATTTTTTTAATAACATGAAGCTTTGAGAAATTAAAGAATTTGGATTTTCCACACGTATTTGATTGATTTCATCCACTGAAAAATTCAGTTCCCTTGCCAGTTCTGTAGAAAAGAAAAAGAGTTACTAAGATTTCACATTCTACTTTTATCACATATGTTTCATAAAAGTAATGCTCAACTGCCACACAAAAAAAGAAAGGAATTTTATAGTAAAACCCAGTCCAGCCTTGAGCATTAATCTTTATATGCTTCATTTTACAGGAAGCTGTGATCACACACAGGCTGTGACTTAACTCTCTGGAAATAATTACTTAGTTACAATTAGATTCCCTCTTGAGAGATTATTTTACAAAGAATTCTTGATCTGTACAAAAAGGATGCTGCTGGATTCCTTTAAGTCATCCAAATTATTCTTCACAATTTGCGCAAATCTCACCTAAGATGGGTAGGGATACACAACTCATAAATATGGCAAAGGGGGTGCTGGTAGCATGACTTTAGGAATTCCACTTGGGAGGTTAAATGATGACTCCAGACCAGATCGTTGTCTATGTTACGGTGTCACTTGTATAACAAATACAAGGGAGATAGCTTTGTGTCCATCTCAATGTCTATACCCATACGCTCAACCTTATTAATCAGAGTGTCTTTGGGAAGACACGTGTGAGCATTAGTAGCTGTCTTGACAGAGGGAAACTAGGAGCCAAAGATGAGAAGGAGCCTTACTTTTCATTATATATTTTTTGTACAGTTAAAAAAATTTCTCAGGTATGTATTATATTAAGTGATTATAGAAATAAATGGGAAACAATTCTTCCCATGGAAAGGGAATTGCTCAAGATTCTACCCTGGTTAAATATTTCTAGCATTTGGCAAAATGCATTCAGAGGCTCAAAAAGGTCCAGATTCTTTGGTCAAGTGATTTCACTTCTGGAACTCTATCATGACTATACATTGAGTTGGACACAATGATTTATACACATGAATGTTCATCTCAGGCTTGTACCATTAGAAAACTGAAAACAATCCAAGTGTTGAACAAAAGAAGAGTTAATTAAGTTAATGCAGTGGTTTGCGAACTGTTTTGATCATGGCCTACAGTTAGAAATACATTGTATATCATGATGTTTATATAAATGAAACCAGATCTTTAAGGAGCAAAACTTAGCCTTAATACACATAATATACAGACATATCCCCCTCCCCCCCATTCTATCCTATTAAAAGCAAAACCAAAGGATGTATTGATTTCATGACTCTCTAGTACACTGTGACCCAAAGTCAGAAAAACACCATTATTAAGTATGTATATTGGATCTTATTTATCCATTAAAATCAAGACCATAGAATATGTAATTTTGTAGAAACTAGGTAACCACAAATAAAAGAGCAAAAAGTTACATTGTGTATATAACATTTTAAAAGCTTTTAGACAAAAATCAAAGTACATTGAGATGTTAACAGTGGCTCTGAAGGACAGAATTAAATTTTGCTCTTCTACATGATAATTTTTCTAATAATCTTCATTGAGCATAGGTAATTCAAATTTACAAAAGTTAAATTTAAGTTTTAAGTTCTTTCAAGTCCTTTGTGCTTTAAGAAACAATACTCCTACTGTCCAACAAACCCTTATGATCCAACTGTATCCTTTGTCTAGTGACCCAGCAAAGAGCAAAGACACACTGCCACTAAGAATTTTACAACATTATGGCTTTACAGCACATCTTCTCCTGAAATGTACCCTGATATACTAAGGACTGGATTTGTCTAAGGCAAATAATGAATAGTTACGGGCATATAATACTGCACAATCAACATTTGCTCCAGTATGTTTTTAGATTACAATGTCTGATGTTAAAATATAATTATTAGTTTTATGTTAGCAAATATTTATACATAACAAATTGCTATTAACTCTCAACAAGCTTCCAAGGATTATGCAGACCACCTGTCTTTTCAGAGTACTACTAGGCTCCTGGTTGTTAGCAGTGGGCCTGAGAGCAGGGGCTGGGTGGAAGGAGACAGGAAGGTTATTAAGTTGGGGGTGAGGGCAGAACTTAGGACATTTAAAAGAAGAAGATGTAGCTGACCTTGTTTGCCATTATCTGGTTTCATATTCTCCATTTTAATAGCATATAGATAATTGTTTCCCTGAGTATAGAATATCGCTGAGGGTATACATGATGACTTAGATGTGACAATGGTTAACATTTCTATTTTAAGCTATTATATTTTGTTGCTGTTGTTGTGTGTTAAACAAAATACACTCAACCTAAAAAACTTAATATTTTTCTGACTCATGTGAGGAGGATTTTGGGGGCCCAGTTAACATCAAAACTACAAAGCAGAATCGTTCAGTCGACACAGAATTTTATCTTCATCTTTAATGAAGTGAAATCAAGCTAAATATTCATTTTCTACACACTGATCATAAACAGTTTCATTCACTTTACTGAACTCAACTATTTTTGTAGTTTGAATAGATTTATACATGTGTATCAATCTTTAAGAAATTATAATTCAAATTTTAAGCTTCCTGTCATTCTCTTGTTTTCTTCTTTACGTAGTTATTGAAAATGATCCTTGTTGTCTTTTAGCAAAGTGATACAAGATTTCCTTTGAAATAAATCTTTGGGCATAAAAGTGAGTCCACTTAAAAGGAAAAAAAATATCAGGTAAATGTACATACAGATAACATGTGTAGGTCATAAAAAGTGTGAAGATGACCTCATGAATGATTAAAATTTGTGAAACCGAGGCATGGATTAATTGAACTGTTGCTTAAGAGAGCTGCCCCCTGAGGGCATAAACCATGTTTAAAATTTTGGATGATTTAAAAATCATAGGGCTTAATTGTGTTTTTCTTTATACCAGAAAAAAAATTTACCACTAGGTAAAATGTTATCTAATATTACCAGAAATGGCAGTGTGAAGAAAGTGCCTACATTTAAGGTAAAGTGAGATTTAAATTTCTATTCTTGAGTGTATGGGCTTTGAAAAAGCTTTGAAAAACACAGTATATAAGGTATTATCGGTAATCATCTCTGGGTTGATAGAATTACAGATGATAAAAATGTTTGCTGTTTTTTTTTCCTTGTTGCTTGTTTCTGTTTTACATAATGAACCCCTTGTGAAAGACAAAGAAATTAAGAAACTGTATTTGTCTCACTCAGTCGTGTATACACTTACCTGTCCAACTAAGTCCCAGGTGATCGGCTACTATTGCCATCCTGATATCTGTCCGTTCACATGGACTCTGTGGACCTACGATTTACAATTTCTTAATTAAAATAATCATCAAGAAAGACACGATACTGGAAAATGTTTTTTAGCAGTACTCAGATTTTACAGAGAGACTAATGCTAACACTGTACACTTACATGTGTCCTAGTCACCTACATGAACACTTCTCTTTTCACATGGCTCACTTGATTGTCACCTGCACCAGCCAGATGTGAGACTACATGGATGCTCAATGTGATGGAATCGAACATGCTGACGAGCTAGCTACTGGACAGCGGTTACAGAATCATTGTGTCGGTGAAAACACCATGATGGGATCTCAACATCTCTGCTTTTACTTTGACAGAATCATTATTAGTACATTAAAGAAAAAAAAAAAGTTGCTCATCTTGAATGACACCAATGTCTTCAGCATGCTTCCCTAGCTGTCTACAGTGTCGTTTGGTTAAAAGGGAGGAAGAAGAGTGTATAGACAGCACACACAGATGACAGTGACAGAATGAGAAACTACGGTTAAGTCACTTCACAGGCAATCACGACAGTTCATGCACTAGGGTCTACGAGTCGGAAAGTGTTTACAAACTACGCTCGCTCTCCGGGATGTGAGCAAAGAGTGCTCGAGAGACCTGACTGCCTCCGTTCTCACCAGTCCTTCTACTGCTCCTTTTCCCACTGCCGGCCTTTTCACTCTTTGATTTTAAAGGTGCTGCCTCTGTTTTCTTATCTCTAGCAGACTTCGTGGTAACTGAAGGCTGGCCACCCCGGGAAGTCTCGGACAACGACGTGTTTCTTGAGGTACTGTCTTCCTCATCGGACAACTCGGACTGCATCTTTTTGTCTTCTTCAGAGAGGCGGTCCACAAGCTTTAAGGTCTCACCACTAATTCCCTTAAAATATTCAATGGAATGTTTACATACTTCCTTAAGCTGACTCTTCCTAACTTTTACTATGGCGGTGGTGGTGGTGGTGGTGGTGGTGGTGGTGGTGGTAGTGGTGGTGACACAGGTGGATCTTACCTTTACTGGCAACTTGGATGGAAGCTGTTTGGCCTTGCCTTTCTCTGGCTGCCCTTGCTTTTGTGTGGCACATGCTTTTCTAACTACGTTATCTCTGTGTGTGTCTTTTACTGGAATTCTGGACTTTACATCTACACATGAAGAAGAAATAAGGGTTTTGGTTTTCTCAGATTGACTGACCTGCTTCGTTTTACTCACTTTCATGTTTGGCATATGACTTGGTGGGCAGATATCTTTTGGTGAAGTGGCCTTTATGGGAAGTTTGGATTTTCGCCTAATCCCTATCGATTCCTTGGTCTTTGGCTGCTCTCCAAGAACTTTCTGCTTATCTCTTACACAGTGTCCTTGCAGTACCCCTGTCTTTTTTCCTGATGAGATTTTCACTGGATTAGCTTTCTCTGTGGTACAAGTGGGTGCAGAATGTTCTGTCAGAACTATATTACTTGTAATGTTATCTGTCTGTATAGTGGAAGAATCCAAATTGTTGTTGTTATTAAAGTTATCTTTCTGGAAATCATGTTTTTCTTGGGGCCTAGTGCCCATGTGGCTATTGGCTGTATTTGAAATCATTGGTATAGTTTCATTCTCTAGTCCCTGACAACTGGTCATCACAGCTTCTATCTTATCTGTCACTTCTCCAGGGCCTTCTTTCTTCATGGTCATGGTGGATGCAGAAATTCCCATTTTTATAGGCGTGCGCAACTTGGGGTCAACTTTAGAGGTGCTAGTGGCTGCTGCCGATTTCTCCAGGGAGCCACTACTGGATGTGCCTTCCTGACACTCTCCGCTGGTCGGGATGCTGGGGTTGGGTTCGACTGGAGGTGCCTCTACATTTCTCTCTAGATTGGTTTCTACAGTGGTGTCCCCTGACTGTGGCTGTGGTGTGGCAGTGACCATACTTTTATCCCCTTCCCCCTGGTCCCCTGACTTCCCTTCAGAAGTATGCTCACCAATCTGGAAAAATTGGAGCCTCTCTTCAACAAAATCCCTCTTGCTCATGTCAATTGCACCACTGCGAGTCATCTCAAACATTTTCCCTTCGTGAAATGGGAAGGGGTTAGGCTCACTAGTTGGGGTACTTTCATCAGTTGGCGTTCTGGCTGGCGTTGTATCAGGGGTTGTTGCTGGCGAGCGGTCTTCCACAGCCAGACCAAATGGCTTAGTTTCATCTTCCCGTGATTTACTGTCAAAAACTTCATCATCCCCTCGGTTATTAGACCAGGGATCAAAATCTAGACCTTTGGTAGCTACTGTTTTAAAAGGAGTGGCAAATTCTTCATCTACTTTGTAACTGAAGTAAGTATCGGGAAACACTGATCTGTCAGGATGTCTGCCTTCTAGAGTGAAAAACTGGGCCCCTGATTTCTGATCAGTCTTATCAGGGGTCCTTTCAGATGAGGAACTTTTAGAAGGTGGCTTATCTTCGTCTGGTCCCACCCTTCCCTCCTCCTCCTCAATAACTTCAAGTTTACTTTGGCTAAAGGAGCGATCAGCTGGCTTCAGAATGCCCTCTGTGTTCCAGACATCTTTCTTGATTTCCATGGTTTGACTTGGGAGTTTAGAATCACTCTCTGTCAGGCCATCATCTTCATCTTGCAGGTCATAGCCATCCAGAGAGTCGATCTCCGTGGCATCTGTGTCATGAGAAAACTCAGCCGTGGTAGCAATGGAACACTCTGTGATGGACTGGTCATTGTTCCCATTCTGGGCAGTTTCATTCTGAGGTGAATCGAGGCCAAGGCCAAATTCGTTATCTTTTCCAGATCCATTGGTTTCCAATTCTTTCTGGTTGGAAGCCTTGTCAGCAGGAGCTTTGGATTTGGTCATTTCTTTTTGTTCATCGTCTACTTCCTTTAATTTGAAGGTGTATTTTTTAACTGGGACCGGCTGATAGATGGACTCGTCATCACTCGAATCGCTGACGTCTGCCCCGGGAGGAACTGGAGAAGGTGGCTGCACTCTGATGACTGGTTCAGCCAGCTGGTACTTGTCATGTTCATCTTGCAGACTGACTTCAATCATGTCAACCTCTCTTTCAGGGAGATAATGATGCTTCTTATCTGGCTCCATCTGGTCTGCATCCAGTGGTGGAGGAGGGGGGAACTCAATATAGGCAACCCTACTGGTTTTGGGTCTTTGGTTAGAGTCTTTGCTCGCATCGGTAGGCATTTCACGCTCCACGGTTGCTTCCTCCACCGTAGTCTGCTTTAAGGAGGCTGACTTGGCCTGCTCCTCCTCCTCAGATTCCTCAGAAACCTCAGGGATTGGGCTGGGTTTGCCTGGTATATAAGCTATGAGCGAGTCTGGTGTCTTAGACGTGAATTCATAACTCACTTCCTCTGAACTGGGTGTTTCCGGGGTTAAAGGGCTTTTCCCAGAGCTGTCTAGAAAGGAAACTTGTTCTAGAGTGTCATCTTCTGGACTACCTTGGGGAGAAGGAGGCTGCTTCTGCTGTCTAGTTGTATAAAAGGTCCCCCTGGTCTCTTGTACTGTCTTACACTCCTGACTTATGATCTTTTTTACACTTCCTTGTTGTATCTCCTTTTCATACTGCTTCCCCACCTGTACAAAACTGACATAAACAGGTAAAGTTTTTATGTCTTTCCCTCCCTCCGTCTGGGCTAGTGGAGCAACTCTTTCCAATCCATCAAGGGGACTGTGGTCGAACACATCACTAGAGGGAGATTCCTTTCCTGGGCTAAACTCTAAGGAATCAGGAGATTTGGTGGGAGAGGTTTCAGTTTCATCAAGAGGAGGGCATAAGCCTACGTAACTCTGGCGTTTGGAAACTTTGCTGATTTCTGAATAGGTAACTTTTTCGTCTTCTATAGAATTAAAGTGCTGTGTCTCGACTGTCTCTTTACTCATACTTGATGGGGACAACTTTGGTGATAGTTCGTGTTGGGGGAACATCGGCTGCTCGCAAAAACCATCAGGAATATCAGAAGACAGTATTCTCCGTCCCTCTGCAGCTCTGACCGGGATGTGTGATGCTGCTGAGCTCTCACTCCTCCTGGAAGGTTGTTCCAGAGATCCACCCGGCCGTTCCCCTTCTTTCACAACATATTCCCTATATAAGACCTTTTTGGAGGGAGATTTTACAGTCATTTCCTTAATTTCTGAGAGAGAACCATTTGTTAACAACTTGTGTTCTCTCTCAGTCACAGACATAAATTCACTCCTTTGATCAACAATCTTACTCTCAGGGTGACCAGTGTGATTCTCTCTTACATCATGAACAAGTACATGTGAAAGTTTTTCTTTCTGCGACTTATTGTTAGCAGCTCCAGAACTTTCCCATGTTCTAAAGACCTTTTTGTCCCATGGTCCCTTAGTTGCTAAATCTGAGGTTACATGACATGCCAAGTCTTTAGGCTGTTGCTCAGAAAAATAGTCAGGCATTGCTTTACTTGACATTTCAGTTCTCTGTGTCTTCACATCCTCGGAGCCAGAATCATTTATGACAATTTCATTGCTTTGGACATGCTCATCTTTAGCTTTCAGGACCATAAAATCATTTTGCACAGACACACTTTCATCTGGGAGGTCTATGGCCTTCTGCTGCTTTTCTCTAGCAAAAACTTGGTAGACAGGCAGCTTGCTCTCCTGGATTTTTTTGACTGGGATTCTGGATTGGCCCTCCGGCTTTTTGTCTTCTTGAGACATGTCCTTACTTTTTGCCTGTGCGCCTTGTTCAAATTTCAATCTAATGGAACTGAGTTTGGATTGTTTGAGCTGAAAGCCAGACTGGGGCCCTTCTGGTGCTTTGCTCTGTGAAATGCTTTCTTTGGCTTCCTCCATGGACTTGCTGTCCTCAGGCTGTTGGGAAGGAACCTTCTTCTCTGGGCTGCTCGGCAGACTGGATTCTTTCCTCTCATCAGCTTTGGGGAAGCCTTGTCCATCATGGCCATGCTGCCTTGCCTTAACCCACTCATCATTGGATGCCAACAGTTCTGTCAGCAGTACCTTCTCGGGGCTGCTACTGGTAGAGCTTTGAGAAGAGTATTCTTTACCATTTCTAGGGCGTGGCTTTTTCTCTGGGGACTGCAGTTCATCATTAAGCTTTTCGGTTTTGTCACGAAAAAACTGTGACACTTCAGTCAGTTTTTCTTCAGCTTCCTTCACAGTCCTGTCCACCCTATCTTCATATATCAACTTCTCTCTACCTCTGTCTAATCTGTCCTCAGTAAAGCGCATCCACATGGCATGTTTTGGACTACTAACATCGCCAGAATAGTGCAACACTGTCACTTTATCAAAATGCTCATCTTTAGACACTTTACCTACACCATTTTCAGACACATCTTTATAGATTTTGGAGAGAATTTCTTTTTTGGGGGCAGTGACTACTTTTTCTCTGGACCGCTTATCAGACCCCTGTAACTCTGAGCTAGGGGGTCCTGCATGGTCTGTAACCGATTCCTCGGTATCAGAGTGAGACACATCTAGCTTTTCTGACAGAAGCATTTTCTCAGCAAACCTGTAAGACTCCCCTCTTAGTTCTGACAACTCATCGTCATGGTATTCTATTGAGTGTTGACTCAAAAGCTTCAATGTTTTATAAGAGTCATCAGATATGAGTTGAGCAGAACTAGGGCGACTATCTTCTTCTTGGGACACAGGAGTGTTTACTCTGGAAGACTCCAGATAAGAAGGCAATGACTCTTCAGCAGTGAGTTCTTCTTCTTCTTGCTGACCCTGTTCCTCTGAACAAGGAAAAGCATCGTGTTTTTCTGGCAGAAAATCTTTTAGGTTAATATCTCCCCGGGATAAGTCTTTCTGATATACATACATTTCCTTTTCTGGATGCTTTTTGGTTTCTCTAATAATGACTTCAGTGGGCTCAGCTTGGTTACCTTTTTCGATGTGGACTTCTATTATACGCTCCAGTTTGGGTTTCATTTGGTTGTCCTTCTCTGCATGCTGGGCTGAGGTTTCAGCAGCAGACTTGTGAACATCTGGAGGCACTGCCGACTTATGCTCAAACAGACCTGCCAGTTCTTTGGAAGGGTCCCGCCCGGATTGAAAGGCCTTCATGATGTCATGGACTGACATGGTTTCTTCAATTCTTTCAGAGGCACCTTCACTGCCTGGTGGAGAATGATAGACCATTCTGGTGGTCGTGGTTATGTGAGTCTCTTCCTTAACACGCATGCCTTTGCTTAGAACCCGACTGTGGTCATCTTCTTCACCGTTGGCTTTCATTTGAAATGCTTTCACTTTTTCCTTAATACTAGAGGTGGTGGGCTTTGGCTCCAGTTCTGTAAAAGTAGGTGAAGGTTTGGGTGACACCGGCTCCTCTGGTTGGCCTGGGGGAGCATCTCCAGCCGAAGGTTCATAGCTCCTGATAACATGCACCACTTCAGTTCTTGTTTCTGTAATGACAGGAGGGATGGGGACTTCGTGAAAAAGTGGTTTAGGGCCAGTGCTTTCAGCACTCTGTGGGGCTGAAGGCGTTTTTTCACTTCTTGTTTCAAAGCCACTGTCAGACAAAGGGCTTTTGTCTTGGTCATGTTGAGAAAAGTCATCCGGAGACTCTAAAATAGTATCTGTTCCAAAAAAGGAATCGGCCATTTTACACAACTCTTTCTCAGAGGTGGAAGGCCTCATGGAGGCTGGAGGCATTTTGAGTTTGTGTTCCTGCAAAGCAATTGCTGGCTTCAGAATCCTTTTCTGTCTCTCTTCACCATCCTTCTTTGCATCCTCAAACTTGTACTTTAAATTTGTCAACGAACTACTCCCAATATCATTTGTTAAGTAGTCAATAACTTTGGTCAGGTTATAATCCTTCTCGGAGGCGGCTTTTGCTTTCACTTGCACTCTCTCTGGCAGGGTTGGGGAATGGATCGTGGCAGCTTGTTGTCTCGCTTCTCTTATTTCTTCCGAACTAAATTCTATCCAGTCGTCTTCGGGAGAGAGTCCTTTGTCACTCTTTGGTGATTTGGGTGGTCCTTTATTATCTACACACACATCTTTTTTAAGGATTTCACTCACTTTCACCAAGTCTTCCTTTACTTTCTCAACGATTTTGAAAGGTTCTTCATCGTCAATTCTCCCTTCTTTCGGGAGTTCGGGTTGGAATGGCTTCTCCTCAGGCACGTCTGTTTGTAGTATTGCGGTCATCCGCATGAGGTCCTCTTTCATTTCAGCCACGTCTTTTAATATCTCCTGACTGGAAGATAAAGAAGATGGTGTAGACAACTTAAGGGCAGAGGGTGCAAGGAACAAAGACGACTTAACTGGAGATGAAGTTCGATTGAAATGGGGCTGAGGACGTGTCTCCGTAGTCAATGTTTTAATGGGTGACAGCAAGGCTGCTGCTGATTTTGTAAGTGAACTAGAGTCTGGAAGTTTCTTTAATGCTGGTTCTGGCAAAACATTGACTACAGAGTATACTGGCACTGTTATTATAGATGAAGTTACAGATGAGGTAGTTGCAGATATTGACGACCCAAGGGATGTATAGAGTGCACTTGCTGAAGGAGTTCTTAGAGACTGAAAAGCGGATGGTGCTGAAGAAACATATGACCTGAGTGGGGAAAATGGCATCGCTGTCGTGGTAGAAAACACTTTATCGACTGTGTCAGTGGCCGCGCTAACCACAGAGCTCACAGAGTTTGTAGCCGTAGAAATTTTTTCCTGTAACGTGGCAGTGGCTTTGCATCCATTAATTAAAGTTGAAGATGACGGATATTTCAGGGGGGAAATAGATCCATTGACTAATGCTACCTCTGCATGTCCAGGCATCTGTTTCACAGGTGATGAGAGAGAGGGGGCCATTGTAACTTTAGCTGATGAAATGACATCAACTGCTGATTTCACTGGAGACACCACTGACTTTAGAGGCGAAGATATTAGCGGTGCTGCTGATGTAATAATTGACTTAAATGGCAAACTTGAGGAATACATATTAATGTTTGATTTGGGGGAGGCAGGGGGGGTCATAGTAATTGACGACCTCTCCAGAAGAGACCCCGCTGTAGTCACTGGAGAGGTTCGGGAAGAAAACGTAGAATTGGATGCCAGCCCTTTTAAAGGCGAGGACTCTGGGACTGTGGGAGCTCTAACCAGGGTACCAGAGGAAACCTGGATATTGTACGGAGATTGTGACACCACTGTTTTTATCGGTGAAGAAATTGTCCGAAAGGATCTAATCGGAGATGCCACATCACTAATGGATTTAACTGAAGATGTAGTCGACGCGCCTAATGTGGATTTGATTGGAGAAGGAGTCGAAACAGACCATATTGATTTTAACGGAGAAGCTGATGGCGTATTAGAGGAAGAGCTTGATAAGGAAGTGAAGCCTGACTTGGCTGGCCCAGGCACTGTGATCGGAGCTGTTGTCCAGGACTGGTATGGTCTTGTAGAAAAGAATGGCTTGTATGAGTAAGTGGTGGGGAGGGATCTTGTTGCTCCTGCACTCCGTTCAACTGTTTCTTAAATTTTAAAAATGAAATCAAACACAAAAATCAACAAAAATGGTTGAGAAACAGAGAGACCAGAGAAAAAAATTGGTCAGTAAACTTTGAAATATTACAAAAGCAAGTACAATTGTTTGCATGATTTAGAATGGAAGAGGCAAAACGAACAATTAAGTAAAAGAGGAAAAAAAAAACTCCACAGACATAACCAATCCAGAATTAAAAAAATAAATAAATAAATAAACAAACAAACAGAAAACAGAGCAATGGGAAATGAAAGACAGAAAAAGCACATCGCAACCAAATAGGCCAACAATGAAAAACAGAAAACATGAGGAAAGAATTAATGATGAGAAAAATAACCACAATGGAAAACGGTTCCCTTACTTCCTATTGACTTTCTTATGTGCTGGTTTCGAAAGATCAGCAGCCATTCTGTTTTGCCTGTATAGGTACACGTTCGTTTTGTGCAACCATATAACTTTCATTTTAGTAATTTCTAATGCTCCCTCTCCTTGAACCTTTCGGTGATACAGATTGCACCTACTCAGAACCATATCGATGTGTGCAGCTATACATTAAATATCTAGAACTCTTTTTTTAGAAAACTACTCAAGCCTATTTCATGCAGAATCCAAAGTAACTTTTATGTGACAGGCAACTGATTGCAAACCGTGAAGCCACTGGATTTTAAATCTGTATCTTCCATGCATGATTCGGTTATGCTTCACACCCATAAAAAGCCAATAAGAGCAAGAAATTTTCTGAGTTAGAACTTCAAAAGAAACAACAAAGAAAAGGAATGTTTGCATTTATTTTTTCCCATGCAGCATATTCCTTTTGGTGAGGAAAAAGAAAATGTAATATGAAATGATTTAAAAATGCATGTGTACATACACACAAAGGGGGGAAAAGCGGAAAATATGGTTCATGGTTACCATAAGCAAGCAAAGCAACTGAAAACATCTTATCATGCGCATTATATCACGGCAAACAAGCCAATGAAGTAATACAATTTTTATGCCATATTATGCACAATATATAAACTTTAAAAATACTTTCACAAGAGCATTTAGAAAGAAGAGTACACTTTTTCCATGAGATGCAAAATCTTGGTACCTTTTGAGATTTTAGGAAAATATTTAATACCGCATACTGAAAATACATCTGCAACTAAATATATCCATATCCAGTGTGATCTTCATTATGGAGAAAAGCACATTGTTTATTTTGGATATTCCCCCCTCCCCCCCCCCCAATCTATCACACTTTAAATTCTCAAAAGGTATCATGGGAAAATCTAAAAAGCACAGTCGTATTTTTAACACTTCATACTTAAGTATCTGCAGTGGGATCCAGTATATATTGGTATACATATTTATTTATCAGTGGCAAAGGTACCAATTCTGGTGCCTTCCCAGAATGTTCATGGGGCTCATGGCTGCTCCAAAGAGTAGAGCAGCCGTGAGGCAAACCTACCACTAGGAAAGATGGATTTAGTACCAGCATTCATCTGGCAATGGGACAAGAAACACACAAATGAGGTAAGCACACTCACTGGGGGAGAGCAAATGCACACTTGGTCCTCTCTACTTCTACAGCTCTAACAAACAAACCGAGTTGGTCACAGAGATTTGGAATGCCTGCCAAGGCCTAATGGTCTATGTCAAAGTTGAGTACAGTTTCGCTCCCAGAAAGCACTGGTTCAGAATAATAGTGAAACGCGAAGAGGAAATGACAATCTGCTTCATCTCTTATGCTCCTCTTCATGCTGTGCCCGGGCCATTGCTACAATCCAGTCCTTGGATTAGCAGCTACTCCCACAAGGGTGAAGATTTTCATTCCTAGTGTACATTTAAATTCAAATATTCAGAACATGTCCTCTTCTAAGCTTACATATTATAATAAAGAAACGTGGAAGAACTGAGGAAAAACTCACCCGTTCATTACCCCTCCTAGTCATAATTCTCAATATTATATTGCTTAATATATTTTGGACACACCATACTACAAATGGAAGATTTGGGGATTCCTTCACTTTAGTGACTTGGGCTCAGCCCAATGTCTCAAGAGAATTTATTTTTATAACTACCAGAAACTGGCAAAGCATCTCTCCTTCACCACTGAAGGCTGGCTCCGTCAAGCAATGTAGTCTTCTGAACCACATGTATGGTTTTAACTTTGCATGAAGTAGCCAATTTACTGATTGGTTACACATTTTATGCTTAAATGACACATATTTTGTGATGCACTTTATAACAAAGAAAATTTCTGGGAGGTTCTGGATGTCAGGCACTGAATTACACCAGATTCTTTCTTTCTTGTTTGGGAGGTTGGGGTGGGGGTGGAAGGGACAGGGTACTGAGAGAAAAGCTGCATCACTTGCAGTTCTAACACCAATTCAGAGGCCATGACATTTCCTTAGTTTTTAGTTCTTAGTCCTTTCCATTTCTCTGTTTACCACTATTATGCTCCCTTTCATAAAACAGAGAAAAGTACCTTCTTCCTTCTATCAATATGTTATACCATAACCGAAGCTAACTAAAAAATAGCAACACTTGCATAAATGAAAAAAATTTAGTTGACTTAGCACAGACCTTACCTCAAACTCATATAGTCCCCCAAATACTTTAGGGACCAGAATCATATGGGAGCTCACCTGCCCAGAGGTACCTTGGACCTAAAGAAGCTGGTCATGGAACCTGTCCAAATCTTAAGTATTTTGCCTGGGAGTCCCAACCAGCTACCCTCTGAGAGCCTTAGATTTGAGGCAAAATAGTATTCCAAAGAAAAGTACTCAAAGAATATTTAGTCTTATTGAAAAACCATCTACTTATACACATATATTGTCCTTGCTTTGTAGAATAAGAGGAGTTAGTTTCATCCCTTATGGCTTTGGAAGGATTTAGATATTTATGCTAGAGACAAAAACTGAGATCTGGAAAAACATTTATAAGTGTGGTAGAGCTCCATTTCTCTTATGCTCTCCGTTTTGCGTCTGGATATAAAAGTTCCGCCAGTAGTCAAGGAGCTAGACTCCATAAGATTATGCTAAGACCTTTTAAGCTAAGTACTAGAGTCTTCCTGCTGCACATTGAATATGCTATGTTGGCCCACAGAAACAAGAACTCAGGAAAGGTGGGAAAAACCAAAGATGTGGCTCTTATTTGTAATTTCCAATCCTCCCTAAACTCAAGTTAACTGTGAGTAATGGGAAACAGCCAGAAATTATTCACTAACAATTATTTGTGTAAAACTCCTTTTCTGATGGATCAAACACAGTGCTACTCTCAGCACTCTTAGCTCCTGTTGATGGAGGGATTCTCTGGAGGGCTGAGGGGATAGGGGAAGATGAAGTGGGGAGGGAGATGGAATGAATGAATATGACTGAATGGATTTATACCCTGATACTTGCAAGCCAGTTAACAATGAACCAAAAAAATCACTGAAAGAAGAAAAGGGCTTAACCAGTCTAGTGAAGACTAGCCTTGGAAATGGTACTTAATAAAGATGGGTGGGGGGTGGGGGTAGTGGCGGAGAGGGAGAAAGGAAGGAGGAGATACAAATTCAATAAGCAAGTGCCTCAAGAACGTAGGAAGATACACTTCTTGCAAACTGGGAAGAAGGAGAATCAGGACTGAGGTATAATGACCTACCTATATTATGAAAAATGAGATGAAAATCAAAG
Organism: Panthera pardus; assembly: GCF_024362965.1. NCBI lineage: Eukaryota > Metazoa > Chordata > Mammalia > Carnivora > Felidae > Panthera > Panthera pardus. The sequence goes on from NW_026526788.1 coordinate 21,431,629, forward strand.
TTACATTATCACTTTTCTACCAACCTGAATATATAAAAATATTTTCTCCTTTGAGCTTAGATTTAAAGCAGCATTGGTGCATTATGTCCTAGGACAGTTAACAATCACAGTGAAATCAAGGTTTTTAAAGACAAGTAATGAGTAGATGTTTCTAAATTTTAAAATAGGTAGGGGCTTTTTAAAAAAACTGTTTTGAGGTTATGATCTAAGGGTGTTTGTGCTTCACATCTTCAACTATGTGCAAAGTATCAGTTACATTTCATGATAAAGTTTCCCTGCAGGCAATTTTTCTTTTGCCATTGGGCTTCCAAATGACCCCCAAATTCAGTTTGTACAGAAAAAAATGTCTCTTCTTATAGACATCCACATAGATTAGTAAATGTGTTAGAAAACTCACTCATTCCAGGCTCAGTCAAGTAGCTGTAGCGCTTACGTAACGCTAAAGATGCAAAGCTCTGTCGTCTATCTGCTTTCTCGGCCTAAAAAAGAAAAAAAAGAGAGAGAGACTGTGTCCAAATTCCTTGTGACCTCTGTATGGTTTTGAAACATTTTGAAGGATGGCATGTTGATGACTGGTTTATCTCTATTTTTCTTCGTATGGATTCTCCTCATGAAAATGGTAATTCCCTGTTGTGACTCTACAACCCCAGCCACTGTCTCAACCAAATTCCCATCATTTAGCAAATATAAGAGCACCAACACAGCAGACTACAGGGAACTACAAATACAAGACGAGCGTTACAGAGACTTCTGATGCTGAGCAGTAAATTTTCCCAAATCCTTCATATTTAAAACACATATATCACGATGTACACTCCCTCTATGTGAGTACATTCAAGGGAAAAGGGCACACGGCGTCTCATTCGGATTACTGCTGCTGTTTCTATATGTTCAAAGGCATAAAGTGTGGATGAGGTTAAAAAAGGGTTAATGGCTTTATTAGAAATAAGATTCTATTTATTATTACTGGGGTATGAGTTTTAAAAATCCAATTATCATATAACTTGGAAAAATATTAGGAGATGCCTCATAAGGAAAAATTCATTCAAAACCAAATGGAACTACTCTACTATACCCTTAAAAATGGCCAAGATAATTTTCTTTAAATAACAAATATTTATCAGTAGCCATGGAACACATAGTTGGTATTACACAGAACAACTTGACTTATACAATAAAACTTCATATGTTACTCATAATCTTGATTTGACTGTTACACAGAGTGGATACTAGGTGGAAATATGGAAAAATGTATATTTACACATGCCAAGCTACTACATTTAAAAATGTTTAAAGAATTTTAGTTTCTCTTTTTCAAACACTAGTGGGATCACATTCCTGAATGCCTGGAGTGTTCTTATGTACATGTGGAGGAAGAGTAAACCATTCTTTAAGAAAACCGTACACCCTTTACCTCACTTACGCTAAGATCTGCCAACATATAATCTGTTTCCCCACTTCAGCCCGCTGTAAGTTCTTGTATACAGTTTCAATTTCTATTCTATCTCTGATAGAGTAAAAGCAGAAGTGTTCATATTACCTCATCATCTTGATCTGACTCTGTCTCCTTTTGGTTCCAAGAGGCATTGCAGAGACAAGGAATATTATAATGGACAGCAGGGAAAAGAATATCAGGATATGAAAAGGACTGAGTAGAAAGCACAAAATGCAAGCTGAATCAAGAGAGCAAAGCAAATCAAAAGAAGCCAACACAAAATATCAAGAACTGTACATCCACGGCAAATTAATGTGTGACATCATTTGAAAGCATAAAAATCTGTGAGCTACCAGCAGAAGCAGAAGCACCATACAGAGGACTCCATCATACAAACCATAACAACTTGACGCCACGGTAACAAGACTCAATTTACACAAAGAGACTAACACAACTGGAGTTTCAGGAACTTGAATCATGTTACAAAGCATTCCTTAATTGCATACCAAGGGCCCACTTCTTCACAACCAGGGGAAGAGAGTCACAATAAACCAGTATCAAAAGATACCTTTTTATGTGCTGGCAGAGTGATATTTAAGTTGCAAACAGCTGTTTGAGGCAGTCCTTTTGTTGTCTTTGGTTCTTTCAGAAAAGACAGACGACCACAGGGCTCTTGGCTGGTGTCTCTAATCTAGAAGAATTTAGGTGGTTGACAGTTATAGAGAGGGACTTTTCTGAGGATTCCTGTCTATACAAGGATTAAACATGTTTATTTTACAGAGCCCTTCAAGAGGCAAGAAAAGTAAAGGGAAAAGATGATGGTAATAGTTACGGAACAACCACCGTGGTCACATGTAAACTCAACGGGATTTAGAATGCCAGGTTCCTAGATTAGACCCGGGATTGCTGTGTCTTCTTGTTTTACCCTGGTAATATGCTGTATAGTCTGGGTTATATACATTTTCTTCCCATCTAATAATTTCTCTTTCCCAAGGCCTCAGTTTTAGCAACAATAATAACAGCAAATAACTGTCCCATGTCCTTCTGTTCTCGGAGGAGGAAGTTTCTCCAGACTGTCCTTGGGCTCCATCAATATGGAACTTAATTATGGGGTTTGAATTTCAGCCATTATTTGATTAATAAGCATGAATGAGATCTGATGCATTTTATTATTCTAGATTGTTTGGTCTGACAAATATTTGCTTAAACAGAAACAATCATTTAGCTGTTTAAAAGGTAAAGGCTCTTTTTCGCTAATTATAAAGCTTTCCTGGCTCAAAAGTGCCCTGGGGTAGAACTCGGGCAAAATCTGACCTTGTTCCTCTGAATTCAAGTTTGGTGGGTTATTTCAAACTGGGTAAATCATTAAACTTTTTTCTTTTTATTCTCTAAGAGCTCTTTCTAAAAAATATTTATTTATTTATTGAGAGAGAGAGGGAGAGAGAGAGAATCCTAAGCAGGCTCTGCACTGCCAGAACAGAGCCTGATGTGGGGCTCAAACTCACAAATCGTGAGATCACGATCTGACCTGAAATTGAGTCAGAAGATTAACTGGCTGAGCCACCCAGGCGCTCCCCACCTTTTTTTTTTTTTTTTTAATTCACAGAGTCTATTGATGATTTACCTTGATGGAAAACGGCAGTCTATTTTCTTTGAAAGCATAAAAGTTAAAAACCAGCTGCTGTCCCCCTTTAGTAAGTGGGGCCAGATTTCCATAACAATCAACATAAATAGGTTTTCCTTCCAGAACCTTTTGGAGTAAAAGAAACACATAATTTAATGTTAATTAAATTGGAAGAATTTTGAAATTTTAAGTCACATAATATTAAAAGACTGACATATTTCTATGTCACATTTGTCTCCTTATTAGGAAATTACTTCTATGGTGTTACTTGCCACAAAAATAACTCTTCAGGCTCACAATTCAACAATTGTGATTGGAAACCAAATCATGCACATGTATAAGACAGAATTATATATTCAATTCTATTCCAGCAACCTTAGACATGTTTGAGAAAGTGCTGACATCAATCGCTTATTCATACAGACTTTGAAAGTTGGTTGTTTTTTTTTTTTTTACTCCAATACTTTTACTGAGTTTGCAAATGGAAAATCCTAGTAATGTGCTAAAGACAGTGACCATAAAAATAAAACAATTCAAGTTACCACAGGGAAGCACTGACCATGATGTAGATTCATTACTACTACATTTAAACCAAGATAGCCTCATACAAAGACACATAAAACATTAGAGGATAAGTCTATATCAAATTTTTTAACCAAAAATTGCAATCAATCATGAGCTTGATATTTCTAATAAGTGCTATTGTAACCTCAAGAGACAACCCCGTATCTGGGGAATGTAATAAAACAAACTTGTTATGAACAAGGTACCTCAATATCTTTGCTTCTTGCAACTTCTTCAAAATTCTCTTGCTGCTCTAAAGTTTTGTCCACTTTGTCATCTGTCATGCAGAAACAGCGCAGGGAGGATTCTACAGGATCATTCATTTTGGCAAAAACAACGAACTTGGCCATATATGGAACACATATTAGTTCTCTGTACAGCTGTGAGGCTAACCCCACAGTTTCTAAAACTTGATGGCAGTCTGCAAGCCAAAATCTGAGAAACACAGAAGTGTGAAGATGAGATGATTTTAGCGAAATCTTAAAAATAATCATCATTAAAAAGTCAAAGCATATAAGGGAATGATACCAAAACATTAACTCGTTCATTTAAACAAACAGCAATGATGCGTACTCTGCTTACAGAAGGTCTACATTTATTATATGTTTGTTCCTTTGCTGAGGAAATGCTAAGGATTTTTTTTCTCTCTTGTCCTTCCCATAAGATTCTTATTCCCCTCGTATAATTACCCATGATGAGCCTTCCCTTCTACTCCTGCTTAAGAGTTTAATCTCTTACTTTACATTAGAAGGAATAAGGATTTTATGGAAGAAAATGGGAAAGACATGGAAATCCTATCTTTTTTCTTTGAGACTATAAAAATTAAAAACAAGTTGCTGTCTTCCTTTAGCAAAGGGGCCAGATTTCTACAACGATCAACAGAAATAGGTTTTTACAAATTGCTGAGAACTAGCAGAAGCAAGTCTAGCACCATAGAGCTGCTTGTAAGAACTGGATAAAATGACGTACAGTAGTGAATTTTACATTTCTGAGTTAGGCCCAAGTTCACCATCAAAATTTTTAAAATTAATCATACTGGTGGTATTGAGCACAAAAACTTTTACTTTCCAAAAGTTAATAAAATTAATTCCTTAGTGCTTTTGGGAATCCTTTATTTCCATACCTGGCTGAAACATTGGTTGTAAAAGAGACACAATCCTTTATAAATGTCAGAGGTGTAGTTCCTGTGATGTCTTCCCACTGAGCAGGCGAGGTGCCTCCTGAGAGAACAAGAGCAGATACGTTGACGTCATCATGGGAGATGCCCCTTATAATATCTTCTTCACCATCCTGTTCTTCCTGCACAGCCGGAACTTGCAAAACTTCAGCAACTTTCAATTAATGGCATGCCCTAAAGGTACTTTTCCTCTATTCTCCTTCTAGCACTATTGCTACCTTATAGTGATCTTCTTGTAAGATATTACATTTTTTAAAGATCATTTTTCTGTTTGGCTACTAAAGAATATTTTAAACCTGGGGCAACCACAGACTATAAAGCACATTTTGTAAGTGCAATTTATAGGTGCAAAGATTAGTTGTTCAGATAGACAATATAATTATCTTATTTTTAAATTTTTTAAAAAATACAAGAACTATCAAGAAAGTTAAGAAGCAGCTTATTTTGTTACAAAGGAAATTGAAGAAGATATAAAGAAATGGAAAATCTTTCTGTGCTCATGGATTGGAAGAATAAATATTGTTAAAATGTCAATACTACTCAAAGCAATCTACACATTCAATGCAATCCCAATCAAAATTGCACCAGCATTCTTCTCGAAGCTAGAACAAGCAATCCTAAAATTTGTATGGAAACATGAAAGACTCTGAATAGCCAAAGTAATATTGAAGAAGAAAACCAAAGCTGGAGGCATCACAATCCCAGACTGTTGCCTCTACTACAAAGCTGTAATCATCAAGACAGCATGGTATTGGCACAAAAACAGACACATAGACCAATGGAATAGAATAGAGACTCCAGAATTGGACACACAAATGTATGGCCAACTAATCTTTGACAAAGCAGGAAAGAACATCCAATGGAAAAAAGACAGTCTCTTTAACAAATGGTGCTGGGAGAACTGGACAGCAACATGCAGAAGGTTGAAACTAGACCACTTTCTCACACCATTCACAAAAATAAACTCAAAATGGATAAAGGACCTGAATGTGAGACAGGAAACCATCAAAACCCTAGAGGAGAAAGCAGGAAAAAACCTCTCTGACCTCAGCCACAGCAATTTCTTACTTGACGCATCTCCAAAGGCAAGGGAATTAAAAGCAAAAATGAACTATTGGGACCTCATCAAGATAAAAACCTTCTGCACTGCAAAGGAAACAATCAACAAAACTAAAAGGCAACCGATGGAATGGGAAAGATATTTGCAAATGACATATTGGGCAAAGGACTATCCAAAATCTATAAAGAAGTCACCGAACTCCACACCCAAAACACAAATAATCCAATGAAGAAATGGGCAGAAGACATGAATAGACACTTCTCTAAAGAAGACATCCAGATGGCCTGAACAGGCACATGAAAAGATGCTCAACGTCACTCCTCATCATGGAAATACAAATCAAAACCACACTGAGACATCACTTCACGCCAGTCACAGTGGCTAAAATGAACAAATCAGGAGACTATAGACGCTGGAGAGGATGTGGAGAAACGGGAACCCTCTTGCACTCTTGGTGGGAATGTAAACTGGTGCAGCCACTGTGAAAACAGTGTGGATGTTCCTCAAAAAATTAAAAATAGATCTACCCAATGTCCCAGCAATAGCACTGCTAGGGCTTTACCCAATGGATACAGGAATGCTGATGCATAGGGGCACTTGTACCCCAATGTTTATAGCAGCACTTTCAACAATGGCCAAATTATGGAAAGAGCCTAAATGTCCATCAACTGACGAATGGATAAAGAAGATGAGGTTTATATATACAATGGAATACTACTTGGCAATGAGAAAGAATGAAATATGGCCTTTTGTAGCAATGTGGATGGAACTGGAGAGTGTTATGCTAAGTGAAAGAAGTCATACAGAGAAAGACAGATACCAAATGTTTTCACTCTTATGTGGATCCTGAGAAACTTAACAGAAGACCATGGGGGAGGGGAAGGGGGAAAAAAAGTTACAGAGAGGGAAGGAGGCAAAGCATAAGAGACTCTTAAAAACTGAGAACAAACTGAGGGTTGATGGGGGTGGGAGGGAGGGGAGGGTGGGTGATGGGTATTGAGGAGGGCACCTTTTGGGATGAGCACTGGGTGTTGTATGGAAACCAATTTGACAATAAATTTCATATATTGAAAAAAAAACCCTGAGAATAAACTGAGGGTTGATGGGGGGTGGGAGGGAGGGGAAAGTGGGTGATGGGCACTGAGGAGGGCACCTGTTGGGATGAGCACTAGGTGTTGCATGGAAACCAAGTTGCTAATAAATTTCATATTAAAAAAAAAAAAGCAGCTCATTTTGTACTGCCTAAATCATTTAATTTTCCAGTGTAAGAAGAGGAATCAGCTAGTCATAGAAACTACTCATAGAAACAAAAAAACAACCTATCTTAATCTAGGACTTTCTGTTAAAAATCATATTAGGATGATCAAATGATGAACTAACTTTGGAGTCCAGGTGATTATCACAACATGTGTTCTCCTGACCTTATAGCTTTAGTCTATTGGATTATATTCGTGACTTTGTGTGGTGAGCATCATGCCTTTGCTCTTGCTCTTCCCTACTCCTGGTTCTCTGTGGCAGCTCTGTTTTGTCCAAAGCCCACCCAATCTCCTGTAGTCTAAAGGATTTTGCTAGGTCCACTGCCTCTGTCTAGGTCCTTGAGAGATTATCCAGCTGCTCTAGGAGATTCAATACTATCTCAATAACCTTAAAAGAGTGCAATTATTAATACTACACTTAATGGCAGGGAAAAGAATATCACTGAATTTTAAATGAGTCATGATCTCTGCATCTTTAAAGAAAGGTACAGGGATAAAAGGTACAGAGATGAGGTGACAGACAAGCAAAATGTTTTATTCGTTTCTTTTTTCCCTATGCTTATAAAGTTGGCATGGATGTTTCAAAGGCTTTATATTTTTGTACAGAATGACTGCAAATGTTAGCTAGCATCCAGGGAAGTACAGCAGCAAGTTAACCAAACCTGTAATGCTACAGAGCAGGCGCAGATTGGGCGTGGTATCTCCCTTGTACCCGTTGGACACGCCTTCTCCTGAGGGCGGGGGCACCGGGATGGTCATTGTGATAGGTTTATGGAATTTCCTTCTTCTTGGTTCCACGGTGACGATTGGGCTAAACGTTGCTTTGTTTCCAAGGATCTTTTTCACAATTTCATCTGGAACAGGCTGGGCCTAGAGACAAAGAAAGGACCTTAAATGGAAGTTAACATTTTTCTGTCATTGGAAAATTGACTTTTTAAGCGAGGAGGAAAAAGCTCAAAGCAGACAACCAAAAAAAAAAAAAAAAAAAGAGAAAGAAAAAAATGTCTTTCTTCTTAATCCTTACTACTTCAGGAGGCCACAAAAAAGAACCAAAACAACTTAACAGTGTAGCAGGAACTGGTCAGTGTGTGTATTTCCCCAGCAGAAAACAGGCAACAGGAGCTTTGAGTGACAGAGAGTGAATCAAGTCTCACAGCATAGAAGCCTTTTAGTCTAACTAAAAGTAAAGGTCAGCAAATATTGAGTCTAGTGTATGTTAAACCTTTGCAGGACATCCAGTAAAACATTACATGGGCAATGTGTGCCCAGGCAAAAATTGAGGTTTTTCAGAGTTAAGTAACAAAAGGGCACTTAAGATTTCAATTCTAGACTACCAAACCTAATGTCTTCCTTATGGCTTCTTTGCTATTTGGTAAAATACTCAATACAAGAGATAGCTGAAGGGAACCTCATGTCACTGAAATATAAGGTGGTGTCCTCAGTCACAAGTTACTGACGGCCTTCTCAGAGTTTAGAGTACTTGACTCTAAAAAAACCTCACAAAAAGAACAGGAACTCTAAGTTAAACTATTAAAGACTATATTAATTAACACAAATTAAGTTACCTTCCTTACTATTTTCCTTTTTCAATAGGTCTAGCTGAACAAGTAAATGTAAGAAAGACCATCCTTGCCAAGATTTTCAGTTAGCCTTCCAAACCAAAACAAGTTCTAACTGGTCTGGATAAAACCCAGTGTTTATGATCTACTTAAATCAAAATGTGAAAGCTTGCAAGTTTCCTTAGTACTGATTTTCATGCTATGGCATATTATAAACCAAATCAAATACAGTTTATTTCTTTAATGGTATATTTGCTCTTTTGGTGCTCTTGTCGCACATACTGAGACCAGTAACCTATGGTTAACAAAACAATCTTTCATCAGAAACCAAGGTATACTTTCAAAAGAAAACCCTAAAATACATACCTTATTTAATAAGCCACTAAGCTCACTTTATACTTCATGAACTAGGTTACTGCTTCCCAAACCGGCCCACTGCTTTGATTAGCAATATCGCTGGGGTGAGTTACCACAACGGTCTTCTGAGCAGAGCATGGTCACACGGTCTCTACCTGTGCCAAGGAAACAAGCCTTTGTGAACATTACCTGGAGGCCCACGCGGATTCTTTTGGTTAAAGCACCCTCTGGGAATGAAGCCTGGACAAGGGGCACAGTAGTGCTGCTCAGAATCCCGCCTTCAGGGCCAATCTGGTTGCTTTCCTGCTTAATCCGTGAAACCACAGCGAAATACTGGGGGAAGTCCTTTGTGATGATCCTGCAGATACGCTTTTTCCCTAGCTCCTCTGGGCTGTCAAGTTCTGCAAGGACAAATGAATGAAAGAGCTGTGAGAAGTCAATCTACACAATACCTGGAGATAAAATGAAGTGTAATTTCAAGAGATAATACTACTTATATCCAGTGGTCTAAACAGTTTCTATGATTGAAAGGAAGTGATAGTGACCTTAACAATACGAAGCTTTGTAAAGCCAGTATCAAGCTATTCATATATAATATTTATAGGAAAATATTTCTATGAAAGAGGAACACATATATTCAAAAACTGGCATTTACCTCATCTGAACAGAGCTCTACTCTGTAAGAAGAGATACCTCATTCTGTGATTATTTACAATAATCTGCCCTCAGCTGCCAAAGTAGGAATGAATCAGAAGAAAGTCGGGCCTCATAAGAAAGTGAATAAAGACTAAAATATGTCTAAAAGGCTCTAACACTTTATTTGAAAGCCTCTTTTAAAAGATGTTTAAATTACCCAAATGATTAATGTCATCAACACCAATTTCTGTCTGCCCACAGATAACCCTCATGCATCAATCCGCCTGTCCACAATGGACATATATTCTTTCCTCCTGTGCACTGCCAAACTGACTTCTTCCTGTCTGTCCTCACTCTGGAAAAGGATTTACATTTGTCTAGCCCTGCTGTCCAATAGTGTGAGTCACTTTTCTTTGTACATCACGTCGAAAGGTCGAAGTCCAGCTGATCTGGTTGTGGAAATGGCTTTGCCCTGCCACTCCTGTCCGAGCCACCTCCTAGCCATCTCCCTGTCACCCGCCCCTCCTTACTACAATTCGTTCCCTACAGGGCAGCCAGATGGGTCTTCTTTGAAAAGCCGGATCTGATGCATAATGTTGGCAGGTTTAATTTAAATAAATGGTTTTTTAAATCATATGAAATAAATATTCAAGACTAGTCAAGAGTATTTTGGAAAAATAGGCTTGTGAGGAAGAATTTACTTTATAAGATTTTAATAGTTATCTAGAAGTATCAAAATAAAATTTATATGGAGAGACATATAAGAATATATATAAGATTAGATAAATAGCTGAGCGGGATAAAAACACAGAGCAAGAAATAGATTTAAATTTATATATGTATACACACATATGCGGTATATATATAAATGCATATATATCAACTTTTATGTATTATATGTTATATATTTAAATGAATATATTTAAATCAAAGTCAGATATTTAAACTTCAAATCAGTGGGGGAAAGATGGCTGATTTAAGATGGTGCTGACATAATTGAAAATCCGTTTGGCAGAACAGAGATAATTCACTATATTTTATCACATATAAATATAAATTCCAGCTGGATGAGAGACTTAACTACTTAAAAAAATTAAAATATTACCATAAAACAATCAAGAGAATATGTCTCAGCCTTAGTTAGGAGAAATTTTTATATTTAAAACTGGAAACCCAGAAGCCTAAAAGATAGTTTTGGCTATAAAAATGCAAAGTTTTCTATGGCAAAAATAGTAAGCTTAAAAGACAAAAGGAAAGGTAATAGTCACACATGGCAAATAATGGATTGATATGCTCAGTATCAATGGCAGCTACAAGTTGAGAAGAAGATGACAAACAAGCCAATTGAAAACAGCAAAATATTATAAGTAGGCAAGTCACAGAAGCTGAAAACTGGTCAGAAAAACGCATATTAAAATGTTCAAACTTGATAATTTACATGGAAATACTTATTTAAACATGATACGAAATAAATATTTGAGACTAGCCAAGACTATTTTGGAAAAGTAGATTTGTGAGGGAGAATTTCTCCTACAAAAATTTAAAACTTATCTAGATGTATTATAATAAAACAGTTATATGGAGACCTCGCTCTCTAGCCACACCTTGCGGGGAGTGGGGGTTGGGCGGGAGAGGTTATTTCAATACGATGATCCCCAACAGCAAACACCTCTCTGAGAAGGTGGCAGTAGGGGTGAGATGCGAGGGTGCCAGGCAGGTAATGACTGACTAGTATAAAGCACAGAAAGTGAGCACAGAAGCAAGATGCACAAAAAAAAAAAAAAAAAAAAAAATGCAGAGTCTGCTCCTTTTTAGGGAAAACTCTAATCTGCACATCTGTATACTTTTATAAGAGAAATCTGTAGAAGAAACATTCTGGTATTAGCACTGGTCACTTCCGAGGCCTGGGAGATGGGGTTGAAGGTGAGGAGCTAAGAAGGGGGTGGGGGAGTACCTTTGGGTTCACATAGCTGGGATGGTCTTGTTACAAAATAAAGGGGAAAGTCCCAAACTTCAGGGAGAGGTGTTGGTTTTGTCTTTGTTGTTACTCACATAAGCCTCTGTTCATACCTCTGACACATACAGAACAGGTCCTACCATTTTTTAACTATGAACATGTCTGCCTCCTTCATCAGATACACAGGGCTGAGATCACAGCTTATTCTGAATAGAAATTTATAGAAAGGGAAGATGAATAGTTAGGTAATTGGATCAGTGACATCTTCTCATTTTACAGATTACCCACCAAACTCTGAGGTGGGAACACCAAATTGTCAAATAGGAGACAGATAGGGTTCCACTCATCACAAATGGAACTAGAATTTGGTCTGTTTGGTTTCCTAACCATCTGCTTCTCCTCTGCTCCATCCAAATCTAAATATTGAGTTTTTAGTGAAAGAAAATAAAAGAAAACAAAGGCAAATAATTTTTTTAAAAAAAGGTTAATATAGAAAAACAGGAAGGAACCAAAGAGCTCGCTCAGGAAAATATTCTTGGGTGGGGTGGGGGGGGGGGCGTTCAGCTATTCAGCAATTGACAAAACTGGATGGATAAGTTTTCCATCCAGAGAGGATATATTTCCCTTTCCATGATTTGGCTTCTTTTTGAAAGTCTGAATTCCCAGAGTTCATAATTCATGTGGCAACTGAGAAATTCTGATGATTAGTTTCAGTTGCTGTGCATCCGATCAGCTGCAGCTAAGCAGACATTGTTCACCTTGGTCTCAAACTTGTGATTGTGTTCTTCAGAAATAGCCTGGGACTCCACACAGTGCGAGCAATAAAAGAAGACCCCACTGTGAAATTACATCCTTCAAACAAGAAAGATTTCCTGACTCCACATGTAACAAGCTGTGTATCCTTTGAGTATGAAGCTTACTCAAGATCAAGCTGGACATACCAGAGGCAGTGAGGAACCTTTTGGGGGACTCGGGGCAACATGCATTCTTAGCTGTGTGTGTGTGTGTGTGTGTGTGTGTGTGTTGCAGGTATGTGCATGTACATTTGTGAGGAGTTAAGGGAGAGACAGCTGTATCACCCCTGGAAACTATAATAGCAATGGACTGGGAAGAATGGCCACTTTATGTAGCAGAGGCAGCCAGGCCACACTCTGCCATATTGCCTTTGATAAAGAACAAAAGCCACCCCAACTATAAAGTGAGTGTGTCCATCTCAGATGCAGCCGATGAGCGGTAAATGGAAAAGCTCAGGTTCTTACTCCACACTCGACTTATAACATCTTTTAGGATTTGCCAGTGGTTCAGGAACACTCTGTGTTGTACCCACTCTGAAATTGACCCAATTTTCCCGTCATCATTAAAACTTGCATAATTATTGACCTCCACTGTTGTATTTAAAATTTTTTTTAACATTTTATTTATTTTTGAGACAGAGACAGAGACAGAGCCTGAATGGGGGAGGGTCAGAGAGAGAGGGAGACACAGAATCTGAAACAGGCTCCAGGCTCTGAGCTGTCAGCACAGAGCCTGACGTGGGGCTCGAACTCACGGACCATGAGATCATAACCTGAGCTGAAGTCGGAAGCTTAACTGACTGAGCCACCCAGGCTCCCCTTTAACAGGTATTTTTAAGATAAGCCTCGGGGTGCTTACGTGGCTCAGTCAGCTGAGCTTCCGACTTTGGCTCAGGTCATGATCTTGTGGTTTGTGAGTTTGAGCCCTGCATTGGGTTCTCTGTCATCAGCACAGAGGCTGGGTTCTCTGTCCCCCCCACTCTCTCTCTCTCTCTCTCTCTCTCTCTCTCTCAAAAATAAATAAATATTAAAAAATATATAAGCCTCACCCCAAAGAAACTACTGTGCAAATTTTGGACATCAGAATCCCCATGCACCATTCCTTAAACAGGATCATATACACATACTGCCCTCCTGAATTACTCAGATTCCCAGGCCTCTGCATGATGAAATGGAGAAAAGATATCGTTCCTTTTGAACTTTTTTTCCTGAGAATAAAAGTCAATACAAAGGTGAAGACTACAAAAAATATTTAAATACTGGTTTATAAAAAGAAGCATAATCTCTAAGAGCTACAGTTGAAGGCTAGGCTATTACATGTTGGGATAGCTGCATAAGTTAGACAATAAATGATGTGCACAGTGGGTAAACATGAAGAGACAAGAGGAGGAAGTGAAAAACAGTAATATTACTATGTAATTCATATGGCCTGAAAATCGATCACAAAATCTTATTGGTCATCATATAGGACAAAGGTTAAATAAATTATGATAGATTCATACTATGGAATACAGTGCAGTATTAAAAAGAATGGGCTAGAAGTATATGTTTTAATATGTATATCTCCAAGCCATATTAAATGGAAAAGCCACCAAAAAATGTGATAACAATCAACTAATCACATCTTTACATGTTGATATATAAATTCATATAATTTACATAAAATTTAGAGGACAGGGAAAGAGAAAAGGAAAATTATAATATATATAATAATGAGTGTATGCTTGTGTATTATTACATCGTAATAATACTAATACTAGTATTAAATAATAAAATGATATAATCAATAATATAACAGATTATTAAAATTTTAATGTGGATTCAACTCAAACACATTTTCTCTATTTCTTGCTTTTAAAAAAGGAGACTGAAACACAGTAATGAAATGATCTTAGCTGACTCGAGAGGCCTGAAAGAGGAAGGAAGTTGTTGACACACAGCAGCTGGGAAGCCCTGACTTGTGGCCATATTGTCCATCATAAGCACCTGATCACGAGGCTTTTTATTCTATTTATAGTTTTGATAAGCTGTTAATGTATATGAAAACTAGATTTTCTTTTCATAAAATGTGAAGTAACCACAGTAAAATTACGTTAAATTAAATGACGTTTGATGTTGAGGCTTGGCCCATGGCAGGTATTCAACTAGTATCCACTGAACAAAGACATCACTGGGAATTAATAGAGACTCACACTTTTCATACCAAATAACTGCATAATTCTGTAAGTCTTCCTTTAAGGGGTGCCTGGGGGGCTCAGTCGGTTGAGCATCCAACTCTTTTAATTTCTGCTCAGGTCACGATCTCATGGTTTGTGGGATCGAGCCCTGCATCAGGCTCTGCACTGACAACATGGAGCCTGCTTGGGATTCTCTCTCTCCCTCTCTCTCTGACCCTCCCCCACTTGAACACACAAACACACACTCTCTCTCTTTTTCAAAATTAAACAAAAAATCTTGCTTTAAAATATATATAGTTTAGTAGACTGATTATTGTTTGTTCTTTTAATAATTTTTTAAAAAATTGTATGAGGAAAAGTGGATCTTGTCTTCCTACTCTTTAATCCACAGTAAATTTTATTATGTCCATGTGTTTATAAGAGAAATTACCATTTACTTAATGGACGTTTATCCAAAGGGCATTGAAAACTTATGAGAATATCAAACTCTTCTGAAACGTTCTGTGTTGCAAACTAAAAAAGTATGTCAGAAAAGTCACATTTCCAGGTAAATAGCAATAAAGTCTAATTACGTATATATGAATAATGTCAATATTCTTTCCAGGACTGAATATACTTGTACTCAGATTTCTTTTTCTTTCGAGACAGAGAGAGAAAGAATGCGAGCAGGGGGGCAGGGCAGAAGGAAAGAGAATCTTAAGAAAGTGCCATGTGCCATGCTCAGTGTGGCCCAACACAGGGGTTGATCCCACAACCCTGGGATCATGACCTGAGCTGAAATCAAAAGTTGGATGCTCAACTGATTGAGCCACCCAGACACACCTGTATTCAGATTTTAAAATGGTCTATTATTAGGTTAGAGAAGCAGGAATATAGAACCAAGAATCTTTGCTATGCTCCTATCCTTTCCATAGATAAAACCAAGAAAATAACCTACAGATATGATGCCTGTGTCCTATTCATACCCACAGAAAACCCAGCTTGTGTGTGTTCCAATCTGGCAAGATCACCAGAGCTATCTATTAAAAGCACAGATTCCTAGGTTTCTCTCCTGGAGATTCTGACTTGGTAGGCCAGGAGTGGAACCTGAAAAGCTGTTTTTCACAGTCAATTCAGGTGACTTTATGACTTGACATGTCTGGGAAGCAAAGTCTTAGACTTCACCCTAAGTCTGTCCCTAAAGACTCAGAACCCAAATTGTGAAAAACATGACAATAGGATCTTACGAAAAACATTGCAAGGATGGTTCAATATGAGAAGAGGAGCTTATGAGGCAATAATATCCATTACTGTTTTTTTTTAAGTTTATTTATTTGAGAGAGAGAGAGAGAAAGAGAGAGAGACAATGGGGGAGGAGCAGAGAGAGAGACAATCCCAAGCAGGCTTTGAGTCGTCAGCGCAGAGCCCAATGTGGGACTTGAACCCACAAACTGTGAGATCATGACCTGAGCTGAAATCAAGAGTCAGACGCTTAACCCACTGAGTCACCCAGGTGCCCCTATCCATTACTTTTAAATGGCTTAAAAAAATTTACTAAACCACTCCATACCTATAGAATTAAAGGAGAAAATGACATAAAAATAAAGAGCTTCTTACCTTTCGGGGTGATTGATAGACTATGAAAAGACCCTAAAACCCCCTCTCTTTCTCTGTTTAATCTGTTACTAGTAAAGTTTTCTCTCTCTCTCTCTCTCTCTCTCTCTCTCTCTCTCTCTCTCACACACACACACACACACGCGCACACACACACACACACACACACACACACACAATTAAGGGAAAAGAAAGAGATGAGTTCTGAAACAGGTAGGCTTGGTCAGGAGGAATGTTACAATTTACACTCACTGAATGTCTCTACTTTCTGGCAAGTCAGTTACTATTTGTCCCACAAAGCATTTGGTAAAGAGGGTGTGTGAAGTTCAAAGAGAATAAGTGACCTGTCCAAAGTGACCTGTCTGCTTTAGAGCTTAGAACCTAGGTCTAGGAACAGGGTCAGGGAGAAGTGATGAAGTCACACAGACATGGACTTCAACCATGATTTAACACAATGTATTTGCAGATTACCTGGCACAGGGGTGGTAGTTGATAAATGGATGAGTAATGGACAGATATGCAGATACCCTGGTCCAGAAGGTGATGTCCCTTCTTGTTGGCTTGCTCTATGAGCAGAAAGCTCTGATTACAGTGGCACTTTCTGCTGTGCAATAAATGGAAACTAATGTTCTACAGTTTTCTTACTTCACTGATTAATGATAAATTTCTCAAGCACCTTGTAACTCAGTTTCTTTATTTGTAAAAGGTGGGACAGCTTTCTCTGTAACTGAGATTTTGCAACAGAGCAAGAAGAATCAAAAAATGCTTTGTGAATATAAATGGTTAAGGAGATTATCATACAATGAAGCATAAATAACAGGAGTGAAATCATGTTCCCACTAAATGGGTTAATCTTCAAGATTTCAAATGATCATCCTTGGTTAGTTTTGCCTCATTCTTACATGCACATGATTAAATCTCTAGATAACTTGGTCAGATGGGACCATGATTCTTTTTCCTACACCAAATTTGTTTTCTGAAAGCTGTTTGTGAGTGTGGGGTCAGGTTTGACTGTGAATAGTCTATAGAAGGAATACAACCTCAAGTTTTCACAAAGGATGATTTCTGTACCTAGAGTTTAATTTTTAGTCAGGTGAATATTCTGCTCAGCCTGATCCTCTAAGAAAGGAGAATTTGATATGAGGTATGGGGGAAAACTGAGGCCTACAATGTTAGATTTCAAAAGGGCAAGCTAGCCAGGATGGTTCTCTGGGAAGTCACTGGAGACAGTTGCCTTGGGCTCAAATCTAACTCTCCAACCAGTGAGCTTGGACTTTGGATAAGTTCCTGAACTCTGAGCCTTAATGTTCCTTGTCTATAAGATCAGGATAAGAAAAGCGTCCTCTGGGGTAGATATGACAAATAAATGATATAAAGCCACCAGCATAGTTCTGTTCATGTAATAATTCAAGCTACTTATTCTTTCCAAGGTCATACAGCTTTGGAATAGAGGAGAAACAGAAAACCAATCTGTGGCAGATCTAAGGTTGGATTAAACAACAACAACAACAACAACAACAACAACAACAACAACAAGAGCATCAACACATTATGTCTATATCTCTATGGTGTATGAATCTTAATTGCTGTCATTTTATTTTCATTCCAGATTTCAAAATAAGGTTTCACTAATTACAAAGTATTAAATATAAGAATTTATAAATAAATTGGGAGAAATGAAGGAAATAAAAGACAAGTCTGTAACATTCAGCTCTGGCTATAGAATATGTGGAACACCAGGGCACTTGTAATATATTCATTCAAATATTTCAGGAAATCATAGACGTTCATCTCCTCGGAATTCAAATTCAGCTTCATCTGAATATGCAACTTTTGTAATAAGTCTGTCCAAGAAGTTGCAGGAAAAAAAAACCCAAATGATACAACTTGATCCTTCTTCCTCAATGTAAACATAATAGAAACCTCTCCAATTTTGTCCAACTTTTATTTTGAAATAATTATAAATTCATGGGAAATTGCAAAGATTACAGAGAGGTCCCATGTACAGGTACAATTTTAGAAATTTAACTCCTATTCTTATTCATTTCCAGTATGCACTTTATATCTGTCTCGATCAGCATTATTTTACATCTTTGTGCAAGGTAAGGATCTTCTTTGTTATTCAGATTTGTACAATGCATTGAGAGCTAATGATGACTGTCTAGAAACAATGAATTATCTATTTGTTTCCCCTCTGGTTTTAGCAATCCATACAATTTCTGACAATTATATTTTAAAATTATTTTTTGAAAACTAATTTCTAATCATTTTGTGCCCTTTCCCTCCCATGCAGACCACCTCTCCTCATTTGGTTGTGGCACCCCTTCCTTTAGAAAGTTGCTTTCTCTCTTGGGTATAGGTCACTGAATTATTAAGGAAATGTATCATCAAGAGTGGGGACATAGGCTTGGATACAAAGCATTTATTTTTCCATTCATTCAACAAGTTATGGTGTGGTGACAATACTGTGCCAAGAGCTGCTACATGCACTGGGAATATGGCTGTCAACAAGTCAAGCCAAGTCCCTGTCCACAGGGACTTTATCGTACATCATGGAAGATAGCAAAGTTCAAAGTTGCTTGTTATGGAAGAAGACAGGCCAGATGTTGTGGACATATTTACCAGGTGGATCTAACTTAGTCTGGGGTTTAGGGAAGGCTTTCTGGAAGAGAAGTTAGGGAGTGTTTGCTCATGCTGGAATAATCATTATAAGGGTTTCCTCCAGGATTGCAGAAACTTTATATTCTATGCATTGGCTTCTCTATGTATTTTTTCCAGGAAAATGTTCTTCCACATTTGCTTAGTTTTCCACTTATGTAAATAAAAAGGCATGGCTTTCAGGCAATTAGCTCCATTATGGCACTTTCTTCAACCCTTTGTTTAAACCATTACTACGATATGAAGGCAAAAAACAAATAATATAATCCCATGTTCAAAATCAGGATCATATATAATTCTTTAAAGCTGAACACCATAAATCAGTAACCCAGCATGTGCAGCAGATACAGAAGCACAACGAACTCCAAGGGCTCTAGACCTGCTGTGTCTGGCACCCTGGCCTCCATTCTCATCTGCACTAAAGGTCATAAAAGCTTGCACCCAATCTCTCAGCCTTGCTTCCCTGTCCTCAGAGGGCCAAGAGTCCCATTCTGTCTGACAAGTGGGTCAGGGTGTCTGACATCATTATTTTGACCTACTAATGTTTTATAAAAAGATGTAAATGCTGGCAAATCCATTTACACAGGCACATATAAGGCTCGCTGTGGTTAATGTTTATTTGGCTTGGTCCCATTCTCATTTCCCAGCTAGTTGGTTTGGGGTAGCTGTTCTATTTC
Source organism: Panthera pardus (assembly GCF_024362965.1). NCBI lineage: Eukaryota > Metazoa > Chordata > Mammalia > Carnivora > Felidae > Panthera > Panthera pardus. The sequence goes on from NW_026526788.1 coordinate 21,451,153, forward strand.
CCTTCCTTTTGCACTATGGTAGGTATCAAGCAACTGATTTAAAATGAGTTTTATGGCAACAAGCTGAAGGGTTTAACTGATAGTATTTGGTATGCTTTTTGTTTTTTGACACCCTAACATAATCTTCATTTGGTTAAGTTGTTTTTACTTTTTCCTCCAGAATTTTTCAAAATTGTTAACAGATTTGTCCAGCAGATGGTGCTGTGTACAACATAAAGCTACGTGTTCCACTTCTCAGCACTGGACGCTTCTACAATCTAACTTGATGCTTTAAGATTATGCTTTGTCTCATGCCTGATGAATTAAAAATGAGTTCATTTGAACCAAAGTAGCAATTTTTAACTGAAACATCTGCCTCTGTAATTATTGTTCGTATAGTTAGATAACAAAATTATGGAAAATTAGTTTTCTGTTACTTGACATTGTAGTTATCAATTTCTCTTTCCTGCTTCAACTTACAGAAAAATAGCATAATTATTTTATCTAAAATGCATTATTTTAAACTTTCACTTGGTCTCATGGGAAAACAATGACAACAGGAAGGAAACATTTTCCTGGCATGATGGCATTGTTTGGAGAGCTTCAGCAAAACTTTGGTCCAACACAGTGGTTGGGATTTTAAAATAATAGCATAATTCCTATATGTTCAAAGCATTCTTGTGATGCTTAGGTAGCAATGATTTTGATTTTAAAACCTAATAAATGTGTCTCTCCAAATCTATACATTGTCCAGAGAAGCACCGTCTAAAAGAAATATAATGCAAACCACATTTGGAACTTTAAATTTCTTTATAGCCACCCTGGAAAATTAAAAAGGAACAGGTAAAATTAATTTTAATGGTATCTTTTTTTTAAAAGTAGGCTCCACGCCCAACACAGAAGCCCAACATGGGGCTTGAACTCACAACCCTGAGATCAAGACCTAGGCTGAGAACAAGAGTCAGACACTTAAGCAACTAAGCCACCCAGGTGCCCCAATTTTAATAATATCTTTTATTTAGCCCAGTATATCCAAAACATTACCATTCCAACATGTAGCCAATGTAAAAAATATTAATGAGATATCGATTGGGGGGTTGCTCTGCACATCTGGTGTAGTTTACATTCACAGTACATCTCAATGTGCACTGGCCCCATTTCAAGTGCCCTGTAGCCACGTGTAACTAGTGGCAACCTTAGTGTCAGTGCCACACTAGAGCATTTCTCCAGCTCTTCAATTTTAAGACCTCCAAGGAGGAAGGATTCTTCCACTAGTGAATCCTCTCAGGTCCAGCAAAACCATAAACCACAAAACACCCTTTGGGGTCTGACTTTAGAGGCAGAATTTTAAACATGTTTAATTGAACTTTGTGAGTTTAACTAAAGATTTTAAACAAACTTACAAAGTAGATTCAACTTGGTTCACTTTAAAGATGATGTTTTTGGGGGGAGCAGAATGAATTTATTTTGTGTTTTCCAGTATCTTTTTCTCAGCAGAGAATTGACAAGTGCTAGGACAAGATCTGGGTCCGCCTCCAAAGAGGAAAGTCGCTTCTGCCACATGATATCTTATTGGTAACAGCAGGTTCTTCACACCCAGACCAACTGTCCTCTGTCATTCTAGCCTCTTACTTCAGTAGAGCTCTGCTAACACACCTGCTTCATTAGCATAATCATTGATGCTTGTGTCTCCAGGCTCCTAGTGGCAGAAATAAATCCTAATTCTACCACATTTTGCAATGACAGTTTTTCTTGAATCCACACCATATCCTTTTGAGTCATATAAGAGCTAAGATGGTACCTTGATGAGTAATGCAAGACTTAAATAGCAGCTAACATTTAAGTAACATTTTTGTTTCACGCAAAACACTTTCATAGGCATCCTTCATTTGAGAATACAGAAAGGCAAAGGGGTATTATAGAAAAACAAGTAAATTTGGGGTCAGAAGCCTGGACTTTAGAAGTCTAGATCTAGATCTATTTTCCTACCATTGCCTGACTGTGTAGTGGTGATGGAGAGAATGTCACCTTCATCAACCCTGACCAGGGCTTCAACTAGCCACGTGCAATTTGGAAAAGGGTGCCACTTAGGACAGACACCACCTTGCAGGTAAATGGCTTGGGAACATTAGTTAAGATTGTCTCTTTGTCCTGCAGGCCAGTGTCAGAGCAGATGTCTTGGCAAGGGGAAGAGGCAAGATTTCAGTTCCTACTTGCTCTCCTGCACAACTGTACACGGCAGCCGTGACAAATACTAACATTGATTGAGTGGTTCTTATGCATCAGACCTTGGATTAAGAACTTTACATATATTAGCTAGTCAGTTCCCCCTTAGCTCTCTATGAGGTATCCTCACTTTACAGATTTAAATGAAATTTTAGAAAGACTGAGTGCTTGGTTAGGATAACACAGCTAGGAAGTCAGCATGGGAATTGTGGTCTATGTGACGTCCACAGATCCTGATCCTAACCACCATATTACACTAGGAAAATTTTCCTCCTCCTTACACTTGTCTTTCTTTGGAGCTATTCTAACTACTCCATTTGTGCACTTGGAAAGGCTTTGCAAGTTTTGAAATATTACAGAACCATATCTAATCCTTACAATTGCATGGTATCGTAAAAGTCAGTTATCAAAATATTGCCTAAGATGATTTTTAACATTTGGGTTTTAAGATTTTTCAGAGAATAAGGTGCAACAGGACTGGTTATAAAAATAGCATATAGATTAGTTACAGAGCAGAATTTATTTATGGAAAAGAGGGTAAAAAAGGAGACATTTATAATAAAACATGTAATACCAAGAGTCACTTGCCATGGATGACAGATAAGGCTTATTGTTATAAATTGGGGAAATTAATAAATTAAAACAACAGGATGCTTTTTTCTTTTTCTTTAAGGAAGTCTTGAGTGATCTAGTCACTGGTTTGTTTTCTGTACTATTGTTATGATGCTCATTAACAACTATCCAGGAATAAACAAAGGGGGGGTGGGGCAGAGGGAAGAAGGTAGAACACAACATGAAAACTTCTGTTCTGCGCTCATGCTTCTTTTCCTATGAGAACTTTGAATAGCTGGACCTTAGGGAAATAGAAGTGTTGGATTTTTTTTTTTAAGAGATAGGATGATTTTGATTTTTGTCTGTTTTTAGAAGGGGGATGTTCCAGTATGAATGAAATGTCTTTGGGTACTAGAGAAGAGTGGTGATAAGTGGGGCTTAAGCTTGGTATGAAATCTGATTGAGTTTCAGCTATAAAATATGTATAGTACTTCCTTCATTATTGTTACTTTAAAACTTAATCCATGAAGAAAACCACTGTGCCTGGAGAATTTAGTCCTTATTTTTGCTGAAGTACCTCCAGTGCTAGATTCTTTAAGCCTAGAAGTATTTACGTTTTCTTTTAATTGCCTAAAATAGAACCAAAGTTTAACTGGTCTTTAAAAATGTAACAAAGAAACTCTATCTACTATTTCCAAGATAACACACAGAATCCAGGACAGAGGGCTAATATCATCATTTCTTGACATATGTCCTGAGTGTGGAAGCTCGAGGGGCATAATTTCTAAGCAAAGATATGACTAATTCCAATTTAAAACTGGTTTAATAAAAACAAAATGAAGATAATTAGCATGAAACCATGGAAATCCATTCCATAAATAATCCTTAAAAATTGAAAAAAAATTGCGGGTGCCCCAAAAACTGGTGGCTCAGTCAGTTAAGTGTCTGACTCTTGGGTTCAGCTCAAGTCATGACCTCACAGTTCATGATTTTGAGCCCTGTGTCAGGGCCTCCTTGGGATCCTCTCTCTCTGCGCCTCCCCTGCTCTCTCTTTCTCTCTCTCAAAATAAATAAACAAACTTAAAAAAAAAAGAATCTACTAATTTTTTTTTCAAAAATTCTACCTGTGCCTGGTAGGATGGACATATTATAATCTATACTCAAAAATGAAGGAGACTATATTAGAATATTCAGTGTTTTTGCTAGAACTACAATGTCCAATGAGGTAGCGAGTGGCCACATGTGGCTATCTGAAATTAATTAAACAAAATTAAATATTACCTTCCTCAACTGTACGAGTCATATTTCAAGTACTCCGGAGTCACATGTGACTAGTGATTACTCTTGGACAGCCCATGTATAGAGTATTTCCATCATCATAAAAATCATCATCTACTAGGCAGTACTGTTTTAGAATGTTCAGTATTCTTCCTAGAATAATGTTAATTTCTCAGAAATTTCCTCAAAGTAAATGCTCCTCTTTAATTTTCTTCTCCTGTAGATTAACATTAGTGACATTTGGGGTAGAAGAAATAGACCAATGAGAACTTTTCCTCCAGCTAGCTACATATTTTGAGAAGTTCCTCCTTCTGCCCCTTACCAGCAAGGGGGGAAAACCTAAATCAGCATTGTGCCTGACACTGGGGGTTCAAAGGTGATTAAGATATGTACCTGCCTTCAAGAGGTTACAGTATCAAGGTAGTTATCTATAAAGAAAGAAAGAAAGAAAGGAAGGAAGAAAGAAAGAAAGAAAAACAAAGAGAGAAAGAAAAGAAACTCCTTGTATAGGAGACGCTACACGTTAAAAACTAATAATCTACATTGGCATTTAAGAAATACTAGATACATGAAAATATTTACATACTTTATTTTCCTTAAAATAACCACCCTCTCTGGATAACCCATTTTTCTTATTCTCTCCATTTTTGAATCCTGAATCATCTATATTCTTTTACTATTTTCAAAATGCTAATTCAATTCATTCTCTTAAGATGTATTCTTTTTAAAATTTTTAATTGTGTTTCCTTATCAATGTCCTTAGAAGAGAATGACTAGGTAATAAAAATTAGAAATCATAATTACCACTGCATGTTCCTATCAGAAATTATTTGAAGTTATAGCTGATATATGATATAATATCAGTATCATATGTAAACATTTAATATATGCTCATTTAAGATGATTATTCTCCTGAACCTTAAATCTAGAGGTTGGTAGGAATTTTCCTGTTTACATTTATTTTCTTCTCCACAGGGCACACATTTCTAAAATAAGTGGGATATGGTTAAATCTTTGAAAACAAGATAAAACCAGATTTCTAACCCAGCACTGCTACTTAGTTTGGGTAATATTAGGTAAGTGACTTGACTTGTCTGAACTTCTGTTCCCTTATCTATAAAGGGTGATTAAAGGGGTACGTGGGTGGCTCAGTTGGTTAAGTGTCTGACTTCAGTTCAGATCATGATCTCAGGGTTCATGGGTTTGAGCCCTGTGTTGGGCTCTGTGCTGACAGCTCAGAGCCTGGAGCCTACTTCAGATTTTTGTGTCTCCCTCTCTCTCTGCCCCTCTCCTGCTTACACTCTGACTCTCTCTCTCAAAAATACACATTAAAAACATAAAAAAATAATAAACAGTAAATAAATGTTAAAAGAAAAATTTTTTAAACGTGTGATTAAAACTACCTACTTTATAGTACTATACTTTTGTTTTAAATTTTCATATAGAAAGGAATTTATCACTCTCTCACAAATGCTAGAAACTCAACAATTAATAATTTCCTCCTACCCTGCTGTAAAAACATCTTTAAATTCTTGGTTGGCAGTGATGAACTGTGTCTTTTACAGAACCTTTGATAGGACAATTTTTTTCTATAGAATGAATAGTGACAACAGCTGATATTTATTGAGGACTTACTATGTGACAAAGGCTGTATTTCATAAGTGCTTCACAGAATTATTTTTTCCCAGTAACAGCCCTATGAAGTAAGGAAGGTATCTCCATTTTGCAGAAGCCAAAGAGGCTCACAGGGACCAAAGAACTTGACCATGGTCATCCCTCAAACACCCGAGTCGTTCTAGCGCCTTTGTCGTCACTCTGAAACCAGAAGACTGTGCTGGGTGCATTCCAAAAGCCAGTGCATTAAATGCTAGGACAGCGAATTTTATGGCAGGTGAACTATATCTCCAATAAAGCTATTCTTTAATAGCTTTGTAGTGATTAGGGAGTCAGTATAAAGATTAGTCAGGCTCAGTCGGTTTAGCGTCTGACTGGCTCAGGTCATGATTTCACAGTTCATGAGTTTGAGACCCACATCAGGTTCTTCACTGACAGTGCAGAGCTTGCTTGGGATTCTCTCTCTCTCTCCCCCTCTCTCTCGCTAGCTTGTTCTAAATAAATAAATAAATAAACAAACTTAAAAAAATTAGAGTCTTTCTGTGATGCATTTGGCCTCTAATTGTTTTTCACCCCTTTAAAGGAAAACTCTCCATCAAGTACCTACTCTCAAAACAAGTCCATTCCCAATGTCTACTAAGAAAACCTGCTTTGTTCTAAGGGTCAGAGAGCTGAAGAAGGTGTGTATGGGAAGTGATACACTCAGCTATGTGCCCTACTAGGTCACAGAATACGACACAGACTCCAATAATTAGTCTTGCAACTTATTATTGCCCAACAGAAGTTAAAAATTCACGAAGAATGTTGACATAATCGGGGAGAAGATGGAGACACAAGAAAGGATCCAGAAATAATAACTCCAAAAGTAAAATGTGAACATATTTTCTTAAAAATGTCCTGCATGCTTTGCATACCTTCCACTATTATTTCCCCTCCTCTTGACACATTTTTAATTTAGAAAACTTTCTCAGGTTTTGGAAAGATTAATATATCTCATTGAAGATGGAAAGAATCATCAAGTGGTATTTGTACATTAGTGTTATGAAAACAAAAGGCTGTTGGATTGACTGGAACTTCATGCCTTGCATACAGATAAGAGCACTAAACACTGAGGAACCGGACCCCAAGCTCAGGATGCAGACATGTGAATTTCAGGTGCAGTTAACTCTGGTGTAGTCATGCCTTTGATTTCTACCTGCAGACATTGACAGAAACCAGGACTTGTCACCATTACCTTCATCCATGCCATTGAGTAATTCGGTTAAATCTTCATTTTTACTGTCAAACTGATGCTCCTTCCATGTTTCACCATTTTCACTTCGAAGAACAATGAGTTCTCTCTCCTTTCCTCTCATGGACCCAAAGTGAGGGATTTCCACTATGACAGGGCTGGAAAAGAAATCCACATTATTTTGGTATCAAAATGAAATATGTTTATAGTATCATACTTAAAAAAAAAGTTTCATTAACAGTATTCATTTGAAAATCAGAGGTGCCACTAAGGTTGGGAATGATTTCAAAGCTGCAGAATCATTTGCTAATAAATAATATATCAGAAGCCTGATAACATGCCATCATTCATTCATTCACAAACAATTCATAAGGGCCTATCATATGTTAGGCATTTGATTTAATATGGGAGAAAATATTCAGCACATATAAACAGGAATTTTGAATCAAGGAATTGAAAGATTAAAACAGACCATAAGGAAGTTGGTCCATTTTTAAAAACACAATAGGTATATCATATTATACAAAAAGCTAATGATTTAAAAGGACACAGTCATTTCTTTGAAAAAGAAATTCTATAGATTTCCTATTTTGAAAGATCACAGGTGTTTGTCCCTTCGCAAGCAAACAGTCGACATAACAATTCACTCCCTCCAACAGTGACTTTCCATGACTTTTAATGGCCTGTATGGTTAAGGCAGTTTTCTCTGGTGTTTAATTTGTGAGATGGTCGTGGGCAGCTTAATTTCCTAACACTATAATAACCTGCACAGAAATATTTAAACTTTCTGAAAAAGCACTTGTTGGTTTGAAATTGTAATGTAATGATATATTAAATTTTGACAGTGTCCTTTTGCAGAAGAATGCATAAGAATGGCTGCAAATTGAAGACAGCCAATCAAGCACAGGAATCATTTTGTTAAATTTTAAAACAGGATAAATGGCTAAAAAGGATGAATGGAAGTAAGCAGACCACAATCACACACAGTTTATGTAGTTGGATTGTGCAGCTTTATTTTATGACATTTAGTAGACAGTATCATTATTCTCCTACAGAGGTTGTATGTAACCTCACCTCTTACCCTACACGTTTATGTGCATGTCACAACAGAAGATACGGGTTCAGATAGGTAAGAGCATAAAAAGGGCTAGTTGTTGTAATGATCCAATAACATGAATATGTATGAACATTTTATTTATCACAAAAGCATTCTCTTAAAATAGGATGATAAATATGATCATTTTACTTTTGACAAAATAATTAGAATTAATTCAAATTAAGGATTTCAACATTTTTTAATAATGCCTTTATTTTTTGGTAGATAAAAACAAAATCAGCTACTCCTAAGAGTGTTAATAATTTCAAGAGTTAAGATATTTACCATAGTTTTTAACCACATCTGATATGACTTTTGTTTTTTTTGAGAACTAGATACAATCTTTGCAGGTTAATGTATCAGATACTGTCTCTGTAAATATTTGAGGAATGTGGCTTTGTGTAGGACATTGAACAACACTGGAGAGAAGGTATGAACCAGGGCCTCTGACCAAGGTGAAAGCCAAGCATAAGTTTTCATAACAGGTTTCTTCATGCAGACTGCCAAGGCAAATCCCCCAACCAGACAGACAAGCAAACAAACAACAGATACCAACACATTTCAGCTTCAACAAAACAAAACAAGACGATTTAATAACTGTAGTAGAACATTCTATCTGCTGCCTATTTGGCTTTCTTTAAATATCTTCTAGCCCCAACATTTATCAAAATCAGTTTACTTATTGAGGACTTTTCTTTCTCAAAGACCATGAAGATTACTTAGTATGCATAAGTATGTACTTTGAAGAAAATGTAACTCTAGACACATATATATATATATATATATATATATATATATATATATACACACATATATATATTCACACACATATATATCATTTACAGCAAATGTTGATTCAAAGCCTGCAAATACTTTCTCTTACACTGGGTTAAAATTAGATTGTCAGTCTGTCTTAAAAACTACCATATTCAGTTGAAACATTTCAAATTAAAGAAAGGTTTACAAAAGCACAAAGTTACGAAGCAGAATGCTTGCAGGAAATTCCACATGCCGGAGAAGCACAAGATAGGTAGCGATGCTACATTAAGTCAAGCCACTATGATTTTTGTTTCTTTCAGTGACACACATCAACTGAAAGCATTAAAAACTGAAAAAATAAAAAGAAACTTAAGACAAGAATAAGACCATGGGTGTGACAGAAAAAAATTGAAAATGGAGAAAGAATTGTAGACATTCTGAATCTTGTCTATAAAGATCCTACCCAATAAATTTTGTTCCTTGAGGCCCAAGCTGCAGGATTCGGCTAACCAAACTCTCACCCTCATTTACAGGGGGAGGATTGGTAGGAAGATGCAGTTTACTGAATAACATCCATGCAGCAGGAAGAGAAACGAGAAGGGGAAATTGTGAACAAACTGTCCGTCACGACAGAGCCTGCCTGATTTGCACCCAAGTGCCACCTCAGGAAAAGAATTTATTTTTCCTTTTTGTAAAATATCATTATCACAATGGATTATGTCCCTACAAATTATCTCTTAAAAAGGCATGTACCCATAGTAGCCAGTTATTCATATAATTCCAACATCTGTATTTTTTCTTAAGAATGGTGCCTTGACTTCTACAGGGGCTGCTGGGGTTCCGTGCACTCACTGAGCAGAGAACATGCTTCTTGGTTAGTAAAAGCTTTGACCAGCAAACTGAGTTAAGGAAGTATCAGCCTACTCGCTTTTCACAGAATTACACAGCTTTGTGACCTTTGACGCTACACGAGAGGTGTACTCAATCAAAATGGTCCGACTATGTCGTCTTAATAGTTAACTACTTGAGTTAAAAAGGGCAAAGAAAATCATATATATCATACAAGGGCCAAGATAAAAATTGACAAAAGCACTTACCCTAAAAATTGTGCCCCTGCAGGACCCATTTCTACCAGCCTACTGGCTAATCCCTCTCCTTCCACCATGGGGGGTGGGTTGGCCAGTTTATGTCTCTTTACCAATCGGCAGGTGATTCGGGTGGGGGCCGTACACTTGCGCGGGGGGATGATGATTCTCATCCCGTGGTGACGGCTCCCTCTCATGGAGCCTCCTCTTGCATCCACCATAAAACTAACCAGAAACCTGTAGGGAGAAGACCAGAGGCCAAATCAAGGATACATATAAACCATCTTCACAGCAGGTTTTGAAATTAAATGTTAAGGTTTAAAACGACAGACAATGTGGCTATCATTTCCTCTCTTTAAAAATAAACTGGAAAGTAAATACAGTGGAGTCACACCAAACATGCATTTAACTTGTGAATTGGGCAAAAAGGGAAACATGACAACTTATTATTGGTGGGACGTGGCCTCCTAGTAGAAGCCAACCACTTTGTCAGATGCTCCGATTGAGGAACAGTGAATGGTTCAAAGCTGTAACAAAAACTGTTGTGCATTTAAAAACCCAAGCCCAGGCTGCCATATGTGGCCTCTGCAGATGGCTTATGCTGTATTCAAAGGTCATTTTAACCACTATAAGTGGTTTTAGCCATATGCTCACTATGGACTCTCACTCCCTGACAAGTCAGATGAAACTCCACGGTATGTCTTAACATGTACAACTCCTAAAATAAATATGTACGTATTTAATCATACCAGTCTAATTTGCACTATCACAAAGCAGAATATAAGAACAAAAGCAGATGCCTAGTTCTGCCAAGGCAATTTTGATGGAAAGGGATTTAATCCTTTCAGCATAAATTTGACTTTAAAACTGTTGAAAATAACCTATACTTGAGTATTTACACAGCTATACAAAACTAGTAACCTAGACTTTTTAGAAGATGTCTCTAAATTATATATTATAATTCTGTCATTGGCCTTTACATTAAAGCTAATGAAGAAAAAAATATTTGTTTGCATGTAGATATGAAAATATAGAGAAACTTATAGCATCTCATCTGGGTAATAGCATATTGCAATTCTCGATTCCTTTCACATGCTCATGAAGAGTCGTCCCCAAATCTCTGCTGTCATAAAGCACTCTGGTAACATAAACCAGTGAATCCGACTCATGGAAGAGTGGAGGTCAGACAGGAGAACACTATGCCCCTGTGCATTCCAACTTCCACATGTGAAAATACGCTTATTACTGCAACAGCAATAAATGTTGATAATGAGAAAATTGTTTGAATACCTATAGTATTGGGGGTGGTGGTGGAAAATCCCATCCATCAAAAATCTTCTACTAAAATGTAGTTCATCTAAATAGAGTTCTAACATCTTGCAAATAGATTTTAGGACCTTGCATGGAGGTGCTAGCTGGGGACTTGATCTTAGAAGAGTAACCTCTTCCTCAAAGCAACTGACCTGCCATCCCCATGGAAAAAGGCAATAGCATGGTGATCATTTGCCAGGCAATCAGATGTCCAGGACCAATTCTGGTCATCAGTGAGGTAGAATCAACTTCATATCCTTCTGCTTATTTTGGATTTAGCCATTTTCCTCTGGGTTATGTTTTTTTTGTGTGTGTGTGTAACATTAGATCTACTTTGAGAGGTTGGAACCCCTGTAATGTTCAAAGTAAGAGGGGAAGAAACTAACCCCTCTAAAACAAAACACAATACACACCTTTCTCGTCAAAGACAAAGACACTTATCTACTTGTGCAAGTGTCCACATGAATTGCCTCGGGTGCTAAATGACAAGGCTCACTTGAAACTGCTCTGGGGAGCCTACATTGTCTTGTCTTGGACACACACATATTTAATAACTACCTTTACTCAGTAATGAAGATAATAGGGCAAACTTATAAAGAAGCCTAAGACAAAATCTTACCTTTCCCAGCATTCAGTAGTGAAAATCAACTTGTGATTGGGAATACTAGCAACAGAATGAATTAAAAATGATTTGAGGTCAACTCTGGGTTTGGAAATGTGGTTGTATTAGCACATATAAACACAAGAGTGTTTACACTTGGAGGGCAGTGTTTGCCCTGGCAACAAAGAGCTGATCTCAATAATATAGATAGTAATTTGGATCAGACCTGCCTTGTTCGCTGCTTGACCTGCAGGGCTGAGCACAGTTCCTAAATACAGTAAGCACATAATACATGTTTACTGAATGACCCATTGAACAAAAACTATTTTGTTAGAGGTGCTTTGGAACCGCCTAGGTCAGATGCGGTTACTAATACTAAAAATATATCTATATGAAAAAGATATATATAAAACACTTGTAGGTGAGCAATATGAGGGTAGTTTAAGAAGGTCATCAGTGTCAATATAAAAATATCCAAACTACAAAGAATATCAGACACAAATGGAAAAAAACAAAACAAAACATATCTTAGAAGATTTTAACGACAAATTAGAAGAAGAAGCTCTTTCTCTGGATTCTGCGTAGCACCCAGTGCCTAGTTGGTACTCATTAGCAGTAATTTATTGTTCTAAGGTTTTCAACTTTATAGAGCCAATAGACTGAGGAAAGGAGAGAATAAATATTAAGCAGGGCAAGGGTCCTGTTATTCAATAACATCATGAATTGTTTTCCAAACTCATTCTCTACATATTCTATGCAAAATAAAATTTCATGCAATACAACTCATAGAAACAAATCAAAAGGTGATGTTTAATCATATCTTTTGTATCTTATTAATACTTAAACTAAAGCAGTAATTCTACAAATAATCCTAAAACTAACACATGAATGTTTCTAGTTGTAAGAACAGCAGGATGACAAAAGCTGATACACTACAGACACTGACACATCTAACTGTGGGAAAACGTCACATAAATTAAAAATACAAAAAAGGATGGTTCACATAAAGGACACAGTTATCACCTTGAATCATACTGAGGAAGTGGAGAAGAATAGCTGCAAAATAATTTAGAAAGCAAATGGGAGAAATTAATGGAAGATAATTAGAAGCAAGCAACAGAAAATGTCAATGATAAGCAAAGGAAAAATAAAAACTGTCAGAAAATGAAACCAAGGCTTTTGGCATTTGTGGGACAACCTGGAAAAATATTCGCCTTCAGCGGCTATAGCGGCTTTTTTTTTTTTTGCTTTTCTAAGTTAAGACCCATAAACATCTAACATCAATGATGTAACTATTTTAAGCAATTAAAAATTATTACTCCATAATTAAAGAATTTTATAATCGAGTTAAAGAGATGTAATGTTAATTAGTCAAAGAATATGTATGTGTAGTTTATAGTTTACAAAGTACTTTCATGTCAATTACTTCCATTTGAATGATATTGCAATTATTTGTGCTACAAGCCACAATTCTGTAGGATACTTTAACCTGCAGCATTACTCTAAGTCTGACTTTTCATCTGCAAAATAGGGATAGTGGTAAAACTTATTTCACAGTGTCATTTTAAGGTTCAAAAAAATATTAAGTAAGATAATACATGTAAAACATTTAATACAATGCCAGGCACATAAAAAGGTAAAGCTATTACAATTTATTTTAATTAAAAGCAGCAGAAAATAATTCATATAACACATATAGCATTTCAGAAATGTTAATTACTGTTAACTAATTTAATTCCAAATTACTCTGTCCTTGTCCTGGATCACAACTAATTTATGGCCTAAATGCCAAATTTAGAGGTGAAAATACCTTGAAATTTTCATCATCTCAATGATTTCTATTCCATTTGTGTGGCATCAACTATCCCAAATTTTAATTACTGACAGGTGAAGAATCCCATATGTAAATATGCACTGATTATCAATTCAGTAGTTAGAGCAGGCTACCTTGTAAGCCGCCCACCTCTAATTCTGCTACCAGTGGGGCAGCGGTAAGGAGCCTGTTCAATGTGGTTTTTACCACAGCATTTCTGGGGTACACACATTGGTACATTCACTTCTTTTCTTTTAAAAATTAATTTCTTTTCTTCTAATTGTAATTTAATAAGACTTAATCATAATTTTATTTCAGGAGTGTAGGAGGTACCAAACTGGTCTGAAGATTTCAGGTGTTTCATCATGTGAAGCAAAGCACAAGAGCAGTCAGCAAGGGATGAACAGAAATACCTCCATATATAATTTTCCATTAGAAAGGAAAATCAGACACTCAGAAATAAAACTTTATCTGAATAAAGTAAAATTAAGGGAAATGACTAGATTTACCAATACTTTAATTATTTTCCTTTCCAACAGTGTTTTTTTTTTCAACAAAAAACAGGTATAGCAATTTGCTCAGAAAAGAACATTTACAAATGATTTACAAATATATATGACATATACTCACTAATGAAGTCTTTTAGAAGAACAATATTTCATACATATAAAGCTTGTCAATATGAATTTATAAATACAAACAACAAATGTAATGTTCATTTAATGGGATAAAGGTAAGTGACTTTTAGATTACTTACCCAGAATGAACAGGACTTGAGACAAGATTGACATTGTCCAAGGTATCTGCAGCCCAGCTATAATGTCTAAGAGAATCTGAATCAAATTCTCTTGTAAATGTTAGATGCTGCAAAATAAAATGATATAAGGCATCAATAACTCACATAAGACACTGGTTTCTCTGTACCTACAAAATATACCTATATGTCTCTGTAACTTCAGATAGTCAAAATAAATTTGTACTTACTCCTCTATAGGTCTACACTGAAGTTTCAAGAATAGAAAACAAAGTTTATTGATAAGTTGTTTTATTTTAACCTTTTTTTAAAAAATGTTTAATCTTTTTTGAGAGAGAGAGAGAGAGCATGAGAGTGAGCTCGAGTGGGGGAGGGGTAGAGAGGGAGACACAGAATCTGAAACAGGCTCCAGGCTCTGAGTGTTAGCACAGAGCCCGATGCGGGGCTCCAACCCACAAACTGCGAGATCATTACCTGAGAAGAGGTCAGACGCTTAACTGACTGAGCCACCCAGGTGCCTCTGAGTCTTTTTTTCTATACATGCCACTGCATGAGTTTAAAAGAAACACATTTTTTTCATGTTTATTTATTTATTTTGAGAGAAAGAGAGACAGTGGGTGCCTGCAGGGGTAAGGAGCAGAGAGAGAGGGAGAGAAAGAATTCCAAGCAGGCTTCAGGCTGTCAGCGCAGAGCCCAATGCAGGGCTCAATCTCATGAACCAAGAGATCATGACCTGAGCTGAAATCAGGAGTTGGATGCTTAACTGACTGAGCCACCCAGGTGCCCTGTTTTATTTTAGTCTTCTAGGACAGCATCTTCAGTAACTGACACGGCAAAAGAAATATCACAGAAGTAATGCTAACCATGATTTCAGCTACTTGAACACATCTCCAAGTTCATCTTACAATTATAAAATTCTTTCCCATGTCTCAAAAAAAAAAAAACAAAAAAAAAACCACCTTGCTGACTTTTGTTTCCAAGTGGGGCAGAGTAGCTAGTGGAAGCCTACTGCTGCTGCAAGCACACCCGGTAAATATGCAGATGGGCTCTGAACGCCATGGACAAGAGGCACAGAGAACAAGGGAGCTGCCCTCCAGAGAGGGGAAGGGCTCGAAGACCCCTGTGGGCTTTTTGTTGCCATGTTTAACTTGGATGCATTCGTCAATTATCAGTGCAGATAGAATTTGGGCTTTGTACCTTCAGGGGCCACTACTGGGGCCTAGAAAAACTAAGGGAGTTTTGGTGGAGATCTGGGTGGCCTTAAGCGTGCCACAGATTTCTGTGCAGAACATTTCCTGAATTCTGGGACTGTGCAGAACAGGAAGCTAGAAACCTAACCAGAAAATCACTAAAAGGCACAGTGTTGCTTCTTGGCAGTTTCATGAAAAAAAGATTTAGAAGTTTGGGACTTCTCAGGGGAGAGGATCACACAAAATTTTCACTTAAGGACCCTGAAGGGCCAGGGACAAAGCAGAGGTAGTCCCAAGTTTACCAGGGAGGCGAATAATTTTGCCTCATTTCAGCCAAACCTCGACTGGATTGAAATGATCAGCTACCACCCTATTTGTCTAGCAGAGGGAGGGTGCACACTTTATGGAGAATTACATTATCATCGGGTGTGTCCTGTCTACAACTTTTTATATATCATGTCCAGCATGGCCAGAGCACATGAACAAAAACAAAATAAAACAGATACCATAAACTGACTCCCAGGTCATCCTACATTTTGAAGTAAGCAAATAAGAACTTTACAACAGCTTTGACTAGTATGTTGAAAAAAATGAAGGAAAAAACAGAGGAAAGAAATGAAAAGCTGGATAAGTTAACAAGGCACTGGAATTACATAAGAAAGAATCAAATGGGCATTTGATCACGTCTAAATACAATGCCAGTTCTTGACGAGGCACAATAGAAAACGGGGTCAGATAATTGGAAGTGTAGATGGAAAAATGTACAAAAGAAAGGATTTAAAAACAGAATGGAAAACACAGAAAATAGTATGAGACATGTGGAACCCAGTGAAAGGTTTTAACATGTGCAATTGGGCTCTCAGAAGAGAAAAAGGCAGAAGCTGTATTTGAGGAGAGAACAGCCTTCCTTTACTGGTCTCCAAGACAGATAGGGACAGAGCCTCAGGCAGAAAATGGGAATCTTTTCTGGGATTTCCCAGTGACTTAGGAATCAGTGGGAATTGGGATTTCCCAGTGAAATGTCTCTGGCTTATTACTTCAGTAGATCATGGATGAAAAGTCTTTCTGCTCCCGTGCAGAGAGCTTCCCATGAGCTTAGTAGTGAGCAAACAGCCAAGAGTCACTAGACAGTTGTGAAGTGTATAATATGAGGAATAAGATAAACAAATAAACAAACAGAACAAAAGCAAATCAGAAGAAACTGAGGCATTTCAGTGAGAAGAAAACTTAAAATGTTTCATTAATATCCAGAGAGAGGAGATCTTTTTATACTTATAAAGCAATAAAACACTAAAAACAAACAAACAAAAAACTCAGAGAAAAAAATAACTCATAGAAAGTAACAAATACGATAGCATTAAAGTTGAAAAAATATCTAGAAGTTAGGGGGAGATTTTCAAATGTAGAAAATAGGAGAGCATACAAGAAAGCAGAGGATTATTTCAGGAATTCCAAACCCATTTGTTTTCTCAAAAAAAAAAAAAAAAAAAAAAGAGAGAAAAGTTTTAGAAAGAAAAAAATAGTGAAATAGAGAAGAAATCAAAGAAATAATTCAAGAAACTTCCCCAAAGCAGAAGACCTAAGTTCCCAAAGTAAAACAATCCACTTGAATGACCAGCATTATGAATATAAACTGACTATAGCACATCATGATGAAATTTTAGAATCTGGAGACAAAGAAAGAGCCTACAAATTTAGAGAGGAAAAGTGATCACACATGGCAGACTTCCACCAGTCTTTTAATAGGAAAAACTGAAGTTAAAGGCAATGGAGCAGTTCCTTCAGCGTCCTGAAAGGAAATGATATTCAATCCAGAATTCTAAAACCAGGCAAAAAAAAGGTACGGAAATAGAATTAAGATATCTTCAGAAATATACCCCCCCCAAATATATTTCTCATTAACTCTGTAAGGAAACTATTGGAAGATGTATTCCATCAAAGTGAAGGACTCAACCAAGAAGGGGAAAGTTTTAGGTCTAATATAAGAACATAGAGAATTTTCATGGTGACAGGGAAGGAAGACCCAGGAGGACATCTATGCAGTGGAACTACAAGGAACGTGACAAGTAAGAAAGCTCCCAGAGAGATGAAATTTATAGAACACCTAATGAATGTGATCATGTTGAGAGAAGATTGGCATAACTGGGAGGAACTGGTGGACTGGACCAGTGATATGTAGAGAGAACACCAAGCAAATGCAAAAAACTCCAGGGAAAGCAAAATATTGTGCCAAAAAGAAAATTCAATCAATACATTTCGCATCTGTGGAAAGCATTTACATAGGCATAATAGAAGCACTAAATGCTGGCATAACCAAAGTAAAATACAACTGTTTGGGGGAAAGTAAGGGGATGCAAAGTGTGCATGGTGGGAGAGAAGAGGTATTTAAAAAGTAACAACTTCATCTTCCATTTTGGGAAGTGAATAAATAATTCCTGAAATGGGTGAAAGCCAACAAGAAGCCACATACACATTTTAGACACATGAAAGCACATGATAAGAGCTATCAAAAGGTACGCTAAGCAGTTGTGTCTGGAGAGGAGAAATTGGAGGCTGAAGGTATATATGTGAATTCTTTTTTTTTCCTAATGAGTACGTCTTATAAAATGACATGGCTTTTTATTTGTTTCTATAACTTCAATAATAAAACATAAATTTAAAAACTTACAGTGAATTACAAAGATTTTTTTTTAAAACGCTGAAATCAAATTGGGAAAGAATTAGAGTCAACAATAGCAAGGTCCTAACCCCAAACAAGCAACACATCACTTCAGAAAGTTCCTAAATTCTATATGGATTAACCAAAGATTGTGTGTTAGTGTTAGTCCAGCCTTATTCACCAATTTTACTGACTTCTGGAGACTCCAACCAACTAACCTTCAGAATAGGGCAAATATTAGTATAAAGTTGGTGGTGATACTCACTTTAATTTTTTAGCACAGTATCAATCCTACATTTGGGGCCTTGAGGTCACTTTTCACAAAGGATCCATTTTTTTTAAGTTCTAACAAATAAGTAATATCACTCCTCCTTGGTAATTACAGTAAATTATTTACCTTTGGAACTCTTAGGAACATTCACTGGCAACATTAATTATTGAAACAATGAATTATACCATGCAAGGAGGTATCACTGCCATCATGTACTATTTATGGAGGCAGGAGTGTGCCAGCACACTGGGGTCCCAGGTCCCTGTCAGTCCTTCCTGACTCCTTTACCTTTGCCACACAATGAAACTTTGTCAGCATACAAATGAACAAATGTAATATGAGCAAATGTACTTGTTCAAAATGATGAGCTGTATGTTCCCAATATTTGTCCCAACTTTATTTTCCCCAAAGAGGTTTGCTTACATTTATGAGCAGACCTATCAATTTTAATAACCTAAACACAAACAACATGTTCTTCCCACACCATATCCCTTTAAACACAAAATAAGGCAATTTAACTGAACCTATATTTTTTGGCCTTTCCTTATCTTTATTTATTGAAAGCCCTTTTGGAGATGCCCCAACATGACTTGATGGCTTTATGGTCCTTGGTGAATTTCTTAACTTTTCCCAGTCTCAGTTTCCTTTGAAATTTTCAAATTGAGAGTTGCTTGCTGTGGACATTCAATAAACCTGTACATCAAGGGGCACCTGGGTGGCTCAGTCAGTTGAGTGTCTTGACTCTTGATCTCATCTCAGGTCATTATCCCAGAGTCATGGGATTGAGCCCCACGTCAGGCTCTTTGCACTGAGCATGGAGCCTGCTTAGGATTCCGCCCCCCCCCCCCCCCCCCCCGCCGCCATCTCTCTCTCCCTTTCCCTCTCTGCCCCTCCCCCACTCACACATGCTCACGTACATGTATGAGATGCTCTTTCTTTCTCTCATAAAAAAACAAAATAAAAAATTTAAAAAATCTGGCACCAAGGCCAGTGTTGGCATGGAGTCATATTAATGTTTCTTTATAAGTATAGTAATTTCTACTTTTCTTTTTTTTGTATTCCATTATTTTAATTTTATTCCTTGTTTTTGTACAATAAAATCCATAATTTGCATAAGGCATGTGTTTTAATAACAGCACTGTTATTTTTTAACTTTTTAATTTTCTTATTAATTTTTTTGTATTTTATTTTAATATAATTTATTGTCAAATTGGTTTCCATACAACACCCCGTGCTCATTCCAACAAGTGCCCTCCTCAATGCCCATCACTCACTTTCCCCTCTCTCCTACCCTCCATCAACCCTCAGTTTGTTCTACTGCATTTCTGCTTTTCAAAGGACTTTCATTTATGCTAGCTCATTTGTTAAAATACAGTAATTGGGGAAACAGCAAAAACAACAACGTTCCAGTGCCAGCACCAGTCCTTTACAGTTACATACACAGCATGCTTATATCAAATCAATGGAGCCCGTTCAGTTAGAAGAATGCATCTTGTAAATGTGTAGGACTTGTTGACTCAAAAATGCTTAATGTTAACAAGAGCAATACCAACACTTACTGTGTGTCAACTCAATGTCAAGGACTGTCCTAGACCTTTACATTCATGTATCCTTTGAATTTCAGAACCTCGTAGCCCTAGGAGTAATATTATACCCATTTCACAGGGTACAGAACTGAGGAAACTGAAGTTCAGAGAGAAACTTCAAAAATGTGACAACATAAAATCAACACTCAGCACTGGGTAGCTTTAGTTAGTAGAACACTGTGTTAAGGAAAAATTCACACTGACTTAATAAGACGTTTTACTCCCACATCAAAAATGATATGAATAAGCACATCAGTTTTCATCTTGGAAATGATGTCAAGGGCCCTATTAAAATCAAAATGCACGTTATTCAATAGAGTCCAAAGCCTGACTAATGATGATATCACAGCCTCCATGAGCTTAATACTTTCCAAAAATAGCTTCTCACTAGCCCTATTCATCAGAGGAAAGAAAAGAGCAAGTATGCACTGGCCTTAAAAGAGGACATGCCCAAATGCCCAGGTCTGGAAATTAATGTCCAGGCTTGGAAGCAAAGAGGCAGGGAGCAAGAAAATATATGCAAGGAAAAGAAAGAATAACCAATTAAGTTCAATATTAGATAATTCTCCAGGCTGCCAACTGTCAAACCCCAGTGTGGGATGACACCAGTGAAGATCCTTCACTGTCAGCTCTGCTGCCCCTGGGAGGCAGCAGAAGGTAGTCCTGTAGGTTAACTGGTGGCCTTGACATGCTATTGTTCACATAACTAGGTAGACCTCACAATATCAGGTCACATGCAAAATGCAGTGCAGCTAATCTGAAAAACTGTAAACACAGTGTAATTAAGAAACACCCGGATGACAGCACCAGACTAGGAGCCCATGGAAGGAAAGGCTTACAAGAACAATTTTACCCCATGACCACAAACTAGACAGGACCAGGACAGAGGAACCCATGTGGGTGTCAGTTCCCTTAAACCAAGAGTACATGACTTGGGTTTGACTTTGGCTACTTCATGTCACGGCCCAGCGAATGACAAGTTGATCACCTCACTGAACCTCCATTTCTGCATTGGGCAACTGGTAAATAAGATTAACTGTCCTGATTTACTGTGAGAATGGAATGGCTGAAGTATTGTGAAAGTGATTTGAAAATTTTAAATTGCTATGCAAACAAAAACACAGATAATAATAATCCTAAACTTCCCAGAATTTTTATAAGTGAAGATAATTAATTTCTTAAATTGGTAAGACATTATAGTCTTCTATGAGCTTTTGAGATAGCATATGCCTTACCAGATGAAGCAGCCTGCTGGATTAACAAATAGTGGTGTTTGGGCTGTGACAAATACCTGCATAAATATTGACTCTCCCCATGGTGAACATGCTTTGACAGGTGCGCCATATTTGGCGTATTAGAGTGGCAGCTCAGTGGTCAGCAACAGAATGGGTCCAAACAGCCATCGGACCTAAATTCTATTCTCAGGTCTATCACCTTGTGTCACTTGAAGTGAAACTGAGCAAGTGAAATGCTGCTGTCAGCTCCAGCTTCTTTGTCTGTATGTGGTAATGATAGTATCTAGTCCATAGGAAGCTGAAAGCATGACATGAAATGATCCATCGTGGATCCGTGTTGTGGCAGGTACCACAATAAGTATTATAAGTATTGTAATCTACAGCAAACTGAATGAAATGGCAAACTGCTATGGGTCTGTATAGACATCCAGTGCAACTAGTTGGAAATATTCTCTTAACAGATGGATTCCATCTTTAAAGACAAAAAGTCTAATCTATAGTAACTGAGAATAGAATGGTGGCTACCAGAGGCTCAGGGATGGAGGAAGAGGGGGGATATTGATTAAAGCATACAAATTTGCAGTTATAAGTTTAGTAAGTTCTGGAAGCCTAATATATAGCATGGCGACTAGCTAATAATAATATATTATATTCTTGAAACTTGCTAAGAGAGTAGATCTCAACTACACACAAAAAGATGGTAACTATCAAAGTGATGGATATGTTAATTAGCTTGATTATGGAAATTATTTTACAAATATATCAAAACATCATGTTGTACACCTTTAAAAAATGGATTCTATAAAGGAAAACTTGATTTAATCAGAGAATAAAATGAAAATTAAAGGTTGACTAAAGCAGGTCTTTTTTTCCCCCAAAATATTTCTTTTCTTAAAGTCAACTATTGCTACACCTAAGATTTTATTTATTTATTTATTTTTAACGTTTATTTATTTTTGAGACAGAGAGAGACAGAGCATGAACAGGGGAGGGTCAGAGAGAGGGAGACACAGAATCTGAAACAGGCTCCAGGCTCTGAGCTGTCAGCACAGAGCCCGACGCGGGGCTTGAACTCACCGACCGCGAGATCATGACCTGAGCCGAAGTCGGCCGCTTAACCTACTGAGCCACCCAGGCGCACGCTAAGATTTAGTTTATACTAAAATACAAACCATAGAATCTGAGCTCTTTGGAACTTCCAAATCTGATTGGTTTCAAAATAATTTAGCTGTCAATTTCCACAAAAGAAGGTGAATCAAGGTCAGCATGGAAGGTGTTAACACATCAACATCTAGTTCAAGATGTCTAAACTAACTGTACCACCTTAAGTAAGTCACAACACCAACCTGTCTGCCTTAAAACATAATGTGTAATCTTGCTGACCAATCTGTGAGAGGTGTTGAATGGATCACCTGAGAAATGCTGGCAAAGCACTCTGAAGAGAAAAAGCAGCATATTAAATGTCACTAGTCAAAGGTGTTTATCTTCCAGGAGACTATCTCTAGCAAATCTTTAATCCCAGGCTGGCTACCTTCTGCCACCATGCACATTTCTGAAAGCCCCTTAGAATTACCTTCACAACCAGAAACAGGAAGACCAGTCTGCTGATGTGGGGGCAGGGGAGGTGCAGGAGGAGAACGGAGTGAGAGGTAGAGAAGGAAAAACTGGGTATTAGCATAACCAGCTTTTGGGATTAGGTGTTCTTCTTTTCTATTACTGAGATAATTGCCTAGGTCTTGAAGTGACAGACGTGCAATTTCTTCTGAAGAACCTTCCAATTCACTTACGACTTGCTAATATATCAAGTAGTACATAACATTTATATGACTAAATATACATGAGATTGTCCTTAGCCTAAAAAAAGACCAAGTCTAACCCAGAGGATCTGGAGTGAGTACTGGGCTGAGATAAATGAGAGAGTTACAGGGAGAGTGGTGGAAAGGATGACAGCTACTTCCAGGTATGGGGAGGCTAGAACAGGGCCTCTAACTGTGACTACAGAAGGACCTCACAGCTCCCGTTCAAACAGCCAATGCAACCATTCGCACACTACTGTAGTTAAACCTTCTAACTACACTACTGTAGTTAAACCTTCACTATTAGAAACCCTGCCACTCATCCCCTTAGACATAAACCATGTGGGCAAATCTGGTATGAGAGAAGGCTGCAAAATGAAAGCAACCTCCTAAACGAGGGCCAGGGCCACACAGCTGCTCTGTATCTCTCTCTTCACAGACGTGCTGCCTCTAGATCAACAGAATTGAAAGCAAATGGAAGGCCCTCATTCCTCAGTGATCAATTAGCAAAGAATGTTTTTCTAAAAGTTTTTCCTTTAGAACACCCAAGTTTATAGCTATGCTCTTAAAAAAATCAACTGTTCTAGAGAGAAAGCATAAAACAATAGAATCTCAAGTTTGAATGGCACTTTAAGATGCTGGAAGACTTTCTATGTTGCCCTTGACATGTGGTTGTTTATGTCAGGTTTGATCGCCACAATACAAGCATATTAGTGAGGACCAAACCCCCAATTAAACTGGCTTAAGATGCTCCCAGCCCCTGAGGGATGGGAGGAAATTGCGATTAATTCACTGGTTTATGTAGCAGGAAAGTCTGGGAAGGACTAACTTCAGGCAATGGCTGAATCCAGCCATGGCTCAAAACATGGTAGGAACTGCTTGTCTTCATGCTCCATGCTTAGCAGCTTTGGGTTGACATAATCTTTATAGCTTAGCAACCCCCAAAAACTAAAGAAAGTCTCAACTTGGAGTCTCATTAGACTTGCCTAGATTTTATATTTTAACCTAAAGTAATCACTGTAATCCAGGAAAAGGAATGCTCTCAATGGCCAGATTGGGGCCCATCCTTAGAGGGGAAGTGATTTCTGATCCTTGTAAAGATCCATTGAGAAATGGACAGGGGAAGAGGTTTGACCATCAGATCCTGTCTCCCACCTATGAAAATGGAATGGGTGTACACAGGCAAAAACAATTCATATCCCTAAGTGATTCCTGCTCTTCTATTTTTGAATAACTACCAGAAATTCATACTGGATTAAATGTTTCTGCCTGCTGTATACATGCATCTCTTGGTCTTACAAATACTTCTAGGGTCATTCAAAGGAACTATAATTAATTGGTTAGCCTGCAAAACATTTTAGACCACTATCATGCCTTCTACCTCATATCTATGTGATGGTCAAGTATTGCCATTCCTTTAATGATGCTTTATATGCCATAATTTTTAGCATAATAATTGTCTCCATAATTTTTATAACTTGTTTCTGAATAAGTTGTCAGTTCCCTTTAAGTCACATTAAGGATTTGTTATTAGAATTAGACATAAGCATAATAAAGAACACATGTCTGGGGGCGCCTGGGTGGCTCAGTTGGTTAAGCATCTGAATTCAGCCCAGGTCATGATCTCATGGTTTGTGAGCTGGAGCCCCGCGTTGGGCTCTGTGCTGACAGCTCAGAGCCTGGAGCCTGCTTCAGATTCTGTGTCTCCCTCTCTCTTTGCCCATTCCCCACTCACAAACTCTCTCTTTCTCAAAAATAAATAAACATTAAAAAGAAAATTTTATAAAAAAGAACACATGTCTGATTACAATCTTTTCTGCTAAAAAAATGGGTAAAGATGATGGTATCACATCCATCTTAAAAATACCAGCAAGTATGAGATCCTGGAGGACAGAGTATAAAGTCCTAGGGCTCTTTGATGGCTTCCTTCCAACACAGAGCAACACAGATGCACAGCCGCTAAGGAAGCAGCCTGGAGCCACATGGCCAGTGACTCTGCCATTTATCACCTGTGCCCCCTGGGGTGAGTTAGCTGACTGTGCCTCAGTTTCTTCACCTTTTTAATGGAGCCAAGAAATTATCTCAAATGTTTTTTTTGTGAACTATGAATGAGTTAATACTAGCAAAACACTTAGAATAGTGGCATATAGTAGGAGCTCAAAATGAACTGTTTTCACCATGATCCCCATAAGCATCACCACCATACCTCTTGACACAGCATCTACTAAATATTATGCCATTTACACATGAGGACTGGCTGATATGGATCACACACAGCAATTCCATAAGCCATACCAGACAGTTGCTTTCAATAATTATGCCAGAAGAAATGAAAGAACCAGTCTATTGTATTCATCCTAGACAACTGGGCTTCAATCTGGAATCATCCCTTTTCTTATTACCTCCTATTTGGAAACGAATGTTTCCAAGCACAGATGTTGTTCCAAAACAATCTGACATACACAAGTCAGAGCTTATAAAACAAATACATTAGATGTTGAATGATCAATATACAAAAAGATCCCAACCAGAGTTGCTTTAAATAAGTGATTCTTATGCAGAGATGCATCCCAGAATCACATGTGGAGCTTTAAAAAACACATGTGTCCAGGAACCCAGCCAGGAGACTCTGATTCTATAGGTATCTTCTTTCCAAAGAGCTACTGTGATTCCAATGTGTGCCCCGTTAAGAATTCTAGTAATCTTGGGGTGCCTGGGTGGCTCAGTCCGTCAAGCATCTGACTCTTGGTTTCAGCTCCAGTCATGATCTCACCGTCCATGAGTTCAAGCCCCACATTGAGCTCTGTGCTGACAGTGCAGAACCTGCCTGGGATCCTCTCTCTCCCTCTCTCTCTGCCCCTTCCCTTCTCACGCATGCACTCTCTCTCTCTCTTTCTCAAATAAATAAACTTGAGAAAAAAAAGAATTCTAGTAATCTCTACACCCAGCAAGGGGCTCGAACTCACGACCTCAAGCTCAAGAGTCACATGCTTTTGCCAAGAGTCACATGTTTTTCTGACTGAGCCACCCAGATGCTCCTTCTCCTAATTAGGAATTCTGACTAGGAATCAGGGGCTTCAGCTCTCGGTGCACTAAAAAATCCTATGCTAAGCCCCTCCTAGCCACTGAGCAATCACATTTTTTCAAGTTTTTATTCTAATTCGTTTAACATACCGTGTTATATTAGTTTCAGGTGTATGATATAGTTATTCAATACTTCCATACATTACCCAATGCTCATCACCTGACAAGTGCACTCCTTAATCCCCATCACCTATTTAACCCATTCCCTCCACTGATAACCATCAGTTTGTTCTCTATAAT
Source organism: Panthera pardus (assembly GCF_024362965.1). Lineage (NCBI taxonomy): Eukaryota > Metazoa > Chordata > Mammalia > Carnivora > Felidae > Panthera > Panthera pardus. The sequence continues at coordinate 21,477,513 of NW_026526788.1, forward strand.
TGAGAGTCTGTTTCCTTGTTTCTCTTTTTCTCTTTGTTTTGTTTCTTAAATCCCACATATGAGTGAAATCATGTGATGAGCAATCATATTTTAAAAATTCTTTTTTTATATTTATTTATTTTGGGGGAGAGCACAATAGGGGAGAAGGACAAAAAAGAAGGGGACAGAGGATCTGAGGCGGGCTCTGCACTGACAGGCTGACAGCAGCGAGCCCAATGTGGGGCTTGAACCCACCAACCATGAGATCATGACCCGAGCTGAAGTCAGACGCTCAACTGACTGAGAGCCACCCAGGGGCCCTTAAAAATTCTTTAAGATGATTCTCATGAGCAGTCAGGGCTGAGAGTCACTGCTTTAAACAATAAAATCTTCTGACAAATGAAAGGCATGATTTATTTACATATATATTTTCTGAGGCATATCTACAGGTGACTCTTGATTGCAAGGTAAAGGGAAGGTAAAAGGACAGGGAGTTCATTTCATGGATAACCCAGTATCACAGTGGCAAAAGAGTCCACTCTTGATTATCTGGGGGAGAATTAAGTGGTTTACAAACTGATCATGATTCAGGCTCAGCAGGGCATGAGGACGGGCTCACTTCTCCCAACCCCCTTCCCAGCTCTGGCCTCCACACCTGCCTTCAACAGCACAGGTTCTTAGGAACACGCAAGTAGCAGGCCTGTGCTAATTATCCTGAATCTCAACTTTACTTTCACTGTGGTTAATGTGCAAACTCATTAATCAGCAGCACAATAATAAAGAGGCAACTAACTATGCTTTGTATAGGTGAGGTCTACTCTTGTTGAAAACAAGCAACACATGGAGAGTTCATTTTTATTCATTTTCAACTTTATGTGTCCAAGCAACTTTAACTGGGCAATGATAGGGCAGTTTTAAATCTGACAGTAAGTCATGTGTCCTTGCTTCCAGCATTCTAAATATTTCAGGCTTCTGGCATGCTTTCAGACATAATCAATACTGTGGAGAAACTCCATTTTGAAGTTTATAAATACAGATTCAAAGGCATGATGGATACAAACTAATAATGTTTGCCACTTAATTCTGATATAAAGTCTGTGCTTTATATTAAGCATCCTTCTAAAGTAAATGCTTCTCATTAGTCTTGCAAAGTACACCTAGACCCTTCCCTTTAGCCTCTCTTTGAGGAATTAGCTTCGTCTCTCTTCTATAATAAATGAGATACCAGACACTAAATAACTTAACACACCTCTTTCAGATTTTGTTTTCCCCTTTCCTCCAAGTTTGTATTTTGAAGGTATTCAAACAAATTAAGAAGTTGAAAAAACTATATAAGAAACACCATTTGCACTTCACCTAAATTCAACATTAACATTTTGCCATGTTTGCACTTGCACGAGCTCTCTCTCTCTCTACACATGTATTTTTCTTTTGGCTGAACCATTTGAAAATAAGTGGCTGACTCAATGATTACTTCATTGCTGAAAACTACAGCATGCATACCCCCAGAACAGAGACATTACCCTGTAAAGTTTCAATAATGTTGTCACTGTTAACAAAACTAACAATGATTTTCTAACAATACAGCGAGTACATTGTCAAATGTCCTCATTTGTCTCTAAAATGTCTTCATGTCATTCATACTTTTTTTTTTTTTTTTTTGAATCTCTGGTGATTTTATTATGAAGTTGTGTGGCCAGGAATAATGTATGTGTTCCACAAGGAACACCTGTCAGATCATGGGATTCTCTGTGGTCATTGGAGAAAGCAACTTCCTACCTCTGCAGTTATCAACTTAAGATTTATTTGTAAAGGTTTCAAGATGTCCTAAGCTCTTCTTTCCCTTGACTAGTCTAGAGAGTTGTTTGTGACATCCACAGAGGTGCTTTTCAAACTGAAGCAGCAACAAACTCAACAAGAGAACACCAGCTTTACCTTTAAACTTTTCTTTATCCTTTCTTTTCACAAATTTTTCATTCTGTTTAAAGCTACCCCTTCCAGCCTCCCTGAGTAAGCAGGTGTTGGCAGTAGCTATGAGGTAATGGTGCGAAACCCCTCAGAAGCCTGTTCACCACCTGTAGCATGGCAATCATCTATATTTTAAGGTTGATGTGCAGATATGGAGAGGTAGTGTACCTGGCAGTGGGAGTAGTGGTGATGGTGGTAGTGATGGTGAGGTCATGGTGAGGATGGGGGTGATGGTCCCAATTTCAGACCCTTGCCTTCAAGTAAATACACATTCAGAAATATAAACCATCATTAGATTCAATCAAGCATTTAAGATTCCATTATAGAACTAGGCACATACTTTATATATGACCAAAGTGTTACTGATACCTAAGAAATCTCCTATCACCTGCAATTTTGTAAGTTTTGTGGGTTTTCCTTAGTCATGGAGAATAACAGGCATTTCTACACTGGTGTTATAATATATCCACTAACGTCTCATTTCAATTGGGAACATGAAGAGATCAGAATCACCCAACCAGGATAATGACCACAGCCAACCAAGAGAGAGCACCTCAGAAAATCTCAACCAATACCTGCGCAATACCTTAACACCCAGGAGCTTAGCTCCATTATTTGAAACAAGTGCCTTCTTTAGTGCTAATACCCACTTAAACCATGACATGCTATCGCACCTATAATTATTCTACAAAGGCTGTTTGTGTCTGACAACACACTGAATGGCTACTGTATTCACCTCTGTAAAACCTGCTCACTAAGAATGTTCCAGAGAGTGTAAAGCAATAAAATATTACTTGCAGGTTCTTGTGAAATTCCATGTACATCTGTACGTCTGGAAGTCAGCATGTCCCAAACACATGGGAGTCCCTGAAATCTGACTACTGGCTACTTAAACCTCTAACTTGTTGATAATGTTACTATCACGTATTTACCTGCTCCAATTTACCTTCATTGTTCAGTGAATAAGTAAGTGTAGCATGATTTCATCAATTATTTACATTGCTTGAATATGATAAGCCACCTTCAAAATTAGTTTTATGGCCCATTGTTAGCTCATGACTTCACATTTAAAATCAAGTATTGTGTGTATCCAGAATAATGAATAACCCTGAGCCCATATGCAGCAGGATTGCACTGCTGGAACTTCCTGCATTAAGCCAGTATCTATTCAACCACAATGATCAGAAAGAAGAAACTGTGTGAACACCAGCAGAGATTCTGGTAGAAAACAAAATACTGTCATATCTTGAGAAGGCCCATCACAGGCAGCTTTGAAGCTAAGGGATCAAAGACTTGACCAATCTCATCTTTAACTACTTGCTAAAAACAATTCTAGCAAATTCCAGCATGCACCCACAGTTTGTTTAGGAAAATCAAACATTCATGTGGATAATGTCAGCAACTTTAGCTACCAATTATTATTAACTCTCTCCAAAAAAACTGAAATAGATTTGATCTAGAAATGAGAAAGGTATCTGTGTCATTCTTAGGACTTTCTGAGTTCCTCTCTGTGGGCTTTTGGGGATTCACCTGCAGAAGACCAGGCTATTTCTGTGTATGGCACAACTGATTTCTTTCTCCCCTCCCCCCTCTTTTTTTACAATTGATTTTTTCCCTTTTTCCCTGGCAGTACAAGAAGATTTACAAATGCAAAATCAAACATGCAGAGGTACAGATTTTGTCACAGAACAAAGAGCTCAATTCAATCACAGCAATGAAAGTTCAACAATCCAACAATATTTTAAGGAGGATGCATACCTGCTCTTTGGATGGTACAAGGAGTTCTTCAATCATCATGCTGTCCCGCGCATAGGAGCTTCTGTTCAAGGTGTACGACCTATCCGAACTGAAGGAGCGGAGGCTGTTGTATTTACAGTTAACCATTCAAGAGTGGTGGATGATGATGAGATGAACAAAATAAAATTAATGCATGCAAGTTTGAAAACAGGCAAGATGGCTAAAAATATCAACAGAAGTTGTTCTTGAAAAGACATTATCAAAAATAAAATCCCTTAAATTTGAGGAAATCTCTTAAGCTTAAACAATTTCATGATCAGATTTTGTTTAAAATTAGGCTAAATGGTGTTAAACCTGTGACAATATGAAATGAATGAAAACTCTGGATGTTTCACTATGATAGTTGAACTAACAGGGTAACTGAGGGTAACTGAGAAGAACCAGATGACTATAGATAATTTGATAGTTTAAGAGATTTTTCTATGGTAAGGCCTTATCTCAGAGTCTCCTTTATCTGTTTACCTTGTACTATTGAATGGAATTATGTCTGCTTCAAATGGGTCTGTTCATAAGTCTTTGGAAACTAGCTATGGGTTTGACCTATTAAGAGTTCTGGTTTATAGCTGTACTCATGGAAAACATCAAAAAGGAAATAGTATGACAAATATATCTTACATGATCTTTGCCATCTTTCTCGCCTTGAAAAATTCAAATTTCATGTATGGTGATCTTATCTTTCCACACTCTACTCTTTTCTTCCTTATGCCTTAAATTGTTCTCCTTCCTAGCTTCTTTTAAATCCTCTACACAGCCCCTGACTTTCCCAGAGTGCAAGCCCCCTGATGTCCTGAAGTGCCTCTCATATACTGACCTCTAAACTAAAAACCAATATGGAGGGTTGCAGGGGGTGGCAGCAGAAGGGAGTGAAGATGGTTGAAACGTATGAACTTCCAGTTATAAAATAAGTCGGTCCTGGGAATACATACACATCATGGTGACTTAGTTAATAACACTGGATCAAGTATTTGAAAGCTGCTAAGAGAGTGACTATGTGTGGTGATGGATGTTAACTTGATTTATTATGGTCATCATTACTTTGTATACCTGAAACTAACATGTAATATGTCAATTACCTCTCAACTTAAAAAAAAAAAAAAAGAGTAAGGGATGCTGGGAAGCTTGCACATATGCACATAGGACATGCAGGCTGATTGGGCTCACAACTAATCTGAGCCTTGGCAGAACACCTTGTGATTAATCCTCTGCAAACAGAGGACAGAAACTTGTGGGGAGGTGTTTGAAGCCATCTGCCTCTTACCTCCCTATCCCACCTAATATGATAGGCTGTAATAAGGTAATTTCTCATTGTCTCTTGTTTCCAATGAGGTCTGACACTTCCTGCCCCACCCTCCTTGGAATAAGCTGCAGAGCATGAAATCACTTAGCTGCAGTCTAGAGTCGACCCCCTGCAATGCAGCATCCCACAGCATCCCACAACTACCGTAGAACCTTTTGTTCTGGTGTTGTCCTTATTGGTATGGAGGACAAAGATGGTGGGAAGTTGCTACCTGTCACTGCCCATGTAAGTAATATACTGAATCTAAAATGTAGCCGCTTGAATCTTTATCAGTAGAATCAGTAAGACGTTGGCCTTGGCCTTGGCTTGTGTAAAAGAGCAAAGAAGATGAAAACAAGAACGGTTCCTTGCTTTGCACAAAATGACTTCTTTTCCCCAATGTTCCCTATACTAAAGATTACCCAAGGTGGGTATTTTATATCAAGTTACAGAGGCCCCTGAATTATAGGAATCATTCAAAGGGTCCACACGAATGAGGAGATGCATTCTTCTAGGATTAGAGCCTTGGCTTCCACCAGAATCCTTGGGGGATTTTCGACCTCAAAATAACCATCATTCTAGAGTCATTATCTAGTGTATTCAGCAAATACACTGATTCTTATTAGTAAGGCACAATATTAGAGACTGGATATAGAAGCAAAAACAAAAAGAACTAAGCCTTATTTCTGCACAGAGATTACCTAGTAAGCCATGTATCTGGCCACTTGCATGGGCGGGCCTTCTGGACCCAGTCACATGATACATAACTCTTCCTTTTTTTTTCTGGGTTACTTGCAAACAATTTTTTGCAAACTGCGTTACTTGCAAACATCCCCCTATCACTCCTGTTTCTAGCCCCTTACCATCCCTCAAATACAATATAAACTTCCTAAAAGCAGATACTGCCCAAGAGAACTTTCTGCAATGACAGGCACTGTTCAATACGTTGGCCACTGGCCAGGTATGGCTGCTGAGCACCTGAGGTGTGGTTATTGTGACTGAAGAATTGAACTGATTGTTACTTAATTTTAACTAATTTTAATTTAAATAATCTTATGTAGCTAGGGGCTATACCATTAGCGTAACTTCTAAGTAGTCATAGCAAGGGTCCATATCCCCCAGTGATATGGTTGGGAGACACCACATTCATTTCTTTAAGTTCTGGTTCCCATTGTACATGGTAACGCTGTGGTGTGTAAGAACAACTTTACAGTAGATGTGAACAAACATGTAAACATTAAAAAAATTATTACATATTCATTTCAACTTCAGCTTTAAAAAAATCTAAGATTTGTTGATTTTTAAAAAATATTATCTTTCTTTTAACTTCTATATGAGTGACAACTGAAGAATATCCTAGAACTGGGTGCTGTCAATGGGAAAGCCTAAAGATGTCTTTCTTTTACATAACGTCTAAGTTCCTACTCCTCACTGTTCTGGACCAAGTTACGTTAAGACAGATGGAGTTCATTAAGCTTCACTCTGAATCCTTAATACATCGAAGTCCTTTCAGCTACTAAAACTAGATATTATTTGCATGGGGGTCTGGAAAGCATTAAATTGTTTTCAACTAAGGTCAACTATATTATTTGTAGCCATCAGTATACCCTACGTGTTAAATATAGGAAGTGTTAGAAAAACACATGCCTCAGAAGTCTAAAATTATATGAATGTACCTAGCACAACCCAAACAAAACAGCAACTAGCAAACAAACTGCTTTTCAAATCAAGATTTTTTCTTCTATGGAAACCAATTTGACAGTAAATTTCATATATTAAAAAATAAAAAAAAAACAAAAAAAAAAACACAAAACAAAACAAAGAAAAAACAAACAAACAAACAAAAAAAAAAAAAAGATTTTTTCTTCAAACCCAGTGAAAGTTCTCCAGTTACTTCATGCATTACACAAACTTAGTTAAAGGAAAGAAATTCCTTAAGTACTCAATTTTGCATTAAGTCACATTTCTTGTCATACATTCAGTTACTTGCTAATTTTCTAAGAATTACAAAAATGATTTTCTAATGCAGAGCAGGAAAAAAACAAGCACATTGCAGCACATCACAGCACAGCACAGCACAATGCTGAAGAAAATAAAAATCAGAAAATGAGTCAGGGAAGGGCAGAAAAACACCGTAAAAGTGACATATCTTCTTACCTGATCTTGGGACTAATTTAAAGTATTTTTAGAAAAACACAGGAGAAGTAGAAAGCAAAAAAATCAGACAGGGAAAAAAGAAAAAAATGTTATGGTTGAATGAGTTACACACTTAATGTATTCCTTTTTAAATGTTACACTCAGAATATTTGGTAATACTCTAACAATACTTTAAGAAATATATCAGTGTTATAGTTTTGTCTTGGTTTTTTTTTTGTTTTTTTTTTTTTTCAGATTTGCCTCTGAGCATAACATGACTTGCCAATGTAAAAAAAATGAGTTACATATAATAGCAACAAATAATAATGGGTGCAATCAAAACCAGAAGTGTGAAAGCCTTAGGAAAATATGCTGGTGTCATCTCTCCCTGAATGTCAGCCTCTATAATTTTCTATATACAAATGATTGACTCACAAAATGCAGCTTTTACATATCATCTGAGGAAGAGAATCAGCTAGTTATTGGATTACAAAAGCTATTAAGCCTCTAAGTAGAATTTTCCCTTGAGATCCTTTGAGACTCTGTATGTTTTTCAGTTTAACTCATGGCTCTGTATGATTACACGAGATATTACATATTTTTAAACAGTTATTTTCCTCTTCTTATTAATGATCCCCTGTTACACTGAGATCTTAAGGACTTTTATAAATATATTTATAAAGCAAAAATTCTATGAAGTTACATAAGGTTCCAAGTTGTATTAATAAAAAGACTAGCTCAAAGAAAAATCAATTCAGTATCTAAACTTGGCCACATCAACAACACTGAGAATAAACTCCCAGGCTTACTTTGTGGGAAGTGCCATTTACTATTAGACAATGAAACTTTTTACAACAGATCCTTAAACTATAGGAAAATGTCCCCAGGGTTCTAGCTTAGAAAGTTTAATTATTAGCTTTAAAATAACTTGACTGTCAGCAAACATGCTGTTAAACCAACCAGGGAAAAGAAGTCCCCAGATTCTGGACAAGGTCCTGTTTCTTTCAACCAGTGTCAGGTAAGTTTGAGCCAAGGTTTTTCACATGCAAAAGTTTTATACTTCAGTTTTAAAGGCTGAATTTGCTACCATTCCTGTCCGCGACTTTGGGTAAGTCATTGCAACGCTCCTAACATGTCCATAGTAAACAAAGTAATGCCACAGTTTTAGAGAGATACCCAAACACTTGGTAGACAATTCTAATAAGCTATATGTAATCTTTTTTAGAATGCTCTCTTAAGTTTCAATCATGAATTATTCTTTCAGTGTTAGAGAATAGTGAACAATCAATACAACTATTTCATACTTAGTGGAAAATAAGATTTTTCTTTCACTATGGAACAAAATTTAATTTTTAAACATGGAGACCACACTGACTATCCCAGTTTTATCAGCGAGCTCTTTTGCCATCATGCTTGAAGCATGACTGCAAGGTGGGGAAAAAAGAACCAACACTCAACATGTTCAATCACGTAAAACCAAGGACTGAGAAACCACAAAAGAAAACAGCAGAGCATGTATACCAGAGTTGAGAACATTTGAGAACATTCTACCAAATTCACATCCTCATCCAAAGAGCACATTTGGGGATAATGTGAACAATGAAAATGATTTTGGTTTATGACAAATCATGGTTGTATTAAGGTAACTATGAAAAACAGCAACAATAAAATACCTGGCGGAACGGGCCCCAAGACTAAAGCCCATGTAGCCCTCTGCAGGGAGAGAGTCATCGCCCAGCTCCTTAAGGTCCTGGGGCCCCAGGTATTTGTCCGTGTCACCTGTCATTGCGTCCTCACCTGTGGATGGACAAAGCAAACCACAATCAGAAGCTTCCCTTTTGAAAATGCATTTGTTGTGGGGAAAACCACTCCTTTGATCACCAGCAAATCACTCATTTTCTCATAATCCCCTACCCCCTGGATAATATCTGTAACTGCCATTTAGAAGGAAAAAGCATAGGTAGAGGTTAGTCCATAATTTCAAGAGTGAATTTAAGTAGCGAAAGAGCTCCTGGTGTTAAGTTTTCCATATTAAAATGTCTCCCCTGTCTCATTTCCCCTCCTCAAGCCCCGGCTGACTAGAAGGCTGACTAGAACGGTGGATCTTTTACTTTGGTTAGCTTTCCATGCCTCACTATGACAAGGGCAGCTCGTCTGAATGGACGTGGATTGCAAAATAAGAGCCACCTCTCCATTACCGTTCTGGAAAATCATATATGGGAAGGGAATGGACTTTCTTTTTCAAAATGGTCTTCTCACACACAGGATTCCAGTTCGGGGCTTATGGAAGAAACTAGCAAGTTATTTAATCTGAACTATTACTGCTTAATAGTTCAAGGAAAACCTTGAAACACATCAATTTTGAACTGTTTCTACACCAACCACAGTAACAGCTCAGTGCAGCTGCCCCAGGGCTGGAACCCTACTTGGGAAGGAGCTCTACTTTCTGTAGAGACCAAATGTAGAGACCAGCAGTTTGAAAGGACTGATATAAATTGCTCTTTGCCCATCAATACAAAGAGTTAATTTCGTAAAACTTTTACTAGCTACATATGCACAGCATGACCTCACGGAAAAACCACATTCCAAGAGTGACAGAGCAGGTTTTTCAAATGCCTTTTGCCCTCTGGGACGTTTCCCATCCTTTTCAAAACGTATCACAGACTGTGGAAAAGTTCATTCCGAAAACAGGCAAGCCTATCTCCTTTTTACGACTCTCCTTGTCTTTCTGGACACAAGCATGTCTGGCTGAGAGAGATCTCAAAAGCATGTATGTTATGTTTTCTCAAAGGTAAGTGATTCATCTGTTCCAGCTATATTTTCCAATTCCTTCATTTGCTACCATTTATAATTTCCATTCATTTAAACCCAGGAAACCACAGAGCTTAGCTTTTAAACTACCAATCAAGTCTAAAAATACACTGTCAACTACTGTTTTTGCAAATATAAAAACTAAACAGATCTGTTTTCTACTACTACCCGGTACCAAGAGATTATTTTAAGTAACTATTCACAGCTGGGCTATTTGCACATTCACTGCACATGAAACAAAAACAGCACACACCAAGTACAACTTAAAGAAAGAGCTTACTCTGCGGTAAAGCCATTTCCACCAGGCGGGGCTGATCAAATGTTTTCCTGATGTTTCCAGGAATTCCTTAGGCAGTGATTTAGAATATACCTCCGAATCAGCCCAAACAAACCGACCCCTGGGGGTGTATTCACGTCTTCACCACCACCGCAGAGTCCTGCTCAGCATCTTTGTCTTCTTGTAGGCAGTGGAGGACTTACACATCTTTTTCTACTCATCAGAGTGCAAAGATTTTCGATCTTTCAGACCAGAAAAAATAAAAATAAAAAAGAGCAAAACCTGGCTACACTTAATTGAGAAGACCCTTTTGATCACTCTGCAGACATCCTTTCAAAGCTCCTTCTGATTGGACCAAGAACTCCGCTGGCAAGCCTCTAGCAGGACCGAATGGTGACATAAATGCAAGCCCTTGAGTTATTTGTATGTAAATATGAGGACTGCTCCAGTGTAGACTTTCGGTAATTTGATACCAATGCCCGGTGCCTAACCGGGTAACCGAGACCGCCTTAAATCTAGGGAGAGCCGGCGAGCGGGGTGCTGCGTTTAGTCAGGAGGTCACTCTTCTCCAACATGAATGAAGAAACGGCCAAGCCAGGTAGAAGAAAAAAACAGAACAAAACAAAGAAATGGCCCAGGCGGGGAGTGGCAGGGAGCTCCAGGCAAACTTTCAACTTTGTTCTCAGCTGGGAACACCGGGAGCCCTGGTTATTTATGGTCCCTGTCAGGTGGAAGGAGGGGAAAAAAAGAGCCAGAGGGAGGGCCTGCCCTTGAGCCGAGGTGCTGAAACTGTGGGGCTGCGGGAAGCCGCAGCGATTCCAGAAGCTCTCCGAGAAGCACCTGAGAGTACATGGATCCCCACTGCTTTTTGTCAAGAGTTGGAAGAAAGGAGCAGAAGGAAAAAGCAAGTGAATGTCTGCTTTATTTTGGGCATAAGTTCTTTCGACTCTTTAACCCACTCAAAGGAACTAACTGGTCATCCCTCCACCACCAACCCCCCCCCCCCCCGCCCCCGCCGCCCCCTTGAGAAGGCTCTGGAGAGAGCTCCCAGCAGAGAGGAAGAAGCATTTGCTGCGAAGGGCAGGAAACAGCCCGGAGGAGGCACTGCTGTCACTTTGCTGTTACGGTGTTTCCCTCCCTCTGGGACTCCTGGCCTCTCTCTGGGTCTCCCGGCCTCCCTTCCCAGCTGCTCCACCCTGTCTGTGTTGGCAAGTGGAGGAGAAAACTAGCAGGAATTCTGCATCCTCCATTTGGGTACACTAGAGAGGCAATTTCAATTTCTTTTTTCTCAGAATAGCTGGAAAATGAGGTTAGAGAGTAAGTAAAGGGTTTTGAACAGTCTTGCTGAAATCAGTGGCATATGGTACTTTTTTCTGATTGGGTCTCTATCTCTTGGGTTGTTATCTAAAGATACAGAAATTTGAATCTGTATAACTGATGAAGTGGGGTACAGATTTATTTTTCCTGGATAAATGCCTCAATCAATGAATCAATGGCTCATCTAATATTAAGACAATTGGAGACCTGGTGCTTTAATTTGACGAGACTGACTGTAGTCAGCACTGTAATTATGCCGCGATAGAAGGAAAGCCATTTATAATGCCTGGTACATATTGAAAAATACTCCCAAGCAAAAGAAAAATTTTCAGTTTTGTAAAGAATGGAAGGGGAAGTCATGGTTAGAATGGATAAAAGGGCTAAACATTAATCTGTTTTCCACATCTGCACTTAAAATCCAAACTGCTTAGCGAAACCTCATTCAACGACTGTTGCTCATTCAAGCTCCCTAACAAGGGCTGCAGTGAACAAGTTCCTTCCTTTTGACTTCTTGGCCAGTCTTTCTCTTTCTCTGGCCACTCCTCCACACCTGTTGCCCTTCTGTCAAACAGAATTATTTCAGTCCCTAGAATTCCTGAAACACTTTAGACTTTGAACCACCACATAGGGTGCACTCTTGATGGAACCTTCACCCCTCTACTTCTCCAATCTTTGACTCTAAAATTCCTCCCATCCTGTACTCACCATCTTAAGTTAGTGGTTCTGCATGTGGGCTTCCCTTATCAGAGTGTACTGCCGGTGAAGACATCTGTTTAGTCTCTCCCACTGGAGAGTGAGATCCCCTAGATTAGGAACCAAATTTTCCTGAGCCTGGCATATTGCAAGTGCCCAATAAATATTTTTGGATTTCATCATTGCTTTTATTAAAGAGTATGGTTTAAAAAAATAGACTCTTAAATACAGAGAGCAAACTGGTGGTTACCAGAGAGGAGGTGAGTAGGGGGATGGGCGAGGAAAATAAAGAGGTAGGTAATGTGCTCGTCTCTGCATCTATGTGCCTTGGCAATGGCAACATAGCACTCTTCTGACAAGTCAAACTTGATGGCTTGGTATACAGTTAAATGGTAATAAGGTTAAGTTTCTATTCTTCTTTGCCCATCCTTCTTAAACTTCAAAAATGGTCACTATGAAACCAAAAGAAGCCCAGAGTTGAAATGGGGTGAGAGCTGTCAATATATTTGGCCAAAGATTAATTAAAATAGCCTTACCACATGGTGAAAACATTTCTCAAAAGGCATGGCAAGTAGAAACAAAGGCAATGGTATTATTTTAAAGCAGTTTTGCACAGTTAGTGCTCTGGATTCAAATCCAGGCTTCGTCATTTACTAATTAGCTGACCTTTGGAGCACTGTTTACCCTGAGTCACGGTTTCAACCTTTACAAAACTGGGATAATAACGCTGCCTTCCAGCCGAAGCCTTCTTGTGGGGAATTAAGTGAAATAATGCACAGAAAAAGGACTTAACCTGCTCTGTTAGTGTTATTCTGTAACACAGCTTTGTCTAGTGCCCAAACATCTGAATTCATGAACTCATGTAGTTAGCATTTAGATTGCTAGTATTGATAGTGGTAAAGGCAAAATCCAACCACAGCAGCAAATGTCTCTGCTTTGTACCATGTAACACAAGGCCTGGCTCATATGGACTCAACAAATATTTGTTGATTGATTCAATGAATGAATAATAATAGAACAAACTCACTCTCCTTTCAATAAGCAAAATATTCTATAATTTTGCATACCAAAACTTCGAAAAGCATGACATGAGTTGTGTTGGGTGACTTGTTAACTGTCTCTAATCCCAAAAATATTTTGATTGGTAGTAGCTTCTGACCAACATGCCCAAATGTAGATAAGCTAACAAAGGTAATTCTATGACTGGACAGCTCTGTTATAATATCAAACATATTTAGTTGAAATATATATATATATATATATATATATATATATATATATATATATATATGAACCATGTCTCTTATATTCATGTGTACTGCCTTTAAATGAATTTGGGCTGGGTCAAGTTTTGAACAATAAAGTGCAGGGGAAGTGATTTTGCATGCCGTTTCAGTTTTAGTTCAAGGAAACCTTGCAGTTTCTTCTTGAGTCTCTTTCAAACACTAGTTTGGGGGAAGCCAATCCCAGTGTAAGAAATTTGACTACCATGAGACCACCATGATGTAAAGAAAGTCAAGGTGGCCGTAAGGAGAGGCAGCATGGAAAGAGATAGAGAGAGGCCCAGTTAGTGCTCAGATGTTCCATTCGTCCTAGTGGGGTTGATAGACTATGAATGAAGATACCACATTGAACATTCTGCCATATTACTCCCACCCCAGCTGCTATCTGACTGTAATCTCAGCAAAGATCTCAAGAATCCAGCTGAACCTAATGAATCCACACAACCATGGGAGATGAATAATTAAAATATTGAGGTAGGTTGTCACAGTGTAGTAAGCAGTGAAAACAGAGAGGAATGAGAAATGACAAGGTCCAAAAGTCGGCCAAAGAGGTCACACGCTGATTGCTTAATGCATCCCTAGTGAATTAAGAGTCAGCTCTGTAGTGTGCTACTCAATTAGCACAGACCAAGTCCAGGAAGACCACACTGGTAAATGCCACTAGAGGAAGCCTCATCTATTTAGTATTGACTTTGTGCCTCTTAAAATTATGAGCACTGAAGTTCTCATTGTTAATCCATTTCTGATAATAAAATACCAGAGACTGGAAATGTAATGTTTAAAGAAGAACACAAAACACCCCAATCTATTGTGATCCCACCATTCACCAAATAATAAAAGCTATTCAGAGGATTTCACTTCAATTTTCCAGCTATCTCCTCTTCCTGGTCCTCCTATCATGACTAGGTTAAGAAAAAAGTTTCTCATACCACAATCAACCTTTCAAAGATCCACACCCTTTGACTACCAGGAAATCATGCAAAATAGAATCAAGAACAAAGGAGAGAAAGAAAGAATATATAAAATGATTATCAGGACTGTAGTTGGTCAGATAGATGTATCCTCCTTTCTTTCTTTCTTTCCATCATTCATCTGTATCTATTACCTACCTACCTACCTACCTACCTACCTATTTTTAGGTTTTTAAGTAATCTCTACACCCAACATAGGGCTCAAACTCACAATCCCAAGCTCAATAGTTGCATGCCCCACTGACTGAGCCAGCCAGGCACCCCAGCCCTCACTCTTTTTAGATTCCAAGTCAATGGTTCAGGTCAGCATGTGGTGGAATATACCGAACCCAATTCCTTGCAATCTTTCATTGTGCCCACTAATATCCTTTTTATGCTGAATAGAGGAAACAGTTCTTGGCCTGATATTTGAAAGTGTTTCATATGCCCTAGGAGTTCTTTTCTCCTTTCTTTTTTTACATGTAACTTTTTTTTTAATGTTTTCCATGTTAAGATCATCACCAAGGAATACTTTTGTTGCTTTTCTAGGGGTTGAAAGTTGTTTTCCCATCTGTCTGGAGACAAGAATCATAAAGAAATTTCCTTAAGGTAAGTGTACCAAATTATATTGTCTGAAACTTTGCTCAGAAGTGCTTTATTTCCCTGCTACGAAATGCAGAATTTTCTTCTCAAGGTATGTATTTTGTAAACTTATAGAGTTGCAAGTAACAATACATAACACCTTCAAATGAATTGATAGTAGAAAACCTTCAAATTACATGGGATTACAAAAAAGCTAGATCAGAAAGAATACAGAGGAACATAGTACCTATGCTCTAGTGATTTATTAGGAGTTGGTTTCTTAACAGAACTTAGCAAATGGTCTTGTAGGCAACTAGTTAATGATCAAAACTTAGGCTTATATTTAGCACACTTATTCTGAAAAAAGGTGATTTTTTTGATCATCACATAGCAAAGAGAAGAAGTGAAAACTTTTGGGAAAATAAATCCTTTAAGCATTTCTAGTCTGCATTACAGAACAATAGAGTGAGATCACACCATTATAGTCAACACTTTATCTACTGAGCATTTACTATGTTCCAGGCACTGTATGGTGCTTTGTAAGTATGATCTGAAGCAATTCTCAAATCCACCTTATAAAATAGAATCATTGTCTCCATTTCAATATAAAGAAAACCCAGTTCACAGTGGTAAATAACCCAAGATCACTTAGAATATGAGAAAAACTGGATTCAAAATCAGTTGGTCTGACTACAGAGCCCTACTTTTAACCATTGTAATACACTATGTTATTGAACAACTACTACAAGAAATTGGTAACCAAAATGTAAGGTCCATGAGGGCAAAGTTTTGTCTGTTTTGGTCCATATCCAGTGCCCAGAACAATGCCTGGCACATAGTTGGTGCTCAATAAATGTGTGCAATGAAAATTCAGTGATTGCCTTTGGAGATAGCAACTATATTACTGGAGTGAGGAGAAGGAGGGAGACTTACTTTTCACCGTAAACTCTTGTACCTTGGGAATTTTATACCATGTGCATCTATCACCTATTCAAAAAATGAATAAAATTAACAAAATAAAACAAAACAAAATACAGGGACTGCAGATAAATCAGATAGGCTGTGTTCCATACAGCAGAACTGGTATTTGGACATACACAGGTCTGCCAGGTAGATATTAAGATGTGTATGTGCACCAGCAAATATTTGGCAAATGTGGAGAGAAAACTTAGTTACGATATTCAACCTTACTATTTAAGAGATGGACCAGAAAAAATAAAACAACAAGGCAAGAGGAAGGAGATACACATTATTAATGTGGTACTTGTAGTAGCTTCCCATTGTTCTAAAATGGTGGTTCTCAACCTGTAGGATGCATTATAATCACCTGAAAATTTACAATTACACAAGTTCCCAAGTTCTGGTCCTAATCACTTCTGGTCCAAAATCGCACTGTTTTAAAGGATGCTTACAAATAAATGACAGTTATCTAATGGCAGTATTGATTCTGCAGAATTAAGTGTCTATTTTCCTGGTGGGAATTTCTAGAGTAATTGACATAGCTTCAGCAACTGAATTCAAAGAATTGAGTGCAGTGTTTCTAAATTGCCATGTGTATGTTTGCATCATCCGAGAACCTTGTAGAACTGTAGATGCTGATTCTGCAGGTCTGAGGCAGACCCTGAGATCCTGCATGTATCACAAGCTCCCAGGTGACTGCAAACCACACTTTGGGCAGTGAGACAGTAGAGCCCCAGACTAGGATCTGCTATGAGTAAAGCCAACTACTGCCTTTGAGGCATTTTGTCTCCGATAAAGAAGCTAAGACCAAAACACAAACAATAATAGAAATACTATACTACTACTCCATACTTTACTCAGTGCTTTGCATGTGTGAAGCACTGTGCTAACTGAGCACTTCATATGCACTTATACACATGTCTCATTTACTTCTCAACCCCACAAAGCAAATACTCTTACTTCCCTTTTCTAGATGAAGACATAGATATGGAAAGGTTCCGTTATTTTTCAAAGCTCACATATCTAGTTAGTGGTAGAGTCTGGATTAGAACCCACACAGTTAGGTGGCAGAGCCCAAGCTCTTCACCACCACACCAGTGTCAGAGGATGTGCAAGAGAAATGATGAAAGTATCCAAGAGCTCACAGGAAGAGGGCATCACATTGGACTGAGGAGACGTGGCAGATGTTGAATGGAGGTGTGTGAGTAAAGACAAGCAGAGAGGAGTGGAAGTGGGAAGTCGGCCATCCCAGCCAGTGGATGTGGCATGACAGGGAAAGGATGGGAATGTTCTGAGAATAGCAAGCAGCCAATTTTACTAAAGTGAGAGTCAACTGAGTTGTGGGAAGTGATGGCCATGTTGGGCCATGTTTTTAGGGTCTCTGAAGTTGGATTATAGAATAACCATTGCGATCCAAGTGACAAGCAACTGTATGTCCACTGTATGTCCATCAGTGGGTGAAAATGCAATCATTTTATTTGACCCCCCCCACACACACACACACAGAAACTGGAGACCCAAACCCTCAAAGTTCTCCCTCTTCTTCTCATCTTCTCCCACCCTAATTCTTTTTTTTTTTTTTTTTGGGTGAAAATGCAATCACTTTATTTGACCCCCCCCCACACACACAAACACAAACTGGAGACCCAAACCCTCTTCCTCTCATCTTCTCCCACCCTAATTCTTTTTTTTTTTTAATATTTATTTATTTACTTTGAGAGAAAGAGTGAGAAACTGTAAGAGTGGGGGCGGGGTGGGCAGAGAGAGAGACAGAGAGAGAGAGAGAGCTAGCTATAGGGCTCGATCTCACGAACCTCGAGATCATGACCTGAGCTGCAATCAAGAGTCAGGATGCTTAGCCAACCAAGCCACCCAGGAACCCCTCTCCCATCCTAATTCTAATCCTATAGCAGGAAGCAGGATTCACTGATATTTGCCTGTTTCATAAAAACAAGAAAAAAAAAAAAGACTCAGCTGTTTATTGAGCACCTACTATATGCTGGTCACTGTTCTACATGCTTAGTATGTTATTTCTTTTCATCTTCTCAGCAATTCCATGTGGTATAATTAACCATTTAGAGATGAGACAAATAAGACTCAGCATATTTTATTTTTTGAAGGTTCAAATAAGGGACATAAAATACAGATAACTTTGAAGAGAAAACAGTTTCCATCAACGCAAAGCATTAATCAAAAGATGTCTGTCTCCCCTCATGTTAGACAATAAATTTTCAGCATGGAGAATCCAAATAACTATATTTTGCTCACAAGTCTTTTCTCTCCTTCCCCTGATATTTTTAGTCTCAGAAAAAGCGAGGGAGCGGGAAACGCATGGAAGAGGAGTGTGGTAATAGTAGAAGCCTGATGCACTCGGTCTCGTTCTCAGTGTCTGATTCGATCCCAGAGTTACACAATGAGCAATGGGAAGTTACTCAGATTCCAGATCTGCACGTATTTCACCTTTCATTTTGTAGTTTGGGGCAAGAGCTTGGATTAAGCAAGGTTTCCTGTGAATATCTGACAGACTGATAAAGAGGGAGTGACATACGGCTCGTGCAATTGCTCCACGCAGGTGAAGAGGTCGTGTGTGTGGCACAGGCTCTTCCGTGTTAGGCTGGAGGCCCAGCTCAGGACTCCATTACCTTCGAGAAGGGGTGGAGGCTCCAGGAGAGGCTGCAGCCCCAGGCCAGGTAAAGAACAGAGCTCCCTCCCTCAGCCTGGAAGCAGCAGATGCTGGGCCTTCCCTTGAGCCTTTTGTTTTCCAGCATCTCCTAGCAATGGTACTAGGTTCTTTCAAAACAGTTTACCAACTACATTCTGGAATATATATAATGCTTTCTTGCTTTCCTTCTCAAAATATGTGAGAACAATGGGTAAGTTGAGACAACAGTTAGATGAGCAGTGGGTGAAATAGGTGGTCTTAAGAAGGCTAAGGAAGTGTGTGTCATTAAGGGGTTCATGTACTTCTTGTGGGAAGCCATGTGCCACACTCTGCCTGCTTTTTCCCAAGCTCTAGGTGTTCATAAGAGCCAGCCTTCCCAGGTGGCCAAAGAGAAATCAGGCTTGACTGGCAAAGTTTGCACATCTCTTAACCAACAAGAACAAGTTGCTGTTATCCCACAGAACAAATGACTCTTTCTGCTCAGGCTAGTTTTTTTTGTTTTGTTTTGTTTTGTTTTGTTTTAAAGAGTAAACAAAGTCCATTTGATTCTTTACTCTCAAACATTATTCTATTCTTTGTGGCTAGATGTGCTTCTTTTTAAAAACTGGATCACAGTTTTTAAACTGTTCCTTAATCCAAGCTAGATATAGTTTCTAAATAAGCATGCATGACTCAGTCTTGGAACTCTTCCAGATGTAGCAATGAAAAATGTCCCCTGTGATCTTGGTTGGGTTAATAAACAAACTCATCCCAGAAAGGAAAACGATTTCAGTGTCCTTCCTGTGAAGAGGTAGAAAAAGACAATGTTGGGACAGACACTATAACTTTTTCATATTCTTATCATTCTTATCAATATACCTTAACTCTCATCCAGAAACTGCCCTCTGTCATCTCAGTAAGATGACACTGACTTGGTCACATAAACTTCTGAGACTAGAGACAGAAAGCAGGTAGAAAGAAGTACAAGGTTACTTACCCTGTTCTCATTATCTAAAATCTATGCTCCTTGTAAACAAGACTAGACAATGAATAAATCACTAGCCATAAACTAGCCCAGTGAAATCAGGCACTAAAATGTTGGTTCTCACTTAGAGAGAAATTAGGTAGCTTAATTCAAGGTGGTCATGTCCATCATGCCAATTGATTCTTTCCTCTATTTATTCTTTGTTGGCTATTTGTCTAGCTTCAACCCAAAATCCAGACCTCAGTAGTGACAGCTGTTCCTTACTTAGGTGTGTAAGGACAGTGTGTGCACAACAGGAACATATTCACTGTCCTAGGAATAAAGGAGTATCAGGAGCTCCTATGCTTTGTGAGCAAGCATTTGGCCTCTTCCGCATGTTATATATATTTCCTACCTCCACCTGAAATATGTGTGCTTAAAAGGTAAAGACAGGTGGGGTCTGCTGTCAGTTGTCCTCATTTTGGTTCTGGCCCAGGTCGTCAAAGCACCCCTTCCCGTGTGTAGCATCTTGCCTTGCTTCTCCACACCCTCCTATTCCCAGCTCTCTGCACTGCCCTGCCTTCCCTTCCCTGTCCACTCCCAGTGCTGATGCTCCGCTTTTTTCTCTCTGCAGCACGGTTCCCAATGTGAAGGGAAAGGGTTAGGGGTGGTCAGATTAGGACCCACTTCCATAAGAAGCAGGTCAGACTTTCCAGGTAGATGGGCAGGGACTAAAATAATTGGAGGGTGGGAGAAGAAAGCATATTCAAAATTACAACTTGTTTTGGCCAGATTAAAAAAACACCTATTGTCCTTAATCAATAAGCATGCTTAATTCCCAGCCATCAATCCTTGTGTCTGTTTCATTCCACAGGCCACTCCAGCTACTCATCCTGTCACGACTTCTTGGGAGAAAAAGTGCACACACTCCATTAGAACTACTCTATTCTGTGTCTACATCCACAATGTCATGGAGGCGGCAGCTGCCTGAGATCCCCAGGGATCCCAGATTACCTGTGCTCAGCTGACTGGACCCTGTCAGGGAATCTCTCGCCTTTTCTGGTTTTCTTCCTCATTGCTCTCTCTCCATATCCCTTGGCATTCCTCTTTCTCTGTACATGAGAATGTGCCTGGAGTTTTCTAGAACTGCTTCTCATCCTCCCTATGACATTTCCCGGGGTCCTCATTCAGACCGGTGCTTGGTTTCCCAAGCCCCATTGTGCTGAGTTCTTCTGTGAAGTCCTCTGCTTTCCTGTCTCTCTCTCTCTAAGTTTTATTTATTTAAGTTATCTCTACACCCATGTGGGGCTCAAACTCGTGATCCAAGATCAAGAGTCGCATGCTCTTCCAACTGAGCCAGCTAGGTGCCCCATCTCTGACACTTTCTGCACTTAGAACACCTCTTTCCACCTGCCCCCAAATTTCTACTTGTCCACATTCTATCTATTCCTTGAAATGCTTTCTTCCTGAGGCCTTTAGTATCTCTCATTCTTTTGAATTTCCTTGTCACTTTTATCACTTTTATCTATTGTTTTCTATCGCATCTAATTTGAGTAGAAAGAGTAAAAGAACTAAATTCAAACTCCAGTTTCTTTGACTATGTGAACCTGAACAAACATCTTAAACCCTCTGAGCCCCAGATTCCTTAACATAAATTACAACAAATAACACTTTAGATTAAGAGTAAATGTAAATTAGGGGCACCTGGGTGGCTCAGTCGGTTAAGCGTCCAACTTCAGCTCAGGTCATGATCTCACGGCTTGTGGGTTCGAACCCCGCATCAGGCTCTGTGCTCAGAGCCTGGAGCCTGCTTTGGATTCTGTGTCTCCCTCTCTCTCTGCCCCTCTCCCGCTCGTGCTCTGTCTCTGTCTCTCTCAAAAATAAATAAACATTTAAAAAAATAAAAAAAATAGTAAATGTAAATCAGGAATAATAATAGTACCAATAATTTCTCAAAGTGATTGAGAAAATTAAGCAAGATAAAGTACGTTGTAACTAACATTCACTGAGATCCCTTTATACATGATCTCATTTAAAATGTGCAAAAATCCAACAGTTGTGGGGCTGTTATCTAAATTACCAGGCACCATGGATGTTGGAGAAGAGGTTAGGACAGGGATTTGCATATAATCCCTTGCACTGATTTGTGTAATCTTGATCAAGGTTGTTAACCTTGCTGGAACTGATTTTCCACATCTAATGGCTCTAACTCTGAGGTTACTGTGAAGGTTAAATGACATAATTCATGAAATGTATTTAGATTCATTCCTGGCACATAGAAAGGGCTCAGTAAATGGTAAGTACCTGTTTATTTTTTTTAAAGATATTTTATTTTTAAGTAATCTCTACACCCAGCGTGGGGCTCAAACTTGCAACCCCAAGATCAAGAGTCGCATGCTCTGGTAAGTACCTTGTTTATGATGTTTTGAGTGTTCATTTATATGGAATCCTGTCAGGGGACAGACACAAGTAAATGTGTGGATTTAAGCCAGTGGGCACATCCATAGAAGAGGGCCTATCTGTATGTGTCCTAAGTGATGGGACAGGGATAAAGACAGGTCTACTCCCATGCAGCTAACAGTCTACATTAAAAGAAAATGAAAAAAATGAACCACAGATTGGTAAACCACAGTCTGTGGGCTGAATCTGCCTCCCACCTATTTTTTAAAAAAATTTCTTTTAATGTTTATTTTTGAGAGAGAGAGAGAGAGAGAGAGAGAGCATGAGTGAGGGAGGGGCAGACAGAGAGGGAGACACAGCAAGATCATGACCTGAGCTAAAGTCGGATGCTCAACTGACTGAGCCACCCAGGCACCCCACCTCCCACCTATTTTTTAAAACAATTTTTATCATCACACAGCCATGCTCATTTGTCCTGGTATGGTCTCCTGCTGCTTCTGTGCTACAGAGGCAGGGTGGAGTAGTTAGAGACCACATGGCAGGAAAATTCAAAACTAGCCTGTATATTAATATAGGCATTACCTATAATACCTATTAATATAGGTAATATAAATTACCACTGGCCTGTATATTAATGACTAGTGCCTTGAGATGAGTTTTAGGACGAAGTTAAAAAGTGATTGAGTGGACGGTGGAAAATAGGTAGCCACAGTCATATTACACCGAACTCACTGACCATGGAAGGGCCCGAGTTCTATTTCAAGTGCAGTGTAAAGCCTTGGGAGGTTTTCATTTGAGTTTTGTATTTATACTGTACATTATTTAGAGGGGCTGGCTACTTTTATCATCAAATACAGCAACCAGGCAGGTGAGTACATAAAATGTAAATGTACATTTTCACAAACTGTTACAAAATAAATAGCATCCAGGTCAACAACTAGAATATATCCTATCCCAATCGCAGCCTTCTCCTCCCTCTCTCATGGTAATCACTTTATAACATTCTTTCCCTTCCTTTTTTTTTTTTAATAGCCTCACTAATTTTATAATCCTAGTTTACTGTTCCCTGGCTTTGATTAATTCTGTTGTCTCTGCATAATGTACAACCCAGCAACTACAGTCATGGGTCTATACCCTACAGAAATATACGCAGACGTGTACCTGGGGACAGATACAAACTGGAAACAACCCGCATTCCCTTTTCCAAGTGGAATGGATAACTTACCTATGGTACAGGCACACAGTGGAATATTATATAGAAATACAAACAAGTGAACGATGATAATATGCAACCACGTGAATGAATTTTAAAAACGTAACTATAAGTTTTGGAGTGTATTTTTATTTTTTAATGTTTACTTATTTTTGAGAGAGAGACAGAGTACAAGCAGAGGAAGGGCAGAGAGCGAGGGAGACACAGAATCTGAAGCAGGCTCCAGGGTCTGAGCTGTCAGTGCAGGCCTGAAGCAGGGCTCAAACTCACGAACTGCGAGATCATGACCTGAGCCAAAGTCGGACGCTCAACTGACTGAGCCATCTAGGCACCCCAAGCTTTGGAGTGTTTTAAGCTGGGGAATGGAATGATATGATGCAATTTATATTTTTTAAAAGATTGCTGAGTATTCTGTGCAGAAAGCTAAGTCTGTGGGGAAACATGTGGACCTGTGTACAGAGATTCCTACAGTAGTCCACAGGAGAACGGAGTATGTGGGATTGGATGAGGGTGGTGGCAGTGGGGAGGCAGAGAAGAGGGATGTGAGATGGGTTCTAGAAAACTGATAGGACTTGCCGAGGGACCCGGCATGAGTGCTAAGAAAAGGGATACTACACAGAACCTCAGAGCTGGCTTGCATGACGGAGCCACTTACTGAGATGGAGAAGGCGGGAGGAGGCACTGTTTGGAGCAGGTGTCCAGGCCATGATGAGTTAAGATGTCTATGAGAATCTAGATGGAAATGTCAGGTATGTAGCTAGGTAGGTGGATGGTGTGGAGGAAAATCACTCAACAATTCCAAAACCAAAGATAGCATACCAAAGATAGGATGGACTGTGTTTTAGAACAAAGACCTTTGGACTTTAAGATACAAAACAGATGAACATAAGGGAAGGGAAACAAAATGTTACAAAAACAGGGAGGAGGACAAAACCTAAGAGATTCCTAAATATGGAGAACAAACAGAGGGTTACTGGAGGGGTTGTGGGAGGGCGGATGGGCTAAATGGGTATGGGGCATTAAGGAATCTACCCCTGAAATCACTGTTGCACTATATGCTAACTAACTTGGATGTAAATTAAAAAAAAATAAATTAAATAAAACTAGAATAAAGGCCTCTGCCCCAGTTAACAGTTCTTTTTCTTTCACTGGAAATTATTTTAAATTTGTTAACTATTCTTTGAGATGCAGATATACCTTAGGAGAGTCATTATAAAGCTGTTTATTGACACGATACATAGCCCAGCACTGTCTCAGTGGGAAGGTGTTTGTTAGAAGGAAGAGGGACACAGCAGGCAAACTTTCTCTATCCTGCCAGTTCTCAGAAACCTGTAAAACTCTCCTTTCTTTGAGTCTCCCTCCACTGTGGTGCAACCACCTTAACACATATTGAACATCTCCTGTGTACCAGGCACTGTGCTAGGTTCTGGGGATGTAACAGAGAATAAGACTTGGGTTCTGCTTGTGGTATTTCATTTTGACTTTATCACTGAAGGAAGCTTGCAGTTATATAAGGTCTGTTTGAAAGGTCAATTGTAAGCAGAGAAATATCAGGCAAAGGCAGGATTTATGATGTTATCATTTGTAAAATGATAACATTTCAGGTAAAGAACAATTTCTGCACAACCACCACCACTCCCTTGGACCACCTGGGTCAGGCTAGTCTCCAAGGCTTGTTTCCTGACCTATAAAGCTAAAAACTTCATCGCCTGACTTATTTATTAGGATGGACAGGGGATTAGGGTAGCAGGATAGTCCTAGGCATTTGTGAGAAGAGGTCCTAAAAGGGCATCTTTCTGGTGGTTCCCTTGATATCCATCTTCATGTCTCCTGAAGTAATTTTTTTGAGTTTCAGATTGTGCCATTCAAATTCGACTTACTCCCTCCTGAGAAGACTCCGATATGTTTATTAAAATTCCTTGCTTTGAGTTTTTAAAATCTATTCTAAATTCCATGTCTATTTATTTTACTTGTATTTGCATCTAGGTCTGCATATTTCTTTTACCAGGATGATCAGGAGAAAGTAAACTATTTCTACAATAGTCTCATCGAGCTCATTACAAAATAATTCTTATTACTTGTGATAATATCCAAGAGCATAATCTGTCCCTTTCCCTAATATTTCCCTTTTTAAAACTTTTAGAAGCTTAAAAATAATACATTCTTGGGTTCTGTGTATAAGAAAAGAGATCATGTTAGAGTAGCAATGAAAGAGAAGCTCTAGAACCAGACTGTCTGATCGTCTTCCTGTTCAGTTCTGCCACTAACCCGGTGGGCAAGCCACTCAACATTCATCTGGGCTTTGCTACCTCATCAGTATAGTGGAGAGGATAGGCTACATGACTGATTCAGT
Source organism: Panthera pardus (assembly GCF_024362965.1). NCBI lineage: Eukaryota > Metazoa > Chordata > Mammalia > Carnivora > Felidae > Panthera > Panthera pardus. Next base: position 21,503,113 of record NW_026526788.1, read on the forward strand.
TCACTGGGCACTGAATTTGGCACAGAGGTGACTGAGCCTGATTCTCCTCACCCCTCATGTCACTAACATCTGATGGCATTTTATCTCAAACCTCTACCTATCTGATAATTATTTGACCACATGTATACTCAGCCTCTTCTTTTTTTCCTTTTAATTTTCAGTGTCTGCCTTAGATCCCGAGAGAGATTTTGCAGCCCTAGCAAAATTGTAAGTAGCTAAGAATTAAGCAATTTTTTCCAGTCTTACCCAGTTATCTCCCAAACCTGTTCAGTAGAGTTCTATTTCACAGAGCTGCTTTTGGTCTACTTTCCATGGTTTAATTGCATTTCTCATTATGTCCCATCTATGGCTCTTTAACTCTGTTACAATTACCCAACTCACTAGAACACTGCAAGCTAAAACAACATTTTATACATTATTTAAAAATTTATAAAATATACTTTATAGGAATTTACAATTTAAAGTCAGCACTGAACCAAAGCCAACTCTAAAATCTCTTGGGAGGGGGGACCCAAAAGAGAAGACAGATTGAAACTTAATCTCAATTTTCTTCTTTCTTTTCTTTTCTTGCTTCTTTCTTCTTTCTTTTCTTACTTCCTCTCTCTCTTCTTTCTCTTTCTTCCCTCCCTCCCTCTTCTCTCTCCTTCTTTCATCTTTGCTTTTCTTTCTTTTAAATTATAAACTGAGTTACAAACATAAGAATGTAACTGGCACCAGAACCAGCATTAATTTTGCATGTATATTAATTGTACATGCATGTAACATATTTTCTGGGAAAGAAGATAGTGGGGCATTAAGATATTTGTGGATCAGTCTGACTGTCTAGGAGCTCTGCCTGGGTAATGTGTGAGTTAGAGAAGGCTGCTTTATCGCCTTTCCTTCTATTGCTCTGCTTTGCTGATACTTCAGCCTTTATTCTACTCTGTGACTTGGCTCCATTGTTCCCCTATATCATTAACTTATAACATTATCTAGATTTGTTTTCTTGGTTTTTTTAGTGTGTGAAATTAATGCACACATTCTTTTACCTATGCTAATTTTGCATAGTGGACAAAAGAGAGAGGGGACAGAGAAGGAGAAAGCAAAGAAGAAAAAGGAGAAGGGCTAGAAAGACTACTGTTGACACTATTCCCTTAATATTTACCAATTTTTAGAATACAGGATTAAAATTATATTTTTCCATATTGCAAACTCATTCTCTTTTTCTTTCTTGGGAAACACTGGCAGTGTATATCGCTTTTCATTTTTATTTTCTTCTAAAACCTGCTGATATCCTCAGTAACATAGGATACCAGTGTGATGATCTCTTACTGGTTTTTAGAGAAAGATATTCACAACACCTTGTGGTGACATGGAAATAAACATTTGCCACAGTCTGTACGGCAACTCAGAATCCACCTCAAGTAGCAAAGCAGTGGCAAGACTATATGGTAAATGAGTCAGAAGTAAAAGCTATCATTAAAGTTGGAGGGGTCCTTTTAGAATTAAAATTTCAAAGGGATTTGTTTTGGGATTTGGAATAATACAGAAACACTAGTTTATTTAGCACAGAACCATGTAAATACATGATAAGGCAGATATGGCTTATCGGGACTCACATAAGCAAAATTTAGGAACATCAGCTGATAGTAATGTTAACAGGAGTCAAATTAAGTGGGTATTATAACCTCAAAAACATCTTGATTTTTTTTTTAATGTTCATTCATTTTTGAGAGAGAGAGAGAGAGAGAGAGACAGAGACAGAGACAGAGACCGAGCTCAAGCAGGGGAGGGGCAGAGAGAGAGGGAGACACAGAACCCAAAACAGGCTCCAGGCTCTGAGCTGTCAGCACAGAGCCCCATGCAGGGCTTGAACTTACAAACCATGAGATCATGACCTGAGCCAAAGTCAGATTCTTAATTGACTGAGCCACCCAGGTGCCCCAACCTTGAAAACATTTTAATCTTCAATAATAGATTTTTAGTATCATCCATGGACAAAGCAATAGCCCTGCATTACTCTGCTTTGATCAGACTGTACCTGGAATGCTGTGTTCCATTCTGGTCACCTCAATTTGAGATGGAAATTGACACACTGAAATGTGCATAGGTGACTGGCCATGATGATGAGGGAGCAGAGGAAAGGGAGGTATTAGAGAAAAATAGAGTAAGAGAAAATAGGGAACATATTTTTTAAATATCGCAAGGATTGTCACATAGAAGAGGCAGATTTTGTTTTAAATAGTGCCAAAAATATCAGAGCCTGAATCAATGAGTAGAAGCCTGAATCAATGAGAAGGACACTCAGTAAAATGAAGAATTTTTAAACTCAGAGTTTAAAAATGGAACAAGCAGTCTGGGAATTAGGGAATTTCTGTCATTGAGGCATCTGGGCAAAAGATCTCCCCGAGAGGATTTCATAGAGATGACCCCAACATAGAAGGTTATTGTTCAGATCAAGTGACCTTTTAGGAACCCCTTCCACCATCAAATTCTACAATATTATGAAATCAAAAGCCATCTGATTCTCACAGCCCATGACCCACCCATAAAGCAAGGGCCAAAAAGTTTAAAGATGATTAAAAGGAGAATTAAAATTTGTTTATTAATTTCAAAATCTCAAGCTGAGATAAATCTATAAGAAATCATTGTCATTTCTAGTTTAAATGGCTAGATGAATTCTCTTCAAATGAAAAGATTCAAAATTTCTCCCTTTTTGGAAATTATTTGGTTATTCACATATATAAAGTGTTATTTCTTCCATTCAAACTTGGCCTCTCGTCAATGCAAATATTGAGATATTTTGTCAAAGCTAGCAAATTTTTAGGTCTGTGATTGTCATATTTCATAAAAGCTCATTTGAAAATGTACTTCTGACATGTTTTATGTGCGTACACATCCATGTGAGAACATCACTTTCCTTCTATCTTTTGCACATAAGAAATTACTCCTAAAATGTTACATAAGAAGGCATTGAAACATAACATGACAGCAAAGCATAATATTCTTAAAGTCCTAAAGCTGATACAAATATTCAATTGGCGATAGAACAGTGGTAAACATATAGCTTATGGCTGAGACAAAAGGAAAGAAAAATGAGGAAAAGCCCTTAACATTTATCAACACGACATTTACAAACAATGAGACGGGTCCTTCCAGGTTCCTGAATGACCACCAGGGCATTAGTTTTTCGAGGCACGCAGCGCCCTGGCCACAGTGCACTTACAGTAGGCAGTCATAGGATGCCAGAAACGTTGAAGTGACTTTGGATTACGTAGGCTTTCCACTGTTTAGATATTCAGTTACATTTGTGCAATTCAAAGTTGAAACCAATAATTAAAATAGGGAAAATTACCTAACTGCAGAGAAAGACTAACAGCATTGAGTCCGCTCTATGAGAAAAATACACAAGAGATGGCAAATACAGGGAGCAAGAAGATAGATGTAGTTTGGAAGAGTCAAATGGTGTAAGAAAAAAAAAACATAAATATAATATAAATTCAACAATAAGGACACATTTCATTATTCCAGTAAAACTCTCAAATTTGCCATCTTTAGAATATTTATGCTCTGTAAAAGTACTACCTTTCCAATGTAACTTTTTTTTTTTTTAATTTTTTTTCAACGTTTTTTATTTATTTTTGGGACAGAGAGAGACAGAGCATGAACGGGGGAGGGGCAAAGAGAGAGAGGGAGACACAGAATCGGAAACAGGCTCCAGGCTCCGAGCCATCAGCCCAGAGCCCGACGCGGGGCTCGAACTCACGGACCGCGAGATCGTGACCTGGCCGAAGTCGGACGCTTAACCGACTGCGCCACCCAGGCGCCCCTCCAATGTAACTTTTAAAGATATCATTAATCGATATATCTACATGTCATGAGCTAGTCACATGTATCGATTTTTAAATAAGGCAGAAAACAAGTAGTTTATTTTAAGCAAATGAAGTATGACTACCAGCATTTATATATTGATCTCTTTAATGAAATCAATATTGAAATTTTATATTTTGAAAGCAGTTTTGTTCAGGTTGAGTTTTCATTATTAGTTCAAGTTCAAAAGCTGCTTTTACTATGAAGCTTAGAGTAAACCTTAAAAATGGGCATTTAATTCCTTACCTATAAGATACCTTCTCTCACTTATTTTAAAAAATATTTCATGCATAAACATTAGTCAGATTTTTCTCTTCTAGATTTTCCAATGTAAACAATAAAAATCAAGTTTCTGCTTAATAGAAACAAAAAGAAAGAAAGTAATTCACATAGTGACATTTGTATTTTCAAGTTGGAAAATGGGTTCAAGCAGAGGGGCTTCAAAGAAACGACACTAATTCCAAACGCACATCTTTTAAATGATATGTAAGTTAATAATTGTAAGTTAAGTGAAAAGTTAGTAACTCAAGGAAGTGTTACATTTCAAAGATAGGAAATGGAAGATAAAGCTGATAGTTAAATTTTATCACAGTAAAAAGTTCCAAATACCTTCTTCAACATCTGAGATATATTCGCCATCACTGAGCATTTCAGGGGCGTTGGCTTTACGAACTGCATGATTTAAGTGAACAGTGTAAGTGTGTGAAAAATGCATACTCTTTATACGACAACAAAAAACATGAACATTTCTAAAAACATTTTTGCAATAAACGTTCTTCAGGAAACAAATATGAAGTCACACTTAATTACGAACATAAAGGTGGGTTTCGTACCTTCATCATCAGACATATCAAGAACTTCATTCATCGTTTCTGGAACATTCATTTTGTGCTTCTCTATGATAGTCTAGTAACAACAACAAAAAAGCAGTACTTTAGTGTAAGCAGACTGAACATTTTAGTGACACTATTTCTTTCTAAATTAATCAGTTGATTTATTACAGGACTTATGTGCTGAATATCTTGAAGCTCCCACATATAAAACAACATCAAAACTGTCCCTTAGCATTAAGGTCCTCACCATAGATACACTGATAAGAACAAATACAAGGTGAACAAATTCTAGTGGCAAAGCAAACCGGCTTAAAAGATTTAGGTCCATAATAAGGCTGTTCAAAGGAAAAGAGAAGGGAGATATTGCCTCTCCTTGTCCATTGTTATACTTTTTCATGGTCTCATGAACCTGCCACCTCATTCCATTAAAAGTCTTGGCTGAAGATAAGCCAAATGAACAGCAAGCATTGTGTCTTTATTCCTGTGCCATGCCAGCCATTGATTTTTGTCTTGGCCTTCTATATGTACATTTTGATTCCTAGCTTAAATACAAAACATCAAATTGTATAAATTATTTAATTTGTGCAACTATGCCTTGCAGAAAATATTTTAGAGGGAATGCATTTGCAAGATCATTTTAACCCCTACACAATTTTAAAGAACTGTATATTACAGAGCAAAGACCTTAGTGAATCTTTTACTTGCTCTTTGATGACTTTTTACCTATATAGATTATATCCATCCAAAGACACCAACAACATAACTTGTTAAAAAATATTAGTGACTTAATGTTTTAGTTGTAAAACAAGTCCTCTTTTTATCCTGAGCATAGGAAAGGCTAATGGAACAAGGGAAGATACTTAAATAAGGCAACTGGAAAAAAAGCTAGGTTGTTAAAACTATGGTACATTTGTCACAATTACTGAACCAATACTCACATATTACTATTAATTAAACTCTATATTTTATTCAGATTTCCTTAGGTTTTACCAAATGTCCCTTTTCTGTTCTAGGACCCATCAGGATACCACATTATCTTTAGCTGGCAGGCCTCCTTAGGCTCCTTTGGCTGTGACAGTGTCTCAGACTTTCCTGGCTTTTAATGACCTTCACCGTTTAGAAGTGAGCTGGTCAGGTATTTTGTAGAATGTCCCTCAATTGGGATTTGTCTCATGTTTTTATCATGACTGGACTGGGTCACATGTTTTGGGGAGGAAGACCACAGAGGTAAAGTGCCAATATACTATCAACATGATTTACCAGCGTTGGTATTAGGCTTGGTCACCTGGCTGAGGCAGTGCTTGTTAGGTTTCTCCATTGTAAAGTTACTCTGTTCTCCGCCCCCTTCCGCAGACTGTCTTCACTGGAGGGAAAACACTATGCCCAGCCCACACTTAAGCAGTAGAGAATTCTGTTCTCTACCTCCTTGCGGGTATTTTCATAAATTGTTTGATTTTTTTCCCTGATTTGTCTCTTCTTCCCTATTTATTCATTTATCTATATCATATGGACTCATGGATATTTACTTTATACGTTGCACTATACTCCAAGTCTCTCGGTGTGTCTGTCAGTCTGTCTCTCTCTCTTTCTATCTATATTACATTGTTCCAGCTTTGGCCATTGGGAACTCTTTCAGTTGATTCCTGTGTCCCTGTGACATAGCCTCATCATTGTGAGTGTGTGTGTTTATTTGCTTATTTGTGGAAGCAGACACTTCCTTACTTTTTGGCACTACAAGACGTTCATCTTGTGTATTTCCTTCTCCAGATCTGGATTCAGTCATTTCCCAAGGAAGCCCTGATTCCCTTTACTATAGAACAGTATTAGAAACCAGTATCTGAGAGACATGCTCTGTTCTTTGCTAATGAGGGAAACTGAATATTTTAAACAATGCAATTTAAATGCTTAATTCATCTTTTGAGTGTCAGCTTCTAGCTACTCAGTTTTCTACTCTGCCAGGACTGTAATGTCATTAACTGAAGCATCTTTCTTAGAATTGCCACATCATATGTTATACTCATGGGGAAGATGAATCTTCTCTTTAAGCGTTTTGAAAAAAGAGACGTCTGTTCATGGAGCCAATGGCTGCTGGGGCCCCAGCAACTGGCTGTGCAAAGACCACCAGCAGTGCAGGCCACCCTGTGAGCTTGAGATCACAGACTCCACCCTGAGCTGTGTCAGTCCTCATCTGTGCCAGGTTACATGTATCTGCTAAGGCAGAGTTGACAAGGTTGTGTCTTAGCTTGAGATAAAGTCTCAAATACCACAATGATGGACTAAGTCTTAGGGACAACAATGGACTCTTTCCTAACCTACGGGACCACTTCATTTGGTGGAAGCCTCATTCACTTCATTAGGCAAACTGGACCTTTCCTGTCAGCACAAGTCCCGTCTTCTCTCTCTTGAAGAAATTACCAGTCAACTCAGCTGATGACACTGAAGGCTATGGCCTGACTCCCATACGTTTCTGTCTTTCACTAGAAACCAGAGCCTTGAAACACTTCTCTTTCAGTAGATATCCTGAGGCTATCACTTTACTTTCTCTGTCTTTAACTTTATTTTCTCCTCAAGGTTTTTTTTTCTTTTTTTTTTAAGATTTTATTTTTAAGTAATCTCTGCACCCAACACAGGGCTCGAACCCACAACCTCAAGATCAAGAGTTACATGCTCTACCGACTGAGACAGCCAGGCACCCCTTCTCAAGCTGTTTTTGATATTAAAGAAACATTCTGAACTTTCCTGATGGGTGAGAAAGTTTTTTACATTTGATAAATAAGATTTATATTTTGGAAAAAAAATTTTTAATGTTTATTTATTTTTGAGAGATACAGAGACAGAATATGAGTGGGTTAGGGGCAGAGAAAGAGGGAGACACAGAATCCGAAGCAGGCTCCAGGCTCCAAGCGGTAAGCACAGAGCCCGATGCAGGGCTCGAACTCATGAGCCATGAGATCATGACCTGAGCCAAAGTCGTACAGTCAATCGACTGAGCCATCCTGGTGCCCCAAGATTTATATTTTGAACTAGTATACAAGTTTCAATTTTCCAACACTGGAAAAGAAGTTCTATATATTTATTACAGTGACTTCAAATCTTTTATAGCATTGTGACACTTGACCATTGTTTTACCTTGTCCTTCTCCCTCTTGTTTCATACTCTACAGAGAGCTAGATGGAATATTTTTAAGATTAAGGTTAATAAACATTATTTGTTTAAACTCGTTTCTCAAGAATTTAATACCAGATTTTAAGATCATGAAATACTCAAGAGGTATATAAAAGCAATACAGGGTAATTTATCTCTATAAAAACTGTATCTTGAAGCTAGAAATGTGCCCTGGTTGATAACCATTGCTCTAGTCCATTGAAGCTACTGTATTCTCTTTGGCAAGTAGCACACTTTCTCTCTTGTGATCAGCAGGCTTATTGTTTTAATTTGTAAACCCTGTATATAACTCAGCCAGCGGGTTGCTGCAGAGACCCTCAACCTGTGTTCTTTTATGTGAAGCACTGTGTACACAAACTGTTTGCAGATGCTAACTATGCCTTTCTTCATATCGGAAGATGGTGGATGAGACAAGGAGGCAGAGTCGATAAATCCCAGTGTTCCAGAGTCCTAAATTTACATTGTACAGAGCCAATCTCAGGCATGTGTGTTGAGTCATGGAGTCAGGAATAACTGCAATAAGCCTGTGATAATGGCGCAATATCAGCTCTTGATTCCAAAGTTAACAAATCCTGATGCAGTTCAAAGGCTCCAGATGGTGTTAATAAGAAATGACTTATCCTAGAGGCTGCAGCTTGTAAAAACGTATCTGATGCAATAAGGCCCCCTGGTAAAGATTTATTTACAATTTTAATAAAACATCCTATTGTTTTTCCTACGAAAACGCCAATCGCTGACTGGAAGAGTGGTGAGGGTGGTGATAAAAATCCATTCCGATCCTCTCCCAAATGTTTTAGTTTTGCAACAACGTAAAAACTGTTTTCACAATGATAGCAACGTATCCATTATGATTTGTGAGTCACAACAGCGTAAAGAACCAACTTATCTTCAACTTTCATACACTGCCAAAGAAGAATGTGAAAATATTTCTGCCTTCACTTCATTAAAACTATTTTTACAGCAAAACAAATGTATACATACATTTAGCTTTACGTGGAATGAAAAACTCCATAGTTCCTAATGCAAATTTTAAAAAGGTATTTTTAGTATTTAGTTTCTCAATATCAGAAATGAGAGGGACAGCATTCGGAAACATGGCGCTTAGTCTGTGAAGAGGGGAAAGTAGGTTCATCTCCCAAAAGTCCCAGAAAATCTACGGCCTGAGAGCTGGCTCTGAGGGGACAAGGGCCAGCATCTGCTACTTACAGTTGTGGTCATGGTTTCCTCAGTCACTACTTTCAGGGTGTCGACCACTGAGATGTAGCCCAGCCTTCGGGCAATGGCGAGGGCAGTGTTCCCATTCTGGCCAGAGGGAAATGAGGACAAGGAATTAACAAGTCATTCCCCATGTCTTAGTGTCTGTGTGCTCCCACATGTTTCGCCCATACTAAACAGAAGGCGAGTGTCTCATTGGCCCCACCCACTGTCATACACAAAACACTATTTCATTAGACACATACCTTGCACAAAACCCACCTAACCTGTTCCCACTCACGCAGCAGAGACTCGGCTTCTACACACGGAACCCAAGAGGCTTATTAACGTTCTAAATCATCAAAGAAACAAACGTTTTTCATTTTATATATGTATTTCCTACTAGTTGGCAATGGATTTGTAGTTTCTAAGTATGAAACATCTAATTACATCTTTCTCTCTCTGGACAGCTCACAATATAGCTATTGTCTCTGCCCTGCATTCCACTGAATGCTCTGTTTATACCTATAAATGAAAGTAAAACAGCAACATTGGTGCCCGATAAAAACTGTAAGAAGATTCCAGTATCCAGGTTCATCTCCTCCCTCCTCCCTTAGCCTCCCTCTTCCCTTCCCTTCCCCCTTACCACAGTGAGTTCATTGGGGGAAGCGTTGTTCTGAAGCAAGACATTTATTATATGTGTGTGTCCCTGCTGAGCTGCTTGATGTAACGGCGTATACCCATTCTGCAGGAGGAAGGTGGAAGAAAGGACATTTACTTCCTTGGACACAAAAATCAATGACTTTGGTGGATACAAAGGAGAAAAGAGTTTACCTTTGTTTTGGCATTAACTTTTGCAGAATGCTGGAGCAGGAAGTTAACAATCTTGATGTTTCCATAGTGGCAGCCCACATGGAGAGGTGTGTATCCCATCTGTAATTATATTTTTTAGAAAAGAAACCTCATAAGTATACTTTTAGTAACAGCTACCCTAAATAGAAGCAAAAGTATTATTTAACCTGTCTTTTTGAGCTGGCAAAAAATAAGTGTTTTCCCCATATGTGTGTGTGTGTGTGTGTGTGTGTGTGTGTGTGTGAGACAGAGGGGGGGGGGGTACTAAAAAATAGTACCATGTCACATGTAAGTAGTTAGGAACTTCCCAAAGGACTCTCTCTTGCATCAACTCATTTTATTCTCGCACCGACTTTTCAAGATAGGAAGTAAACATGGCACAGCCGGCAGTCTGGACAGAGTGATGGTGTGGCTTCTGGGGAGGGTTAGGGAGAGTGTTCTGCAGACAGATGTGGACTAGGATTTACAGAACACTCTATTCTCTCTCTTTTTTTTTAAATATATGAAATTTATTGTCAAATTGGTTTCCATACAACACCCAGTGCTCATCCCAACAGGTGCCTTCCTCAATACCCATCACCCACCCCCCCCACCCCCCATCAGCCCTCAGTTTGTTCTCAGTTTTTAAGAGTCTCTTATGCTTTGACTCCTTCTCCCACTCTAACCTCTTTTTTTTTTCCTTCCCCTCCCCCATGGGTTCCTGTTAAGTTTCTCAGGATCCACATAAGATGAACACTCTATTCTCTAAAAGCATAAAACTGAGGTAGAAAAAAACACAAAGTGGCTTAATGATAATGCCAGGCAGTGGATGAGCATCAGAACGCATGACAGAGGTGGGAAGCACAGGACCACTAAAGCTGAAGAGGCTGGTCTTCAGGAGGTCTGGGATGCATGAACTTGATCCGGGTGTATATGCTGTAGCTAAAGGCTGCTGCCCAACTAGCTAGAGTCCCATAATTTGAAAACAACTGATATAGACAAAGCAGTAAGTTGTTTCCCAAATTAACAGACAAAGCAGTAAGTTGTTTCCCAAATTAATATCCTCTGACCGCTGAAGGACATAAGTCCTATCTATTAAAAAATATATTTTTATACATATATATGATTATATATGTATCATATATATGTGTGTATAACTATGTGTTTAAAATAAGGATATCCAGATACTCTTCTAGATGGCCACATTGCAAGAGACACCACCATGTCATTTCAGTGCCCACAATAAATCTCTGTTTATGAGGACACTGGCAGCACCAGATCACCACAAGGAAGAGCATAGAGTTTTAAAACCATTTCTCAGTATGCACGAGGAGGGCAGGGGAACATGGGGGTCCATGGTTTCAAGGATCTGTATCTCATGTGCGATGCACTATTGTATCTTTATGGTGACTCCATGCTACAGACTGAATGTCTGTGTCCCCCCAAATTCATATGCTGAAACCCCAACCCCCAGTGTGATGGCATTTGGAGATGTGGCCTTTGGGAGGTACTTAGGCCACAGGTAATTAGGTGGAGTCCTCATGAATGGGATTAGTGCCCTTACAGGAAGAGGCAGGAGAGAGCTCGCCTCTTCTCTCTGCCCTCTGCCATGTGAAGATTACAACAAGAAGGTATGAGATAGCCATCTGCAAACCAGCAAGAGGTCCCTTACCACACAAGGGATCTGCTGGCACTTTGATCTTGGACTTCCCAACTTTCAGAACTGTGAGAAATGGAAGTTTGTCCACTCTATGGTATTCTTGTTATAGCGGCCCCATCTGACGAAGACATGTTACAAATGGGTATATTTGAATTTGAAAAGGGAATGGCCAGGCCATGGCTGATTGTGGAAGGTGAAGACATCTCACCAGGGACGTGATGCCCTAAAGAGCTTACTCTGGTCACATTCTGTTCCACAAAAGGAGCTGTCAGTGCTCGCACACTGCCTGGACTCCCACTGATAAAGCTCAGCATAACCACTTGTATGGGAGTCATATGGAAACCCCAAAGCTGCTCCATGCATGATGAAGAAGATCCTGTTTTGGTGACCAGAACTGACTTGCCTACTTTACAGGCACCTTTCTCTTTCTTTCCTTCTTTTCTCTTTCTTTCCTTTGTCATTCTTTCCTTCTTTCTTTCTTTCTTTCTTTCTTTCTTTCTTTCTTTCTTGTTTATTTATTTGAGAGAGAGAGAGAGAGAGAGAGAGAGAGAGAGAGAAAGAAAGAAAGAAAGAAAGAAAGAAAGAAAGAAAGAAAGAAAGACAGAAAATCCCAAGCAGGCTCCATGCTGTCAGCACAGAGCCCGATGTGGGGCTTGAACTCACAAACTGTGAGATCATGACCTGAACCGAAATCAAGAGTCAGATGCTTAACTGACTGAGCCATCCAGGCACCCTGCAGACTTCTTTCTTGATGCTGAGGAGCTCAGGATACTGCATTAGAAATCAGAATGGTACTTAGTGTAGGAGGCATGGCAATAATTTTCTCTAATCAGTTCTCAGTACAATTAGCTTAACTGAAGTAACATTACTTCCAACTTTAGTGGTAGAGGATTAATCCCAAGCTAAAAAAACATATAGAAAATATTTTTAAAATCTAAATATTAAGAAACTTTTCATGTTTTGAGTCAACGTGCCTAAGCAATAATGCAGCAGTTTCCAATGGCTATTGTACTACATCTATTAATTAGATTTTTTAAAGAAATTGAATCATTTTAAGTATTTTATTTATTTATTTATTTTGAGAGAGAGAGGGAGAAGGAGAAGGGGAGGGGGACAGAGAGAGAGAGAGAGAGAGCGTGAGCATGAGCAGGGGAGGGGCAGAGAGAGGGAGGGAGAGGCGTGAGGCTCTATCTCATGAACGGTGAGATCATGACCTGAGCCAAAATCAAGAGTTGGATGCTTAGCTTACTGAGCCACCCAGGAGCCCTGATTTTAAGTATTTTAATGTAAAATTTCTACTCACCGTCATAGCTTCTCATCTCATTCCTAGTAAAACCCTAAGTCATTGTGATGGGCTATTAAGGCCTGTCTGATCTGGTCCCTCCTCTACACCACCTATGCATTAAATCTCTGAGCTCATTCCTCCCAATCTCTTCCCTGTTTGTTATACTCTAAGACACTGGTATTCTCAGTGCTCCACAAGCATTTAAGTATTTTATTAAAAGTACATGTGCATCATCAAGAAGATTTATTTTGCATTTAGAGAAACCAAATTGGGGCTTTTCCATTCACTGAGGGTCATAAAATGCCCACATTAAATGGTACCTTGCATAAATATGCTCAGAGGGATGTGATTTGAGAAATTCTTTCCAACTAGCAGCAATCAATTTTGGAAAGACCGACTATTCTGTCTGGAATAGCTAAGAAATAATCACAGTTCAGCTAACTGAGCAGTCTCTGCCTCTTTTTCCACTGTGCCTACTTATACCATCATTATAAGCGGGAGTTAAGCCTTCTCCTTTAGGCAATACCAAGAGGTTGCATTTGTATATGAAGAGCAAACAGGTGCAGATGGAGATTCTGGCGTTTTTGATCCATGGTGCCGTAGCACCTTATTTTACTGAGTTAGGTGCATCTGCTCAAACGGGGTTTGGAAGAGAGGAGTAAGAAATCCACACTTCACTCCCAACCTCCTAAAATCTGTGGTTCTCTATCTACGAGTCCATCCTTAGCCTTCCTTACTCTTGGCATACTCTTCCTCAGTGAACACACCCATTCACAGCTATGACTACTCCTTGATTTTATTTATTTCAGGTAAAATTTTTTTTTCAATTTTTATGTGTTGATTATTGTATGTGTATGAAAGACTATCGTCACATGTTATACTAAGGAGTACTTGATAATATGGCAGATGAAGACCCATGGAAGACTGTAAGATATCTTCACAAAGAGCTTTTTTAAAACATCATTGATTCCAGGATTTGTTCTTTGATTTCCACCACATTGTTTCTCAGTGAGAGACACAGAGAGAGAGAGAGAGAGAGAGCGCACAGGGGAGAGGGACGAAGGAGAGAAAGAGAGAATCCTAAGCAGGTTCTACACTTAACACAGAGCCTGATGCAGAGCTTGATCCCATACCCTGGGATCATGACCTGAGCCGAAATCAAGAGTTGGACACTCAACTGACTGAGCCATCCAGGCACCCCAATACTTCTTAAAGTATTTCTTAAATTTCTCCCTTGTTCATCAATTTCCCATCTGCCCCTAAGCAGAGGTCTTCTTTATTCTCCATCTAGACCTTAGTAACAGCCTTCAAATGCCCCTCCTCCAAACTCCTTTGACCTACTTAGTTTTTGCACTATCTCTTAGGCTCTTTCTAACCCGATGTCTGATCTTACCACTCTTCTGTTTAAAACCTTCCATGGCTTCCCAGTGCAAACAGGATAAAAAGCTGAACTTACTTTGCCTGGCACATTAAGGCCCTCTGAAATCTTTGAAAATATTTTTTTTTATTATTTAAAACTTAATTTTATTATTTATTATTTTTGACAGAGAAATAGAGAGAGAGTGTGTGTGTATGTGAGAGAGGGAGAGAGAGAGAGCATGAACTGGGGAGGGGCAGAGAGAGAGACACAGAATCTGAAGCAGGCTTCAGGCTCTGCATTGTCAGCACAGAGCCTGACGCAGGGCTTAAACTCACAAACCACAAGATCATAACCTGAGCCAAAGTCACATGCTTAACCAACTGAGCCACCCAGGCCCTCTGAAATCTTAATCTTCTAGCAGTATCTTGGGACATGCCCCCATTTTTTTCTCATGTTTCTGTGATACTGAACCAGTTATAGCTCCCTCCTACATTCCCAACCTTTGTGAAATAATTCAGTTAATTCCAATAGTTCTAAAATTACTAATTTATATATGGGGTCAAATTCAGGCTTTGTACCAATTACCTATGTGACCTTGTATAAGTAATTACTTGTCTGTACCTCAGTTTCCTCTGAGGGACAGGGATACTAATTTCACCCACCTCCTAGGGTACTTGTATGGATTAAACTAATTAATAAAGGAAAGAAATTAATACCTGACACAGAGAAGGTGAGTAATATATTTTATTATATTATTATATATAATTATACATTGTTATATTATATTATTACTATATTATTTTATTATTATTTTTATTATCATATGTCTTCTTTTCTAGACTATAAAGAGATCAAGGAATATATCACCCTGTTGAGAACTTGGCAAGTAGTAAGAGCTCAAAAAAATGAATGTGAAATGAGCATCAAATAAATTTTTTTCATTATTTTACACACATTTAAAGAAATATAATTTAACTATTAATTTGCTAATTAGTACCCCTGAGAATCAGTGCAT
This sequence comes from Panthera pardus, assembly GCF_024362965.1. Lineage (NCBI taxonomy): Eukaryota > Metazoa > Chordata > Mammalia > Carnivora > Felidae > Panthera > Panthera pardus. The sequence continues at coordinate 21,518,305 of NW_026526788.1, forward strand.
TTGGATGGTCTAAATAAAATGATTCAGGAGATTATTCTTTTAAAAAGTGGAAGGAATAGCTTTATTTCATCTGAACAGCACTAAATATTAAACCCTGTGGCCAGCAGCACAATTTAGTCTGAACTGATTTGGTGAACTTCAAATACAGAGCTGGACGTGGAGAAGGTCAGCAAGCCCAGTGGGAAGGCTGCAAAAGCTGTTACCAGGATTTTCAGATATTTTTCCCACAAGAGAGAAGTGCTCTCCATGTTTTCATATTTATCATTTTTTAAATTTAAGCCAGTGAATCTGACGGTACTATACTTTCCAACTGTAGGCTACTTAGAGACATCATCTTCACCAATAAGAATTTGGACATTCATAGAATAAACTTATTCACAAGATCAGAAGGCAAATCCCAACAACCTATCTCTCTGCACTTCTGCTCTATTCAGCTATAGGATGATCACAGCCTCAGGGCTTTCTTGGTGCTATGATCTTTGCTGAGAAGAAAAAGAAAGGGAAAAGAATTTGTAGGAGGCAGAGAGGTGCTTTTCAAATTTTTTTTTTAACGTTTATTTATTTTTGAGACAGAGAGAGACAGAGCATGAACGGGGGAGGGCCAGAGAGAGAGGGAGACACAGAATCTGAAACAGGCTCCAGGCTCTGAGCTGTCAGCACAGAGCCCAACGCGGGGCTCGAACTCACAGACCGTGAGATTATGACCTGAGCCAAAGTCGGACGCTTAACCGACTGAGCCACCCAGGTGCCACGAGAGGTGCTTTTCAAAGTGCATCACTTGTAAAGGGCAGGAAAGGGAACATGCTTCATAAATATTATACCAAGTACAAAAATGATCATGACCTAAGGTGGGCTGGGTTAGGAGGAAACCCTGGTAGAGGCCTACGAACCTTAAGCCCAGGGGCCACGTGTGCAAGAAGACTCTTGGCACCATGTCCTGCCTCCCCACCTGCCCCGGAGAATCATTGCCACACTTCCTGACTGAATTATAGTATATGCTTTGGATGTGCAGGGGCAAAAACATATGGAGAAACTTAACCCTGCCTGTGCTTCCTGGAATCTTTACTCTGTAAAGAGAGAGGTAACCAAAAAACGTGTTTAAGTCTGTGTTTGTGTGTGTAAATAAAACAACACAAGATGAATATATTTACCATAAGTAAAATAAAGATGGTAAGCTAAACTCAGCTGATTCTTTTTTTAGAATTAAAAATGCTTTTATTTTTCGAATGGAGAGTAGCAAGAAACCATCCAGCTGCTGCCAGTGCCTTTAATGGTTTCTCTGTTAAATACTTAGCTACCTAGGAAAGCACTCAAGACTGAGGATCATGAGAATTTTTAGAAAGGAAGGGAAATAGAGTGAAGGGATTGCTGAGCAAGCTGGCTACCAAGTGAGGTCATGGAGACCTCAAGGCCACAGAAATTCCAGAAAGGGAGGTAGAGGGGAGTTTGCCTACCTCCCAGTTCCACCTCAGGCTGTCCTGACCAGGGACAATGATACTTGCTTTACTGCTTTAATACAAACTTTAAAGCACAGACAGGATCTTGCCTGGTCAGATCTCTTTCAGGCAGCTTCTTTTTAATAGAACACAGTATGGGTGGAGCAGCCACTGCCACAGACAGCCGAACAATGTCCAAAGGGTGTAGTCTACTCAGGGCTGTTCCCTCTGTGCTTGTCTGGCAAATCCAGTCTGATTTTGATGTCTGAATGCCACTTTATTTTTTATGTTTTTAATTTGATAGAGAGGGTGAGGAAGAGAGGCAGAGGAAGAGAGAGAGAGAGAGACAGAGAGGAGAGAATCTTAAGCAGGCTCCATGCTTAGTGCAGAGACCAATGGGGGGCTTGATCCCATGACCCTGGGATCATGACTTGAGCTGAAATCAAGAATCAGGCAGTCAACCAACTGAGCCACCCAGGTGCCCCTGAATATCTTTTGACTTGGCTAATTCCTGGTGATACTTCTATATTTGTTAGTATCTTCAGTATTTATATACACACCTCAGAATCTATACATATTATATACAAAATGTTTGTATTCACAATTTTTCATTTTGAGAGAGAGAGAGAGAGAGACAGACAGACAGCATGTGTGCAAGAGCGGAGAAAGGGGCAGAGAGAGAGGGAGAGAGAATACCAAGCAGGCTCCATGTATAGCACAGAGCCCAGTGCAAGGCTTGATACAACTTTATTTATTTATTTTTTTAATGTTTTTAATTTGAGAGAGAGGGTGAGGAAGAGAGGCAGAGGAAAAGAAAGAGAGAGAGAGAGAGAGAGAGAATCAAGAATCAGATGCTCAACCAACTGAGCCACCCAGGTGCCCTTGTATTCACAATATTTAATAAGCATTTATTTTTGTGTCAAAAATATGATATATGGAAAGAAACAAGAGTTATATTTTAGAGTAGATAAAACAAGTTTGCCATGAAGAGGTAGCAAAATTAAGTGCAAAATAAATGCTCAGAGAAATGGGGTTAATATGAAGTCCTATGTCTGATGACACAAAACATCCATTTTTCTTATCTGAGTTTGAAATTGTGTAATTATAAGATATTAATCAGTATTGTTTTCTTTCTGAAGAGAGCTATTTGAGAGAAAGAGAGAGAGAGAGGGAGAGAGGGAGATGCTAGTGACCACACATACCATAAAGATTTTAGCAAGTGAGGAATAACTGAATAAAACTTATTTTATCCTTTTTTTAATAGACCATGTCTAAACAAAGTTAATGGTCACAAATTACTGATAAATTTTTCTGGATGCATTTTAAAGTCAGTCACAAAAGCTAAAAAAGGTCCAAGATTTTACACTCTGTCCTTGGAGGACCGATTTGTTATCACAAGGATAAATACTGTTAACATGGGTGGATATCTATAGGCAGCTGGGATAAAGTGCCCAAGCCATTAAAGACATAAAGCATCTGGGACACTATAACCAGAGGCTTTGGTGTCCTTTGCACAGATTTATGTTTGACATGCTATGTATAAAAGATATGATGGAAAATTTGTTCTCCCCCCATCAAATTGTACTTGTTTCCATATAGGAGTCACCAAACGACACATTCTTTTTTGTATACCTTTGTCTGGGCATCCACATTTGCCCCTTGGTTTACGAGGACTTCAGCCACATTCACTCTGTCTTCTTGAGCAGCCAAATGGAGTGGGGTCAGGCCATTCTGCAAAAGATTCAAAGTACAGTCATTTTAGAGAAGGTAATATAGCACACATGGCATGTATGAGAACAATTTATGAATTGTAGGAGACTAAGCCTTGAATTCTTAAATTAAAAAAAAAAATTTTTTTTAATGTTTGAGAGGAAGAGCATGAGTGGAGGAGGGGCAGAGAGAGAGAGGGAGGCAGAGGATTCAAGCAGGCTCTGAGCTGTCAGCATAGAGCCCAATGTGGGGCTTGAACTCACGAACTGTGAGATCATGACTTGAACCGAAGTCGGATGCTCAACAGACTGAGCCACCCAGGTGCCCAAGCCTAGAATTCTTATGTTAAAAAAAATCTACAAAATATGTTTATATATTAGCACCGTGGCAACACTGTTATCTGCAGGCTTCATGAAAATTTCAAACATTCTCAGAAGTGGAGGGAATGGAGTGAACCTTGTGGACTCACCACAGACTCTATGGTTTATCAAGGTTTTCCTACATTTACTTCATCCAGCCCTACTTCCTGTTCATTCTTTTCTTTGTGGACGTATTTTAAGGCAAATCCCAGACATTATACCATTTTCCTACTACATACTCCAGTGTTCACCTGTCAAAACTAGAGGCTTTAAAAAAAAGATATAAAATGATATAATGTCTGGGATTTGCCTTAAAATACGTCCACAAAGAAAAATATTTTTAAATGAATTAACAAAAATGTTTTGTTGTTGTTAATTTTAAATGAGTAAACAAAAGCAGAATCAGGTCTGTTAAAACAGAAAACAAACTGATGGTTGCCACAGGGAAGGGGGAGTGAGAGACTGTGCAAAATGGGTGAAGGGGAGTGGGAGACACAGGCTTCCAGTTATGAAATGAATAAGTCATGGGAATAAAAGGCACAGCATATGTAATACAGTGAATAATATTATAATAGTGTTGTGACAGGACAGAGATGGTAGCTAAACTTGTAGTGAGCACAGCATGATGTATAAACTTGTCAAATCACTAAGTTGCACATCTGAAACTAATTTGAGATTGTATGTCAACTATACTCAAAAATAAGTAAATAAATATTTACCAAAAAGACACCTAGAGAATTTTTTTGCAAAATTATGCAGGAATTTCAACACATGACCATTGGCACTAGCTTTAGCAGAATTAAAAGAAAAGTTAGTTATAAAATTAAGTATTGACATATGATGATAATATTTTCTTCACCAAATATTAATACCCACAGCTGATAAATATGTTCTGTATGTTGTTTCTGGGTAGGAAAGATGGCCTCGAAATGCAAAATGAATGCTGTACCATGAGAATTTCCAGGTCATTTGAATGGTGTATGTGTTTAATGAGACTGAACATTTGAAACTGAGTCTACAACAGAACGTGCAGGCTACCTGGTTGTTCTAATGGCCAAGAAAAAATCACCAAGACTGTACACAAGTTTAAAAATCCTCTGTAGTTGTAAAGTGTCTTTTCATGAATTATATTTAGGAAAGAGTAACTTTGTGTGAGTGCTTGCAGATTGTTTTCTTTCCCCCAGTACGAGCATGGAGGTTAGTATCTGAGTCCTGGAGGCCTTCCTTCTCTTCCTCTAGCATCTGTGCAACAGGAGCCTCGGCCATGGCATTTGTCAGAGGAGAGGAGTGAATCAGGGACACCACCAGGGAGGGCACAGAGCCCTCTAGATGCCGTACATGACTTATTTAGGGGTTGCTGTCCCATCAAACAGATTATAGGATTCAGGAAGACTCACTTGCTCTCGGCTTTTTAACTATTTACAGAATTTGGGAGGAAGCCCACTCAAACTGAAAAGAGAGGAAATAAGAAAAGGAGGACCAATGCACTCAGTTGAAGTCCAAGAAAAATAAGCTGGGGCCAAGACTGGCACCACCCAACACTGACATAATCTTATAACAATGTTCCATGTTCTACTTTATTTATTTATTTATTTATTTATTTATTTATTTATTTATTAATTATTTTTAATTCCAGTTAGTACACATACAGTGCTCTATGAGTTTCATGTATACAATATAGTGATTTAACACTTCCATACATCAGCCAGTGCTCATCACAAGTGCTCTCCTTAATCCCTGTTTCACCCATCCCCCCACCCCCTCCATGTTCTACTTTAGAGGAAACAAATATTTTCAGCCATAGTATTTTGTAGAGGTTACCTATTCTAAGTTTGAGACTTTTCAACACTTTTGAAGATACTTTACTGAGTGTTTCTCAGCAAAGTTTGGGAAAGGTATTGCGGCATGTGCCTTACTTTCTCATGTTCCCCCGTGTTCATGCTGCCTCATGGGTTACCCACTCTACCTGTACCATGGAGTCACTCACAGCCTTCCTGGACTTCACTGTCTGTCCTTGTCTCACAAAGGGCCTCATTGTTACATTTATGTGCACACCTTCTATGTGCTCACCTCTATTAAGAGCATCATAATCCTGCATTTAAATTCTGTTTCCTTGGGGCGCCTGGGTGGCTCAGTCGGTTAAGCGTCCAACTTCAGCTCAGGTCACGATCTCACGGTCCATGAGTTCAAGCCCCACGTCGGGCTCTGGGCTGATGGCTCAGAGCCTGGAGCCTGCTTCCGATTCTGTGCCTCCCTCTCTCTCTGCCCCTCCCCCATTCATTCTCTGTCTCTCTCTGTCTCAAAAATAAATAAACGTTAAAAAAAAAAATTAAAAAAAATAAATAAATTCTGTTTCCTTGTCTGTCTTCCTCAAACCACTGTGACCTTGTTGAGGCAAATACTGTATCCTTAATCTTTTTATAACCAGTGTCTAGCGTCTAGCACTGAATCATCCACTAGATGATTAAATCAGAAGATAAAAGCAAACATCTTTAGATAAAATATGCTAAAAAGAAACTTATTTTTATGTTCATGATTTTCATTAAAAAGATTTTATTTTGTTATTTTTTTAAAAGTTTATTTATTTAATTTTGAGAGACAGGGAGAGCACGCACAAGCGGGGGAGGGCCAGAGAGAACAAGGGAGACACAGGATCCAAAGCAGGCTCCAAGCTCTGAGCTGTCAGCACAGAGCCTGATGCAGGGCTCGAACCCATGAACCGTGAGATCCAAGTCGGACGCCTAATCGACTGAGCCACCCAGATACCCCGTCATTAAAAAGATTTTTAAAAAATAATGTGGTGGTTACAACAGTCCCATTTGAATTCAGAGGTTACCTGTTAATCTTTTATAAGGTTTCAACCATTGCTTATTTTAAAAAGTGGCGGTTATTTGGAACAAGAGAACACCACTAACTCAGAATATAAACAGCCCTGCTTAACATTCTATTAGTGGTACAAAGGAATAGAGCTACTTGTGGCCTACAAAATCCATGTGGGAAAGCAGGAACATCAAAAGCGAAACTGAAATCAAACACTAGCTAACTTCACTAGTAGCTAGTCATGGTCTCTTTTCCTTGAAGCTACTGGGAACCACTGATTACTAGTCAGAAAAGAAATAAGTGAAAGCAATAAACTCTTTAGTTCAATATCAATTTTCACAAAAGCTAAATCTTTCTTTTTAATATCTATTTTTTAACAAGGAAATAAAATCTAGTGTTAAATGGGGAGGTAGGATAGGGAGGGAGAGACAATAAATGATGTTTAAAATTGGCAGTTTAGGAAAAACTGACAGAAAATGGTCAGAGTTTCCTTATTGAATAACACGTTCTGCTCATTTTCTGTTTTCACATCAGGGCTTACTTCACACTTTATGTGGAACATGGCAACTGAGAAAGGAAGCAAAAATTTACAAATGCCTTCATATTAGATCATTCCTTGGTAGTGTGAAGTTCTTGAAAGTTCCTTAACTTTAATGTGCTCATGGGAAGCCAGCTGATCTGCTTTTCAAAATTTCTCTGGAAGTATCTCTGCTCATGTAGGGTTTTTTCCCTGGAGGATGGCTGACAATTTTGGTCCTCAGAATTTCCTTGCTAATTTCCAGTCTATCAAAGCAAACACTGGGAAATTCTGAAGTATTTTCAGCCTAAACAATGTCTGTGATTTTAAGGCGAATGCAAGGCTGGATATGTATTGCAACTAGTTGACTGGAGGATTTTATTTGTTTGTTTATTTGTTTGACTGGAGGATTTTAAAGGAAGAGAAGTCACAGTATACTTTGGTATCAAATCTCCTGAAAACATTCACCTATTAACCAGTTGTTAAGGGCTATATTGCCTTTGAGAGAATTAGTGAGATACAGTATTCTGGGCCCTTCAAATAGACTCTAATGGATGCCAGAATGTACTTCAATTTGGGAAGACCAGGTCTTCTACCTTGTCTTTAAGACAAGTTGAATTTTGTAGCAAATTATTGTAAGCTTGGTCTCTATCTGAACGCTTGAAATTCAAAAACCATCCTGTTTATAATGGCTGTTTGAAATTGGTCTGTGATTCCCATTAATACAGAGACATGCACAGATAAAAGGAATGTTTAAAATAAAAGATAAGAGAAAATCAAATTGTTACACCAGAAAAATATGAAAAATATTTTGTTCTATAATAATCACAAAATATTTTCAAGATATTAAAACTGAAATAAAAAAGATTTCCCTGTTCTCTTATGTATGTGTTTTGGTCTATAGAATTTGTTAAATTACAACCTCGGGAATTCAGGTTAGTGCAGAATAACATTTTCCCTAAATTATAAGAAGTCCACAATTAAGACAACTCTTATTTTCGTCCTTAAGGAGAAGGTGCTGAATGTTACCTCAGTTAATCTTTATGACATTTCTGTGAAGTAAATATTGTTGTCTTCATTTACTAGAGGGCAAAATTGAGGCTCATCAGGTCATATAGCTTGTTCAATCAAGTCACACATCAAGGAAGAGTCAGGCTTAGGATTCACACCCAGAGGATTCAAAACCTCCATGATTCCAAAATACAGTCCACGTATATGAAAAACAAATAAAATTACTTGTCATTTGTCCCCATAAAACTATTGCTGTCTTGAAACTCCACTCCAAAATCTGAGCTATGGCCATGCCATCACCAACTGGTAGAGAAAAAGCCAGGGAGTTTGGATTGTCAAGAACTTGGGAGCACTGTAGCAGGCTTTTGTGTTATATGAAGGGAAGACTTAGAAACATCTGTTCTGTGCTTTGAGCAGACCTCAGACTCAAGGTATTAATAAATAGTTTAGCAAACCCAAATTCTCTGATACATGCAATGAGAGGTCTAACTTCATTAACATGTCTCTGGCCAATTGTGGGCTAGACTTTGCTTCATAAAATTCTTCACTAATAATGGGGCTGCCAAATATGAGGACGGGAATTTGAAAAAACTAGGGAACAGAGACTTCACACGTTCCTTGAAACTGCCAATTTACATAGAAAGACTAACAACCTTTCCAACCTATTGAATAAAATAGCTACTCTAAACTTCTGTTATTAAAATGGACTCCATGAAGGCAGCACTCTTTCTAATATTTATTTTTTTAAGTAGGACTTAAAACTGGGAGAGGCAATGAGTAGGTACCCCCAAAACATTTGCAGACAAAATCAACAGGCTACAATTTACAACTTACTATTTTGCTAAGTTCTGGCAAGGTAATGTGGTACTTTGAATTAGCGTTATAGCAAAACTTCATATTATTAAGAAAAACTTTGTGGACTTCATTTTTATGACTATATGTTATTCAATTGTATGACTTGACAAGTATTGATTTACCATTCTCTTACTGTTTAAACATTTTTTCTCAAAGTCTTTACTATAATAAACAATATTTTGGTAAACATCTTTGTGCAACGTTACACTTTATATATTCTATTTGACCTGGATTCTTCATGCTTCTTAGTGCATGCTTCTTAGTGACCTTTCTGAGCGGTAAGGTTTCGTTATACGCTTTGCAGAGAAAAAGAAAGGTTACCTTATTGCTCAGGTTCACATTAGCATTTCTGCTGAGGAGCAGGGACACCATGTCCACATGTCCTTCTTGAGCTGCAAGATGGACAGAAGCAATTCCTTGCCGGGTAACTGCATTTGCATCAGCACCATATTCCAGCAGAGTTGTCGCTATGTCCATCTGGTTCTTTTTGGCAGCGATGTGCAGTGGCGTATAACCATTCTGTCAACACGAATCACTTGGTCACATGCCCAGTAACAAGATAAAAATGTGTGCAGTGCACTTTCAGATAGTATGCTTCCCTTTCTAGTGATTTTCTTCGACGGTTTAAAAATTCATAATCACAGAAGCAAACTGATAAATCAAGCTGTGCCATTAATGTACTGCCCTAATGTCTCCCGCATCCCTAAATTGGGAAAACATACTACAGACAGTTTAATGCAGAGTACCACCGGTTTTGCAAAAGGAATATAGGGTCCTCTCTTGCAGGCAGTTAATGTTAGTAGGTGCTCAATAATTACTTGCTTTATTTAAATTGCCAATGCAAGGAAACGCAACTAGGAAACAACAAACAATGTGGTACCATGGACATGTTCAGAGCCATTATTCCACTTTTCATTCAATAGTAGCTATTCAGAGCCATTACTCTACCTTTAAAATATCTTTAATAGTCACTTGTTGCTAACAAGTTGAAAAATTTAGTGTTCATGGTAGTCAAGATGCTATAATCTACCCTCACAGCCCCTTTGATTGCCTCTTCTATGAAACTCTAGTTTTTACATTATGCTTCAGCTGAACTGGTTTCCCACATAAGATACAGCTCATGTTTCTATTTTGCCTCATTCTATCAAGGATGTTCTTCTCCACCATGTCTTTGGGGTCAGCATCTATCAGCTGAAGATTCAGCTCAAGGGTTATACTCTCATGAAGGGTTTCATTTCCTCCTTCCCCACCTACACCCACCCCCAACCTAACTGACTCCAATCAAAGTCCTGGAGATAGTGGCACTCTTTCCTTTGCATACCTGTTTCCTTCTACTAAAATACAAATTTGTTGAGGGCAGGTATTGTGTCGTATTTGTCTTTGTATCTCTACTAGTGCCTCACAGTGACTGGTGAATCCTCAGAATTTGAGTCAAACTTACTACCACTTTCAGGACATTCTGGGATCCTTGTCTTGACTGACCTCTGATGACCAGAGGTTCAAGCAACTTAAATTCCTCTGGCAAACTGGCAATTAACTGTGCCTCAGGGTTGTTCATAGTCTTCTGCCCTGAGAAAGAAAGGTCCCCTGCACTAGGGGACCTTGTCCAGCCTTATTGTCATTTAAGAGAAATGCAAGATTATATTTTCACTTGGGCATGAATCCAACTATATAAGATATGCCAATGAAAAATGAGAATGATTTTTTATAGAAAAGAAGATTTAGAGGGAAAAAAATGGAATTCATGGATTCACATTTGGCAAAATGATCCAAATCTAGACAACTATCAGTCACAATCTTTCCAGGCCATATGGATGGGTAGGAAACAACACAGAGGACAGTGGGGGCTGCTGCACCACTAATCCGGCCAGCCTACTGCAATTACCCTCATATTTTAAGTCATTAGCATGTCCTAGTAGGATAATGGTTCTCACTTGAGAAACACCCTTTCTGTAATCAATTGTAGAGGATTTAAGCAAGTGGAAATGCTGCTTCCAGACTCTTCTGAAACCAGCCTCTGCCAAACGGGATGGGCCAGGGTAGAAGATTTTATATCCCTATTTTTAGTTTTGACCTTTTGCCATCTGGAAACCCTAGCTGACCTGGGAAACATTTGTCCCTCTGTACAGACACACCCTAAAGAGATTGCCTTCAGAGCCAAATGTAGAGCTTTGGACTGAGCCCAACTTTACAGCGAATGACAGGAGGGGGTGGTCTGTTTTGTTACCATCCCCACCCCTGCATAAAAGCCAAAATTCACAAAATCAGTGCTAAAATAGGTCACCTGATTAGTCAATATGTCTAGCACTGGCTAATCAGAGGGCTAACAGCAACATAGCCTGAGTTTAGCTTCTTGTCATGCATCTTATTTCTTTTTGCTTTTGCTACAGACATAACCTTCGCGTTAGTTACTTGTCAACCACCGAAGGCAGGTCAATGTCCTTTAACAGGTGACAATCCTCTGGATTATTTCTGATTCCACCCAAAAATCCTAGGTCCTAAAGAACACTAAAAAGAGAAACTCTGGCATCTCTGAAATGCATACTGACTTTAGACAAGTTACTCATGATTACTGAGGGCTTTACTCTGAGCTCCTTACCTGAGCTACAAAGGAAAGAATAAAGCAAGGAAAAAACAATTCATGGCATTTATTTTAGAATGGAAGTTCATCTCAGAAAGACTTAAAAATATTTCAAATAATAAACAAAAAGGTTCATCTTGAGACCTATCAGAAGTTCTCTAATCTTTCTAAATGCTTCTTAATTTCTGGAAAGTAAAATGATTCTCACATATCACACTAAAGGGAAAGATGCATTTATCAGAAGAGAAATAAAATAGTGACAGATTTGGCTATAGAATAATCTTAAATATTTTTTCCTCTTGATGTGGAGAACAAAATGCTTGCAGTGTGTGCTTTTGTAATTCAAGATGAAAACAAAAGGAAATGCAATTTTAAGTTAACAAAAGTAATAGATGTATATCATACTTTATATTTTTTCCCAAGAATCTCTACTGTTCCATACCAGTAGATATATTGTACATTTTATGGAAGAGAAATCTGATAATAAGTTAAGACTCACTATCTGTTTTCCACGATGAGTGTCCAGGTTATGCCTGATTTCATGCCAATACCCCTTCTAGCATAGAGTCTTTCCTCGGGAAATAGATCTGGTGAAAATGGATCACAGAAGCCCATCTACTTTTTTGGCACCTTCCCTCCTCCCCCATTACAAAATCGCATCAGGTTCCTAGGACATGTATGAGTAAGAAAATATGTTGGCAATTCTATGAAACAGAAGAAAAGGCAAGAGAGCATCACCTACCCTAAGAACCCAGCATGTGAACTGAGAAAGAGTTCACACTGAAGTCAACTGCTGTTATAGCCATATGTTCAAATCGTGCCTTTTTGAGCCTTTGTCCCTCATTTTTCACCACGGCCAGAATTTGGAAATGCTAAACCTTCCTTTACTCCAGGGAGTATTTGCCTACTCTTTATCCCTTCTCCCTCCTTCTTTAATAAAAGAGCCTTGGCATTGTGTCCAGCTGAAAAACTACACTTCCTAGCTTCCCTTGCAGAAAGAAGTGGCCAGTGACATGTAAGGAGAAATGGCTGGGTGGAGTTTCTGGGAATGCCCTATTGTCTTTCTTTCCTGCTTGAAAAGAGGAACTGGCAGCCTGGGCAAAAACAGTCTCTGAAAGGAAAGGAAGAAAAAAAAATCACAGGGAGCTTTTCTTAATGTTCTGGAAACACTGGACCAACATCAACAACTGCCTACCTCCAGACTGTTTATAAATGAGAAAAAATAGAGCCTCATCAGTTTAAACAACAGTAGCTAGGTTTCTTGCCTAGCAGATAAAGCCCATCCTTAACTGAAGGAACAGGCTTTGCTTGGGATCAAAGTCTAGAAAAAGTTCCTGACCAGGATCAGTGCCTCAGACAGTGGGGACGATCAGCCATGTAGCAGCGATGGTATTACTGAAGCTTTTATGGGGGCAATTGTGCTGTGGCAGCAAGAAGTAACGTCTCCTTAGGAAAGCCAGTGTTGGATTGGCTATAAAAGCTACTCCAAAGGCTCAGTGCTGTTAGAACTCTTTTCAACTCTTTGTTGTGAAGGATGTTTTACAGACATGGAAACATGAAGTCTTGTTTGACAAATATGAAGGTGGAAATCAACTGCAAATATACCTACTACGGACCTATTTAAGGGTTATTTATGGATTGAAAGAAGGAATGGATGGACGGAAGGGTGGCTTGCACTCATTTTGCTTCACAACTACTTTATGACTCTTGTCAATTCTAAACTGCTTGGTACTAGTTGTGTCAAAATCCTTACTCTCATGTGAGGAATGAACAATTTTCCTATTAATTATCTTACTCTTCTGTGAGGAATGAATAATTTGCTTATTAATTATTTTCCTACCAAGAACCTGGAGTTATTATAATATAATAAAAGTGGCCCAGGCCCAAAAGGATATTAAAATATACTAAAATGAAATAGACAATCATTAAGTTTCAATGTAATTTTTTTCATTTTTTAAGTTGTGGTAAATATACATTATGTAAAACCAAACCATTTTTAAATGTATAGTCAATGGCGTTAACTACATTTCACATTGTTCTGGAACCATTACCACCATCCATCTTCAAACTGAAACTCCATCCATTAAACACCAATTCCCCAGTCCTTCCTCCCTTTAGCCCCTGGCAACCAGCATTCTACTTTCTATCTCTCTATGACTGAACTCATACAATATTTGTCCTTTTGTGTGATTGGTTTATTTCACTTAGCATGGTGTCTTTGAGGCTGATTAATGTTGTAGCATGTGCCAGAATTTCCTTCCTACTTCCTCCATTGTATGTATACACCACATTTTAGTTATCTGTTCATTCTTCAATAAATACTGGGTTGCTTCCACCTTTTGGCTACTGTGAATAATGCTACTATTCTTTTTTTTTTTTAAAGATAAAGCTTTATCAAATGTCAAGGCATGGTTTTATGATAGAAAAAATGTTTGTCAGAATCAGAAACTATGGAGGGAAAGCCACATTTAGATGAAAAGCAAATTTAGAGGTTTGGTTCTGAACTATAGATTTCACTGGGTACATTCTGGAGAGGCTGGGGCAGGAGATAATTAAGACATATAGGAAAAGAGGTTCTGAGGAGAAATAGGTGTCAAAGATAACCTAGTCTTCAAAAAGAGAAGGTACCTGAAAACTTTCTCTCTTAAAGTCCACAAAGTGATCTAGAACAGCCCATTCATTGATTGACCTGTGTGTACAACAGATTCGATGTAAACACTAAGTTTAAAGCAGAGCACTGTAGCTGTCCCACAATGGCAGAGTAAAAAAAAAAGATGTATAAAGCTTAAAAATGCTAAAAGTTTTTCCAACCAATAGTATTTAGTGAAAGAACTAGACAGCATTAAGTTGTGGTTTGTATCTTTCCACTTTTCTCAGATCACAGTCACCTGTTCCACAAGAGAGAGCTTACTAAACTGACAGCACTCTATTAACCTATCTTCAAATACACTCTTCTTTATGATTTGCCTCTCAAATCAGAATATCGGGGAATCAGGAAGCCATATACTCTATGTATCTCTTTTCTGAAAAATGTAGGTTGTCTACTGGCCCCAAACACCCTAATAATAGGAATAAAGATTCCTCTTAAGAATCATAAAAACATATAAACAAAATTTCCCAACCTATGTTATTAAACAGAAATAAATAACTTGAAGGCAATGTTCTATGGCCAGGAAAATATCACACATATTTTATAACCTTGAAAAATCAGACTTTCGTACTCCCTCAGGCTGTGCTGATGTTTTTAATCTGGCTGAAGAATACTTCAACTTTATTTCCTCCACAGGCTCCAGGATGTCCCGGATTTTTAAGGAAAATCAATTGGCACGTGAATATTTATTGAGCATCTACCACATTAGGTGACCAAAGATCTGAAGGCACAGATTTCCTGAGGAGCTTATATTTCTGTGTCTTTTAAGTGATGTCTAAGGTGCAGGGTGCTACATGTGTAGCAAAGTGGATGCACATACAGAGACCAACAGACACTGCCCACAGGCCTCCTCGGGCTGTCCAATCACAGGTACCTTTGCAGCCGCGTGAGGTGAGGCTCCTTGGTCCAAAAGCAGGAGGGCCACTTTCTGATTATCGTAATGTGCAGCTACGTGCAGTGGAGTTAGCCCGCTCTGAAAACACGTGCAGAAACAACAACCAGTGTCAAAAGTGTCTTAACATCAGAGGCTTATATTTAGGAGATGGGATTAGTGTGGGTTCAACACAGAGTGTAAGTTACATTCCGCTTTCCACAATGCTTGGACCCCAGCGTTCACCTCCTGTTTCCAAAGTGATCTTCATCCTATGCGACTTAACTTGGGACTAGTCATAATTTAGGTGGCTGGTGGTGAAGTAGCAAGTGCTTGTTTTGCTACCATGGAAGGGGCCTGCTACAAGATGGTCAGCCTCATACCTTCCCAGCAGCATCTGGAGATGCACTTTTCTGTAGCAGGAGATTGGCTACTTCCAGCTTCCCATATTTTGCGGCCACATGGAGGGGAGTAAATCCTTTCTGGAAACAGAAACATAAAAATAATGACCAAGAGAAATGAAACAAAGGTATCGCTTTCTTGGAACCAATGAATTATTCTCACAATGAAGCACAGTTAAGTCTGTATTTAAAGACCAACACTGGAAGACAACAGCTAGAATCCCCTTATCAACAAGGATGAACAGTATTTAATCTTTCTCTCTCTATTGACTGAGTCACAACATGCCACTAATTCTGGGACTAATCAGGCATCTGACCAGGATGAAGGTGGAGAGCTAGATCTGGGACTTATTCTAGAGCTATTTTGGGATTTCACATTTTGGGAAGAATATGTTACTGGGTCCCAATTTGGATTTGGAAGGCTTGGGAAAATCCAGGACAAGTCTGGACCTCCCATATTCCCACATGACTAGACTGGAGCCTTCTCTTCTCCTATTTCTGCATGTATACACATATCTTTATGCTCCAGGCCTCAGGGGTAGGAGTCAGAGAATCATGCATCTTAACCACAAAAGGTGAACTGAATAATAACACATGGTTCTATCCCAGTAAGTTTGCAAGAGCTGGGTACTGAGAGTTGAGTAGTTGCTCTCCCTTGCTACCTGCTCCTACAAGGACATGGGTATCCACCAGTCAGTCACTATGCACAGTTATGGAGGTCCCCAAGCATGAGTCAGCAACTGGAGGGTCATCAACACATTTGACCTCATGAGACTAAAGCCAACTAGAGCCAATGGGCAGCTGGCATGGTGGAAGGGCAAGTGTACTCAAAACCTCATCACTCATTACTCTGTTTTACATATTAAATGAAATCCAGGGACTTTTCAACTCAGCTCTACTTAAGAGCCTGAAGAGTCACAGGGGGCAAAAGTTGGAGGTAGTCATCATTTATTCGGATAGTTTTCCAAGTATTTCTAATTATTGTAATTATCTTATGCATTGATCACACTTCTCTGCATCCAAATAAGGGAGTGAAGCACTGATTTCTAGTTTTCTAAGACATGCCATAGGCCAATTCATCTTTCTATCACACTTGCTAGGTTTACGTAGTATCACCAAAAAGTGAGCTCTGAATTTGCAGTCTGTACCCACAAAGCAACTGAGTGGTAGATTATTGTTCTAAGGCATCAGAGTTGAGATTTTAAAAATTAAACCATTAATCATACAAGACAACAGCAACAAAAGAACACCAAACAAAAATAATCCAAGAAAAATTCACCTCCTGATTTGAAAGTGGTTTGTATACTTGGCCTTAGCAGGAGAGATCTACGGCTGTGTTTTTAAGTCACCATTTAAATCTATCAAATAATGTGCAAGAAACATTGTAATCTAGATATCATTGATGGTTCTTTGGAAGATAATGCACTGAGAAACATAAGACAAACAAACATACCCCAAACTACCCTGCCTCACTCCATGGCTTTGTTTAAATTTGTTTAAAAAAATGTTTTTTAATGTTTATTTATTTTTGACACAGAGAGAGAGAGACACACACAGCATGACCTGGGAAGGGGCAGAGAGACGGGAGATACAGAATCCGAAGCAGGCTCCAGACTCTGAGCTGCCAGCACAGAGCCCAACGCGGGGCTCAAACCCACAGACTGTGAGATCATGACCTGAGCCAAAGTCGGACGCTCAACCGACTGAGCCACCCAGGTACCCCTTATTTTTTTAATGTTTATTTATTTTTGAGAGAGAGAGAGAGAGAGAGAGAGAGAGAGAGGCACAGAATGTGAGCAGGGGAGGAGCAAAGAGAGGGAGACAGAATCAGAAGCAGGCTCCAGGCCCCGAGCTGTCAGCACAGAGCCTGATGTGGGGCTCGAACCCATGGACCACGAGATCATGAACTGAGCTGAAGGTGGACGCTCAACCGACTGAGCCACAAGGCACCCCTCCATGGTTTTGCTGACCATGTTAAGGGCTATCCTGGGATCCCAAGGATAGATGCTGTTGTACCACTCGTGTACCTATTACCATGCTGGGAATTGTAAGGAGGATGGATCTGGGGGGACACAACAGGATTCCAAGACTCACTTTCATACCTTTGTTGTTATAGATAAAGATGCGCCATGATCCAAAAGGAATGCAGCTACGTCCTCATGCCCCTCGCGGGCTGAAAGGTGGAGTGGGGTATACCCAGAAGTTGTGGCTGCATTTGGAGATGCTCCTTGCTGCAACAGCTGTTGTACTATATCTGCCTTCCCCAATCGGGCAGAAATGTGGAGTGGGGTCTGGTCATCCTAAATGACAAGGTTGAAATACAAGGCTGATTAGCTGAGAACACAATGGTGACGTTGTGAAACATTCAGCAAACTTTGCTCGGTATCAGAGGCTACTGTAGATTCTTTGCTTCATTGCTAAAAAAATCCCATTTATCTTTTTCTTTAACATTTAGTAAGGGGGAGATGGTGGATCTAAACACCTTAAATACCCTTTGAGTAACCTATTAGTATGAAAAGTGTGAAAGGCAGTTCTATCTATAAATTATCCTCACTACCACCTGCCATATTTTATTAAAATTTTATCCCCTAATGATTCCTTTTTTGGGGAGGTAAGGGAATTTATCCTACTAAAACTGGGTAAGGTATTATACCTCACCAGTTATTGTGCCCTCATATGGAATGAATTATTTTTTTTTTAATTTTTTTTTAACGTTTATTTATTTTTGGGACAGAGAGACAGAGCATGAACGGGGGGGGGGGGGGGGCAGAGAGAGAGGGAGACACAGAATCAGAAGCAGGCTCCAGGCTCTGAGCCATTAGCCCAGAGCCCGACGCGGGGCTCGAACTCACGGGCCGTGAGATCGTGACCTGAGCTGAAGTCGGACGCTCAACCGACTGAGCCACCCAGGCGCCCCTGGAATGAATTATTTTATTGGCGCCACCTTGTCATAGTCCAAAGCACAGAGGCCGGGTATAGGGTTGTCCAGGTATAACTGCACAACTTGGCTAGTAAAGACTCCTAGCCAAGAAGGCTGAAAGGCAGCCAACCCTCTGCTTGTCAAGGTGTACATCCTGGCATGAGCTGTATCTGCCTAGGAAAGGCCCCTTATTACAATTCACTCCCAGGCATGAGGCACTATATCTTGCACCTTGAGGATCTTATCCCCAAATGGGAGAGGCATCTTTTCCTAGTTTGCCCAAAGATGCCTTGTGGTGGTCATCCAAAGAGAAATCCTCTATTCGAGTGTGAAAAAATTCAGGTAAGTACTTTAAATAGGGAAGCTAGAGAGAAGAGGTTGGAGCACAGGAGACTGCTCTGAAAAGCTAAGGAGGATGAGAGTCAAGGTCAAAGCAAGAGGGTCTATGTAAGAAGTATAAGAGGAATTGGTGGAGCCATAGGAAGAAGAATACTGAAAACAGAAAAAAGATAATTGTCACAGAAAAATTTCCTGTAATTCTGCTACTGCCACGAGCACCACTAAACATGGGCTGAGCACCTACATGTCCCAAGCTCTGTTCTAAGTACTCCACCTACATGAATTCATTAATCATCACGACAATCTTACCACTTGTAACTGTTAGTATTTCCATTTTCTATATGAAGAAACTAGAAAAATAAATGTGCCACAGAGATAGATATTCATTAACTCGCTCAAACACTATATAGCTAGTAAATGGAGGACCAAGGTTCAAACCCAGGCATTCTGGCTGAGAAAGAAAGGTTCTTAATCACAATACATACTGCCTCCTTAATGAAACAATAACTATAAATTCTATGCTCAATTTCAGCTGTGAGTGAAACCTTTTCCTAGATACAATGCTTGATATGTCACTAACAACACTCAGAAAATGTGAGGTTTCTTGTAATCCATGGTAGAGTACAGCTTTTCTTATTTATTCTACTTTACTGATTAAGCAGACTGAACCACTGTCTCTAGATCAGGGGTATGAAAACTACAATCCAGGGGCCAAATCCAGTTCCACCTGTGTTTGTAAACCAAGTTTTATTGGAACATGGACACGTCCATTTGCTTATGTAGGATTGCCTATCACTGCTTCTGTTCCAGAATGTCAGAGTCGAGCAGCTATGACAGAGATGGTGCATCTGTTAAAGCCTACAATATATACTAACAGGCTCTTTACAGAAAAAGTTTGCTGACCTCTGTCTCCAGATCCTCTGTAAAATCCACCAACTGGCACCACAGTACATTGGACACCCAAAGCTTGTGTCTGCTGCTGTTATAACCTTTAGGCTCATCTGCAGATCTTATGCTTACAATGATTTAGTTGTGTTTGTTCCCACACTACTATTTTGTACTAGTTACATTGCTACTTTGTGCTATATTTGCACTAATTACTTTAATTAAACAATCGCACAATATGTTAGCAGGTAAAATATGAATCTGAAAGGGAAAGATTAATTTTCCCCTAAGAAGACTAGTTTAAAAGCTTTGGAAAGCTTTGACAGAAGTTGATAAAAAACAACTGTGGTCAAATTAGATATGGGTGAGACAACTAAATATTTTGGGGGGATGTTATAAAAGTCTAGACATATTTTGTATACAAATTGCTTCATATATGTCTCAGTTTTCTCACTACTTAACCTGAAACTAGAAACTGCAGACCATTTATATACTGAAGGTTAAATTAAATGATTAAGGCATTTACATATTTATTTACAATCCATGACCTGAACTGCCATTTTGATAACCAGACCAACTACCTATTTCAATAGTGAAAGAAAAGTGGGTTTCTTCTGGGAGCTAAACCAGGAAAACGAAGCATTCAGTCTCAACCCAGACATTCTTCTATGCAAAGGCAAATCCCTAAAGCCACTCCAATTTGAGTCTGAGGGTTTATAACATCTCAAGTTGTGAAGAAAAGGTAAAACCTTCCTTTTTCCTTTTATGGCTGTGACAGGTGACATATAAGCCAACCAAAAGAGTTCAGTTATGCTTCCAAATTATGCCTGTTCTAGAAGCTTTGCACATGAGCCCTTCTCTATGGAGTGTGAAGAATTCTGGATCAAGTCTAGGTTTGATTCCAAAATCTGTTAGAGGCTAGCAATGTGCCAAGGATGCAAAGTTCTTGTTCTATTTAATTTTGTAAAATAATTGAATGGACAAATGTGTAGGGAAGGATTTTTTTTTTTTTACAATATCACTTGGATAGATACTTTTGTCATGACTCTATAAGAGTATCCCTGAAAGAGAGCATGCAGGTGTTTAAAGGTTTTAATAAAATCAAGGGTAATTTTTATCCTCAAGAGCAAAGGCTTTCCTGTGTCACACATACCTTGGCTTTAGCTTCTACCTGAGCGCCGTCTTGCACCAGATACCTCACGACTTCAGCTTGGCCAGATCGAGCTGCCATGTGCAGTGCTGTTTCTCCTCTCTGGGGAACATGAGCCAAAGGTAATTAATGGAAGCTCTGAAGAAGGGTGGCATATTTTATTTGCATAATGCTTATGATGTAGGGTGTTTTTCTTTTTTAAGTAAAAAATAGCCCCAAGCACTTCCTTATTGAAAATGAGGAAAGATCGGAAATGAAATACACAAGAATTTCACAGCAACCTGACTCCTGATGGAAGGGATTGGAGTAACCCTTGGGGAGCCTCGTCTCCAGCAGTGTCAGAAGTGCTGCTCAGTGTGGCCTCCTCCCAGCTTGAAAGGTGAATACTCCCAGGAGCCAAGCAAGAGGGGAGATGAGTGAGTGGGGCGGGAGGGGAGTGCTCAACTAGACAGCCCGACGCCTTGCCCAAGGGAGGCTGCTGCTCCTTGGCATCTGCAGACCACTTCAGTAGTTGTGCCAGATGCCAGCCATATCATGCCACACCTTCCTATTTTTCAAAAGCTGGCAGTTTGGCTGTTTGTATATACTTCTTAAACCTTGACCACAAAATCAGAATTGCAAACAGAACAAAACAGAAATCCTATGTTGCCAGGGCAATATAGACACACCTGAGGGCCAGACTTTGCTGTTGGCTGTTGGTTTGCATTCTGTGATTTAGCTCAGCAGACCAGTATTCTGGTCTTTGGACATTATCCCATGGGGCCATTTTCTTGGCCACTGGACTCCTCCACCCTGACCACTTCCCTCATTGTCACCAGAGAGAGTTTAATTCAGATTATCTATTCATTTATTTCATTAAAAATGTAAACAATATAGAAAACATGGATAGACAAAAAGAAACAAAAGGTCATAAAGAGCAAATATATTCTCCCACACAAGTGATATCCACCTAAAAATTCCTTTTATAAATTGAGCATTGCTTTACAGGACATCCACCTCCATGGAAGGATACACAAGGACATATTTCGCATGTAACTTGTTACTATGCTTACTAGAAAGGCATTGGAGATATAGTTTACCAGATCATCCAGGGTTCTCTTTATGAAGGGAAACATTCTCTCTCTCTCTCTGGCGTTAGGAACAGGAAAGATGATATTTCTGCTCAGAAGCTGGTCTGTTCCTATCTTGTGGATGTGTTCATTTGGGCTGTTAGAAGACAGAGCCTTCCTGGAGGCCCACCCTCAGGGTGAGTGTGCAGGACCTTATGGCTTGCCCTTTCTGTGCCAGAAAGTGGTTTATTTGATTTTTACTGCTTTGGTGCTCATGAGTCCAAGTAGTGTTGTTATGCTTATGGTCTGGTATGCTAATATTATTATGAAGACAAACTTAAAATCCTATAAAACAATGTCAAATGCCACATGTAGATCTAGAGTGATAAGTCACTTAGAGAGTGATATTTACTCTGAAATGAGCAATGATTAATATGGGACAACAATACCATCTGATAATCTATGAACATGGGTTTGTTATAACCATGGGTTTGCTATAACATGGTCAAGCTCACTAAAGAGAAGAATTACTTTGGATTTACTTGAAATTACAATAATGATCATTTGAAGTGCCTCCTCAACATGAAACACTTCTTTAAATGCTTCTATTGTAAATTCTTCCCCTCCACAAAAGCTATTTTTTAAAGCATAACATCTGGTAGTAACATACCTGCAAATTTAATGCACACAACCTGTAAGTCCTAACAATTTGTGGCCAGCTGGTGATTGAATGGATCTTGCCTTTGAAGTAAAGGAAACCACAGGTATTCTCAAATTTTGTCCTTCTAAGTAGTCACATTATATAGTAATGAATTTAATTACAATAAAAAATAAGTAAATAAGAGCAATTTTTACTAGTTTATTAAATACTCATAATTGGACATTCTTTGTTAAAAGGATACTTACCACATTGGTCGTGTTTGGTGAGGCTCCATGATGCATTAGTTGTGATACGATATTTACATGCCCCATGAAGGCAGCAACATGGATTGGGGTAAGGCCCGACTAGGAAGAAAAGAGGGAAATAGTGGTTTGTGAGCTTATCATAAAAAGGTTTTGTCTGCCTGCCTCCCTGTCTGCCCTCCATGCACCCACCCATTCATTCATCCATCCCACACTCATCTTAACATAACCACTCAAGTGATCAGATCAGAAGACGTCAGGACATTGCCCACTATGTCAGATTCTATAAGATAAATGTATTAATACATAATAATCATTTCCTTAAAGCAGGTTCAGTGATTATGAAGGACCTATGTCATATCTGCTAAAGAATGATTTCAAACATTCTAATAAAGAGCTATGAAAAAAAAATTAGAAATGACCTGAAGTTTTTCCCCCTTTGCTACCAAACCTTTCTTATCCATATAACTATGTGTGTGTGTGTGGGGGGGGGGGGTAGGTGCATGTATGATTACATACATACTATTAAAAATCTGACTTTCTGGGGCGCCTGGGTGGCTCAGTCGGTTAAGCGTCCGACTTCGGCTCAGGTCATGATCTCACGGTCCGTGAGTTCGAGCCCCGTGTCGGGCTCTGTGCTGACAGCTCAGAGCCTGGAGCCTATTTCCGATTCTGTGTCTCCCTCTCTCTCTGACCCTCCCCTGTTCATGCTCTGTCTCTCTCTGTCTCACAAATAAATAAACGTTAAAAAAAAAATTAAAAAAAAAAAGCTGACTTTCATTTCAGATCCTATTTTGGCCTTTAAAAATGATTCCGATGAACTTAGAGTCAACTGATTCCATTGTACACAAAAGAGCATGGTACTTAACACAAGGCCAACCCTCTAATAAATGAGCAGATCACATTGTTTTAATCACTTAATTTTAACTTTATGAATATTACAAATTAAGGTGATATAATTAAAGCAAATAATACAATGATTACTAGACAAGACTTTAAATTTTGTTTGTCCCAAATCCTACACACACACACCCTTATGCTTCTTATATGAAATGATGCCATTTTGAATTTTTTAGAATTTAATTCCACGTACAGCATGAGCACCATAACTTGGTAAAAATGCTTAATATGGTTAGAAATAGCTAATGTATTTTAAAAAGAGAATGAGAAGGAGATCCAGTCTCAACAGGAATTTGAGAAATGTCAAAAAAATATGTGAAAGAAATTCTGTCTAATAAAAGTGAAGTAAAAGGCAGAAGAGAAAACTTCTGGTTGGCCAGGCTTCAAATAATGGGGACTGAGGAAAATGAGAACTGTGTTAAAAATTGGACACCTTTTTCCATCAGTAGGGGGAGTCCTTAGAACATGTACAAGGCATGTTCTCATCTTGGTCTGCCTTGCCTTTTAAAGCTCTGAGGAGTACAGGGCTGGCAGAGGATCCTTTCCAGTTGCTGACATCTCTGGATACTTAATCAAACACCAGTCAAAAATATTTTATTTTGGAGCCCATTCTGATCTTTAAAAATGGTTGCCATATACTGAGAATAAGCTTTTAAAATAACAGGTCCCTACCATAAAGACATGGGAGTGACAAAAGAGCAAATCAGTATTAATATTTTCAACCATTTAATAACGTTAAATTTGTAAGTGTTACAAATCAAGGCAAATATTTGAAGATAAGAAACTAGGCTAGATCTCAAATTTTATATCTGCTTCAAATGCTACAGTCTTTATTGATGCATTCAGCAGACCTTTACTGAATGGCCTATACCATGTTGCAGGCATCTATAGACCCATCAGACTCAGGCCTGCCTTGATGGAGCCTGCACTTTCTGGGGAGGGGGAGTGGCTAGGTCATAAGTGAAGCATCCAGATAAGTGCTTTAACAGAAACAGGCACAGGGAGAGGTGCTTCGAGGAGGACCTCCTAGATGAGGCCAAGGGCTTCCTAGTGAGTGGCCCCAGATTCGTCCTGAAGAGTGTACAGGATTAGCCAAGATAGCAAACTGGGGGTGACACATGGAGGGTACAGAGATAGGAGGGGAATGAAAGGGTATCCAGTCCCAGAAAATGCTGTGGCTGGAATCTATGGAGAGCAGAGTGCTGGGGGCGGGACAGGCTGGGGAGTCTGGAGTGGTAGATGCCAGGCGTGCTTAGCACTGATCCTGGTGGAACGTTTCTCTGAGTTCTGTGTCAGTTTTACAAGAGAAATCTAGAGTTGTCCTTTACTAACTTCAGCAACTCTGTGTTTTCTTAATTCTGAGTTTTTAGAGAGAGTAATGCTCAGTTTACAAACACTGAGGGGTGGTGTTATATAAGGTTTCTCAACCTTGGCACATCTGACGTTTTGAGCCAGATAATCTTTGTTGTAGAAGGCTGGCCTGAACGTTGTGAAATATTTAGTAGCATCTGGCCTCTAGCCACTAGACACCAGGAGCACCATCCACTTGTCAGAACTAAAAATACCTCCAGACATTTTCACATGCCTCCTGGGGGACAAAATCGCCCCCATCTGAGAAGCACCGCATTACAGAATTTCAAGTAAATTATGCTTTCAGTGGTGGCGCCACTCACCCCTGAGCACAAAGCGTGTGTTCTGAATGATGTGTTTATACTCATTCCCCCTCATACCTGTCTGCTTCCCTCTGACCTTGCAGCACCTTGGGTGAAGGCTTCAGAAAGTAGTGGCAACCATATACACAGCAAAACTAGCTGTTGAGAATGGCTCTGGGACTCCAGCTGTGAAGACCATCCCCTCATGACCCAGGGAACCCTAGAAATCCCACTCCCCTCACCTCGGTTACGGCTTGGATGGATGCACCGTGTTTCAGAAGGAGTTCCATGACTTTAATCCGATTCTTCTTGCAGGCAATATGAAGAGGGGTAAAGCCATTCTGAAAGGGACAAAGACAGAAGTACATTACTGCCTTCCATTGAAATCCAGTTCCACTGCGTGTGGTAAATGTGTTGCAAAATGAAGTTCTGTAAAGATTTGGAAGTGAGCAGAAACAATGAGGGGTTAACAGAATGCAGATTCTTTTCTGGAAGTGTAGGTAGTCTAGCTGCTCCTAGAAATCTGAAGTACCTTGCTGATCATGAACAGGAAGTGAATTTTTGTCATGGTCTCAGTAGCTAAGGCAAAACAGTCATGCATTTTTTAAGATTATTTTATTTTGGAATTTTCTCTTCTAAATAATGTGTCCCTCCCTTCTCCATCCCATTTCAAACACAGACTAAAAACAGCTGGGCCCAAACGTTTGTCCTCACAGCCAAAACTTTGCCAATACTATTCAGACTTCAACTATAAGACCAGTTCTAGAATGTTTTCATCCCAGGGGCATCTGGGTGGCTCAGTCGGTTAAGCATCTGACTTCGGCTCAGGTCATGATCTCACAGCTCATGAGTTTGAACCCCTCGTCAGGCTCTGTGCTGACAGCTCAGAGCCTGGATCTTGCTTCAGACTTTGTTTCTCCTTCTCTCTCTGCCCCTCCCCCACTCATGCTCTATCTCTCTCTGTCTCTCAAAAATAAATAAATGTTAGAAAAATTAAAAAAAAAAAAGATTATTTAGAATGTTTTCATCCCTTCCATTTTTAAATTTCAAGTAGGTACTTAGTCCAAGGAAACAGGAAGTGAAACAACCCAACATTATTCGGATCATTTGGTTTAATATTTAATCTAATAAAGGAATCTGCTTTTTAACATATTACCTACCAATTTGTACTGCCTGATAATTGAGACCATGGAGCATTTTTCAGCCACCATAGGGAAGTATAAAATATCAGGGTCCACTATAAAAGCTTAGGTCAAAGTCACTATAGGTGCTTCCATACCCACTGTGAGACCATTTACCTGGCCAGAGTCCATTCCAGGATGACTGGCTACAATCTCTACATGTTGTGAAATCTTTAGAGTCAGAGGAAAATGAGAGTGAATGTCCACACCCTGTTTTAAGGCTTTTTTTTTTTGTTGTATGGAAAAATGAGTCATGATTAATAATTTCTTTTCCTCCCTTCTCAGAATGCAAAGATATGTTTGATATACCGGGCAGGTCAACAGCTCTTGAAATGCTGTTGTGGTAAAAGTTTTTCGAGTGACGAAGACGGTGGAGCTGCCTGGGGTCAAGAGTGCTCTTCAGTCCTCATCTTTCCTGCCCACTGGTCCTGAGCCCACAGAGGACCAGAGGTGCCATGGATTCATTCAGACAGGGAGATAGCACCAGTTGGAACGGAGCAGTGACCCTTTCCAAATCAGTTGATCAGATGATAGCCTTTACCTCAAAACTGCTAGTAAACTCACATGTTTCCCCTAATATTTGGTGACTGATTTTTTCCTAAACATGGGTACTTATTCTGAACTAAACTTAAACAGCTTACCAAATTAGGTTTATTTATTTTTCCAAAGACAACACACACCATCTCGTTATGAAAATAAAACTATAGCACAGCTAAGCATTAAAATAATGGATCATCTTAGGAGTTAAGACTACAAATCAGACCCAAATTTTCATTTTTATCACTAGGAAAAGGAGATGACAGGCAATGTGTTAACTTACATGGTAAACATAACACAAAATTTCAGCTCACAAATTCCTAGACCTCTGATGCTGAAGATAAAGTTTTTTGACCATTTTGCTTTATGTTTAGATCTCAGGAAAAAATTTTAATTCACATAATTATAACTTTACCTTCAGTAAGATTGGTTTGACCAGCTCAGTCTTTTTTTTATACTTACATGGTCTTTGGGTCTTGTTTATTGTAAAAGATTCACCAGTGTGGCTATAAAGAGAATGATTTAGCCCTATCAGCCTTGTTCATGTCAGAAATAGGTTGTTTCTTTAAAAGATATTTGAAAAAGTTGATAGGAAGTACATTTTATTTAACTAGACCGTCCGTTTTTATCTCGTCAAAGTAATCCCTTCACATGCAGAAGTAGCAACTGTCAGCAAGACAACACAGGCTGGACCTGTTGACTGAGCTACTCACCAGGGCTTTGGCATTGGGGTTAGCTTTCTTGTCCAAGAGAACCTTGGCGACCTTGTAATGGCCACAGTGGGCAGCCACATGCAGGGCAGTCAGGTAGTCATTGGTGACGTCATCTACGGGCACGTTATGCTGGAGGAGAAGCTGGACACAGTTTAAGTGATCCCCTTGTGTGGCCATGTGCAATGGAGACAGTCCATTCTGAAACACATAAGAAAATCAGTTGTTTTACCTTTTAAACACAAATGTGCCAAACACGAAATACAATACAACCATGAAAAGATGAAAACTCTGTTTCTCACACAGAAATACTTTCACCTTTTTTTTTTAAGATTTATTTTTATTTTTATTTTTATTAGCAATCTCCACACCAGCATGGGGCTCAAACTCACAACCCCAGATCAAGAGTGGCTCTACCAACAGAGCCAGCCAGGTGCCCCTACCTTCCCCTTTATGCTTTTTTGTTTTAAGTTTTTATTTAAATTCCAATTAGTTAAAATATGGAGTAATATTACTTTCAGGTGTTATAATTTTTTTAATTAAAGAAAAAAAAATTTTTTAATTTTCAGTAAACTCTACACCATACATGGGACTCGAATTCACAATCCCAAGATCAAGAGTTGTATGCTCTACCAACTGAGCCAGCCAGGTGCCCTCTTTTTAAAAGGTTTTAATGATTGGTTTGAACTGCAGGTACTTATAAAACAAGTTCTCCCACTTCTTTTATCAGTTGAAAATACAATTTCCAAGAAAATTTCTTTTCCGATTTAAAAATAGTGCGAATTGCCCTAAGGCCCATTATTAATCATATTCCCAGCGACGTGGAGTTCTCTTTTTTCTTAAGATTTTATTTTTAAGCAATCTTTACACCCAACGTGGGGTTCAAACCTACAACCCTGAGATCAAGAGTTCTCTGCCCCCTGCCCCCCAGAATTCTTAATATTTAAGAGTGAAAAGGACTTTAAAAAAAAACAAAATGAATACCCATGGTATTCATTACACTGGGTTTTATTTTGCCTTTACAAGTTACTAACCCTTGATATTGATACTATATTGATTTGATTAACAAAAAAGTTCTGACTAAACACATTTTATCTCACATCAGTGTAGAAAGGAAATATTCCCTCTGCCATCAGTCTGGTGCCCCCATGTGTCTATGATGAGGAAAGGCAAAGCATTGACCAACTCATTAGCTAATGCTGGCCTCAGTTTAAATCAGCTGGGTTCAATGACAGTTAATCATGTGTGGTGGGAGTAAGTAAAAAATTCTTTAAAGAGTTGAGAGAAGAAATGAATAGGCTCAAAGGTAAATAAATAAAACCTTAAAAAAAAAGGTTAGAGTGACATTTAGCATTCAGTATGTGTTTCCCAGTGAAGGCAAAAACAAGGTATTAAGAGATGAGTCTTTTCAAGAATGCTACCTTTAAATGTGGAGGCAAAGTGGAGGAAACATGGAAATTTCTAGAGAATCCAATTATTGAGAGAGGCTCTATTAATCACTATGATATAGTTTAACATATCTGGCCAAGGGGGTAGGATATGACCACAAATTCAGTTTCCAAAAATTTGTTTTCAAGTTATTTCCCTTATCTATAAATGATATAAAATGGGATATCAAGATAGGAAGAAAAGGTGCCAGTCTCCCTCTAGTTACTCTCATGGTATCATTCACTCACTGTCAAGTATTTCAACTATTTGTGTTCCTTGAAAGAAAAAGGTTCATGAGTTACAATTTTCCCATACTGCCCCACAGAGAGCCATGTATATATAGAAAGAGGTCAATAAATATTTGTGTGAATTTGAAGACTTCACACAGGGTCAATCAGAATATTTCTACCTAAGAAATTCCACTCCAGGGGCACCTGGGTGGCTCAGTCGTTAAGCATCTGTCTTCGGCTCAGGTCATGATCTCATGGTTTTTGAGTTCAAGCTCCGCATCGGGCTCTGTGCTGACAGCTCAGAGCCTGGAGCCTGCTTCTGATCCTGTGTCTCCCTGTCTTTCTGCGGCTCCCCCTCTCACACACTCTCTCTTTCTCTCAAAAATAAATAAACATTAAAAAAATTCTCTCCAACATCTTGAATCAAAGTAGACACTAATGTGCAACAAAGGATGGGGACACTGGGGATAGTAGCACCCACCAGCATATGCACACATGCGCTCCTGTGCTTCCTGCCAAGACATTCCTTTGCTTTATGTTTTGATACAGTCATATGTTTTGATACATTACTTCATGGTGAAGTAAACAAACAAACAAAGTCTTAGGAAACAAATGACTTAGTGGCCAGTAGAAATGGGAGGCAGTGTCAACAAAAGAAGGACATTCCCCACTGATACACAAAATAACAATATATGAGTAGTAACATGTCATTGGAGAAGGACAAGAAAGTAAAGATCATGAACCCTAGGGAGAGGGGTCTTACTGCATACTGTACCCTCATAAAGCTGAAAGTATAGATCCAATGTGATGGGTTTTCTTAGCTCAGAAAGATGGAAGCCTTGAGGAATTAGACAAACGTTTTAAAGTCAGAAATACATTCATTCACCTAATGTTCATTCAAAAAAGGTTTACTGGAAGTCCACTATGTGCCAGGGGCTGATTTAGGTGCTTGGGGTACTGCACTGAATGAGGCAAAGTCCTGGCTTTCATTTTACTGAGGAGAGAGACAGCCGTCAAGAAAGTAAAGTAACAAGAAGGCCTCCCTGAGAAGAAAACATGTGAATTGAAAAATGTGTGGAGACTGCAGAGATCTGGGACAAGCTGAGGGAACTCAATCTGCACGCACAGGAAATGAGGACAAACTTGGTGTATTCCAGGAAGCAAAAGGAGGAGCAGAATGAGAGATAAGGCACAGAGGTGGTCAGATTCTGGTAAGGAATTTATTAGTGCAGGGGGACACTTTAGAATGAAATCGTAGATATGACCTATGTTTATCCATCCTTTTCCAAACTCCAAAGTAATTTAAAACATAAATTCCACAAGAGCACATGCATGTGTGTGCACATGCACACCCACATACCCCCCCATACACACACAGGAAAGGAAATAAAAACAGATGTGTGATGTCTATAAATTTTAGAATATGAAAAGAGGGCTTAGTGTGTTAACTCAGCCAGGAGAAGACAGAAGGCTGAATGCTACGTGTCTGTGGTGGGCTATAATCAGTGATGTACTGGTAAGTGTTTAACAACAGCTCTTTGAAAAAGAGGAACCCCAATATGTGGCATTTGCCAATTCCCATGATGTAAAGAACCCTCCTATAACCAATTTAAAGCCATCAGCATCATGTCAGTGAATACAGAATTGGGAAAAGATGAACACAATAGGCTTGATGATCTGGCTCCAACATAATGATTTAATTTTCAAATGCCCCAAAGGCAAGGGATATGGAAACACAGCACACCTTGGAAGATATAGA
This sequence comes from Panthera pardus, assembly GCF_024362965.1. Classification (NCBI taxonomy): domain Eukaryota; kingdom Metazoa; phylum Chordata; class Mammalia; order Carnivora; family Felidae; genus Panthera; species Panthera pardus. The sequence continues at coordinate 21,549,159 of NW_026526788.1, forward strand.
TGAGGCGCAGAGTTAGAAGCAGGATTGGTTCACCTGTGTATGGTGCTGTCAGGTTTCCAGGCCCTTCTGACTCAGCAAAGCCAGATGACTGCCCCATGCCCCTTATAGGAAATCAAGAGTTGAGTCTCTGGAGAAACTGAAGCAGAGAGATTCTGGATACAGGAGCCCAGGCAGAGCAGAGGGGTGTGGTGAGGCTCTGGACTGAGACCAGGTGCTCACAGAAAAAGGAAGGACAGTATGGGTGTCAAGAGTATGGTCTCTTGAGTTAGATGTCCTGGTTCAAATCCTTGTTCTGCCACGAGCTATCCTGAGAAAGTCTTCTCTTTGGGTCTCAGTTTAGTGCCTCATTGTGAGGATTAAATGGGTTGATATATATATATATATATATATATATATATATATATCGTGCTTAGAACCTGCTATGTGGGAACCACTATGTAAATATTTGTTATTATTATGATTCAAGTATGCATGGAGGATTAGGAGAATGTAGTCCCCTTTCCTTTTTCTTACTCTGAATGTGTTGAGAATCCTCCAAAAGATTGGAGGATTCATCTCTCAAAAAAATTGAACTTCCCAGAAAAAAGGGCAACTGATTGTGACATCAGGGGACCCTTCCAGCCCATCACCACCTGGAGTCCTGACTACACTCGCACAGAGCTTCCACTCAAACGTTAGTGCCTGACACTTATGGTCAGGGACAAACATTTGTGGGGAACCCCCAACATGAAATAGAGGACCAAAGCCAACAAAGTGAAGAGAAAATATGAGGAATTGGGGGCAGAAGAGAGGCAGAAAAAAATTAAAAGAAATTTATCTTGAGTGTTCTCAGAAAGGTAATAGAATATGTTGCATCCATAAAACAAGAACTGGAAAACTTTAAGAAAAGAAGAAAAAAATCAAGGAAATCTCTTGTAAAGAAAGAATAGATAATGAGATGAACAAAAGGAAGAAAAGATGAGACAGCAATTTTATATTTATGCCTTATTGCTTTGATAAAGTGAAAATTAATTTAAAAAATTTTTTTAATCTTTATTTTTGAGAGAGAGACAGAGCGTGAGTAGGGGATGAGCAGAGAGAGAGAGAGGGAGACACAGAATTCGAATCAGGCTCCAGGATCTGAGCTGTCAGCACAGAGCCTGACACGGGGCCCGAACCCATGAACTGTGAGATCATGACCTGAGCCGAAGTCGGACGTTCAACCAACTGAGCTACCCAGGCACCCCGAAAATTAATTTTTAAGAGAACAAAGGGAATCAGTTGGAAAGTTTTTAGGCAGGAGGTTGACATGATTTAGTTGACAGTTTATCTGGCCACTCTGATTGCACAATAGGAGCAGGATTGGAAAGGAGCGAGGCAGGAAATGTGGGACCAGTAAGGAAGCTATTACAGTTAACGATGAGGTGGCTCTGAAGACAGCAGTAGAGGTGGAAAAGATAGATACAGACTAGGTGAAAGGAAAAAGAACAAACAGAATGGCTTAGATGAGAAGCACTCAAAAGGCCATGGTATCATTGCATACAATGAAACATTGTGGCTGTTTAACTCTGTTGGGTAATATACCTCCCATGGCTCACTAATCTAAACCCTGCATTTCAAATGAGTGAAGGAATTATTCAGACCACCTTAACCATGTTCCATCTTCACTAGGGTTGTTGAGGAAACACCAGAGTGCACACAGAAGCAATATGTGTTTTTGCTGTTTTGATGATATTTAGAAATTAAGGCCCTTTAAAAAGTTTAATACAGCTTCCAAAACTCACTGATTTGATTAATAAAAATAGTAGGGACTCAAGTAGTTCATATGTACCAAAATTTATTTACAAATATTCTTGTTTTTCAAATAGCACCAAAAGGTTTTACCATAAAGATCCAGAAGACATTTTGCAAAACACTATTTGTTGGGCAGTCACGATGCATTCCTTTTGGATATGTCAACTTCCCCAAAGTCCCAAGCAAGATGCAATCTTTCCAAAGTTTCTAGCCTTTATCAGTTAAATGCTATCCTCTTCAATAATCTGTAAACTCTCAAGAAATAAACTAAGGGGTTGGAGAAAGAGAGCCAGCACCCAGATTTTAGAGACTATAGATCTTGTATTTTCTTTCCCCAATAAGCAGTCACTGTTGAACTATGAAAATATTGGATAAAGTCAAGCAGTCAGTGTTCTTGAAACAAAGCAAAAACAAAAGCAACACACACACACACACACACACACACACACACACACACACACACAAATGACTTTGTGGTACAGTGCATTCTAGCAGAAGGCTTCTTAAACCCAAACTTATTTTGAGGTTCTCCAAAGATTTGGTAAACTAGCCTACCTTAATTGCTAAATGGGAATGATGTCATTTTTCTACATGATTCAAAAGGCTACATTAAAGAAGCAGTAAAAGGATGTAAAGCTACTTATAGTCAGTGTCCAAGAACTTAGGAAGAAATTACCTTGGTTTTTGAAAGAATGGGGGCAGCTCGATCAAGCAGCATTTCTACCACCTGCTCATGGCCACTCCGTGCTCCACAATGCAGGGGCGTCAGACCGTCCTGTTAAACAGAGGAAACATCTTGAGTTAGATTCAGTGGGAAAGTCTGTAAATGCAGTGTATTTCTTCAGGATCCAGTACAGCATCCACATGCTGTGGACCTGTGACCTTCAAACATTTATTCACATATCTCAGTTTCATATTTTTAACTAGGAACTAAATTTTTCATAAGTTTAAGTGGTTGTAAAGTATGTAATTTCTCACATATTAGAACACTCACAGTTAAAAACAGAATTGTTCCACTACTCTTCTTATATCCAATGGAACTGAAACACCATATGTAATTTGATATCCACCGTTAAAAAATATAAAAACAACCTTTTAAAATAGGAATTTGTAATAGGAATTTGACATTGGTCCTCTTCCCTCTTGCATTTCTATTTCCATTTAATTTCTTCCACATGGTTTTATCTTAATATAATATAATTTTGTGCTTGAGTATTTTTAATAAGTTACCATATCATATCTCTTTGCTGTGAAAATATGTAAGTTAAATTTTGAAAAGGTTAAAGATTTCCTGAGAATATAAGTCTTTCAAGCACTAAAGTAAATCTCCTAATTGGAGTTATTAAAATTATTCAAACACAATTGGTCAAAATTGCAAAAACATAATATAAACTTTATGATTATTAAATAAAAGCAACAATTAATTAAAATTCCCCTCTTAATGAGATGTATGTTTTCAAAAACTAGTTCATGTGTCTGCTAATGAATATTAGATATTGCTGGAATGAGACAGAGTCAGCATCAACACTGTCTTGTTTTTTTTAAAGTCAAATGCAGTCTTTTTAAATTTTTTATATATTTAAAAAATTCTAGCATAGTTGTCATACAGTGTTATATTAGTTTCAGGTGTACAATATAGTGATTTGACAATTCTATACATTACTCAGTGTTCATCATGATAAATGTACTAGTAATCCCCATTATATTTCATCCACAATCCTCCCCTCCGGTGACTGTCAGTTTGTTCTCCATAGTTAAGAGTCTATTTTCTGGTTGGCTTATCTCTTTCTTTCTTTTTTCCTTTGTTTCATTTCTTAAATTCCACATATCAGTGAAATCATTTGGTATTTGTCTTTCTCTGACTGACTTATTTCACTTAGCATTGTACCCTCTAGATTCTTCCATGTTGTTGCAAATGGCAAGACTTCATTTTTTATGGCTGCCTAATATTCCAGCGTGTGTGTGTGTGTGTGTGTGTGTGTGTGTGTATACACATATTACATCTTCTTTATCTATTCATCTATCGATGGACACTTAGGCTGTTTCCATAACCTGGCTATTGTAAATAATGCTGCTACAAACATAGGGGTGCATATATTTTTCCAATTAGTGTTTTCATATTCTTTGGGTAAATACTCAGTAGTGGAATGACTAGATAATATGGTAGTTCCATTTTTAATTTTTGAGGAACCTCCCTACTGTTTTTGACAGTGGCTGCACCAGTTTGCATTCTCACCAACAGTGCATGAGGGTTTATTTTTCTCCATATCTTCACCAATACTGTTTCTTGTGTTTTTGATTCTAGCCATTATGACAGGTATGAAGTGATATCTCACAATGTTTTTGATTTGCATTTCCCAGATGATTAGTGATGTTGAGAATCTTTTCATGTGTCTGTTGGCTATCTGGATGTCTCCTTTGGAAAAATGTCTGTTCATGTCTTTTGCCCATTTTTAATCAGATTATTTGTTTTCTGGGTTGAGGTATAAGTTCTTTATATATTTTGTATACTAACCTTTTATCAGATATGCCATTTGCAAATATCTTCTCCCATCTTGTCAGCTGTCTTTTAGTTTTCTTGTTTCCTTTTCTGTGCAGAAGGTTGTTATTTTGATGTAGTCCCAACAGTTTATTTTTGCTTTTGTTTCCCTTGCCTCAGGAGATGTATCTAGGAAAATGTTGCTATGGCAGATGTCAGAGAAATTATTGCCTGTGCTCCTTTCCAGGATTTTTATGGCTTCAGGTCCCACATTTAGGTCCTTAATTTTTTAGCTTATTTTTGTGGTCCAGGTTCATTCCTTTGCTGTCCAGTTTTTCCAACAGGTTAAGAAAGTGGTCTAGGTTCACTCCTTTGCTGTCCAGTTTTTCCAACACCATTTGTTGAAGAGACTTTTCCTCATTGCATATTCTTGCCTCCTTTATTGAAGATTAATTGACCATATAATCATGGATTTATTTCTGGGCTCTCTGCTCTGTTCCATTGATCTATGTATCTGTTTTGGTGCCAGAACCATACTGTTTTGATTACTACAACTTTGAAGGATATCTTGAAATCTGAGATTGTTTTTTTCATTTTCAAGATTGCTTTGGCTATTTGAGGTCTTTTGTGGTTCCATACAAATGTTAGGATTGACTCTTCTAATTCTGTGAAAAATGTTGTTGGCATTTTGATAGGGATTGCATTAAATCTGTAGATTGCTTTGGGTAGTATGGGCAGTTTAACAATATTTGTTCTTTCAATCTAAGAGCACGGAACATCTTTCCATTTGTTTGTGTTGTCTTCAATTTCTTTCATTGGTGTTTTATAATTTTCAGAGTATAGATCTTTCTCTGTCTTGGTTAAGTTTATTGCTTAGGTAATTTTATTATTTTTGGTACAAACACTATCCCATTTTTTTTTTTTGAGAGATCGCATGAGTGGGGGAGAGGGGCAGAGGGAGAGAGAGAGAATCCCAAGAAGGCAGCATGCTCAGTGCAGAGCCCAATGCAGAGCTTGGTCCCATGACCGTGGGACCCCTGGACCTGAGCCAAAAGCAAGAGTCAGATGCTTGATCTAGTGAGCTACCCAATCTTTGTTTTTATAAATGTTAGTGCTGAGACATCTTGTCTGCACAAATAAGAAGATGGATTTTTGTTAAAGCAGTGTCAACTAATAATTTTTTAAACTCTGGAATTGCATGCCAAAATCACCTAATAATATTTTACCAAAGATTTTTTTCAATGATGCATCCTAAGGCAACTCCACTAGCTCCTTCATTTTTGTTGGCAGCAGCAGGATTTCCAATCATCCAACGAGCAGACAAATTTGTTGTTCAATCATTAGAGTCATACAGTTGTTAACATGACACAGATATTCTGAATTCTTCCCCTTGCTCTGTTCTGTCCCCTCTTCTCTCCAAGTTTTGCACCCTGGGGCCAGGTGTGTGAGAGTGACTTAGGTCTTCCTTTTGTGCTAGGAGACAAGGACTATTTTACTACAGGCTAGGTGGGAAAGGAGAATTAGGAGTTAAGGAGTGGAAAATAATTCACTTAAAGCTATCTAAGTGGCCCCAAACTCTATGGAGAAGTGCTCCCCAGCTTGAGGATTCCTGTGGTTGACAAAGCCTACCCTAAGGACAGTCACATTTTAAGATACATTAAAATGTTATCAGTGTATTCAAATCACTTCCCAGATTTTGTGAGCAGATCTTGAAAATAACCCTAATTATCCTAATGTATAATCAGTAAGGTACAATCCTATTTCTAACCTATTAGCCACATCTCAGAATTAAAATCCCTTAAAAATGAAATTTGAATCACAAGCTCACTTGATCATGCTGTGAGCATATTTAAATATTCTGCCTCTTATGCTGATTTGAAACATTTGCTCTCATAAACCAAAGTAAAGCAGTGTATAGATTTTCAAGTGGGAAATAGCATTTTTCTAATAAAACAGAATAAAATAAAATCTGAAAACATTAAAAAAAACACCATGAAGTCCAAGTGTCTTCCCAATAATATAAAACCTATAAATATCTGTAGAAGAACTAATAATCACACCCACCTTCTGCCACACACACAAAAACACACCACACAGGTCCTGTCATAACGTGATTGTCTTTTACGAACTGAAAGGTCAAATTTGTTTATTTTTTCATAAGTAGACTCTAAGATGTAAGAGGTGACAGAATGTGTGCAGACATGTTCAAACCATGCTCACACAGAAAAAAAAAAGTATTTACGTTAGCCCAACTCATTTATCCATGAAAATTATCTTAACCAAAGCAAATTGCTACATACTGAATGCAAAGTGGCCAAGAGCAAAATCTACCTCAATCCTTTGAAACATACTGTCTTTTACAGATTTACATTTTTGCTGATTTCAATTTTCAATAAAAGCTTTAATTATGGAAAATTTCAAACCTATTTCGGACTAAAGCAGACTGAATAGTATAATGAGTCTCTCTAGGTGTCTGGTGCTCAGCCTCAGCTGTCATCTCCTGATCAATCTTGATTCATCCGTATCCTGACCTTTTCTCCTTTCTTATATTATTTTGAAACAAATCCAAGATATTATATCATTTTTATCCTCACGATTACCCCTATACGAAAGGTATAATATTCATTTGATAAATGAAGACTCTTTACTTCTCCAAGCCTGCACAGGCTGAATGCAGATCTTGGCCAGACTGTGCAGGACAGTCAAGGCATGACTTAGGAGGAGTTACTAAGACAAAGCCCCTCTTTTCAAACTTTCAGCCATCCTGAGCCTTCTTTTATCTACATTCTGCAGCTGCTGCCTCTGATCTCTGGTGTTTATTTATTAAACACTCATAGATTTTAGAGACTCAGCTAGGGAAGGTGATTTTTTCATTAGTGCAAGAGCTGTGAAGTGCTATTGTTACCGTCATTGTTCTTCTCATCACCTGGTTTCAATGATAAAGTCAGGGGGCTCCCCAGGGTAAGATCTTCAGTTCCTAGCTAACTGCAAAGAGCTACCTGAAGCATAGCTCTCTTGACTGCAGTTTCACTTGCAGTATTTTTAACCTTGATTGCAAGTTCGGCTGACTCCTTTGGATCTGCTGCACATTTGCTCTGAAACTTTTCAAAAGTGCATGACTTCAAACAGCCAGAATTCCGGCAGGAGAGACGGCTCATCAGGAAGCTGTACAAGATGTCACGACTGCCTGGCTGTACAGGCAGTGCCAGCCTGGCTGCTGGGACATTCACAGGTCAGTGGAAAACCAGTGCCTAGAGTTAATGTAAGGTCTTTAATTAGTGTCACATCTTTTATAGTCACAAAGAAGATAGGACCAGCTGACCCACAGCCAGACTGGAAAGTGTCTGCCATGTACTGATTCACACTTAGTTCAGTTTAAAAAAAAAAAGAGGAAAATTAGCCAGGACAGACTTTACTTAATACCTGCATTTGGACAACAAATAATATGTAAATTTCAAACTGGTTTCTTTTGCTTTGAAATGGGTAAGGCTTATCATTCACTTTCCTGAAGCACTGTTCTCATTATGAAACGCTACGTGGCCTTCAATAACCACTCAGTCCTCAGCCAAGCCTCAGTTTCTCAGATCAGCATCGGTGGTCTTCCACCAGCAGTCTCTGCTACACTGGGCCTTCCCCGATGCCCCTCCCTTCTCCCCCAGCTCGCAAGCCATTCGCAGCTCTTCGTGTTCTGGTCTCTCTGCTCTGCCCACACAGGGTACCAGGAAGGAGTTCCCTTTCCATTTTCTCCAAGATCCAAATTTGTACTGTTTTAAAGTCCTACGTTTCTTAGAAGACTTTTCCATAACTAGACATAACCACTGTACTTTCAGGACATCTGCCTTGTTTTATCTGCACTTCTCTTGGGGAAGCTTCTCTAACTTTTCACCGGGTATCTTAGTCATTTGTGAGCAGGCGTCATCATTTCAGCTAGGCTGATTCTGAGGACAAGGTCACTAGCTTAAGGGATATTTGAATCTCACAGAGAAGATAACTCAGCACTGTATCCATGAAAGTTGCAAATGAGTAAATGAAGGAATGGAGTGAGCAAATGAGTGGGTTTGGGGGCTAGTCCTTTAAAAATGTTTTCTAGTTAGTTGGTTAAAAATTCTTTTTGTTAAGAGCAGACTCATTTTATCCTTCAGAAGTGCTCTAATGTCTTTCTTTCCAGAAAAAATAAAATTCCCCATAAATAAGTGATTTGAAGAATATGACTAGTCTTTTTAGCTCTCAGAATAAGAAAAATATTAGGGGATTTATTCTAAATAAGATATTTTCCTTTTATTTGAATACCAGGAGCTGAAAAAAGAGAACTATTGTGAGTACTGTGGTTTGGAACACAGCAGTGAACTGGTCTACTCCTCTCCCTAAAACTAGAGCAATGCTTTTTCCAATACAAAAATGAGGATTCTAACCTGCTCCCAAACCCTAGAAATTTACAGCTGATATACAGGGTCACTTAGACTGGGTCCAGTACCAAAAAGCATTTCTTCAGCTGCATACAACAGTGTCAACTTCCAGTTGGAAAATGCTTGACAAAGGCAATTGCCGGGGCCCAGGGGAGGCTGCCTCAAGAATGGCAGCATATGCACTTGGACGGGAGAGAAGGAGAGAGGGATGCTGAGTTGCCATAGTAACAGTATGGGAAGGAAATGAAATTGCACAGGGTTGGTAGTTTTTTTCCAATTCCCCTGATTTTTAAAGCACTGACATAATGAACAAGTATTCCCTTGGGCAGAATTCTGAAGCAAAGCCAACTGGCTAGTCCAGATCTCATATTTCATTTCAATGACAGTAATCTTATTACTGAGGTGGGAAACTGTACTTTACTGGCTGGACAAAATGCTCTCTTGTGTTAGCCTAAGAGCAAAACCTAGCACACTTGAAGGTCAAAAAGGCTTGCTTTCAGGTCCTATTCAGCTGAAAAGCATGGAACAGAACATTAAGGCATCAGACCTAAGAATATGGAACCCAGAATATGTTCTTAACATGTTGAATTTGCTCACAGCCAATACTGAAATGAGACAAATTCATGACTTGGGAAATACTTTCAAAAACAGACATTTATTTTATTTGTATTCTGTAGCAAAAAAACCCTCTAAGCAAAAAATCTCACTCTAGAGATGGAAAAGGAAACCAAACAGAGAGAATCCAATGGATATATAATCTTTTCCTATATCATGGATGTGAAACAGGATGTGATACTTAATTCAAAACTGAAAACAATGAAAGAAAAAGCCAGTAGTGCTCAGGAGAGAAGAGTTATAATACAGCCAGAGATAAATAAGGGGGCCCCACCTGCAGCCCAACAGTACTGTTAGTCTCATATCTGTGTTTTTTACCAAAAATTCTGACTGTATCCTCATTTTGTGCACGCGAGGCAGTTGTAGATTTGGCATAGGAGGGTGTGAGATAACATTTTTTGAAACCCCTCTGTGGTTACAGGAGCTTTATATTTGTGATCTTATTGAATCTTTACAACTCATGAGAAAGGCATTACAAGTTCCATTTATAGATGAGAAAGCTGCTCCAGAAGAGGAATGTACCTGCTCAAGGTCACATGCAAGCAAATGCTGGAATCGGAATTTATACTTAGGCTTGCCTCCATCTGAGGGATTGGATTGCTTCTAGAAAACAATCTCCTTTTAAGATCTAGAGTTCATTTCTGCCATTCACGTATAGGAGAGAGAAATATCTCTTTCTACTTCCCTTTCTTGCTACCCCGGTCATACATTCTATGTGTTTAAAACTAAAGTAAGGCAAAATCCTTGTATTGTTCTCTCTGCTTAAAAAACCATGGCTTTCACTCTGACCCTGGAACACACCCTTATGCTATTTGTTGTGTATTTGTCCACTGTTCTTTGTGGGTTTTTTGTCCCTCCTTTTTGTCTTCTTTTGGGTTGAGCATTATTTAGTTTTCTAATCACCAAATCATCACATATATCACTGGCTATTTCCTCCTTTGGCTTTTTTTTTTTCGGGGGTGGGGGGGGGAGCACAAGTAGGGGAGAGGGGCAGAGAGAGAGAGAGAGAGAGAGAGAGAGAGAGAGAATATCCCAAGCAGGTTCCCCACTCAGTGCAGTCTGACATGGGCTTGATCCCACAACCCTGGGATCACAACTCAAGCTGAAATCAAGAGTCAGATGCTCAACTGACTGAGCCACCCAGGCACCCCCTCCTTCTTTGGCTTTTTAACTAAATCTCCTTTTTCTTTTGTTTTCCTTTTAGTGGTTGCCCTAAACATTATAATATGTATCCTTAATTTACCAGTCTAAATAATATTATATTATTAATCATATATCACAGAGTAATATTACATAATACATATTATATTATTTTATATATCATAGGGTAATATTACATATGATGTATTATATATATTATATAACTTCATGTGTAATATGAAATTCTATAATATAATTCCATTTACACTGTTAGTTTTACCTTTTGTGCTATAAATATCATATATTTAACTTTTACATGTATTACAAGCCTCATAATAAATTGATATTTTTATTAATCAAACTTTAAAGAATTTCTAAAAAGAAAAAGTGTTCTTTATAGCAATCTGCTTCTAATTTTTCTCTCCTTTATTTAGATCCACATTTCCATACGGTATTATTTCCCTTCAGAATACTAAAGAACTTCCTTTAGTATTTCTTTTAGTGTTGGTTTGATGGTAACACTTCATCTCAATTTTTGCTTATCTGAAACTATATTTTGCTTTTATTATGAATTTATGTTCACTGGATATAAGTTCTCGATTCACAGAAAGTTTTCAGTTAGCATCTTAAAGAATGTTCCATTGCTTCTGGCCTCCAGTGTTTCTGGTAAGAAGTTAGATCACAGTCTCATCATTGTTTTTCTATTTATAATGCATCTTCTCCTTTGGTTGTGTAAATATTTTTTTTTCTATCTTTGCCATTTATCAGCTTCACCACTATGTGCCTCTGTGTGGTTTTCTTTGTATTTACCCTCTTTGGGGTGTTCTAAGTCTCCTGGGTCTAGGGTTTGTGGTTTGTGATTGAATTTGAAAATAAATATATACATCTTTTCTGTTCCATTCTCTTTCTCCTCTGCTTCTTGGACCACACTGTAAGTGTTTAGTCAGCTTGCTAGTATTCCACAGGTTGCTGACATGGTGTCAAATTGATTTTTAATCTTTTTGTTTTCTGTTCTTCAGTTTGGATGATTTTTATAACTTGTCTTCAAGTTCACCAATTCTTTCTTCCTTTGTACTCAATCTGTTCTTTATCCCATCCAATGAATGTTTTTTTTAAAATTTCAGATATTGCGTTTTTTAGTTCTAAGATTTCTATTTTTTTAAGATTTCCTATTTCTCCTGAAAAATTTTGCCTTACTCACTATATCTGTCTTTTCATTCAGATATTTAACATATTAATTATAGTTATTTTAAAGTCTATTAATTCTAACATCTGAGTCACCTATGGGTCTGTTTTTATTACTTAACTTTTCTTTTGACAGCAAGTCAAATTTTCTCATTTCCTTTCATGTATACTAGTGATTTTTAAATCATATATAAAATTTAAATTAAATACTGGATATTGTGAATAATGTGCTATAAAGACTCTAGTCTTATAGGGACTTGTTTTAGGCTTTCAATAGCAGGTCTGTTTTAGAATCGTCCTTATTCCAAGAGTAATAATCCCTTTAGTCCTGGGACATAGTCATAACTTCTAAGATGTAGTCCTTGTAGTATTAATAAAAAGCCAGAGATATTTGCCAAGTCTCCTTGATGTGGTGTTCTATTTTCCTTGCAGAAAGCACTGCTGAACTTCCTTCTCAGCTTTTAATTTTTTACCTGCTATTTCCCTCTGCTCTCCTTGTAGTTTCATACCACCCCCCTCCACTTCCCACCTCCACACACATAGTTCATTGCTTATTCAAGGATTGTGGGGAGTGTATATGTTTGTAGATTGACTTCAGCACTTCCTTTGTGGTTCCCTCCTATCAGTGATTCCTCCCTGAATATCCAGCCACCATTACAGCCTCAAACTTGATCCTCTGACCTCAAGACAATAAAATTGTGACTTTCTCAATCAACTGTATCCAGTACCTGCCATAAAAATATAGATCTCATCTTGTGTTATTTAGTTCTTTCAAAAGTTGAATTCACTCCAATTTATGCCAATTTTTGATTATTTTTCAGTGCCTACAAACAATTTTTTAAAAACTATTTTTCCGGGGTTTATGATTTTTATCAGCAGGATGCTTAGTTCATTGTAAGCTACTCCATTGTTCCTTGAAGCCAAAACTCTAACACAGCTGAGTAAAAAACATGAATATGTGACTTCTACACACTACCATCATAGTTTATATTTGTTTCTATCATATACTATTTTAGGAATGTTCCTTCTATAAATAGATGATAATTTCTAAATTTTCAGTAGGTAGAAACTGAATAACCTATTATAAAATATGATTTTAAATGTATAAAGGTGCTTTTTATATAGTTCTTAGAAAATCTTACATGGAAAAAATTCAAATTAAGCTTCACAATGTAAAAAAAAACAGTAATGATGTATTTACTTATTGTATCTTTCCTTTGGCAAGGAGGATAATTAAAGATGCTTATAGTTGATAACTGCAGAGTACTTGTGTGCCTAATGGATGTAGAATTTTTTAAAAGAAGTAGGGAGTGAGCATTACCAACATACATCACAAGAAAATAGGAGGAAGAGTAAAGTACTTTCTGGGCACCAGCACTTAGAACCACATAGCAATTAACTAAAATAACTGCTGTCCTGAGCCTGTTTCATAGATTCTTCAGGAGAACCAGGATTAGTAGCACTCAAAATTTATCTGATACTTTTAGATCTCTACTTGGTAAGGGAAATGAGATCTCCAATATGTTGTAAAATCACTAGGACAGAGAGAGAGGGAGGGAGGGAGAGTGAGAGAGAGAGAAAAAGGGAGAAAGAAAGAGATAAGATGCTCTTATGTTCTCAGAACTCTTTGCAACTCTCAAAAGCATTCTTTCCTTCAAAGAGATTTTCATGTTTTGAACGCTAAGGGCATGTCATAATTACTTGTACTTTCTTTTTTTATATTAATACTTAATTTTTTTAGAGTGGTTTAAGGTTAACAGCAAAATTTAGGGGAAGGTGCCCTGCCCTTCTTAGAATCCAAATAAATACTTTCAATTAACTTTTAATATCTGTTACATAAAAATTAAAAATGAATCTATTTTTGAATGACATATTTTCAAATTAGTCTTGATTAATGTAGAAACCCAGAGCAGTTTGCATTATTTCAAGTGCTCTTGTCAACATGTCTATGTTAGAACTGTAAGGAGGAAATATTGTATTAGAATTTTCCATTTGATAGGGACTATCTTATGACTATAAAATATTTAATATTTACTTTAAGGATTTATTTTTAGCCAGGCAATACACTTCTGGAAATATAATAGAAAGCAAAAGTCAATACCAATATTTCTTTTTTCTTTGTATTTAACCTCAGAAATAATAACCAGTTGCATTTCTGGGAAAGGACAGGCTAAAATTACAGGGCATCCAAATGTCCCCTGATGCCTTCCCAGAATAATAAGAATTTAACAACTGACAGATTTGAGGTATTCTGAAAATGCTTTATCTACTTGCACACAAATATCTCTTCGTTCTTCTGAATCAATTGGAAGCCATTAACTTCAGGGAGCAAAATTACATTACCACAGGATCAGTATAAAGTCAAGAAAATTAAGACCTTTTGGCAAATTTAACCTTCAAGAGTGTAGCTTTCATTTCTATATATTCAGCAAATACATATTTAACATCTGGTATGTGCCAGAAAGCATGCTAAGTGCTACAGATACCAAGATGAATGTGTGCATCTGAGTGGCAAGGTGTGGCTCGGATATGATGTGGTGGTAATGAGATTACATGTGGATCTGGGTAGTGGCACCTTGCTAGGAAAACTGGAAGCTGGGAGAGGCATGATTAGAGCCGCATTCTGGGAATCAGAGTATTGGTATTACTGACTCTACCTGGAACCCTTCCATCTTCTCTGAAGCACTAAATACAAGCACAGCTGCCTTTATTATTGGGTAGAGAAGAGCCAGCGAAAAGAGAGAACTCAGAAGATGCCAAAAAGTCTTAAAATGGTTCTGATTAGGGTCCATATTGAGCTTTTGATTTGGCTGTGAACTGATGCAAAGGAAAAGGAAAATGACAAGAGACCATCCATTGCAAAGTATCTTCCTTCGAGAAGTACACATGCTTGCTTTGCTGAGATCGAGAGTTAAATGGGGGGAAAAAAACCAAAACAAAAAACCCATCAGGCTACCACAAATAGCCATTCTTAGCAAAACATTTTAGTCTATAAATAAAGTCATTAAAATTTGGTTGGAAAAAAGTGAGCAAATTTCAAAACTTATTTTAAAATTAGGATCTACATATAGACCAGACTGAAGAATCTGCCTTGATATATGTTTATATCTCAGCACATTTGCCACCGTTATCACAGAGATAACTCTACATACTTACTCTTGTCTATTCTGCAGGAGAATATACAACAAGCCAGTTGATATTAGATAGCATCACAGGACTGGGAAAATAGGACAACCTTTCTTGAAATGAACTAGATAGAAAAAGGACCACAGGCTTTGTGTTTCATCATATCCTAGCTACACACTTTTCAGAAACGTTCAAGAGGCTTCTGACTCTTGCCCCCTGAGCCCTAACTTGATGGAGATAAAATTGACATGGAACATTGTAGAAATTTAGGTTATACCATGTGATGATCTGGTATACATATATATTGTGAAATACTTACCACAATAACGTTAATTAACACATTCCTCACCTCACATGAATTTTGCAGATGTCATGGTCAAAATATTAAAGGTCTACTATCATAGCAACTTTTGAATATACAATACAGAATTGTTAGCTATAGTCAACAAGTAATTTATTTTTAAACAATTTTTTCTAATGTTTATTTATTTTTGAGAGTGAGAGAGACAGAGTGCAAGCCAGAGAGGGGCAGAGAGAGGGAGACGCAGAATCCGAAGCAGGCTCCAGGCTCTGAGCTGTCAGCACAGAGCCTGATGTGGGGCTTGAACTCACAAACTGTGAGATCATGACCTGAGCCAAAGTCAGAAGCTTAACCAACTGAGCCACCCAGGTGCCCCCACCAAGTAAACTTTAGATACCTGAACGTATTCATCTTATAACTGGTAGTCTGTACTCTCTGACTAAATCTCCCCATTTCCTCTACCTCTCAGCCTCTGGCAACCACCTTTCTGTTTCTATGAGTGTGATGTTTTATTATTGTATTTTATTTATTATTTTTTAAATGTTTATTCATTTTTGAGAGAGAGAGAGCATGTGTGCACAAGTGGGGGAGGGCCAGAGAGAGAGGGGAACAGAGGATCTGAAGCAGGCCTCAAGCTGACAGCAGAGTGCCCAAGGCAGGGCTTGAACTTGTGAAGCACGAAGATCATGACCTGCGCCGAAGTTGGAGCTTAACCAACTGAGCCACCCAGGTGCCCCAGGTGTGATGTTTTTAGATTCTACATCTGAGTTATGACATGTGGTATTTGTCTTTCTCTGTCTGACTTATTTCACCTTGGATAATGGCCTCAAAGTCTATTCATGTTGTTGCAAGTGGCAGGATTTGCTTTTATGTTTATGGCTGAATAATAGTTCACATATTGCAAATGCAGTTTAAATGCTGTATTAAAGCTTTATTGATTACTCAGTAGAACTGGGGATTGTCTTTTCATAAAACCAGTGGGTTCTTTTTAATATTTTTTTTTTTTAATTTTTTTTTTCAACGTTTTTTATTTATTTTTGGGACAGAGAGAGACAGAGCATGAACGGGGGAGGGGCAGAGAGAGAGGGAGACACAGAATCGGAAACAGGCTCCAGGCTCCGAGCCATCAGCCCAGAGCCTGACGCGGGGCTCGAACTCACGGACCGCGAGATCGTGACCTGGCTGAAGTCGGACGCTTAACCGACTGCGCCACCCAGGCGCCCTTAATATTTTTTTAAAAGACTTCAGTTTCTATTCTCTAGGGGCACCTGGTTCTTTGTTTAGTTTCTTCCCCCTACTGACCCTTACAACTCTTCAGATTTGGGGGTGGTGTCACTTCTAGGTCCTCAGTAAGTTTCTCTTCTCTTTCTGGGACTCAATGATGGATGGACTGTTTTCACTTAACGATGCCCCTTTAGTTCTGCAGGTCTTCTTCATGAATTTTTCATCCTTTCTCTTTTGCTCCTCTGACTAGATAATTTCAAGTGTTCTTGCTTCTGCTTGGCCCGGTCTGCTGTTGAAGCTGTCTATTGAGTTCTTCAGTTCCATCACTGTCTTCTTTAGCTCCAAATTTGTGCTTGGTTCTCTTTTTATATTTTCTATCTCTTTGCTGAACTTTTCATTTTGTTTTTATATTTTCCCCCTAATTTGTTAAATTGTTTTTCTATGTTTTCTTGCAGCTCTCGGAGCATCTTTAGAACAATTATTTTGAATCCTTTATTAGGCTTAATCGACCGAGTCACCCAGGTGCCCTGGGTGTGATGTTTTTAGGTCACTGGTATCTCCATTTCTTTGAGGTCAATTGCTGGAAGCTCACTATGCTCCCTTGGTGGTTTCTCTGATTCTTCAAGATCCCTATAGTCGTGCATATTTAAAGTCTGCACATTTAAATAACCACTCACTTCTTCCATACTTTATGGGTTGACTTCAATATGGAAAGACTTTCACTTGTGCACAGGGGCACGCTGGAATGTGCTGTAACCCCAGGTCTAGTGGTAGAGAGGGCCAAATACAGGGGTGCGTGGTGGTTTGGGTCCAAGAGGTATATGATGTCTTATCTGCTCAGGTCACTCAGGTTCATGGCATTGACAACTGTGCAGTTCTTGGTGAGCACTGTGGGGGGTGGTCTGAGTCCTCAGCAGCACCTCCAGGGCCAGTGGCTGGTGACGTGGTCAGGTGGTGGTGGTGGCTGGAGCTGGTGGTATGTACACAGCTGTAGGGTGGTCCCCTACATAGTGGTGGGGCCGGTCTCACACATACACATAGCGGTAGGGATCAGAGCCAGTTGTAAAGGTGTGGGCCAGCTGCAGGTGTACAGGCAGCTGTGGGTGCCATGGCTGTCTGAGTGTATTGCTGTGGCTGTGGGGCCTCACCGTGGGCACACTGCAGCAGAGGCTGGTGTTGGGAGTCAGGCAAGGGGCGTGCCGGAACACAGCTTGGAAGACCAGCTTCAGGTGAGCCCAGTGGTGCAGGTCAGTGACATGAGATAGGACCGGATCTGGCCTTCAAATGGCTGTGGGGGCTCTGCTCTTCTTGTGTACTCCTGTGGCTGCAGTCTCCCAGGGGTGTGTGCCAAGCCTTGGGAGGCCGGTAAGGATGGTCTGGTTGGGGCATACAGGTGCACAGCTAGAAGGTTACCTGACATGTGCTAAGGAGTGAAGGCCAGTGACTGGTGACAGAGCCAGATTCAGACCCACGGACTGCTATGAAGGCCCTGGCTTGTGGGTGTGCCCTTCCATGCCACAGGATCTGCCATAGGTGTGTGGGTGGCAGTAGAGGGTCTGGCCAGTGGTGTGCAAATGCACAGCTGGAAGGGCTAGCCCCAAGTGCGTACACAGTCGTGGGGGCAGCACAGGGTCTAGGCTGGCTTCTTACACTTGTGCAGACACAGAGGTCTGGGCTGGCTGCTGGTGTGGACCCTTGGCTCTAGCAGCAGGGTCTGGGGGTTTGGGGGGGTGTAGGTGTAGGTAGGGAGCAGGGAGGGACTCAGGAGGCTGGAGTCTGTGAATGTGAATATTGCAGGGGCCAAACCCAATGAAGTCTTCAGGGAGTCCACAGTGGCTCTTCCGGCCATTAGTTACTTTAATAGCAAGAAAGCTGTTGAGGTCTTCTGCAAAGCAGGTGGCTGGGAACCACAGTCATTCCCACTGCATGGATGATACTGGTAGCATCTACTCTTCTTTGTTCCTTCCTATCTCTATTCATCTCAGCTTTGCCAGTCTCTGGGTCGGATGAAACTTTTTTTTTCTTTCCAAGATGTTCTTTAAATTCAAGTTAGTTAACATATAGTGTAGTATTGGTGTCAGGACTAGAATTTAGTGATTCGTCACTTACATATAACACCCAGTGCTCATCACACCAAGTGTCTTCCTTAATGCCCTTTGCCCTTTTAGCCCATCCCCCACCCAACACCCCACCAGCAACCCTCAGTTTGTTCTCTATGTTTAAGAGTCTCTTATGGTTTGCTTCCCTCTCTCTCCCCCCCCTTCCCCTATGTTCATCTGTTTTGTTTCTTAAATTCCTATGAGTGAAATCATATGGTCTATGTCTTTCTCTGACTGACTTATTTTGCTGAGCATAATACACTTTAGCTCCATCCACATTGTTACAAATGGCGAGATTTCATTCTTTTTGATGGCTGAGTAATATTCCATTACAATATATATCACATATATATATCTTCTTTATCCATTCACTTGTCAATGGACATTTGAGCTCTCTCCATAGTTTGGCAATTGTTGGTTTTTTGTTTTTAGTTTATTTTGAGAGAGTGCGACAGAGAGTGAGCGAGTGAGCATGTGCAAGAGTTGGGGAAGGGTGTAGAAAGAAGGAGAGACAGAATATCAAGCAGGCTCCATGCTCAGTGTGGAGACTGATATGGGGCTCGATCCTATGATTGTGAGATCATGACCTGAACCAAAATCAAGAGTCGGATGCTCAACAGACTGAACCACCCAGGTGACCCTGGCTATTGTTGCTAGTGCTGCTATAAACATTATGGTGCACGTGCCCCTTTGAATCAGTATTTTTGTATCCTTCGGATAAATATCTAGTAGTGCCGTTGCTGGGTCATAGGGTAGTTCTATTTTTAACTTTTTGAGGAACCTCCATACTGTTTTCCAGAACGGCTACACCAGTTTGCAATCTGGTTTGCAAACTGAAGAGGGTCCTTCATACAATGTCCTGAAAGCTAGGGAAGCCAGCCATTCACTTCACTCTCCCTTTTCTGGTAAGGGAAATTCTTCCAAGCTGAGGAGTTCTCTGTTGGCAGTGAGCAGTGCCAGCCTGGGAGATTGGATGATGCAGGCAAAATGAAGCTGCTCTTCCTTCCCTTCTTTTGTAATTATTCTCAGATGGGTTTTTTTCCTTCCCCACACTGAGTTGCTGAAGATTCCTAAGAGCACTCCTGAGCTCTCCCAGAACTGCTTTTCTTTGTGGATGCTTCCGAACTCTTGTTGATCTTTGTTGGGGGTTGGAGGCTGAGCTCCCCTACTTTACCATTTTGGTAACATCAATCTGACTTACATAACCATCTTGAGTTTTACAGTGAAGCTACAATAGGTGGTGTCCTTCCAAATGGGAGAGCTTGTAAAATCATCTGGAACAACGCTCCATCCATGCTGGGACGGAAACTAAGACTCAGAAGGGTGAACTTGCCTGGGGTCACAGTTTTACTTGCAAGTCATACTTAAGACTAGAGATCAGGTCACTGATCACTCTCATCTTGCTTTTCTGGCTGGTAAAATCTTGCTCAAGTCCTCCTAAACTACTCTGACCATAAATCAAGTTTCCTTGCTTGAATAAAAGAGCTCTAAGAGTCTGCTTTTAAACTGAGTACTTTATTAGGTCAGCAGCACATGCAGGGAACAGAGTAAGCCAACGAGGTCCCTTGGAGTGCTGGCGCCTGAGATGTCTCCTGTCTCTAAACCGACTATTGATGTAGCAAGGTAGCCACAACAGTCCTAAGTAATTGGTAGGAGGTGGATGGGTAGATAACAATATTTATTCTCTCAAGAGTTACCAGATTGAGTAGTTAAGACGTGCATTTATGAACAATTCTGTTTTCTGTTTTTAGGCTTGGCCTCAGGGCTTTCTGACATTTCAGCTGGCCTCCTCCCTTTCACCCACACACCCAATGACTACTCAGTCATTTCAGCCAGAGAGAAGGGAGGCTTTGATGAGAAGAACACAAAATAGTTTACATATTTGGGGTATGTACTATGCTTTCTTCGATATCGTCTGCCAGGAATTCAGTCTGTGCCCAAATGCCATCCCACCCTCACCCCACTCCTTGTAGGACAACAAGAGAAGTAGGACAGGCTTCTCTGTTCTCTGTGTCTGTCTCCTTCACATTCACGCGCCATTCACAGAACACAGGAGAAAAGTGAATCCCGGTTACAACTGAATGGATGGTAAAAAGGAGTCTGCATCTTATTCAAAATAAGATAGGCTTTCACAACAGGGAGACAAAGTGTTAGAGAAACCAGGTTGCCCCCTGAATTTGCATAGTATGCAAAGTTGCATACTACATTATTCCATATCTCTGATACTATTTTTTTAATGTTTATTTATTTACTTTGAGAGAGAGAGAGAGAGCAAGGGAGGGGCAGAGAAAGAGGGAGAGAATCCCAAGCAGGCTCCTTGCTGTCAGTGCAGAGCCTGACACAGGGCTCGATCTCACAAACCATGAGTTCTTGACCTGAGCTGAGAGTCAGACATTTAACTGACTGAGCCACTCAGGTGCCCTCATATCTCTAATACTTTTATCCAGAAGAGTTTTTAAGTTTTTGCCCTGGTGCCACTGTCTGCCTCATAAACATGAGGTCTGAGTTCCCCATATGCCCCTTTCTCCTTCATTGTATCAAATACAGCAGGTAGTTTTTGCATAAATGAGGTAAAGTAACTGAAAAGGAATTTTGCCAGTTATTGATGATTATTTTGAGAGAGGGAGAAATAAGGTAATTTCTAATCCACATACTCACTAAAACCCCAGCTGGATAACCAGGTATATCTCTTCAAGCTCCTCTTTCCTGCTTGGCTCTAGTATTCCTCATTTTTCTTCCTAAAAATCTTCCCTGTTCACAAATGATCCTTAAGCTTTACGTTGTAATTGAGTGGCACAGCACCAATTCTGTTTTATTCCTTACGACCTCTTGAAATAGCCTATATTAGCGGAAGATCCCTGCCATTTAAAGTGACAGCTCTAGCATATTGGTAATGGCTTCTTATTACAGAATGCAAAGTCAATTCACTAGGAGCTCTATTCAATCTCCTTCCCCAGTCAGACGGTCCTCTAGGGGTCAAACTTCATCTTTCTTCACTCATCCTCTCTAGAAAGCTGGTTTCTTTTAAGGTACATACACATTTTCAGGGTCAGTAGTTATCAGGAAAAGGAAGCCCAGGTGTCCTGCTAACTAACTACAGTTGGGCTGTTCTCGGGTCAGAGCACAGGTAGTTGACTGCCTGTCAGCTTCATGAGGGTAAGGACAGTGTCTTGCAGTCTTCCTGTATCTGCCCCACAGTAGGCCCACTCCGTAATCATTTATTGCTTGAGGGAATACACACAGTGAACAATAAATGAAGTAGTAAATCAAGGAGCCACAGGAATCGAATGCAGGTTACCAGGCCAGTTTTAGAAACACGGAGATCAGGATTCTTGTGAGGAGGAAGCACGGGATTGCCGGGGCTACAATGGCAAGATAGGGAAAACCACCCCAAACCCTCAGAGAGGGGGCTGGGTATAGTGAGATCACCTCTCCGTTAGCCTCACTCTTGCTCGCATCTTGGAACAAACACAAGAAGTGTTGGACAAAATAATCCCCTGATTACAAGTTTAATGCTAACTGGACCTGTGAGTTATATAAGCAATGGCTGTGACCTCTTTCTGGCCTACTTTTTGCAACACAGTTTACAAACATTAGCTTGATCACTGCAATAACCTTCAAGGTGGCCATTAATTTTCTTTATTTTCAGAAAGAGAAATTACATGCAGAAGGTTAAACAGCCTACCTAAGTCAACTGGCTAAGGTCAGCATCTGGGATTCAAACTTGCTTCTGAGTCTCAGTTCTTTCCTCTACCCAAAAGGCATTGCACCAAATAAGCAACATGCCAAACACCTACCCAGACAGCTTTGTATTTTTTTTTTTTTATTTCTAAATTGTGGTAAAAAACACACAAAATTTATTTCCTTAACCATTTTTAAGTATATATTTCAGTAGTGTTAACTGTATTCACATTGCTATGTATAACATTTCTAGAAATTTTTCATCTTGCAGAATTGAGCCTCTATAACCTATTAAACAACACTCTCCATTTCTCTGCCCCCAAAACCCAAGCAAACACCATTCTGCTTCTGCTTCTATGGTTTTGACTACTCTAGAAATTCCATAAAAATGGAATCATGTAGTATTATACTTTTGTGACTGTCCTCTTTCACTCAGGATAATGTCCTTAAGATTCATTCATGTTGTAGAATGATAGGATTTCCTTCCTGTTTCAGGCTGAATAATATTCCACCATCTACATATACATTACATTTTGTTCATCCATCATCTGTCAATGGACATTTGTGTGGCTTCCATCTTTTGACAATTGTGAACAATGCCGTGATGAAGAGGAATGGGCAAATATTGCTTCAAGATACTGTTTTCCATACTTGGGGGTAAATACTCAGTAGTGGAATTGCCAGATGGTAGGGTAGTTCTAGTTTTCATATTTTGAGGAGCCTCTCTACCGTTTCCCAGAGTAACTGTACCACTTTACATTTGCACCAGCAGTGTACAAAAGTAGACCAATTTGTTTTTAAATAGAGTAACTGTCAGTTTTAGTATTAAACTGACCAAACAGCCCAGCCTATCAGGTCAGGTAGTGATTACATTCTTAAAAATGCAAACTCAACTAAAACTCTAGACCTTAAGCCTTAGTTTTTATAATTAAAATCATACGCCATATAAACGTGTTACAGATTTATACATGTCGATCAGCATTCCATTTTGGGACAAATACATTTAGAATCATTTTCTTGGAGGCTACAACAAATGAAGTAAAAGTGAAGCCACTGTTGAACCAGTGTGAAGGTATCAGGGGAAGATTACTATTCCTGAAAATAAGTATAAGCATGCACACAAATTGCACTTACCCTTGTTTTGGCATCGATTTTAGCTCCTCGATCAAGCAAGAGTTTTACCATATTGGCATTTCCTCTTTTTGATGCAACGTGTAAAGGCGTGATGTCATTCTGTAGAAGAACAGAAAAAAAGGACAGTTTTGGTATCTTCAGTTCAACCGAAACATTGCTTCCCCAACTCCCCCCCAACATGTCCTCACTTTTTTATTTACATTTTTTAACATCCATTGTGAACAGAATGCTTCCCAACATTTCTCTCTGACAGTAATTTTACTCAGTAGACTCCCCTCTCCCCCCAAAAGGGATGAATTTTAAGGAACACATTCTGAAGGTGGGTTCAAGTTTATTTCACTTAGCTGCAGTGACTGATGGATGAGATGGGGTCTTTTTTGGTTTTGTTTTTTTTGTTTGTTTGTTAGTTTTGCTCTAAAATTTTGCACCGTTAAGTCAATGTGTTTTCCTGCAAATTTGTGTGATATATACTGGCTAATGTGTGGTTGACTAAGTGGCTGATTAAGCCAGCCAGACTCAGTTAAAGGAGTATGGTGCTCAGCACCATCTCTGGGTTCATATGAGCACAAGATATCAAGGAAAAACAATAGTTACGCAAGGTGGAAAATCAGTCAGTACTGTACAAAGTCACAGGACTTCCCATGCACGTGGGGCTAAAGTGTGTTTGCAGGCATTTGTTAGCAATCTCACAGAAAACTGTTTTTTTTTTTTTATTATTACCATTGAGGAATAAACATATTGTTAGGACAATCTGAAATTAAAGTCATGATACTCAATACCACAGGTTTTCCCCCATGCATCTTACAGGTGTTATGATTGTTTCCAGACTGTCAGGGAAATATGTGTATGTTGTGAGAACATTCTCTATGCTGGCTCCTTATTCCTTTGTAGCAACAATATGGATTTTAGGTCCGTTGTTCACCTAAGTTAATTATATGATCAGTGAACTAGGCTCCTATGGGGTTGTATTTTTGCCATTTGATAGCAGATACAACATAATAGCTACCAGGCATTGATTATTTCCTATATGTTAGGCACTGTGCTAAACTCTACTATCTCACTTAATTCTCATAATCCTCACAATGCCACAAAACAATCTGACTTACAATGTCCATTTCATAGATGTACAAATAGCTGGAAAAACCAGGATTCAAATTAAAATATGACTCAAGCTTATGTTTTTTTTAAACACTATAATGAAAAATTTCAAACAGATACAAAGTTTGAGAGAAAGGCATGAGTTTTATGTACTCATCACTCTGGTTCAATACTTATCAACCTCTTAGGAATATTATTTCTTGTATACTCCCTACTACTTTTTTTTCTGGAGAAGTCTGAGAGAAGGAAAAGAAAACCCTAGGCATCAAGGATTTTGTTAAACAAATAGTCACAATACCATTATCATATTTAACAAAGTAAAAATAATTCCTTCATAACACTAAGACCCTGTCAGTATTCAAATTCTCCCATTATGTCCAGTTAGCTCAGTAGGGTTGTTCAAATGAGAAGATCCACACCTGCATTAGGTTGAAATGTCCCTTAAGTCTTTTAATCTCCATAGGTGCCTTACTCCACCTTCTTTTTTCCACGACTACTTACTGAAAAAACTGGATAATTGATCATGTAGAATTTTCTAACTTCCATGATTTAATCCTCATGGGGTGTTATTTAACATGTTCTTTTTGCCCTGTACTTCCTATAAAGTTTTTTAAACATTATAAACTATAATGCTGTTAGCATTACATTCTCCTATCCGAACTACTCTTTCCCTCATTATTTTTAGGTGCTGAAGTATCAAATGATTCATTAAATGAAAGAAGAAGAAAGAGATCTCAGTAAAACAAATGTGCTTCAGTAATGCTGGTGGGAGTACACAGGATGAATATCATTGCTCTAGACCAACGGTAGGCAAACTTCTTCTGCATCGGGCCAGATAGCAAATATTTTCAGCTTTTTAGGCAATACAAGTTCTATTGCAGCTATTCAACTCTGCCATTGTAGTGTAAAGCAGCCATACAAAATATGTAAAGAAATGGGAGTGGTTGTATTCCAATCAAATTTTATTTACAAAAACAGGGGCACCTGGTGGCTCAGTTGGTTAAGCATCTGACTTTGGTTCAGGTCATGATCTCATAGTTCATGGGTTCGAGCCCTCTGTTGGGCTCTGTGCTCACAGCTTGGAACCTGGAGCCTGCTTCAGATTCTGTGTGTCCCTCTCTCTCTGCCCCTCCCCTGAACATGCTCTGTCTTTTTTTCTCTCTCTCTCTCTCAAAAATAAATAAATATTTAAAAAAAAACTTTATTTACAAAAACAGATGGTAGGCCAGATTTGGCCTAGGGGCTGACCTGCTGTATACCTACCAGCTATGGCTGAAGGTTTCAACTGTGTGTAACAGTTTACAAAAGAGGAAGTAAAACTATATGCTGTACATTGTGTATGCTCTGGTCCCCTTTTGCTGGCAGAAGGACACAAACTTCCTGATGACTTTTTAATTGTCTTGCTTGTCTCCATTGTGGGTCACTCCAGTGACCCAAGCATCACAGTGGATGAATTCTTGACCTGAGACAGCAGGTGGAGGGTCAGGTTAGGTCTGTAGGAGACATGGTCTACCAGGAAGCTTACTGAGCCCAGAGTGGGATATGGTGCTAAGACCTCATCCCTTCCCCGCAGGAGTCAGGGCTTACTTACTTGCGATCTCCCTTTAAAATTGTGCCCTTGCCTGGTTGAGAAGGACTTAATTAACCTCTATTACAAGTAGGCTAATTTTAGTGAGAAGAAGACTCTACTTCTAATTTTGCTCTCTTCCATATTCATGTACTCTCTCATACAGTGATGCATAGATGTCAAAAGTGTGCCTTGAAATTCTAACTCCCACATTTTTCTACACCTATCTGGCCCTTCCTAGAGGAATATTTTATATTTCTATAGCACTTGAAAAGTGTTGTAAAGGGCTTACCCTTATGTAATTTCACTTTACCTTCATGACACTCTATTGAAATAAAATCACTAACCCTATTTGACAGATACATAAACTGCAGAATAGAACTGGTCAGTAATTTGTATATTAAAAGACAAAGAATTAGAGGCAGAATCAGAATGATAATTCGGTTTTCTAGCTCCTTGTGCAGTAGTATTTTTCAGTCAGGGATCATAATGCCTCCATCTAACAACTATTGCTTCTCTCTATAAAATGGAGCTTCTGAGTGAAACACATATTTTTGTATTCCAGAATCTGGTAGTGACTGCTTCTGACAAATTGGAACAAACTGAAATGAAAGTGGTACCTTTGGACCACTCAATGGGACATTTATATTCTGATTCATCAGATAACTAATAAAAATGTTTTATGCCCTACTATGCACAAGACCCAGTGCTGCATTTCCATTATATAAGTGAGGAACAAAATTATGGATTCCCAACATATCAAAAGAGCCTACTGGTATTAGAGATGAAAATGCTTATTTAAGACAACCCTCATTTGCTGCTTGTGGAATATAAATTTACACATGCTTTCTGGGATGCAATTTGGCAGTATATATGAAAAGCCTTCAAATCTAAAACCACAGACACAAGGCAGAGGTTGGCTGCCATAGTCGAAAGGGCAGGAATGTTAAGAAAGACTCAGCCCTGAGGCCCAGGCACACTCCCTAAGACTGAAGCCAAGACAGAATGAAAGAACCCTCAGTCCCAGCAGGAGCCTAGCATAGAGTAACAAGTAACAGTAGTCAGCTGCCGAGGCCAGACAGGAGCTTCGTGAGAGACATCTTCATGCTTCAGGTGTGTAGGGAGAGCTGAGGATGAAGCACCAACACCACCTAAAATTTTCTACCCTCCTCCCCACCCAGCCGCCACCCTGAGCATAAGGGAGTGCAGCTCTCCTCCAGAGGAAGGAGGAGAAGCCTGTGGTACACTCAAACAAAATGTAAACTTTTGACTAGGCTCAACCTTCCACATTTATAGCCTGACAAACATGTGCCCATATCCAAAGATACTATTTACCTTAGTCACTCCTGCATTCTGTCTAGTGGAACAGTGAGCTACAGGCATCAAAAGTTAGGGGATTTCACCAAAGATACGGGGTTTCAGTCAAATAGAAACCCTTGGTAAGAAAAACCACAATATAAGAAACAATTCCTTTGATGGGCTCATCACCAGACTTCACACAGCTGAGGAAAGCATCAGTGAACTTAAAGATATGTCAATATAAATGATCCAAACACAAAGAAAAAAAGAGTGGAAAAGAAAACCGAAATCTAAGGGATGTGGGACAGTACAAAACAAATGAGTTGAATAAGGAGAAGAGAGAAGATGGGGCAGAAGAAATACTTGAAGAGACAATGGTCAAGAATTATCTCAAAATAATGAAATGCATGAAATGACATATCCAAGAAGCTTGGAGAACACCAAGCAAGATAAACTATAAACCAGCAAATGTCACAATTAGACACATCAATCTAATTTCTGAAAATGAAAGATAAAGGAAAAATTGTGAAGGTAACCAGAAGGAAAAAAGGACATATTTCATATAGAGAACAAAGACAATAATTACAGCCTCAGAAATTATGCAATGCTGAAAACGTAGTGGGCATCTTTAAATACTGAAAAATAAACACTTGTCAAATGAGAGTTCTATTCCCAGCCAAAATATCTTCTAAAAAATTAAGGAGAAATAAAGACTTTTTAAGATAAACAGAAGCTGGGAGTCCTCATTACCATCAAACCTGCAATACAAAAAACATTAAAGGAAGTTCTTCAGGCAGTAGGAATATGATACCAAAGCTTAGACCCACACAGAGAAATACAGAAATGGCAAGACTGAAGGGAAATATAAAAGATAATTGATTATCTAAAGCAGGAACTGTAAAATGAACTGTGGGCTCTACAACATGTGCAAAAGTAAATGAGAATGACCCTGTTCTCATATGTGTAAAGTGCTATAACTTTGAAGGTAGGCTGTGATAAATCAGTAACACACCACAAAATATATTA
Source organism: Panthera pardus (assembly GCF_024362965.1). Classification (NCBI taxonomy): domain Eukaryota; kingdom Metazoa; phylum Chordata; class Mammalia; order Carnivora; family Felidae; genus Panthera; species Panthera pardus. The sequence continues at coordinate 21,577,312 of NW_026526788.1, forward strand.
TTAAATAAAAATATGCTCTCACATTTATGCATAAGTATATGTATACACACATTCTAAAAAAGCTGTAGAGATATTGACCCCAATGTTAATAATCTCTCCCTCAGTGCTGTGATTCTAGATGATTGTTTCTTCACGCTTTCCTAATCCAAAAATAAGGATTAATCTTTACTGTGTTTCCTAAACTATAAAACTGTCCTAGAAATACAAAGATTTTTCATAATGAGTTTAGGGGGTGGGGAATTCTAACATTACTTCAATTTTATTCCTTAGTAAGCATGTCACTGGAAATGAGAAGACCAGACCATAATCATCACTCTTCTTCCTGATATATGATGTTGGGAATGTGCCGTATCCTCTACCAATATTTATGTTTTTATCTGTAGAATGGACATAATACCTACAGTGCCTCCACCATGGGGTGGCCAAGTGCGGATATGAGATAATTCATGTCAGAAGCAGGAAGGAAAGTCACAGGTATTCCATATTTCTTATCTCATCCAACCCACACACCAACTCTAGAAACAGGTACTATCTAATTGTTTTTGTTTTTGTTTTTGTTCTTACAGATGAGGAAACTAGAACAAAAAATAAAAATAGCTTTCCAAAGTCACAAAACTGTCATAATTTGCTACCCCAAAGTTTATGCTTTTTTCACCAGAGCAGATCATGCTGTCCCTGAACTTCTAAACAGTATAAATCTAGGACCGATTCTTATTAGTAGAGCATTCCTGCAGCACCTCATAGTGTGCCAGCAGATAAAGAGAACACTGTGGTCCAATACTACAGCAGTTAAGGGCTAATACTCTGGAGCTAGACCACTTAGCTTCTAATCCCAGATCGACCCCACATTAGCTGCCTAACCTTAGGCAACTTCATTTAATTTCTCTGAATCATGGATTTGTTATCTATAAAATTAGGCCAATAATAGTTCTATCATATAGACTTGTCATAAGGATTGAGTTAGTAAGGGTAGTCTTTTTAATTTTTTTTTTTGAGAGAGAGAGAGAGAGAGAGAAAGCACCAGTTTGGGAGGGGCAGAGAGAGACGAGACACAGAATCCCAATCAGGCTCCGCACTGTCAGCTCAGAGCCCGATGTGGGGCTGGAACTCACAAACTGCAAGATCATGACCTGAGCCAAAGTCAAGAGTTGGATGCTTAACCAACTGAGCCACCCAGGGGCCCCAGGGTAGTCTTATTTTAAAATTTATTATTTATTTAGTTGTTTATTTTTAGGTGTGAAGCCTAATGTGGGGTTAGATCCCATGACCCTGGGATCATGACCTGAGCCGCAATCAAGAGTCGGACGCTTAATCGACTGAGCCACCCAGGTGCACCAATAAGGTAGTCTTAACAATGTTTCTTGGCATTTAGTAAACATTATAAAAAGTGTTAGCTATTATTATCCTTTTTATTATTTATAATATTGACATTTAAAAATGGATGACATAAACACATCTCACATGGCAGACCTGAAGTAATGAGTGAACTCTAAGAAGGTGCTAAAGGGACAGTTCTTAGGGCTGACGCAAGGGGTGTTGGAGATGGACAGGTCTGCTCAGCACAGTTCAGCCTGTGAAAACCTCAGAAGGGGTGTGTCTGGAGTAAGTGGAACTGGGGGGGAGGGTGGAAGAAGGGGCATAGCAGTGGCTGATAGAACACGATACACGTGACAGAACGTGATAGAAACATGGGAAGCCATACTTTTTTTTAAACTTCCAAGGACTTGGAAGAAACAAGTACCTTTCTTGGGAAATGGTGGAATTGCTGGCTTTTTCTTTCTTCTCAGCTGTTTCTGAAGAAGCTGGCTGAGGTAGTGGCCAAGTTTCTTTATGAAATTGTCACCAAAGCCAGATTTTTCCCACAACTTCCTGAAGTGAAATCAGAGCCCCTTCCTACCTTGTGATAAATGGAAGACTTTTCATTCCATTTAAACTTATAAAGGGCAGTAGACCTCTGGTCCCCAGTCCCCTCTCCTCTCTCTACTTTTCTTTAAACATGTCTGGGAGGTTCTCACTAAGTAGAAGAGCAGGTGGATGATAGCACTCACAGTCTTTTAGATAATGAAAAGTTAAACAATATGACCATTTTAGTTTAGTTCCTTGATATGGTCCCAATCAAACACAAATTCTAAAACAATTAAATATTCAACTGAGAGGGAACCCTCCATGACTGCTACAGCAGTCATTATTAAGATGACTATCATTGTTAAAGTCCATTTTCCTCTTACTTCATGAAGTTTTCCTTAAATGAAATAGGTCTTTTTAGGCAAAGTCTTTTCCTCTTCTCCAGTTTTACTAACAGCAACTTTTCTCTTTCTGTGATTTCTGGATAAGGAGATTAAGTCCACACAGGTCTTGCTGAGACTGACACTGAAAAATACTGATGGTATCGACACTCCCACCTCACTCTTCCCACAGAGACTGACCAGATCCTATAGGATTAGACATTGGGAGATGCTGGGCTCCCCAGGAGCAGCAGCAAATGCTTAGATGTTTGATGTCTGCTATAAAACCAGGCTCTGACTATTTGGATCTATTCTGCTCTAAAAACCTCAGGCAATTTATTTATGTTCTTTTAAGGATAATATGAAGCTGTTTATCGTTAATACTGTTAGAAGTTTTTACTTGGATTAACAGCAGATCTCTCATCAACAATTTAGGTAAGGCTCTGCCAGGTCTCTCTCCAGCCCACCATCTCCTTTTGTTTAACGTTTGTTTAACATTTTGATTATTCATTCATCTGTTAATGGACACTCGGGTTCCTTCCACTTTGTGTGTATTGTAAACAATGCTACTATGAACATGGGTGTTTAAATATATCTTCAAGACTCTGCTTTTAATTCTTTTGTATTGAAGGAGTGGTCCTACTGGACCATAGGGTAACTCTGTACTTAATATTTTGAGTAACTTCCAAACTCTTCCATAGTAGCTGTATCATTTTACATTCATCCCACAAACAAAGGACAAGGGTTCCGGTTTCTCTAAACCCTTACCAACACTAGTTTTCTCCCCCCCCCCCCCCCCCCGCCTCTCTTTTTTGATAGAAGTCATCCTAACGGGTGTTCAATGTGTACTTTTAAAATATATCTTTCAGGATACATTTCAGAGTTTCCATAATTCTATGAACAGTCATGAATTTTTGACCACCAAAAGCCTTTTTATTTTATGAGAATTTGTTAGAAAAAAGAATTCTGCAAAAAAAAAAGGCACCTCTTGATTTAGACCAAACAACTCTTTGTTTTGCAGAACAAATGTAATTAAAATGAAAAAAAGGTATGAATTATTAGGCTCTTATTTTGGCTGGTTCCATGAGATACATCTCATTTAATCTCTACAACAATCCATGCATGAAGTAGATGCTGTTAGTTCAGATTCTCAGGTGAGTAGGGTGAAGCTGAAAGGAGCCTCAAGTCACACAGTGAGAAAAATGCCTGAGCTGGGATTAACCTAAATTTTCTGCTTCTAAAAGCTCTGCTGGCCTTGTCCAGGGGGTCACAAAGGAGAAACCATATCCAGATAGTGAGTCTCCCCTTAAACTTGGGCAAACATCAGCTGCAGCTCTGAATCCAAGCAGCATAGACTCCATACTGAAAATGCTGCCGATGTGCAAGTTCCAACCGAAAGGAAACAGCATATCTCAGAGCTAATACAAATATGTAGAATCTAAAAGAGGGGCTAGTTCAGCTCTATCATTTTAAATAAGAACTCATGGCTTTCAGATTTCTTTAAAGGTGTCACTATTAGTACTCATTCAAAAGTAGCCCTCCCTGTTTTATAGTAAAGAAAGCCCCTCCTTGCCTGCGATATCTGGGCAGAGAGGCTTATAGTGTTGAACTGAATGGGGTATCATAAGTTCAATTACAAAGTAATCGACTGCTTTCTGCACATTGAGGAAAGTTGTTTGAAAATTCTGTAATTCTTTAACATTAAAATAAGTTAATCTAGCAATATTAGATTTCCCGTAGTGTTTCTAATGAATGAAGTCCACCCCTTTTTCTAACACCCTACCATCCAAGATTCTTAAAAACAAAACTATTAAGGGGCTTTACAATGATACATTTGCCACACTTCTATATCTTTTCTGATAAATCTGGAATAAAATTCATCTATTTCTGTGTTAAATAATTTTCTTTCCCATCCAAAAAGTAAATCACTCTTATAAGCTTCTGAGATGTAAGTTAACTTGAAATTGTTAGTTTCTCAGGTATTCTGCCTTCATTTGGTCTTTGGACAAACCAGATCCTTGCTTGGATAAATTAGATCCTTGCAGAAGTTTCAAACATGTCAAGGAACGAAAGCAAGGTCTTTGAAGTTTTTAAGGAAAAAGCAATTGGAAAAGAAGCAGTCCTGGCATAAATGGCCTTATCTGTGTGCAGTGCACTTGTCCTGACATGATGCTGCTCTCAAGGGACCATGAAGACCTCGGCCACTCAGGGACCAATATCACACACCCTCACGGCCACCCAGCCTCTGCAGGTGCCAGCTGATGCTCACGCATGAGGCATATTAAAATGGGGCAGGTCTGGATCCAAATCCCTGTTATTCTATTTTACTCACAGTAGGATCTGGGACAAATGACATTGTGGGATCTCCGTTTGCTCATCTATTCTTAAGGCCTCAAATGGTGTGCTTTATATAAAAGTACTTTGTAAACTGTATACAAAATGTAAATTCAAGGTTACATTATTAAGATGTTATAAAGATAGTTATTATAAGCCAATGAGTTACTAAGAGTTCTGTGGCTCAATTTTGGACAAGATTTTCATAGCACGGCCTTAGTCAGTATTTTCTTTGTGTGTGTGTGTGGGGGGGGGGGGTCAAGATCTATGCATTTTATTTTTATTTTTATTTTTTTAATATTAAATATAATTTATTGTCAAATTGGTTTCCATACAACACCCAGTACTCATCCCAACAGGTGCCCTCCTCAATGCCCATCATCCACTTTCTCCTCTCCCCCACCCCCCCCATCAACCTCAGACAGTATTTTCTTATTGTGCCTTATCAGAAGAATCACCCAAGGAATTTGTTACAAACACAGATTGCAAAGCCCTATCCCAAAGGTACTGACTCCGAATATAAGGGAACAGGAGCCTGCTGGCCAGCTGGGGACACTGGCTGTGAGGCTCTGGCTTGGGGGCAATGAAAAAGTGGGTTTTAATTTTCAAACTCAGAGGAACTCACTCCTTGTAGAGACAAGCTCACCTTGTATTTCTTCTTACCGGAAAATGGATATTATACCTTTTTGTCAGAAAGCCATTAAGTTTCTACATATCAAGAGTTCATTTCAAACCATGATCTTTCAGGATTCAAAAATGCAGAAGTAATAGAGGTAAATAAAATGTGGGGGAGATGGGAAGGCATTGTATTTTAGAATGAATTTGATGATTTGTTAGTTTTTAGGTTGGCTCCCCTCTCAATTTAAATGTTCTCAAATGTGTAATGGGATTTACTAGTAAATAAAAAAAAAAAAACCTTTTAAACTCCTTTTAAAAAACGTATTTAATTCACTTTGCGGCTCTGGCACAGGCCGAGAACACAATGCCAGCTGAGACAAGAGAGGCTGCTGTTGGTTCTGGTTTTCCTGTGATGATCCTGGATTCAGTACAAAGCCCAGTACATGTGGCCTCCAATATTAGAATAGTATGAACTACATAGTCTGAGTATTTTTTCGGGTCTGATTTGAGTGTATTTACTTTTTCTTAGCCCAAGCTCCACCACCTTAAAGCTGTGTGGCTTTGCACAACTTATTTAACTGCTTGCTTCCCAGTGTAAAATGGATATCATCCCCACACCTCACAGGCTTACTGTGAGGAATAAATAAAATCATGTATAGGAAGCTTATTATAGTACCTCATACCTAGTAATAAATGAAAGCTGTTACCTAAGTTCGTTTTAACTTTGTATAAGTTTTGTCCACTTCATATTGAAAGTCTCAGTAGTAAGAGCTGAAAAGAACCTTAGGGTCTTCTGGCCCACCTACCCTTAGGGGTATGTCACTGGGAGAAACTCAATGCACTGACTGAGCATGACCTTCCGGGACCTTTTTCTCCATCCTGGGATATCCCACCTCTCTACCTGCACTGTAAAGAGATGTTCAATCCACAGGTCTCAGGGGGTATTGTTGGCATGTTGGCATGGCATGGTTGGGGTACTGTTCTTTGCATGGGTCTGTCCCCATCAGAGAAGATTTAGCCATCCTGGTCCTGTCCCATTACATTCCAGCCACGATGACAACCAAAAATGCCTCTGCAAATTTCTAAATCTTCTGTGGAGAAGGACGATCTCCCTTTTCCTACTGAGAAACTGTGGATGTAGGAGGACTCTAGTGAAGTCACCTCTGAGGAGAGGCACATCAGACCTGGGGTTGGACAAGCTTCTCCTTGAGCACAGTTCTTTTCCCTATGTGACTGGAGCCAGCCACAGCTCACAGCCAAATGTCCTCATCTCCCCTTCATCATGTATGTTCTAACATCTTAAACACCACTGCCACCATCCTACTTTTCCATGTAAGGTCCTACAACAGCTTGTAGACAGAGATTGGAATGGTGATTACCAGGGGCTGGCGGGCTGGCATTTAGGGAGATGTTACTTAAAGGCCCAAACTTGCAACTAGTAGATGAATAAGTTCTGGAGAGCTAATGCACAGCCTGGTGATTATAGTCAACAATGCCTGTCTGTGTCTAGTCTCATTTCACATTGGCAAGTGGGCTTCCGCCTCCATTTCTTAGACTTCATTCTAATCCCTGTGTTTCCAGCACAACTTAGCTCTTCAGTTTTTTCCCAACTATGCTAGCCAATGCTGATCTCCTACCTGAACTTGTTTTCTTAAACCTCCTCCATTGACTTGGGAGAGAGCCAGTAAATGACTGGTCATGTTTCTCACGTTCATCCCTTTGCAACCTTTGGTTCTGCTCCTGTCCTAAGCTCTTCCCTCTAGGTGCCCTTTCACCCTTTCTGCACATTCTTCAAACCACCAGGGGAAGAAAGGAAAGATTTTTTGTCACAGAAGAACTACAGTGCTCAGGGGCATCCCAGGGTGCATTTGAGGGCTCATCCAAATGTACTATCTGATGACAGTGTGGACAGCATTCTGAATGTTCAGCAGAGGGGCCCAGGAGCCCTTCACCGCTGTTTGCACTCACTGGAAGAAATGAAAATTCTACAGCTGATGAATAATTCTCTTTTAAAGTGCAAATGAATAAAGGGAGCTCTGCCAACTCCTACCTTAATAGAACTTTATTTCACGGAATTTTAAAATAGGATTTATTCGGGTTGTTTAAAAATGTCCTCAGAGCAACAATTCCAGAGCAGCACTGCAGGAAGCAGGGCACAAGTCCAAAGAGGAAAGCTGACACAAAGAGAAACATGGACCTTCCAATTTCTATGATCTAATTAGAATTCTTACTGTCTCAAACAATGTCATAGTAATCGTTTCTTAAATGACTAAAGGCTGACCTTCTCATGCAGATAAACACCACTGCAGGGTAAATCCAACATTCTGGGAAGCAACATTTCTGACTACCTCTAGAAGTACTCTAGAGAGCTGCCATGATGCCACTTGCTTGACATATGTCATGCTTTACAGATGAATGTGGTTTACGGTGATGGGTCTCCTCCCAGACGAAAAAAGTAATGACAACCTCCACCACAAACATGGTTAGGGTCCTTGTCCATGTTTTGTGGGTCAAGCACTGTGCTAAGCAATGTATAATGGACCATCTCATTCAGTCACAGTGACGTTATGCACTGGGTGCCATTATTGGATCTATTTTATGGATGATAAAGCTGAAGCATAACTAACCTGCCCAAGAGCACACAAAGTCAGCCACATTGTTAGTATGGGACCCAGCAGTCTAGCTGAGGTGCTGTTTATTGTAACACTGTACTATACCTACTCTCTGTCAGGAAAGGAGAAGGGAGGTGAAGGTGGCCTCCACCACCATCAGACAGGGTGGTCGGGCAGAGGGGAAAGGCTTGTGACTGAAATGCTATTTGTCTCACCCAGCTGTTAGGAAAACTGCAGGCCCCGTGATGAGGAGACTTTCCCTGGACCACATTAGGACAGAGGACGCGGTCAGAACAAGAGCCAGGGGTCCGACACGAATCTAAAGACTCTTCTTCAGCTACAACTTAGAAACATCACCTCTTCAGAAGAGAACACAGATCCCATACCACACAGCAAGATGTTAGTAAGTTACAACATACTCATGATTTGAGATTAAAATGTTCCTTTAAAAAATTATATAGGATGGGTCCCAGCTGGTTCAGTCAGAAAAACATGCGACTCTTGATTGTGGGGTTCTAAGTTTGAGCCCCACATTGTATGTAGAGATTATTTAAAAATAAAATCTTTAAAAAAAATATTTAGTTATTTTCTAGGAGATTCTCCCTTTGATGTGACAGTCAGGAAATGAAATGAAAAAGGCAGGAGAGAGATTGCATAGCGTGCTAGAAGAATCTCTCTGTACAAGGTGTATCTCTCACCACTCTATCCTTGGCTTATTGGTTTTGTTCCTCCTGATGTGTTAATGTCACCATGGAAACAATATTATGGTTGATGCAGTAGCCACATTGCTACTTTCCCATAATTCACATTCCTTTGCTAATGCTTCCAAATCCCCATTTTCATTCCAAAGGTGGTTTATATAACCCAATTTTTAAAAGTCTTTGTCTTTAATGCTTCTGAGCCTGTACTAGGATACATATCTAATTTTCTCTATCTTTGAAAATATTTGTCAATAAAAACGAACGTGTTGTGTGTGTGTGTGTGTGTGTGTGTGTGTGTGTGTGTGTGTGTGTTAAAAGAGTTAACAGGACTGTTTGGGGTGATTTTTCTCTTCTTTCATTTGCTTTGTATTTTATTTTATTTGTTTTTAAAGTTTATTTATTTATTTATTTATTTTGAGTGAGAGAAAGAGAGTGAGAGGGTAGGAGGAGATGAGAGAGAGGAGGAGAGAGAATTCCAAGCAGGCTCCATGCTCTCAGCACAGAGCCTGATGTGGGGCTCGATCCTAAGAACGTGAGATCATGACCCGAGCCGAAATCAAGAGTCAGACGCTTAACCCACTGAGCCACCCAGGCACCTCTATTGCATTTCATCTGAAAAACAAATTGTATAATGCAGGTAAAATATAGTAAAAATATATTTGCATTGGAACCTGTACCCAATCCAAAGTAGAGTCTTCAGAAGTGCCACAGCCCTGTTAAGCCGTTTCAAGAGTCACACTCTTACTGGCATGATGCTCCCTGCTTCTCTGTGTAGTAGCCGATGTCTTTTCTAGTGCCCTCTGGTGGGGGCTTGATTGGGACTTGACAGTCCAGAACCTGAGGCCCTGTTCAAAACACTCTTAATTGAACAAAGCTTGGCAGCAGCCTTGGGTGACTGGTCCTTTATTCTAGCCTTGTCTTCCAAGGTCATCTACACTGTCGAATAATGAGTCTTCCTGCTGCTCAAATAAGCCTACCCCTCGGCACCTGACATTCAATCTGTGGCTTTGGTACACTTGCTTAAAACCTCGCTATTAGAATCCTATGGATTCTGCATCTCCCTTAATGTGGCTGATGTCAGTTTGGGAAGCAGCTCCCTCAAGTCAGGTGAGATTCAGCCTGAAATTCTAAGACAGGAGAGGATTGGAGCTTGAGGAAAGTGGGTTTCGATAGGGGCTGCCTGCCCAGGAGTAGTGGACACGGATGCCTGAATGTTATTTGTTCATTCAATCTTGAATTCAATCAATAGATATTGAGTCCTTCCCAGTACTAAGTGCTGGACCCTACCCTAAGGATTCCAAAATGTGTAATAATACACAGGTCTGTCTTTGAGGAATTCAAAGTCTTGTAAGTGCAGCAAAAAGGACATGGGAGTGGTATTTCATTACATCCCTACTTCAGCCTGTATAGGATTGAGATAATACATGTCAAATGCTTAACAAAGAGCTGAAACTTAGTAAATATTCAATAAATTATAACTATTTTGAAAATCATTATTACTATAAATTTCACCTATAGAAGAAAGGAAGAAAATGAACATCTACTGAGCCCTTATTCTATAACAAGCAGAGTCCCACATGTCTTCACATTGTAGCCCTCTGGCTGAGTGGGATGCAGCTGTATGCCAAAGTACCATTTCATCAAAGGCAGATAAAGGGCTGTCAGGCAGGAGAAAAGGAAAAAGGGAAAAAAAGGTCCTGCCCTCTTATAGTACAATGAGTAATGGTTCTCCGAAATAAAATGCCTACCTCTCCTAAAAAATCGACATGGCAAGAAATAGGTTCTCTGTTGCAGAGTCCTTCACTGAAGACTGAAAAGATTAACTTCATGGTAAAGTGACTGTCACAGAGCTCAGCACCTGCGGAGTACTGAGGTAGAGGGTATTTACCAGGTGAGATGAGAATATCACAGGGCAGGAGCTCGAGAGAGGGTGAATGAGGCATCTTAGCCTTCAAGGGGCTTAGTGAACTCATAAGCAGAGTGTGCCAGACATTACCGCACACATGAAAGAACAGGCAACACCCACTGTGACAGCGAGAGCACACAGTGTGATGAACACATACAGTGGTGTGACGGGGGAGAGCAGCTTATTTTAGGGGGTCAGAGAATGCATATTTGAGGAATAGGATACAAGCACCCTCTACACAGATTTAAAAACTGAGGTTTTTAGAAGTGAAGTAACCATGTGGTAAAATCTAGTGACTGGAAACCTCTCTTGAGATTTATCTTGATTTCCAGTACATCTGAAATTCTCGTAGCATGAGTTGGGAAGAAATCACTACATTAAAGCTTCTAGTAATTAAAAAAAATTTTTTTAATGCTTACTTATTTTTGAGAGAGAGAGTAACAGCGCATGAGTGGGGGAGGGGCAGAGAGAGAGAGAGAGAGGGAGACCCAGAATCTGAAGCAGGCTCCAGGTTCTGAGCTGTCAGCACAGAGCCTGACATGGGGCTCGAACTCACAAACCATGAGATCATGACCCGAGCCGAAGTTGGACACTCAAACTGACTGAGCCACCCAGGCACACCAAAGCTTCTAGTAATTTTTATTTCTCTTTTGCAAAAACATTTCAATTTTATATTTGGTGGTGATGTGGTAGTTTCTAGTTTCATAATGAGAAAGGCAAAATATTCCTTTGGAGCAAAAAGGGCAAGTCCATCAGAGTAAAATTGCTCTGCAGAACTATTTAAGGGATCATTTTCCTTGGGTGAGGGAGTTACATTTAGAGATAATTATGATATTGATGGGAAGGAAGACCTGAGACTAATGGTATCTCAGCTTTGTTCTAAAGAACTTTTTGTGCTGATGGAAAGAAATACCTTTGTGTTAATACACTAGTTACTGGCTATAGGTGGCTATTGAGCACCTGAAATGTGGTTACTGAGAATAAGAAATAGAATTTTGAATTTAATTTAATTTAAATTAAAGTTAGTCCCCACTAGATAATGGCTGCTGAGTTAAAATGGTCTAGGAAACATAACCATGTTTGCTCTTATTGGGTCCAGAGACTAGGTGAAGGGGCTTGGAATCTGGCTAAGAGAGACACAATAAAAGGTGTTTCACTAGTGGGAAGCAGGATAGTCTGCAACACAGTGGCCTCTGGGGCTCAGACGGGTGGTACCTAGAGGTACCCTGGAGACTGGGTCATAAAGCCAGTGGACTTTGGGGGCACTGTTGTCCAGAACCAGTCCTTCAGCTTTGCTTCTGTCATCTGAATATCCTTCATCACGCTATGTTTTTGGAAAAGTCATGTTTGTTATTATAGCCTAGACTCAGTTGTGCTTTGGGAAATTAAGAGAGAGACTGTGTTATATGGCTTAGCACTTTGGGGCCTAACCAAATTAATAGACTAAGGGCAGTAGGTTTCTGAAGTCTGAGTCTCTAAATCTAGTCCATAATTGAAGCCCTTTAATGTTTGCTAGATTGAATTTAATTTAGAAAGGAAACCTCCAGATAATGTTTATCCACGGCATTGTTTTGCTCATACACATGCTGAATCATGTTGACCACTTATGCGGGCAGATTGTAAGTCTGACACTTCTATTTTTCCACCAGTAGGTTTAGCAGTTCACCTATCTAAAATAACCTTTCTTTTTTTAAAATGTTTATTTATTTTTGAGAGAGAGAGAGACAAAGAGAGAGCACAAGGGGTCAGGGAGGGACAGAGAGAGAGAGAGAGAGAGTGAGAGAGAGAGAGAGAGAGAGAGAGAGAGAGAGATTGAGAAAGAGATAAAGAATTCAAAACAGGGTCCAGGCTCTGAGCTGTCAGAACAGAGCCCAATGCAGGGCTTGGAAACCCACAAACATCAGATCATCACCCGAGCCAAAGTCAGACGCTTAACTGACCAAGCCACCCAGGCACCCCTAAAGTAACCTTTCATATGACTTAATTGAGTTCTGAATATGACCCAGCACCTCCAAAAATCTTGTTCAAAGGATCTAATATTTGAGAAAGGCAGTCCAATGGACATGTTAAGTCGTCATTCATCTGTGACACACATGCCAAGTTCTAATCACACACAATTAGAACATCATCAAGCTGAGTACCTGGCCCATAGCCTCCCTCCCACAGCCTCCTGGGGCTGGGTGCCTTCACGGACAAAGATTTAGCATCAATACGCAGGATGGAGCAATCAGAATTGAGTCTTTTGAAATGTGGTGATTAAAGGTATTTTCAACTATGAAACTCACTGTTCTTAATAGAGGATAAAAAATCATATTTATTTCATATACACACAAAATTGTCTCTATAGATAACTGTAAGACTTCTTTTGTCAAAAAATGAAAATTATATATCTTAGCTCCCCTTTCCACTACATATATCAAAGCCCTACACCTAAATTTGTCCTCTGGTTATATTTACTGGTTCATTCCAGCTGCTTGGTAACATTTACTTTTTCTGTTTCATCCTCAGATGGCTTAATTTGTATGTAATTAATTTGCAAACCACCTGAAATCCTTTTGGAAACAAATGAGGTACAGCACTGAAACACATAAATCCCTAATTCTTTCCAGAGATCAAACCCAAAAAGTACTAAATAGCAAGACCAATATAAGGATATTTTATTCAATTGCCTTTCCAAAATGGGGAGTTGGATAATCATTTACAGGCGAAAAGTCAATGACATGAGTGAACATTAAGTTGGGTGGTCGATTATATTTGATGAAAAAAACTCTTAGTCAGCAAAATAAATAAATAAATAAATAAATAAATAAATAAATAAATAAATAAAGTATTAATATATCTCCTTCAGTCAATAAAAGGAACTTTGCGGTCATCCACATAGTAATTTGGCCTTCAGTTAGTCCAGTGCAAAATGCTTTACTGGAATGATAATCAGTAGCCACTCTGGTGTGTCTTAGTTACATTCTCTTCCCCAAGAGAGTTCGAATAATTTGCTAAGAGAGCAGGGGTCATGCTTAAATTCTGACAGTGTCAATGCCATGTCAGCAGACTCAATTCAGGGAGTGAAGAACACTGGAGCTGCATTGCCGTGTTCAGCAGCTACTCTATTAACTCCCTGCAGTGGACCCATGGGGCTGACCAGGTCTTCATGGATAATCCAGAAGGAAATATTGAAGATGTCACACAAGGTATCTTACATACAAATAGCAAAATTATAATGCAAAATCAAAACTGACATCATAAAAATCAAAGACAGGTGTAGTAAACAGGTGAGTGTGCTATAAATCGGTTAATGTTAATTGCAACTCCGAGGTACACACTGGTTAGGACCTGCTTTATAGCTGCATAAATTCGCCAGCCCTGCAGAGAAGCATAGAGAACAATCTGTTCTGCTGTGTACTCCCTTTAGCTACACCGTGTTTGTTTCGTCCTGGTGTCTGCTTTGGAAATGCACATCTACCACATGCAGGAAATTGATTCCAGGGTGCTGTCCTTGGTCTTATTCCTCAGCTCTCTCTGCTAACAGGCAGCCATTGTCTAGGTCACGTACTCAGCCCACAAAGAACTACAAGACTCCATCTGCCTTTCTTCAATGATCCGTCACAGCCAGCTAACAGATATCACAGCCCCCTAAGACAAGGGCTGCTGTTGTTTTGAAATTTACCTCCAACCATCTAATCAACACCTCGTTCGAACCGGGTTCCTGAGGCATATGGTTTACGGTCATGATTTGCAGCTAGCTTTTAGCAAGCAGGGCTTAATGACCCTTCCTTTATTGTTCTGACCAGGTAAAATCTGTTCCCCTCTGTGTTCCACAGTATCTTACTTTCCAGCTGCTGTTTCTGCTACATCCCTGAAGGACTGGGACTCAGAAAGACCCTGCTGAGGCTGGCCAGGGAGAGGCCTTGGTACCAAAGTGCAGATGCTGGATTCCTAGGCAGTAGAATTACTAGAGATCTGGAACCTCAAATGGGTTTCTTTAAGCTGTCTGTGAAGACTAATTCTTCTCTGACCTCCTAAAGCAAGTCATCAATCACCAACCAGAGGGGAGCCTCAAGTGTTGGGGTGTAAGCAACCACACGGGCCTCCTACAAAGTACAATCCAATTAAAGCACAGCTTTCAGCTCAGAGTGCGGGCAGGCCTCGTTAATTAGGGATGACTGGAGAAAATGCCTTTGTAAATCAGAAAACACTCTGAATTTTAACATATTTTATACATTAAGTACAATGTGGTTATTTTAAACCACAGGCAAGGTTAAGGAAGTGGGTCTGAGATCTCCAATGATCTTTAATCAATAAATTAGCATTCATTTGTGATTACCACGTTCAGCGTTTTAAGGTAAGTGGATGCTTTGGAATTGCTTGAAGGAGTCCAAAAATACTGTAATTTGTCCTCTTAAATTCCTCATTACTTCAGCATCAGGAAATTTCTGAACAATGGCACAAAGACAAACTTCAAACACTACCCTGACATAAATTTTCCAAATGTCCTAATTAGAAGATGTGATTTAATGAGGTTTTCATTATACTGTATATTACAGAAATAAAACCAGAAGAATGCATCTTCAAGACAAGAACTTCAGTTTTAACACTGACATGCCCTATTGATGCTAGACTTAAAGAGGTGCTTCACTTTGTCCTTCAAAAGGTCAAATTAGGTTTCAGCCCAGCCATGTCAGTGAATCCCAAGGATACACTTAATGCAGTAAGAACAGAGCTCTGCAGTGACGTGGACTGACTGGCACTCTCGAGTCATTAAAACCGATAAAGGCTTACAGCAAGCTGATGACAATAGTGTAGGAAATAGCTTTTATATTAGTACAATCTGAGTTCTTATTAATTTTTATAGAACTAATGAATTATAAGAAGAGAAGGAAAAATGAACCCCTACAGTCACCTACAGGAGATACAATACTGGTGTGGTTAGGAGCTTTGGGGCTGAAATCCTGCCTTTCCTAATTTGCTGGCTCTGGGATCCTGGACCAGCTGCTTCTTATTGCTAAGTTTTGGTTTCCTCTTCTGTAAAACAGGGATAAATAACAGTTTTTGAATAAGTGACATTTGAAAAATGCTTAGCCTGGCATCCGCCACATGGTAGTGACTTCAAACATGGTATTACTTCCACAGCTATCAGGAATGAATGCTAGTTTCAGCATACGCCCTCTCTCCAGTGTCATCTAATCCCATTTTCTCCTCATGTGTAAGGTTTTAGCAAAAACACTACTTCACATGCTATGTTCGAAATCCCAGTGCTGATGCTGTCGTTGTCGACAATGTGTCGGGCACTGTGCTAAGTGCTTTACATACACTCTCTTTTAAACTCCACAGTGACCCAGTGAGGGAGTGGTGATATTATTGTGTTATGATTTAACTTCATAATTCAGATCATTTCATCTTATAAATGAGGAAACTGATGGGATACAGAGAGAAAAGTTAAAGCCAAAATTGGAACCCGGGGAGTCTGGATCCTCCCCTATCCTGCTTCCTATTTCATTTCTACTGCTGCTGCTGAGGTTTCTTACACTCGGACCTAGCATCGGACTGGTGTTTACGCTCAGAGCAGTACTGGTCTGGATATCCCAGTTTCCATCCATTGGTGCACACGATACTGTAACTCCTTTCTCCAGGGATAAGAACTTACTCAGGGTACAGAACCTTGTTACTCATTATGAAAGTCTGTAGGAGACAGAGGATAAAAGCAAAAGATGGTCTCTAGCTTTTGGGTTCTGAAGTTTAGGTCTCATCCAGATATTCCACCATATTCCCATCTGCAAGGTCAAGACCCTGATACCTAAAGCACGATGAGCGCCATCTGACTTATTTCTAATGGTCTTGGAAATTTCTACTTGGGGAAGGGTTTGTACTTTCCCAGTACATGGGAAACAGTCACGATTCCTTGAATTGCATCTTCTACATGTTCGGTTATATATGTATCCTCCCCACCCCCATTTCCCATGATCTTGGCTTATTTTTTCTGTTAGGAAATAGGTGCGCCTATATAAAAGAAAACACATCAGGAAAAGTAGAAAACCACAGCTCTCCATGTGGGTGGACAGGGGCAGACAGGACCCTTGGAGGTCATCTGTCTCAATCCCCTCCTCATGCTGGGAACAGAGGGCTCAGAATTGTTTCTCATACTTTCAGGGCAGGTCATACTGCAATGCTCTTACCCTTGCCGTGAAGTCCACAGCAGCCGCTCGGTTTAACAGCAACGTGGCTACATTGATGTTCCCATAGTGAGCAGCTATGTGGAGAGGAGTGAAGCCACTCTGTAAAGAAAACATAGCAGGCATTCAATGGACTCTTGCCAGCCCCTTGTCTGACACGCGAAAACCATAACCCTGCCCAAAGAAAAAGGAGGAAGCAAAATATGCTAAGGTCCACATTCCATTCTGTACTAGGTTTCTTTCAATTAGTGCCAATTGTTCACAGGGTTTCAAATAAACGCCAAACTCATAGGCAGAGGAATAGCCAGGAAGGAACCAAGGGTGCAGACTGAATAATTTCAGTAGTCCAGTAGCAGAACTATACAGAAGCCAACGTTTCAAAAAGTCAAAACAGGAATGACAAGAAAAATCTATAGCTTATAGAAAGTTTGATTAGTACTGCTGTTTTATTATCAATGATAGAATTGTCCATTGAAACTCTTTGTCAAAATTCAATTTGTTTAATATATTTAATACAGAGCAAATGCCAATTTCAATGATAAAACCAATTTGGGGGGAGGTCACTACAATTGGTCTTGTATAATGGGTGATTCCATTTTATAAAGAATCCACAAGTTGGTCTCTTTATTAGTAAATGCCTATTCAATAACACGTTTCTAGCTTATCCATTTCAAGGTCATTTTACTTCCTTAAAAAATGCTAAAACATGCAGCGATTCACTTAGTCCCCAAAGATTGAAACCTTATAGGAACTAGATGCATTTCTAAGTTGTTAGCAAGCTACTTAGCCATGCTAGCTATCTGACTGAGTCTTGTGGGAAGGGGTGGGAGATAGATATTGCTACCATTCAGAGGTAACCTTCATTTTGCTGACACCACTGAGGGTAAGTGTCATGCAGAACTCTGAAGAATCAGTCCTGGATGAGTAGAATGACAGGGTTGTCTGCAGCTTCAGGTATAGCTGATAAGCATCTAAAGCGTCAAAACTCTTCATCTCACACAACTCTATTGCGATGCCCTTAAGTCTCAAGGATTCCTCATCCGTCCCTTCCAACACCAGGTTCAGCTGCAGAAAGCCCTGGTAATCAAACTACTATCTTCTCTGGCACATGCTACTTTGGGGGGCAGGGGTGGAAAGCAGGTATCTAGCCTACAGAAGGCGATGCAAAGAAGGAGGGAAAGAAATGAGGCAGCAGCACTAAGTGATGGGGAAATGATGATGCAGATACAGATTCTATGTATATGTTTATATATATATATACCTCTGTTGTTCTATTCACCACCATCTAGGTTAACACATTTGGAAGCAAAGAGGAGGAAAAAATGAACGGTTAGTTCACTGTCGGTGACATGGACGGCAGCAAGCTCATGACAGCTAAGTAATGAGGATGAAAGCAATGATGGGAACACAAGAGGCACAGAAAGAAAGCTAGACCGAATGAAGGGCTACACAATGGCCCCTTCCAAATGCCACATTTCCTTCACAGAGACTTTCAGGGAGTACATGTCAAGGCCATGAGAATTTTCGGCTGGGATTCTGGCTGCCAGCATGCTCTCCACAACCGATCAATACTCAGTGCATTGCCTCTCATCTTAGATACCAACCAAAGGTTTATTTGTGCACATCGTTGTTAGCGTTTTCTAATCTTCCACCCTGGTGTTTGAGCTGACATGTTAAATACGTTAAAAATATATGGTAAAAGGAAGGAAACTGACAAGGGCATACTAATTAATGCCTGAGGTGGCCTCCCTGTTAGCATGCATCGGGCAGTGTCCACAGTTATTACCTCCTAGCTTTAGGTGCTTGGACACGTATTTTTATCACTCCCCATGAAGTTCAGTGTTTGGGGCAAGCTTGCCAAAAGGGAGACCAGGCATTCTTACAGTGTGGGTGCCTGACACAGGAGAGTGGCATGACCAGCTCACCTCCTTCGTGCCTCACCTTTGACTCCACGTCTGCGTTGTTGTCATTCTGCAGCAGCAGGGCCGCGGCTTTCGTGTCGTCTTTTCGGGCAGCGATGTGAAGAGCTGGAAGACGCACTTTTCCTTTAGTGTCATTTTCTAACAGCAGAGAAACTACTTGATCATGACCTTGTTGCAAAGCTACTGCCAATGGTGTGAAGCCATCCTGCAAATAAATGGATGGGTCAAGAAGGATGCCTGTGGATCTGTTCTTTCTGATTAATAAATAAGAATGCGACCATGTGACCAATTTTTGTTTAGGTTGTTAAAGCTAGCATATTCAAGTAGGCAGACATGTGAAAGACACATTTATATTTATATTTTATATTATATATATTTATCTTATTTATATTTATACTTATTTATATTTACCAAAACATACAATGATAAGAAATTTATAAAAAGTTTATGGGTTTTCTTCTGTTAAAAAGTGATATACATTAACTGGGTAAGTTTTGAAAATACATAAAAGTACTACATAAAGAGGAAAAAGATACCATAATTTCAATATCCAGAAAATAACCACAGTGAAAACAATAATATTTCAAGGTAAATCCAAGCAAAATTTTCAGAGGATCTTATTTAAATAAGATATACAAATTTCCACTGATATATAAAATTTTTTTAAATTTTTCATATTTGAGAGAGACAGTGTGTGAGTGGGGGAGGGGCAGAGAGAGGGAGACAGAATCCAAAGCAGGCTCCAAGCTCTGAGCTGTCAACACAGAGCCCGATGTGGGTCTCGAACTCATGAGCTGTGAGATCATGACCTGAGCTGAAGCTGGACACTTAACAGACTGACTCACCCAGGTGCCCCCCACTGATATTTTAAAGCTGGGGGATATGCCTATCTGGTTCATCACTGTACCTTGTTGCCTAGCATTTATCTGGTGGTCAATCTAAACATGTTAATTAATGAATCGTAGCAATTGCTGTCTTAGGAAAGGTCTTTATGAAAAATTCTTGACTTCTCTGACCAACCAAGGGAGAACACACAGGGATCATGCACAATCTGACTAGGATACATTCAGATATACACTCCTGTATATTTTGAGTCTTCCTGTTATGTCCCTGGGACCTGACAAAGAAAAGTCAGCTACAGATTTTACCATGGTTAAGTAATTTGTGGATGGTCTAGTATTGCTGACTGCAGAATAAACAGCGCAGAGTAGACAATCCTAAGACTGGCTTTCAAATTTGAATTCTGCAATGTTTTTATTATTAGACACTCAAAAGAACATTAATAAATTATTTTTACTAGAGAACTGGCGAATTACTTATTTCACTTGGCTCATGATATTGTATATCGGTAGCCCTGGTGCTACACGTGGAGGACTACTCCAATGGAAGGGTATTTGGAAGGGAGAAAAGAAAATCTAGTTACTTGAATACTAATGTCTTGTCTTCCTAAACCACCACCTTCATCATTCTTTTCCTTGATGAACAACCAGATAAGGTCTCCTACCACTTATTTGACTGAATGCACATCATTGTGTTTCTTTTTAAGGATGTGCAAAATATTGGCCCCAATACCAGGCTCTTCTCATATAAATCCTTTCCTGTAGTCTCCGTATTAGCTGTGGATGTGCAAACTATTTCTGCTCCAGCTCCTATACTCGTGCTATGACCCTCACCCTGAAATGTCCTCCTCCTTGCTCTACATATACAAATTCTATCCATTCTTCATGCTTCGAGATCCAGCTGAAGTTCCATCTGCCCCTTTCAACTTTTCCAAGAAGACTCAAACGAGGGAAAGGATGATCATTAATGTGGCTAGAAGGACTGTCCCTGTAGCCTTAAGAAAGACAAGAAAGCTGAATACAACAAAGACATCCCCAAAAGAATATCACAGATTTACACTTAAGGACATAAAGTTTAGAATGTAATTTAATGTTATGAGAAAAGCAATCTACATAACTGTGTAAATATATGACATCATTTTTGTAAAGATAACATGTACCAAAAGGTCTTAGTGAATAAACAAAGTGTTAACTCTAGGGAAAATTAACATTGGCTCTTTTTTCTTTTTACTTTTTTCTATACCTTCTCACTTACATAATCTATTACTTTTGCAAAGCAAAAGAAAAATACATTTTTAAAGGATAGAATGGCAAAAGGAAAATTATGTATTAAGAGGGAACATGGGGCACCTTGGTGGCTCAGTTGGTTAAACAGCTGACTCTTGATTTCACCTCAGGTCATGATTTTGTGGTCATGGGAGAGGCTTTGTGTGGGTGTGAAGCCTGCTTGAGATTCGCTCACTCCCTCTCCCTCTGCCCCTCCCCACCAAAACAGAGTGAATGTGGTGGCACCTCCCTTTTAAAACCTGGACAAAATATATTAAAAAATTTTAAAAATTAAAAAAAGGGGGCATCTGGGTGGCTCAGTTGGTTAAGCATCTGACTTCAGCTCAGGTCATGATCTCATCACTAGTGAGTTCAAGCCCTGCTTTGGGCTCTCTGCTGACAGCTCAGAGCCTGGAGCCTGCTTCAAATTCTGTCTCCCTCTTTCTCTGCCCCTCCCCTGCTCATGCTCTGTCTCTGTCTCTCTCCCTTTCAAAACTAAACATTAAAAAAAAATTTATTTAAACCTGGAAAAAATCTAAAGGGTAAAAATGACAGCCCATTTATGGTTCTGAATCATAAGTAAATGGCTACATTTCTGCTAATATGAACTTCTAAACCCACAAGGCCTATACATAAAGAAAACGACTTTGCACCAGAAAATTAACTGCAACTGATAACATCAGCACCCCTAAGAATGTGCTTCCCGCAATAAGCCAATTAAAAACACAAAGATACCAGTTCTAAGGTGTCAATAGCTAAAATTAGCAGCTCCAGATTTTGGTTGCAAACCTAGTTTAAACAGTTTGGTTCACTCTGTGCAGTTATTCTTAAAAAAAAAAAAAATACAAGCCAAAAGAAAATATTACGGAAGCTCCAAGAGAAACTTCATTGCCTTGGGGAGTATCTGGCATGCAATAGGTGCTTAATAATTATTTGTGGGGTAAATGAACAAATACATTTACCTCATGTTTCAGAATCTTAATTAGCAAAAGAAGGAAGATGTATATGGAAAAGAGGGGATATGCAGTACATAGTTAATACAGAAAAGGGTTTGTTTTTTTAAGATTTTTATTTTTTTAAATCATCTCCACACCCAGTGTGGGGCTTCAACTCACAACCCTAGGATCAATAGTCGTATGCTCCACAGACTGAGCCAGCCAGGCACCCCATGAAAGGTTTTAAAAACCATAATCAGGGGTGCCTGGATGGCTCAGTCGGTTAAGCATTTGACTTTGGCTCAGGTCATGATCTCACGGTTCGTGGGTTCGAGCCCCACATCTGACAGCTCAGAGCCTGGAGCCTGCTTCAGATTCTGTGTCTCCTTCTCTCTCTGCCCCTCCCCTGCTCACACTCTGTCTCTCAAAAATAAACATTAAAAAAAATTAAAAACCATAATCATGCCAAAGATTTAGCAGTAAGTTGGACTTAATGCTTGCTGCTAAAGGAGAGATACTTAGTGATCTGTATATCACAGTCTGAAACTGCCTGTCCTTCACAGGCAAAAAAAGTGCTATGAAATCACTTTCATTAGGATATTTATATTATTTAGTATTTTTATTCAAAAATGGGAATGGGTTTTTCTTTTATCCAACAAGTAGGCATTGCTCTACGCCTACCAAATGTAGTTTCTTTTTTTTTTTTTTATAAATCAGTAGTTCTTACCTGCCTTTAAGAGTACTATTATAGAAACAATACATTCTCATGATAAAAATCCTCAACAGTATGGAAGGGTATAAAGTGAAAAGTAAATCTCCCTCCTACTGCTCAGAATAAACCACTGAGAACAATATACCATGGAAATTTTCTTCTATCAGTACAGATTGTCTTGCCTCACTTCTGATAATTCCAAATAGCATGTTATTGTGTGAGTATAGCAACATTATGAAACAGGCTTCCTACTGGTGCATATTTAGGTTTTTTCCAGTTTTTAAAAAATTGTTCTAATTCTATTGGTGAACTTCTCATATACCATTTTGGCATCTCCTTCTAATACATCTGGAATGTAAATTCTTAGAAGTGGAATTATAAAAAGATACGTAAATAGTAATTTTTGACAGTTACTGCTAAATGTTCCACAAAAGTGTTGCAACCAATGGTCAACTTTACCAATACTGTGGGAAAGTTCCAATTTCTTCTACTCTCCAAATTCTTTTCTTTATCTCCTGGGCAAAAGACTGGGTCTAATTTTTTAACTGATTAATAAATTAATATTTATTTGACTATGAGTGAGGATGGGATATTTTCATACATTTATGGTCATTTGTATTTCTTTTTGTGCAAACTGCCTCTTCATTTATTTAGAGGTTTCCCCAGAAGGCATATCTCAAAAGCTTGGTGAGGTTATATGCAATTCCTCTATTGCTACCTTTCTTGTGCCATTTGGAAAGCACATCAGAATGTAAGAGGAACCCTATTCTGACAGGGATAACCTTGCATCTGTTTTTATGATTTTGTTAAAAATAAAGAATACCCAAATGTTGATCTTTTAATATTAGCAATAGATTTTTTTTTAAATTTGAGAGATATATAGAGAGAAAAAGCATGAAAGGAGGACAGGGGCAGAGGGAGAGAGACAGAATCTTTTTTTTTTCTTTTTTTTTACTAAAAAGAACGCAAAATTTATTATTTTTTTTAATTTTTATTTTTTTAGCAGTTATTTTTTTTTAATTTAATTTAATTTTTTTTAATTTTGTAATATATGAAATTTACCGTCAAATTGGTTTCCATACAACACCCAGTGCTCATCCCAAAAGGTGCCCTCCTCAATACCCATCACCCACCCTGCCCTCCCTCCCACCCCCCATCAACCCTCAGTTTGTTCTCAGTTTTTAACAGTCTCTTATGCTTTGGCTCTCTCCCACTCTAACCTCTTTTTTTTTTTTTTTTTCCTTCCCCTCCCCCATGGGTTTCTGTTACGTTTCTCAGGATCCACATAAGAGTGAAACCATATCGGACAAAGGGCTAGTATCCAAAATCTATAAAGAGCTCATCAAACTCCACACCCGAAAAACAAATAACCCAGTGAAGAAATGGGCAGAAAACATGAATAGACACTTCTCTAAAGAAGACATCCGGATGGCCAACAGGCACATGAAAAGATGTTCAACGTCGCTCCTTATCAGGGAAATACAAATCAAAACCACACTCAGATATCACCGCACGCCAGTCAGAGTGGCCAAAATGAAGAAATCAGGAGACTATAGATGCTGAGAGGATGTGGAGAAACGGGAACCCTCTTGCACTGTTGGTGGGAATGCAAATTGGTGCAGCCGCTCTGGAAAGCAGTGTGGAGGTTCCTCAGAAAATTAAAAATAGACCTACCCTATGACCCAGCAATAGCACTGCTAGGAATTTATCCAAGGGATACAGGAGTACTGATGCATAGGGGCACTTGTACCCCAATGTTTATAGCAGCACTCTCAACAATAGCCAAATTATGGAAAGAGCCTAAATGTCCATCAACTGATGAATGGATAAAGAAATTGTGGTTTATATACACAATGGAATACTACGTGGCAATGAGAAAAAATGAAATATGGCCTTTTGTAGCAACGTGGATGGAACTGGAGAGTGTGATGCTAAGTGAAATAAGCCATACAGAGAAAGAGAGACAGAATCTTAAGCAGTCTCCATACTCAGTGTGGAGCCCCATGCGGGGCTCAATCTCACCACCCTGGGATCATGACTTGAGCCGAAATCAAGAGTTGGATGCTCAACTGACTGAGCCACCAGGTGCCCTAGCAATAGATTTCTAGTGATACGCTTCAGCAGGAATCATAATTTTCCATCCAGTTTAGTTTAAAAAATAAACTGTATTACTTAAGACAGTCCCGCTGACTTAAATAACTTTTTATTTAAAAATAACTCTTCTATTCAAGACCGCAAAATTTTCTTCAATACCATGTTAATCTAACACTTAAAACGTAATATTTTTGTTGAAAAGTGTGAATTAAATCCAGTTAATTTTAGAAATACATAAATTCAAT
The DNA here is from genome assembly GCF_024362965.1 of Panthera pardus. Taxonomy (NCBI): domain Eukaryota; kingdom Metazoa; phylum Chordata; class Mammalia; order Carnivora; family Felidae; genus Panthera; species Panthera pardus. The sequence goes on from NW_026526788.1 coordinate 21,601,888, forward strand.
TATTATAACTACACTAACTTATATTTGGAACAAACAGATTTCAAACTTGTCTTATTACAAACATATTTCAAAACAGTGGTTCCCTGTGAGGTAAAATTATAAGAAACAGAAAAGTGTTTTAAAACAAATATGTAAATAGTAAATAGCTCAATTATAAGATAGAGCCAGGCATTTAAGAGCAGAAAGGATATCTATGCAATGGAAGATTCCTTAAAGATGAAGAATAGACTTTCTAGTGTATTTCATAAACATTTAAGAATCCCCACATTGGGGCGCCTGGGTGGCTCAGTCGGTTAAGCGTCCAACTTTGGCTCAGGTCATGATCTCGTGGTCCAGGGGTTCGAGCCCCGTGTTGGGCTCTGTGCTGACAGCTCAGAGCCTGGAGCCTGTTTCAGATTCTGTGTCTCCCTCTTTCTCTGACCCTCCCCTGTTCATGCTCTCTTCTGTCTCAAAAATACATATAAAAAAAAATTTTTTTTTTTTTAAATAAGGAATCCCCACATTAATATATGACTACAATTGAAATACTAGTGGGACAAATTCTCCATGTTACAACTCCAAGCCTACAAAATGCCCTGTAAACATGGGAACTTACCCACAGAAGGAACCAATATATCTTACCTCTGTGGCTAGGCTCTGGCTTGCACCATTGTCAAGAAGAAACTTGACAACTTCCAGGTGGTTTTCCTGGGCTGCCATATACAATGGTGTGAAACCATTCTGCAAAAGAAGAAATAAAATGTTTATTTATGGATTTATGGGGCCAATCTAGTTTTCTACCATACTGGTATTTTTTGTTTCAGAAAATGCTCATGTATAATAAGTTTAATAATACTTTAATGTGGATATTCATATTCATTAGAAAGCCTAAACATGATAGTTTAAGCAGAATTTATAAGTGTAATTCAAAGTACTTTATAACATAACACTTATAATTTGTAACTTGGGTATAGTTTATAATTAATGGTGTATGTATAATTCATACCAATAGATCCACTTTATTTTTTTTTTAATATATGAAATTTATTGTCAAATTGGTTTCCATACAACACCCAGTGCTCATCCCAAAAGGTGCCCTCCTCAATACCCATCACCCACCCTCCCCTCCCTCCCACCCCCCCATCAACCTTCAGTTTGTTCTCAGTTTTTAACAGTCTCTTATGCTTTACCAATAGATCCACTTTAGATAAATAAGTACATTTGTTTAATCATCAACCTCTTAATGAGTGCCTACAATGAGCAAAGGATTTTCCTAGATGATGTAAGGATTTGAAGAAAAATACATTTGGTCAGTGTCCCAATGAACTTTTTCCCCACACAATAATTAGCTATTTCATATAAAGGTGTAATACTTTAAAATTAAATTAAGAGTCTAAAATAGTTCACAATTTGGAAGGAATTTATATTACTTTCAAATAGCTTCAAAGTTGCTACAAATGGGATGACTTGGAGCAAAGGAAAGGACACCAATATGCAAAAAGGTATACTTCAATTTCAAAACAGAATTCAATTAGTAGTCTACGTTTTGGTAAGTTTCCTTCCTTGCATTGTTTTGCAAAGCCATAGTATTTTCATGTTCAGAATACACACACACACATACACATACACATACACACTCTATATGTGTATTTGTTTGTCTGAAATGTGGCCACTGCCAAAGAATCTGGATTAAAGTAAATGAATTGTGTACATTACATCTTAAGCTTTTGACTAAAAATATGTTGCATATGTGTGCTTGTTTTCTAGAACAATTTATTTCATATTTATGAAATATTTGAATATTTCATCTATGTAATATTTCAAAATCTTATTGCCAAATACATACACCAAAACATATTTTTCAGATGATAACATTTTCTTTGAATACATTTTTCAGAATACAGTTCTGTTTAATTGTATGTTCTGGAAATTTTATTGTATTCATTATGCAATTACAAGGAATATAGGTAAATATATTCCAAATAAAATGTACCAAATATTACTTAAACGTTTATACTTCAAAAGGTTTAGGTTCATTGTTATAAATATCAGTGACTATATGACTACCTTACTTATCTATAATTCAGCCCTGGTGACACCACTCTTTTGGCTTTTAGCTAAAAATTTAAAAGTAACTTAAAAAGATCCTTGAGCAGGGCACCTGGGTGGCTCAGTCAGTTAAGTGTCCGACTTTGGCTCAGGTCATGTTCTCACGGTTTGTGAGTTCCAGCCCCACATCGTGCTCACTGCTGTTGGGCACAGAGCCCACTTGAGATCCTCTGACCCCCTTTCTCTGTCCATCCCCCCATCAAAAACAAAATAAAACATTAAAAATTAAAAAAAAAGATCCTCAAGCAGATAAAAGTGATGTCACATAACAAATCTACCATAGTGTATATACTTTATTCACCAGAGAGCTCATCTATTCTACTTACTCTATTTTACATATAATTATAACATGCTAGGTTATCTGGTTGCCAAGCTCAAAATTAGAGACATGAGATTAGAGGCTAGAGAATATGACAAAGCATTCAAGCTTCTTCCCTTTAAATTACATCACTGAAGTTCACTGCTATCCTGTTCTCTCATGAAAGGTTTGATCAACATTAAACGTGGAATAATTGCAACAAAATGTATGTGTACATATGTGTGTGTGTGCGTGTGCATACACGCAGGTATGTGTGTATGTGCCTGGTGTGTTTTGTCTTTGTCACTCTTCCCATAGATTTGAGGGAAACTGAGAGGTACTTTAGGATTACCCTTATATTGCCGATTATTTTTTTATTTTCTTATTTGACCAAGATGGAAGATTATTTAATTCTTGGTTGAGTTAAATATTCCTTAAAAAAAAACAGAAAAAAACAACAGAAAATATTAAGAAAGAAGAAAAAGGTAAAAACTAGGGGGATTTTTGTTATAGCTCAGTGAACTACTGAGTATCTGTCTTTCCTCACCAGCTGAAATTTCCAGATGGAAGGTCCAGTTTTTAGGAGTAAAGTTCTTAAGAAAAATTTTGAAAATAGATGTTATTCTCTCAAACATAAATATCAACAATTTATGTCAGTGGATTCTCTCAACCTCAGGGCAGAGGTTTGCTGTCGTTCAAGGTTACCTAAGGAACACTGGTCTGCATACAAATACCCGGCTTCTGGCCTGATGTACGTAGACAGTTCTTGAGTTTATCTTCCAGAACAAAACATTTCATGAGCCAGGAAGATAATCCAAAACCAGGTACTGAGGTTTAAGGGATGTTGGAGCTTACAGACCTGGAGCTTTCAAAGAGTGATTCTCAACAAGCACGACTTTTAAATAATTCCACATGTCTTTCTCACAACAGCAGAAATTGAACTGTGTAGAACTGTGATTACTCAAAAATCATATGTAGATAAGAGTCACAGTAAGATTGAGCCCTATAATTAATCATTTCCCACAATTGCTTCTCCTCTTTTTTTTTTTTGTTAGTGTTTGCCATTCTATTGCCATTACCTGAAAGCTGGTCATTTTCTGAATGGTCACATTCTTTCACATTTTTTCAGTTTTATATATTTTTTTAAAATATAATTTACATATCATAAAACTCACCCATTTAAAGTGTAAAATTTAGTGGGGCAACCATCCCCACTATCTAATTCCAGAACATTTTCATCACCCCAAAAAGGAATTCTGTACTATTACTATTCACTCCCCATTGACCCCTCCCCATGCCCTCTGGCAAACACTAATCTGCTTTCTGTCTCTATGGATCTGCCTGTTCTGAACACTTCATATAAATGGAATCACACAATATATGGCATTGAATGGGGATGAATGGTCTCATTTTACTTCTGTGGTTCATATTGATAAAATGTTTTTGGTGTTTTTGTTTTTTCCTCCATAATGGACATTTCCATTTTATAGTGGAAATTTGATTGTTTGTTTATTTTGTTTGCTTTATTTTTGGTCAGCAAGCATCTGACTCTTCTAGCAATATCACTCCTATTTTCTTTAGGGCACTACCTCTTCCCTGAAATGTAGGTAGTGCCTGTCTTGGTTGGACTTTAAGACAATTTAGCCTGAACTTCTTCAACCACAGAGTAGGCACATGTACAGGATATCTTCTGTTTTCTCTTCCAGGTCTACTCTCTATTTTTCTTAATTCTATTTTCTGCCAAATCCCCCCTCCCCCCTCTCAAATGATCTGTAAAAACTATTATTGAAGGGCAACTTTACTGTTTAGCTTCTGGTTACTCCCACCCTAACTCTCTGGTTACCAAAGCTTTCCAAAAAGCTCCTTTAGCTTTCTATTTGATGTGTTCCCCAAATAATTTCAATAAATTCCCATTTTTGTTCAAGTTAGTTTCTGTTGTTTTAATCCCAAAAATCCCAATACAAATTTTTAAAATCAAGAAAGGATCAACATGGCATGAGAATACATGTACACCATCTAGTTATGGTTCTAGGGAGTAATTATAAGCATCCTTTGGAAAGACTGAATGAAAATATGATCATTACACTCTCAAAGAGGCTTAAGGCACAAGGATTCCAATGTGTTGTCAATGGACAACCTACAGCTGAAATGATTTTTTGTAAAATAGCACCTACATTGGGAAATGGTCAGATTTCAGAAAGAATATTATTTTTCTTTTAAGATAAAAAAGTACACCACTGTTTTTTTTTTTAAATTAATTTCCTAACTTAGGAAATTTCCAGAACAAAGAGCTGGCCAAAAGCGAACATATGGGTGCCTAATTTGCATTTTTTTTCTGTAGCAACAATAGACTCAATTTTCAAAAGGCAGAACAGTTCAAGATTGAGAAAGTATGCTCGTTGATACCTGATTTGATGCATTATCTTCAGTACCTTTGGCTCAGAACATTTATTGTGATATTATCATAAGCATTCAAATATACAGACCTACAACTTTATAGACCATGCTGAGGCATGCTGCCTAATATCTACTCAAAGAAAATAAAATAGAAAGTAAGGGCTTAAATTTTATCCATGAACTTTTTTTATCCATCCTAGGTTTCTACAGCCAGCCGGTGTAACTTATGAAGTGCTGCTCTGAATTAAAATGTTTATAAGGGCATGGTGATAAATTTGCACTGATTTACAGGTGATACTGATTTTTGTGAATGTAGGTTAGATTACCGGTGTGCTATAAGGTCAAAGGTCAGAGAGGCTTTATCTGGACCACACCTATTTTCTGACTTCCTCAAGACCTGACCTCCTCACCAAAGGAAAACATTTAAAAACACAAAAAGACCAACCAGGCACTGGTTTAATCGAAAGGTCTTGTCCTTTCTGAAAAGGAACATGGAAACCTAGTCAGAAGTTACCTGTTTCACCCTGGGGTGCAGATGGGTGGGGATGGGCAGATGGGGGTTGGGGTGGGAAGAGGTTTTCCAGTTTGTCCTTCCATGCATTTTGATGGTAGAACCATGTGAATATATCACCTATTCATAACTTAAATAAGTACAATGTAAAAATTTTTAAAAACACCCCCACCAAATACCTGCAAAAGGTCTTGTCTTTGCTAATATCACTATGAAAATTTGTCCACTTAGAATACTTTGATAGTTATGATAAAATATTATTTGAAACAGACCTTGCTTCTTTATGAACACGGTGCCTTATATTACAGAATAAAGATAGAGAAGGAGAAAATAGTGAGGGATGTCATTTGATGTGGTAATTTGAGAGTTTCCACTTGCAAACACTACTAATCATTGTTGCTGTATTTAGTACAAAGTATTATGGAGTTAATCATAGTAGAGTTCTTTATAATCACAATTTAATTATTCAACCCAATTTCTTTCTCAGGGTAGGCCTAAATCATTTCTGGAATGTTAAGTAAGATAAGAAAGAGTTAACTAACTTAGTAAGATGTAACATCAAGGCAATGACAAGAATTAAAGTGACATCTAAAAATTCTTAGTTTACAGACCCTCAGTTTATAAGATCAGAACTTGCTGTTGCCCAATTTCACTTTTATTTTCAAGATAAGGAGAACTTTTATACACAAGGAAGGTGAGGGGGACTCTCTTTATACTATTTATTGTTGGCTACTAAGTATTACCTATTTGGTTAAAATTTCACTTAGGGATGTGGTCTTTCTTGAATGTTAACATTCCTGCGATGTTTTCTGTGCTGACACCTAAATGGAATTTGATCTCAGTTGTCCTTTGTAAGAGTTCCTATTGAAGTACTCCCACCAGAAATTATCATGGAAAACCCATTTGCTGCATGACCATCTCATTACTTATTCTGTCCACGGAATGGCGCAGCTCGGAAGGCACACGGGGACAGGTGTCCAAATGAAGGCGCCATGCTTGACTGTGAACTGGGGGACAGGGCACGCCAAGCACAGCTGTAAGGAACAAGAAATTCCATGGGCTCTATTCTTCTCATTTGTCATCAGCAGGGAATGTGTACCAATTGAAATCAAATCTGGTTAGGATTTGATTTCAACTGCAGAGTCTCTCATTGTCAAGGAGGTTTAAAACTCTGGGTGCTCTAAAGAACAGTCAAGAATATGCACATTACTTAAAAGGAGGAGGTTTATGTCTTCTCCTGTGGGGGGAGAAAGGAAATGAAAAAATGGATTAAAGAGTTCTCTCACTCTCTCAGAGCTTAACATTAATTATTTTCCAGTAAAAAGTTATAGGGACATTTGAAAAAATGTTTTAAAAGCATGGTGCTTTGCTTATGGTCAGTTGTTCTGTATCTCTTTCAAAATATTTTACTTGTCAATATTCAATTTTGTAACATTCCTTTCTGGAAAAGCATCATTGGTCCAAGTAAACCTTCATAGGGAATCAGAATAAAGAGGCATAGACCATGGATCAAAGGTCCAACCACAAGCAACTAGAAAAAAAAATAGATCAGATATACATGAAAGCACATGTTTGGAAGTGCCACACAGTTGTTTTTCCATGACACTGATATTTAACAGCATCGGAACCATGTTACTAACCATGGAGGGTGTCACTGCAATTCTGTGGACCCATGAAATATAGGAGGATCCTGTTATCCAAAGATAATCAGTACTGAAAAAGGCTGAGGAAATCAAGTACACTTATAATGAAAAAAGTTAGTTTGAGACTTTATTGTAAAAGATAAAACTAGAAACTGTAAAAGCAAGTTTATGAGTTAAGCAAATATTGGCTATAACTGGATGCATGTACAAGTTCTCACAATGAACAAAGCCTAAATCAAATAGGATTTCCGTGGGAAAAAAGGGTAATTTTTCCAACAAAATTATATGGTAGCTTGATGTCCTTCACTTTTTATTTTCACTGCTTAAGTAAAAAGACAGTCTTTTTGCAAATGTATTTTGCAAACCAAAGACCTCACCTAATTTTTGGAGGGGAGGGTAATTTAATCTTTGATTAAATCATTAAACCATTTGATTTCAACTCATTCTCACTTGAAACACTTATCAGAGAATCATCCTAATTCTTCACACATTGCCAGAAAAAAACACAACCCACAGCTGTGCAGCCAGTGTTCCCCCATGCCATCCCCCTAACTTCATGCAATCCTGTGTCTTGCAAAACTTGCTGTTTTGTTCCATAATCAATTTGTTCAATATCCAACCTCCTGGAGTTCACACTGACACACAAGGGTAGATGAAAGCATCCAACTAGAAGGAACGTTTGAGCAAGGGCCAGTTTTAAAAATGGTCAGGTCCTTAGTGAATATTTCTGTTATGATGATGTTTGCTTTTCTATACAATCTTATTTCTGTGGGAACTCAAATAATGAAAATTTTGGATTATGAGGACCAATTTTTAAACCTATTTTAAAGTAATTTTTTTAGACTGAAAGTCTACCAAACGGTAATATACTTGTGTTCTTTTTAGAACTTCATGCAAGACTCAGAGCACACAGGAGGACCTACTAAATAAATTATTAATGTATATCCAATACAAAGAATCTGGAATTTTTAGTTTAGGAAATTTTAAAGTTTATTCTGTGTGTTTTTTTATTTTAATCTGTTTCACAGAACAACAAGAAGGCCTTAGTTACTAAACAGGAATTAAGCAGTGTCTTCCCATTTTCAGCTATATAAAGCACTGAGATATTATGAACTATTAAGAGCATTTCCTCATTTACAGGAACTCTCATTTTCTTTGTAAGTTAATAAATACTGAGGCTGGACCTAAGCTAGCATGATAAAATAGTAAAAGACCCTACATTACAAATATTCCCTAAATATTTGTGTCTATGACTACCAGTCATACAGTTTCATAAATGGATAACTTTTTAATTTTTTATTATTTTTTAATTTAAATTTTAGTTACTTAACATACAGTGCAATTTGGTTTCAGGAGTAGAAATCAGTGATTCATCACTTACATATAACAGTGCTTATCACAAGAGCCTCCTTAGTACCCATCACCCATTTACCCCCACTCACCTCCCTCCATCAACCCACAGTTTGTTCTCTATTGTTAAGAGTCTCTTATAGTTTGTTTTTCTCTCTTCTCTTTTCCCCCACCTTCCCACATATTCATCTGTTTTGTTTCTTAAATTCCACACATGAGTGAAATCATATGGTATCTGTCTTTCCCTGATTGACTTATTTCACTTAGCAAATACATTCTAGCTCCATCCATGTTTTTGCAAATGGCAAGTTTCATTCCTTTTGATGGCTGAGAAATATTCCATTGTAAATATATACCACATCTTCTTTATCTGTTCATCAGTTGATGGACATTTGGGCTCTCTCCATAGTTTGGTTATTGTTGATAATGCTGCTATAAACATTGGGGTGCATGTACCCCTTCAAATCTGTATTTTTGCACCCTTTAGGTAAATACTTAATAGTGCAATTGCTGGATCATAGGGTAGTTCTAGTTTTAGTTTTTCTGAGGAACCTCCATACTGTTCTCCAGAGTGGCTTCACCAGTTTGCATTACCACCAACAGTGCAAGAGGGTTCCCTTTCTAGATGGATGACTTTTAAAAATCTCTCTCACATAAATATATTGCAAATGAGGATATATATGAATTTAAATAATCTGCAACAACATAACTGTTCATTGAATATAACTCTTAGGAATTATATTCTCAGAGGATACATATGCCAAGCAAGGACTTGACCCAAACATTTATAAATTATAACAAAATTTATTGGCAATAGAGTTGGTAGGTTTACCTGAGATTGTGCATTGACATTGGCTCCATTTGTGACCAAGACTTTTACCACCTCTGCTTGCCCAGCCAAAGATGCTATATGCAAGGCTGTGTTTCCTTTCTGTAAAATGAAAAGATACATCACTCACCCTCTTTATCTCTTTGTTTCAACATTTTATAAAATATGGAATCCTTCTATGTTTCTAAGTTCCCCAAAGAGAACATGGTTGGTTGATAAGTATCTCATGAGAAGTTTGCCCTGATTCTTATCAAAGGCTGAATCCTTACTGAATCTGTCAATTGACATAAAAACCATTAAATATGTGATACTGACCTTTGTAGCTGCATCCACATTGGCTTCTCTCTGTAGCAGTTCAGAAACAACTTCTACATGGCCTTCTTTAGAAGCAAGATGGAGCGCGTTCAATCCATTCTGATTAAGAATGAAGGGAAAACTTTACTCAGCAGGTTGAGAATAGAGCAGCAAACAGTCTACTTAGAACTCTGAAGATAATATCCCACCAACAATCACTTGTATGTGTGCAGTATAGAATCTTGAATTAGGAATAAAGGTACTTGAAAATTAGGCAGGTTGTTCTGGTATCATTTTTTACTAAATTTTGCATACCTACATGTGTGAATGCCCCTTTAACAAAGCAGAGTAATTTGAAAATCTGACTGATGATGTTTAGCCAGAAAAAAGAAAAAAGGCAAGAAAGAGAAAGTCCTGGTAACAACTAAGGAAAGATTCAAGGAGTTTATAGTCTGGATTTTTTAAAATTTTAACTAGAAAATTAAACAGCAACAAAAACCACAACTAACCTGATTGCAAATGTTTATGTCAACCCCATTTTTTATGTAGTCAAGGGCCTTTTCAAGGTGTCCAGCTCGAGCTGCTCTTAAGTAACTTGCATTGGCATCAGACTAAAAGAAAAAAGAAAAACATTTTGATGAAATGAAACCCATATACATGTTAGAGCAATTCAGCTTATAGTCCAAACTAAAAAGATTTTTACAGTCAATATTTTTAAATTGAACTATTGTATTTCTAACATGAAAATACTCTAAAAAGTCTTTGTGAAATCACCAGGAAAAGGATAAATTCTTGAAAAGTTAGTTTCAAGTATACAAAGTTACCCTTTGTGTGACGTCATAACTGAGAAAATTTCCCATAATATGTAGGTGTCTTCAATCAACATACAATTCCTAGGGACTAAAGAGAAATCCTATAACTTCCTGGTGGTTTCATTATGAAAATCTCATTATTCTATTTTACAGAAATTTAACATCTATTCCATTCTTTCATATTTAACTGTCCCCACCAATTTTTCAATTCATAGGTTCACAAATATGTTTAATGTTATTATACTAGTTTAATTTGTAGGATGTTCTCTTGGATTTTCCCACAGCACAAAGCCATGTGTTAGAACATAGAATGTTTCTGAAAAGGATTTATAAATTTCCGTACAAATTGTGAAGAGTACTTTCCATATATTTTCAAGCAAGCTAAGGCTACCACCTAAGAAAACTCTATTAGGAACATTAGCAAGAGCAAATAAATAAATACCTATAAACTGGAAAGCAACAAAAACCAAATCTGTAATGCATTCACCAAAATTACAACTCTGCCTTTCTGCTAAACACTAGTACTTCTGATTGTGGGGTTGAAACCACCTATACCAGTGAACCTTTAATGGAAAGAAGACAGGGAGATGAAAGAATTCAAAGTTGGGTCTGCACAACTTGTAAAGGAGTCTTGCTCAGTGTAGAACAACATAGAATCAGGTTTTCCTGAAAGGGTAGCCAAAAACATCTCATCATTGGTTATCAATGCCATCATGTGGGGGTATGGCTGAAATAACAGAGGAAATTGTCTTCTTTCAGCCATTTGGCGAATACCTTCAAAGCCCCTGTTCACAGGCCACCTCATCTGGAAAGACTTCCCAGACCTCCCAGTCAGAGATTAATTGCTTGGTGCTCACAAAGCATGAATTTTGTTGACTCCTCTAGGTATTTCTCACACAGCATTATAGTTTTTGGTATACCTGTCCTTCTTCCTCCCTAAATTGTAAGTCCCTTAAGAATAAGCAGAGGTAGCCTTGATCAAGGGGTAGGCAATACAGAAAGCTGACAAGATGCCAATCTTTGAGGAGTGCTACTTCATCCTTGGAAATGTAATTGTGATAAAGGAAATTCCATTCTCAGAAGAGTCTTTGGTTCTGGTGTGGGTCAATTTAGTTAGGATTCGATTTGCTCAGGTCTTCAAAGGATAGGCCACTATTTCTATGTGTTCCACCCTCCTCATTTATAGCAGTACACCTCTCCCTGAAGAAGTATTCCTTTGTCTAAATCATGCCTTCCCAATTTCAGCATTATTGGCATTTTTTAAAGAAAGATGTTATTTTATTTTATGTAATCTCTATCCCCAACATGGGGCTGAAACCCACAACCTCAAGAGTTGCACACTCCACCAACTCAGCCAACCACCCACCCCCACTGGCATTTTGATCCAAGGAATTCTTTGATGTGGGAGATGGTCTTGTTTGGTGTCGATGTTTATTAGCATCCCTGGCCTCTAACAACTATCACCTATTTGTGACTACTAAAAATATATCCTGAATTGCCAAATTTCCCTTGGCAGTTGGGGAAGAGGGATTTTCCCAGCTGAGAACCACTGCTCTAAATAAAGAGAAAACCAATTTATTTACAGATTGTAGGCCTGCCTGAGTTACCACATGCCTTGACCTACTGCAGGCCAGTGACTGTATGTATAACATTCATTTTTGTGTTTCCCCTGCAATTAGAAGCATCCTGGCACACAGCAGGTGCCTAAAAATGGTTTTGTGAATGAATGAATCAACAAATAAGTAAACTGTATGGAAATAACTGTACTAATTAAAATATTGCCTGCAACAATACAGGAAGTTTTATTTGTAACAGCAGCAGCAGCTATCTAAATGGAGAACCTGCTAGAATACAAAGCTGACTGCCAAAGATGATAAACTAAGCCATTGAGTTGGTATCTGGGAACACACGTAGCTATTGCTAAAATAAAATTGGGATGTGAGTCAAGCATCCAAATCATTTAATCAGAACTGAGGGTTAAGTAAGAGGAGGACAAGAGATATGGCTTCAAATTAGACAAAGGACAAACCAAAAGTTTGAAGGAATTTCAAGAAAAATAAAATACAGTTTTTAAAGAGGTTTGCTACTTTGAGATGGTTGGGGGCACGGTTGTCTGGTTTCAAGTCCAGTTAGAAATAAATTAGCTATGCGAGGATGGCTCATTGTACCGTAAAACATCATCTTCTTTGTGCCTGCTCAATGACTTATCAGCGAATTTGCCCAGAAGGGCTCTGAGGCTGTTCTGGGAACAAATGACATCAGTATTGGATGTTTCAACTGCCAAGATAACAACTGTGAGTTAAGCATCCCCAATTCTGACTCTGAGTGCATAAAAACAGCTACTAAAGAAGTTCAAACAGAGGTATCATAATTCAAGGAAAGCCTCTGAGTTGATTCCATATCTGAAAAGTTTTGACAACTGTATATACTGCACATTTTCCTCTCCGAAATTTTCTCACCAGAATCTCTAAAGCAAAACAAAATACAACGATAAAAAAAATTCTAATCCAGTGCTTCTCTACCTATTTGGAGTTCAGATTCTTTTGAGACTAACAAAAGTTGCAAAGAAATCCCTTTCCTTCAACAACTGTACATATATGCACACATACACCAAATCTGCACATACACACCAAACCTGTGCGTGCACACAAAATTTGCACACTGATTTCATGTGGCTCGGGATTGCCAACCCTGCTCACAGATGCATGTTTAAGAATATGTTTAACATGAATCCATGAGCAGTAGATAAATGATTAAGAGTTTTCCGGTGGATACCTTCACTGTATATGTCTCACCAGTGACCCTAGTATCAAATAATTCTCTAAGGTAGCTAATTTATCACCTGAGAACTTTAAGAAAAAGAGAAGAAACAAAAAAAATTATTTTCTTCCCTTTTCTCAGCCCTCTGTTATGCACAGGCATGCTTAACACACTGATACAGAACAATCAGCTACTTTATACTTCCAAGAAAAAGTATGGGCAATAAAGAAGGAAGAAAATACAAAGAAAAAGCAAGAGGAAGAAAATGAAGCCTGCCTTGAAGAAAAATGACAACTTAGGGAGTGTGGTTATTCTTGCCTTCAGAAGAAGAACCAAGAAGATCCTCCTTTTATTCTCAACCACCTTCAAACAATGCAGCCCTGTCTTCCACAAATATTTGCTGAACATGGATGGGGCACTAGTCAAGGCTGACATCTGGCTGCACAGAGGTGAGCGAAACAGACTGGCACCAGTGAAGGCTCGCTTTCACCTCCCTCTTACACTTTATCAAATCATGTTGCTTAAGTGGCAGGGTAAATAATGGATTCTTCCCTATTTTTTTTTTTCAAATTCTATCCCTAGTACCTATATGATGCTCTTTATTTCCTTAATGCTAAAAATATATAATATTTTGTATTTGGCTCAATAGCAATGTGTTGTGTCTCTGAGCTGTCATTTCATCAAAAACTTGGGAGTCACTCTTTACACAGACTACAGCCTGGGTTTTAGTCCTAAGGATGCTATCAAAACAACGCCTCTTAAAGCCAGTTGTAGACAAAGCCCTATGAAAGGAAATCAGCTCTCATGAGAAGGTAAGCTCTGCCACGTAAAAGTCAAACAGAGGAGATCATTGCCTAGTGAGTCAGTTGGCACAAAATTAATATAAGCAGGTCAGTCAGCATTTTTTCCCGTAGATGATCAAAATCTGTAGGAAGAATCTGGAAAATGATAACGTCTTTCATCACCATTTCATGTCTTGTCTACTTAGTCATTTTACTAGACAGGAAAGAAATACGAACCACGTGTGTTTTTCAAGGAAACAGCTTCAAGGGTAGAGTCAAGTATTATTATGGATTAATCTAATAACTCAGCATTTCCACCTATACTGGCATATTGATATTTTCAGCAGAAAGCAGTGATTGGAATGAATAAGCATTTCCTGAGTGCCAACATCAGTAATAAACTAATACTTCATACCTCTGACTATATGCTAGACACTATTACAAGTACTTACATTAACTTCATTATATTAGTCACTTACTACAGTATGTATTAATTGCATGAATCCTTACATTAGTTTAGTCCTTATAATATTTACATAAAGTAGTGTAGTGAATTGTGTCTCTCCAAAATTCACATCCACTTGGAACCCCAGAAGATGGCAACGGACACAGGACATGGATATAGGATCTTTGCACAAATAATTAGTTAAGATGAGGTCAGACTGGATTTGAATGGGCCCTAAATCAATGACTGATGGTTTTAGAAGAAGAGAAAATATGTAAATATCAAATCACTATATTGTACACCTCAAACTAATATAATGGTATATGTCAACTATATCTCAAAAAAAAAAAAAAAAAGACAAGACACACAGATACATAAGAGAGAACATGTAAAGATGCAGGAAGAGGCTGGAGTTAAGCTGACACAAGATAAAGAGTGCCAGGTGGGGCACCTGGGTGGCTCAGTTTGTTAAGTGTTTGACTTCAGCTCAGGTCATGATCTAATGGTTTGTGAGTTCGAGCCCCACATCAGCTCTGTGCTGTGCCCCCACCTCCCACTCTCATACTCTCTCAAATATAAATACACATTAACAACAACAACAACAAAATGCCAGGAATCACCAGAAACTGGAAGACACAAGGAAGAATTATCCACTCAAGCCTTTGGAGGAAGTGTGGCCTTGTGGACACCTTGATTTTGGACTTCCGGCCTCCAGAACTGTGAGTGAGTAAGTTTCTATTGCCATAAGCCACTGAGTTTGTGGTGGTTTGTTATGGCAGCCCTAAGCAACTGATACAAATAAGAACAATTACTAGCTCCATTTTATAGATGAAGAAACTGAGCTATAGAAAGGATGAATGACTTTCCCAGGGACACACAGCTTATGAGTGGCAGAAATACAAACCCAGACAGTCTAACTCCAGAGTCTAGGCTGTTAATCACTAGCTTGAGAAAGGGCTTAATAAATGTTTGCTCCATAGTTTATGCTTGCGAACTCTTGGTTCATTCATTCATCTTCCATCCATCCATCAGTCCATCCAACCATTAAATTAACTATGTAAGTACTTTCAGGTATATCCTCTCTAGACCACAATTCCTTTAATGAGTTTAGTTGAAGCCTCAAGATCAGGCTGACAGTGGACTGGCAGAAGAAATGTAGATTGGAGGCTCAGTGAGTATGTAATAGAGCTGTGCTCCATTGCTTCTAAACCTCAGGGAGCAATGTCTGAGAACTGTTAATACCTGATCTACCAATTCTTGAATCTTTTTCTTTTATCTCATCTTCCCAACTATCTGGGAACTGTATGAAGGGTAAGAGCATCCTTCCTGTAAGCTTCAGGGTCCTTTTCTCTACTGGTGTCCTGCCCTCTGCTTACCTACATACTCAGGTGTTTCTTAAACAACTTAAAAACAAAGCAAAAAACTTTCCCCCACATTTCTACCTAGCACTCCCTGCAAATGATGATCTCCTCTATTTCTCTACTGCTGTTAGCCTGCACCCTAGCTACTCCACTTATTAGAGGTAAGTTTTATCAAGTAACTTTGGCAAGCTTCTTACGTGCCCCTCCAGTTTCTCAGCTGTCAAATGGGCATAAAATAATCTAGTATCAGAATGAAATTAGCTTGTTTATATTAGGTGCTTAGTGTGAGTGCATAGCAAGCATTCAATAAATGATTATAACTTTATTTTGGTGAGTGTGATGCTAAGTGAAATAAGCCATACAGAGAAAGACAGATGCCATATGTTTTCACTCTTATGTGGATCCTGAGAAACTTAACAGAAACCCATGGGGGAGGGGAAGGAAAAAAAAAAGAGGTTAGAGTGGGAGAGATCCAAAGCATAAGAGACTCTTAAAAACTGAGAACAAACTGAGGGTTGATGGGGGGTGGGAGGGAGGGTAGGGTAGGTGATGGACATTGAAGAGGGCATCTTTTGGGATGAGCACTGGGTGTTGTATGGAAACCAATTTGACAACAAATTTCATATATTAAAAAAAAATCACCCTATTAGCATCAAACATGTTCAAGGCTTGGTCTGGGTTAGTCTCACT
This sequence comes from Panthera pardus, assembly GCF_024362965.1. NCBI lineage: Eukaryota > Metazoa > Chordata > Mammalia > Carnivora > Felidae > Panthera > Panthera pardus. The sequence goes on from NW_026526788.1 coordinate 21,618,148, forward strand.
GCTTCTATATCCTTAACACTAATTCATATTTGAGTTCTTGGCAATATGGCTTATCTGGTTCATCAGTCAAGCCTCTCTGCACAAAATCACTGATGACCTTCCAATCATAGAATCCCATTGCTTAAACGTTAGCTCTGCCTTTTCTTAATGTAAAACCATTTGACATTACTGACCCCCTTCTCTTTCTTGAAAGTCTTCCCCTTAGTTTCCCTCATGTCTTTGTTCACTCTTTTTTGTTCCTTACTGTCCCAACCCATCACTAAAAAATGGGTGTTTCCTATTTTCAGAACTCATATTTCTTTCCCCCCTGTGCTCGTTCCCAAAGTGACCTCATCACTACCGTGGTTTCCACCATTCTCTTGAAGCCTAACATTCTGCATGTACATTGCACCCATTGGATCCCAAAACATTTCCACTTCCATGTCCCCCAATTCCCTGACCTTCACTGCAACAACAAACATTATAATGTATAATCAATGTATAAAGCATCTGCTACAACAACTAGGTACTAATGTCAGAGATGTGAATCATAAATTCCTTTCATTTTCTTATTTGTATTTAAAGATCCCAAGATTTCCAAGCCACTCAGGCATACAACTTTGGTGTGAATCTTTTTTTTTTTTAATTGAGGTATGATTGACATATAACAATCATATTTACTTTCAGGTACACAATGTACTGACTTGATATTTGTATATATTGTAAAATGATCATCACAATAGGTCTAGTTAACATTTGTCACCATAAATAGCTACAGATCGTGTGTGTATGTGTGTGTGATGCGAAGTGTGAATCTTTGATTACTTACTTATTTCTTCTTTAGTCTCTCCCTCAAACTCTCTTCTAGAAAATTATGTGTATGTTTCTTATCAAACATTCTGCCTCCAGGGACTTTTACAGTGTTTATCCTCCTTTTACAAAGCACTTATCATAATGTACATCATACATACAAAAGAATGCCTGAAGCATATATGAACAGCTTAAAGAAAAATAATGGAAGAAACAGCCGCATGCCCAGTAAACTCAAAAATGAAAGTTACAAGCACTCCATAGACTTCCAATGAGCCCTTCTTTGACTGGCTCTCCAAAGGCATCCTCTGTTCTAGTTAATCATTCTCAACATCTATGTAAACCTCCCCAACCTAAATGTTATGTAGTGGACTGTCTTTGCACTCTCTGTAAATGGAATCATACATTATGGATCTTTCTGTGACATGCTTCCTTTGTCTAATGTTGTCTTAGAGTCATTCACGCTGACATGTATAACTGCAGCCGATTTATCACTGTGGCTGCAGAAGATTCCATTATGTGATTGTAACACAATCTATTTATCCACTGTGGAGTTGATGAACGTTTGAGTTGTTTCCAGTTTGGGTCTACTATGAACAGGGTTGCCATGAACATTCTGGCTCTAATCTTGGTGCAAACAGGCAAGGATTTTTAAAGTACATACCTACTATCATAAACGCTGTGTCACTTGGTATGTGCTAACTCAACTGTACCAGTGAATGGAAAATTGTTTTTCAAAGTGATTGTACCAATTTACACTTTCTGTGGTTTGTGATTATTGATCATGATTTCATATTCCTTAGAAATTAATCTTTGGGAATTCTTTCGGGCCTGGGTTAAGGATGCCATACTCCAAAAATGAATTTAACATTGCTTCTTCCAGTTGCTTAGAGGCACTATCAACCCAAGATTATTTTTAAAATAAATGTTTGCCTTGAGAGTTTTTTTTGGTTTTGTTTTAAAGACTACACAAATAAATTTAGATTTCAAGCTGGTATGGATATGAGGGATTCCTTGTGGTTACAAATTCTCAGGGAAGATTTTTTTTTTCCCTTCCAGCTGGTGACAAATTGAGACAGGCAAGTTTTTGCTACTCTTTTTATGTGGTGGATTTATTTCCTGTCCACCCCTGTATTGGGAGCCAACCCCTTTGGAGCCCTGTTTATTAGGGGATCTCTTATTAGACTGCCCACTTGGGCATGTTCTAGGCTTTGTCTCCTGGGCCCTGTGTCTATGTAGACAAGTAAAACTGGTTCTTGCTTTCATGTCATTTTTACCTCTATAGATCCCTTACTTTTGTGCCAGTTTACAAGTGTACTTCAAAGGACTTATTTTTATCATTATCCTAACATTTTAGCTTTCCTTACAGCTGGGAATATGCTTAACCTTTTCTTTTTTTTTTTTTCTATTCACCCTGTTCTAATTGCCCAGTTCAGGCCCTAGCCATGTGATGCCCAGATCATTCTGAAAACCTCTAAGAGGTTGTAGCCAGTACACTATCCCTAGGTGAATATTCCAGGAGCACCGAACACTGTTCAGGAGCTCACTGAGGAGCCACTGAGGGTTCTGAGAAAATCATGACAAAAACAGTAAGTGCAATTTAGTGAATGCCTACTATAGGTCAGACTCCACTAAGCATTTTACATATGTAATTTTTACACATGCATTGTTAGTGTTTATTTCTTAAAAATTCAATCAAGATAGGAACCTGCATTGCAGATGTGAAAAAATGAGTTTCATGAAAGTAAGTGGCTTGCCCAAGGTCACACAGCTAATAAGTAAGCAGCAAGGATTCAAAGCCATAAGTATTTGATAAAAACCCAGGCTCCTTCCTCAATACCAGTGGTTCCGTGGGGCCCTAGCAGACAAACTAAGATCAAGAGTGAGGCGGAGTAAGCTGATTTCCTTATGCCTATTTGCAGTTTCACCCCAAGTAGATACGCTAGTATCTGCTTTTTATGTTGATGTTTGATGGCAAGCTTCATTTGTAAAAATGTTTCTGCTTTTAAATCACAGTATTCAATTGCTATTGCATAGCCTCCAAGGCCCTTTAAATCCTGACGCAAACAAACACTTCCAACCCAAACCAAAAACACAAATACTGATCTTGACAGCAATCTAGACAGCTTTTCATTTCTCCCACTTATTATTTCTAGACAGGCCCCATAATATCCTGTCACTGTGATGTCATCCAGGACATCTCTCTGCTAACTACTAGACCTCACTCCCTCTCCCCTGTCAATAGGTCTAGTAACTAAGTCCTAGGACCAGTTCAACTGTCACTTCATCTGTGCAATTTTCTCCCCAAATACGAGATATGACACCCCTCCCCTGCCCTTGGGACTCCTACAGCATGTGCTCTGTTTTGCTCAGGATCCAGTGAGTCTATCAAGATGGACAGTAATGTCTTTTTGGGCAGGTGCTTGTCTTATTCAGGACAGAGTTCTACCTAACAGAATCCCAGTACATGCTGAACCAAGAAAATGCTGATCCCTTGCATGGTCCAATGCTCTAATCATTCCTCAAGAAGCGAAATCCTACAGAAACTTAATTAGGAACCAAAAAAGTCTGCTCTTCCTTGCTGTTTCTCCATTTCACCAAAGAAAGGTAAGAGTCCAGGGACAGACTTAGGGGTTCTTCCACACTTGAAGAGAAGATAAAAGGGGTGATGCTCAGCGAGTCTGAGATTACTCTGGTTTCCCAATTCACCTTAGGCAAAGCACCTTATTTTTGTGATTCTTGCTGGGATCACCTGTGGAGCAATGTATCTGCTTCAGTAATAACTGTCAGAAAGTGTATGCAGGTGAGGCCTGCAGTCTATTGTGTTTTATGAATCAGGAGGTCTTTAAGTGTTCTGATACCTAATAACATGGTATTGTAACTAACAGTGATTGGACACTTCTAATATGTGGGGCATTTTCTGTAGATCACCCCAAATTCATTCTCATAGGTCTGTGAAGTCTGTGTTACTATCATCTCTATTTACAGATGAAAAAGGTTAGATAATTTACCCAAGGGCAGTTTTCTAGAAACTTGCAGAAGCAAGATTTGAATTCACGTCTACCTGGTTTTAGAACTCTGCCCTTATTCCCAATTCTAATGCTTCCTTGGCTAAATGTTCCGGAATAATATAAAAGAACTCATGTTCCTTGAGTAAAGAAGGAGAAAAAGAGCAGCAACATTTATTTAGAGTCATCGGAGTGACAGGTACTCTGCTAGAACTTTCCAGATATTGCTGGAATGTGGTCATTGTTCTCGTCACCAATAAAGGGGTTCTTTTCACCCCTTTTGTCCAACACAGAATGACTCCCAAATAGATACCCCTACTCCTACTGGTAGTCAGTTGTGGTTTTCTTCTAACATGTTTAGACCAGTGGTCCTGGTTGTTGTAATTACATAATTTAATTAGGTATTATTTAAACTTCAAAACAATGCAGAGAAAGGATACTTTTATGAAAACTAAGTTAAATACTTTGGAAAGACATACTAGAAAGAAGTTCCTAAAAATATTCCTGCTAAATCAGATAGGAATGAGAGGATTGAAGGGGCTAAAATAAAAATCAGAAAAATCCAGAAAGATTCTATACTCAGATTACTTCACAGATTACTTTAATCTCTAGCTTTCCGTTAAAGAGATGAAAAGTGGGACTCCTAGAAAGAGCATTTATGGTATGGAAGGCCAACGAGAATTATAGTTGGGGATCCATACTCTGAGAAAAGTCTTCATCTTTAAATCCATGTTGGGCAAATGGATGCACATGTATGTGATTTAAGGTAACACTCAAATATTTACCAAATATATGTACCTTTTAGTGTTCTTGGCTATGAATCATTTTTTTAAATTAACCAAATAATTACTGATATAAATTTTGCTATATAAAAGGCCATCTGTTAACCTTGTTTTCTGCTTCTCAAGAAGTTAATTTCAAGAAGATTGTAAGACACCTCTAACAAAACTTCTTCTAATAAAAACATGCAGAAGAATGATCTGGATGGCCAGATCTAACAGACCTGTTGCCTGGTCATACCTCAGAAAATATGGCCCAGGAAGAGCAGCAATTTTTTAGTTTTCTCACATTGGATGCACCAATTCAAATGTGAATGCCAACCAGCATATCTATGCAGACATATCAGAAAATAAATAAATCTGTTTAGTTAAATCTACATTCTCAACCTCACTATGGTGTTGTGTAGATCATGAATTCACAAGTCTGGGTCTTCAAGAAATAAATATTATATCTCTTCTAACTAGTAAAACAAATCTTCAAAGTGAGTATTACATTATTTATTCCATCAAGAGGATTAAGGATGCATATTCAATACAGGGTTCAATATCTGGCAGTTAAGCAGTGATATCTACTTGGCCTCAACCTTGAGGATACAGTTATTGCTTTCAATGATGTTATAATCTAGCTGTGAAGGCTGGAGACAGCAGGTGGAATGAGAATTTAAGGTAGAAGATCCTAAACAAGATGATGAAGTCTATAGATGCTATTGAGAAGAGCCATTTCTGCACACTGAATATGGCTGGAAAACAACTAAGAAGAGAGGCAGGAATTCTAGAGGGGACCAAGTCAGTGGAGAAAAGAAGGAAGGAAAAATGGGCAGAGATATGGAAATGGGGAGGTTTCAGGAATGGTAAATAGACAATCTATTGAAAAGGGGAGGCCCCTAGAGAGATTGGTAAAGGAGAAGTTCACAGAAGGTTTGGAATGGCATTTGAATTTGATTTAACTTCATCGCAAAGCTATCAGAACACAGTGCAGGGTTTTGATGAGTGAGAAGAAAGTTTTAAATCTATGTTTTAGCCTACTTAGTTGACAGCAGCTTCATGTAGAAGAAAATGGAGACAAAAAGAGCTATAGGTCACTGGTTGTTAATTTATTATGCCTCAAGGATCTCCAGAGGAAGACTTACACAAACAAGCAAACGAATGAGACACTCAGACCCTACCCCCAGACATTCAATTGGTCTGAGATGAGACATTTTAATAAACACAGCTCAAATGATTTTAATGTGCAACCAGACGTGAGCACCACGGAATTAGGTGAGAGTAAAAATACAGCTCTATGTGACAGAGAAAGACAATTACCATATGATTTCACTTACATGTAACATCTAAAGAACAAATGAACAAAGAAACAAACAAAAACCAGACTCTTAAGTGAGGAGAACAAACTGGTGGTTGCCAGAGGGGAGGGGTGGGGGGAGATGGCTGAAATAGAGAAAGAGGAAAAAGAGGTGCAAACTTCCACTTGTGGAATAAATAAGTCATGGAGGTGAAAAGCAAAGTAGGAAATATGGTCAATGATATTGAAATCCCACTGTATGACGACAGATGGTGACTACACTTATCTTGGTGAGCAAAGCATAAGGTATAGAATTGTTGAATCACTATGGTGTACACTTAAAGCTAATGAAGCATTGTATGTTAATTACATTGCCATAAAAAAAAAAAACAAATATGGCTGTATGTGATATGGATACTTTGGGGGGATAGCAGGGAGGATGGAAAAGAAAAGAACAATGTGAGAGGCATTCTGAAGGTCTGCTGACAGATTTTTATTTTCACATAAGAGAATGTTAAGATTTTTAAATTTTGGCTTTCATAATTGCTTTTCACCCTTCTCTTTTACTCTTCTATATCCCCCATTTAAAGCAAACTTTTGTACCCAGAAGTGAAAGATGGAAGGCTTTCCTTGGTAGTATCAAGCAGTAATTTTTGGTGAACAAAGTAATACAGATTTGTAAATTATTCTCAGTCAGGAAGGGGATTTGCACAGTATGGGGGCTGCTTATCAAAATCCCAACGCCCTCTGTGCTATTGCTCCTTAATTTGTGATTTAATGTCAGTTTTAGTTTTGAAATATAAATGGAACTGCTTTGTAGAACTCCTCAAAATCTAAGACTGGTATATTTATGTGGGATAAAACAATGTTCAACAGAAAAAAAAAATAGCTTGAGAGTCACATTCTTCCAAATTTAAGGCTTTGAGATTGGACATGGAGCCACAGGGCTACTCAAGCATGTGAGGGGGGAGGCAGTAACAAAGGAGGGATTTTTTTTAACCCACTAGACTAGAGTGGAATTATAGCTTATACCCAGAGACATGGCCATTCAGATAGTGCCCTCTCAAAGTTTCCAGATATTTTAGAGTATGATATTGTGTGCTGATATTTTATAGATATCTTGCACAGTGATCTAATTTCTGACCAATTTCAAAAGAATGTGACCAATTGCGCAGCCTACAACAACTGTGACATTCATGGGATAATCTGTCTCCTGTCAACAAACAACCGCAAATCTTTAGGAGACTGGTCCCCCTCCCCTACCCAGGGGTATTAGGTCTTTATCTTAGCAGATAAGTCCTTTTTAGGTGTGTGTTTTTGGGGGGTGAGGTGCAGAGATCTCAAAAGGGAATTTTGTGTGTGTGTCTTTTGTATGGCAAGTGCTTGAAAAAAAACTAGAACCCTTCTAGTTAGGGAAGATCTTGAATTATTAAGATTTCATTCTTTTTGATTTAATTGCTACCTAGTTACTGGAAATAAACCAGTGGGTTTCCACCTATAAATGAGCAATGGGAGGAGTGAGAGAGGGGGTGAGGGCTTAACCAATAAGGGAAATGCTTCCAAAGACTATCTATGTTTGTAATCATCTCTATCAAAACCACCCAAAGGACAGGGGTTGCCTCCACAGATTCCTTCCCATTGTTACAAGGCTGCCTTTGTTTGTAAGGACTTTGCTTGGAACTAACCTTAGTTCATCCCTGAAAATGAGGTCACTGTCCCCTAACACATGTTAGGCATGGTTACCATCTTTCCACTGGGGCCTCTGCCAGCAAGGCCCCTGCTGTTGCACATTTCAGATCTGCCAGAGCTTCTGTGCACAGCGGCCCCTCTAAAACTGAAAGGCAAAACAACATTTCCATCTTTATCTTTAAGTAGAGGGAACTGGGAACCAGTTAAAAAAATAAATACAGTGCTGGAAGGCTTTTGTTTTTATAAAGACAGTGTTTTTAAGGATTTACTTTGCCAGGCTGATAAAACCCACTCTCATCAAGTCTGTCTACTATGATCTGGTTTACATCAAAAGGAAGACCCAGAATCCAGGCCCCTTGCAATGTCTTTTCTCACCCAGAATTCAGAGACCTAAAATTCTCCTGGAGACTGATTAGAAATAAAAATAAATACAGAGAAGAAACATGTTTCCCATAGGAAAAAAAAAAAAAAAAGCACATCGGGTATTGGTGGTGGGTGGGTGTTTCTAATACTTCTCAACGTGAAGTCGATTCTGTTCAGCTGTAAAACAGGATTTATTTGAGTTTGTCTGAAATTTTCTGGGAACATAAATAAAGATTTCAAAGAACGAGTTTCGCTTACGTCTCAAGGGATGTAAGGCCATTTGTATCAGGAGAGGAGAGTTTTGTATGTCCTAATATGTGGTCAATATAGTAATCTAATGTGCTGATTTGTAGTAGCCTGGGACAGAATTTCAAGCCACTTTGACCGAAAACTTTCATTTAAAACACTTTCTTTACACTATAGATGTTGCAGAGTACCTTAGTGGGTTGAGGACACAGATTATGTCCCAACACTCTCGTATATAGATGCAGAATGGTATGTATGATGTCAGGAATGCATAGAATGGTTCAATTAAATGACAAGTGAGTTCCTCCCTGATACTGTACAATGTGAAAGTACTCTCACAGCGAATTAATAAGTGGTGTTTTCCCAAATGAACACAAATGGAAAAATGTTAATGAAAGCTCCATTTTAGCCAAAGTACCTAACACAAGATGTAGAAAGGGGTGTGTGGCTCTTGAGCCAAAATATGTTTGACATTTAAAGTGAAAACAACATGATCTCTTCATTTCATTCCATTCAAGGACATTTCAGTACAGGGTGAGTTTGTCTTCACTTGCAGATGAGTAAAGTTATGCAGCAGGGACACATTAACCTTAAAATTCATAAAACATTTAGCTTTTGTTATTCTGAAATATAAAGATCCAAATAAATAAATAAACCTGGAAGACAGCCAGAGATGGAGAAATCATTTCTGAAATGTATCTTTTTGGATTCATTAGCAGGCTTGTTTGATATCTCTGCTGTGTTTGGACATATTTCTGGTTATCTCTTGGGATGAAGAAGCACAAGAGAAATGGTAATTCGTTGCTTTAGAAAAATAAAAAAAACAAGTCTATCAACAGCTCTCTCAGTGCTCAACAATTCAGAACATATAACAGCCCTGGAGAATTTCCTTTTTTTCCCCCCACCTTAATCCACAAGGATGGAATATTAACATGAGGAAGGTTTAGCTCCTTTGGAAATTGTAATCATTTTTATTTCAGAGAATTATTTTCCCCAATGAGTTAAAACAAGAATCTAATTGAAGGTTGCATAAAGTAGTTAGCAGTTAATGTTGGTTTGTAACGTGTAAATTTGGTGGATGCCAGGCTCTCCAAAACATATGACTGAAAGCCTTTTCCATTCATTAGGCAAAAGGTAAATGCTGAACAAAAAAATATAGAGCCATTGGGGTCTTAAACTTTCTCATTATCAGTCATCCCTTCTCTTCTCTTGCTATGCTTCATCTAGTTCATCTGTCTCAATTATTTCTCACATGAACATGTCTTTTGAGAAATTCTCTTTTACTCTCCCATGAGCAAGGCTGCCTATAAAATACTTGAGGCATAATTCGTACTCCATTGTTCACTAGAGGAAGTGGCTGTCTTAAGCGATCAGGCTCTCCCACCCCTGGAAAGATCAGTTGACATGCACCCCCATCATGTTTTGTTTTTTTTTTAATAATTGGTAGAACAGGAGAGTAATTTATGGAAGTGCCCTTGATTCACCTCAACAATATGTACTAAATAATCTGAAGAGACATAGCCCTGAACTAGTAAACTGGAAAGTAAAGATTCAGTATAGTAATGATTAAATCTTGGCTTAATATAGAGCTTTGCTTTGTATTACAAAAAAATGTACATTTCTTTTTTTAAAAACACATTTTGTTTTTTGAGGTAGATTACTGCATCATCTCTACTGTACAAATAGGAAACTGAAGCAAAGAGAAGTATGATTTGCTTAACTAGTTATGAAATTGCTGAAAATAGAAATCAGGATTCCTGGATTTTATATTCTCCCTACCTCATGGTACAAGACCAAGAAGGAAGCGGTCGATGATTTTATGGTTTGAACTAGTATAAGTTCTTGGCTGAAGATTTTCCTGCCACACTCCAATAAAGAGTAGGATCTCCAATGTCTACTTGTTCCCCTTTCCTTTCCCCAAACTACCATTCATCTTGTAACTCCCTACATACACAGTTATCTCATGCATCCTGTGCGGCATGGTGATGCATCTAAACATTGTGACCCATGCTGCATGACAAGGGCTAGAAACAGACAGCTTTGTCTCTTTAGAGATCAAATGAAGTTGTTCTGAGCCCCAGTCGGGTAGTATTATGCAGCTGAAATCTGGGGGTCTGTGTGTACTTTTTTTTTTTTTTTTTATAAAACATGCAGTAAGGGGTGCCTGGGTAGCTCAGCCAGTTAAGTGTCCAACTATGGATTTCGACTCAGGTTTGTGAGTTTGAACCCCTCATCAGGTTCAGCACTGACAGTGCGGACCCTGCTTGGGATTCTCTCCTTCTCTCTCTGCCTCTCTGCCACTTTCTCTCTCTTTCTCTCTCAATAAACAAACCAAACAAACAAATAAATAAACTTTAAAAAAATTAAAACAAGCAGCAAGTTGTTGCACAACTTGGCTAAACCACAAAGAACTGCAGAGTCCCTTAGAAATGCATCTTGTAATACGAAGGTATTGCTACTAACCACTTAGGAAATACATAGCAGTTACTTCTGGCATTACACATGGTAGATTATATAAGACACATAAACTGTTTGGGATTTTTCCATTTATTTGGTATGTTATGAATCAGAACAGGGCTTCATGCCTAAGGATCCTTATTATGTAGGAGGTATTGGCATGAGTCCTAAAATATTTAATCCAGCGAACTATTCACATCTTAAATATAGCAACCGAAAACAGTGATAAGCTAAAATTGGTCTAGGTATCAGGAGAAAAGAGAAAGTGTTTACTTGAATAGATGAACATTTTCCCAACAGTTTTTTTTTTCTTTTTCTTTCTGAGGTTAGAAAATAAATATCTTGGTGTTTAGTGTGGATAGACTTAATATTGTGAATATACATAGTTTCTTCTGCATAAATATACCTTATATGGTGGGGATCAGCCAGGAAATCACAATACACTGGACTTAGCTTCCTGGTCAGATAATTAGAGGTCTGGGGATAAAAGCCCAGAGGAATTGAAGGGTGAGGTCCATGGCACCAGAGGGAGAAGAGGCATTAGCTAGAGAGATGAAGGGATCTTGAATTAACCATCCTAAAATGTTGTGTGCCAGATGGTGCAGCTGGAATGAAACTATTTGCTTTTGCGGGGGGATTGTGGGGAACACAGTTTCATACTGACTCAATAACATCAATATACCAAAATGCTATTGTTCTTTCCATTTTAATTTTTCATTGTTACTCGACCCTATCATCAACAAAGGGATTTTAGAACCCCTCGGTGAAAATATAGCTAAATAAGTTATTTGAATGAATAAAAAAACCCCATATTTTAAAATAAGCTTAGGTCACTAGTGAAGTCAGAAATAGATGGGTAGGTCTACAGATAGAATGATTTGGGAATATTAAATAATATCCAGGTGACATTTACATTTTCCTGAACAAGATGTGTAATTGGAAGATGCAACGTATTTACATTGAATGCAATAAAATGGAAGAGAGAGAGAAAGAGCAAGTAATGCCCAGATGTGCAAGAGGTCTTTTAAAAAATACTATGAAGGGCACTTGGGTGGCTCAATGGGTTAAGTGTCCAACTCTTGATTTCAGTTCAGGTCATAATCTCACAGTTTCATGCCCTGCGTGGGGGCTCTGTGCGAACAGCCTGCTTAGGATTCTCTCCCTCCTCTCTCTCTGCCCCTCCCCTGCTCACATGCGCAATGAGCTCTCTCTCAAAATAAAGAAATTTTTAAAACTTCAAAAAATACAATGAAAACACATGGTAAATGTAAAGAAGGATGTTATCTTTTATTACTCAAAGTTCAACATATAAGAGTAGACTTTATCCCAAAGTTAAGGTAACCATTAGAATGTGCAGTAGTTACAACATGGTGGGTGACTTTGAAATGTTCAGCTATATTATAATCAAACAGCTAAGACATACTGCAAGGATCATGGGAATAAACACTCATATCTAAGAAGCTGTCTTTCATGCATGAAGATGAAGGTGCTGACTCAGGGGTAGAATGCTGTATGTATTTTTTAAGTTTTTGGAGCTAGATCTAATCTAACACTTTCTATGAGCAAATCAATATACTTTGATGATTTCCGAGTTCAGACTCTGGAGCCAAAATGTCTGCATTCGAAACATGTCTCCACAATTTACAAACTATGTGTCCTTGGACAAGAGGCTTAAATACACTGTAGCTTGGTTTACTCATCTGCAAAATGAGAATAGTAGTAAAATTTAACATGTACAGCCTTTGATAAGACTAAGGGAAATAATATATGCAAAGCAGTTAGAAATGGCCTGGTGCACAGTTGGTCTTTAATTAATACTATTTGTTATTATCACCTTAAAATGTCTTAATTTTTTTAGCTTCCTTGCCTATCATGATTACCATGAGAGTCAAGGGCACATAACTGATCACACAGGGACTGAATATATGAATTTGACCTTATTTGACCAGTGCTTTCAGCAACTAAGCTAAGGATACAATCCAGGGCAAAGAAGGTTCACACTGCATTCTGTCTAGAGTAGTGGTTCACAAACTTGTTTGTCTCAGGGTCCCTTTACACTCTTATATATTATTGAGGATCCCCAAAGACCTTTTGAATTGCTGTTTATCATATTAGAACATAAAACTGATAATTAAATATATAATTTATTTTAAAATAATAACACACATTACATAACATAAAATATTTATCTTATGGAAAATAATGTTTTCCAAAACAAACCAAAAATGTGAGAAGGATGGTGTTGTTTTAGTTTTGCAAATCTCTTTAATGCCTGACAACAGAGGATATTTAGATTCTCACATCTACTGCGGCATTCAGTCTTTGGCCATGTGTTGTTTTGGTTCAAGTACGTGAAAGGAATCCAGCCTCAGATAGATAATGTAGTTAGAAAAGGAAGGACCTCATAGGTTCTGGAAGGGTCTCAGGAATACCCAGGGGTTCTTGGACCACACTTTGAGAGTGGCTGGTCTACAGCAAAGCTATCAACTGAAGCCTACTACCTCCTAACAGAATAACTGGCCAACAGGCTTGCGCAGGAAGACAGAGTGTGAATAAGTGCAGTGCTGCTATTTTTGCAAAGTATGGACCAGGATTACTCTAATTGTACCTCTTTACTGATTTTATTGCCAATAAAATTACGGATTCTCCCATCTGTCAAATACATACTTATTTCCCATTCACTACCTTACTTCGGCCCTCTTCATATGTAGGCTCTTTCCAAGTGCCCATGTCCACATACTCCAAATACTCTGACGCTATTACACTTCTCCAGAGGATAACCGTCCCCAGAACATCAACTTAGTGTCCTTGGAAAGGACACATGAAAAATTAAGAACCTATCTCATTGCAAGTGGTGCCACCATCTCAAAAAGATAACATGAAAATTCTTTATAGATAATCTGTCATTAGTGTGTAAACACAATTCTAGATATGAATCCTGTATTCTGGGAAAATTCTAGACTGGAAACAATAGTCTAATTTTGGTCACTAAAATGCAAAGTTAGCTAGTACATTTTCCTGTTTCAAATAATTTAAACATTTAGAAATAGTGTGTCTTATAAGACCAATGGTGACTAGAAGGCCAAACATTATTTTAAATCTAGTTTACTAAACAGTGTTGGCTTCTTTTCAGCTATATAATATCTGTTTATTTTCAATTTCATTCAAATACTCTGTTGATGAGATGTTTAAAATACTCTTGAGCAATTACTTTTGATGAGCGGGTACACTCTTCGGAGATAAGGATTTGTTTAAAAATATTTAACAGATATTTATTGAGTGCCCAATATGTGCCCAATTCTGAGGATCAAAAGATGAGTAAGACACAGTCTGTGTTTGAAAAGCTACAGGACTCAAAGTATAGAATTTACCTTATTGTTACAAGTGTTTTCAAAATACAGCAGAATAGTCATTGAATTATGGAAATATATAAGTCAATAACATATCAGAATGATGCTGAATTGGAACATAATATAATCAAGAATTCAAGACTAAAAGCTGACGCATACCCAGATTTTACAAAGCAATTTTTAACGTTATCAACTTCTACTTTTTAAATTAATTGCATAGCTTCCTTGTCACCTGACCAAAGAAAAATGCACTCACTTTCCAACATTATTATCTGAAAGAGTATCTATCTTAAATGTCTGTTTAGATCTGTATTTCATGTGGGAGTAAAAAAGGTCTCCTAAAATAAAAGAATTAAAGTCTTTATTGATTTATATGCTTCATAAATGATTAATTAGTAACTGTAGGTATTTGCCTGACATGCTCTGAAATTCATGTTGTGTAGTCTAATAATATATTTATCAGTAGTCCAATTAGAAGACATGATTTCATTCTTAATACTAGCGTTTGCCATATATTTGGGGGATTGTAGTAAAACACATCAATATTTGCATTAAAATAAAGAATTGGCAAATATATTTTTACTTTGTGACTAAAAATGCCTTAGTGTTATAAAGAAGAGTGACTGTTAAAAAGACAGGACACTTAGATTTTAAATTCTCTTCTGTCTTATAAACGTTGCTTAGGATTGACCATCACCTATATTTATAACTGAGAAGAGGTAGTATCTTCACATTGTCACATAAAAAAAGCACATGCAGTTGGTAAGTAAATACCATAGTTACTATATAACTGAAAGTTTCCATTTTAAAACAAGAAACTGTACAGATAGTGTCAGCAGCAAAAAGGTATTGTGACTCCTTTCTTGAGTTTGACTAGATGAATTTTCCCACTTGCCCCATGCTTCCTAAAGTGAAAATCATCAACAATAAAATTATGGATTCAATACATATTTATTAACGCATTCTTAAAAATCAGACATACAAAATAGAACCCATCTGAGCTGAAGATAGAAAATGAAGTGATACCAATAACTTCTATTTGGTATGACAGAGCAACTTTAAAGGATTTAAAAATAATTCACAGCTATTGAAAGATCTTATTAGCTGCCTCTGAAATGCACATTAAAATTGTATTAAATTTGGGCTTTGCTCAAAGTCTAGCTTTTTGGGGGGCTTGATTATTATTTAAGAGTTAATTTTTTAATCAATCATTTATGGCAAAACTAGTTATTTCATAAAGACTTGATTAGCAACCCTTGAGAATTTCTAAAATTGACAGAGGTACACACACTCTACCTTTCTAGAAGGTTTGTGCTGCAAATGTTTCCCAATTACAAGTTGTAAAATCACAGAAAGTTTCTCCCAAAACACAGACTAAGCAATCCTGTAGAAAATCTCTAAACAATACTACAGAAACCACAAGCAAAATAGAAGTAGCAGGAGGTATTAATGATCATTTGTGAAAATGTAATTATCTACTATACCCTCTCTGCAAGGATTTTGTCCATAGTTCAGCTCATGCAGACAAACTGTTCAGTCTTCCATTCAAGTCAGAGGCGAAACCAGGAGATGAATAATTCTTATTCATTGTCCAACTAAACCCAGGACAGCAATAGTATATGCTACTCTCTATTGTGTCGGGACTTCTGTGTGATCTGTGTCGGGTCAGTAGCCTTCCAGAGTCACTGCTTAGGGCAGGATAATTTCAAATTCAGTCTGTCATTTTATTACACATTTTTTAAACAGCATGCCCACCAAAACAGAAAATGCTGCACATATGGGCCGAGATCAAATGCTCTCACCATTTAGTTGATATATTCTGACACGAGGCAGAAACAAGATGGTCTGCTTTTATCTGAGCTTTCCTTTTGGATCTCAGATCTTTTTCTTTTTTAATAACTCATCAATTCTTAGAGGCCAAAACTTCTCAAGTACATGCTTTAAGATTTGTTATATTTGCACTTAGCTTGAAACTTCTTAGCAATTAGTATTTTGCAAAGCCAAGTCTCACTAGGTCATCAGCAAATGTCATTCTGATTTTATGTAAAGTTTTCAGTTCCATAATTAATAGAACAGAATTCACATTTGAAATTCAACCTTCAATATAGCTCAAAATTTTTGATGGATGAATTATTTTTAGAGTGACATAATATGATTTTTAGGACTCATCTGTCAGTATGCTTATATTACTAGTAAATCACCACTAATGTCTGGAATTCACAACAATGTTTATATCTTTATAATGAATCTCAAGTTTAATTTGAAAAAGCCTTTCTCTGAGGCACACAAAATGTTTGCAAGTCTCACGGAGATTAAAATTTCATACATGACTACTGCAGAATACAGCAATATTCAGTAAAGTGCATAAAAAGAATATTCTTCGCTAAGAGCTGAACCTATTTCTAAGAATACAAAGATTAAAACTGAATCCATTTAAAATAAAGTTCAAAATTGTGAGAGTTATCTGAATTGCTTTCTGTAACACTATGAAATGACAGTTCTTTTCTCAAAACCATTAGCATGTCTGCCTGCCTGATGTGAGAACTAGCACCAATGTCCTCATTTTTATGATGTCTTCTTCTGGGCATTCTAAGTATTGCATACAAAATGTTCATCTGGTGCTCAGGATTTAATATGTTGTATTAATAGCAAAGTACATACATGAACATATGTGTGTTCTCATAAGTAGATAAATTGGTGCTAAATGAAAAGACACGGGTAGAGAGATTACATGAAACCTTAAACTGTGCCATAATCAAA
This sequence comes from Panthera pardus, assembly GCF_024362965.1. NCBI lineage: Eukaryota > Metazoa > Chordata > Mammalia > Carnivora > Felidae > Panthera > Panthera pardus. The sequence goes on from NW_026526788.1 coordinate 21,634,871, forward strand.
ATCGTATTTTATGAATCCCTCAGAATCAAACATTCAAAATTTTATACACATCAAGCAAATATCCATCCAGTATCCCTTAAGGGGACAATGGCTTACTATGCTAATTCTTTAACATTATTAAATGAGATGATATACTTATATTATGTGCAATTCTAGTGAAACAAAAACAAAATTACATTTTCCAACTTCCAAATACATCCCATCCCCCATCTGCCACTTATATGAGTTCTAAAAACAAACTTTAACTCTACAATGTTTTCCTTCCCAACAGTAAGATTCCATACTTCCCCTTGTAAATTAATAAACCAGACAAAGCTGAGTTTTAAAGCTCTCACAGTTCTCTTGAGAAAAGTGTGAACATTTAAACCTTACATTCTTGGGTCCACTATGCCCTTCCAGGACCCCAAACTCCTCAAATTCTTTTTGCATTTCATTAAGCATCTTCTTCAGACATGCCTGAGCCCAGCACACTCCAAATTACATCAGAGACAAACGTACCTAGAGTCCGGATCCGAGCAAAACAGAAAGAAAGGACAGCCCATTGTCCTACACATACTGAACTCAGGCGATCCATGATGCACATAGGCTAGCCTCCTTCCTATCTGGCAACACACATTTTGTAAAAGACGCAACTATTCAGGCCCAAGCAGCATTTCTATAAGGAAAACACATTTCATTCGGAAACTGTAAAGGCTTACTTGTTCTGGGAAGCTCTCTCCCTCCTCCACTGCCATTCTCTGTGGCCAAGTATGAAACTTGATAACTCAATTAGTTAACACTTTGGACTGAGCATTGAGTCTAAAAATATCTGCCTTGGGAAATGTAAAGGTTTTCCCTATCTCCTGGTAAAAAGGTAGGAGCTGCTCAAAATTTTCTTAGCTAGTGAACTAGGGAGTGGGCAGGGCAGACAAGAGCATGGAAGGTGCCTTGGCCCTTACAAACGATAGAGTAGCTCCCAGAATTACCCACTGACTTACCATATTTGTGGCCTCCAGACAAGCTTTGTGTATTTAGTCATGATATGTGGAATACCGAAAATAGCAAGGCAATCAGCTGGGAGTGTACCCTAGCTGCTGGGAATCACTCATGAAACTGGCTTTTGTCATTCTGCTTATCAGCACTTTCCTCTGTATGCGGGCTACTCTGACATTCCTCCTAAAGACAATACTGCCATTTTCCCCTGTCTCTGGAATCCAGTCAAGACTGCCTTTTATGATTTTAACTCCTTTTGCTGCAATAGTTTTACTACTGAATATATGTATGCATGCGCGTGCGCGCGCGCGCGCGCGCGCGCACACACACACACACACACACACACACACACACACACACACAGTGAAAGCATACTGTACTGCCAAGGAGAGTTATCTTGAGATAACTGAATTTCCTTTTATCCAAGGGCAAATGCATTCCATCTTTTTAAAAATGTGGCATCATATAAAATGCTCATGTATTTGACCAGAAAAACAAAGCAGAACAAAACCTCATTGAAGACTTCTGGTCATTTTTTTTTCCAATTTAGGTATTTTTAATTTTACTAATTGAATTCAGTTTTTCAGATTTGGGGTCGGCAATACTTACGCAACTTTTCACTAGTCTTACATTATACTTGAGCTCGAGTCAAAGGCCCCAAAAACCCTTCACCATAAGATGATCATCATCATTTATGTTTTATTTGGAACAGTTCTAATCAATAGTTTCCTAAAATCTGTAAGGGCTGAGGAAAGTGTCTGTAGGAGACTAAACTCAACTTTGGGAAGGCCAGTGTACAAGCCTACTCATTCAACACATATTTACAGAGAGCCTACTACATAATTCTCGGTACTGGGCTGAGGTGGGTAAAAAGACAATGAATAAATTACAGAAAATCTCTGCCTTAAGTGAAGCTTATATACCAGCAGAGGTGGGGTAGACTATACAGGTCATAAATATAATAAATGAGTTATTGGATATGATAAACAGGATAGGTGCTGTGGAGAAGAGTGTAGGAGAAGGGGGATCATAATTATGTGTTTAGGGAGTAAGTAGGTAAACTTGATGGCAAAATAATAAAAATGTATATGGGGTAGGATTTTATATTAGTATTATGTTGAACCACATGAAATTGCCATCTTTATAGGTCAAATCCATATGTATTCCAGGACTTTCGTATGGTTCAATCTAATAATATAATCATAGCCATTATTATTATTATTATTATTATTATTATTTAATAATTATTAAATACTCTGCATGCAAGGTACTATGTTAATTTCTTACATATGTTCTTTTAGTCCTCAGAGCTAGGCTATGAAGAAATCTTTCTACATTCGTGAGAGAGAAACTAGAGTTCAGAAATGTTAAATAACTTGCCAAGGTCAACAGCAACTAAATAGTCAAGCTGTGAATCTAATTCTACATTATTCTAAAGGAAAGGTCACACTGGTGGTAGATAACAAACACACGTTTTCTTGGCCCTCACAGTGTTTTTAAAAATATTTTTAGTTGCCAACATTTAAAGATTGAGTAATTTCATATCAAAATCTAGAGTTCTTGTTTTTAAAAAAAAATCAAGGATCTGGCAACTCTGGGACTGTTTCCCTTAGGCCAGTTTCCTGGTGTTGACTGACGGCTTTCCACCTCAGCCCTGAGTATTCCCAACTGTCTTACTTTGCTTGGTCTGCTTCACTCCTTGGGTGCTGAGCTACCCAGAGGCATTTGAATTTGGGCCTCTGCCCTAGAGCCTGCTCTGCTGACCACAGTGCTAGTGATTCCCAAGGGAGTGTGACACCCAAGGGGGGCACATGGCACCCAAGAGAGGAGTAACAGTCGGGGAAGGACCAGGCATGGCTCTGAAATGCCCAAAAGAGTTCATTCACTACTGACTGTACATCTCTTTATTCCCTCTCTCCTGCATTCATTCATTTATACAGTCACCACATACAGGCTGGGCATCTAACATGTGGGAGAAAGGTCCCATCTGCTGATGCTGTGGAGATGGTGAGGCTGGCATAAGAAATCTTCACCATCCCCAGGCCAAGCATTGCCCAGGTGGGGCAAAGTCCATCAAACCCAAGCCCAGCTCTTTCCTCTCGAGCTGCAGACATCTTTCTGATAACATTTATTGTGTTTCTTGTCCTGTTCCAGGCTATTATGTCTGCGTTAACCCCACCCTATCTATCAGAATGCTGGCGGCCTAGGAGTCCAGACCTGTGAATCTGTCCCCTGGATCCTACAGGCTGTTCCAGGTGTCTGCAATGTAAATCAGAGAGCGAGGTGTCTGGGTCCAGGCAGGACATCCAAGCCCCCAGTCTACCCAGACCTGTCCAGAAGGAACTCACATTGGTGTTTAATCATGCTTAGTGGCAAGGCACTATTCCTCACGTCTCATTTAGACCTCTCCCACCGGTTTCTTCATCTTCTGTCTTCAGTGAGAAGACAGAACAGTTGGCTATTGCCTTCCAAACATTCCAGACTGTTACTGAGTTATCCCTTCCCCTCTGCTCTTCTCTTCTCTAGGATAAATAATCCCAACGGATCAACCTTTCTGTGGAACTCTTCAGAGAAAAACGCTCTATAATTATACTAAGTAAGAAGAGTAATAATTCCCACAATTGTGTCTTGCAACCCAACCCTGGCCAGTACATTTTGTTTCCCAAACTAACGCCGCTCATCTCACAGATACTGCATCTGTGAAAGGAGAAGCATGGATAGAAGCTAACATCCCTAAATGGTGCATGTGGGCTGACGTGGGAGGCTGGTATAGCCTGAACTGGTGGTCTGGAGGGTCTGCTGAAAATAGTAAATGTTTCATAATGGGGTGTGTTATGTTACCATCTTTTACCACATCTTATGAGAACAACTGTGCCCTACCTCAAGGAAATCCAATATTTAAAAATATATTTTGACATAAAAGATAAACAGTAGAAAAAATTGCATAATCTCAGAGATCATTTAATCAAACCCCATCATTTCAAAGATGAAGAAATGGAAACCCAAGAGTAGTTCTGTGATGGCACACTGTGAAAGATACTGCTGTGCCTAGAATTCATGATGGGATTCCTATAACAAGCTTAAAGATTTAAGGTATTTACACAGGGATTTAATTTTCAAAATGAGATTTAACTTGTGATTTTCATGGTGCATGAATACTGCTCTACAAAGGCAATGCTCATGAAGAATGATGGCATGAGCATTGCTTCTGGTATTCAGCATTTGGGGGCTCAGACAAAGGGACAGAAACTTGTACCAGGCTGTAGAAAGAACAGTTACCAGCTCAAAGCAGAGTCTGGTAATACTTTTCTGGATGGATCTTTAAAATACAGAATAGTCTAGAAGTTATGGTCTTTCCCACCAACCCAAGTTCCTGACTAGGAACCAACGGTTCAGTGTCAACCCACCCTGAATCATGAGTCATCCAGCTGGAACTGGTTCTCAAAATTCTGTGAGCAGAGGATGAAGTCTGGGTGGGCAGTGTGGATGGCTACACATCCCTTCCAACAGGCCGCTCACCTGGGTGAGATTCTCCACACAGCTCTCCAACTCTTCCGCAGGCTGTGAATACTCATGTGTTGCTTGCCTCTTTGTGTCCCCAAACCTCTCTCCAAGGGCTCCAAACAGAATGTGCCCAACAGATACTTCAGGAAGGTGGGAAGAGGCAGAGAGGAACCACGGAGAGGTTGGTAGCATCTGCATATTCAATGGAATTCAGAGATAGTCTCCAGTGTCAGGACCGTTTCAAGCAAGGGGAAGAATTTTTTTGTGGCTCTGCTAGAAGTTCCTGAAACCCTGGGTGCTTCACAGATCCTTTCAAGATTCAGCAAATGTCTGCAGAGTTGCCTTCTCCCATGACTCCATTCTGAAAGTGGGCCACCGCATACCAACTTCATTGTGAAGATTGGTTTGTCTTGAGATGTCACTAACATCCCAGGATAGATAAGAAAAGGGTTCTTCAAACTACATCATGAACACCCAGACTGACCTGCTACCTGTTTTTGTATGGCCACTGAGCTCACACTGGGTTTTACATTTCGGGTGAAATAAATTAAAAGGATAATAATATTCCATGACGCATGGAGGTAACCTGCAGTTCCAACATCAGTGTTCACAAACAAAGTTTTATTGGAATATGTGGGAGACTGTATGGGCAACAAAACCGAAAATGCTATCTGCCCATTTTGAGAAAGAAAACTTGCTAGCCCCTAATCTAGAGCCAGGGGTTTGGAGGTTATAGCCCTCTGATGCATTTTTGAAAGTATCGTGTATACCTAGCATGCTGTCTGATCTTTGAGATTGGAAAATAGCAGAAACTCCCTGCCATCCAGCAGAATGCATTCACCCATTAGCTTTGTGTGACAGAAAACAGCAGTATCTTTTTGAGCAATAATTTAAAATATTAACACTATTCTCTATCCTATGAATCACACACAAAACATTCAGCACTACAACCTATTTTCTGCATAATTTTCTCTCTTCAATATTGAACAAAAACATAAAATGTTTTCAAAAAGGAAAAAAAATGATAACAGCATTTACATCATTGATATGACTCCTGAAAACTTGTAGTAACAAAGTGTGCTCTCTCTTTTCCTTGTTTGCCCCTTCTTTCAAGCTGAGACCATGACATAGGCATTGTTCACAGGAACACATGGAAAAAGCAGCTCATTGAGCCTGTAAGAGGGCAAATGATCTAATCTACAAGGGAGCTTTTAAACAGTAAAGTAATCTGGATTGGCTGTATTCAACATTTCCATATCTTCATCAGGGCACATTCTACCCTCCTTCATGAGCAGAGAAACAGACAAGATAGAGGATAAAAGAAAAGTTGAGAGACCAGATTAGACAGAAGACCCTTGACTTTGGAGGGAGCCTGGTTTTGGATGGCTCCTATGGGGCCAGGGGGTCAGGAACTCAATGTGGTAGGGTAGAGAGATGCCAAGTGATCCCATTTCTCTCCATTCCCAGAGCCTCAGGCCTCTACCATCCAAAATCCAGTAATACCCAATCTAGACAAGGACACACAAGAGCTACCTTGGTGGTTACTTTTATAAAACAGGGTAGTCTATGGTGAGAATGACCAATTCACCAAACTCTCAGGGGGCTTGCTTTATCCCCAACAGAAAGGATACAAATTCTTCTCTAACTGGATGTCTGGCAGACTTTTGCCTCCCATTGAGTTCACAGTTTCCTGCCTTCATCTATACAAGCCTTGCCGCTCAACCCTGCTCCTGCACTTCCTCAAAGCCTCGTGTTCCATGAGAAATGACATCAATGGACTCAACACACCCTCCCTCCTTCCTTTCTTTTGCAAATGGCTTTATGTGCAAATGAGGCAGGTAGAATAAAAACGGGGTCCCCTCAGCAAAGATACAAGAGAACAAATGATGTGTGGTAACATATTGCCATCAGCCCTTCATATATACGCATTCCCAATGCTTGCATACTTCATAGCTAATGGATTATAAAAGATGCTGTTCATTAACAACAAAGACACCCTGGTTTTATGAGCCTGAGTTGCATTAGGAAAGCCAGATTATTTCTGGACTTCCAAGGCTGTGTTCAGTGTAGCCTGAAGAAACAGAACAGCAAGATATTTCTGCATTGTGTCATATGCTGTTTAATACATAAACATGAAGCATGCAAAATTCAAAACTGATTATGAAATGATGATCACTTTTTTCCTCCCTTCTCTGAAGGGCTCCATTGAGTGTAAACATTCTTAGCTAGATGAAATTGACTATGTTTCTGCTGTTGTGCATAATCAAGTCTTGTGATTTGGAAAACATAATGAACTCTGGGGACTTTGAATAGCCTAAGAACAAAATCTTTAAAGATGGTGAGCTTACAATTGTGCTTCCTTGACATCAACACATCACTCCAGTTGGGTGTCCACAAATTATGACATCCATACACACTCCTAGAAATGATTTAGAAGGCTGGAATAACTTCTACAGGTAGTTTCCTCTGCCTTTTGAACACTAACCTGTTTAACACTTGCAAGTAAAGGGAAAACACTAACAAATATGCTAACTCTTTAAAATATTCTCTAAACTATCAGAATAGTAAATAAGAGAAATAGGAGTTGGGTCTGCTGCACAGTCCAGCATTTAGCAGTTTTCTAAATTGTGTTTTCTTAGGCAGAAATCAATGTGTCCAATTTATTTAAAAATCTTATAGTATAGGGGTGCCTGGGTGGCTCAATCAGTTAAGTAGCTGACTTCGGCTCACATCATGATCTTGCTGTTTGTGAGTTTGAGCTCTGCATCAGGCTCTGTCAGTGCTGAACCCACTTCAGATCCTCTGTCTCCCTCTCTCTCAAAGAGAAATAAACATTAAAAAGAAAACGAGGAAAACCCTTACATAGAGAGTTAATATGCATGTGTGCACACATACACATGCACACAATGATCTAGGTTTCTAGGAATCTTCCAACGGTTATTCAACTCTAATTGTAAAGCTCTAATTCTGGGTCTGACGTATGAGTGGAAGACTAACCTTCACAAGTGAAAGGAAGAAGCTAAAATGCTTTTTCTAAGCCCGGCTTTTGTAACCAACATGCACCCATGCATGTGCACACACACACACACACACACACAAACATACATATGCTTATATATTATATGAGCCATGTTAAATGTGGATAATTTAAAGAAAAGTGGTTCTCTTTTATGAATGGGGAAACACTAGCTGTATTCCAGAAAATTATTCTTTGGAAGAAATTATGCATGATTTGGATATATTAAAGAGAAGAGTAAATGATAGTTTAATATGAGGAACTAAAAATGCATTCATCAACAAAAGTGCATGAGACAGAACAATTTGATAAATCAATGTGACAAGTTATTAAGAAGCAACTCTAGACTCAGGGACCACGATGCCTACCCCAGATGGATGGGCAGTCTGATCATGTTGCATCCCAGATCCTAACATAAGTAATGCCCAATACCTAAAACGTGTAGAAATGAAATTATTGAAGCTAGCTCCTTTCTGCTGAACGTATTCTTCCCCTAGAAATTCAAAAAGAGGGTAGAACTAAATATCTGCACACATTGTTCTATCTGCAAGGTCCTTTTCCTCAACTCTGGAACTCAAAGGATCAAGTGGTGCAAGTCACATGATGGTCTGCTGCTCTGCAGAGGACTGGAGTGTGTCATGTGCTTTCTTTGAAGGGGTGAGAACACTGAACTACTCCAGCCTGCATTCCAACCATCTTTAATCTCTCAGGCAGCAGAAGATGAAGGGGGCTGGGAAGAAGCAGTTATCAGAGATGGGAATAGGCACGCCTTCTCTCATCAAAGTGCCAGACTTGGTGGAGAAAGGCCATCTTGTGGTGGCGGTGGTTTAATTACAAAGACTTGTAGAAACATCCCTGCTTCTTTATCTCCTAAACCAGATGGAGGTCTGTTGGCTTCTGGCTCAGAAGCGACATGCAGTCAAAACAGCACATGGATGAGCTGGGAAGAAAGGGAAGATCATTTGTCCTCACACGTGCACTGCTCAAATAGCAGCTGGACAAGAACACACCCCTGCAAACCTCCTAGGCTATTAGACACACCCATTCTGAATATTCCTAAATCAAACCACACTGAAATGTTAACTCTACTTTGCCATATCAGTTAACTAAATATCAACTAAACAGAAGACAAAAAAGAGATTGGTCCAATTCTCTTAAAGAAATTATACTCTAATTGGGTGAAAAGAAAACTTGCATGCATAAAATAATTTTTAAAAATCTATACTGATATCACCTATTACCTCTTCCCTCCAATGTATGCTCCAGCCACACAAGCTTCTTTAATATTCCTCCAAATGCTAATTTTATTCCTGCCCCAGGGTCTTTCCAGTTGCTGTTTCCTCTGCCTGGAATGCTCCCTTCTGCCAGGTCTTCCAAGGCTAGTTCCTTCTTATCAGTGAGGTCAAAGAATAAATAGCATCCTCTCACATGGGCCCTTTCTGGCCACTCAGTCTAACATAGGCCTGAAATAACCCTCATGTCACCATTATTTTCTATGTCGCACTATTTGATAAATTTCGGATTTGCTAGTTCCTAGTTTGTTTCTTCCTTCCCTCCCAAATCCCACAGAATTTCACTTGGTACAAGCACAGCTGTGTCTGTCTTGTTCATGGGTAGAACAAGACCAGGAATATAGTAGATGCTCAATAAATATTTGTTAAATGAAGAAGGAGGACCAGAGTTCAGAGTCTATAGGCAGAAATGAAAGAGGGCAGGCTTGAGCTGGCTTCTGAGGGTACTTAAAATTTCTAAACAGGAGCGTATCCTAGGCTGAGGGAAAAAGTCAAGCAAATAGAGTTCTACGGGGACAGCCTCAGGGAAGGTGGAAAAGAAAGCTAACAATTATTGAGCTGTAATTCTGAGCCCAGTACTGGGCTAAGAGCCCTGCATTTCAGAGTTGGAAAGAATAAATCTCTTTACCCATATAAAGAAGCCGAATGTTGGTTCCTGGCACGGGGCTTGGCACAGAGCAAGCCCTCAGTAAATGTCTGTTGGATGTTGAAAGTATCTGCTCCCTACTGGTATATTTGCTAATGGTCCAGAAAGGCAAGAGTGCTCCATGCTCTGGTTCTGCACTAAAGGGACCTACATGAGTAAGGTGGGCACAGTCCCATAACCTACTGACCTTGTCATATCAGCAACTCAGCTGTGGTCTCCAAGTGACAAACATGGAATCTTAGGACTGGAAGGTGTCTCACAGACCATGGGACTCAATTTTTCCGAGGTAACAAATCCATACAGGAAAAAATGACTTGTTCAAAGTCACAATGCTCATTAATGGATTCTATGTCTTCCTTCATTAAAACATTCATTCAGGTTTAAAAACAATTTGTTAAAAATTCTTACTGCTAATGTTCACAAATAAAGAGATTTTGCATAAAAAGTCATATTTCTGTTTCTTCTTAAAAAAGTCAGATGCTTGGTGGCTCAGTCAGTTGAGCGTCTGACTCTCAATTTTGGCTCAGGTCATGATCTCAGGGTCGTGGGACTGAACCCCACATTGGGCTCTGTGCTGAGAGTGGAGCCTGCTTAAGATTCTCTCTCTCCCCTTTTCCTTCCCTCTGCCCCTCTCCCCTGCTCACATGCTCTCTTTAAAATAAAAATGAAATGAAATAAATCAGATGCGTTGGCAAAACTACCCCCTCATTTCTGCGTGCTAACAATTGGCTGTAGCTGAGCCAGAGGTGTGAACTTTAACGGGACCCTTCCTTTGCAGTTTGCCCCAGGTCCCAATCCCAAGCCTGGCCACACTAGACAGTAAGCTTTGCAGCTCCATCATTGAGTGCCATCAACAAGGCCCCACTGAAAACGCCTGGGTCCTCCCCACAACAGACATGGTGGGGCTCTTGCAGGGAAGATCAGTCTTGTTGTAGTTAATCTCCAAGGACAGGTAGCCTATTCCCCTCTGCTCCTCCTTCACTTAGCACAACACCGAGACCTGTTTGCTGAACTGACCAGAACAGGAGTAAAGCCAGTTCGGAAATGGCACCTATTCCCGGGGCTGTAGGGATGATGTGGGCTGTGGCTTTGTGGGGTTAACACAACTGTTCAAGAAATATCCTCAAGAGACTCTGCAGTCTCAAAGTTAACAGGAAACGAATGGCTTTTGAGTAACGTGTGAGTCATAGGAAATGAAATAAGTATATTTTGGGGTAACAGCCACATGAATATAGTAATACCCTAAAAGAGAGTCAGTATTGAAAAAAAATGAGCCTCCCTTGACTCAGGGGGTTAACATTTTATGCACAGTTGGAAAAAGTGCTGACTTCTCTTTGTCCCCACAGAAAAGGGTAAACTGGGGTATTTGGGTTTTCCCAGGCTGTCCAACGCTTATCTCTTTGCCTGCCCTCTGGGGTCATTCATTTCCTCCAGAACTTCTTTAACCATCAATCAGCCCATTTTCTTGAATCTTCAGTTGGTCTTTCTTTGACCTTGGCTCTTCCCTGCAACTCAGCACCACCACAAAACATTTCCTCCTCTACTTTCAAGCTATGTTCATTAAATTCTGCTATCATGACATGTCCCATGTTTACAAAAATGCTTCTGCAAAAAGGAAGTCTCAAATAAACATGAGAATAAATATATTTTAAACATTTTAACTAAAATAGCACCTCCAGCCAACCCCATCCCTTACTCTAGCCCTGACTCTGTTCTACTTTTTTTTTTTTTTTAAAGTATTCTCTACACCCAATGTGGGGATCAAACTCATGACCCTGAGATCAAGAGTCGCACACTCTACTGACTGAACCAGCCAGGTGCCCCTTTGTACTTTTCTTACTGGCTTTTATCTCTATGTGAATTAATACGTAGCTCTATCAGTTTACTGTCTATCTCCCAGCTAAAGTGTAAAAACCTCCAGGACAAGAGGTTGCCTGTTGGTTAATACAGCTCCCCTCATAGCTAGAGCATTCCCTAATAGTCAGTAAATAATTTTTGATTGGTTGAATAAATAGCAATTACTTTTGTGGAGCTTCTGATAGGGGGATACTTTGAGAAAACCAAGTCAAGAAACCAAAACTATCAAAATTTCAAATTGGATGATTTTCATCAGATTTCGCCCAGTTCATGTGTTCAATATAGGCAGACACATTTAATGCCAGTGATGTTATTACTTATGATATGTTGCAGACACTGCACTAAGCATGGTGCATTCATTTTCCCAATTTTCATAACATCATAGGAAGTCACTATTGGTGTGCAAGTGAATGGTGCAAGGTGTCTTTATTATTGTGTTATTCTGACAAGAGAAGACTCTGCAGAGCAGTAAATCCAATAGGAGCTAACCAAATTAACCCTTAAAAATAGCAATTTTTAATTGTGTTATGTAAACAGAGCCAGGTCTGAACCAGACAAGTCTTGGAAATATGTGTCATATGAGTAATATGTGACTCACCAGAAAAGGAATAAGCACATTCCTGTGAAACAGTCACAGGAATATAAAACCGTAAAAGCATAATCAGGACTGAAAACAGGAGCCTCGCTTTCCCTGGGTGAATAACATTTTCTGCAGGAAGCGTAGGCCCAGCTGACTGAAGGTACATACAGACGGCATCTGAATGGGGCAGGGCCCACCCAGCTCAAGCTCATGATAGGTGGCTCGTCTAGACCATCAGGGAGCCATGCTATAAGTGGGTTTTCTAATATTTCAAGAAACGATGTGAATCTGTTTTTGAGTGAACTCTCCCTTCTTTTTATGTTGACGACTAACTTAAAAAATGGAAATACATGAAGGGCTGATCTGAAAGGAAAACACTTGCATGCCCCTCCTGAGGGCCATGTAAAAAAAGCTACATGGTTTTAACTTTAACGGTAAAGTTCTTCTGCTCGCTTTGACTTCTGATCCCACACTTATGGAAACATAGAGGACATAATGATATGATTCACTTATTAATGGCAACTTTAATTAGTGCAGAATTTTTCAATTTATAAACCCCATTATCCATCCTATTCTTGTTTTCTTGCATGGCCTAGCAATTTAAGTTAGTAGAGGTTGGGAGTGGGTGCAGAAGAATTTCAAACAGTCACAACCACTGAGGCCAGAGGAAGAGGGGAGACAAGACACTGGGGCAAGAAAACTTTAAGTAATATCTATGAGATCTTCATCTGATAAACAGAATGGACTATTCAGCATTGTTTTCATTAATATTTCCTAGGATATTACCTTGTTTTTATTTAAATCTGTCATGAGAGCATTTGTATATTGTGGTGTTTTAAAATCTATTAAGTTTCACTAGGGTGTGCAAATAACATATACAAACAGATTGCTTATTTAGTCCAATAAATCTGAGGACCTTCTAAGAACCCAAAAATTCTGACACTGAACCCAGGTTGGAGTCCACTGAGATTGCCATAATTCTAATATATATTGATGAAAATGTAAAAACAGTTTCCAGAATCCCTGTGATTTTTGCCAAAATCACTGTTAGAAATGAGTCATTTGTAAAAACACTAGTAATGAAAATGGACATGAAGGAAGTTGTCTAATCTCTCCACCTGTCACTGTGGAAAGCATGTTTCGCACAATTTAATTTGGAGATTTAGTTTCACTGGTTTAAACTTGTTCTATGGAATTTGGGAAAGTTCTAAAATAAAAATAATATACTGTTGCCTCCCCCTAGCTTCCTTTCTAAGCTGAGCAATCCACAGCGTTTTTACTGAGCTAGGCGTGAGCTGGCCCCATTTACCAAACATTCTCTCTCTAACTAGCATGGCAAGGATTTATTTTAGGTTTTCTAGCAAAATTCCACCAATGGATATATGAACAAGAAGGTGATAATTCAGAACATTCCAATGGTTATATGTTAGGAGTGTTGGAAACCTCCCCAGCTTTCAATCTACATGCTAAGGGAGGCTAGTTATGATAGATATGTGAAGAAAAGCTTTTGATTTTCTAATTTGTTCAATTCAGCACAATAGACAGGATTTCCAGAGACTGAGGGCTCCTCAGCATCAGAAGCCTGCTAAAATGAAGGTCCCCAGCCACAGCCCTTGTGGAGCTCCAGGAAAACTCAAGAATTCTTCTAACTAGGTGAGCTGTGAGGACACATTTATGAATAATTGCATTCTTCTAAGTTGCCATTAAGGCAGGTTCTGGGCAGCCTGGTACTTTATCCAGTGAAAACTGTTAACTATGAGGAAGGAGAAACAGAACAAGGAAATCTATGTAAATTTATGATTCCTTAACAAAATAGATGTCTTCATAAAAAAGTAGTGGCCCTGAGTGTCATGGTTCAGTGAGCCGACTACCTGGGTTTAAAATGTGCTCTGCTCCTTCCTACTTCTTAACTGTGAGCAAGTTACTCAGCCTTAAGTACTTGCACACTTGCTCATCTATACAGAAGAGCATTGAGCTGCTGTTCTTAATACAACTCCTTCAAAATATTACCAGATTGTATAGTAAATTCCTGTTTTCGAAAAAATAAAAGCACTATATGAAGGCTGTTATAATAGTTACACATTTGCAAAGGGGTGTTCATAGTTCCCAAGGCTTTGTGAACTAGTCACCAGTGCCTGAGATAGGAGGTTCTCTGGCAGGTGCTACAATCCTTCTTTAATAAACAAGGAAACCAATCCTTAGAGAAATTAACAACCTTTCCCCAAATTGGGTGGCTGGACTGGATCTGAGTGGACCAGACTAGGTCTTTTCATTTCTACTATCTGCATATTAACATAGTTTCCCATTATCACAATGGAAACAAAACAATGCCACAAGTGCCAGGTTAGGGAAAAATAATTGGATGGAGATGTAGAATTTATTATAATGAAACATGTCTTCCATTCTATTCCCATTATTTAGTATATTATTATATATTTTGCTTAAGCCTCCAGCTCGCTCTAACATGCATTCCTTTAATGATTCGACAAACACATATAACAATCACTTACTAGGTGTCAGGCATTGTGCTCAGTGCTGGGATATACAGTGGATGGAGCCTTGCTTCCAAGGAGCTTACATCTTGGGGGATATTCCACTTATGGTCAAGTGGCAAAGTCTTTGGAGACATAGCTATGCTGTGAAGAAATCTTTCTCTACTGGACCACAAAAAGCTATGATCTTCATATTTAATAGGTATATAGTATATTGGGCAGCCCAAGAGTTCTACCTCTCATCTATAAATCATGCCTATGCATTACTGATGATGATTAATCATAACCTACATACTCTTCTATATTCTCTTCCACGTCATTCCAACTCCCTTTACCAGTCCAGACCTGTGTTTCTCAAACTGGTGCGATAGAGGAATTTCTAGAGAAAAACCAGCTTCATTTTCCTTCACCCTTTGATGCTTCCTGTGCATAATGATTATGCCTACCTCCTCAAGGTTTTCCTTCCTTAATTCCTTAAAGTGAGTTTCTCCCCAGTTTGGCCACTTTCTTTCCTGGGATAGCAAAGAGCCAGGCTCTGTGCCTATGTTGGTGGCAATGGCTCTATTATCCTTTATAATGTCCCTCTGGAGAGGCCTGGAACCATTCATTCGTGTGACTTGTTCTCAACTCTGCCCCTCATTTCACCCACTTTGGATATCTTGAGGCAGAGAAAGACAAGGCTGGATAAACAACAGAAGCCAGCACTGCAGCCCTCTGTGGGCTTGTATTCAAAGCATCAACTTGTCTGAAGTTGGCTGTGGGCACAGCACTGGTGAGCCTCAGTGATTACAACGATCTGAAGGGAACAAATAGGATGTGGCAAAACCTAGAGAGATGACATTCCCATTTGTTCTGGGGAGGGCAGTGTGAGTTGAGAGAAAATGTTTATTTGTTGCACACACTGTGTGAAATACCACTGAACAGGGTGTACTCAATCAGTGGGACACAATCCCTCCCCATCCCATTTGTAAGAGTGGTTTCGTGTGACAGTCATTCAGAATCTCTAGTAGGCAAATGTAGAGTGACAAAAATCCTCCCAGCATGTTCCTCTGCAATGTCCCCAGGCTTATTATAATAAGCTATTATAGAAAAACTTTCTATGCTTCCTTACTAAAGTCGATAATATACACTCTTCCAATTATAGGGGTATTATTTTGAACATTAAATGTAGAAAACATTTAAAAAATAGAGAAAGCATTATACAAACATAATAACAATGCTGTGCAAAAGCACAGCTTATGTCTTGGGAGCTACGGTATAGTCTGGGACATATGAAAGTTAATCATATAAACCCAACCAGAGAAGGCGATTTCACACTTACTCAGGACTTACTCTGTCTCAGCCACTCTGCTCCATGTTCTGCATGTATTAGCCCACTTAATCCTCACAATGATCTCATTAGATTGGCACCACTATTTTGCAAGTGCAGAAGCTGACATTACAGAGGTCACGTAGCGTTGCCCATGGCTGTGCCCCTGGTGAGCTACGGAGCTGGGACTGAAATGAGCAGGCTGACTTCTGAGCCCAGGACCCTAACCTCTATGACACCATGCCTCTTTGATTGCCCCTTGCTGATCATCAGGCTCAAGATACCAGCTCATTTTCTGACCCCAAGAGTAATTTTACTTCTTCTAAGTGGTCCTAGCAATTGCAGATGTATTCTCAAAATATCTACGAGAACAGGTGTGTAGAGCTGAACACATACAACTGTTGGGGTGGTAGAGGTAGGAAGAGGCAGACTTCCTTATTAAAAATGATTCATTAGAATTTTTCTCCACTTTTGTAACATAGCACCCTACTGTGGTAAGCTCTTATAGCATAAACCATGGGTTTATAAAGTCCCCAGAGGGGTTTTTTCTAATTGTAGAAATATTTAAATAACAAAAAAGTTTGGTTTGAGAAACAGCTACATTCATAATCTTGAAGCAATCTAGGTTAGTGGCCTTTTACACTTTCACCCCAAAGCCTTTTCTCATTAACCATTTGTTTCCATCTATGCAACCCATTAAGCAAAAATTTTTCAAAGGTTGACTATGTTTCCAGACTCTCTTCTAGGCACTGAAAGCACAACAGCAAATGAAACAAATGGACATTTCTTTCCTTGTGGAAGTACATTTAATTGTCTGGAGACAAACAATTTTAAAATGTTGACTATTATACTATTCCAGAGAGTAAAATCCTGTGGACAAAAAACAAGGGTTGAATTCTGAAGGCAGATCTGCTGTCTAGTTGGGTATAAGGTGTGAGAGAAAGACATGTGTCAAGGTGTTTGACCAGCAACCAGCAGAATCAATCATTTACTGAGGAAGGCAAGACCATGAGAAGAGAGGGTAAAGGCCTTGTATAAAGATCTTGGATGTGGTTTGGGACATGTTGGAGGTGAGATACCTATTTGGCATCTGCCTTAGCTTGGGTTTCCCCACAAGCAGACCCTGAGACAAGTATTTTGATGCAAGTAATTTATTTGGGAGATAATCCCAGGAAACACTGTAGGGAATTGGAGAAATGTGACAAGTGTAGGAAAGGGCGCATGTAGATTGTACTACCAAGCTAGTTGATGCCACGGGTAAATGGAGCTGACTCTCTGGGGAGCCCTGGGAAGCAGAACATACCTCTACGCAGGGGCACAGAGGTCCCTAAGGTGAGGGAGCTGGAACATTTATCTATCAACCTCCATTAGTCACTGGTTGAAGGGCACTCCAAGAGAGGGTTAACTCAGCTTCATACAAGGGTCAACTAGGCCATGTAGACTCTTGCAGATGAGAAAGTCTTCTGGCAAAATCACAGATGTTTGCAATTAGAAGTCTGGCCAAAATGCACAGTTCTGAGAAAATATGGAGGGGGCAACAACCTGCAAATGGAGATTTTGAGTAGGCTATTGGATATATATGCCTGGATTTTTAGGGAGATGTCCCAATGGGAATACAAATTTGGGAGTTATCAACATATTGACAGGTTTTTTAAGCCATGAGATTTGATGGGATGACCAGTGAAGAAAGGTAAATGGAAAAGGGCTGGCACCCAAGGACTGAGCTCTGAGGTTTGCCAACACTTTGAAGTTGGAGACAGGAGGATCAGCCAAGAGAATGAGAAAAGTTAGCTAACAAAGTAGGATGCAAATCAGCAGAGAGATGTCCTAGAAGTGAAGAGAGTGTCTCAAAGGCAGCGCTGCTCGAGTGGTGAAGAAGATGCCTGCCTGGAGAGGGTTCATGAGGGAGGGAAGAGGAGGCTTGGGGAACAGCTCTTTAGGAGAGCTGAGTGGTGAGGGAGGACAGAGAAATGAAGTAGAAGCTGGAGGAAGACAGGGGACAAAGAGGGTTTATGAAAGGAGAAATTAACCATGGGAATGCTAACTGGAAGTACTCACAAAGGAGAGGAAAACTAATAGAAGGAGAAGGGAGAAGTACTGGATTGAGGACCTAGAGTTGGCAAGAAAAGGATCTAGTGCACATGTCATGAGTATGGCCTTCGATAGGAGTACGGACACTTAGGGCCAGGACAGAAGACAAAGTAGAAGCAGTAGATGAGTAGATGCGATGGTAGGGACTCCTGAGTATGGTCATAAACTGACAGTGTTCATCTGGTTCTCCAGCTTAGAATCCTACTCCAGGTAAACTCTGGAGTCCTCGGTCTCCAGAAGGAAATGTCTCCTTCCTGATAATGTTGCCCAATTCCCTCATTCCATGTCCCTGTCTCCCAGTGGCAACTCTGCCTTATGCAGCTGTCATTGAGTCACTGAACTTTTGAGCTGGAAGGGACCTAAGCAGCAAAGGGTGTCTTGTGTCTCCCTCTCTCATGCAGTCTATGTAATCACTCTATAGCATTGGTAATAAGTGGCCAGTCAGCTTTATTTTGAAATCTTCTGGAGTGAGGAACACAAAGGCCCTTAAGTCTTATAAAAACTTTTTCTTTTTTTTTGTCCCCAGAGGTCTCACGTTGGCTTCCTACCCATATAATCTTTTCCTATTCCCACAATTTCAGAATATTTTCCACACCACCAAACAATCCATCAACCATGGTTATTTGACCATCAAAAGTGTAAGCTCAGTGAGAAGGAAGACTGTCCGTTGTGTCACTGCTGGGTCCACAGTTCTTATAAGAGCACATAGGAGGTGCTCCATAAATATTTGGTGAATACCAAAATGAGAGGCTTCCTGGTAACCTCTCAACCGAGGTAGGTATTTCTGCTATCCAGTAAACAGCTTATATTCGTATCCTATGCTGCTTCCTAGCACCTTGATTACCTCTTGGTTTAGCTTTCACCCACTGTAACTGCCCACAGTGTGCCCTGCTTACCAAAGTAAAATAGTAAGCACTTGAACCAAGCTAGACCAATCAGACATTTTCTCTTTCACATATGTATGTTAAAAGACAGTGACAAAGAGTCTTAAGTATTGTTCAGCTTTATTCATTCCACATTTATTCATTCCTCTCTGGGAAGCGCCCAGAGAGACCATCTAAGACAAAGGTTTCTATAGTTCCTATTTCCTGGGCCCTGCTTCCTGTCCACCACATAGGCATGGAATATATGCCTATATCTGGCTTTCCCCTCTGTGCTTGTAAGAGGATATTATCTCCAAGGATTGTGGGTGGGCATTATACATAATTTTCTGGCTGGAACACTTCATCACCAGTATGAGGCCCTCCAGGGCTTTCTTTCCCTGCTGTAGTGAACCGTAAGTGTTGGTGAGATGGTTTGAAGTTACTCTGAGGTATGGCTTTTCACTCCCCCCATCCCTGATATGTAGCATGGACAATAGACCTTGGATTCTCTGGGGTTTTCCAAGGCTGGTTTTCCAGTCTTCTCCTAGAAGAGGGCTCAGATATCTTCTAGTAAGTTACCAATTGCTTAAGAAAGCCAAAGCTGGGGCGCCTGGGTGGCTCAGTCGGTTAAGCGTTTGACTTCGGCTCAGGTCATGATCTCACGGTCCGTGAGTTTGAGCCCCGCGTCGGGCTCTGTGCTGACAGCTCAGAGCCTGGAGCCTGCTTCAGATTCTGTGTCTCCCTCTCTCTCTGCCCCTCCCCTGTTCACGCTCTGTGTCTCTCTCTGTCTCAAAAATAAATAAAAACGTTAAAAACAAAAAAATAAAAATAAAAAAAAAAAGAAAAAAAGAAAGCCAAAGCTGGTGCTAGTTTTTGCACTGTGAAAGTTTCCATGTATCATTTCAGTCAAGATCAAGGGTAAAGTTCTGATTATTGCCTTGAAGAGTTTCTACCAGGACCCTGTACTTTACTCACCTACTTTTGTTTCCAGATCCTTCTCTATCCTGATGTGCGAATCTATTCTTGCTTTCCACCCCCCCCCCCCACCATGTCTAAATATTTGGACTTGAGAAAGCATTTTTTTCCATCTGGTTTCTAATATCACACCCCTTTCTCTGTTCAGTCACAGACAGGGCTCCTCAGAAGCTGTCCTACCATCACCACCTGTTTCTTAAGTTAGAATCAGCGAAATCACAGAACCACCTCCCTCTCCCTGACCCTCCTGCTGACACTGTTCAAGAGTTTATATGCACAGGTAGAGGCAGATGGTTTCACTGCCTTCACTCTCATGTTAAAAAGTAAGTTTCATCAGGGCAGAGACCGAATGTATTTATTGTTATCCAAGCATAACAGTTTTCATACAAATATTCATGGGACGGGAGGGGGAAAGGGAGTAGCCACTTCAAGTGATTTCACTATGGGATTAAGGGAATGTGAGATGTCAGATCACGCCATCTCTCACTTCTATGCCTATCTTTTAATAGGTGCTCGTGGGTTCTCATATTCAGTGCATGCAATGGGTTTAATAAATATTTAGGGGGACTGTCCTCTCTTTTTTAGGAGCTCTAGGGAGGGGGCAAATAATTTTCTCTCAGGTAGGATAGCAAGCACCATTTTTTTGTTTGTTTTTCTAAGTGGTAGCTACAATACATATTAGTATGTAAATTCAGAACAGTGGGAAGGTTGGTAAATGCTGCCTTATACAAAACCTTTTTTGTTTGTTTTGGTACTGACTCCCACATTCTACTAATCTTTATTTTCTCCATATAGTGAAGCAAAACAGTCCATAAGGACTATACAATCTTCTAGATCCAGAGTCCCTCATGGTCCCCTTTAAAGGTCCAGAAAAGAATGGGAGTAAGGACACAGGGAGAGCCTTGGGATTTCTTGGAAGTAAAAGACGAGCCCAAAGGCGGTGCTGCCTTAATTCAGAGTCTCCTGGCTCTTCCATGCCTCCTTTCTTTTGTTTGATGTCTTTTTAAACCTGAAGAGCATCATAGGATAAAGGTGCCCTTGGCCCTACAGCTCTCTAACCTGCCTTATCGTCAAAATCACCTGGTCAAATTTTAAAAGTATCAATTCTCCAGGACCACCTCATGGGCATTCTGCTCTAGTGGGCCTAGTAAATGGTATTGTTAAGGCATCTCCCAGGTAACCTGGATCTTCAGGCAGGTTTGCAAAGAGCTACTTTAGAGTCCAATGATTTATTTTCAGAAAGGTGTGTGTACACCAAAGTGTAATGAATTTGGTTATATTTTAAACACATTTAAACACAATTAAATGAACTCTTTGGTGAATCCTCTTTTTAAAAATAATTCTTTCTAACAGGCGTGCAATGAAGGGAAGTGAGAGGTATAGGCTTCCCATTATGGAATGAGTAAGTCAGAGGGATAAAAGGTACAGTATAGGGAATATAGTCGCTGATAGTGTAACAAAATTGTACAGTGATAGATGGTAGCTACAGGTGCTCATGGTGAGCACAGCATAACATATAGAGTTGTCATATCACTATGTTGTACACCTAAAATTAATGTAATGTGTGCCAACTATACCTTAATTAAAAATAAACAGAAAGGTGTGTAATCATCTCTAAATCTGTTTTATCTATTCAAATTTCGGCTTAAATTGTTTAAAGTAGATATTGCCAAGATAAGAAACTCAAGTCTATTCGGCTGTGATATTTCCTGGAGACAACAATTGATGAAACAATGTAAAAGTCATCAATACAACAAGAAAAGTCTCCGTGACATGTTTAATTCCATAATATCTCTTCGATAATCTTATGTAGGCTTATGAAGTTAATTATAAAGCAGTATCAATTTTAGATCGTGAGACAAAGACGGAGTTAAAAGTATTATTGCTAATGAAAGAATATTAAATGTGGGCAAAGATTTGTTAGTAATGTTCATTGCAACATTACTCACAGTAAGGAACAATTAGAAGCGATGTCTAATAATAGTGGTTAAATAAAAGAACTATATTCCTGTGATGGAATATGTCTTAGGCATTAAATAAGATATTTCCAAAAATGAGAATAATTACTTCCATAGGTTTTGTAAAAGTTAAAATGTCAATAGAGGAAAATCCCACTATAAAGTTAAACCAGCCTCATAAAAACAACAATAAACCCCCCCCAAAAGAACACAAAAAAACCCTCCCCCCCCCAAAAAGCCCACAAAAAACAAAGTCACTGCAGCTGCCATATAGTGTCATTCATCAACCTTGCTTGTGATTCAGAATCTGTTTTCTGCTGACGTCTCTTCCATTGTGAAGCCACACATGTCATTCTTTTTGATAAACACATTAACCTGTCTTTTCAGGAGATTTAAAAAATAAAGTTCATATTATAAATTAAAGTATACTGTTTTATCACAACTAGAAATCAATTAAAACTCAAGAGTGACCTGATTTCATTGAGATATGAATATTAAATGCAACTTACTTCTTGCAGAGAAACCATTTTATTTTTTTATTTCTATTTTTTTAATGTGAAATTTATTGTCAAATTGGTTTCCATACAATACCCAGTGCTCATCCCAACAGGTGCCCTCCTCAATACCCATCACCCACTTTCCCCTCCCTCCCACCCCCCATCAACCCTCAGTTAATTCTCAGTTTTTGAGTCTCTTATGGTTTGCTTCCCTCCCTCTCTAACTTTTTTTTTCCCCCTTCCCCTCCCCCATGGTCTTCTGTTAAGTTTCTCAGGATCCACATAAGAGTGAAGACATATGGTATCTGTCTTTCAGAGAAACCATTTTAAAGATAGTGAGTCAAAAAAAAGGAGAAAGAAATGGGCTCATTTCCCCCTTCATTTCAGATAGGGTCACTACCTTCTTCCTTTGTACTCTATGTATTCAGCCTCTTAATAACTCATTTGAAAAATTCATAGCATCAGGAAATTTATCCATGTAGGTAACTCAATTTCTTTTTGTTGCAGCCTAAGCTCATTTTCTATTGTGCTAAGCTCAGCATAAGTTGAAATCAACTAGTTTAATCATTCCTCTCATGATTAAAAATAATTAAGACACTCCTCCAACTCTGCCATTATAAGCACATGCAAATGGCCCTGTTTCCTTAATGTTCTGCTCCTAAATTGAAAGAAGTGTAAAGAAGCAATTCAGGGCTTTATTCAGAATGACTAGGGATTTCCTGTTGTAGACATATGCAGCTTATTTATGTGCAAAATACTTTAATACAATGTGGACAGAAAATGATACAGTGCTTTTCCTTTAAAAATGTACCTTAAATACATATTCACTTGATTCAAGTATGCATCTTGTAAAGGCTGTGTCTGCAGATGTTGGCTCCACCGCTCTGATACAAGCATCTAGTGCAGGTAGTACGTGTTCTCTCTTCCAACTTTTAGAATGATATTTACCAATTTTGTAGTCACCTCATAGTTGGCCCAGTGAAAGGGACACATGGAGGGGGAACAGAAGGGAAGGGCAAGGCTGCTTAAAGTGGCAACTGTCAGTATTGCCACATTTGCTTGGCAGTAGCTACCAAGAGAGGAAAAAAAAGGAACACAGGCAGACACCCAGGAAAGACCAAATACAGACATATAAATAAAAGCACTCTTTTCTAAGTTCTAAACCATATGAAATAAAGGCATCATTCTATTTTGATAATTGCCTTCTGCAACAACGTGTCTGAGGCTGTTGGCTGTGTGCTGCCTCTGGGGTTTCTGCAAATGCCGTTTAATTTCGACCCTTCTGAGAATCAGTGCTTTAAGATAGTATCAGAGGAATCACTGAACTGTGAAAAGTGATTACAACACAAAGAGAATGGATCCGTTGGGGGGATAAAGAGAAATAAGAATAAACCATGCCATTCCAGCGTTATAATTCTGAGCAAATTTTAGGCTTATTTGGCAGGGCCTATTTTAAAAGTATTTTTTAAATTTTTTTAATGTTTATTTATTTTGAGATAGAGAGACACACAGAATGTGAGCAAGGGAGGGGCAGAGAGAGAGAGAGAGAGAGAGAGAGAGAGACAGAATCCAAAGCAGTCTCCAGGCTTTGTGCTAACAGCTCAAAACCCTCAAACCATGGGGCTCGACGTGGGGTTCGACCCCACAAACTGTGAGATCATGGCCTGAGCCGAAGTCGGAAGCTTAACCGACTGAGCCACCCAAGCGCCCCATGGCAGGGCCTATTTTAAAGTATGTACATATATATATATATATATATATATATATATATATATATATATATTTACACACACACCTTATAGGAGCTGAAGTATAAAAAATTATAACTAGAGATTTTTAAAGGCTTTTTAATCTTTTAATTCTGATAAAGAACTCTAAAATGGGTTCATGTGGATCTATATCCTTCCCCAAATCGCCATAGGGTATATAAAGTAATTTTTTTTTAATTTTCTACCAAACAAGACACAGATGTTCTGCTATTCTGAATCTTGGATACTATTTAATTTCTAATTATATTACTCTTTTCTTTATTTCCATCAGTTGTCCACTAATGATGTGTAATACATATTGTTTAGCTCTGTTTTCATTTCCTTAGCTCAGTGCTCACCGGAATTTTGAAAGAGAGCAGAAATTAATACTAATCTATAAAAGGTTAAAAAAGCAGATGATAGCAATTAGGTTAATTTCTATTTGTATTCATAGCTCTTACACAATGTTTCAGTCAGGGGATGTTAGATACCAATTATCCTGTAGTTTGTCACCTAATAAAGATTTTATCAACACTCAACACAATTTACATGGCTTCACATATTTAGTTTGAGCACATTAATGATTTTTATAAACTGTTTAATTTTAAAGTGTATGTTGTGGGAAAAGATTTCCCTTGATAAAAATGATCTATATAAGATAGCATCTCAAAGCCACTAGAATTCTCTGTTTCCCCTCTACTTCACAAAGTATGTACTTGTGTAGTTAAAATTTTCATTCTTAGCTATCCTGTTTCCCCTGGCTTCATGCCAGCTAGAGGAGGTCAAAAGGTAAAACGAGGTGGCCAGTTCAAGCAGGTGGTGGAAATGGAAAGACTGATTCCTGTCCTTGGCAAGTTCTCTAAAGGGTCCGTAAGTTGCTGGCCTCCCTGGCTCCAGGAGATGCTAAGGAAAGTAATGACCTCACAAAACTTTGCCGCAAGCTCTTAATGTCTGATAATGGATTTCAGAAGTCTGTTGTGATTCAGTAAATTTTTTTCTTGTCTAACTTAACTAGGGAAAATGAGAAATGCTTTATCTTAAAAATGAAAACAGGACCAAGGTCTGTCCCCTTCGACAGATAATAATATGGACAAGTTAGCATTTTATGAGTATAGAAATAATCATCCAAACTCAAGGTTTTTTATTTATGAACTTGGACTCCATGGGCCAAAGTCAGGAGATTAATGAACCCCAAAAAGTATGTGTCTATTAGATATAGACGTCCATCTGGCAGTGGAAGGCAGATTCTATCACTTTCATCAGATTCTCAGAGATCTGAAATGGTGGCCTCATATGGCCTTAAATTCTCACTGTTAATAATGTCACTTTCAAGGAGACACTTGGATTTTTATTAAGGCTAAAGTTCTGGAGACTTCATGCCACTTTAAAGAAAGGGAGCATTCGGAAAGGGGTGTGCATATATTTGTTTGAGGGTTGTTAGGGAAAAAGAGCACATTCCAGGGTATATTTCCCAACTCAGCAGTAGGGGTCCCTGGACACCCAGGATCAGGCACAAGGTTTTGGGTATCAGGGGAAGTAAGGGCTACAAATATGAATCTTAAAAACAAATGTGTCTAGTTTACATAAGCCTTCAAGCAGCCACAAAAAAGAAAACAATTGTTTTATCAAAGGAATAATGCTACTGTAGGACATGATACATAAATATACACATGAACAAACAATTTCTGTATAGAAGAGAATTTTTTTTTGGTAGCAGTTCAAAAAATATATTGTGATAGCAGCTCAAAAAAGGAGTTTTTGTTTTTTCTTTTTTTTCATTATTATTATTTACTTGTTTCAAGGTTTCTTTAAAGGAGTTTTTGCTTTTTCAAAGCATAGTGCTAATGTGGGACACACCCAAATATATATATGTATATATATGTGTATACATATATACACAAATTACACAATTACATACATACACACTCTACAGAACAAATTATTTCTGCATGGTTGAGGGTATATTTTTGGCAGTGCTTAACCTGAAAGTTGTTCTCCTCCAGGTTCTAGCCCCTGCCAATTACAAAAGTCAGACTTGGACCATTTCTCTTTGGCAGAAAGAATGAGGAAAGTCAGCCCATCTAAATTCCAGCCTTTACAAACAGCTATAGGATAGCAAATAAGGCAGAGTCAAAACTAAATAAATGGAGGCAATGATGACAGCTCTTCGAACTTTGACTTTTGAGCAATTGTGGATGGAGTGATCAGAATTTTAATGAACCCACCAGCCTTGATTCAGAAACTTATCAGCATGAAATAAACAGGGATAAGAAGACATCATCCATATGATCATTACAATTTATTTCTTGAGGTAGTATTCTAAGTTTTGTATAAGTTTTCATTCATTCAATCCTTATAAAAATCTTATGCAGTAGGTTCTATTATTATCTCTAATTTACAAGTGAGACAAACACAGCACAGAGAGGTTGAGACATTTGCCCCAAGTTGCACAGCTACCTCTTGGGGGCAGAGATATAATGTAAACTGAGGATATTTTAAATCCAATTTTTTTTGGGGGGGCAGGGCAACCTGGGGACAGAGCTATGCAAAAGTCACATGGGGCAGGTTGGGAAGTAAGGCTGTTACCAGAATGAGGTTACCAAAAAGTGAGGTTAAGAAGGGAGGGAGAGGCATCGGGCAGGGGATCCTGGGGTGACCCAGGCTTAATTTAGATTGGAAGAGAACAGCATATTTGTAGGGGGATGTGAAAGAACATAGGAGGAAATTTTAAAATGTGAGCATGAGAGGGAACTCTTGAAAACCCAGGATCTCACTTTCTCATAATGTATCTCTTGATTCAATAAATTGCAGTAGCTGATAGTTCAAAATGGAGAACATGAAGTATGAGACCAATATACAGTCCCGCCAATGCATTGTCCTGAAGGACTATGTTTCCTTCTGCAAGGACATAAACACACATATACACGCACAAAAGATAGTGCAATGTCAAGATGGTGACAGTTATTTCTGGTTTGGTGAGACTTGAAGACATTTTTATGTTCTTTTTGCTTACCTACATTTTCTAAAATTAACATCATTTTGAGGGAAAAAAGCAACATCGAATTATTAAAAAGAAATTTTAAAACTCATTTTGTTTAAGATAATGGTAAAAGCAAAGCTTGCCTATCTATTGATACCAGCTGATGCTTTTCACCCCACAGTTCAAGCCCAGTTGCAGCCCTGGGAATTGGCTGAGAGCATCTCCAAAGCGCAAACCATGTATTCAGCGAGAAAAGTACTCAATGCTGAGACAAAGAGAAGGAATATTTTCTCGTACTGGTTTGCCACAAATCAGGTAGATGGTGACAGTTCCTGGGTGAAGCCCTGACCCTGGAGCCCGCTGGCCTTTCCCTCTCGGTTTCTAGGAACACACTTCACAAGGCTGAAGAAAGGGATTGCTGCTCAGTGGCCTGTCATCAAGAGTAAGCCTCTAAAACCAGTTGAAGAGAAACAATTTGTCTTGCCAAAGATGAAAATATCCCGTGGGGGCTCTCAGGGAAAGCGGTGGGGCAGTTGTGGGGACACTGACAGATGGCTTCATTGTGTGAGCTGGACTTTCCTCTGATGATGAAACAGCAAGACAACAATGAACTCTAAAGTCTATAAGTCTAGCTGGCCAAATAAAATATAAAATTCTCATTCCCACCCCCTGCCCCATGCTTTCTATATTCTCTCCTGCTGCTCATGGTATTTCATATCTTCTATACAGTCTTTTCTTGGCTGCCCCCATCTTGTTCCATTCTGTCTTCTGAATGCTCTGTTCTTGTCAAACACGGCATTCTGAGTTCTCCTGTCCATACACAACACTGTCTGTTTTCCTACAAACACCACATTTTCCCACCATTTTCTTTACTTTTTCAAATCCAGATTCATACTTCCAATCACAGCATTTTCTCTTATTGGCTCTCACTGAATATTTTTCCCATTAAGGTCCATGCTTCTCCTCTTTATCTGCTTTTCCTTCATTTGGTGATGTCATATTTGGCAAACATGAAACTCTCCCTAAACCAGAAGGATTTGCTTCAATTCAACAGATAGCCAGAGTATAGACATGATCTTGGAGATACAGTAGGCTCAGTTCCAGACCACCACAATACAGTAACTTCACAATAAAGTGTGTCAAATGAATTTTTGGTTTCCCAGTGCATGTAAAAGTTATGTTTACACTATATTGGACTATATTGTTTTCCATTAAGTGTGCAATAACATTATATCTTAAAAAACCAATGTGTAGGGGCACCTGGGTGGCTCAATCAGTTAAGCATCTGACTTTGGCTCAGGTCATGATCTCACGGTCCATGAGTTCGAGCCCCGTGTCGGGCTCTGTGCTGTCAGCTCAGAGCCTGGAGCCTCCTTCGGATTCTGTATCTCCTTTTCTCTCTGCCCCTCTGATGCTCATGCTCTGTCTCTCTCAGTCTCTCAAATATAAATAAACATTAAAAAATTTAAAGAAAACAAACCAATATGTATACCTTAATTTAAAAATACTTTATTGCTAAAAAAAATTCTAACCATCATCTGAGCTTTCAGTGAGTTGTAATCCTTTTGCTGATGGAGGATCTTGCTTCAATGTTGATGGTTGCTGACCGATCAGGGTGGTGGTTTCTGAAGGCTGGGGTGGCTGTGGCAATTTCTCAAAATAGGACAACAGTGATGTTTGTTGTATGAATTGACTCTTCCTTTCATCAATGATTTCTCTATAGCATGTGATGCTTTTTGATAGCATTTTACCCATAGAAGAACTTGTTTCAAACTTAGAGTATGGGGCACCTGGGTTGCCTAGCTGGTTAAGTGTCTCACTCTTGCTTTCAGCTCAGGTCATGATCTCATGGTTTGTGAGTTTGAGCCCTGCATCAGGCTTTGCACTGAGCCTGCTTAGGATTGTCTGTCACCCTGTCTCTCTGCCTCTATTGCACATGCATGCATTGTTTCTCCCTCAAAAATAAATAAATAAGCATTTAAAAAATGTGTTAAATTGCAGTAAATCCTCTCAAACCCTGCTGCTGCTGCTTTATGAACTAAATTTACATAATATTCTAAATCCTTTATTGTCATTTCAACCATCTTCATAGCACTTTCACCAGGAGTAGATTTCATCTCAGGAAACCACTTTCTTTGTTTATTGATAAGAAGCAACTCCTCATCCGTTCAAGTTTTATCATGAGATTGCAGCAATTCAGTCCCATCTTCAGGCTCCACTTATTCTGGTTTTCTTGCTGTTTCCACCACATCTGCAGTGATTTCCTCCACTGAAGTCTTGAACCTCTCAGATTCCTCCATGAGGGCTGCAATCAACTTCTTCCAAACTCCTGTTCCTTTTGATATTTTGATCTTTTCCAATGACTCAATTCTTTTTAAAAAAATATTTTAAGTAAACTCTACACCACACATGGAGCTCAAACTCACACCCCAAGATCAAGAGTTGCATGCTTTAAAAACTGAGCCAGCCAGGTACCCCTGAACCATGAATATTCTTAATGGTATCTAGAATGGTGAATCCTTCCCAGTAGGTTTTCTATTTACTTTGCCCAGATCCGTCAGGAAATTGCTATTTATGACAGCTACAACTCTTATGAAATATATTTCTTTAAATAATAAAACTTGCAAGTTTAAATGACTCTTTGCTCCAGGGCTGCAGAATGGATGTTGTGTTAGCAGACACAAAAACATTAATTTAATACACTTCTATCAGAGCTCTTGGGTAACTGGGTGCACTGTCAATAAGTAGTAATATTTTAAAATAAATCATTTTTTGTGCAGTAAGTCTCAACAGTGGGCTTAAAATACTCACTAAACCATGCTGTAAACAGATGTGCTGTCATCCTGGCTTTGTTGTTCCATTTAGTGAGTGCAGGCATAGGAGATTTAGCATAATTCTTAAGGGCCCTAGGACTTTCGGAACAGTCAGTGGGCACTGGCTCCAGCTTCGAGTCACCATTTGTGTGAGCCCCCAACAAGAGAACCAGCCTGTCCTTTGAAGCTTTAAGACCAGGCATTGGCTTCTCCTCTCTAGCTATGAAGTTCTAGCATCTTCTGCCAACAGAAGGCTGTTTCATATACATTGAAAATCCGTTTAGTGTAGCCACCTTCATTAATTATCTTAGCTAGATCTTCTAGATAGCTTGCTGCAGCTTCTACATCAGCACTTGCTACCACACCTTGTGTTTTACGATATGGACATGGCTTCTTTCCTTAAATCTCACGAATCAACCTCTGGTAGCTCCAAACTT
This sequence comes from Panthera pardus, assembly GCF_024362965.1. Classification (NCBI taxonomy): domain Eukaryota; kingdom Metazoa; phylum Chordata; class Mammalia; order Carnivora; family Felidae; genus Panthera; species Panthera pardus. The sequence continues at coordinate 21,664,901 of NW_026526788.1, forward strand.
TTCTTTTGTAGCTTCCTCACCTCTTGCAGCCTTCAGAGAACTGAAGAGAGTTAGGACCTTGCTCTGGAATAGACTTTGGCTTAAGGAAATGTGATTGGTTTGATTTTCTACCTGGACCACTCAAACTTTCTCCAGAGCAGCTGTTTTGTTTTCTTACCATCTGTAATGTTCACTCGAGTAGCACTTTTAATTTCCTTCAAGACGTTTTCCTATGCATTTACAACTTGGCTAAATGGCATAAGAGGCCTGGGTTTTGGCCTATGCTGGCTTCCGACATGCCTTCCTCACTAAGCTCTATCATTTCGAGTTTTTGATTTTTAATGAGAGACATACCATAGAAATTTGAGATTTAGTACTTTAACCTTGATGTATCTTCATTAAAAACTTTTCATTTTAAAAATAAATAAAATAAAATAAGAAACATACTACTCTTCCTTTTGCTTCAACACTTAGAGGTCATTGGGTTATTAACTGGCCTAATTTCAATATTGCTGTGTCTCAAAGAATAGGGAGACCTGGGGAGGGGGAGAGAGATGAGGGAATGGCCAATTGGTGGAATAGTCAGAACACACACAACACTTATTAAGTTTGCCATCCTAAATAGGTACGGTCCATGGTGCCCCCAAACAATTACAATGGTAATAAAGATTTCTGATCACAGACACAGATATAATAATGAAAAAGTCTGAAAGGCTGAAAGAATAACCAAACTGTAAGTAGAGACACAGGTGAACAAACGTTATTGGAGAATTGGCACCAGTAGACTTGCTCGACGCAGGTTCACCACTAACCTTCAATTTGTAAAATGCAGTATCTGTGAAGTGCAATAAAGCAGAGCACAGGAAAACAGGGTATGCCCATACCTCGTATATATTAGGCATATACTAAGGGATACCAAAAATGAATAAAGCATGGTATTCTCCGTTTTCACAGAATCATGGACATAGGTTAACAAGTAATTCCCATGCATCTGGTAAGAGCTGTGACAGAAACATATTCCTGAGGTGGTATCACAGCTAAAAGCAGATTGCACCTAACTGTCAATAAAGTAGCACAGAATTTAGCCCCTTACCTGCTTTTATATTTAACTTTCTGTACAATATTTTGTCTAGCCCCATTTGTCAACCTCAGTCCCATAGTTGCCATGAGCTGTTGCTGTGAACTGGTAGGAGAAAGGCTGACCCCTGACCTCTTTTACCTGCGTACTGAGGTCTGTGCACCTGTTCTCTTGTTTTTCCTCTCATCTCTGATTCTTTCCTGAATCTTGGGTCCTACTTCTCTGCACACTGAAGTTCAGTGAAGCGTGAAACAGAGCACTGGCTGACAAAGTACGATCACACATAGCTGATTAGTATGACGAATGGGCAGCTGGCTATAATAAACCTTCACCCACCCACGAGGCACACAAACAGATTAACTCAGTACTTTACCCAATTTGTGACCAATGCTTCTTAAATGTTTGTCTGCATCAGTATCACCAGGAAAGCTTTGAGAAAACGGATTCCTGGGCACCTGTCTCAGGTTCTGATTCATTAAGTTTGGATTTGGGTTTAAGAATGTGCATTTCTAGGGGCACCTGGGTGGCTCAGTCAGTTAAGCATCCAACTTCAGGTCAGGTCATGATCTCACGGTTGGTGGGTTCGAGCCCCGTGTCGGACTCTGTGCTGACAGCTCAGAACCTGGATCCTGCTTCGGATTCTGTGTCTCCCTCTCTCTCTACCCCTCCCCTACTCATGCTGTATCTCTCTCCATCTCTCAAAAATGAGTAAAGGTTAAAAAAAAAAGAATGTGCATTTCTAGCAAGTGCCAAGATGATGCTGATGCTGCTGATCCAGGGAGCGCACTTACAGAATTGATATTGAAATGAAAATACATATAAACTCACTTTTATTTTTTTAAAAACATGTTAGACCTGTTTTTTTTTAATGTATTTATTTTTGAGAGAGAGTGAGTGGGGGAGGGGTCGAGAGAGAGAGAGAGGGACACAGAGAATCCCAAGGAGGCTTCATGCATTCCTGGAGGCTGCACATTCAGCACAGAGCCTGATGCATGGTTTGAACTTATGAACCATGAGATCATGACCTGAGCTGAAATCAAAAATCGGTGCTTAACCAACTGGGCCACCCAGGCACCCCAATAAACTCACTTTTCAAATTGAATAGCATATCAAATCTTTTTGTTATTGTTGTCATGTAATGTCAAAGGCATCAGGGCATATGTAAGATATGTCAACATGTCCCAAGCAATGGGAATACAATGGTATTTTCCCAGCCCTGGTGGGGTCTACTGCCATACCAATTTTCATTTTCTACTGTGGTGAAGTTATAATATAGAGGACACTGGGCTGAAAGTTCCCTATCCTTCGGTAAAATCTTTGTTGCTTTTCTAAATAAATCCCTGATACAGGCTTGCTCTCTGACTCTCCTTAGAAACATTTTCCCCATGGAAGTTTAATATTTAAAAACAATTTAAGCTTATTTATTCTGACATCATAGAGCCTGATGTGGGGCTTGATCTTATGAACTGTGAGATCATGACCTGAGTGGAAATCAAGAATCTGATGCTTTACTGACTGAGCCACTTAGGCCACTCTCCATAGAGGTTTACAGTAGAAAAATTTGAGGGTTTTGTTTGTTTGGTGTTTGTCTCCAAATACATGGCAGTTGTATTTAAGTATGAAGCCACCGAATCTGGGAGATTTGAAGCTTCACAGATGTTTGGTGAATTTCCAAAGAGAAAATCGGTATATACTTCCAGAGCAGAGTGAAACAGAATTGTGTGTTCGTTTCTTTCCTTTGTTAGTATAAAAATAGATTTTTGTTTATTTGCTAGAAAAAAAATCCTAGCATGATTAAAAGGTTCAGACGTTAAGTGGTACATTTTGAAAATGCTGCATAGCTGTATGGCTTCCATTAACATCTGTGGGAGTTAAATCCTCCGCATTGCTATGAAAATGTAATCTACTCAGAGGCCAAGAATATTTCTAGGCTGTGGAATAAAATGAAAACGTATCAGAGGAATAAAAACCTCAGTGAGCCTTCTATGAATCCCACGACTTCTCTCTTAGGGAAGGAGAGGCCACCTTATGACCTCTGCCTGCATATGTTAATGGGAATTTCTCAACAGCCACACATAGGTTACAAATGCGTCACCACCTCACATTCACATACTTATTTGAACACAATCCTCTCACTTGGTATTTGCACAGTTCTCCCTGTCACTGAAAGCAGGCACGCGCATTTCATCTGGGCAGGCCATATGTGTCAATGAAAAAAAAAAAGTCAGGCAGACCCAGATTTACATTCCAGCTGTATCACTTAAGGGTCATGGGCTTTTCAGCAAGAAGCAGAACATTTTCTTCTACCAAATCCACAGCACAATGTTTATCCTATACAGTTTTCGAAAATATTAAATGAAGTAACAAAAAGCAGAGAAACTCTTCTGACTTGTCCAGACAACTTTCTCCTTCAGGGCACAGTGGAGGCCTTTGGGAGCAGGGAATAGGAGCAGTGAAATACTAGGAGCAGGAGCAGTAGTAGCTAAAATTTCACATGCACTCACTATTGGTCAGCTCAGTGCTGGCAAATACAATGACTGTGCAAATTGGGAGGATTTGCTCATTGTTCAAGAAGATGTTCTACTAACTAACTACACATACCTAGGGGCGCCCCAGTGGCTCAGTTGGTTAAGTGTTCGACTATTGATTTCCACTCAGGTCGTGATCTCACAGTTCCTGAGTTTGAGCCCTACGTCAGGCTCTGCACTGACAGCGTGGAGCCTGCTTGGTATTCTCCCTCCTCTCTCTCTGCCACTCCCCTGTGCGTGTGCACACGTGCATGTGCTCTCTCCCTCTCTCTCTCTAAAAAATAAATAAACATAAAACAATAATTCTACAAATCTATGATGATGACAAGGGGATCTTCTGGAGATGTGCAATACATACATTGTATGACAGTAAGCTGCAGTCCCTGCTCCCTGCTGAGCATTTTGCCTGTTTATCTCAATTAATTCTCACCAACACTTGGAGGTCCACCTGGAGGTACTGTTATTATCCTTTGTTTACAGGCCAGGGAGGAGACTGTAGAGGTAATAGTAAAAATGTTAGCAGTATTCAGCCACCAGCATTGACTAAGCATCTAGGGCAGCCAAACCCTGTGCCACACACTTCATGTGAAATATTTAATTTCATCCTCACAACCACCCAGCAGATTCTATTGTTATTCCATCTTACTGATAAGAAAGCTGAGGCTTAGGAGATTACAAAACTTACCCAAAACTTCAAAATGAGCAAACTTGTAGACCTGGGACTCAAATTCAGGATTATTTAGAACAGAAATTCTAAATCATTTTTCTATTTTATCCTGTCTGGCTCTTATCCCTTCTAGCATCTGCTCAAAATCACTCCAAACCTGACCTCTTCCTTAGTCAGGAACTCTGTTCCTGAGGATTCTACCTTTCTTTTCTCTCCAGCCTTGACATGGGCTGCTCAGCTCTACACTTTTAGTACTTTTATTATTAAGAGTCTGGGACATTCTGATTTCTTGAGAAGTATAAAAGACCAACGGAAACCCAGTAGGGAGTTTTTGAAATGCAAATCTATTCATCTGGTGATTAATCATGTTCTGCTTCATGATACTTCATATATCTTTTGGCTTACATTTGTTACTTCTTCTATTATTACCCATTTTTTTTTTGCATTCATGGCTTGTCTCCTGATCAGTGTTTCAAGGGCACACACCAGCTTTCATGTTTCTTTAAATTCCACCATCTACCAGTTAGGAAGCATCATTAATGTATCGGATAATATAAGAGTTTCCACTAAAATAAACTAAATATGATTATCATTTGTATTCAGAGAACTCTTCATCCCCAGGACTATATCCTTGGTTCTGTTACATGGCATGCCTCTGCTTTGCATTTTATGTACCTATGTGTACGTCTGATGTTCCCAACTAAAGAGTGGGCATCTTAGGGACACTTAGGGAAGTTAGGATACTTAGGGTACTTAGGGATACTTAGTATAATGCCTTATTCATCTTTGAGTTCTGTTCTTTGCTTGGCATAGTGCTTTAAACAGAGTAGGCACTGAGTGACTGGTTTTTTGAATGAATGGTTACTCAAAATAATTTGGTAAAAGGAAACAGGAAGTGCTAATTTTAGGTTAAAAATATCTGGATTGGTTTTTAAGTATCTCATGACTGAGTTAATCCACTTGAGACAAAGGTTTCATTTGAGAATGTCAGGTTAGGGCAGTGTGGTCAGTTTTACAAAATCAAGTGTCTCAAAGGTGGTTCAGCTGGGACAACTTCCAGAAAGATAAATATAAACCTACTTTCTTTTGAGTGACAAATTACACATCCATGAGAAAGGGAGAAAAAGGAATTGAACTTGTAGGAAAAGGAAGGAAGCTTTCATTTATTCAAAATTCGTAAATATTTTCATTAAACATCTACTCTGTGCCACTTGCTGTGCTTGCCTAGAGTCTGCAGTATGACAAGGTCTTTGTCCTGAAGAATGGTATAATTTATTCTTAAAGCCTGAATCGCATTGAAATGAAATGATCTGTTACATTGCCATATTCCAAAACACTCCTTTTCAAAATAAAGGACCTTTTTATTTAAGTAGATAAGAATTCAGATATTGAAACACGAATTTGAGTGAATTTGTTTTATTGTGAGATGACTCTGCTTTTGAAAAAGAAAATATCTTCTGAGTAGGTTGGTTAAATTCACCATCTCTAGGATAAGTTGGGAAAAAAAATAAAAGAAACCAAGCATTTAGGAAGGATGCAAATCACTATCATAGTATCTGATAAAAGAAAATCAGTGAATGAGCACTCTGACAGACAATGGTGCGGGCAGTACCTGACTACATCCTAGATCATGGACATGTAGCTCTTAGAAGCTAGTATGGCGGCTGAGGGGAAAAGAACATTCTTGGGTCCAGAAGTCAGGGCTAGGATCTCGGTGAACAATGGCTGACTAAGTCTGAGACTCAAACCAGACCAGTTAGGTAATAGGCAGGGTGCAGAATCTAGGCAGAAAGGAGGCCTTCTAGAGCAGAAGACTTGCAGATCCCATAGGGCAACACTTTCCATGGTATGTTCTACATTACACTAATTCCTTGAGATGCCTTATGAAAAAGGGTTTCCATTTGAGAAATGCTATATGCCAATCCCTCTTTCAAAGATTAATGATTTTCATTAGAACTCAAGGGCTTTGAAGAGTCTTATAGTAGTAGTGTGTTTAACTTTGAGTGTTTCCCAAACTCACTTTGCCACATTTTTGCTTAACGCCTACAGAAAACACTTTGGGAAATGTCATGAGATAATGTGACTGTGAATCAAACCTAGGTAAGCGATCAAGGACAGGACACATGCAGGTAGGCAAGGCATTAAGTCAAAGACCAATTGCACATCTTCATTGTTCAGTGAATATTGTTTTTATATAACCATCCTATTGCAAACACTATTTCCAATATTCAAAAGCAATGTATAAACAAACTATGTAATAATATATCATAGTAAAATAGAAATGTTGACAATCTAAAATTATCTCAAAGAAGGAGGGAGAAAGGAGGAGGTGGGGAAGTGGGTGTCAATTTCTTCATTGTACTCAAAGAGTGAAAACTTAAGAACTGAAGTATGTCATTTAAAATTATGAAGGTAGAGGGGCGCTTGGGTGGCTCTCGGTCAGTTGGGCGTCCGACTTGGGCTCAGGTCATGATATCGCAGTTCATGAGTTCGAGCCCCACATTGGGCTCTGTGCTGATAGTTCAGAGCCTGGAGCCTGCTTCGGATTCTGTGTCTCCCTCTCTCTTTACCTCTCCCCCGCTCATACTCTGCCTCTATCTCTCTCTAAAATAAATAAACATTAAAAAAAATTTTTAAATAAAATAAAATTATGAAGGTAAAGGTGCCTGGGGGGCTCAGTAGGTTAAGCACCCTACTCTTGATTTCAGCTTGGGTCATGACCTCACAGTTTGTGGGTTCAAGCTCCACATCAGGCTCTGTGCTGATAGTGTGGAGCCTGCTGGGATTCTCTCTCTTTTTCTTTCTGCCCCTCCCCCACCTGTGCACATACATGCTCTCTCAAACTAAATAAACTTAAGAAAATAAAAATAAATAAAATTATGAAGGTAGTCTGGAAGAACCAAATATAAAAGAAAAGTAAGAAATAAAAATTTTGGAGGAGGTAGGGGAAAGGGAAGGGCGTATATAAACCAAATCCTCATCTCTCAAAGAGGGTAGCCATAAATACTTCTAACAGCTGATACATAAAGAAGAATGTAGTTTAGATTATGAGAAGTCCAACTAACGTATCTAAAAAGGAAATGGTCAAAAATGGTTCCTCTGTGAAATGGAGGTAGATCTCTGGTATCTTCCTCTAAAGGGGGAAATTGGGTTTTGCATATGATGCAGTCCTAACTAAAGAAAGGAGCTGCAGGAAGAATGTGCTTGTGGGTTAAGTTTCTGTCTTGTAAGAGCCATGCTTGTTAAACTTGAGCAGGCCCCACAATCATCAGGAGAGCTTGTGCACACAGACTGCTGGGCCCACCTGGGAGTCCCTGGTTCAGTCTATCTGGTACAGGCCTGAGAACTGGTATTTCTCCTAAGCCCCCAGGTGCTGCTGGGCTGCTGGCCCGGGCACTACACTGTGAGCTAGCACAAGTGCCAGTTCTGAAACTGCACAGACCTGGACCTTGTGGAGTGCTTGCTCCAAGCTGAGCAAGCAAAGGGGCTGAGGCAGAGGCAGATCCTAATAACCACTTAGTTTTAAATCAACTCCATAAAGGAGTTGCCTGCCTGCCTGCCCTCTCCTGCCACTTCCACCCAAATTACCTGCTTTCAACATCCAAAATCCAACAGGTAACTATTTGTATAGATGGAAAGAGAGCATTCAAAGCAACTGGTGAACTGACTTCAGGTGTCTGATATCATGTCCACAGCTTTATATTCCACATGGAAGCCAAGACAAATATCATTCAGAAAAGTTTTCCTGCAGGTGTAGAAATGGAAGAATAAAACTGAAATATAGCTAATATAGTTATTAAGCTGCCTTCATTAATAAGCTGGCTAGTTTCAAAGCAGGGAATTCTAAGTAGAAAACAAAATCCAAAAGCCATAGAGAACAGAGTTTATACATTTGTGTATATAAAAATGTAACACTTCTATACGGCACACAAAAAATGTAAGGTTATAAAAAAGGACAAACAACAAGGAATATATGGAACTCCTACAACAAAAGGCTGTCATCCATACAGTACAAAGAATTCCTATAAATAGAAAACCCTCCTCTGAAAGATAATAGGCAAAGGACATAAAGACAAAATAAACATCTAAAAAATTACTGAAACTTATAAATCTTTAAATAAATACAGACAAAAATAATAAAATATTACATTGCCTACTAAATTGGTAGAGATTAAGAATATTGATAACAAATACCTAGTGTTGGGGAAGACAAGAGAAACAGAGATCATCATATATTGTTTGAGAATATATAGTATAAATGGATACATCTAGTTAGGAGGCAATCTAGCAATTATACTTGAGATTTTACATGTATATAACTACCCACAAAATGGAAACATATATGCAAGCGTAGATACATATTCTCCCTCTCTCTTATACACACACACACACACACACACACACTCAGATTAAGCTACATCCATACCTCTTTGCCCTGGGCCCAGAGTAACAAAATTCAATCTGATTATACAGACTTATTCTCCTCAAAAACACTGGTGGGTTGAATTACTTAGAAAGAATGGGTATTCTGACCCTCACTGATCTCACCCTTTACTCAACCACTATTACGTCATATCACTTAGGCCCTGATATTCTTTTATTGTTTTCTAATGATTTCATACAAAGAACCTTTTAAGTGACTTGAAACCATCTATTATTTACTTTTTTTAGTTTCTGCCCAGTACCTAATGCAGTACTGTACAAACGAGACGCATGTTTACTGAATAAATTTGTATGCTCACTGGTGTTCAAAAGCTTCATGGGTTTAAAATATAACCATTTACATCGTGTTCCATGATTGTAAAATGTAAAAAAAGACTCCATGTCTAATCTCTTTACTTATCTCTTGCTGAGAAGGATTTATGTGGATATTTTTAAGAGAACAAGGGAACATTAATTTGGTTAACTCTCTGTATGTTGAAAAGGTTAATTTTACTCCTATGAATACACGTATATAGAGATAGCAGGGTTTTCTAATTTTTGCTGGGTAGCTGTCTTCCTGCTTGACCATGAGCATTTTGGGGTGGCATATCTTGTGTAATGCCCAGAGCATGTGTCCAGAAACTTGGGTTAAATACCAAGACAGGTATCTGCTATGTAATGTCAGATAAGCCACCTAACGCCTCTGAAGCTCTGTTGCTTCCCTGTAAAAGAGGGATAAGAACATCTCACAGGATTAGTAGAAGGATGAAATAAAGTGACATCTGTGAAAGTGCCTGACAATAAATGGTGAATGAATAAATGGTCCAGTACCAGATAGGTGAGTTGATACCATAAATCAATTCCTTCACCAGATTGATTTGCAATGATGAAAAAAAAAGTACACCTTAATCCAGTGGTTGTCAGACTTTACTGCGCATCAGAACTTCCTTGTTAAGATACAGACTGCTGTGACTCGCCCCTTGAACTTCTGATTTGGTGGATGTGGTATGTGGTCTGAGAATGTCTATTTTCATCATGTTCCCAGGTGATGTCGACTGTTGGCCTGTTAAAAATATGTGACTACTTTGAAACACAGCTTCTGTTTAGCATTAGTGAAAAATAGGCTCTATGGTTTCAGGTGTGACCTTGAACCTCTAAGTCTTGTTCCCTCAGCCCCTTAACCAACACCATGCTTTGCTTTGCTTTGCTTGTTTCCCTTGCACTGGAAGGTGTCGGCCAAGAAATGGCTTTGTTTCATACCTTGATTTAGGGTTCCACATTCTTTTCAGCATGATTAGCAACAGGACGAGCTAAATTACAAATCCTATGAAAGACAAAAGGGACTCCTCCATTTTACTTGCTGCTATTCCCCAAGCAAACTCTTGAATATTAAGTCTTTGTCACCCCAGCTAGCCCATCATGAGTTTGGGTGTTACAGAAACCTGGATCTGTCACCCACTAGACCCCAAGATCTGGCCTTTACTGCCCACCTGCTTGCACTCACTAACCTTTGTCTTACATTTTCCCCTCAAGTCTTCTTTCTGGCTTCCTCTGGACTCAGGCAGATGAAACCTGAAACTACCCCCCGGACCCCCATCCCCAGGTGACAGTGACTGCCTGAGGACGAGACCACCCAATGTCCCAGACCTTTTAAGCTAAACCTGACCTGCAACTGGGCAGATGGACCATGGAGTGAAGTCTGGTATGACCTAAAATTACCTTTACCTCATTACAATACTGAATTCCCTAACCAAGGTGGAGCGTCGGCCTCATTTACATAACATCCAATGTATGTGTAGGCCTATTTCCTTAAGGCGTATGTGTGACCTTGTGTCCACCTATACACAGGTGACAAGTCTTCCCTATCTAAATATTCATCCTAACCCTAAATAAAAGGAACCCGTGCACCCTCTCTCAAGGAGTCACGGTTTTGGAAACCATTCCCTGTGATCTCCTTATTTGCTGCCAATAAAAGTTTTCTTGGTGCGACAACTCAACCTGGTGCAGTTTCTGACTCACCAAGGAGCGAACTCACGTTGGTTCGGTTACAGATCCTTGGGTTTTAATTACTCATGCACCTGTCTTATCTGTTGCATGAAAGAAAACCTCACATCTGGCCAAAAATGTAACTGGCTGTTTCAGGAAGTATTGGCATTTGACAATCTCCAGAGAGAGTAGGAGGTAGTGACTAAAGACACAGACTTAGTGGTCAAATAGACTTGAGTCTGAACTTCAACTCTGAAACACATAAGCTGTTTGACCCAGGACAAGTAATTTAACCTCCATGAGCCTCAGGCTTCCAGCTGTTAAAGAGAAGAAATACATTAGCCATTTCAGAGGACTGAAACGTTTAAATGGGATACTATACTTTAAGGGTTTATCATAGTGCCTGGGATAAAGTCCCTGTATCTGACACGTGCTATTATTATTAGTGGTAGTAGTAATAACAGTAGTATTAACACTCATGAGATAGTACATTTCTATTTTATATAAGGGGTGTCTCTAAAAGAAAATGTGATTTCATAAGCCATGCAAGAAATCGACTCACAGTTTCAATAGACTATACAGGCCCACAATGCCTGGAACAGAATAACATGCACAAGATCAGTTGTCAGTAACTATACGGTGAGTGAAAAGGAACACAGATAAAGCTAACAGATCTACTAAAAGGTCTGAGACCCTAACTTCTAAAGATGCAAGGGATGCAGAACCAGTACACATTTCTCTCATATGTATTTACACGGCCATTTCAGTCTTCCCAGCATGAACTGGTTTCTGAAGGACCTTCCTCCAGGGCTAAGGAAGTGGTAACAGTACAGGCTCATGAGAGAAACACAGGAGAGGAGAAAACACCAACACAAGTTAGTTGAGCAACAGTTGCTTGAAGGAGAGAAATGCAGAATGTTTTTGGTGCAAACTGTTTGGTGTTACACTCGGCCTTTTATTTCCTACTTGAACTTCAACCCTTCATTTAACTTGTGATCTCATGAATTCAAGCAGAGAAATCAGAAAAAGATCTCTTTCTGCAAGACGTATACTCAGTCTGAAGGCTGGATTTTATCAGCTACTGGAGAAAGACGTACAAAGACCTCATGTGTTAGAGCTTTGCCAGGCAATGCAAAACTGAAGGAACTATCTTTTAGCTCTCATAAAAATCGTAAGCAAAGATTAGTTAGGGAGAACTGCTTGATGCTGAGGAAGATAAATGCTCAACAAGCATATCCATGAAATGTCCGGTGCATCTAAGATCCACCCCCCACTTCTTTTAACCCCAAAACTCCAAAATATGTGAAAATTCTTCTGCTTCATTTACAACCAGGGCTTTACATAAAAATGGACTCCCGATAACGCAGGTTCTTTGGATAAAATTAATTCACTTTACCTGATAAAAACCACATGAACCTTCTTTCTAAATACAAAGAAAAAGAGAGGAAAATATACAAATAATAGCAATCATTGGAATAGGAACTAGCTTGAGGAGAGAAAGAGAGATTCTCATCCTCTCTGTTCTCTCTTCTACTAGGCACAAATATTCATGGGAAAATAAGAAGCTTCCAAGTAACAGGATCTCTGGACAAATCCCATCTCCCCAGTGAAGATGTAGAGGGAGGAGGTGATAAGAATCAGAAGGAAAGGGGCACCTGGGTGGCTCAGCTGGTTAAGTCTCCAACTTCAGCTCAGGCTGTGATCTCATTGTTTGTGAGCTGGAGCCCCCCTGCCCCCATGGGGCTCTCTGCTGTCAGTGCAGAGCCTTCTTTGGATTCTCTGTCCTCCTCTCTCTCTCTGCCCCTACCCCAGACATGTGCACTCCCTCCCTCAAAAATAGTTAAAACAAACAAGCAATATATATATATTGCTGTGCTGCCGCACAGAACATATATATATATGTGTGTGTGTGTGTGTGTGTGTGTGTGTGTGTGTATATATATATATATGTGTATATATATATATATATATATATGTGTGTGTATGTGTATATATATATGTGTATATATATATGTGTGTGTGTGTATATATATATATGTGTGTGTGTGTGTGTGTATATATATATATATATATATATATATATATATATATATATATATATATATTGCAGGTGAAAAAAAGAAAAGAGCCCTATACAGTTAATAACTATTTTTCTGGAAACAAATGGAAACACAGTGGTGCTGAGACTACATGCCTAATAACTAACATATCTATCATTTACATGTTTTTTTCAAATCGATTGAAAACCATAGTGCTGGCCACATTTATTCAGCACTCACTATGGACAAGGCGCTATTCTAGGGAGACTCAAAGAAGGAAAATGCCTGGTCTTTAAGGAATTTACAGTCAAATGGGGGAGATAAGATAATGTACACAAATATCTGTAATATAATATGCATACTAGGAAACATAGTAAACATCAAGCAAATGTATGCTAATTAATTATGGAGCTTAGATGGCAGCTAAGGTTCTGGCTTTAAGAGACTGAATGGGCATGAGGGAGGGGCAGTGAAGTAGGGAGGGAGAAAGAACTCTAAGAGCTTTAAGTGAACAGGGACAAAAACTTGAGAGACTAAACTGATCTTCACCATACCATGAGCAAGCAATATGGGATCTCCTAAGTCTTCGCATGTTACAGATGGGGGTGGGGGCAGGAAGATATTAAGTAATTTGTAAAAGCTATTCCACCTTTGTCTTGGAGTAGATGAAGCAGGTCCCCTAGGTTGCTCACACCAATCTGCTCCGTCCTGCTTCTCCAGGAAAGACACTTCAGAAACCTAATACCAAGAATCTCTTAAGCCCCAGCTCAAATCTCTAAAGGAAAAACAGCTGGAAAACTACAACTGTGACTGTTACCAAGATAAAAGGGAGAGAAGGTTGGAGGAACAGGAAGACGAGAAACATTACAATGTGAGCAATTTAGGTCTGCTGTACTAGAAAAGCCCAGTTGGACCCTCAGGGTCTGGATGGTAAAGCCGGGCAGGACCCTCATGGTCCAGATGGTTACAGCAGCCCCTCACTCACCAGCTGTGGGAGGCGGGAGGGACAAGATGCTGCTGTTCTACCTGTGAGTTCCTTGGGCCCTTCCTTTCTTCCCAGGCCATTGACCTGGCTGTCTTCCGGGGAGAAATAATTTAGCTCTAAATTACTTAAACTGCTTTATTGGTTTCACATAGAAAATCCCCTAAATCTACTTTCAAAAGCAGAGAATGCCAATCAGAGGGCATGAACGCATTTCCTCAAATGCTTTTCTCTTAGAAACAATTAGAATTTAAACAATGAAAGAGGCCAGACTTTTCTCAATTCCCGTGGAAAACCTCCAATCCAAAGGCTTCCCACAGTTAACAGCACTACAAACATTTAAATATAAAAGGTTCATTTAAGGATTCAGACTCAGAAGGTTTTTCTTTGGGGACAATCAGAAAATAAAACAATGAGGGGGAAAGTCCTGGGTATCCCATCCTTCCCCGCCCCCCATCCCCAAGCCTGTCAATAACCACTAAATAACTCCCCAGATGCATGCTAATGGCAGTCTCCCAGAATGTACATCTGCTGCGTTTATGAGACTTGCTTTGATATACAACTGCCAAATATAAAATTATTCACTTCAATGCTATCACAGACCGGTCCCATCCAAAGGCAGGGGCATTTGGGAAGTTCCCTATCTGAAGAAAGGAAATAAAATACCATTCACTTACATTTTTTAGTCCACGGTCTCTTACTAAAACACACAATATCTACAGACCATGTAAATTTTTATTTTGAACTTTATTGCCTTGAGACTTTAGGGGAAAACTGCATGGCAGGATAAGGTAATGAGAAAGCTAGCTACAATTCAGGCTGTACAAAGATCCATGGGAGCCCCAGAGAACTCACAGGGGGGAACAGGCAGGCATAGAGCGGCAGGGGACAGCTGCTCAGGCTGGCAGAGCCACACAGAACATCTCAGCAAGCATCCAGAATGAAAAGGTACATCCCTATTACTTTAAAAATTGGTCTCTAACAAGGATTATAAAACAAAAAGCTCAGATGCCAATGCATGAAAGGCATCCAGAAAGGCATTTAAAGTTAAAATAAAATACTCTTATTTTATATTTAAAGTCTAGGTGCACAGTGGCAACTTATTTCTCTGTTTATTTGATTCAGGAAGCAAAGTACACAGCAAATGGAAAAACAGAGCCTGAGTAATAAACTCTCCCACACATGATAATAAAATCCTTGCTGAGGGTTTGCCTTTGGACTTTATTCACACACCCACACAAACACAGATGCTAGTGACCTGGCAGAAGGAAGAGCCCACATTTATATAAATGCTGAGTTGAAGTTCATGGTAACCACCAGATCCAGAGTCCAGTAAATGTGGAAGAAAATCATGGACTGAGAGCACAGGTAGGAACCTTCTTCCTACCAGGTTCTTATGGAATGACCCCACCACCTCAGAATTGCTCCTCTGACTCTTCCAACATTTATTTCTCTTTCCAAAAGAAAAGAGGGTGGACTTTTCAGCAACATTTGTTTGCCAGACATTTACTCTTTTTCATGTTCCTGTGAATTTCACACCTTCCCTTTGAAGTCCCAGACCCCTGCCCCCATTCTCTTTGGTTCAGAATGACTTATACACCTCATTTTGCATGTCTTTGCAATTTCCATGCCCATGGATTCTGGGTAGATCCCCCTTTGTACAAAATGAAAAATTGACTTTCTCCTGTTAATCTGTCTCATGTCAGCTTGATTCTTAGTCCAGCTGGAAGAACCTTGAAGGGCAGAGGATATTCTTCCTCTCTGACACAGCTTATGAACTACTTACTTCTCCATTCAACTGAAGTTTCGAAGACTCAGGGATGGTACGTTGTTGTATGTATACATGCACAGTGCAGCTGAATTAGGCTCATAGGTAGCTTAAGTAAATCGAACAGGACTCTCTTGGTAGAAGGTGGATGGAAGAGGAAGGAAGGGATGCAGAGAGAGAGAATATGAATGAATGAGTGAAAAATAGAAACTGTGAATCTTAGATCCTTGAATTCCTTTAGTCCTTGAGTTCCCCCTAACTATTATCATATATGCTATAATAAGCCAGGATTGGAGCATTGTCTGATTTAATATCAGATTTAATTTATTTATTTCAATATAAGCTTCTCTGTAAAGATTTCCTTGATTATCTTTGCCCAACTGTATGTCCTTGGATTCTCACACTGTTTACTTTACAGTATTTCTTGCCACACAATCTGCCTTTTTATCATTAATTTTGTTGATGAGCACAAATTGAGACTACTCTTGTGTGAGGGATGAGACCTTTGGCCCACAGCCCCCTGCCAGCAACACAGGCAGAACATGACCATCCCTTGTTCTGTTCTCCACATGTGCCCCTGCTTGATCTGGGGGAGGAGGAAGGTCACAAACATTCCACAGCCACTGAAAGTACAGGGTCACAGCAGCAATTTTTAGAATGACAACCAATGCTAAAATAAACACTGCCTCAGGAACCTGCTGAACCTTTGCACTTGTTCATTGTCTCAGGATTTTCCAGGGAGATCCCTGCCTGTTAATATTTCCCAATGGAGTTCAGCAGACAGGGCCAGAGAGCCACATGCACTGTTGTCATCATGAGCTTGGCCTGTGACCAGGCACCAAGTGGCTGTGCTTGGCTGGGGCATCTCCATGCCCGCGTGCAGTCCATGATGTCATGGACGCTGTTGTCTCTAGCAGGGTATTGTGTCCCGTCGATCAACTCTGATAAAGAGCCCAGTTTTCCAGTTCCAGCCCACCTTCTACAATCAGCTAGACTTGACCACTGAATACTGTGTGAATTGTGAATTGTTCAATGATTGTGAGAATAAACCATTAGGATTTAAGCCTTTCTTCGCCTCCCCCAAGATGGGTGACAAATTTGTTAGAAGAGATGTGAGAAGATATGAGAAACCCCTGAGATGACAGTGCTTCAAGCCTTTTAGATAATGAAGTGGTTCTCCCGGGGTAATAGGTGACTAGAGACATAACACATCTTCGCTTGTTTGCAAAACTGTTCTCACCAGGTAACTGCTTTCATTGCTGCAAAAAAAGTCACTACCTTCAAACTCAATAGAAAACTGAACTTGACATTGTTTGCTAAATCTTAAAAGAAAAATAACCAGAACCAACATTATTTTTTAATAATACTTTCCAAATAAGCTGGAGTTAAGAACAGCCGTCAGGAAGTTCTTTGCCACCTTTTCTCCTGCAAACCCCAGAGATAAAGAACATAGAACACAAAAATAGCTCCTCGCCCCAGTTCTTCTTGGCTCTTGCCCGGATACTGATTAAGAGAAGGGACTGTGATGTGAGTTGGGTGTTTAATATCAATTCTTTGCCCCCTTCCATTTTAATGGAGTTCCTCCCTAAAATGTGGTTGTATAAAAAATGTAAACTTTTATTGTAATACATGTTTATCTTATGTTTATGGATTTTTAAATTAAAAAATACTTTCTTTTTTCCTCATTTTTTTCCTTCTTTCTTTTATCTATCTATCTATCTATCTATCTATCTATCTATTTATTTGTTTTTTGGAGAGAGACTAAGAGCGTGAGCAGGGGAGAGGGGCAGAGGGAGAGAAAATCTTAATCTTTATTTTTGAGAGAGAGACAGCATGTGAACAGGGGAGGAGCAGAAAGACTGAGGGAGACACAGAATGTGAAGCAGGCTCCAGGCTCTGAGCTGTCAGCACAGAGCCAGATGCGGGGCTCAAACTCAGGAACTGTGAGATCACGACCTGAGCTAAAGTCAGACACTCAACCAACTGAGCCACGCAGGCACCCTGAGGGAGAGAAAATCTTAACCAGGCTCCATGCTCAGTGTGGAGCCCAATGTGGGGCTCAATTCCACAGCACTGAGATCATGGCCTGAGCCAAAATCAAGAGTCAGACATCCAACCGACTGAGCCACCTAGGTGCTCCCTAAAATACCTTTCCTTTAAAATTAACTTTTAGATATTGATGGCTTTGTGTTCTCAAAAGAGAGAATTCCACATTTAATATGTCTGCTAGAGAATAGCCCTGAATCTGATCATCTTCACAATTAATTTTAGAAGTGTAAGATCTTGTATTTTGTAGCTTAATCTAAGAACAGACTTCACATTTATTTTTATCAAGACTGTTTAGAGAATATAACTTAGCTACTTGAAAAATTGGGACATAGAAAAAAAGAGTAGAGAAAAATATGCTACGTTATTAATAATGGTGAATCCTGGGTGTTAAGATTTTTCATGATTGCTATTTTTTCTTTTTATAATCTGTATTTTTCATAATTCCAGGAATTGTATTTTTCAAGATTTTGCAAATAAATTAAAACAATTACTCCTGTCAAAAAGTTTAACTGAAAATAAATCTTGTCAAGAAGTCAACATCTTTGCTTTCCCTCATGACATTAAAAGGGAGGAAATTGATGATCAAAATTGTTTTTTAATTCAAGGTTGGCTTTTGCACCATTGGCTTGAATAACGTGTTTTCTTGGGCCATTACTGGAATAATTAGTTCTTATTTGGATTATCACTGCCCATGCTCTCAGGGAACAATACTTTGTCAAATGGAGCCTACATACTGGCAAAATATTCTCCTACGACTTCATCACATTGAGTCTCTGTAAGGCATTTGAGGCCAAAGATAGTTTAGAAAATATTGCTCTAATTGAGGGAAAGGACAAACTGGCTGGACAACTCCACAAAGGCTCATCTTCTACATTCTCACAAAAGACCAGAAAGTACTTCTTCACCTCCATAGTAATAGTACAATATTTCTTTCTTCAACAGATTACAAATTTTAAGACAGTTTCCTCCCTCTGGTGCCTTTCTTCACATGGCTAAATTTAGTCAGTATCATCTTGCCCTCTGATAACTTTAAAGTTCTGCATTTTGGACAGAAGTAGAAAAGAAGACCTGTAAGGGTCCTCTACCTTCTCTTGTTTCTCATTCCTGTCTCCTCCCAGGAAGGACAGAGGAGGAACAGAAAGGAGACATTTCAGAGTGCTTGTCAGGCAATGTAATATGGAGATCGTGCTATGATTCAGGAATAGCCCTGCCTTCAAAGATCTTATAGTCTAGTAACAGCAACCCATACAAAAAGTGTCCAGAAAATAATGAAATTCACGCTGGGCTGCTTATGTGGGAGCCCAGAGAAGCAGCAGTGAGTGGAATGCACCATCCCCACAGAACTGGTCTCAAGGATGGTGAGCACTGTAGTGTCCTTAGATCCCTGGTTTATCCATCTTGGGTATGAAATGTCTTCATGGACTCCCCCGAGAATCTGATGTCCTCCATGTTACAAGTTTCATGGGAAATACATTCTAAGTTCATATATATAATTTATAATTCTCTGAAATCGTGTGGGAGTTGAGTACTCATGCTTGTCAGCATATATTTACACACTACATATAGTCAGCTACCAGGAAGATCAGATGCCTAGAGAGTTCCTCTGGCTGCGTGTTCCCAGCAGGCATGGCATCTACTGGCATCTGCAGTTCCTCTCTTGGGTACTCCCAGCTAAGGAAACTAATACAGCAGTTCCCTGAAGAAGTCCTTGTTCAGTCCCTATGTCCAGGGGCTGGAGGACAGAATGTCCGTGCAGTGGCTCCAGCTAAATGCTCTGTACTCCAGTGGATTAGCAACCTTTCTCTGAGAGACTTCCAGGTACAGTCCCACCCGACCTAATGTCCCCATTACCTGGGTCACTATCTGAAGTTCAAGTGTCTCAAACACTCAGTACACTTTCCGGTCGCCCTATTCGTCTAACAGAAATGGGCTGTCTCCCTTAGATACTTCTGTAATCCTTTCATGTGAAGTCTGTTTTACTTCTATGCCTCATGCAATTCAGGGCCTGGCAGGTGTACTTCTTGCTCTCTTTTGCAATTCCAAGTCATTTCTCCTCCTTCCTCTTTCAAAAACCCAGATCCCCTGAAGCACCAGACTATCACTTATTAGTCTTCCTTGTTGTGTCCATCCACTGAAATCCTCATTACACCCCCTTCATCACTGATGGTGGCATCCTATAGCCCAACATCTTTTTCTCTATTACAGCTCCTGACAGATTTCTTAGCAACTTCAACATTCATGTAGCTATTTCCAAGGCTCTGGCCTTTCAAGTCCTTGGCGCCCTTCACGCTGATCCACTTCAGCCATATACGCACATGACCATGCGCTATACCTTATGACCAACAGTGGCATCACCTCCAAAATACACAGTGTAAGCCTCTCAATCATCCACTCTTTCACCACGCATTACCCCCATCTTGTCTTCAATTTCCTCCTTATTGGCTTATATGCTATCTCCAGGCATTGCAACTGCTCCCTTTATATATTACATCCTTGGCATTTCAACCATACCCTTCTGGAAAACCCCAAACGCATTTAAGCAAATTCAGTTGCACCTGGATCTGAACAGTTAAAGAATCCCAGAGAAAATCACCTGACCCTGCAGACTAGACTCACTTGAAATTTGTTGTCATAAATCTTGAATGGACACTCCATGGTGCCAGACAGTCTTATGAAACTTCCCTGGCAAATCTGCTTTCCCATCCAAACAAAACAATGGTTTCACATCCAATCCTCTCTCTTCCTTCTCCCAAACTCCTTTCCATCCTTCACTTTCAGCCACCTCATGCTCCATGGAGAAAACAGAGGCAATGGGATGAGTACTAAGTCAGCTTCTTGCCACCGCCTCCAGCAACCTTCCCGAATCTGTCGCAGTGCTATGTTTCCTCTCTTTTTGCAACGGAAGTGGCGTCCCTGCTTTTATGTAAAGCCAACCCTCCCATGGGGGCACTGGCTCTCTCATGTCATCCAGGTCTTGTCCTGGCTTCTTAAGAAGAACTTAGCTACTGTCATCATTCCCTGTCTTTTGCATTGTCAATTTCTTCACCTCTACAATCTTCTTCCCATCAGTGAGATGCTTTTCCCATCCTTCCTGTGCTAACAAAACAAAACAAAATGCCCCAAACCCAAAACCAAAAAACCTTCCCATGGTCCCATTTCTCCACCAGCTATTACCTTGTATCTCTAATCTCCTTCATGATAAAATGCCTCAGTATAATGTCCTTTTTATTCTTTATCTCCTTTCTTCCTTTAACCCACTTAGCAAGATCACCAGTCACCTGCATCTTACAAAGTCAGTTGTCAACTTTCTGTTTAACACTGTAGAGCAGCTAGCATGCTTGGCCACACTCTACTCCATGAATAGCTTTCCGCCTCAGACAATCACACAGGTGTACCTGGTCTTCTGACCTCAATATGTGTTGCTTTGCAGTCTCTCTTTTGGTTCTTCCTCCTTTTCTACGTCTCTAAATACTGGTGTGCCCCAGAGCTCTGTGCTTGGTCATCCTTTGTTCTTTAGCCATCCCCAATCATGTTCCATTGGTTTAAAATCACTCACTACATTCACAGACGACCATCTCAGGTCTCAGGTTTGGACCCCTGACTATCATCCATACTTGTACATCAGACTGTCCTGCTGATGTAGCAACAGCTGGCTGTAGAGCAGACATATTAAGGTTCAATTTAGCTCTACTTTCTACCACTCTTCTTTTGTTGACTTTACTCTTGGAACGTTGGCCACATTTTGGAGCATAGGATGGGTTGAGACCCATCCCCAGGGGCTTTGCACCTGCTGTTCCTTCTGCTCAATAAACTCTTCTTGGGGGGAAAAAATTATCCTTTTAATAATTCAGATCACAACTCAGATGTCATCTCCCTGAGTGGTCTCTTTCATCAGTCCATATAAAGCAGCTCCTCTAGTCACTACCTACACATCTTGGCCACGTTTACCTTCTTCATAGCATTTATTTCGAACCGAAATGGTTTCATTGGCCTATTCATTTGGGTATTTATTATTTAACTCCCTTCACTAGATGCAAGTTCTATCCTCTGAGGGTCTCAGGCTGTCTCATTCACTGCTGCATCCCTGATACTTAGAAAGGTGTCTGGCACAAGGGAATATCTGACACTTGACTGCTTGCCAGCTCTACCTAAATGGTGGTGAGGATTAATATCATTAGTAAGGTGTTTTGACTATACACTCTTTTATAAACACCTGCTAGCCTCCTTTTCACAATGTGGATGACAACCAGTGATACCAGAGCACCCTCGATAGCACTCTTCTCTAGCTGAAACATATGTACCATCTTGACTGAAAGTGCTGCTCAGAATAGCTCCCTTAGAATGATTTCTCTCTGCAAATTTATACCCAGGCTTAATGTGGTGAAGAACTAATAGCACTTCTTCAAATCACACCTACTAAATGAACTATACTTTTTATAAATGCACTCTATCATATATTGATCAGTTTGAGGTTCTTAACTCATATGAATTCTTAGCCCCCAAACTGCTAGCGTGATCCATGCTTTCCTTAGAGTAAATTGGTCTTTTTTAGGTTCCTTTAAAAACAAAGCTAATTTAAATCACAGGCTGGTTTGAATCAAAGGAGTTCAGCCACTCTACTGGAAAGTTTAAAATTCCAAATGATAATGCCAACAAAACTGATTTGACCAAAGTTAGAAGGCTAAGCTCAGCTTTACTATTTATTTCTAAAACCTCTATTTTATTAGTATTAATAATACTCTATTACTATTAGTAAATAGTATTAATTCAATTAGTAATTCTCTCTGTACTTCTGAGCTATAATGAAGAGACAATAAATTAACTGAAAAAGTCCAAAATACCTAGTATTTTCAGAATCAAAAAAACAGTTTTGATAGTTTTCATACAGGTTTAAATCTCAGTGTGTGTGCACTCTGTGTGCATGTGTGTGCTCATGAGGATGGACAAGAAACCACATTTTAGGCTTGATTGTATTCACCTATTTTGACCAAGACCCTAAATAATTAAGCACAGATCTAATTACTAAAAACAATTATTCTATTCCAAGGAGCTGAATGACCAGGATTATTCAGCTAAAAGGTCAAGAAACTTGGAAAATGATATTTGTTTCATTTTATTTCAATAAAGGAGATGTGAAATATTTCTTGCCATGCAAGAAGCAAATTAAGGGCACTATCTAAAACATTCTTTTCCTTTTTAGTGACAGGAGACCTAAACAGACAGGTAGCTGGATTTGTTGAAACTAAAAGTCAAAAACTAAAAGAATTTTTTTGGATGAAAAATCAATTTTAACTTTTGGATCTAATATTATAAACCTTTATTCTAAAAAGAGAAACCCAGAATTATTTTTCTTGGTTTCTACTTATGATCTATCCATAAAAGAAAAAGGAAGCTGACATTTACAGACAGAGATTCTAAGTGGTTCTCTTTAATTTTTTTTAATGTTTATTTTTATTTTTGACAGAGAGAGAGAGACAGAACATGAGCGGGGTAGGGGCAGAGAGAGAGGGAGACACAGAATCCGAAGCAGGCTCCAGGCTCCGAGCTGTCAGCACAGAGCCCGACATGGGGCTCAAACTCATAGACTGCGAGATCATGACCTGACCCGAAGTTGGACCCTCAACCAACTGAGCCACCCAGGCACCCCATAAGTGGTTCTTTTTAGAAAGATGGATGAAAATGGGAAATACCATACCTGATGAAATGATTAATGAAAACAAAAGTCCAGGTAGGTCTATTTTAGTAAGTAGTTCAAGTTAAAATCTTTAGTCGTTAGCCTGAAAACTCTACAGTCACATGCAGGCTCATATCAACAGGAAGATGGGTGATACTGGACATATTCTAGAATCAAAAATTAGATCAATTATGTTTTTTAAAATCCTTCTTCTGGGGCTACCTTTTCTTTCTCAAGTACCTAAGGAAGTTATCCAATATTCCACAGAACTGATGCGTGCCTCTATCTCTTTTAGTACAATTTCCACTTGAGTCATAATTTTGTTACTTACAATTATGCTACTTCAAAAAAACAAGACAATAGAAAAAATGTAAGTGAACCACTCATGGAAGTTTCCCCTTAAACTTGTGGTCTTTAGTAAATAATAGCAATTTGAGATATTAGAATTTCAAGGAAAAATTTTTTAAGTATAATTCATTGTCAAGTTAGCTAACATATGGTGCACACAGTGTGCTCTTGGCTATGAGAATAGATTCCCATGATTCATAACTTAAATACAACACCCAGTGCTCATCCCAACAAGTGCTCTCCTCAATGCCCGCCACCCATTTTCCGCTCTCTCCCACCAACCCCCTATCAGCCCTCAGTTCGTTCTCTGTACTGAAGAGTCCAAAGAGGAAATTTTAAATCACTTCTTCAAAGTTTCTATGGTGAATGCCTCATTAATTGGAATGTTCAAGGACTGGGATGTGAATTTAATTTTTGGTTTAACTCAAAGACTTTTCAGTAAATACTTTCTGTTTAGCCTTTGATGTTGAAAATATTTCATAAATGTATTAGTTCACTTCTGTTTCACAGAGTTCAGTCACTTGCTCAGTAAGAAAGGTACTGGCAGGAGTTCATTGTTGTAGATAATATTCATTGTGGTAGAGTGAGGTATTGGGAAAAAATGGAGAAGATACACTCTATGTCATAATTTGAAAACTATTATTTACAGTATATCCCTAGTTGTAGTTTATTTCATCCGGATTTCCCCACTTTTGTGAACAAAAGAAAAAAGATCTGTTAATACAGGTTTTACTGTTAGTTTTGTTCCAGTTAGTGGAGGTTCCATGTACTCTTCTATTAACCTAATGCATATTTCTGTAAAAATTATATTTTCAGGTTTTTTAATGTTTATTTATTTATTTTATGAGATCAAGAGAAAGAGAGAGAGAGAGAAAGAGAGAGAGAGAGAACAGGAGAGGGTCAAAGAGACCGAGGGAGTAGAGAGAATCCCAAGAAGGCTCTGTGCACTGTCACTGGAGAGCCCAACATGGGGCTCAGTCTCATGAACCATGAGATCATGACCTGAGCAGAAAAATCAAGAGTCAGACACTTAGCTGACTGAGCCACCCAGGCACCCCAAAAATATATTTTCTGACTGTAAAACAAAAACACACATTATTTAAAAAAATAAACAATGCAGGAAAACTTAAGCATTGTCTACCATTTTGGTGAAAAAGATATTGATACATGCACATGCCCCATATGCACACAGCATACTTGATATACTCAGCAACACTTTGATGCTCTTATGATATCCTACATGATCGTTTTTAATGCTTTCATAGTGTTCCATTATCTTTTTTAACCCAACTCCTAATGATGAGTTCGAATGTTTCCAAATTTTATTTTAAAACATTGTTACTAAAAAAAAAACACCCAAACTTTGCATGTATCTCTTTGCACACTGGTTTAATCATCCTCTTTGGATAAATTCTAGAAAGTATAAACTATATTTTAAATTCTATGCCTACTCCAGCACAACCAGAATATTTCCTATGAATAGATACTTTGTAGACATTCTCAATTCAGAGAGCTATACTGATTGTTATGCTGAGCTAAGATTTATATCATCAAGACACCAAATGACTATAACTATTTAAAACTATGTATAAAAATTCTAGGAAAGCAGAAAGTCTAGTGCCCCAAATGTGAATATTTCTATCACACAAGCGCCAGCAGGATTTTGGCAAAAAGCTCCCCATAGTACCTTAATGAATACAAGTGGTCAGGGTTGTGGTTTCACATTTCATCAAGGGAATGCCCAGGGGCAAGGATGGAATGTCAGGTGGAAGTGAGATCTCCTCATTCAGCACTCTGCACTGACCTCCAGCAGCTGGCTTTAGGCAACAATCAGGGGATCCACACACACTACACACTCATTCATTGTCTCAGCAAACCTCACTGAACACCATCTCTCTGTTACCACGTGTGCACAAATGGTCCTTGCCAGGGAGCACCATCAGTCTAGTTGATGATAGCTTCAGGACCAGCTGTATTCGCCCGGAAGAACTCTGCCTGAGCAATTCAGGGACATGGGGCATGAGTGCTGGCTCTGGGAGGGTGAATGGATTGGGTTGCCTGAGATGGAGGCAGACTTGTTCTCTGGTCACCCACTGAATGACCCCAACACCCCCTTCTTTCGTTACCTTCACAGTAGAAAGGCTAGCTACTCCTTTTTCCAGGCTCCCTTGTGGTCAGAGAGAGCTAGAAGAGGCAGTCCTGGTCAGTGGGACAAAAGTCTGCTGGGAGCTCAAGAAGAGGCATTTTCTTTTTCTGAAAAAGCCACTGCAGTAGTTACCCTCTCCTTCACTTCTTTTTGCCTTAAATGCAGGTCTGAGGCATGAAGTATGGGGTGAAGGTCAACATCACTAAGCTTCTGAAGTAGCCTCAGTGGCCCTCTACTTTGAGATGGAGCTTTATGGGGAAAAGCAAGCTCTCTGTTTACACCACTCCTAGTCAGATATACTGCTATTTGCAGCTGAAGGCACTCCTACCATTCCTGCAACTAAGATGGTCTGTGGGTAGAGGCAAGGATAAGGGGCCATGACCAGGCAAAACAGCAAGCAGGTTTCAGAACATGCACCTTCAACAACTCTCTTATCCTCTCAATGGCCCTTTCAAGCTCAGGACGCATAGCTAAGTATACAGGGCGATGTTTCTCCTAAGCGTCAAGGCCTAAAAGTGTGTTTTTATTAGAAAAATATGAGGACACCATCTGATAATGAACCTGAAACATGGTTTCTTTGAGATGCAACAACTTCAAAAGTTCCAAAAATAAAACAAACAAATCCTAATGTGAATTATAGAACCAAAGAGTAAATATAATGTGGGGTCTAAAGTGAGTGTGTGAAAGGCAGTACAACTAGGCAATGGGTATGTATGCATATAATGTCCTTTCTGTATCCCTTTTCTCTGACAGAAACTTTAGAAGTTTACATGAAGATAGAAGGCAAATTTCTAAAAAAGCTAACAGCCAAAACATTACCAGCACAGTGGAGTTAAAAGGAAGAAATTTTCTGTTATTTTGTTTGTTTGTTTGTTTAATTTTAGGAGAAAAGAACGGCATCTAGAATATCATGGATCTTCGCCAACTGAGCAGCCGAAAAGATTATTCAAGCCTGCTCAGTATCACAGAAATCATGTAAAGGGGTGTCTCACAAGAAGAAAGATCTAATGACAAAAATGTATACAATTCGTTAGAAAAATAAGACAATATTCTATGCAGACTGTTGTTATAACAAACCCAACAACCTAGGCAACTGTTTCCCAAGGTATGAGAAAATAAGCCAATCATTTTTAATTATGGACAATTTACAAAATCATAAATAAATGGGGAAGAACCATGCATCTTAAAGGAAAGAGTAGTAACAGCAAGGAAACATTAGACATTTTCTGCATATTCCCAAAGGGTGAGGGACACTATCCTTGGTGGTGGTTTTTTTGTGGATCTATTTCACTGTAGTGACCAAGGGGTCACTACACATTTGAGTGTGAAATAAAAAAGGTGTAATAAATTTCAAGGTATGAAAAACATAGGCCTAAAAATCTAAGAGGGCAAAACAGTGACTGTTATTTACCACTATTTGCTAGTATCTTGCACAGCACCTGGTAAATGGGTGCTGAAATGCTGGGGAAAAAAAGGGGAAAGAAGAGAAGGAAAAGAGAAGAAAACAGGAAACTTGCTTCATGAACAAGATTTTCTTTACAAAGGACTTAGTTTTTCTTAGTCACAGAAGTACCATTTGGTATAAAATACACATAAGTTGCAAAATGATATTAAGGAAATAAACAGCACAGGAAACATTCTTATGAGACACGTTATAGATGAACGTGTTTTGAAGAACACTCTCAAATTTCATTCTCAATAACCTGATAGGTAATATCTATCATCATTTTCACTGAATAATTTTCAAATATTTGTTGTATAATAAATCTCTAAAACAAAGGGCAATCTGCTCTTGAAAGGGAAGACTGAATTACATTGAATGAGGTAACAAGCCTTTACCAAGGAAGCCTTTCCTTCCTTGTAAGGAACATTTCTCTCTTGGTTGCCTAATGTTTAAGAAATGTCTTCTGTTGGCCAATAATGAGAAACCTCTCTAGGAAACTCTCTGCCAAGATTTAATCTGAAGTTATGTTCTTTAATGGGACAGTAAGAAAGCATCAGAGATTTATTGAGCACTTCTGCAACACTTTATGTTGACCATTCCAGGAAACTGTCCCAACAATCACCTTGAGACAGGGATTATTGGTATCTCTGTTTTATAGATGACCAAACAGAGTTCGTGAGGTTAATTAATTAACTTCAGGTGAGTAAGCAATGGAGGTGAGACTGGCAGGGAATCTGGGAATCTGACAGCAAAGCTGACCCCTGATCACTGTCATGAATTGTAATTGTATCAATGGTAGTGACAGTGATAATAATAGTTGATGGTAATACTAACATAGGCATACCTCATTTTATTTGTGTTTCCTTTTATTGTACTTCACAGACACTATGTGTTTTTTGGTTTTTTGTTTTTTGCCAATTGAAAGACCATGGCAATCCTGTGTCAAACAGGTCTACTGGCACATTATTTTCCAACAACATTTGCTCACTTTGTGTCTCTGTGTCACACTTTGGTAAATTTTGCAGTATTTCAAACTTTCTTGTTGTTATTATTAAATTTGTCACGGTGATCTGTTGTCAGTGATCTTTGATGTTGCTATTGTAATTGTTGTGAGGTAACCAGACTGAGCCCATGTACGGAGGTGAACTTCATCGATAAATGTGTGTGTTCTGCCCGCCCCACTGTGCTTCTCTCCCTCTCGTTTCCTGAGACAAAATGATATTAAAGTTGGGGCACTTAATGCCCCTACAATGGCCTCTAAGTGTTCAGGTGAATGGAGAAGTCCATTGATGTGGAAAACTTCAGTGTTGTCCTACATTAAGATATTGCCACAGCCACCCCCACTTTTAGGAACCATCACCCCAATTAGTCAGCAGCCATCAACATTAAGGTAAGACCCTCCACCAGCAAAAGTTTACAACTTGCTGAATGCTCAGATGATGGTTAGCACCTTTTAGCAATAAAGCATTTTTTTTTAAGTTTAATTATTTTGAGAGAGTGTGAGAGGGGGAGGAGCAAAGAGAGGGGAAGAGAGAATCCCAAGCAGTCTCTGTGTTCTCAGCAGGGAGCCCAACTTCGGGCTCAATCCTGTAAACTGTGAGATCATGACCTGAGCCAAGATCAAGAGTTGGGTGCTTAGCCAACTGAGCCAGCCAGGCACCCCTAGCAATAAGGTATTTTTAATTAAGGTATGTACATTGTTGTTTTTAAGACCATGCTATTGCACACTTAATGGACAACAATATAGTGTAAACATAACTTTTACATTATTGGGAAACCAAAAAATTCATTTAATTCGCTTTCCTGGCAGTATTTGTTTCATTGTGGTGGTTCGGAACTGAACCCACAATATCTCTCAGGTATGCCTGTGATAATATACACAGTTGCTGGAAGAATTTCACACACATTTAGTCTTTGTAAGATATACCAAGCCTCAGTTGTCCCTTGCCTGCCAAGAGCAAAAGTACTTAGTTTTTAGGACCAAAGTATTAAATCACTGTATTTGGAAATTCTTTATCAACAAAACAAAACAAAACAAAACTGTTTTCTCTCCCTTTGTACCTCAGTGCTAATGACCCCGGCAGGAAACATTTGTAGCATCTCCTCCAGGCCTCTCAGATACTATCTAGACAGGACTAAACCTTTCTTTACTGCTCTTACTCTGAAATTGTTCTATGTCCACAATTGTTACTCTGGCCCTAGTAGGTATTACACTTTTCAGTTTGGTGCCAGAGAGAAAATGAATAGCTACTCTTACTGTATTCTGAGTGCATACTTAAGAGATATTATCTTAATTTTCTGATAGAAATTATATGGAAACAACAAAATAGATGTGTTCATTTTCTCAGCTTAAAGAAATTCTGGGAACTATTATCCGTTGCTGTGGTCCTAACTTTGTCTTCTTTTTCCTATTTGAAATATTAAAAATAAGTACCTTCTGGGTTTCTAAAATTCTAGTTCACTGATTAGGGAATTGCTTATTTAAAAATAGATCTTAACTTTAACATTTTATGTTGGTACAAAATCAACCTCTACATGTTTATGGCACGTTACAGTAATATTAGAAACACATGATTGGCATCCCCGATTACTTCTGAACTGAAAGACAGGCATTAATAAAAATGAAGAACAGGATACATGTGAGTTACATGAATGGCAATCCTTAAATGATAAATGCACATGACTACCAAACATACAAAAAATACTCATTTGCATTAATAAAACAATACTGCAAATTGAAACAATAATGGCACGAACACTGTTCAACTGTGAAATTGGTGAAGAAAAGGAACAGTTAACACTTAATGCTGTAGAGGGTATAATGAGGTCAACATATTGCTGCCGTGTAAACTGGCTCGACTAGAATAGAAAGCAACTCGATAGTATGCTTTATCAAGACACGAACATTTCCTTTACTCTCCAGTTTTTGTCTCATAGTGGACACACACACACACACACACACACACACACACACACACACAACTTATATTTTAAATTTGGAGCCAAATACCACTCCTTTGTTCCAAGACTTGAACTGTGCTCCAGAGAAACATTGGAACCTAGTGATGCCACTTTGCCTGGCCCCAGGATGTCCATGCTCGGATGAGGACATTCTATGCTCTAACATGTTCAAGGAAGGAAGAAAGGAAGGAGGGAAGGAGGGAGGATAGCACGAGGATTCAAAGTAACTTGGTAGCTAACTGACCTTGAGCAAGTAATATAACTTCTTGAAAATGAGAGCATCCTTTTCACAGAATTACAAGGATCAAATGTGATAATGTACATGAAAGTCCTTTGTAAACAATAAATTGATACACATGTTTTGAGATTTCAAAATTTTTACTTTTTCAGTTTTCCTCCTCAGTGTCCTTTGATGTCCCTCTCAAAGCACTATAGTATCCTATCACTTCCTCCAGTGGACACACCTGCTCTAACATCATTTGCATTCTTACTAAATTTACATAATTATTCCACTGCATACATCCTATTGTACCTTCTGGGGTAAGGACAGCCTACCCCTACCCTGGCCAATATTGTTCCAACAGAGTAACATTATTAAAAATTCTATCACACTTAAATTAACCAAGGCAGAAATACCATAGTCTTCAGGGAGAGACAAGAAAGCACTGTAGCCCTACATTCACGATAGAGGTCTACTCTTTAGATAGAGGCACATCCCGCCTTACATAACCGTTCCTACCAAAGGGAAGCTTCGTGTGACATCTGACAGAAACTTGCTCCTAAAAGAGTGTGCTTAAATTTTTTATCAGAATGCCTTTATAAAAAATTGAAACAGAGTATTCTCCAAGTGGGGCAACAGTTTGCTAAACAGATTAGAATTTACAATTACCTTTCTAACCATCTTTTTAGAACTCTATGCTGTTTTATGCCTAAAATGCCAAGCAAGTGTTTGGCTTTGAAATTAGGGAAAGAAAAAATGAATTCTTCCTCAAGCCTGAGAAGCTCTTTCACTTTTACATGCCTTGGTGGTAATTTCCCACTAGTAAAAGCCTTCGTCCTTCAGGCGATGGAGAAAAATGTGCTAGAATGGCAATGGGTGCCTCATTTCTGGACTCATCATCAGCGCATGGTGTGAAAATGCCATTTGCTTTCCTTCCCAAGGTGAGTAGCCTGATGAGGTGATGAAAGCACCAGAATTACCAAGCCGGGAGCCCATGTGCTTCCTCTGCTGCACTGCAGATTCTTTCTGACCCAACTCCCCCGTCCTCAGTGACATTTAAGGACAGAAATTGCACTTTCCCTTTAACACGGATGCGGCTCTGTGCAAAGGACGGAGGAGGTGATCCACTGCTCTTAGAAACTAAATATTATGATTCTGTCAGTCTCAAATACTAAAATGTTTCAGTCCTGGATGCTTTAGAGAGAGGGGGCGGGGAGGAAATCTGTATTTTGGGTGGTGGGAGCCTGCTGTGAATACAGATGGAAATTTTATGGCTTGTTTAATGCTTGTCTATTTCAATAAAAAGAATAAATTCCAACAGCAGCACGATTTCATTCTATACTCCATGTGTTGCAGTATTGAAATAAAAGTAGCTCTCTATCCTGGAATCTTTTCTTTCTCTGTAGTGTTCAGTTTATTCCAACCCTGCATCTGAAATTTATTGATGAAGAAGAGCATGTTAGCTTAAAAGGAGGGAAAGAAAAATCTCTAGGGGTAATATGGAACACTCAACTCTGTCTCTGTCACACACACACACACACACACACACACACACACACACACACAAACACACACACGGAGAACAGAAATACTCTTTGTCTGGTTACAATAAGAAGCAAACGATGGAATGTCACCTTTGAGGCAATGATATATAGTCATGGAGAAGAAATAGATGTAAAGACTATTCTACTTGTTTTTATCACCCCACAGAAGCTAAGAGGACCAAAGTGAACCCTGTTTCTCTACAATTAAGGCATTATATTGAACTCTTCAGCTTCATCCATGACATTTAGTGGGCATTCTTACTAAATTTCCATTAACTGGTTACCCCACCCTACAGAAGGGTGAATGTACTCCACAAAATTAAGGTATAATCGACAAATCATTGCTGGTTATTTTTACCAGAAGTGGAAATTGAACTGGAGACAAATTAAAATACAACAAGAAAGCAAATTACTTAAAATCTTGTTTGACAGGCTGGAAAGGGATCTGCTCCTCTCTCAGTAAGAATTTGACACTTAAGATACTATTTTAGAAGCAATATACAGAAACTCTACATCAGCCTATGCACATGCCTCTGAATGCCTCCCTTGGGTGGGGGAAGCTCTTTAAAAGGAAAACACAGTTTTAAAGATCCTTCTTTGACAGAGAAGCCTCTAAGAATTAACGTTAAGGTTCAACAACGGCGCTGGGAGTCCTAACACTGGCTGCTTCGGGTACAGGAGGGACTCTGACTGGCAAATGGCACAAAGGAGCTCCCAGGGGTGATGAAATGCAATACATCTTGTTGGGGGAATGAGATAAGCAACTGTGCATTTGTCAAAACTGATTAAATATATACTCAGGATCATTGCATGTGACTCAAGTAAATTACAACTGAGTTTAAAAAACTCTTCCCAGAAACATTATAAAACAATAAGATTCTGTGCGCACAGTTTCAGAATTTTCTGGATACAGAATTGTAAGGCAAATAAACAAAAAGAATGCCTTTTGCTGAGCGTTTACGCAAAAGCTGAGGGCTTCCTGGTGCCACGTGTCCCTGCTTCAGTGCCACGCTGTACTGAGACATCACCATGAAGATTTTATTGTTATGAGATGAAAGAAAATATTGCTGAGAATGCAATTAAAAGCTCTACATTAAATTGCAAGTGCAAGCTAAAATTCTAGGCTAGGCATTCCTGCCATATTCCCTGTGATGACAGAAGGGACCTTGGGACTTCCCAGTCACATCTGAAGCAAATGTCCCAGCCGTGATCCACAGCGCAGAACAGTGGGTATAGGAAGGTCTCGCTAGAAAGTGTGTGTGTGTGTGTGTGTGTGTGTGTGTGTGTGTGTGCGCGCCTCATTTTTTGATAATTGGATAGCGGACCTCAAAGACAGATACATCAAGACCCAATTTTTCTGATACAAAAGGATTCCTCTCCATGGTCAAGCACCACCATGTATTTTACATCAACTCATCCAGGGAACTTCCCATGTAACATAACAACCTACTGAACTGAGCAATAGATCTATGTTTTATCTTTTAAAAACCAACAAACTGGACTGTTTTCTCTCGGCTGCTTTGACTCTCAATGAAGCTCAATTCTTTCATGACATTAGATGTCTGTTTATTTCTACTAGAAGGAATAGCTGCAGATACTGAAATACGGTTGTCAGGTTCATGAAATTAAAAATACATAGAGATATACAAACACACATGAACACAAACATATAAGAAGAATTAGAAAAAAATCATCTCATGAATTTTGGGGTGATGAAATTCCTTACTGGTAATTAGGGCTTTAATATTAAAGCAACATTTTTCATCAAAATACTATGTATGTTTGCCCAAAAGGGTTTTTATAAAAGGTCAACTGAGTGCATTTTAATATCTTTGCAGAAGTCTTTAAAATGCAACTTCAAACTGGAATTCTTTTTTCAATAAAATACATTTCAGAAAGGTTAAACCTAGTGCATGTTATTAGAATCAGTTTGGCAAATTTTCAGAGCATTCTTATATCTCAAGTGTAATCAAGCTTATTTTTATTAATTAACACATTTGCAAGAAAAACCATCCTATTGTTTTTCAAGATATATTCTTTTTCATTTCTCTAAGCTTCTGAAATTTAAACATTTAAAGATGTTTTGTGGAAGAAATGAATTAAATTGTTCATGCAGTTTAACGCAGATGATTTTCTTCTATTTTTTTACTACTCTCCTTTTAAAATCACTATAGGGGCACCTGGGTGGCTCAACTGGTTAAGTGTCTGACTCTTGGTTTCACCTCAGGTCATGATCTCATGGTTCATGAGTTCGGGCCCTGCACTGGGCTCCGTGCTGACAGTGTTGAGCCTGCTTGGGAGTCTCTCTGCCCCTGCCCTGCTTGCATTCATGTGCTCTCTCTCTCTCCCTCTCTCTCTCTCTCTCAAAATAAATAAACTTAAAAGAATAAAAAAATAAAATCACTTTAAATCCATTGCTCACAAAATGGAAGAATACATTAAAACATGTCACTGTTTTAAAGGGTTTACTGTAAATATAACAAAAACTTGTAGGACAGGGGAGAGCAAGAACATAACATCACAGTTCTTATCATAAAGACCGTCATAATCTAAATCTGAGATGCCTTTCAACTAGCATTTCTAAATCCATCATACCCCATGACAATGGATGGCAGCCTAGACAGAAGGCAATGACTTCCACATTTCTCAAAGCCATTCACTAATTATTCTCCAGGCTCATCTTGTATCAGCTCAGTGGGGTTCTGTTCTTTCAGGTGCAAGTACAGAACTTCATACTGGAAACCCAAGTTAAAAGTCAACCTAAGATGCTATTTTTGCAAAGCAAAAATGTTATTAAGAGTTAACAGGAATAAAGGAAAGCAGGAGGAGAAGATATCTTAGACAAATCGAAGCCAATCCCTCCTCATTCCTTTCTTAACACAAAGTATAACTAGCCTCTCAGATGCTTGCATTTGACAGCCCCTTCATTTTGCTGGGCTCCTCCCTCTCTCTTGCACCCACATTAAGCCATCCTGTCTGACAAGTTCTACTTCTTTCTACAAGTTTTCTAACTATGCTCAGTGCCTTATGCTCACATTTCTCAGTCTTCAGGGCCAGGGTCAATGTCCACCTGTCTCTACTCTCTGGCCCCTCACATGGCCTCCATCTCACTTTATAGACATTCCATATCAACTGGAAGACTATCTTAATTCTTTTCAACTTGTCCGTCTCCCTTACTACACTACCAGTTCTCAAAGGACTAGGAGCACGTCTTACTATTCTTTGTAACTCTAAGGTATATAAATATTTATTGAACTGAAGTGTTATTGAATCAAAACAATATGTGTGTTTCATATGCACTGCACTACACAAATATTTTAGAATTTTGTTACTTTTACATCCTTATTATTAGCCAAATTATTGGCAAATTCATTTGGCTCATTTTTTTGTCCAAATAGTTCTACATAGTTTAGTGTCTAAGGATTCAGTCCATAAAAGTCTCTAAGAAGCCAGCTGCTTACCTAGTAAATTGGTTAGTCTGAAATATAAAAAATCAACCTTTGATAAAGCTTAACACATTACATTATTTGTTCCTCTCTTGTATCCAGCTGATACTGAACTATTTCCATCTGTTCTAGTGAATTCTAGTGAATACTTTTATGTTTAAAGAAGAAAACGGAAACAAGAATAGGAGGGCAGAAGCCAAGAAAAAAAGAGAGAAAGGACAATGTGTGTATGTTTGGCACTTAATAATTACTTAGAAAATAATTTTTGAGTCTGAGGGATAAAGTAATGGGAGATAGGACAGTGGAAAATACAGAAGATAAGGCATTCTCCGGAGGGGACAGAGCTTTTGTATCTTTATAAATCTGTATGTAAATGCTGTTTATAAACGTTCCAATGTATTCACAGATCAGTCAAATGTATATGTTTCAATGCCAACAAAGAGCCAAAGCTGAAAGTGAAAAAGGAAGGATAAATCCACATGCAAAACAGAAACAAAGTTCCTATGAAAAGGGAGTATACAGGCGCTCAATTGTCTTCTCCCTAAAATGACTGTGACCTTGGCCTCTTTTACAAATAGTGGCAACAGCCGAGGCTGAGCTGTGTCATACAGTATGACATGGACAATCTACATACAGAAGACTGTCAATTCGGGGTAGCAAATGATGGCTAAAGGGGGAATAAAGGGGTCTTGCAACCATATCTTATGAGGACTGGCTCAAGAAATAGGGAGCATTTAATTTGGAGAGAAGACACTGGCACCAGAACATCACTATCTTCATCTGTATAAATAACTGGCATATGGGGGGACATGGTAGGGTGTGAGATTTAGTCTCAAAATAAGAGAGCATATTCTAACAATTAGAAGTGTCCAGAAATGGGGGTGGACTATGTTTAGAGGTAGGACATTTCCAGCACCAGGCGATTCATAAGCAGACTGACAAGCAATTCATAAAGCCATCTTCAAGGACAGGCAGGTTCTGCAGAGGCCCTGGGTCCGTGACCTCAAAGGTCCCTTCCACCTCGAAGACTGCACGACTTGGAGACACTCTGTGGGAATTTTCCACACAGCTCTGCCCTTCAATGTATCTGTCCTTTACATAAGTCCTATAGGTTCAAATTCAGACTTCCACAGGAGCTCTCCTTTTCACGGAATCATATGTTTAAATCTGCGATCCATAAATGTCATAACTAACACATTAAATATGATTTGAGTGGTATGAAAATGGAGGAGTGATCAATAGATTTTTTTTCCTAGTATCACTGTAAAACAATTTGAAGTCATATGTTTATCTCAATCATGTAAATTTGAGCATAAGGTGATTTTCTTGCACTTAAAACATTTTACTTATGTAGCTTTGTAGTGGCCTACCTCAAAATGTTTTCTAATAAAACAGTGGCAGTTTCCCTCTAAGGGAAAACTAACTGAGAATGAAACTGGAAAGTAGTAAAGTTCTTTACTGTGTCCAGTCCCCCACTGCCTGGTGAAAGGAGCACGCAGGCTAGGAGCCTCTCCAGGGGAGAAACGGGGTGAAGGTCACAGTGTCCTTCCCTTGTTTCAGGTGGCATGGGGGGAGGAGACAGCTTTGGCAAGTCCAGGTTGGGAATAATAAAAATAAGGTGATTGTGCTAGAGCGTTTTATCACCTTGCCTATATTTTTACTCCTTTTGCCCTGAGCCATTTTCCAGAAAACTAAAGTGTATATAAAACAAGCAAACAAAAACCCCCTGTATGTACTGTATAATCTAAATTTGTGTGGGGTCAAAAATAAAGTTAAGCAAAAGATACCAAAAAAAACCCCAAAAAACCAAAAACCTTAAGAAGTAAAACACGTGACCCAGGAGTTAAAGAGCCAATGAAATAAAAGTAAGGCAAAAGGCGGGTGCCTGGGTGGCCTAGTCAGTTAAGCATCCTGCTCTTGACTTCCGCTCAGGTTATGATTTTGTGTTCATGAGTCTGAGCTCACATTGGACTCTAAGCTGAGGGCATGAAACCTGCTTGGGATCCTATCTCTCTCTGCCCCTCCCCAGCTTGCTCTCTATCTCTCTCTAAAAATAAATTTTAAAATAAAATTTAAAAAAAAGTAAAGCAAAAGCCAACTGGGTTCTAGATGAGACCCTATATAATGAAAGCAGGAGTCATTGCCCAAAGCTAGATTTTAAGTACTTCCCTGTATGTGTGATGGCATGACACACACAATGGTCCACTGTGCTTGTATGCTCAGTAGATAACAGAAAATTTAGGAAAAAGTAATGCCCACTGATGACACAGGAAATTAAAAAACAGGTAAAAGACTCCTAGAGGAGAAGGAGTGACATCATAATCAGAGATGGAAGGCAAGCCTCTCAAAGTTACCAAAACTGAGAGAGTTTTAGAAGCAGGTAGTACAGAGGACCTTTCCCTTGCACTACCATTTGCCCTTGCCCCACCACATTCCACCAATTCTAGTACACCCTTGGGTTTGTCTCAGTTTCATCACTGGAAGCCCCACATCCTAGGAAACCCCTCAGCTGTGGACAAAGAAGGCTGGCTGGTCACACCAACCCCAGCTGCATAAGGCAGAACCTCTCCTCTTGCCAGTTGAGAGCCACAGGCCTCAATAATCTCTGATGAACTAATGAAAGCTGGAGAAAGAGCACAGAGCCCTGGGCAGAGAGCTGTCATTATCGGTTGACAGGACAGAGCCAAGGGGGCCTAGAAGAAGACACCCCAGGAATCAGTGGTAACTCTGCTCCAAGGAACTTGTAGTCCAGTAAAGTGTACGAAGGAACCACTGGCGTCCCTCCACACAACTGTGGCAGGGTCCTCGACATAACACAGACAAGGAAAGAGCAGCTGAAGTTGCAAACTTAGAGGCTATGCCAAGATCCAAAATCAAGATTGGTGACTTTTTTTCATCTAGGTATCTTCATACACAAAGGACTATCCTCCACATAAAGTTCCTAAGAGATGCGAATAAATAGTTGTAACAGTTAAGAGGAGAGACAGGACTTCCAGAAGGAACAGAATGGGAGAGGGAGGTACTGCAGGCAGCATGAAGGACCCCCCCAACCCCCACAGCGGGGGAGCGGAAATGTATGCTCTGGGAAAGGAAAGGTAGTCAGTCCCTCGACTAGAACTAAGTAAGGCCAACGAGTGTACGTGTGGAAAATGAGGTTGTACGTGTGGCGTTGGCTTCAGAATGAAGGACCTAGAATGCTGTGCTAAGGAGTCACCAACATAAGGAGAGCAGAAAGTGAGAACCCTTCAGTGTGGATAAAGATGAAGCCCTTGTTGTCCTTTGTGCCATTTTTCAAGGTAACAAAAGTTGAAATGAACTAAACATACAAAAACAAGACAGGGGAACCTGGGTGGCTCAGTCGGTTCAGCGTCTGACTTCGGCTCAGGTCATGATCTCACAGTTCGTGGGTTCGAGCCCTCCATTGGGCTCTGTGCTGACAGCTCAGAGCCTGGACCCTGTTTCAGATTCTGTGTTTCCCTCTCTCTCTGTCCCCTCCCCTGTTCACTCTCTGTCTCTGTCGCAAGAATAAATAAACATTAAAAAAAATTTAAAAAAAACCAAGACATTAGTTGGGTACATTTTGGTACACCCATAAAGTCGAATACCATAGATCCATTAAAAACCTTACAAAAATGTATTTACTGACACAAACATAATGCTCATATTATATTGTTCAGTAGGAAAAAATCAGGTTACAAAACAGGAGGTGCCACCATTATCTCCATTAATTTGGGGTGGGGGGAGAAAGAAAAGGGAAGAGAAGGGAAGGAAAAAAAAAACAGAAGAGGGAAGAAGAAACTAAGTATATACATGTAAGAAAAATATTGGAAAAACATATTTCAAGATGATAGCAATAATGCTTTCTCTGGGTGACCTTAGCCTCCCTGTGTTGAAGGCTGTGTCTACAATGTACATCAATTATTCACATGGTGAGAAAGAGGAAGGTAAGAGAACTGACAGAATGTCCCAGAACATTATAGGTAATCAAGCAGGGAGTAAAGGTGGCAAACAGGTATTAAATGCTGTCAAAGGCTCTGAAAGAAGTCTTTGATTGGACAGTAACATTTAGCAAGAAAATCCATCTGCCCAAGGTTAGTCTATTTCTCTGTAATTGTCCCTGAGAAACACATATCAGAGACAGCCTCAAAAGCCCTCTTAGGAGAGTCACCGAAACTGATCTTTTGCTGACTAGCTTCCTCCGAGTGGGTTTCACTCTGGGAGTCAAGGAGCAGCTGCCCGAGGGAGACCTTTAAATGCAAAGGTAAACCCATTAAGGCCTACCCAGGGGAAAAAGGACTGGCTTCTTACTCAGTTTAGAAAATCTATCGAGGCACCTGCAACTGGACGTTGGGTGCTGCTGCGGAATAAGCTGGGGCTGTGCGGAGTGATCCTGGGAAAGCCACTGCACCTGCACAAAAGCCAAGAGTCCCTATACCCCACACCACGCACAGTGCTCTCTCTGGAAACCACATTTCTTTCAATAGAAATTAATAAAAATTGGCTCTGGGCTTAACTGCCTTATTTAGAATATATATAATACACATTTGGAATACATCTCAAATCTAAACACACATATGTACATGTATATGTAATTATTAATATTACACTTTATATAAATGTATATTTTTCTCCACATATACACATACTTGTTTTTCATGTATTTTTTACCCTGCTTGGAATTACCTTCAGTGAATTCACTTCCTTCTTTTAACTCACAACTCTCACTGAATACACTTAGCATAACATAAACTCATTTCTTCCAAGTGGATGAGGGCAAGAGGAAAGGAGTGGGGAGGTGGGAGGAATGAATATTGGCTGAATCCCTGACTTGTGCCAGGCACTTCATGTTCAATTTAATTTTGTCTTCATAACATCTCTTTGCAATAGGTGTTATTGGGGATGAGGGCATAGATGCTCAGAGAGGTTAAGTAACCAACTGAAGACTACACAGCAAAGAAAGGGTGGTGAGGAAGCTCAAACCCAAACCTACATGACTCCGCAGCTCACCCCCAGGCCCACTCCTCATTCCACGCAGCCTCCAAAAATCAATCTCCCATTATTTCAGAGATCCTCAGCAGCACTTAAAAAAAAAGGCTGGATTAGGCTCTATGTGCAGATACAGAACAGATCGCATTAATAATTTAGGTTCTGCTAGAGCTGCAAAGCAGCTCTAGGAAAGCAGGTCAAAGCCGAGAATGCCAAATGCACCTAAGCACACTCTCCCTTCCTGACACTGCAAACAAAACCCTAACTAATCCACCAGAAAACAAAAAGATAATGCCTATCAGATGCCAAATGGATGGCTATGTAATTATTTTAATCTGATCCCATAGAAAATCCACTGAAACATGTTATGTAAAATCAAGTTACAACCAGCCAGTGGAGACAAGGCTCTCTAGTGGAGAGCTAGGACAAAGCCCAGGAACCGGATCCACACACAGTGGAATGGGAGGAAGTCAGGCTGCCATAACCACGCTGAACAGCTGTGGAAAAACCAAGCCCAGGGTTTATGTTAACACAGCAAACAGGAAAAACACCTATTTTA
Organism: Panthera pardus; assembly: GCF_024362965.1. Classification (NCBI taxonomy): domain Eukaryota; kingdom Metazoa; phylum Chordata; class Mammalia; order Carnivora; family Felidae; genus Panthera; species Panthera pardus. Next base: position 21,705,727 of record NW_026526788.1, read on the forward strand.
ATGTATTCATGGTCACCCTCAAACACCCAATTTCAGCTAAGATGAGGCGCAGTCAAAACCTTTTGAAGTGAATCACAGACAGGAATTGGGGAGGATTACCAGGATGGCTAATTCTACACTAATGAAAATAAATGAATGTGCGAGTTTCATATGCTTGGGTCACCAGTATTAATATATTAATTCTATTTGAAGTAATTGTGGTTAGAATAAATGTCCACAACAAAACCATTTATTTTTAGGTGGCAATGACTCCAGCTGAAGAGGAAGAGTAAAGCAGGGATCCTTAACAATGGCCATTCTTCAAAGGAAAAAAAAATTAATTGCATTCAGCATTTTCCAACATCAGTATGGTTATCTTCTTACTTCGAAGCAGGCAAATATATTTTGAGTGTTGACAGAGCTAAGTAAATACACTCATTATGTTATTGAATCAGGTAGTGGTGTCCCAACCATTGCACAGAGGGACAGCAGGTCCTTACGGAAGAAGGGGGAGCAGTGGCCTGTGTGGGGATTCGGTGACCTCAGAGCCTTCCAGCCCATCCTCTCTCATTCACCCCTAACCAGCCAGGTAGTAGGAATGTGGCTGGGAATTATGAGATTGGGCATTTGGGGGATTTACTGATAGAAAACAAAATGCACTGCTCAAGATAATGGTTTTGACAAACATTGCTTCCCTAAGCAATGGTAAATCCACAGTACCAAGGTCAATCATGATTTTTTTCCTGATTCAAAATTGCTCTGTGCTTTGCAGTAATACTTAACGTCGCCATGTAACATTTGAAGATAAAAACACAGGGTTTAAGTCACGCATCATGATTTAAAAAGCACTTCTTATCCAGTATTTGTCACATAAAACAAATGAACAATAACATTAGTGATGAGAAGCATAAAAATGATTTAATAACCGATTAGAAAATAATAAAAAATAAAAGTAAAAGCTTTCTCCAAACGCAAGAATCTTACATGAGCGGTGAAAAACCTATAGGCAGAATAGTGAAAGAAGGGAAAGACCTTAGTCTGATGGCCATGAGTTCACATTCTGCCTCTGTCCAGTGGTCACTGTGACTGTTAAAGTCAATGTCTGAGCCTCAATCTGCTCATGGGCAAAAGGAGAAGAAAGCCATGTAACTCAGAGACTCACATAAGTGTGAAGAGAGAGAACAGCCTTTCACAACTCCCAATTATTTTATTGTAAACAAAGCCTAACTTTGCTAGCACAGCTCCTACGGATTCAAAGTGAAGTGTGTTAGAAAGCCTAAAATCATCTGTCCTAAATAATCAAGTTGTTTTGTTTTTTTTGAGATTCCAATTTTTGCCAACTCCCTTCCCCAAATTAAAGCTTTTTACTCATAGTTCTTACCATCAAGGAAAAGAAAAAAAAAATCACTTCATAAGGACTAAGAGGTCTCTTCTATCCTGGCAAAGAACCTGGCAGCACCTATGGTGACTCAATTCTAACATTTGTTGGTGTCGTCGGCTAAAGGGTTTTTTGTTTTTTTTTTTTAATGTTGGTGCTAATTTCTTACCACTCTACAAATTGTTTTTTAATTTGTAATTTAGGCTCTGAAAATTAGTCTGTTTTGAGGCCGAGTTCTTCAAAATCAGCTTAACAGTTTTCTCATAAAAATGGTAAGCATGAAGCACAAGGCATTGGGAATATACTCATTTCAAACATCAAGAAATCAGCCAACACAAAATGGTTTCACTATTTGTGTTCACAAATGCCAACAGTTTGGAAATAAACTGTACTCACACTTATTTTACCATTAATATAATTATGGTCCTGTTGAGGCAGGATGCATTTCAGGTAACTGTACGATGTGAAAGTTAAATTATTTATTACATCCAGCATTATTACCCTCCTGCTGTCCATGCCCCAACGTGTATTTTTCTTTTGGGAGGAAGAAATCAATCACAAGAAGGATTTTCTGAGGCATTTTCTAGGTGTGGAAATATACCCTAGCATGGTGGCATCTCATGGTCCAGGAAAGATTCACCTCACGGATCCCAGTCTCCTGTGAAAATGGCTCTCAGTGGGGACTTGGAAACAATCATGACTGACAGGGACTGAGGGGGGAGAAGTGGCGGACTAAGCATGGGCTGGGAATCAGACTCACCTGGGGGGAAATTCCAGCCTTACACTTACTAATTACGCAACCCTGGGCTTGCTGAAATGTTCGAGAGTATGCCTCCCCTAATCCAGAGAAGTAGGATAATAGCCCCCATTCGTGAGACCTGAATACGATAATCTTCTTAAAGCACTCAGCAGAGCTCCTGGCCCACCACAGTTCCTCAGTGACTTACAGCTCAATAAAAGAAAGAAAAGGTAAATTCTTCTCCATATACTTTTGCTGATAGGCATCTCTCTGTACTGCCCTTCTTTGAAAAGAAAACTCACTTAGAGTCTGTAACAAAAGTGTCTAATGAGAGATGTCCACATTTCAGGTTCTGTTTTTCTTTTTGGTTTAAGGTGAATAGGGCTGTTTACACACTGATAATTCTTAGTGGCAGTTGCTGACGTGGGCCAATTTGGTCCGGGCAGGGTGGCTTGCTTTGTCTGACTAAAAACTGTTTGGCTTCAAGGGTGGCAGTCTGAGAAGCAGAGAAGGGGGTGTGCTGGCAAGAAAGACAGTCCACAGGCCACTGTGGGTTCTGAAACCAGGTACAGATGGTGACATCTCCTTATCGACCAGATCATTCACTCTCCCCTAGGTCCCCAGCTACCCTGAAACCATCCGACACCTCTTTGGTGGCCACATTACCTACAGGGGGTGGAAAGCCGGTTGGTAATGGAGTGCATATACTTTATGGACATATTTATAGGTAATGTTTTTGTTTCAATAAATATATATTATATATATATAATTATATTACATATAATATATATATATATAATATATATAATAAGTAAATATATCCAGTGAAGATTGCTTCCATTCAGCCCTAATTACTCTTCCTCCAAGTATTTTAACATTTATGCCCAAATCTGCAAAATAAAGTTGGTTTGTTAAAAGAATTATTTGATACTTCTTCTATCTATACATATGATTCTTAAGCTTTCTTTACTATCTACCTTGGCTATCATTTAACTCCTGAGAGAAACTATTAATAATAGTGTTAATGAATGGAAGGTGTAACATGTGAGTCTTTTGAAATATTTCTCAAAATGACAGATTTAATTTAATTCTCAAAATGACAGATAAAAAAGTTTGCAAAGACCTGAACTGCAGGACTCAAATGACTTTTTTGAGGATACCAGTTTATCAGTAAAATTTCATTCATCAAATAATCTTCTGAGGGATTGCTAGGTATAAAAGTTCTTGTTTTCTCAGCTCCTCTGCTCTGTTCTTGACTATGGTCACTTGGTTACCTTTGAGAGCCCATACGATAAGGAAACTTTAGCTAACTGCTTCCTTTATGTCAGACCCCTGGCAAAATGCCTTTATAGTATTTTTACTCCTTACAATAGTATGCAAGTAAAGGGTTAATATCCCCATCTGACCAATCTGGAAACTGACCCAGAGAAATTTAGTTCAAGGCCACATAGCTAACCAGTGGCAGCTGCGATATGAATTCTTATCTAGGCCCAAAGCCCTCTCTTTCCATCACCATGGATTGTAATACTTAGCCCCCTCCCCACAACATTCTCCTTATTGCTTGCCTGCTTTATTAATGTTTTTGATCCTCTACTAAACACAATTTACCATATTTTCATACCTTCTTCAATTGTATAGACTCTTAGAAAACTGTACTTCGTGAGGATAAAATAATGCTATTCATAGTACTGAAACTACAAAGCTTTCAGGGATACCTACATGTAGATTATAAATGTTTCAGTATCACTGGATTCCAGTCATTAGAAAATCTTGGGCTTCCAACACTCTCCAGCTAAGTTATCTGTCCCTATGCTTTTCCACACAGTCCATATACCCTTCCTCTCCTATGGTGATGGTACTGGTTGGCTTTTGTTCTGCCAAACCTGGCAGATATAAACATTAGTCTCTATCCATTCTAATGGGCTTCATATAAATTCAAACAGAACTGATGATAAGATCCTAATGTGTAGAAGGTCACCTATGGTTTACTGCAACCAACTAAATCTAAATTGAAACCTATACATTTTATAGGCAGCTCCTATATTTGACAGGGATGGGTCATTCCTTCTCATGATGCCACTTTGGGTCCAGGACAGCATAATCCTGAACGAAGGGGATAATCACCAGAAAAATCTGAACCGTATGTAGAAGATCCAGGCGCCATTTCCATTGCTTTGGAATGAACTTTTAACTTACTTTTAACTTACACAAACAAGAAACAGTCTGAGTAAAAACACAGCAGATTCCTTGTTTTCAAATGTTATCTTTCTATACAAGTATTTCTTTAGATTACCATTTGGAGTATACAGCTGACAGTGTAACATTGTATTTAGATATCATCCTTCAACATTTAACCTATTCGTCAATCAACAGATAGAAGCTTACAATTCTACTTTGTTTCAGTGACTGGATTCCTCTTAAAAGTTATTTTAAATGTGTACTAATTTAAACGTACACTAATTTAAGTGTTACGATTTAGACAATATTTAGATTTTGCAGTGAATGATAAATAATTTATAAAAATTCAATTATTAAATTATTTAATTTTTAACATTCCAACAGTGACCATTCTTCTCTTGACATAAGAATTCACCATAGATATCTATTAGTAAGAACCTCCCTTAAAAAAAAAAAAACCTATCCTCTAGAGGTTCTGATGGCCTAAGAAGGGGAGCCACACAGACCTTGATTCCAAGCCCAGTTATTTTTGTGACTGAGGCAAGTTACATAGTTACATAACAAACTTAAGCTTAGGCTAAAGCGTCTGTCCATGTCGATAACACTATGGCATAGTGTTAACATAAACCAGTGCTAACCCAGCAACAAAAAATATCTATTTTTCTCTCTGGTCCTTCACCCTACCTGCATCAAGTAGTACAAGCAGCATATCAAAGAGCAGGTAGATGGGCCTACAGGTCCCATCCTTTACATGCCAGTCTCCAGCACAATAATCAGCACAATGTAGCTGCACAGTACATTTTTATTAAATGGATACCAGTTAAATGTAATAGGATTACTATATTTTTTCTAATAATATAACTACCAAAAAGTACAAAGCACTGTCAAATCCTCTTGTTTGTCAAGCATACCTATTGAAAACATTTTTCCATATTGAGATTCAATAAAGCGTGCGCATGTGCGCGCACACACACACACACACACACACACAATAATATGTCATCTTACCAAAGGCAAATTAAGAGACAGAAAAGACCATGAGCCTGAAGAATGAAGAAACAGTTCAATAGCTACAGTATATTGGTGACAGTATTAACAAAATTTTAAATAACATGTTCAGACATTAATAAATGTATAATTTATACCTAACATGATCTTGTACTCATTATAATGGTAATTCATCAAGACCAAGAAAGTGTTAAGTTTTTTTTTTAGCAAACATATGACTTTGAGAATAAAAAATGTTATCATGATAGTAACAGAGAGCACAGAGAATCAATCAGCAGACCAGTTTTATTTAATTGCTTCCCTATCCCTAAATACCATGGCACATCAAAGGACAAAGGTTTACAACTTTTCTTTTTTATTAAAGAAATTCTTTTTTAATGTTTATTTTTGAGAGAGAGAGAGAGAGAGAGAGAGAGAGAGAGAGAGAGAGAGAGACAGCACGCAAGCAGGGGGAGGGGCAGAGAGAGGGAGACACAGAATCCAAAGCAGGATCCAGGCTCTGAGCTGTCAGCACAGAGCCTGACATGAGGCTGAACTCACGAACCGCAAGATCACGACCTAAGCTGAAGTGGGATGCTTCACTAACCATCGTCCAGGTTTATAACTTTTCTACTGAGCTAAGCCTTATTCCATCCATCCTCTTCCAACAGAGGAAAAGTGGAGACGGGACAGCTGCTGTGCTCCTAGGGAGCTTACCTGCCGGCTTCAGTCAGATAACTTGTTGGCACAACCCCTAAAGGTTCAGGTTGGAAACAGTCCACTCATTCTTCTGCTCACTATGAACATCAATAAAAACAGCAACAACTACCACTATATGACTCTTGTTTTGTGCCAAGCACCATTCTAATATTCATTCATTCATTCATTCATTCATTCATTCATTGAAATCTCATTACAGTCCTGTGACTAAAGCACATTCTATTATTATATTCATTTTGCATGTAAAAAGACTGGGGCACTGACAGGTTAAATAACTTCCCAAGGTCACAGCAGCTAAGAGTGTTAGTACCTGAACTCAGACAATCTTACATATAGGCCATACTCTTAATCATTGCATGGTACTGCCTCTCATCCATCCACCTCCTCCCTCCCTCCCATCCACTTCCTACCCTGCAAGCACCAGTTTGGTAGTAGAAGATTGTGACACCACCTCTGCCCTCAAGGAGCTTATAGTCTCCTGGGTGAGACACACGGAGCTTATAATTATACTGCAGAGCATAAAGGATGCTGAGAGAGAAACCAGGCTCCCTAGAGATCTGGAGTCTGTGTTCTCAGCAGAACAGGACCCAGAGTGGGTTCCCTTTATCTGATACCAGTCCACACAACCCTCACCCTCACAAGTCCAGTCACTATAGTACAAAACCTCCCCTGCCTGGTATCTTCCATCATGGGTGCCATAGGTACATCGGGAGCTAGGCATGGAGAAGGCCTATAAATGTCAGGAAGCATCAAGCTTCTATAGCAATAGATAACACTCAATAATTTATCTCTCTTGAAATTTATTCTCAAACCTTTAAGTTGCTTTAATCCTAAATGAGACTGGTAGATTTTTATGACAATAAACCTAGTGGTTAAATATGGATTCCAAAGTCCTATGATCCAAGTTTAAGTGTAGACCCAACACTTAGAAGCTACATGACCTCAGGCAAGTTATTTGTTCTCTTTAAGTCTATGTTTTAGCTATAAAAAAAATGGGGATGAAAATAATACCTGTCTCATACAGAAGTTGTGAGAAAAATAGTAGAATAATCCATGGAATCACCCTGCACATTGCCTGGTATACAGTGAGCACCTAAGACATTGTTATGTTATTACAGCAACATGTCTTTGAGGAGTTGAAATCCTGTGTTGGCAATTTTCCATTTATTTTCAAAAATTAAAAAAATAAATTCTTGTGGTAAAACATTAAAATCTATTGCAGAGGGTAAGAAAAACAGACACACTGCCATAGTGCACTGGGTTACTTAGCGATATAAAGCTTGTTATTTAAGGCTCCCAATGTCTAGGAAATAGCTGATCACTTAGAAGGTTCTTTGAATCAAATCCATTTTGATATGCAGCTGTGAAAATATTAACTACATATACTGCTCCATGTTGTAGGTAAAAGAACAAGCTAGACAGCTAGACTTTCCACACTGGAGTCTTAGATCTGCCACTAAATAGTGTGGGAATGCTTAATGGGTTCCTGCCTCAGTTTCCTCATTTGTAAATGGGGATAATAAATACTTTCTTTGTGGGGTAGTTATAAAGATTAAATGAGCCTCTACCTACAAAGCAATTTAAAACCCTACCTGATACATTTTAGGTGGTCAATAAATGCCCTGGAATAAAAGACATGAATCCAGGAAATTTAATTATTCATTTTCCGCTTCAAGCCAGGAACTTGGCAGTTACCCTAGAATCCAATCTCTCCCTCTCACATCCTACACCCAGTCCATTGCCAAATTCTGTTGAGTCTTCCCCTAAATATCTCTTGCATGCAACACCCCCTCTCCACTGTCATAGTCTCTGCCCTGGTTCAGACCCTCAGCATCTCTCATTCCTGAATCACCACCCGTGCTTCCGGAAGGCTCTCCCGGCTGCTATCTGCAGCATGGATGCCTGAGTGATGGTTCTAAACCATAAAGCCATTCAGTTACTCTTCCTACTGCCTCCATTTAAGTCGATTAAAGTCCTCTCTCCTTGGAGAAGGTAATTTCCCACCCTGTGAGATGGGATACAAAGGTCTTCATGATCTGGCTTCTGACCACTTTCCAAGCCATACACTCATATCCCTTTTGCTCCTTATTTATGTTTGCTTTTCACACATGAATGTTCCCTCTTATTTCCACCACACTGGGCATGGGATTCCTGTCCTTTTGCCTGCCTGTCTTGCTCACTCCTACTCCAAGGCTCAGCTTCACTGAGAAGCTTCTCTGAGCCCATTTGAGTTGAACTGCAGTCTTACAGTGGGCTCCTGTGGCTCCCTTTACATGTGTTATGAAGGGTGATTAGTGATCTCCTCTCTCTGCAGGGAGTCACTGTACTGTTGCCACTCTGCCTCCTGTAGCTTTGCCTCCAACACTGAATGCAGTGCCTGATCCACAGAAGTCACTCAGTAAATGTTTGCTAAATGAATACATGAGTGCAAAAATGAAGCAATAAATATTCATTCCTGCTCTGCCACTGAATAGCTGCATGAGTCTGTTGTTAACAATTAGAAAAGATATTAATCATAAAATTAGCTGTTCCTTTATCCCAGTATACCCTGTGTCCGCAATGCATATAAATGTTTCCTTTTTTAGTATACATATCCTTAGATCACCTCAAAGTGGGGTTTTTTTTTGATAGGACATAATAAATATATACAAGCATACTTGTGAACATTTAAAAAAATTATTGAATAAATTAATGTTATTTCTCCTAATAGCCCTCATTATTGAAATGTACCTTATAGTTTACATGGAGAGAAAGCAAAATATCCAGGTAATGTGGCACCAGAGGCCAGAGGCAACAAGGGAAGTGTGGCCCTGAGAGCATTTGTAACTTCTAGTCCTCATGAACTCGTGGTAGCTTGGGTTATCCACTGACCACCGCCCGTGGGCCAGGACCTTGCTCGGTGCAGGGAATATAAAGAGTTCCTCTCTGCAACTTTCTCAGTCAGAGCATGGATCCAATATTGTCCCTCCCAAAGGCACTCTGTCTACCTTTGGCACGCTACCCCACTCACTGCCAGCATTAGCGGCCCATTGGGAGACGAGGAGAGTGAAGGGGAAAATCTATCAGGGAAGAGTGATGGGACAGTGTGTGTAAAGGAGATGGGTAAATGCAGTAGAAAGACACCTTCTAAACAAAATACTCAGGGAAAGTTGCTTTTTGTTTGCTTCGAGTCAGAAAAATTGGGATAAAAAGATTAAAGGTTTGTCCATCTAAATGCATTTCCTTTTAGCAAATAGGAAGATTTTTCCTTTCCTTGACACTAATGTTGCTATGGCAAGAATAAAACACACCATTATTAAAATTCAAGTAATTATAAATTCCAAAAGTTTCCTATGTTTTTTGATTGGTAGCCACTTATTCATGGTTATCAATATGCATAGCAGACCAAATGTGCAATCATGGATTTTTTAAGAACTGATGAAATGTGAATAGAATGTTAATTTTATATATGCATTCTGACTTGATTATAATACTTAGTAATATCTCATACTGTATGAGGTTATGTCATATATATATCAGGAAAAGTTCATCCTGGGCTTGTTTAAACTTCAATTACAGGGGTACCATGAATCAAATTCCTTTACAAAATAGATACTCTTCACGTTTATCTAAAGCTTTTCTATTTTGTGACTTTATGAAATTACTATTACTTTTATGTAATTAAAAGATCCTAGAGGATATTTCTACATATAAGTAAGAGCAATGAACCCCATAATAACCCACAAAGTACATAAGAGAAGCTTTTCCAATTGCTATGGGGCCTATAACGTGGAGCAAAGTAACCCAAAAGCCTTCATCAGGATCTTAGGAAAAGGTAGGAAAAAGAAACTCCAAGTAAAAACAATTCACTTTGTAGAGAATAAGTGGTATATATACTATATGACTGAAAAAGAATCTAGATTATGTCTTGAAAGTAATCTAATGTTGACTTTGTACTTTGAAAGCAGTCCCTAAAATCCTTGGACTGTGAATGTTAAGTCTCCTGAAATGCATGTATCTTTGATAGGGAATATACTGGTTTTAGTGTGTTGTGAATTAACTAGTACAATGGCAATGAAAGTGTTATCCACAGGCCACTTTCTGGATCAACTCTGTGACTGTCCTGAGAACAAAACATTTACATCTGCTTGCACATTGACATAGCGATATTGATATTTCTCCATGTTCCCTCCTGGTTGCTAAGAGATTTACGTTGGACAGACTCTGTTGTACTCATAACAAAGCACTTTGGTCCACAAAGCATTTGCTTCAGCTCAGTGAGCCCAGAAGCTCCCTTTGCCTCACCCCTTCCCTATTTTGCTTCCAAGTCAAACAGGGGCCCAGGCCCCAAGGCAGCAGGCCTGTCATCACTACAGGAAACTGCGGTGCATAAGCCTGGCTCGGCTAACAAGTCTTATACAGAGTATTAACAGCAACGATGCGATTGTATCTTTACACAAATATATGTACCTTCTTTCCTCGTGTTTCTTAGAAGCCAGCTTATCACGGTGGGAGTGGGTAAAGATGTGTGAAGAGTGGGCACTCCGTAGTGACCTCCCACAGATGAACCTAATACAGTGCAATTAGACCAGAACCTGGCAAAATATGGCAATTCCACAACTCTGTTGTGCATGACTCTGAAATATGCCTGCCAACAATTTCCTAACCTGAGTTTGTACTTTTGTGAAAATCTGTTCAAGAAGTTTATTTACAAGAATATTGAAGTAGGAAGCATCTATATTTAACATCCTGCAGCAAAGCGACTGTACCTCTCCAAACTCAATCTCATGAAGTCTGCCACATAACAAAACACAGAGAGCCTTCTTTCACAGATCCTAACTCTGAAGAAAATGGCAAAGGCACCAAAAATATTCATGATCAGCCCTGAAGAGAGGTACATGTGGTGGATGAAATCTGCATGTCATTTAGAAGGCACATGCATCACTGCTCACAGAAAATTAAGATTATCTTTCCCTTGGGAATTCTCACAAAGAGACATAAAAATGCTTTATGACCTGACTTTCATATTCAGAGCACAGAGTTTTAGTCAATTTTTATTAATTGCTATAGAGGAAAAGTGCTTCGGGCCCTCACTCCCCAGTGGGTACCTAGGAGTCACATTTAAGGGCACAGCCACTAAACACTCAGTAAGTACTCTCCGGCTGTAATGAAACACCACTGACCTAGAATATTCCTCCTATCTTCCCCCTGCCATAGAATATCAGTTGGGGATGATCAATGCCCATGCTTTAATCAGAAGCAATCAGCGGTGAAGGCTGCAGGTCCCTGCCCTGCCATGGGAATTCCTGCGTTCAGGATAATTCCTCTCACCCAGCAGAGAATAACAAACCTCTGTGATTTCAGCTTCATTTAACAAAAGAAAGTCATTTCTGGCAGCTTGTTTCCTTCGCACAACCTAACTAAAAGCACCTTAGAGAAAAAAGAGGCAAAAGGAGGGGAAGAAAGCAAAGCAGGAAATGACTTTTCTGCTACGTCTTTAAGGTCACAGATGTGCCTGAGAAATGCACACATGTGACAGTAGTTCTAGCACAAAAGCTCCTTTTCCACGAGCCTAGACCTCCAACAAGTACAAAGACCGGCTCTCTCGCCTCTCCCTCAGACCCAAGTCACCGCAGTCCATTTAACCTTGACCGGGCTGGGAAGAAACTACTTTGAACTCCCTTGCAACACCTTTCTGTGTCATGGCAACATGCCCCTGCCTGTGTCAAGTGCAGGCACACCTTCCGCATCAGCACTGCAATCACCCCCACACAGGACAGACTCTCCCCCTGCCTAGCCCATCCTCTGGCCATGGTCGGCCACTGGGTTTTATCATCCGTTCCCAATTTATACTCTACACAGCATGTAAAAATAGCCCTTAATGCTTCTAACAGACGCCAGGAGGAGATTAAAACAAAAAGAATCCAGGCAAGATTTATGCTCTGGCGTATACAACTACCTTTTTCTTCCGATCCCGGGACCGTTTGCGGTGTTTCCTTTTCTTCTCAGTCTCCTCTTCAGCATTGATTTCTAAATCCCTGTTTTTCTTTAATTGTGAGGCTGCATGAGCCATAATGCATTGAAAAAGCTCTTCTCAAGCACGCAGGGCTTCCTTGTATAAGGTGATATCCTCAGGCACCTTTAACCAGGCTTACAGTAGCATTCCAATCACTGGAGAGAAACCTTTGACCAGAAGCAGGAAGACATTCAAAATGCAGAGATGCTGTCGAAGCTGAAGCTTTTAAAAACCCAAAAGACGGCTTCCAGACTTCATCCTACACCTTCCTCTACCTGAACCTTTACACGAGAGTGCAGCCATCGTAATGCATTTATCGTAGTGAAAAAGACAGCTGGGACAGAGGAAGCTGTATTATGGCTGTATCCCCTGCCACCAGCTGGAAGTGTCTAAGTGATTCCTCGGAAGGGGGAATGCTGCAAAGGATGGTTCTCTGAAGGGAAAAAATCCAGAGTCACCACACATGCAGGAGCGAAAATCCAGCACTAATTCGGAAAACCTATTTTAGAATCCTTTGGAAAAAAGACAGGGCTGCAATTTATACATCACCACTAGTTCGGCACAGAGCATAATTTAACCCGTAATAGAATGGAGCTGTTCCTCCTTTAGTTTAACTGCTGCTGGTGACAAAATATATAAAATAAGATTTCACAAAATACACTAAATTTTGCTGAGGAGACCCTGACTGAATTACAGGGAAAACAATGCAGGCATTGCTGGCCTCAACAGTGCATCCTTTATGCTGCACTATCAGCCTAAATGCATTTTGTGGGAGAGGACTACAGAGGGGCCTGTTGTCTTTTAAAAACAACATGCTGATTACAACACATCATACAGAAAGACGTGAGCATGTTGGTGTATGGAACAGACGCCTGATTCACAGGAGTTCCCCAGGACTCTCCTCTCATGTGGTCCACAGGTCAGAGGATGGGTGCAGCACTCAGGGCTGTGGAGACACTGAAATGCAGCCCTGGCTTTCATGTCAGGGTTTGCTTCCATCACCTTACTATTTTTGCCACCTGAGTCCTCAATGACTGCAGCCTCTGAATATTCATGATGTGAAGCGGAGCGGCGGCAGTGGGGTGGCTGGGTGGCTTCTGCCAAGAGGCACACACTGGAAGAAACATACTAAGTCAGGAGCCGTTTAGACACACGTGGTATTCACACAGCATTAGCAAGACATGGCTAAATGGTAGACCGGACCTAAAACACTCGGGCTCTGGTAAGAAACCCTAAATTCACTAGGAAAAGGAGCAGAAAAAAAATTTTTTTTAAAAATGATGCTCTGTTGAAAAGACTTTGTATGTGTGCTTCCTATACTGTAAGTCCATGTGCTTCTCCCAATACAAAAAAATCTGTAACTTTGGAGATGGGTGCACTTGGCTTTGCAGGAGTGACGGCTAACGTGTGCGAAGGCTGAAGCAAGAAGTCCGAACGTGCCACGTGAAGAGCTGCTTGGGTTCTCTGGGGCTGTGGTTTATGTGCTTCATAAAGAACCCCCAGTGGGAGCTCCTGAAAACATCCATCCACTACATTTCTGATTCGGACATCACAGATCTTCTTCCCTGTCTCCTTGTAGGGGGCTTTACCCTCTGCCGGGCAGTGACAGGCAGTGAGAAGGGAAGATGCTGGGCCCATGGATTTCCAGTCCTGCTGCCAGTGGATGGCACACTCCTCTGGGGCCTCACCGTGAACCACCTGAAAACCAGGCGGGTCAAACTGTTCCCAAGGGGCTACTGCGTGCACTGATGTTCATGGGCTGCTTCCCCAAAGAAATCATCTTCAGCAAGAGAGAGTCCTGGAAACGTTCTCCATTGCCTACCAAACCATCATCTCGCAAGAGGGAGGAGAAAAGGAAGGAAGGGAAGTAAAGGTGACTCAGATCCAAAAGCAATAAGCCATATCTGGATCTTAGTAATAAAAATAAGTGTTTTTCTACCAGAAGAATTTTTTTTTTTATTGTCATAGGAATAGGTGGAGTGGAGAAAAGAAGGAAAATTAAAACTTTTTTATAGTCTCCCTTTTATAAATTACCTTGCACTTTTGAGGAACATTCATATAATTTCCTTTCCTTATTTTCAGCAAGTTGAAGGACCAGCCAGCTAAAGAACTGGCTGGTTTCCCACTGGCTCCTGGGCCTTTTTTTCTTTCTTTGTAGACACTAATGAAACTTTAAAATATAAGTATCCTTGATCAGAGTAACCTCTTTGTCTGAGGCTGGCAAACCTATACTTCCCCATTGATCTCTATCAGCCAAAGCATATTGGAAATTAGGAAAACGAACATTCACAGGTATTTCTCAAAACATTTTCTCTAGAATAATAGTTTGTTTTCCCCAAATTATCCCAAAGTTGAGTCCATCACAATCTTTATGTCAACAAAATATAAAGTTTTTGTTATGTTTGATTTTGGAGTATTTCAGTAAGTGGTGGATCCATCAAAAATAAATTCTAAGGCTTGCTTGTTTAGATTTCTAATCTCACAGAAAATGTGGGGTTTTGTCCTCCATTTCTAAATCAGAAGAACTTTTGGGGCACCTGGTGGCTCAGCTGATTAACCGTCTGACTTTGGCTCAGGTCATGATCTCACTGCTCATGAGTTCGAGCCCTGCATTGGGCTCCGGGCTCTGTGCAGACAGCTCAGAGCCTGGAGCCTGCTTCGGATTCTGTGTTTCCCTCTCTTCTCTTCCCCTGCTCATGCTCTGTGTCTCTGCCTCTCAAAAATAAATAAATATTTTTAAAATAAATAAATAAACCAGAACTTTTAACAGCAATGCTGCCAAGGAAGCAGCCCTGAGGGTCTGAGATTTTGATGGTTATACTACTAAAGTCTTAGTTCCTTTCTCCCTATCCAGCCTATGCCCTGACAGGTAACTCCCTAGCTTCTTGTGTACTTACTCTCAATACAAAGGCATTTACCCAGGATAGCCACAAATACTAGTTTTTTTCCTCTCAAAGTGAACTGACAGTTCTGTCGGTAATTCTAGAAAGCAAGCCCTTATAAGAGCTAAAAACATGGAAAGAACTTTTAAAAACTTTATTCTCTGAAGATTCATAAAACTTTTCCACTTAAGTCTGAATAGGTTGCTCTCTTCTGCAAGGTTACAGAATTAGTACAAATCCCCAAAGTAGAAGGATGGTGCAGCTGGTACGAGAGTGTATCTCTGAGCAGAGAGGCAGCTCTCCGACAGCAAGAAGGAAATACAGGAATAGTATTACAGCAAGCCCCCCATCTGAAACAATGATGCAAGTTTCAGCCGGTTTAATTATCACCTGCATATAGGTTAACTTTTCCAGTCCTGCTTCCTGACATTGGCCACGGGGGTGTACTGGACAGGATGGGGATGGCTTGGGCATGGAATATCAAAGCTGTTGAAAGTTAAAGAAAAACTATTCTTAAGCCACTCCTCTCCAGGGAAGGCGGGAGGGGAATCTGTTCTAGTTTTAGAAAAGTCCCAGGTATAGGGATTCCTAAAGCATCCTTTCTACAATAAAGTAAAAGACTGATCTTCCAAACTTGTTAGCTACAGAAATCCTTCTTTGAAGAAAGCCTATGGGAAAGGCAATTACAACAAACATAACAGTGGAGCCACTTGGCTGAACTGAAAGAATGGTATCTGGGAGCCCAGCCCTACTGCCTACCCTTCCTGCAGAAGGCAGCCTGGGTAAGCAAATTTGAAAGCCAGCCAACTGAAGCAAGAAGGAGTCCTGGTCTTTTCCTTTCCTGAACCTTGGTTACCAGAACTTATGTTGAAAAGCAACTCTGGTTAAAACTTTCCTTATGATTTTGTCCAAAATAATTCCTGATTTCTTACCAAAAATGACAAATTTCATTTACAGTACTTCCTATCTGTGCGTAATGCACATAAAACTAGTACAAAAAAAGTAAAAATCCCGTTTTAGCTGGATTTCTGGTGGCTGGAGTAATATTTGTACCTTGAGTGATTTCTAATCCAGGAATCACAAGCTGGTGACTAAATATCCCACTGAAACAAAACCAAGTCAACTCATTAAGATGTTTTACAGACTTTAGATGCCAGTGAGGGAATTTTTTCTTCACAGTTGGGGTATACACCTTGCCAGGATTTTGAGATAAATTT
Source organism: Panthera pardus (assembly GCF_024362965.1). Lineage (NCBI taxonomy): Eukaryota > Metazoa > Chordata > Mammalia > Carnivora > Felidae > Panthera > Panthera pardus. The sequence continues at coordinate 21,721,802 of NW_026526788.1, forward strand.
TGACTATTACTTCAGCCAATTAATAACTTGATCCCTCTGAGGTGTCATTCTATATTGTGTCTCCACATTGTTGAACTGGGTTGGCACACAAACAACGTGTGTGTGATTTCTATGAGGAGGATACTATCTCTTGGTCGTTTTGAAGTTACAGTAACTGTGCATTTTGAAAAAATATTACATAGTAATGTAGAGAAGTGGAGGATTAGAGTATACAGAAAAATGGAGGATGGGAAACCAAAAGAAAGAAAGAAAAGAAAAAGAAGAAAAGAAAAGAAATGGGAAAAGAAAAGAAAAGAAAAGAAAAGAAAAAAGAAAAAAATAGTTCCCATCTGCTGGGGAGGCTGTACCTTCCCAACGCTACCCTCTGCTCTCGGTAATGAGCAACGTGTGTATTTTGATGGAAGGAAAACTATTTCATATTGCACCCACTTCAGCTTCCTCGGGAACAGAGCAGCCTCACCGTGAGAGTCACAATATTTTTCCTTCACAAAGAAAAATGGATCCATCATCATTTCATTAACTTTGGCATCCTAGATAAAGATGATGTCAAGAGACCTTGAGCAGGTTCTGAACAACGTGGGGAACAAGAAAGAAAACAAGCACTAAACCTGTCAATGGTTGTAAATGACAAAAAAGCACCCTGGGAAATACTCAACTCATCGTCATGTATTCTTCATTTTCAGATGAGACACATGAAATGCTAAAAAAAAAAAAAAAAAAAAAAAAAAAAAAGTTGGACAATACTGAAAGATTGGAGGTCCTTCCCACACCATTGTAGGGGTGGCACCTTCGGATAAATGAGCGCTGGCTTTGGGCCCATCTCTCTTACTGCTCAGTCTGACCTCTGTCCCTGGAGAAGACTGTCTGTCCAACTAACTGGCCTGACCTCAGTGCTAGAGAGCCAGCTGGCCCCAAGCTGCCGGCTGCTTCTGTCACCTCACAGGTGCAGCAAGGACAGGCACATGGGGACGGCTTCCCCAAGGTCTCTCTATCACAGCCACACTGGCCAACAGCAGGGATCCCTCATGCTCCAGGGAAGACCCCCCACAGGGACATCCCTGTTTTCCATCTGACCCAAAGGAGTAGACGGGTAGTGCCTGGCAGAGCACTGTGTTGGAAGCCAGCACCAAGAAGGGTGGGTGAATGAAATGTATTGCACAAGCCACTTCCTCTCTGGGCCCCTGTTCTTACAGAAGGAGGTAGCTTGGACCAAAGAACTTTGAAGCCATCATCTCATGAATCCAAAATGCTACGATCTGAAGTGATAAAAGGTTGTGGGTGTTTGGAAATAAATATACCTTTCCTATAATCTTCCTTTAAGGAGAGTTCGTAATCTATCTGGCCAATACAGTAGCCACCAGCCATATTTGGCTATTGGGCACTGAAATGTGACTAGTGTGTTTAGAATTTAAATTTTAAACTTAAAGACATATTCAATTCAGGGGTGCCTGGGTGGCTCAGTCAGTTAAGCGTCCAACTTCGAGTCAGGTTATGATCTCACGGTCCGCGGGTTCGAGCCCTATGCTGGGCTCTGTGCTGACAGCTCAGAGCCTGGAGCCTGCTTCGGACTCTGCCCCTCCCCTGCTCGTACTCTGTCTCTGTCTCTTTGTGTCTCTGTCTCTCTCAAAAATAAATAAACATTAAAAAAAACATATTCGATTCAAATACTGGAACACATTTAAGTGTGTCTAAAACAACCTGGATTTGGGAATCTACTTTTTCAACTTTAAACTTTATTTGAAAAATACAGATCAAGTATTTCCAGTAATTTAGCATCCAAATTAAGACATAAAATAAATGGATTTCAAGAAAAAAGCAATATAAAATACTTTAGTAATAACTTTATATATTAAGTCATGTTGAAATGAGACTATTTTAGATATGTTCAGTTAAATAAAACATATTAAAATAAATTTAACTTTTTAAAAAGGTCTTGAAATGTGGCTGTTAGAAATTTGAAAATATATGTGTGGCTCACACTATAGTGATAGTCTATATGAAGAGTGTATATTAACAAAAAGAGGGCCTTATTTGCCAGAAATTATCTTCCCAAAGACAGATATTTCTCCAAAAAAGCATTAGAACACACTCAGCACTCAGTCATGCTTTCTGTTTGAAAAGGCGAGGCACACAAAGGTAGTATGTTCTCAGGCATTTGTGCTGAAAGAACCATTCAGGTGCTCATGGACTCGCCCATTCACCCTGCTGGTCATTGTGGTTAGCACCTGGGACATACAGATGACTGGAACTTGGTTCCTGCCCTCAAGCAATGGATGGGAGAGAGAGACAAGTCAACCAGCAATTACAGCGCACGTTCAGATGCTGTGGAAGCAGAGCGGGGCATAGCGAAGAGATCACCCAGAAGAGTGCTACTCAGTCAGGAATGAAGTCCCTCTTTATCAGCCACAGAGCTCACAGTTTCACAATTTGACCCCGCACAGTCCAGTCACTTAGCCAACTGCTCACGCACTGTGGATTTCCCTTTATGGTCCAGGTGTTGTTATAGGCACTGGCGATGCCAGTGGTGAGTAAGACAGAAGAGGCCCCGTGCCTTGCAGCTTCCATTCTTGTCAGTGTGGGATGGGGGGGGGGGGGGCGGGGGGGGGGGAGTAAGCAAACAGATACAGGAAGAAGATAGCTTCGGGGAGTTCCAAGTGTTGTGAAGGAAATAAAGCTTCGTGACCAAATTGAAAGTGACTGGGTAGGAACAACTGTTCACGGACTCCGCCTCTTTCCATTTTTGATTCTCCAGGAAAAATAAATGAAGATGGTGAGGAGACAATTGAGTTGAGTCTTCCACTCCATTAGGGTAGGGATTCCCTCACATGGCCTAAACTAGGCCACTGATTACAGTGGCGGATGGTGAATGTAAATGTTTTCTCAAGTAATGTGCTCGCTTCAAAGATAGCTATTACTAAAGATAAACAATAGATGCTTTTGTATCACTTCTCTCCTGAACTATGTGGATACTTATAGCTTCCATCACCTTTTCTTAATTGACAGTTTAATAACTATTCCAATAGCATGGATGTCATATGTCTACTAAGTAATAGAATAAATTTTCCTATGGATCTTGTGGAGATAAATCTCATTGTTTCATAGGAAACATAACATATTTTATGAGAGGATATTCTTTGGATATTTCACTAAACTCTTGTTATTTAATGTTTATACAATAATCATATTTGAAGTGGCCCAATGCAAAGACAGTGCAAACAAGCAGGGTCAAACAGCTCTTACCCCAACCTCGCTACATATGGCTATGAGACCTTAGAGAAGTCCCTTATCCTTCCTCAGTCTTTACTCCCGTATCTGCAAAAGGAAAGGAACTCTAAAGTCTTTCTCCCAGAATACACACTCTGTGATGCCAAAATACAATTATAGGAAGGACAATGATTGACTTATGTGCTCTTCTTCTGTTGGTATATTCTGGTCAAGATATAAGGAAAGTAAGTCCACTTTTAAAACATTTCTTTTAAGGGGTGCTGGGTGGCTCAGTCAGTTGAGTGTCCAACTTAGGCTCAGGTCATGATCTCATGGCTCATGGGGTCCAACCCCACGTTGGGCTCTGTGCTGACATTTCAGAGCCTGGAGCCTGCTTCAGATTCTGGGTCTCTTTCTCTCTCTGCCCCTCCCTCACTTGCGCTCTGTCTCTCTCTGTCTCTCAAAAATAAATAAAACGTAAAAAAAAAATTTTTTTAATATTTCTTTTAAGAGGAAACTGAAAGTCAAAGGTATGAAGGAGATAGGATTTAAAAATTCAGGAATCTGCTGGCCTACTCTGTGATCATTTGCTAACACTGTATATGAGGGATAGAGTGGTGCATAAGAAAGTAAAGGTTCTTGTGGTGCCTGGGTGACTCAGTCAGTTACGTGTCTGACTCTCGGTTTTGGCTCAGGTCATGATCTCACAGTTTGTGGGTTCGAGCCCTGCATCTGGCTCTCCCCTGCCAGCCTGAAGCCTGCTTGGGATTCTCTCCCTCCCCCCTCTCTCTGTCCCTTCCTGCCACCCACACTCTCTGTCAAAATAAATAAATAAATAAAATTTTTTTTTAAAGACAGCAAATGTTCTTATTTTTAGAAATTTTTTAGTTCACTCATGAGGTCATCTATAGTGACCAAGGATAGTATAATAATGACGACTGAGCACTGTGCCAGAGACATTGGAAAGGAAATCAGCCAGATATTCACACTATAACTCAGGTAATAATTCACCGTACTTTAGACCATATCAATCATGCAGAGATTTCCATCTGACAAAAAAGAAAAAAGTCTATTTTCTCAGATTTGACACTGACTTACTGCTCTAGAAAAGAGCTATATGCAAAGTTTATAGCCCTTTCCTCATGTAAAATGGAAATAATGGTATCTGCTTATTGCTAGTATGTTTTGATCGCTAATGTTTATGAAACAATATGATCACAGAAGACAAAAACAGTACATGTAATCACAAGGCATTCCACAGGGTCTCCAAGTGTATTTAGGATCTGCCTCTTCCTACTTTACTATGGTAAGTCTTGGTAGGCTTTCTCTCTTACATTGCTTCACAAGGCCAATTATAAATTAGACAAATTAAACTTTCTGTTGTATGTTCCATAACCTTGTACCTTTTTACCTGCTCTTCTATTATATCATGTTAGGATATAATCACAAGGGTTAGTAACATTTGAAAAAAAGCCAAACAAACAGAAGTAGATTCATAAATACAGAGAACTCGTGGTTGCCAGAGGGGAGAAGTGTGTGGGGATGGGCAAAACAGGCGAAGGGGTTAAGAGGTGAAAACTTCCAGCTATAAGATAAACAAGTCATGGGGAAGAAAAGTACATCATAGGAACTATAATCAGTTATATCACAATAACTTTGTATTGTAACAGGTAGTAACTAGACTTATCATGAGCACTTTGTGAAGTATTTATAGTGTATCCTTGAACAACATGGGGGTTAGGGGCACCAACTCTCTGCACAGTTGACTTCTGACTCCCTAAAAACTTAATTGCTAATAGCCTACTATTGACTAGAAGTCTTACCAATAACATAAACAGTTGATTAACACATATTTTGTATATGTATTATATATACTATCTAACAATGAAGTAAGCTAGAGAAAAGAAAGTGTTATAATGAAGAAGAAAAATACATTTACAGTATTGAACTGTATTTCTTTAAAACAAGTATGTGTTGAGCGGATCGATGCAGCTCAAATCCATGCTGCTCAAGGGTCAGGTGTAACGGTTGAATCACTATGTTGCAGGCCGGAAACTAATAGAATATTGTCGTGTCAACTGCACTTCAATTTTTAAGGAATAAAGTTTGACTATTCAAAATATTCTGTTTGGCATATAAGGTTATATGTCTGGAAAAAATAAGTTATGACACCCTTTAAAAAAAGATAAGAATTGAAAATAATTTTCTTATTCTTTTCCAATTTTTCTTTTTTAAAAAAGGGTGGGGTAGAGGGTGTATCTTTCCAAATACTATGAAGTGTGGCTTGATTCAGGCAGATTTCATCCTATTCATTTTTTTGTATTTTCTAAGGCAAGGGTCAGCAAACATTTTTGTTAAAGGCCAGATAGTAAGTATTTTGGGCTCTGTAGGCCAGATAGTCTCTGTTGTAGTTACTCAACTTTGTCGCTGCAATGCAAAAAGCAGCCAGAGACCACATATATACCAGTGAATGTGGCTAGGATCCAATAAAACTTTATTTATGGATACTGCAATTGGAATTTCACATAATTTTCACGTGTCATCAAGTATTATTCTTCTTTTGATTTGTTTTCAACCATTTAAAAATGTAAATACCATTAGCTTGTAGGCAATTCAAAAACAAGGTCGGATTTGGCCCAAGGTCCACAGTTTGCTGACCCCTCTTCCAAGGCATCATATCGCTTGCGACATACTGTTCTGAGGGTTTCTGAAAAATAGAGTGAATGAACACTAGTGTCCAAAACGGATGCTTGGAATGTTTATGTGTATACACATGTATATACATATATAGTGTGACTGTGTATATATTTGCAAAAGAATCTACCCTTTGTATTTGAACATAGTAACTGTCATTTGAGTCATGGAAAGACATTACTATGGGTGTTTTTTACCTCATGTACAGACAAGTCAAAGTTCTTTATTAACTCACTCATTGAAATATATTTGTTGGACACTTCCCTTATGAAGTAGCATGATCCGACACATGTATTTATGACACCCAAACTCAACAAGTGTTCGGTAGTATGAGGAAGAGAGCAATTTGAAGTAGAACAACTGATCCCACACATAGTTCTATTTGAGGAGCATTTGCCCTGGAGTGAGCCTTCAACAGGACCCAAACCACGATATTCTCTATGCAATACACTGGCCATGTGGTTCACTTCTGCATTCTATTTCTTCCCCTACAAAGTTCCAATGTTTTATTTGTAATTTACTATCATATTCTAAATATTTCCTGTTAAGTGACTTCAAATCCTTTGTAGAGCAAAGCACTGGAATAAACAAATATTTACGGAGTATCTCCTGTATTTCTAATACTCTACTAAAACTAATAGAAAATGAAAGAGAACATGCATAACCTTGTGTTTTAATATCAGAATCATGATTACAGACTTACATGCTTCTTTTCGGCATTATTTCATTACAAGAACTAAACTTGGACTTTTGTCAATAGTAAATGAATGGTACGATTTTCAAACAACTAGCTGCCAAGATGTGGACGCAATGGAAGAATGCGCTTAGAGCTATGATCTCCAAGGACCTCTATCTGCTCTGATGGAGAGTGGATTGTCCTTTAAGAAACATAAGATAGGTTTATTCCTCTTCTTCTGTCTCCAACCTCCTCCCTCACCCCAACACATACACTCTACCGTTAATCAGAGAAAGGGAAAGGCCAGATGGTTTGGGGGATTAGCAATGAGGAAAGGCCCAAGTTTCACCTCACGGTTGTTATTAAATTCTAGTGTGGATTGGCAGGGATACAAAACTCAGACCATCTGAGAGCTCTTGGGGAGTGTTGGTCCATTTCCTAATGAGCAGGTGTTGACATGGAAAAAGCTGCCTATACAACAGTGCTGCAGGCACGGAGCCGCTACAGATCCGGAGATGTGGAGAATCTTCCTCAGTGTTTCCTCCCACCTGAGAAACCATGCATTCAATTCTACACACCCAGACGTGTTCTGTACCTTCCTGCAGCATACCCAATAAAATATATCAATAAAATATTCGATCCATGGTCTATCCTGCAGAGGTGGTGATTTCACAACACTTTGCCTTACTTTAAAAATTCTCTCCAGCATCTACTTAATTTAAATCTAATTTAATTTGGGTCCCACAAAATTTCAATAACCCCTTGTAGACATGCTTGTGCATACAGATTGCACACTGCATTAACTATTTCCTGGATGGAAATTGGCCTCAATAGTCCAGTCAATGAAAACAAAATATACACCAAAATCTTCAATATGGAGATTTTTTTTCACAGACATGATACTAAAATCTAGTAACATTTAGCTGAAGTCTATATTCCATAAGTGGTGATAGTAGGGTTTACTAAATAGAAATACCACTTTACCACAGACATGTAATGTGTTTTACCATGTCAGGGAGCTGATCAGTTAGACTGGAAAGAAAAGCACAGAATTATGGCAAGTAGTTTAACACAGATCCAATATATATGCCATTTTCAACTATGATTTTCCAGCCAACTGATTCTTTTAAAGACTCAGGAAGCCATGAATATTTGACTTATAAGAAAGGAATAAGAATGCTGATTCTGCTTCCAACCAAAATGTCTGTAAGTCATTTTAATAACGGTGATGTTTTCAAATAAAAACATGATGCTTATAAGAAAAGAATTTCCCCCATCTTTATGAGTTCTTGTGAATGTTAACAGCAAAAGCAAAAATCCTAAGGAAACTACTATATTTCATGATGCCATGTTCTACTAGGATGATAATAAAATCCGTCTTTTGTATAAGTAGATCATCTCAAGCTTTAGGTAACTCTAGAGATTTTATAAAGCTCCATAGATCTTATTACATAGAGTGTAGCAATTTAAAAATGCAAATAATTCTGTAAGTTGTGGCTGTGTAAGGCTTTTAAAAATCATTTTTATTTATTTTTCATGTCTTCAACATATATGCCAAAAATTTTAAATCGTGGATTAAAAACAGGAAAATCATATTGCATTACCTTATACCTGTTAGAATGGCTATTCAAAAAGACAAGAAATAGCAAGTGTTGGCGAGGATGTGGAAGAAAAAGGAATCCTTGTGCATCGTTGGTGGGAATGTAAATTGGTGCAGTAAAAACAGTATGGAGGTTCCTCAAAAAATTAAAAATAGAATTACCATATGATCCAAGGATTCCACTACTGGATATTTACCCAAAGAAAACTAAAACACTAATTCAAAAAGGTATGCACACCCCTATATTTACTACAGCATTATTTATAATTGCCAAAATAAGGAAGCAACCTACGTGCCCACTGGGAGATGAACAGATAAAGAAGATGTGATATATGTATGTATGTGTATGTACACACACATACACACACACACACACACACACACACAGTGAAATATTAGTCATAAACAAGAATAAGACCTTGGCATTTGTGACAACATGGATGGACCTAGAGGGTATTATGGTAAGTGAGATAAATCAGACAAAGGCACATGCTATAATTTCATTTATATGTGGAATCTTAAAAAAAACAGCAAATGAGCAAACAAACAATAGCAAATATAGACCCATAAGTACAGAGAACAGGTGGTTGTCAGAGGGAAGAGGGGCAGGAGTTGATGGGTAAAACAGATAAAGGGGATTAAGAATACACTTGACAACAACAGCAAAACAACAAACAACAAACACTGAAAACAGAATTACCAAATGAGTCAGCAATTCCATTTCTGGGTATGTATCTGAAGGAAACAAAATCACTATCTTGAAAAGGTATCTACGCCCCATGTTTTATTTACAATAGTAAAACCTGGAAACAGTCTAAGTGTCTATGGACAAACAAGTGAATAAAAAAAAAATCTTACACACACAACTACCCACCTACACACACCCCCCACATGCACACACATACAGAGGAATATTAGTCAGCCACAATAAGGAAGATAATTCTGCCATTTGTGACAGCATGAATGGACCTTGAGGGCATTATGCTAAGTGAAATGAGTCAGACAGAGAAAGACAAATACTGTATGATCTTACTTATGTATACAATCTAAAAACACTAAACTCATAGATACAAAGAGGGGGTGGGTAAAGGTGGTCAAAAGGTACAAACTTCCAGTTATAAGATAAATAAGTTCTGGGAATATAATGTATGGCATGGTGAGTCAAGTTAACAGTAGTGTATCATATATTTGAAACTTGCTAAGAAGGTAGACCTTAAAAGTTCTCAACACAAGAAAAAAGTTTGTAGGTGATGGATGTTCAATAAACTTACGGTAGTAATTATTTTGTAATATATACATTTATCCGATCATCATGTTGTGCACCTAGAACTACTACAATGCTGTCAATTCTATCTTAAGTAAAACTGGAAAAATAATCATAGTGCCATCATTCAGAAATAACCACCATTAACATTTTTGTTATATATCCTTTTAAGCCTTTTTTGTGCATACAGGTATTTACATGTAAGTATCTTACCAAAAGTAGAATACCACAAGTAGCTTCACAATCTTCTTTTAAATATATATTATGTACCAACTATATATAATGAACATCCATACAGGTCACTAAATATTCCTCTATAACTTTTAAATGGTTGTATACTATTTCATGTGATGAATCTGTCATATTAAAAAAAAAAAAAAATCAGCCCCCTTCCGTTAGACATTTAGGTCACCTCCAATTTCCCCATGAGAGAATCAATGCTAAAAATGACCACTCTTTTCACCAGATGAGTTCACACACTCATAAGTAATGTTGGATAAATGTCCAGAGGTACATTTCCAAAAAGGTGAAACAAATATGACTTAACAGCGAGGCTTAAATATATACTTGCAGATTGGTACAATTAAACTGCATTTCCATTATCACATGCCCAACTCCACTACATTTTCTGTGTCCAACAATTGCTCTACTGACAGACAAGATGAGAAACCTAGAGAAATATCTTATCTATGATAAGGTATTTAATTACCTTTCATATTACCTATAGTTTATCTACAACATCGAAGACTCAACCTATTTTTAAGCCCCAAATCAACATATCCATGATAATTTTCACCAGTGCCACATTTTCAATTCTTAAAGTATTATGGACCAAAAAATAGCTTGAAACTCTATTGGTTTGGGATTGTGCAAGTAACCAAAATACACAATTACTTATAAAACAAAAACATATAAACAATCAAAATCTTCCTAAGTATTAACGGGAGAAAAGGAGTTGCTTTTGATTAAACACCAAAGAACTCAATGTTATGTAAATTCCAGAAAGATACAGCACGAAGACTGCTGTATCATGATACTGATAAGACTATTTGCACAAAATTGCCAAATTTATGACAATTTGTCCATAATAGTATATATGTGATAGATTGCAAAAATGGTACTAATTCTCCCCTGCCCCACAACCACAGTCATTTGAAATTGGTGATGAAGTCCATTTTTCAAACTTGTAAATCTGGGTTCTTCTTGTGACTTTCTTTGATCAAAAAAATATGGATAAAAAGCAATTCTGTCATAAAACAAGACTAGGCTTCAAGAGAATTTGCACATTTTCATTCTGTCTAAGAACACTGCAGAGCCACTATGTAACAACTCTGGCTTAGCAGAGCCTCCCAGCAGACTGGCAGCTGAGCAAAGACCCCCATGTGAACCTGCCTGGACTCTAAGAACTTCTTAGGTAATCCCAGCCCAAATGGCCTACTCACAGATAAATAAATGATTATTATTTTAATTTACTAATTTGGGGTGGCTTGTTATGCATTACAAGTAATTGGTACTAAAAAAGTCAAAGAACACAATTTACAATACTATAAATAATTACTAGGGACTATATGTTAAAAAGATAAGTGAATATTATGAGTAACTTTATGCCAATAAATTCAAAATTTAGATGAAATGGACAAATTCCTCAATAAAATTACAACTTACTAAAACTGACAAAAACTGAACAGGAAAATTTGAGAGGCTATTTTTTTTTAAAGAAATTAAAATCGGGGCGCCTGGGTGGCTCAGTCAGTTGAGCGTCCGGCTTCAGCTCAGATCATGATCTCGCAGTCTGTGAGTTCTAGCCCCATGTCGGGCTCTGTGCTGACAGCTCAGAGCATGGAGCCTGCTTCAGATTCTGTGTCTCCTTCTCTCTCTGCCCCTCCCCTGCTCTCTCTCTCTCTCTCTCTCTCTTTCTCTGTCAAAAATAAACATCAAAAAAATGTTTAAAGACATTGAAATCATGTAATATCATCTCACGAGAGAAACTCCACACTCATATGGCTTCACTGATGAGTTTAATTAAATTCCTAGGTAAGAAATATCAGTATTACAGCAACTCTAGAAAAGCCAAACAGACCAATAACTAGTAACAAAATTGAGTGATAAATCAAAAAACTCTCAACAAACAAAAGCCTAGGACCAAATGGATTCACAAGTGAATTCTACCAAATATTTAAAGAAGAGTTTATACCTATTCTTCTCAAAGTGTTCTGAGAAATAGAAGAACAAGGAAAGCTTTCAAATACATTTTACGAGGCCAGTAGTACCCTGATACCCAAAACAAACAAAAGACACCACACAAAAAAGAAAGAAAACTAAAGGCCTCAATAAAATATAAACAAATTGCATTCAACAACACATTGAAAAGATTATTCACCATAACCAAATGGGATTTATTTCAGGGATATAAAGCCGGTTCAATATTCACAGATCAACATGAAACACCACATCAACAAAATGAAGGTTAAAAATCATGATCATCTCAATAAATGCAGAAAAAGCATCTGAAAAAATTCAACATCCATTCATGACAAAAAGTCTCAACAAAGTGGGTTCAGAGGAAACATACCTCAATACAATAAAGGGCATATATGAAAAACTCATAGCTGACATTATATTCAATGGGGAAAAACTGAGAGCTTTCCCCTCTAAGATCAGGAACAAGACAAGGATGTCCACTCTCACCACTTTTATTCAACATAGTACTGGAAGTTGTAGCATAGCAATAAGGAAGGAAGGAAGGAAGGAAGGAAGGAAGGAAGGAAGGAAGGAAGGAAGGAAGGAAGAAAAGAAAAGAAAGAAGGAAAGAAGAAAGAATGAAAGAGCAATCCAAATTGATTAAGAAGAAGTTAAACTGTCACTATTTGCAGGTGATGTGATATTAAACATAGCAAACCCTAAGGACTTACCCAAAGAAGAATTAGAAATAATAAGTGAATTCAGTAAAGTTGAAGGATACAAGATTAATACACAGAAATTGGTTGCATTTCTAAACACTAATAATGAAGTGGTGGAAAAAGAAATTAAAAGAACAATTCCATTTACAACTGCACCAAAAAGAATAAAATACCTAGGAATAAACTTAACCAAGGAGGTAAAAGACCTATACTCTGAAAACTATAAAACATTGATGAAAGAAATTGAATCGGACACAAATGAGAAGATATTCCATGCTCATGTATTGGAAGAATTAATATTGTTAAAATGTCCATCCTACCCAAAGCAAAGTGCAAATTTGATGCACTCTCTATCAAAATACCAATAGCATTTTTCACAGAACTAGAACAAATAATCCTAAAATTTGTATGGAACCACAGAAGACCTCCAATAGCCAAAGCAATCTTGAGAAAGAAGATCAAAGCTGGAGGTATCACAATTCCAGATTTCAAGATATACTACAAAGCTGTAGTAATCAAAACAGCATGGTACTGGCATAAAAACAGACATGTTGATCAATGGGACAGAGAGTCCAGAAATAAATCCATGCTTATATGGTCAATTAACCTATAACAAAGGAAGCAAGAATACTTATGGGGAAAAGATAGTCTCTTCAATAAGTGGTACTGGGAAAACTGGACAACTACATGCAAAGGAATGAAATTGGACCACTTTCTTACACCATATAAAAAAAAAAACAAAAAACTCAAGATGGATTCAAGACATGAAGCCATAGAACTCCCAGAAGAAAACATAGGTAGGAATCTCTTTGACACTGGCCTTAGCAGCATTTTTCTAGATAGGTCTCCTCAGGCAAGGGAAACAAAAGCAAAAATAAATTATTGGGACTACATCAAAATAAAAGGCTTTAGCACAGTGAAGGAAACCATCAATAAAATGAAAAGGCAACCTAGAGAATTGTCGATGATATTCACAAATGATATATCCACTAAGGAGTTAATATCCAAAATATATAAAGAATTTGTACAACTCAATACCAAAGAAACAAAATAATCCAATTAAAAAATGAACAGAGGACTTGAATGGACATTTTTCCAAAGACATAAAGATGCCCAACAGATACATGAAAAGATGTTCAATATCACTAACCATCAAAGAAATGCAAGTCAAAAATACTATGAGACATCACCCTATCCCTGTCAGAATGGCTAGAATCAAAAAGACAAGAAATAACAAGTGCTGGCAAGGATGTGGAGAAAAAGGAACCCTTGCACACTGTGGGAATGTAAGTTGTTGCAGCCACTGTGGAAAACGGTATGCGGTTCCTCAAAAAATTAAAAATAGAACTACTATATGATCCAGTAATTTCACTACTGGGTATTTACTCAAATAATATGAAAATACTAATTTAAAACATATGCACCCTTATGTTTATTGCAGCATTATTTACAACAGCCAAGATACGGAAGCAATTCAAGTGTCCATCAATAGATGAATGAATTAAGATGTGAGATATGCACACATACACAAACACACACATATACCTCTAAGATATTATGCAAAGTGAAATAAGCCAGAGAGGGAAAGACAAATACCATATGACTTCACTTATATGTGGAATCTAAGAAATAAAACAAGTGAATAAACAAATACACAAAAAAGCAGATACAGATCCATAAAAACAGAGAATTGATGATTGCCATAGAAGAAGGGAGTCGGGCTCTGGGCAAAATGGGTGAAGGGGAATGGGAGATACAGGCTTTCAGTTATGGAATGAATAAGTCACAGGGACAAAAGGTACAGTATAGGTTATATAGTCAATGGTATTGTAATAGCATTGTATGGTGAAAGATGATAGCTACATTTGTGATGAGCACAGAATCACTATGTTGTGATTCTTCAATCACTATGTTGTACTCCTGAAACCAATGTAACACTATGCATCTATTATACTTCAGATATTTCAGTCTTTCAGGAAATAGAGGAGGTAGAGACACTTCAACTCATTTAATGAGGTCAGAATAATCTTAATACCAAAATCTAACAAAGAAATTAACAACAAATAACACAAAATTATCTCTGTCATCAAGATATATGCAAAAACACTTCAGAAAATATTTGCAAAATCAAATTGAGCAACAAATAGGTTTACTCCAAAAATACAAACTTGAATTAATCTTCATAAAAGTCAATAAAGACAATGCATCAAAAAGTTAATAAAGAAAAAAAATCATATGATTATCTCAACAAATGAAATCCATTTGACAAAACTGAATCTCATGTCATTAAGAAAATTTTCTCAATTTGATAAAAAAAAAGTTTATGAAAAAGTTACAAATCTATTATTATACATAATGGTAAACTATTGAATGCTTTTGTACTAAGAGTAAGAACAAGGTAAGCCTGTCCTTTCCACTACTTCTATTTAACACTGTACAGGAGATCTTAGCCAGTGTAAAAAGTTAAAGAAAAGCAATAAAGTCATAAAGATTGGAAAGGAAGAGTAAAACGGACTCTTTTCATAGATGATATAATTGTTTACATAGAAAGACCCTAAGGCATTTACAAAACAACTCCTAGAATAAGTGACTTTAGCTTGGTTTTAGGATACAATTAGATCTATTTACAAATAGCAACTCTATTTTATATGCTGGCTGCAAACAAGTGGAAAATGAAATTCAAAAAAAAAAAAAAAAAAGAAAGAAAGAAAAAAGAAAAATTCTACTTTTAAAAGCACCAACAAGCACTAAATACTTAGGAATATTTTTAAAAGTAATCTCTATGCCCAACATGGGGCATGAACTCACAACCCCATGATCAAGAATGGCACATTCCACTGAATGAACCAGCCAGCCGCCTCCACTCAGGAATAAATTTAATGAAAAACATGCAAGATGTTCACATTTTTACATTGAAATAATGCTGAAAGAAATTAAAGATCTAGACAAATGTAGAGATATACCACATTCATGGATTGGAAGTCCCAGCATTGTTAAAATACCCATTTTCTTCAGATCTACAGATTCAATGAATTCCCCATCATAACTTTTTCAGTTTCTTTTTAAATGACAAGCTTATTCAAAAATTTGTAATAGATAAAAAGGATCTAGAATATCCAAAGCAATCTTGAAAAATAAAAACAAAGTTGGAAGACTTACACTACCTGAATTTAAGATTTATTATAAAACCACAATAATCGAGAGAGTACTGGTACTGGTGTTAAGGTAGACAAATAGATCAATGGAACAGAAATAGACCTATACTTAAATCTTTAGTTTATTTATAATAAAGGTACAAAGCAATTCAATTGGGAGAACAAAGTCTTTTGAACAAATTGTACAGGACAATAGCATGCCCGTAAGGAGAATAATGAACCCTCTATTCCCATTTCATACTATACACTAGAAGTAACTCAACTTTACCAGATACTTACAAATGGCCAATACATAAAAGGGTACTTATTAAGCATTATTAGTTATCAGAGCAACACAAATTAAATCCACCATGAGATACCACTAACCACATACTGGAAAGGGTAAAGTTAAAAAGACTGACACAAATCAAATGGTGGCAAGAATGTGAAACAACCAGAACTCTAACACATTATTGGGGGATAGAGGGGGTGGGTGAAATTCTACAGCTACTTTGGCAGTTCTTTATAAAACCACCCTACAACTCAACAATCTCACTCCCAGAAGTTTACACAAAAAAATAAGAAAGCATATGTTCATGAAAGAATTGGTACAAGAATGTGCACAGATTTATTCATAATAACCAAAAGCAGAGACCACCTAGGTGTGGATCAACAGATGAATGAAGAAATAAACTGGTGCCTTCATCCAATTAATATCTCTCAGCAACAAAAAGCAACCAACCACTGTTCTACATAACAAAACATTGAATCTCAAATACAACAATATGCTGAGTGAAAAAGATCAGAGCAGCAGTTACCTCTGGGAGTGGGGTGAGGTGGGGAACAAGTGAGAAGGGGCATGAGGGAATTTTCTGGGGTGATCATAACGTTTTATATCTCAACAAGGGTCACTTGTAAAAATTCGTCAAATGATACACTTAAATTTTGTGCATTCCACAGTATGCATGTTTTACCTTAAAAAAGTAGACACGCATTGACCTCCAGTTAAACTGGTGTGCACACCTCACTTTGAAATGCATAAAAAATAGGATGGAATAATTGGTGGATAGAGAGATTGGTAGATAGATACACAGGTAACAAAACAAATCTAGAAAAATGTTAATCGTAGACTCTAGGTGACGGGCATATGGGCATTCACTGTGCACTTCTTTCAAATTTTTTGTATATTTGAAAATTCCCTTGGGGTTCAGCCGAGGGCTCTGAGCGGCCCTACCAGATGGCAGCAGTAGTCCTAGGGGGAGACACCACTGGCCCCCAGCGTGTCTTCCCCAATCAGACTGAGGAATTAGGGCCACACCAGGGCCCTATGGAAGGCACTGGGGATTGGAGCAGCGAGGAGCCTGAGGAAGAGCAGGAGAAAACAGGGGCAGGCCCAGCTGGCTACTCCTACCAACCCCTGAACCAAGATCCTGAACAAGAGGAGGCAGAGCTGGCACTGGTGGGGGATGGAGAAGATGTAGTTGCTGATATTGAGGATCGGATCCAGGCCCTGGGCTTCATTTGCCAGACCTGCCATTAGAGGGCGAGGATGAAGAGGAGGAGGGAGCCACAGGATTGGGCAACACAGCTCTATTCCCACGGACCTGGGTAAAGGGAGCATGCTCTCATTTTGGAATAAGGTTGGAGGAAAGGGACTGGGTAGAGCCAGTAAAGGGGAGTCATAGAGGAACACCCCATTCCTAAAACAACAGTTTGTTATCTAAGACTTTACAGACTTCAGAATCCAGGTGAAAGGCTATTGTGCTGGACTTGGGTTGCAGGTGGGCTTGCCTGGAAATAACAAGATGGATTTGGCCACACTGCTAGCCAAAGGGTTATGGGTTAATTCAAAGAATGGGGGAGTGGAGCTGGTCCCATCGTTTCTGTTCTCCCGCTTTTTGTGATTTCAGAACATGTGGAGTTGGTGAAAAGGACAATGGCTGGAGTAAGCCTGCCTGTGCCAGGGGTTCCTGCCTGGGCTCTGGAGATATCAGATGCCCAGTGGGAAGATGTGGTACAGAAGGCCCTCCAAGCCTGGCAGGGATCGACCCCAGCCTGGAAGTGACTACCAGCATAGGACTGAACACATCCCTGGTTGTAATGTCCATCTTCATATTCTCCATCTCCCTTTCCACATCAAGGCAAATCAGACTGCCTCTCAGAGACCCTCTGTATTCAGTTCTGTACGTATAGGGACATTGGCCCAAGCCCAACCCATCTTAGCATGTATCACTCTGTGGTGAATAAGGCACTCTATGTACACAGCCAAAAAAAAAATTCCCTTAATAGTATGATGGGAATCATGTATATGTATATGTATATGTATATGTATATGTATATGTGTGTATGTATATGTATATATGTATATATACATATACATATATGTATATATGTATATATGTACACACATATGTACATATATACATGTACATATGTATACATATATGTGCATATACATATGTATGCATATTTTTATATATACATATGTATATATGTATATGTATATATATGTATATGTATATAGTATGATGGGAGGAAAAAACTTAAACTATACTACAGGGTAGACCACCTTTGTTTCTATACGATTTTCACATGTAAGAGATTACCTTCTCAAAACAATTCTGTAAATACAGACAAGGCTGGCATCAACCATGTTTTACAGCAGAAGACACTGTCTCATAAGGAACCTCGCCCAAAGTGTCAGGGCAATAAACAAACTCATAGTTCCAGGGGACATGAGACGTTTTCAGTGTTTATTTATTTTTGAGAGAAAGACAGAGCATGAGTGGGGGAGGAGCAGAGAGAGAGGGAGACACAGAATCCAAAGCAGGCTCCAGGCTTCGAGCTGTCAGCACAGAGCCCGACGCGGGGCTCGAACCCACGAACTGTGAGATCATGACCTGAGCCAAAGTCAGACGCCCAACCGACGGAGCCACCCAGGCACCCCACGGGACTTTTTCATAAAGCGTCATGTAGCAAGTATTTGGGGCCATACAGTCACTGCCACAATTATTGTACCTTGCTTTTTGTAATATAAAAGCAGGTGTTAGACAATTTGTAAATAAATGGACATGGCCTTGCTCCAATAAAACTTTATTCACAAAAACAGGCAGGGGCCAGTTTGTTGATCCCTAGATGATAATCCAGGTGTTTTCATTACAGAAGTTATAGAAAAGGATTGATTTTAGAGTCAGATCTACCTGTGTTTTATATACTCCATGGGGTTACTATGACACCTCAATTTGGTAACTCTTATAAAGTAACTAGCATTGTACCTGTTTTAAAGCAGATAATAATTTTTTTATTACCTTGCCTTTTTCTCATTTGCTATTTTTGCCACTATACCTGGTGGCCTGGATGAATTGCAATAAGAAAAACAAACTGCTTAAATGCTGTTCAACCAAATTAATCAACCATGGTAGACTTTTGTTCAGGAAATCTATAAACGGTTGCACTGTCAATGGAAATGCATGATTGTTCCTGCATTTTCTGGGCCAACTTTCAGATAGAAATTCACTGAGGGCCCTCCAGGTTTTCTACTCTATTATATCACAGGGAGGTCCCAGTTACTTGCCCCCATTCCACACCTGAGTAAACAAATTGTTTAAACACATGCTTTCTCTTGGGCCATTTCTCTAACCGGCATGATTTCATTTACTCCCTGGTGCCAACCTGTGTGTCCCTTGTATCCAAAATCCCACTGAAAATTGAGTGGGTGGCACCTCCACACTCTTATCTTTGGCTTCTTTCCAAAACCTTGAAGCAACTGAGGCAGCAAAATGCTAATAATTCAAATTTATTCCTTTCTACAGAATTGTGAGGATGCAAATTACCCAACCATCCCCTTGCTCAGTATGTCAGTGGGCAAAGTTGGAAGGGTAGAGCCAAACATTAGGTTACCAGAGAAGAGACTTCTTCCATTTTCTCTAAAGGCTTACAAAATAATACCACAATAACAATAGGTCCCTTAAATGAGCATTTATTATGTCCCAGACACTATGTTAACCATTTGATTCCTTTATTTACAAATTCATCCATATGTATGAAATACTCACCGTGTGCCAGGATTTACATGAATTATCTAATGAATCTACATCAAAATCATGTAAGGTAGATGTTATGACTCCTGTGTTACAAACTGAGTACATTGAGTCTAGAGAGTCATTATGTTCCCAGTGCCCCCTTGGCCCCTGAGTGGCAGAGATACAATCTAGCAGAGATGAACCTTCTGGAGACTTAACAAATATTGTGACTACATATTTGAGGTCACTTGTTTAATGTGGTTCTGTATTGCTTTGCCCTTTTCCAGCATATTTGTCCTGTCTCTGCCACTTAGCTATTATCTCTGTAAAGAACTGTTCCAGGAGGCCCACCGCCTACGACCGTTCCCCATCCCTCCCCACTGCTCTGCACACAGTGGAAAATCAATAACTTTTGTTGCTTTTTGCCCTTAGCCCCCATCACCGTCTGTTCAGGCAACTCATTTCCCAGCACACCCCCTGCAGGATGTTTTTTCACTTTATTCCCAGCCTCTCTAGAATTAATCTGCAGAAGGCAATAGAATCAGAGACTCCCCCTCCTACGAAACACTCCCTCAACTTTGAACTTTGCCATTACACTTAGCAATCTGCTGTGCCGCTCAGACAAGGAAGGACTCTGGAGGACTGACAGAAAAAGAACGAAGGCATCTGCCTATATGGTACTGGAGAGAATGAAGTGCGGTCTGGAGAGACACCTCCTCCCAGTGCACAAGTAGAATGCGTCAGTCACCGGGGCTGAAGTCGCTGCATCCTCCTCTAGCTGGGGATTCTTCTCTTTCTTCCCATTTTCCCCCCACTCAGGCTTTTACACCAACTGAGATCCTTCTGGGTAGACTCCACTTCTCAGATGTGTCTCTGACATCAGCGAATAACACTGGGTACATTAACTAATTAGCAACAGTAAGGAGTTCGGAAAACAAACAAGCATGAAGCAATGCTATTATTATGTGGCTTTTGCCTGACACTGTTGTCCTCATTAAGCAGGCAGGGATGTCAATATATCTCCGAAGGAAAGCAAAGTAAAATCCTTACTGCAAGTGCCAGCTGGGTTCAAATTCCTTTTTCCTGAAATCAGACATAGCTACTGCTGCAGTGAGACTTGCAGCTGATTTCTCCACCCCCTTTTGTTTCAGTTTGTTTTTTTTTTAAGACTCTCTTCACTACTATAGCCGTGCAGCCTCATTTTGCATTGCTTGAGAGTTTGGTTTATGAAACTTTCCAAACAGCAACTCCTCCAGTTCTGGAAAGACCAAGAGAAAATCATAGTATTATTTTCACTTTCCTCATCAGTCGGAATTCACGGCACCTTCTTGAAAGGACTTATTGCCACATCCCTCATGTATCACACTGTAGGTAATATCGGCCTACTTGTGTGCTACCTGTTAAAAACAACAACTCTTCTGATTAAGCAAAAGATGCATATAGAAAGGCCTTGCCTGATTTATGTGCCACTGGTCCTTTCTCTCTTTCCATCCCTCTCCCCCTCCTTCCCTCTCTCCTTCCCTCCACCCCCTCCTCTCTCCCTCCCTCTTCCTCTCATTCATTCTTTCACTTATTTGAAACTGAAGCTTAGGAAGTAGCTGTTGCAGAGGCGTTTGGCTCTTCTCCCTACTCCGCAGACCCAGCCCGCTTTCCCACTGAACATCAGAGTCCTTCAATCTCCAGCTGGGACCTTCCCCTCTTCCCGCTCTAGTCTCCCGGGGCCATGCCATCCATACCCACAGCTTCAGTTACATCTTGCACTAGATGACTCGTCCCAGACTCCGCTTCTGAGCTCCCCAAATCCAAAATTCAACCATCTATATGACATCTTCCCTTGGAAGCGTCCCACTCCACCATGTCCAAAGGTAAATGCAAGGCGTGCCCCCCACCGATCTACCACTGTTTCTTTGCTTAGCTAATGGCACCTGCATGCACAAGACGGAAGCTTCCCTCCCCAGCCTTTCACCATGGGCCACGTGCTGTGGCCTCCTTCTCCCTTTCAGCTTCATCGTCTGCCAGGCCTGCCCCTACCCGCTGTCTCCATTCTTCACCCAGATGATGCCTCTCTACCTTACAGTTTCATGTTCCTGCCATCCTGACAAAGTAAGCTTCTTCCATTGTAGGATTCATAGCTTCACATGCCTCCCTTCAGAGGAGAAGGCATGGCTACAACTCTCCATATTGTGTGTGTCACGATGTGATTAACCTCTAAACTTCCCAGTGCCAGGCTGCAAACTCCACCAGAAGGGGCAATGTCCGATTTTGTTCACAGCTGTATTCCATAGAGCTTAGAGTGCCTGACACTTAAAAGGAGGTTCTCACTAAGTATTTCTTGGAAGGAAGGGAGGGAGGACAGAAAGGGGAAAAAAAAACTTTATTAGGAAAGTTTTAATAAAACCAACTTTAGTTGGTATAGCAGACACTGGCTAGTTATTCTCCACACAATTTCCATTCTCTTGCTGGGCACGTATCTCGACTTGTGTTCTCAGTCTCCCTGCAGCCAGGTGAAGCAATGTCACGGACGTCGGAAAGGGATGCACACTGATGTGACATATGGCACCTCAAAGCCTGGCCCTTAAGACTCCCACACAGTCTTTGTCCCTCTTGTCCTGTCCCTTTCTTCTCCTGTCCCTCTCTTCTAATGGCTGTTGACCCCTCTCCGAGGATCCATTGAAGGACTCCAAGGGCCCAATAGAGATGGAGTTTCAAACCACGTAGGGTCTAGACTCCAAATAACTCCACGGCCCCTCCACCAAGCCACACTGGTCTGTGATGTGAACCAGAACTGAACCTTTACTGGGTCAAATTTAGGGGTTATTTTAGCAATCAGGCTACACTAACTTGCAGAGTTGGGAAGAGACAAGATAAAGCAGTTATCACCCTCCACCTGTGAATTTTCTTACACAGATTATTTTGCTTTTCTAACCTGGAAAAGAGAAAACAATTATGCTATGTTTGGGGATCAAAGATACGTATGCTTCAACCTGACAAATACAAGTGGTGAACAGTAACTGTACTTTCTGGTCACGGCAACCTCAACAGAGAAATGCTAAGCTTCTCTAGGCCGGATAAAGCCGTTGGGCTACTAAGGACACAGTCTGTTTTCTTGCTGGTTTCTGTGTGTGTATGGGACAATATCACAAACAGCAACCACAAAAGGAGCCCTTCTGATAGAGCAGTCTTGGGGAGAAGGGACCAGTTTGGAGCTAGTCTGCTTCTAACACCTGGGAGGGGTAGCAGAAAGCTGGGCCCCAGTTGGGGGTGGGGCACCTGGGTGCCAACCTTTCCAACCTTGGGAAGTCTGAACACAAATGAATTCAGAAGTGGAAGTTGCTGGGAGAATAGGTCATAAATGTTCTCATCACAAGAAAAAAGAAATTATTAAGCTATACAAGGTGATGGATGTTGACTGAACTTCTGTGGTAAACATTTCATATGGCATATGTCAAATTGTTACATTGTAAACCTTAAACAAAGTTATATGTCAGTTATATCTCAGTAAAACTGAAGAGAAAAAAAGAGATGTCATAGGGTAGTCCCAGAGTGACCACTTGCTAGGGGAATGGCCTCAGACAAGTGACCTAACCTTTCTGTTTTCACACTTCTAAAATGGAGAAATGAGGGCATAGAAGAAACTACTCATAAGGTTTTTATGGAGATGACTTAATATTTGTAATATTTGATTTTGAAAATTAATATTTGATTAAAAAAGACTAACGGGGGCGCCTGTGGCTCAGTCGGTTAAGCATCTGACTTTGGCTCAGGTCATGATCTCACAGCTTGTGAGTACAGTCCCGGTATAGGGCTCTGTGCTGACAGCTCGGAGCCTGGAGCTTGTTTCAGATTCTGTGTCTCTCTCTCTCTCTCTGCCCCTCCCCTGCTCATGCTCTGTCTGTCTCTCTCTCTCTGTGTCTCAAAAATAAATAAACATTACAAAAATCAAAAAAATACTTAGAGAGCCAGGACAATTAATTTCAGTTGTGTACTGTCCAATTTAAATGGGTCCTACAATTTTTCTTAAAGAGAAACTACTTTTGAATCTCTAAGAAGCTTCTAAGCACCATAGAAGAACCAAGAGAGAAAAGAGGTCAAAAACGACAGGTGAGAAGGCATGTGAGGAGGGCGACTCTTCATCTGCTTCTAGGTAGGAAGTATTTGGAGACATCATTGCAGGCACCAGATTGATAAACTGTGCAAGTGTTAAAAACTTCGCTGCTCATTACTACCCAGCTTTTGCAGAGGTTAAGCCATAACAGTTCCCTGAGCACTGGTACCGTTCGTTATTTTCACAGAGAAAATGTGCAACAAACATTCAACTCATTGATTTTACCTTTCTAATGACAACCAAGACTTTCTATTTAGGATTATGATTATTTTAATGTGCATATAGTATTTCTCTGTAAAGCCACTTGCGGGCAGATTCCATACCTCATTTATCTTTCATGCCCACCCAGCACAATATCTTGTACATAATAGGGACTCAATAAAAGATGGAAAGAATTAATGAATCAATAAAAATATGGATCATCCCTAAGTCTACTCATGAATCATCTTTCTCCCCAATTTGTAGAATAGTAAAATCTGAATTTACAAAACTCAAATGTGAAGTACAAAATAATGATCTCCTTTCTATGGTACTAATCTTAAACCCTTTTTATAAAAGGGGATTATAGAAATTTTAGCCACTTCTTTCGCATTAAATTTTTATGACCTTGAAGGATGGCTTCATTTTGGCCAATTTACTAGAAAGGATATTGAGTTCATAAAAGAAGTCTATTTCCTCTTCTGATATTGTGCCACGTAGTACACAAGTGAAGAGTTCTCCATAAGTGAAAATGCTGACTACCATGGTGCTTTATGTCCGTACCTGTTACACTTCCATGCCAAGTGCCTTAGGTAAAGCCCTACAGAGGACACTTTGAAAAGATATAGATAAAATCTTCATTACACTGACAAGTTTCTCATCTAGCTCCCACCACAGTTACTAAGTAATTTCTCTTCTCTATGGAGACAATATAAAAATCAAAAAGAAAGTGTTGACCCCTCACTTGAATTCCAAATTATATCATTTACCAGGAAATATCCCATTAACTTTTGGGAAATCTAGGAAGTTCTACAAAATGAAATAAGTATATATTTCTGCAAAAGTATAAAAGAAAAGCAAGTTTACTTCAGATAAAAGAGCGTTTTGAAATGTTTTATTCAGCATGACGCAGGAGTATTTTATGGATATTTAATAAATAAACTAAAATATACTCTCAGGCATTATATAATTTATAATAAAATTGACAAAAGGAAACACTGACATCGATATAGGCACTATTATTTTGCCCCAATTTTTAAAACATTTGCAATTTGAAAAAGATGGTTTCTATTATTCTTACAGCACAAGAAAACAATGACATTTTATTTTAGCATGTATGTTCATCATGTAAAAACATGCCTACAAGAGTCCTGTTCTGCTAAATAGGTTCAATCCTGTTGCCAGCAAATTCCCAAATCTACCCCCTGCTGGGCAGGTAGGCACTGAACTGTACAGCTGTTGAATGCGCTCCCCACTCTCGAGTGATGTAGACTCCAGCACATAACGGGAATACACAAATCCTGAGTATTTCTCAGAAGCATACAAAGCTATTTATATAATGATCGATCTTCAGTGCAATTCAACAAACACAAGACATATCCACAAATAACTATCGTAAAAGATCTTATAGGCAATTACAAACAGAAAAGGAGGTACAAAAAGCAGCTATGATATCCGGGGGAGACGTCCTTTCGAGATCAAGGAAGAAAGCCTCTGTGAAGGAACAGGTTTTGGAAGGTGGATAGGGTTGAAATGAATATGCCTTTCTCTCCTATACGGGATGGACCACAAAAGAAAGGTCAATGGTGTAATGCTGCCAAAATCATACGCATGTTTAACAGGATGTTCAATGAGACCGCTTCAATCTCCCTCTTGGCTGAGGGCATAAAAAGCTGGTGGCGAGCATGTCTACCTTGCAGAGTGAGTTATTAGACGTCTCAGCAGCATTTGCAAAGGCAGGCTCTGAAAGCCAGTTTTGTGACCTCAGTTTACTGCTCACCTCAGACTGTGAGAGGTTAGAAAAGCTGAGAGGAGACAGCTGCATACCAGACAGGAATCACTCCAGATGTCAGTGTGCTGTGAGTAACCCCCACCCCCACCCCCACAACGACTGCGAGAGCAGAGCTCAGGGAGTTCCTTGGAAGTCTGCGGTTCCAGAAGCTGAGTGCATCTCCACGCAAGTGACAGGAGGCAGCAGGCAGGAGAAAGAATGAACCAGACTGCACTGGCAGCTGCCTACAGTTCCCTGTGGCACCTGCTGCAGGGCCCATGTGCCCAGGTGTTGCTTGTGATCAGCTGTGGGCCCCAGGGGTGAAAATGGTCTGTCTGCAGCTACCAAAAATCCAGTTCAAGAGGGCCTCCAATATTCCCAAAGGCTGAGGGAAGAAAAATCAGAGGCTAGCCTGTGTCACGGGAAGTACAGTCGAACGTTTTCAGAAGGGACCCCTAAAAGCTGCAAACAGGCAGCTTTAATGCTGTACACAGCACAAAGAGGAGACCCTTTCAATTCCATAACAGCCAGAGGAACCACCTCCAGATTACATCAGTGATCTGTCCTGCCTCTGCTCCCTCCACCTGCTCCAAGCCCAGAGTGGCCAGCAGCTGGAAGAGCTAGTGGGGGAGGGAGGATAAATACTCAGTGAAAAAGTGGAAAAGGGATTCCTGTCCCCTGCCACAAGCTTCCAGTCGG
Source organism: Panthera pardus (assembly GCF_024362965.1). NCBI lineage: Eukaryota > Metazoa > Chordata > Mammalia > Carnivora > Felidae > Panthera > Panthera pardus. Next base: position 21,748,069 of record NW_026526788.1, read on the forward strand.
GCTCAAGCTGGAAGGAGAGAAAAGGCTTTAACTTTCTATGAAGTTCCAAGTTGTTGTTGTTGTTGTTACTATTATTATCAATATACAGGGATGAACCTGTTAATTTCCTAAATGAGAGTTTTCCTGTGACAGAGTGGCCAGAGGCCTTTTGTTATTGTGAGAGTGAGCCAAACAAGTTGTGAGACGAGCTCTAATATTCTACCAGGGCAGCAAAGAAAACCAAACCTCAGAAAACATTTTCATGAGCAAGAGGAGCACTGAGTACAACAGTTTCTGACTCAGAAATCCTGCTGGTTCAAATACTAGACACATATATTAAATGGGCTATAGTAATCGTAATTTACATTTTGGTTTCTGTTAAGATAGAAAATATATAAAAATGAACTACTGTTACATGCAATTATATATGGATGAATTTTAAAAACATTATGTTGAGCAAAAGAAGCCAGACTCACATATATCTATGATTATAGTAAAAACAATTGAACTGTACATTTTCAATATGCATATGGTGTGATTTGTGAATTATATGTCAATAAAACTGTTTTAAAAAGCCAGACATAAAAGAGGACAGGCAAGATGATTTGATTTATGAGAAGTTCTAAGTAAGAAAATTCAACATCAGTGGTGCTTGATGAGTAGGGATGGGAAGGATGGACTACAAGGAGGAATGAGGGAAATTTGGGAGCGACGGGAAAGTCCTATATCTGAGCTATGCCATTCGGTACAGGATCCATATGTGATGATTTAAACTCATTAAAATTTTAAAAATTAAACAAAATTAAAGATTCATTTTCTTGGCCACACCATCCGTGTTTCCAACGTTCAAGAACACAGCAATATGTGGACAGTAAAGAACACTTTTTATGGTTCTCAAAAGTTTCATCAGATAGTAATGTTCTATCTCTATATCTTGATTTCACTAGTGGTTATTTAGGTCTTATTTGTCACAACTCACCAAAATATACATGCAAAACCATGTATGCATGTGTGCTGAAATAATAACATTGACCTAAAAATTGATCTTGAGAGAAAATAGCCCTGACAATAGACTGCTGAGATCCAGGGAGAAGTGTGAAGAGAAGTGGATGGTGATAGAGAGGACATTTTTGAGAAGCAGGAAGGCAGGTCAGGTCCCTAGAAAAGGCAGGAAGATTTCATGCAGGACATTTGCAGCATTCGGAAGACAGAAAACAATCGCATTAACTGACCAGACATGAGTGGGCAAGAAATAGTCTGAGACCTAAAAGAGACTTCTAGAGAACATTCACTTCCAGGGGAGATGTAGGTCCTGGAAGACAGATGTTAGGCATAAAGGTTATGGAAGGCACCTCAGAGAAAAATGAATCACCGGGCTAGGATTCAGGTGGTTTAAGAAAGAGCAACTTTACTGGGGCCAGCAGAGAAAACCAAATGCCCTAAGGGTTAGAGAAAAAGTCATAAACCAGGCCAACATCTGAACCCTGGTATAAAAACACATATGGAAGCTGATCTGTTTGTCAGGCTAGTTTAATAGTGTAAGCCTATTTCCAGGGAACATGGGAATTCTGTGCAGAGTTGGTGTTTCATGTAATAGTTTGAACTTAAAAATAGATGTCAGAGTATGCATTTTTTGGAGCATGCATTGTTTCTTGGATGAACAATGGATCCAGAAAAAGATATAAGTGAAAGATTGAAGTGCCACCTATGAGGTGGTCAACATCCTGCAGAAAGAGTGGATGCAAACCTACACAAACTTCTGTGGTTTTTATGGAAGGCTTATTGGTACTATTGGAGGGAAACAAAATGGCAGGTGGATGACGCCACATCAAGGACCAACAGAAATAAATTAGACCCTAATTTCTATAGAGAATTTTGAGGAAGGAATATTTTATAACATCAAGATTATATATATATATATATATATATATATATATATATATATATACACACACACACATATATATATCAAGATATATAAAAATCATATATATAAAATAAAGATAATCACCCAAAAGAAAACTAATACATCTATTAATTATCATGGTAAGGTTTTTTTTTTAAAAGCAATTGTATGCTCTTTATCCACATATACAATTAGTTCTGTTGTCCTGAAGTGAAAACACTTATCTAGCTATCATCTCCTAGGTCCACATCTAGCCAACAAGCATGGACTGGGGATTCTGATCTCTGGAACATTTGGTCTGTTTCTTCTCCTTTAATGATCATAGCCCTGGTTCTGACTCATCATGTCTGAGGTGGACTATTGCAGTAGCCTCAATGCTGACCTTCTTACTACCAATCCCGTCCTCCTGAAATGCTTCCAGGTCACCCCAGGATGGTCCTTCTGAAGCATAACTCTAACCATGCCTAATGGTCTATCCACTCTGCCTCTCGCTAACCCTCAGTGTACACACACCGGCCTGATTCATGCCTCTTAGCTTTCACTACTGCCCACTGCGTCTGCCTGGAACATCCTTTATATGTCTCATCACATGGTTAACTTTCCCTCACCCATTCCACTTGAGCCCAGGTATCATTTCATGTGGAAGGAAGCCTTCTCTGAACCACTGGGCTGGCTTTCTTTGCCCTTATAGCTGCATTTAGCACAACAGTAATGTTATCTGTTCGGGTTTGATCTCAATTCCTTGAGAGAGAAATGTGTTCTATTCATTTCATAACACTTAGTACCTAAACTGTGGATGATCTAAATATAATAAAATCTTTTTAAAAATAATAATATTGTCAAAAATTATAAATATAATAGAAATAAGGTTGCCAGATTTAGCAAATAATATGCAGGACTCCCAGTTAAATTTGAATATCAGATAAACAACAAATAATTTTTTAGGTTAAGTCTCAGATATTACATACACATATTTATACTAGAAAAAATTATTTATTGTTTATCTGAAATTCAAATTTAACTGAGCATTCCATACTAACCTGTCAACTCTAAATAGAAATTTTCAGAGAGCTTAAACAACTATTTTATTCTTCTTTATTTAGAGTGACCCTTTCAGACATATAAAGTACTCTGAGTTTCAAAAACTTCCATCTTCTTAAACTGATCCAAACCCCGGCTCTAAATACATATTTTTATTAAGTCTTTTTAAAGTTAAAAATTTGTATTTACAATCTATATCAGGAGAAAAGAATTCTCTTCTAAGTGTTTTTAATCTACACAATAAAGTTTTAAATTAAAATAAAAAGTCTTAATTTGATTATTTCAAAGAGGTAATGTGTAAATTCAGTCTTCTACTGGATATAAACATCTGTATTCTCAAATGAAGTTTAAAGTTTTAGAAACATTTATAAATGTCCCATAAGATTTAAAACACATCCTTTGAAAAGAGATTAATTTAATATAAAAAATACTGGGCCAGGAGTTTGGAGACCTCATTTCAGTCATTAGCTGGAGATGTGAACTTGGGCATGGCACATAACTCATCTTTCTCATCTATAAAAGGAAGAGGGATTATTACATGATCTCAGTGACCCCCTTTTCCAACTCTGACAGTCTATAACTGCAGGAAGCCAAAGCCGTGGGCCCTGGTGGGAAGGAATGAACACAAGCTATGAGTCACAGACCTGGGCCTAGGCCCGAGTCTTCTGGGCAACTTTTATAGTTAAAGTGTGCCTGATAAAAAGCTTCTGCACAGCAAAGGAAACGATCAACAAAACTAAAAGGTAACTGATAGAATGGGAGAAGATATTTGCAAACGACAAACCAAATAAAGGGTTAGTATCCAAAATCTATAAGGAACTTATCAAACTCAACATCCAAAAAATAATGCAGTGAAGAAATGGGCAGAAGACATGAATAAACAATATTCCAAAGAAGAAATCCAGATAGCCAATAGACACATGAAAAGATATTCAACATCACTCATCATCATGGAAATACAAGTCAAAACCACAATGAGATTCTACCTCACACCTGTCACAATGGCTAAAACTAACAACTCAGGCAACTACGGATGTTGGCGAGGATGCAGAGAAAGAGGAACACTTTTGCACTGTTGGTGGGAATGCAAACTGGTGCAGCCACTCTGGAAAATAGTATGGAGGTTCCTCAAAAAACTAAAAATAGAACTAACCTATTACCCAGCAATTGCACTATGAGGTATTTCTCCAAAGGTTACAAAAATGCTTATTTGAAGGGGCACATGCACCCCAATGCTTATAGCAGCACTATCGACAACAGCCAAAGTATGGAAAGAGCCCAATGTCCATAGACTGATGAATTGATAAAATAGATGTGGTGTATATATATATACCATACACACACACACACACACACAATGGAATACTACTCAGTGATCAAAGGAATGAAATCTTGCCATTTGCAACAATGTGGATGGAACTACAGTGTATAATGCTGAGCGAAGTAAGTCAGTCAGAGAAAGAATTATATCATATGATTTCATTCCTATGTGAGATTTAAGAAACACAACAGATGAACATAGAGGAAGGGAAGGAAAAATAAGATAAAAACAGAGAAGGAGGCAAACCATGAGAGACTCTTAAATACAGAGAACAAACTGAGGGTTGCTAGAGGAGAGGTAGGTAGGGGGGATGGGCTAAATGGGTGATGGGCATTAAGGAGGGCACTTGATAACAAGAGTTTTGGAAATAGATAATAGAGATAGTTATATGACATTGTGAATATAATGAATGTCACTTAAAAGTGGTTACAATGGCAAATTTTACATTATATACATTTTACCACAATAAAAAATGAGGGGCAGAAAGGGGAAAGTCTTCTTTAGTAAGTATGGGTGGGGTAAATGACAACCTCTCAGCTACAAGGCAAACTGCAAGGGCACTGGGAAGGGTGAGGAGGGGCCATCTGCGCCACCTACTGACCTGTGGGATTGGAGCAAACAAGTGCTGAATTCTCAGGGGGGAATCAAGTAAGGGGCAGTGAGTACAGGAAGTGCACTTCTGCCAACAGCATCTCCACAGGTACAACAGTGGCATGGTCCTGTGACCTCTCCTTTCTCCCCCTAGCTGTTCCCCTCAAGCCCTCATTCTCAGGGGCTAGCTAAGTGAAACCGCAGGCCTTATGTTGAGCAGATAAGCAACAAGGAAAAGCAGATACTACTCAAGGAAAGTGCTAACCAGGTATAGATAACCCCAATAGACCTTTTAAAATATATTGTTAAAAATCCAACCATACTCTGATATTGTAAACATAGCATTTGTGCTGAAATTCAAACTTGGTCATTGTAATCAAGTTGCATCAGGCAGGTCCATATTTAAAACCCACAGACTTCAATTATTTTAAGGGGCACACTGGAGGCCAAAAGGAGAAAGTATGTTGAAACATGGCTTTTGTTGGAGGGCCCAGACCCCAAAATGGATTGTTACAACTAGGTAATATAAAAATAGAGAAGGCCTTGGAAAAAAGTTCAGTGCAGATATTATGCAGCAGGGCTTTGGAAATGGGTTGGGCTTGAGAGATAAAGAAATCATCTATTTTCAGACTCAAATCTATGCTTGGAATATTTTTTAAATGTTGACTTTGTCTTGCCTTTTAATTTTAAATAACTTCCACCAAAGTCTTCCCCAAAACAATTCTACTTTTAATTACTCTTGGCTATGGCTTAGAACAAGGGAATTCTGGCTACTAAGAAGCAACGACACATTCATTCATTCATTCATTCATTCATTCACTTATTCATTCATACAACTGTCAACAAATATCTGTTGATCATCTTCTACCTATAAAATTATTCTGCTTTTACATGTGATTAGCAGTGTAAATTTTATTTTTTTTAATATTTATTTTTGAGAGAGAGAGAGAGAGCAGGGGAAGGGCAGAGAGAGAGGGAGACACAGAATCAGAAGCAGGCTCCAGGCTCTGAGCTCTATCAGCACAGAGCCTGACACAGGGCTCAAACCCATGAACCATAGGATCAAGACCTAAGCCAAAGTCGAATGCTCAACCAACTGAACTACTCAGGCACTCCTACAGTGTAAATTTTAATTGAGAAAGACTACTCTAAACTTTGGGTGATTTGCCAAGAGATCCAGACCCTCTATTGCCATCTGAGTTGAAATAATCATAAATATCTGCCTAAAATCTAAGCTTCTGGGGGGTAGGAAGTAGAATATCTTTTTATAAGATTCTTACCTGTTATATTTCAGTTCAATTTGGATTTGGCAACACATTATTTTATTCATTTCTATGTCACAGAGTCTGAGCAAAACATTTTTCTTTTGCCTTTCATTAATTTGGTTTATAAACATGGTCTCTTTTTTTCCTCCTACTCTGTAATGGCCTTTGTACAGCTATTGCAGTAAGGGAAATATTAAAATGCAAGCAGACAGTAGGTACAAAAGGTACCTATTACCTTGCAAAAGGTAATAGAGTTCTGCCAAATATTTTTTAAGTTGTTAAATAATCACATCAACTAACAGAATAAAAAGGTCATCTGGGAGTAATTTTCAGTCACTTTAAAACCTGAAGACTTTGTTTCACCTTTCATACATATAGAGAGAACAGATATATGCTCTCCAAATCAGAATATATACTCCCCAAGAATTGCACAAAGGGGCACTATTGACATTTGAGAAAGAACAATTCTTTATTGTGCAGGACAATTCTGTGCATTGAAGGGTGAAGGGTTATTGCTGACCTCCGCCAAATGATGTCAATGGTCTCCCTCCAGCCACTGCGGCAATCAACACACCTCCAAATAATACCCAAAGACCACTAGGGAGGTCATATTAGTCCAGTTGAAAACCAATCTAGTGAAATTCTCCATAGGTATATGTCCTAAATATATTTGTAGGGCAAGAGGAGAACCAAAGAAGATAAACTTAATTGAGCTGGAAAAACTTGTTTGTGGTCTATTTCCATCTCAAGTATCTGCACGTGACCTTTCTTTTATTATTGACAAAGTTGGTTAAAAAGAAGAAAAAGAAAAAAAGAATATCCACAGCTGCCTCTGAATCAAAACAGTCTTATACAAGGTAGGATAGGGCAGTAAGGAATTCCTATTCTGCAATAGCCTTTCTCAATCCTTTTGTTTTCCTAGCACACCCTAGTGTAGCTCCCAGAACTACTAGCAACCGAACAATAGCAGACACACTGACTCACAGCGTCTATGATAGCATCGGAAGTTGTCCCAATCTCCATGTGGATACACTTCTGGCCAGAGTGACTATCGAGGACAACTGCCTTCACCATATCTCTTACATACCAACAAAGCAAACTTCTTGTATATTCCAGGAAAATCACTATCTTTGCCAATGGCTTCATGTTGCCAAGCAGTCTCTTTTAACTAAGAGTCACTTGGTCCCTATTCTCCATTGCATTTCATGACCCATTATGTTAGACGGGATGTCAGCAGACAGACATTCTAGAGATGGCATGAAGACCCAGAATACACATTTTACACAATGCTCCAAATTTAGCAGTAGTCCTGTGAAAGGCTTACAGTGCACTAGAGGTCTATAGCACTGGTTTCAAACAACTCTCCTACAATCGTTTCATAAAAATTACCTCTAATGGTGGTTTTGCAGAAAAATAAACTTCAAGATACACGCAAGCATATTAATATTAGTAAGAACATATTAGTTCCTTGTCCATTCCATATTTCTTCCAGGAATTTTACATTTTGAGAAGTTCTTCTGGAGCTTTTCTACCATATGGAAAACTCAGAAGACAACACAAGTCTGATTTAAGGACTTGGTCAAAAGCATTGAATTAAGTCTCTCCTATCTGTGATTCATCATATTCAGGGTGACCACACATCCTGGTTTGCCAAGAACAGTTCCAGTTTTGTCTCCTCTTTTAATGTAATTATTAACAACACTCCCTTTTATTCTCAAAAGTGTGGTCAATTATGTGGCCACCCTCATTACACCTTGAGTCACTGGAGATAGATAACAAAGTCATAACAATGACTCTGTCACTATTATTATGCATAAGAGGGTCTAGACGGCTAATTTTAGAGGAAAAAACCAATCAAGTCTTTTTTGAATGCCTGTAAGCTATAAAATAGTTTATACTGACTCTTCAGTACCTTTATTCAAAGGTAGAGATGGCCCCTATCACCAAAATAATCAAAAGGTGAATAAGAAGAAAATTCAAGTCAATCCCATTGAACATTATCGAGCACCTACTATATTAATATTCTGGCTTTAGGGAATGAGAACAAAAAAAAACTATCATTCCTGTACTTGACCTTAAATTCTGTTCTTACAATTTGATGGAGCAGACAGAAATTAAAGTGGAGGTTTGATTGATATGCAGTGCAGTATAGCAGTTATTTCCCCCCATTTCCAAGCTATGAACCTTAGTAAAGTTAGTGAATCACTTTGAAAATGTGTCTTATCATATGGGAAATCTAGATAATACCTCTTATAGGTTCATTGATTCTATTCAACAAGTCTTCCCTGATTGTTTCCTACATCCCAAGTATGAAGTGGTTACAAGGATTAAAGAGATATTAACAGTGATGACACATGGTAAACAATGCAGTTTTAAGACGTTTATTATTACTTCATTGTATTCAGTGTACCATTTCAATGATAGAACAGTACATGCAAAGGGATATATGACCCCCAAAGAAGGGCTTAGATCAGCTAGAGACAGGAAAGAGGTATAGTTCAGGGCTACTTCTTAGACAAGATGGCACCTCACCTTAATCTTAAAGGATGAGTAATAGTCATGTTAATAAGAGGATAAAAGATATCCCAGCAGAAAGAACAGAAGGAGATATGAAAAGGTAATGTGTCAAAGGGGACTGGTGTAAATACAAGTAAGATTGTAGTAATATCAAAGTAGGCGAGTGGCAAGAAGGGAATCTGGAGGGCTGGGTGGAGGCCAAGTGGTAGGTCTTTGTACATCCAGATAAATATGTTGGGTTGTTCCTTTAGGCAAATGGGGAATTACTGAAGGGTTTTAGCAGGTAAAAGACGTGGTCAGACTCATGTTTTAGACAAATACATCTAGAAGTATCAGAAAGATGGATTTGAATTCAGAGAACAATAGAGGCAGGTAAAAAGAGTCTGTAGGCTATTATGTTGATAAGACTATACAATACATATTGGGAAAAAATATTCGAGTATGTAGTGATTCTGTTTCCCTTCCACATCTATTTTTAAGTCCTATATGTTTAAATAATAGATTCCTTGCAGCACTTACAGTCATTGGTAAATAGGAAAGGTTCTGCCTTTCATTTCACCCTGTGAGCCACATTCATTCACCACTTGTGTTCTTTATCACATGTCTTTAATCTTGGCTAAAGCCCTTGCTTCAGTAACCAACTCTAACAATAGAGTCACACTCTGTGAATTTAAGTTTTTGTTCCTGAGGCAGGCTGTTGCCTGGTTAAAATATATACATAGCAAGTAGATCATGAAAGATTAATGAAGTTAGGTGGGCCACTGTGGCATGCAAGGGAATGACTGAGGTAAATCAGCAAAACCCACATAAAGAACTGGGTCTTGGGTTTCAGTTCAAATAGGCTTAGACACAGCAAAAGGGGTAGAATAATGAGTGTGACTTACCAGAGGATCAGGAAATATCAGGTTTGTTTAGTCTTCATGCTACTGCTTACCATGTGACCTTGAGAAAGCCTCACTTTTCCCATCTGTTGAAATGGATACAACCCAAATCATCAGAAGAGGAGGAGGAGGAGGAGGAGGAGGAGGAGGAGGAGGAGGAGGAGGAGGAGGAGGAGGAAGAAGAAGAAGAAGAAGAAGAAGAAGAAGAAGAAGAAGAAGAAGAAGAAAAGGAGAAGAGGAGGAGGAAGAAGAAAAGGAGGAGGAGGAGAAGGAGGGAGAGGAGGAGAAGAAGAAGAAAGAGGAATGGAAGAAGAATGAAAAGGGAACAAAAAAAGAGTAGATTCTTTCACTGGACTAAGAGCAAATCTTAGAGGTTATATAGGGAAATAAAAATACTTTGAAAAAACTTGAAGTGGTATGCAAATGTAGACCTACTTCAAATTAATTTTTGTCCTCTCCACTTGATTTGTATTTTAACCTTTGCAGCTCACCACATTCTCAAACCTTCTCCCTTGGTCTCCCCTTGCTTCCTGCTTCCAGTGTGGCCAAAAAAACTCCCACTGTATCACAGATGCCTTACCATCTAACATAAACTGAGTTCTCACTCCCACCTCCTTGCTTCAGTAGAACTCTAGGTTCCATCCAACTTGTTCCAGCTGACATGTCCCTGCATTTAACTCCAGTTGTGACATTACCGTCCTACTTTTCATAATTTCACAACTATACAAAACCTCCTGAAGTCCTCTGTCTTGTCTCATGATGCTACACCCTATTATGACAACTAGTCTAAAGCCAGAATTTTGCCTTATAATTTCTTTTCAATCCCACCAACTTCGATTTAGCTTATGGGCAGGACACACAGTAGATCATTTGAGAAAGCCTTGTTCAAAGCTTTGTTGAATCATCCAGATGATCACATCTATCCCTGTAGTTCCACAAGGATATTGAAGATAAATGTGCTAATATGTAAGAGGTGCTTTTAGCTCTTGTAGGAAAGAAACTCTATCAATCCAAGAGATTATTATTTTAGCTGAAAGGCTATCAAGCATCTTCCCACAATTACTTATTTATAGCTTTAGAAGCTTTTAGCAAAGCACAAATCAGCATCTTCAGTTAGGTCACCCAAGTTCTACATTTATGAAGGAAGACAGTATGTAAAGAGCAGCTGATGGGAATTGGGGCCTATGAAAACAGTAGGTGTCATATAACCATAGTAAGGGAGAGGCTGCAGTTTAAGCAAAATCATAATAAGAGATTTTGAGAGAGGTTCATTTGGAATGAACTTGGAACCTCAGTTTTCTCATCTGCAAATATGAGAGGGTTCAACCTGACACTCTGAGTTCCCATCTGGGTCTCACATTCTATGCAACCAAATCAGCAAAGTAAGTGATAAAGAATATACTGGAGAACTAACAGAACATTTGATGAAGGTCATTCTGAGAATCATCCATAGACTTAGGGCAACATTTATATCCCACATTCCAAAGGGGGTAACCAAGTTGACAAAACACTACATTTGAATCAAGAAACAGCACAGATTATCAAAGACGACAGCAGTCAACATTTGTTTCCAGTAAAAATTATAGAAATTATCAGGACAGACAGACAGATGGGCACATTCTGATGCTGGCCTGTACATGTGTGGGCATCTCACGGGAAAGTCCAGGGCAGTTCATACCCAGAAAAAGTAAAGAGTAAAGTGAGCTTCCTTGACATTTTTGTTGACGAACCATGAAGATAAAGAAACCCACAAGGTGATTATTTTAAAAGCACTTTTGCATCAATAGGTCTTATGACATTGAATGTAGGGTTTTAGTGGCCTCAGAAACCTCTGGAGTTCAAACTTGGTAGGTAAAAGGAATGGGCATATCAGAATTGAGCCTGCTAAGTATTTTTTAAAAATAACATATCCAGTATGACACTCTTGATTGTACTCACCATGGGCATTTTATGATTTAAAAAAACACAAGGGCATGAAATTTTAATGTTTTTAAAAGGGTTCATGGCTTAATAAATGAAAAAGAGAAGAAAAATACTGATGGCATCTAATCTTCATGTCCAGAGCAACGAAGTAACTTTCCCAAGGTCACCAGGTTAGCCAGTGGCTAACATATAGAGCCAGACTGGAGCCCAGAGTTGTTCTAAGTGCACAGAATAGGTGAGCACCACCCACGTTCCTTCTGGGAAGAACATATTTACATAAGCAGTTAGACAATACAGTTAATAATGAGCATTTTAGGCCTTCATTCCAGCAGGCACCCTTGTTTCCATCCTCGAGGAGGCAGCCAGCATCAAGTTCAGAGAATGCAATCAGTATCACCATGCCCTCTCGGGAGCCAGAACCCACATCAGCAATAAGCAGCTATATCTCTTTTTCCAACTGCTTCGCTTCCTCCAGTACTCAATTCTGAATGGCTAATTGAATTGCATTTTCATGCAGTGAGTGTAGGCAATGAACTCTTCAGCTGTTTATAAAGTCCCTCCAAAGCCTGTTTGGACCATCACTGAATTAAGCAAGCATACCAAAAGATGGAGCCCAAGCAATGAAGCTGTCTGAGACACAACCAAGCATGAGTAGAGTTCTATCAAGTCCGGAATGTGGAGCCATCCCTAGATTCTCTGCTCAGCACTCCTTTGAAATATGGTTAGCTTCTACAAACACAACTCATCATTTTTCAGGGTGCTGTGACTTGCTTTAGTAGCTCAGTACCAAGACAGACAAGGCTTAAGAAGATATTTATCTAAAAAATTCCCCCCCAAAAAGCTGTTCTCCATCGTTTTCCTGTTCCTCACAGTTAACTTTCAAGGGACTTGATTGCTTCATCACTATAACATGACATCATTCCCTGTGGTGCCAGAGTCGTAAAAATGATACCACAACCCTGAGAACATGGATTTACTGGCAATGTCCTGTGACACTTGTTTCCAGAAACTCCATCAGCACTGAAATCACTTCCTAAGACTTAAGAAAGGCCTGGATATGAGACATGCTGAGTTTCCCTGAATAAATCAATACTATCCTCTCCTGTGAGTCCAATAGAAAGACCTGGGTGGTTTCCAACCTCGTTTCCATGGGGATAGAACGGACTATGACATTTTGGAAACCGCATCTATTTGCACTAAAAATGCAGATGCAATGGAACAACTCTACCAGGGAGGTTCTCCCTGTTTGGTAGGAGGAAGACATGTCTTAATTCGCCTTCCATATTGTGAGAAAGGCAATTCCATATCACTTCCTATCCAGTCCCCAGGAATAAGCACTGCTCTTTATATTGAGACTTCCATGTGTTTTATTGGATAATATTAACATCAAATGCATTGGCAGCCCAAAAGTTCACTAGACTCTCCACAACACAGGTGCTTCCTCTATAAAAACAGATAAAATTTCCCACCCTACTTTAATCGCAGGACTGTTGGAAGATCAAATAAAGTAATAGATGCAAAACTTCTTTGAAAAACGAGAGCACCATATGCAAATATGTTATTAATAGTATACATTAATATTTCATCACTCTTGAGTTAAAATATAGGATAAAGTTAAAGTAAAAGAACCTTACTACTTTGATCTTCATATTCTTTTTCCCAAAGGCAAAATAAAACTTTGGAAACTGCTAGTCCTACTTGATTATGATGACTGATAAGATTATCTATTTATCCAGTGTGGTTCCAGATCTGCTTACGTGCAAGTCATAAGCAGTCGTATGAAGTTGTAGAAAATTGTATGAAAGTTTTGGAAATTCTATTTAACCATCTCATCTGGCCCATAGGAATATAATGTCATTGTTTAAAGGTGTTTTGTTTTGTTTTTTTTCCTGACCAATGCATTTGACTAACCCCCTTGATTGGATATGGAGTGGCCAATGTCTCATGAGCTTGGAAGTCTACAAAAAAAGTTTTGACACTGGTGGAAGGATGATTGCCAGGAAAAGGAGGAAAAGAGAACTGTGGTATGTAGATACAGGAAAGTGAGAGAATACCAACCCAGAATTCACTGATCTGCAGCGCAGAACATCCAGACTCAAGACAGTTCAATGACCAAAAGTTGTCATTCCTCACAAGATGCCTGACATGGGGTGGAATGGGTGGTCCACAGGAAAGCAAGAGAAAGCTACCCATCTGCTTTTGGACTCCAAACTGATGGGTCATTTCACTTCTCAAATCTTCCCTGGAAGAAATGAGGCTATACATAGGGGGACCATGTCATTTGTTGTCCAAATTGGGACACTACTGAGAGTGAAAGGTTGCTACTAATAATTATATCAGGTCCATAGATGTGAACAGAGTTTGCTCAGACACTGCATGGGTAATCCTCTGAGTTACATATATTGTTGTTATGAATTGAATGTGTCCTTGCTAAATTCATATGTTAAATCCTAACTCCTAATGTGATGGCATTAGGAGGTAGGGCTTTGGGGAGATAATTAGGTCATGAGGGGGGAGCCCTCAGGAGCAGGTTTGGTGCCCTTATAAGAAGAGACCAGAGAGCTAACTAGCTTTTGCTCTGCCATGTGAGGGCACAAGAAGGTGGCAGTCTGTAACCTGGAAGAGAGCTTTCACCCAAATGTGACCATGCTGGCACCCTGCTCTCAGACTTCCAGACTCCAGAAGTGTGAGAAATAAATTTTTGTTGTTTAAGTCACAAAGTCTATGGGACTTCATTTTAACAGCCAGAATTAAGACATGTTCTCCCCTCAACACCCCCAGAGAATTTATTAGGACATAATATGGTCAATCAACTTAGGGAAAAGAGAGAAAAATAATAAATTCTCATGCCCCCATTTCCTGGAAGAATCAGTTTTCTAGAGTTTCAAAAACATCTTTCATAAGTCAAAGTTCTAAGTTTGGAATCAAAGATCTGGATTTGAATTTCAACTTTACTATATCCTAGCTGTGTAACCCCAGGCTAAGGGAACTCAACTTCTCTGAGCCTTAGTTGTCTCATCTGTAAACACAGGGGAACAAAATGTGTGCCTTACAGGTTTGTTTTGAGGATTAAAGGAGTTAATACATGCAATGGATTCATCACAAGGCCTAGAACATAACAATTGTTAACTTGTAATATTATCATTAAAGTGTAAATTCTGAAACAATATTTAGCACAAAAGCATCTCCTTGTCCAACCACATACTTCTCGATGATGCTTCCTGTGTCTCTATCTTTCTGACTCATTCTACCTATTGCCTGTCAGCCTGTTTGCCAAACCACCTGGGCCACACACTGTCTCCACACCATGCTCTATCCTACCTAGCTCAAGGATTGCAGTGAAAATTCAGAATGTTCAAAAAAAGCCTAGACTACATCTAAAGAGCTGATCAATAAACACTGTTCTAGTGGTTATTTGCAAAGTAGACATTGTTAACTTCAGAGCAAGTAGGCCGAATGTTCACACAAGGTAGAGCCATTGTTCCTCCATGCAGGGCTCTGAGGCTGGCATCTTCTCAAATGGGGCGATGGTGTAACAATTGCTATTACCACACGAATGCTGATTTTTCTTCAGACCAGCTTTTTCCTGCTTTATATGAAGGTGTTAAGAGTTAAGTGCCCTAACTGCACAGAAGAAAGCTGGTCTACAAGGTAGTTTGGATTCCCTGAGGATAAACTTTCCAGAGGTCTTCTGTAGAGGGCACCAGGTTGACAGGACCTAGTACTCTGTGACCAGTACCTCCTAGGCCCCTTTTTGATTCAGGATGGCACTGATAGCAGGACACATGCCAACACTCATGAAGTTAGCTGTTTCCACTGCACTCTTTATTCCAAGGCATTTGTTTTATTCCTTTTTAACTCCAGGAATTGACCAGACACGGAGGAATAAGGAATATGGTATTTTCCTTCCCAAATAATAATAAAATAAGAAAAATGGACAACTTATAAAAAACACATGAACAATCTGAACAAGAAAAAGCTGAACAAGCAAAGATCAAATATTACAATTCTTGTATATTAAGGTTGGGGCCTGGGGGGAGGCCTTGCATGGGATCAGGAATAACATGGTCATCAGCATTATTCTAAGATCTTATAGTAATAAAGAGAGCACGACAAGTCCTTGCCAAGTGAAATTATCCCAGTGTGGCTCCTCCGCCGTTCTGAGGAAGCCATTTACAGGATGAACTATTACAGCCTTATGAACAAGTTGAATATTTGCCCAGGCCTTTCTTCCTGCATTAAGCCAACTGGATCACTGAAAATCCCCTTTTGTTCCCACCTTCGGACAATGGATGGCCATGGAGATGAAGCTTCCTTCAAGACAGAGTGATAAGGACAACAGAAGATAACCCCAATGCTCTTTAAAAAATTACCCAGTCACGGGACGCCTGGGTGGCTCAGCCGGTTAAGTGTCTGACTTCGGCTCAGGTCATGATATCACGGTCCGTGGGTTCGAGCCCCACGTCGGGCTCTGTGCTGACAGCTCAGAGCCCGGAGCCTGCTTCGGATTCTGTGTCTCCCTCTCTCTCTGACCCTCCCCATTCATGCTCTGTCTCTCTCTGTCTCAAAAATAAATAAACATTAAAAAAAAAAAAATCACCCAGTCAGATGGCTGTGTGTACGTAAGGGCAGGGAGTATGCAGAAAAGCTCTGTACATTCTGCTCAACTTCGCTGTGAACCTAAAACCGGTCTAAAAAATAAAGTCGATCCATAAATTAAATAATAATAATAATAATAATAATAATAATAATAATACCCCATTTCAGGTACTGATCACAGCCTAAATGCCAGAAATTGTAGGTAAAAAGGCAACATTTTTTTTAAAAAGACAAATGAAGGGGCGCCTGGGTGGCTCAGGCGGTTGAGCGGGCCGACTTTGGCTCAGGTCACGATCTCGTGTTCCGTGGGTTCAAGCCCCGCATCGGGCTCTGTCCTGACAGCTCAGAGCCTGGAGCCTGTTTCAGATTCTGTGTCTCCCTCTCTCTCTGCCCCTCCCCTGTTCATGCTCTGTCTCTCTCTGTCTCAAAAATAAATAAACATTAAAAAAAAATTTTTTTTTAAAGACAAATGAAGAACACTAAAAATGGAAATGTAATTAATAGAAACAAATCTTTAAGTAACCTAGGGGTAGTGAGGTGGGTGAAGAGTATGGGGTGAAGTGAGTGGAGGGTGGGAGGTGAGGTGAGTGGGGGATGGGCGATGGAGAGTGAGGGGTGAGGTGGGTGGGGAGTGGAGGGTATAGGGTGAGGTGGGGGGTGAGGTGGTGGCGGGTGAGAGGTAAAGGGTGAGAGGTGAGGTGGTGGTGGGTGGGGGTGAAGTAGGTGGGGGGTGGGGGATGGAGAGTGAGGGGTGAGGTGGGTGCATGTAGGGGATGGCGGCCAGGGGGTAAGATGGGGGGGTGGGAGATGGAGCATGTGAGGTGAGGTGGGTGGAGGATGGGGGGTGAAAGGGGGGTGAGGTGGGGGGTGGGGGTGAGGCAGGTGGAGGGTGAGAGGTAGAGGGTGGGGGACGAGGTGGGAGGTGAGGTGAGTGGAGGGTGGGGAGTGAGGTGGGAGGTGAAGTGGATAAAGGGTAGGAGGTGAGATGAGTGGGGGGTGGGAGGTGGAGGGCAGGAAAGGAACCAGGAAAACGGGCTTGGGATTATTTGAATGCGCTTACAGACTGTTTTAGAAAACATTCTTACTACATCCCCGATAGAATCTCCCAGAGTATATTCAAGTTCTTGATCTGTTTCCAGATCCTGAGTACACATCAAATGTAGCTCAGATGAGTACTGCTTTCCTATGCAATCATGGCAGCAGGACAGGCACAGGCTGCAGATGAATCCTGGATCTCTCTTACTACATGGTATCCCAGCTGATTAAACTTTCTAGTTGACATGTATCAAATGGATTTTGAAATTTACAGCAAATAGGAGTTACATTTATTAACTTAAAAACAAAGTCAAATGTTTTATAAAAGTGAGGCAAATAAGAGTATATATGGAAAGCTCTGTACAGTAAGGAAAGTCTTGGTTAAACATTAAAAATCCCTATGCAATATTAAACACTTCTGTGCTCACTCATATTTTTGATTAAATAATATACTTTTATATTTACTGGTGAATATTCATACTGATTTCAACACAATATATAGATACTTATAAGAGCTCATAACTTTGGTTTTCAAATTTTATTTTCATTTATGTGACTTTATCACAGCTCACATTTTTAGTATTAGGAAGCAATATATTCTATTGTGCAACAGAGATGCTGGCATGTGGCATATAAATAAAATCACATGTTGAATAATGTACATGAACTCACTGTGTGAATATTTGTGAGCTAAAACAAAAACAAAATAAAGTCAAAAGAAATTTGTAATGTAAGTCATCTTCCATCTCGTGTTTTATTTAAAAAGTCTAATCCAGTGTAACACCAACTCCTAGTACAAAAAACAGTCTTTTATAGGTAGGAAGCCTTAAATTCTTTGGCAGGGCCAATTGTGTACCAGAATGTTCACCTCAAATAGAGTTTTTAACAAAATGTGGCTTTCCTGCACTGCCACCCTGTGGAATATTTGGAGAAGACAATCAGACTTAAAAACACACAGCTTGGGGCACCTGGATGGCTCAGTCGGTTAAGCATCGAAGACTCTTGATGGGACTCGATTTTGGCTTCATTCATGATCATGAGATTGAATGCTGTGTTGGGTTCTGCGCTTTCCTGCTTAGGATTCTCTCTCTCCCTCTCTCTGCCCCTCTCCAGCTTGCATTCTCTTTCTCAAAATAAATAAACATTTTTTTTTAAAGCTGAATTTAATAGGAACACGACCAATACCCACTCCCCCTAAAACACTTGACTTTTCATTATTTAGTACAATATATGCATTTTCAAAGAAGCTCAACCAAATGGCTTCAGAATCTAGATGTCTGCAATGACTTTGCACTTTGGAATTTTTCACTGAGCACTCTCCAAATAATTGAAAAACAACTGATGTTCCATTTTTGATAAACAGAAAAAAATGCAGTTTCATGTGAATTTGGGTTCCTTTTCAACATGTTTACTATTTTTCCAAATCAGATTTAAAAAGTTTTTTTAGTGTTTATTTATTTTTGAGAAAGAGAGAGTGCAAGCAGGGGAGGGGCAGAGGGAGAGGGGGACACAGAATCCGAAGCAGGCTCCAGGCTCTGAGCTGTCAGCACAGAGCCCGACGCAAGGCTCGAACCCATGAACTGTGAGATCATGACGCTGTGAACTGTGAGTTGGACACTTAACCAACTGAGCCACCCAGACACCCCTAAATCAGATTTTAGGTAAAGCTCTGTAAAGATGTAAAAAGTAACTGAAAGAGTGCATGAGGCAATGAACTATAGTTCAAACTTATCTGAACGGATGCTTGTGGCTACCTGAGCACTGCACCTATTTTTATGGCCTAACCCCAATCCTGAGAACTAGAATTATTTTTACAAAAGTGATAACTGAAATAGCACAAGAAATAAGGGGCTTTTCACAAAAGGTCATAATACTTTCTTTGCTCAATATATATTTTTTAATATATAGTATTTTCTGATATTGCAAGACATTATAGGCTTACGGGTTGAATTTGTTTTTTTGTGTTGGTTGTTGGAATGTTTGTTTTTGAGAGTTCCTAAATACATTTTATCTTCCTCTTGGCTTGATGTAAATGATGTTTTACATTGGAAATAATGATCCATCTATTTAAAAAATTACATAATTGATGCTTTGAGAAACAAGTGTAGTTGTCTCCTTATTAATTTCTCTTATTTCAAGCACATCTCCTTTCCTTATAAGATCTTTTCTCTAGATGAGCTCTAATACCAAATATCTTTGCCTTTCTCAAAAATATTCCTTAGGTAAAAATTCTAAAATATGTAAAAAAAAATCCATACAATTCAATAATAAAAATATAAATAATCCAATTTAAAAAGAGAAAAGGATCTAAACAGACAGCTCTCTAAAGAATATATACAAATAGCCAATAAGCACATGAAAGATGGTCAACATCATTAGCTATCATGGAAATGTAATCAAAACCACAATGAGGGGCGCCTGGGTGGCTCAGTCGGTTAAGCGTCCGACTTGGCTCAGGTCACGATCTCGCGGTCTGTGAGTTCGAGCGCCGCATCAGGCTCTGGGCTGATGGCTCAGAGCCTGGAGCCTGCTTCCGATTCTGTGTCTCCTTCTCTCTCTGCCCCTCCCCCGTTCATGCTCTGTCTCTCTCTGTCTCAAAAATAAATAAATGTTAAAAAAAAAAATTTAAAAAAACCACAATGAGATACCACTTTGCATCCACTACCACAAGGATAGCTATAATCAAGAAGATAAACAACAAAATAAATGTTGAAAAGGATATGGAGAAACTGAAACCCTCACACATTACTGAAGGAAATGTAAAATGGTGCAGCTATTTTAGAAGCAGCTTTTCAGTTCCTACCATCTCGCCATTCCTATACATATATATGTGTATATATATTCCCAAGAGAATTAAAAACTTACTTATACAAGAAAACTTGTACATAAATGTTTATAGCAGCATTAGTCTTAATAGCCAAAGAGTAGGAACAAATCCATCAAATGATGAATGGAGAAACAGAATGTGGTATGTCCATATAATGGAATATTATGCAGCCATCAAAAGGAATGGAATGCTGAGATATGCTATGGTATGGACATGCCTTGAAACATGACACTCGAAAACAACTCCTGGTGGGTAAGGAAGATGGTGAAGAAGTAGGGGGACCGGAATTTCCCTTGTCCCTCAAACACAGCTGTATTGAGGTCAGAACATTTGGAATATCCAGGAATACAGTCTGTGGAGTGACAGAAAAATCTCCACAGGTGGAAAGAGACAGCTTGACAGGACAGAGGTACATGTTTGTGAATTGGGAGAGATAAAACAGGCAGTGTAGGCACAGAGTGGGTGAACCACTTTTGTGAAGAGACTGAAGGAAGAGAAGAGAGGTTGTAGAAGTTTGGGATGTATTTGGACAAAAGAATAACCTCTCTAGACCATGGAATGGGGAATGAAAAATATGGAGAGAGCCAGTTTCTACTTTGCAAACAGCCTTAGGAGCTAAAGATTGGAGATTTCAGGGGTGCATGACTTTGCCCAAACTGGAGCCACCACCATATGCATGTGCCTAGGGGGTGGGTAGGGAACTGGTCACGGGACTCAGCAATCTCAGGGGCGCACAGGGAGAGAACAGTCCCCTCCCTTGAGTACTGTGGGAAGAGGGTATCTTGCCCCTCCAAGGACAAAAGACCCTGCATGCACCAGCCAGAGGCCCTTTGTCCACTAGGTGGAGTGGCGCTATTCCAGAACTAGCTCCATGCAGAGCGGCATCCTTTAAGATACTGGGGTTTGAGTCCCAGGTGAGCACCTAGGAGGTGCAGGAGACTGTGGGGCAGGACAAGTCAGCCGCCAGTGCTACTCACTGAGCTGCCTGAACACCCGGTCAAGAGAGAAGAGACTGGGATGTGTGGACATTTTTCTCCCCATCGGCAACACAGTGGGGCTTCAGGGAACACAACAGCGGCCCCCAGTGGAGGCGACCCACTTACACCAAACCCCTCCCCTCCTGCCTGGTAACTGCTTATCTACCGGAGTGAGATTGACACTGACCAAACCACACAGCCTCTCCTCCGGACCAGCAAAGCCACCAAGGCACCAGTCCCAGGCGCCAAGAGACAACTGTCCTGCAGTTTTGTATGCTAGTCTGTTTTTGTTTTTGTTTCACTTTCCCTTCTTTTTCTTTTTTCTTTCCTTTGGAATCAGACTCATAGTTTCTGATTTGATTTTTTTGGTCAATTTCTATTATATATAAATATATCTTTTGTTTTCTTTCCTTATCTGTTCTTGTTTGTTTAATCAGGCATTTTTACTCTATTCTTTTTACACATTTTCTATATCTCCTTTATTTTCCTCTCTCTCTCTCTCTCTCTCTCTCTCTCTCTCAATTCAGCCTTATAGTTTCTTTGATTCTCTGCCTGGTTTTTTTTTCTTCTTTAGCCCCTTTGATTTCTCTGTATGGGGTAAGGCTCCCCCCCTTCCTTTTTTTCCTTTTTTCCAGGGTTACTTCAATGAACAAATCAAAGCACACCTGGTGGAAGGTCCAAACAATCCACAACTATGGACAGTGGGGTAGAACAGCGAAAGACACAACAGAGTGCATGTAACACATTCTAAAAACACTTCCTAAAGTGCCAGGCCCTGGACAGTGTATGACCCCTTTTTAATATAGTAGTACTCGCAGGTGCAGGACACATAACAAGCTATTAAAACACATAAAAGACAGAAACCTAGCCAAAATGACAAAACGGAAGAATTCTCTTCAAAAGAAATTCCAGGAAGAAATGACAGCCAGAGAATTCCTCAAAACAGATACAAACAATATATCTGAACAAGAATTAGACTAATAGCCAGGCTTGAAAAAAGCATAGAAGACAGCAGAGAAATCTGTTGCTGCAGAGATCATGGACCTAAGAAATAGTCACGATGAATTAAGAAACATTGTAAATGAGATGCAAAATAAACTAGATGCAGTGACAGCAAGGATGGAAGAAGCAGAGGAGAGAACAGATGAAATAGAAGATAAAATTGTGGAAAATGATGAAGCTGAGAAAAAAGAGGGAAAGGAAATTACTAGACCACAAGGGGAGACTTAGAGACCTAAGTAATTCAATGAAATGAAAGAATATCCATTATCACAGGAGTTCCAGAAGAAACAGAGAAAGAGAAAGGAGCAGAAGGTTTATTTGAACAAATTATAGCTGAGAACTTCCCTAATCAGGGGGAGGAAAAAGACATCCAAGTCCAGGAGGCACAGAGAACTCCCTTCAAAATCAAGAAAAACAGGTCAACACCATGACATATCATAGTGAAACTTGCAAAATACAAAGATAAAGAGGGAATTCTGAAAGCAGCTAAGGACAAATGGGCCTTAACCTACAAGGGTAGAGACATAAGGGTAGTATCTCCTGTCCACTGAAACTTGGCAGGCCAGAAGGGAGTGGCAGGAAATATTCAACATGCTGAATAGGAAAAATATGCAGCCAAGAATCCTTTTTCAGCAAGGCTGTCATTCAGAACAGAAGGAGAGATGAAGGCTTTCCTAGACAAACAAAAATTAAAGGAGTTCATGACCATTAAACCAGCCCTGCAGGAGATCCTAATGGGGACTCTGTGAGTGGAAAGCAGCAAAGACTACAAAGAACCATAGATATCACCACAAGCATGGAACCAACAGATAACACAGTGACACCAAATCCATATCTTTCAATAATCACTCTGAATGTAAATGGATTAAATGCCCCAATCAAAAGACATAGGGTATCAGAATGGATAAAAACCAAGATCCATCTATATGCTTCCTACAAGAGGTTCATGTTACAACTGAGGATTGAAAGTGAAGGGCTGGAGAACCATCTATCATGCTACTAGATGTCTAAAGAAAGCTGGAGTAGGCATATTTATATCAGACAAACTAGATGTTAAAACAAAGACTGTAGTGCTCACGTCAGCAGCACATATACTAAAACAAAGACTGTCACAAGAGATGAAGAAGGGCATTATATCATAATTAAAGGGTCTATCCATCAAGAATAGCTAACAACTGTAAATGTTTATGCCCCCAATGTGAGAGCACATTGATAATATAAATCAATTAATCACAACATAAATAAATACATAGATAATAATACCGTGATTGTAGAAGACTTTAATACTCTACTTACAACAATGGACAGATCATCTCAGCAGAAAATCAATAAGGAAACAATGGTTCTAAATGACACATTGGACCAGGTGGACTTAACAGATAGATTCAGAACTTTTCATTCAAAAGCAGAATACACATTCTTCTCGAATGCACATGGAACATTATCCAAAATAGATTACATACTGGGTCACAAAACACCCCTCAACAAATATAAAAGAATTGAGATCATACCATGCATATTTTCAGATCACAATGCTATGAAACTTGAAATCAACCACAAGAAAAAATGTGGAAAACCCCCAAATATGTGGAGGTTAAAGAGTGTCCTACTAAAGAATGAATGGGTCAACCAGGAAATTAAAGAAGAAATTAAAAAATGGAAGAAAAGCTTCTGGACTCATTCGATGAAGCCAGCATTACCTTGATTCCCAAACCAGACAAAGACTCCACTAAAAAGGAGAATTAAAGGCCAATGTCCCTGATGAACATTGATGCAGTAATTCTAAACAATATACTAAATCAAATTCAATGGCACATTAAAAGAATTATTCATCATGATCAAGTGGCATTCGTTCCTGGGCTGCAGGGCTGGTTCAATATTCGCAAACCAATCAATGTGATACATCACATTAATAGAAGAAGGATAAGAACCATATGATCCTGGGGCACCTAGGTGGCTCAGTCGGTTAAGCATATGACTTCGGCTCAGGTCACCATCTTGCAGTCTGTAAGTTTGAGCCCTGCATCAGGCTCTGTGCTGACAGCTCACAGCCTAGAGCCTGCTTCGGATTCTGTGTCTCCCTCTCTCTCTGCCCCTTCCCTGTTCACGCTCTGTCTCTTAATAATAAATAAATGTTAAAAAAAATTAAAAAAAAAAAGAAGAACCATATGATCCTCTCAATAGAGGCAGAAAAAGCATTTGACAAAATACAGCATACTTTCTTAATTAAAAACCTTCAAGAAAGTTGAGATAGAAGGAACATACCTTATCATAAAAACCATATATGAAAGGCCCACAGTTAATATCATCCTCAATGGGGAAAAACTCAGAGCTTTCCCCCTAAGATCAGTAACACAACAGGGATGTCCAGCCTCACCACTGTTGTTTAACATAGTGTTGAAAGTCCTAGCCTAAGCAGCCAGACAAGAAAATGAAATAAAAGTCATCCAAATTAGCAGAAAAGAAGACAAACTTTCACTTTTTGCATATGACATGATACTCTACATGGAAAACCCAAAAGACTACACCCAAAATCTGCTAGAACTGATACATGAATTCAGCAAAATCGCGGGATATAAAATCAATGTATAGAAAATCAGTTGCATTTCTATACACCAATAATGAAGCAAGAGAAAGAGATATCAAGGAATTGATCCCATTTACAATTGCACCGAGAACCATAAAATACCTAGGAAGAAACCTAATGAAAGAGGTAAAAGATCTGTATGATGCAAACTATAAAAAGCTTATGAAAGAAATGGAAAAAACATTCCATGCTCATGGATTGGAAGAACAAATATTGTTAAAATATCAATACTACCCAAAGCAATCTATACATTCAATGCAATCCCAATCAAAATAGCACCAGCATTCTTCACAAAGCTAGAACAAACAATCCTAATATTCATATGGAACCACAAAAGACCCCAAATAGCCAAAGTAATGTTGAAAAAGAAAACCAAAGCTGGAGGTATCACAATCTCGGACTTTAGCCTCTACTACAAAGCTGTAATCATCAAGACAGTATGGTATTGGCACAGAAAAAAACACATAGACCAAAGGAATAGAATAGAGAACCCAGAAATGGACCCACAATTGTATGGCCAACTAATCTTTGACAAAGCAGGAAAGAGTATCCGATGGAAAAAAAAAAAAAAAAACCAGTCTCTTTAGCAAATGATGCCAGGAGAACTGGACTGCAACATGCAAAAGAATGAAACTAGACCACTTTCTTACACCATACACAAAAATAAATTCAAAATGGTTGAAAGACCTAAACATGAGACAGGAAACCATCAAAATCCTAGAGGAGAAAACAGGCAACAACCTCTTTGACCTTGGCCACAGCAACTTCTTACTTGACATGTCTCTGAAGGCACAGGAAATAAAAGCAAAAATGAACTATTGGGACCTCAACAAGATAAAAAGCTATGCACGGCAAAGGAAACAATCAACAAAACCAAAAGACAACCGATGGAATGGGAGAAGATATTTGCAGATGACATATTGGATAAAGGGTTAGTATCACAATCTATAAAGAATTTACCAAACTTAACACCTGAAAAATAAATAGTCCAGTGAAGAAATGGGCAGAAGACACGAATAGACACTTTTCCAAAGAAGACATTCAGGTGGCTAACAGACACATGGAAAGACGTTCAACATCGCTCATCATCAGGGAAATACAAATCAAAACCACATTAAGATACCTCCTCACACTGTTCAAAGTGGCTAAAATTAACAAGTCAGGAAACAACAGATGTTGGTGAAGATGCAGAGAAATGGGAACCCTCTTGTTTGGAAAACAGTGTGGAGGTTCCTCAAGAAATTAAAAATAGAATTACCCTATGATCCAGCAATAGCACTACGAGGAATTTATCCAAAGGATATAGGAGTGCTGATTTGTAGCACAAACATGTACCCCAATGTTTATAGCAGCACTAACCAACAATAGCTAAATTATGGAAAGAGCCCAAATGTCTATCAACTGATGAATGGAAAAGAAGATGTGGTTTATATATACAACAGAATACTGCTTGACAATGAAAAAGAATGAAATCTTGAGATTTGCAACAACATGGATGGAACTGGAGGGTATTACGCTAAGTGAAATAAGTCAGTCAGAGAAAGACAGATACCGTATGTTTTCATTCATATGTGGAATTTGAGAAACTTAACAGAAGACCATAGGGGAAGTGAAGGGAAAAAAAAGTTACACACAGAAAGTGAGGCAAACCATGAGACTCTTAAATACAGGGAACGATCTGAGGGTTGATGGGGGTGGGGATTGGGGGTGGGTGGGATGTATGGTGAGCATTGAGGAGGGCACAGAGAACTGAGTGTTGTACGTAAGTGATGAATCACGGGAATCTACTCCTGAAGCCAAGACTACACTGTATGTTAGCTAACTTGACAATAAATTATTTAAAAAAAGGAAGAAGAAAAAAAGAGACATGATGCTTAGTGAAAGATACCAGACACAAAGGAAAAATATTATATGGTTCCTTTTATAGCAAATGTCCAGGATAGGCAAATCCTGAGACAGAAATTAGATTAGTGGTTGACAAGAGCTGGCAGTGGGAGAACTGGGAGTGACTGCTGTCAGTAGGCATGGCACATTTCTTTGGAGTGATGAAAATGTTCTGGAATTAGATGATGGTAACGATTGCACAGCTTTGTAAATAAATACAACTGACTCTTTGTCAAGTGATGTGCAAATATATCTCCCCCTCTGTGAACTGTCTTTTCACTTTCCTGATGGTGTCTCTTAAAGCACAAAAGTTAATTTTGGTAAGTCCAATCTAGGTTTTCTTTGGTTGCTTATGTTTTTGGTGTCATATCAATATGATCCATCTTGATCCACAAGATGTCTTGGACTTAGAATAACAGGCATACAAAATTGCATAACAATCTGTAACACAGTGCCTGTCTAATCCGTATCTAGTCAGATGCAGACTAGGGTTAGAGAACACAATCCTCATCAGCACCCTATGCTCAGAAGCTCCTTCCTTACCACATGCTGTTCCTTCCCTGCACCTGGAACACTGCTCTTTCTAGCAGAGCATCTGTTTCCCAGAGCTACAACTGACTTCCTGAGTGTGTTCAGACATTTATGTAGGTATCAGAAATTCACAATTGCCATCTAAAAGCAGCTGAGAGCAAATGCGGTCCTCCAATGAATCATGTCCGGCAGAGAGTTCTAATCAGAGGAAGTTAAAATCCTAAGTAAAGGACTTATCATTAGCCTAACAGCAGATGTGGTAGAATTTCTAGGAGCCATATTTTAAGGAAAACTAAAAACAAATGTAACCAGATGCTGATGGACAGGTCAGTGCGTAGGCTAGAGACCACAGAAGACACTTGTTTGAAGAAAAGAGGCATGGAAGACACAAGGATTGTCCTTACCCAGCCAAAGGGCTGCCATGTGGGAGACTTGCATTGTTGCAGGGATGAGAAGTGGGCGGGGGGGGGGGGGGGTCGCAGTGTAGAAGTGACAGCGACACAAACTGAATTTGATATAAGGAGCAATGCCTGGATCAAGGAGGGGCTCAATAACTATTACTGATAAAAGAATGAACACATAGAAGTTCCCAGACTAGCCACTGGGATCCAAAGAATTAACGAGTTCCACATTTCTGGAATAACTCAAGCAGAAGATGGTGGAAAGGACGCCTAGAGAAGGCATAAGGGCAGGGGACAGAAGTGTGAATTGTTCTTGACCAAGAACAAGTATTCATAACAAGGTTACATGTTAGATGTCTTCATCCTAACTGCCCAGATGAAGAAACATACTTAAAAGGATTCTGTGTCCTATCTGGGACTACATAGGAAGTAAGATTTGATTTGAAGTTTGTCTCCAGAAAGCATAACTTTCCATGTAATCACACTGTTGGGAGTTAGCTCT
Organism: Panthera pardus; assembly: GCF_024362965.1. Lineage (NCBI taxonomy): Eukaryota > Metazoa > Chordata > Mammalia > Carnivora > Felidae > Panthera > Panthera pardus. The sequence goes on from NW_026526788.1 coordinate 21,775,838, forward strand.
GAAGTTCCTATGAATGCCAAGATTCTGTGCTTCTATGGCATTTCTGACAATTATTAAATAACAAGGCACTACTTACTACTATTTCAAAGTGGAGAACCTGATTGTCTACCACAGCTGACAGCAGACAGAAACATCTTCGCCAGAAATTTGCAATGGCCCCTGTGTGTGACTACCGCACAGACTTCTCCACCCAAATTCGCATATTAACAAGTGCTTTGTCATCACAAATAATTCATAGTTACTCCCGATAGACTATAGATGCTGGAAAGGATGTGGAGAAACGGGAACCCTCTTGCACTGTTGGTAGGAATGCAAACTGGTGCAGCCGCTCTGGAAAACAGTGTGGAGGTTCCTCAAAAAATTAAAAATAGACCTACCCTTTGACCCAGCAGTAGCACTGCTAGGAATTTACCCAAGGGATACAGGAGTACTGATGCATAGGGGCACTTGTACCCCAATGTTTATAGCAGCACTCTCAGCAATAGCCAAATTGTGGAAAGAGCCTAAATGTCCATCAACGGATGAATGGATAAAGAAATTGTGGTTTATATACACAATGGAGTACTACATGGCAATGAGAAAGAATGAAATATGGCCCTTTGTAGCAACGTGGATGGAACTGGAGAGTGGGAACTGGAGAGTGTGATGCTGAGTGAAATAAGCCATACAGAGAAAGACAGATACCATATGTGTTCACTCTTATGTGGATCCTGAGAAACTTAACAGGAACCCATGGGGGAGGGGAAGGAAAAAAAAAAGAGGTTAGAGTGGGAGAGAGCCAAAGCATAAGAGACTCTTAAAAACTGAGAACAAACTGAAGGTTGATGGGGGGTGGGAGGGAGGGGAGGGTAGGTGATGGGCATTGAAGAGGGCATCTTTTGGGATGAGCACTGGGTGTTGTATGGAAACCAATTTGACAATAAATTTCATATATTAAAAAAATAAAAATAAAAATAAAAATAAAAACAGCAAAACAAAAACAAAAACACAGTTACTCCCGATATACTAGGTTTTTCTCCTGCAAAGTTACATCCATGTACATGTGGTCTGAGAGGATGAGGCAGGGGTGAGGCTAGGATGTGCAGATATTAAAAAACCCTAGGTCTACTTTCTGAAACCCCAACTCTGCCAGCCACAAGGCCTACATTTAAAGGATGAGATATAAGGCCCTGCTAAAATTTATTCTCTCACCTTTGTCCCCCCAACTGTATCTCTTTATGAACACAGCTAAATTCCTGACATTCCAACATCTGGGGCTCCATTTCTTTCATTAAAACAACAAAAAGCCTAGCTTAAAATGAGAGGTAGGGGAGGAAGATGCTAATGTGAATGCAGGAGCCATTTGCAGCCATTTGACCTCGCAGTGACAAGTCTGTTAGTTTAATGGGTGGGAGGATACATTTTAAAGAGGAAGATAAAATAAATCCCTAGAACAACACTTCTACAGTCCTGAACAGCCGGCAATAATTACTCAAGGAAGGAGCTGGTAAAGAATAACAATGTGCTGTCCACAATTCGCCATAAGGAAAGCTGCAGCAAAGCTGTGGGATCTTTCCCTGGTAACACGTGGCTTCTCATTCCCCCCACCATGCCCCCAGAGCAAATGAGTTCGTCCTTTGCCTCAGGGATGCCATCCAATCTGGGATAAGAACAAACAGTAGACAGAGATGGTACTCTGGGATGAAGATCTAAGTTCTAGATCTGATTCTAACCAGAACTTACTGTGTGGCCTTGGATTAGAACACTAGACCTCTCTGGGCTTTAGTTCCCTTATGAACATTGGTTCCAATGACCTCTGAAGTCCTTACAGCTCTGACAATTCACGATTATACTTTAATTTTGTCCTAGCTGGACATCTCTCCTTCCAGCAACTAAATAAACTGTGTGAAAACCTAAACAAATTGTAGCAAATATCACTTAGCTGAAAAAATTCAGTTCATTAACACATTCCACATAGCACATTTTTCAATTTGTACAAAGTACATTTCAGTATGTCCTTCCCTGCTGAGTGCTCCCAGGAGACTTTCATGTTACAAAGAACACTCAAGCTATCAGTGGGTATTCACAAGCTTGGCTGCTCCAACAATTTAGATGAAAAAGCAAAATAAAAAAACAAAATTCAGGATGAGCGTGGAAGGGAGACAGAGTAACAACTTAAACGATATCCACCTGCTTGTCCTTGACTTTGTGTGGAGTTTCACCAACTTGGAACTTGGGACCAGCTGTACCTAATTACTTGGGGTCAGGTCCCACTGGGAAACTAAGCTGCTCCCCGAAAGATCCACTGACTCAGGATCTCTGGGAATGGGGAACAAGAAACTCTATTGCACTGTGCTCCCTGGGTGATTGCTTTGCACAGTCTGACAGGTCCCAATGTTTGAGAGACTATGTGGCAAAAAGTACCTAAATTTCATCCGGTAGCCTAAATTCACGTAGGACGTATATTGTATGAGTTGGCAGACTGCCTCAACAATTGGAACGAATATTAAAGACAGTGTATATGAAAAAATTAAAATGAATTTGTTCTCTATAAAACAGTTTTAAAATAGTATTAAGTTTGAGGAGCTTGTGGGACATTCCAGTGGCACTCAGGAAACAGATTTGAGCTGGTAATATCGATAGATTTAGGGTTTATTGCCTATAGGCAGGAGGGTGGGCAACAGAGGGATGGGAAAGAAGCAGAAGACAGGAAAAAATTTAAAAAGATATTCACCAAAACATTAATAGTGGTCATGTCTGGGTAGTAATAGGGATTATGGATGATTTCTACTCTCTTTATGTTTTAAAATGTTTATTTATTTTGAAAGAGAAAGAGCGCACAAGTGGGAGTAGGGGCAGAGAGAGAATCCCAAGCAGGCTGTCAGAGCCAAGCCCCACGCGGATGGATCCCATGAACTTTGAGATGATGACCTGAGCCGAAATAAAGAATCGAATGCTTAACCTACTGAGCCACCCGGGGCCCCTCTACTCTCTTTATAATATCATTCCTCTTGCATTGTTTGAATTTGCTTTTCAATGAGCATTACTATTTTTGTAATCATTAATCAAAATACTTTTCCATCTTGATTTTACAGAGATGAAAAAAATTGCTACAAATAGACTGAAAACAATTTCTTGAGAACTGAAAATCCATGATTGCAGTAATCATATGCATTTAAAAAAAGCTTTCTAAGTCAAAGCATTAATTTTATTAATATATCATGAATTAACATGCAGTGAAACCTCCAGTTCACGTCATGAAAGCTTTATTTTTTCTTCTGTATCTTCTGCTAATAAGTTTCTGCAGTTTAATCTCTGCTTCCTGAGTTTAGCATTTTTCTTACAGAAATGTTATATGTAGGTCCCACACACATACAACAGCAATTATGCGAGCAGAATTAAACTCAGAGTAGGTTTAGAAAATGGTTATTATCTAACATAAGTAAATAAAATATTGTATGTTTATAGTAAGCCCAATAAGATCTCCATTGTAAATTCCTGTGTTCATTTGCTATTCACAACACTTCCCCCTAGTGTCCAACTGGAAGGAAAGCATAGAGGTGGGGAAACAAAGGATGCAGGTTGGAATAAAACATTTTTCCTGGGCGCATGGAGTAGGGAAGGGAAACAGGGTGCGGATGGATCATTGCTGTCTGATGACCTTGATGAAATGCTTCACTCTTTTCTGCCCTGCCTCCAATTCTTCGCTAGGACCCTGAGACAATGATGAAAGTAAAACAAGAGATTTTGCACAAGCCTTTCAAAAATAACAAACCACAAATTTCCAGAATTGCCCAATCACATTGTTCAATGCTCACTTCCAGCGTCCCCAGCGTAATCCATTACATTTCGCCCAATTTACTTTGAGTGAAAACATTATCCCTTCCGGGGAAAACTGCTCTAAAGAGAAGATTAAAAATAAAAGCCTTTGAAATTTCAAGGAGCGTTCTCCCATGTGATACCGACAGATGCTGGGGGCAATCAAAAAATAGATGTCCATCTTGGATTAGTATACCACAAAAGTCCTGCTCAACTCTAGCTTTTTCCTCCTCTACAAAACTTTGATTTAATAGTGAGGCTGCCTCATCCATTCAGCAAACATGTCTTGGCCCCTTGACAGGTGTCAGGCAACATGGTAGACACTACTTATTTGGGGCCCACACCCATCTGGTATGTGCACGTATGCGCACTTACATCCACATACACTCAAGCTGACTTTTACCAACATATCTTAAGCCCTTGACCTCACCTTCAGTCAACCAGGGAGCCACCCCAATGCTGCTGGTGAGCCAACATTTGGCATGAAAATGTCAATCTTTTTCATTAAAAAAAAGACAAAAGATATATCTAATCTCAATTATTAACACTAATATTTCTGAGTAGTGGGATTACAAGTGTTTATTTTCTCCTTTTGGTTTGTTTTTTTCTGCCTATACCTTATATCCATTTACTGTGCATCCCTAGACCTGAAATTCTGGCAAGTGATAATAGTACCAGAACTAAAATGTTTAATCCTAACTAAAGAGTAAAACAAAGTATTACTGAAGTTAAAAATGGCGAAATAACTCCAGATGAATCCCCAAGCTTGTACATCAGAACCTCTTTACAGGACATAATGCTTCTAAAAGATAAATAAATAAATAATGAAGATTAAAAACGAAATAAAAGGAGAGACAGAACAGATGGTCAACACTTAAAAACACAAAATGTTTCTCTCTCTCTCTCTCTCTCTCTCTCTCTGTCCCCCCCCCCCCCCCCCCCCCCACATTTTAATCTACTGATTTTAGTCATAACTCACGTTTCCTCTGAAACACAGAGCTTTCCTCCCTGGGGTTTGGAAGATCAACCAAATTTCATTTCATTGCTAATTTATGATTTGTCACTAGAGGGCGTGGTTGTTCTTTTTTCTTTTTAAATAAGTTTTTAAATTGCAAAGAAAAACATTCTTATTTTTTCTTTAATGTGTTTAGCATAAACTTAAGTTTTGAAATGTCAATACGTCACAGAGGTCATGGACGACCATGTGGTATCTGGAGGACCTTCTACTTTTCTGTGTTGCTTTGGTTGCAATTCTGTAGTTTCGCCAAGTGAATCCAGCACTATGTTGATAAATTAAATCTCATCATATATAAGGTTTTTTAGCCTTTACACTGTTTTGAAAATGAATCCCTTCTGCAAGCATCACAATGATACAGCTTGAAGGTAAAAATAAGGAAGAAAAAATCTGTTATGAGAGCTGGTTTTATTCTTTAATAAACTTGATTTTAAAGCAAAGTTGAAGTAAAATATCATGGTCCAGATTATTAAAAAAAAACAAAAAACTCCTTTGAAATTCTGTGGTTAGCCAAAAGATAACACTTAATGCTTGGCACAAACTAGGATCACAATAAGTGAAGTAATAATTAAGCTGAAATCACTGATTTAAAAAAAAATTCAGGGGTCTGTCCCCTCCACCTTCCACCTTATTGCAAAATGAGAACTGTCATCTTAAAATTATAACCTGTTTGCTCAGAGGGACAAGAGGAAGGGGAGGCAGAGGCACTCAAGGCCCTTCTATAAATACCCAACTTAAGAGAGGGCACAGCAAGACAAGTGCCTGGATGCCTTCACGTCTCTGTATGCTTGACAATCCCTAGCCATTTGGAATTTTAAAACATGTTGGGTTTTGTATTTCTCAACCATGGAGAGGTATATTTTAAGGAGCAATTTTTCTTGCCTCCAGTGAAGGAAAACACTCCCAGGAAGCAAATATCTCATCCATCAGAATGGAATGTATCCATCCAGGGCCCACTGAATTTGAGAAAATCGCACCTCACGGCGTGTTCCATTATGCCCCGGGAACTCCTCCATCTCTGAGGCTTAAGCAGCTTGAGTTGGGATCAATTAGTATTAATCCTGGGTAGTACCTGATATTCTCGGTGCGTCCCTTTATCCTCTCCATCTCTTCATTCCGACAATTAGCATGAATTAATATGCATTCCCAGTTTGTAGATGACTTCAAGGTTTAGAGACTTCTGAGAGACTTCTTTGGCTTTGGAACGACATTTAGTGACAGAGCTTTATCAAAACAAAATATTTTCTTCTCCTTTATCTCTCTCATTTGTTTCTGTTTTGTTTTGTTTTGTTTTGTTTTTTGAGCTCTTTTAAACAGCCAAGGTAACATGTACAGGATATCAAGTTTGACACTGCCTTTTCAAATAGCAACGGCAGGGTTGTTCTAAAAGTAGCTTCAGTTTCAAAGGTTAATTGTAGGGAGGGGTGGGATTCTCTATGGGAAACAGGCTGGGATACAGTAAGGTATTTTCATATTAAGACAAAACACTCAAAACTACCGTAACCAACGAAAACACCTTTGAAAAAATTCATAAGATGGCCCCCAGGAGGTGTCTGGAGGTAAAGCACCACTGAAGATGAACTTCCTTGGTGATTTAGTTATTCTGTCTGATCCTCGGATTACTCTGTGTCTTGTGAGAACCACTGCGGAAGCAGGAAGTCTGCTTAAAATACAAACCCACATGGGTTAGCAAAGGTGATCGGAAACAAATTCCACAAGTGACAGGAAATACCGGTGGAGTGTGAGACCGGGCACGCGCCCAGCGCCCACCGCGCTGCCAAATGCCACACGGCCACATCACAGGCGGCTGTGCGCAGTTATTCTGACTGGAGGGGACAGGGAGATTAGTGTGTTCAAAGACCAGAGGGCTTCCCCCAGGTAGGATGAGCCAAGAAGAAAATGAGGCATTTTACTTTACAAAGCATTCTAAAAATGTCACAGCCTGTGACACAGGGGGTATCAGGACAAAGGGAGAGTAGAGATGAAGTGCCAGCATTAGTGTGCCAAGGAGGAAGGGGACGGTTCAGGAAGGGCAAAAACAGAAGCATTTCTATCACTGCTGGAGAAGCCCATGCTCCCCAAGGAAGCCTACTTTTTGCGGGGTACTCAAGTGCACTTTTCCCCGGCTAACAAAAAGGAGAAAAGCCTCTGCTGCTCCAGGATCGGCAGCTCCTTCCTGTCATCTGCATTAACTGAAACAAATGAGGTCTGCCCAGGAGACAGGCGCAGCTGGGAATTCCAAAGTCATCGTGAGACTAGGTGTTCCCTGGGCCAAATGCATCATGCACAGATTTTCACACTGAATGCCAAAACTGGCAGTCGCTTATTTCTGACCTTGATTTAAGAGTAGGATCTTGCCATCCAGCTTCTTCCTGTGACCACGATGAGGACTCAGAGGTTGTGCAGTGAAAGGTGAGGGCCTGGCATGGTGGGGAGGAGGCTGAATTTCACTTTAAAAATTAGGGAGGGACGAGAAGACTTGAAGAATTTTTACCATCTCTAGAGCTGTATGGTTCTGTTCTCCTTAGAGGAATGGTATTAACAGATATGGGGACCCTTGAAATTCACACCATGCTCTGTCAATGAAGGAGGAGTAGATGGGTAGCCCCCACTCCGCCCTGCCTGCCAGAGGAAATCCTCCCTGACCCCCTTCACAAAGCCTGTTCATTCACAGCATAGGAGTGGAGATAGGACTCTGTTCTGTGCACTGGGGAAATTCAGAGAAGAAATGAGGGAAATACCTCTGGCAGCATTCTACAGTTGCTAGTCAGAGACAGCCATAAACATCACAGCTTGGGCACAAATGTCCGAGCTCTGCGCCGATAAAAATCAGCGAGAGTCATGATGTTTCCAGGTGTTGATAGAGAAACTTAGAACACCAAAGAAAATCCAAAAGAATTACATGAAACTAGAGCTCTCTGGAGAAACATAAAATGTCATCATAACGTTCCCAGAGTTTACTTCTTCATTAGAAAGGCAGGAGAATCAGGGCCTCCGCATCTTCTCTTTCTTCTGACTCAGACTGGAACGTGCAGGAACCCCTGTGGCCTAGAGACAGAGAAGCTGGGAAGCTGATGGATTCATTTTACTGGCATCTATTGGTATTTCATTTTCTGTTTTCCAAAGGATTTGACCTATTTACACAAATCATACGTCTCCTTTCCTTACTATTTGCCTCCTGGGATAACCGGTGGGGATGCAATGCCTAAGTCTTAGTCACCTGCTTTGTGGATTTTCTCTACTCATCTATTTGGAAGTGACAGCCCATCCTCATGACCTCAAGCTGCTAGCTGGGGAGTGCTGTGAGATCCTAGCACGGCTTATTTTGTTTACTGGAAGCAGCTTCCTGCCCTCTAAAGGAAGAGAGGAATTGATTACTAATTCCTTTGAAGCATCTCCTTTTGAGCTATGGCTCCCCTCCAAGTGAGCAGACACAAGATTTATTGTAACCGATATTCACAGATTATTTGGAGATAATACTTTGGCCAATGGCTCCAACCTTGCTCCATGACTCCCTGGATGCCTGACCTTTCCACAAGACTCCAATTTGACTGAAGCACTGACCTTTATTCCTTCATCCCTAGCAAATGCCTAGTCTCAAAGGGTCAGTGAAGTGACCAAAAGCAAATCCCAGAGGAAGTTAAAGACCTGTGGACTAGTCTCTGAATTATCACGTCTGGATATACAACTGCTGTAGCTGAAGTGGAGTCCCCTAGGAAACAGTAGTCTATATTTCTACAGGAAGATAATGAAGCCACATGTGTTATTAAAATATTCTAGTAGCCACATTTAAGAGGTAGAAATTATTTTATATGACCCCATATATCTTACTATGAAATATGACTATTTTAACATTTCAGTATTTAGTATTCATTTTTTCCATACTAAATCTTTAAAATGTGTTTTGCACTTCTAAATTCAGACTAGCCACATCTCAACTGCTCAACAGTCACATGTAGCTACCTACCCTATTGGATGGTAGAGGTCTGGGACAGGAAATTCATCTTATTCAAGAGAAAATTTAATACAGTGTTTAAGAATTAGACTATAGAATCAGACTTTTGGTTCACCTCCTAGCTGTGTGACTTTGCTCACTTTCTAAATGTCACTTACCATCTATAAAATGGGTCTAAAGTACCTGCTTTACAGAGTTGCTAGCACAGAGGGAGGGCTCAACAAATGTTGGCTGTCCTTACTCTAGTTCCTTTATCCTACTCAATTTAACATACATTTATGGAGCATCTTCCATATACTAGGTGCTGTATTAGTCTGCTCATGCTGCTTTAACAAAATACCAGACTGGGTGGTTGAAATGACAGACTTTCATTTCTCACATTCTGGAGACAGAAGAGTCCGAGATCATGGTGCCAGCCAACTAGGTTTCTGGTGAAAGCTCTCTTCCTGGCTAGTAGATGACAGCCTTCTCACTGTATCCTCATAGTACAGAGAGAAAGCAGAAGTTCACTTTCTAGTGCCTCTTCTTAAGAGGACACTAATGTTACTGGATTGGGGCTCTGCCCTTAGGATTGTCTTTAACCTGAAAAACCTCATCATAAGCCTTGTCTCCTCCAAATATAGTCACATTGGGGGTTGAGGCTTTAACACGTTAACCTTGAGAAACACCACGCAGTCCATGGCAGGTGCTGTGAGATATGAGACAACTGTACATAATATAGAACATTTCTTTGGCCTCAAAGAACTCAATCTAGCAAGAGTCATTATTTACATAATTACGTATACATAGATTATGTTTAAGATGCTAAAAGAGAGGTAAAAACAATGTGCTGTAGAGGTGCAGAGACGGGGAAGATGCAGTGGTGTGACAGCAAAGAGAAAGAAAACGCTCTCCTTTGTGGCATCTGCCAATTTCTACGGTGGAAACCTCCTACCATGGAGGATTTCAAGCTGCCAAAGTATTACTGAATATTTAACCAGCAGCATTCAGCTCTCTCTAGGCAGTGTGAGCTAGCTTCAGTACATTCCTGGAGAAATTTCAACATAGGGGAAGAACATTTAGCCAAGGAAGTGGGATATCAGCCCAGCCTTGAAAGATAAGTAGGAGGGAAGTGAGTGCAAAGTGAGGCGGCAGAATAAGTGGGGAAAATTCAGAGTGATGAAGCGCATGAGGATTCGAGAATTAAGTAATCTTCTGGGGCCAGAGGATAAGATACTGTAGGGAGCGTGATAGGAATAAATCTCTAGAAAGACAGCTCCAGATGAGACCATAATGGAAATGGAATACAAAAACAGGAGAGTGGCTTCCATAAATGGGGGCATTTACAAAGGCCGCTAAGCTAGAGAGTGCCAAAAATAAAACGTCACACTTGACCTATCGGAAAACACTCACATGTGCATTATCTCACTTCTTCCTAACACAAACCTGTGCAGTAGGCAGAGCTGATATTCCTGCCCCTGTAGTGGGTCAAATACAAAAAAGATACGTCCTCTTGGCCCTTCAGAATGTGACCTTATTTGGAATAAGCATCTTTGCAAATGTAATTAAGGATCTTGAAAGGAGACGGTTCTGGATTAGGGTGGGCTCTGAATCCAACAAACAGTGTCCTCCTAAGGGACAGAAAAGGAGACACAGAGATACATAGAGACAATGGCCATGTAAAGATGGAGGCAGAGATTGGAATGATATGCAGCAATAATCCAAGGAATGCCAACAACCACCTAGGAAATGTGTGGAATGAATTCTCCCTCGGAGCCCCCACAAGGAACCAACCTTGCCAACACCACTATTTCAAACTTCTTGCCTCCAGAACTGTGAGAGAATACGTTTCTGTTGTTTAAGCCACACCACTTTGTGGTAATTTGTTACGGCAGCCCTAGGACACTTCTAACACCTCTAGAAAGAGGTGAGTGTTAAATTAAGGCTTCAGAGAGGTGAAGTTATTTGTTCAAAACCACTGGTCTAGAACTTGCTGAGGTTGGCACTGGGACCCAAGTGCCTTGGCAGCTGGTCTTGTGCTATTATTTGGCATGGACCTGCCCTTCAAAGAACACATTAGGGTCCAGGAAAAGGACAAAAGCTAGACAGGGGGATGGGGAAAAGCAAAAGGTAAACTTCATCTTCTGCCCAGAATATGGAATCATGCTTTCTGTTCCTGTCTTTTCCTTATGCCCCCAATTTCCTGCACCCATGAGTGTGTTTATAAGCACCCAGATCTGGACAGTCTGCGGGCTCCTGGGCAGGAGTAGTTGGCCTTATGGTAGGGTTGGGCCTTTGGGCAGCTACAGTGCAGCTGTCTCTGGGCTGTTTGCTCTCATGACTCACACTCTGCTGGTGTGTGTGGAGCCAACCGTGATCCTTGCCTGAGAGAGAGAAGTCACTTAAGGAATTGAGTGATTTTTGCCATCACTGAAGGATTTGACAAGTATATCCCAAGGGTTTCTACCATCTTCTAGGACACTGAACACACACTGGAGGCCCTGTGGCAAGGTCACATCTAAAAACAGAGTGGAGTCTCATTAGCACATAGGTGTCAGGCACACCTCCTCTGTCTTGCTTCATAAACTCTGTTCATGTACTTTGTCGTCTAGGGAAGAAAAAAAAACAGAATAACATGTTTCTGCAAATTCTGAAAATGCTATCTTTAAACTCAGAATCTTGATAATTGTGGGGTAAGAGAGGTGACATCCATCCCCTAGCAGAGCACAGCACGAACCAGCAGAGTGGACTGATCAATCTCTGGAACACTAATAGCCACCTTTTTCCAGGGACAAACTTCAAGGAACTGTTTCTCTGCCAATCGCATTGCCAGAAATGTGCCCTTATTGATCCCAGTATAACCACCAAGGCTGCAGCAGCCATCTCCCCCAACCCCCCTACCCCCCATCCTTCCATTGTGGCTTCCTCAGAGCAACCAGTGTTGTTCCTTTGGGATGGAGGTCTGGCAGGATACAAGGATGGGTTCCTCACTGTCAAGAGCGACGGTGATCTTGTTCTTCCAAAGAGAGTTTTGGTGTGCACTGATAATCATGTCGGGCAGCCCAGGATTTCCTCTCCTTATGGACAAGGCTCTCCTACAGACACGGACACTCTGAAAGAAGTGCTAACAGAAAGGGCGACCTTGCAGAGAGGAATGCAGAAATGGCAAAGCCACTCTGAAAGAATAAAGCAACAGCAAAATAGAAATAGGAAAAGAAAACATCACTGAAAAATCACCCATTATAGTCTTTCAGTGTTCTTGACACTCTACAGCCAGTGAAATGAAGATGGACCCGAGGGGACAGTCACTTTGACTGCTGTGTCTTGAAAGTCTTCAAAGGAGGGAGAGCCCTTGTAATGAAACTGTCTAATGTCACCGAAGAGTGATGAATGCTGAATGCGATTCATAAACTGAATTTTCTTAAGTTCTTCACAATTTTATGAAGATACCTAGAAATTCAAGCTCAATTTAATTATACAAGGTTTTATTTTTTTTAATGAGGTTTCAAAGATTACACTTTTGATCTAAATTATATGTAGGTTGCCCATAGAATGTGGACCTCTCTTTTCGTTTAACTTCTCCTTTTACAGGTTTTGTTGGAAAAGGTTGCTTGTTAGTGACCGTTGAAAAGCTTCACATAAGCTGAATGCAAGAAATGCACGTGGTCACAGCCTTGGGGAAAGGAAGCCATCCCACATACCCTATCACAAACCATCCTGGACATATTTCCTGTGGTACCCAGGGAACTGTGGGCAAGGTCAGTGAAAGGTCTGCTCTATTGCCCACGGCAGCAGGGGCCAGAAGAAACCCGGCAAGTCACATTTGTTGTGTGCTCCAAAGAAAACTAAATGCATGAATAGGATCTCTAGGGGAAGGGGCATGGTGGAGCTATTAAAAGAACAGCACTATTAGAAACCGAAAAGTCTTGAATTTGAATCTTGGCTCCAGCATTTGCTAGATGTGAAGACCTGGGTAAACTGCTCAACCTCAGAGTCTGTTTACTCCTACGTCAAGTTCAATAGGAACACGGAAGCTACAAAGTGGTTGTGGAGATTGAAGGTACACAAGCCTGGCAAAACGCCAGAGTGGGGAGTATGATCTCCCCTCCCCACCCCCACCCCTGCCCTACCGCTTTGCAGATACTTTTCTGGAGAAGAAATTCCTCTGACCCACTTCCATAATCCATTCCAGCTCCTACAAATTAAGAATTCTCTCTTTAATTTGAATACATTTTCCAGCCATTTAAATTGTTCTCATGATGTTCTGTTCTCAAAGGAAATTAAAATATATCTCCAGTTATCTCTCTGTGTGTGCTGCTCCCAAATTCTCCATGTCTTAGAGACAAATGGTAAAAGACCTTGGGATTTGGATAGGATCTAAGAAGACATCAAGAACAAATGGCATATACGTGTCTGAGAAACTTGAACTCCCCTTCACATTTTTCCTTATTTACCCATTATTTCAGACAGAAGATGGACATTTTGTGACACTAGATCCAACCAATAGGAAACAGAAAAAGAAAATATAGTTAAATAAGAATTTCCCAGAATGTCCTGTTTCTGACATAGCTATAACATAATTTCTAAAATTTTCTCTCTAAATATTAGCAATTTTCTGGAATATCCCCATTAGCACTGGTTTAGGAGAATCTAGTTATCTGCTTACTACTGGTAACGAGACACCGAAAACGGATGAAATCTAGATTTACAGTCAGACTGAACAAGACTGGTTTATAGGCTGCTATCATTTACATCTAACAATGAATCAAACAGCTGGCATGTTTTCTTGCTAATATGCAAATTCTGTCTTTTTAAAGTCATTTTTTATCCACCACTCTCTTCCCTTCTATTTTGAAAGTGTGGATTTAAATTCACAAGAAACTGGATGCTTCCTTTGTATTTTTGTTCCATCTACAAAATCATAACAGCAGTTGGAATTATAACTACTGAACTGTCATGTTGATTCTGAGCAGAAATCTCTCAAGAACTAGATCTTTTGATAACATCATTCTCAGTCCCCTCTGACATGAAAATGTACTGTTTTATATACGCTGGAAGATGAGAGGGAGAGAAAAAGCACAACCCCTGGAAAGTCAGTAGAAGCACAATCTAGAATGACACTTCTTTCCTTTTCTTTCCCTATCCACAGAATGCCCTCGGGCTCTTTCCTTCAGTTTCTATTAATGCCAGCCCAGCCTCTTAGGATCTCTCATGTGTCTCGTGGCTTAGAGCCCCTTGAAATTGTAAGCCCAACATTGATAAGGACAGGAAAAGCGCTTCCTTTATAACAGGGAAGAAGGCCAAGGAGGTTGGTTTACAGGATGCCCCCTGTCTAAGAGAAGCTCCATTCTGTGCGCTAGGATGAAAATAGGCCACCGTGTGGCTCTGCCTAAAGTAGGACAGCCTAGGATAATGTTTTTATTACATACAAAAAAGAGTTCCTCTGTCCTGCTTGGCTCTACCTGAAAATCAAAGATAAAACAATCTCTCTCCTTACCTGAAGTTGTTGGAACTCACAAATAAGTTTGTTGGGCCTGACACACTAACTGAATGCAATTTTCCTAAGAAAATTTAGCCACAAAAATATCTAAAGCTAAGACAGTAAAACTATATACAGCACTGTAGTCAGGTTCACAAATAATTTTTTAATCACTCAAAATATATTGAATACATACACAGGAAGAGAAGGCTACAGTCTTAAATTTGGGAAAGTTGTAAATTATTATGAAAACGACATTTCTGTATGATAATATGCAGCAATTAGTAGCATTCTTTGGTGCGTCTAAACATTTGTTGTTAAGATGCTTTTAAAGCAAAGTATTCATTTTCAAACAAAAGCCTAATAAGAAGCCCTCAATGCAGAGAACAGAGAAGAGGTTTAATTAAAGATATTTTATAAAATCTAGGGGCAGCTGGGTGGCTCGGTTAAGCGTCCAACTTCACCTCCGGTCATGACCTCATGGTTCATGAGTTTAAGCCCCGCATCAGGCTCTTTGCTGTCAGTGCGGAGCCTGCTTCGGATCCTCGTCTTCCTCTCTGCCCTTACCCCCGTGCACTCTCTGTCTCAAAAATAAACATTTAAAAAAATCTCTGCTAAAAAAAATGTTTTACATGGGCACCTGGGTGGCTCAGTCAGTTGTGTCCATCTTCAGCTCAGGTCATGCATGATCTCATGGTTTGTGGGTTCAATCCCCACATCAGGCTCTGTGCTGACAGCTCAGAGTCTGGAACCTGCTTCAGATTGTCTGTCTCCCTCTCTCTCTGCCCCTCCCCCACGCTCACACATGCGCGCTCTCTCTCTCTCTCTCTCTCTCAAAAATAAATAAACATTAATTTTTTCAATAAATAACAATAGTTTACAAAATCTAATTTTCTACCAAATTTTCTCACTATAAAATTGATTAATGAGAATAACAAGGTTATTTGTATTTATAGCATTATAGATCTTATCTGTTTCAGCATTCATATTAGGTCTTTATTTTCTTTTGGGGTGCACAGTGCTGAAAAATGCCCAATTAATACAGACATGTAGTTTCAAAGAATACTATTTAATGTTTTACCTTGTGTCAAGATATTCTTCAATTAAATGTAGATGATGGTACAAGCTTTATTCAAAGTACATACAAAATCATTCAACCAGGCAACAAAAGTTAATGCCCTGCAGGGCTTCTATGTGCTAACCTTTTGTACTTCTTCACAGTTTTACACAGTTTATAATTGGTCATTTTAAAACTATTATGTTTATGGTTTAAACACAATTTAAAATGTTATTTCCTTTACTTTGCCTATAAATGTAAATCGCTTGTCTACATCACACTCAAAAATTACTTTGGCTTTAATAAAATAGTCAACTCTAATTTCAGTTACATGCCTGTCTCATTATACATCCTTCTAATTCCCTAGATTTGAGGCACTGTGGCCCTGTTGCAGGCCCATTCTTGGCCCTCACCAGGCAATGTCCACTCAGTCTTGGCTGCTGGTCTAAGAATGAGTCCTTCTTAGGTCTTAATGGTATCCATCCTTTTTCCGCTCTATTTTTCTTTTAGGAGTCACTCCTCTTGGGAGACATGATGAGGATATATAGTGAGGGCATCTGCAAAAATATTTTTAAATCATTCCGTCCTTAGGGTGCCTGGCTGGCTCAGTGGGAAGAGCATGTGACTCTAGATCTCAGGGTCATGAGTTTGAGCCCCATGTTGGGTGTAGAGATTACTAAAAAAAAAAATCCTTAAAAAAGTTAAATACATAAATAAATAGCTCCCTCCTCAATCTATTCAACGAAGTCCTTTTTGGTTAAAGGTGCACCTGTCTTAGAGCCTCCTAGTCAGGGAACGCCAGTTCTTCACAGCTGGTTTGGCTCAACATGTCATCTTTTTAAAATGTCATGCATGCAACATAATTTGGAGATCCATCTATACTCAAAGCCTGAATCACTAATCCAATTAGTGGAGGACACCTGCCAGGGGTTCCTTCTGAGAGTAAACCCTTCTTTCCTGTGTCTAACCAAGGAAATAAATGCCTGTGAGGAGCTGTCAAAAAATTCCAGTTAAGAGCCAAGCCACCAGTGCCCCCTTGAATAAATAAAATTAGCTACCTTCCCCAGGAGATTCTGATTCACTTCCTTGGAGTGAATCACCATATTCCCCACTACTGGCCAAAAAGATCCCATAGAGCTTTAGTTTCTATAGTTTGTATTACAAAAACAATAGGGTTGTTTTCCCTTCTGAGTAAAAAAAGTTAAAACACTGATCAATATTTTTTTCAAATACCTACCCCTTCGCCTGATCCCACAGAGAGAGAAAACACACCCTTCCCAGCACAGCCACGGCCTCCTACAATGACTCACCTAACTGAAGTACCAGTGATCAAACCATAACATGATAAGGAGTGGGACTGAAACTGACCATTGTAATTCTGACTACATGTCTATCTCTTTACCACATGTCCTGTCCTTCTGGTTCCTTACATTTGAGGCACTGTCATCAACAACATATGACCCAGCAGCAGGCTTGGCACCACCCTTGACCTTTGTCAGCCAACATCAACTCAGTCTTAGCTGCTGGCCTTGCTTTAATCCTCTATCCAAGTTCCTCCAAAACTCAAGTCTTGCCTTGTGAGAGTGAACTCAGGGATTGCTGTCTGATTCCCAAAGCCCCATCTGCAAATCTCGGTCTCTGCTTCTTGCTGTCAGGTTCCTGATACTAACCAACCTTAGCCTACTGTCCTCTTGCTCTCTACCTACCACTGGATAGGATTCCTGTTCCTGCTCCCCTCTATCCAGAGCCTGGGCCTAGTGCTAACTGTCTTGCCTGGGTCTTCAGCTGTCAACTCTAGCTGGGACTTTTCTACTCTAGCCAATAGGCCACCCACTGGTGGGTCTCCACTCCTGGAGGCAATCACTTGAAAGGGCTCTTAAGAAGTCAAACCTGTAAGACCGCCTTAAATAAGAGATAAAAAGGGGCTGCCTACATTAACCTTCACCATGGCTGTCACAGATACTAAGAAGGGGCTGCTAGGTAAAGGTGGTAAGACATTACCCTCTGCAAATAAAGAAGCTATACATGTGCAAAGTTAGAACTAAACTGTGGGTCCCAGAAAGGAGTGGAAGTGATGAGTACAGCAACTACTAAAGGCCTGCAAATTCACATGTGCAACAAACATTGTCTATACACTAAGGAAACCAAAGCTGTCTTCATAATGAAAAAAAAAATAATACTGACTCACCATGCTGATACATAGTGGATAATGGATATTGAAAGAAATGGGCAAAAAGCTAAGTCGGGCAAAACAGAAGCTTGGAATTTACAGACTGGATTGCTAATAGGTTTTTCAATTGTATTTTTATCAGTTTTGTTCTCCCATGGCATTTATCAAGTTCCAGTGGTCTCTGCTATGTTAATGGAACCAAAAGAGGGTATCACCTTACATTGCCCCTTAAGTCACAGGATAAAAAAAGATCATTTGTGTCTCCATGAGGCAAGGTGGTGTGGCTAAGAAACACGAAGGGAAGGAGCCTCATGGGAAAGGTGAAATTGGGAGGAAAAGAGTTAGGGCCTCAGGGTGTCCTTCAAGAGAATCTCCTTGGAGGTTCTACTTTCTGTCTTATTATTTTAAAAAGCAGCTTTCCCTTCACATCCGCCTAATCTCTGGGTCCTCAGTCTTCCTACTCTGGCAAATCCTGCCAGCAACCAATTGAGTCTAAGAGCGAATCAGTGGTGGGGTGTGGCAGGAGGCAGTGTAAATAGATGGGGAGATGTGATCTGGATCAGACACAGGCTCAGTCATGAGTCTGTTGTACTATTTCTAACGTGGTCTTGGGTGATAACTTCTCTTTCTCTATACTCTAACATACAGAAGAATATACAACCTTTTTCTTAAAGTTATTGTAAGGATTAAAAGAGGTAAGGGATAGAGGGGCACCTGGGTGGCTCAGTTGGTTAAGCATCTGACTTTGGCTCAGGTCATGATCTCATTGTTCACGAGTTTGAGCCCCGCATCAGGCTCTGTGTTGACAGCACAGAGCCTAGAGCCTGTTTCAGACTCTGTGTCTCCCTCTCTCTCTGCCCTTACCCCTCTCTCATTCTCTGACTCTCTGTCTCTCAAAAATAAATAAAACATTTTTAAAAATTAAAAAAAAAAAGAGGTAAGGGATAGAAAGTGCCTTTGAATGTATCTAGCACACAGCACGAACAAAAATCACTGATTGCAATTATTTCCCATATGCAAACATTTTCTAGGCAAGTTGTGCTATTCTGTGCAAAAATCAACTTCACTGAATTGGCACCCTATTGGTAAGGAAGGAAATTTCTGGAAAATGATAGTATACTCTCTTCTGTCATGTTCTTCCATTTGAAACCAGCTCCTCCCAATGATCTCATATTGCCATCAATGTAATTTGAGAAAATGAAACTTGCTAGCAGCCCATATTCCAAAATGATGCCCCATAATTCCCCTCAGAGGAAGATATAATTCAACATTTTTAGGGTCCTACTGTGTGTTTGGTACAGCCTTAGGCCACTGTGAGGAATAATGATAAGATAGTCACTCCCTCAAAAGAGGAATTCAGTCTAGAGAAAGAAAGAGACAAATGCCAGCTGATTGTGACATCTCATAAAATGGTTGCAGATTATAACAGCTGTACTGAGAAAATTCAACAAGAACCTGAGGGAGAAGGAGATTGGTTCTGTCCTTTGGGAACAGAGGAGATTAAAACAGAAAGGTTCCTTTTCCTTCGGAACTTGCAATGAGTAAGTGAAATGGAAACAGAAAAAATAAGCTTAAGTAAAAATATGTGCCACATAGCAATGGATAGTCTAAGGGATAGTAGCAGAAGAAAGTGATTAACTTCAACCAGAGTTACATGAAACTCCCAGTTATTTCAGTGGACTTCCGCCTGCATGAAGGAAAGAACACTGGTCTCATGGCTTAGGGCCTATGAATAATGTAGTTAAAGTAAGAAGGAGAGGTGTGTTATTCATACCCCCAAAAACAGAGTTCGTGGATATGCATCTCATTTATCAAAGAGAATTGGATTGGCCTTAATGCTACTGGCAAAAAAAAAAAAAAAAAAAAATGACACATTTATTCTACTTAAAATACAGGTGGGATTATTTTATATGAAATAAAAAGCAAACTAAAAGTACCAAAAAATATAGTACATCAGAATAAGTGATGGATCTACATCATAAAGAGCCTAAACTGAAAATACTCCACATTACCTTGGGACAACTGGTTTACAAGGAACAAATCTATTCACTTTTTAAAGGACAGATGCACTACATACACAATATGAGATTCTGTTCCTGTGACATTTTACAGACTTTTAAATCACCTGGTCTGGAAGTCAAAAGTTTTTTTCTAATATTTTGAGTGTTTCCCTTCTCTATAATAAACAGCATATCTGCCTGTCCCTTGCCATATACCTTACTTTCAAACTCTGTGAGACCTGTCAGGTCTGAGAAACCTGCACTGGGTCCTGTACTGATGAGAAGCTTCAAACTGACAATCACAAACCTGGATGAGATGAATGAGGTGCTGTGGACTCTTCCAGATCCTGCAGCTTTCGCTGTTTTTACACTTGCCTGGGACCCTCCTCTGCTTTATTATAATCTGCTTTCAATGTTTAAGCACTGTTCCAGGTCTTTTCTCTTTCTGATTGATTGCTTCTTTTGTCAGTTCTAATTAATGATGCATGAGGGTGTTTAAAACTGTTTCCATAACGCTTTCTCAGTCTTCATCACCCAGAAAGTAAAATGCAACCACTTTATGGAATATGACCTTAATTAACCCAAGTGATCTCATATCAATCACAATTTTCTTCAGACTGTCCACGTGAGGACATTTCCAGTAATTTACTGCTTTTGGAAACCTACACACTCCCTTAGACTCTATTCTAGTTGGTCTTTACAAACCCCCACGCACCTGCATCTCTGAAAATATATAACATGTCTGGTGGCAGGAACTTCAAAAGTAGAGTCAAGTGTATGAGACACAAGTCCAAGACAATAGGAACCAATACCTCAGCTCAGAAGAGCAGATGGCAGAATGGTTTTATCTCCAATACCCTCTAATACCTGAAACAAGTCTAAAGATAAAAGCCAGAGAACATGTCACCAATTCCATTGGGCCCATTCACCATGAAATCTGCAATTCCTGAGCTTAGCTGTACACTTGTTTTGCAACAACTGTGATTTATCAAAAAAGAAGCCAAACAGCCGAAACACCTAAGCCTCTAATATGTAGGCAATCACTTCTCATCAGGAATGAATCTTCTGGGAAATAACTACATGTCTCCCAGAGGCATAGGCAATGATTCAGCAAACTAAAGAAGCCAGAAAAGCAATATTAAGAAAGCAAAAAATCATTAGAAACTCAGGGAGAAATATAATTTTGCATGGTACTTACCTAAGCAATTTAAAGGCCCCGAAAGATAATTACCATAAAGTACTGTTAGAACAAAGAAACAAACACACCCAGTCTTGAAAAGGTATGGTCCTGAAGATTACTTTAAAACAACAGCAATGACAACCACCACCACCACCAACACAAACAAACAAACAAATAAAACACATCAGGGTTATTTTGTCAATTGCCCTAATTGGATATGACCATCCAAATTTTAATTTTCACGGAATCAAAATTGGCATCCACCTTGGGGGTAGGGGTTCATTGTTCAAAATACACTAGGAACCATATAGGTTTGATAGATAACATCTTTTCATTTTTCTTATGTTCTTGAATATTTCTTTTAAAAATGACTTGTTATTTCCTCTGGCATTTAACTTAGACTGACTGGAGTTTTTAGGGCTTTCTGAAGGGTAGTGTTCAGATTTTAATCCACTGAGTTACCTATTTGTATTATTTTATACCTGTATGTAATTTATACTCTCACTAATATTTTGAAGTGTCTAAGTAGTTAAGGGGGTGATGAGAGAAAATGTTTTAGTTCTCCTGATTTTGAAAGTATTACAACTCCCCAAAAAACATACCTCAGAGTCCTTGTTGCCCATAATCCTAATAATTTATTTTATTTTCATATTTTCCATGTAAAGATGCCAACAAGACAATACAAAACTTATAGTAAGTTTGAGTGTAGATGAACAAAATTATTGCTAAGCCTTATTAAAATAGAACGATGGCATAATACTTTGAAAAAATGGTATATGGCTTTATAATTATAATACAATAGAGGTTTTTGAGTGACAACAGATTTTAGAATTATTCTGGTCAAATATTCCCATTTTACAAAGACTTATGCTCAGAAAAGTTGTGACTTTTAATTAATGACTGGTCAGAAGCAAGGACATGATCTGAGCATGGGTCATAGAAATGCCAATGTTTGCCCATTTTTAACTATGTACAAATCTACCCTGAATGGTCCCTCCCTAGCATCACATCCTATCACAGTCTGCTAACATTTTATTAAAATGAACATCCTGGTTTCTAACCCATTCCCTCATGGGACAAGCATTCTTTTCCTGATACCAAATCTGAAGGAAGAAACCTAAACAACAATCAACGAATGCTACTTCTTTATACTGACAAGTAATTAAAATTAAAATAACACATGTTCATAATCCTTCACACTTATTAAGATAGTCACCATAAAAATAGCTGGATCAAAATGATAATTTCAGTGCATAGACTGATGGTTAATGGATAGGAATGTCCAAACATCTGTTATGGAGAATTTCACATGCTGATGTTGTAGACACATCAGCAAAGTGGAGACAATAAAGAAACACAAACAAAGACAATAAAAAAACAAAAAAATCTGTTGGCCTAGACGGGTCCAATAACCCATTTGTTTAGTGAACTCTGTGTACATAAGACATACTTGGGTAAACCGCTTAGTCTAGGTGTATGTCTGAACTCCAACATCACATCAAAAGTCACAGCAAAATTGTCCTCAGGAAAAGGCTATCAGTGACTTGACAACAAGTTAATAACAGGGCAAATATAACTATTATTTAAGTGGCTCCATATCAGCACAAGTATTTGAAATGACTCCCCTGCAAGCTCAAATTGGGCAAGGTCAAGAATCATGCAATCAAATATCAATTCACACATTTCAATCCTGACAGAGTAAAGAGATTGAAGTGAAAATAACCTCTTCTCACAGTATTCCCCCTCTGTCCTCACCAAGCCAGTCCCAGCTGCCTAGCTCCAGATGGAAGAGAAAGGGGAGGTTCTTTAGAACATTGCTCAGATGTGAAAGAAGCACTTGGTGGTTTGGGTGCCCAAGAGAACCAAAGAAAGAACAGTGGAAGTACAAGTTTAGGGATGTGCAATTGGATTGTGCTTCCTTCGAGAAAGAAACTAGAAGAAGCAAGAGATTTATGACATTATTTAACAAGGAGGGACAAAATGGGAAGATTTGGTCAAGGGCTGGCAGAAATCAGTGGCTTTCCATGACTGAAAGGCCAGGTTTCTAGATTCTAAATTAGTCTGTTGATGAACAACAACAAAAACACCACAAGGGTTGATATGCATGCACATATCCCAACGGTCAAAGGATAGGACTCATTTTAATGAAGCCCTTATTTCTTGCAAGAAAGTCTCCATAATATTCTGATTCTCTATAGGTAATCTAGTCTAAGGTTCTTTGTAACAGTATCCCAGAGTGTAAAAGTATGCATGCTGAGATCTCTTCCTTAAAAATGCTACTGCCCTACTGACATTAACCATCTAAGTAAGCATTTCCACCTGCTTAAAGAGTTTTCAGAAAAGACTTCTATCTGTCACCATTTTTATCTTGTTCTTCCCTCTTTTCCTACAATACTCTCAACGTGGTCTGACCAATCAAGAAAAAATTTAGCTTTTTAAAAAAGGTGACAGTTACATCTGTTACTTCCTTATTGGCTTTATAATCCATCTACAAGATAAACTCAGTAGCTCTCTACCTTGGATGCACAATACAATCACCAGGGGAGGTTTTTAAACACACCAAGACCTGGGCCTCACCCCCAGAGATTCTGCCTTAATTGGTTGGAGTGGTGTCCAGATATTGGCATTTTTTGTCTTCCCAGATACCCACCATGTGATTCAAATGTGTAACCAAAGCTGAAAACTTCTGTCCTACATTTTTCCCTGAGGTTCAATAGCTAAGAAATTTCTCTCTTCTTTTGGACTTGTTCCATA
Source organism: Panthera pardus (assembly GCF_024362965.1). Lineage (NCBI taxonomy): Eukaryota > Metazoa > Chordata > Mammalia > Carnivora > Felidae > Panthera > Panthera pardus. The sequence continues at coordinate 21,799,225 of NW_026526788.1, forward strand.
GATTTTCTTGAATCTTATATTAATCCCTATGAGGATTCATCTCTTTGATCTACTTTTCCAGATCTTATTACAATATTTTTTTGTCAAGAAGAACACTGTCTACATTTTATCCTAGCCACTGACAAAAATAGTGGCTAGGTCAAGGCCCAAGACAGAACCCTGTGGCATGACTTTATAAAATTCCCTGTCATCTTTAGATAGGATTATTCAACTATGTGCCATTTTTTGTCTTCCTTAAATTTCTCCATCTTTCTCTTAAGAGTATCAAGAGTGATCTTAACAAACAGACTGAAATCTCCTGATCTACTGGGCTAGCAACCTGTCAAAGGAGAAGTTAAGGAAATTCTGACAGGACAGAACTAATCCAGTTCACTCTCAGCTGTAATAGTTTTATAATTTTGCTTTAAAAAAAAAACCCAAATACCCAAGAACTTTCCAGATTTGAAACAGTTGACTGGAAAATACTTGCAAAGAAACAAATTTTTATGAACCTAAATTTAATGAACCTAATAGACTCAACTCTTCCTCCCCTAAAAAGATTTTGTATTTGTTTGAAAGAGAGAAGTTCTCCATGTATATAATACTCCATGGGGAGTGATGGTTTCATTCCATCAAAAAGACATTTTACTTCTTTGCTGGGGAACTAAAGATTCCTTTTTCTTTGCCAAGAAATGCACTCCACTATAACTTTAAAATGATCCAGAAACACAGAGATTAGCAGTGCTTGACATGGAGAATTTATCCCCACATTGCATTAAACTTTGCACCTCCCATGTGGGGACTCTAGGTACTGACATTAAGGAAGAAAACAGCTAAAAGTCTACTGAGAGATGATAATGCTACAGGTTGAGTGTGCTAATTGGTGCTTTTGTCATCATTCATTAGAAAAACTTACATGATGGAACTACTCAAGAGGTGAGCACAATATGAATTACTTACTCAGGAAAGAAAAATTCTATATATGAAGTTACTGAGAGTTTTTTCCCTTCAGCTTTTACATCTTTAACTATAAACATTTTTGTTCATCTCTTGCTTTGATATGTGGTGTTTCAAATAAATGGTTTTTCCTTAAGTAATTTTTCTGGAAACCAGATAATAATGGACAAATAAATAACCTGTTAATTCTTCCAAAATTTCTGCCATTTCTGTCAGATTCATAAAGTTCTGTTTTACGAAGACAGGGAGATACGCAGTCTTCTCTAAAACACCTTAAACATTATCTAACTAAAAGTGGTCCCATGTGTACAACACCCTCACATGATGTGGAACTACTATTTGCCAATGTCTTTGTTTCTCTCCTTTAGCATATGAAGATGGAACACTTTTGCTTGATTTCTTATCTTCAAAAACTTATTATGCTTGACTCTACTTGCTATTCCCCAATGGCAATTGCCTCATGGCAAAAATTCAAAGTTGAAACACAGATGTCACTTATAATTTGGATGCAATATGTAGAACTAATTTTATGCCCACAATACTTAAAAATACAAAATCTCCACCCTAAAACATTAAAAAAAATGTAATGCTTATAAGAATATTTTCTTCACCTGCTACAGTTCTTTCTCTATCTAGAAATCAATGAGCCACACCCTACATCTGTTGGGCTCTCCAAAGCAAATGGTACAGAGCTCTATGTTATTTTCTTACCATGTTTACATGGTACACTAGATTATCATGAGAAGTTCTTAATTTCCTACTGTGATCCATACCAGAATTTTACTAGTGAGTTACAAAATTCCAGGAAGCATTTGAAGGAGTATATCCCTTGAGTATAATAAGGGTATAATTGAGTATAATAACTTGGAATTTCTGGAGTCTAGGTGGACCATGAAAATTCCCATACACCTGCACAAAATTGCAGGGCAATGTTTATGGTCTCCAAGTTACTTGGGATAACATAAATCCACATTTACCTATTCAGTGTCCAGCGAAACATATTCCCAGTTAGTCATCAAGTATTGTGTCTACAGGGTAGAAAACTGTTGAGTGCAGAAGAAGGAAAAAACATTGCTCTAAGAGAATTTGGGGATATAATTAAACTCAAATGAGCAAAGGAGTGGGATCAGAGGGAGAAAAAGAAACCAGGTTGCTTCTGTCCCCTTAGCTAAACATCTCAGGATTCTTCTGTTAGAAAGCAGGAATATCTCTTCTCAGATGAACTCTGGAAATTTGGAATTCAGTAGTGAAACTTGACAAAATGCTCTACAGCAATGGAAAGGTATTTCATTTGGAAGAGTCCAGATGTGTAAGTTTAAGCTATTTTTGTGACTATGTTAAAATTCAAATGCTAAATAGAGCTGAAAGTGACCCTAGAGACCATTTCATCTGAGTCCTTGTTCTACAGAGGCATTAAGTCACAATTCAGGCCTGACAGTGGCAGAAATGGAAGTTGATTCTAGCCAAGAGCTCTTTTGCCCCTCCATCACGCTGAGGGGCAGGTCATTCATGCTTTGAGCACTTCTATAATTATGTAAGAATATATGGGTCCATTTATGTATAAGGTAAAGCTAACAGAGGCAGACTGAATTTGTTCAGGTAAGGTCTTTGATCAAGAAGGCATCAAAATTGTCTTCTAATTATGGAAGGGCTACTTTCTGGTGGAGGCAGTCGATTGTTTCTCTTCAGTTGAATTCTTTTGGCTCAAGATAAGAGAGGTCTTTCTAATGATGAAAAGCCAGAGAAGGAGACATTTGTTGAGCCTTCACACTCTGTGCCAAAACCACCCTAACCACTTCACATATGTTGCCTTAATCTCCACAACACTGGTGAAATGGGCTGTATTATTCCATTGTAAAGATCTGAGAATCCTCATCCACTGTTGATAGGAATATAAAATGGTGCATTTGCTTTGGAAAAGTCTGAGCATTCCTCAAAAAGTTCAACATAGACTTATGTTATATAGCTGGTAGTTGTTATCACATGACCTAGCCATCCTACTCCTACCCAAAATAATCGAAAACTTGTCCACACAAAACTTGTTCACAGCAGTATTATTTTCAAGAGGTGGAAAGAACCCCAAATATCCACCAACTGATGAGTGGATAAACAAATGTAGTACGGACCTCAAATGAGATATTATTCAGCCATTTAAAGAATGAAATACTGATACATACTGTAACATGGGATGACACCTGAAAGCATTATGCTAAGTAAAAGAAGCCAGTCACAGAGGTCACAGAATGTATGATCCTACTTACGTGAAGCATCCAAAACAGAAAAATCTTCAGTCAGAAATTAGATCAGTGGTTGCCTAGGGGAACCATCATTAGATATGTAAAAAAAGTATGGCTCCATTCCTTATAAAAGATTTCAAAAGTAACTGCCAAACAAGTGTGTGTTACATTTAAATATCAATTAGCAATGAACTTATGTTTAGTCATATAACTTGGCATTATTAATCTTCATGAGAATTTTCCACCTAAATATTTATAAGAAACATTTAAAACACTCTCAATTTTTGCATAACTTGAATAAAAATAGTTCAATTATTTTATATTATTTTTTAAACCAGAAGGATTTCCCAGCAGATCATGTAAAATATCTACATATATTTTTGTTTCCTCATAGCAGAGAACATGTAAAGGAACAGAAAACCAGTCTGGAAACAAAAAACAAACAGTAACTTTATTTCTTGGTATTTTTATAGGCTATTAGTCCATAAATTGGGGGAAACTAAAAAATATAGTGTTGCAAATCAATGAGATAAACTAACTGAATTCACATATTACACAATGTTGAGACTAGACAAAATTAAAACAATTGTAGATAAATGAGGAATATGCAAAAAATTTCTGTATATCTGTAATCCAACACCATATGTACTTAAAATGGATATTTCTCATAAGGTTGTAGAGAAACAGTGAATTAAGCAAAACGGATTTTGTATATCCTATTTCTGAAAGAAAAAGGAATAGCAACAATTTAGCTGTACTCATTTAAGTATGGGTATCTATTCCACAAATGTGCATTCAAGTAAAACAGCAAAACCTTATTAAACCTCTCTCTCGTCCTTTTCCAGTGGTCCCCTAATGAATTTCTTGCTTCCTATGATTATCAGTTCACCCACAAGGATATTCTAGCCCAGTTTTAAATCCCAGCCCTGTCACTTGTTAGCTCGGTGAACTTTGGCAGATTTATTTTCCTTTCAAAATGGAGCTGATGATAAAGCCAATGTTAAGGGGAGAATAAATAAATATCATGGCTCAACTAAAGCACTCCAAGAGACTATACCAGTGAATGCTGGTTATATCATTTGTTGTTATATGCCATACAATCATTAACGAATAATGCTAAAATGAAATTCTAAGACAGTGTTATCTTGATCAATACTGTTTTTTAATGTTTCCTTGTGGCAATCATCCTATATACTCACACTGAACATGAGACAATCATAGTATTTCTTTTACAATTGTGTACTTTTGGTACATTTAAAACTGGCTATATTTAAAAACTGGCTATAAACACATTATCAGTGAGTCACATCCTTTCATTTACCATATTGAAAGAAAGTCTGTGCCAATGTAACCAATTCTCTCACCTCATCAATGGTGACATGTATATGGAACAGGAACATCCCAGGCATTGAGCTTTACAAGCTAGATTGAATAGTCACAGATAAATTCTATGATAACCTATTTATTCGTATGGAATTTCTTTCCCCAAGCTCTTCACTTTAGACTCAGTGACACAGAAAAGCCAATGGGGACCAGAATCAGAGTTGAATACTATTTTCCATGTGTAGATAAGGATATATTTATAATAATCCCCCACATTAATATGCAAAGTACTTTGGGTTTTCTTGAATTTACAAGTCAAAAAAAAAAAAAATCACAGAAAGGGTGGGCTAGTAAGCATTTGAGCATCGAAAAATGTACGATATCACAGCGGAAATGTGCATTTTATAGCTCAGTGTTGTTTAATTGAATAGGAATTAGTCAGTTTGGGTAACTGTAAGCCTCAGCTGTTCATTTATACAATTGCACAGTAGGAGAGCTATGTTTGGTAAGTTAAGTAATCATGACAATAAATAAACCACAATGATTTCTTGCAAGTCAATATTTTCTTCTACCATGCAGTATTTCACATTTTCCAATAGTATCAATGAAGTATCATGATTATGCAATTTCACAGCCATTAAAAAAAATCCAGCAATTCAATGTTTCCTAATATAAGGCTAGCCAACACTGAATTTGTTGATTTAATAAGGACAAATACACGTTTTAGGAAATTCGAAAGTCAGACCGCTGGAAGGCATCAACCATGTGGCCAGCTAGTGGCAAGCACCTGACAAAAGCTGATGCCTACTGGGTGTCAGTACCCTAACCCCTGTTCTCCACTGAAGTCCTAACCTGAAGTGAGAGCAGTGAAGAGCCGTGTGGACCAATGATTGAAAGTGGAAGATAATGTGACAGCACAGTGATGGAATCCAATATATATATATATATATATATATATATATATATATATATATATATATATATATAAAGCAAAACACAAACACCTAGTCTCTATCCCCAAAAGAAACATAGCCAAGAGTTTTTGTGTATAGTTCTTTAAAAAAAAAAAGGACTATACACACACAGACTTAAGTGTTGTGTATAAGTGTGTGTCTTTATGTATATTTGTGTTATTTCTTTTTGAGGGAGAGAAAGAGAGACAAAGCACAAGTGGGGGAGGGACAGAGAGAGAGGGAGATACAGAATCCTAAGCAGGCTCCAGGCTCTGAGCTGTCAGCACAGAGCTCCATGCGGGGCTCAAACTTGTGAACCATGAGATCATGACCTGAGCCGAAGTCAAACCTTTAACTGACTGAGCCACCCAGGTGCCTCTTGTGTTATTACTTTTAAATAAAAGGTTATCATTCTACATGAGCCACTTGGCACCTTGCTTTTATCCTCTTACTATTATATGCTAGAAATTTTCCCCTGCAGATATATTAATAATTTTCAATGGCTGCCTGGTACTCAGTTGCATAGATGTAAATTTAATACCTTATAGGTAGACAGAGCTGAAATGCCTAGCCTCGTACATTATGTTAGGGATTTCTTTCCATAAGGATGTTCACTGGATAAGTTCCTGACAGTTTAATTATTTGATCAAAAGCTATATACACTTTATTGAAAAAATTGCCTACTGCCTCCCAAGGGTATTAGAATAACTGAAAACTCCCATCGATAGTATAAGAAACTACCAATTTCCTTATACTTTGTTTCAGATACATCAAAATAGATTTTTTTCTTACGGCCTGACAACAGGTTACATTTCTGAAATACTGCACAAGAAAAACATATCTGAATAAGCCAGCTGAGATGGAAATTTGGCTTTCATTGAACGGTGCCATCCCTGGGTAATGGAGCTTGCCCGCACCGCTGTTAAAGGCTCTCGAGAGAAGAGTTACAAAAAGTAGCCAAAAGCAGATTAATAATAATATTAATATTTGATAAGAAGTCATTATCAGTGAAAGTCTTTGTACTCTCAGGATTTATTTCAGAGAAATTTAATAGAAAAAGTTTTAGAGAAGGAGTTTTTATCAGATCAAGTGGCTTCCAATTCAGCATTTCGAGTCATGCTTATGATAGATGTCAAACTTAGAAAGAGGTCTTTAGAGGTTCAAGGCAGAAACTACTTGAACTATCTTCAAGCCGACACACATAGGTAAACACCACTGCAGTCTTCTATAATTATTGAAGCATGCTAAAATCTCAGTATAGCACTTTGGTATTAATGGCCTTTATGCTATTATTTGAAACCAACTCAAGACAAAGGAAAATATCCATTGGTTATTTATACCACCACATTCATTTTTCCAATAACAACCCAACCTCCAATCCCAACCTAAAACAAATATATGATTTCATAAATAAATAGAAACAATCATAAAAAATATTGTAGTGCTAAGTAACTTACCATAGTCATCAGGAGAATTTAAGAGAACCCTAGTGTGTTGGGATACAGATTTCCATGGGTAGATACGTTCAGTAAATGCTTCACTTAATGAAGCTAAAGAAGGGGTGTCTTTCTCTTAAAGATTTCATAAGTTCTGAGAGCCTGCAAGAGTGAGATATACTTGGACCATTCTGCAAACTTATTAGGTCAATGAATTTTCTCCCCTTAAAATACTCATGCACTGTTACTTTCAAGAGAGATTGAGTCATACAGCTGCAAACTTCTTGAGGATGAGACTGTATCTTACACTTGCTCTACTGCTCACACATCCCTTGGCACATGGTAGAAACTCAGAAATAAATTGGTGAATGAATAATTCATCATTATAAAGAAAACTGAGGTTTTAAATTTACTCCACATCTGTAAAATCATAATATTCATTTCTGGTGAGAGCATTCTCTCTTCCACATTGTGTACACAAAGCTTCTAGAAAGCAACTTGAAAATGTTGATAATGGGAGCAACAACCACTTACCAGGCCTGCAACATACCTTCCATAGTGAGAGTGTCCCACCATCTCCTGCTGTAATGTAGGTATTATTTAATATTATTATTTAATGTTTAAGTAATAGGGTGCACACCTGACAATATTTTCTGCACAACTGAGGAATATTTAATGATACCAATGAATGCTCACAATATAGCAAATAAAAAGCAGAATACAAAACTGAACATAAAACATGAGTCCCATTTTGCAATACTCACAAACATGTCTATACACACCCACAGACAACCACACTCTTACCTGAATGGAAAAAAATTCTGGAAGGAAATGCCTAAAAGGGTGATTTTTTTTTGTGTGTGTGTGTGTGTGTGTGTGTGTGTGTGTGTGTGTGTGTTTAAGTGATGGGATTGATACTGCTTTTCTCTTTATATGTCTATTTTTTACATTATTACAAATAATTACATTAAAAGCCTACATTTACACATTTTATAAAGAAAAACTAGGATACAAATCTACTTTCCAATGCTTCAGAATTTCCAGATGCCTCAGTATTCTTTGTCTATATGTTAATTCCATATTCAAACACAAAAATATAACTTCAGGGTTTTGTATTTATTAAAATGGCTCAAAAAATATTGAAGCAGTAATGCTCTCATCTCAAATGTGACTCTATGTTCAGAATAGCAAAAAGGGTATGAGCATGAAGGTCCTTTCAAGAAAGGGCACCACTCTCTCCCTGTTTTCACATGGGAACACCAGGTAATGGATGTCACTGAATAAGTGCCTTTCATGGCTTCTTAACCTCAAGCACACATGCTGGTGGTGAGGAGACTGGGGTGTAAACACCCAAGGAAAAACGTGGACATCTTCCTGGAGTGCCTGTTTAATCTAGGAAGGAGTGGGTGGTGATGCCGCAGCATATTATCTTTCTATCAAAACAACTGCTGACTTAGGATAGAATGCCAAGCTTATACAAACCTCTAACATAAAAGAATGATTTCCAAAACTTCCCAAGGAATTTAAAGCTTGCTACAGTTTGGGACACATATGAACTCACTGCCCTTTACAGTTTTTCAAAAAGTCCAGGTAGCACAGGAAAGGGAAAAGAATATACACCAGAAAGGATGGAGAGAAACTAACTTCTGTATGGAGACTGTTCTCTCCATCCCCCATTCACAGACTGCATTCTAATGCCAGCGAGGAGGGCCAAAATGTCTCCAGATTGCTGATGTCACTCTGAAGAGAGGACAGCCAGCGACAGTGGGCTAAAGATGGCTTTGCTTCACCCCATAAGCAGGAGGGTGACAGAAGCAGCAGGGTCATCCAACGAAAACCTCAGGGATGTGCAACAGAAGAGTGAGACTGGATGATTTCAGGATCCGTGAGTTCACACTTTGGTCTCCAACAATTATGACCTTGCAAAGAACTTAGACCTGAATTTTTCTTTTGATTAAAACAGAATATGACTTCACGGGGATGTAAAGTACAACATAGGGAATATAGTCAATAATACTGTAATAACTAAGTGGTAACAGTTGGTAACTATGCTTAATCATGGTGAGCATATGGTAATGCACCTAATTGTCCAATCACTATATTGTACACTTGAAATTGATATAAGCCGTAAAAAAACAAACAGTTGAATGAATAAAGAAATAAGACCTAAGGAGAAACTCTTTTCTTAGGAAACGGGGATTTTCCAGCATAAATCTAAAATCTAATTTTTATGTATGCAATTATACTGTTTTTAAAATATTCCATGCTTATTTTGAAAGAAAGACATACATGTCTCTGTGTGTAAATACTTCTTTACCACATATACTACTATGTGATTAGTAGTTACTTGAACATAGGAGTTTGTGGGAGACACTTATTTTCTTTATATTTTTCTACATTTAATTTTTTTCTATAAGGTTTTTATATCTAAAACATGCGAAAGAGAACTTGGCTATTTAATTTATCTACCTATCTATCTACCTATCTACACACACACACACACACACACACACACACACACACACACACACACACACTATTTAAAAAGTCTTTTGTAGGGGCGCCTGGGTGGCTCAGTCGGTTAAGCGGCCGACTTCGGCTCAGGTCATGATCTCACGGTCCGTGAGTTCGAGCCCCGCGTCGGGCTCTGTGCTGACAGCTCAGAGCCTGGAGCCTGTTTCGGATTCTGTGTCTCCCTCTCTCTCTGACCCTCCCCCGTTCTTGCACTGTCTCTCTCTGTCTCAAAAATAAATAAACGTTAAAAAAAATTTTTTAAAAATAAATAAATAAATAAATAAATAAATAAAATAAAATAAAATAAGTCTTTTGTTAAATAACCCCAAACCATTATTGCCTTACTTACAGAAATGTGCCATTCAGAAGCTACCACACAAATCTAATCAGAAATTAAAATAAAAGATTCATAAAACTTGTTGGCAGCAATGATTCATTTGGAAGGACTCATTTGGAAGTGCTGAACGAAAATGAAACCTTGGACACAAATTTTAACCTCTTCCTCATAAAAGCAAATGGACCCCACTGATAACCGTATCTACTGACCATACTCCTTATCAGAAAAACACACATGGATTAAACTATGACAAGACAAGCTTTCCCATCTCTCCATTTCATATAAATCTAAGTTGAAAACAATTGCACTGCACCTATGGTTACCACTTTTAGATAAGAGTTGTGTTTCCTGTTTACTGGTGTTAGTTAGCTGTGTCCATAAAGTGTGGCTTCAGTTTGTCACATCAGCTATACAGACATAGTTTAATCCTATTTCAGAATTCACAACAGAACTCATCTTACCCATTTTAAGAGAGAAAGTGTACACATTTTCTGAGTCTAAATGTATCTGGAAACTGTTTTCAAAAAGGAGGCCATACAGTTTAATTTTGAAATAGTGTATCATCTCTGTAAGCCCTGTTTATAACGCTTAGAATGATCTTTTTCTCCTCAAAAATGAGAAAAATATTAGCAAATGATTGTCACTCCCAATTACACATGGATGTGTCTTTAAAGTCAGAGAGCCGGTCTCAAAGACTCTGGCCACCTCCCAGCAACGCATCTGTCCATCTTGCTGCCACATTTACTCTGGTCTCATGACATGAAATTGCTTTTTTAAAAAACTCTGGTTCTGTAGGAGCCAAGAAGCACTGAAGACACACACAGCATGCCAACAGATATTCTAGCTCAAACCAAAAGCAGCAGCTTTGAAGGTAAGCATTTATAATCCCAAACACAGGGACTGTGCAGAGGAAAAAAAAACAGGATGATGTTTTAAAGTCTAAAGGAAAACAAAGGTCTTAGGGACACAAAGCGCAGGTGAATTCAGAGCAACAAGTCCATGCACACTCATGAAGCACAGCAGAAAATGTAAAGTGTTACAGGGCTACCACACCTACAAGAACAGGAAGATAGTGAATGCTGGTGCCAGAATGCTCACTTGACTTTAAACTCTCGTGAGAAAAATGATCAAAATGACTGAGAAAAGAGATAAGCAAAAAAGATGGTAGAATCATTCTGAAAACCATTTAGAGAACTCTAAGTGCACACCCCCGTTCTTTCCATAGTACAAGATTAAGAAAGAGGTTGAAAATGGACAAGTCGAAGGGACATTTTCATGCAATCTATAGTTATCCCACAAAAAGGACATCCCAGAATAATATGAAGGCAAGTTGTAAAGTTTAAAATTCATACTTGATAATTATGTAGGAAATCAACTATCATTACCCACTAAGATTTCCTTTTATTGAGAAAAGAAATAGCAGTCTGCATTTGGGGAAAGAGATTGGGGATGAATAATGAATTCATTCTTCCCCCAAGAAAGTAGTTTCTCTCCTGTGCAATAACATATGCAGGAAATTTTCCAAACAGTCCATCTGTAGAAGAGCCAACACAACACTTTTAGCAAATGAACCTGGGTAGGTCATTAGCCTGAGCCAATGGGGTTCTTTTCATAGTCCTATTAAAAGTTCAAATTCAAAAGTTTACAAAATTGCCATTTTTCCTATTTTCTGATTCTATTCATAAGAGTCACACATTTTCAGCAATGCAAAAAAATCTAGAGCTATATTAGTAGATTATATTGTAGAGGATTTTATACAATGGTAAAAATGAAAATCGAATGAATGAAGAGTGACTAATAGGACTTCATGAAATCACCATTATAGCTCCACGTTTCTAATCTAACATTTAAAATAATTGATCATGGAATAAAATGTAATTTTGTCAAGTATATATGGATCATTTAGCAAATTCTGAAAAGAAAAACTGTACAAGAAGGATACAAGTTTCTGCTAAGTTAACACAACTTGACAGTAATTGTTAGTTATGGTAAGCATAAGGAAGGTAAGAGGAGAACATTATGTTTTAGAGCTAATCACTGTCATTGACAGAATCACTCTTACCAAAAGAAGCAAAACTTGATAAATATATTTCATTAGCACATATCATGGAAAATCGAATAGCAACATGTTAGTGGTTAAGAGCACAAGCCTTAGGGTCAAAAGACCTGGATTACAACTGATCTGAAACTTAATTTTTTCGTTTATAAAATAAGGATTATAAAACTTACCTTACAGTGTTGTTATGAAGTCTTATTTAGGTAGCACGTGAAAAGTACAGAATTCTATTCTTGGCACATGAAAATAGTTTGTTTTTATTGTTATCAATATTGTCAATTTTTAAAGAAAATACAGCTCCTAAACCAGTATCTTACCTATATTAATCAAGGATCTCTAAATATATGCAGCTAAGACTACTTCCAAGATTTATGTTATTTTATTCATCAATTTTTAACAAGTTGAACTAAAATTGTGATTGGTTATACTAGGAATTGGTTAAAATTCAAGGAATAACAGATCAGGGCAACCAAATGGTTTTTCCGCTTAAAAAACAAAAGTTTTTATAGAAAAAATATGCTGACTGCTTCATTTCTAGGTTTTGATGGTTTTAGAAAACAGGATCAAATTACACAATTATGTATCAGCTAAATATTTTTCAAAGTCATCAAGTAAAATATTTCCTTACTATAAGGCAACAATACATTATTTAGTACATTTGGAGGTTAGTCATAAATACAAAAAAAAAATGGTAGGCACAACCCCCGTGAATTAAAACTATTGTTTAGGAAATGTGGCTACTTTTGAGCACTGACACACCAGGATTAAGTAGATGTGTAGACACAGAGGACTAAGGATTACTCCTGAGCTCCAACATAAGCACCTGAGTCATTACTGAAGAAGGAGAATTTTAGAGTAGAGCATATTTGGGTGACTATCACGCATTCAATTTGGTTATGTTCAGTTTGAAATGGCCTTGAGAGCTGAAAACCTATTAGGTTTATAAGTAGAAAGCATCAGGATTTTGAAGGTATTTAAAAGCCATGGGACCAGAAGAGTTTTTGTAGAACATCTGTTTAAAAGAAAGATAATGAAATTTGAAATAATTAACACCTAATGGATAGATTACAAAGTAATCCAATTAGTGGCCTTGAGATTTGGGAACATTCAATTCCAATCAGAAGAGGTAAAAGAAACAGTGATGTGAAAGCTAAAACAAAACAGATTGTTATTCAGTTTCAACAAAATTCAAATTAATGTATTTGAACACCTATCAATTCATTCAATAATTCAGCAAATATGTGACAAGTACTTACTAGAAATTGGAAATATAATGGTAAGACAGAGTTCATATAAGATGATGCACAGAAATAAAGCAGGGGAAAAGTGACCACAGGGAGTTCTCTGGTCAGCCAGCTTGGTTACCCAGTGCTTTGGGCAGATCTGTCCCTGAACTACAGATAATGATATTGGCCAAGATACTTAATGGTATTGGCCAAGAAAGTCATTCAACTATTTTCCAAACTCTGTGCAAACTCAGATAATAATAGCCTCTCCAGGTAAATTTTCATCTTGTAAGAAAACAGCTGACAAAACTTTTGGATCCATTCATAGGTTTCACTATAAATTACCATGTTGGTTTATACATCAGCATCTTATAGATTTGGTTTGTTAGGAGCAGTTTCTCTGAATTAAACTGTGAATCAACGCACTGGCAATTGATGCTTGTGGACTCTAAAACTAGCACCAGGTTTTAGAAGCTAATAACCACACTAAGATACTGTTGTTTTGTGAAGTAACCATTCTCTTTGCTTATTCATCTCTATGACACTTTCTTTTAAAGTTTGCTCAAAGCGACCTTCAAAGGCTGAACTACAGAGATTATTTGCCAAAGAGTAGCAAGGAACACTTTATTGCTAAATACTGATCTACCTGCCTATGTCCAATCCCAAATTGTCACAATGAGAATTCTTGGAAATTCTACAAAAGACTGGCACAAGGCCACATAAACAATATGTTTTTAAAGTGATTTTTGTCATATCTTGCCAGCATAACTAATATCAAGGCCCTAGTGAAAGCCATGTCTTACATTCTGCTGCCTGGCTAGTGAGTGAAATTCCATAGTTTCTGCTGGCTATCAACACAAACCTCATGTGTGAAGGTTCCATTAAACCTGAGAGCAAAATCCATCACACTATACTTTGGTTTGCATCCCAGCACAGACACCAAAACCTACTATCTTTGTCTCCAATGAATGGTAAAGACCTGGAGTTTCCCCAGAACTTGGGTTTATAGTACACACTCACTGAATATTGCCCTAAAAAAAAAAAGAAAGAAAAAGAAAAACAAAACAAAACAAAAAACAACACTAAAACATGTAGCAGAAACAATAGTGGGCACTGCTATGAAATTCCTGGCACTGCTCTCCTTTTCTGTTCTTTAATTCTCTTATTTCCTCCCACTCCCCATATTGCTCCCTTCATTCTGAAAAGTAATGCCTTCTGTCACCTCCTGTTCTTTCATTCCCAACTCCCACCCACAAGCCTTTCTCCTGTGTTGCTCTTTCTGGTTCAAATGCTGAAGCTCTACCTTCCCAGTGATAATCATAGGATGTTGAAACTCAAAGCATCTGTACCATCATCTATTCCAAGCCCCTCCTTCATAACAGAGGACAGCGGTGTCCAGAGAGATTAAGTAAATTGCCTGCAATCACCGAACCTGGTTACTGGCAGAACCCAGGTCTTCCAATTCCCAATTCCAATTCTCATTTATTAAAGTAAAATAAAAATAAAAATAAAAATACAATTTTACCCAAGATAAGATATTGTGGTCACAAGAAAAAAAAAAAAACACAAAACACATGGCACAAGAGATTATGTAACAGAACCATGCCCACTGAGAAAAATTAACGAATGAATCACAGGATTATCCTAAAGTCTGATTATGAAGGGAGGACAGGTGATAGCCATGTCTTTCTGGAGCTTAATATGGATGTGTCAACACTAGTCTCTATTAGGTAAGTCTTTTGTTTAATCCTTGTAACAATTTATAGTATTTTTCTCTATACTTTGTCCGTGAATAAACTGAAACTTGGCAAAGTTGTATATTTTATTAGTCCTGAGAAATGTTAAAATCCCAGCTCTGCCACTGGCTAATAAGGTCTCTTTGACTCCAGAACCCAGTCTTACTTTCAATCACCCTAAAATGCCATTTCTCTTGGGAAAAGAATATGCAAAATCATGATTCATAGTAAGCAAAATTACTTCTGCTTGTAATATCTCTATCACAAAACATTAATTCTGAAAATGAAATACCTAAAAAAAATTTCTAAAATATTTTTACATGCAATATCCCATAGAATTTTCAAATATGTAGCTATGGCATCCCACATTTTTAAATAATGTTTTTCCCCATTTTCTGCCCATTTTCTCCCTTCTTCATGCTCATGTTCTTTCAAAGATAATTTTCAGTATGGTGAGAAACAGAATGAAACACAACTTTGATTTAATGGGCTCCACTCAGCTCTTCTTTTATGCTTTTAAAAAGTAATGCATTTTTTCTTCTTTTTGTATTTTATATCAAAATGTCATAGCAATTTGAAAACAACAGAATAAATTTTGTTATGCCTCTGATTTCAGTGATATCATAGTTTTTCAAATTCTGTTGGTTTCTCCCTTTAGTTCCCATAAACCATTTTGGATGGATACCCTGTAATCATGGACCCAGGTCATATATACATACATATATGTATTTCATATATATATATGAAAGTATTTATGGATGAAATGATATGATGTTTGGGGTTTGTTTTAAAGTACTCCTTGATCAGAGCACCTGGGTGGCTCAGTCCATTAAGTGTCCAACTCTTGGTTTCAGCTCAGGTCATGGTCTTGTGGTTTTGTGAGTTTGAGCCCCACATCAGGCTCCATGCTGGCCATGTGCAGCCTGCATAGGATTCTCCATGTCCCTCTCTCTCTACCCCTTCCCCACTCGCATGGTCTGTATCTCTCTCTAGATAGATAAAATAAACTTTAAAAAAAAGTACTCTTTGATCAATAAATGTGATGGGAGAAACAAATCAACTAAGAAAGGCAATGAATTGATAACTGGTAAGCTCGGTAAAGGGTAAAAAGGCAGTTCACTGCAACACAGGCCTACCTCAAGAAACAAGAGAAACCTCAATTTAACTTTACACTTAAAGGAACTAGAAGAACAAACAAAACTCAGAATAAGTAGAAGGTTGGAAATGATAAGGATCAGAGTGGAAATGAAATAGAGACTAAAAAGACAATAGAAAAGATGAAACCAAGAGCAGTTCTTTGTAAACATAAACAAAATTAACAAACCTTTAGCCAGACTCATCTAGAAAAAAAGAGCCCAAATAAAATCAGAAATGAAAGAGAATAAGAAACCACAGAAACACAAATCATAGGAAACTATGAACTGTGCACCAACAAACTGATCAACCTGGAAACAATAAAGTCCAAAAAACATAATCTTCCAGACTGAATCATGAAGAAATAAAAAATCTAAATAGGTTGATTACTACTAAGGGAAATAGAATCAGTAATCAAAAACCTCCCAATCAACAAAAGTCCAAAATCTATTTCACTGGTGAATTGTACCAACATACAAAGATTTAATATTTACCCCTCTCAAACTCTTCTAAAAAATGTAAGAGAAGAAAACACTCTCAAACTCATTTTACAAGGCCAGCATTGCCCTGATACTGAAGACAGGAACACCACACACACACACACACACACACACGCACACGCACACGCACACACACACGCACACGCACACGCACACACACACATTACAGGCCAATACTCCTGATGAACACAGAAGCAAAAAAATCCTTTCAACAAAATATAAGCAAACCGAATTCAACAATACATTAAAAGATCATGCCCCATGATAAAGTAAGATTTATTTGAGGGATGCAAGGATGGTTCAGTGTTCACAAATCAATTAAAGCAATAAAGTACACCAACAAAATGAAAGATAAAAATCATATATACATCTCAATATAGGCAGAAAAAGCATTTGACAAAATTCAGTGTTCATTTATGCTGAAAACTTTCAACAAGGTGGGTATAGAAGGAATGCACATAAACATAATTCAGGCTATATATGACAAACCCACAACTAGTATTATACTCAATGGTGAAAAGCTAAAAACTTTTCCTCTGAAATCAAGAACAAGACAAGGATGCCCTTCTTGTCACTTTTATTCCACATAGTATTGGAAATCTAGAGCAATTAGAAAAGAAAAAGAAATAAAAGGTATCCAAATTGGAAATAAAGAAGTAAAACTGTCACCATTTGAAGATGACATGATACTATATACAGAAAACCTTAAAAACTCCACCAAAAAACTGTGTAGACTAGTAAATGAATTCAGTAAAGTTGCAGGATACAAAATTAACATTAAAAAACCTGTTGCATCACTATGCACTAAGAACAAATCATGAGAAAGACAAATCAAGAAAACAATACCATTTATAATCACATCAAAAGGAGTAAAATACATAGAAATAAATACTTATAATTTATTATAATTATATTATATATATACATATATATACGTATATATACACACATATACATATGTATATATATACATGTACATATACATATATTTATATGTATAAATAATATAATATATTATATTATATATGTATAATATACATATATAAATATATGTATATGTACATGTATATATACATATGTATATGTATATATACATGTATATGTATATGTATATGTATGTACATATGTATATATGTACATACATATGTATATGTATATATACATATATACACGTATATATACATATCTACATATGTATATATACATATACATATATATACATATATATAATATATAATATATGTAATATAATATATAAAGGTAAAATACTTATACACTGAAAATCCTAAAACACGGATAAAAAAATAGAACATACAAATAAAAGATATTCTCTGTGCTCATGGATTCGAATAATTAATATTGTCAGATTGTCCATACTACCCAAATCAATATACAGAATCCCTAGCAAAATTCCAATAGCATTTTTCACATAACTAGAACAAATAATAATAAAATTTGTATGGAACACAAAAGATCCCAAATTGTCAAAGCAATCTTAAGAAAGAAGAGCATTGCTGGAGGTATCCTGCACCCTGATTTCAAACTATATTACAAAGATATAGTAATCAAAACAGTATGGTATTCAAATAGAAAGACACATAAATTAATAGAACAGAATAAAATAGCCCAGAAGTAAAACCATGCATACATATATGGTCAAAGATGGTAAGATATACAACAGGGAAAGTACAGTCTCGTCAATAAATGGTGTTGGGAAAGCAGGACAACTGCATGCAAAAGAATGAAACTGAACCATCTTACATCATACACAAAAATTAACTCAAAATGGATTAAACTTGAATGCAAGATCTGAAACCATGAAACTCCTAGAAGAAAACTGACAGTAAGCTTCTAGACATTGGTCTCGGCAATGTTTTTTTTTGTGTTGGTTGGGTTTTTTTGTTTTTTTGTTTTTTTGGTTTTTTTTGTTTGTTTGTATCAAACTCCAAAGGCAAGGGAAACAAAAGCAAAAATCAACAATTGGGACTACATCAAACTAAAAGGCTTCTGCACAGCAAGGGAAACCATCAACAAAATGAAAAGGCAATTCACTGAACAGGAGAAAATATTTGCAAATTATAAATCTGATAAGGGGATAATATACAAAGAACTCCTACAAATCAATACCAAAAAAATCTGATTTTAAAAATGGGCAGAGGATCTGATTAGACATTTTTCCAAAGATATATAGATGGCCAAAGGAACATGAAAAGATATGTAACATCATTCATCATCAGGGAAATGCAAATCAAAATCACAATGAGATATCACCTTATAGCCATTTGTATGGCCACTATCAAAAAAGCAAAAACAATAAATGCTGGTGAAAATGTGGAGAAATTAGCAAAATTAGTCAGAGGAATAAATACTGCCTTATTTCACTTCTAAGTAGAATCTGACAAAAACAAAAAACAAACCCAAACTTATAGATACAAAGAACAAAGTGGTTGTTTCCAGAAGGGAAGAGAATAGGGTTGGGGACAAAAAAAATGCAGAAGATCAAGAGATACAAACTCCTTGTTATAAAATAAATAAGTCATGGAGATGTAATATATAGCATGAAGAATACAGTCAGTAATATTGTATTAAAAATGAATGGTGGCAAGTGGTAATTTGACTCAGTGTGGGGATCATTTCACAATGCACACAAATATCAAATCACTATGTTGTACATCTGAAACTAACATAATATTATAGGTCAATTATACCTCAATTTAAAGAATTGAGAATTTTCAATTTCTAAGTTTTTAAGAAAAAATACTAATCCAAAGGGATGCATGTATCCTGGTGTTTCTCTAGTAGTATTAACTACAATAGCCAAATTATGGAAACAGCCCAAGTGTCCATCGACTGATGAATGGATAAAGAAGATGTGGGATATATATAATGAAATATTATTGCTCAGCGATAAAAAGGAATGAAATCTTCCCATTTGCGATGATATTGATGGAGCTAGTATTATGCTAAGCGAAGTAAAACAAGAGAAAGATATGATTTTACCCATATGTGGAATTTAAGAAACAAAACAAATGAGCAAAGGGGAAAAAAGGGGAGACAGGGAAACCAAGAAACAGACTCTTAATTATAGAGAACAAACTGATTGTTACCAGAGGGGAGGTGGGTGGTGATGGGTTAAATAGGTGATGGGGATTAAGGAATGCACCTGTTGTGATAAGCACTGGGCGAGGTATGGAAGTGTTGAATCACTAAATTTTACACCTGAAATTAATATTATCCTGCATGTTAGCTAACTGGAATTTAAATAAAAACTTTAAAAATATATTTTAAAAAGAAATTATTACATGGTTACATCTAACAACTAATTTAAGATGACCCCAATGTTACTTTCCCCTTTATATCAAGTAAAATAATGATTTTTCAAACTATACATACACACATCTGTGTATTTTGCGGTTGTAAAAATGACATTTAACTATAACACTGGTACAGTTAAGTGTAGGGATGTAATCCATGAGGCTCACCATAGAACAATAATAAAGGCCACTAATTTTCAGCAAAGCAGTATGGTGGAAAATAGAGCACTGGAATAAGAACTAAGAGACGGAGGTCCTCTGCTGACTATAACTCTGAGTATGTAAATCCAGGCAAGTCATTTAGCTCTAGGGTTCCAGTTTCTTTATGTGCACTGTGAGTGGGTTCCATTACATGCCATCCAAGCTTCCCTTGATCCTGACATCCTACAGGCTGCAATCTGTTTCTCCCCAGGTCTACACCTGTTCAGGAACCCGGTGCTCACCAAAGATTATGACACCTCCAATTTTAGGAAGGCTCCAGGTCTCAACAAAGTCTGACTGATGGAACAGCAAGGAGAAGTCTATTTCTAGTCTTTCTCATAGGATATGAATGAAGCCATGCAAACAGGCAGGGAGTCCCAGACATGTGGAAGAGATTATCCTCAGGGAAGAGTATAACAGTGCACTCAGTTCTGTGACAGATTTGTATAAGGGGTTTCCGGGAAGACTAACAAGGGACCCAAGACTTCTGGGGGGAGATGGAGAGAGGTAGGCAGCTGGGGAAGGTGCTGTTGATAAATCACTCCTGAGCACAGCTCTCCCAGGGTGGGTTAGATGCCCCACCTACTGTTCCCATAGTCCCGTGAACAAATCTAAGCATTTGTCATGATTTATAATTAGCTGCATGAGCTGTCTGGGCAGAGACTGTGGCTTTCTGATTCATAGTGTATCTCCAGCATTCAGAAGTTTCTGACATGCTTCACTTGTGTTTGCTGGGAGAGGAATGATAACTTACGATGGCATGGGAAATATGAACACGATAGTCACACTGAGAACATTCTACCTAAAGTAGCTGTAGGGGTGCCTGGGAGGCTCCACTGGTTAAGCGACGGGCTCTTGATTTTGGCTCAGGTCACGATCTCAAGGTGGGGGATCAAGTCCCACATCAGCACTGCGCTGGGCATGGAGCCTGCTTGGGATTCTCTCTCTCCATCTCTCTGCCCCTCCTCCACCCACATATGCTCACTGGCACATGCTCTCTCTCCCTCAAATAAATAAATAAATAAATAAATAAATAAATAAATAAATGGCTGTAAATTTTAAGTAGTACATTTAAAAATGGGCTTTTTGGATACTAAAAAGGAAAGCTATAATTTAAGAGAACAGAGAAGAATAAGTTGGCAAAACAAAGGAGAAAAAAAGGAAAAAAAATGAAGCAGGAAGGGGGTTCTTGAAGAAAGAGGGCTTATTATTGAGAGATTGGAAAGGACAACTTCACTCAAATGGAGTCTACCCTATAAGTGGATGTGACAGGTGCTGGTTATGCAAATCAGAAAGTGCTTTTTCCATACACTAGCAGCAAGCTCTCTGAACAGGAATTCCTGGCAGTGTTATAAATACATGCAATGGGAAGAATTATTAATTAGAACATAAGTGACAATTAAGTAAAAGAATAGCAAGAGTTCCTTATCAGTTTTAATGAAAATATTGGGCCTCCATTAAACTTTATAGTTATTAGTAATAAAAGTATGACCAAGTTTTATAAGCACACTTGAACAAGCCTTGATTTTATTCTGTCATTTATCTGCAGTTGATATTTTTAAATTCTAAGACATGGAATGTTAAGAAAAAAATTCTTTAATGATATGTATTAGAATAAAGTAAATTAATAACTTCTCTTACTGATCTATTTATTCATGCAAACACAAAGAAATCGGTGTCTCCAATTTTCAGTAGTGTATGTAATAATACAACTTTTGAAAGATGCTTTTCAGAATAGAGTAACATTTATAGACTCCCTATTCCTAAAAGTTATGTAGCAACTGTCAGTCTATATTATAGTTTTATAAACAAAATTAAATACTTTTATTAAATTTCCATGCTATTTATGCTTTAATGCTAATTTTTAAAAATTTTTAATTATAAATTTTGTTTAATGTTTTATTTATTTCTGAGAGAGAGAGACAGAGTGTGAGCAGGGGAGGGGCAGAGAGAGAGGAAAACACAGAATCTGAAGCAGGCTCCAAACTCTGAGCTGTCAGCACAGAGCCCAACGCGGAGCTCCAACTCACAAACATGAGATCATGACCTGAGCCAAAGTCGGACACTTAACCAACTGAGCCACCCAAGAGCCCCTAATGCTAATTGTTTTAAGCAAAGGAGCAGCATATATTTTTTCCAAAATTTAATAATGCAAATATGTTAGTTGTTCTGAAAGTTATTGCTATGAGCAGTTATGTGGCAGGGCAGGGCAATTAAAAAAAAAAAAACACAAGAAGACTTAATATTTTAAAGAGGAAAAAAACCCTCAACCATGTAGTGAAAAATCTATACTGTAAATCTTTGAAGACATCAACTATAGTTTATTCGTCCTGGATTACTCAGAATATCCAGTATTTAGCACATCACCTAGAATCACTCAATATATTATATGAAAGAAGAGAAACAGGGAGACGTGTAAAGGAAATAAAGGGAAAAAAGTAAAAATGGTCTCCAAGAGAAAATCAAAAATATCTCAGATAAACATTTGACCCAACTCTTCATTAAGACTAAAGCAAAGGAGTTTCCTAACACCTGAAAAGAATAAATCAAACAAGGCGGAAAAGACATGAACAATAGTTAAGCATGATCAATGGGCAGGAGTTTTAATAAATTAACGGTGCTTATCAATTAGTGCACATAAGGACCACTGTGGGCCAGAGGGAGGACTACCTGGTAAAACGCATATCTCCAGGTGCCCACTGATCAATCTGACTTGCAAAGTGTATTTAGTGACCCCCAAGAATCCCTGGAAATTCGACTTAGGATCTTCACTTTTAATAAATTCTCCCAGATAATTTTGATATTGTTGGTCCATAGGTTATCCTTTGAAACCCTGGGCATCTGATCAAAATTTACTATGAGATGAGAAAAAATATATACTTTAGACTTCAGGTTGAGGCTTTTTTCTACTACACCAAAAGAAAGTGAAATACAAGGGGGAACAAAGACCTGTGGGAGAGAGTAAGGAATTTGAAACAAGTTTGAAGTGTTTAATTATAGGTGATAGATACGATCTGGATTTTCTCTGCTTATCAGCTAATTAAAATGTCTGCCAAAAGTAACTCAGTTTAAGAAACTCCCTTAGGCCAAGTTGTCTGTCACTTGGAAGTATAAATGCTGGGATCAGTTTACACATGCCATAGAAGGAGTGGGAAGGTGAGTGGGAAAGGGCCGTTGGGTGAAAGTCTGTGGAAGTTCTAGAAATCGGTCATCCCAGTAAGTAAGACAAAGATGCACCACACCTTAGACGAAGAGCTCTTAAAGATGTGAAGAAATGTTTAACAATTTCTGAAGTACAACTCACATACCATACAACTCACCAATTTGAAATTAAACTGTTGAATTCAACAGTGTCAGCACATTCACAGCTGTGTGATTTTAGAACAATTTATCATCCCAAAAGAAACCTCACACCTATTAGTAAACAGCCCCAACAATCCCCTCTCCACTCCCAGCCTTAAGGAACCAGGAATCTACCTTGTCTCAATTGTTTCCCTATTCTGGATATTTCATCTAAATGAAATAATAGAATATGTTAGCCTTTTGTGTCTGGCTTCTTTCACTTAGCACAAGGTTTCCAGGTTCATCCACCCTGCAGACGGTAGTATGCAGTTCATTCCTTCTGCTGCCAAAAAATATATTTTTAAACTGAATGTTTACAAAATAAGCACTAATATCAGAGTGCTTATTTATTCATGTATCAGACTAATATAACATATGCCAGTGGCTAAGTTGTATAAATCGATCTTATTTGATATAATTTGACATTATCAAGCATATTCTTGGCAGTTTTGCTCATATTTATAAATAGACTCCTACCAGAAATGGAGGCCATGTACTATATTTTTATACTAAAAAATGCATTTTAATAGTGTATTCTAGTCAAAACTACAACACTTTCATTCTTACCATGGTTGCATTTGAAACAAGTGGCCATAAATCAGGAGACTATAGATGCTGGAGAGGATGTGGAGAAACAGGAACCCTCTTGCACTGTTGGTGGGAATGCAAATTGGTGCAACCGCTCTGGAAAGCAGTGTGGAGGTTCCTCAGAAAATTAAAAATAGACCTACCCTACGACCCAGCAATAGCACTGCTAGGAATTTATCCAAGGGATACAGAGTACTGATGCACAGGGGCACTTGTACCCCAATGTTTATAGCAGCACTCTCAACAATAGCCAAATTATGGAAAGAGCCTAAATGTCCATCAACTGATGAATGGATAAAGAAATTGTGGTTTATATACACAATGGAATACTACATGGCAATGAGAAAAAATGAAATATGGCCTTTTGTAGCAACGTGGATGGAACTGGAGAGTGTGATGCTAAGTGAAGTAAGCCATACAGAGAAAGACAGATACCATATGGTTTCACTCTTATGTGGATCCTGAGAAACTTAACAGAAACCCATGGGGGAGGGGAAGAAAAAAAAAAAGAGGTTAGAGAGGGAGAGAGCCAAAGCATAAGAGACTGTTAAAAACTGAGAACAAACTGAGGGTTGATGGGGGGTGGGAGGGAGGGGAGGGTGGGTGATGGGTATTGAGGAGGGCACCTTTTGGGATGAGCACTGGGTGTTGTATGGAAACCAATTTGACAATAAATTTCATATATTAAAAAAAAAAAAAAATGGAACAAGTGGCCATAGCCCATAATCTCAAAACACTTGTAATACATAAGGGGGCAAACAAAAGTGATAACAGTACTTCAAACAAAAACATAAATGTGCAACTAGTTTATGATGAAACAGCCACTAGGATCAAGAGCCTCACTGAGATTCAGTGAGTTTGATCATCGATGTCTAAACATATAAATTCTGAAAGGGCAGGTACACTTTACTTGTTTGTAGATAACATCCCAAGCATCCCAAGTCAGTGCAGTAAAAAAAAAAAAAAAGAAAAGAAAAAAAAAAAGAAAATTAGTTTTTTGTTCAGTTATTTTGTTACGTGTTACAGGTTGTTGTATTCATTATGATGAATAGTTTTTAAAACAAGTTTCTTATGAAAATAATTTATACTCATTTTAAAGATATGGAAAAATTAAATCATCATCTGTGATCACCCTATTTAGACAAAAGCCACAGCTAATATTTAGCGCATTATGTTCTAGCCTTCTCTCTGAATAAACGGATATATTAATTGTTGTGTATATAGTTTGAGTCATATTTCACTATTGCTACTCGGAAGAACTTAAACCTGTATGTACATAAAATTTAAAAGGCCTTTAAGTATTTCACATTTTCACAATACTATTCACATGATCTTACTTACAACATATCTGATATATAGTATGTACACGGGGTCCAAAAGAAAGCATATGCTTACAAATGAAGTACTAGCCGTCATAAGATAATGTTCCATTAATAGACTTCCTAAAATAAATTTTCCTTGTAAGTAGAAAGCAAAACAAAGTCCTGCTATGATCTGAAGTTATGCTCATGTATACTGAACAGGACAAAGTCTTCCCCCCCCCACCCCCCACCCATTTATTCATCAGGGCACACAGGTAAACCAAGGTGACCTTGACAAGGTTTGCTTCAGTAATCCCAGCTTGTCCCTTCTCCACCCTGTTTCTCCCAGTGTACACCCCTATTCCACCTGTGGCACCCACTGCTTTCCACTACTCTCTTTACCCAAACCAGAGAGGGTTGTAGTAAGATGATACTGAGTTGGAGGCAGTAGCCTGGGCTACTTACTGGTCACAGTTCTAGCCCCTTAGATGAGCAGTGGTATCATTGAAAGCACAACTGTTTCAGCAATAAAAGCGAGAGCTCTTCGTCAGTGGCTCTCAAGACCCCTGTCTTGTCCAGATGGGCACCCTCTAAAACCTGGTTGGCACATTCTCAGTG
The DNA here is from genome assembly GCF_024362965.1 of Panthera pardus. NCBI lineage: Eukaryota > Metazoa > Chordata > Mammalia > Carnivora > Felidae > Panthera > Panthera pardus. Next base: position 21,824,977 of record NW_026526788.1, read on the forward strand.
TTCCCCAGCCCTACTGAACCAGAAACTCTGGGGCAGGGGCCAGCAAATTTGTTTTAACATGCATCATGCCTCTGATAAAAGTCTGACCACACTGCTCCGTACTCCCTCTAACTTCCTGCATCTCCTCTGCTACCCTCACTTCTGAGAAAAAGCACTCAGAGACTCACGGAGACTCAGAAGGACACAACCAAGCCTCCCCCCATCCTTATTCATGACCGCACCTTACCCATGACCTTTCTCAAGCTGGTCCCTCCACCTGTGCACTTCTCCCACCCTCTCTCCTACTTGAGTACATCACTTCACGACTTCTCCTTTCTCTTTTATTCAGCAATATATTTCCCTTCAACTTTATCATTTTTATTAGCATACAAACTTGCTGTTATCCGCCCCCCCCCAGCCAAAATAAATCCTTTTAATCTCTATTTCCCTTGCTAGCTACTTCCACTAGCTTTATAAACGGAAGTATGATTAATATACAATAAAATGCACAGATTCTATGGGTTCGGGTTAGTAAGTTTTGAAAACTGCTGAAACCCATGTAAACACCATCCAAAACAAATTGTAAAGCATCTCCATCACCCAAGAAAGTTCCTTCCTGTCCCTTTTCGATCAATTCCACTTTATCCACTCAGGCCACCACTGATCTGATTTATAGAACTAGAAGTAATTTTGCCTGTTCTATGGCTCCATAGAAATGGAATCATATAGTCTGTACTCTTGCATCTGGCTTCTTTTGCTCAACATAATGTATTTGATATTCACCATATTGTTGTATATCAGCTATTTGCAATTTTTTATTCTTTATTACCAAATAATATTCCATTATATGAATCCACTATCCTCTGTTTATTCTTTCAGGTGTCAGTAGATATTTAGACTGGTTTTAGTTCATATTATGACTAGGGCTACAGTGAACACTCATGTGCAAGTCTTTTCTGAAACTGATTTGTGTTTGATAAACATATACAGTAAGGGAATCTGGGTTATGTGTCCTGAATAAACCTATTTTTAAGTTTCAGAGTCAGCAAAATGCACGGATACTTTTGCCCTTAAGGCTTTAAACTGTTCAATCAAAATCCCTGCCACTATGAATGCCAAGCTAATCACAGTTTTATAGTGTTTGGGAGAAATACAGAACTCCTTTCTTTATCCATAAATATTATACCAAACATTCTTTCCATTCTTTTCTATCCCCACCCTAATAATACTTTGTGCTTACTATGTTTAGGACTGGGTGTGAATAAAAACTGCTCAAGGAACTGTTGGTATAGAGGGGGAAATTAGACAGGATGGACAGTGCAGTGAAATATTTTAAGTGCAAGAATAAAAATACGTATCAGGTAAAATGCTTCCCAAGAAAAAACTGACCATATGATTGAGACACAGGAAGGGATGGTGACCAAGAGCACAGATCCAAGAGCCAGACTAAGGTCAAATTCCACTGTCATTGCTTTTAGCCTTTGAGCAGATGACTTCATCTTTGTGCCTCAGTTTCTTCAATGAGATAGAGATAGGAGTGGTTTTATATGTATAAAGCACTTAGAATAGTGTTTATGCTATTTATATACACATACATGCATGCTTTATATGTGTATTTCTATACACCAAGTAGTCAGCATTGTTATCATCATCACCGACACCACCATTGCCTCCTCCTTAGTTCTCCTGGGGACATAAAAGGAGTAGAATTTTGAAGTCTTTAAGAAGGGGATAGTGATTGAGCTGGGACATAAAAGTAAATGAAACAGCAGGAACACAGGCACTGTCAAGAATACCACTGCATGTTTGGGGGGAAAGTAGGAAAAACTAACTGAAATACAAGGCATGAGATAAGGCTAGGACATGGAAAGGAATTTCACTTGACAAAGGGGAGCTTCTGACTACAAGTCAGAAATTATCAGATGCATTTTTGAGAAGTTGACTGGGTAGAGATGAAGAAATTGGAAGAGGCTGTAGCATGGAAGGAGAGAGGGAGAGAGAGGAGTTAATGATCAGCAATGATAAGAGCCCAAAGGGAGGCAGCAGAAACACAGACAGGAGAAGGAGGAGAAGAGGCCAAGAGAAGATAAGGAAGAATCAAAAGATTTTGGCTACTGATTGAGTGGTCAAACAGGACTCCTGGGGTCATAGCTTAAATGATTTGTCAAGTTAAGAGTAGAAAAGTTGGAATTCTTAGGTAAAGATAATCAGCTCAATTTTGGACTGTAATGGATTTGAGACTTTGTTGGCACTTTCAAGTTCAGTTTTCCAGGAAGAAACTAGATGTATAGATATGAAAAGCTAAAAATATTTTGGGTTGAGTGTATAGATGTGGGAACTATTTTCACACATCAAGGTGGTAGTTAAGCCATGGGGGTGGATAAAATATACACACACAGAGTATACAGTGAGAATAGGATTCTCAAACACAAAGCTCGGGAATATAACATTTTATTTTATTTTAAAGTTTATTTTCATTTGAGAGAAAGAGAGTGAGTACGAGGGGGGCAGAGAGGGAGAGAATCCCAAGCAGGCTCCACAGTGTCAGCACAGAGCCTGACACAGAGCTTGTCTAACCAACTGTGAGATCATGACCTGAGCCGAAATCAAGTCCAACGCTCAACAACTGAGCCACCCAGGTGCCCCAGAAATATAACATTTTAAAGTTAGCAGGGTTTCTGTTACTTGGTGTAGAAAACACCCTGACCGATAAAAGGTATCACTGGAGATGGAAGGAAATAATTAAACTGGAAATAGGAAGAGACTGCTATTATTGAAACCCAGAGAAAAAATAAAAAGCTTCAAAATGAAAAGAAGCAGAAGAGATATTATCTGATCTTTGAATCATGTGTACATATGCATATGAACATTGTTTATATTGACATATGTTTCTCTATATATCAACATAGGTGTTCTTCCTCTCTCTTGATCATTGTATTTATAAAAACATTACTAAATATTTACTCATTCTCTCTCTCCCCAAAATCTAACCTGATGCCTGGTACGTAAGCTTGCAGTAAATATTTGTAGGGTAAATAAAAACTGGTTCCAATAAAGTGTGTAATTTTAGGCTTCCTTTTAAAAATTTGATGAGTTTTACTGTTAATTAGTTACTATGGGAGATGGTCTCTCAACTACCTTCAATAAATACACACTTTAAAATGTAGGAATCTTGACACTTAGGTCATGGTTTCATATTTTTAATTACTCCTACTGAAAGTTAATATTATGTATACCATAGATTTGATGTCATAAATACATAGGTAGGTATAGCCTAATACCAACAGTGACTTTACCATTCTAAATCACCACAGAATAAGATTAATTCTACAGGGATTAGCAAAAATATTTACAAGCCTAGATTTCTTCTAGCTTTAAAAGAACTAAGAAATCTAACAATACTTTCTCCAAAGAATCAGAAATAGCAGAAAGTAGGAAGAAACCTTTTCTTCATTCTTTTGTAAGAGAGAGAAACCACTATTTCCTGTAAGATATATCCACAAAGTGGCAAAAAGTTCATATCAACAGCAAATTGCAATTGTCTTATAGTACAGACGGATAGGGCAACTTTAAGAAGTTCCATACAAAGCTTTACAAACCAAAACTACACTTCAAGGTCAATTCCTATAGAACTACACTAAACCCCTACGGTTAAGATTTAGGCCATGGTTGTAGAAATTTACTATTCAAAGTGTGGTCCATGGACCAGCAACATTGGCACTGCTTGTGAGTGTATTGAAAAGCAGATTTGTGGGCTCCACCCAGACCTACTAAATCAGAATCTACTATATTGACAGGACCCTTAAATGCTTGGTAGACACATGACCATTTGTAAAGCACACTTCTGGAATATTCTCCATTTGACCTCTTGCTTTAATTCTCATTGAAAGCATACCAAGCTCATGATTCATGATAGCTAGCCTAAAACTCTAGTGCAGTGCTCAGTTCATTGTGCATGTAGGGTTCCAGCAAAAAAGCAGAAGTCCAAGAGTCTGATTCAAAATCAAACAATAACATGACAGCTACCTTTTTATGAAGTACTGTGAAAAACACTGGGTATGATTTGTAATACTTAGATTAAAAAGAAAATTTCTATAATCTCACTGCAAATTCCAATATAGTAGAGGGAGGAGAAAGAAAAATAAATTTGCAATTATATAATTATAACATACAGTGGGGCAAAGAGTGTTAAAAGACATGGAGATTCAAGCAGAGAAGCAACCGTTAGTTATGATTCTTTAGAAGACTCCAGAGGCTTGTCCTTAATAATTAACTTATCTTTGCAAATCCCTGTTTCAGAGGTATGTAATAGGTGTTCCTATAGCTGATGTAATCTAAATTAAGGACAGATCCCTGATGTCTGTATGTTTCTTTTTTTTTTTTTTTCTTTTCTTCACCACCTCCTGGCCCTGAGATTTCAATAGCAAACTGCCTACTCCTAATTTAAAAAAAAAATTTAAGTAAACTCTACCCGACTCAAAACAAATCATCGTTAAAAACAAGCAAGGCAAAATTAAATGTATTCTACTTCCTATTTCTTTATAATCATTATTTCTTCATAATTAGAAACCTGCATGGTATTCCATCTCTGGGGAAATCTAATCTCACTTTTCTCCAAAATGACTTTAAGAAGGAAATCTTCCATATGAACATTAGCCTTCCTTTTTATTATTATAGCTCAATTTATTCAACTTTAATTACTTTAAAGGCAAGACAACCTTCCTTTCAAGATAAGAAACATGTTGCACTATTTGGTATACTTCACACAATATCCTGAGACCAAAAAAAAAAAAAAAATCATCCTAATTTACCAAGGAGAAAAATGTAAGGCATGGCAAAGTTGAATTGTTTGGCTAGTAGATAATTCAGAGGCAGATAGGGCCTGGATCTCCCATTTCTCACCCATTTGTACCACACCTTTCCTCCTTATACATTACAAACATTTAGACAGATGATCGCTGAAGATTACCACTGATGTTCACTTCTGAGAAAGGACTTCACACAGGAAGAACGTCTTCATTTTTGATACAACACAGGCTTTTGCAGGGGTGGGGCAGGGAATGGTCCAAATGATTTGAAATAAATGTGCGTCTGATATCAGTCCTATCAATGGCACACTCAAGAGTGATTGTGGTTGTCCTGGTAAGTAATTACATGGAAAAATGCTCAAAGGCTGGGGTGCCTGGATGGCTCACTGGGTTGAGCGTCTGGCTCTTGGTTTCACTCAGGGTCAAGATCTCATGGTTCGTGGGCTTGGGCCCCATGTCAGGCTCTGTGCTGGAGGTATAGAGCCTGCTTGGGATTCTCTCTCTCTCTCTCTCTCTCTCTCTCTCTCTCTCTCTCTCTCTCTCAAAATAAACATTAAAAAAAAAAAAAGCTCAAATGCCAACAATAGATAACACACAAAATGAAGTCCTAGGAAGCCACGTGTACAGATTTTCTTCTTCTAAGCTTGTGATATAAATGAGCATGACAATGTGTAAAGCAAAAGCCTAGAAGGGAACTCAACACATGCATGATCACTCTTTTAAACTTTGTTCTTATTTCATTTTCATATTCCCACAAGTGGCTCTCAAGGTTCTTCTAAAGAAAAACAAGAGGGCCCCTCTGTTTCAAATTTTGTGTAGTAATAATATTCATACATTAAAAATGTTCAGTTGATTAGCACTGCAGCCTTCTATTTTAAATCAGAAGTTCAGGTCCCCTTCCCAGCTTGAACAAACTACCTAGGGGATTCTGATGCACAGAGTTGGAAAAGCAAGGCCCTAAATCACAATACAGGGATTAGGATGTACCAGACAAAGTACAACAAACTCAGGAAGACAAAATATGGTTGCCATAAATCACCAGTGAGATTTCACCCCTGCAGCTCAGACAATAGAGCCTTCGGCATCTCTCAGTAAAACAAAATATTTTTAGAGGTTTCATCTGCAGTTGTGTCTTCCCCTCATGGGAGCATCCGTTATCACCGTCAGACTCCTGACAACCCACCCACAATCCCTACCTCCAAATTGCCTCTCAACCTCTTTTCTCCTCCAGTTTTTTCCTAAGCCTCTTTCCCATCTCCACCTCCCTACCCCCAGATCTTCACCTCCTTTGTCCTTGAACTGGTACTCTCACTCCTGAGGTATTACTGTAGCTCAAAGAGAATTTCATAAGAAAACAAACTCCCATTTACAAATCATTTTTTTTGTGATGGGCATCTCCTTAAATATGCTGAATCTGGGCAGAACACTGCTTCAAAGAGAGGATTTGGAAATTAAATGGCAAATCTGAGGTTAGCTTATTTTCACATCTAACAATAAATTGTGCAATGCATCCATAAACTCTTATTCAACATTCTATCCCATTCCATTGTCTTTAACTGACTTGACTGATTTCCCCAGGTAGACTGCCATTCAAAAAACTAGTTATCATTATAAGCTATTAAAATACCAAGTTTCAATGTGGCCATTAAAATAGATTTGTAAAAAGATCAATATAGACATATTAAGGATAAAGATGAGAAGAATTTCACACTGACCCAATGAAAATGATTGATTTCAATGAAAATATGCTTGTCACATCAAGTAATTTAAACAATCTAGTCACATTATCTTCTTAGTCACAGTGTAGTAAAGTGGCAATGAACTACTGTTCATTTATTCATTGCTATAGTCAAAGTCCCAGTTGTATGGTCCTCCACGATGCTGTAAGGAAGCTAGATTAAAATGTGTTCCTGCCCTCACAGGGTCCAGTGGCCTAGATATGTTTATAAAAATTAATTGTCCAGTATCCTAGTTACCTGACAAAAATAATCTCCTTCAAAAAGGTCATGAATAAAGCCATATAAATTATTTCTAAAGAGTCCCAGGAATCTTATGCCATGATGCAAAAAAGAAATTCAGTTTGTTCATATCCAGTATGATCTGGGCACCTGTGAGTAGAAATTATCAGTCTTCCATAAAGCATATGATTTATAGTGCTAATTACATACATGTTTCTATACATACATGTTTTCATCAATAGTCAGAAAAGGAAACTGAGAAGCTCAGCTCTTAAAAACTGAACAATTTGTGAGACATTAGAAATGTCCTAATCAAGGAGTCAAATATCCAAATTGTATCAATTTGGTTTGACCTTTTCCATCCAGATCAAAATGTGAGAGACATTGAAGGAAAACACCAGTTTAATAAAAGCTACTTAAAACAAAATGTTCCCCCACTGCTGGCACCTCTTCCCCTCCTATGTTCAGCCGGCAGTGTGCATGCATGGTCTATAGAGAAGCCAGATTCTAAGAGCATCTGAATGCTACAGTTCTGAGGGACTTGTTCAAAGACAGGAAAATGGAAAGCTTGGCCCACTTTAGTGGAATATTTTAAGCTCAAGTTAGTGTCTTATTAGTATAAAAAAATCTCAAATATACACAACATATAGAGGACTGCATAATTAATCTGTGAAGCTAAGTAGTGGGTGCACAGTGGTTATCAACATAAAAACAATCTCGTTCTGGCCAGAGGGCTCACAATCCCTCCCACACAGACACCTACTAAATTATTTTAAAGAATTCAGAAGTATCTTTCAGAAATATCTAGGTTAACTAAATGCCACCTATTATAAAACAGACAACTACAGCACTTACCGAAATCAAGAGATCTTGACTAAATTACCTGAGCTGCTGCTGCACCTATTATTGACCAGAAAAAGCTAGAATGTTTGATTTACCCACTGATAACACAGCATTATAGATAGGGAAGGAAGATCAAGGCTTGCACTGTGTGACTGGAGTAGTCCCAAGAAAAATGATCCCTGACCGCAATCATTCTTCCCCCATACCTGTCCCCCAAATCTGTCTTACTAACTAAATTTGTACCACAAATGCTATTCATCTGGGTTTTGTAAACTGAATTTTGGGAAGGGGTAACACATTAAGCAGCTGTCAATCATATACATCCAACCTCAAATTAATCCTTTGGCTTTTTTTTGGAGACAACTAGCATGATGAAGAAACGAGAGTTTTGGTTTGTGTGAAGAATTAGGAATATATTTTAAACACAGATGAACTGAGGTTAGCAGATACCTTGTGCACAGAATAAAAGGCAATGGGGGGTGGGGAGATGGAAACACAGAAATGGTGGGAGGGTTCCAAAAGCTATTCAACTGTTGGACACTTCCCAGGCCCCACCAACACACTAAGGGCAGGCACTGAGAACACATGCCTGAAAACAGCGCAAGGTTTTGAGACAACAGAGAAACCCTACAGCAGTGATTTTTGAAGGCAGTAAGGGGATCACCAGCACTGACACGACTGAGATCGTTTTCGATACAGATTCCCAGGCCCTGGCCCATACCACGCCCCGCCCCCCCTCAACTGCCCAGTCAGAATCTCTACTGGTGAGACGTAGGAATCTGCATTTTATAACAAGTACTTCAGGTAATTCCTACAATGCTGAAGTTTGAGGACCACTGCTCTAGAAGGTTTTAGCACCTGTCCTTGAAGGACTCAAGTAGTCACTTTGAAGCCTCTCTGCACACATACCTAATACAGCGCTTCTCAAGGAGATAATTGAGTGCGGTAACTTTATCCCTTTATTAAACAGATGTTACTATTTGAAAATGCTAACTACCTTGAGAGATGCAAAAACCAGATAAATATTCTGCCTTCCAGGACTTTACATTCTCAACTTAATTATGTCATCATTAAATTGGGTCACTAAGAAGAGGGCATAAAGGATGTCATAAAAAAATTCAAAGTTATTCTTTACCAATAGGTGAATTTGCTGCAAGTCCAAATCAACACATTTCTGAGAGCTTTGACTTTAAGTTAAGGCAAAGAGAAAGGGGGTGAGGAAGGAAGGGAGCTGAGAGCAGACACGAGGTGAGGGGACAGAGTGTACATATCAGTACTGAGCCCTCATTCTAATCTACGTCCTAGCAGAATGAGAACTATGTTACAGGGAACCCCCTCCCAAGGGGAGTGCATTTTTCTTTCCATATTATCAACCATGGTGCTGCCAAAGGAGAACACACTTCACAGAAGGGGCAGCACTTCACAGTGAAGAGTAGTCCTTTCCAAGAGGACACGTTCCAGAACTTGTTCTAGATACTGGAGAAGATCTGAATTCAACCAAAATAATAAACAGAAAATACTTATATCTAATACTTTTGACAGTAGAAAAGTCTTAGCCCACGTGGCAAAGCTTTCTGAGGCCTAGGGGATGAGCTGACAGTAACCACAGTGCCAGAGCTCTGCCACAGTTGAGGTGATCACAGTCATAATCACAACTTCCAGACCACAAGATGCAAGTGTTTACCTTAATAACAGCATGGCTCATAGCAAAGAGGAGCCAGTAAGAACTCCCTAAATTCATAACAGGATTTGAAAAGCAGAGAGTTCATATAGAAGATAATACACAGCTCCAGATTTACACAGATCTGAGTCATGTTCTAGTAGTATGACGTTAGGCCTCAGTTTCTTCATCTGTGAAATGGAATAATAATACCACACACTAAACAAGTGTTATGAAGATTACATGAAATATCTATAAAAAATGTTTGGCAGAATACTTGGCACTAAAGAAGGCTCTCTGGTTAACTAATCTAACTACAACCTTTTGATTCATCATATATATTTGCTAGAAATTACATATGCATGTTTAAGTATGTAGCCTTAAGTCTGTAACTTTATACATTTGAAAGTTTGTATCCATTTTTACTCATGTAGAAAGACAATCAGCAGACAGGTTGATTGTGCTTCTGTTGATATGTTCTCTTTAAACTTATTAAATTTAGTTTTTATCATTAGAGGACTCTGGCACACAAAGAGCAAATTTTTGAATAAATAACTATCACTACTCAAAAAAAAACCCCAATAAACTGATGGAGTCCAAGTTATAAATACAGATCTGACAGAATTCACTACGAAGGTTTTAATGAAGGGAACAGCCATTAGTTACCATCAATAGTAAAACAGCAGTGATGACATTCTTTGATCATTTCCTACATATAAGAACTAGGAAAGCACTTAAGTAGACTGTCTCACTAAATCCTCATAACAATTTTTAAGACCAAGGTCTATTTTCACCATTTTACAGATCAACAAAATGGGGCTTCTCAGAAATTCGTGTAAATTTTCTAGAATCACATGTGTAAGAACAATTTCGGTCCACCCAGTGTGAGCCTGGAGCCTGTGTTCTTGACCAGAAAGCTATACTGCTTAAAATCCAGAACTGGACTTCTGCATCTCCAAATCCAAGTTCATTCCATGTACTATGGAGCCTGGATAGGTACTATCACTATAATTCAGCCTATTAGAAACCAGAGTCAAAATCCCATTAGATTTCACATTCTCCTTTTAAAGTCTCCCCACTTTTACAATGAGAGGAGGCCTTCACAAGCTGTTTCCCAAGTGTTCATATTTCCAGATGAGATGCCCATCCACAGTGAAAACATTCTTCAGATGGTACCCTCTGGAACTATCATTTGGCTGGGTGACAATGAGTCTTCTATTATCCTTTCCAGCTAATGGGATACCTTAACTCCATTCCATTACACTTTTTTTAAAGGTCCATAAAGAATGATCCTGAAAGTGAGAATTTCATGTGTTATGACTAAAAGATGATGAATTAAAATATCAAAATATAAGGGGCAACAAAATGGATCTACCAGGGTTTGTAAGCAAACCAAACATCCATCATCATGTTTTCTTGTGATCTCTTTTACTCCTAAGTGATATGTATTAGATGTTTACCCAAAACCTGAATGCATTTAATATAGCAATGGTAGGAAAAACCTTGATGGGCTAAGATCCTAGTGGCAGGTCTGTGTAACTAGGATCTCTCTAGCATGAGGATATCTGCTCATAACAGGGCAGTGTGTGGGCTGCAGCTTCCATCTGGCTGGTCATTTACAATTTATGACAAATATGAGGAATGCAGCTTTCTTTATGCATTTAGAGGCATTAAGTGTCCACTTTTCTTCCAGTATTTCCTGCATCAATTAATTGAAGTTGACTTCTCATTCCAAAGGATTTAATTACCATAAAGACTTAATGAGCAGGAAAAGGAAAATAAAGAAATTTCTTTTAAATATTACAGTGAGATAAAGAACAAATTGATGGTTACCAGAGGGGAGGTGGGTGGGGGGATAGGAAAACAGGTGATGGGGGTTAAGCAGTACATCTGTTGTGATGAGCACCGGGTGATGTAGGAATTGTTGAATCACTATAGTGTGCACCAGAAACTAACATTGTATGTTAACTATACTGGAATTAAAATTTAAAAAAAATTACAGTAAGAGCTCTATTTGAAGAATGGAATGAAGTTTGTTACTAAACAAATGTGGTTGAGATACTGAGAGGATCTATATAAACCTCATCTATGAGGTATTCTTATTGAAAATGTTAAAACTGAATATAGTCAACCGTTCAGATCCAACTTCCGGTTTACAAGTATTGGGAATGTAGGAACAAATTACAGGACACCACCAACAGGAAACGAGAAAAACGCAAAATGCAGAATATTCCAGAGGATGTTTGACCATGTTTCATCAAATCAATGGCAAGAAAAAGTAAGAGAAAGGAGGAGAGGAAATTGTTCTGAATTTTAAGAACCTTGAGTGATACAACCAAATGCAACAAGTGGAAACTTCTCTGAACCTGGATTCAAAGAAACCAGCTACAGAAAGTCATTTTTGAGCCATATGAGAAATTTGAACATAGACGAGGTATTAGAGGGTGTAAAGAAATTATTATCGATTTTCCAGGTGTGATGATAGTGTAGCTAAATGTAAGCAAATGTCCCTTTTCCTTGACATGCATGTTGAAGTATTTAGGAGCAAATGGCATGTCTAAGATTTGCTTTAAAATAGGTCAAACCCTCCAAAAACAGTATAGTAACTACAGAAAAATCTTGATAATTGGTAAATCTGTGATGATGATATTAGCATGACTCTCTTTTTGTGTATAATGAAATTTCATAGTGAAAACTTTTATTTAAAGAGAATCTAGAATGGTAGACGTATAAAACTATTGTGCAAAGTATTTTACATCAACATGAATTATAAAACACATAATTGTTGAAAATTTTAAGATGAAAGAAAGATATGTAAAATTATGCTTCTGAAAGAACTCATATTTTACTCAAATTCATTTATATCATTTGATAAGTTTGTTAAACACTAATCTCTTATTTTGCCCACCAAGATCTATTTTCCTTTAGTTTGTCTTTAATATTTTAATACATGAGGGCTAATTATTGTCCAAAGTATTAGCTATTCTTCTTAGAACATTAGAAGGGAAATGCAACTAAAAGTTATTGTCACAATTATGAATTAAACTTTATATTTATTAACATTTCCAAACTTAATGGTAGCCATTTGCTATGCCATATGTATGGTTACTTAGGAAGCAAAGTCTGTCACAGTCAGAGGTAGGGTCCAGAGGTACAGCAAATGTCCTATTTATCCCACAACTCCAACTAACCTACAATCTTCCAGTTTCTTTTAGATGCCAAGATTTAGTATTTACAGCAGAATACTCTGGGAGGAGTTAGGATTTTACGGACAAAAAATTTTCTTTCTGTTTAACAAAAACTCAACTTTGTGTTTTCCAACCTCAATTCAAAATATAATTCCAAACAGATTAGGTGACCTATCTCGGTTTACACAGTGAAAAGGTGACAATCACTTGGGATAGGTTCAAACTTGTCCAGTCAGCCCTCAAAAACAACCTGCTTCTACAGCTACCTGGGTCAAGTTTCTTCTTCCAGTTAAGTAACTATTCATATTCATAGTAAAGCCTAAAATCCATTCCACAGAGGAGCACAAAAGAGCCTAAACGAAACTGATTTTTAGTGTTTACATTTGAAAACATGAAATGCTGAGGAGAATGCTCACTGACATAGCAAAATTTCAAAAATATTTTTTCTTTCCCGTTCAGTGGCATTATTTTAATGATAAAGGAAGTCACTGTCCTGCTATAAAGACCACCAAAATGATTCAGCTCCTACAAGGAGAGCAGCTTGGTCACCATCAGCACCACTTAAAGGACTGTGCAACACATCACAAAAATCAGTCAAGTAAATTTCAGAGGGCTCTAGAAAGCTCCCCCAAGACTAACAACTGTGGCAATTTCTGAACTTCTATTAAAGAGAAACATGACTGGGGAATTGCTAGGACAGAAGATGATATAGTATAAACCATATACTCCAGACAAATACAATTTACTGATATTTTAAAAGTTATCTTCAAGTTTCTTGGAAGGCTCTAAAGAACCTCTGATTTCCCCAAGGGCCAAAGGCTCTGGATTTCTGTAGCTCAGTAACTCAGGAATGACTTTGCTTCTAATAAGAATGGAAAACTTGTCACAGAATACCCTAGTAAAATCTACGATACTAGGAACCGATGATATGATATATATTGGGTCCAAGCATAATGTTGATTGAGATTGATTTCTGATGAATAAACTATTAATAAAATTTACAACATACAAGATGAACATACAAGATGATACCTTCAGAGGTCTGAGGTTCATGACCAATTCTCTCAAGGCCTCATTGTGAAAGTTCTGTTTTTATGTCCTATTTTTTTCAAGGATATTTCTCATTAGTAGTAAAACAAGTTATGTTGTAAATGGTAATATTGTATTTACTTATAAATCAGAGCTCTTTTGATTGTGATCTGTGAAAGATAACATTTTGTTCAGAAAATAACCCCCATTATAAAAGATTTATTCACACATCCATGTAACATTTAGAAATTTGCTGTTTGAAAGTGTCAGATGTACAAAACTTGGTGCTTTCAGGGGGGATTCATTTCTACTAAAGTAAAACCCAAAGAGTAATGTCACAGCAGCATAACAGTTAAGAATTAAAGGAATCATCTTGAAATAACCATCATCTAAACGTACCGTTTCTTCTAAGAAAATAGAGTCAGTCAGCATTTGCAGTACTTTTAACATTGAGCCTCTCTAGAGTAAAATTTCTAAAGGTAATGATAATATTTCTTTTCCTTTATCTCAGCTATAAGAAGAAACCAACACATTCATATATTTTCTAAGTATGTCAAGCTGAAAACATACTTATGCGTATTTCAAAAGAAAGCTTGTATGCAATATCTGTTCTCTAATAAAAAGAACAACAACCCACCAAGAATTTATATTTAAATAAGTTCTGTGGTCTAATTTTAATCAGAGTGAAAAAACAATTCTCAACCAAAAGAAATGGCCAGCTAGTGAACTGAACTCCAAATTTCAAAAAACACAGAAGTGTCACTACATTTTTAACTCTTAGAAATTAACAATGGAAATATTTAAAGGATATAACAGTCCTAGAATACTAAAAAGCTACGTAATACTTCAAAAGTCTTTAATGACAATATATCTTTTCAGTAGTGAATCGAATAGAAATCCATATTCCTATTTAGATTTAAATACCTTTAGATTCCTTTCTAAGCATAGATCTGATATTTGAGTGTCTACCTAGTAAATAGTTTTCAAATCTTTAAAAAGAAAACTCTAATTATACTTCTGTAATTTAAAACTCTGAATTTAAAAAAATCTAATAATATTCTAGTCCTCAGGCAACTATTAATTTAGTGTTTTACTCTGGCTGGGACCCTACACCCTTCTCTATCAGCCCAGAGTTTCTTTTTTTTGAGCTCTACAGACCATCTAGTGACAATTGTAACATCACTGTCATATCATGATACTTAAACTTTCATTCCAAACTGGCCATATGTGAAATACAATGTATAGTGATACAGATTCATTTAAAACACCAAACGTTTTGGCCTTTTTAAGTTGTCCACCAGAAAGCACATCCAATAGGACTGCAAAGTAAATCTCATTTTCCATTCTTTTAGCTGTGCCAACTAGAGATGCTTATTAGAGCAACACCACCACTTTTGCTAGGGCAGGGAAAGGAAGTGGGTGCCCAGCTTGCATCATGAGGTGTAGTTAAAATGAACAAACACTTACCATCTCTCTCAGAACATACACTCCAATAGTATCCAAGTACCTGTATCTCAATGTTTTTTTTTTAACTGCCTCGTTGAGCTGTAGTCCATAAATTGATAGCACGAGGAAGAGCCAGACAGGAAGCATAATGAGCAATGCCCAATGCCATGTTCACTTACCTACAAAAGGAAGAGCAAAGGTTTAAAACAGTCTAATCATGAAGGCACAATTCTCTCCCCACATGTCTACTAATTAGCTTTGACTTAAAGCAGATTATGTGATAAAGAAAAAGACAAATATAACCTTGAGGTCTTTAATAACATCATTTGAAAACAGAGGGTTCCTTCTCCCATGGGCAAACTATGACTTCTTTAACAGGTACAAGTTAATTGGATACAGAAGTGGAGTCAGTATTTTCTTTATGATGAGGTGATAAAACGATTCTTCCACAGTGCAATGAAGAAAAAATATGGCAATAAAACAGTAAGAGAAATAGAAATCTCTTAAGATCTTGAGGGTATTTCCCCAAGCAGGGTCTAATGATCATTACTAGATCAGCTGCAGCTCTCTCTTTATAGGATAAAATGTGCTAGTTATTGCTGGGATTTTGCCAATGATCTCCTAGGCAACTGACAGCTTAAAAAGCCATAAATAGAGCAGCAAACACCATCATTTTGCCCTTATCTACTTCGGGGTGCACATTCGCAGAGGTATGTTTTAGCATGAGCACTCCTCTTGTGTCAAAGTATAGGACAGAGAACTAGGAAAAAAATGAAGAACCTAAAAAAATGAACTATATATATCCAAAGCCATAGCAGTTAACAGTTGAGCTACTCTCATGTGCCAAGTCCCAAAGCATTTTACATGCGCAAATTCATTTTGTTTTTAAAACAAGACTTTGAGGCAAGAACTAATGTTATTCTCATTTTCTGTCAATCAAGAAGTTAAGAAACAGGAAATTCAGAAACTTGCTCAAAGCCACATGGCCAGGAGTGACAAAGCTAGAATAAAGAATTGTATTTTTTATTATCATCAACTCAGATTTCACGGATTCCTGAGTCAAGACATCAAGTTCTTTCCCTCATGGGATTCATTTTGACATGTTACTGAAAGACTGAGGAAGTCTATAATTGTGCACGTCAAAAAACATCAAAATGACAATATGGTTTTACAGCTGTTTTCTGTAAGACAAAGAACATCACTCCCTTAGAATAAACTATTAAGAATACAAGCTTGATAGAAACAAAGTGCTTCAATGGATCAAAGTTTGCAAGTATCAAATGATTATCTGTCCTTGGACTGATTCTATAAAACTGTCCTCACAAAAGATCCTTTAGGGATTATTCATAGAATTGATACATATATTATATACCATTTAATAGAACATGTAACAGGACCTTTTTTAGTCAAAGGTATCTTATCTCCTTTCAAAGCACATGGAAACCATGTGCTTTTTCCACTGCAATAACTTATTCCTCTATTCTGGGAACCCTTTTTTTGAAACTATATTCAGACATAGGAATTCTAGGAGACAATGGTCCCATTACTTTAAGGTAACATTTTATTTTTGGCTAAAAACCATATTACTTGATGGGAATACTCCTTTACTTAGTATAAAATAACATTTTAAAAACTCAAATCCACTCTTCAATTATATTTCTACTCATTAAAGTTATCACATAGATAAACAGGCAGGTAGGCAGATAGACGATAGTTAGATATAGCTGTACACATATATCTATATATCAAGGTAAATTATCTCTTGAACATGCATACTACTTCCTAGAGTGAAGACTTTGAAGGCAAAATATTTCTTTGAATGTTCTGGAGTGCATGTGGTTTTATCTTCCACTAACGTCCTTCTCATTGAGGCCAATCGTAGAAAGGACCTAATTCAATTAATAGTCATTGATTAGCTAACATGTGCCAAGTACAAGGCTAAGCATTTTTGCATATCAGCTGGATTTACCTTAGTAAGAATCCTCTTAAGAAAAGAATGATTCCTATTTACAGATAAGGAAACAGAAATGTAGCATGAAAGGCGAAAAGTTAACATGGCTACTCACTGGGATTCCAGCCCAGGTGTCCAGACCATAAGATATTCGCTGGATCACCTGCCTCTAGCTATATGACTGACCATCTTCTCTTTATAGGGATAATGTGAGATATGGATTTACCAAGTGCAAATATTTTTTATTAAAAGGGAAAAAAAAAACATTCATCGGGCTTAGCCAGCTTCTTACGATTTGTATTTTAGTTCTCAGTCTTACACACATTGACGGTTCTGGATACCATGTGAATGCTCTGGAGAGAAATGACACATGTATGCTCACAAGCCCATTTTAATTCAAATAGAAATGATCAAAATGGTCCCAACTGTATCTTGTCTCTTTTCTTCCTTAAATTTGTTAGAAAGAGAATGCTTGACAAGTGTTTGGGATGGGCATTTTGTTACGATGGCTCTAACTTTTGTTACTGAAGAATTAGGGAATCTGCCAGGAAAAGGAGTCAGAGGACTAGGCACTAGAAGCAGCAGCTCCCAAAGTTGTTTTTTTTTTTATTAATTCCCCAAGATTAAAGGTAATTATTGGGGTGGAAGAATAGCACTAATACACCTGTGCTTCTTTGTATGAAAAAAGTTCCATTCCAGAATTACATAATAAAAGATATTAGCAGATAAAAATGAATGTTTAGTGCATCGTATAGAGATGTTCTTTAATACAGGAGTTGGTTTATGCAAATAGCTATTCATGTGTCTCAGAACATTATTTTCAAAGCATTTGCAGATGACTACATGTGGCTTCAGCTCATTATGCACATTCAGAAGTCCTCAACACTGCAGAATACTGAAATGATAAACCCAGGTTCCCCCAGTACCAGACTGCTCCCCTGCTTTTTACCTCCCACTTCCCCTACCTTTCACACAACCATCAGCAGGACAGTGGTGAAGAACATTTTTTTTTAACAGCAGGAAACTATGCAAGTTGAGTAGTGTACAGAATATTTGCTGTTCTAAACAATGATTCAAAGTTTCCTGGTAGGAACAGAATTTCTGAGATATTTAAAGATCTTGACCCTCAGTGCAAATAAATCTGAGGCACAGACCCACTGAGTCAAGACTGAAATAGCCATCTTGGAATTATCCATGTTCTGGAAACATTAGCAGCAGACCACAGAGCATAGCGTGCCCAACTTCACTATTGGTGATACCCAGGGAAATCACCCTTCATGGGCAAAGACACAAGTTACTCGTTTCAGAGAACTGTCATCTTTGCCATCAATTAAAATAAATACAATATGCAGACATCAGTCTGAGTCTTCTCCTGTGTAGAAAAAGGTCATCTTCTTCTCCCCAGAGATAGAGAAGTAAATAAAGACAAAAAACAGAAAACGAGACTTGAATAGGGTTGTGTTGCATCAGCCATCTCAGTGCAGGGATTGAAAACCAAAACTCAATCATATCTTGAGCACTTTTTGCCCCCTACATCAAGAAATGCCATAGTCCTTGGAATGCTTTTTTTTTTAACTAAAGAATAAAAAATTCTGAAAGGAAATATACATCCAATTAGTGAAAAAATCCTACCGGTTTTAAATGTTAAAGTTACCACCAAGTGGGAAAGTGTCATGATGTATATGCCAGGGGTTATTTTCACACTGAGGAAATAGCAAAAAGATCTTTCCACAGGAGAAAGGAAAATTCTTAAGCAAAATCAATTATTCATTGCAACTCAAGGAAAATGATTTTGCTGCTGGCCTAGGATGCTATCAATAATTTCCTAGCTTTAAACATTCTTAGTCTCCTAATTTAATGCAAGGAGGATTCTTTCAAAGATTTCTAACACTCTGGAAAAACAGTTCTTTATGGAATTAAGTTTTATATAACAATATTACTAAATAACTACAGTTTTGATGCAGACCGAGAAAGATGAGGCTTAAGAAAACTCTTATCTGGATTTCATATATATGTTAATGACCAAGTAGGGTTAGGTACCATAGGCACAGCTGGGAAATAGCAGTCATGGCAGGCTGTATCAGGGGGTTAGTGGTGGGGGAGAGGGGGACCTGGGCAATTCACCTGAGGTATACTAAAAATATAAACAATACAGAGGAACAATTATTTCTTTAATTTAAATAATTCATACTTGCTACTTTTCATTGAAAACCTGCACTGAGGAATTTTCTAATCATGAATTTTAATGTTAAACACAATAGCTGCATCTCAGTTCATGGCATGAGGACTAACACATCAGACAAAGAAATTGCTGGAGAACAGCTTGTTTACCTATTTCCAGTCTCTAAAACAACATTTGATCCACAGGGTGTGTTCAATAAGTGAACTAAGACCCATATAGGTGTGAGGTGCTATGGTGGGCACAAAGATTGTCAGATGTGGCTATTTCTCTCAATACCTTAAAAAATAGTTGGTGGGAGGGGCAGTGCTGGTTGGCTCAGCAGTCAAGCATGCCACTCTTGATCTCGGGGTCATAAGTTTGAGTTTACTTAATTAAAAAACTATTTGGGGATCTTAAAACATAAAAAGCCAACTACCAGTCAGGATTCTATTTTGTAAGTGGTTAACTATTTGTTTGGATGAGAAGTGTTATCATCTTTGAGTGTTCAGACAAGGAAGAGACCAGAGACCATACTCCATTGGCAGAAGGAGATTGGGAGGTTTCTTTGAGAAAGTAAAATGCAAAGGAGGTAAAAATTGAAGGGGACAAATCTTTGGATGCTAAAGGATGTTTGGCTACAATAAGAATTTGTGTTGAGAAGGGGTGGAGAAGGTTGAAAATGAAAAATGGGTCCGAATGTTAACGTAAAATGGCTTCAAACTGGTAACATACCAGCTACCCCCTAAATAGGCTTTCCTGTTTGCCTTCTACATATTATGAAAAATTAGAAACTCTATCTATATAATATTTTTAAAGTAGTGCACAGCATTCACGGAAGGGGAAATAATTGTCTTTTAACAGATAATCTTATGTATAGCACCAACTCAAGTATTAGTAAGAAACAAGTAGTTATTATAGAATTAAAATAGCCTTAAAAAGTGAATCTAGACAAGTCAGCAGGTTGATATAATAAAAATCCACCCCCCCCAAAAAATACTAATAAAGAATGATATTCAAAATTTAATTAGCTGTAGGGTTCAGGCATAAAGCAAACAAAATGGCCCTCTGACCCATCAGAGTATGGCCTGGGTTTCACCTGGTTGATTATCAGCTCCCAGTTCTAGCACTGCTGATCCTTATCGCTCTATTCTTATTTCAGAGAACATCTGCATCTGAAGAGAGCATCTCCTCCTGGAGAGGTAGGTCTAGGCAGCCATGTTGGTATTAAATGCTCCAAAAACCCACCCAGAGTTGATTGGAACCAAGACGGATACCTGATCAATGCTAGCCCAACTTGAGCTAAAAAAATGCTGAGACCAAGTCAGTCTGCCATTGGAGGAAGTCTGTCAGTAGAGGAAGCTAAATGGGGCAGTGTGGAAGTGAGTGAGAAGAAAAGTCTGCCTGTCAAATAAATAAATTAATAATAATAATAATGATAATAATAATAATAATAATAATACAACCATGAAGCAGATGAACAGAGGAAAGTCGAGATGGAAAGCATAGAACTCAGACAAAAAGAAGAGACAATATAGCTGCCTGATGGTTTTTCTCTATTCCTCAGGGTAATAGCGCTACTTTCTTGCGGTTCAGTTCTCCAGTATCCATTCCTTTAGTGCTTTAAAAATAAGTTCCTCCCTATCTGAGCTTTTTGAGTGGGTTTCTCCTCCTTGAAGTCCAAAATGAACAGAAAACACAAAGCAAATTGAGGTCCTCTGTACTCTCCCTATCTATCAACCTTACTCTGTGACTGTTCTTCTTTGAGATCACCCATAAAAAAACTCTCCAAAAAAAGAAAATAGAGCTACCAGAGGATGAAGTATGTAAGTAGTCTAGCAGTCTAAGTTGCTTATAACTATGTCAACATAACTGAACCAAAAATTTACTAAAAACATAGCAAATAAATGAAAGGTGCATCAAATGGCTACTTCCCCTAGATATTTCATATAAAATGTCAAAATTGACTGTAAAGAATTATATGCTTGATTGAGGATGCTAACTGGATCTTTAAATAGGCTCTAAAATAACAACACTGCTGAGGTGCCTCAGTGGCTCAGTTGGTTAAGCATCCAACTTCGGCTCAGGTCATGATCTCACAGTTCATGGGTTCAAGCTCCATATGAGGCTCTGTGCTGACAGCTCAGAGCCTGGAGCCTGCTTCAGATTCTGTGTCTCCCTCTCTCTCTGCCCCTCTCCCACTTACACTCTGTCTCTCTCAAAAATAAACATAAAAATATTTTTAAAAAACACTGCTAAATTTTTTTAAAAGAAAAAAAGACTTCTCTCATTAAATAAATGTAAGTATGATAAGCTTCAAGCTAAACAGGTTTAATAATAAATGAGAATACTAGACCAGTAATATTTATTATTCAAAACATTCTGACCAGGAACCTACAACAGGTAACATATTATATGCCAGACATTCTGGGGTGATACAGATATGAACATTTCCAGAAAACAGCTGACATCATAGGCCAAACAAGGGCAAAAATGATTAAATCAACTTATCAACCACTTTCCAGTTTTCTTATTACTCAGGGAATAAAGTGCAACTGCAGGAAGCATTGGCCATAAATGCTCCCCAGTGGTTCCAGCCTTCACACATTAAACAGGGTCTAGTCTGGGCTGGCTGGAAATGAAAGTGCAATTAAGATTTTACAAGAAAGCAATATATCCACAAAGAGGATCATCAGCCTTACATAGGGCCTTTCCTCACCCACTAGAAGGGCAGAAGTAATTTTTCAAAATAAATGAGTTAATAAATAAATGAGAAAACACTCAGAATAATGCTTAATTAGTTCATTAATAGAGTATTTGATATACTGATAAATCATTATTAAAATATCAGTGCCTTGGATTTGCATGAGGCTGTGTGTATCCAGGGGTTAACAACCAGCAGGGTGTTTCACAACCACCACTGTCCCTTAACAATGCCAAGTTCTACTTTCAAAGGAGATGGCTACAGGATTTATGGCTACAGCAACAGGACTGGAGAAATTCTTCTTTCCTCCTGTTCAGTGTTGCTTAGAGTTAGAAGTCAAAGCAACCAAACAGAAAACTAGAAGCAAACTAACTGTCAAACACTGAAAGATAATAATGTGTCGTTAATTGGGACCCACAATGTGCCAGGCACTGTGCTTGTGCTGGATAAACACTTGTGAATAAAGTCAATATATCCTAGGGGCGCCTGGGTGGCTCAGTCAGTAGAGCGTCCGACTTCGGCTCAGGTCATGATCTCACGGTTTGTGAGTTCAAGTGCCATGTCAGGCTCTGTGATGACAGCTCAGAGCCTGGTCCTGCTTCGGATTCTGTCTCTCTCTCTCTCTCTCTCTCTCTGCCCCTTCCCAGCTTGTGCTCTCTCTCTTTCTCAAATTAAAACAAAAATTTTTTTAAGTCAATATATCCTCTGCCTTCAGGGAGCTTGCAACCTAAATGGGAAAGATCGAGAACATCGAGCAAAGAAGCCAACATATGTGCCAGTCCGTACTGACTGTGGTCAGAGCTCAGAGTGAGGCTCACTAGGGCAGGGATAATGTAATCAACAGGGTACCAGAATGGAGATTAATGGGGAATTTGGGAGCAACTAAGGGAGCCAAGGAGGAGGTGAAATGTGCAAGGTCACCTTAATCCCAACAGTCAAAGGACTGAATTCCACAACACTGAACAAGACACACTTCCCGTAAGAGTGTAGAGACCACTGGTTTATCTTAAGTCAAATGTTTGCAAGGGTGGCTCTGGAAAAGAAAACATATCAAGCACCTTTTGTCAAAAGAGGAGGAGAAGCTACTTCTATCACAGTTTTGTACGAATGAGGGGACAGATAGGGAGAGCCAGGACCTGTTCTAGTAATCCCAGGTCATCTTCACAATCCTACCAGTTTCACAAATGAGGAACCTGAGGGTCAGAGTGGATCAGACAACTTGCCCAAGAGTACACACCACTGGTGGATGCAAAGCCCAGGGACGCTCTATTCCAACGGTCTCTCCGTGGACTACATTTTCCCCAAGGTCTGCAATTATTGCAGAGGTATAAGAATAGCATTATTCCCCTCTCGTTTTTAGGAAAGAAAAATTCTTGCCTGATGATGAATTTCAGTGACAGCTAAATGGACGTGTTTGGTGTGTCGGTGCTGGGTGGCAGGGGGCAGAGATGGTGAGAAAAGATTTGGCAAAGCAAGAACCAGCACATTATTCTATCTATAGGAATACACTGTGACAGTCTTTCAAACCATTAGGCACTCAACTAATCAAACTTTGCAGTGACAAGTCCAGACAGGAGATACTGAATGTTCTGCTGGCACTGAGCTATGGAACAGCAGGGGGCATCACAGGACTGGGGTCCACGGAACTGGTATCAGGCCCTGCATTTGTCTCTGGGGAAGGAAACCCCGTGTCGGGAATACATGCAGGGAAAAAGGCAGCCAGCTTTCACACACACACTTGGTACCATTTGAATTTTGTGCCACGTGTATTGCCTACACCAAAAGCTTACCTTAATTTTTAAAAAGAGAAAACAAAAGAAATAACTGTGACTGGGGCCCTGGACAAGTCATTACCTTTTTAAGACTTTGTTTTCTCTTATACAACTTGTGCCTCGGGATTGTTGGGATCACACAGAGTCTTACATTTGAAAGTACTCTGTAAGCTGTAAAATATATACCAATACATAACATGGTTTTGAACAAGAAATGAAGAGAGGTGCATTCTGTGTAAGCCAACAATGAAGAGGACTGGCAAGGTTACACAGGGAGCAACCACTGGAGATTTCCTCTTCAGCATGCAGCAGAGGCTACTGGTTAAGAGCAAGACTTAAGAGCCAGAGAACCACCACATCAGCTAGCTGTGTAACCTCAACCTAGTTGCTCAACCTCTCTGAGCCGCCGTTCCCATCTCGGCATAATAAGAATAATATTATGTCTCAGGGAAGTCATGATACCTAAGTGCCACGATTCATTTGCTCAGCCAAGTCCTAGAACACAGTAAAATGTGATCAATGTTTGCTATTAATAAGAGTAGCCGAAATACCTTAACACCACACCACCCTAGAGGTCAGCTGAGTCGAACTTAAGTCTAAAGCCTGGGACAAGAAAGAAATCATGGAAGAACTTACCTCACTCTTGCCAGAAGTTTCTGGTATGGTCAGCAAATAACTTATGTAAAATTCACTTACTTTTCTAACTGCAAATAACATGGTGCATACCAACAAATGTCATAAGGGAAAACTAGCAAGTTCCTATTCCCTAGAAAATGACACACACAGTATGACTCGTAAAAGGCTATATACCATTGCTGTTCCAGACTCCATCCCAGCCATAGACCCTCTGGTTACCACTGCAAACTGGGTTCTTTAAACACCTAGGAATAGGCTCTCAGCCAGTTTTCACACACTTCCTCCACTATTAGAATCACCTGGGCGCTTGTTAGAACTCCAGATTCCCCTCCCCACCACAGAATCCCTGGATCTGAACCTCCAGGGGAGAGGCCTGAGAATGTGTGCCCCAAAGGAGGCTTACAATCGGCCATGCCTGGTTGGGATATGCTGCACACAGTGGCCTAGCTGACTGCTAGAGACCAGTCATGATTTGATTTCCACTTTCCTCTTCCTTCTTTCCAAACCCCAGTCTCATTGCGTGTGAAACCATTCTCTTCAGCTTCCTAGATAAACGCACACACTAATTAACCTTAACAACAGGAAGACTATTTTCACCTGAAGGCTACCAATGGCTTGACTACAAATTTGTTGATTGGAAACAGCTTTTAATTACCCGAGTCAACATGCAAATCTGGCTTACAATGCCTGTAGGCATTTTGATAATTCACAACTGATCCAAAAGGATAAAAGGACCCAGCCCCAGTTTTGCTGGGAAGCATTGGATGGCTTTCCCATCTCGTCACTGGCTCACTTCCCAGCCTCTCTTGTACCCAGTTCCCTCCTGCCTCAGGGATGGGAAATTCAATTTCTTCCTCATAAAAACCTTTCCTGTAGATGCTAGAGAATTCAGTAAGAGAATCTTGCCTTTGCCTCCCTCCTTGCTCTAGCCATAAGGAGAATAAGGAAAAGCAAGGTTATAATATCCAAGGAGCTAAGAGGTGCCCTTGGCCCAGACCCAATGTCCTGGATGAGACATTAAGTCATGACAAACTCTACTAAAGAGGCTGACAAAGTTACTTGTGTGTCTGGGGGCACTTTTTTTGCAATACTAGATGAAGTCTATCCAGATATTCACTAAAAAACTCCCGGGGTGTCACATATTTAAGGCTCCAGGAGGGTGCTATAGGAAATGCAACCCATGTTCACACAAAGTGCCTGCACTGCAGAAGCTTACATAGTCCAACCATGGCTGAACAATTAATAAAAGGAAAGGATAAATGGAAATTTGTTACAGATATTTGGAGGAGGGAGAAATCATTTCCTACTAGCTGAACTGCAAAACATCTTGGAGAAATTTATTTCACTCTGGCCCCTCATTTTACCAATAGGAAAGGTGTCTAAGTTCTGATGTCTCTAACTGGATTCTCAGAGAGCCTAAGACTTGACAATTAGCTAATAAGAACAAGTCTGGGCATTCATCCTAGTTATTCCAACTCTACATAAGCCAACAAATGTATATGCAACACCTACCATGTGTTAGGCACTCGGATACAGGGTAAAAAGGACCGAATCACTGCCTTCAAAGAGCTTATATTCTCGTGTTGATTTTATTATACCTCACCACAGTCAGAACAAAGGCAAAGAATCGTAACAATAAAATGGGGAAATATGGGGCATCTGGGTGGCTCAATCGGTTGAGCATTTGACTCTTGATTTTGGCTCAGGTCGTGATCTCACAGTTCGTTAGATGGAGTCCCACATAGGGCTCTGTGCTGACACCACAGAGCCTGCTTGGAATTTTTTCTCTCCCTCTCTCTCTGAAAACAAATGAACATTTTAAAAAAGGATTCTCTCCTCCTCTAAACCTAAGAAACAAACAAACAAAAAAACTGGATGCCATCAAAGTCCCAGGCGTGTGTTCAGGATTAGGATGATGAGTTAAAGGGGCAACCGGTTATGAGATTGTGGAAATTTCTTGGTCATGAAGTGATAAGCTATTACATTCTGATTGCGGGCCTCCATTTCAGCAATGTTAGCCTGAGCACACTCACAATATCAGAGAACTCAATGGAAAATAGTGAGCCTAAGTTTTAAGCTCAGGTCTATTGATTTCAAATCCCATGCTCATTCAGACCTACACAGGGATAAAAAGAAATTATGAAATTAAGAGGCATTTCAAAGGAGTAAAACCAAGTTGAAAAAATTTTCAACCAAGACATCTTTAAAGATACCTGCCCAGTTTGTATGCAATTTTCAGTATACTAACAATCTCTTAATATTTTTTCCTCTGATTTTTTTGTCCATTTTTTCTGCCTTGCCATCACAGGCTTTTCCATTTTTTGTGTTACTCCCTGAGTACTTACAGCGTTTCTGCCCACTGCTGCCACTTAAATCATAATGACTGACAAGCAGAAAACATCTCCTTCTCAACACTTGTAAAATATGACCCCTGTGCAAAGGGGGAAATTAAAAACAGTTTTAGATATTAATAGACCAATTACACATAGAATGACATGTTCCAAATTCTCTGAATTTGTACCTAACACAAAAGTTCTGGTCATTTTTCCATTTTGCAATTTTGTCTTCCTTTTTTTTTTTTTGAAATTTGATTCACAGCCCAGCTAACCACTGTGTCAGGAGCACTATGCTTCAGCAGCAAACCAGCCACTATTTTCTACAAACTCCATTATTTCAAAATTAAAAGTAGTGATAGCCCTTTGGTGAGTACAACCAAGTTTCATCTATTTGGAGCAGGATAAATCATGCCTGTGAATAATCATGGCCTTATTTTCTTCAAGTATCCACTGTAAGAGGATTATTTTGTTTCTCAGGGACTTCCAGTATGTTTACATCTCCTGAGTCTAAATGAATCTGCCTCATGAGTTAAGTCACTCATTTTAATGTATATCATTTTAATTTTTTTTAATGTTTATTTACTTCTGAGAGAGAGAGAGAGACAGAGACAGAGCGCAAGCAGGGAAGGGGCAGAGAGAGAGGGAGACGCAAAATCCAAAGCAGGCTCCAGGCTGTCAGCACAGAGCCTGACGCGGGGCTCGAACCCACAAACCATGAGATCATGGCCTGAGCTTAAGTTGAACGTTTAACCGACTGAGCCACCCAGGCGCCCCTCTCAGTATATCATTTTAAGAATGAATTATAGCCTACAGCAAATAACTTTTTAAAATATCTCATCCAGAGACTTCCATCATTTGTGTTATACGTTATGTAATGCAAAAAGCTAGTGTGTCTAATGAGGTTCCTGATTAGAGTAGGCAGGGGGAAAATCATGCTTGTATTAAGTATTTTAGAGTTTAAATAAAGCCTGGAGTTCTGAGCAGAGGTTAAGATCTGAGCACAAAAAATAATTAGTAAATTCATAACAGGTCTGATTAAAATTCATTTGTAATCATGATGAGTTACTTTTGCAAGATCTCATAGTTAAAATTAGAGATTAATGTCAAACGGTGGCTGCATCATTGGAAAATGGTGTGGAATAAAATACCCAAATCATTTCAACATCTTACATTTTAAACAGTTTCTTAGAAGCCATGCAGGGCCTACTCTGGAATCACTTTTTTCCCCTTTGTAATATAATTGATCAAAGCTGTGAGAAGGATTGCCTTTATCTGAAGATGATCCTCCCCAAAAAGTAATTACAAAGCTTTTCCTGAATCACTTCCAAAACATCACCATTTCCTGATTCTTGGTAGCAGATAATGAATGCTAACAAATACCCAACTTGCTTCCAAATGAGAATGTGAGCGAACCTAACTTCAGGAATAATTTCAAGTGGGAAAACAAAAACAAAAACAAAAAACCAAACCAAAGGCCAGGTAATGTTGCTACCATCAAGAGGCTAATAGTTTGGCCAAGGAAGTTTTTTTCACTCTGAACACAGTTTGATTAATCAGAGTGGTAAGAAATGTCAGCGCCATGGGGATTTGGGGAATGTGTGCAGTTTTCTGAAAGAAACCACATGGCTAAAAATCAATGCAACTCCTTGCAGCTGAGCCCAGCTGAGGGCCATTGTCCCCACCTCCTTTGCAGAAGTCACTGCCTGCCTCAATCCCCAAGCTCCTTCATTGGGCCAGGTGCTTCCAATTTTATGCTTAGTTTAAATACCCAGGCTGTGGTTGTTTCCTGCTGACACAGGACCACAGAATGGTTCTAACACAAAGAGACTGCTAAGGCTTCCTATCAGGATATATATTTTTTTTGTAAGCAATGCATGCTTTCTGGCCAGGTTTCTGCCTGCATCATGGGCTCCTTGCTGTCTAGCCTCTTTCCTAAATTCAAACTTTCACTCATCTGCCCTATATTCCACAACTGTTATTTGTTTAAATCTTTGACACTTGACTTCCCATCCTTGACCCAGGTTTTGGATTTTTGCCTCCTGGCTGGCTGTGGCCAGAGCCTCCACTCTAGACTGCTTAGGTCCCAACCCTGTGGTCCAGCGTAACCAGAAGCTCCTAAATACTCATCCAGATCGTCTGGATGATTAGAGGTTCCTAATCCCATCCACTGGCTAAATATTTCCCATCTGTTAAAGGGAGATAATAATGCCCATTTGACATATCCTCATAGGGCTTTGTAAGAATAATAGGAGTTAAAGGATAATCTTCTTAAAGGTTAAAATGATGATTCTTACATGAATATAAAAGAACATGTTTTAAAGATTTTATGGAAGTCATTAAATTAATGAAGGAACCAGCAGGATGTTGCAACCAGGTGGGAAAGCAGACATCTGAGATGCGATCTGGAATGCCGCAATGAATTAACAGACACTAAACCGGCCTCTTCGACCAAGAAGACGGGTGGTGGTGTCGACTGCATCTCCATGAGACGAAAATTATTTGCCTTACTATCAGTTTTCTGCAACCCATGTTAAAGATAATGAAAGACACAGACCTCTAGATAATTACATGACTTGAAAAGAAGACAGTAGACATCACCCAGTATTCCACTAAAAAGACACCTCATTATTTTTTTTTGCCCATTTCAAAGTTTTTTACAACTTTGCCTGGGGTACACACAAGTACATTTGTGCAAAACAACTTTGTGAATTAAAACATTTATTTACCAGCAGCAATTTGTCAGAGATCTATTTTTTCTAGATAAATGATCTAGTACATGATTTTTTTTAGTGGACTCTTTGTCACCACCATAAGAAAAAGCTGTTGTAGCATTAAATAAGAATGTTTAGGACTTACCAGGTGCTTCACAAATTACAGCCATTTAAATTTTTTTTTAATGCTTATTTATTTTTGAGAGAGAAGGAGACAGAGTGCAGGTGGGGGAGGGGCAGAGAGAGAAGGAGACACAGAATCTGAAGCAGTCTCCAGGCTCTGAGCTGTCAGCACAGAGCCTGATGCAGGACTTGAACTCACAAACCTTGAGATCATGACCTGAGCCAAAGTCAGATGCTCAACCAACTGAGCCACCCAGGCACCCTGTAGCTATTTAAAAACAAATGTATACATCTGTAAACGTGTATAAACCCACACTGGTCTATTCAAAAGGTACAAGGTTTGGGCCAGGTCTTTTCCTGTATTAAATTGGAGGGATGCTATGGAACTCCTATGTCCACAAAGGACTGAAAAGTCCAATTCCTGCTGGCCTCCCCTTTCTTTCTCCCACCCCTACTATTCTGGCTACCTCTAGGTCTACCTAGAGATGGGCATGGTGGTACAACTAAGGGGGGACACACTCCTGATAACAACAATCTCCTAAGCTAACTAAAGTCCTGTCTTCAATAAAAGGCCCTGGGAATTTTAATCAGGCATCCCAGGCAATCTGAATGACCAGGCAGGTTGAAGAAACACTAGATTACGCACCATCCTGGAGCCGGGCGATGAAGAAAGTCCATAAAAGAGTAGGAACCATATTCAGACTTCCAGCTGAAAAAACCCATACGTTTAGCCATGACAAACAAAGAAACAAAACTGAAATTGGAGTCAAGTGAAATTCTATTTGTCTCAAACTCTTATGAGGCACGCTCTCAAGGTTGAAGGGGAGAATCACCCCAAAAGCAATGAGAGTCCACGATCATACAGTTCACATGATGAACTAAACCAGTGAAGTGTGGTGTTTTGCATTGTAGTTGAACACTACAAGCTCAATCAATAAAGTAAACACTGTCCTTTGTCAGTTTTTATTCATTTAAAGCATTGTCATATTCACCAAAACATATAATTTAAATACTTTATTTTCCCTCTAATAATTTCATCCGACATGAATTTCTTTGTAGAAACCCCACCACAAAGGACAATAATGGGAAGTTGTAGGAGGAATTAATTGGTTAAGTCTAAAAACGCAGTTTACATATGTAAACAGAACCTATCCAGTTGAGCAAAAACATCAGAAGATTCTATTACAAATATAAACATCCAACTTGAGAAGAGAATTTTATTATTGTCACTCCCAGAAACCATGTAAAACTTTCAAATCAGATTCCTACCACGAACAACCACAGCTACCCTTCAGCAACTCAGAAAATCCATGCAAATATTGTTTATTGATATAAATGCAAGGTGTACTAGGGAAAATGACTGCACAGTTTCAGTAGTAGCCAAAAGCTAGAAGTTAAAAAAAAAAAAAAAAAGAAACAACTTAATACCTTTTTAAAGAAAGATAACATGACATGATGTTAAAAGAACTCAGCATTAAACATCTTTGGAAAGAGATAACAAATACTGAATACATTCTGAAAGCCTACTGCATGCCCTGAGCTGCGGTGCTTACCAAAATTGGAAGCATAGTTTGTCTTTTGTAGTTGCAATCCTTTTTGGATGGAGACCTATTAGATTTTGTTAACAGCCAGAACCAACAAATAGGGATTTTTTTTCCTCCCTTTACTAGGTGTCTTAGTTCTATCTGCATAAACTGAATTTGCACAACCTAACTTCCTGGAGCCCCATGTGCAACAGGGAGAGAACAGAATGCCTACATCATTGGTGTTGTTATAAGGACCAAATGGGATAGTGCATTTTGTAAATGATCAAGCACCTAACAAAGGCTAGTTACTGTCCATTCAATTACTCTACACAGATGTGAAACCTACAACATTATTTGTATAAAAAGGAACTGGGCCAGACTGCCTGAGGCTGGGGTCAAGAAAGACCAGGCCAAACTGGTCAAGCTATTTCAGAGATTGCAAAGAAAAGATGTTTGAATCTCAAACAGCAAAGAGGTAAAACATAATGTGAGCTAGCTCAGGATAGATGGGATTTGTCAGAAGCTCTGACTCTTCATGATAATATTAAAATTTTTTTTAATGTTTATTTATTTTTGAGAGAGACAGAGACAGGATGTGAATGGGTTAGGGGCAGAGAGAGGGAGACACAGAATCCGAAGTAGGCTCCAGGCTCTGAGCTGTCAGCACTGAGCCCGACGCGGGGCTTGAACTCACAAGCTGTGAGATCATGACCTGAGCCGAAGTCGGACACCCAACCGACTGAGCCACCCAGGCACCCCAGTCTTCATGATAATATTAATATACAAGTCAGCCATGAAAACATTTCCCATCCTAATGGTATTTTTCACTTGTAAACCTTTCTTAGTGAAATCATATATACTCATCATTCTACACAGAGTGATAGAAAAACTAGAAGAGCTATCTGAATGAACTCTTAGTTTTTTGACTATACAATTGACTGTTCTCGGAGTACAGTAAAATGAGTACCCTAGAATGATTTCATCAGTGTTGTAGGAACAGCAAAATCAGAAGCAGCTTTAAAGACTGTATTCATCCCAGTGGAGGCAACTATAATATATAACATTTTTCCTGATACTCTGATTCTATACATCAGAGTCCCTTTGACTGTGCATTCCATCAGAGAGACATTCTTTGAATTTTGCAGTGCCTCATAAAACGTCAGTAGTGATTATTCCAGACCACTGTAATAAAACAGCTCTTTGATATAACATGCTTACCCATAAAGAATTTGAAACAATAAAAGGTATTGTTACAGAAATACATCAGAATCTTTCTCAACAGGCTGTTAGGAGACAGATAATCAGCTTTTCCCCAATGCCAAATTAATATTTTCTTCCACAGATTTCCAAAGAAATTATGTCACTGTGGTGGGAAAGGAATGAGGGACCTACGGTTGAGTCTTTAGAAAAAGACTATTATGAAGAAGAAAAAATGTAGATTTGTAGGAGTGTTTGTTATTTGTCATTTTTGCTCTTGCTTTTTAAAAAAAATACATGGTCATGGGAGAAAATGCAACATGGACAATTAATGAGTCTCTTTTCCACACACACTCACGTGTGTACACATATATCTGTATCTTTTTTTCCCACTAAATAGATAGATATTGAAGATCTTGTACACAAAGTGCTAGCTATGCAATTATATTAAAAAAGACGTTGCAGGAAACAAAAGGTATCTAACTTCGAAATCAGTGGCTCTCAGCTCTAACTGAAAGCTAAAATCACCTACAGACCACTTAAAATATACTGTTAGAGACCTACCTCAAATCAGGTATCTGCATTGTTTTAAAAGCTCCCTATGTAAGTCTAATGTCGTTCCATTGCTAATGTGCTAAGATGACAGGCAATCTCTCTAACACGCTTTATAGGATTGAGGCACACCATTTGACTATATGCAGAAGTCTTTTGTTTTCACTAATCCATATTTATCACAGAAAAAGTTAAGAATACAAAGAGAGGGAAAAAAAGAATACAAAGAGAGAGATGGGTTCAGAAACACCCACACCCACATGAGTTCTTAATACCACCCGACAAAACAACAAAGCAAAAATAGCAATATGAGCCTCCCTAAGAACCTTGGGAAAATCAATTTTTTTCAATGGATGATATTAACAGACAAAAATTTCCTCAATTCAAAGCCCTTCTCAATTCAAGAAGAATGTCCTGTGGAATTCATTCAAAAGAGCATGTATTAAGCAGCTACTATGGGCTATGTAAGGAGATAGCTCCTGCACCTCCCAAGGTCACCGTCCAGTGTGGTGGTTTTCAAAGTGTAATTTTACCTACCAAACTCTCTCTTCAAATGCAATTTATTTTTTTTTTTAATTTTTTTTTCAACGTTTTTTATTTATTTTTGGGACAGAGAGAGACAGCATGAACAGGGGAGGGACAGAGAGAGAGGGAGACACAGAATCGGAAACAGGCTCCAGGCTCCGAGCCATCAGCTCAGAGCCTGACGCGGGGCTCGAACTCACGGACCGCGAGATCGTGACCTGGCTGAAGTCGGACGCTTAACCGACTGCGCCACCCAGGCGCCCCTCTTCAAATGCAATTTAAATGGAAGCTCAAGATCTAAGTCATTGCTAGGTACAGTTGCTCTGCTTGAGGGGGCAAACAAGATCAGAGCCCAGATTCCTACAGCTGTGCCCTACAAGAAGCAGCCAGTCACCCCAGACATCACAAAGAACCCCCAACTATACCAAAGAGTATCATACAACACACTTTATCCTACTAAATCGATGGCAGTCACATCAAACTCCAGATTAGACTAAAGTCTAGAGCAGTATTCTCCAAGGTGGAGTATATACAAAATGATCCACAGGAACATAAGAAGAAAATATTAAAGCTCCCTATTTTGATAGCTTCTCCAAAAGAAGCTATTTTGTGAATTCTATTATGTAAATAATTTATTGGTCGAGTAGTTCATTCATGCAATTTATAATTCCACATATTATCCTGAAATGCATGAAACTGGCATTTTTGTAAGTACAAATTAATATAATGTTAGCAATTTCATATGGTTCAACCTGTATATCAGTATTGCTCAACCTCAGCACTACTGGCATTATAAGCCAGACAATCTTTCTTTTGGGAGGACATCCTGTGCATTTAGGATGTTTAGTGGTATCCTTGGCCTCACCCACTAAATGTCAGTAAACGCCGTCTCCCCAGCTGTAACAAACAAAATGTCTCCAGACATTGTCTATTGTTCCCCAGGGGGGCAAAACCATCCCCTGTTGAGAACCACTGTGGGGTGCCTGGGTGACTCAGTCGGTTAAGCATCCAACTCTTGATTTCAGCTCAGGTCATGATCTCACGTTTCGTAAGGTAGAGACCCACATCAGGCTCTGTACTGACAGCATGGAGCCTGCTTGGGATTCTCCCTTTCCCTCTCTCTCTCTGCCCCTCCCCAGCTCTCTCTCTCTCTCACTCTCTCTTTCTTAAGCAAATAGAAACTTAAAAGAACCACTCCTATATAAGTGCATGTGCTGATTTTTTACTAATGGAATAAATGATCAAAACAGTGTGAACACCACTGGCCCAGAGAACAGAGATGGTTGCCATTAACTGATAATAACACCAAGATGCTAACCCTATATAGACATTTTGATGAGTTTCACATGTGAGCCATCTGTTAACGATAAGACAGGTTCCTCATCACCATGAATGGTATGATCTACCAACCCAGTGAAGATACTCAAGATAGTACCATTCTAGGTACAGAAGGCATGTGCAAAGACCCGTTCACAAGTGAATGCCGGCACAGCTGTTCTCCCAGACTAAACTAGGAATACACAGCAAGGGTAAGAGAAAACATATCTGTGAAGCACCAAAAACACCAGTCACAGATAGGCCAGACTTGAGGCAGTCATCAGGCCTTGGTATGCGTTTCCCAAGCAAAGGCTTTCAGTAGGCACTGAACACTAGCTCACAAAATGTTCTCAATGCCTCACCATAAACACAATGAGAGTTGCAATCCAGACCCAGAGGACTATCTTCCCAGATGCACACAATGGAAGAGGCTGTTAGTCACAAACTGATCTTTCATGCCACTCCCACACACTGATAGAGGTTTAACCAATACGATTTATTCGGAAAATTAAAATTGATGATATATAGATTCATGTGCACATTCCAGGACATGTCCGGAATCCAGTGCTCACTGAGCTCACTTTCTGCTCTCCAAAACAAAAATGGCAAAGTCCAGATGTTCATCTGCTCAGACTGCAAGTCTGAAGACACATTCACTCTTGGAGAAAAAAGACATGCCTTAAAAACATCAATTAAACAGTTTTTAATCACAAATGAGTTTGTCTTGGTTCCCAATGGCATATATTAGATAATAACAACAATTAGACATTATCACCATCTACACACAAACATCAGCCTTGTTATATCTTAAACAATTTACAAATACATAAAGGCACATGACAGACATTTTTGAAGTACTTACTTAAAAGCCTCAGAATTCACTTTCTTTCTCAGGCATTAATATTTTTGGGTATTGAGTGGGAGGAAGTGT
Organism: Panthera pardus; assembly: GCF_024362965.1. Classification (NCBI taxonomy): domain Eukaryota; kingdom Metazoa; phylum Chordata; class Mammalia; order Carnivora; family Felidae; genus Panthera; species Panthera pardus. The sequence continues at coordinate 21,860,327 of NW_026526788.1, forward strand.
GGGAAGGAGGGAATTCTCAAAAGGAACTGAATAAAAGCTGGCATTAAATAGGAGTTGGGATTCCCCCATCCCACCTCCTGCCTCCAAAGGGGAAGAAAACAGAACTTGAGTCACAAGAAAGCTGGCCCCTGGCCTGACCCCTGGGACAGGCCAGTCTTTGCCAGGGTCCTGCCACCCAGCCCCGTGCCCCTGACACAGAAGCCAACCTCGGTGCCCAGACGGTGGTCTGTTGGGGGAGCTCTCTAGAAGATGACGACTTTAAAGGAGATGTCAGGATCTTCCTATTTGAGTTAGGTCATGAAAGCAGGCTCATGAATAGCTATGAAAATATTCCTTTGTTCTTTAAAAAAAAAGTTTTTAGCTTCCAAAATGCCACTGATTGAAGCAGGATTATGACTGTTCTATGTAAGTGAAGAATCAAGAAACTGAACTTTAATTATAACTAACTTTAACTAGAACTTACTGTAGGCCAGGCACTGTTTTAAATACTTTATGTGTATAAATTCTGTTAATCCTCATAAAAAGGAAAAAAACCCTATGAGGTAGGTGTCATTTTTATCCTCATTTTGTAGATGAGGAAACTCAGGGCCAGCATCTGACACGCACAGGGCACCCGGGCATGACTCCAAGAGAGAGCTGCTCCTTCAGTCCTGTGCCTCAGGCACGTCAGTCGCCTCACTCACCCTGAACTGCCCTGCCCTAGGCATGCTAGGACCACCCAGTCCTGGGCACACCACTAAACTGGACACAGGCATGAGAGAAAGCATAGGGTGCTGGGGTGGTAAGAAGTGTAATAACTCACTCCACAACTTACCAGCTGCAGACTTTCATGTCTCTGAGACACATGCTACTTCTGTGAAAAATCATGATAACATCTATTGAAGGTACTGCCTTCTAATGACTGAGATTGAGAATATGTTAGTGACAAGGCCTGGTCCCCAAGGTCTGCACAGTAAATATTACTGTCTACTCTTCCTTACCCAGTAAAACTTGTCATTTAATATCTTGATGACAATTTTTAAATATTATATTTTATGCCGGGGCACCTGGGTGACTCAGTCAGTTGAGCATCCAACTCTTGACTTTGGCTCAGGTCATGATCTCGCAGTTCGTGAGTTCGAGCCCCACGTTGGGTTCTGCACTGACAGCACCGAGCCTGCTTGGGATTCTCAGTCTACCCCTCTCCCTCCCCCATTCACGCTCTCTCTCTCTCTCTCTCTCAAAATAAATAAACATTAAAAAATTTTTTTAATTATATCTTATACTGATGAAAAATAAACTTTTTCCAATAGGATAATAATTATTTGGATAATTCTAGAAGGTGATCTCTTCAGGAGCTAATGGAGAGTATAAGGCAATTTGCTCCAACAGGACGTTTTTGGATTTGGGGTGTCTGCTCTTTGGTTTATTTGTGGACTACATGACTGGAAACTCAATTAATGCCCATCAGTAGGAAACTGTTTAAACAGGTAATGGGACATTCACACAATGAGTACTATACAGCTACGCCAAAGAATCAGGGAGCCCTCCATGTACTGAAATGGAAAGAGTCACACAATATATCAGGTGACAAAAGCAAGGTACCGAGCAGTGAATGCTAGCATTTTAATTAAAAAGGAGGTTCAGTCTGTGTACATTTATATATGTATGCCCATATAAACATAAACATCACTGAAAAGATGCATAATTTACATGTAATATTAGTTGCTCTGGGAAGGAAAAATCAGTGGTTGTGGACCCAAAGAGTGTCCTTTTTTAGTTAAAAAAATATTTTATTTATGTGAATATATTTCTATTTCAAAAACTAAAAAAAAATAAAAATAAATAGAAGACTTGAAGGAAATTACAACAACTTATAGTGAGCTTGTGTGAGTAAAATATGACGTGTATTTTGGAGCTCAGATAATGGCATTATAGCATTCTAGATCAGTGCTATCTGAGGGCCAAGAACCAGCATCACCTGAAAGTCTGAAAAAGCAAATTCTTGGTCTCATCCAAGACCTCCCGAAGAGGAATCTCTGGGAGTAGGGCCAGGGATCCAGTTAAAGAAGCCCTCCAGGTGATTCTAACACCCATGGGGCTGAGCAGTAATTCAGTTTGCAGACTGGCTGTTTGTTTGAAACGGGCCGCTAGGCCCCAGCTGAGACTGAATTACAATATACTGGATGAAACACAAGAATGTGTACTGTTTAATAGCCTGAATCTGACATGCAGCCAGAGTTTGAGAATCACTTCCTAAAACCAAAGTCTGCTGTGATCAATCCAAATGTTTTACTGAGATTAATTTGCACATGGCAGATTAAAGAGACCCAGCTCCATGCCTACCTCCACAGTTGAGTATATGTATGGAAATAATTCTTGTAGTACAATGGAGCTCAAACTTTAGTGTGCATCAGACTGGCCTGGAGAGCTTGTTGAAACACATATTGTATTATCCCAACTACAAAGTTTCTCACTCAGTAGAATGCAGGGAGAGGGACGGATAATTTGCCTTTCTAGAAACTTCCAGGTGATATTGCTACTGATGCTGTTGGTCTGAGCACCCTGGCAACCATTTCTCTCTCTAGTCCACTGGTTCTCAGCCAGGATGCTACGTGCCCTTTCCAAGCATGTTTCCGAATATGATCACTATGATGTATAATAATTTTTGCACTAAGTGAAGATGCAAAATTTTATGGGAATAAGTGTGAGACAGAACTTTGAGCTGAGCAGGTTATACTGTGCAATGTTGGGTAGGGAACACTTGATGAAGATAATTAATAAGAGGAATAGCTAAATGTTTAAAAGGTACCCTCAGGAGTATCTAAGAAAGCCTGGTCAGGGCTGCAAACAGTTCTGATTCAACAGAAAAGTCATAAAGAGTGTATGTAACATGTAGGAATGCAATGAAATCTTTAAAGATGTCCCTCCAACGTTTCTTGTGTGTGAAACTGATCCTTGAACTCTAAAGGCTAAGAACCACTCCCATCAGCAGCCCGTCACGGTGACCTTGCTGCCCAATCTGAACAGGACTATGCAACCAAATGCCGATGGCACCAGGCCCTGGGTCATGCAGTGGCTCCCTGGCTGCATAAATGACGGAGTGACTAAGATCAAAAGAATTTGCTAAGACTCACAATTTTAGAACTGGAGTGTGCAATCCAGGAAAATCCCACCATTGTCCAGTTGAGGAATCCATAAACCACAGCAGATGGGGTGCTCAGCCACTCCTCAGTGGTCAGTGATACCCCATTTCCCCTCCAGGGTGGGGGCTCCATGCTCCCTATGCTGGGCTCTTCTGCATGGTGTTTTTTTTCTCTTCTCCTTGTCTAATCCACAAAACCCCCTCAGACATAGCAATAAGTGCTTCTCAGAAACAAAAGATAGAACATATTATGGCTTAGTAGCATCCCAGAAGGTAGAGTTAAGAACATAACATTTCTGTGGGTTCTGGGGGGAGGGGAGTATAAGGGACATTGGAAAGAGGAACAAGAGTGGGAAATGAGGGGGGAACAAAATGCAGTGCAAAACAGAATTTGTTTCTGACCCCATTATTTGTAACGCATGTTATTTTTGTCACGAGCTGGCTAAATTATGTTGCGAAGTGGTTGTTTTACGTTCCAGACGTAAATTTGTAATGTAAAAAGATTAGCTGGTAGAGGAGAAAATTAGAGAGGAGAGAATTTGTTCTTGAGCCCCCTTACACTATCCTACTTTATCTAATTGCAAGGACTTGATTAAAAAGTCATTCTCTCCATTTAAGTAACATCCTATTATATGTCAACGCTGTATATATGAACATATTTAACAAGAACATAAGGAGTTTTGTTTCTATTGTTATATTTCAAGCCTGATTCAAGTTGGTTTCTTTCCTACCCTGACACACCTGAAGTTTTGATCCAATCCTGTCACTATGGAAGCGATTCTCAGGATGGCCATACAGGAATCTCCAGTTGGTGGTAAGAATCACTACTATTCTCAAATGGTAACAATTACAATAGAGCTGATACATGTAATTAGAAGAGCAAGAGACATCTGTCACTCCCCAAATTCATGGATCCCACCCACATGTAATTTCCTCCACACGTGAAAGCAACAAAGAGCACAAGACAATTTAGGGATAGTGGTCAGTAGGCCCTGAGTAGATGGATGAACTTGCTCACTACATCACATTCTTCTGTACCCCAGACTTCTAGAACTCTGAACACATCCATGTCTCAGTAAAATTACAGATTACTCACATCACTTAGTAAAGACTAGGACTACGCTGTTAAATTTGCAAAGGTCGACTATACAATAAATGATAAAAGTGTTCCAAGTTGCAATAACAAGTCAAAGAAGTCTGTAAGATGTATATTTTTTACTACTTGAAATTGGATCAAAGAGTCCTATGTATAAATTATAGAAGCACTTAAGAAAAATAATACATCTCATTACAGTACATCAGGGTATTAAATTTGCAACAACCTAAATTTCCTCTAGGGTATATACAAAGTTTCCATTTCTCAGAAGCTTATTGGTTCTACCTAAGAGTGTGATTATTAACAAATTCTACATTAGAGCTGTTAGTATATGTGAGAAAACTGTAATTAGTCTGAAATCATAGCCATGGCCAGCTGTAACAGTTAAAAGGACAACGCCCTATCTTCAAGTACAGGGAAAACGCATGTGTCTTATTACTGCAATTGGTGAACTCCTGGCTTGTGACAAAAGTCCCGAGGCCAGAGGGTGAAAAATACTCCCCTAGTCTTTCAGCAAGGAACAAATTTAAGAAAAGAACTGCAGCAGGATCAACCAGTGTCAATCAGCCTCCACTGTTAAGCCTCACAGACCCTCAAAACCAAACCTCATTTCATCACAGCTGGGTAAACAGCCACAGGACTGATGGAGGCTGGCTCTGAGCTGTAGCTAGAGCTGCAGAGCTCCGACCTGGAGACACATTTTCCTTCTTGTCAAGTCACTGAGCGCTACCACTAGGAATATAGGTCACTATAGGCTGGTGACCTTAAACCACTGCATCTGTAGTTTTAAAAACAACAAAACTTATTTGGCTCTGATGTTGGCAGTTATGTAATCATTCAGTACCAGTGGGCTTTTAGATTTAGCCCAGATATTAAATTAATATACTATGTGAGCCAAATCCAGACTGGGAAATTCCTTACTCTCTCCAGTTTCTCAGCAGTAGAAGAAAATAAGGTCATCCGAAATTTCCGATTCAGTGATGTACAGCCAAATTAGTGCTCTCTGGGTACAGAATCCCTTTACTTCGGAAGGCTCCGAAAGCTCCTTTATCCGAGGGGACTGTCAATATTTTCCCTTCGAATGATAAGTTGCAAATACTAATTAGCTCTATGTAGTAAAATAATATGACAGGAAGCCTAATGTTATAAGTAAGAAGACTATATATCCTGCACATTACTTAGCAATAAAGAGGACTGTGATTTCTTGGCTTGATAGTGATCTTCCTTCAGGACTGAGTGTAGTCTACACCAGAGCATGCATTTTCAATGGGGCAATAGTGCCCCCTGTAAAAAAAAAAAAAAAAAAAAAAAAAAAAAAAACATATATATATATATATATATATATATATACACACACACACACACACACACACATATATATACACATATATATATACACATATTGGTGGCAGGGGATGGGGGAGGGAAAACAATCTTACACATCACACATTATTTATATGGACTAAGCACATATACAATTAGTGTATAAAGTATATATAGAGATATATAGTATATCTATCATATTAAAATTTCATTGAGGGGATTAAAAAAAGGAGTCTAAAGAGGCTCCTTAGGTGGGAAATAATGCTTGAGAAACAATGCTCTAGATATTGGCAAAGCAACTGCTTGAAACCTCCAGCCAAGACAATCATAAGTATTGTTCTGGAAATAGCAATTCATTATTTAAATTCAAGCTTTCAATAACAAATTATTTTCTTTTTGAGGATAGTCACTGTAAATTGCAACAAAGCAGAAAAGAATTCTATATGGTCACAAATATTTTTACAAATGCTTGTGGTCTCATTAGGAATGACTAAAAACTACTTCTAACAAGTTGATCATATCATTTTTTGGAAATTCACAAACTATTTCTCTCTTATTAATTCTATAGTAAAATAGATATAATTATCTTGTGTCAAAATCCTAACCACAGGTACTTTTATAATTGCTGATAAAAAATTAACAATCCTATATTTTTAACAATCTTATTTTAAAGATGTAACAATCTGCATTCCTTTTGTTAAACTCCAGAAAGCTTGTTTTGCAAAATAGTGCACAAATTTCAAAAGCCTGCATGAAAAATTAGCAAACCATGCACTGTTACAATGATGTAATAGCAAAAACTGAGAAAATGGCACCTGTAAACCATCCATTCTTCCCCAAGAAAATTCAAATAGAATTCTACAAGCTAAACATAAAAATACTTTCCCCATTAAAAAATTAATAATAGAGTAAGTTTCTAAAATATTTCATGTTCAAAGACAGGAACATTCTAAATATCCTAAAACAAATGCAAAATGAGTTTATGAACAAAATTCTTTTTTCTGGGATCTTCTCATCAAAAAAGGTGAATTATATAAACAACAAAAAATGGTCACTTCTGTCATTAAAAGGAAGGTTCAGCAAGTCTTCCAACCAGTTAACTGTGGGTCAGTTGGTGACAAAGATTTCCAGAACTGAATCTGTCTCATCTCGAATGATATGTCATGTCTCCTTTCTTCCAGTTCCTTCTTCTCAAATAGTGCATCCAAGAATTAAAAAGCCAAGAAGATGGGTCTGTAGCCATAAAATTTTTTAATTTGACTTATGCAAGAATAAATCATGCTCACAAAAGGGACGGGCACTTTTCTAAATTAAAGTAATCCCAATAATTACAGTCAAAGTTCTTCAGTTGACTGAAACAAAGCCAGCATCAGCATTAACCCAAATGTCTGCTTCAGCAATGGACAGAAAATGCTAATGTTGACATTCCGCTTCAAGAAAAATTATACGGAAAAAAAAAAAATGGCACACAAAAACTCACATACCAGTGAAAGGACTTACAAGAAATGAAAATCTGGGGGAAAATTTTTAAATTCCATGACCAACTAAATAAGAATTTTGTTTTCACTAGGGGGCTGTCATTTTGTAGAATGAAAACAGTTACCGCATTCTCTCAAATGGTATTGTTATAGCTTATTAGCTTTTTAATGGTTGATATAAAATTTGGAGAAAAATTTTAAAACATTTCAACCATTCAGTGGGATGTAAATCTAGTTTTGGATTTTCCATGTACCTCTTAAATATACTAATTATTTTAAGATTTAGATATAAAAATGTTTTTAAACAGAACAATGGAGATCATTTTCAGTTGAGAACCTCAAAGTGCCACCTGGGTATCTCATGCACAGACGAAGTGAAGGCACAGAGTAAAACTGCTACAGCATAAGCCACCAGATTAATCGGTCACTCTTCATACACATTGCTATATTATATTCATAAAACCCCAAACCACTAAAGAGCTTGTTTTGAAATTCACAGAAGAAAATGGAAATTGGTATATGTTATGGAAGCAAAGTGTACTTACAACTTTTAATATTATGAAAATAAAGTATTGCTCAAATGGAATTTTATTAAGCAGTCTTATTTCACAGAAATAAAAGATTTCATATGTGATTTTCAAAAATATGATGAAAGTGTAATTGCATTAGCCATATGATAAAACCTCAAATAAAATCTGAATTGTAAGTCATACTTACCATCATGGAACAAACAAGGTGACATTTCATTGTCTTTTGTGTCACCATTTCATTTGTGTATAATGACTAAGATGCTCCTATAATGTGTGATTCATGATGAGTCATTTTTATAAGGGAATAAATTTAAAATGTATTAGTGTAATGAATAAATTCTAAACTCTTTTTTTAAATAACAGTAAGAAATCTGAGCACATCCAAAATACTTTCAGTTAAACGTCATTTTAGTTAGAGCAGGGCAAGTGTCATTCTACTTAATTGGGTGTTATTCCTTAACCATGGTTCGCCAGCCATGGTCTTATGTTCAGGTTGGGTCACATGTCCTTTGACAGTTGTTTTTAGAAGCAGAGCAGATATTTCAGAAGGATGATTAAAATTGAGAAAGGCAAAGAAAAGGAACCAGTGGTGAACAAGAATAACAGATAGGGGAAGTTTGCTCCATAGAATTCCAAATTAAAACAACCTATTAAATGCCACTTAAGAAAAGTCTTATGGGGCGCCTGGGTGGCTTGGTCATTTGAACGTCTGACTCTTGATTTCAGCTCAGGTCATGGTCTCACAGTTTGTGAGTTCAAGCCCCACATCAGGCTCTGTTGCTGACAGTGCAGAAACTACTTTGGATTCTGTCTCCCTCTCTCTCTCTCCCTCCCTGTCTCTCAAAATAAATAAACATTAAAAATTTTTTAAATAAAAAAAATAATAAAAAATTGAAAATTAAAAAATAATTTTTAAAAAGTCTTGTATGCTAGATTTATCCTACAGTCTATCCTTGTCTCATACACAAGATTCTTAATGGCCAGCAGCTCACAGTTATGTGTTTGTCAGCAGGTTTATGCCACAGCACATTACCTTTTGTTTCCTTGGAAGAGGAAATCATTACTCATGTTAATTCCCTATGCCTAGAATACCCCCCTTCTGGCCCTGCATTGCCTCCAAAAAGCTGACGTCTTCATCAAGACTTTTTCTTTAATCACTCTGCTTGGAAGTAAGTTCAATTATTCAATCATTGATTTATTTAGTCATTCAACAAACATCTGCACAGTCTATTCTATAAGCTATGAAATCTGCTAGGCACTGTGCCAGATACAAAGAAGGACTGTCCATATACATGTAACATACAGTGTAATTCTGCAGTTAGTTTTTAAATGTAACTTTTCCTTCTACATTTAAAACTTCCAAAGGCAGAGACCATCTCCTCCTACTGGTTTTGAGACACACACCAATGAACTACTCTTTGACTTTCTCAAAAGAAGTGGTATGTTTAAAATTATAATCTTTTGGGGCACTTGGGGGGCTCAGTCGGTTGAGCGTCCGTCTTCGGCTTAGGTCATGATCAAGCAGTCTGTGAGTCCGAGCCCCGTGTTGGGCTCTGTGCTAACAGCTCAGAGCCTGGAGCCTGCTTCGGATTCTGTGTCTCCCTCTCTCTCTGCCCCTCCCCCACTCTGTCTCTCTCTCTCTCTCTCTCAAAAATAAATAAACATTTAAAAAATTTTTAATAAAATTATAACAATCTCTTATAGTCAATGAAATAACAATTTCTAATAGAATTATTTGGCATGTACATTTCAATTCAGTGTTTATTTTTGGTTTTATACATCTCACCAATTCAAGTTGTATCCATAAAGTTCCTTATGCACAGCACATGGTAGTCTGTTAACAGCAAGCAAAGCTAAATGAAGGAGAATGCCAGTATCACAGAATTTGTTCTTTGATAATATGTCTTCAGAGATCCATAAAAAAGGGAAGCATAAAATAGACCATCAATACAAACATGAAACTATAACACTTTATCATTGAAATGTTGCAATTATGTTGACACTATATTAAAATACAAATTTAGGAAAATACTCTTGTTATTAGAAATTTCATACATATGACTCCACAGGAATTTTTCTTTTAAAAAGTGTATATAATACCATTGTTTTTTAAAACATGGTTCCTTACTTTATCTTAATAAGAAATAGCATTTAGTCTGAACTAAATAGCATTTAGTCTGAACTAAAAGCTTCTTGTTAACCCCAAATAATTATAAAAGCTAGAGATTACTGAGATTAATGCCAGTATAGGAATCAGGAGACCTGGGTCCTAAAATAATATCCATTATCTACTAGGTGTTTGGTTTTGAACAAAGTATGCATTCCTCCAGCATCTCAGTTAATGCTTCTACCAAACATTATGATACCTGACTTCCTCCTCATGCAGTCTAGCAAAGCATCTAGCAAACCCTATTTAAAACAGGAACTACTGAAATACATAGTTCTTCAAATAAGAAAAATACTCAAAAACACATGTAGGAGAAAGCAGTTCTCAGAGAAGCTGAAATGTGCAATTTCACTGGCCATTAAACATCACCAAGGCACAGCTTCTGTAAGATACAGGAACGTCTCTGAGGTCTGTCCATCCGTGTCTTCATTCAACATGTATTTATTGAGTGCCCGCTGTGAACGAGGCACTCTTCTTGGTCCTGGGATTACAACAATGAATATAATCAATATGTTCCCTTATGCCACACAACTAATATTCTAATGGGAGAAAAAGGCAAAAAATACATAGCTCAAGATTAAGTGCTGTGGAATAATAACACATAACCATGAGAGGGAAAGTCACAGGCAAGGGCGCATTTTGGGTGGGTGGGAAAGCACTCTTTGAGACAGTGACATGTAAAAAGGAGAAAGTGAATAAGAAGAAAGCTTCAGGCGTGTTGAGGCTCCTTTGCCTAATTCCCTACCCCAGGGACAGACACACAACTAAACCAATCAATACAATATTCTGTCCTAGGAATTTGGAATCAGGACTCCAAGGCTGTTACCTTTTAAAAGGCTTGAACCAGCCAGTGATGTAAAAATGGCTGGAGGTGTCTTGTTTCTGCTTGATGGGCAAGACCATGGATCATCCGAAGAATGGAGATGGATATAAACGGAGATTAGAAACCACATGGTTGTGGGGAGATGGAGTGACCTTAGTTCTGCATGGCTTTCCAGCTCCTGGTCTAGTCTCTTTTTGAGCTACAGCTGTGTTTTCAGCCCATAAGTTCTATGAGGTCCATCTGGATCCTTCAGGTAATTTCACGAATGGGTTTAGCTTTCTAAAACATGGGTATTGCTATCCTAGCTCCACTTGGAAGCACACTACATATGGATGTATTTTTCAAATTAATCCTAAACACCTAAGAGAACTAAGTGTCAACTAAGAGAAAGTGTGGTAAGGTGAGAGAGGTACATGGGATAAAGATGTGATGACAGTGAGTCCAGGGGCACCATGGTGAGAGCTCCACAAAGGTACATAAAGACCAGCTTAGAGTGTCTCCAAAAGTCAGGAGAGGCTCCTGCCTCATGGCACCTTGAATGGAGAGCTGACAGGACCTATCTATCTCCAATGTGGCCATTGGTTTTAGGCTCAAAAATAACCCTACCTTTGAAAAACCTGTCATGACAGTGCCAATCTGCTTGTTTTAAAGTCTTAAGTATTTTTTTTTAATTTTTTTTAACATTTATTTATTTTTGAGACAGAGAGAGACAGAGAATGAACGGGGGAGGGTCAGAGAGAGAGGGAGACACAGAATCTGAAACAGGCTCCAGGCTCTGAGCTGTCAGCACAGAGCCCAACGTGGGGCTCGAACTCACGGACCGCGAGATCGTGACCTGAGCCGAAGTCGGACGCTTAACCGACTGAGCCACCCAGGCGCCCCAAAGTCTTAAGTATTTTTTTTAATGTTTATTTTATTTTTGAGAGAGAGACAGAGTGTGAGCGGGGTAGGGTCAGACAAAGAGGGGGACACAGATCGGAAGCAGGTTCCAGGCTCTGAGCTGTCAGCACGGAGCCCGAAGCAGGACTCAAACTCACAAACTGTGAGGTCCTGACCTGAGCCGAAGTCAGACACTTAACCAACTGAGCCACCTAGGTGCCCCTAAAATCTTCAGTATGTTTTAATGTGCATATCAAAATTTCACTCCAAACGTATCACAGAAATCAGCCTCTAATAGTGAAAAATTGGGAATAACATAAATCTATGAAACAGCAATTGGGCTCATAAAGTATGGCATAATCCTAATGGAACATCAAATACTTAAAAAGTAATTAGGTAATTCAACGTGTATCGGCATGCATTGATAATCAAGATATACTGGCAAATGGAAAAAAAAAAAACTCAATTCTTCACCAAAGGACATAGAGTATTGTCTGAGGTTCAAAAAAAAAAAAAAAAAGCATATAAGCGTCTACACTTATACATGTAACGAGAATATGCAAAGAAAAGTTTGTCAGGCTTTCCGCCAAACTCTTCACTGAGGAGATTTGGTCAGATGGGGATTAAAGGGGCATTTTCATTTTCCCATCTGCTGTTTTCAGTGTTGTTAACATTTTTCACAAGTAGGCACATGCCACTCTTAATCAGTGAGCCAATGAAGATACCACACTCAATCCCTGCCTGTGCAGAAAATGCAAAAAGTGTTCAACTGTACGAAAACTGTCAGCAAGCCCACAGATTTAGAAATGTGAGGGAAGAGAAACTTTCTTTCTCTCTCTCTTTTTTTAACTGCACTACAGACCTGTAAAGAAAGAAAGCTAGTGATTTTACATCTTGCTCACAGAAGCCGGCAGTTTTAGAAAGGCGCAAAGTACTGGAAGTACTAAAAATACCCCCTATGCCACCACAGCACCCAGCTTTCATTTAACTCTCTTTGCTATAAATATCGTAAGAATAACACCCATCCTCTCTAGAGTACTCCTGAAAGTGTGGCTAGAGAGGAAGTTGCACTACTTTCTAGGCTAGAATATGGCTTTGGCAAAGGAGGGAGCTCCTTTGGGGAAGGAAAAGTAGGGTTGTCGTGGCACCCTGACAGGCTTTCCCCAAAAGGCTAAATTGGGAGACACTTGGGTTAAAAATAAAGCAGAGACTTTTCTTCAGAAGCAGGTGACTGGAGTTTTGCCCTGCGTGAGGACTCTTCTCTCTGGCACAGCAGGCAAAGCTCCTTGCAGGCACCTTCCATTTGTGAGCATGCAGCCACTTCCTTGGGACTGAGCCGCCATAGACTCGTGTGTGCTCCATTTGTAAACACACATGTAGCTTATTTAGGAATATGACAGCATGCCAAGAAACATCCTCTCACTTCCCCTCCTACTTGTGCACGCCACACACCAATTGCCAACTGTTTGGCTGTAATTTTTTTTTTAATGTCTTTCCTCCCCTTCCTGTGAATTTTGGACTCATTTGATGTTGTTTGGGAAAAAAAATCCTAACAGTCCCCACCCCCAGCAATTGGCTATTTCCTTTATTGTATCTGAGGTCCACATCACAGTTACAACAGCAGAAAGTTACCCGAAAACCACCCCCCTTAATCCGCACTTCCTTGTGGGGCAGCATTCCCTTCAAACATCAGTCCACAATGTTAAAAAATGCTAAGAATGTTAGGATTGGCTGTATTCTCCTTTGTACACAGTTGTGTTTGTTTTTTCTCTTAACTAAAAAGATAAACCCTACAGCTATATTAAGTTTCAAAATGCCTCATAGCAGGTGTGGATATAAAGGGGCAGGGGTGTGGGGGGGAATTATGCAAAGAAACCCAGAACCATTTTATCTATAAAGTACATTTATGATTTCTGGACACCAAGGGTAATATAAGGATTGCTCCTTCATTCTGTCCTTGACTGGTTAAATAACTACATTAAATAATTAATTAAAATAATTAGTTGTCTTCTCAACTTTGAAGTCTCACCTGTCTAAAGGTTAGGATTCCAATTCATTCACTGGGTCATTTATTCAAGCAGCTGAGCCCACTCAGCATCAGGCTGAGGTCTGAAACACAACATTTCCTTTTACTGGTTTTGATGGGATTTAAAACTGTGGAAGCCAGAAAAATGTAGAGGTAATTTGCTGCCCACATACCCACAACACAGATGCAATTTGTCCCCCACACACCCAACATGGTTCAGCTTGCCCTTAGCATGGCTTTTGTAGCCATTACTGAGACTTTATCCAATGAGTAATCCTTCTAGTAAAACATTTGCAGCAAATCTTTTTTAAATGGCCTGTTTTAAATAGTCCATGAGGAATCATGCTATTGATATTACTTAAAATCTTATGAAACTAAGAAATACAAATTTGACTCCAGTGACATACATTTTTCATCTTTCATATTGAAAAATATCACAAAGTCTCGACCGCCTTCCGTGATGGCAGGACTGCAAGAAACACAAAGTCCCATACATTACTGATGGGAAAATATGGGATGAAATGGGACACACTCTGTGGAGGGAGACTTGGCCAGAACTATAAATTGACAGCGTATACATGCTTTGCTCCCAAATTTCATTTCTCGGAAGGTATCTCACAGACACACTGAAACATATGCACAAAGATAAGTGGGCAAGATACTTACTGCACCAACTTTTGGAAAAGCTTAAGATTAAAACTAAACCCAATGTCCATCAGCAGGTGAGTGGTAACATACTTAAAGTGTACACACTCTCAAACAATGCGATGGGCTGCAGCACAGAACAGGGTGTCTCTGTATGGAAAAAGTCAGGTCCCAGGAAAAAACACAGACAGCCTGATAGATGGATAGAGACAAACATTACATACATTTGATGTACATAGACTGTTTCTGAAAGGAAACTGGTAATAGTGACTGTTTCTCGCAGAGTGACTTCCTTGTCCTTGATTTTCATATCATATACATGTGTTATTCTCAAGGAAATAACTATGTTTTTTTAAAATCTCACAAAATCTGGGGTGCCTGGCTAGCTCAGTTGGTTAGAGGATGTGAGTCTTGATCTCAGGGTTGTGAGTTCAAGCTCCACATTGGGTGTAGAGATTACTTAAAAATTAAGTCTTTAAAAAATAAAATAATAAAATCTCACAAAATCTTATGCAAAATTTTCAATTACTAATTCTACCTATTTCAGTTCATTGTTAATACACATTCCATTTTTTCACGATGCTTCCTTTTCCCACCAACTTACTTAAAACTGTCAAATTCTTGAAGCTTTAGTTCAAATCCTAGTTCAGCGTGGGGCTTTTCTCTAGCTACTCTGCCCAGACTCAACTCCCATCTTGGTGAAATTTGTGTAGGACGCGGTCTATGCCTCCATCTTGGTATCTGCACTACCTGGGTTTTGTTGCATGAGCTCCTATCTTCTCAACAGGAAAGTAAACTCCTTGGGGGGCAGGGGCAGGGGGGGGAGAAGGCTTCATCCATACCTCTATCTGTGGTTTGCTACAGTGCAAATCATACAGCAGGCTCTAGATATGTGTAAGCCGTATGCCCAGAAATTTACTGAAAGCAACCATATTGGTAAAAGGCAACATGCAAAAAAAAACAAAAACAAAAACAAAAACGAAAACAAACAAAAATCAAAACCCAGAGAATGGGGCAGGCTTCAGTAAACATCCATATACACTTTATTCTAAGAGCCCACTCAGAAAACTAGCACAAAAGAATATTAGGCTTATAGTATTTCAACCCTTTTTGAGTTATTACCCTTTAACTCAATAGTCTGATTTTGATTTTTTTACATTAGAATTTAAGTCCAGAATATTACTAAAATTTCTGAGAGGTAAAGAAGAGTAATAAAAAGATAATTACAGAATCCTAAATGTATAAACTAAGAATGTAACATTCTTGTTTGCCACTCTTGCACATTCCTGCTTGCTTCAGGATGGCAGTTGAAATACTGCTTTCCATTTCTCTCTCATATTTAATCATCACTAATGATCTTTAACTCTGACAGGTTAACAAATTCTTCTTTTAAAAAATAATGACTTTGCACTGAGCTTTAAGTTATCTCTAAATGGCAGTGACAAATATGAAAAAATTATCTGGCAACTCACTCTAAAATGACAGACTTCGATTTTAATCTAAAACAATACATGAAAATTCCAAAATAATGTAAAATAAATACACTTTTAACCATTTTTCCCCTCATTTATAAGGCTGTCATGATAATTTTGTCTGTGTCAATCTCTACCACTGCTTACCACAGGACATTTAAAGAAATCTAAGTACTAATCATAGATGTTTTCCATACTGCTTGGTTTCACATAATATTTTAACACAAGTCTATATAAAATTCTTAAGGAATTCAGTGGCAGATGCAGAGTTATCTGATTTTCTAGTGAATTCAGCATTATGGATGGTAGATAATGGTTTTGTAAATGAAAGAAAGTGTCACGTTATTTTGGCTGACATTGGCCCTTCTTGATTCTTCCCTAGAAGATTCTCTTAATTTACCTGCAAAGATTTATGCTTTGAAAAAAATGAAACAACCATAATAAGTATGAAGGAGATATAAAATAGGAACATCACTCTTGTGATGAAAAGTGACAGCACAGGGGTAGGAAGAGGAACATCAGAGTGCTAGAATGGCCAGCAAGGTCAGCTGGAGAAGACAAAAAGATGGAAACTCAGTGATACATGAAGGTAGGTCCTAGGAAAGAAGACAAAGGTGAGCTTAGAGAACTAGCAGTCTCAGAAATTATCTGTCCAGGGAATAGCAGTTTTATCCTGTGGTCCAGCCATGAGTCCTGGAGAGAGTACTCGTGCCTTTTATTGAACTAAATTTTCTTCTAGATACTTCCAAACTGAAGTTCTATGGTTCTGAGTCAAATGAAGAACAATAACATGAAAAAATAGTTCTAGGTAACTAGGGTTTCCGGTCAGTTCTGTGCTAGCAGGTGTTATAGACCTTGGTTCAAACCCAAAAAACAAATATTCGAGAAGCTTTTAAGCCTGCCAAGGATGATGGCAAGAGATGTTCTCACGATTCTCATGAATGTGTAAGATTTTTAAGGAATTGAAAGAAACACTATATTTAGCTTAAAGCATTCTTAAGTCAAAGCAAAAGATAGCATGTGTCCAGAGAGAACCCACAAAATCAAAGATCGTGAAAGATATAGAGAGGGCACTACAAATTAAGAGCTGGCTATATGTTATTTAGATTTCCTCCAATTAAGGATACTGCACAATAGCAATATTACCTCAGTTTCTCATTAAAATTTTACAATTGGCACAATCCTAGAACAATGCCATTATCTACTTCCTTACAAGATTAGATGATGCTTTCATGAGTTTTCATAAAGAGCCTTCAGCCCAGAGGGACTGACAGATAACATGCTCTGCAAACCAGCATGCAAGGCCTCACGGTGTCTTCCAGAAAGCAAGGGTCCCCAACATCCATAATTTTAGTTACCACGCAATATTATTGTGATTCTTAATTTGACTTCTATTCTCCTGAAAGCCACTGTATGTCTCTACTTTAGAGCTTTTCCTGGAATGTAAGAGGATCCACAGGAATGACCAAGGCAAACACAAGGAGCTTTGTGCAACTTCAGGGCAAACTATTGCATTTCAGGATATTCTGTACTAACTGGAACTCAGCAATAACCACCATTCCATTCCATTCAACTGCCTATTTACTCCTTCATTGTCTTCATTTCCTTCATGCCTATGACCCCTCCTATAAAACACACCCAGACTTAACTTTTGCAATGCAAGAGGTAGAATGCATACAACCGGGAAAAACAATAATTACAAGAAAGAAACCATGTAAATAATCATATCAAAAGAAAAGATCAGAAAAGGGTTCAAAATCAGGCCCCTTTATGTGGCAGGTCCTCACATGGTGCTTTCCAGGGCTAGGCAGTATTTAACTCATATAATCTATGAGTAACGATTCTATCCAGGTAAATAATATCATCCCCATTGTACATAAGATTAAACTGAGTCACACACTGATGGATTAATTTGTCCAAGGTCACACAGCTGTAAATTACGGAGTATGGATTTGAAAACAGACATACTGTCAACCACTGTATTTGTGTATGCTGCCTTTAAAATCTTTTAATTGAGGGGCGCCTGGGTGGCTCAGTCGGTTAAGCATCCAACTTTAGCTCAGGTCATGATCTCACTGCTTATGAGTTTGAGCCCTGCGTCGGGCTCTGTGCTGACAGCCCAAAGCCTGGAGCCTTCTTCGGATTCTGTGTCTCCCTCTCTCTCTGCCCCTAACCCATTCATGCTCTGTCTCTTTCCCTCAAAAATAAATCAATGTTAAAAAAATATTTAAAAAAAGATCTGTGGGGCGCCTGGGTGGCTCAGTCGGTTGAGCGTCTGACTTCGGCTCAGGTCATGATCTCGCGGTCTGTGAGTGCAAGCCCCGCGTCGGGCTCTGTGCTGACAGCTCAGAGCCTGGAGCCTGCTTCAGATTCTGTGTCTCCCTCTCTCTTTGCCCCTGCCCAGTTCATGCTCTGTCTCTCTGTCAAAAATAAATAAACATTAAAAAAAAAATAAAAAATAAAAAAATCTGTAAAAAAATAAAAAATAAAATAAATAAAATAAAATTTAATTGAGATGTGACATATAATCTAGTATTTGCTCTAGGTGTACAACATAATGACTTCACATATATATATTTCACTATGTATATATAGTGAAATGATTCCACTATATAATATGTATATACGTATATATATATATATATATGTGTGTGTGTGTGTGTATATATACATGTATATACATATATAAATGTATATACATGTATATATACATGTATATACACATATATATGTGTGTGTGTGTGTGTGTATACATATATATATAGTGAAATGACTACCAGGGTAATTTTAATTAACATCCATCACCGCATATACAGTTTTTTCCCTTGTGACGAGAACTTTTAAGATCTACTCTCTTAGCACCTTTCAAATACACAATATGGTATTGACAACTACAGTTACCATGCTGTATATGACATTCCCAGGACCTACCTATCTTACAACTGGAAGTTTGTACCTTTTGACCACCTACACCCACATGTTCCTTTTCCTTTGTCATCTTCTTTATCAGTTCCATCAACCAAAGTTTTTGAACATTTGTAGTTAACCAGAAAACATATACTTAGAGAAAAATGGAGAGGGGAATTGCCCTTATTAAGCAGATTAACAATATGTTCAAGAACAGGACACAGCAAAAGGAAGGCTCTCTTCTGTTCGAACTTGAAACAAGATTATAAACCTCTATTTTAGGAACCACAGACAATAGGGAAGAGTGAGGCCATCTCAACATCACAGCCCTAAGTTTTATTTAATTTCTAAGAAAAAAAAAACAGTATACAAAATGGAAAGATTTTTTATTTTATTTTTTTAAGGAAACTCCACTCCCACTGTGGGGCTCCAACTCACAACCCCAAGATCGAGAGTCACATGCTCTATTGACTGAGCCAAACAGACACCCCCCAAAAGGATATTATAAGCTCAAATTACAAGACACCACAAAGGGAACAAGTCTGAAATGGCATAATGAACACCATTTGCCCTGTGGTCAAGTTATTATTTTCTCCCAAAGAGGAAAACTTCCCACAGTAAGTATTTAAAAACAGTCACAGAGGACATTCACAATAACCAATAATAATACATAGTTTCAAACCATTTGTTTTATACAACCAATGTGTCTCAAACCCAAGTCGCAAACCTATTTTTATATATCTCTCAAATAACTTTAAGTCTGATGGTTCAAAATGAGGGCTAGGCCTTGACTCATTAATATCCTTACTTATATACTGAAGTACTTAAACATACTGTACTAGTTCCCATTGACTCTAAAATTTTATTACTCCATTTCTCATATATATAGGTAATTCTTAAAATAGTATATGGTAATTATGTATATGATAATTATGGTAACCTACATGCATTCATTCATTTATTTATTTTTAAAAAAATGTTTATTTATTTTAAGAGAGAGATAATGCATGCACACGAGTAGGGGAGGGGCAGAGAGAGAGAGAGAGAGAGAGAGAGAGAGAGAGAGAGGGAGAGAGAATACCAAGCAGGCTCTGTGCTGTCAGCATAGAGCCCAATGTGGAGCTTGATCTCACGAACGATGAGATCGTGAGTTGGGCCGAAAACAAGAGTCAGATGCTTAACTCTGAGTCACCCAGGTGTCCTCATTTATTCATTTATTTATTTTTTAAAGATTTCATTTTAAGTAGTCTCTACACCCAACATAGGGCCCAAACTTACAACCTTGAGACCAAGAGCCATGTGCTCTACCAACTGAGCCAGGAAGGGGCCCTTGGTAACCTACATTTATACTATTGTCTACATTATAAACCCAAGAACACACTCACGTTTGCAATCTCACTTAATCCTTAAAAACTCTCATGAGGCAGACAAGACATCAGATTATCCCTATTTTTATGGATGAGGAAAGTGAAGATGAGAGAGTCCAGGCCATTCTACAATCAGAT
The DNA here is from genome assembly GCF_024362965.1 of Panthera pardus. Lineage (NCBI taxonomy): Eukaryota > Metazoa > Chordata > Mammalia > Carnivora > Felidae > Panthera > Panthera pardus. The sequence continues at coordinate 21,880,302 of NW_026526788.1, forward strand.
TTTGTAACTCCTGCTCACTTAATCTACATCTTAATGCATGTTAAAGCCACATCACACACATAACGGGAAGTATCGTCAAATTCACTAATTGCAATGTCATGGGTATTTTAATTCCAAAAGAAATTAAATAAGAAACTAAGTCTTTGTTATCAAGCCTTCTGAATAATATAATTCTCTAGGAAACCAAGCACATCAGACACAGCCACACATATGATTGAGACAGAAGGGCCTGCTCCAAACACATACATACACGCACACACATATGCACACACACACATCCCCATGGTGACTGTTGTGTACACAAAACACCAGGGTTTTCCAAGAGATCTTACATACCATGAGGTCTGAAATACTTAGCCACTTTGAAATAAGTTTCAAAAACTATAGCCTAAAACATTAATAGTTAATAATGGCTTATGATTCAATAATGTTATTCTCATCGGCAATGTCATAAAAATATTGTTTTACTATTAATTTACTACAGTTTAATACTTTATTCTTATAAAATAATACAGCATTTATTTTACAACTAACGTATGTAATATTCAAAGACCATGATTCTTATTTCCTCATTGGGGAAAAGACCTAATAATACTTCTCCCTAAAGTTCATAATTAGTTAAACTAATGTTTCCAATGTATTTTAAACTCATTTAAACTTTATTCCATACACAAAATAGATTAATCTACCTAGAATTTTAGGAGATATGGCCATTAAACTTAGATTTTATGGAGGACTATCACATTTTTTACTAGGTCAGGTGGAAGGAAATTATATGTTGAAGTTTCTTCTACATCTAATCCAAACGTTCTTATCATAATTGAAATTTGAGAATACAAACAAAAGAAAAGATCCAAAGCAATGTGTATGTAGGAGTCATTCAAAAGCATTTTGATAAAGACCTGTACTCTGAAATGGCTTTAATGTATGCTGGATTGTTGACTGAAAAATGTGAATTCTTAATGGGGTCACTAGGTAGGTGGCATATTACTCTGGGTTGTCTGAACAGGTACCTATAAGGAGTATGTTATCAGGAAGAGTAGTAGAGGACAAAGAAATAGACAAGTACTTACTATGCTTGCATAAAGAACCTCCATTTGTGTTGTCATGAACTAGAATTATTTGAACTAAAACAACAGAACTATTCAATAATCTGCCATATCTTATGAAAAAGGAAATTATTGAAACTAAAAATAACAACAGTAAAATCATGGGTGAATTGTACCATAATATTTGTCTTAATAATTACAGGGCTTTAAAAAGTATATATATATATATATATATGTGTGTGTGCGTGTGTGTGTGTGTGTGTGTATGTGTGTGTAATATGTATATGTATATATATGTATATATATATTACATATTTATATTTTATATTATAAAAACATTCTTGTGTGGTAGGGATAAATAGGTTTGATTAAGGTAAGATACACAAGCAGCTTTTATTGTCTTAAGTAGCTCATAATTGTATCATTAACAGATTCCTTTCTCATAAGTAACAGAATTAAGAGGCATTTACTTTGTATAAATGTATTCTAAAAAAATTTCAGAGTAATATACCATTTTATAAAAAGAAAGGGAAAATGTGTTTAGAGTTTTCTAAACAGCCCAAAAAAAGATGGGAATTTCTAAAAAGTCCAAAGTATGAAATAGAATTTTCAAAATGTTTATTTGGTTCTCTTTTGTTTTTTTGTTTTTTGTCTTTTTGTATTTTCTGGTATTTCTAGAAGCATAGTATTACTTAAAAAGACAATGAAATACATTGTCTAAAAGATAAACATAAAACAAAATGGCACACTGAAAAACAAGAATATAAAGATTTAAAGATAAATGAGTTCTAACTCCACTGTCATGTGTCCACCTTCTATGTCCAACAGAAAAGCAAGAAATTAGAATGTGGTGGCAGCTCATCTAGTTTTGGAGAAACCATTGTTATCACAAAGTGAATTTTTCTTTATAGCTCTCTGACATTTTCATAAAGTAACAAGGATCTTTGTGCTTTTATATTTATTTCTTCATTAAATATTATGTCTTTTTGTATTTCTGATTAATACATCAACCATGTCATTGCAAATACTGTTCAGTGTCTCTTCACAAGTGAAGTTACATCATGTCAGTATATCCACAGTTTAAGAGAAGGTTCAGTAGCACCCTTATCAAGAATCTTCCACACACAAAGTTAAGTTACACATTTTCTATTTTTTCAGTCACATGTATTACCAATATATCGCACAACAAAATGCCTGGTTTGTATTTTTTATTTTCTTAAGCTTTTAACTTAAAAATATTTAATATATGAATTTAGAAACTGAATACTTGAGGACATCTAATTCTGTAACACTTTAAAATTGTGCTTTGAAATGAAAATGTATCGCGAATACATTCAATAACTGATTAAAATACAACTATATTTTTAAAAATGAAATTAAAAGAAGTGAAAGGGCTATTACTGATGAAAAATATTTGCTGATGGAATTAAAATGAGAAGCAACTAACTCCCAGGATGTTCATTTATATTTTCACATTTAAAAAAAATTTTTTTAATGTTTATTTTTGAGAGAGAGAGAGACAGATTGTAAGCAGGGGAGGGGCAGGAGAGAGGGAGACACAGAATCTGAAGCAGGCTCAGGCTCTGATCTGTCAGCACAGAGCTCGACGCGGAGCTTGAACTCACAAACCCTGAGATCATAGCCTGAGCTGAAGATGGACGCTTAAACAACTGAGCCACCCAGGTGCCCCTGCTTTCACATTTAATTTAGTCTTACAATTCACAAGTTTAAGTTGGTGCACACTGCAGACACCTCAGTGGCCATTTACAAAATAAAGTGAAAGAACTTGAGAAGATGTGTATAGTCCATATATTTATTTTGAGTTTGATTAAACCTTGAAGAAAAATACTATCTTCCAAAACTAAATAGCATTTTTAAAATTATAATTTAGCATCACAGTATTATTATAGCATCTAGCAGACACTTAACACCATTAAGTTTCTCATTTTAGTCCTGAAAGCACAATCTATTTCTGACATCTGACTTTTAATTTGAAAAGTCCATTGTTCACTATTGTATTTCATCAATTTAGGATGCCACTGATTATGAGATGTGCCATTTTTAATGCAACATAAAGAAAGAAAAAATCCAGTCAATGAAATTATGACACAAAGCATTATCACATGAACTTTCCAATTTATTTTCTTTGAAAATAATTATTTAGACTCATTTATACATAATCTTGTATCAGATGTGACTCTTATACATACTAAAACAAGAAGAGAGAAGTGAAATAAACTGGGTAAGGTATTCTTAAAACTTAGCACATTCAGACCTTCACTCTTCTGTATCGGCAGTGCCTTGAAGTTGGGGCATCAGTGAGTTTTCACCAACATTTCTGTGCTGGTTGACAAATGCTCTACAACCATCTCCAGGATAATCTCCCAACCCATTGTCACCCTTTCTACAAATCCCTCCCTAACGGATCCTTAAGTACTTTGTTGACTGAAAATTTGAGGCGCTGCAGTCATGTCCCCTGGAGTAACAAGCAAGCTTGCACATTCAGGCTATGACAATTATATCATGGCTGCTGTCTGGACAACAGCAGAGATAAGAGCTCATGGATTGTAAAATGCACTCCAATCTCAGCCATATTAAAATGTGCCAGGTACTGTACTCTACCACTTAGAACTGAGGAAATATGATATTCATACTCATTTCTTGTTAATCTGCAATTAGGAATAGGAGTTTTCTTACACCTCATATCCTATAATTATAAAATCTAAGCTAATTTTTGTGCTCTCAACTAAGTATTTAATAAGGCTGAATACATAACACTTTTTAAATATCCATATCTGAGCTTTCACAACCAACAAAAATATACATGTTAGGTCTCAACAAAATGTTTTTTATTACAACAATAAGCATAAATATTGCCAGCATTAAAGTTTTATGTATAATGGCATAGTACAAACATATGTTTTTCGTTAAGACTCTTGGATACCTTGTGAATTTGGTGTGGCACTTTGGTGAAAATAGGTCTATTTGCTACTACTGTTCGTGTACCAGTCATGAACTCTATATATGTGAGATTTGAGCTGTGTTCATGAAGCTAGATTGCTGTAGAATACTAGAAATTTGCTGTATATACTAACAAAGCATAAAGAACTGAATTATCTTGCTAAATCTATTAAAGCAGGTGTTTCTGCTTCCTTTACTTCATGTTAATACCGACTGATAAAAACTGATAAATAACAATGCCTGAAATTGAATTATACTGCCTCAACAGCAAAGTTCCTTAAAACAGGGAAGTATAAAAGGGCAGGAGAGAAGAAATCAGGCTTTGGATTCCCATAGGCTGGACTCCTGGGTTTGCCACACACCCACTGGGTGAGCCTGATCAATAGTAAAATAATAAAGAAAACATTTCACTGGTTTGCTGGAGGACTTAAGTAAATGAGGTAAGTTGTGTAAATCTCAGACTCTACCTGGTACATAGCAGGGATTCAGAAAATCTTAATTCCATCTTCCATTTTTCTCAAAGAGTTCGATTTACAACACATTTAAAATAAAATAAATTCCTGCTTGACATGTAATGATTTAGAAATCTACAATTTCAGCCTCCATTTAAAGCTCCTGAACTCCTCAAGCACCATCCAGTTTTTTCCAGCTACAGCCCCTTTATTACTTCTACTCAGCGCCCTGAGAAACATGATGTATATAGAACTTATTTAAATCATTTTTCTAATGGGCTTTAACTGGTGTGGGGGTGGAACAAAATCTAATATCGGTATTTGAACAATCAAACAGTAAAACAAAAATTTTTAACCAATAAAATAAAGGAAGATAGGTTTAGACTACATAAACGTTTACCACAGACATTTCTCTACCCAGGAACTCAGTTCTAAAGTTCTACTTAAAGTGCTCGCTTCGGCAGCACATATACTAAAATTGGAACGATACAGAGAAGATTAGCATGGCCCCTGCGCAAGGATGACACGTAAAGTTCTACTTAAAACTGAAGACAGTGGTCAACATAGCTAAAAGCAAAGGTACAGGGGTACCTGGGTGGCTCATTCAGTTTGAGCATCAGACTGTTGATTTCAGCTCAGATCATGATCTCATGATTCATGAGACAGAGCCCTGTGTTAGGCTCTGTGCTGACACTATGGAGCCTGCTTGGGATCCTCTCTCTCCGTCCCTCACCTGCTCAGTCACTCTCTCATGCTCTCTCTCTCTCAAACAACAACAACAACAACAACAACAACAAAGGTACAAACTTGGGGCCAGAAGACTGTCCTGGTTAGGTGTCTGTTTTATTGTTTTGGCAACACAAGGGTTTTTTCAAAAAATATTAATTAGTTTCAGTATTTCCATATCAAGGGATTTCACATACAAATCTAGACTTCTGGCTTTTCTTAAATGATTATGAAACTGTCCACATGGCCCCAATTTATTCATTTATATTACTTCTCTGGCTTTTTAATCATGAGCTTGCCACCTGGATTCAAAACAAGCTCTCTCCAAAAAACCTTTCCAGATGAACAAAATATACTTATAATACAAATACACTTTCTTTTTAAGTTTTTTTTTTTTTTTTTTAAGACAGAGAGAGAGCACATGCATGCATGCGTGCACAAGTGGAGGAGGGGCAGAGAGAGCAGGAGACAGTGAATCCCGAACAGGGTCTGCGCTGTCAGCAGGGAGCCCAAAAGGGGCTCAATCTTATGAACTTTGAGATCATGACCTGAGCCCAAATCAAGAGTTGGATGCTTACCCGGCTGAGCCACCCAGGTGGCCCTCAAATATACTCTTAAGTCTGTGTTATTATTGGTCTTAGGTTATCTTTTTATCTTTTAAATGTATTACCTTTCGAACTACATCAAATAGAGCTCTTTCTCTAAATAAAATTCTAAAGCCGTTGTCCCGAAAGATGACAATGCTCCTGAGAACAGAGACAGGGCAGGACCCATGGAGCCCAGGACAGTGTGTTTCACCACGAGTGCAGGTGTTCCAGATCATCCTGCTGGGTCCAAACTGGTGGCGGCTCAAGGAAAGAGACCTAATGCGCTAAACACTAAGCCTTTCTTCCCTGGAGCTTCTTTCTACAAATGATATCTGCCAACTGGTGACCAACTTTAAGAAGATGAAGACAGAAACTACAATGATATGAGGTTTTATAGTACAGCCAAAGGGAGTCCATGACAATTTAAAGTATATGACAAGAACCACTCTGAATGTCATTTAAAAATCCAAAACCCACCCAACAGACACTGGAATCTGCAATGAGAGGTGTCAAGGGTGCATTCCCATGTGGTTTTTCTCGTACATCTCTTTGCTAGTAAGCTTATTTTCCTTATAGGATCAACCATACAGTACTATCACTATAGCTTCTAGTTGAGTCCCTCAGCAGGAATATTTCCAACGTTTTAGTTTTGCATTTCTTCCATTTTTAAATAAGACCCGAGTCCAAGATTCTTACAGAGGATGGTATGAAATAAAAAGAATAAAAATAAAAAGAATGAAAATTCTAAAAATTTCCGGTTACAAAAAAATTTAAAGCAAGAAATTTTAAGAAAACATTTAGATAAAAGGCTACATTTTATAGGAATATTATATCCTCTTAGAATTGAAATTTATAAAAATTTTCTGGTTATAAATATATTTAAAGAAAGAAAAAAAATTTAAAGCATTCAGGTATAAAGGCTACATTTCATTTTGAATCTGAAGACCACAAAACAGACTTCGAATGGGAATTCTAAATCTTCAATATGTAACACATGTCATGACCAGAAAGTACTCTATGGGGTAATAACAGTTTTGCTCAGCGCTGTGTGGAATAACTTGATTAACTGCATATTTTCATGAGGTTGGGTATCACCAAAAAAGAAAGAAAAACAACAAACCTACCCCACTTAGAAAAAAGCTAAGCACCCAGTATTTTGGGAATCTTCCTGATTCTTCTGTAAGGATCATGGAACCCATAAGCAAATGCCTTTCCAAAAATTTTTGTAGTGTCTACTGCAGAGCAAAGCAGTTAATACTTGTTTATGATAACACGTGATTAGAGTCACATATTCAGAAGCTCTTGAGCACCAGTGGTGCAGCTCACCTGGTTTTGCCCACAAAACATGTAGCAAAAATGGGCCTACAGTTGTCAGTCACAGCCCACCTGGTTCAGAAACCTCCCATTCTGTGACCTTGCCCAGGAGCATTTTCTCACTGTAGATATTACAAGAGAAGTAACTGAGGATGATTGAAGCTATACTGTGAAATGAGAATTATATACTATTTGCTCCACTATAAAGTTAGCCATAAATACATGCTACAGAGAGGGCATCTGATATTTTAAGCCTCTTTCTTCTCTCCAGAAAACCTTATGCCAGATGTGGCTAAATGCACCAGCTATTTTTCTGGCCTTGTGCAAAGAACAGAGTCCATTTCACCCACTTTGTTCTGGGATAGTCAATAACTTGTGCTTGCAAAGTCTTCTCAGTTCTGCCACCGTTCAAAGATCCTATTTCAAGTAAAAGTCCTCATCAGGAACATTACCACAAGAATTTTACTTTCCTCCTATGCTCTAGTATACACCTGCTGCCATTCACTAAAAGCTCACAAGTGGCTCCTCTATTTGCACTAGATCAGTGTCACTGTCTCTCCACAAACCCCTTCCCGCCATCTCTATTTGTCTGTGATAAATGCACACAAAATTTCGCTATATTTTACTCCCACAAAAAAAAAACAAAAGAGTCATAAGTGACTAAAGTAATTAAGATATAAAAATAAGAACACAACAGGGGTGCTGGCGGCTCGTTGGTTAAGCATATGACTTCAGCTCAGGTCATGATCTTACAGTCCGTGAGTTCAAGCCCCACGTCAGGCTCTGTGGTGACAGCTCAGAGCCTGGAGCCTGCTTCAGATTCTGTGTCTCCCTCTCTCTCTGCCCCTCCCTCCCTCTCTCTCTCTCTCTCTCTTTCAAAAATACATAAACATTAAAAAAAATTTTTAAAAGAAAGAAAGAAGAACACAACAGAAATCAAACTATAAAAAACCTATTAGAGGAAAACATTCTGGCAAGTTCTTTAATAAGTTTTATGTTTATAGGATTATTACATGACCAAAGAATTCCATTCCTAAGTATATACCCCGAAGAAATGGAAAGAGGTATTCAAAGAAAAATTCATCCACAAAACAACAACAACAACAACAACAACAAAATTCATCCACAAAAGTTTATTGCAGCTCTATTCACAACAGTCAAAAAATAAAAACAATCCAAATGTCCTCTAAGAGATTAATGGATAGACAAAATGGGGAATATCCATACAATGTAATATTATTCAGTTACAAAAAGGAATAAAGTACTGTGACAATATGGATAAACACTGAAAATATGCCAAGTGAAGAAAGCCAGACACAAAAGGACACATAGTGTATAAACCATAAACCATTCATACGAAATACCGATTATGGTAAATCCATAGAGGAAGAAAGATTAGTGGCTGTCAGGGGCTGAAGGGGGGGGGGAGGGAATATGGAGTGACTTCTCAGTGGATACAGGCTTTCCATTTGGGGCGATGAGAAAGTTCTGGAACTAGACAGCGGTGATGGTTGCACTACATTGTGAAAGTAATTAATGCCGGTGACTTGCATTTAAAAATGGTGACAATGCTTAATTTTATGTTACGAGCATTTTACCATAGTAAAAAAAAAAAATCATCTGTGATCTACATGTAAACCATGCGCAAATTGTCATTGAGGGATCTTCTACTTCGGCCCAAGAAGGAAAGTCCAACAACTTGCTTTGCCATTAACTAGGGTGTTCTTTCTAGAACCACTTCATATCCCACACTTTAAATTCAGAGTGGTGTTAAGTATAAATATAACAGAACAGCATTGGGATTCTATGTGAAAGGTGAAAAGACTAGTAACCGTTCCTTGTTTTCTTTACACTTCAGTTATAAAAATACAAAAACTAGAATGCAAATTAGCAAATGAGGTGGCTACATTATTAGGGACAAAATAACGCTAGAGGTGTTGAATGGAAGGTGACAACGACACAGAGGAGGTTCCCTTGGGCTTCTGTCCCCTTCAGCAAACACAAAGCACTGCCCCAGATCTCACCTGTTACACTATTGCTTTGAAAGTATGGATTCAATATTGTTGCTAGAAAGCAGTGTCTTAAAACCCATAAGCATCATAGGTATCAACTAGTTCAAACTACATTTCAGATATCAGAAAATGGGAAGTTTCAGTTCAATGTCACACTGGTAAACTCAATGAACATTTTTATATTTTCATATACGTTGTCTTAACTATCTTCAGTGTCAATATCGGCTGATTTTGAATCTTACGTTCCTTCCACTACATTGCTTCTTGCTGCTGTTATAACAGGGCCAAGAAGAAAATCCACAACGTGTTGTTCTTTCTTCTATACCACCCTGTTCCCTCATTCTAAATGGTTAAATAAAATACAAAGTACAAGGATTTTTATAGCACAAATACAATAGTAAAATATACACTACCATGTGAATATAAATGCTAATAATCTAAATCCTATCTGACATGTACTACTAGAAGTTAACATTACACAAATATAATGAACGATCTCCACCGATTTTTATGATTATAATGCAATATGTTCTATAAATCTGTTCCTAAATTGAAATTTCACTAGAGGTAAATACATAATATTCTAAAACAATTCAGAAAATAATTTTTAAACACATTGTTATTTTTGGATGACAAATTTCTAATTTTTTTATCGGAGAGGAAGGAAATCAACATTACAAATAAATTTTATCATCAAGGAACAAGCTATTGGGATTTGTAAACAAGAAAAGAGAACAAGTCTTACTCAAATGACACACAAAAATTCTGGTTGAGGGAGACAATGAACTTACATCTCTTAAAGTCTGCATTTCTGCATAGGCAGTAAGAAGGACCAAGCTTAATCTTATACTAGCAATGCTTTCAACACTAATGGCAACAACAGCTACTTTATGACATATGCCTATTTTCAGCCAAGAGCTGTGTTAGCCAGTTGGCATATACTGCTTCTAATCCTTATATTAAACCTCTATGTAAGCAATACATCCCCGTTCTAAAGAGTAGGAAACAAGGGTTTAGACTTTAGGCAACCTGGTTAACTTTGCATAAATATTAAGTGCCACAACAAGAATTTAAATAAACTCTGGTGTACGTGATTCCATTCTCACTCTTGCCAGTTTCCCATGCAAAATATCTTCCTTTGACCAAAGCCCATGATCATAATATTTTTAGGAGAATCTCCACTTCAAAGATTACAGACAAGCTTTACAGGCAGAAGATAAAAGGCACATATTGACACATTAGTTTAGTGCAGCTACATTAGTACATCTTCTAGAGACAAACTATAATTGGCATATTTATGATTTACATGAAGTGCTATCACCTAATGCCTAAAGTTTACCTCCTAAAAGGCATTTTGTCTAGAGATAAAAGATTCACGTTAAAAGCATTTTCATCAGGTGTACTAAGGAGAGAAAACTTGTCATTAAATTTAAGCAATTAAAATGACTGTTTTGTAGTCTTTACACCGTGATAGTACAGAAGACCGTCCTTCATTTTTAGTTTTGTTCTAGAGATCCTCTAAAATAGCAAAATTCTGTGAAAGACAGTGAAAACTTCAGAGGAACTAATGTGCTCCTGCAAGTTCCTAGCACCTATCTCAAGTACCCTCACATATTTGAAGCATCAAAGTCCAACGCTAGCAAATTCTTAAAAAGAAAGGCTGGAGTCCTGGAATCTATTATTGCTATTCTAACCTCATAAATACCCTGTGCATTTTTTTCTAATTGGAAGACATAAAGAACAGTTGAGGAGGATGAGCCCTGCTCAATGGATCCGAACAGGAAACTTCAAATATCTGTTTCTTTTGCTTCTCTCTGTGTCCAAAACAACAGATTGAGTGAAATAACCCCACATGTATGGTAGGAGGCATCCATTAAATTCTTGATAAACATCTCTGTGGGGGCAGTGGGGTGGGAATCCATAAAATCAGAACTGTAGTTGCTTTTGTTTTTAAAAAGAAACTTTGAAGTTATTCATAAATATTTACTTGAATACATGACTCACTTAATTACCTGCAATTACACAGAAAATCTTTTTCATTAATATTCAGACTACTGCGGTTCAACTTCTGTATGTATTTTTGATGTTCCCTCTATGTTAAAATGAGCTAGATTTAAAAATGGTGAAAACGATATTTAAGATAACATGATAATGTTTCAAAGAAATTTTCCAATTTTGTAAAATGCCAAGATAAATTGCCTAGTGATGAAATCACTGCACGTAAAGCCTAAATAAGCCAGCATGGTGGAAATGACAAAGGAAAATTACACAATGTTCCCAGATAAATTATCTAGAGGTTAAGCTTCATGTCAAGGAATTAGCTTGGTTTGCTATAATTATCACTTAATTTTTCTTTAAGTGCCCACAAAACATAGACATTAAAGATGACACCAATGCTTGGAATTATGAAGTCTATATTCTCAGGCAAGGCATATTTATTTCATGGGCTACATATGTGCTATTTGCAAAAATTACTGTGCACAAACATCATATCAAGGTTTATCCAATTTAGTTTCTGATGTATGTCTTTATTTGTATTTCTAATTTATTGAATAGACTGTGTACTTGTGGGGGGGAGTCACTGTTAATTAGAAGCTTAAGAGATGAGGGTTCCTGTAAGTCTCCAAATTCCTTGCTGTACTGAAGCCACACTGGTTAACAATGAGCAGCACTGAAAGGAACATGAAAAGTAGAATAAAAGCTCATCGTCGTCACAAGTTCACTGGGTGCTACCCTGTTTGGGTGCCATGTAGCCCCAGTTGCCTCCATAAAATATTGCTCTTTACCCTTAAAATTCACAAAACATTGGCTGAATTTCAGGAAGAAAAAGACATTTGAGAGCAGTGTACAGAAATCTTTAAAGTTCATACCAATGAGAAGAGTCCACTAAACTGTTCCTTCCTGGGGACCTAACTACTACAGGGCATTCCCCAAGCAGTTCCTTCTGCCTAAATGTCATCTTTCCAGAGCTGGCCAAGTCCTTGTCATGACTGAGCTCACCGCTCAAGGGTTCCTACCGCTTAAGGGTCCCTACCACAAGGCCTTGCCTGCTACTTCCCGCCATGTTTTAAACTCCTTCCCTAGCTATAGGGGCCGTCCCTTCTTTGAAATCCAGTCTTTCTCTAGAGTAGAGGCCTCTTGTGGAATTTCCATACTGACTTACTGCTAGTACTCACTCTCTAAGTTTGTTGCCTCTTTTGTTCCCAGATGAATCCCTTACACCTAGAATAGTAAGCACTCAAAAAAGATTTGTTGAAAGAAGAAATGTTATGGTATTGAGGCAGAATCAAAATGATGAACTAGATCTACTAAATAGCTTTGTACCATTATAGTTTGTTTTAACACACACACACACACACACACACACACACACACACACACGAAATGCCAAACATATCTCATGTGCTATGAAACATATAATTTAAAAGACTAGTGAGTTGGGGGTGAAAGATACAGGATGGCCTGCATTCAGTAAACTGCGTAATTACATTCTGAGTTTCACAAGCAAACTTCACAGGAATGATTTCAAATCTTGGTTTTCTTCAAGACACTGTTAAAGCCAGTTTATCAATTGGTATTTCCAATAATATTAATGAGATGTCTTAGGACAGCATGTTCCTATTCCCTAGTGGTGGCAGAACCAATGGATGTCAATGACTAAAGTTAAACAATAGAAAGATTAAGAAGTTGAGAGAAGTTTCTAGATTTTAAGCTGTTAACATAACCATGAAATAAATTACTTTATGTTTACATTCATGTAGAACTGTGAGGAAAAAATGGAACGAAAAGTTTTAAAATTAAGTTGTATAACATATGAGTAATACACCCATAAGTGGGAATTTTTATCTAAGACGGATGACAGAGAAAGTCATTTTATGTGCTAATTGTGGGAAATTAATTATCCCTCATGATTAACATTATTTTCTCCGTAAGTAGGCACAGTGATCGAATCAAACAATAATTTCCCCAAATCTACATTTTTTCTTCTAGAAAACATATACCAGTTATTTCTCATGACCTCATCAAATGGCCATGAATAACAAAAAAAAATCAAAAATTTCCTAAATAACATATTAAGACTTTTTTTTGTTATTATTGGTATGCCACAATTCACTACTTAAAAACAAAACAACAACAACAAAAAGGCTTCATAAATATTATCTTCAAAACCACCTTGTCCAAAATGCTCAGATTTATTTTTTTAACATAAAATTTATTGTCAAATTGGTTTCCAAAAATGCTGAGATTTATTGCCGAACAAGCAAGTATCTGTTAGATTGCACCTGGAAGTAATTTTTCCTGCAAGACTGAAAACTGCATCAGGGACCTTTGATATGGTGCCCAGCATTACAAAATGCCACTTTATCTGAAATTTATTAAGGACAAAAACAAGCCCCTTCCTCCTCACTGCAAGCTAACCTTAAGTCATGCTGGCTCATGTCCAGCCGCAGCTCAGGACTCAGTACAGACTCACAATCCATTATCTGACGTTCTGCAGCCAGGAAAGCTTTGGAATTCAAAACTTTCCAGAGTTTAGAAAGGTATATACCAATATTACGGACTCACCCCCACAGTATGTTGGGACCGTACGCCATAAGCAAAGAATTTTTACTTCTGCAGAAAAACGTATGAATATTCACACTATGTTGGATAAATAAAAACTATAAATAGCTTCACATAAGGTCAGAACAGGTTTTGCTGCCAAATGAGTTCAGGTCGGGTCAGATTTTGCCGCCAAAGAAGTTAGAAAATATTTTCAGGTTTCGTTTTGAATTTTGGAATTATGGAGAAGGGACTGTGAACTTGTGGGATATCAGTGGCTTCCTTTATGGATTTGATGTTCAGGGGCCATGCCCCAAGGCTGCTATACAGAAAATAAATTTATATCAAGTTTCAACTGCCTTTTTGCTAATAAAAAATTGAAGAAAATTTCCAGGTAAATGTACCTCACTAAATTCGATTTTTAAAAAGTGGTATTAGGGGCCCCTGGGTGGCTCAGTCGGTTAAGCGGCTGACTTCGGATCAGGTCATGATCTCACGGTCCAAGAGTTTGAGACCCGCGTTGGGCTCTGTGCTGACAGCTCAGAGCCTGGAGCCTGCTTCAGATTCTGTGTCTCCCGCTCTCTGACCCTCCCCCATTCATGCTCTGTCTCTCTCTGTCTCAAAAATAAATAAACGTTAAAAAAAATTTTTTTAATTAAAAAAATAAAAAGTGGTATTAAATTGAGTGAGGGTTTTTAATGAAATTCTGAAATCCTGAAGTAACCTCTCAGGTTCTTTTAATTCATTCACTCTCTCCCTGCAAAAAGAAAGTTTCAAATGTACAAACGTCTTGAGTAAAGACAACATGGAAATCTGCATACTGAAATTAGCAAACTCCAATACTAAGTTCAAGAAAATACCATTACAAATTCATTCTTGGAGCAATCAAGATTTCTGATTCTTGGATATGGATGCACAAGATATTTAAACATTTTAAATGCCTATTAACTATAAAATTGATAGTATTTGCAAAAATAAAGTGCAACAGCCAAGAGAAAAATAATTGAGAATAAATTTAAAAACATTAAAAAATTTCTACTTACATAAGACTAAAAGAAGAAATATTTGATAGTGATTCATGCAGTGAAATGGAAAAGGATATAAAAGCCATTTGACATGGAGTGTACATTAGTCCCCATATACAAAGCACTGGATATGTGATCATGTTCCGTGAACCATAACTGAACTCATCCCACTCATCAACAAAAGACTTCAAGAAGCTATTTGCTTCTAGAGCAATAGCAAGCAATGTCCAAACACACAAATAAAAATTACAACACAGGTCAACATAGATGTCATGTGTACAAAGTGTGCCCGCACATCACCTCAGTTTGAAGGGCACTCGGCTATCAAGGCACCTAACCAAAGACACTAGAACCAAAATAAACAAACAAAAATTCGAACAATGAAAACTCCAGCAGCATTAGGAATAGTGAATGAAATTCAGAAATGGACATTCTCTTGACTCTTCCTCAAAAAAACAGGTATATATTTGGATAACATAAGCGTCGTAAGAGAAGAAACAAAGACAGCTCTCATACATAAGGCAAGGACACGGGAAAAAAGACTAGGAAAGAAAGAAAGTTATGAAGTCCACCCGCAGAAGGAACACAAAGTGAAAAAGACTAACCTAAAGTAAGTTATTTTGGATTCTTAAGATGGAAGAGGCAAGCGAACTGAAATGGTGAAAATCCTTTCCTGACATTCCCTAGAAAATCAGCAAACTCACTACAATGAGTTTTACCCAGCAGGGTCTAAATATGTAAGTATTTTTTCCAATCTGCCACTAAAAAGGAAGGGAGGAAGCAAGGGAGGGAGGAAAGAAGTAAAGAAAAAAAAGTCACTGAATGAAAGGCTAGAGGACCTAAGTTTTCAACAACCATCGGCAGTAAAATATATGACCTATATTCCCACCAGATGGGACGATGGTGTAAAATAAAGACCTAGCACTTCTACCAAATACTAAGGGTGTTTTTCTAAAGAGCAAATCTGACTTCAATACTCATCTGCTCAAAGCCTTTTGGTGAACCCAGAACAATAAAGAGATCTTTAGCTCAAACTTCTTGAGTTGGCCCTGATCTTTTTTCCATCTTTGTATCTTGCAATGACACATCCCTGTCCACTATACTCCAACCACACAAAACAATGTTTAGATTACAAAGCAGGAAGCAGGTGGCTTCAAATCTTTCTCTCTCTTTCATCCCACACTCTATTTGGAAGGTTCTGACCCTCTGGGGAGCACTTAGAAAACACGTATCTTCTTAACATCAATTCAAGGATGCCTTCCTCTATCTATTCTTTCCTAACATCACCCTCAGATGGAATTTCCTACTCCCTCATTCTGCCACCAACAGAACCTGAATTCACCTTTATTTGGTACCCTTTATACTTTCTGCAGGGATTGGTTTACCATAGCTGGCCCTGGCCCAGTAATTAAAGACTGTCCACTACATAGCATCTGCTGAATAACTAAATTAATTGAAAGGACTTTAAGCACCATTACATGTTTTATTAAGCATACTGAAGTTGGGAATCTGGACACCACACCCTTCTCTGAATGCTCCTATGGATTGAATTGTACCCCCTCTCCAAATTCATATGTTGAAGGCCTAACCCCCAATGTAATTGTTTGAAGACAAGGCTTTTAGGGGGTAGTCAGGGTTAAACGAGGTCATAAGGGTGCACTGCTTATCCAACCGGTCTTACAAGAAATCAGTCTCTCCCTCCTTACCCTCCCTTCACTTGCAGACACCAAGGAAAGGCTTCATGAGCATACAGTGAGAAGGCAGCCATCCACAAGTCAGGAAGAGCCCTCCGTACCAGGACCCACCATGTGGGCACTCTGATCTTGGATTTGCATTCTCTAGAACACTGCGAAAATAAATGTATGTTGTTTAAACTATCCAGTCTATGATATTTTGTTATGGTAGCTTAGGCCAATTAAATGCAGATGCTAAATAAATAAAATCACCAAATGACACTTTTCACACTTATTCTTTGGTGGCTGACTCAGCTAAGTACTTCCGGCAGTCAGTATAATATTATGTGGGCAAAATGGCCTCATTTGCCATTTCTTCTTTAAAATCAGGCAATCTATAGAAGGTTGAAATTCCACAATAACAACCACTTTGATTTTAGGTGTTATCATTTCTAACATCTCTTTTGAAAATATGGCCCTACTGATTATTTTTATTTTACTCTCCTAATATCCCTGATAGCTGTGTCAGACACATGAACCCCATTTTATAGCTGAAGAGTTTGACTGTTCTATGCATGACATCCGGTTGGAAGCAGGGCTATATCAGAAGCCAGCTCTCTTGACTTTCAGTAAATCCTTCTCTTTATAACCAGCACAAGGAAAGATAAATAGCTACAGGATATGGATACACACACACATACATGCGCACACACATACACACCCATGCACACTCCCTCTTCACATTCAGAGCAAAATATAGAAATTATTAGGAAAAAACATTTCCTCACATCAATTTGCATCCTTCTATCTCTGAGCAAAATACAAAACACTTCCTGTGCACTAAAGAAGGAATAATATCATGATTCCATTGCATCTAGCTTGCTGGCACCAATATTAAATATGTCTCATGAGAGACTTTATACACAAATTCCCTAAACATGGGATCTGTTCTGAAAACACTCAACAACAACACATAATTTTTAAGGCCATTTTGAGACATATTCCTATACAAAAAGGATTCCACACTAAATTTTATTTTAAAACCACTCCATAAATAATTAGGAATATTTCAAACATTTGGGGAGCTTGTTGCAACAAAATGTGCCAGGTTGCATATAGTTCCCACCTGAAATGCTTTCATTTGACCACACCCACCGATGCTGCAGTGTAGGTCATCTAGAACACCCGAGACCTTCTGGAATACTTTGTTCCGAAGGAAATAGAACACACACACACACACACACACACACACACACACACACACACACGCATATGTGTGTGTATACATATATATCCTTTTTAAGAAAACAAAAAATTATTATATTTTTAATCCAGAAAATATTGGGAGAAAGAGGCCTATTCATTTAAAAGATACCTCCTACTTGATATGTATCTACTCTAACACTAAAGCTTCTTGGTGAATTCTGGTCAGTAAATGAGAGAGATCTTTCAATGGGACATTTATGTAGTGTCAGCTGCATACAAGGAACATACTGAGGGCCTCCTGAGGTGAATACCAGCAGGTTCAATATAGATAAGAGAATAGGACAGGTACACGATACCTTGAAAAAGAAGCAGAATGTGTTAAGTGTCTTGATAGTATAAGGTATTGTGTCAATCCAGAAGACTGACTGACTTCTAAGCAGGGTGAATTGACAGATTTCAAGAAGAAAGCAAGATCTGGCTTGTACTTTGAAGGATGGGTAGGATTTCACCAGGCAGGCTGGCACAGAAATGCCTTCTCCATGGACAAAGGACAAGCATCAGAAGAAATAATTAATTTGGGGGCTGGTAAGATCTCCAGTTTGGATGGAGTCAATTATGAATGAAGTAAATGGTAAAGGAGGAAAAAAGCCTGGGATGTGGGTGCAGGTCAGATTGGGAAGGGCCTCGGGTTCTGTAGTGAGGAATTTGGACTTCACTAAGCAGGCTGGAAGGAGTTTGGAAGGTACTGAGGCAGAGTGATAATGAAGGCTTCATAAAGAGTACCCTGACAGCAGCTGGGAGAGTATAGCACATATGAGGGAAGGAATCAAAGCAACTGACTTCATACTGTCTCTGAGAAGGATAACCTTATATGAGGAGAAGTGGAACACAGCTGGCAAAATTTCAAGGAAGAGAGAAAAAAATGCTCATGTTAAAGGATTCCAAATAAAGGCTCAATGGATTTACAACCGACCCATCCACTGCTCACTTTCATCTGGATTGCACTGTCGTGGCTCATGATGTGTGTCTGGGCTCCCCATGACACTCCGTGTTCAGAATCATGGTGGAGCCTGTCAGACACTTAAGGCCATATCTCATAAACATGAGCAAAGCTGACAGCTTTCCTTGAGACCAGCACCGCTATGCCAAGCATTAAACAAATCATTTGTGCTGTGCAGCTGCGACCTGCTCCCTTGGGAAATCAGAATAGCACCTTTGCAACATCATCAATCCCTGCGGAGACGACATACAAGAAGTCAAGGCTGACTTAAAGCTCGTCTGCACAGCTTCACCGTCTGTAGGATGTGGAACCACTGCCCTAGAATATGGCACATTCATAAACGTGTCCTCAGAGTAGTCTACTGATAGTAGCTCCTTTAAGAACACCAAATGAACCTTTCCATAAATAACAAACAGTGCTGTTTGTTAACAATTAAAAAAAAAACTGTTAATGCTGACAATTCAGTGAGGAGTTGATATCTTTATCTTCTCTACTATAATCGTCCATTCCCTACATGTCCATTGGTCGAACATACATTACATTACGTTGGGTCAAGGAAGCATTTTAAAGAGTCACTATTATATATAATGGCCCTAGCTATTAGAAGATATTATCTGAAGATTCTGATTATAGGTAAAAAAAATACATAGTACACATTTTCCTTAACTAGCTCTGAACTAAAATCCTATTTTAGGAATTTGTTTTTCTTTGTTATAGCTATACAAATGTCTTTTCCGCTGGTATACACCCTATGGAAGCCAGTTTATTAGCCACAATGGATCAAAAGCAAATGCTAGACCTAGGGAACTACCTTCCCCCCCAACCCCCATTTTCAAAATGTACTAAAAAGTTAGGAGCACATTTTAAGATATACACATTCAAGACAACCAAAATGAATCTACAGGTTTATAGTAATCATCTATTGATATTTGGGAGATTCTTCAATTTACATGGAAAACAAAATTAATTTTATAAATTGTAATGGATGAGGCATATGGCTGTATAACTGCAGAGTCTATTGCAAATTGAGATTTGTCAGCCATAAGCTGATCAATAATTAAAATGGAGTTCACCTCCATGCTGTAATTTTAAAGTGTAACTACAGGTTTCCCTAAGTTTGCCTCAAATATGTGTTAAAGCTAAACATCTATACCATAATAATATTCATTAGTAATTGTACCCTGTTGATTAACAAGCACTCTGGAAAATTTAAAGGGAAAAAAACACACCCACCCACATAATTAGGACATGTGTTTACTTAATAATCCTGAATATCGCTATGAAAAACACACCACTTCAGTGAAATCTAAATGACTATATTTAACCTTTTAAATATTTTAGCAATGCATCTGAGTTGTGATGTTTGTCTCCAACACAGAACACACCCATTATTAATAGACCTGGAAAACAAAAGCAATCTGATTCTAGCAGCTTCTTAAAAATCCAATCTCTGAAAAATCCAGCCTGAAGATCACTTCCTCCCCGCAGCCAGAGAACAATACAGAGAACATGTTGCTTATTCATTTCTTACCTTTTTTCCTTTCCTTTTCCTGTGAGCAGGTTTTGCATTTTTCTCCTTTGGTTCTTCACTCATCTTTCCTTTAAATCAGGTGAGTTTATAAAAGACAAGAGATCACCGCCCGTATTCCAACATCCAAAACCACGACAAAGAGTCAAAGCATTGAGACCAAAGTCCATTTACGGGTGCTCCCTGGGCAGGCAGCCGCTGCTTCAGCCCAGCCCTTGCTGCTGTCAGAGACCCGCGGGCTGCGAATGTGGCACCGTTCAGCTTCTCCTCAGGAAGAAACTGGGTGTTCTCTACATCAAACAGTCAATGATTCTCACAATGAAAATCAATATTTCAGCCTTTCATGTTTAACTAATCATTACCCTGAGATAAAATCTTGACAACACTTTGTTGCTTGTTCCTCCACAGTGATTCCAGCCTGTAAATGGTGAGAGAGAGAAAGCGAGAGGGAGACGGAGACACACACACACACACACACACACACACACCCTCACACATACAGAAATAAGCTACAGACTGCTGACAAGTCTCCCGAAGCCTTCCCAGAGGCTGATTTGCTGCTTGTGGCAGGCTGGGAAGCAGAATGTAAATTGTTCTGAGGGCTGCCGGCCTCCCATTCGAACACATGTGTTGAATGCATCAGGGCATAGCAGAGGAGGAGGCGGTCCAGCGAGTGATAAAAGATCAGGTTACAGGTTCGCAAAAAACACTTGGGTGATTCAGACAATAAAAGAGACCTACTACTACTGGCAAAGCCAAAGGTTACACTTTCTCCATGCTTACTTCTCTTTATGTGATGAGCAAAAAGATGGGCAAATTGCCAATCTCCGGCTAAAGATTTCTAATGAAGGGCTAATTACAGAAGGCCCCATACCTAATTTACCCTCATTTGTATTTGATCATTGGTTTCCTGCCATGAATATACCAACCAACCAACACCAGAAGCCCTCCAGAACACTCAGGAAATATGACAAGCAGAGCCGCCGTCTACACATGTAGACACAGTACATACTCCTATTACATACTCCACGCCACACACTATCCTAACCGAGGGCTGCAGGGTGTTTTCTGGATACCTGGGAGGGGGGGGGGGGAGCTCCCACCTGAGGAGAAACTCCCTGACCCTGATTTCCATCCATTTAAACATAGCTGAATTTGAAGCAGAAACTGTCATGTAAGCATCTCTTGAAGAGCGCGAGATACATTCTGATTCAGGAAGGAACAAAGTTGTGAGCCAACACAGGCCACCACGAAGACTGAAACAGGTCTCTCAAAGCAGATAACTCACACGGGTGTAAAGACAGGAAGAGTGAACAGGGGAGGAGGAGATGAACAGCAAGGTCAGATCCATCCTTAGGGGCCCAGAAGCCAGGAATCAATCATTTCCTTTCTCGCTCTAACAACTGTATTCAGGAGCAATTGGATTAACATTTTTATTCACAAGAAATTGGATTAAAATGATATAAAGCACAGCATTGCAGGGAAAACCATATCACAAGGACTAATTTTCAGTATTGTGTGGGGGAAGATGTAACACTGGTTTGAGGAAATGATGCTAAAATATTGACCCCAAAGGGCAGATGTTTATACTCAAATATTCCCCATTCTTTACCTAACATAGGAAGGGGGTTTGTGTTTATATGCAAACATTCCTTCGACCACACCTCAAATCACCAGCCCCCACCCCGAGAAAACCTGAGTGTGAGGGATGCTTGAGATGTCCCCCTGTGGCCAAGCAGGCCAGGGCCACGGGTGCAAATGGCCTTTCCAAGAGCTACCTGGATTTTATGAACTGTAGGTTAGCTACTGGAGCTACCCACTATGAGGTTTCACATTGTTTCTTTATAATAATGTACACCTCAGTAAGTCTGATGTGGCCACAATTCTGAATGGTGTCAGGCTTGTAACCCCATACTGCAAGTTTCTGCTCAGACTGTGAACTGCTACCTTTCCATCGTCCCCACTTTCTGCTGCTATTTCTCAACATTCCTCTTGTCACACAATACGAGGTAAAAAAAATCATATTATGGAAGAATAAACCTTTCACCTTCTTCCCTGATTCAACCCTTCTCATCTTCAATGCACAGGGAAATCTGGGCACTAGCCAGTATCTTATTGTCTCTATCCTTCATATGCTTTAATCAGATAAGCCTGGGTTTGTTACTTGCTGACCTTTTCAGGGACAAGGGTGAGGTAGGTACTTTATACAAATTCTGTATAAACCAAAGGATGTAAGCAGGTGGAACTGAAGTCAGACTATCTAAATCTTTGCATTCTTCACTAGTTAAGCAACAGTGATATTGCACCCATTTAGAGTAGAATCCTGACATTTTGATTCCTGGTATCTAAGGAATGACTGAGTTGAATCCCCTTCCAGAAAATTCTTTGTCAATAATTATTTACTGAGTATCCAGAGTAGAGCCTCTCTGAACAAAACAAAACAAAGGTATACAGAAATTGAGACTAAATTTAGTCCATTTGTATAAAAATTGATAAATTAGGATTATCAAATCTATAAAAAAACAACTAACACAAAATTTCTGGCCAAGTAAATAGCACAAGAATGGGTTTGGAGAAAATGTTGTTATAATAACTTCTTTAAACTACAAAAGTGTGCTTAAATTGATGAAAAGTTTAGGAAACTGATGAAATAAACTGGAACTGACAGGAGAGAATGGGGTTGTGAGTGATGATAATTGCCCATGTCTTTGATAAAGCATGATCTTCACTATTCACTTATATACACGTTGCTCATGTTATTAGCTAAAGTGCTCTCTGCTGGTTGGATAGAAAAAAACAGGACTTTTAGATATAAAATTATATAGCAAAATTCTACAAAAGATCATTTTAGGAAGGAATTAACCTTACCGATAAGGAATTCATAAATCTGATGGAATAATATTTCCAGATGTCACATTGTATAATCAAATCTGATAGAAAGCCCAGTTTCAAAAATTAAGTTCTAAATATGTCAAACTGTATACTTCAGTAACAAAATGACTTAAGGTATAGTTTGATAATAACAGAATGTGGTGATGTATATAATATGTTTGATGTTTGTTTTCTGTAACTTGATAAGTTCTACGCATTTTAGCAGGAACAAATCTCTAAAAGTCTATAAGGCAAAAAGCTTTTCTGTGTCAGAATTAAGGCCTTAAAGCATCGCAAAATCAATAGTAATTTAATTCCTCACAATACAAAACATATTTCACTTTGTGAAATTAGACAAATTTCATTAAAGTCTGAAAAATTAAAACAACTTAGATGTAACAAATAGAAAAATTATTCCTTATAACTGTTTAAAGGTCCTTCCTACACTTGTACTCTAGAAATATGCATTCACAGAAATACTGTTTTTAATATGCCGAAAGGTGTACCAGTGCATATTAAAATTGCCCTGAGTAAAAATCTAAAAACAGTCTGCAGGTGAATCCTTGTTCCAAAAATCTTAAATGTTAACTACTTTCCAAGAGTTATCTCTTTTTCATCCAAATTCTAAAATTCCTCGACCCTTGAGGAAATTAAATTCAGTCTAAGAAAAAAATTATAAGCTAAATACACTGAAATTATCAACTTGGAAACAAAGCTCTCTATCAGGTCACCAAATTGGAAAACATAACTGGATTGCAATGCTCCAAATATGACTCCACAGAACCGCCTGCCTAATTAGAGTTTACTCCAGATAGAAACGATCTTAAACTAGTTGATACAGATCTACTGAGACAGTTCTATTTTTAAATTAAATAACTCGCATAAGAGGACAACAACCAGGGCCAAGTTAAGTCTCGTAGAACAGATCTATTTTTAAAATGAAAGTGGCTTACCATAGGAGAAATAGTGGGGCCAGGGTTATTAGGAAGCAAACGTGTTATGCTATATTCTGCATAAAATTCACTTGAAAACACTAACATTGATGTAATTTCTTGGCTAAAATTAAAGCACATCAAATTAAAAGTGAAAAATAAAACTTTCCATTGAAGTTCAGCAGAAATACCTATATGAATAAGCTAATTTTATTTTTAAGGCTGGGACGTCATGTACATACTGTAAGTTACACTGCTGGCTGGCAAGCTAAAGTAGGTGCTAAATCTTACTAAGAGCATTCCCTTGATACCACTCATTAGTCCTCAATGTTTCAAATACTTGTACAGCTAAAGGCAAAACTACAGGCAAATGAGCTATTTTCTGGAAACCCTAGAATCCTCAGCACAGAGGAAAATGTGGAGATGTTGTTCTCTCTTCACCCACCTGTGGCCCTGACAGATCTTCCCTGAGGTTAACCCAGCCAGTTAATAGCAGAGCTGGGACCAGAGGTTGTTCTATGGATTCCTCCACTGAAGGGCTCTCTTTCCATTACACCAGTATCTCCCAGAGAGGATAACGTGAATCCACAGTGAGGTTTGAAATCATCTCCAGTGGTAAGCAAACATGCCTTTAATAGTTATGCATGTACTTTAAATAAACAACAACAACAACAACAACAACAACAACAACAACAAACATAACTAGGGTTTATTGGGTGCATGTTATAGAAACTTCACTGTGAGGTTTTGGTATTTACCTTGCCCTATATTGGGTGAATGCCAGGAGAGAAGAAAACAGAGGAAGTGTATCACAGAAATAGTCACTTCATAAGTCGAACTGGTCACTCTCTTTCCCAAAGATTCGAGGTTGCCTTAGGCGAAGTTTGGTCTGAGGTTGCTTCCACCATAACCCCCACTACTGCCTCATATTCCCGCTTGCCCACTACCTCAAGTGATGTGCTAGTACCCCTAAACTTCTGGGCTATCCCTGGTAATGATTTACAAGTACAAAAAATATCACAGTATAATTGTATGTATCAAATCCATCATGTTTGGGGCACCTGGTGGCTCAGTCAGTTACGCATCCAATTCTTGGTGTCGGCTCAGGTCATGATCTCAAAGGTTCATCAGTTCAAGCCCCACACCAGGCTCTGTGCTGACAGCATCGAGCCTGCTTGGTATTCTCTCTCTCTCTCTCTCTCTCTCTCTCTCTCTGCCCCTCCCCTGTTCGCTTTCTCTCTCTCTCTCAAAACAATGTTTTTTAAAAAAATTTTAAAAACCAACATGTTTTACAGAACATCTTGATATTTCTAAAGTGAGTGAAAACATCTGAAGAAACACACTCTGTATTTAAGCCGCTCATCTTCTTCAAGTCTGCACATTGAACAGTGACACACAGTGACATCTAGACGTTGGCTTAGAACAACAGAACACTCAGGTAGGTGTGGGCATGAGGCGAAGTAGAATGAGAGAGTGAATGGAGTCTCAATTTTCAGCCCCTTCTCAAATATCACCATGATTTTTGCCTTATCCAATGGCCATCTGTACTACTCATTAGTGTTTTTAAAATAAAAAATTTTTAACCGGGTTTGCTCTAAGCAACATTATCTGTGAAGTTACATTTTGATATACTGGCTCCATTTTTGACAATATATCAGAACCCTTCAGGCAGGTTCATAGCAGGAATATCCTATTTTGTTCTGGGTGTTCTTTCTTTCCTGAGTATTTAGCCATGTGCCCATTAAAATATAATGATATAATCAAAGTAGATTAGTAAAATAGGGAGAGACAGAATGCTCCTATAAAAGAGTGATTTGTTTTTTGTTTCTTTTCTTCCTGAACCTATGCTTTTTCACTAGTATAATTTTCTGAGCAAGGCAATTTTCTTTCCCCAGGCTCACAATTCTCTTTAGAGGCCCAGCAGTATTTACACACCAGATATGAGTCCTTTGGGGAAGTGAGAACTGATGAGTCATTCCTGTGATCTTCCCTAAATCCATGTGCTTTATCTAATAACAATAGAGATCCTAAATGATTTTAAAAGAACCATGGTGACAGATTCAAAAGAAAAGTCCCTTGCTTTACAAAAGGTAATCTCTAGCAATGCTAATATTAAAATGATTAAGAACTATGGATGCTTATGTTTGGGTCCACACCCAAATGGGGCCAGTAGTTCTGCTGAGTTTTCTTTCATTGCTGTGGAAAAGGTATGCAAAAGTTGGCCAGATATAGCTCCAAGGGCACCCTTCCCCATCAGATGTCCACCCAGGACAGTTTCTGCTTCACATCCACCCCACATGGTAATATTGAAACATTTATTCTTTCAATGACTAAAATAGAAGGGATTAGAAGAAAATTTTTATTTTTAAAAACTTTCACATAAGCTGTATCTCACAGTATCTGAACATTTTTTACTAATGTTAACGCTGCCTTGACTAAAGCTATCACGATATAATGACGAGTATACCCACACACCTCCTACTTTCATTTTGCTTAATAATTGTTGGCACAAATGCTTGAAATCATTCTTTCATGGAACAGGAGAAGGCATGGGCTGGAGAGATTTTTCTAGCAGCAAAAATTTTTAAAAACAAAGGAGGAGCTACAATAAAAAGGGGATTGGTTATTGAAGCAGAGAGTTTGTGAAATGAACACGAAGAGAGCTGTTCTAGGAGCCTCCTGCCCACCTCTACTCACACACGTGAAACCAGGCTGTTGGCTCATTTAGCCGCATGTCCAAGATGATATTGGAACTAAAGCCAGGCCAAGGATCCAGCCAATGACGTTTTCACCATGTCATGCATGGCTAATCCTCAGATTAGTTATGAGAATTACAAAGTTAAGGTAATATTGTTAATTTTACAAGGTGTATATCGAATGTCACACAGTGCTCTGAATCTGTCATGGTCCTTGACCCATATTTCTCCAACCAAATAAGTGAAAGTACAAAGTCCTCTTGAAGTGAGGGATTCCAGGGCAATGTCAATCCTCTTATAAACATTCTTAAGTTGTTTGTTTGTATTATTGATGCTTTTGACATAAAATTATGAAATGATGCCTCTAACTCTAAATGATTTATGCGTTTAAGACATGGTAAGATGACTCAGAAATTCTCATCAAGATAAGCAGTAAGAATAACATTCCCCCAGGGGCGCCTGGGTGGCTCAGTCGGTTGAGCATCCAACTTCGGCTCAGGTCATGATCTCATGGTCTGTGGGTTCGAGCCCTGCATCGGGCTCTGTGCTGACAGCTCAGAGACTGGAGCCGGCTTCGGATTCTGTGTCTCCCTCTCTCACTGCCCCTCCCCCACTCTCACTTTGTCTCACTCTGTCTCTCAAAAATAAATAAATGTAGAAAAAAAAATTTAAGAATAACATTCCCCCAGAATTTGTCATTATCAATCTAAACATTCCTCATTGATGTATAAATATGTGTGTTTCCTTACACCCTCACCAGCATATCCTAGAATCAGTTTTATAACATTTGCCAAATTGACAAGAGAAAAATATTATCATGCTGGGTTTTAACTTGCATTTCTCTGATTGGTAGAAAAGTTGAATCTCTTCACATTTATGAATTGCTGTTATTTCTTATTTTGTGAATTTTATTTTTGTGACTATACCTCAAGTCTACTAGGATAATCAGTGGAGGTGAACTTATTTCTAGGCCTAAGGATCCAAGGAATAAGAGACACATAGCTCTACTCTAATCAAAATGAGAAATGAGGATGTGACCAGGGAACCACAACTGGCTTGAAAACAGCATACAGTTTCTAGAAACAGCCATACATACACACCATTTTCTGGCATGACATCTTTAGTTACCTCAAAGCCAGGATTGGGATAATAAACATGTCCAAATCCTGCTCCTTTCTCACCCTTACTACAAAAGATTTTTTAAAGAATGAGAACTTTTCCATATAAATTAAGGTTAGCTTGATATAATTAATCTTTATACTAAGATTCTGTATTAAAATGTATTTATTCTCCAGGATTGTTCAGTACAACAGCTTACAAAGTTATTAAGAAAGTGCTCCAAACAATTAACCCAAGTATGCAAGCCATCTTTATCCCTCAACTCTCATAACAGAGTCTGTAAAAATATTTTCACAAAAGCAAATTCAACATTTACACTTAGACATAAATACTAAAGATAATGCTCATCCAGAAATGGAAAACATCCCCAAATAAATGCATAGAACACCTTCACGGGGAATCTGGTCTACCTCAGCTGACCAGGCTTTTTTCAGGCTTGAAGGACAGAAAAATCTCCCAAAGAAATGGATTCCAAGCTGACCTTCTCTAACTCTGTGGGAGCAGACAGAGCAGAGGCAGGCTTCATTTTATCACCCTTCACTTTTATGCACTTTGCAGATAATGTGTTTCTTACAAATTGAAGGTCTGTGGCAACCGTGCCTTGGGCAAGTCTACTGAAGCCATTTTCCAACAGCATTTGCACACTCCATGTCTCTGAGTCACATTTTGATAATTCTCCCAATATTCTAACTTTTTCATTATTATTATATTTGTTATGGTGATTTGGAACCAAGGGTCTCTGATGTTACTACTGTGAATGTTTTCAGGCAGCACAAACCATGCTCCTATAACATTGCAAACTTAGCTGAGAAAAGTTGTGTGTGTTCTGACTGCTCCACTGACTGGCTCTTCTCCATCTCTCTCTCTCTCTCTCTCTCTCTCTCTCTCTCCTCATGCCTCCCTTTTTCCTGAGACACAACAATATTGATATTAGGCCAGTTATAAACCCTAAAATGACCCTGAAGTGTTGAGGTGACAGGAAGAGTCACACGTCTCTCACTTTCAATCAAAAGCTAGAAATAATTAAGCTTAGAGAGAAAACATGCCAAAAGCCGAGATAGGCTCACAGCTCGGCTTCTTGCGCCAGCCATGTTGTGAATGCAGAGGGAAAGTTCTTGAAGGAAATTCAAAGTGCTGCTCTGGTGAACACACGATTGCTAAGAAAGTGAAACAGTCTTATCACTGATATAAAGGAAGTTTGAGTGGTCTGGATAGAAGATTAAACCAGTCACAACATTGCCTGAAGCCAAAGCCCAATCCAGAAAAAGGCCCCAATTCTCTTCAATTCTATGAAGACAGAGAGGAGAGGAAGCTGAAGAAAAAAAAGTCTGAAGCTGGCAGAGGTCTAATGAGCTTTGAGGGGAGAAGGAGTCTCCATAACATAAACGTGTAAGGTGAAGCAACAAGTGCTGATGTAGAAGCTGCAGCAAATTACCCAGAAGATTCTGCTAAGATACTTCATGAAGGTGGCCACACTAAAAAGCAGATTGTCATTGCAGACAAAACAGCCTTCTACTGGAAGATGTCATCTTGGACTTCCAGAGCCATACAGGAGACATCAAGACTCGGCTTCAAAGCTTCCACGAACACAGCTCTCTTGCTAGAGGCTAACACAGCTGGTGACTTGGAGCTGAAGCCAGTGTTCATCGATGGTTCTGAAAATCCTAGGGCCCTTAAGAATTACCCTAAATCTTCTCAGAACAACAAAGCTTAGATGACAGCACATTTGTTTACAACATGGCTTACTGAATATTTTAAGCCCACAGTTGAGATCTGCTCAAAAAAAAAGATTCCTTTCAAAATATTACTGTTCATTGACAATGCACCTGGTCACCCAAGGGCTCCTATGCAGATGTAAAATGAGATTCATGCTGTTTCCAAGCCAACTAACACAACATGCAATCTACAGTCCATGGATCAAGGAGAAATTCTGATTTTCAAGTATTATTTAAATTATTTAATGTATTTAAGAAATACATTTCGGGGCGCCTGGGTAGCTCAGTCAGTTGAGTGTCTGACTTCGGCTCAGGTCATGATCTCACGGTCTGTGAGTTTGAGCCCCGTGTCAGGCCCTGTGCTGATAGCTCGGAGCCTGGAGCCTGTTTCAGATTCTGTCTCCCTCTCTCTCTGCCCCTCCCCCACTCATGCTGTCTCTCTCTCTCTCTCTGTCAAAAATAAACATTAAAAAAAAAATAATATAATAAAGAAAAAAAAAAGAAATACATTTCATAAGCCTATAGCTGCTAAGGATAGGGATTCCTCTAATGGATATAGGCAAAATCAGTACAAAACCTTCTGGAAAGGATTCAACATTCTAGATGCCATTCAGAACATTCATGAGTCATGGGAAGAGGTCGAAATGTCAACACCCACAGGAGTTTGATAGAAGTGGATTCCAGGCCTCATGGAGGATTCTGAGGGGTTCAAGACTTCAGTGGAGGAAGTCACTGCAGGTGTGGTGGAAACAGCAAGAGAACTAGAAGTGAAGTCTGAAGATGGGACTGAATTGCTGCAATCTCATGATAAAACTTGGACAGTAAGGAGTTGCTTCTTACGGATGAGCAACAAAAGTGTTTCCTTGAGATGGAATTTACTCCTGCTGGAGATGCTGAGAAGATGGTTGGAATGACAACAAAGGATTTAGAATATTACATAAACTTAACTGATAAAGCAGGGCAGGGTTTGAGAGGACTGACTCCAGTTTTGAAAGAAGGTCTATTGGGGCGCCTGGGTGGCTTAGTCAGTTAAGCGTCCGACTTCGGCTCAGGTCAGGATCTCGCGGTCCGTGAGTTCGAGCCCCGCGTCGGGCTCTGTGCTGACAGCTCAGAGCCTGGAGCCTGCTTCAGATTCTGTGTCTCCCTCTCTCTCTGACCCTCCCCCATTCATGCTCTGCCTCTCTCTGTCTCAAAAATAAATAAACATTAAAAAAAATTGAAAGAAGTTCTATTGCAGGTAAAATGTT
This sequence comes from Panthera pardus, assembly GCF_024362965.1. Lineage (NCBI taxonomy): Eukaryota > Metazoa > Chordata > Mammalia > Carnivora > Felidae > Panthera > Panthera pardus. The sequence goes on from NW_026526788.1 coordinate 21,910,957, forward strand.
ATCAAACAGTACCACATGCTACAGAGAAATCCTTCGTGAAAGGAAGAGTCGATCGATGTGGCAGACTTCACTGTTGTCTTATTTTTAAAAATTGCCACTGTCACCCCAAACTTCAGCCACCCTGGTCCATCAGCAGCTATTGATATCAAGACAAGACCCTCCACCAACAAAAAGATTACAACTCACTGAAACTCAGATGATTATTAGCATTTTAAGCAACGAAGTATTTTAATTAAGGCATGGACATTGTTTCTTTAGACATAATGCTATTGCACATTCAGTAGACTACAGTATAGTATAAACATAACTTTCATATGCACTGGGAAACAAAACATTCATTTGACTGGCTTTCCTGCAATGTTTGCTTTATTGCGGTGCTGTGGAACTGAACCCACAATATTTCCAAGTTATGTCTGCATTCAAGAGGATAACACATATGTCCATGCAAACTTTTATTACCTTCAAAAACTGTTATGCCCAATATTGTGGTCCAATAGAATAGTCTGAAACTTAATAAATTATGTTGCCTATAAGTTCCTGGCACAACACTTGTATCATGTTGTCTGTATATGCCAGGCACCAGTACAAGGTCTGGTACAGGACAGGTGCTTCATGAATACCACCTGCATTAACTAATGACAGAATTATAGAGCCCTGTGGCATGCCAGACATTACCCTACATTGGAAGTGTTGTGCTCTCTAAAATTTCCAGTCCTATCTTTACGTTTTGATGTGGTGTGGGAGAAGGCAGTGACATAGAAATCTCAACAGGCTACTTCCCACACAGCACCAAAATACAAAGATGGCAGTTTTTTTATTTCCTCAAACCACCCCTTTCCTTAACCATGGCCCATCTTATCCCAAGCACGACCCACCCCACTCGCCCCTCACTAGAAGTTCAGAGATGGTAAGAGGAAGATTGGGAGCCAGAACTAAGGAGTTAATTATTTGTTACTGGTTTTTAGCTAAATATTAAATGACTTATTATTAAGACTATATAAAAACAGCTATTTCAAAACTACATGATCAAAATGTCCTTAGCAGGGCGCCTGCATGGGCCAGTCAATTGAGCGCCCAACTCTTGATTTCGGCTCATATCATGATCCCAGGGTCGTGGGATCAAGCCCCACGTGGGGCTCCATGCTGAGCATGAAGCCTGCTTAAGACTCTCTCCCTCTCCCTCTCTCTCTCTCTCTCTCTCTCTCTCTCTCTGCTTTGCACCTTTCCCCAGCTCTCTCTCCCTCTTCCCCTCTCCCCAGCTCTCTCTCAAAAAGAAAAAAAAAGTCCTTAGCATTCTGATTAAAATTAAAAGCATGAAAATGTACAAAAGAGAATAACAAAGTCATATAGGTCTTCTAATCTATACTTTCTTGAGGCATTTTTACTGAAGTTCCAGTGGTTCCCTGAATTTCCCTTCCTTCCTTTCTGTCTGAGCCTCAGTGATGTCCTAACAGATTCAGACTTACACATTCCCAATTCAGTCTGAGATATTCATTAAGCCTCTGGGATGCGCCAGGCTGAGCTAAGGGCCAAAGGGCAAAATCACAGAGGCCTAGTCAGACTGGTAACTGTACGCCTCCAGGTCACTGTGTTGCTGTGGCCAAGCCTCGGCTGTTTCCTGTCTTGGTTCCTGATTCCCGAAATGAAGAGGAGTTGGCTCTACTACGTGATCTCTAAAGTCCTCTTTCAGTTCTGAAATTCTCCAATTTGGTGACAGTCTTTACTACCCTGGCTAGCTAGCATCACCCTGATGAATACAGAAATGAGTACCTTCGAGTGAAGCGCTGCCATAAAAAATATCTAAAACTGGCCTAGTAGTCAGGCAGTGGGCAGCGAAGAAACTACTGCCAGAGGCTGCAAACCTGGAGATCCTTGGGTGCCTGCGGGTGGAGCACTTGGTACCTCTTGCCCATGGTAACTTGAAGGGCACCCTGCACGTTTGCTATGCCTGGATGTTCTGCGTGTGCTCAGTGTTCTTGGCAGCATTTCGCAAGGTTTGGGAAGAAAGAGATGATCTTCGGGAAAAAATTATCAGAAAAAAAAGAATAGGAGAGAGGAAGTCCAGAAATGTGGGAACTTACAAGGATGGAAAAGGCGAGTGCCTCAAGACCCCAACAGAAGACTGAGAAACACCTCATAATGGACAAAGGCCCCCTGGCACTCAGCCTTGGGGCAAAGATCAGAGTAAGAAAATGCCTTCTCACTATTTTAAGTGGTTCCTGAACAGCCACTCCTAAATGAGAGATCTAGCCAAAGGAATGAGAAAGCAAACAAAAAAGAAATTGACAGTTATAACTTCACAGACCTTTGGATGAGGTTACTGGCACCTGGAACTAACTGGAAGGACCCTACCAAGGTTTTAAAAGAATTATATTACTAAAGAAATCAGAATCTCTTCTAAAAAAGATGTAGAGAGTTTGAGCCAAAAAAAATTTTTTAAGCTTTGAATCCCCAAAGTTACCTTCCAACTGGCAAGAATAGGACGCAGATGGCAAAAAAATGTATAGCTCCCAAGGACGGCATGCTCTATAACCACAACGAACGTGGACAGGTATGAAAGTGAATACAGACAAACCTGCCAGAGGGGAGGCAAGGGCCACACAGAGAAACGGACAGGGAATTGCTTACAGCAACTGAAAGTAGAATTCAAGTCTAACCAAGGAATTTCAGGGGCACCTGGGTAGCTCAGTCAGTTAAATGTCTCACTTAGGCGCAGATCATGATCTCACAGTTTGTGGGTTTGAGCCCCACATCGGGCTCTGTGCTGACAGCTCAGAGCCTGGAGCTTGCTTCAGATTCTGTGTGTGTCTCTCTCTCTCTGACTCTCCCTCACTCACACTCTTCTCTCTCTTTATGTCTCTCAAAAATAAATTTAAAAAAAAATACATTTAACCAAGGAATTTCATCCAATGCCAGAGCACAAAGACCTCATCATGTATCCCCAAGAGTGTTCCAAAATTTCTATAGACCAATGAACTGTGCCCCACCACCTCCTCCTCCTCTTTTCAATACAGGAGTGATAATTGTGGTCACGTTACGCTCCACCACTGTATACTGATTTAGGGGGAGGAAAGATGCTGTACTTTAAGCTGGATGCAGTGACTGACTCAGACTTCGGAGAAAGTAAGGGACAGCACGTGATCTGGGATGGCAAAAGGGTTGGCCTCTGGCAGAGTCAGCCTGCCATTCAACAAAGATGTGTGCTCCGCTACAGTGTCCAGTTCCCTGGCCAATGGGGCTCCCTTCACCACCTTTACTGTGTCGCTTTGAAGCAGGGCCATATGAGTGGTTCTCACTAACAGAATGAGAATAGAAATGATGTGTAGCACATCCAGGCTAAAGTGGTTAAAAAGTAGGTGCCTTTCCGTTTTTCCTTTCTTCATCTCTCAGCTGAAGGGACAGGATTCTAAGGCATTATTGTTCTTGCAGGTATAAGACAAAAGGAGTCCAGGTTCCTAAATCACAGCATGGGAGACTGCTTGCCAGTGCAATAGGTAGAAATAAACTTGAGTTGCATAAAGCTGCTTAGACTGGGACTAATTTCACTCGAGTTTTCGTAATATAGATTCCAGACTGAAAATTCCTTATGCTTAAGATCCAAGGTGCCCAGGCGTGTTCTCTAAATACCATTTATTCACTTAGAGACACTGGGACTCCTTGGAGAAATGGCTGATTCAAGATCTGAGGCAGAGAAATGTAAGATGAGCCTGCAACATCTTGGCATCCCAGAAAGCAAAGGAGCTATCAAAGTCCACTGGGGTCATGTTAAAGAGGACTCAGAACTGACTTAAAGAGGCTCCCACTGGCCTCAGATGGGTCATCAAAAAGACTAACATATAGGGTGGACTGAAACACTTCAAATCAGTTTAAATCGCTGAATTATGGTACTGGAGAAAAGAAACATTTACCCTTGGAGGATACCTTACAGAACCAACTCATTCTGAAAACTGCTAAAAAAGGGAAATCAAGTATCAATCCTGTCTTGACTATACAAACTGTACCTCAAATAGACCAAGCAGTTGAAAAAGGAATGCTTCTCTATGTGGAAATACTCCAGCTAATGAATTAAGGAGGAATGACTGAATTAGAATATCATTATTTTGCAATTCCTAATGAAATGATGGATCAAAGCAATGGTTGCTAAGACTCCTTCCTGAAAAGTAGATGAAGAACTTTATAGTGGCTGGCTGGTTCAAGCTGGTGGCACACAAACCTGTTCACCACTGTTAACACTGTGGTAAGGAAGATAGCCAGACTTTATGTGCTCCCTCATGAAAGTACACAAGAGCACCTGGGAAACAGTCTTACAAAAAAAAAAAAAAAGAAAAAAGAAAAGAAAAAGAAAAACTCAAACCTGAATCTAGTCAAACTTTTCGATCGAACCACCATATTACAAAAAGTACAGAGGATTAGAGGCACATGATAACCAGTGTCACAGGGACACAACCAGCAAAATCTAGACTGGGAAAAACTCTACAGAACAAAGTACCGAGTTCTCTCAACAAAATATTACAAGGAGGGGTGGGGAAAGGAGAGGAGGGAGCTTATGGATTAAGCCCATGAACCAAATGTAATATGTACACTGACTATATCCTGATTCAAACAAGTTTCCTATCAGGAAAAAAAACAAAACAAAACAAAACCAATTGTGAAAATATGAACATTGACTGAATAATTCTAAGTTACATAATTAAAACTATTACATTTAGATGCGATGTGGTATTTTATTGAGGGTACTAAAATTACCAATGCACTATCAACGATTCTGGAATTATGCCTTGAGGTAATTGGGGTCAGAGCTATAGACAACAAAGAAATTAGCTATTAGTTAATAATTGTTGAAGCTGAGCTAAAAGGTTCCACAGATCATCATGCTGTTCTCTCTAATGTTGCATATATATGAAATTTTCTATTTAAAAAAGTTTAGGCAAAATAAAAAATGATATAAGTCTCATGTGAACCCTTAATGATTCTGATCCAAAAATCAATTGCCAAATAAATTAAATGTTTATGCTTCTTCTATATGTAATGACATCACATATGATGCATGATCTATGTGACTGTCATCATAAATTATTGAGAAATTACTGAGCTTTCTTTTTTAAAATTTCAGGTGGCACAGTAGCTTGGATCATCAACCACATGGGTGACAACTGAAGTCACAGATGACTGTGGCATGAAGCATGACAGAACTCTGGCAACAGATGGCATGAAAGAAGAGAGTCCCTTAATCTCCACATAACTGACTTCATTCCATAGTAAACCATATAACCAGTTTAGAGAACAAAAAGGCACTGGTACTCCCAATCAGAAAGAAAAAAAAAATTCTTTAATTTCTCCCTTTTAACAGATATCATATTCTTTTTTTTTTTTTTTTTAGTGTTTTACTTATCTTTGAGAGAGAAAGAGAGAGAGAGAACACAAGTGGTGGTGGGGCAGAAAGAGAGGGCGACAGAGGATCCAAAGCGGACTCTGTGCTGAGAGCAGAGAGCTCGATGTAGGGCTCGAACTCACAAACCATGAAATCATGACTGGAGCTGAAGTCAGATGTTTAACTGACTGAGCCACCCAGGTGCCCCAATATCATGTTCTGACTATAAGGTTTCAGGTGGGAAAAAAAAATGTCATTGACTATTATGGGTAAATTATCACACTCATTTTTAAATTTTTTTAATTTCAACCAGCTTCCTTTTGGCATCACTAACCAGCTATTGATTTTCTTCCCAATCAAGAATAACTAAAGATGTAACCTTCCTTTAAGTTTCCACAATTTAGCTCTTCCCTAACAACTGTAAACTGCTGTTTGGATTTCTGAAAATAGCCAACAGGGTCTTTGACCCACAAACTCTTTTTTTATGTTTACCCTGGGTAAGTTTTGTAAAAAGCACATATAAAAAACGCAACTACGATTCATTTTCTTTCTGTTTTTCTCCTCCCAGGTGAGGATCTGAGAATAGTCCAAAATTGTTTAATGAAGAATTCACAGCTACCTCTTGGAATCTGGTGAGATAATTTAGCCCTGCTCTGTCCCCTAGAGTAGCAACTATCTACATATGGTGACTGAGCACTTGAAACGTGGTGAGTGCAAACAGAGATGTGTTACAAATGTAAAATAACACTCTGGACTCCACAGACTTGGTGTGAAAAAAATGTAAAATATCTTATCAATAATTACTTAGATTTATTCCATGTTGAAATCATGTTATTCTAGATATGTTAGATTAGATGAAATACTTAGTTAGAATTAATCTCATCTCATTCATTTATCTACGAAGCTACTAGAAAATTTGAAATTACAAATGTGGTTTACATTATATTTCCATTGAACAATGCTGATTTAGTGTTTGAAGATTTTACATAGATTAAATTTTAGTGCAGTATGAAGTCAGGATAGGAAGGAACCCAGATGGGGAAAAAAAGAAACTAACTTTTATGTGCCCAGCGTTTTACCAAGCTTTTCACTCTCTGTGTCCTCTAACAACAGCCAATAGCAAGCTCAGATCAAGATTAGCATGTCACGTAAAAACCAGCATGATGCCTTGCTCATAGTAGGTATTTCAGAAATATAAGCCAGATAAATGAACTCAGGAAAATCAGCAGCACAGATAATCCAATATGGAAGTTAAAAGTATTTACATTTGGTATTACTTATTTCTATAATTTAAAATTTTATAAGCTTTTAGATATATATTAGCTAATATTATTAAATGTTCACTTATGCATTATAATTTTTATCTGATTACATCCATATAGCAAGCCTCTAAGATATGCACTATTTCCTCCATTTTATAGGTGACAAAACAGGGCCAAAGACATTAAATGACTTGCCTGAGGTCACATGGCCAGCAGGCAGCAGAACCAGTGTTCAAGGCCAGACAGCCCAGCCTAGTTCTTATAGGCAGTTAAGCCACCCAAATCTCAGGCTTGAGTATGCTGATGATAAGGAAGTCAAGAGAAATAATAAATCAATATTGTGCAGATGTGGCTCAAAGGAATGAACCATAGAGTAGCGTGTAGTTGTCCATCTGCTTTAGTCCTAATTTCTTTCTTTCTTTTTTTTCTTTACTCTTGGTTTCTTATTCATTTGCCAGGAATAGAAAGCACCACCTCCCAGGGCACCTGGGTGGCTCAATTGGTTGAACGTCCGGCTCTTGATTTTGGCTCCGGTCATGATCTCACGGTTCATGGGTTTGGGCCCTACATTGAGCTCTGTGCTAACAATGTAGAGCCTGCTTGGGATTCTCTCTCTCCCCTCTTTCTGCCCCTCCCCTGTTCATGTGTGCTTCCGCGCTCTCTCTCTCTCTCTTTCTCAAAATAAATAAATAATAAGAACATTATCTTCCCTAGGAGATAACAGCCACCAACCTATTTGGAAGAAAGGAAGGAAGAATTAAGTATAAAATTTCCAAACTTCTATGCTAGAATGAAAGTAGATCCCATGTTAAAAACTACTTGAAAAAAATAAAAGAACTACTTGAAAAGAAGCCTTGTCATGATAAATGGAGATGCCCGTCAATCCACACAAACAATTGGGAACAGAGTCTTTCAGATTTAGTGGTTCAATCTTACTGTATGTTTAAGATCAGCTGGAAGGAAAGAGAAAAAGGGCACCTGGGTGCCTCAGTTGCTTAAGCGTCCAACTTCGGCTCAGGTCGTGATCTCATGGTTCATGGGTTTGAGCCCTGCCTCAGGCTTTGTGCTGTAGCCTGCTTCAGATTCTGTGTCTTTCTTTCTCTCTCTCTCTCTCTCTCTCTCTCTCTCTCTCTCTCTGCCCCTCCTCTGCTCACAGTCTGTCTCTCTCTCAAAAATAAACATTAAAAAAAACTTTTTTAAAGAGAGATTAAACAATACAAACAAAAGTTATACATGTCTTCTGTAAAATCATAAATCCAGTTCATGAATCTTCTGTCTAGCCTTCCTCATAAGACTTTGTGGCCATTTAGAGGCTTGGACATTACGGGAAGAAAAATGTCCAGGCCTCTTGGAAATTACTGAGCACTGGCTCTGAGCCAGAACTAATTCTGCACATGACACTGCAGTCTAACAGCCAGTGTGGAGGTTTCTGGGGTCAAGTTACAAGTCAAGTGTTGACTCAGTCTAGCTCACATTGAGCCCAGTGGCACCTCAAACCCATACTGTGGTTACTTTCTCCATTTTCAAGTGCAGACTTAATAGAGATATTCCTAAAAAGAAAACCCACTGACTCATAACATAGAGGTTATTTTTGTGGGAACAGCCCAAGCACTCTTTGAGCTGCTTTTCCTTGTAATCAAAATCCTAATCAAAGTAATACAACATCCGTGAAGGAATGGCAGAGATCAACAATTGCATGAAAGACCTGAGAGATGCAGAGATGGTGATTTCTAGTTTGAACAAGATTATCACGTTTAATCAGGTGGTGAATGGATTTTTACTTGCCATTCAGAACTTGGTCTGCTTAGCAGAACAAGCTGATTCAGCCCCTGAAACCCTCTGGGCTACCACTGACCATGCAAGTGCTAGACCCTAAAAAGCAGAAACCCCAAAAACAACCTGCTGACCTCATAAGGACAGTTGGAACATCTTCGGTGTCTTGCCTTAGGTCCACACCTAGTCTCTGACTGTGTTCTACCTATTCATCTGCAACTTTGATCATCTTGCCAAGCTACAGAATCACAATATTTACCAACACTGAAGATATCTTACTGAGCCTTCCTCAAAACTGAGCAGTCATCCTAGATGGGACACATGCATGCCAGAGAGCAAGAGATACAAAGCATTGGTGCAGAAGCCAGTTACATTTACAGAAGTGCTGATAGGGCTTAGTGTCCAGCAGTGAATATGGCATGTTCTATTAGTAAAGTCCTAAGTAGAACATTTTCTGTGGCATGACTACATTGCCTCTTTTGACTAATACTGGCTATATGACTCAGCTTGCCCACATTCCCTACTTCTGTCATAACTCCAAGCCTTGTTGTCCAGGCTTCCATTCAATTCTGCAAGCTGTCTGGTATTCTTCAACCAATTCTTTTTCTGTTTAAGTTAGTCAGAATCAGTTTTTTGTTTGCAACTAAGAACAATATATTAAAAGATTTTAGATTTTAGAATCTATAGGGCTATGAACTAGAAGGAAAGCACACAATTACTGTACAATATAGCACCTGAGTGCATACCGCCCATAGTCCGTCAACATGCAAAGTAAGACACAGAGAGATTGGAGAGGAGACAAGTGAATAACTGAGCATCTGAGTTATTCAAAAGTTAGACTGAACTATTTCAAGACAGATGAGGGTCTTAGAGTGTAACCCTCACACATTCCCTACAACAAACAGTTCTGGTAGGTTCTCTGGCCTGTTGATGGGCTAAATGCTGCAAGAAGCTGCAGCTGAAGAGAACATTCCACAACTAACCCAAAGAAAATGCTCCCCACCCTTCTTTCCAAAGGCATACATCCTTGCGGGGGAGAATAAGTAAAAAGAAAATTGGCACTTTTCTTGTTGCTTCCTTGTCTCTGGAACCTCCTTAGCATTTCTGTTAGCCAAGCAGTATGAACGACCCCTATGTCTTTGCTGAACTCACACCACACAGAACACTTTAGAGTTGCCAAGGGCTACAGCAGTGCTTAGAACAATAACTGATACTTAAATAAACACAACAATTAATCTTAAGGAGTTTGATGTACTTATTAATTAACTCTCACCATTATAGGTACCCCAAAATCTAAGGAATTGATGACAATTTTTTCCACCAGTTTAAAACATGTTGTGCCTGCCTTGCAGCCAAGAAATGAAGAAATGTGTTTTAATCAAAAACAATCATTGCCTTATATAAAATTTTATTCCTTTTATCCAGGATGTCTTGCCTTGATCTCTACAAAGTCACTGTCGGGAGAATCAAGTGCTTGAATGTGCTGTAGAAGCGTAAGACGCGGCTGTGGGGCATACAACCCCATGTAGCAAATGAAATTCTTTAATCCATAATCAGGAAAAGGAAAACAATACAAAAATCATGATTTTTTTTTAGGTTCCTATTGCTTTCTGGGCACTCTCAATATTTCCAAAAGTATGAACAATGTTTATTAGTTTCCTTTTGGACTTTTAAGGCTGGCTGGCCAAATATGGGTTTACTACAAAAAAATCAAATATGTACTAAAAGTAATTTTGATGAAAGAGTTCTAAGAAGAATACTCTTGTTCCAGGGCCCTGTGGTGAACTGCAGGGTTTCCTCACTCGGGTTTCAATCCCTCTATGTTTCTGCTGGCATAAGACCTAGCCACTGAAACAAAAATGAAAATGTCTACAAGGTTGTTTATGAGTAAAAAGTCTGTGACCTTAGCCTCGAAAGCTATTAGAGTAGAAGCACTTATTTAGTGTTTTACATTATGCATTAAAGATAGAAGACCTGGAACCAGCATCTATTTCCCACGTGCTCTAAAATACAAATTTGGGTAAGTCACATGTTGATATAATCCCATTGAGGCTTTCTTCTCTACACTCTGGCATTGGTTAAATGACCAATATCCATAGAGGAGATGTATATAATTTAGATTTATCAAGGAAATGCATATCTTAATTTTAATAAGGAACATAACAATCAGTTTGTCCTCTCTCCTCCCACCTAATCTGCCCATCTACCTATATAAATCTTTCTACCTACCTTTCTGTTCGGTTCCCTATAATACCTGCCATCTTCCCATCTAAAGACAGTTAAACCAGGGGCTATAGCCTTGGAAAGACTCGCACAGTCTAAAGCTAATCTCTGGACTACAGCTGTCACTTCTACCAGACGAGGCAACATTTAATAATCCAATGTATGCCGCTTGGTCTTGCTGGTGCTTTCTTTAAAAATAAATCCATTTTTCAATTGAAGACTTTATTAACTTCTTCTAAGAGAACGGATCACATGTACCTGGCTTTTTGTCTCCTTCTTTCAAAAATATGTTAAGTCATTCATTACCATACATTTTGCAAAACAATGCTAGGAACCCATTCACTACTACCCATTTACTACACACTTTTTTGGATGTATATACACACACACACACACACACACACACACATACACACACATACTCTTATACACACACACACAAACACACACGAGACACAGATATACCTCTACGAAAGTAAAATGCAAACACAGAGAATTTTTTACAGATCTTTGCCATTTTGTGGCCTGTATTTTATCTGCAGAAGATTTATTTTTATAGCAAGCTGATTTTTATTCCAGGTATACTTTTGTTTGGACTAGGACAAAACAGCAATAGCCTCACTATGATGAAGTCTTTGAAGCTTTACAGGATTAGGCCTTGATTTTACCTGAGAAATGCATGCTATCTGGTTTCTTTGCAATCACCTTACAGGGAACAGTAATTGCTCCTTTTAGGTAATCATTAGCAATCAATTGCAGGATGATTCTGGCTTAATGGCATCTTTTAGATTGTTACTACTTCCAACAAGGTAAGAACCCACTAAAATCTCTGGTGTCTGAAGAACTAGAACATTCTAGAGAAAGAAATAAAATGTCCAGACTTTGACATTAAGCATAGGGCCTGTCAACTCAGACAAATCCCTGGAAGATGAAGTTCTTTCAATTTTTTTTAAAGTTTATTTATTCGAGACAGAGACAGCATGAGCAGGAGAAGGGCAGAGACAGAGAGAGAATCCCAAGCAGGTTCCTAGAATGTTAGCGCAGAGCCAGATGCAGGGCTCAATCCCATGAACCGTGAGATCATGACGTGTGCTGAAATCAAGAGTCAAACACTCAACCAACTGAGCCACCCAGACACCCTGAGCTGCCTTGTTTTTTTAAATAAACCTTTATTTTAGAGTAACTTTAGACTTACTGAAAAGTTGCAAAGATAGCTCAGAGTTCCTATATACTCCACACTGGTTCCTCTATATTAAACATCTTATATTAGTGCTATAGGTGTCAAAACTAGGAACCAATATTGTTGCATTACAATTAACTGAAGTCCACATTCTATTTAGATTCCCCTAGTGTTCCCCTAATGTCCTTTTCCAGGATCCCTATTATATTTAGTCATCACGTCCCTTATAGTCTCCTCTAGTCTGCAACAGTTTCTTAGATTTTCCTTGTTTTTGACAACTTTGACAGTTTTGAGAAATGCTGACTAGGTATTTTGTGGAATGTTCCCCCATTTGAGTTTGTATGGTGTTTTCTCATGGTTAGTCTAGGGTTATAGGTTTGGGGGAGCATGATCACAGAGGTGAATTATACTTTTTATGACCAATGCTCTTATGCTCTTGAGCATAAGTTATCAATGTAAGTTATCACTGATGATGCTGACCTTGGTCACCTGAACAAGGTAGCGTTTGCCCAGTTTTGCACTGTAAAGTTACCTTTCCTCCCATTCCGTACCCTGCTTTTTTTGGAAACAGCTTACTAAATGCAGCCACACTCAAATGCACTGAATTTCCACTTCCTTGGGAGAAGGATGCTGTGTGTGTGTGTGTGTGTGTGTGTGTGTGTGTATGTGTGTGTGTGTGTGTGTGTGCTTAATGACTTTCTAATAGTCCATGGGACTTTACAGGACATGTGAATGTCTGTTTTTTTACTTCTAAAGTAAAATTCAGATCTAGAGTTTTAAGAGATACCTCCCCAAATCTATCCTCTCCCTTCACATATATTTCATATCTGGGGACACCTCTCTTTAGCTGCCAAGAAACCTCTTTTAGTTTGTTTATAATTTCCTAGTTTTTTAGGTCATGCTTGTGCATAGACCTGAATTCAAGATAAGCAACATGCTACTCTAACAATGGCTTTGTTGACATTTGTAGATGGTAACTGGTAAGCTACTAACCTGACAGTAAATCTGCCCCAGGTGACTAATAAGCAGTTTTCATACAGCCATGTTTTTGAAATTATTAATATCTAGGGATACTGCTGTCTTATCAAATGTTACATTCAACTTTGTAACATAAAACTTCACTCGAGTGTGTACTCACATGTTTTTGAGCTCATTAGTCAGTCAACAGGTTTTTACTGAGCTTCTGCTAGTTTTTGCCGTGGTCTGGTGGTTAAGACAAATCAGATGCCTAACGTGAGGCAGATCATGTTTCTAGTGCAAGACACAGACAACAGAATAAACACATTAAAAATGCATAAGGAAGATCATTTCAGAGCCTGATAAGTGCTGTGAGGAAATATGCAGAGTGAGGCGCAGGTGGATTCCTTGGTCCTGGCGGCTGTGTCTGCTCTCCGCTTTGTGGCCAGGGCAGTCCTGAAGTGAGGGCTGAGTCCGCAGGAAGTCCACACATCTGCAAGTCTGGCAGAAGAGCTCTCCAGCAACATCTGGAGCTGGGAGGAGATTGGCGAGTTCCAGGAATAACAAGGCTGGGGTGGTGTAAGTGAGGGCCGAAACGTGGGGAAGGCTGTGGAGGTAGGCAGGGCCTGGTACCTCTTTACTGTCTCTGGGATATCTCTGGATGGTTTTAAGCAGGGAAGTGACATCTGATCTATGTGTTTGAAAAGCACCTTCTGGTTGCTATGTGAAAAACAGATTGTAGGGGAGATAAGAGGAAGATAACAGGAGACCATTGTAACAGTCCATGTGAGAGACAGATGATGGTTTAGACTGTCAGCAAGGTAGACAAAAGTAGGTAGATGAGGTGATGATGCCATATAAAACTGCCTCCAATATAGACTGTGTTGCATGTAAGTCTAATGTTAGAAAAATTTGGCATAAGAAAAGAAGCATTAGGGGGCGCCTGGGTGGCTCAGCCGGTTGAGCGTCCGACTTCGGCTCAGGTCATGATCACGGTCCGTGAGTTCGAGCCCCGCGTCGGGCTCTGTGCTGACAGCACAGATTCTGTGTTTCCCTCTCTCTCTGCCCCTCCCCTGCTCATGCTCTGTCTCTCTCTGTCAAAAATTTAAAAAAATAAACATTAAAAAATTAAAAAAAAGAAGCATTGTCATTATATTTTCAATTAATGCTTTAAAAGAAGAGTGGTATCATTGATAGATGAATGGATAAGGAAGATGTGGTGCACACACACACACACACACACACACACACAGGGATACTCCACAGCCATAAAAAAAGATGAGATTGTGCAATTTACAACAACATGGATGGACCCAGAGGGTATTATGCTAAGTGAAATAAGTCAGACTGAGAAAAAGAAACACGCTGTGATTTCATTCATACATGTAATCCAAAAATAACAAAGAAACAAACAAAAAGCGGAATCAGACCTATGAATACTGAGAATAAACTGATGGTTGGTGGGGAAGACAAAAAAACAACAGAAAAAATGGGTGAAGGGGGTGGCAGGCACGGCCTTTCATTATGGAATGAATAAATCACGGGAATAAAAGTCACAGCATAGGGAATATAGTCAATGATATTATAATAGTATTGTATGTGGACAGATGGTAGCTATGCTTGTGGTGAGCACAGCATGACATACAGGAAAGTTAAATCACTGTGCTGTACACCTGAAACCAAAGAACACTGTATGTCGACTATCCTCAAACAGAAAACTTAAAACAAAAAAAGCAAAGGGGTATCAAATATCCACATTAACACACTAGGAAGATATTAGGGAGCCATGCCCACCCTAACTTATCAGTAATAGAAGAGGAAACTTGCTCACCAACGTAATGAGCTCTTAATATCTCTTATGGTAGTCTGCTACACCTACCAACCCCACAACAGTAAGAATTTGTCTTTAGGGCTTAATAATAAACTGGAGTAGTTAAGCATCCCATTTATTTGATTATTACTCCTCAGGACATTCTCATCTTAGTAATAATATTTCTGATGCAATGGTCACTGTGAATTACTTTTCTGTCATAATGACTGTAATATTCAGCAAAGCAGATCATGTTTCAATCACATATTGATGTTTAACTCTGGAGTCACTGAGAAAACATTTCATTGTTGTAGCTCTTACGTGCACAAAAAATGCCTTTTGATGAAGGGTTTTACAAAGCTTTCTTTGGAATGGATACCTAAACGTAGTCAGTTTTGACATTTTGACTTTTACATCAAATACAGCAGCTCATTTTAGGAGAGCCCAAAATTTAACATTATTAACAATTGGTTTGTTTTAAATTTTCAAGGTAATACTTTTTTTCCTGTATGAAGAAATACTGTTACAATGTAACAGCCTCATTAGTGGGGCTCAAGTTAATATTTTTGGGTAAAGTAAGCAAGATAGGGACAATTTAGTTTTGTATTCTAGAAGTAAGGGTTTGCTAAGGAGCTGATGAGGTAAAGAGAAGGGAAACATTTGCCTCTTTAATAAACTTTTTAAAAGCACTGCATAAGTAGATGGATGTCACCAAAATCAAGCAAATGGGTGTTATTAATATGTTAACTATCTATGGTTCTCATCTGTTTATTAGGGCTAGTGTAGCAGTACTTTAGTTTGATAAGACTTAGTTAACTTGTGTTATGGTATACCACATATTCGTGTAACACTGGATGATGTTTGGTTTTTTAAAGAATAAGACACCTTCAGTTAAAATGGGTTTGCCTAGGGGCGCCTGGGTGGCGCAGTCGGTTAAGCGTCCGACTTCAGCCAGGTCACGATCTCGCGGTCCGTGAGTTCGAGCCCCGCGTCAGGCTCTGGGCTGATGGCTCGGAGCCTGGAGCCTGTTTCCGATTCTGTGTCTCCCTCTCTCTCTAATCCCTCTCCCGTTCATGCTCTGTCTCTCTCTGTCCCAAAAATAAATAAAAAAATGTTAAAAAAAAAAAAAAATTAAAATGGGTTTGCCTATCAGAATGTAAGTTAGTTTCAAGCACAGAATTCTGCCCAAGTTTATTAGTTGGAATGTAATTAACTCTGTTAATTGAGTGAGGTCCAGAAACAGGAACCAAGCTTTTTAGCTACATTAAAAGACACACTTTTAATAATACAAAAGTAAATAAGAAATAGTAAAATTACCTCAATCCTTGTAAGAAAAGAATGTTTTGACATTTCATGTGGTTACTCTTAGGAGAGAACTGCGGTTCTCATAGCCCCAGGAGATTATATTCCCACTGCCAGATAGAGTAAAAACCAAAACCAAACCAAAGGTTGTCATTATGAATTACGCTGATTCTTTGATTAAACTTACTGGAACAAAGAGGAAAGCTGTAAAAAGTGGCATGATAGATATAAAGATGTCAACAAAACAATCTTTTCCTAAAGAATTTAAATCTAGTTGGACGTGAGAGCTGTTCATGTTCTAGCATGCCCTCTTTCTGTGCACAGCCAGAAGAGTGCATATAGCACGTTAGGGGAGCATGCACTAGAACAGAGCAAGTCCAGCCATGAGAATGACATGGAATTTGGCATCTGAACTGATTCTTGAGGGAGGTGTAGAATTTAAACAGATAGGAATGATGGGCAACAGAAGCCTTGAGGAAAGTCCTGGGGGTAGAAATGACAGCACCTATTCTGGCTCTTCTCTTCCAGCCAGGGATTGTGCGGGTCACTTTACTGGTCACTGAATAGCTCACCAAGTGCCCTGAACAGAGGCTGATGAACAGATACAATCACATGGATGGACAGCATACTTACACACTGACAGCATACAGATTACTAATGTGTTTAAATCTGTTAAACCAGGTAGCATAATCACATAAACTATATTCACATTATGCGATGTTGGCAATATGCTTTATTTGCTTCACATCTCACTTGCAACTTCCTGACTCAACTGCCGCAAATCAGAAGGAAAAAGAATATATCTGGTAGGAGAAAGAACTCATAAGGATTTCTTTCTTGGGCTAAAGAAGACAGACATTTCTGAGAGAGGTCTTTGGTTTCTAGTCTCCTGTCTTCAAAGTCTGCAAAAGGACAATTGTTTTAATATTTCTGTTTTCCAACCTTTGGGGGCTCACTTTAGTGGAGAGGAATGCTAAGAATTTTAAATAAGTATATTTAGGGGAGCCTGGGTGGCTCAGTTGGTTAACCGTCTGACTTTGGCTCAAGTCATGATCTTGCGGTTCATGGGTTCAAGCCCTGCGTCAGGCTCTGTGCTGACAACTCAGAAGCTAGAGCCTACTTCAGATTCTGTGTCTCTCTCTGCCCCTCCCCAGCTTGTGCTCGCTCTCTCTCAAAAATTAATAAATATTAAGAATAAATAAATAAGTACATTTAACAAGCTGTATTTTTTTGATCAGGAAATATTCATATTCAGAGTGAATCCTTTCATATTACATGAAGTCCGTTTTTTAATGTAATTAGTCTTTTATAACATACTGATTTAAAAAAAACTTGGTTTCTTATCCATCTGATTTAAGTTTTGGGTTTCTAGTCTCTTGATTCTAATAGGAGTCTCTATAGAAGCAGTTGATTTAAAGCTTTTATGTTCTTATATCTGAAGACTCACTTTAGTGGTAGGAATACTAATAAAAGTACATTTTAAAGAACACATTTACTAGCTTTATTTTTCTAATGAGAAGAATTACATATTCAGAATAAATCTTTTCATATGGCATGTTTTCTGTTCTTTTTCTTTTTTTTTATTTACATAGCTTTTGTATAATTTATTGGTTTCAAAAATGTTGTGGACTTTTGTATATTGGAGTTCCTTAAAGTAGAACATGTTCAATGTCCTGTTGACTTTATATTGAGATCATCAGAGCAACCAGTAGAGTACTATGGATACTCTTCATTATTTTGCCCTAAAATTCTATCAGGTTTGGAAAATAGATAATCTGGAAAATTATTTTTGATACAATATAAAAAAAAATGAGTTTGTTCAAATGGAGTACACAATAAGCCAATGACCGTGAAAGAGTCTAGCTCTGTTTCTCTGTTTGATTAGAACAAGTGTTTCTGACATATAAAATATTGCTATTATTAATTATCATAATGGACTTTGGGGGGTGGTAGATTTTAATTTCATTGCTAGTATTTCATTATGTTAAGCGTTCAGCCATTTCACAGCTTGTTAAAGATCTATTTCAAGCATTTGTTTTTCCTTCTGAACATTTTCCCAGTATTATTAAGGGAACACACAGTATGCAGAACAAATTCATATGTGCAAAACTGACAATCCCAGAAGTGTTATATCCTTATTTGCATCACGGTCTTATTCATGTCAGATAAAATCCATGTATTTCTCTCAAATTTCTCTCCTTTTCCTCACTGAGCCTCTTAGCAGGGATGCTGTACATGACACTGCATGCACGCTGTTAGGAATATTAAAAAGGCTAAGAACCTCATGCTGAAGAATTATTGTAGAAAGAAAAGATGCCATGAATTGTCAATCTGTCCTCTCTTGCGTTTTAGGTTTTTACTGTCTTATTGGCAATATCTTGGGCTAAATGTGGAGCTCTTTTTACCTGCCATTTAAAAGAAATTGGGGTGCCCAATTTTGTGCTCCCTCTCATTCTGTCTCTCAAAAATAAATAAATACAGGGGCACCTGGGTGGCTCAGTCGGTTAAGTGTCCGACTTCGGCTCAGGTCATGATCTCACAATTCGTGGGTTCAAGCCCCACATCGGGCTCTGTGCTGACAACCTGGAGCCTGGAGCCTGCTTTGGATTCTGTGTCTCCCCCTCTCTCTGCCCTTCCCATGTTCATGCTCAGTCTCTGTCTCTCAATAATAAATAAATGTTAAATAAATAAATAAATAAATATACACATTTTAAAAAATTTTAAAAAACAAGGCAGCTCTATCTGGAATGATCTTTAGGATTTATTTATTGATGTACTCAGGGTGAAGTACAGTATATAGCATGCAGTCATTTCTGTATCAAAAAAACTATAATGTGGGGGTACCCGCATAGCTCAGTCGCTTAAGCGTCCAACTCTTGATTTCGGCTCAGGTCATGATCTCACAGTCATGAGACAGAGCCCTGCGCTGAGCTCTGTTCTGCACATGGAACCTGCTTAGGATTCTCTCTCTCCCTCGGCCTCTCTCCCCCCACTGATATGTGTACTCTTCCTCCCTCTCCTTCTCTCAAAATAAATAAGTAAATATTTTTTTAAAAAAAGAAAAAGACTACATGTGGGGGCACTTGGCTGGCCCAGTCAGTACAGCATGCAATTCTTGATCTCTGGATCATGGATAAAGCCCCATGTTGGGTGTAGAGTTTACTTTAAAAAAAAAAAAAAAAAACTATATGTGTATGTACACAAACTTATAAATATATGCATAAACTCCCCCTTTAAAGAAAAATCTATTGGGGCACCTGGGCAGCTCAGTTGGTTAAGCGTCAGTCAGACTCTTGATTTTGGCTCAAGCCACAGTCTCATGGTTGTGGGATCAAGCCCCATGTAGGGCTTAGGCTGACAGTGTGGAACCTGCTTGGGATTCTCTCTCTCCCTCTCTCTCTGCTCCTCCCCTTGTGCTGTCTCTCAAAATAAATAAATACACTTTAAACAAACAAACAAATAAATAAATAAATAAATAAGAATCTATTACTTTTATATATAAAACATTGCCTCTGGAAGGAAAATTGGGTGACTGGGGAAAAAGAAGCAAAAATGATTTCCTGTTCACCATATATACACTTTTATATCTTTAAGATTTTATATAACATTCATGTACTACCTTTTCAAATAATAAGTTAAATATGTCCCTGATGTCTTCCCACAATCTTGGGTTGGTAATTAATCACTGTTGTATATGTAAATATGGTTCTTTGAAATATGAAAGAGGGGCACCTGGGTGGCTCAGTCGGTTGAGTGTCCGACCTCGGCTCAGGTCATGATCTCACAGCTCATGAGTTCAAGCCCCACATCAGGCTCTGTGCTGACAGCTCAGAGCGTGGAGCCTGCTTCAGATTCTGTGTCTCCCTCTCTCTCTGCCCCTAACCCACTCACATTCTGTCTCTGTCTCTCTCAAAAATAAATAAACATGAAAAAAAAATTATTAAAAAAAAGTTAAAAAAAAGAAATATGAAAGAAAGCTTCATGGCTTCCACAACAAATCTCTAGAGCTTACGAGTAGTGATTTATGCTGGAATAGCAATAACAGCACTAATACAGGGCTTACTATGTGTCAGGCATGACTGTAAGTGTTACATATATATTAACTCACAAATACCTATGATATCAGTGCTGTGATCTGCAAAAAAGATTTTCACTATGGCTACTAGCATTTTTCATTAATGAGTTGAGCATTTTCCCTTGGCCTCTTACAGGTTGTTTAGATGAAATGTCTCCACTTAAACTATGGCTTTATTTCTTATGCTCCTTCAACAATATAATGGAAAACTGGCAAAGGGCCCAGCCATCTGGCATCTTCTGTAAAGAGTTACCATTCCATTCTTCTGAGGATTGGATCACATAGACAATATACATGTTTGAAGTTCATTTGTTTCTGCTATTACACAAGCCTAACATAATTTAAACTATACATATTAACTAGAATATCCACAAGGATTCTAATCCTAGAGACATTACTATCTGGAAAGAATATATCATAATCTTATGTTAATATTATATTTTACTTTTTATTTTTAAGAAAATTATTTTTGAGAACATTACAATTACAATGGTGAACACGTAAACACGGGTATTTTGATTGGGGTATATGGACATCCTCCACAGACATCCATCCGGGGACAGACTCTTAGATGGAGAAAAGTACCTCTTTACTTTTATTAACATCTAACTGACATCTAGCATCTCCTTGCATTATAAATGTAGGCATGATCCAAGCCACAGAGTATTAATAGTACCTGTGACTTTGTCACCAATAGAAATAATGATTACTTTTCTACCACTCTATAGTTAGGCAGATATATTATGATATTGCTTAAGTGTATCATGATAACAAAAATGCCTGGGTGGCTCAGTTGGTTAAGCATCTGCCTCTTGATTTCGGCTCAGGTCATGATATCACAGTTCATGAGTTCGAACCCTGCATCAGGCTCTGCGGTGACAGTGCAGAGCCTGCTTGAGATTCTCTCTCTCTCTCTCTCTCTCTCTCTCTCTCTCTCTCTGTCTCTTTCTCTCTGCCCCTCCCCTGATCACACTCTCTCTCTCAAAAATAAATAAACTTAAAAAATAGAGCTGATATTAAACTCTCTAGTTCTTTTTACCTAATGCATTAATATCTATTATTCATCCATTACTTTACCATAATTTTTAATCTTTGATAACTATTTTAATATAATAAATTCCTCATATCTTATGTATTTAAAATTTTCTTTCTAAGAAGGGGTCCATCAGTTAGCCAAAGGTCTTTTAAAAAGGCAGTATGAGAATTTAGTATGTGAGAGAATGCATCTACCCCATTTGTCTTCAAACCAATGAAGGGCGCTACTCAGTAAATGCTAGTGGGTTGAAGAAATGGAAAAAATTCAGCATTCTCTGTAGTGCTTTATGGTTTGATTTAAAATGGTTCAGTCTCCCCTCTTGTACAAAGAACTCAAAAGGAACATGGAAACTAAGATGAGGTATCAGGCTTTTTTCCAACAGTCACTGGCACATTGATACTTCATATGCAAAACCCCAGCAGTGACAAAGGCCCAAACTGTAACCCCACTCACTTTGGGAGGGCCCAGATGATGAAGATAAGCTCATCCTGACTGAGCTACATTCTAAAATGTGAGCATGGCCTCATGCAATAAAACACTAAATATTGACTTTAAAAGATAAAAAACAAAACTCTTTTCTACAGTAGGCCCAATTACAAGGGGGAAATGCAACCAGTAATGTTTATATGCAAATGTTATATCCCTGAATCTCAAAAACATTTGCATCAGTTGTAATGTTCTGTTTCATTTCTTCAAATAATTTACACAGAGAGCCATTTTCAGGGGGAAAAAATTGCTAAGTGCTATTTTAAAGCATAAAAGTTAGAGATTGCAGTAATGAAATGTTGATGATCATAAGATGTTACTAAAATCCGTATCCAGTGGCTATAGAATTACATGAATCACCAGCATAGTAAAATCATCAGGAAGAAAATAGGTTCAATTTTACATGAGTTTTTCCTAGTGAAATCAGGTTGGCTCCTAATTGTCACCACTTCTTAGTCATCACAAGCTATCAGTTCAATAACCCGGACTGTAATGTTGCCAGACATCAATAGGAAGCCCACTGATACACAGTTTCTATCCTCCCTCTTTTTCTCCTTTGGGTTCCTGGCAGAAGAACTGTATCCTTTTAGTCTTCCCATCTTCTCCTCTTGACCTGCAGGAGTCTTATGAACAGTTCTGAGGCACATCCCTCAGCCTCACTCAATAAACATCAATCGGTAATTGAAAAATAGATAACTGAAAATATAAACATTGGTTATAAGCATTTGCCCAAACATTTGTTTAAAAGCCGGTTCATTAGGGTTTGAAAGACAAAATCTGTAAAGGTCAAGGATTCACATAAAAGATGGCTCCAGAAAATCTGGTCAGGATAAACCCTGATTGTAAAGGTTTAAATGGTCTTCTATTCAGACATGACTTTCAGGGACAAGAGAGCTGAAGGAACTGCAGATTCAAAGCTACTGATTTAGGTCAGAGAAGTGCACAATGTATAAAGACCAGCAGTAGAAGAATACGAAGCTTGGATGTTTTCTTAGTAAAAGGGTGGTCAAAGCTGCATTTGACTCCACTATGTTCTTATTTATTAAGAACTATTTTATCTGCTTTGAGGCCTAATTTCAACACCTACTGCCCGTGAGGTGGGGCTCACCTTTTTATCTAGCAAGATCAAATCAAAATGCCTTCAACAAAAAAGTTTCTCTGGAAAAGGCATTTCTGCAAATAAAAACTCCCCAAAGGATGTAAATACACACTCCCCAAACCAAGAGCTGACACAAATAAATAAATAAATAAGTAAGTAAATGAATAAATAAATAAAACACATAATCAAAAGAAAACATTGTCTCATCTTTGATTGCCAGCTTGTAACAATGCTTGTGAACGCCTCTCCTGGTTGCATAGCAACAGTCTAAGCAGCTGCTCCAGCCTGGAAGAAATTTTCATGCCAGGGTTGTGAAAATAAGAGCTAACTACTCAGTCTATTTTGCAAGGTTACCTGTATTTGCAAAAAAAAAAAAAAAAAAAAAAAAAAAAACAAGAAGAAGAAGATAAACTACTGTTCCACATGTGTCTAAAACCAAAGATCTGGAAGGAAGTTCTCTAATGCTTTTAACACCTCTACAATAATTCCTCACCACCTATGCTCTATGTAGGCAATTCCCATTTGAGTGTTGAGAGAAAGGCACCAAACCTATAGGAAGTGTGCCTGGTTGCCGAAACAAAATAAGCAAGCTCCACAAAACTAAATCACTGAGTTCAAGAGTTAGAAGGTAGACAGCAGACTTCCTAAGCATCCTTATTCAGAGGCCACTCTCTACACTGTCCCAAAGATTGCTACTGAACCACACAACAAGATTCATTTTGGGTTTTGCTATATTAGTTTTCCAATAAACACATTATTATAACTTGAATTCTTTTAGTATCTTCTGCCATTCTTGAATGTAGCTGATCACAGCACTGGACAAGTCCCTAAAATGAGCAATTCATTTCCGTCCATAGAGACTCATCTTAAAAGCTTGAGCCTGGTAAACATAATCAGTACACTTACTGGCATCAGCACAGCTGATAGGCACAGACCATCTTTCAGTCTGTCTCCATCTAGGTTCCACACAGGAAAAAATAAACAACATACATTACCAAGTGTGATGAGTCCAGACAAAAATGTTCTTAAGGGAAAAGTGGAGACATACACAGAAAGATTCATATGCATTGGTGAACTGGTGTTACTTTCTCTGTAGTTAGTTACAGAGTGCATCCATTAATGTTTAACAACCAGCCCACAAAGGAACAGGGCTTGACTGCTTCTCACAGGGAAATGACTTGAATGGGGGGCATGTGGTCCCTTAAATGAGTGACTTGGATAGTGGGACAGGGGAAAAAGCACTGAACCAAGGGCCAGCTCTAGTCACAAGTAGGTCAGCTATGGGACTTTGTGTAAGTCAAGGCAATGAGCTTCCATTTCTGTGTCTATAAAGTTATATTAAGAGCTTCTCTGCCCACTTCATAAGGATGATCTAAAAATAAAATCTCAAAGAAAGTAACAGGAAACATACAGAAACTTCTGAATATTCTTTCTGACTTTACGTAACACTTCCTGCTTCCTCAAGTCATGTTATAAGGGTATCATACTGGTGCTGATTATCTCCAGAGCTCCAAAATATTAATATAGAGATATTTTATCTTATTTCTGTCTATAAAGAAGTGTTTAGGAAAATCAAAATACAGCTGTATCATTAGACTTTAGACCAGCAGAAAATTTGGTGCTAGCTGTTGATGGGCAGCAGTATTGACAACTAGAAAAAAAAAAAAAACATAAAAAATGACAGGTAGTCATTCTTAAGTTCCTTATATTTCTGGACTTTAAAAAATACATTTCCTAGAGTTTTAATGATTGTATTGGGACAAAAATAAACACATTTGTAAACTGAGGAACAGGTTTTTTTTGGAACACTGATAACTGTACAGCACTAAAAATAATTTCAAAGCTTCTGATTAATCAAATTAATTGGTCTCTTGTGATGCTTTAGAAAGTACACATCGTCTTTTCTAAAACATATTCCTGTACAGGGAAAGGTCTTCTCTCATTTGGTGAAAACAAATATTTACATTTTCGTTAAAAAGTGTGTCTTGCATATAAAAGTATTCATCTGTTGACTTAAAAGTGAAAGATCAGTAGTTAATTTTAACTTTAGGTACTGGAGAATATCTACTGCTGATTAATTTAAGATGAAATCTTTCTAGGCTTATACTCATTAACTGTTAATCTTTGGGCACATTTAAAATTATTTTTGAAAACTACTGAGTTTACTTAATACGGCAGGTGGGATAGGCAAGTTTTTATCAGGAGCACAGAATACACAGAAGAGACCAGAGGATTGCAAAATGGAACATGATCCCTCCCCAGCCCAGAAGTGTTTTCTCCCATGGCTGTAAGCTTTGACCTACCATATTTGTCATTTCTGCTTCCTGCACAATTCCAAAGGCATCACCTATGTCTCAAAAATGTGTTGGAATCATCAATAGCTAAGTTAGCAAAATGTGACTCTCAAACTCACCACACCCCAGATCTGGCAGGGAGAACACTTGCCCACAGCGGATGTATGGAATCCACCCAACTAGCTGCTCTATGTTGAGTTCGAGTCTCATCTCATGCAGAAGGTATCAGGGAAATGAGAGAGTTTAAACCTTTATTTAAAATAGAACAGATACAGAACTATAAAGGGAATACAGCCTTTATGTGAGGAAAGTCTTATTTAATCAGTCTTTTCTTCATACACATGAATTCATTAAAGGCAAGAACTAAAAATTAATTAAAAGCATTACCCGGGGCACCTGGATGGCTCAGCTGGTTAAGCGTCTGACTTCAGCTCAGGTCATGATCTCCCGGTTTGTGAGTTTGAGCCCCACATTGGGCTCTGTGTTGACAGCCTGGAGTCCGGAGCCAGGAGCCTGCTTCGGATTCTGTGTCTCCCCTTCTCTATGCCCCTCCCATGCTCATGTTCTGTCTCTCTTTGTCTCTCAATAATAAACATTAAAAAAAATAAAATAAAATAAAAAGCATTACCTTTCAGGTCAAAACACAGAGAACTAATATTTGCTCAGTGATGCTCTGTGCTAGGCACTATAGTGGGTGTTATAAAGAATGGTAGGTACAACATGTGCTTTGCAAATGGATAACCAGAGCTCCAAGAAGTAAAGTGACTTGCCTAGGAGCACTCCAACAGTGAGAGATGGGACTAAAATTTAAGACTGCACCAATCAGACACTCAAGTTCACCCATTTTTCCTTATACTGAACACTTCCTCCCTTTCTAACATAAAAAAAAAAAAAGAAAGAAAGAAAGAAAGAAAGAAAGAAAGAAAGAAAGAAAGAAAGAAAAAAAATCTTACTAAGAAAGGCTGAATCCAACCCAGAATACCTAAATCATTGCAAAAGGCTGCTTATTGGATCCTGGAAACTTTCTATTAAAGAGCAACATATTTACATGCCAGAAGGTTTTAGCATATGTTCCATCCATGTCATTTCCAAGTACCTATCAGCACAGTGCTTAAGAATCCTGACAAGGCTGACATCTTAATTGCTGACTCTTTTCTCAGGAGGTTATAAACGCCTCAAATTATAACTGGATATCCAAAACACTAGATTAAAGTTGAAATAAATAAGTAAAGTAAATAACTGTCACCAACATGGCTTTACTAGTTCCAAGCAAACCTAGCGAATGTAAAAATTTTAGCGGGAGGTGGGAGGCAGGTTAGAAGTCAGAGTCGAGGTAGGGGAGCCTGGGTGGCTCAGTCGGTTAAGCGTCCGACTTCGGCTCGGGTCATGATCTCGTGGTTCGTGAGTTCAAGCCCCGCGTCGGGCTCTGTGCTGACAGCTCAGAGCCTGGAGCCTGTTTCAGATTCTGTGTCTCCCTCTCTCTCTGACCCTCCCCCGTTCATGCTCTGTCTCTGTCTCAAAAATAAACGTTAAAAAAAAAAATTAAAAAAAAAAAAAAAGAAGTCAGAGTCGAGGTAAATAGTGAAGAGCAGGACAGTACCCAAGTCAGATGAAAAAGAGACAGGCAGAACTTATGTCTGAGCAGGAAACTTGCTTTACATGGTTATTACTGCCCACAGTAGCTGCCTACTCATCTCCCTGGGTGTGGATAGCAGGGCCAGCACCTGAAATGTGAAAAACTTTGAGCAATTTTTCTGGTCTCCCTTATTCATAATCAAATGTATCAGCAGATGGCAAAGCCCCAGAAAGAGCATGATTTGGGGGATCAGTTGAACCTGGGTGTAAATCAGAACTCTGCTATTTACCAAACACTTCAAGCCTCAGTCCCTCATCTATAAATTGGGGGTAATCAAACCAGCTTCACAGAGCCTTTGGAGAATCAAATGAGTTAAAATCATAGAGCATATAATGGCCATTCAATAAATGTTGGTTCCTTTTCTTTTACTGCACTATTTGAAATAATTATCAGCAGATTGGTTATAGACTCAAAAGACAAACCACAGTCAGTTACATCAGGAAATCTTTTTCTCTTTCATGAACCTAAGAAAGAATACATGTGAATTCTATTTTCCTTCTGGCCTGAGACAGAATCACTTTTTATTCCAATAACCTCTTGAGTTGGGAGCTACAGACTGAGCAGTGGGGGATACACATTATACTCTAATCGTGAAGAAAGAAACCCATCATTGTAGCTTAGAGTAAACAGTATTTACCACACTGAAGCTCCTCCCCAGGTCTTCCCCCTGGGATGAATTAGCAGAGTAACTCTTATTGAGAGGCTCAGCAGGGATCTGGAATTATGGAGATTTTTAGAGCTCTAACTTACACCATTTTATATACATTATACAGTGTGTGTGCTCACACATGTACACTTGTCTATATATATAGTAACACATATTTAGTAATAACACACACAGTAGATAAGCATACATCATTAAAGACCAAAACAAGACTAACAGTCTCAAATTCTGTTCATCTACTTTGAGCCCTCTTTTATAATATTACAAATGGATATGGTGGGGGGGGGGGGGCGGTGACCTGTGGGCCAAGGAAGCAACCATGGGAAGAAACTGACCATTTTGAAATGGGATTTTAAAGCATCCTTTCCTGGCTCCATCACCAATTTCTTGTCTCCTGCTTTATTACTACACTATTAAAATGTTTACGTCCTCATAGTTTTCTGGGTTTTAGCCTCAGTCTCTCAAAACCTACTACATGAAAGATGGTGTAGAGTATCATCAACTGAGGAAAAGGAAAGGAGAAGGGGCATCTTCATGTTGCTGGTGGTGAATTTCACATTGCATCAAACACATACAATGGAGCAGTAACTTTGGGGAAAAGCTGTATTCTCATTTTATTTTCATAAAAACTCTACGAGGTAAGTACTTATTACTATGGGCCTTTAGAAATGAGAAAACTGAGGAATATAGCAGTCAAGTGACTTGCTTGACTAACTAGCAAGTAGCTTGCTAGATACCAACCACTAGGTATCCCGCCCTCCAGAAGGAGATGGTTTGGAAGCAGAAACCATAACATTACCCAGGTTAGAGTCCCTTTTTCATCATAAAGATGAGAACTGTAGAACAAGAATTCACCTTGGAATTCCAGGGTACTAATTTGAGTTCTAGAGACTCAGTGAAGACAGTTCAGTTTCATATGTGAACATATGAAACCTTTCAGATGTGATAATGGATTTAAATGTGTTATAGATAAATCCATTAGAAAGTCTGTCACATGGGGTACCTGGGTGGTTCCACCAGTTAAGTGTCTGATTCTTGATCTCGGCCCAGCTCATGATCTCACGGTTTGTGGGTTCAAGCCCTGCGTCAGGCTCTGCACTGACAGCGTGGAACCTGCTTGGGATCTTCTCTCTCTCTCTCTCTTTCTCTCTCTCTCTTTCTCTCTCTCTCCGCCCCTTCAACACTTGATCTCTCTCTTTCTCTCTCTCTCTCTCTCTCTCTCAAAATAAATAAACTTAATTTTTTTTTTAATTCTGTCACAAAAGGGACTTTTGTGAGAGTTAACACCACCACCACCACCACAGTGAAATAATATGACAGTGCCCCACAGTTTGGCATCTCCTCCACTGCTTCAAGGAGATTAACATATACTGATCCCTTATCATACTGTGGTCCACAATTGTATCCAATTTAATATGAATCATGTCTATTCTAGATTGATCTCCTTAGCTGAAAATTCAAAGCCCCCAACATGACTCTCACCTCAGCCATATTTACCACCTTTTGATTTTTGGTTTTCATATAAAAAATATGATCTGAAACTGTGCCCAAACAGGTTTTCTAAAAATTACCATATTCGAAAACAAGTCTACGGTTAACAGTTCCACCACAAATAGTGTTTGTTTACTAAACTTTTAAATTAAACTGTGCAAGCTAAACATAATATAAAGGGAAATAAAAGTCAAAGGAACTCTACAGAAATATTTGCCCCCAAAATGGAGCTAAAGGACAAATAATATTAATACATAAAAAACTTGTATAAATTGATGAGGAAAATATGAATACCCTGATAAAATAATGCCCAAAGACATGGAGAGACAATTTCCAAAAGAAGATGTTAAGCAATAAACAGCATCAGATGTCTGGGAGAAAATACTGTGCTATCAGACTTCATTTCTGAAATTTTAAACAACTTTGTAATCATACTGAAAAACAGAGGATCAATTGAAAAATTCTATTTTCTCATGAGCGGAAGGATAGTAGCATTTTGTGAGAGCATGAGAGTGACAATATCTGGTCATATATGAATCTTTTGGTCTGCTAAGCCAGGATGCTAAGCTTGTGGGTTCAAAGTTGGTGTCAGTTGCTTACATGTGACAACTATACATTAGTGAACTAACAATAACTTCATTCGTAAGATGATTTCTAATATAGCAAACTATATACTTTCATAAATATTCTACGTGCTATTTTTTAGTCTTCCAAATCCCAACTCACTCACTCCCTCTCTCTCTCTCTCTTTTTTACACATACTCACATACTCTTACTTGCATTCCTAACACATTTTTTAAAGGCATACAATAACATTATTCTCTTTCGAATAGAAATCAAAGCAAACATGTATTCCTTAAATGTCATGAAAAAGTGTTAAAGGACTGATATTCCCAAATGAAAATGGGAGTCTTTTCTTCCTACTGACCACACACCTTCAGTAAGGGGCCCACTTGAAGGAGCAGAGAGGAAAGCCATGTCCAAGCTATCAGATCAGTCCTGAGGCTGAGTGAAATGACAGTGGATGTGGCCAGCACACTGTCACATCTGAACCTGGTATAAGCCAGTCTCCCCATGTAAAGACCTTCAGGGCAGCATCGTGCCTGCACTGTGGTAGCTCTGATTTGTCCTGAATGTAAAATGAAAACAAACTTTGGCAAGCAACAGCAAATATCCAAGTATTTTTAGTCAGCCTTTTTGTAACCCATACCCTTAAGTTGGGCATAAGTCAATTCTGACAGTTCTTAGAATTGTGTCATCAGGATTCAGACTTCGCCTGACACGATGCAGCATTGTTCCTGATTACTCATATTCCAGAGTTCAAAGACAAAAGAATTCTATCACAGAGGCTCATGCTTTCCTTCATCTTTTCTATTAAGCAAATCGAATGTTCTGACAGCACACCTATCTATAGATGTCAAGTCACATTTACAAACATCTAAATCAAAGGCTTGCCTAGGCAAGTCTTTGGTATACGAGATTCAAAAAGTGACCTTGGTTTCTTAAATGCTGCCATTCAATTCACATTCTATAAAAACACATAATCAAAGTGGTGGGGGAAAACAAAGAAAGAATCAGATATCAAGACATAATAATTGGGTTTCCTTTCATTTTTATCGATCATCTTCTCATTAAATTCAGACTTCATCCAAGCTACCCCTTCAGTTTGTGCACTATGAAATCATACCTCCTCAGTCTCTAATCCCAGGAGGACTTTAATATTTTAAGTAGGTGAGAGGATTCAATAACAAAAATTCTGAAAAAGGATTCTGTGTTGCCTCCTGAGGCCCCAGACATTCCCTTGCCGGCAAAGTGGGTTGGACCATTAAATGACTGGAGATGAGAAACTGGAGTAGGTGCCAAGCAGCAAGGAGCCTCTTCAGAGTTCAGATCTCTGACTTCTGGTGTGTTCTTTGAAACTGTGACAAGAGAGAATGGAGGGAGGCAAACTGAGCTGATTGGCCACTGTGGGTTCCAAAGAACCAAGGCAGTTGAGTTTATACCCAAACCAGACAGAGGCCACAAAAGACATTCCCAAGATACCAAAACTGTAAAGCAGCAGAAATCCTTCACTTTGGATAAAAAAAGGCATCAACTCCCAGTCTCTTTTTGCCCTATTCAGATATTGACTCACCGAACTGGTGAATTCCTGGTGGTATTGAAGTCTCTAGAGAAATCATTTATTTCAGCCTAGGAATGCCAATGCCTCATGTCTTCTGACATCACGGTACAAAGTCAATTCTTCAGTAAAGACAGCATTTAAACCACATATAAGACATAGCTACATTTGGTTTGGGCACAAATACATTATTAGCAGAACAGAACAAGAAAGTCCTAAATCCACACTTGAATGGTTGTTTCATGCTCATATAATATTTAAGAAAAACTAAAATATTTCAATGTTGACACATGACAACATATATATTTGTTCTCATCAGAGTAGTGCTGAAATTCATGTTCCATTCATTCCAAAATTGGTATCGATTATTAACTACACTGGATTTGAAACTCTAAAATGTGGTCAAAGAATGATTCTGAGCAAAAACAGGACCCTAGAAATATAGAGGGAATGGGGAAAACTAAAGAATACCCATTTTTTTTTTTCTGATTCTGCCACTATTATTTCAGACAGCCTCTTAAGGTTTTTATTTACTCAAAAACACAAAATGAGAGTTTTGGGTAAGACCTGTAAAAGCCCATCTTAGCTTTGAAATTATGAAGATCTCTGTTCAACTAACTAGATTACTAACTAAATCTATGCTCTTGGTCTAATTATTCAACATACAATTCAATGTTTTAACTTTAGAAAATGAAGATAATTATACTTTTGCGCCTTAAAATTACTGGAAAAGAAAATACACCCCCAAAATACAAAAGTTCTTTAAGAGGTGAGACATAACATACATGGGTAAGAAGGAATTAACAGTAGGATTCAGATGAGTCTTAGTTTATTATCAGTGACACAAATAACACTGACCAGCAACATGACAACATCTTGTAAGGCTGGTGATATGATGGGAAGAAATATCTACTGAACCAATGTAAAAATCTAAAAAGACTATGTTATCATTCTTATGAGTAGTTCACAACAAAAAATCAGTATTACTCTACCATTTCACTGAATATCAACAACAAAATAACATCATTTAAGGAAGATGATGCAAGTGAATATTTCAAAGAATAAGGGTAATGATATGTGTTAAAGCAGTAAAATAACTAAAGGTTCCATAAATAGGAAAAAGATTTAAAAGTTAATGTTATTGGGTTTAGCCAAAGGAAGTAGCTGTTGTTAGACAATTTTTGACATACCAAAATGGCAATTTTGCATAATTCACCCTAATAAAATCTATACATATGAGTGCAGTAGTCACCTCAGAAAAAACAATAAGCTATAATAACATGAATTATATCATTTGACTTTTTTAGCTCTTATTGTACCACTGAATGAAATGGTCTCCTCACAACAAACCTATGAGATAGGTACCATTACTAATCTATCTTCACATTGAGGAAGTTGAAGCACAGAGTGACTCAGTACCTTGTCCAAGAACATGGAACCAGGTAGAGTTGATATTCAAATACAACCAGTCCTAATCCTTTCCTTAGCCTGCCTGTTGCAAAGAACAGATATTACCCAGACTAAAAGATGAAAGAAAGTGGATGTTAAGCATATGGAAAGATGAGTGGTGGCAAGTCCAGGGAGGTGGGAAAGGGAGAGGGGGAGAGTTGTATCATTTACCCATCGCTGTATAGAGGAAAGGCAGCCTGCAAGGCCCACTGGGCAGAACACTCCTCAAGGTAAGATGGGGCACTGGGGTATCATGGCTAAAAGACTTGCACTATTAAAATCATCAAACTGGCTCTCCTAATTCCAGATTGAGCAGCATCTGATCGTAATTAAATTTCTATTCAGGCTTTTCAAACAGAGAATGTACTAATAAGGCAAGCCAAGCATTTGATTTTCATGGCATTATAAATGGAGAAATTGATGCTGCATCAGTCTCCTGGGGATAGGGCCACTCTTGGATGTCATAAAATCAAACCTCCAATCGTACAGCTGAGGACCAGATGTGGAACATAGGTAACACTCCCAAGGTACCATTCTACCATGAGCACGTGTCCAGGTGACCAGGTGGCTCCATGAGGCAAAAACTAAAAAAAACTTTTAAACTATTCTCTGATTTAAATTTTTAGGGGCGCCTGGGTGGCTCAATCGGTTAGGTGTCCGACTTCTGTTCAGATCATGATCCCATGGTCCATCAGTTCAAGCCCCGCATCGGGCTCTGTGCTGACAGCTCAGAGCCTGGAGCCTGTTGTCAGATTCTGTGTCTTCGTCTCTCCGCCCCTCCCCTGCTCGCACTGTTTTTTTCTCTCAAAAATAAATAAAACATTTTTAAAAAATTAAATTTGTAAAAGGTTACAAAACCTCATCCTATATAAATAATTCTTTCAGTCCATGTTTATAATTATGACAAAAAAGGGAAACCAAAAATAAAATATCTATTGAGTTCCATCTTAACTTTCTTTACCTTTCTGGAGCTTCGGGAATAGTAGGATCCATAGTCACCCTAGAAACAAAGAAACAAATTTTAGCAAACATGAAAGAATTTTAGATATTTACCATGACAACGGTTTACAAACAGTTATTTGTTTTTAATGTTTATTTATTTTTTAAGAGAGAGAGAGAATAGGTATGTGTGCGTGAGCAGGGGAGGGGCAGAGAGAGAGAGAGAGAAAGAGAGAGAGATGGAAAGACCAAGAATCCCAAGCAGGCTCTGTGCTATCAGAGCAGAGCCCAACATGGGGCTCAAACTCACGAACCATGAGATCATGACCTGACCAAAATCAAGAGTCATACACCCAACAGACTGAGCCACCCAGACGCCCCTTCAAATGATTATTATTAATGGACTTAAAAACACCGGAAGTGCCTTAAAATGCAAAGCAAAACAGAGGAAAGGTGATGGTGCACAGTGAAAAAAGGAGCCTGCAGGAAATGTTCACATAACTAGCGCAATGAAGAAAAACTCTGAAGTGTGCATACCAAATCAAAGGCATCGATAATCTGAATAGAATTTTTAAAAACAAAATTGTGTCAAATACATAAAAAGTGTGAACCTGAACATGAAAGGAATATGCCCATGAGATACAATTTCAACAGTGTAACAACAGGCTGCGAAAATAGTCTTGCTTATGTGAAGATTTTGGCACCGTAAAACACATTCCCCACATCATTTTTCTTCACAGCTATTAAGAGAAACCCATTTTCTCTCTCAAACTTCATTATCCCAAATATTGTTTACCAAGGGCCAGAAAAGCAAGACAAAGAAAAGCCAAACGCTGGATATGCAAGAGAAGACATGGTTCCAGTAAGACAATGGCAGCCTCAAAAGAGAGAACTACGGACCTATTCTGAGTGCAGGCGCTGCCAGATGAAGGAGAAGGCTGACTTTCTGCTTTTACAAAGTGCTAACTTTATCCTGCCATGAGAAAATGAATTTAGCTCATTCCCTATGAGGATATAATAATATGTGCAAGATGCAAATTATTCCAACTGGCATAGATTAAATCTATAGAATGTGAAGAGACGAACACAGTACTTTGCACCTTTAGCTGTAGTGATGCTTGCTTGCATTAGTTAACTGTACCGAAAGCTACACAAACGGATGCCTCAGGAGTTTAGTCTTCTCAACTTTTAAAAATTCACTCTCAAATCACAAAGAATTAAATCTGAAATTTGAAATTCCAATCTGTGTCCAATAAAGGAAAACAGGAAATGAACATTTCTAAAAAGATTTTTTTAATGTTTATTTATTTTTGAGAGAGCGAGAGACAGAGTGCAAGCAGGGAGGGGCAGAGAGAGAAGGAGACACAGAATCCAAAGCAGGCTCCAAGCTCTGAACTGTCAGCACAGAGCCCAACGCAGGGCTTGAACTCATGAACTGTGAGATCATGACGTGAGCCAAAGTCGGATGCTTAACTGACTGAGTCACCCAGGTGCCTCCAGGAAATGAATATTTCTAAAACCTTACTTTGGCCATATTTTCTTATCTAATCTGCACAACTTCTAAAAGTAAATTTAATAGCTTTTTTATAATCATAAAAGCAATATGCATTTATTGTAGAAAATATGCACAATGCAGAAAGTAAAAACCAATGTACACACAATTTAGAATGGAATTTATATCTTCTGTTGCTCCCTTTCAATATTCCCAAGCATACTCACACAGAGCTTTTTAAACAACATTGGGATTATACCACAGATAGGGTGTGTCTTGCCTTCTTCCCTCAACAGCAAATCACTTTTACCAATAATAGTCTTTAAGAACACAGTCTTAATGGTTACATTTTGGGACAACTGGGTGGCTCAATTGGTTAAGCATCCAACTCGATTTTGGCTCAGGTCATGATCTCATAGTTGTGAGATTAAGCCCTACATGGCGCTCTGCGCTGGGCATGGAGCCTGTTTGGGATTCTGCCCTTCCTCTCCCTTCAAAAAAAAAAAAAAGTTACATCTTCATATTCACATGACACTATTTGTTAAACATTTCCTGATATTTCTTGTTAAAGTTGTGTTGTTTTTCTATTTACCTGGGTACATCTAACATTGCAATAATATCCTTGCACGAAAATCTTGACATTATAGCTGCCAGTTTCCTTAAAAGAAATTCACCAAAATAGAATTTCTTTTTTTTTTAATTTTTTTTTAACGTTTATTTATTTTTGAGACAGAGAGAGACAGAGCATGAACGGGGGAGGGTCAGAGAGAGGGAGACACAGAATCTGAAGCAGGCTCCAGGCTCTGAGCTGTCAGCACAGAGCCTGATGCGGGGCTCGAACTCATGGACCGCAAGATCATGACCTGAGCCGAAGTCGGCCGCTTAACTGACTGAGCCACCCAGGCGCCCCGCAAAATAGAATTTCTGAAGAAAAGGCATACGCTTTTTCCATGGCACTTGCCCACAGCTTACATACAGACCAAAAGAACAAAAATCTATACTGGCACATTTCCATTTATGGTGTTGCAGATACTGCATTTGTTTACAAATTGAAGGTTTGTGGCAACTTGCCTCGAGCAAGTTCTATTGGCACCATTTTTTCCAAAGGCATTTGTCCATTTTTTGACTGAATGTCACATTTTTATAACGCTCACAACTTTTTCATTATTAATATATTTGTCAGAGTGGTCTGTGATCAGTAATTTGGGGGCACTATGACCTTGTCCAATATAAAACAGTAACTAAGTTGATAAATGTTGTGTGTTTGCTAACTGTTCTACAAACCATCCTCCCTGCCCCCTAAGACCTCCATCTCTTCCCCTCTCTTCAGGCCTCCCTACTCCCTAAGTAACAGCAGTACTGAAATCAGGCCAACTAATAACCCTAAAATGGCCTCTAAGTGTTCCAAGTAAAGGGAAGAGTTGCATGTCTCTCACTGCAAATCAAAACCTAGAAATGATAAAGCTAAATGAAGAAGGCATGTTCAAAAGCTGAAATTGGCTGAAAGCTAGGCTTCTTGTACCAGTTAACCAAGTTGTGAATGCAAAGGAAAAGTTATTGAAGGAAATTCAAAGTGAATACACAAATGATCAAAAAGCAAAACAGCCTCATCGCTAATATGAAGAAAGTTTGAGTGGTCTGGACATGAGATCAAACCAGTCAACATTCCCTTAAGCCAAAGCCCAATCCAAAGCAAGGCCCTAACTCTCTTCAATTCTATAAAGACTGAGAGAAATGAGGAAGCTGCAGATGAAAAGTCTGAAGCTAGCAAAGGTGGGTTCATAAGGCTTAAGGAAATCTCCATGTTTAAAGAAACCTGTCTCCAAAACATGAAAGTATAAGGTGAAGCAGTAAGTGCTGATGTAGAAACTGCAGTAAGTTATCCAGAGGATTCTGCTAAGATAATTAATAAAGGTGGCCACACTAAAAAGCAGATTTTCATTGTAGACAAAACAGCCTTCTAGTGGAAGAAGAGGTCATCTAGGACTCACAGAGCCATACAGAAGTCAAGGCTTGGCTTCAAAGCTTTCACTAACAAGTTGACTCTCTTGCTGGGGGCTAACACAGCTGGTGACTTGAAGTTGAACCCAGAGCTCACTAACCATTCTGAAAATCTGAGGGCCCTTAAGAATTACCCTAAATTTTCTCTGTATGTGCTCTATAAGTAGAAAAACAAAACTTGGATGACAGCACATACGTTTACAACATGGTTTACTGAATATTTTAAGCCCACAGTTGAGACCTACTGCTCAGTAAAAAAGATTCCTTTCAAACTATTACTGTTTATTGACAATGTACCTGGTCACCCAAGATATCTGATGGAGATGTAAAACGAGATCCATCTTATTTTCAAGCCCGCTAATGCAACATCCATTTTGCAGCCCATGGATCTTGACTTAAAACTTTTATTATTTAAGAAATACATTTCATAATAGACACTTTTCTAAAGAAGACATCCAGATGGCCAACAGACACATAAAACATGCTCAACATCACCCATCATCAGGGAAATACAAATCAAAGCCACACTGAGATACAACATCACACTGGTCAGAGTGGCTAAAACGAACAACTCGGGAAACTACAGATGCTGGCGAGGATGTGGAGAATCAGAACCCTCTTGAACTGTTGGTGGGAATGCAAACTCGTGCAGCCACTCTGGAAAACAGCATGGAGGTTCCTCAAAAAATTAAAAATAGAACTACCCTATGACCCAGCAACAGCACTACTAAGAATTTACCCAAGGGATACAGGAGTGATGATGCATAGGGGCACATGTACCCCAATGTTTATAGCAGCGCTTTCAACAATAGCCAAATTATGGAAGAGCCTAAATGTCCATCAACTGATGAATGGAGAAAGAAGATGTGGTTTACATATAAATAGAATACTACTTGGCAATGAGAAAGAATGAAATCTTGCCATTTGCAGCAATGTGGATGAGACTGGAGGGTATTATGCTAAGTGAAATAAGTCAGTAAGAGAAAGACAGATACTATACATTTTCACTCATATGTGGATCTTGAGAAACTTAACAGAAGACCATAGGGGAAGGGAAGGGGAAAAAAATATTTACAAACAGAGAGGGAGGGAGGCAAACCATAAGAGACTCTTAAATACAGAGAACTGAGGGTGGATGGGGGTGTGGGGAGAGGTGAAAATGGATAATGGGCATTGAGAGGGGCACTGGTTGGGACGAGCACTGGGTATTGTATGTAAGCCAATTTGACAATAAATTATATTTTAAAAAAATAAAGTCTTATAAACAAATAAAACCACTAAAAAAAAAAAAGAAAGAAATACACTTCATAAGCCGATAGCTGCCATAGATACGATAGGGATTCCTCTGATGGATCTGGGCAAAGTCGATGCAAAACCTTCTAGAAAGGATTCACCATTCTAGATGCCATTCAGAACATTCATGAGTCATGGAAAGAGGTCAAAATATCAATACCTACAGGAGTTTGGTAGAGGGGGATTCCAGCCCTCATGGAGAACTTTGGGGGGGTTCAAGACTTCAGTGGAGGAAGTCACTGCAGGTGTGATGGAAACAGCAAGAGAACTAAAATTAGAAGTGGAGTCTGAAGATGTAACTGAATTGCTATAATTTCATGATAAAACTTGAACAGATGAGGAGTTGCTTTTTTTGGATCAGCAAAGAAAGTGGTTTCTTGAGATGGAATCAACTCCTGTTGGAGATGCTGTGATGATTGTTGAAATGACAAAAAGGATTTAGAATAAACCATAAACTAGTTGATAAAGCAGTGTCAGGGTTTGAAAGAATTGACTCCAATTTTGAAAGAAGTTCTACTGAGGGTAAAATGCTATCAAACAGCTTCACATGCTACAGAGAAATCGTTCGTGAAAGGAAGAGTAGACCAATGTGGCAGACTTCACTGCTGTCTTATTTTAAGAAATCGCCACCGTCACCCCAACCTTCAGCAACCACCACCCTGGTCCAGCAGCATCCATAACAATGAGCAAGACCCTCCACCAGCAAAAAAGAGTACGACTCCCGGCAAGCTCAAATTGCTTTTTAACGAAGGTATGTATATTTTTTAACATAATGCTGTTATACACTTAAGAGACTACAGTACAGTGTAAACATAACTTCTATACACAATGGGAAACAAAAAAATCATATGTTTTATTGCAATATTCACTTTATTGTGGTGGTGTGGAACCAAACCCACAGTAACTCTGAGATATGCCTATAGACTGCCCACCAAAAAGACAATTAGCAGTGTATCTCAGGTCCTATTTCTCAAATTTCTCACAAATATCTTAACAATTTCATAAAATGTTTTTTATTTCATAGTGAAAATGGTGTCTACTTCTACTTTTAGTTGTTTTCTTCTTGTTAGTGCTTCTGAGCAATTTTAAAAATTCATGGTAATTCTCCTATTTATTGCCTTTGACCATTTTTACTTAGGAAATTTGTGGGTTTCTTATTGATTTGTAAGAGCTCTTTGTACAATAAAGAGATTAATCATTTGTGTATTTTAGCTGTATATTTTCATTGGCCTTCCTAGTCTGTTATTTGCATTTGGGTTTGGTTTCTAATAGTTTTTGATGTGCAGAATTTTAAATTTTATGTAGTCAAACATATCAATCATCTCTTCTGTGGTTTCTTCTGTGGTTTCCATGCTTGGAAAGTTCTTCCCTAGTCTAGTTGCAATTAAATAGCTATTTCTATTTCTTTTACTTGCCCTCTAATTCCTGCCACCACCTTTTACCCTTGGCCCTTTTCTTCAATCTGGATAGAATTTTTGTAGGTATACTGTAATGTGAGTACTTAATGTAATTTCTGACAACCTCCCTTGTCTTTTTCCCAAAACCACTGGTAAAATCACTCACTCCTTCATGGTTCATTTGTGTAAGATTCAGTTTGAGAGCAATTGCTTTGAGGTATAATATTTGCTCTAATGTCAGCTTTGGCACCTGGGTAAGTTTTTTTTAACTTTGTATTTTTATTTATTTTTGTTTATTTTTGAGAGAGAGAAAGTTAGAGAGAGAGGGGGACAGAGAATCCCAAGCAGGCTCCGTGCTGACAGCACAGAGCCCAATGCGGAGCTGGAATTCACAGGCTGTGAGATCATGACCTTAGGTGACGTCAAACCAACTGAACTACC
This sequence comes from Panthera pardus, assembly GCF_024362965.1. Lineage (NCBI taxonomy): Eukaryota > Metazoa > Chordata > Mammalia > Carnivora > Felidae > Panthera > Panthera pardus. Next base: position 21,950,747 of record NW_026526788.1, read on the forward strand.
CAGGCACCCCTTAACTTCCTTAAACTTTAGTTTCCTTATTTGTAAAATGGAGATCACAACATCCATCTCGCAGTTTTGTTGTAAGGATTAAATTAGATAATTTACAAAAAGCCCTTAGTTCAGGGCCTACCACAGCACATATGCTCAGTAAGTCAATGGCTGGACACCACATTCAGGACAGTCTATTTATTTGTCTTCCTCTTACCATCTGTCTATTCTTGTGCTCACAGTGTAAACTTGATGTCACACATAATATTTGGTAGGAAAAGTATCTGCAATTATTTTATCAAAATTGCCTTGGCTGTTCTCACCTGTTTGTACATAGATAGCCCCAACTCACTCTTCATTTCAGTTATGCGGGATGGTCTTTTCTTTCCACAACCATCTCTTGCACACTTGCTTTTTGGTACATGCTATTACATAGGCCCAAACTTCCAAATCAATGCTTAAAAGTTTGGGTGCCTGAGGGCGCTTGGGTGGCTCAGTCGGCTAAGCATCTGACATCGGCTCAGGTCATGATCTCATAGTCCGTGAGTTTGAGCCCCGCGTTAGGCTCTGTGCTGACAGCTCAGAACCTGGAGCCAGCTTCCGATTCTGTGTCTCCCTCTCTCTCTGTCCCTCCCCTGCTCGCACTCTGTCTGTCTGTCTGTCTCTCTCTCTCTCAAAAATAAACATTGAAAAAAAAATTTTTTAAGTTGGGTGCTTGGGTGGCTTAGTTGGTTGGATGGCTGACTGCAGCTCAGGTCCTGATCCCGTGCTTCGTGGGTTCAAGCCCTGCATCGAACTCTGCTGACAGCTCAGAGCCTGGAGCCTGCTTTGTATTCTGTGTCTCCCTCTCTCTCTGCCCCTCTCCCACTTGCACTCTGTCTCTCTCTCTCTCTCTCAAAAATAAACATTGAAAAAAAATTTTTAAAAGTAACGGTAAGACATCCTTGTCTTTTAACTAATTAAAATACTAAAGATTCTAGAGTCTCATCATTGAGTTTGTTGTTGGCTATGGGTTTAAGGCACATAGTCTTTGTAACACTGAAGTCTTTATATTACTGTTTTTTGACATTATTTTTATTTCTATCCCACATAGGAAAATGAATTTTAAAGAGGTAACATGAGCTGCCCAAAGTCATACAGCCAGCACATGGAGTCTGAATACACACCCAAGTTGTCTGATTCCATTGTTTTTTTATTTTCCATTGCAACAATGCTATCACCCTATAATATAGTCAGTCTTCAAGCCAGCTATTTGTTTTGTTCCAAACTTAGCCATATAAATTCATTTAGATCTTATAAAACATCTTCTTATAAAAGTAATATAATAAATAAAAGATGGCTAATTTCTCAGCTGATCTGAAGAAATGTAGATCATCAGTTATTACCTGTAGAAATATTTCAGTATTCATCAGCGTTTGTATGGTAAAGAGAATCTAGTAGGATATACCAAAGACATGGCTGGAAATCCTCCCTAGATATCCCCCAAGCAGAGAGAAGAAAGAACTATCGTTTTGGGCCACATAAGGGCAGAAAGGGGTTGTTTAAAGCAAAACAGAAGCTCTTCCAGGAAGAGGATTGGGAGTTAGCAGATGAGATGGAGATGGTGGTAGAAAGTAGAGCAGAAGGACAAAGCCAGAAAAGAGGGTTTAAGTGGCATCTCCTGACGTCCTCCTTCTCCTTAGACCCATAAGGGCTGAATGTGCCTTTAGAGCAAATGCCAAATATAAATAAAATTTGGCCCATCTGTTTTCCTTTTCAGCCAAGCTCTGATCTCAAGTTTTCCCCTCCCTCTGATCCACTGCATTTCAGAAAGACAAGTTTTCCTTCTATTTGGCCTGACCCAAAATAAATACGTGTCTTTCTTTTTTTTTAATGCTTATTTATTTTTGAGACAGAGTGGAGAGAGAGAGAGAGAGAGAGAGAGAGAGAGAGAGAGAGAGAGAGAGAGAATGAGTGAAGGAGGGGCAATGAGAGAGGGGGACAGAGAATCCAAAGAAGGCTCTGAGCTGATAGCAGAGAGCCTGATGCTGGGCTCAAACTCACAGTCCATGAGATCATGACCTGAACTGAAGTCGGACGCTTAACCAACTGAGCCACCCAGGTGCCCCTAAATACATGTCTTTCTGCTCTAGGGAAGTTTAACTTTAGCAATTGCTGGACAACTGGCAGGGAATAAAAAATGCAGATAAAAAGAAAGTTGCAGTTTCAAAAAACCTCACAGTTGACCCTAGTTCTTCCTAGAACGTAATTATCCAGACCACACTCTATCTCTACATGAGCTCCACCCTCTTCAGTGAGAGCTCCTTCATGGGCCAGATTTCTGCCTTCTTCCTAACAGAAACCCCAGATGCTGCCTGTCCCAATCCCCCCTGTACTAGGAAATATACTGGTCCTACTATCTTTTCCCTTATTCTCACCCCCAGAAAAGGTCTGAGAGTCTTGCTAAAACATCATTTGTAGGACAAAAGTTTAACAAAACCTATTTACATCTCTTCTGGTAACCAGCTTCACATCAAGACCCTCTCCTCTCCTCTCCTTTAATCCAGCCCCCAACCCAAGTTCCTTCTCTGCCAGCCAGGTCAAAATCATATGCTGTGAGGGAAAGTGATGTGTTTCAAGAAAATTAGAATAAATTACATTAAGTTAAATTAGTTATGGTTTAAATTTAATAGATCTAAATTTGTAGAATAGAATTTAAACAGAAAATATCCCGTCCGCTTTTCTCTTGACATAGCCCAAGTCATTTATCCAAGGTTCCATACAGAAACAAAAAATGTTCTTGACATTGTCTTGTCTTGACATTAAAATGGAAAGCACAATCACATACATGGCGAGGGATTCTACATGTTATACTATTGGGCCTACAAAACAATCCTGTGAGAACATCAGGGTAGAGATTATCACTGTTAGTTTGTAAAAGAAGAACCTAATGAGCAAAGAGACAAGTTAATTCCCCCGAGTTATATGTTCATAAGTGGCATCACCAATACTCAAACCCAGGACTTCTGCTGTCAAATCCAAAATTCTTCCTATTTCCTTAAACTGATTCCCACCTTCTCTAGAACCACTGGTTACTAAACTTAGCATTTCTATCAGGGCCACAGAGGCAATCATGATTCAATTCTCAGCAACTGTTCTCCGACAAGATTATTCTGAAGTTCATGGTAATCACTTTGAGACTGTCCTACACAACTCTTACTTGTTCTTTGACTGAATAATCACTTAAGGTAATAAGCAGGAAAATATAGGTCAAATCATGTCTGGTTTTATGAAAGCAGTATTGGAGACTATTATAGTGCTACAAATGCTAAATAAAAAAGATTATAATTATTTATAATCTTATAAATAGCTGCTTTTAAATAATGACTTTTTCTCTTTTTTTTAAGTTTATTTATTTATTTTGAGAGATTAAGAGAGACAGAAAGCAGGAGGGGCAGAGACAGGGAGAGAGAGAGAATCACAAGCAGGCTCTACACTGTCAGTGTAGAGCTGATGTGGGGCTCAAACTCACAAACTATGAGATCATGACCTGAGCTGAAATCAACAGTCAGATGCTTAACTGACTGAGTCACCCAGGCACCCCAATAATGTCTCATTTTCTAGAAGATCTTGAATTTCTGACTTTTCCATGTCTGACATATTTCTTACATATACATCCAACTACTCAACGTCTGCAATAATAATTATTCCATCCATCATTTAAAATGCAGATCCATCATTATGGTTGGGTGAAAATCAAGTTTAGCTCTGTTAGCAGCATCGATATAAAATAAATTAAAAAGTTTTGTAATGTTTTATTTTTGAGAGAGAGAGCATGAGTGGGGGAGAAGCAGTAAGAGAGGGAGATGTAGAATCTGAAACAGGTTCCAGGCTCTGAGCTGTCAGCACAGAGCCCAATGCAGGGTTCAAATCCACGAACCGCAAGATCATGACTTGAGCCCAAGTTGGATACTTAACCTACTGAGCCACACAGGCACCCCCATCAATATAAAACAATAAGACTTAATCCTTATATTGTTCTTACTATGTGCCAGGTACTGTTCTAAAAGCTTTACAAGCATTATCTCTTTTATCCTCACCTAACAACCCTATGAGATTGGTACTTTTATTATCTTCATTTTAACAAGGAAACTGAGGAAAAGAGAAAGTAAGTAATTTGCCCAAAGTCCTAAGTAAATAAGTAACAGAGTTTAGATTTGAACCCAGATTGTGTGGCTCCATAATCCACAGATTTCAGTAACTTTTAGTTAACAAAAAATTTTCATTTGGTAGCAAGAATTAGGTATGAATCCAAAATTCTTATGAGTTGACTGCTAGAATAAAGTTTAACATCTTGAAAACAATCCTGTTAAGAGACCACTGTTTGTGTCGTTTTTAGTTCCTCCTTACAGTGGCCACTTTGTATTTAGCAACAATGCTAATCATCAAGACCACTCATTGTTTTAAAGCGTATTGTTTTTAAATAAATACAAAGAAAGAAAACTGATACTTTCTACAATAAAAATAAATAAAACAGCGATTATTAGCATTTTAGAGCTAGAGGGCATCTACCATATATGCCCAACACAAAACAGGTTTAATCCAATAAGCAATATGAGGTAGGAATTATTATTGTTCCCATTTTACTGATGAAGAATCTCACACTTAGAGATATTAAATTGCCCAGTGCTCCACAGCTTATACATAGCAAAGGCAACATTCAAACCCAATGCTATCTTCAGAGCCCAACTCTTAGCCATTCTATTAACCTGCCCTCTGCCTAATCTATTGAGATAACATTGGTTAAATTAGAAAAAAAGCAATTTGAGCAAATATTTCTCCACTTCAACTACACAAGGCAACACAATGCAGTGTGTTCACCTACATTCACAAATTTACCTGCCAGTGTTCAGAAGAAGTACCTAGTGGACTGAAGCACTTTAAAGACCTTTAGGGGAGAGGGGCTAGAACAGTAAGACTTTTTGTAAAGTGATACTCTCACCCTTAGTCATTAAGATAATTAAAATTCTAGATTGTTGTGTCCAAATTGGACATTTTATTTCCTTCAGGAAATCAGTCTTTTTTTTTTTAATTTTTTAATGTTTATTTATTTTTGAGAGAGAGAAAGAGAGAGAGAACAAGTGGGGAAAAGGCAGAGAGAGAAGGGGACAGAGGGTGGGTTCTGAGCTGACAGCCCATCGCGGGGCTTGAACTCACAAACCATGAGATCATGACCTGAGCCAAAGTTGGCCACTTAACCAACTGAGCCACCCAGGCATCCCCAGGAAATCAGCCTTTTATAAAATGGCTAGGCCTCCAAACACTATATTATTTCAACTATATTTGAACAAATAAATGGAAATACTTGACATTCATAATACTCTTGTATTAGAGAACAGTGCAACAATTTACCACTGACAAACCAGCAGTCCAGACTTTCCTGGAGTCCTGTGATTTGTTGCAAGTTTGAGAAGCTTAATGTCAACCAACTTGCTGAGAAAAGTCTTAATTCACTTGTTGAACTCAGACCAACTGATGTATTTGTCATGAACTATTAGAAAATTCCAAGTGGCACAGTTTTTTTTAGCAACTTGTAGCTGGTGAAAAAAATATTTCTAATATCATCTATTTCTTTTTTTCCCCCAAGGTGATATTCAAGCAGTAGAAAGCTCTGTAAAGAACAAAGACAAGTATTACTGCTGTGGACAGGTAATGGATTTGATCCATTCATTCAGCCAATGATGTAGTAACAACTTAAAGTGTGATTTTAACACAAACGAGCTATGTTTGACACTAGGCTAGAATGACAATGTGGGATCATAGAGAACTGCAGCTGTAGGTGGCAAAGCTCACCCAATCTAGCAGTAATCCACCCAACAGAAGTGAAAAGTGAAAGCTCTAGAGTAGGCAAAGCTGAAACACAGCCTCAGTTTCTTCATTTATAACGTAACGAGAATTAGGTTGCTACCCAAAGGGTTGTAAGGATCAAGGTAATAAATATATAGAGTGCTTAGCACATAGTTAAGTGCTCAATTAATATTAGCTACTGCAGATCTGATCCATTTAGCTCTCCTGTTTCACAGACCTGTTAGGGAAATTAATAAGATGAAAGTAACCTGAACTAACAGAAAAGGAGCTTTAGTGTTTTACATCTCTTTTAAGGGAGAAAATGAGGACAAGAGCTATTTCTTTCTTGTTCACCAAAAAAGCAAATATTGAGCAAATATACAACACGTGACACAGTATCTAATAGATACATGTTCATTAAATATATGCTGAATAATTATATATATATATATATATATATATTCATTTTATGAATGAATATATTAAGAGTTGTCTCAGCATAAGGCACACTGGATTTGTTCCTTTTTTGGTTTTTTTTTTTTTTGAAATTTATTGTCACATTGGTTTCCATACAACACCCAGTGCTCATCCCAAAAGGTGCCCTCCTCAATATCCATCACCCACCCTCCCCTCCCTCACATCCCCCATCAGCCCTCAGTTTGTTCTCAGTTTTTTTTTTGTTTGTTTGTTTTTTTAACGTTTATTTATTTTGGAGACAGAGAGAGACAGAGCATGAATGGGGGAGGGTCAGAGAGAGGGAGACACAGAATCCGAAACAGGCTCCAGCCTCTGAGCTGTCAGCACAGAGCCCGACGCGGGGCTCAAACTCACGGACCGCGAGATCATGACCTGAGCCGAAGCCGGCTGCCCAACCGACTGAGCCACCCAGGTGCCCAGTTTGTTCTCAGTTTTTAAGAGTCTCTTATGCTTTGGCTCTTTTCCACTCTAACCTCTTTTTTTTTCCCTTCCCCTCCCCCATGGGTTTCTGTTAAGTTTCTCAGGATCCACATAAGAGTGAAAACATATGGTATCTTTCTCTGTATGGCTTATTTCACTTAGCATCACACTCTCCAGTTCCATCCATGTTGCTACAAAGGGCCATATTTCATTCTTTCTCATTGCCACGTAGTACTCCATTGTGTATATAAACCACCATTTCTTTATCCATTCATCAGTTGATGGACATTTAGGCTCTTTCCATAATTTGGCTATTGTTGAGAGTGCTGCTATAAACATTGGGGTACAAGTGCCCCTATGCATCAGTACTCCTGTATCCCTTGGGTAAATTCCTAGCAGTGCTACTGCTGGGTCATAGGGTAGGTCTATGTTTAATTTTTTGAGGAACCTCCACACTGTTTTCCAGAGTGGCTGCACCAATTTGCATTCCCACCAACAATGCAAGAGGGTTCCTGTTTCTCCACATCCTCTCCAGCATCTATAGTCTCCTGATTTGTTCATTTTGGCCACTCTGACTGGCGTGAGGTGCTATCTGAGTGTGGTTTTGATTTGTATTTCCCTGATGAGGAGTGACGTTGAGCATCTTTTCATGAAGGCACACTGGATTTGTGACTGGGGAAGGGAGAGAGGGTTAAATATGGAAAAGAGAAGTTAAATGAAGTCTTTACAGTTATTTTCCACACTGGGACCAACAAGATCCAATCAGATCCTTTAAGTTTATTTATTTATTTATTGAGAGAGAGACAGAGACAGAGACAGAGAATGTGATTTGGGGAGGGGGACAGAGAGAGAGAGAGAGAGAGAAATCTCAAGCAGGCTCCTAGATGTCATTGCGGAGCCAGACGTGGGACTTGATCGCACTAACCGTGAGATCATGACCCGAGCTGAAATCAAGAGTCAGACACTCGGGGCACCTGGGTGGCTCAGTCGGTTAAACATCCGACTGTGGCTCAGGTCATGATCTCATGGTTCATGGGTTTGAGCATCAGGCTCTGTGCTGACAGCTCAGAGCCTGGAGCCTGTTTCAGATTCTGTGTCTGTCTCTGTCTCTGTCTCTGTCTCTCTCTCTCTCCCCCTCCCTAGTTCACACTGTCTCTCTCTCAAAAATAAATAAACATTAAAAGAAAATTAAAAAGAAAAGAGTCAGACACTCAACTGACTGAGCCACCCAGATGCCCCCAGATCCCTTAGGTTAGATTCCCCAAATCACTGACCTATCCATAGTGCTAAATGCTGCAGACTGACCCAGGAACACAATACTAACCTTTATGTACTCATGCAAATTTAGTTCTTTAAAACCAGCTAAATCCTCACAAGAATCTCCCTAACCACACTAGCCCACTCCAGACCTTAGGAGGGCCTATTATTTATAACATTCATCTGGCACTTAACTACAGCAGAGAAGCCACTGTTTTAGAGACTTTATTCTTGTGACATTAAATTTGTTGGATCTTCTCCAAAAGACAGGAATGAAATTCTGTACATATTCTATCCCTTTCAGGTTTCCAGGCATTATTGTGGCCTCCACAAAAAAACATGAAGAGGAATAAGGCACAATCCTTACTCTGAAGGAGCTTCCTGTCTAATAAAGAGAATGAGACAGGTATAAAAATAACTTCAATGCAAGGCAGATCACAGCAAGTATCATGGAGATGTACAAGGAAAGAGATCCAAAGAGAAATCAAATAAATCTATTTTAAGCAATTAAGGCTTTATGATAGTGAGGTACATGAATGAGACCACAAAGATTTTGAATGGGCAAGGGCATTGCAGGTTGAAAAGACAGCAGGGGTAAAGACCAGTTGGGAAAACACAGGGTGATTATATAATTTGGGACCACTTTGATATTTTACTGGTTTATGGGGTCAAAAAAAAAGAATATTTATTATCAAAACCACATGTAAACTCTGGAACATAGGGACAAAAGTGTAATAAGAAGACACATAGGTTGTTGAGCAAAAAGTAACATGGCCAAGACTATTCGTTAGATGGACTGATCTGGCAGGCACACGTTAGATGGAATGGAGAAGCAAAGAGATAAAGTAGCTCTGTAATAAAGGATTAACCTTTCCTGAAAAGTGGTCTAGCCTCTGCCCTTGCTCCCGGGAAGTGGCCTTGACCCTTGGAATATTCGGCCTGATAAATGTCTCTGTTTACCTTGGGGCTTTGGGTCCCTCCACACATGCTATACTAATGATGCGATTTTATCGCGGGTACCTGTGGCCACGTGCTATCCGCTCGACTTCAGGAAGGACTGGGGACTAAGGTAAATCACACAAGCAGTCAACAATATCCATGTGGCCAACCAAGACTATGACTGAGCCTCAGTGAAAACTCTGGCCACAAAGGCTCAGTGAATTCCCTGGCTGGCAATGCTGCATGTGTGTTCTCAAACACGGTTACTGGGGGAAATAAGAGTGGCCACATAACTGCACTGGGGGAGGACGATGGAGCTCAGCACATGGAACTCTCCCAGGCCTGGAAGGATGCGTGTCTTCCCTGGGCTGATCTGAGCCTGCATCCCTCCCAGTAACAAACCACAAGCATGCGCACAACAACTTGCAGAGTTCTAGGGGTCTTTCTAGTGATCTTGGGAACCTAAGGGTGATCTTGGGAACTTAAACGTGCAGTTGGACTCAGAAGCAAAGGTGATCTTGGGACGTCCAAATTTAAAATAACCAATAAGAAAACCCTCTGTAACAGTGCAGGGGGGCAGTTACGAAAGCCTGTAAAAACAGTGGTGGAATTGAAAAGGCATTGATGTTATGGCTCTACAGAGGGGAAAAAAAAAAAAAAAACAAAGAAAAGTGGATAGAGACATGGTTACATATTAAGAACCTAAAAAGAGTTACCCTGGGAGGGGCTCCTGGGTGGCTCTGTTGGTTAAGCGACCGACTTCGGCTGAGGTCAAGATCTCACAGTTTGTGAGTTTGAGCCCCGTGTCAGGCTGTGCTGACAGCTCAGAGCCTGGAGCCTACTCCAGATTCTATGTCTCCCCCTCTCTGTACCCCTCCCCTGCTCATGCTCTGTGTCTCTCTGTCTCTCAATAATAAATAAACGTTAAAAAAAAAAATTTTTAGGGGCACCTGGGTGGCTCAGTCGGTTAGGCAGCCGACTTTGGCTCAGGTCATGATCTCACGGTCTGTGAGTTCGAGCCCCACGTCGGGCTCTGTGCTGACAGCTCAGAGCCTGGAGCCTGTTTCGGATTCTGTGTCTCCCTCTCTCTCTGACCCTCCCCCGTTCACGCTCTGTCTCTCTCTGTCTCAAAAATAAGAATAAAAAAAGTTAAAAAAAAAATTTAAAAAAAATTTTTTTAAAGAGTTACCCTGGGAGAAAGGAATTAACTAAATTATTAAGAAATAAAAATTGAAGAGCACCTGGGTGGCTCAGTCAGTTAAGCATCCAACTTTGGCTCAGGTCATGATCTCACGGTTCGTGAGTTTGAGCCCCACATCATGCTCTCTGCAGTCAGCACGGAGCCCACTTTGATTCCTCTGTCTCCCCTCTCTCTCTCTGCCCCTCTCTTTCTCTCTCTCAAAATAAATAAATACAGATTTTTTTTTTTAGAAAGAAAAGAAGTAAAATTGAGGGGTATGTTGGTGGCTCAGTTGATTAAGCATCCAACTCTCGGTTTTGGCTCAGGACATGATCTCACCACTTATGAGTCTGGGCCCCACTGTTAGTGCAGAGCCTGCTTGGGATTCTCTCTTCTCTTCCTCTCTCTGCCCCTCCCCTGCTCACAGGTTCAAGTTCTCTCTCTCTCTCCATCTCTCTCACTCCCTCTCTCTCTAAAAAAATAAATAAATAAAGAAGAAGTAAAAATCGAGAAAAGAGAAGGAAGAATGAGCTTGAGGAGGAAAGCAAGATGAAATGGGAAATGAGGGCTTTGGGTACCTTCAGCTCCTTCCTTCCCTGCACACATGCCACTGCCCTCATCGCCCGGGGGTCTGTTTCTTTACCCCTTGGAATCTTTCCTTGCCACTAGAACACAGCATAAATGATGCTGTGCGCACTGTGGCTCTGGCCTTTAAGAGGACAGCAGGCCGTGCTTCCCGTGTCTTGTCACCTGAGCCACCATATAAAAGGTCTGGGCAAGTCTGCTGAGGGAGGGGTGGGAAAGAGAAGCACAGAGGTATCAGATGGGTGAGAAGGCAAGGCACCTTGAACATGCAGAGCAGTGGGGCCTATGGAGGACTGTGACCACACAGGAGACCCTGGGCGAGAGCCCCTCAGTCCCATGAGGGATAAAAACACAGTGCCATTTAAGCCCCTAGGCTTTGGGGTGGTTTGTCACGACATAATAAGATAACTGAATTTAAGACAGTAAATATAACGAAATCATTTTCCCTAGCTTATTTATTTAGAAAATATATGATCCTCCAAGATAACAGAGGACAAAAATAAAAGGTATAACAAATTAAAATCCCTAAATGACCCAAAGAGCTTGAGAACATTTTGCTATGTGGCTATAGATTATCAAAACCAGTTACTTTCCGAAGTACCTAATTTCCTTGTAAGGAGGCACTAAAGAGCACGCACTCAATCAGGTCTGATTGCACCTGGTGCATCCTCCCCCTCACCTCCTATCTACACTTTTCCAGCTTATTAGTATCTTCAATCTAATCCCGGTTACAAACCGCTGGCAAGCTTGCATAGTTCTGTGCTATCTGCAATCAAAGTACAAAGCAATACAAATGTTCACAAATTAATCTTTTTCTTAATCTTTATTTTGCTATATTAAAATAGTTGAAAAGAATCCATGGTACTTGTAAAATCATGGCATTTTGGTTCTAAACACTGAGATAAAGTATTGGCTAAAATAATGTCTGAGGCATAAATAAATATTTTTAAATGCTGGAGGAAACTGAGGCTGGGGGGCTCCAGCCTGGCATTCCACTCCCAAGTGACCCAAGCAAGGTATAACCACTGTCATTTCAGTTGAGTATTAAAAATTCTTAAATAAAAGCTGTGTTTTCACACTTTAAAATAAATAAAGAGCGCCTGCGTGGCTCACTCAGTTACGCATCTGACTCTTGATTTTGGTTCAGGTCATGATCTCAGGGTCATTATATGGAGCCCTGAGTCAGGCTCCCTGCGGAGCATGGAGCAGGCTTAAGATTCTCTCCCTCTCAGTGCGCTTGGGTGGCTCAGTCAGGTAAGCATCTGACTTTAGCTCAGGTCATGATCTTGCCATTTGTGATTTCCAGCCCTACATCGGGCTCTGTACTGACAGCTCAGAGCCTGGAGTCTGCTTCAGATTCTGTATCTCTCTGCCCCTCTCCTGCACTCACTCTCTCTCTCTCTCAAAAAGCAAATAAACATTAAAAAAAAAAAAAGATTCTCTCTCCCTCTCTCCCCTCTCCACAACTCGTTCTCGCTCTAAAAAAATTTTTAAATAAAAAATAAAGAAATGAGCAGTACCAAAACTATCAAATTTTATATGGTATTTGATAGCATACAAATATGAAAACAGGCGTTCTGAATACAGATGATTAATCTTTTGGGCCATAGACCCCTTTGGCAGAATGATGAAGCCTCTGGAGCCCTTCTCAAGACAGTGCTTTTAAAACATGAAATAGAATTGCAAAGGAAATCAAACATAGCAAAACACAGTAATCAAAAAAAATGTCTTTTAACAAATTTTTATTGAGCTGCTTCTATACTGAACCTGATGCTAAGGTACAACAGCAATCAAGATAGATATACTACCTCTCCTGACAGAACTTACATTATTTTCAGTAACACCTTTTTTAATTTCCAATATAGTTAACACGCGATGTTATATTAGTTTCAGGTGTACAATATAGTGACTCAACAGTCCTATACACTACTCTGTGCTCCTCACAAGTAAATAGACTCTTAATTCTGTTCACATATTTCACCCATCCACCTTTTATTTGATAAAAATATTAAAATATTTTTAAAACAAATTTATAACAAAATAATATAAATGCTTCCTTATACATTACACTGTACAATCTAGTAGCAGGTCTAATAACTAATTTTGAAGTAATTAAGAGTATGAATGGTATTTCTAGATATCCTCAACAGCTATAATATGAAAATATTCATAATTATTACTGATGACAGTCATAGGTATTAGTAACATTACTTTGATATCTGTGCTAAATTCATAATTAAAGGAAACGCTAAATTTTACTGAAACAAAGTAATTTTTTCCCACCCAAGTTCAAGGGACTTGTAAATTCTACTCCCAGTCAGTTAGTTACAATCCCCTGCCTGCAGTAAAGCACCAAGCGTGCCTCTCGTTAAGTATACTGAATTCACAGAACTTCCAAAACACTGAGCCTTGGTGCCTGGGAGAGGCTAGAACCCTGACAGAATCTCCCACTGGTTTTAAAAGATAGCAGGAATGGGATTACGTGGTAGAGGCATGCATGGTCAAGAGGTACAAAGGTTTGGGGGGTTGCATGCCTCGGTGAAGTTATATAGCAAGGTACTCCCTGCAAACACTGGCATACAGTCAACTAAGGACCAGCTAGAAAGAGATCGAGATGACGGCAAGATAATTTTCCAAAATAGCCACATAGAAGTAAAAGTGTGGCCACGAGATTGGATGGGGGGGGGGGGGGGGGGGGCGGGGCGGATTACAAACGTGGAAAAGACAGAACAGAGGAGATCAGAGCCTTGACTTGAGATTTATCAAATTTGAGGGGAAAGGCAAAGGACTGAAGACAGAAAAGCATGAGAGCAATGAATGAGAGATAGTAAATATTTCTTTCAGTCCAGGGCCACCAGGTGAAAAACAAGAGAGTTTGAATCAGGGCTGTGGATTAGCTCTGATATCTGATTTAAATAGACAACTTGATCCATTACAATAAAAGGAATTTAACTATAGCCAAGAAATTATTTATCAAACTGCGACTTTTTAAAAAAATTTTTATAATGTTTATTTATTTTTGACAGAGAGAGACACACACACAGCATGAGCGGGGAAGGGGCAGAGAGAGAGGAAGACACAGAATCCGAAGCAGGCTCCAGGCTCTCTGCTGTCAGCACAGAGCCCGAAGCAGGGCTCGAACTCACAGACTGCTAGATCATGACCTGAGCCGAAGTCAGACGCTCAACCAACTGAGCCACCCAGGCGCCCCAAATCAAACTGCAACTTCTGGAAAAAACTCTATCTTCTATTTAATCTTTCTGTTAAGTACTGACTCAAAATCCATCAAGGGAAAAGAAAAGGCAGGTAAGAGAAGGTAATATATCATGATAAATGCTATCTGACCTCATTATCTTCTGCCATTAATGAAAAGGTACCTTCTGCTGCCAAAAACCTCTATATAGGGACTGAGGATCATAAAAATCAAGGTTAATAAATCCTTACTGCATTTGAATGGACTTACTAGCAAATGGAACCTTGGTATACAGTGTAAGAGGCTACCAATGTTATGCCAATGTCTTACATGTAATTTAAATCTGAAAAGAGTGAAACAGGTGTACTATTTATGGTATTGCCTATCTGACTTCTTCAAATTAATTATTCTTTGACTCACTCTGGAGGTCAAATGTCATCAGCTGGGTAACTCTCAACCCCAACCTTCCTACTGTTTTCCACCTTAATTAACATACACCCAAACAGCACTTTTTGTGTACCAGGTCGTACTCCAAGCACTTTACAAACATAAATCCTTTCCATCATATCTCATAACAACCTATAACATAGTAACGGCTGTTATCCCCATAATGCGAATGAGGAAACTGAGGCCCATATCCAATTGGATATTTTCCAACATCACAGAGCCTCATAGCTGATCAAACTAGGAATCATACTCAGGCAGCCTGACTCCAAAGTCTGTGCTTTTAACTACAGCATTCTGTTACCCACTGCTCTGAGATACCGTGGGGGCTTGTAAATGAATGTACACAGAAACATTTTGAATGCATTCTCAACAATAAACCCTTACTTCACCAAATGCCAAGTATTTAATTTTATTATTTTCCTAAACTCAATACTCTCATCCTAGATTGATAATACCCATTAAGTTACTAATTCCCTTATCTGTAAAACTAGGACTATGTTAAATGGCATTTATAGATGAACATCACTGTTTGAGAACTCTATAGTTTGGCAATTCAGAGTATTTTACTCTCAAGTCCACTTGAAGCCACTCCTTGCAAGAGGATTACTTCCTACAGTAACATCATGGATTAAAGAGCAGCTTTTTAAATATTTTCTATCAAGGGGCACCTGATTGGCTCAGTTGGTTAGGAGTCTGACTTCAGCTCAGGTCATGATGTCATGATTCATGGGTTTGAGCCCCACATCAGGCTCTGTACTGACAGCTCAGAGCCTGGAGCCTGCTTCTGTGTCCCACTCTCTCTCTGCCCCTCCCCCACTCTCACATACTCTCTCTCTCTCTCTCTCTCTCTCTCTCTCTCTCTCTCTCTCTCAAAAATAAACATTAAAAAAAACATAAAAAATGTTTTTAAATATTTTCTATTAAACTCTACATACTTCCTCTGTGCAAGCTGTGCCTAATAAAACACTGTTTGGTTTTACATTTTTCTCTCAAATACCCTGTGGTTACCCAGAAACAGTTCATGCGCTCACTGATTCTCTGAAGTGCTCAGTTATGACCCCATGATTCTTTGCTGAGCCTCTGCTCTACTGGAGAAAAGGCTATCTTCCTATGTCCCAGGAGAAAAAGCTTCAAGAGAAGACTGTTAAAGGTCTCCAACACTAAGTGGCTTCAAGAAAACAAAAACAAGGGGTCCCAACATCACGTCTTCCCACAACTTCAGAGAAAGGCTTGGCAATTGTCTCAGCTCATTCAAACTGCTATAACAGAATACCATAGACTGGGTGGCTTATAAACAACAAACATTTATCTCTTGCAGCTCTGGAGGCTGGGAAGTCATGATCATGGCGCTGGCAAATTAGGTGTCTGGTGAAGACCCAAAGCCTGATTCAAAGACAGCTGCCTTTTCACTGTGTCCTTACATGGTAGGAGGCACAGGAGAGCTCTCCAGGGTCTCTTTTTAATGACCCTAATCCCATTCTTTCATAAGAGACCTAATCACCTCCCAAAGATCCCACCTTCTAACGCCATCACATTAGGCATTCGGTTTCAACATATCACTTTAGAGGGAACACAAGTGTTCAGGCAACAGCAGCAATTAAAAACAAACAAACAAAAAATTTAAGCCAGATCACAAAATTAAATTGTAAAACTTGAAGTTCACTCATCTTTTTAAAATCTCGAATATACACAGATCTAATTTGCCGAACTGTTATAACTTTTTTTCTACACACCCTGTGACAAAATAATGGTGCGTCACTCTATCAAGATAAAAATAACAAAGGTTATTTGTAGGGAACTGACATAATATGCCTAACATTTCTAATAGGTTAGAAATTTCAAAATGATTGCTAAAGGGTTGGATATATCAAAATGTTTTTGAATAGTATCTTTAAAACTGCTGTTCAACCAAGGGAGTTGCCATTTTACTGAAAATAGTTTCTCTGATTTTTTTTCTTTTGGAAAGCTACTTAGAGCCATGAGTCACTAGGTGATTTCCTTTCTTTATTTCTGACTTACATTTCAAAGACAAAAACACTCTTCTCCTCTCGGTCTTCTTACATGTACCTGAGCTGCTATTATTCAAGGTCAGGAAGAAGGCAAGCCGGTTAAAACAAAAACTTATGTTTATTTGACAAGCAGCTTTACTCCACGGGAGTTTATGTGCGTGTCAAACATTTAAGGCAATTTAAATTTTTAGTATCTCTAGAGATGAAGCTAAATGGCTGCTAAAAACTAGCTTTCAAAGCGGCTTTCATTTCTATTTAATTTATTTGAATAAAGGGTAGCAAGCATCATATTTAAAGTATCTGTTGGACATAACTAGGACATTAAAATATTCTATTTTATTTTTCAATATTGGACTCCTAAGCAAATATTCAGATTCACTATCATCTCCAGCTAGCTGATACTGAAAAACACATAATGGCGGACTGTTACCATGGTAACTCCTCTACAACTACACATTTTCTATGGCAACCCAGGCTCCATGGAATACTAATGAAAACCCATAGCAACAGAGAGTTAAAGAGGTGATGTCTGGAAACCAAAAAGCTCACGTAACATCTATGACAAATGTTATGGATGCTTTTGTATGTTTAACAAACAATATCAGAGTTCAAAGACATTAGTTAGAAAATCAAAAGGCTAATTTGAAGCATTTTCTGGAAAAAAAAAATAGCACTAATGCCTACGGGACTTAAAGAATTCACATCACTATACTATTAAATGTGAAAAAATGTTAGTCATATTTTAAAATACAGAACCATAATTTTTTACATAAAGGGATATATTTTTTCCCAGTTGCAGAAGTATTACATGCTACAATGTAAGTGAACCTGAGAAGCAACTCAGGGGCACTCTGTTTAGATCTTTTCCTGGTTCCTATTCTTTTCAAGAGTTCCAGCTGTGTAACCTTGATCACTTAACCTCTAAAAGCTTTAGGTTCTCTTTTCACAAAAGGATGTTATATTTAAAGGACGCTAACTAAAGCCTCTGTGATTCCTATTCTACCATTTACCAGAAAGTGAATGTGAACACGTCATCTAATCTGCGTGTCAGCATCTTATCTGTCAAGGGGCATGATATCTGCCTCCCCCTCATTACCAGTTGGCTGCAAAATATGCTAGATATACATGAGCACTCTGGGAATAAATTAAATTTATTGTCTTAGCTAAAGAAAAAAAAAGAATTAAAATATTCCTTTATATTTTCATTTTAAAACATTGGGGTTAATTATAAAGATCCATGTAAAATCCATGCTCATTATGAACTATCTCAATGTACAATTATTTATTGAGCATGTAATATGCTGCCAGTTATGGGTATGAGAACAAACAAGACAGTTAATGTTCCAGCACAGTTCTAGCAGATAACGTCAGAAAATAAGTAAACAAAGATGACTAAAAAAAAAAAAAAAAAAAAAAAAGAAGCCCAGAGGAAATCATCAGACTGAAGTGAATAGAAACGACTTGTGAGAAGAGACGGGCTAATTTAACTCAGGTTGCAGTTAGTCCTCCTGAAGGAAGGGGAAGGGACTGAGAAGGGAGACTTCCAAGGCTCCAGCCATGGGGAAACAGGGACAGCCAGGTAGAGGAACAGCCATCATAAGAGCTTCAACAGGGGCATCTGGCTGGCTCAGTGGGTACAGCATGTGACTCTTGATCTCAGGGTCATGAGTTTGAGCCCCACGTTGCGGGTAGGGTTTACTTAAAGAAACAAACAAAAACCAAAAAAACCCTTTAAGTAGCAAAGCCTTTAATATGTTGACAAAACAGGCAGATGTCAATGGGGCTGAAGAGGAGAGAACAGGGACAGAATGAATGATAGGAAAACCAAAAGGGAGGCAGGACCACAGTAAGGCCCTGGAAAGAATATAAATGTGGTTACAAGTACAAAGACTTTACCAACAGAAACACATGTTTTTATGACTGTGTAGAGAATGGATTAGGCAGGGAGACCAGATTGGAGACTGCAACACTGTCCAGTTTAGAGATAATGGTGTGACTCGTAGTATGGCAGTAACAATGGTGACAGCAAGAAACAGCCATCTAGGGGCGCCTGGGTGGCTCAGTCGGTTAAGCGGCCGACCTCGGCTCAGGTCATGATCTCGCGGTCCGTGAGTTCGAGCCCCGCGTCGGGCTCTGTGCTGACAGCTCAGAGCCTGGAGCCTGTTTCGGATTCTGTGTCTCCCTCTCTCTGACCCTCCCCCGTTCATGCTCTGTCTCTCTCTGTCTCAAAAATAAATAAACGTTAAAAAAAAAAATTTTTTTTTAAAAAAAGAAACAGACATCTATAAGATATATCTCAGATTTGCTAATGGAGTAGGTACAGAAGACAGGCTGGGAGGGAATCAATTTTTGACTCCCAAGTTTCTGACACAAACAACTGGCTGATGGTACAGTCATCTAGTATAGGGACTATAAAGGGGAGAAAGGAATCTTGTCAGAAGGGGTGGACAGGAATCAGGTGTTTTGTACTGATTTGCCTATTAAATGTTCTCCCAGGCCATAGTCATAAATTTCCTTAAAAATACTTAATTATATGGGGCAGCTGGCTGGCTCAGTCAGTGGAGCATAATATGACGCTTGATCTCAGGGTTGTGGGTTCAAGCCCCAAGTTGGGTGTAGAGATTACTTAAAAATAAAATCTTTAAAAAATTAATATTTGATTAATTGGTGTCCATTATTACAAAACTTATAAAAATCCAGAGACTCTTCTTCCAAAATGTGCATCAAAATTATACATAAAAACTATAAAATCACATTTATCAAAAATATAAATTTAGACTAAGTTTTAGATTAGACTAATAATAGCTGTGTGATAATGAAAGAAGAATATATAAGGAAGAATATATATCTACATAAATACATTTAGAGGCTCTTGACCTTTAAAATTCTTTGTCACAACCCTTCCATTTGTATAGAATGTGCTTGTTCTATAAGAAGGATGTAAGGATCCTCATGCTTTTGATATGAATATTTTTATGTATCTTTTGTAACCTTTCCCCTACTAGATTTGAGCAGCCACCTTACTCAAATGTATACTGTTATATATACATCTAAAAACAAAATAAAAGTATTTGTATAAATAAAAAAATCCATTTTGAAGTAACTATCTTTTCTATGATAAAACTAATATAGATTCATTGCAGAAATTTTGTAAAATATGGAAAAGTTTAGGGAAAATAACAATTACCTCTAATGCTATAATCCAGAGATAAGTCTGATTAACATTTTTGTGACTATAAATCTAATTAGTTTACCTTTGTGTGTTTAGTTAGTTTTGGTAAAGCTGAAGAAATCTAAAATTCACATTTCAAAACTGTTGGGGCACCTGGGTGGCTCAGTCAGTTAAGCATCCGACTTTGGCTCAGGTCATGATCTCATGATTCACAGGTTCAAGCCCCACGTTGGGCTCTGTGCTAACAGCTCAGAGCCTAAAGCCTGTTTTGGATTCTGTGTCTCCCTCTCTCTCTCTCTGCCCTTCCCGCCCTCCGCCCCCCATGTGCTCTGTGTCTCTCTCTCTCTCTCAAAAATAAATAAACATTAAAAAAAATCAAAACGGTTTAAATGAAGTAAGGGATAACACCTTCATGCCTAGTTATTATTAAGCATTTCAGAGTCTAGTCTTGCCCATTAATCTAATTCCAGACATAAGAATGGAAAACATCCTTGGGGAGAGTAGAGCCAACCTCTTGTGATGTCTGTCTTCCCCACAACCAGTTCCCCACCACCACCTGCCACCTTCAAACACTGTATCTACCAAATGAGACGTTCAGCTAACATAAGGCAAGCTTTCTTTTTTCAACCACCATTTAGTTTTACATTGCTTTGTAATTCATACACTGCATATTCATTTACATGAAAGCCAAATTATTCCTACATCCAGCAAGACACTGACTTTTCAATTGTTTTTAATCTCTTCTTATTTATAAGATAACACTTACATATAATATTTAAAATTCTATATCACAATTCAACAGAGTTCAAAATAATTGCTTTTTAAAACCCTTGACTGTTAACAAAAGTAAAAGAAACTAAAATGTTTAGAAAAGCATGATGTTTAAAATTTTTTTTTTTTAACGTTTATTTATTTTGGAGACAGAGAGAGACAGAGCATGAACGGGGGAGGGTCAGAGAGAGAGGGAGACACAGAATCTGAAACAGGCTCCAGGCTCTGAGCTGTCAGCACAGAGCCCGACGCGGGGCTCGAACTCACGGACCGCGAGATCATGACCTGAGCCGAAGTCAGCCGCTTAACCGACTGAGCCACCCAGGCGCCCCAAAAGCATGATGTTTAAGATGGTCAGTATTTTAGTTTAAGACTTGTCTAATGTTGCTTTGATAGCCAATCGTTATTTTATAAAATTAAAGCACTGGGAATTTTTAATAGTTTATTTTGGGGTTATCATCTCTATTATTTCCAGACAGAATAGTGTATATAGATTCTACACTAAACCCAGATAGAATAAACTTAGATAAAATCATGTTTACAAGTTTAATATTACTCACCTAGGGTTTAATAACAATGAAAAATCAAATGGAATTTCTACCTAGGTTAAATCCAGTTTTAGCAAGTATGCAAAACAATACAGTCATCACAATACCCTTAAAAAAAAATCATTAGCATGACTAGTGAAAGAACAAAAGACAGCAAAGCTTTAGATATTTTATTTCATCTAATAACTGTACATTAAGCACACACTGAGAATATATTCCCCAGACTGAAAAACATTAAATCACAAAGACTCCTTCAAGGTTATTTTTAAGTGCTATCCTGTGGCTAGGAATAATTTACTTCTAACAAAAAATTGCTGGAGTTGTTGTTTTTGCTGTTTGTTTGTTTCTTTTAAAAAGTAAACACAATTTGGGGCACCTGGGTGGCTCAGTCGGTTGAGCGTCCGACTTCAGCTCAGGTCACAACTCGCGGACCGTGAGTTCGAGCCCCGTGTCGGGCTCTGGGCTGATGGCTCAGAGCCTGGAGCCTGTTTCTGATTCTGTGTCTCCCTCTCTGTCTGCCCCTCCCCCGTTCATGCTCTGTCTCTCTGTCTCAAAAATAAATAAACATTAAAAAAAAAAGTTTAAAAAAAAGTAAACACAATGAATCACTATATAGTAGGTTAAAAATAAAAACACTTATTAATAAAGAAAATACTAGTGAATAAAGAATTTGAAAGCACATAAACTTCTGCAATAGACAAAAACATTTAAGCAAATTTAAACAAATGTAAAGGTTCAGATACAACAGCTCATGACTGTTGCTTTAAATTTTGGCTGGCCAATCCAATGAAACAAAGAGAGGAATTGAGCTGGGGTAGGGATAGGCAATGATGTTCCAGCTCTTCAATTTTCTGGGTAATGTTAGGTGATATTTACAAATTACAACATGGTAAAAAGCATCATGGCAGACCAATGTCCTAAAAGTCTACACCACTTGAAGCATCCAGCTCTGATTCTATCTACCCTTTTCTAATTTTCAAATGCTCATTTACTCTTGAATTAAAATGCCCACACTTTCTACTGAATGTTGGCTGTTGTTTTTGCCTAACAAATTTTGCAAATGTTTCCTGCCTTAGGGTCAAATACAAAGGAGAATATAATTTAACATAACATGAACAAAGAAATTGGACACGAGTCTCATAAAACTTGAACAAACTCTAGTAGCTTCCATCTAAATAAGAAATATCTATCTCAATTATAATATAATCTGCATCAAGTTCAATTATAACCACTTAAATGGGGAGTGTTTGGCTGCAATTTATTCACTTATTCTGTATAATAACCTATAATAAGCTTTACTGCTACAGAATAATGTAGAATCTTTGAAATTACTTTTGAAGTGTTTTTTTGCCTGCTATTTCTGTTTGGGTTTTGTTTGGCTGGATGGAAATTTCTGAAGGCACATGATAATTCAACGAGAAGAGGGAAACAGTCTTAAGATTGTCAAGTGTTCCAAAATTCTCCCACAAACCAACTTTAATATATGATTTAAACAGTTTTCTTATCATTTTGGCAGCTTGGGCATTTCTAAAACCTTAGTAACCCAGGGGTGGTCTTGCAGCAGTCATATTTTAGTTTCCCCAACAATCCACTCTACTCCATACCTCCAGAAATAGTCTTGGTGGAAATACCTCTCATTATGCAAAATGGCGGTTTACACCTAAACTCTATTGGCCTATCTGTATAGGGTGGCCTTTCTACCTCTGATTTCTCTGTAATTTAAAGAAACTCCAGTAACTGGACTCTGAGCACAAATTACATCAGAAGCAGTCAATAAAAATGTGAGAGCAACATACTGATGAAAAATGTGTACCATTAGATAAAATAGCTAGAAGTACAGCAATCTAGGGCCACTTCTTTCAAGGATGGATAGACCCACCTGCAGCAACAGTTTCTGAGCATCAAAAGTATCAGTTTATAACAGATTTCATATCAGTGGCTCCAAAGCATTAGTAGGACATTCAGATGTGTTCTCTATATGAGCAGTCTCTGAATTAAGAAGGAGAGTTTGCCCAAAGCTCAAGCGCAAGTCTGTTATTTAGGACTGAAAAAGTGTTTATAGTCATTTTTTAAAAAGTGGTACAGTTTGTGCCCAAAATAGCACACAAAACCCCTATTTAAGACAAAAATAACTAAAGTATCAGATTAATAGTACTTTAAACAAAAATTATAATACACAGCCTTCGAAAGCCTCCTCTCTCATCTCACAAAGCCTTAGAATTACAGCAGAAATGGATATGGAAAGAAGCCACAGATGCCCACAACCAGGACAGCTATTCTGAGTTTAACTCTGGTAATTTGAGGTCTCTTAAAAAAGAACTGAATACTCATTTAAGCACTTTATTTTAACTATAGTCCTAGTGAAACATCTCAAGTGTAAATATCTGCGATGCATCAAAGATAAATGAAAAGCAACCCAATATATTTTGCTCAGATATTAAGCTGACACATCATGGTTAGAATATAACTCGTTAAAAAATTAGAATTGTATTTGTTAAAGGTCTTTGGTAATCTGGAAACATAGATCATTACAGAATATGGCTAAATGTTGCTTTTAATATAAAACACAAATTTAATTTCTATATCCACAATGAGTTTATCCTTTTAAACTTTTTTTTAATCCTTGTTTATACATTCAAAGTTTAGAACTACTAGAGAATGTAAAATTCATGTCATCAATCAAGAAGCAGAAACCAAAGAGCTAAGTGACTTGACCAAGATCATTCAACTTATTAGTCACTCAGCAGACTGGAAGGTAGGTCTGTCTCCAAAGTCTTAGATCATCTCTGTTCTTGACATTTTTAAGCTTTTTCCTTTCGGTGAGACGGCTAAATTTTGCTTAAAGTGCATTGGTTTTATAATACTGCATACCCGTGGTTTGCCTTTGTTCTAATGAGGCAGAAAGCGAAGATGAGACGTTCACCCTGAGGGAGAAAAGCCAGCCCCAGAAAGAATACTCACCCATGATAAAGACCAGATCATATGTTCAGCGCAAGGAAAACTGCTCCAGGCACAGCTATGCCTGCACAGACAGCAACGTACGCTATTTAAAAGACAAGAAAGAATCAAGCCCATTGAATTTACAAGAGCAGACAAGGCCTCAACCTGTTCACTTAAGAAACAAACAACAGAAAAGGTTGCTGCAGTATTTAGATGCCGGGTATTATCCTCAATTGAAATAGGACCTGTCGTTATGAAAACACTTTAGAAACCTTTGTAAGAAAATCTTTGTAGGAAAAACAAAGCCAATGGTAAGAAATTGAATTTTACTACACATAAAGATTCAGTACACCCATGGAATGTAGAAGATTGGGTGTGTGTTGCACTTACTCAAAACCAAACAAAGCCCTTCACTATCTGCTTTCTGCCTTCAAATCCCTCTTTATTTCCTCCTACTTTCTCACCTCAAACCCACACTTTAGTCACCTTAAATGTCGCATTAACCTTTCTAATGTTTGTTTGCTTTTTCTCTGTGTGACCTTATTACAAACTGCTTATCCTCAAATATTTGATGAAAACTTCATGTTTGTGGGGTTTTCCTAGGTGGACTTGGATCACTCCTTCCAAAATGTATCATATGTTGGTGATTGGTTTACTGTTTTTCTCACTCACCTATGAGCACTCTGGGGAAAGAGTCTGTGCTTGATTCTCCCCAGCAACAGACTTCACACTGTAATGCATTCAGTGTGTTCACACAAAGAATAAAAAAGGTAGTGCTATAAGGGGGTAGCAAAATGAGTACTCTCATACAATGCCAGGGGGAAATTGGTATAATCTTTCCAGAAAATACTTAGTGACACATTTGTGGGGTATTAATACTCGCAAATCCTTCAACCCAAGTATTACACTTTAAGAAATACATCATGAAGACATAATTGAATGTAAAAAAAACAAGGACTCATATCCAAGGATGTAGCCAAAGATGTAGCCAGGGATATTTAAGATAGCCACTTTCAAATAGTGGAAAACTGGGGGCGCCTGGGTGGCGCAGTCGGTTAAGCGTCCGACTTCAGCCAGGTCACGATCTCGCGGTCTGTGAGTTCGAGCCCCGCGTCAGGCTCTGGGCTGATGGCTCGGAGCCTGGAGCTTGTTTCCGATTCTGTGTCTCCCTCTCTCTCTGCCCCTCCCCTGTTCATGCTCTGTCTCTCTCTGTCCCAAAAATAAATAAAAAACGTTGAAAAAAAAATTTAAAAAAAAAAAAAAAAAATAGTGGAAAACTGGAAACAAGGGTCATATCCTAAAAGAAGGGAAGAGTTAAATAAATTATAGATAATCCTCAGGATGGACTAACGGGACATTATAATCACATGTGGGAAATTTTTATGATATAATATTAAATGAAATATGCATTTATAAAATGAAGCCACTTATATAACATTTTTTCTACTTCCACTCTTAAAGGATTAACTGCTATAGAAGTTTCCTTTCTGCTATAAAGTGTACAAAATACACGAAGCAATGTTTTTCAGATATTGAAAAATAAGCAGTGCTGAAATGTGATCCCTGAGGGAAGGAAGAAAAGTGAGTTCAGCCCTATAATAGCCCCATCACACTCCCTGGGAGTAGTTTTAGGCCACAGCACAGGAAGAGAGAATGCAAACACAGCACAGCAGACTTACTAAGTGGAGGAAATACAGAGCTAGAATTTGTAAGGCTGAATACAAGAGAGGAAGGAGATGGGGGGCCTGGGTGACTCAGCTGGTTGAGCGTCTAACTCTTGATTTTGCCTCAGAGTCATGGGATTGAGCCCCAAGTCAGGCTCCATGCTGAGTGTGGAGCCTACTTGAGATTCTCTCTCCCTCTCTCTCTCTCTCTCTCTCCTTCTGCCCCTCTCCCCTGATCATGTTCTCTCTCTCTCTAAAATTTAAAAAAAAAAAAAAAAAAAGGAGAGAAAGTTGCTACACAGAAGGTCCTGTAGCAACAAGGTTCACTGAATCATTAACAAGTACAGACCTTACGTGCACAGGGTGGAAAGCCACGAGGTGAAGGAATGAACCAATGGGCTACAAAATTCCAAGTGCTTAAGCAGGACTGGGAATAGTCTATGCTCCTATCAGCCAAACTGGAAATACCCTGTAATCCATGGAACACTGGGTAAGGTCCCCTGAGGAATTACACCTTGGTAGGTAGGGCTTAGCCCAAGAATAAAGGTTACTGTGGACCCACCCTAACAAAGCTGAACAGCAGCCTCAAAAGGTTAAACTGATCTGTGAGTTACTTAACTACATGACAGAACAAAAATTAAAAGAATACAAGAAAATCCAGCACTCAACAATGAGAAAATCTTGATGCCCAGTATCTAGTCAAAAATTGCCAGGCATGCAAAGAGGCAGAAAAAATATGACCCAATACCAGGAAAAAAAATAAATCCAATCAATAGAAACAGAGCCAGAATGACAGATAGGAGGGAATTAGCAGGCATGTTAACAAATGTTATTTACAATGTTAACAAAGCTATTATACAATTATTAATATGCTCAAGGACATAAGGAAAAATATAACCATAGCAAAGAGAGAAATGGAAAAATATACAAACGCCAGATGGAATTTATATAGACGAAAATATGCTGGATGGTTTCTTGAGTCAAAAATATACTCGATGAGATTAACAGCAAATTAGACATTGCAGAAGAAAAGATCAATGAACGTGAAAACAGAAATAGAAACTGTCCAAAAAAGCACAGAGAAAAAAGACTGAAAAAGTGAACAGAACATCAGTGACAAGTACATATGTATTAAGTAGTCTATCATATGTGTAACTGGAGTCTTAGGGAAAAGGGAAGAAGTACAAAAATATTTAAAGAAATAATAACTCTATAGATTTCAGAAGCTCAAGGTATCTCAAATAGAATAAACATAAAGAAAACCAAACAAAGATACATCATAATCAAATTGCTGATAAAGAGTGATAAAGTGAAAAAGAGAAAATTCTAAAAGCACCTGGAGGTAAAAAGACATATTGAGTGAGTTCAGAGACACAAGAAGAAGAAATGGCAGTAGATTTTTTGACAGAAAGTAAACAAACAGAAGACAGTAGAATGCTGGCTTTAAAGTTAGGACAGAAGAAAACTGTCAACAGAATTTCTATGCCCAGAAAAAACATAGAAAAAATATCTTTCAAAAATGAAGATGAAATAAAGATGTTTTTAGACAGAAGGAGAAGGAGGAGAAAAGAAGAAAGGCTGAGAGAATTTATCACACTAGATTTTCTCTAAAACACGAAAATGTGGATCATACAAAGCAATGAAGCACCCCTACAATGGTAAATATGAGGGAGAAGGGGATATAAGAGATTGTTTCTAAAATAGTTTAACCTGTGACTGTTTAAAATAAAAGTGACCATCTAACACAAAAATATGGAATTTATAACATATGTAGAACTAAAGTATATGACAATAGCACCAAAAAATGAAAGAAGTAAATAGAACTGTACTGTTGTGGGTTTCTTACACAGATACTGGAAAATAGGCAGTGCTTATTTACTATGATATGTTAAATATATTTATCATAATCCCAGATTATAGTCAATAAAATAAATCAATAAAATAAGCCAAAACAAGAGGTGCCTGGGTGGCCAACTCTAGATTTTGGCTCAGTTCATGATCTCACAGTTTGAACCTTGTGTCTGGCTCCATGCTGACCTGTAGAGCCTGCTTGGAATTCTCTCTCTCTCTCCTCTCTCTGCCCCTCTCCTGCTCATGCTCTCTCTCTCAAGAACAACTTCATTAATTTAAAAAAAAAAGATATACCAAATAAAGAGGTATTTCTAATAAAATCATATAAAATTGAATCTTAAAAAATACTCCATTATTTTTCCAGAAAAGGAAAGAAAAAGAAAAAAAGAACAAGAATATAGGAGTCAAATAGTAAACAGCAAAATAGTAGATGTAAACCAAATCATATCAATATGTTTAACATAAATCCTTTAACATTCCAATTAAAAAGCAGAGATTGTCAAGTTTGATAAAAATAGGAAACTCAAGTATATGCAGTCTGTGAGAAATCCACTTGAAGTTTACAGACACAAGTTAAAAGTAAAACAATGAAAAAAGACCTATCATAGAAACACTAACCGAGGCGGGCGGCGGGGGGAAGCTTGAGGCACTATATTCATAACGGTAAAGTAGACTTCAGAGCAAGGAATATTATCATGGATAAAGACAGACACTTTATAAAAAGGAGTCAGTTCCTCAAGGAGACACAGTGGTCCACAATAAGTATGCATCTAAGAGCTGCCAGATACATGATGGCACAACCTGACAGAACTCAACAGAAACACAGAAAATTCAACTGCATAATCAGGCTCTGTGCTGGCAGCTCAGAGCCAGAGCCTGCTAGGGATTCTCATTCATTCTCTCTCTCTCTCTCTCTCTCTCTCTCTCTCTCTCTCAAAAAAAAGCAAAAAATTAAAAATTTAAAAAATAAAATGTATATATATCCTGGAAGATCTTTTTCCCTATTTCAGGGCCTGGTAAGCCTAGACCAACATAAGCATCATTGCTTTTTAAGGAGAATGCCTTCCCAGGACAAAAGCCTATCAAGAAGAAAGTTGTATAAGTATCAAAGAGGCAGAAACAGCTGTGACAATACTATTGGAGCCTCTGTATGTAGCTATGCCTTAAAACAGGCCCTCCTGGACCTTTCAGTTATAGAGCAATTTTCCATTTTTTACCTAAGCTATTTTGAGTGTAGTTTCTATCAGAGGAAACCCAAAAGAACCCTAATACAAAATGATGTAAAAGAGTTACTTCAACTAATCCCTGGTTTGCTTATCTATATTTTTCTCTTGAGAAGAGAGTAATGAATTATAAGATGACTTTTCTTTTCTTGGTCTTGTCCATGCCCATCAAGCTAGCACTGGACGGTCATTCTCAAAAGAAGCTGTCAGAGAAAATAAACCACCTCTAGGAGGTACATGGGAACATGGTATCTAGCAAGACCAATAAATATACAAGGTAGATTCTTCTAAAGGTTATGTCAGTCTTTAAAATATATTTCTACTCATTTGTTAAAATGCTTTCACATAGCATGAAACAGATTTTTTTTTAATTTCTATTATGGAGCCACAAAGATTTTTCCCCTATGTTAAACAGATTTCTAAGTAAATAAATATGCCACTGAATAAAAACCAGAAGGTTTGAAATTGCTCTGAACCAAATGAAGGAATAATTATCTTTAAAAGTACCACATTTCTCTACAGGAAAAATAATATAGCAGATTGATTCATGAGTCAAATCATCAGAACAAGGTTCTGAAGCATTGCAGCTTAGTTTACAGGATTGGTTTACACACACCTTGGTAAATAATTCTCCCCCAGCCACATACTGGTCCTCTTTACCCATTCTCTCCCTCCTCTCCTAGATTAGATTACAGAATAGATCATATGATCTTACAAAAATGTGTAATTGTGAGCCATGTAGCAGGGAGGTATTCAATACTACTTGGACAATTTTCAAATCAGTAAGAAAAGCTATCCAAGGAAGTTAATTTAGACCAAAAAAAAAAAAAAAAAAAAAAAAAAAAAAAAAAAAAAAAGCTCTGAGATTGAGACCTGAATTACTGCTGGTTTTAGTTTAAAAAAAATAATAATGATGATGAGTCACTGCTACTCTTCCTTGGTGTTCAAATTTAGACATAAGACTCAGGTTACATTTTTAGAAGTAATTATGGTCCACAAGGTTGATTAGGACTAAAATTTTATTTACTTTAAAAATAATGGGGCTTTTATAAAAATAAATACCTTTTTAATTTAATTTTAGAATATATCTGGAAGTGTGGGTTAGGATATATATAAATCTTATATATCTTAAATAAAACAAAACAAAAATAAGCTTTTTCTAATAAGGTTTTTTTGATGCCCAGAATTTGAAATTTTATCACCCAATTTATACCGTCCATAGTTATAGATGATTAAAAAACACAAACACACAAACACACACAGAGACAACACAAGATAAAAATGTGGTATGTATTCTATTAAAAGAGAGAGGTATATCTAATACAAAATAAGGACAAACTTCTTAAAAATACACTTGGTATTCTAAAAAGTTCGGTTTAACCTGAGTAATTTTCAACAAATTTCTAGTAACAATATTCCTACTGAAGTTACTCGTCTAATAAATTGATACATAATCTATGACAGTGAAAAGCTAAGCTTTAGAAATTGAGGATGGAACATTTCTGAAGTTCCTGGCACATTTATTAAATGCTGTCTATCATGTGTATACCAGCCTGGCCTGCATCTGGGAATTTTGTTATAAATCAGGATACAACCAAGAACCAGGCAATAACAGCTTAGAGTCTAGGAAGGAATACAGGAGTATACAAAATTTCATTGACAGAGTTGTCATAAAGGCTCCAAAATAATGCAACACTAAAAGAACTTCTCACAGAATGCAGACCTAACATAGTCTATGGGGACAGGGAAGGAGCTCTTGGGGAAGACACTGGGCTGAGGGCCCTGAAAGAGAGAACCAGGAAGACAGAACAGCTTGCTCACTGTTGGACAGATGCCTGCAGGCAGGTAGAAATGCTTAAAAAAAAAAAAAAAAAAAAAGTCTGCTGTGGTTGGAATGCACTGAGCAAAGGAGAATGGCTCAAGATCAAGCTGAAAAATGTAGACAGAGCTGGCTTGGAGGTGGGGCTAGCTAGAATATACAGTGCAGCAATAAGGGTTTGAGACTTTGTCCTTAAGAGCAATGAAGAACTTTGCGGGTGTTCTCACTAAAAGAAGGAGATGGCTTCTGGAAAGCTCTGTCTGAGAAATGTAGAGAAGGAGTTGGTGGCAACGTGTCTGGACAAAAGAAAACCCTGAAGAGATGCCTGGGTGATCCAGATGCAAAGGTCACATGGCTTGGCCCCGGGTGGGAGCCACAGTGATGGAAAGAAGTTGAGGGCTTCACTGAGGGACAGGAGAGAATGATATCAGACATCATTTTGACCTGAGGGACTTCAACATTTAGCTCAGACAGAAGAGGACTGAATGAATACTAGGCAGTTTCTGCTGGAAAGGAAGGCCAAAAGGGAAATGTAGACGAGTACACTATAAGCCCAGGGCATCCAGTGTGGGAAGATGCTGAAAGCAAGGAAGTGTGTCCCCTGGCTTCAGCAACATGGAGATCTCTGGTCACCTGAGCAAGAGCAGTGGCAGGATAAGAACAAAAGCCAAACTGAAATCGACAGCAGAGGCAATGGTTGGCGAGTGGTGTAGACGAGGGCAGGCAGACAGCACTTTTATTAAGTTCCGCTGAAAGCAGAAGAGAGGTGGAAAAGAAGCAGAGCATGGAAGACTCACATATTTAAGTTTCCAATATAAAATTATGCAGCATGGTCACCAGTGTATATTTGTGTGCATTGCATGTATGCATGTGTCTTCACAGACTATATAGACTTTCCAGGACTATATTTTGAATAGAATGCGTAATAACAGTAAAACATTTTAATCATTTTTGAGCTAAAACACTTGTGAGCAAGTAATTGAGCAATTATATGCCC
This sequence comes from Panthera pardus, assembly GCF_024362965.1. Taxonomy (NCBI): domain Eukaryota; kingdom Metazoa; phylum Chordata; class Mammalia; order Carnivora; family Felidae; genus Panthera; species Panthera pardus. Next base: position 21,982,053 of record NW_026526788.1, read on the forward strand.
AGCTCTGAGTTGAGCATTCTGGAAAGGAGATAAAATTTACAGCATGTTATTCCTGACCTCAGGATGCTTGCTATCTGGTAGGCAAAACTAATATGGTACAGCTAAAATGACAGAAGACAGGTTATAAGCAGGGAAGGAATTGCTTGCTCAGAACTCACTTAAAAGCTATTTGGTTGTTGATCAAAATGTAGTTTTCCAAATGAAATAGGAAGTCATTTTGCCTTAATAATGCCAAATTGCAGCTGCAATGCAAGGTCTTCTGCAGAGCTTTAAGTACAATGTCACACTGCCATCTACTGGCTGTTTTGTTAATTGTCTTTGACAGTTTTAGTCCTATCACAGGACAACTCCATTGACTATTAATTGGGGCAGTGAAATATCTGATAAATGCCATATAACAAAATGTAAACATAATACAAAAAATATAATAAACATAATACAGTTACTTATATGTTATTAAGGGGGCTCAATTTCAATAAATCTCCAAATTCATAGTGTCTAAAAACAGAAAAAGGGAAAAACAAAAACAAAAAACAAAAAACAAAACACAAAAACAAAAAACCCTGCCTTATGTTTTATAGCATGTACTATGTGGACTTTGAAAAGGGAGGAAAAATTAACTGGTCCCCATTTGCCAGGGACTTTATGGGTTTTAGGAAGTCCCACATACCAGGAAATCCAATGGTCCCAGGCAAATTGGAAAAATTAATCACCCTAGCTATCCGAGAATCTAAAATGCACTCAGATCAGAATTAAAGGTCCCAGCTTGGAAAGAGTTACAAAAGAAAGAAGTCAAGAGTCGGTTATAACAGTGATGTTGCTAAAGAGCACTGTCACCTAGCTACACTTTCAACAATTAGATTATTAGGGCATGAATTAAGATGGTGGCAAGAGGGCACAAATGGTTTGATAAACCACAAGCAAAATTATGAAACAGAAGTCAATAGAATTTGGTGAGTGAATGAATATGAGGGGAAATACAGAGGGTCAGTGTCGATTCAGAATCACTATCATTTCAACATACATAATAATGTCTTCTCTCAGAGAGTCAGACATGTGTATCTTTCATGATGTTTCCACTTGGGCATCACTAGCCCTTTGCACAATTATTTCATAAATTAAAAGTTTCAGAGATGCTACATACAATATCTCCCTTTTGGAAAGTCTATTTCACATTACTCAATTAAAAGCACTAAGAAAACTTGAAGTTAATAAAATTGCCTCTTTAAATTCCTCAAAATTAAATCAAAATTTATATCTCAAAATTTCTCAAATGCAGTTTCTAATTCATAGCTTCTATTATTCTCTTTGGATGGGAAACAGGGCCAACGGCTTACCGTGGCCATAATGATCTTCTGTGGTGTGAACTTAAAATGCTAATGGTTCCTCATATGATCCAGCAATTCCACTATTGGGTATTTATCCTAAGTGAAAGAAAACACCAACTCAAAAAGATATCTGCACTCCCATATTCTTTGCAGCATTGTTTACAATAGATACATATAGATATATTTCAGCCATTAAAAAGAATGAAATCTTGCCATTTGCAATGGCGTAGATGGAACTAGAGAATATAATGCAAAATGAAACAAGTTAATCAGAGAAAAACAAACACCATATGATTCCACTCATGTCGAATTAAGAAACAAAACAAATGGGGGTGCCCGGGTGGCTTAGTTGGTTAAGCATCCTACTTTGGCTCAGGTCATGATCTCATGCTTTGTGAGTTCCAGCCCCACGTCAGCACAGAGCCTGGATCCTGCTTCGGATTCTGGGTCTCCCTCTCTCTCTGTCCCTTCCCCACTCACTCTCTCTCTCTCTCTCTTTCTCTCCCTAAAATAAATAAACGTTAAACATTAAAAGAAATGTAATCAAAATAAAAAATCAAAAAAGGAAGAAACAAAACAAATGGACAAAAAAAAAAGAGACAAACCAAGAAACAGACTTTTTTTTTTAATGTTTATTTATTTTTGAAGGAAAGAGAGACAGAGCATGAGTGGGGAGGGGGGGTGGAAGAGGGGGCAGAGGGGGTGGCAGAGAGAGAGAGAGGGAGAGGGAGACACAGAATCTGAAATGGACTCCAGGCTCTGAGCTGTCAGCACAGAGCCCAACGCAGGGCTCAAACTCACAAAAAAAGATCATGACCTGAAGTTGGTCGCTTAACCAACTGAGCCACCAGGCGCCCCGCAAAAAACAGACTCTTAACTATAGAGAACAAACTGGTGGTTACCAAAGAGGAGAGGAGTGGGGGGCTGGGTGAAATAGGTGAAGGGGATTATGAGTACACTTATGGTGAGCACTGAGTAATGGAGAGAATTGTTGAATCACTATATCATACACGGAAGCTATTATAACACTGTATGTTAACTATATTAGAATTAAAAAATAAAAAATAAACTAAAATTTTAAAATAATTTTTTTAAAAAGCTCAGCTCATAGATACAAAGAACAGATTGGTGGTTGCCAGACATGGCATGGGGGAGTGGGTGAAATGGGTATAAACTTCCGGTTATAAAATAAATAAGTCATGGGGATGTAACATACAGCATGGTGACTATGGTTAATAATAATGCAGTGCACATTTGAGAGTAGCTGAGTGAACAGATCTTAAAAGTTCTCATTATAAGAAAAAAATTCTGTTAACTATGGTGACAGATGTTGGCTGAACTTATTGTGATCATTTTGCAAAATAAACAGATGTTAAATCATCTTGTTGTACATCTATAACTAATATAATGTATGTCAATTATACCTCAATAAAAATTAAAATACCAACGGTTCCTTAAAAAAAGGAGGAAAAATCATATCTTTACTACTGCTAATAATGATCAGTTGCACAAAGTAACAAACTATGGGATAAAACTACGTCAGGCTCATTATATATAACAGAATAAAGAAAAGCATTTCCCTTTTCAACTGAAACAAGTCTTGAAAATTCTTTTAAAAAAAAACAAATAGTTTGTCTCTGGGGAAAAGTTTCTTGTTTTTCTTTTCAAATTTTTATTTAAATTCTAGTTAGTTAGCATACAGTGCAATATTGGTTACAGGAGTAGAATACAACACCCAGTGCTCATCATAACATGTGCCTTCCTTAATGCCCATCATCCACCTAGCCCATCTCCCACCTACCTGCCTCAATCAACCCTCAGTTTGTTCTCTATCTTTAAGAGTCTCTTATGGCTTGATTCCCTCTCTCTTTTTTTAGGGGAAGAGTTTCTTTAAAAAAATTTTTGGGAGGTGATATTCCTGCCCCCCTCCCCAACCCAGATCTACCCTTCATCCACCTGAGCTCTGCCTGCTCCTGTTTCCCCCAACGAAGGAGAATTTGCTAGTGTGATTGGCAAGAGCCCAGGGCAATCATAACCAGGAGGGTTAGTGTACCTGAAGAAGGTACAAAGCCACGTTACCATGTCTCTTTTCCTGGTTCTATGCATCAGGGAATGTAATAGGACTCAGTGTTCTTCTTAGGAACTGGACACTCCTAGCTTTCTTTGCAGAACCACCTAATCCCGTTGGTCCCAAGACACAAACTCAAGCTACTCCAACAGGGTCTCCTACTTATTAGGAGAGGACACTTCGCTTCTCAGATTGCCATTTTTCTGGCCTATGCTGTCCCAAGAAATTCACAGGAAGGAAGAGCATAGAGCAAGCCACTGGTGAGCCCTGCCATCAAAATACCACCCATATTGCCACAAACCCCTAATAAATTAAAACTACAAAGTTACAGTTATACAAGAGGCTACTTCCAAAGACCTACTGTACAGCATACTGCTTATAGTTAACAATAAGGTATTGTGCACTTAAAAATTTGTTAGTAGGCTAGATTCAGTGTTTAAAATAAGAAAAAGACAAGAAAACCAACCAAGGACACAAGGAAACTTTTGAAGGTGATGGATATGTTTATTACATGGATTATGGTGAAGTTAACATAAGTGTATACACATACTCAAATTCACCAAATTGTATAAATTAATTATGTGCATTTTATATAACTATTATATCTTAATAAAGCTGGGGTAAAGTGCATTGTCAAAAAGTTAAAATAAAAAATAATTTTAAAAATGCACGGTCTCTATAGTTAACAGTGTAATTAGTTTATCCTAATAATAATTTAACCTATTAAAGCATAGGTAATAGTACTTTTATAGTAATAGTATTTCCCAAAACATCCTAGGTAAGTCTCTTAAGATGAAGTACCAAGGGTAAGAATTAATATAAAAGTTCAACAAAGTCAATTAATTGCTCCAAAAATGACAGTATCTGATGTGAAATCCATTCAGCTCAATACATTTTTGGTGCATTTGAAACCCAGAATTACTTCTCTCAGTTGTAGGCTGGTAGCTGTCTTTAAAACAGAGGCTTTCCCAACCATCATCTGTGGGGCTCGAAGAGACCCCTGAGTCCCTTACAGCTCTGGCCACCACATTCCAGCTTCAGCCTGAGTAACTCTCATGTATATGGTTTCACCCTGTTTAGTGTTCTATCTGCTATCTTCCACAAAAGATCTCTTGAGCTATTCACGAATACTCCATGTCTCTTCCTTCTAGGTTCATAATAGGATTGTATCACCATTTCCTTGGAAGTTGGGTATGGCCATAGGACTTGTTTCAGCCAATGCACTGTGTTACCTCCAGGTGGAAGCTTTAAGGAACAGTTCATGATCTGACACCTTCCTCTTCCTTTGTTGAGTGGTAACACATGTCTAGATGAAGTCCCCATCAGCCTCAGAACTTGAGTATCTAGAATGAGCAGAAATCTTCTGCCAATTGCCGCTGGACAGAAAGTATGAGCAGAAAATAAACTGTGGTGGATAAAGCCACAGAGATATCAAGGTTCTTTGTTACCACAGTGCAACTTATGCTTCTGACTGTTACAACTGCTAAATAATTTACTGAACCTTTACTCCAAGGCAGGGATCAGCAAACAATTGCACAGGAGCCCAATCTAGCCAGCTACCTGTTTTTGTTAGAAAAATTCTGTTGAAACACAGCCACACCTGTTCATTCACATGTCACCTATGGCGACTTTCCAGCTACAAACGCAGAGCTACAGACTAATATGGCCCACAAAGCCTAAAATATTTACTATCTGGTCCTTTACAGAAAAAGTTTGCCAACCACTGCTGTACAGCCCCATGCAAGCCAGTACAGCTAAGAAAAGATGAGAAAGACCTATCTATTCTCTGATAGCAGGTGCTAGGTCTGCAAAAATAAACAAGGCAAAATGTGTTCACAACAGACCAGTGGCATCTGTAGTCTTAATATTCATTGTTATGACTATTGTCTGGCATCTGTTAAGGACACTGTAAAGAAATGGAGTTTTGTAGAGGCAGAACCTTGGGTATAGCATGGAGAAGCTGCTGTTGGAGAGAAACTGACCTATGAAGTGACCCTACTTAGTAGATTGCTCATCAGTCCTGTCTCATCACAACTTTGTTTTTCTCCCCTTAGCTTTGGGAGTTTCTGACCTCATGCATGGTCAAAAAAGCAAATATTTATCTGTATAAAACTAGCCTTGAAATGAAATTAGCTAGTCATGCTGATGGCAAAAGTAACAAAGTCTTAGGAGATGTTCTTAACCTGAAAACAGATGCTTTACTCATGTGAAAGAGTAGTCCATCAAGATCCGTGGTGGCTCTGCTTGCAACATACAGGAGGCCATGGCACTCTACAGAGAGACACTAGTCCAACTACTTCAGCGAGGGCCTGTCAGTACAAAAATTGCTTATCATACAAGGTCCAAAACTTTAAAGAGAGTAACAAAGACAATTAACTTGGCAAGTTAAGGGCATGCACAAGTAACACATTTAATTGTTGAGTAAAATGCAAAGCAACTTCTTATCCTAATCCATTTCAACATCACACTGAGAATGAACACAGCCAGCACTGCTATATAATACAGCACAGGTTAGCAATTTAGGTAGAACTTGGAGCCAGACTCCAGCTTCAAATGCCAGCTCTGCTGTTTATTAGCTACCTGACCTTGGTACATTTCCCAACTTCTCTCTGCCTCAGTTTCCTCACTGGTAATGGTGACATGATAGTGAAGGGATTTTGTGAAGGCTAAATTAGTTCTATTTGTAATAGTGCCAAGTTGGTGCCTGGCATAGAGTAAGCACCATATAAGTCTTTGCTAATTAAATGCCCCAACAGTTCCTTCTGGTACAGGCATTCTGGCCTTTCACACACAAGAAAACACACACTCAAAATACACTCAGTTAAAAGGCCACTAGTCTAAAAACCAGATGATTAAATCTTATAAAATATAGTACCCATTAAGAAAAAAATGTTAAATTTACTGACATCTGTTTAATTCCTACCTATAAAAAAATGAAAAATGGGGGCACCTGGATGGCTCAGTCGGTTGAGCGTCCGACTCGATTTCGGCTCAGGTCATGATCTCAGGCTCCATGAGTTCGAGTTCCGCATTGGGCTCTGCACTGACAGCTTGGAGCCTGGATCCTGCTTCAGATTCTGGGTCTCCCTCTCTCTCTGCCCCTCCCCTGCTCATGCTTTCTCTCTCTCTCAAAAATAAACATTAAAAACATTTTTTTAAAAACATGAAAAATGTTCTAGAAGAATTGGTATTGAGGCAGTTTACAGAGTAACACACTAACAGAATTAAAAAGAGAGGTGATTAAAGAAATTGAAAAAAGAAAGTCTTACTGAGACAAAGGGCAGACCGATTTGGCTTCATTCTATAAAAAATCAAGGGAGAAAAGAAAATAGAGACAGAGAGAGGCATAAGTGAGAGCATAATGGTGTAAACCATAACAGTTAAAAGGATATTAGCCAAGCACTGAAAACCTTTATGAAAAGAAAAGGCCACTGGTTTGTTTCCATATTTTTGTCTAAGGGGTCTATTCTCTTCCAGGAAAAATATACAAAAATCTAAGTTGTTCAAAGAAATAGGACCAGTCTGGTCCCAATCTCAGGGCTTTGAGCCAGGAAGTATCCAGAAGTCAAAGCAAGCACAGGATCAAAAATCCAAGAGATCAAAAACTATAGCACAGAAAGATTGGGTGGGGCTCCAGAGAACAGAAAGGAGGTAGAGCCTGGACAAGTTCTACAAATGAAGACCTTCACATGCTTCCATTTTCCCAAATCACTCATGTTGAACATCTTTTCATATCCTATTGACCATTCATATACTTTTACTTGTGAAGTGCTATTCCAATTTTTTTAACCACTTTTGTTAGGTTATTTGTCTTAGTTATTTGACTTCTAGGAGCTCTTTATAAATTCTAGATATGTCAGACATATATATTGCAAAATTTTTCTGTTTCTATAAATTATCTTTTTAATGATACTTTTTAATGTTTATTTTTTAATTTTTGATAGAGAGAGCACAAGTGGGGAGAGACAGAGAGAGGGGGACAGAAAATCCGAAGGGGGCTCTGCACTGACAGCAGCAAGATGTGGGGCTCGAACTCACAAATCGTGAGATCATGACCTGAGCCAAAGTCAGATGCTCAACCAACTGAGCCACCCAGGCACCCCTTTTAAAGAGCAAAAGTTTTGGAGTGACTGGTGGCTCAGTCAGTGAAGCCTCCAACTGGATCTTAGCTCAGGTCATGATCTTGCAGTATGTGAGTTCCTGAGCCCTGCATCAGGCTCTATGCTGGCAGCATGGAACCTGCTTGGGATTCTGTCTCTCCCTCTCTCTCAGTCTCACTCTGTGTCTCTCAAAATAACTAAACTTTAAAAATAAATAAATAGCCAAAGTTTTGATTTTGATCTTTAAAATTATATTCTTTTATGATCATGATTTTTTGTGTCCTAAGAAATCTTTGCCTTCACCAAGGTCACAAAGATTTTTCCATTCTTCTTCAAAAGTTTTACAGCTTTAGCTTTGATATTTAGGGCTACAATTCATTTTTAGTCAATTTTTGAGTATAGTATGAGGTAAGAGCTAATGTTAACTTTTTTCCATGTAGATTTCCACTTATTCAGCAGTATTTCTTGAAAAGACTTATCCATTTCCCATTAAATTGCCTTACCATTTTTGTTGAAAACTGATACTATATAAATTGATAATTATACATGCAATAAAAATTTTATGGATTTTGTTACTAGTCCACTGATTCATGTGTCTATCCTTTCTCTAGTACTACTATGGCTTGATTACATAGTGTTATAGTAATCAGGTAATATAACTCCTCCAATATTTTTCTTCTACTTAAAAACTGCTTTGGCTATAAGATGGAAATTTAGCAGGGACTATGCTGACACTATAGATCAATTTAATAATAAGACTTAGTCTTCCAATCCATGGACATGATATACTTCTACATTTATTTAGATGTTCTTTAACTTCTTTCAGCAATGTTTTTGTACTTTTCATTGACAGGTCTTGTGCATAATTTAGTATTTCATGGTTTGGGATAATATTGTACACAGAATTATACTTTTATTTCATTTTCCAAAAATATACTATTAATTTCGTACATTATTCTTGTATCCTGCAACTTTGCTAACCTCATTTCTTAGTTCTAGTAGCTTTTTACAGATTCTCTCTTTTTTTTTTTTTCAATCAGTCTAGGTGGAGGTTTATCAACACTACTTACGTTTTCAGAGAATCTGTCTTTGGTTTCACTGATTTTCCTTTAGTTGTCTTTTTTTAACTAATTTCCAACATTATCATTATTTTCTTTCCTTCAGATACTTTGGGTTTAATTTTTTTCTTCATTTTATAGTGTACTAAAGTGCAAAGGTATGAGCTTAGATCAATTATTTCAGACTTTCATTTCTTTTCTATCATAAACATATAAGGCTATAAATATTCCTACTGTAGCTATATCCTATATAACTTCTTTTTTCTAATTTTGATATGCTGTGTTTTATCATTCAATTCAAAATTATTCTAATTTTCTTTTTGATTTCTTGACTTATGAATGTTTAGCAGCATTGAGTTTCTAAGTGTTTTGGGCTTCCTAAATGTTTTATGGTTGTTGATTGTTAATTTATTTCCATTGTAGTCAGAAAACATATTCTGTAAGTTTCAATCTTTTGAAATCTATTGAAACTTGTCTTATGGCCCAATACACAGTCTATCTTGGAGAATATTCTATATGCATTTGAAAATAATGAGTATTCTGTACTTGTATATTGTGTTCTATAAATACCAATCAGATTAAGATGGCTGTGGGGTGCCTGGGTGCTCAGTTGGTTAAGCATCCATCTTTGGATCAGGTCATGATCTCATGATTTGTGAGTTCAAGCCCCACATCTGCACTGTCAATGCAGAGCCTGCTTGGGATTCTCTCTCTCTCTCCGCCCCTACCCCACTCACACCCATGAACTCTCTCTCAAAAATAACGTAAAAAAAAATTTAAAAAAAAATTAAAAAAAAAAAAGATTAAGATATCTGAGTGCTGCTCTGATCTTCCATATCCTTACCAATAGGTAATTTTCTCTCTCATCTCCACCTATTTCTGAGGGACCATTTAGCCAGGTTCCCTAATATCTCCCTGACGTGTGCAGTTACCTATCCATTTTCTGTGGTTCTGCTGCTGCCAAGATTTCCTCTTTCAATTTCCACATGCTTTTCCACACCTGATGTCTGATCCCTGCTCCAGTATGTATGTATGTAGCCAGTATGGCCACAGCGTGCCGTTGAAAGTTATGGCAAGAAAAAGGGGTATTGGGCCAGAAAGCTACAAAGTCACAATTCTAATCAGTTTTTTGAGATTAAATTTCCCTCTGGTTTTTGTCTATTCTGTGATACTTTCCAAAATCTTTAAATAACTACAGTTTCTAACTTTTAATTATCATTTCACTCTGTTCTTACCATTGTTATCTGTGAAAGGGTTTGTGAGACCACATCACTCCTCTATTAGAAGCTGTTGATATTGTACAAGTTTAAAACTCAAAAATACATAATGGCTATTTGTCCCTTATAAGAGGCACCATAATGTCTGTACATACAAAATGGTTTAAACACCTTTAACAAGAATAATATATCCTTAGTTTATCATAAACATAAAAGGATATGATAATCATTTAAGGGAATGGTGACTGCTTTCAGATACATTGTCATAAGTATAAAATTAGTGGGGGAAAATTAAAAACAGGAAAAAACAATTGGATGCACTGTATACAAAGTTAAATTAAGAGCTATAAAGAAAGCTAACAAAAGGGGCAGAAGGTACAAAAAAATCTGATAATAGGCCCTTTAATTTCCAGGAGACTTTGCAACAAATCAGAGAAAATACCCCCAAATCTTCTCTCTGCTAAACTTGTAGGATTTGCTCTACTTTAATTTAATCAATAATCTGCCTGTTCTTAAACCTTAGCCATATTGAGGATTACTTTTGTTATATAGATAGAAAAACAAGTAGGTATATAGGTAGATATATAAGTTGGTATATTTCTCTTTCTGGACTCCCTGAACTCTTGGTTTATGCCTCTTCCAGGGCATCTGTTTTTCTGATTAGATAATTAGCTGTTTGCTTTAGGCTTTGAGCTGCTTCAGGTAAAGGGATCTTCTCATTTGCCCTCGTATATACTGAAGCTCCTACCACATGCAGGCACTAAAACATTTCTTGAATACATATATCTCTGTGTGAGTATATCAAATGATGGGGCACCTGGCTGGCTCAGTTCGGTTGAGCAGCCAACTTCAGTTCAGGTCATGATCTCCCGGCTCATGAGTTCAAGCCCCGCATCTGAGCTCTGTGCTGACAGCTCAGAACCTGGAGTCTGCTTCGGATTTTGTGTCTCTGTCCCTCCCCTGCTCTCGCTCGCTCTCTCTCTCTCTCTCTCTCAAAAATAAATATTTAAAATATATATACAGAAAACAAACGAATAAATAAATAAATAAATAAATAAATAAATAAATAAGAATATATCAACAAAACCAATCTGTATATGGCACTGTTCTGGGATGCAAAGATGCATCGACTAGCAGCATCTTCCCCCTCATTGCCCTTCTGCCTGAGTACAGGTCAAATGTTCTTGCTTCTTCGCATATCTAGTGGGATAACAAATTATAGCAACTCTGGATTCTGCTGTGTTCCTCTGAACATTATGGCAGAAATGCCATGAAGAAGGGAACATTTTATTAATTCTAATCCTGGACCAGAATCAGGGAGGTTTCACAGCAGAGATGACATATAAGATGGCCTTAAAGCAGAAGTGAGATTCTTCTAGACAAAAAACTAGAGAGCATTAGAGGCCAAGAAAATGGGATGAGCTGAACAGTGTGAGCATCTAAGCACTATTTCAGGAATCAGGAACTGGTCTTACCTCAAAATATTTAGAGAACAGGAGCAAAAACTTGGGAGTATTATAACATTACACACACACACACACACACACACACACACACGCACCGCAACCAACCAGTTTGGCAAGTATACCGAGGAGGTCAGGCTTAGTTCTGTAGAAAGTAGGGAACCACCAAGAAAGCTTTCTGGAAAAGAAAGTAAAATAATCAGAAGGATGACTGGCCTCAAGGTGAAGGATGGACTATGAAGGGAGAAGTAATGGGGATGCATGGGGCTAGGGGTGGGGCAGAGAGAGGGAAGTTGTTTTCTTTCTGGAAGACAATTGTTACAAGGGACCTGTACCCAATGTCTAGGTTACAGTTTTATGTTCGCCTGTCAAAATAACATATAAATATAGAAGAAAATATTACTGAAATGGTACAACTAAACTTCTAAGAGCTTAATCATAAAACTAAAGAGTTTCTTAGAAAGTGAAAGAACAAGGGCCAAAAATAAAAGTACTATAATTTTTAAGCACTCCTGCTTCCTTCTACCAAAATAACACTCTTAAGGGAGCCCCTCCAGTCTATGATAGGCACTGTGTTCAAAGATACAGTTTGTAAGGACCTAATCATTTGTTCTTCTAGTTACTTTCTTTTTCCTTACCCTATAAAAACTTCATTGTTTTCAACCTGTCTATTCTCACCCTTTGCTATGGATACCAGTTCATACTAGGCAGATTCCACTTTTATTTTATCTGTTACCGTTGTCTCTTAACATTGGATTCTGAACTCCTAGCACAGTAATGACCTGCTCACTTTATGCAACTTTGCAAACTTAAAAGAACTAAATAGTCATTTCCCAGACAAATGGCAGCTTCCAGGTGTAGAGGCAAGAAAAGGCATCCCAAACAACATCTACAGGAATGATGCCCTGCTACCTGCGGGGAGCCCCTTGGCACCCTCACCTGCCATCTGGCACAGCTGGGTTACAAAAGCATCATTATTTTTTCAGTTCTTTGAGCTGAGTCTAACACCAGTGTGCACTTTTATCTCCCAAACAAAGTCAGACTGGGAATTGAACCAGATCACCTGGTCCCAGTCTTAGCTCTAAACTTCTATACCCCACGGGCTGTAAAGAGTAGGAACAAAGGCTGAACAGATTACCTTAAATCAATTCAGTGAAATTTTTTGATGAAATCAGTTATGCCATCTCCTAAAAGAATATGAATTATAAACAAATCGGGGAAATTGTGAACATACTTTTTTCATCTCCTTTTTTATTGGTCTTTTGAGTTTATTTTGAGAAAAATAAAGAAAATAAATAAAAGATTAAGAAAATTGATGACATAGTAGACAATTTTAATCATGGGATTGCCCTGCAAAGAGATGGAATACAAAAAATGTTTTCAACTGTCCGATTTACATAGAGATATAAAGTTAAATTACAGTGTGCTTCATTCACATTTCATGAAAATATTTGTTATACACTAAAAGATAAATGGATAACATGGAGATCACAGAATACAATGAATCCTTTATTAATCTTTCTGCCACAAAATTCTGCAGAAAGTTGAAAAAGTAAAAGCCGTATGCTCCCCAGACCCAAATCCTAACAATCAAATGTACTGGTAACTACATATATACATTTACATGCACATTCGTTATTGTCATCACTTCATGATGCGTACTGCACGTCATTAAGGTAAATGTAGAAAATGTACTGACAATTTCCTGAGGCAAGCTGTAATTAGAATAAATGCCTTTGCCAATTAATTCCTTCCAAATGTTTATATCCGTGTTTTCTAAAGTAAAACATAAAAGCAAGTTCCAAGAGAATAGAAATCTGTTTTGTTCACTACATTATTCTGAGTCTCTAGAACGGTGTCTAGCAAAATAGCTCATGCTCAGCAAATATTTGTTGAATGGATGAACATGTTTAGAGTACAATCCACTACGAAACTAGCCCTTAAGATAAACTATTAAACTATTCCAGGACTTTCCTCAATGTTTTATTCATTTAGTCGCTCAGATATTTACAGAACACCTGTGTAAGACCTTGTGGGGTATGCAAATAAGCCTTACATAAGGCCCTTGAAAAGTCCTTTAGAACAATCTACTTAGGGAGATAAGGCAAGTCAAATAATGTAAGAGTTTGTGGTAATGCCAAGCCTTCCTTCCTGTCCCCTCCTCCTTCAGTAACTCCCCTCAGCAAGCCCTCCCCCCCCGCCCCGCCAATAAATGAGCAGTCCATGTAAAAATAATGTTTGCTATACAAATAGTACACAACCCTTCCCCCACCATCAGATGGCTGCCATTAAACCCTTCCTATGCATATATTCTTGGCTACCAGGAAGTTTAAAATTGTGATTCCAGAAGTTACTATAAGCATGATACAGGGAAAGAGCACTGGGCTATGATTTTCCTAGAAAGGTCAAAGGGAGAGGGTAGAGACAGCTTCCACTGAAGTGGTCCCAGGTTTGAAGGTATTGATCCCTTGGCCCCTTGTCTGTTGCTTCAACTCAAGCAGCTCTACCTTTACCTATGTTACAGGGCTGGCTGAAAGGAGGGGACATGAAAACACCAAGCAATGACTTTCTTACACCTGTTCAGTACCATGAAGGGAAAGCAGGCTAGGGCAGTGGTCCCAGGCCAGAGGGAAGCCCTGGGGTCTTAACCCTCCATGTCCTGGCCCAGGGACTTACGTCTGGACTTTATGTCTGGGTACCAAACCCCTCAGTTCCATTATTACTGAAATAAAGCTGATAAGACCAGCACCTCTTCCTACTTCAGAATGGTGTAAAAATGTTCAAATGTGACCTATATGTAAAAACACTTTGAAACTGTAAAAATACTTTTTAACATAAATTATTTTAATTCTTCCATCTTAACGAGGTGACATGTGTAACTAATCTCTCCAAATTAGTATCTAAAAATTATTTTTGTGCTGGGGTTTGAATTTACAAAGCCTTCACAAATCAAATCTTATTTACCCTTGCAACAGTAAGCAGTGAGGTAGTCAGAACAGGATAGATGCTACTAATAAGAAAATAAAGAGAGATTAAAGAGCTCACTCAGAACCAAAGGCAGTGGTCTTTCCCCCCCGCCCCCCCACTGCCGAGCCCGCTCTGCTCTGCTCACAAGGCCACACAGCAGCACTGGGAAGAAAGTACAGACTAACGCTTACCCACCCACGCAGCCTCCCACGGGCTGTCAGGGAGGAAAGCGGAATCAGACACAGGAGGCCACATAAACCTTGACACTAGCTCAGCGTAAAATCCAATCCAGCACCTCTAAGAACTTCTAACCTTAATGTTTGGGATTAATAAACAAGAAGAGTTTAATGTCAAATTTCATGTACTAATGCTGGCAAGTTAGGGCGAAGTATAAAAGAGGTTTTATTATGGCATGATTCTATAATTGTGCCTGAAATGACAGTTGCCATCACATTGGATGAAATAAGGAGCCAAAAAATAAGAAGCAATGACATTGTCTTAAATCTAAAATACAATCCAAGATATCCACATTAAGGTATTTAGGTATGTACATATATAGCAGAGAACATTCAGGAAAGCAACATTTGACCAAAGGAGTTGAGAATGGGTCACCTTGATACACCAGATGGTCCTAGTGTAAGCTTGTTTCATGCAAAGTTAGCCATTTAAAGTCTCAAAGCACAGAGAGAAAACAGAATAAATTAGCTTAAAAGAAAACGCTGCAGGCCAAAATAGTTAGCAAAATGCTCATGAATTCAGACAGACCTAAAACCTAAATAATCATTGACTTCAGGATCCATTTAAAGGCATAAAACTCAAAATTCCAACAATGACCTCTGTTGAATAAGGTACCTACAAAATATTTTCAAAAGGTATTGCAGAGATATTTACTTCATGCCATAATGATAATGCTCAATTTGGTCACAAAGTAATAATTTTGAAATTAAGTTGAAATATTTTCAAGTCCACAGAAGGCAAATGTTGATTAAAAATATGTAAGAAGAGTAAAATACAAGGAATTTAAATTACTTTTATATCCAACATGCAAGTCACTTAAAAAAGAACAAGCCTTAAAACAACTATTTTTATGGGACCATGCTATAAAAAAGGAACACAGGAAGTGTTTCCCGTCCAGAAGGGAAGAGTAGGAATGCTAATTAGAATGACTCCCAGTCAGGTGCTCAGATTAATTCTCTGTGCAACATACCTAACAGCACCAAGTCTCTGTCTTCTCGTCAATGAAATGAGGAGAAAACTCCTACTCTGAGGACTGCTGGACACTACAAAACACTGTAAGAATTTATTTTGTATGTTTATTGTTATTTAAAGAAAGGTAGTATCGTTTCTTTTTTTTAGCTACTGGAAACACCACAAAACAACAAAAATACCAAAATGCAATTCTATTCATAAAGCATTCCCTGAGAACCTAAAATGTGCTCACCATCATGCCTGAGGAACCCTGAACAGAATCAAAATGTGCTGATCTTTCTATGTGTCCTCAATACCAACATGGCACCTGGCATATACCAGCTGCTCATTAAACACTGGTTGAACAAATTCTTTGAGACATGAATCCCATTCCTGAGGCTAATACACCGTCACCATGGAAAGGACAGTATTTCAGATAAAGTGCCCATTCGCACTCAAGTGTGGATTGCATCCTTGGTATTTAAAATAAACACAGTTGAAGTTCTGGGAATTTATGAAAAACAAAATAAAGAAGCCATTCTCGTAAGAGTGTCTTGGGGCCCCTGGGTGGCTCAGGCAGTGAAGTGTCCAACCTCACCTCAGGTCATGATCTCGCAGTTTGTGGGTTTGAGCCCTGCATCGGGCTCTGTGCTGACAACTCAGAGCATAGAGCCTGCTTCGGATTCTGTGTCTCCCTCTTTCTCTGTCCCTCCACCACTCATACTGACTGTCTCTCTCTCTCTCTCTCAAAAATTAATAAACATTTTTTTTTAAAAAAAGGAGTGTCTTGAAAGATTCTGAAAAAGCCATCCAACTTCTCCATCCTAATACCAGTATAAATTCCCTGCAACCAGTAAACCACACAGGACAGCAGTTCTCAGCTACCAGGTAACATCACACAGTGAACGTGGATCAAGTAATTCATTACCAATAATAAAGCACTAAGTTATTTAGTGATCTATTCTTTAAATAAGGGGTGTCACCTCACACCCATTATGATTGCTACCATGGAAACAACCCAAAAAAGGATGAAGTTGCTAAGAATATGGAGAAATTGGAACCCTACTGCACTGCTGTGAGAATGTAAAATGTTGTAGCTGCTATGGAAAGTTGTACAGCAGTGCTTCCTCAAAAAAAGTAAACATAGAATTACCGTACGATCCAGCAATTTTCCTTCTGGGTATACACCCAAAAGAACCGAAAGCAGGGTCTCAAAGGGACAGATATGTGGATTATTCACAACTGCCAAAGGGTCAAAGCAGCCCAAGCTCCTAGAGTAGCCAATTAGAGACAGAAAGTAAAATGGTGGATGCCAGGGGCAGACTGAGGGTAGGACAGGGAGTTACTGTGTAATGGGTGTGGAACTTCAGTTTTGCAAGATGAAATTCCATCCCGAAGATGGGTAGTGGTAATGGTTGCCCACTAATGGGAATGTACTTAATACCACTGAAGTGTATGCCTAAAATAGTTAAGATAGTCAAGTTTAGGTGATACGTATTTCATTATGACTTTTTTTAATTTAAATTTTGTTTTAATTACCTGTTCTAAAGTTGCATTGTAAAAGATACGGAATATGCTCAAGATTATCCCTAGAGGTCTATCACTCATAGTCACTCCCTTCTAATGTGATTACTTGAGGAGTGAGGTTGCCTCTAGGTTGCCTAAAACTGTACACAGCCCACAACCAATCTTAGCTAAGGCCGTAACTATTTCAAGAAACTTTTAGCTTATAGCTGGGGAAATTTTGAATGACAGTAATGATCAGATGTTATAATTTAGTTACTATGAATTTAGGGTTGTCAGATAAAATACAAGACACCCTGTTAAACTGAGATCTCAGATAAACAATTTTGCATGGGACATACCCATACTTTAAAAAAACACTATATGTATCTGAATTGAAATTTAACTAGGCACCCTGTATTTTTATTTGCTAAAACTGGCAAATCTACTCCAATTTTTTTTAATGTTTATTTTTGAGAGAGAGCATGCAGGGGAGGGGCAGAGAGAGAAAGAGATAGGATCTGAAGCAGCCACACCTCACTGACAGCAGAAAGCATGAACCGTGAGATCATGGCCAGAGCCAAAGTCGGGAGCTTAACCAACTGAGCCACCCAGGCACCCTACCCCAATTTCTTCCTAATTTTATCACAGCATAAAAATTTTAGGAAAGAAAAGATTGAAAATAAATCAACTATGATGCATATGAAAGCAATGCATGCTTTGCCAAAGATATCTTCTTTGACAAGTTACTGAGATCTTTAAAGATCTAATTTCATCACCTATGCACTTTGAAAATGCTGTTAGGTAATCCATCCCTTCCCCTCCTCCCTGCCAAAAACAAAGCTGCAGCACCAGCTGTTATATGTCCCCACATAACGAGTGTGGGGTTCAGATCTGGTCACGCCCATGGAACTGGGACAGACCTGAGTTAGCATCCATTTTGGACGAGTACAGGGAGGAGAACCACCCCACATGGATGAGCCAGATGGCCAAGACAGAAAGGAGCCCCCTTCCCTATTACCAGGATGCCGGAAGCCTCTCCGAAGAATCCTCACAAACAAGAATGTTCTTAAATACAAATAAAGTCAAAAATATGTTACAGATGTTGTTGCATTAAACAAAACACCAACATGTTCAAAGCACTTTTTGCTGAACAAAATGACTCTTACCATCTTTTGAGTATTTAGAAAAGAAAACCAAAGCAGCGAAATGATAAAGAATTTCATAAAAATTAAAGTTCTCAATCTCTAAAGATACACTGACGTCTTAGATACGGAAACGTGGACCATCTTCTGGAAATGCCTTTAATTTACATTTTTTATCCTTTACAAACCTGTCATTTTTGTTTCTCCTTCTAGCCCAAGTGTCTTACTCAAGCTGTGTGCATTTCTTTCCAATTCATCTCTCCCCTATGACTCCCTCCCTTTCCCCTTCTTTCCTCTCCAGTGGGTACATAGGCAGGGCCTCAGAGAGTGGCCTCAGAGCCTGTAGGTTTGTATGACTCTACAACACAGTCAACCCAAGGCCCAGTTCTCTCCCAGTCATTGGCACCCATTTCCTCTGTTCTGGGATGGCCCTGAACCTCTCTCCTTGGTTAGGGCAGTCCTTCTCAGTCTTTACCTTGCAATGGAATCACCTGGAGGGCTTGTTAAAACAGATTGCTGGGAACCACTTTTCAGTTTGGATACTATAGGCCTTGGTTAGAGAGAGGGAATACATTCCCAGTGAGTTCTTGGGCAGCTTTGATGCTGTTGGTCTGGAGACCACACTTTGAAGACTACTGCACTAGGGAATGTGTGCTGATCCTTCGTTGCTTCCTAAAAAGAGGATGAAGACAGAAGCTCAGGGAACATAAATTCTCACTCTCTCTACAGCACGATGGACCATCCAGAGGAGCCAGAAATAACTCGTCAGATTAAGGGTCTAACTTAAAGTCTGGCCTGTCTTCTCTCCCAATTACTCATGACAAAATTAAGATTCTGAGTAGAGAAGGTGGCCCTGAGATGCAAGTGAGGAAGTAACTATTCATAGAACTGGGGGCCACTTCACTGTGGCATTGATTATAGTACTTAAGGGACACAGCAATCCAGAGAGACCAACCAACGCACAGATATAAATACCCGCTTTATAAGGATATAAGGATCTGGTGGACCATTTTCACATCATTGACACCAGGGGGTGGGCTCTTCTTGCTGCCAGGTGCCAGGAATTTCTTAATCACAGGGATATTACTCATTCCTGCTGGAAAGGGGAACTGTGGCCAGAACACTGGGGACCTTCTCTTTGACTGCAAAAAAAGAAAAATGATTTCTAGCAGGTGCGCATTAGCTAGCTCAGCTTGTCCAAGATTCTTTCAAACAAGTCTTCAAACACAAGAAATGTGATGCTGCTGTAGCTTTGGGGCCAGCAATTTTTTGCTTATCATCTCCTCGCTTTGAGAATGGGCCTCAATGATCAGACTTGTATTGCTGGCACAAGTACGTCAAACAGGTTTTCCTCTCCTTTTAGCCCTTGTTGAAATGGATTGTATTTGTGGGCTACCAGTAGGGAAGGGCACTTTTGGGGAACAATTTCCTCACAACCATGTCTACTCCTGACAACTGACAGCACCAGTGAGTGTTCAATAACTTGACAAACTGTTCTTCTGTTTCTAAATCTATTAGTGACCTGCATTCCAGCAGCTGGCACTTTCTGCCTATCCTGCCTCTTCCAATTGTCTGAGAGTTTTCATTTTCCTGTTGTGATGAACTCACAGATTTTCAGAAGCCTACACTCTATACACAGCAGTCGGGTACTGCTGGGTCCCCACTCACACCTGAACACACTCCCAGCTAGCCTCCATCCCCACCACTCTCCCGAAATGTTCTTTTCAAGGTCACCAGTGACCTCCAGCTTCCTGGGTCTGATGGATGCCTCCTGGCCATACCTTACTCAGCCACTCAGCAGTGAAACAGTCCATCTTGAAGCCCTGCCTTTCCAGGTTTCCAAGACACCACACCCCTGGCTTTCCTTGGCCATTCCTTCTCACTTTCTTCTGGTAACAGAGCCTTCTCTATCCAATATCTACATGTTAGCATCTGTGGGAGCTAAGACACATTCCTCCTTCTCTTCCCTCTGTATACTCCTTCCTTGGGAGATTTTAAATATCTCGATGGCTACAAACACAATGGGTACAGTCTGACTTCCTTTCTGAACTCCTGAAATATATAGTCAAGTGCTTACTCAACAGCTCTCATAGATATCTCAACCCTAAAGAATCATAACCAACTTCCTAATCTTCCCTCCAAGCTTGTCTCCTGGTTGCTCTTCCTCATCTCTGTAATTGCAGCACTCTCAGAAAACCTGAATTTCATTATTGATGGCTCCTCTTCCCTCACACCTCCCTTGTTACCAAGACCTGTAGATCTGAACTCTGACATACAGCCCAGATCCACCTGCTTCTAGTACCACTGCCCCTCATGTAGCCTATTACCTAAGCCCTGAACCACTGCACAGGCTCCTCGCCGGTCTCCCCACCGTACTCCTTCCCCTTTGTCAGCCATTTCCCACCATGAGCTTTTTTATTTAAGCATCATGTAGCTCCTGGTTTTGAACCTTTTAGTGACTTTCCATTTGTGGCACAGGCTGCTGGTTGCTGACCCCCAACATCCAATTTCCTTCCCCCTAAGTAGAAGGGACATGAGAGTTTAGTTGGGTATTTCTCGCCCAAAATAAAAGTTTACACTCTCCCTTACAACTGAAAGAGGCCATGTGAATAAGTTCTGGCTGACTGACTGCAAGTAGGAGTGTCATGTGGGACTCCTAGGAAGGCTATCTAAAGGAACTGAGAAGCCGGGAGGGGGTCTTCATTTTGCCTTTTTGCCTTTCGCTCTTCTCCTGGTCTACAGCAAGGATGTAATGACTAGAGCCACAGCCGCCATATTAGTCCATGATGCCACCTTTGGGATGGAAGCCACACAATAGGATAGTGGAGCCAAAAATAGTCGAATGAATAAATGAGTCAACAGGAGCCTGGGTCCCTGGATTTTCTACCATAAGACTCATTTCCTAAGAGAGAAAAGGATAAACTGTTACCTTGTATAAACCAGTCTCCTTGGGGGAGGTGCAGTAGGGGGCCCGTTACACACAGGTGAACCTAAGTGCAAATATACCATGGCATTGAAATTAAAATCCAACTTGTAGGGATCCACTTGCATGATTCAGCACCGGCCGACCTCTTCAATTGTGCCACACCATTTCTGCAACAGGCCAAATGCTTTCCTTCCTTGGGGCCTCACACAGACTCTTCTCTTTCCCTTCCTAGTCCTTGCTGTGATGGGCTCCTTCTCATCCATCTGGTCTCGGCTTAAAGGTCACTTCCTCTCAGAGGTCTTGTCTGGCACCACCAGCTACACTCTAACTCAGTACCCTCTTTGTCTTAGTAGCAGCACTTTCTGCCTTTGTCAATATCCCTTTTTGTCACTAACCTCATAGAGGTGTGTGTATGTCTCCCCCTGGCTGGTCTGTAAGCTGTAAGAACAGAGAGTCCAGCCCAGGAGAGGGTGAAAGTGAAAGACTGTGCCTTACAAAGCAAAGTCAGAAGACATTGCAGTCTCCATTGTAGCCTGTCTTGGATCACTCACTGTGGGCGAAGTCAGCTCCATGTTATGAGGACACACAGCAGCCCAATGGAGAGATCCACATTGTGAGGTCACTCAAGTACTCCCAAGAGAAGCCCACGTGGTGAGGAACTGCAGCCTCCTGCCAACAATGGGAACGAAGTTGCCAGGAACATGAGTGAGCTGCCCCCGGTTATGGCTGCAGACAACTGCAATCCCAGCTGACATCCTGAGAGGACCTCGTGACGGACCGTGAGAGCAGAATCCTCTCGCCATGGTGCTCCTGGATTCCTAACCCATCCTGGCAGGACCTCGTGAGGGACTGTGAGACCAGAATCCTCTCACCAAGGTGCTCCTGGATTCCTAACCCCGAGAATGTATATGAGATAATAAATACTGTTTTAAGCTGCTACATTCTGGTGTGATCTGTTACTCAACAACAGACAACTAATATCCATTTCTATCATTTAAATTCGGTAACAATCATTTCACCTGCAGACAATGACCACCTATTTAAAACGTGGAAAACTTGAAAGAGTTCATGTCATAGGATGATAAAGTAATTGTTGAATTTTTTAAAAATTATGCTGCAAGCATATTTTGCTTTTAAAAAAAGTCTTTAGGGGCGCCTGGGTGGCTCAGTCGGTTAAGCGTCTGACTTCGGCTCAGGTCATGATCTCACAGTCCGTGAGTTCAAGCCCCACGTCAGGCTCTCTGCTGACAGCTCAAAGCCTGAAGCCTGCTTCACATTCTGTGTCTCCCTCTCTTTCTGCCCCTTCCCTGCTCATGCTCTGTCTCTCTCTGTCTCAAAAATAAATAAACATTAAAAAAAATTTTTAATAATAAAAAAAGTCTTTAATAGGCAAAAACAGGCACTCAGAAAAGACTGTAGAATCCCATCCTTTATCCTCAACAACCTGAAAAACTACAACAGGAAATAACTCATAGAACAAGGATCTAACTTTAATTTTGACCCCTCCTCAGAAAATGGCTTCAATTTTGACCTCTCCCACAAGTGTTCACTGTAAAAATACAGATTGAGGAAAAAGCAACTAAAAAACTCTCATCTTCTTGATTGCCGCTCTCTTCAATCCCTTTTTCTGTGGACAGTTCAGGTTCCCCTCCCCTCTGCTCCCATGTGGCTACCAGGGGGAAGGAGGAATACTCAGAGGAGTATCAGAGAAGGAAAAGGCTGAGTTGGAGTCAAGATGGCACAAGGGACTTGGTGACATGAGTCATACTGCCTAGGCTGTCTCTGCTCTAAGCACAGACTCTTCCCTGCTCACGCGTGGTCAAGTTCAGTTCACCTGAGTAGGAAGCAGCACATGGGTTTGGGCCAAAACCCTGTGTGGTCATAAATGTTGTTCAGTGGCCTGGAGGGTCCTCCTTGATTGTGGGTCCCAAACTAAAGTCCACTGACCTCTTCTGAGCATATAAAACTCTTGCAAAAAAACGTTTAACTATTGTCTCTATTCCTATTAAATGTTTTCTTTATTAAGATAAAGTTTACATATAATGAATTAAAGTGTATAATTTGATGAGTTCTGATAAAGGCATGCACCCATAAAAAGAATACCTAAATCAGAACATAAGAAGTTTCTATCACCCCAGAAATTTCTGTGTGCCCCTTTCCAAGTAATATCCCACTCCCCCTTAGAGGTAACTTCTGTTTTGATTAATATCACCATGCCAATTATAATATTTTTTAAATTAATATAAATACTTGCTGAATCATCTGGATGTCTCATAACTAAATACTGTGCGAATTTATGTTCACAATCAAACTGATATCAGGTAGTAATATATCAAATTATGAGCTGATTAAAAAAAAAGAACAAAAGCATAAATTATACATTTGGGTTCTGGTAGCATGGGCAGGCTGAAATCAAATGAACCTATGACATAATGGCCAGAGTACTGGCTTCTTGTCAATACCTCAATTCTGTAACATGCGCAAAACTGATATAATAAATACTTTTTGGGTGGGTGCAGAATAGTTCTGTAGAAATGTGAAAATAACATACTAAATTGGGGTACTTAATCTCTGAAATTAAACAGAAATAGCACCCAGGTACAGGACATGGCTTCTTAAACTGGAATTCACAAAATGCCTTGAAATGTATAATAAACTTTGTGCCTCTAAATGTTGTGTTATAGTATATTTTGTGTCCTAATAAATTTTGTGTTTTGTGTTTTTTCTCCAGAGAGGGTCCATGGCTTTCTTTCCTCTGATCTCAAATAGAACTTTAGTCCTAAAAGATGGTAAGAAATCACAGGGAAATTCAAAGGTCAGCTAGGTATCACATTCCTCCACACATCTGGGGCCACCACCTTTGTTAGCTATGAACACAGCCAACAAAGAAGTTGAAATACTGAGATAATTGGGAAGAAAAAATAACAACAGAATTTACATTTCATATAGTAATCTAAAAGTTAAATTGCACCATTTATATATCTAAACATAAGTTCAACTCAAAAATAAGAATATTCCACTTTTTTCTATCTCATCCGTACACTGGAAATTATAAAAACACGACTACCTCAAAAGGTAAGGCTTATTTCATTTTGACATAAAACCATCATGAAATAGTCAATAAAATCAGTGAAAATGCCACAATGAAGCAAAATACTTTATGTTGCCATTTTATTTATTTGTTTATTCATTCATTCATTCATTTTGAGAGAGAGAGAGACAGATTGATTGTGATCAGGGGAGGGACAAAGAGAGGGACAGAAAGACAATCCCAACAGGCTCTACACTGTCAGCACAGAGCCTGATGCAGGGCTTAACCTCACAAACCATGAAATCATGACCTGAGCCAAAATCAAAAGTTGGATGCTTAACCGACTGAGCCACTCAGGCGCCCCAATGTTGCAATTTAAAATGAAAAAAATTAAATTGTCTACTAAACTAACAACAATTCTTGTAATTTGAAACATTTAATCAATATTAACATTGAAATACTAATAAAATTAATTATTAATTATAATTAATAATTAATAATAAAATTAAATAATGTGTTCATATGCTTACTAGATCATCACTTTTACTTATGTTTATTCCACATTTTCTTTAAATCACTACTAATACAATTTTATATGGAATATGCTAATAGAATCATGTTAACTTCTATTATACACATTTTCAGTAACCTGTTTTCATGACACATAGCAGCAAGTCATTACATTTGTTAAAGAATCCATCTCTGTTTTTGTTTGTTTGTTGTTTTTGTTGTTGTTTTATGAGGGAGAGAGAAAGAGTGTGAGGAAGGGAGAGAGAATCTCAAGCAGGCTCCATGATCAGCACAGAGCCCAAAGTGGGGCTTGATCCCATGACCCTGGGATCATGACCTGAGCCAAAATCAAGAGTTGGACACTCAATCGACTGAGCCACCCAGGCACCCCAAGAATCCATTTTTGCATTTCTATAATAAAAATAGTATCCATTAATTGTAAAATACTAACAATAAGTTCTAAATCTCAGCTACAATACACTTACAGAATCATTAAGGATCACTAATGATCATGAGTCCTTCAGCGTCATGATGAAAAAGTAAACTAGAGAAGGTACAAAGTGTTAAGAACTAAATAGTCACACTATGCAGGCAACCTAAGTGTCCATCAATAGATAAATACGAAAAGATGTGGCATATATGTACCATGGAATGACACAGCCATAGAAAAGGATGAGATCTTGCATTTTGTGACAACATGGATTAACCTAGAGGGTATTATGCTAAGTGAAATAAGTCAGACTAAGAAAGACAAAAGCATACGATTTCACTCATATGTGGAATCTAAAACGAGTAAAAGAATAAACAAAAAGCAGAATGAGACCTATAAATAGAGAGAACAAACCCATGGTTGGTTGCCAAAAGGAAGGGAGATGGGGGGTTGGGCAAAATGGGTAAAGGGGATTGGAAGATACAGCCTTCCAGTTATGGAATGAGTAAGTCTTGGGAATCAAAGGCACAGCATAGAGAATATAGTCAATGATATTGTAATATCATTGTATGGACCCAGATGGCAGAGACACCTGTGGTGAGCACAGCATAATGCAGAGATGCTGAATCACTATGTTGTACACCTGAAACTAAGGTAATGTTGTGTGTTAACTATACTCAATTTAAAAAATATATTTTTTAAGAACTAAAGAGACCTAATTATAATGAAAAACTAAAAGCACAGTGATTCCTTCTTTATTCAAAAGTATCAGAGGGTTAAGTGGTGTCACTAGTAATGCTTGCTCATGGCTGAGGTGGATGCCCAGTGCAGAGACTGGCTGAGACCAGGTGTCCTGCCTATAATGGTAAAATTCTAGTCCAGGGAAAAGAGATTAGCAATGCTGCTCAACAAATCAGATGGAAGAAGCAGCAACATTCTAACTAATTTGTTCTTTCAAAAAACTGATCCAATATAATGAGACACACCAGCAGGGAGGCATTCAAGTGGAAGAGAAAGTAAGAGGAGAAGACAAGAGGGTCTGAATGTATTTGTAGTTTTATGGGGGTTACAATGTATCACTTTTTTCAACTTGAAATCAGTACATGTTACTGTTCAAAGTCATTATTATACATTGTGTCATTTAGATGTTTAAAATTTATCAAAGAAAGAAAATCTTGGGTTGGAGGCTGAGGTGATATAATTTCTTAAAATGGATTTTAAATATTTCACTTACTTTTCCTACTCAAATAAGCAGCTTACGAAGTTGCAGCCTTACCACTCCAGCTTTCAAAGAAAGAAGTGTATTTGGAATAACCGAATGCCTTAGATTTGGAAATGGTTATGGAGGATTGAAAATTATTTATGAAGGATAAAAGCCCCAGCCTTTGCAACCAAGCACTAAGTTTGGTCTCCAGAGACTCTCAAATTCCACACTGTTTCTCACAACCTCACCTAGAGACTGAATCCCAAACTAATCCTTTCCCAGCTACCAAAAAAAAAAAAAAAAAAGACATCAAACACTACTCACTTTTCCTTACATGATGAAGCACAATACTCCTTCCAAAAGCCAGACTCTGTTAGACGTCTACTGGCCCTTTGTCACAGGGGCTAAATGCTATCCCTGCTGTCCAAATCCACTCGGACTGTCCTACTTACGGACAGTACTTTGCCACACTGTTAGGTAAGAAATGGAAATGAATCCGCTGTGAGCTGGTGGTTTTGTCCTCATTGATGGAGAATGAATGATGCAAGACACAGGCTGAGAAAAAGGCAATGTCAGTTTAGAATAATTTTCTTACTCTCTATGAACACAAAGGTAACAAAAAGAGCTCTAAGAGTTAGGTTTTAATATTTCAAAAATCCTGAAGAAATTGTATGGTAAAGTATATTAAGGTTGCAGAATCCAACAAGAAAATAAATTGATAAGGTTTTTGTGAGAATTACATCACCAGCTTAGGAAAACAGCTCATGATGACAGTTTATTGGCTTTAACATGGAGGAAACAAATGAAAACAAATGACTACTAAAGAAACAATTTAGTGGGCAAAATTTCAAGACACTGGGTCAGAAGATTAAAAAAAGTCAAGAATAGCCTTAAAACCTCAACGCATAAGAGTATATATTTAGGCAAAGCATAAGACTTATTATCTAGCTTAAACACTAAATATGAATTTCTTTTCCTTGGAATCAAAACTATGTATTTTTAAAATAGGTAATTTATAAAATGCCTATTTACTAAATATATATCCAATATCATTCCCAAATAAAATCTATAAAAGCTATCATGGATAATGCTATCAGGCTACTTACAAATAATTACCACTTTATCTGTTTTATGAAATATTTATATAAATTATTGTTATAGATTATTGAATATTAAGAAAATTAAAGATATTATTAGGATTTCAAAGTTTCAAAAATATAAGATTTTTTTTGGAAGTTGAATCAATGCAGTTCTGTGATTTTTCCTCCCATAACATTCTGAGGCCCTAGAAGGAGAAAATAAAGGGGCAGGCCAAGCACAGGCCTAATCCAACATTGGGACTTGGCCATGGAAATGGGTTAATAAGAGGAGCCTAAGATTGGGTTTTAGTTAGAGGGCTGTTGGGTGGCTGATCACAGAAAACAGGCTGAACTGAAAAGCAAGAACAGAGCTCATAGAGCAAAGGGTTTAGGAGAATGGGAGAGATGGCTGGTGAGGAGAGTGTTCAAGGTAGGACCAAGGAAGGCAATTAACCGAGTAAGCACCATGCACTGTATGGATGCTAAAATAACTGCAGGGCAAAGAACTTGGCCTGAGAGATGAAATAATGCAGTGATATGTATTAGACACACACCACAGGAGTAGATGGGGGTGCCCTCAGGGCCAGGAAGGAGGCAATAAATGCCCACTGGTCCAAGTGACTCCTGATCATTGAGGGAGGGGAGAGGGGGACACTGGAGTCCTTTAAAGCCAGGTAGCCCATGAAGCTGTCACTGAGTAACTCTCTTCTGGTTTTCTTCTAACTCTGCAGTCTTGCGTACTCTCAGTCTTCTGGGAATGACTCTAGATTACTGGTGCTCCCAAGAGACCTTCCCTTCCTCTTTCACGCCACTACCTCTCCTTTCTTTCAGAGTTATCATGCACCAGCATATATTGCCCAAATCCATGAGTGCAAGCTAAAGTTTGTTTTGTTTTTTTAACGTTTTATTTAGTTTTGATAGAGATCGTGCGGAAGGGGCAGTGAGCGGCGGGGTGGGGGGGGGGGGGGGACAGAAGATCTAAAGTGAGCTCTGGTCTGACAGCAGCAAGCCTGATGTGGGGCTCAAACTCACAAATCATAAGATCATGACCTGAGCCGAAGTCAGACACTCAACCATCTGAGCCACCCAGGCGCCCCCTAAATTTTTTTCCTAAACTCAAAACCACTGGGTTTCTCTATGTAGACGTCTTGATGGAGCCTCAAACTCAGCATGACCAAAATGGAACTCCTGTTCCTCACTGATAAGACACAACAGGGTGGATGCTGGGCCCAAGGTGCCTGGTTTAAATTCTGGCTCCACCATTTTGTGGCCATGCATTCCAGGGCAGATTGTTAGTCTCTCCATGCCTTTGTGTCCTCATCTATAAAATGGGAATCCATACTAGCTCCAGCTCAAGAGCCTCTGTGAGAATTCAACTGTGTAGTACATGGGAAGCATTTACAACATTGCCTGGCACACAGGACATGTTTTATCTGGGAGTAAGTAGCAACACTATTCCTACTCTCCTGACATTCTCTATCTAAGGGAAAGGCACCACTTACTCAGCCGGTGTCCAAGTCACATATCTGGACAATGTGCTCAACTTCTCCCTCTCCTGTAACTGCTGTGTCCCAGCTGCCATCCTACAATCTGGGTATCTGCTAAAGATATTTACGTCTTATTTCTACTACCTCTGTTCTAGTTTGGAACCCCTCCCCCCCCCCCCACCACCACCATCATCTCTTTTCTCCAAACTGGCCTCCATTCCTGACCTCCTTATATCTATTTTTCAGACAATACAGAGAGTACACATCTTACCATTTGGCAATGTCCTTAAGTTCCTTTGGTTCCTCAGAACCAAGACCAAAACCCTCCATGTGACTGGAAAGGCCTTTCATGAGGTGCCTTTGCTACCATTCCCACCACTTTCTACGTGGACACAGGTAGAATTTCTTTCAGTTTCTGGAAAACACCATGATCTC
This sequence comes from Panthera pardus, assembly GCF_024362965.1. Lineage (NCBI taxonomy): Eukaryota > Metazoa > Chordata > Mammalia > Carnivora > Felidae > Panthera > Panthera pardus. The sequence goes on from NW_026526788.1 coordinate 22,011,192, forward strand.
TCACACCTACTTTTTGCAAATATTGTTTTCTCTTCCTAGAACATTCTTCTCCCTCCTCTTCATCTGGCTGAATGCTAATCATCTCTCCATCTCAGCAGTGCAGGAAGCCTTCCCCACCCATCCAGCCCAGCAGTCTCATGTGCCCTTCTATGCCTCCCAATAATATCCTACACGCTTACTGCACCTGTGCCTCCACAGTATAAGAATAGCCGGTAAACTGTAAATTCCACGGAGGCAGGGAAAAGGACTGTCTTCTTCAGTAATGTGTCACCTGGTGCACACCAGCAGCACAGCAGCACAGCACATATTAAGACCTCAGTAAGGATGAGGGCAGATAGAGGGAAAGAAAGAAAGAAGAGGACAGGGATCTAGAAACTGCTCTTAAAGAAAAGGATTGTCTTCTCCATGTTCTTGATGAGAAAATAGAGACTCAGAAAGGTTAATAACTTGCCCAAGGCCATGGTCATGGGGCCCGATCCTAGAAACCATATTATTAAGGCCAATGCCTTTCAGTGGAAAGCACACAAAACTCTATATTAGATATCCTTCATCTAACCCTGATTCTGCCATTTAATACATGTTGGTTTACCGTGAACAACTCCTGTGCTGGCCTTTTTCTTTAAAACCAGTTACATGGTGAGCATAATATCTACTTATGAAGGTCATCATTAACATTGGAAACAGTGACAAATGAGGATTTTTGGCCTTCAGAAAGTGCTCAAAAATGCTGAAAGTATCCAACAACATCTGGGACAGTTGTTAACTTTGACCAAGCACGGTCCTTTCTGGCAGAGTTAGAGGAATGAGAAGAGCCAACCCAACAGCATCAAACTTGCTAATCAGAGGGGGGCTAATTACAGACTATAACCCTCGCCATCTGATCATCTGACGTATGCGATGCCCTATCCTTATCTCCAGAAGGGAAGACGAACTGGAAACATATTCCTGAACTTCACTCTGAAGATATTTCACAAGTGGGGTTTCCTTTTAGAAACACCAAGTTTGCCTTTTCCCAATTTCACCTTAAAAGCCAGAAAGCTATGAAAAGTCTGCTTTGAATTTATAAAGGGCAAAATCCACCATAATCCTCTCTTCTTATGCTTTCTAAATTCCTTTGCACTCATTCATTTAGTTCCTGTAAGCAGCAGCCCCATTTTCCAAATTAACCTACTGAGGCTCGGATAATAAAAGTGGCTAGGACAGAATTACACATCGCACGTTAGTTCGCAGATCCACGGGCCTTCCTGCACACTGCAGTCACATTATGTAATTCTGAATTTCAAAAAAAAAAAAAAAGATATTCTTACTTCATATAAACTTACTCTTTAAAATTCATGGAAATACTCTAATTCTCTAGGAATATTTTTAAGTTATGCGTCATCAGGAACTTTGTGTGTTCAGTCAATGCTGACTAGTAGAACTATACATCAACTCAATATGTGGGGTTAAAACAAATCTGCAGTCCTGGGTGTAGCAAGAAAAGTATTAACACACTAAGTAAAGAGAGAACTAACAATCCTCTCTTGGAAAGGTAGAGGAAGCGGCTTGACAAATGTGAAAACCTTAATGTTGGTTAATACTCCTCCTCATTACTGTACTGGCATTCTCCTGGACACAGCATCGTCAGAACAAAAGGTTCCAGATGTTAAAAGACATGATATGGCCTCTCGTGCCCCTCCTTCAAGTATTAGAAAATGTCTACTAATGTTCCAGACTGAAAGTATGTTTTAAATCATTTAGATTTTTCTTGTCAAGATTGCTCAGAGTCCTTATGGAGAAATGCAGCTACTCCATCCACATAGATAGGCCACAGGTGCCTAAAAAAGAGGACAAAAAAATGTCCTATCATCTTGAGGGGTGGACACACAAATCATAGCCTTAAGTGTATTGTATTTTTGAGATGGGTCTGAAAGTCTAATATGTCTGTGATACATTATAGCCAAACACCCTTTCTAAAATCAATGTAAAGACAGGACAAGCAACATTTGATGTTCAATTGCTTTCATTTCCCTTGATAAAAGACCTTGTAACTGTACCAACGTTAGTCTAAGAGCTTTTAAAGTACAATCTTAAGTTATTAGCATTTGCTAAACATCTACTACATGTTTATTATATAAAAATGACCCACCCCAATGAAGAGAAGCCTGGCAAAACTTCAGCGAATCTAAAAAGCGCTGGCAATACATTTTAGAATGGACAATGTTATTTGTAATAGAAAATGGGAACAAAGGCGTGCCTAGAATGACGGCCTAGAGCAGGACTGCAGAAGCTATGAAGAGAGACTCAAGTTCCCCTAACAGAGAGGTGGGGGCTAGAACTCTGACAGCTACAGAGATCTGTGAGGTAGAAAATGCAAAGAAAGGAGAGGCCTCCAAGTGAAAACATAAACCCACCAATTAACCACAGCTGCTCCAAACATACAAACATGGAAAGTAATATATAAACAGAAATTTTAAAGGACAGAAAAGGGGAGCCAGGGTGGCACAGTCAGTTAAGCATCCAGCTCTTGATTTGGGCTCAGGTCAGGATATCCTGGTCATGAGATCAAGCCCTGTGTCAGGCTCTGTACTCATAGCACAGAGCTTCTTGGACCTCTCTCTCTCTCTCTCTCTCTCTCTCTCTCTCTCTCTCTCTCTCTCTCTCTCTCTCTGCCTCTCTTGGGTGCATGCTCTCTCTCTCAAAATAAATAATAAACTGAAAAAAAAGTAAAAGTCAGAACAAAGAAAGTGATAATATAAATACAGCCAAAACAAAAAAATGACCTAAGTAAAAATTTTCTCAGGGGTGGGCAAACCTAATCACATTGTTACTTTTCCCCAAAATTAGTCTATAAATTCAAAATAATTCCCATCAAAATGAAAATAAAATTTTCATGAAAACTGACAAGCTGATATCAAATTCTAGAGAGGAACAGGAACAGCTAAGATAATTTTAAGGGAAGGTTTGCCCTGGGTCTCAAGAGGATTTATAAAAAGTCATAGTATTTAATACTAAAAAGGTGCTAGGAAGCAGACATAAAGCCCGGAAACAGATCCAAATACCCACACACAGAACTTGATATGTGACCAAAGCAGAAGTAAAATAAACAAGGACAAACATGTATACCTGACAGAAATATATATATAATTGAATCCTAACTCTGCTCCATAAATAAAACAATTCCTGGTGGATTAAAGACTAAAATGTCAAAAGAAAAACTTTAATACCTTTAGAAGGAATAAAAGAATATATTTGTGACCTTCAATTAAGAAAGGATTTCCTGGGGTGCCTGGGTGGTTCAGTTGGTTAAGCATCCAACTTTGGCTCAGGTCATGATCTCACAGTTCGTGATTTCCAGCTTCGCATCAGGCTCTGTGCTGACAGCTCAGAGCCTGGAGCCTGCTTCGGATTCTGTGTTTCCCTCTCTCTCTCTACCCCTCCCCCCTCATGCTGTCTCTCTCTCTCTCTCGAAAATAAATAAAAATTTGAAAAAAAATTTTTTAAAGAAAGTATTTCCTAAGCTAGATTTTAAAGTAAGCATAAAACATAAAGAAAAAATTAAATCAACCATATTAAATGTTAAAATTCTACTCATCCAAAGACACTATAAAAAATATTTACCTAAATACCACAGACTGAAAATGCTTATGGGCAGGTCAAACGAGTCAAGAATTTAATTTGGCAACTTATAAAAAAACAAACTTAAATGGCCATTAAACATACAAAAGTAGTTCAACTTCATTTGAAATCAGGGAAATGTGGCAAATTAAAACCCCAGTGAGATTCATTTCATATCAAAAACTGACAAAAACTTAAAAACCTCCCAATGTGGATTCTGAAAGAATTTGGAAAAATGTCATCTCTTGTACACATTTGGGTGATGGGGCCTGTAAACGTAATTAGCACCAATACCTTGGAGAGCGATCTGGCAGTATCTGCTAACATTGGAAGACATGCGTACCATCAAACTATCACATTGTGCACCTTAAATACATACAATTTTTGTTTGTCAACTCTACCTCAATAAAACTGGGGAAATAAAGAAAAACAAAACCTCAAGAGCTTTAAAAAAAAAAAGAACTGTATTCCCTTAGTCTCAGCAATTCTACTTACTCTCAGTTACATATCCTAGAAAAAACTCAATCTCAAGTACCCAAGGAGAGATTTTTCAAGAACTTTTATTGTTGTATATAATGTATATTTTTCTATGACAAATATCTATGTAGTACTTACTGTGTGCAAGGCACTATTCAAAGTTTGTTGTTTGCTTATTTGTTTGTTTACAAATATTAACCCATTTAATCCTCATTACAACTTCACGAGTTAGGTACTATTACAATCACCTGTTTACTTTTTATTTCATTTTTGAAACTCATTCCACAACATTGGATTAGTCAGTACCTTTGTTCAGGATAGCATCTCTTCATGTATCCATGCACGGCTTACTTTCATCTGTTAGTCGGTTTGTTAATTATGTTAATATGACAAGAACCAGAAGAAACTTCCAGCATCCCTACTTTTAGCCCCTACACCATGCTGTCAGCTTCTGAAGTGACAGGCAGAAAAAGGGAAACAAATAGTGTTTATCAATAGAGAATGGATTCCTATATAAAACTGTATTTTATAATGAAATCACAGCAGTTAAAAATGAACTATAGCCATATATATAAATAGATCTCAAAACCATGATGTTGAGTCAAAAAAAAAGTGCAGAACTATAGGTAGAGCATGAAACCATTTTAATGAAATTTGAAACAATACTAAACTATAAAAACATGCTTGAATATAGGAAATATCAACTTCAAGAAACAGTTAACTGGGCATGCAATGAGAAAAAAATCATATTAGAAGGGATAGAAAGGGATAGAAAGGGATAGAAAAGAGATAAACAGTATTTGTACAATTTATTTTTTAAAAAAATACCAAAAGCAAACGTGACAAAAAAACAAAAAAAAAACATAAGACTTCATAAAGCAGATTGGTGGATTCACAGGTAATCATCATAATATGCACCATAATTTCATATCTTTAAAAAAATGTTTTTAAGGAAAATGAGTTAGTGTGATATACTAAATATTCACAACTCATCATAATAATTAAGGTAGGTAACTATACAGACCAGAATTATGGAGTAATTTTATAGATTGAGTATTCTTTTCTAGAAACCACATCCCCAAAGGAGACACTTTCTCCAGTGCAAGATTTATAATACTCCTCTCAAAATATACAATTCAAATTAAAAATAACACCAAGATATCAGTATAAGGAAATCCAAAGTAGTTCTGATTGTACCAGTAATAATTACAGAAAATAATACAACTTATTCAGAACTGACTTGTATGACAGGCAATATAGTTTTCTAAGACAACTCTCATACTTTTTATGATACATGAAATAAATTTTTTCCAAATAACTTTTCAGACAAAGAAGGAATGAGGATGTTGTTGTCATATGGGGGCTAACCAGCTGGTGCTGAAGCATGTTTTTATTCTGCCTATTGGATAAACCCAGTGCTGTCACCCCACCCCCACCAAACCCCTAGTGAAAATAACCAAAAGACAATTAATGCAGCCTACCAACCATATATGACCTACCACCTCCTTTGAGTAATTTCACCAAGAGCTAGTTGTATATCCAAATGTCTTTGGAAACCAGGCATGTAAAAGTAGGAAGCTTCTAGGTACATAGTAGCAGTAGGGACCATGAGTAAGAGTATTTCCAACCCATGAAAAGGACACAAATTCTATTCTTGTTTAAATATTCGGCTGGGTCAAAACATAAGGTTGTTGATAGAGATTTCCAGCCTAAATCTGCCCACAAGCAAGTATTTTAATAATTCCTGGATTCAATAAATCCACACAAATTTGCTTCACCATTCAAACAAACTACATTGACAACTTCATTCAACAGGTTGATTTGTGTGTTTTTAGTTCTTTTTGGTGTGTATGTAGTTATTTTGTGGCATCTGCCCACAGACCCTTTCGACTTTCAAAGTCAACTCTCCTAAACTCTAGGACAGAGCCTCCCAATCTTTTCTACTTCTTGACATATAAACAAGCAGTATTTAAACTAGCACTCTGAATAAGAAGGAAATGCTGTTCACCAAGTTGGGCAAATTGGCCTTGGAGTTCCTGCCAACTCTGAGACTGAGAGTCTCAATACACATGAACCCCACTCACCATTTTGTGACACACGTATTTGGAAGCTTTGCTCTGGGAGCTCTTATTCAAATACCTTAAAACAGCATGATACAATGGTTAAGAGCAGAGACTCAGAGTTGAACAGTCTGTGTTGAGTCCTTGCTCTATCATTCATTAGCATGTGACTTTGGGCAAATTACTCAATCACACCATGCTTCAGCTACCCCACCTGTAAAATAGAGAAAATAAAACCAGTATGAACTCTATAGAGTTAGAAGCTTTAAATGAAAGGACCAATCATGATCTCACAGTTTCCTGAGTTTGAGCCTCACGTCGAGCTCTGCGCTGACAGTGCAGAGCCTGCTTGGGATTTTCTCTCTCTCCCTCGCTCTCTCACTCTCTCGCTCTCTCTCTCCCTCTCCCCCTTTGCCTCTCCCCTACTCATGCTATCTCTGTATCTCTCAAAATAAATAAAATTAAAAAATAAATAAATAAAGGACCAATGTATTTAGAACTTTATGTACACAGGGAACATGCCACTTTTTATTTGTTTAAATTACCAGCAAAATTCTAAAGGAACATTTTTCCCTACATAGGGGTGTAGTAAAAGATGTTCTCAAAAGGTGAAGTGAAGGGCACCTGGGTGGCTCAGGTGGTTAAGCTCTGACTCTTGATTTCGGCTCATCATGATCTCACAGTCATGAGATGGAGCCCCACATCGGGCTGGGCATGGAGCCTGCTTAAGATTCTCTGTCTCTCCCACTGTCCCTCCTCCGCATGCGCCCTCTCTCTCTTCAAGGAAAAAAAAAAAAAAAAAAAAAAAAAAAAAAATATATATATATATATATATATATATATATATATATATATATATAAATAGTAATTTTTTAAGGTGAAGTGAGATGACCATTCTGCATGGCCAAAATGTGGGTCAGGCTCCCTGACTTTTCAATATACAACATCAATGATGATGTCTCTTGCAAGTCTAATCTAGACGGCTTTGCTAACATAATAGCAAATATAGTATCATATTCCAGTCCCTAACCCTAGACTTTCATTTGCTATCTTCTTTCTCTCAAGAGCCCAGCTGAGATTTTTGAAATATTTAAGAATGAATAATTTAAGGCAGTGGTTCTGAAGTATCTTCTGCTAAAACATACACAGGCCTATACTCACACACCTGCACCACAAACTCATTCCACCAGGAAAAGAGCTCAATCCTTTATTAGGAATAGATGGCAGCTCTAAAAAACAGGCCAATGAACCTTCTATCCTTCACCATTAGCTAAATTCAAGTAGTCTTCAAGCAGATTGACCAAAGTTATAGGAACTTCTTTATTTAAGATCCACACAGACATTACTCAACAGAATTTAAAATCAGTGTATTGTTTCAAGACTTTATTTTTTTTTAATTTTTTTAACACTTATTTATTTTTGAGAGACATAGAGAGACAGAGCATGAGCAGGGGAGGGACAGATGGAGAGGAGACACAGAATCCAAAGCAGGCTCCAGGCTCCAAGCTGTCAGCACAGAGCCCGATGCAGGGCCCAAACTCACAAATTGCGAGATAATGACCTAGGCCAAAGTCAGACACTTAACCGACTGAGCCACCCAGGCGCCCCACAAGACTTTAATTTTTTTGTACCATTTGCAACTATATGCATGGAACTGGAGGGCATTATGCTAAGCAAAATTAATCAGCCAGACAAAGACAAATATCATATTACTTCACTCTTAAGATTACTTCACTCTAAGAACTTAAGATACTAAACAAATAAACATAAAGAAAGGGAAGCAAAAAGATTATAAAAACAGGGAGGGAGACAAAACATAAGAGACTCTTAAATGTGGAGAACAAACAGAGGGTTACTGGAGGGGTTGTGGGAGGGGGGATGGGCTAAATGGGTAAGGGGCATTAAGGAATCTACCCCTGAAATCATTGTTGCACTATATGCTAACTAACTTGGATGTAAATTAAAAAATAAATTAATTTTAAAAAAAGATTTTAATTTTTTGAGCAGTTTCAGCTTTAGTGTCAGAACAAATTGAAGAAAGGACAGAGATTTCCCATTGCTTCCTGTCCCCCCACACACACACGCATAATTTCCCACCTTCTTAATATCTCCCAACATTTGTTATAACTGATGAACCTACACTGACACATCATAATCACCTAAAGTTCATAGTTTACATTAGCGGTTCCCTCTCAGTTCCCACCAATTCTGTGGGTTTGAACAGTTGCGTGGTGACATGCATCCATCATTATAGTATCATACAGTGTGTCTTCACTGCCCTAAAAATCCTCTGTGCTCTGCCTTTTCATCCGTTACCCACTCCCCACCCCCAACTCCTGGCAGCCACTGATCTTTTTACTGTCTCCATTGTCTTACCTCTTCCTTAATGCCAAATAGTAGGAAACCTAGAGTATGTAGCCTTTCCCGATTGGCTTATTTTACTTAGTGATAGGCATCTAGGCTTCCTCCATGCCTTTTGACAGCTTGAAAGTTCATTTCTTCTTAGCACAGAATAATATTTTGCTGTCTGGATGTCCTACAGTTTACTTATCTATTCACCTACTGAAGAACATCTGGGTTGCTTCCAAGTTTGGGCAACCTTGTGCAGGTTTTTGTGTAGGTTTTCAACTCCTTTAGGTAAATACCACAGAGCACAACTGATGGATTATGTGTTTAAGTATTGGTCTTATAGGAAACCACCAAACTGCCTTCCAAAGTGGCTGTAACCATCTGCACTCTCACTAGCACTATATGAAAGTTCCCCTGCTCCACATCCTTATCAGCACATGGTGTTGCCAGTGTTCTGGATTTTGACCATTCCGATAGGTATATAATGGTATCTCGCTGTTGCTTTGCATTATTGTTTTAATTTGCATTTCCCTGATGACATACGAAGTGGGGCATCTTTTCACATGCTTACTTGCCATCTGTGTATCTTCTTTGGTGAGGTGTCTATTAATGTCAAATATTTTTGTTTTGTTTTGTTCTGTTTTGACTGACCACACAGAAAACATCTTGTGAAGACAATATCATTACACTAGGCGCTGTCCCTGTATGTGTTAAGTTATCCTGAGCATAGTAGCACCACTTCTGCTGCCCTCCAGCTGTTGTGTTTCTTTTTGTTAGATGAGCCCCAGGTACTGTCCCTTCTGTCCTGGGCTGCCTAGAATTTGGGGGATGGGGGGTGGGATTGGGGTTCTTCACACTGGGGCCATATGTATTCCACAAGGTTCAGGATAACAAAGTGGAGCATGGATACTTTTATATATCAATTTGCAGATTCTCAATTTACACTTCTACTTTTCCTAAAGCTGATCTGCTAAAGCTGATCTGCTCCTCCTCCTCCTTCCTTATAAACGTCTCTCCCCTCCAAATCTAAAAAAAAAAAAAAGGCAAACCACTTTCATACTGCATCTTTCTAGGGCACATGCTATCAGAGTATAATAATCACTGGGGTGCCAAGTATATGCACAGTTCAAATTTTACTGCTGTCAGTTTGAGAAACTAAATGACCTTATTGTCTGATTAACAAATTCTTCGGCAATTGAAGTGATTTCTGATGCTTTACTTTGAACAAAACCAAAGAAGGGTATAATCCAGTTATCAGCTGCTCCTTAAAAGCAATTTTGGTAATAATTTGCTACATGTGTTTGGCATGTGACATGGAAGCCAATCAAAGAACTGAATGACCTGTTATAATAAAGTATTTTCTAAGTTTATTTATTTATTTTGAGAGACAGAGAGAAAAGAGGAGGGGCAGAGAAAGAATCCCAAGCAGGCTCCGTACTGTCAGCAGAAGCCCAGTGTGGGTCTCAAACTCCTAAACTGTGAGATCATGACCTGTGCTGGAACCAAGAGCTGGATACCTAACCGACTACCACGCAGGTGCCCCTGACCTGTTATAATAAAACTTCTTTTTATTATCATTTATTATTCATGTGAACCAGGTTTCTCAAGATTAGAGCTATAAAAACAACAGTAGAAATGGAATTGTTACTGAACCCTGTTTTATCCTACTAATATCTATTATTCAAATAAGAAGAGCTAGGGGCACCTGGGTGGCTCAGTCAGTTGGGCATCTGACTTCAGTTCAGGTCATGATCTCACGATTCATTGAGTTCAAACCCTACATCGGGCTCTCTACTGCCAGCACAGAGCCCACTTCCAATCCTCTGTCCTGCTTTCTCTCTGCCCCTCCCCCACTCACACTGTCTCCAAAATAAACATTAAAAAAAATTTTTTTTTAAAACACAAGAACTAAAATAAGTCTCATCCATCTAAGAAATAGCATTTCCAATAAAATTTTACTTTTAAAAAAATGCAATGATTCTCAAATATTTTAATACATTGAGCTATTTGGATAAATTTTATACTGCTAATAATTACAATGGTAACAATTCAGTAAAAAATGTCTTAGCACTTAAAGCCTTATGGTCATGGAAAATTTTTAAATAATTATTTTAAATTTATATGCATTTTTATTGTCAAGAAGTATGATACAGTGGTCAACGACAACAAATTGGCACAAAAATATGTTTCAATACAATGTAATTCTCTGCAGGAAGGGGAAGGAAATACACATTTAAGGAGAAATATAATGTCAAATTGAGCTGCTAAAGATCTTGCTTATATTTCTTTAATGCATGACCAGAGGTCTTAAAAATGCTGTTATTCCAATTTCATTGGCTACATTTAAAAGAATGATGTAATGGTATCATTTTTAAGTGACACTGTTTATCATAAACAGGAAATCACATTATTTGCAACGGTTTAAATTTATGGTAAAAATGTTAGATGTCAACTAAAAAATGTGCAGAGGCAAATAGTTTTTCAAAATTCTTTTGGAGAAAAAACAGACTACAGGCTTAAGAGTTTATATAAATACTGAACTTCTACAGCCTAGGTTTCTGTACAGCTCTTTCCCATCCCCACTGCCTTTCCCAGGCAGCCTTTGTTTTTTCTTTTTGTTTTTCTTCTTCTTTGGACCAAGGGGTAGAGTTTTCTGCTTCCTAAAGACAGGTGCATTAAAAATGACTTGAAGTATGGGGTGCCTGGGTGGCTCAGTCGGTTAAGTGTCCAACTTTGGCTCAGGTTATGATCTTGCAGTTTGTGAGTTCGAGCCCCGTGTTGGGCTCTGTGCTGACAGCTCAGAGCCTAGAGCCTACTTCAGACTCTGTGTCTGCCCCTCCCCTGCTCACATTCTCTCTCTTTCAATAATAAATAAACGTTTAAAAAAATGTTTTTTAATGACTTGAAGTAAAGACACTAAATACAGATATAAAAGATCTACTATGGGGAGTATCAATGACATTAATAATTCCAGTACAGTGAAAATGCAGGTCACTACAGCAATAATCCTCAATTTTTCTGTTTTTTGAGGTATGTTATGACTTAAAGTTTTTGCATAATTTAAAACATACTAAACTTAAATGAGAAAATAATACAAAACACACTTGAAAGTCATGAAAGCAAACTTGAACTAGAAATGAAAAAACATGCCTTTGTAGAAGATTCAACATCACAGAGATGTCAGTTCTAAGTTAACTTATTAATTGAAAACAATCTACATAAAAATGTCATTTTGGTTTTTTCTTGGAATTAGACAAGTCAATTCTGAATTTCATCTGAAAGAACAAACATACAACAAAACCAGGAAAATTCTGCAAAACAACATGCAGTGGGTGACTAGTGTAATACATTATAAAGTTGCTAATATCAAAACATGAATTGCTGGGGTATCTGGGTGGATCGTTGGTTAAGTGTCAGCTTTGGCTCAGGTCAAGCCAAAGTGGGTTCGAGCCTACATCAGGCTCTGTGCTGACAGTTCAGAGCCTGGAGCCTGCTTTGGATTCGGTGTCTCCCTCTCTCTCTCTGCCCCTTCCCCACTTGTGTGCATCCCCCTCAAAAATAGATGGATAAACTTAAAAAATTTAAAAACAAAACCAAAAACATGAATTGTGGGACACTTTGAGTGGCTCAGTAGGTTAAGTGTCTGACTCTTGGTATCAGCTCAGGTCATGATTTCACAGTTTGTGGGATTGAGTCCTGCATCAAGATCTGTACTAGGCATGGAGTCTGCTTAAGATTCTCTCTCTTCCACTCTCTCTCTGCCCCTCCCCTGCTCTTTTTCTCAAAAAAAAAAAAAAAAAAAAAAAATTGTTAGTATTGACATATGAGTAATGCAAATAAATAATGCAAAATAAAATCCATTATTACTTCTAATTACAAATGCAAAAGTAATATTTCATAAAGACACTCTTACTTGGGAGGCATTTTAATAACTGGATTAAAAAAATACAAAATTAGATCCATTGCTCATACCATACACTAAGATAAATTCCAAATGGATCAGAAATTTAAATGTAAAACTGTGAAATCATATAAACAGCAGAAGAAAACCTAAGTAACTTCCTCTGTAGCCAAGAGAAAACTTTTCTAATTATGACCAAACACTATAAGCAATGAAACAAAAAGATAAATTTGATTACTAAAACAAAAAGAAAAAAACCCAAATGGCAAAAAAAAATCACAAGTAAAATGACAAAATATTTACAATTTTTAACACAAATGAGGGGGATATCAGTTACATGTAAAGAATTTCTAAAAAATAGAGAAAGAACCAATGATGATATAGAGGAATGGACTACAGAGCTAAACAGCTGACAGAAAAATAAGTGAAGATGGCTCTTAATCATGTAAAAAAAAAAAAAACCACAATAGTCTTCATAAGAAAAATGAAATTAAAACCATGTAGACATGTCATGTTTTTACTCATTATACTGGTAAAAAAAAATATATGTTTGATGTCATATTCTATAGGTGAAAATCGTCATTCTCATATGTTGATGAAAATGCAAAATACAGCAGCCTCTATGAAAAGGAATTTGGCAACATTTCACAAAATTACATATTCATTTGCCCTTTGACCCATCAACCTGCCTTTAGATATTTATTTCAAGGATACACTAGGCCCTATCACCAGCATTCTTCACAGAGCTAGAACAAACAACCCTAAAATTTGTATGGAACCAGAAAAGACCCCGAATAGCCAAAGCAATCTTGAAAAAGAAAACTAAAACAGGAGGAATCACAATCCTGGACTTCAAGCTTTTTTACAAAGCTGTAATCATCAAGGATACACTAAGAAAAACATGAAAAGACATACATTGGTTAAAAAAACAAAACAAAACAAAACAAAAAGGCCATAAGAAGACAAGTCAATGCATGGCAGGACTATAACAGCAAAAAAACTGGGAACAATCCAAATGTTCATCAAGAAGTAGCAAACTGAATAAAATTATGGTACATTCGCATAATGGAGTTCCCTGCAGCTCTGAAGAAATCGCAAGAATATCTTAAGTAAAAAAAAAGCAAGATAGGGAAAATGTGTATAGTATGCTATCATTTATCTGATAAACGGGGTTGGAAATATATTTATAAATATATACCCCAAATGGCCTATAATGCGAAAACCAATGAAAAATTTAAACCATAAACTTAAAAATTATTAAAGGGGGAAGAGAAAGTATATGGTAGAGAAAGAAGATAAATAATTCCCATAATTATAAAATTAAATTCTAATGCAGGAATTCCTAAAAACAAATTCCTAAAATAAATGTGTGGCCAGTTGGAGGCCTAACTAAACAGACAGAGACTACACCAAATGATTTAAAACATGTAGTTTGGGGGCGCCTGGGTGGCTCAGTCGGTTAAGCGGCCGACTTCGGCTCAGGTCATGATCTCACGGTCCGTGAGTTCGAGCCCCACGTCGGGCTCTGTGCTGATAGCTCAGAGCCTGGAGCCTGTTTCAGATTGTGTGTCTCCCTCTCTCTCTCTGACCCTCCCCCGTTCATGCTCTGTCTCTCTGTCTCAAAAATAAATAAACGTTAAAAAAAAAAATTTAAAAAATGTAGTTTGTATATCCCACATGAAATATACACAAAGACAAAAAGAATTGGAGAAGAAAACATACTTGACAGTAATCACATTGTTGGTCACAGTATTGATATTATTTTGAGACTCAGTGCTTATTGTGGAATAAATGAAAAAAGTAACTATTTGATATTCTAGTCCTATCACTCCTGGGGGCCTAGAAAATGGAATCTTGGTGAGCAAAAAAAAAGAGAGACAGACATAAGACAGAGACAAATGGACTAACTCATTATTTTGAAAACCTCCTATGTGAACTGTACCAAAAGATGAGCAAATAAAGGATTTAAGGACTTTTCTCTTCATAGCAGTATTGGTGCAAATACCACCAATAAAATAAAACCATAAATTTATGAAAGGAGAATGAATTCTATAATCAAAATATCACCATTTTGTACTTCCTAAAATTAGTGGATCATGTATTTCTCCTCAATAAACAAACAAGCATTCATTATTCTGCATCCACATGGAAGAACATACCACACAACCTATGAAGTTCTATCCAAAAGAAAATCTAAATCTGATAGAGCTTTTAAATTTCACTGCCAATTTACAGGGAATAAAAGAACATACTCAATGATACTACTAAATGCATTGTAACCAGGGGGATGTAGTCAGCAAACAAAGACCTAGTTTCTTTAGCAAATAAATTGAAAAAGAAAAAAAATTTAAAAAAACAGAGAAGGAGAAACCAACAGATCAAAAGAGATTCCAAGCACCTGGCTCCGTTGGTTGACCATCCAACTCTTGATTTCAGCTGAGGTCATGATCTCGCAGTTCATGGGATTGAGCTCCACACTGGGCTCTGTGCTGACAGTGCAGAGCCTGCTTGGGATTCTCTCTCTCCCTAGCTCTCTGCTCTGCCCCTTCCCACCCCCAAAATAAATAAATGAAAACATTAAAAACAAATTTTTTTTTAAAGAGAGAGATTCAACAGACAGGTCAACCAATTACAATGTGTGGATCTTTAAAAAAAAAAAAAAAAAAAAAAATTATGATATTTAATAGATAATTAGAAATATAAACTTCCTGATTATCTGATAATATTTAAGGAATTACTATTGAAGTTTTAGATATGATAGAAGTTTTAGGTATTATTTAAGATTTAGACACTATGATTAGGTTGGGATTAGTTGTTTTTTTGTTTTTTTTTTTTTAATTATTATCTCTCAGAGATACAAGTGAAATATGTAGAGCTGAAATATTATGGTGTCTTCAATTTGCTTCAAAATAAATGGGTGGGGGTATAAATGAAATCAGATTAGCCAAGAGCCTGTGTTTGTTAAGGTTGAGTGCACATTTATTGTTGATGAACATTTTCTAGTTATGAGATCTTCTTCAAAACTATGATACTATGGAATCTTTTTTAAAAAAGTATATGATTTTATTATGAAATATTTTTAAAGTACCAAAAGTATATGGGGGCACCTGGGTGACTCAGTTGGGTTACACATCCGACTTCGGCTCAGGTCATGATATCAAGGTTCGGGGGTTCAAGCGCCATGCCGGGCTCTGTGCAGACAGCTCAGAGCCTGGAGCCTGCTTCAGATTCTGTGTGTCCCTCTCTCTACCTCTCCCCCACTTGTACTCTGTCTCTCTCCCTTTCTCTCAAAAATAAATAAAACAGTTTTAAAATTTTTTTAAAAAGCACCAAAAGTATAAAAAAAAGTTACATATAGCCATATACTACAAAATACATAATAATCAGAAAATTTTTCTGCAATTATATTTCCCCCTCTATCCATTTCCCACTACCTTCTCCAAAGGGAACCACTATTCTGAATTCAGTGATGAACAGTGCCTCATATGGTAACTGGTCTACAAATATAGCTCTCCAGTTGAACAACACCTCTAGGTGTTCATGCCCTTTAGTAGGCCCTTGAATTTGGGATAGCCCTAACACTTTGCTTCAATAGAATGTGGTAAAACTGATACTATGTCACCTCTTAGGACAGGTCATAAGAAGCCAGTACCAACATCAACTTTCAGCCACATGAGCCAATTATCTTGGAAATCCAGAGCAAGTGAGCCTTTTCTGATGACTCCAGCCCAGTCCCAGATGCTGTCTGAGTAAGAGAGCTGAACCATGTCTACCAGGAGAAATATAAGAGATAAGAAAAAATTGATGTGTTAAGTCACTACGTTTGTGAATGACTTTTTACACAGCAACACATAACCAGAATACCACATATCTTATCCTTTGAGTAGTTATTAATGAAATAAAGTACTTTAAAGGAGCAAAAGCTGATAGTAAAAATAATACCTATGATTTACAGATACCTTTTCACCATTGCACTTGTCACACAGATAAGATACAGACCAGAAGTCCACAAACAACAATGTAGGCACCAAATGTGCCTAGTTTTGTACAGCCCAGCACACTTAGAATAATTCTATGTTTTTAAGTGACTGAAAACAATCAAAAACAAAACTATTTCATGACACACAAAAATCATTTGAAATTCAAGTTTTGGGGTCCATAATAAAACTTTATTGGAACACAGGCATACTCATTCCTTCATGTACTATGCATGTGCATTGTCTTTGGCTGTTTCCAAGCTACAACAGCAGAGTTGCATAGGTATGACAAAGACCCCATGCATTGCAAAGCCTAAATATTTACTATCTGGCTCTTTTGTCAAAAGTTTGCCAACCATTGCCATAAACTTACTTACCAAATGCTTCCCATGGAGAAAAAAACTTCACTAAAGTAGCTGAAGAACAAGAAGTGGGAGAACCTGAAACTGACCCAGAAGAACAAAGAGGAGACTAGCCTTTAAAAAACCATCTAAAACAAAGCCTGGTAAGAAAAAACAATCATTACCCTACCACCAGATAAATTTATCAGTAGATTAAAGGAAAGATGGGAAAAGGAGAAAATGGTTTCAAGGTCATTTGAACTCCCTATTCATGGGAAGACAATAGTTAGCATGGGTCTTACAGAGTATGGGAAGTAGGGTTTCCTCCAAGAGAACAACTTCAAATTGAAGTGGTGAGGCAGGGGGGGGGGGGGGGGCAAGGAGGAGGCAAACTGGAAATCAGTTATACACAAAAAACACATTTAAGCATGCCTCCTAAGTACACAAAATTACTGTATGTATGAAGTACTCTGCAGCTGAATAAGAAGAAGCCCTTAAGTGCCAACAATTTTCCAAACATTTATATCCATTATCTCCTTATAACTGGAGGACAGACAATATCTTTAATATCTGATTGTTTCTTCACTATCAAAGGTTGACATTTCTCAAATGAGCTCTTATGAGGTTCAAGCAAAGCTCTAAACAGCTTTGGTTTTTGAATTTAATCTGTAGACCAGTGAACCCCAAGAAAGTGAGGATGTTGTAAAAGTTTAAAACAATAACAACAATGGTAAAAACTGGAATACTATTACTTGCATTTTACTGAGGATTAGCAAAAGTAAGTAGCTCCTCAAAATCACAGAGCAAACACATGGCAGAGCCTGGCTTCAATCCCAGACAGTCTGATTCCAGGGTTGTGCTCTTGACCTCTACACCTTACTGCCTCTCCAAAAGTTAACTGTGAATAGCCAAGTAAGTATAAGCCTAATCATATGGAGGTGGAATCAAAACCAAACAATATACCATTAGCATCCAAGAAGTTTTAAAATCAGTCTAGGTAAATGTCAAGTACAGTATTTTTATCACTTCATTTCACATCAGTTATTAGTTTTGTTTCTCTTTCTATACTATCTCAATTTAATACCAGTTGAAATACAAAAACCCTCAGCTCTACAATGCATTTGAATCAAGGCTGATTGACTACTTAGCCTGAGTACATAGCAGCAATCAGCATACGCCTCAACTCTGAAGGAAATACAGTATAATTATACAAAAAATGAGTATCCAAAACACCAGAGCTTTTAAAGTAAAATGCCTTTATCCAGAAACGCAAAAGATAACCTCAGAAAAAGCAATAGATTATAGTGATGAAGTGAGAGAGATCTAAAGAATTTTAATGACGTTGTCCTCCTGACCTTTTCTAACCAAGAAATTCTACGAAGAGGAAGTACAAAGGTCATGCAAGGAAATGAGTATGAATTCAAGAGGGAATACAGACATATCGGACAGTTATTGTTCCACTCAGACTTCAAATTTATTTTAAATCGGGGGGGGGGGGGGCTGGTTAGCAACCAGATGTGCATTTTCCCAGCAAACTACGGAAGCACAAAGAACACAAAGGGCATTCCTTGGTGCAGGCGGCACCTGTGCTAGCTCATCAAGCACAATGACAGCCATCACCAGACCCATCACGGGGCATGGTGGTTTGTGATCTCTGGTACCTTCCTGGTTTTGTTTCCTACCACAGCTTCTTCTTTCCTGACTCTGCAAGAGTTTGAACACTGCTTTACTCTCCCTCATATTTTAGAGTGTAATATGGATAAAAGTGGTTTAATGAAACATTGGGTGTTCATGAACAGTAAATGCATTTTTTCTATGGATTCATTTGTTCTCAAAATTGCCACAATTCCTGCCATTGTTGCTGGTGAACAAATTGTTCAAGTTTACCAGACTTAACTAACAAAATCAAGTCAAACAACTTGTAGAACATATCACAAATACTTAAAGCACAATAAACTCAGGCCTGTAAACTAATTTATACTGGATACTCAAGAAAATATTTTGAACATAATTTGACCATATATTTGAAACCAAAGCAAATAAAAACTGTTGGGATACTGGGGAGACACAAATAAAGGCAGCACTCATAGCACTCAATATTCTTGAGTGTGAATACACACACACGTGTGTGTGTTCATATACACATGTCCATACATGATTCACACCTATAATATATAAAAGTGTTCAAGTATGTAAACAGTCCTTCACTATAAATTCTAGGCGTTCACAATCAATATTTAATATAATGCCACTTTTACCAAAACAAAAAATGAAACAACAAAAAGTAACTGGGAAACTTCCAGTCACAATCACCATCATAATAGAATAGTCACAATCACTATTATGAATAATTTAGAACATATAAAATCTAATTTTAGACTACAGAGATCCTAATGTGAAATTATTAGGAGGCTACATTACACTATGTCACTTTTTAAATCTAAATTCTCAAGTCATTGTGAAAGCCTCCATTTAAAAGAGGATGTTTTACTGTTGTTTAACATAGTGTTGGAAGTCCCAGCATCAACAATCAGACAACAAAATGAAATAAAAGACATCAAAATTGGCAGAGAAGTCAAACTTTCACTTTTTGCAGATGACATGATACTCTACAGGGAAAACCCAAAAGACTCCACCAAAAGGCTGCTAGAACCGATACATGAATTCGGCAAAGTCGCAGGGTACAAAATCAATGTATAGAAATTGGTTGCATTTTTATGCACCAATAACAAAGCAACAGAAAGAGAAATAAAGAAACTGATCCCATCTACAACTGCACCAAGAACCACAAAATACCTAGGAATAAACCTAACCGAAGATGTAAAAGATCTGTATGCTGAAAACTATAGAAAGCTTATGAAGGAAATTGAAGAAGACACAAAGCAATGGAAAAACATTCCGTGCTCATGGAATGGAAGAACAAATATTGTTAAAATGTCAATACTACTGAAAGCTATCTACACATGCAACGCAATCCCAATCAAAATTGCACTGGCATTCTTCTCAAAGCTAGAACAAACAATCCTAATATTTGTATGGAACCTGAAAAGACCCCAAATAGCCAAAGCAATACTGAAGAAGAAAACCAAACTGGGAGGCATCATAATCCCAGACTTTAGCCTCTACTACAAAGCTATAATCATCAAGACAGTAATGTACAGGCAAAAAAACAGACACATAAACCAATGGAATAGAATAGAGCCCAGAATTGGACCCACAAATGTATGGCCAACTAATCTTTGACAAAGCAGGAAAAAGCATCCAATGGAAAAAAAGACAGTCTCTTTAGCAAATGGTGCTGGGAGAACTGGACTGCAACATGCAGAAGAATGAAACTAGACCACTTTTTTACACCATTCACAAAGATAAACTCAAAATGGATGAAAGACCTAAATGTGAGACAGGAAACCATCAAAACCCTAGAGGAGAAAGTAGGCAACAACCTCTTTGACCTCAGCCACAGCAATTTCTTACTCGACACATCTCCAAAGGCAAGGGAATTAAAAGCAAAAATGAACCATTGGGACCTCATCAAGATAAAAAGCTTCTGCACTACAAAGGAAATAGTCAACAAAACTAAAAGGCAACCAAGGGAATGGGAAAAGATATTTGCACATGACATATCAGATAAAAGGCTAGTATCCAAAATGTACAAAGAACTTACCAAACTCAACACCCGAAAAACAAATAATCCATTGAAGAAATGGGCAGAAGACATGAATAAACACTTTTCCAAAGAAGACATCCAGATGGCCAACAGACACATGAAAAGACGCTCAACATCACTCATCATCAGGGAAATACAAATCAAAGCCACACTGAGATATCACCTCACGTCACTCAGAGTGGCTACAATGAACAAATCAGGAGACTACAGATGCTGGTGAGGACATGGAGAAATGGGAACCCTCTTGCACTATTGGTGGGAATGCAAACTGGTGTAGCCACTCTGGAAAACAGTATGGAGGTTCCTCAAAAAACTTAAAATAGAACTACCCTATGACCCAGCAAAAGCACTACTAGTAATTTATCCAAAGAATACAGGAGTGCTGATGCACAGGGGCACATGTACCCCAATGTTTACAGCAGTGCTTTCAACAATAGCCAAATTATAGACAGAGCCTAAATGTCCATCAACTGGTGAATGGATAAAGATGTGGTTTATACATACAGTGGAATACTACTTGGCAATGAGAAAGAATGAAATCTTGCCATTTGCAGCAACATAGATGGAACTGGAAGGTATTATGCTAAGTGAAATAAGTCAGTCAGAGAAGGACAGATATCATATGTTTTCACTCATATGTGGAACTTGAGAAACTTAACAGGAGACCATGGGGGAAGGGAAGGAGAAAAAAAAGAGTCACAAACAGGGAGGGAGGAGGCAAACCATAAGAGACTCTTTTTTTTTTATTTTATTTTATTTTTGGGACAGAGAGAGACAGAGCATGAACGGGGGAGGGTCAGAGAGAGAGGGAGACACAGAATCGGAAACAGGCTCCAGGCTCCGAGCCATCAGCCCAGAGCCTGACGCAGGGCTCGAACTCACGGACCGCGAGATCGTGACCTGGCTGAAGTCGGACGCTTAACCGACTGCGCCACCCAGGCACCCCTAAGAGACTCTTAAATACAGAGAACTGAGGGTGGACAGAGGGTGGGGGAGAGGGGAAAATGAGTGATGGGCATTGAGGAGGGCACTTGCTGGGATGAGCACTGGGGGTTGTATGTAAGCCAATTTGACAATAAATTATATTTTAAAAAAAGAGGATGTTTTAACCATTCACCTTAAAATCCACGTTTTCACATTTCAATTGATTTAAGATCTGGCTTGCCTAGAGTTAATACATACACAAGTATGGGGCAGGTATGTGAAAGTAAAGCCTCAATTCTAAACTTGCTAAACCTCATTTAAGTCTAAAATCATCAAACAAAAAGGGTACAATAATTAAAAGAATGTGATAGAATTGCAGATACCCTGACTTGGACCAGACTATATAAGGTTTTCCTTAAACTGAACACAACAGAATTCTGATAAAGCTAGACATAACTGGGCAGGATTACAGAAGTGATGGTGGCTAAAGGGACCACAGGCTTTCTTGGAGGTGGGGTGTGCACTTGCTTTCCCACTTTTTCATGATTCAGTCACTCAGCCACTTCAGCTCTGCAGGCTGTCTGTCTCCAACTGGTATTGTCTCTTAGTAGCCATGCCATTGTCAATATTCTCTGAATCCTTCTTATTACCTCAAGACATTTAGTTTAGTTCGGAGAGTTCAACACTTCAATAAGTGCCAGTCTTGCCTTCCAAAAAAGAAAAAGCAGTTCTTGGATCAAAGCTTTGAGCGAGCTATGGTATCTACCTAGGATTTTGCAGCATTGTTTTATTTTCATCAAGATTTTTATGTTTACTTTCTGTTTCAGCAAAACCATAGTGATTTTCAATTTACAAGAGTTGTCAAGTTTCCTTTCAAAGAAAAAAAATGATATTTGCAAAACATGAGTTGACTTAAAGAATAATACTTAATGCGGTATGTGGATATAGCAAAAAAAAAAAAAAAAAAAAAAAAAAAATCATAAGCATCTGAGCCAGACTGCCTGGGATTGAAGGTGAGCTCTGTCTCTTAATATGTGTGTGACCGTAATCCATTGCCCTAATCTCTCTATTCTTCAATTCCCTCATCCACAAAATGGGATCAGTAATTACACCTGCCTCATAGCAGTGTTGTAAGAATCAAATGAGCTAAGACAACTGATGACTTTAAAACCACAGTTGTCACGTAGCGCACTGTCAACAAATGTGAGCTCTTATCATTCAAAACAAAGGGAGGGAAATGTGGCAAATTTCAATGAGCTATTTTTTTTAAATCAATGTTGTCAATTGGAGGAATTTAAATATCTAGAATATTCTTTTCTTTCTTTGGAAAGCACACAAGACAGGATGTGCTACATTCAAGGAACACAAGAGGCCAGGAAAACAATGCACAATGTATAGTTGCTTAGTGGACCCTGCACTAAAACTGTCCGTTAGCAAAGTAGCAGCCAAAATTCTGTACTGAGAGAACGGGTGGGGAAAATTAGATAACCACAACACTAGGAATCATATCAAATGACTCCAAATTAGATGCTTACTTTTACCTTGTAGTATTCCTAATCTAGGAATAATAGTCATAGTCACACCTCAGGGTTCTGGGCAGGCTTGAGCATTTAAAATTCTAGGGGTCCCAGTCTTAATAGAGCCCCAACCCTTTCATGAGTTTTACCTCCAGGAACCCCACCACGTTCTCAGGGTAAAGACTGAAGAAAACGTCCCCTCCTGTTTCTGGCAGGGAGAGGGGACAGGTAGTCATTTTAAAATATACCCTGAGCTCTATTTTCCTTAACAAAAGTCTGCCCTTTGGGGAAACCTAATTTGCAAAAGCCTAACTGGGTTTTACCAGAGCCTAACCTACTTGAGGGAAAGAAAATGCCCACTGCCAGCATGCCCTAGACTTTCTTTCTCACCTAAGGTGAAAAAGAAAGGATGAGAAGTACTTTGAAGGTCACAGTGCAGGGTCTCACTAAAAGACCTAATCAATCTGGCTCCGGTATGGTAACAGGAGATTATAGCTGACAAACTGCATACACCAAACCACAGATCCAGGAAGCTCACAGAATATCATGTATGATAAATATTTAAAAATCTGCACCTTGACATATCATATCCAAAACTGCAGAAAACCAAACACAAAGAGAAAAATCTTGAAAGCACGAGTAAATAAACATCTTACTGAAAGAGGCAGAAACATAAGAATTACTCCCCAATAACCATGCAAGCAAGAAGAGAGTGGCATGAAATATTTAAAGTCCTAAAAGAAAAAAAAAACCTACCTAAAAATTTGTATCCAAAGAGATTATTCAACAATAGTAATGAGAAATAAGACTTTCTCAGACTAATAAAAATTAATTTGTTGTCAGTAGACCTGCCTTGCAAAAAATGTTAAAAAGTTCTTCAAAGAGAAGGACAATGATGTAAGTCAGAAGCTCAAATCTATATTAAAAAAGGAAGAGTGTTAAAGAAGGAATAAATTAAGGTAAAAATATTTTACTTTTCTTATTTTTAACTTATCTAACAGACAAGAGTCTGTCCAATAACAACTCTTGTTCAGTAATAACAGCAACAATGTATTCAGTGATTATAGCTAACAGTTAAGTGAAATGAATCACAACGATGTTATAAGAGGGATACATTGAGAATACTGTATTGTAAATTATTTGTATTACTTGTGTAGTAGATGGTGTTATTTGAAAGGGGACATGGATTAGCTATAAATTAATATAACCAACTCTACAGCAAACACTAAAAACAATTTTTAAAGGAGCATAATTTATATGTTAAGAGAGGAGAGAAAATGGAATTATCATATAAAATGCTCAACTGAAACCAGAGAAGGCCAAGAAAAAAAAAAAAGTCCTGGAAAACACAGGAAACAGAACAGGACAACAAATTAAAAAGAATTTAAAATATGGTAGCTATTAATCCAGCCATATAAATAACCACTTCAAATATGAATGGTCTAAATACCCAAATTAAAAGACAGAGATTGTTACAACGCACTAAAAAAAAGAAGGCCCAACTACATGTTGTCTACCAGAATCCCACTTTAAATATAAAGACACACATAGGTTAAACGTAAAAGGATGAAGAAAGATATATCATGCCAACATGAGTCAAAAAAAAAAGCTAGTATAGTAACTTTAATTTTAGAAAAAGCTGACTTTAAAGCAAGAAAAAATATCATGGATAAAAAGGAGCATTACATACTGATTTAAAAGGTAAATGTTTTATAACGAAATAACAATCATTAATATATATGTGTCTAACAACAGAATGTCAAAATATGTAGAGCAAAAACTGGTAGGGGCACCTAGTGACTCAGTTAATTAAGCATCTGACTTCAGCTCAGGTCATGATTTTGTAGCTCGTGGTTTTGAGCCCCAAGTTGGGCTCTGTACTGACAGCTCAGAGCCTGGAACCTGCTTTGAATTCTGTGTCTCCCTCTCTCTCTGTCCCTTCCCCGCTCACATTCCATCTCTCTCTCAAAAATGAATAAATGTTAAAAAAAAAAAAAAATGTAAGGCAAAAACTGATAGAACTACAAGGAAAAATCGATGAATCAACTATTATTGTGGAGACTTCAATACTCTTATCAGTAATTGACAGATCCAGCAGGCAAAAATATCAGGAAGGACACAGGTGAACTAAACAGTACCACTGAACAATTGGATCTAATTGCCATTTATAGAATACGTCATCCAACAACATCAGAATACACATTGTTCTCAAGTTTACATGGAACATTGGCCAAGACAGACCATTCTGCTAAACCATAAACCACACCTTAACAAATTTAGACAAAAGAAATGGATCACATTGGAATTAAATTTGAAATTAATAACAGATAGCTGAAAACTCTCAAAACAGAAATTAAACAACACACTTCTAAATAATACAGCAGTCAAAGAAGAAATCTCAAGAGAAATTTAAAATATTTTGAACTAAATGAAAATGAAAATACAACATATTTTAAGAAAAGAATATATGAACAGTTCTGTGCCTACAGACTTGATAACCTAGATGAAATGGATTGATTTCTTAAAAGATACAGTTAAACCTACCAAAACTCATACAGAAAGAAACAGCTACTCTGAATAGGCCTGTATCTATTAAATGAATTGAATCAAAAATTAATAACATTCATAAGCAGAAATAATAACTTTCTAAAATTATTCACTGGTGATGTCTACAAAACATTTGAGAAAGAACTTATACCAACTTTCCATAATCTCTTCCAGAAAATTTAAGCAGAGGGAATATTTCTTAATTCATTCAATGAGGCCAGCATTACCCCAATACCAAAACCAAAAACATTACAAGAAAAGAAAACTACACATCAATACCTCTGGTGAAAAAAGATACAAAAAGCCCTCAAGAAAATATGACCAAATCAAGTACAACAATGCATAAAAATAATTATACATCTCAACCAAGGGAGATTTATTCCAGGTAGCAAGGCTGGTCTAACATTTAAAAATCATTTACTGGGATCCATCATAGCAACAGCCTAAAAAAAGAAAAATCATATGATCTTATCAATAGATATAGAAAAAAACATTTGACACTAGCCAAAACTCAGTTATGCTTAAAAAAAAAAAAAAAAAAAAAAAATCTCAGCAAATCAAGAATAGAGAAGAACTTCCTACACTTGATTTTATAAGTACCTACAAACACCTACAGCCAACATTCTTTTTTTTTTTTAAATGTTTTATTTATTTTTGAGACACAGACAGAGTGTAAACAGGGAGGGGCAGAGACAAAAGGAGACACAGAATCTGAAGGAGGCTCCAGGCTCTGAGCTGTCAGCACAGAGCCCAACGTGGGGCTGACCTGAGATCATGACCTGAGCTGAAGTTGGATGCCAAACCAACCAAGCCACCCAGGCGCCCCACCAACATCATTCTTAATGGTGAGAAATCAGATCCTTTCTCCCTAAGATCAGGAACAAAGAAAGCAAGGATGTCACCTCTCATCACTCCTAGTCAGCACTGTACTAGAACTCATAGCTACTGTCTTTGTACACATAAAGATATAAATTGTTATGTAGAAAATGCCAAAAAAACAAAGATTGACCAAAAACAAACAACAAACAAAAAATCTCCTGGAACTAATTTAAGCAAGGATAGCAAGGTTGCAGGATAACATGGAAAAGCAAAACTCTGATAAAAGAAATCAAAGACCTAAATAAATGGAGAGTTATTTCATATTCGTGGACAAAAAGATTTAATACGACTAGGATGTCAATTCTTCCAACCTAGAGATTTGACACAATCTCAAAATCCCAGCAAGTTACACACACAAAAAGAACAAATAATCCAATTTAACAATGAGCTGTCTATTCAGCACCTGAATAGACATTTTTTTCAAAGAACATATACAGATGGCCGACAAACACATGAAAGGATGCTCAACATCACTAATCATCAGGAAAATGCAAACCAAAACCACAGTGAGGTATCACCTTACACCTGTCAGAATGGCTAGGGAAAAAAAGACAAAAAATAACAAGTAGTGGCAAAGATGTGGAGAAAAGGGAACCCTCATGCACTGTTACTGGAAATGTAAATCTGTGCAACCACTGTGGAAAACAGTATGGAGTCAAAAAAACTAAAAATATAAAAATCATACAATCTAGTAATCCCACTACTGAGTATTTACAAAAAGAAAACAAAACACTAATTTGAAAAGACATATGCACCCGTACATTTATTGCAGCATTATTTAGTATAGCAAGGTGTGAAAGCAACCCAAGTGTCCATTAACAGGAATGGATAGAAAAGATATTGTACACACACACAGATACATGTGCACATTGGAATATTATTCAGCCATTGAAAGGAATGAGATCTTGCCATTTGTGACAATATGGATGGACCTTGTAGGGTATTATGCCTAAGTGCAACAGGTCAGGCAGAGAAAGTCAAAAACCATATGATTTCACTTATATGTGGAATTTAAAAACCAAAACAAACAACAGAATGCAAAAACATGCAAAATGCAAAAACATGAATCTAGACACAAACCTTACACCTTGTCCAAAAGCAGAAACAAACCCACAAATACAGAGAAAAAACTGGCAGTTGGCAGAGGGGAAGAAGGTGGGAGGGATGGACAAAATAGGTGAAATGGAGTGGCACAGGCTTCCAGTTCTGGAATGAGTGAGTCACAGGAATAAAAGGTACAGCATAAGGAATATAGTCAATGGTATATAGCATTCTAATAGCATTATAGGGTGACAGATGGTAGTTACACTTGTGGTGAGTATAGTATAACATATAGAGTTGTCAAATCACTATGTTGTGCTCCTAAAACTCATACTTCAGTTTAAAAATAAAATTCCAACAAGTTACTTTGTGGACATCAAAAATGTGATTCTAAAGTTTATATGGAGGGGCGCCTGGGTGGCTCAGTTGGTTAAGCATCCAACTTCAGCTCAGGTCATGATCTCACAGTTCATGGGTTCGAGCCCCACGTCAGGCTCTGTGCTGACAGTGTGGAGCCTGGAGCCTTGCTTCGGATTCTGTGTCTCCCTCTCTCTTTGCCCCTCCCCTACTCTCTCTCTGTCTCAAAAATAAGCATTAAAAAAAAAAATTTTTAGGTTTATATGGAGAGGCAAAAGACCCAAAATAACCAGCACAGTATCAAAGAACTGACACTTCCCAACTTGAAGACTTATGACAGAGCTACAGTAAATCAAGGCAGTGTATGTTGGCACATGAATAGATAAATAGATCAATGGAAGAGAACAGAGAACCCAGAAATAGACACACACAAATACACTCAAGTGTTCTTTTACAAAAGAGCAAAACTGGTTTAATGGACAAAGGACAGTCTTTCCAACAAAGGATGTTAGAACACTGGACATTGATATGCAAAAACATGAATCTAGACACAAACCTTACACCTTGTCCAAAAATTAACTCCAAATGGATCACAGCCCTATAAGTGTAAACCCACAAAACATAAAACTACAAAATCATAAAACACAAAACTATAAAACTTCTAGGCAATAATATAGGAAAAAATCTAGGTTATATAGAGTTTGATGATGAGTTTTTGATACAATGCCAAAGGCATCATCCACGAAAGAAAATTTTAAGTTTAAGTTGGGCTCCATTAAAATAAAAAACTTCGGCTCTAGGAAAGACTCTATTAAAAGAATGAGAGACAATATTTGCGAAGTACATATCTGATAAAAGACTTGTATCCAAATTATAAAATGAATTCTTAAAACTAAACAATAAGAAAACAAACAACTCAATTTAAAAACAAGGGAAAGAATAAAAATAAAAATGGACAAATGATCTGATTAGGAACTTCACCAAATAAGATACACAGATGGCAAATAAGCATATGGAAAGACAATCAACATCGTATGTCATCAAGGAATTGAGAATTAAAACAATGGGAAACTACCACATACCTATTAAAATGGGTAAAAATCCCAAACACTGACAATACCAAGTACTGACAAGGATGTGGAACAAGAACTCTTATACTGCTGATAGGAATACAAAATGGTACAGTGACTTTAGAAGATGGTAGTTTCTTACAAAGTTGACTACAGTCTTACCATATGTTCTGGCAATTATGCTCCACGTTATTTACTTAAATAAGCTCAAAACCATGTCTACCCAAAAAAGTACACATGAGGATCTACAGCAGCTTTATCGACAATTGCCAAAACTTGGAAGCAACCAAGATGTTCTTCAATAGGTGAATGGATAAACTGTGGTACGTCCAGAGAGTGGAATATTGTTCAGTACTAAAAAATAAATGAGCTATCAAGCCACAAAAAAAAATAGAAGAAATTTAAAAGCATATTACTAAGTAAAAGGAGCCAGTATGAAAAGGCTACCTACTGTATAATCCCAACTATATGACATTTGGAAACAGGCAAAACTATAGACAGTATAACAATTAGTGTTTGCCAGGGCAGTGGGGGAGGGGAAAGGGACCAATGAGCTAAGCACCAGGGATGTTTAGTATGATACTGCAATGGAGGATACAGACAGCAAATGTTTGTCAAAACCTATAGAACTATACAACATAAATCCTGAACACTAATGTAGTCTATCGGTTTTAGTTAATAATAATGTATCAATATCATTCACCAATTGTAACAAATGTACCATACTAACTAACATAATAGAAGAAACTGTGTGTGGAGTTGGAGAAGAGGGTGGTATATGGGATATCTTTGTACTTTCTACTGTACTATTTTCCTGTAAACCTAACTGCTCTAGAAAATAACATTAATTAAAGTATATTAATAAAGTCTATTAATTAAAGCCTATTAATTAACATCTATTAATTAAAGTCTAGTACTTCAGAGCAAAGACAGTGTTATATTTGCCATTGTAAATCCAGTCTCAGCAGAGTGCCTGGCCCAAAGAAGTGTATCAGTATCAGACAAATTAAAGGTATAAGGCATAAAGGCATGCAAGCCCTGAAAACACATATGCACACACATCTGGTGGCAGGAGAGACAGAGATGCAGTTCAAGAAGTCTTTACAAAAGAAGTGATATTCAAAGGATGGGCTTAGGGGCAGCTGAGTGGCTCAGCCGGTTGAGCATCCAAGTCTTGATTTCGGCTCAGATCATAATCTCACTGTTCATGGGATCAAACTCCACGTTGGGCTCCATGCTGATGGGTCAGAGCCTGCTTGGGAATCTCCCTCCTCTCTCTCTGCCCCACCCCTGCTCACCTCTCTCTCAAAACAAATAAATAAAACTTAAAAAAAAAAAAAAAAAAAAAAAAAGATGGGCATAAAGCACAAGAGACCTTTCCCAGGTACATAAGGGTAGGAGAATACACAGAGAAGGATTCCAACAAAAGCACATATACTAGGAGAGGGTGTGTATTTGGACAATGGCAAGAGGGTAAACTCTGGGGAGTTTTTGTTTGGATTTCCTTCTAAAGCCAGAAAAAAAGTCATTTTAGCTACTATAATTAAAGAGCTACATTGAAAACGTGAACATTGATAAAGACTGAAGTCTCTCACTGAAGTGGAGTCAGGAGGCTAGCAGAGGGAGCCTGCACCGCTCAATGTCAATTACAGGAAGAACTGTCAATTACAGAGCCCAACAGAAGAATAGTCAACATAAAAGAATCACTAATTACAGGCCCCAACAGGGAAAGATGTACATTGCATCTTCTACAAGAAATCAACTACTCCTGCAACTCAGCCAATGAGAAACCATCATCGCCCTCTCCTGCTTCTCTTGTCTCCTGTTAGACCTGCCATAGTTTTGCTGTAACTTGCATGACCCAAATTGCAATTCTATGTTAGTCTTGAGTAAGCCCATTGTTGCTGCAAAATAACTGAGTTTTACTTCTTAAGATGAACAAGAGTTTATGAAATTTATTCTTAAATGGCAGTTTTGAATATTTACAACTCTGCTCCAGTATGAATGTTATATTTGTTTTCATGATTTTTTTCTTTTTTAATTCAAGCTTTGCAATGGCTCTCAGTCAAAAGATATTAAAACTCTGATCTGAAGATCAGAGGTTTGAAATTTGAGGACGATGTTGACCACGTCAGTGCACCTCTACCCTTTAACAAAGAACCGTCCCTAGTACAAGAAAAACTAGAGAAGTGTACGTACAAATTAAAATAAATCTAGCTCCAATATTAGCAAATCTACTTCAGATGGTTAGGAATGTCATATTTTCCTCTGAAGAATCATACACCATTGCTACATATAATACACATATTCAATTTTTTTGCGCACCCATTACAAGACATGAATATGACATGAAAATAACAATCTGTCAAGAATCACTAATACCATACCCCACAAAAATTTTAACACCAAAATCCAAGAAAGTTAGAAAAGTGTTATTCTAAGCTTTGAATTCACATTTTTACTCATTTTCTTGCCACCTCTTCAGGGAAACTGAGGAAAAACAAAAAAATGTGGGAAAAAAAAGTGCTGCAATCAAAGTACAGCTTCTCATAAACAAAGCAAGCATTTGGAGAAACAAACTTTGTATTGCCAAAGTAAACTATGTGATTAAATACTGCTAAGAAAGAAAATGTTGAACATAGTAAGGACAAATTTTTGTCTTTAGCCAGGATCTCTAGCCAGGAAAATAAGTCCTTTCCACTCAAGTCATGGATAGTCCTCAATAGTCTCTTGCAATTTCACTCTCATCAATGTTAAAGGGAAAGAACTTTCAGAATGGAGATTTCCAGGTTGAATCTCAATTTAATAACAGATTGCACACTGTCACCAGAAGCACAAGGTGTAGCAATGTAATGTGAATAGCTGAGCTCCTGGGACAAGTGCAAAGAGCAGAGACTAACAGAAGCTTCTCGCAGAGCCAGTGATGTAGAAGACTGTCAGGTATTACTGCCTACACACTTCATCCCCTGAGGAGCTTTTCTGAAAGCTAATATTCCATATTTTACTTTTACATTGATCAAAAATTTATAACCACAAAGTAAAACAATGTTGGGCCACTTTTCATTAATCACATTCGTAAAGGTAAAGAAAAAAAAATAATACTGTGCGGTAGGAAGTTCAGGAAGTAGGCACTCAGGAAGTTACATACTTTGGTGGGATATGAATTGGTATAATCTATCATCTGAAGGGGGATATGGCTGTACTCCAAAAACAAAAGGGACATAAAAATGTCCACATCCTTTGTACATGTTCCACTTCTAATAACATACTATAATCCTTACATGTGTCCTGGAAGTAGGAGGTTATTGATCCCTCAGTCTTTAGGGCAAGGAAAAGGGGCCTAGTGTGGCCACAGCCCCACAGCGCCACCTGCATCAGGGAGCAGCCTGGTCCTTTGACCCCAGTGTGCTATGTTATAAAATAAGGTTCAGGAGCACAGTGACTTACTTCTCTATAGAGAACGTGCATTACCTGCTCAGTAAAAACAATACTACACATGAAACCTTTAAAAATAGCAAGAAAAAAAACTTACTATGAACCAAGCAGTGAGCTTTACAATTTTGTGCTTACAACAACCCTATGGCAGGTTAGTACTATTTATTATGCCCATTTTCCAGGTAAGAAAAGATATAAATCAACAAGCTGTAGAGATGGAAATTCAGATTTGTCTGTGCACTGCAAATGTTTTAAAACTTTATTTTTACCTGATGCCCTGACATCCTCACAAACAAGCCATGAATACCCCACCCAGGCGACTAGGTACAAGTTCCCCTTCAGGTCCACTCTTAACTGTGAACTAGTGATATTCAAATGCAAAAATGAAATCCTCTCCTGTCTCTCGCTTGTGTACTCCACCTGATCCCTTGAAGCTTCTTCCACACATGCCCCTGCATGTGGTTCTGTGCCCTAGGGGCCTGTGCGTGTAATAAATCTTTTCACAGGTCTCTCTCTGTGGTGTTACTCCACACCGGCACCCAACTGATCATCAAAAACAACCATTCATAAGTAACATAATTGTTCCTTGCAACACAGTCTGACCCTCATTGTTACTCGATAGAAAATATTTGCAATGAGAGTTTAAAATAAAGTTACCAAGGGATTGAGGGATTGATATCAAATGAGTGGGATTCACACCATTTTTTGCCTTGGAGGAGAGGGGTTGGGTTTGTTTGCTTTTACTTGACTGTGTTTTCTGATTTTTCAGGAATGAATAACACTTGTTCTTGTAACTAAAAAAAAGTTTTTTTTAAAGAATTTAAACTTTAATCAAAAGAAACTCAGTAACTGAAAGGATCAAATGAGGCAAGGACTCTACTCACCTGGAAATAAAAAGGATGAGGGTAGAACTATCTCACTTTGAGGCATGAAAGAGGAAAATAAACATTGTTTTTTTTAAAAAAAACATTTTTTTAACGTTTATTTATTTTTGAGATAGAGAGAGACAGAGCATGAACAGGGGAGGGTCAGAGAGAGGGAGACACAGAATCTGAAACAGGCTCCAGGCTCTGAGCTGTCAGCACAGAGCCCGACGCGGGGCTCGAACTCACGGACCATGAGATCATGACCTGAGCCGAAGTCGGACGCTTAACCAACTGAGCCACCCAGGCGCCCCTAAACATTCTTAATTCCACTCTCTAAAAATATGATTATGATATCAACATCCAAGCAAAAATTTTGTATAGCTCCACCTCAGTTCCAAATGTAATTTCTAAATAGTAGACCTGTGCAAAGGGAACACAAATCTTAATTAGCAATGAAAAAATTTCCACAAACACAGATACCAAGCCATTTTAGAGAGGGGAGTTCTATAACTATGAATAAGGAACAAATCCTAAGATAAAATGTACAATACATGACAGTATAAAAATGTATGCATGTAAAAGATGTCCAAGAGAACAAGTCTTTCTGCTTTTTCTTTAACTTAAATTTTTCTTTCCTTGATTTGGTTTTTTGCTTTATTGGAAACTTTCATTATTAAATATATGCTCATTTTAACATACCAAGTGAAAAGAAAATTTAATAATTCCCCCTCCCCTCAAAATCCATCAACAACCTATACTCAAACACTATGACTGTCCTTTTTCTTTCTTTTTGTTTTCAAAATTGGATCATGCTACAGTCTCAATAAATAATGCACATCTGGGGCGCCTGGGTGGCCCAGTCGTTAAGCGTCCAACTTCGGCTCAGGTCATGATCTCACAACTCGTGGGTTTGAGCCCCGCGTTGGGTTTGAGCCCCGCGTTGGGCTCCTCGTGCTGACAGCTCAGAGCCTGGAGGCTGCTTCAGATTCTGTCTCCCTCTCCCTCTCTGCCCCTCCCCTGCTCATGCTCTGACATTCTCTCTCCCTCAAAAATAAACATTAAAAAATAAATAAATTTTTAAATGCACATCCTTCCAGTTTACTGTGTGTAGCTTTTATTGTTAAATTGTCTTAAATACATTCTATATAATAGAGAAATCCTAATAAATTCAGCCAGTCCCATTAAGGGTTAAATTCTGTTTGTTTCCAGTGCTGTTGCTTTACAAACATTGTTGTAATAAACATCCCTGTAAATATGCCCTTACATATGGATGTAGTTTTTTTTTTGTTGTTGTTGTTTTGTTTTCGATGTTTTAACTTCTATACAGCAGAACTTGCCAAAACTGGGTTGCTAGATAAGCAAAGGGTAAGCATGCTTTTATTTTATTTTAACAGATAAATAGTGTACCTAAGTTCTCCCCACACCAAAAAAGTTATACAACTGACACTCAAATCGTATCCTCAATACCCCAAAGAGGATTTTTTTTTTGGCCAATCTAGTACATAAAATGTTATCAAATAGTATAGAAAGCAGTCCTTTTAATCTCTTAAGACTTGTGAATTTAACATCTTTTCACTTGTTTATTGGCCAGTTGTTTTGCATTTCCTCTTCTTTCTTTTCTCTCTCCTTTTTTTTTTTTTTTTCCTCTTGTATCAGTTGTCTGTTCATACCCCTTGACC
The DNA here is from genome assembly GCF_024362965.1 of Panthera pardus. NCBI lineage: Eukaryota > Metazoa > Chordata > Mammalia > Carnivora > Felidae > Panthera > Panthera pardus. The sequence goes on from NW_026526788.1 coordinate 22,045,876, forward strand.
ATTTTTCCTTTTGGTACTTTGTCATGTTCTTCACAACTGATTTGTTATATTATAATAAAAATTTTCTCCTAACCTTTCTTCTGATTTTAATTGTGATGCCATTCGGTTTATCACTTGGTTATAAATTTTACAAAGCAATCAAAAGAATATACATTGGATTGGGGACTATTAGAAGCAGACAGTGGTGCTTTTTGTTTTATGCATGTGATCTGTCTTCTTCACAGATTTTTAGCTGCTACCTATCATAAACAAGAAAGACAAATTAATTTTATCATCAATTGATTATATCAATAATCTCTTCTTTAAAAAATCACTTTGAAGCAAAAGGGTGGACAATTTCCCACCATTTTACGGTAAGAGGAAAGGAAAAGAGGAAGTTTAAGCAAAAGAATATAATGTTCTTTTGCAAAAGAGAATATATGAGAACAGTCCCTTCTTTACTAGGATAAGAAACAGTAGAAAATGCATATTATTAACATATATTAACACAGACACAGTAAATTCAATATTATTGGTAGATGCCCAAATGATAGTAGCTAAGTGCCAGGTGCTGTGCTAACAGCTTTCCATGGAGCAGCTCATGTAATTCTGTCAACAACCCTATGAGATAGGCACCCCCATTTAAAAATGAGGAAATGAGTCTCAGAGAAGTTAATTTCATTTGCCCAAGGCACACAGATACTACAAGATCCAAACACTACATTATGCTATTTAGCAGCAAATGGTTGTAAGGTCAAACCTTCCAAAAGATAAAAATATCATTACATATTAGTATACACATATACCCTTGCCAGATTTCTGACACATTTCTAAAATCTTATATATATCTACATCTGACTTAGGGCAAAGTATCCTCAACATGGTCCTTCAGGAGACCATGATGGAAAACACTGTCCAACTGCCAACTACCTTTTTGTTCAATAATCATCAACGAGCACAAGATGTGCTAGATCCTAGATAGAGAAAGGCATACATGAAAATGGAAAAAAGCATAAATATGCCCTCGAGGAGCCCACTGTTCAGTTAGTTACAGAAGACAATAAATACTTCCAACAAAATGTGATACTTTCCATTACAGCCAACTGTACACAAAGGGCTACAACACTATGGAAGTAAGGGTGACTGTCACTGTCTATAGAAGTCTAGGAAGGTTGCCTAGAAGAGGGGATGCTGGAACTAGATACAGAAGGATTTGTAGGGATTTTCCAGGAAGAGAAAAATGAGGATGGCACAAACTAGCAGACAGAACATGGAAGAATGCAAAGGTACAGTCCATTTGGAGAAAGTTGGAAATATAATTATTTAGCCTGGTCACAATGTCAGATGTTTCAGAAAAAAAAAAAACAAAGAGTAAAAATGGTAAGTTGTATTGGGACAAGATGGTAAAAGATCTTCTGTGCAACCCTAAGATATTTGGACTTTATCCTACTTATACCGGGTAACTATAAAAGGTTTTTAAACAAGGGAATGACACTGTATCCTTATTTTATAAAGATGAGTCAGGATGCCAACTGTCCACTGGAAGATAGTTCGAGGCAAGGAGACAGTTTAGGCAACTTGTTCAAATGGCCCAGGTGAAAGATGATGAGGGCCAGAACTAAAGCAGTGGCACAGAGTTGGAGAGGGGGTGGGATTCAAAAGCCATGTATGGAGCAGAACTAAGAGTATTTGTACCACATTACATGAGAAAGAGAGAAAGGTCTCATTAATGACTCAGCTTTCTAACTTAAGCAATGATCACAAACAGATAAAAGGCTTCTTTAGGAATCCATGTACATTTAGGTATTTACTTACCCTTCCAGAGAAGACACCAATTTCTGGGCAAACCTACAGCTGAGAATTAGCTCCCTGGGAGGTTCTGTAAAACAGCATGTACTAGTTTTGTTTGAGAGCCTCATCACAGTCTGGATTTCAGAACATGGAAATTAAGCAGGTAGAAATCTTATTTTTTTTCTTTGAGAGACAGAGAGAGACAGAGCATGCTGGGGAGGACCAGAAGAGAGACACAGAATCTGAAGCAGGCTCCAGGCTCTGAGCTGTCAGCACATAGCCCAACGTGGGGCTTGAACCCATGAGCCATGAGATCAACCTGAGCTGAAGTCAGACACTTAACTAAACCACCCAGGCACCCCTAAGCAGGTAGAAATATTACCAGTTAAGAGGATACTCTATAGAAATGAAGTGATTTGACCAAACACATATACACTGAATAACAGACCAAACCCAAATTTCCCAACTTAGAGGGCAATTCATTACATTGGTTCTTCAAACACCCAGAGAATTTCAAGCTGCTAGGTACCACATATTGAAATATTCAATGGAGACTTAAGTAGATATCCACACCAATCAAAGCCATGCCATTTCATACTCAGTAACAGCTTTGCAATCTAACCAGACTTTGGGAAATGCAGCATGGAGCTCCAAGATTTTAATTATAGTGTATATATGTGTTCTTCTGGATCAGCAAACTAAAATAGCAGTTTCCTGGCATACTTAATGCTTTAATAAGATTAAAAATTGCCAAAATCTCAAAAAGATGCTAAAAATTCCAAATTTCTTAAGAAATCAACTTTAGGGACACCTGGGTGGCTCAGTCAGTTAAGCGTCCGGTTCAGCTCAGATCATGATCTCACAGTTTGTGGGTTTGAGCCCCAGGTCGGGCTCTGTGCTAAGAGTACAGAACCTGCTTGGGGGATTTTCTCTCTCCCTCTCTCTGCCCCTCCCCCACTAGTGTGTGCATGCACACACATTCTCTCTCTCAAAAATAAATTTTAAAAAATAAAAAAAAAGAAATCAACTTTAAAGTACCCAATTATCACTGAGATATTATTCTCTATCACTTATCACATTTTGCAGGATGCTAAAGCTATCATAATGAAAAGCAGCACAGTGAAAAAAAAAAAATGTAAAAAACCACACCAATATGTTCATATGGCACTAAGCAATTGAACTAAATAAGTTACCTAATCATACAACGTGATCCTTACAGCCCTGAGATGGATAAAGCAGGCATTATCATTAACCCCATTTTTGTAGATGAGGAAACAACTGCAGGACGGCTCAGCATCACACTTACAAATCTCATTTTCAAATATCCTGACATTGAGCTTGTTTCCCTTCTACAGGACAACAATGCCTCCCCTTTCTTACTGTTTTATTTATGTTGTTGAGAAAGACAAAACAGCATTAAAACCAGTTCTTTGTTGTCAACGTTTTATTGCATGCTGTTGTAGATGAAACTCTCACCCAAGAATTAGGTCTTTTTCTGCATATTACAGGCAAACCTGAAACTCTGCATACCACTCACAAACAGGTGGACGCTGGGAGCACCAAGGATGTAATCAATTTCTCTCCAGCTTCTACACCTATCATTAAAATAATTGGGTGCCCTTCTGGTCTCAGCAGTTTGCCTACAGAATACCAGCAACACCTCCAGAGTAGTGATAGATGAACACTTTGAAAGGCTGCGAATTCTCAGCTGAATTTTTAACCATTATGGCTTTTTCAACAGTCAGAATAGTTGTTAAGAAATTGTACAACATGTACAAAACATAATTATAATCATTTTATATAACTATCTTTCAGAGGTATGGCAAATAGCGAATAGAAAGGCAAGGTAAACTAAAAAGCAACCTATTCCAAATGATGATAAAAGCAGAGGTTAAAGTGATACAAAGCCAAGTGTCTCATGTGGACGCTAGAAGCTGAAAAAAAATAAAGAAAAGGATTCTCCCCTGGAGCCTCTAGAAGGAAGGAAGTCCTACCAACCCGTTTTGGACTTCTGACCTCCAGAACTGCAACATAATAAATCTGCACTTCTTAAAGCCACCCCATACCACCAAAAAAGTGATGTATCACTTCAAATTTAACTTGGAAAACAAATAATACAATAGAAGGGGATATATCTGTCCAAAAAAATCACACTTATATCCTTTAAAAATAATATACACGAAGACAACTACATCTAGATATAACAGGATACTGAGTATGTTTTGAATTCATGAAGAATAAGGAGTTTATCATTTTATAATTAAATATTTAGTATATTACATTCTAACTCCATAAAAACTGTACCATATGACACATCTGTCTCTATTATCCCAAATATAAAATTTAAAAGGAATTTAATTTTTAAATTATACCAACTCAAGTGTACCATATTATAAATCTTTTAAAAAATTTTTAATATTTATTTATTTTTAAGAGAAACAGAGCACAAGTTGGGGAGGGGCAGAGAGAGAGGGAGACACAGAATCCAAAGCAGGTTCCAGGCTCTGAGCTGTCAGTACACAACGCAAAGCGGGGCTCAAACTGATGGACCACGAGATCATAACCTGAGCCAAAGTCAGACGCTTAACCAACTGAGCTACCCAGGCGCCCCTTATAAATCTTTATTAAAAAAAAACAAAACAATAACAACAACAACAACAACAACAAAAATAGTGCTGCTCTCTGTGAGAAGTTTTACTTGTAACTTCAGAAACCAATCCAAATTTTATTTCACTTGGAATATCCATTCCATACAGTATAATGATAGCAGGTTCTCCCTGGTTAAGCCTAGTGGTAACAGAGATCACATAAAAGGTATTCAAACTATATCAATATGCTGGGCTTTTTTGTTTTTAACTTCATCATTCAGCAGGCTGAGTGAGCCATATGTAATGGTTCATAGCACCTTATCATTATTCTCTTTATTAATTCTTTTTTATCTACATAGCCTACTTCTATTCACTGGGTCCCACCAGCAGTTATTCTAATGTACTTAATGAGTATTTTATGTAAGTTTCTTATGAAATGCCTACTGTGCTTATGCTTATGAATTTTTAATTCACATAAACAATTAATATGTCTCTCACTCTTACATTTTTCACCAAGCACTCTATTCTTTTCTTTTTTAAGGTTTTTTTTGTTTGTTTGTTTATTTGTCTGTTTTGAGAGAGCAGGAGCTGGTAAAGGGCAGAGAGAGAGAGAGAGAGAGAGAGAGAGAGAGAGAGAGAGAGAGAGAGAATCCCAAGCGTGCTCCACACTGTCAGTGCAGAGCCCGATGTGGGCTCAATCCCATGAACGAGATCATGACCTGAGCCAAAATTAACAGTTGGATGCTCAACCAATTGAGCCACCCAGGTGCCCCCCCAAGCACTCCATTCTTCAGATCCATTCATGTTGATTTTGTTTACCTAATCTGTTGCTTCTAATGGCTACAGACAATTCCATGATGCATACACACCACTCTACCACTCCCCCTCCCAGCAGTGGTCCCCAGTTACCTCCCATTCCCCCTACCGCTAATAACACAGCAGTGAATAACCTTGGACACATTCTTTGGGGACCAGTGTCCACCTGTAGGAATTAAATTGTTAAGAGTAAATAACTAGCTAATTTGCTTAAGTAATGCCAGATGCTTTCCAGAAGGACTGCCTCAGTCTAAGCTCCCACCAGCAGCACACAAGCTTTCTTATTTATTGCCCCCTTCCCTCATTTGCTTTGCCACTTGTTAGTTCCATAAAGATCAGGAACAAGTACACCTCTGAACCTTGTCTTTCTTTCTCCTAAAATGAGACTATTTGCTCCAACTGCCTTATATGGTTGTTGACATACCAATTTAAAAAAATAACATGAAAGTTATTTTAAAATATAAATAGCTGTTTACAAATGTCAGCAATTATAGTCCTTTTTTAAAAAAATTATAATTCTTGTTCTTACTCTAATTTCTAATTATCCTGCTCCCCACCCTCTAGCCTGTCCTGCCAAATAGAAGGGGATAAGCAAATAAACTTGAAGCTTGGAAAATGAAATTTTCTCTTAGATACCTAAACACTGAGGGAGACTAAAACCATATACACAAAATGCTTTTTCTTCTTTATTTACTCATCTATGCATTCATTTAATCAAATATTTTATTAAGGGCTTTGTCCTTACACTCCACTAGTACTAAAATATAAACATTTATATAGCAAATAGGCACACATAAGCTAATTTTCCATCTATGCCTTGAATTTTGTACATAAATTTTATTCCTAGATGTGAACACTTCAAAGATGGTAGCTTCTAGGGGCGACTGGGTGGCTCAGTCGGTTAAGCACCAACTTCAGCTCACTTCATGATCTCACAGTTTGTGAGTTCTAGCCCTGTGAGTTCGAGCCCATGTGGAGTTCTGTACTGACAGCTCGGAGCCTGGAGCCTGCTTTGGATTCTGTGTCTCCCTCTTTCTCTGCTCCTTCCCCACTCATGCTCTCTCTGTCAAAAATAAGTAAACATTAAAAAAAATTTTTTTAAAGATGATGGCTTCTGATATCATAGAATAACACTTCCTATTTACTGAGCACCTACTATATCAACATGCCATGTGTATTTCCTCAACCACTTAGAACAATCTTGCAAGGTGGATGTTATTACTATAATTCCTCATAGAAGGAAACAGACACAGTTAAGTGACTTGTCCAATAGAGCAATTAAATGGAAGAGCTGGAACATCTCAGTACGTTTATCTAAAGTCCTCTTCCCACTCTACCTCACTTCCTCTTAAAAGATATGTTCAAAGGAGGCACCTGGGTGGTTCAGTGGGTTGAGCATCTGACTTCAGCTCAGGTCATGCTCTCACAGTTTGTAAGTCTGAGCCCTGCACGGGGCTCTATGCTATCAGCACAGAGCCTGCTTCAGATCCTCTGTCTCCCTCTTTCTCTGCCCCTCCCTCCTCTCAAAAATAAATAAACATTTAAAAGATATGTTCAAAGACATCCTTAGCAGAGAGACTACTGAAGCAGTTATAAGGATATGAACAAAATACCACAGAAATTACAAAAATGCAGACACAGTTTAATAATAAACACTACCATTTAGTCAATATTTATTATGTACCAAGTGCTTTGTGTGCATTACTTATAATCTTTATAAAAAATATTGTAGGGGTGCCTGGGTGGCTCAGTCGGTTAAGCATCCGACTTCGGATCAGGTCATGATCTCACGGTTCATGGATTCAAGCCCCGTGTTGGGCTCTGTGCTGACAGCTCAGAGCCTGGAGCCTGTTTCGGATTCTTTGTCTCCCTCTCTCTGCCCCTCCCCTGCTCATGCTCAGTCTCTCTCTATCTCTCGAGAATAAACATTAAAATATATATATATATACACATATATATGTATATACATAGTAAAGGAGGTGTCTTCATCTGTTTCAAAGATGTAGAAACTGAGATTTGTCTTACCAAGGTCACGCAGTTGCTAACTAGTAAAATACAGGCGAAAACACAGGTCTTACTTAACTCCAAAACCATGTTTTTTTTTTGTTTTTGGGGTTTTTTTTTTTAACCATAAGTCAGCACTTCTTAGAGGGTAATAAATATTCTAAAATCAGATTGTGGCAATGATTTTCCAACTCTGTAAATATATTAAGATTTATTGACATGTACTCAGTAAGTGGATTAATTTTATGTATATAAATTATATCTCAATAAAACTATTAAACTTATAGTTTACAAGCTTGTAAAGTCTTACTTAACATCAATTTTTTCTCAATATCCATCTTTCTTCCATTGTTAAAATCATATTTTTCAAAAATTCTCATATTAAGCACATGCCAAAGGAATAATTTCTCCATGGGTTTTCCCCTTCCCTCCCATTCTGATCTGAGATCATTCATTCTCTACAGATATGAAGAAAGACGTGAGTTGTTTCTTGTACGGTCAATCATATATGACCTTTCAACTCTACAATCCTAATCCTAGTTATTTAACCTCATTCACACATACACAAAAAGGTTGGGGGGGGATATATATGTCAACAAAAAGATATATATGAAAATGTTTATAGCAGTTTTATCCATAATAGACAAAAGCTGAAGACAATTCAAATGATGAATGGATGAACAATTTGTGGTACATTCTATACATTGAAATGCTACTCAGCAATAAAATGGAATAATCTACTAATACTGACAACAGCATGAAAAGATAACAGCAAAAAAAAACATTATGCTAGGGAAAGAAGTCAGGTACAAAAAACAAACAAAAAACATATAGGCAAAATGAATCCATGGTGAAAGAAATCAGAACAGTATTTGCCTGGAGGATTGCAGAGAATTTAATTGGGAAAGAACACAAGCAAACATAGGATGATAAATATTTTGTCATGGTTGGAGTATAATATTTGTACACTTAACTATACATTTAATATGGTGAATTTTATATCACAAATTATAAATTGTAAATCTCAAATTGTAAATTGTATCTCAATAAATGCGATTAATAAACATGCACAGTCACCAACACATACACAAGCGGAAGAAAAATCTATTAGGCTTAATTTGACTTCCAAAGAAACAAGGTCTTAAAAGTCACGTTTCACCACTCTAACATCTAATAATCTAGTTATAAACCTCAGTTCTCTCATTTCTAACTTAGATATCTGAGGATCTACTTGGTATTTATTTTATTCTCAGTGGAAAACAGAGAGCTAATCAACCATTCTCAGTGTAAGAGTCCTTCCTTTACTTAAAAATTCATTTAATACAGCTTAAAGTCCAGAACTGTGATGCCTCCAGCTTTGCTTTTCTTTTTCAACATTACTTTGGCTATTTGGGGTCTTTTCTGGTTCCATGGTACTGGCACAAAAACAGATATGTAGATCAATGGAACAGAATAGAGAACCCAGAAATGGACCCACAAATGCATGGCCAACTAATCTTCAACAAAGCATGAAAGAGTATCCAATGGAAAAAAGACAGTCTTTTCAGCAAATGGTGCTGGGAAAACTGGATGGCGACATGTAGGAGAATGAAGCTGGACCACTTTCCTATGCCATACACAAAAATAAACTCAAAATGGATGAAAGACCTAAATGTGAGACAGGAAGTCACCAAAATCCTCGAAGAGAACACAAGAAGCAACCTCTTTGACCTCAGCTGAAGCAACTTCTTACAAGACATGTCTCCAAAGGCAAGGGAAATAAAAGCAAAAATAAACTATTGGGACCTCATCAAAATAAAAAGCTTCTGGAGTGAAGGAAAGAATCAACAAAACTAAAACGCAACTGACAGAATGGGAGATGTTTGCAAATGACATACTGGATAAATGGTTAGTATCCAAAATCTGTACCGAATTTCTCAAAGTCAACGCCCAAACAAACAGTTTTCTTCAGTGAAGAAATGGGCAGAAGACATCAATTGCCATTTTTCCAAAGAAGGCATCCAGATCGTTAACAGACACATGAAAAGGTGCTCAACGTCACTCATCATCAGAGAAATAGAGATCAAAACCACGAGACACCACATCAGACCTGTCAGAATGGCTAAAATGAACAACTCAAGAAAAAACAGACATTGGCGAGGTGCAAAGAAAGGGAAACCCTTTTACATCGTTGGTGGGAATGAAAACTGGTGCAGCCACTCTGGGAAAGACTATGGAGGTTCCTTAAAAATTAAAAATAGAACTACCCTAAGATCCAGCAATTGCACTACAAGGTATTTATCCAAAGGATACAAAAATGCTGATTCGAAGGGGCACAGGTACCCCAATCTTTATAGCAGCATTAACAATAGACAAATTATGGAAAGAGCCCAAATGTCCATCAACTGATGAATGGATAAAGAAGATGTGGCATGTACACACACACACACACACACACACACACACACACACACACACACACAATGGAATACTACTCAACAATCAAAAAGAATGAAATCTTGCCATTTGCAACAACGTGGATGGTACTAGATTATATTATGCTAAGCGAAATAAGTCAGTCAGAGAAAGACAAATACCATATGATTTCATTCATATATAGAATTTAAGAAATACAATAGATGAACATGAGGGGAGGGAAGGAAAAATTAAGATTTTTTCTTAAAAAAATCCTCCCTTAGGAGGGAGGCAAACCGTAACAGGTTCTTAAACACAGAGAATAAACTGAGGGTTGCTGGAAGGGAGGTAGTTAGGGGGAAGGGTTAAATGGGTGATGGGCATTAAGGAAGTTACTTTTTGGAATGAGCACTGGGTGTTATATGTAAGTGATGAATCACAGGGTTCTACTCCTGAAACCAATACTACACTGTAAGTTAACTAACTTGAATTTAAATAAATAAATAAATAAATAAATAAATAAATAAATAAATAACAATTTTTTTCATTCATTTAAGTGGCCAGCTACACTAAGACATCATGAAGAGTAAAAACTAGCTCTTATTTATCCACGTATCCCCATATGTGCCTCGTATCCGGTAAGTGCCAAATATATAGTAAACAAATCATTGATTCAACCAAAAAAATTTCAGTGCCTTTTACCATATGTAACTGGTGTGCTGCAGCTGGCTAATGCCAGCTTGCCAGTCACTTGTGCACATGTCTTCCCAACTCCATGTTTACCTCCCACTGGCAGCTTGAAATCAGTCATGGTGGAAGTATTCTATAATTTTTAAGAAATATATATTTGGTCTTTGACCCTATTTCTTGGCATGAAGCTCCCAAAACCCTTATAATTTCCTAAGTGATGAGAGGAGTAAAAGTATCTTGTTACGTTACGAGGTGACTTTTAGAAAACTCTTAAGGACAGGGACTGGTTGCCGGTGGAGTTGACTATGGGATCAGAGGGTTCGGACTTTCAGTCCCACACACTAATCTCCAGGGATGGGAAAGGTACTACAAGTTGAATCAATCACCAATGGCCAATAACTTACTCAATCCTGCCTGTGTAATGAGGCCTCCATTCAAACCCAAAAGGAGGGGGTACCGAGAGCTTCAAGGATGGTGAACACATGGAGATACCGTAAGAGTGGCATTCAGAGAGAGAGCATGGAAGCTCTGAGCCTTCTTCCCACACCCTGCCCTATGCATGTCTCCCATCTGGCTGTTTCTGAGTTACATCCTGATACCAGTAATCGACTGGTGTACCAGTAATCCAGTAAATAAAATGTTTTTCCAAGTTCTGTGAGCTGCTCTAGCAAGTTAATCAAACCCAAAGAGGGAGTTATGAGACCCTCCCGTTTATAGCCAGTTGGTCAGAAGCACAGTTGGTAACTCGGGCTTAAACTGATATGGGAGGTAGTGGTGCAGTGGGTAACCTGTGACTGAGCCTTTAACCTGTGGGATCTGATGCTACGTCTGGGTAGACAATGTGGGAAATTAGTTGAATGGACAGCCTGCTGCATTGCTTGTTTGCATAGGGGAAACCCCACTCCCCACACACGTCGGGATTGGCGACCAGAATTCTTATATTTACATCGCAGAAATGGACAAACGCTATAAATCAGGGCTTTTTTTTTTTTTTTTTTTTGAGAGGCAGTTTACCAGTATACCACTGATTACCTCTCAAATTGAAGGAAGAATGGGCGGAAAGGAGGGAGGGAGGAAGGAAGAAAAGAAGGAAGGGAGGGAGGAAACCTAAAGGACCCACAGAGTCCAAGCAGCTATCCCAACTGCTTTCCACCTACATATGAAGTATTCCTCTTCTTTTATACTCCATTCAAATCCCTTGTCCTTGGTGAGTGTTCAATTATCAGCCCAAACTCACTGAGATAATCTTTCTATTTCCTCCCTGGAACTATTAAATGCCTTATGCTGCAAGATATCATCAATTGCAAAAAAGCACTATTTCTTTAAAATCTGATTTTCTGAGAAAAATAATCATTTAAAATAAACAATATATAATAAACTTAAAAGCTCTCAACATTCAGGCAATTATCTTGACATCAGGAATGCCAAAATATGAAGGGAAAATGCTTCCGAGAAACAAGGAAATATATCACTTTATTACTAATTACCTACACCTCTCTCTTAGCATTTTTTTTTTTTAAATCATAGACTAATTGAGCTGGACTACAGCTTAGAAACCACTTATTCCAGCTCCCCTTCCAGGACAGAAAGCAAAGCCAAAGAGGTGATAAGATTCTGAGGTCACAGTGCTAGTCAGCTGGATTATGGGGACTCCATTCCTGGCTTCCTGGTTGCATCATCACTGCTCTGCCCATTGCTCAAGCAGACAGGAGTTCCAATCCAGTTTCGGCCCTTACCAAATTACAACTTGCACAGCCTTTCTGTGAAACTATGAAAGCTCAGTTTCTTTGTGTTGAAAATGGGGTGAGGTAATAAACCCTACCCTAATGTTTGTGCTAAGGTATGCAGTATCCACCATGAGAGGCACAAGAAATCATGGCTGGTATTATTAAAGATGCATATGTCTTCTCCATCCAATTGGATTACAAATTTTTTTTTATGTGTAAGGATATTTATTTGCAGCACTGTGTATTGAGGTCAAAAAACTGGAAGCAAGGTAAATGTTTATTAATAGGTAAAACAGTAAATAAATTATGGCCTATCCACACTGTGGATATTAGACAGCCATTAACAAGAAAAAGTTAGAGCACCTTTCCATATAGTTCTCTGTGGCTTTTCACACATTTCTATTCTGCAGCATTTTTTCAGTGCAGAAACTAGGAAATATAAAGTCTCTCCATTCCTGATGCCATCCTAAAACTCTTAGGTGCTTTTGTCTACATTTCCCCTTCTTGATTATACACTAAAGCCCAAACTAAAATCAGGCACATGGCACACGATTAAATCAAAAATCTATGCATGGAAAAATTTCCAGTACTGGCTCTGTGTAGGTCTTGTCCTATGCAAATGTAAGTAAGTTGGATTATGAACTTCTTGAGAGTAAAAACCAAAACTGTGCAACACGGCGTGCTTTTCACTTGATAGGAGCTCCAAAGTATTGTTCAAATGGCTAAATCTGTTCCTGAATCTGAATGCCAGATCCTTTTCATCATTTATTCTATCATTCATTCGACAAACATTCACTGAAGGCCTACTGTGTGTCAAGCCCTATGTTCAATGCTAACGAGCAAAGCTGCAGTCGCAGAGCTGCTTTTTGCCAAGGTTCCACATAAAATGTCATGACATGAACAAAGGGGAGAACAGCAGCAGACTCTTGCATGGCAGACTATTGGCATGAAGTCTTCACATTACCCAGAGGAACTGCATTGGGCAAGAATGCAGTCGGTGCTAGAGGGACAAAATAGCTACTAATGAATCACTGTAGCTATCTCTAAAACACTTTAGGAAACAGCCTTTCCAATTCAGCAACACACAATTCTTTATTCTACAATGGCATTTCAATTAACTTCAATTCTGCCTCTTTCATCTACCAGGCCACTTCTGAATATTCATGCCCTACCCAGAAAACAAAATGCATGCTAGGGCCAATTTTTCAATATTTCTCTTTTCTAACTCCAAACGCTAGTTCACTTAATCTCTGCTTATTAATAATATACATTATGAAGTACTAAAGACAGTTTATCCCAAAAAAATACTACCATCTACTTAGATCTGAAAGCACATAACTTTCATGTACCTGCTTTCTTCCTGCCCAATATAAGATGCTTGCTAATCAATCCATATGGGACTTTCCCAAAGAGGAAATTCAGGAGTAATTTCTATAAAACATGGAAGAATCGATTCTATTTTGGTGCCATTTATCTCACTCCAAACAGGAACCTGATTGGTTCCTGGAAATATCTTTGTCCTTTTGAATATAAATCCATTGGAAGATATGGAAGACACAAATCAATTGGAAGATAAATCTGTTTGAAAGTCTGCCCAATTTCAAACACACTGAGACAAGTGTCCAGGAGTACTTGAACCGTGACTATAGATTTTGAAGATGTTACCACATCCTTTAGGGTCCAGTCAGAAAAAAAACATACTCAGAGACTGCACTTAACTTTGTAGGAACTTTCAATTTGTAACTAACCAGTTGGGCTTGTAGTACTTAAAAAAAAAAGTCTTGTAGGTAAAAATAATAATAAATTTAATTTTGTTTTATTTTTTAAGTTTACTTATTTATTTTGAGAGCCAGAGACAGTGTGAGTAGGGGAGGGGCAGAGAGAGAGAATCCCAAGCAGCTCCACAGGGTCAGCGCAGAGCCTGATGTGGAGCTTGAACTCAAAAAACCGTGAGATCATGACCTGAGTTGAAACCGAGAGTCAGACGCTTAACCAACTGAGCCACGCAGGCGCCCCAATAAATAAAATTTTTTAATTAAAAGTAATAATAATAAGATTTTTAAATGTCTAAAAGAAAGTAGGTAATATCAAATTAATCTTAAAAATTATATCATGGATAGAAGGCAATTTAAAAAATGTAAGCTGTTTTCACAAATTTAAACTGTTGACAGAGGATGAAATGAAAAATCAAAATTAAATGGCCTTATTCCAGATACTTTTATTGTTCCGGCATTAACCCAACACCTCCCTGGCATTCACACTGTAAGATCCAAGGGTAGAGTTATATGAACAGACCCGTCAATATATACAGGGAAAGGTTACTTCAGATCTGATTAGATTATTAGTAACCTTGATCTTCTCAGAAGGGTAGACTTTAGTAACTTTGGAGACAGTGTAGCAAGGCTAAACATTTCAATTAAAATTTATTAACTCATAAACACTCGGTTATAAAAGTGTCAGGTTAATTGGTATCATTAATTGCAAGTTTTTAGTTTATTCAAAAAAGTAAAAATGCCACTTGCATAGGCTAGAATTTCACAGGCTCTCTAAGTTGGATTATACTGATTTCCTATAATTATAGTAACACATTCTACAAAAAAATTTGAAACAAACAAGTTACTAATCAGAAATCAAGCTAAGAACAACCCTGAGAGTCCAGAGAAATTATATTATTTTCAATTACCAAAATATTAATCTAGAATTAAGCAGACTCACTTGCTCCATTAACACCGTAGAAAGAAAAAAACTTTTTTTAATACTGAATAAAGGAAAACCACAGTCCTAATGTAACCACCACCACAAAAATGCAAACAAATTCAGAATCCACAGTGTTTCCTTGGATTCCAGAACACCCTGACTGGTCTTTATATTGTCTGAAGGACATTGAGCCACATTCTCTGCTATGGAGCCTGACATACCACTGTGTAGATTACAAAACAGATATTTATTTATGCTTTAACAAAAAGAACACTGAGAACCATCATAAATGGTTCATCATTGACTTAACTACAGCTCAGATTCACAACTCACTTATTCATCCTCCACTGATTTGAGAACTAAGAGAAATGGGCCCTCTAGATATTAGTGGCTGTGTTGAAGATGCTCAATAGATTGCTTTATTTTCAGTTTTCATTTCAGAGCTGTGATTTTAATTTTACATCCACTTTCAATATTGAGAATCTGCTGCCTTCAAGATGCTCCCGACTGAGCCCAGGTCAGCAGATTATAAGGATGCCAGAACTGCTAAAGCAGCAATCCGTGTCCACTCTGAGACCGTCTCCCTCCAATTTTCCTACTCCAGCCTATCTGCGTGGCCTACCCTCCTGGAATAAGGTCTGGTTACAACCTTAGGATGACTCCCAAACGTGCGTTTAAATGGAAAGTGGTCTCTTCCAAAATTAGACAAGCCACACTTAATTTTCAAACAAGCAAAATTAAAATTCAGAATCAAATTAGCAATAGAAACCACCTATTAACTTTGCCAAGACTTAAGAGTCTTCTTTTGAAGACGTCCCCTTGATTCCCTGAGGATTTTGGCAACTAAAGGAGACATGATAAGGGCTAGAAGATTTGTATGTTTCAAGCGAAATTCTACGTAATCTGAAACTAAGTAAACTATTGCCTTCAAGGCTACTCACACATACCTCATTTTTTTTTAAGGTGGTAGTTCTCATTTTTCTAAAATAGATCTTGCATGCACATGGTTAAAAAAGAAAAAGTTCCCAAAGGTACGTGAAATTAAGTCTCCCTTACCCCCTTCCCCCCTCCCCGGGTCCTCCCCAAAGACAACTACTGTTTCTCGAGGCCACTTCCGTCGGCACTCTATGAACGTGAAAACATACGCAAGTGTTTTAAACCAATTATCCTATATTATACACCCAATGGCAGCTGCAAAATTGCCGCTGAACGCCTCTGGGCTAAAAGGTGGCAATCCGCTCGGGAGTGTGGGGTGGGAGGAAGGAGACTTATCTGGAAGCTGTGGTTTTGCACATCACGCACCCGGTTTTTACCTCGTGTTTCACTTGCATGCCTATGGCAGGCAGTCGAAGATTAGAGGAGGAGGTAATCCCACCCCAAGCCATCCCCAGGCACTGCCACTACATCCGTACAGGTCTGCCTTTCATCTATGTCCCAACCTTTAGGTATATTTTGTATTCTTACTGGGTTAAAACAAAGTATCTTGACTCACCTTAAAAAAAAAAAAAAAAAAAAGGGCAGACTAATTCTGAAGGTAACTTTCAGCACCAGGTGATTTCCTGCCGGCCAAACCCGCAGCCTACTTCGGTCTTGTCCCTACGAAGCGTTCAGCCTGGCACGGAGTTGGAGGGGCGAGCCCAGACCAGAAAAGCCCAGAGACTGGAAGCCCAAGAGATGAGCGCGTCCCGAGCCCTGGGCCGCGCTTTTCTAAGCGGCAAACGTTTCGAAGCAGAAGCCCGAGACCCTCTGGCCCTCCTCCGTCCTTCCCGGGGATGCTCGAGCGCCGGGGCACACCAGCACTGCTCACGCCTCCGCCCCGGGCCGCGGCTTCAGTTCGGCGCAGCCAGAACCCCACGACCCGCGGGGATCCGCTCCCCCTCCGCTCGCCTGGCCGGGGCCGCCCGGCGCACCCCGGTGCGCAGGAGTCCAGGCAGACCCCGGCGCCCCGCGGCCCCCGCCGCCCCCAGCCCCCGGCCGCCCGCGTGCCCACGCCGCGAAGGAAGCCACAGGTAGGGGGGGCGGGGCGGCGCTCACCTGCGCAGGAGGGGTGCTCTCGGCCCCGGCCGGAGGGGAGGAGGTGGAGGAGGCCATGTTGCCCAGCCGCGGCCGCCGCTCCTTCCAGGAACTCCGCTCTCCGCTCCCCGCCCCGCTCCTCCTGACCCCAAAAGCGGGACTTCTGGGGAGAAAGTTCGGCTGCGGCTCGGCAACGCCACGCGCGGCCCCGCGGCGCCCGCCCCGCGGCTGTCTCCTCCCCCTGCCTTGTCCGCAGCGCCCGCCAGGTGCCCGCCCGGGCCGGTGTGCGGGGGGCGGGCCTCGCCTCAGGTAGGGGCGCGGCGGAGGGCCGAGCCCGCGCCCCGCTGGCCGCCCAGTCCGGGCGAGCATGCCCAGTCGGCGGGCGCTCGGGGGTCGGAGCGGCCGCGGGCGCGGAGCGGGACTGTGGGGTGCGGCGCCTTACCTGGGGAGGAGGGGAGCCGAGGTAGCTCCGGGAAGGGAGGGAGGGCAAGTCCTGGTTCTCGCGGGCTGCTGAATACAGTTCCCCTAGCCACGTCCATTGTAACAAAATAGTAATAAAAGTCTCTGATTCTTTGATTAATTGGTGCTTATTGAAGCTCAAGTGAGTAAAATCATTGAGCAATGCTGCTTTTGCTTTTTTATTATTATCAATCTATAGCATATAACCCATACAGAAGCCGAGTCTGCCAGGCAGACAGCTTCAAAACAGTGTCCACAGCCTCCCGTCCTCCCCACCGGGGTGCCGGCAGCACACAGAATGCTTCGGCTACTTGTCCAGTTAAAAAATAAAATTCCAGAGCCGTCCGGGATAGGTAGGCGCTGAGCCTGATCTAGCAAAGAAATAGGGGACAGGACCTCTGAGTAGCCTTGTTTCTAGAGGCTTAAATAGCCGGGCTTGCAGAGCTCCTGTCCTGGACCAGGCCGAGGGACAGTTGGATTCAGGAGGCTTCCCCCCACAATATTTATTATTCAGATTCAGATCGGGGTGTGAAGCAATGTCTCTCAAAGGGGGAGAGCCTGTCACTGGAGTCAGGGGAGATGCGTTCAGTCCGTGCACCGAGCAGAGCCGGGGCATTAAAGAACAGCGAATCACACTGGCGGGAAAGTTATTTCCTTTTCAATTCTCTTCCAGTTCTTCTGATTATAACCAGAAGAAAGTGTTCTGACACTAAACTATTTATCAAAGAGCAGGTCCCAAGCTCAAAGCCCTAGGGGAGCACTGGTATCTAGAATTTATAGCATTGTTAAATTTTCATTGTTTAGTTTCATTGTTTATTGTTACTGTTACTTTCTATTTATGACAAGTGAAAGTGGTTTTCTATTTATGGTAGGGATCCAGTTTCCTTTTTAAGCCAGTATATGTAAGTGTTTTTAAATTATGTAAATAAAGATAGTAATAATTCAGGTGGGACTGAGATAAAATTCTAGAGGTAGGTATGAGATGATTGAAATGCACAATGTTTTCATCAACTAGATGCCAGAATAACTCCTTAACCAGAAAGTAGTGAGTTAGCTGTGCCTCTATTTTAACACCTAGCTCACTTCCTTCGTAACGCACATAAAGCTGAAATAACATTTATTTGCACCAGCTTTATGTTGGGCTCTGTGCTAAGCATCATACTCATAATATCACATTTAGTCCTCCCCAAATCTTTGCAAGACAGGCAGTACAATCTGGAAATTGAGTCTCAGAAAGATTATTTTGGCCAAGGTTACAAACCAATAGAGCACTAACAACTCTATAGTTTGGACATTCTTAACTTGAGTTTTAAAAACCACTTCAGAGGCACCTGGTTGGCTCAGTCAGTTAAGCGTCCGACTTTGGCTCAGGTCATGATCTCATGGTGTGTGAGTCCAAGCACAGCATGGGGCTCTGTGCTGACAGCTCAGAGCCTGGAGCCTGCTTCAGATTCTGTGTCTCCCTCTGTCTCTGCACCTCCCCCACTTGCACTCTGTTTCTTTCTCTCAAAAATAAATAAACATTTTTAAATTTCAACGTTTTTTTTTTTTTGTTTTGTTTTTTTTTTTTTTATTTATTTGTGGGACAGAGAGAGACAGAGCATGAACGGGGGAGGGACAGAGAGAGAGGGAGACACAGAATCGGAAACAGGCTCCAGGCTCTGAGCCATCAGCCCAGAGCCTGACGCGGGGCTCGAACTCACGGACCGTGAGATCGTGACCTGGCTGAAGTCGGACGCTTAACCGACTGCGCCACCCAGGTGCCCCACATTTTTAAAAATCCTTATTAAATAAATAAAAACCACTTCAGAATTTAGCATGTCCACACACACTCTGAAATTTTATATTAAATTCAACTTTTCAAAGAGATCTACATATCCTCCAAAAGTTTTAAGAGCCAGTGCTACTATTATTTACAAAACACTCCCATATCTTGGATTGTAAGTTCCAGAGAGGCAAATGCTCTGTCTCCTTACATCTTTACTGTGCCCAGCCTGGTGCGTTATGCCCTCAGCTGCTCAGGAATCGGTTGGGCTCAGTCAAATGTAGGAAACACACAATTCAGGCTAAACGAATGGGGTAGCTTGGGAAGAGCATCTCTTTGGTAAATCCTGCACAAACATAGGTATTTTACAAGCCAGCTCCCAGGCACCCTTACAGCCATAAAAGCCATCTTAAACAAGTAGCAAGGAGCCAACCAGATAGACAAAGGAGGGAGGAAGGTGCAAAAGCCCAGCAGGAAGTCAGCACAACAAGTTAGCACAAGAGCCGAGCCTAGAAAGTTGTGCTCTCTTGCAGAGCTCTTCCAGTCCAGTCTGTTTATCGGTCCGTCTGCTTCTGAGAAACACTCGTGTTCAGCTTAAACACACTTCTCACCCAGAGGCAGGCTGTGACACCACTGGAAAAGCTGGGCGTCTGGCAGCACTCCTACCTTTAAAAACTAAAATTAAACCCAAATCTTTCCATACCACCCCATGACCGCTTCTAATTTTGGCCTTCTGCTCTCTGTCCCTCCCATCACAGCCAGGTGTCTTAAAAGGACGGTGGTCCCTTGCATAGTCCTCTGTCAGAGTCGCTCTCTGCCCCTCTTCAGTGACTGAAACTGCTCTTTTAAAATCACATTTGACATCCTATTGGTCATGTCCATTGTGGAGTTTTCCAGACTTTGTCTCAGTTGATCTTTCTAGGGCAATTAACGTGGTCAACAGTTTCTTTTCCTTCTCCTTAAGTATTTTCTTGGACTTTGACCTCAGTCTTCCTTTCTTCTCATACAGGCACTGTCTCTCTGTGATCCCATCCACATCAAGGCTTCAGCTTCCACATGATGACTCCCTAATCCAATGGAGATAATTTCCCTAATCCCCAAACCCATACTTCATCATGTCCAAAATGGAATGCCAAGCAACAGGGACCCTGAAACCAGGAGAGGAGACTTGCAGGTCTTGGAGGGAAGGAGGCTCTGCACTCCCTCTCTCCTAGTCCAATCAGATACTGAGTCCTAGATAATTCCCTGAAATATCTCTAAGTCTTCCCCACTACACCCTTGCCTTTGCCCTTCCAATCGCTACAAGTTATTGAGCAATTGCTATATGCAAACCATGTCAACTTGCATTTTCTGTTCATCTCTAATTAGACAACCACAGAAGCCTGAATTTGTGTAGTGGTTCAGCTCTGTCATCCAATATTATGATTTTTCTATAATTTCAAATCTGTTCACATGACTACATGCTGTTAAAATCTCATACTAGCTCTCTTTATGCTTCAGGATAAAGGTGAGATTTAGCAAGGGGCCCTGACCACTGCATCTACCTGATCTCAGCTGTCCTCCATCAACATTTCCATCTCCATGCCCTTCTCTGTCTCTGTCTCAGACACACCTTCACCTGGCCATTCTGAATCATTTCCCCCCAAACACTAAGTCCATTGTCTTTCTACAGGCTGTCCCTACTGCCTAGAAAACCCTTCGCCCCAAAGCCTCCTTTGTCTTCTCCATTGTCTCTGTGGGGTTAACTCCTATTCATCCAGCAAGACCCCATTCAGAAAATACATCTTTAAGGAAGGCTTCCCTAACAACTTTTCAATTAGAATGTGGTTCGGGGCACCAGGCTGGCTCAGTTGGTATAGCTTGTGACTCTTGATCTCGGGGTCATGAGTTTGAGCCCCATGTTGGTTTTAGAGATGACTTAAAATTTTTTTTAATGTGTTTCATCACCCTTTCTTTGTTCTTCCAAAACAACTGGCAACATAACTGTGGTTATTTTAAAGAACAGATCCACCCTCTTCTGAATTCAGAAATCTTAAATGTTACAATAACTAATAACCTACACCAAATTGATGTGAGGCTATTTATTCCATTTAGTCTTTATTCCATTTAGTGTGAGTAGTCACATGTTTTCATTGTGGGGTACTGCTCCATACGCTTTTATGGCTGTTATGCAGTATACAGTATGTGCACCTTACTAACATTCTAAAAATTCAGGATTGTGACACTCATCTGCCTTCAAAAGTTTCAGATAAGGTATATAGATCTATATAACCATTGTTTTCCTTATCTGTCTCCCCTTATAATCAAAAGCGTCTTGAAGTGTCAACTGTATCTTTTTCATGTCCAAATCCCCAGTATTTAACACATCAGGCTCAATAGAGGTTTGCTGAATAGATTAAGGATATATTTATGAACTTGGACTATTATTTCATCGGACTGATTCCCAAGGTCGAAACCCGATACCTTTCCCTGCTTCCTGCACGGCTGTCCCTCCTCTGGGCTACACTATACCGTGCATGCACATCAGATTTCTCATTGTATAATAATTGTTTGCATAACTGTGTCTGCAGTGAGACTGAGCAGGTTGAAAGTGAAGATGATGATGTATTAATCTCTGTATTTCTGTGTTCACAGTAACCAGCACAATGTCAGACACTACACATGGGCTCAGTACATGCTGTTGAATCATTGAGAGTAGAACATATCAGAGGAGGAAAGAGGAAAGAAGGAAAGATAAAAAAGAAGTTGGAAGAAGTCTGGGTTGAAGACAATTTAACCTCTTTTAAGAGAACTCTAATGGAATATTCTGAACTCTATCACTTCACAATACTTGCCATATTTGTGTATCACCTTTATTACTTAATATTTTCATTTACATTAACTTACTCTTAGCTTATTTATTTTTAAAAGAAATATTATCTTACTATGTTAGTGGAAAACCACTTTCACTTGCACCCAACAGATATGATGAAAACAAATTATTGTAAATTTCTTGATTTATTCTGTATTCTGCCTGAACCCTCTCTCTTCAATAAAAAAAAAAATTAACAAGGGTTTAGAGGATACAAGCACTGGCAATAGATGTAAACATTTTCCTCAGTGTTAACAGAAGTAGTGAATACCTTGTCCTTAAGTCACCTAATGTTACTTCAAGAACCACCACTAGAAGGGCTCTTACCCTGTCATACCTTTGCTGCTTCTACATTTATATATTTCCCCACAACTTCAATTAGACACTCTATTCCTTCCAGAGTAATTTATACTATAATCAGACTCTAACTCACAAGTGTGTTTAAACAGTAGGAATTTCCCACCTGGACATTAGCAAATGAGAAAAGTTTATTTTTTGCATGATGTCTATGGAATCTGTAATTAGCAGGGAAATAAGAGTTACTACAGAAAGTCTTTGCCTGTGAGAAAAAATTTTTTTTCTAAGTTCAGGAGATTATGGTTAGTGAATGTGTATTTGTTTCACAAGATAAGCAAGTAACAAAAAAACATTTCTCAAAAGAAACATATTTGGTTACCACTACCCATGGGGACTATGAATGTGTATAGGAATATGTCCCTTAATTTGTAAATTTTAAGAGAGAAAACAGCTCACAAAGCACAAAGTTGAACCAAAATGTTTTTTCTCTTGTGGCTTTTGGCCTTTCTCCCCATTTATGGTCTCTACTGGGTAGAAACTCATACTTCTAAATATACAGTAAAGATCATGGCTTAGCAAAATTTTTATCAAAGTCAACTGGAATGAGAAGACAATGTTTGTGTATTGAGTAAGTTTTTACAATCCCATTTAGAATACGGTTAAATAACATATTTTAGTGTCTACTTCCATCACTTAGTTCCTTAAATTTCTTCAACGTTTCAAAGGAAATAGGGATTATTCGGGTATCTCCTATGGAATGAGAAACATTGTCTGACTCAACATATTTTATATTTTATTTATTTTTGATAGACAGGGCACAAGTGGGGGAAGGGCAGAGAGAGAAGGAGACACAGAATCCAAAGCAGGCTCCAGGCTCCAAGGTGTCAGCACAGAGCCCGACGCAGGGCTCAAACTCACAAACTGGGAGATCATGACCTGAGCCAAAGTCGGACGCTCAACCGACTGAGCCACCCAGGCACCCCTTAACTCAACATATTTTAAAAACCCAATCACATGGGGCACCTGGCTGGTTCAGTTGGTAGAGCATGTGACTCTTGATCTCGGGATCATGAGTTTGAGCCCCACGTTGAATGTAGATACTACTTACTTAAAAATAAAACTTAAAAAAAACCCAATCACAAAATAGTTTACAAAAAAGGGTAATAATCAGAATCAGAATCGTAATAAACTTCATAGTAGAGTTATAGAAAAGATCAGTGTGGTAAACTCTATTTCCATATTCCAATTAACATGATTTATCACTTCCCCGTACTTTGGTCTGGAATTTCAAAAACACATAAAGTGATGATAGTATGAATAATAGTAATATCAATCCTTAAAAATACATATAAAAAGTTACCATAAAGCAAAAGTAATTAGCAATGAGAAATAAATTGATAAATTTCAGCCTCATAGTAAGAAGGAAAAGCAAACTTCCCTTATTACCCTTGGCTGAATTCCCACTGAAATAAGCTGCATGATTCTGATTGAGGGTGCTTAGGAAAGTAAAGGAAAGAGGCACTTTGAGTTGTTCATTGACATGGCACCTAGGACACAAGAGGAAAGGAGTGAAAGAAAATGACACCTTGAGAACGGGATTGGGAGATTAAAAAGGAACAGATTTTCCTTTAAAATGTTTTCTTTTTCCCCACATACTCCTTTTAGTTCCCTGTTGCTTCTTTTGCTCTCTTCCTTTTAGTTCTGATAAACCAGAACCAAGATCTTTTAATTCAGGTGTTTGCATCTTTGGCCTGAGCCGAGGGAAATAATAACCATGAAGCTCCTTGACCTACTCCTTACATGCTTTGCTCCCAGCTCCCATGGAATCGCCTAGTTTCAGCCTTTGTGTTTTATACAGCTGTTTCGAGTAGCCTTCTGCAGGACTCCTGCATCTAGGGATTCTAATTGTATATCACTGTGTGATATAAAACCTTGAACTTCCAATCTGAGTTTTTAAATTCAAACTGGAAAATAAGTAAATAAATAAGTTCAACTTGATGAAAATTGAAACACAACAGCACAACTCACCAACGCTGCCCCCAAACCAGCTGTGCCCTCCAAGAGCATCAACTTTCCAGTCACAAAGACATCCTATAACTGATGGTTTTATTTTGCCCGCTCTTCCCCTTGTCCACTCTTTCAAGAACAGTGTGTAGCTTGTTCAAATTTTACATTAAAAGGTTTAGAGAGTCATATGAAATTCTTGTGGACACTCTTAGGATACGGATACAATCCAACTTAGGGATCACCGACTTAGTTAAATCTGACAACCAGTGAAACAGTCTTCACACTCCTCAGTCCAGGGCTGTCCCTTCTTTATAATATTATAGTCACTTTCTCATCTAAATACTTGTACTTCTGCATATAATTGAGCAAGTTTCTGTACTGCAAAAGGGCGCCACACCCAGGTGCCATTCACATTGCAGTTACTGTAGAGTTGAATATTTATATTACATGTTTTTGGCAGATAGCCCTAAGAAAACCACTATATATATTTTTTTATTCTCGACTTAGTTAGCATGCATGGCTTCAGGGGTAGAACCCAGTGACTCATCACTTACATATAACACCCAGTGCTCATCCCAAAAAGTGCCCTCCTTAATGCCCATCAACTATTTAACCCTTCCCCTCCCCCACCCCTCATCAACCCTCAATTTGTTCTCTGTATTTGAGAGTCTCTTGTGGTTTGCCTCCCTCTCTGTTTTTATCTTTTTTTTCCTTCCCTTCCCCTGTGATCACCTGTTAAGCTTCCCAAATTCCACATATGAGTGAAATCATGTATCTGCCTTTCTCTGACTTATTTCACTTAGCACAATACCCTCCAGTTCCATCCACATTGTTGCAATTGTCAAGACTTCATCCCTTTTCATCGCCAAGCAGTATTCCATTGTATACCACATCTTCTTAATCCATTCATCGGTTGATGGACGTGTGGGCTCTTTCCATAACTTGGCTATTGTTGATAGTACTGCTATAAACATTGGGGTGCATGTGCCCCTTCAAATCAGCATTTTTGTATCTTTTGGGTAAATACCTTGTAGTGCGATTGCTGGGTTGTAGGGTAGTTCTATTTTTAATATTTTGAGGAACCTCCACACTGTTTTCCAGAGTGGCCGGACCAGTTTGTATTCCCAACAATAGTGCAATAGGGTTGCTCTTTCTCCACATCCTTGCCAACATCTGAGTTGTTAATTTTAGCCATTCTGATCGGTGTGAGCTGGTATCTCATTGTGGTTTTGATTTGTATTTCCCCAATGATGAGCAAGAAAAACAATATTTTAAAAATATTTACTATAGATGGAGATAAAGTATCTTGAAGAAGGAGAGGGTCTTACTTTCTTCTCACAGAGATGCTCACACACTGTCCTATAGGTCTTCCCTAAAAGGAAACATTAAACTCAAAGTACCGTGAAAGCTGGAAGTAGTATATGCCTACCACCATATATCCCAGCACCTAACACTGGACCTAGCACGTACTTAATGCTAAATTAATACTTGTTGACGGCCTGACTGAACTCTGTCTTTTAGGTATGGGTCTTCCAATTAATTGAAATATATTTCTTATCCTCTCCATCACTTATCCTCTTTTACATTGAATTTATAGATCTATAGTGAGTGATTTTAATAAAACTATTGATGAACAGAATGGAAAGATAGAGACATTATATGAATGTTACATGGTATTATTTGTTGGTTTATATGACAATGACATTTTAAGTTTATTTCAAATGCTTTTATTGATCGCCTCTTTATAGCTGGGCCTTCTCTTTCACAGACCACTTGAAAAATATACTGCATGACATGCCACCAATATTTCTCTGAATGCACCACTTCCTAGGTATATAGATATAGTACATCTGTCTTACATTCTTTCTACTCTTTGTTACAGTCTTGGTCGCAGTCAGCAAACTCTTTCTATAAAGGGTCAGAGATGAAGTATTTTCGATTTTACAGACCCTATGGTTTCTGTTACAACTACTCAACTTCACTGTTGTACAATGAGAATGATCATGCCTAACAAATGGGCATGGTCATGTTCACATAAAACTTATTAGCAAAAACAAATGGTGGACCAAATGAGCCAGTTTGCTGACTCCCAATCTAGATTGCCAGCATGCTATCCTTTGGCTTTGTAGCAGGCACTCTGTTTTATCTCAGGCAATCCCCCAAACAAATCTGCAAGATGGATATTACTATCTGCTTTTTATGGGTGAGGAAATTAGGGCTTAGCAACCAGAGTTTACCAGTTTCTCCTTGCTAGTGAGTCAAGTAATCAGGTCTGTCTGTATTATCATTCTGCTCCTGTTCAGAGACCACCATCTCTGATCTGGAATACTCCCATGCATCCTAACTGGTCTCCTTGCTTCTCTCCCTCCTTCCTATAATTCACTTTTGTCACAGCATCAAGAGTATGCTTTTTAAAATGCAAATTAGATCATATGACTCCCCTGCTTAAAATCCTCCAGTGGCTTCTATTGCCTTTGGAGTTAAAACCAAACTTCTTATTCTGCCAAAAAATTCTGCCATGGTCAGGCCCCTGCCTGCCTCTCTGATCTCACCCCCTGCCCTATAACTCTTCTCCTGCAGGCTCTTGCCACACCAGCCTAAATTCTGTTTCTGAAATGTGCCCAGACCATCTGATCTCATGGCTTCTCCACCTGATGCTCCTTCTGCCTGAAGCATCTTCCCTGCCCTTCCTCCAGGTCTTCCTGCCACCTCCTTCTTATCATTTGGGTCTTACCCTGAAGGTCATATTTCCCCAGAAGGCTTCATGGATCCTCCCATCTGTGCTTCATCATCAATCACGTTTTTCTTTGCACAGCACTCATTACTATGTGAACTTTCTAAGTGATTGGTCATTGCCTGTCTGCCCCACTGGAACATAAGCTCTATATTCACTTTCCCTTTTATTCACTGCTATATCATCAGAGTATTCAATAGTGCATTGTATATAGTAAGGACTCAAGAAATATTTATAGGTATCTGCTTAATGAATGGTTATTAACAAAAATCCCATGCTCTTCATCACAGTTTACCACTTCCCAGGACTGGCTGAGGCTATTTCTCGTGCATCACATCAGAACAGTTGGTTGGAAAACCATTTGGTTTGTGTTGTTCCATCCATATTCCTTAACTTACATTATAACTCCAAAGACATAAAGAGACAAAAACAAACTACACCAATTATGTTGGCCAGTTAGTCCAATGCAAAGATGATGCTATGCTCCATTTAAAGAACAATACCACTGAAAATGACAGCCCCATCTTAATACGGCTAAAATTCTGTTCTTTAGATAAGCAGCCTTGCTAAAGGATTCTTCAAAGGTCTCACTGAAAAATGAAAAAGTTATGGTCTACAAAGGAATAAACTTTTGTTACACACCAACTTCAGGGGAAATCCACAGGATTTTTCCCATAATTATGTCTTGCCATGAATATGATCATATGTATTTCTACTCTCAACTAACACTTGTAAGTGCTTCATGAGTAGGGAACATGTTTCTTTGCATTCCCATCATGATGAACACACAGACATTTAATATATACTCAATGTCTTAAATCAAAAATAAGGAAAGGAAAGAAACAGTGGAAATGATTGATTTCAAGGCAGTTGAAAGCCTTCTGAATTCCCAGATTGGTAAAAGGAAGCAATAGGCATTTGATTTGCAATACTGAAGAGCTTAGTTGTGGTAAAAAGTCTGGATCAGGATTTAGAAGGACTACTCTCAGGAGGCAAGAACTCCTGCCCGCTCAAGGTCTTTTTGGCTGGACTAAAAATCAAATTAAAAAAAAATTAAAAAAAAATAAAAAAAAATAAAAAAAAATAAAAATCAAATTAATATGAAATAGATTAACAGGAGAAAATCAAATATAATAGGCATATGTATAGGGAATACACATAGACATGGAAATGCCAAAGACAGGCAGACAGAATGAGGTATATATGTCATTCTGAACAAGAGGGGAATAGGGGTCTGGGATTTCAGAGCAAAAAAATACATTTCCAGGGTGAAAAGAAGAACAGATGTTTGGTAATTAGATGTTTGCCCTGCCATACAGATGGGTCACTCAGATAAAATTTATCTCTGCTAATAACACTTATTATGGGAAAGACCTCCAATTTGGATTCTTCTGTGTGGCTAAATGAGGGACAAAGTTTCTCTTGAGCCCACTGGGTCTCAAGTGCCTTTAGCTCAAAATAATCTACATGCTAAAGTGGCACATTCAGATGGTCAGGGAGTCTGCCCTAAACCTCTCCCACTCCCCCATCTGAAACTTCCGTGGGAGTTTCACATATTAAAAAATTGAGCTAACAAGTTGTTTCATCTCACTGATCCAGTCTCTTAGTCCTGACAATAGGTAATTTCAGTCAAACTCATTTCAGGGGGGCATGATACAGGTATGTTCTCAAAGTTAGACCTATGTTTCAAGTAATCAGATATTAAATAAGAGGGGTTTCTATGGAAACAAAAGAAAAACAATGGTTAATTGGACCAAATGTTAAGCCAGGTTCTGAGTGCTGAGGGTAGCCAGTTGAGAAGACTTCCAATGTCACACTTGAAGTATCTTCAGATAGAGTGAGGATAGGTAGTGCAATCTCACAAATCTTCCTGGTTTGCAGTTCAAACATCTCTGGTGATTTTCGCATTGGAGGACATGAGAAGAAAACAGGATCTAGTCCATTTTATAATGAATAGTATTAAAATCTAATACATACAAAGATGTGCTATTGAAACATAATTTCTCTACATAATCACCCTCATTTTTACCAAAGATAACCAAAATAACACTAATTTGCTTGGAAAAATAACTCGTTTCAAAAAAACCCTCAACCTAATTATTTACATAAGTGCAGCAAGAATAGTGATTGACCGTGCAAACTCTTTAAAACTTGCTTTGTTGGAACTTTTCATAAGGAATCTCTAGATTTAACTTCTAATAGCCTTAGTCTCTCAGGGCCAGAAGACAAGCCCATAAATTGTGGTCAATTCCTCTCTTCTTGAGGTCCCCAAAATATTCTGAGGTTCCTGCACCCGCCAGGAAGTGACCTCTGTAAGCAAGGTATCAGGCTGACATTTCCAAGAGGGCTTTATTAGCTCCATAAAGCCAGCCTTAGTTCCTTCAGGCTATCTGGTCATATCTGAGTTTAT
Organism: Panthera pardus; assembly: GCF_024362965.1. NCBI lineage: Eukaryota > Metazoa > Chordata > Mammalia > Carnivora > Felidae > Panthera > Panthera pardus. The sequence continues at coordinate 22,075,098 of NW_026526788.1, forward strand.
GTTGGTCATATATGACATTCCAGTCAAAGCCTTGGTAATATAACCAGTGTTTTTATTTGTATCTTGTCATAAGAATAACAGATTCTTATTGAACTTATGCAAATAAATATATTGCCACAAAAATATAAGAATACTTACTGAGATTTTCTGAATTCTGGAGGGTTCTGGTAAAGAGAAAAGATAAATGTTTTAATTTGTTCACAAAGGTATAATTTTATCAAATTGCTATAAGTCAGCTTAAGAGAAAAAGTTTTCTTAACTCTGGGGAAAAAAACATTTTAAAAAGTCAACAATGTTTCAAACAAAAAGTCATTAAAAGTATAATCCTCTTCCTCAAATCATTCAGTCTCATATTATTAATTCTTGTTCTTCCTGAATCCAATTTTTCCACTAGTTCTGGAAATTTTTATCTAGTTCAGTTTTATGATCTTAAGCTTATCAGAAACCTGTACTCAGAGTTTTTTCCATGAGTCTCACTGAAGATGAAGCACATTTGCAGGAAACTTTCATAAAGCATCTGAGTACAAGCATGAGTGTCTGTAAATGATAAAAGACTTAAAATAGCCATGGTTAATGATCTGATTTGACTATACTGTACCTGAAACTAATGCAACATTGTACTCTAACTATACTGGAATGAAAATAAAAAACTTAAAAAAACACACATATACCACATTTACACTGCACAAACTACACACACAATTGATGTATACACCATGCGCTCTCCCTACATAAAGCGCAAATACAACACACGCGCACACACACACACACACACACCTCATTTGAATTCATTATAATGCAATTGACAAGGAAAAAGGGTCATTTTTGTGATACACAACACTTCAAGACAATAATATACCAGGACGTCACATTTCTAGGAGTTTCACATAATTTTAGAACTCTAGTTTCAATAACATGTCTATATAAATATAACATAATAGTGTTTAATAACACTTATTTGACAATGCGTCCCACATAATTTGACATACCAAACAAGTCTAATTAACTTAATTTCTCACAAATTTTTTTCTCTTAAAATGTTCCAGGGGCCCGCTGGAAAATTTCAGTTAGATTATGGTCAAAAGACTTTATTTTAGAATTTGGTTTTGAAAACTAAGTCCAAAAAAATATCAGAAGTGTGAATATTTGATTAAATAGAATCACAATCATTGTGAAAACAGTATTTAATGATCCATTTCATCAAAGTGACAATAAAAGATGTCAAAGGCAAATACAGAAAGTCACATCATTGCGAGTAAAATTTAGGTCTTTTAATATTAAGACTTAGTTTCCTTAAGTAATCAAAGACCTGATAAACATTGGAAATTATTTTGGCAAATCTGGAATCATTGGTTTTTTTGGCAGATTACTTAAAGGTAAAGAAAAGCATTTATTTACATTTTTTTTTTTTTGAGAGAGAGAGAGAGAGAGAGAGAGAGAGAGAGAGAAAGAGAATGCCAAGCAGGCTCCTTGCTGTCAGCTTGGAGCCTGACTCGGGGCTTGAACTCTCAAACTCACCTACTTAAATCAAGAGTCAGAAACTTAACTGACTAAGCCCCCCAGGTGCCCCTTGTTTACAATTGTTTGTGAAGAGCAGACCAATAGTTCAAGAAAACTTTGTACTTCTAACAAAGAAAAAGCTGACTCTCAATCTAATACCTGAGTACTTTTATTTTTTATTAAAAAAAATGTATTTTATTTTATTTTAGAGAGAGCAGGAGACAGAGGCAGAGAGAGGGAAAGAGAGCATCCTAAACAGGCTCCACTCCATGCTCAGTGCAGAGCACAAAACATGGGGCTTGATCTCACCACCCTGGGATCATGACCTGAGCTGACATCAAGAGCCAATGCTCTACAGACTAAGCCACCCAGGTGTCCCCCCGGCATACTTTTAGAACTCATTCATTCCAATCTTAGTTAAGTCCTGAGCATGTGTACAATTCTTTTTCAAAGATTTCCCTTCACAAACCATCCACAATTTCCTTTTCATTCAGATGCTGTCCTAAGACTTCTAAGTAACCAGTCTCATTTTAGGACAAAATTACTTTCTTTTCCCTCAATAAAAATGTATTCCTATTCCTCATACTTTTCAAAAACACATCTAATTTTCCCTGCATACAGAGTTGCTTATCAAAATGTGATAAGATTTATAATTTCAGGGGCAGAGAAGAGTGTAAAGAAAAAAATTTTTTAGAATTTTTAGGTAACTGCTATTTAAAATTTACCCTTGGGGCGCCTGGGTGGCTCAGTGGGTTAAGCATCTAACTCTTGGTTTCAGCTCAGGTCATGATCTCATGGCACATGGGTTTGAGCCCTGAGTGGGGCTCTGTGCTGACAGTGCAGAGCCTGCTTGGGATTCTCTCTCTCCCTCTCTCTCTCTCTGCCTGCTCTCTCGCCCTGCTCACTCTATCTCTGTTTCTCTCTCTCTCCCAAAATATATCAATAAACTTTTTAAAAAGTTAAAAATTTACCCTTTTCAAAAAAAGTACAGAACAATTTTGATTCAATATCCTGATTATTTTTAATAATGTCCACAAACATTTTGAAAGAAATAGTCAAGATTTAGAGTTGGTAAAGATGGGTGGGCTTCAACTTATTTCTAGGCCTATAGTTCTGGTTTTATAGAGATTTATAAGATAAGGACAGTTGTTTCTAACTCCCCCAAAGAACTGGATTATACCTTAAATATCAAAGGGTTACCCTATCTTTTTAACTAAGTTTACTTCTTTATATCAGGGAGAATTTTAACTAAAATGGGAACCAAAAGATTTATGCCTTTGTAAAGTCTGTATAAAGTATTTTAACAAACTCCTTTAACCTTGACTACTGTTTAGGCCCTGAATATTGGCCTTTTGCAAATCAGTTGTAGGAGAGCCTAGGAGGAATTTTCGTCATCTATTTCCTCAGAAGGGAAGGTCATGAATATGGCCGAATAATCTTTCTAATTACTCTCTAAATTTGGTGGGATCTTTTGAAAGTAGAGGTAAAAGGGCTTTATAATTTAAAAGCTCTGCTGTTATCCAGGGGACACAAATTTTTTTGTAGTGGGGGTCTAGGATACTCCTGCAAAGGATGTTGTACAGGAATGCCTTCAAGCCCCAGAAGCTAGGAGCAAAGTGAGACAATCTCATGTGCTTTTGTTAAATTCATTTTCTGGCTTTTATCAGTTATGTGAGCAACGTGTACACTTTGAACCTAGAGATTAAGCCAGAGTGATCTCTGTAAATCTGTCAGGGAAAGGGAAGTTAAAGCAGACACATGCAACCAGATTTTAAGAGGGGAATTTATATTGGATGTGGACATTTCTTTCTTGTCTATGTCTACTTTCTGTCCTTTTATCTTGTCAAGGGAGTCCCTGAAACTAGCTGTTATACTAATAAGACAATTGAGAGCTCTTTATAATATATATTTTTAAAATATAGCTAATTTAGGGGTGCCTGGGTGGCTCAGTCAGTTAAGCGTCCGACTTCGGCTCAGGTCACGATCTCGCGGTCCGTGAGTTCGAGCCCCGCATCGGGCTCTGGGCTGATGGCTCAGAGCCTGGAGCCTGCTTCCGATTCTGTGTCTCCCTCTCTCTCTGCCCCTCCCCCATTCATGCTCTGTCTCTCTCTGTCTCAAAAATAATAAAATAAACATTAAAAAAAAATTAAAAAAAATAGCTAATTTAAAGAATCCGTTGTCTGGCCATTGACAAGCAGGATCTCTTAATAGTGACTAAAACCAAGAAGCCTTTTATTTTTATATTATTTAAATGTTTATTTTTGAAAGAGAGACAGAGAGACAGAGTGCAAGCAGGGGAGAGGCAGAGAGAGAGGGACTCACAGAATCCCAAGCAGGCTCCAGGCTCTGAGCTGTTGGCACAGAGCCGGACACGGGACTTGAACTCATGAACCATGAGATCATGACCTAAGCCAAAGTCGGATGCTTAACTGACTGAGCCACCCAGGTGCCCAAGAAGCCTTTTAATGGCTTAACCAAAGACGCAAGAGGTGTCTAGAGAGGACATAGATAATACATCCCCATGATCCAAAAGTTTGCTTCCAACATTAGTCCAAGAAAGCAAAGAGCTTTTGTTGCACAGGTGGTAAGGACGGTGCAGTGAAAATGGTGTCTCCAGTCTCCCACAAAAATGTGAGGTGCCTTTAGTCACAGACTCACTAATCTGTGACACCAGGCAGGTACTTCTGGAACTTTCTAGCACTAACAAACAACGAGAGTTGAGACAACAAAGGTTCCTATGGGCTGGAAACTCTCATGTCAGATGCCCTGAGAACTGGCACAGCCAAACACAGACAGAAACTAAGATCCCCAGTCTATTTGATTGGTCACCAATGTGTACCCAATGTCCACTCTCTAAATGGTGGAGACCAAAAAGAAGATTCTCATTGGTCACAAAGCCAAACTCTTAGGACACAAGACAAGAGGAAAACTCTAACAGCTTTATATAAGCCTTGGGTCTCTTGGAGCCACAATAATACCTAAGAGGGATATGCTACAGTGTTTTGTTTTACAGTGGACCTCACTTCATGGAAGTTTTCTTAAGGTGGGCAGATGACCTAGCATCAATCCAACCAATCCTATGACCAAATTGTCCTATCACAGGAGTCTTATTGAGGTGGCAAGTGCTCTAAGAGCTTTTAAGTGGTCACCTTGTGCCCACCAATTTTGCAGCTTTGCAACAGATGACAAACAACATAGAAGACAGAAAAAGGAAAGCAAAGACAATCTCTGGGAGGAAATGGATCAGTAACCAAAGACTACACTGCCAAATTTAACCAAAGAGTCACCAGGCTAGTACCACAAATGTTTCTTCCTGCTAATCTAAATTTAGAAAGAGAGAAAAGACTCTTACCACTCTTGCTCCATTAGACTCTGCAGACAGAGATTCCAGGAGGTGTCTATGGTTAAGAAATCTCACCTTCTGCTGACTATACGTCAGGTGTCCCAGGATCTGTCTGCTGCAGCACTGTCCAGCCATGCAACGTCCAATGAGTTATCTTGCCAACCATGCCAACTGTTGGGAGCAAGAATTCCTGTCCTCTCAAAGGGCCTTCTGGTTGCACTAAGAATCAAATTGACGGAAGACACATTAACAAGAGAAAATCAAATTTAAGAGGCATACGTATAGGGAATCCACATAGACATGGAAATGCCAAAGACAGGCAGACAGAATGAGATATATATGTCATTCTGAAAGAGAGGGGGGTGGGGATCTGGTATGTCAGAGCAAAGGAATGCATTTCACAGGGTGGTAAGAAGACCAGATGTTTGGTAATTAGATGTTTGCCCTGCCATACAGATGGATCACTCAGATAAAATACATCTCTGTTAATAGCCCTTATTCTGGGAAACAGCCCCAGTTAAGTTTCTTCTGTGTGGTTAAGGGAGAGACCAAAGTTTTTCTTGAGCCCACACGGTCTCAAGTGCCTTTAGCTCAAAATAATCCACATGCCAAAGTGGCACATTCCCAGGACAAGGGCAGAGGGGGTGGAGGAGTCTGTCCTGAACCCCTTCCCAACTCTGACTCCCTGGAAAATAACTTCAACTTTTTCAGCCTTGGTTGCCTCCTTTAAAGATGAAAAAGGTTTAAACTATGAATATTTAGGGTCCCTTCCAATGTTAGCATTCTGTGAGTTCACCAAGACTTTAATCCCAGCAGCTGAAAAGATAAGCCTGAAACTCAGTTAAATAAGACAAATTGAGGCATTAACACATTAGTACAAGAAATATAGAAGAAAAGAGCAACCAGAATATGTGAAGATGCTTGGACCTACATTCTTCATTCACTCATTTTTACATACATTCATTTAAATATACATTTATGAGGGGCACCTGGGTGGCTCAGTCAATTAAACATCCAACTCTTGGTTTTGGTTCAGGTCATGATCTCATGGTTCTTGGGCTCCAGCCCCATGTCAGGCTCTGCGCTGACACTGTGGAGCCTGCTTAGGATTCTCTCTCTTCCTGTCTCTGCTGCTCTACCCCTCCCCCTTTCTCTCAAAACAAATAAATTTTTAAAAAATACATTTTTGAATTCTCACAGATATTTTACTAGATTAATCCTAGAGATATTTTTTAAATACCTAATGCATTTTAAGCTCTCTAAGCAGACAGGAAAGAGAGCACAAGGCTTGGAGTATATATATCTGGTTCTAGTCCATATTGCTCAGAAAGGAACATTCCTAACTTGATACTCCATGGAATCTGCCCAGTTTCCTTTGCCAGGACATGATGGGTCAGCCACAACAATTTTGGATATTTGAAGCATCCTTCCTAGAAATAAAATTTAATGATATGAGGACATTGAGGACAATCTAGTCAATGAGTGTCATCAGTTATAAGATTATTTCCAATTAGACACTGCACAGGAAACTTGAAACACCCTGAAATATTAGAGTTAATATATAAAAGAAAATTGGTAGTGGTTTTCCCAAAGTAGAGAACATCCTGAAAATTTACAGGACATTATCAATAATTCATATGAAACCAACACAAACTTTTTTTTTTAATTTATTTTTGAGAGAGAGAGAGAACAAGTGGGGTAGGGACAGAGAAAGAGGGGGACAGAAGTTCCAAAGCAGGTTCCACGTGCTGACTGCAGAGAGCCCACGCGGGGCTCTAACTCACAAACAGCGAGATCATGACCTGAGCTGAAGTCAGGTGCCCAACCGACTGAGCCACCCAGCCGCCCCCAAAACAAACTTTTATAAACAAATTCAGATCAACTGAATTCTTTCCATCTTCTCTATAGAAAAAATTATAAAGCTGTTGCGAAAGTTCAGGCCCCACAAAATCTGGACTCTCCCCAGGATTTATCAGTCGGGGAGGAATTTAGGGAAGGCTTCCCAGAGTGGGTAGGATGGGGGTGTTGGCTTTAAAGGATGAATAGAATTCAGAAACTGCTAAGTGAATTCACAACTCAGGAAGAAATCACAGAGCACCCCATCTTCAAAGTCATGGCATATTCTAGGCATGCCAAATGATTGCTCTCCAAAGTTCATCTCCTGTTTATTAGTCTGGGTTTAGTGGAGAAAAGTGCTGTGATCAGCTGGTGAAGCCTGCCACTATCAGAGATGGGGGTAAAGGGACCATGTGGGCCACATGCTTGGCTTACTTGCTCAGATCTCTCAGGACCTGTTTTTCCACATTGCAATGAGAACATTTTGGTCCCAATTAAAATTTTATGTATCTTCATGTGAAAATACCTTCTCCTTAAGTTATACCAATGCCGAGGTGTTCTAGTACCAAGATGGGATAAAAAATAAGAAGAGATAATTGTTTTCAGGAAAGAGTTCTCTCAGGTTCTTCCCAAATTCCACTGCTCTTTACCTTCTCTGCTTCCCAGACAGCAGAACGTATGTGCTGAAGGTGAGAATGTGGAAAATTTTGACATTATGCCTCTAATGCAGGCATAGAGGCCTATCGGCAGCCATTGAAAGAAGAGAGGGAATCAATTTGGCAGGATGCCAGGTGAAGAGGTGCTCAGCCTCTGTGCCTACATTTTTTTTCCCCACTCATTTCCCTTTGAGCGGTAGCTCCTAGAAACAGTGGAACTGGTGTCTCAGTCAGTTGAGCATCTGACTTTTTTTTTTAATTGTTAGTGTTTATTTATTTTTGAGAGAGAGAAACAGACAGAACACGAGTGGGGCAGGGACAGAGAAGGAGAACAGAATCCGAAGCAAGCTCCAGGCTCCAAATGTCAGCACAGAGCCCAACGCAGGGCTTGGACTCACAAGGTGTGAGATCATGACCTGAGCCAAAGCTGGATGCTCAACCCCCTGAGCCACCCAGGCGCCCCGAGCATCTGACTTTTGATTTCAGCTCAGGTCATGATCCCACAGTCATGGGGTCTGGGGTCGTGGGATTGAGCCCCATGTCTCGCTCTGTACTGAACATGAAGCCTGCTTAAGATCCTCTCTCCCCATCTCTCTCTACCTCTCTTTCTCTCAAAAAAGAAATAATAGGGGTGCCTGGATGGCTCAGCTGAGCATCCAACTTCACCTCAGGTCATGATCTCACAGTTTGTGGGTTCCAGCCCTGCATCAGGCCCTGTGCTGACAGCTCAGAGCCTGGAGACTGCTTCAGATTCTGTGTCTCCCTCTCTCTCTGTCACTCCCTGGCTCACACTCTGTCTCACTCTCTCAAAAATAAATAAACATTAAATTAGAAAAGAAGAAATAAAAAAAATAAAATAAAGATGGAAACAGTGGGCTAAATGGAATGTGGGAGAAGAATCAGAAGAGCATCTGTGTGGCTTTGAAGCTCTTCTGGGAGTACCAAGGAAGCCCCCTCATCTGCTGGATCCTAGGCCACCCGCGTCTGGGGTTGCTGTGCTGGTAACTTACAATATGCCAAACACTGTACTAAGTACTTGGGGTCCCTTTTCTTGCAGTCAGAAACAGTGTAACAAAATGGGAGGACTTTGGCTTCTGGATTTGAACCTGGGCTCCATCAGTGATCACCTGTATGATTTGAGTTAAAATAATTCATTTTTGAGTCTCAGTAAATTTGTGTAAAAGAAGATAGTGTAATACCCATATTGGGTAGGAGTCAGATAAGATAGTGTAATACCCATATTGCATTGTTGCTGTAGGAGTCAGATATACTGTCACATAGTAGGCCCTCCATAATGATTTTATGATTATTGATTATTGATTTTATTGATTATTATTATCATCATGAACTCCTGGGGAAGATGGTTGTCATCTGCCAGGGACACAGGGCCTAAGAAGGTCTGAGAACATTATGGACACAGGCTGTATTTGGAAGTGATGGTGAATTACTGTGGCAACAGGAACGATGGCAGAGTCAGGAATGAATGACTGTGCAGCTTCCCTTGCAAGAGCAACAAAAATGTCTTTCCAGGGCCTTGATGAGATGATATATATCTGGTCCTACAGTGGACTCCCCAGGAACACAGACACCCGAGGAAGTAAGCTTGGATGAATACTGTACTTCCTTCTGAACAGCTCCCTCTCCCTCCCCCCAGCTCTAGGTCCTGTTCTCATGATGCTTTGCACTCAGCTGGCAGTCAACTATAATAATATTTAGGAAGTAACCACAGTCTGCCAAGTCTAGGGCTATACCTATTAGTGACTAAGGCAGAGTGCCTGTCAGAGATATTGCAATTTGAATAGAGAATCATGAAACCGTATTAACTAAAGAAAGGCAGCTCTAATGTCGAAAGGCAGGCAATGCGATTCATTGGAACAAGCTTGCAAGTTACCACTTGTGGCCAACTCTGTCAAAAGCTTCCAATTTGGGAACTAGGAGAGCGGCATGCTGGTCTAAGTTTGGTATATTAGTCTCCTGTGGCTGCTCTAACAAATGACCACAAACTTAATGGTTTAAAAGAGCATCAGTTTGTTCTCTTACAGTTTCAAAGGGCAGATGTGAAATGAGTCCTTTGGGGCTAACATCAAGGTGTCTGCAGGCAGGTTCCTTCCAGATGCTCTAGGGGAGAACCTGTCCCTTACCTTTTCCAGCTCTTAGGGCCAGGATCTTAAAAGGTCCCTTCCTAGGGAGGTGTTTCTGGAATGACAGCACTGAAAGGGCCCTCTCAGAACAGATCTAGGGCCTTTGTCTTAGACGAGAAGACTGAGTATTTGCAAAATGCCAAGAGGTAACCTGCCCAAATTATTCAACCAGACTAGAGCCCAGATGTTCATACTCCAAGCCTCATGCTCTCTCCTTTATTTCTTGAGAGAACTCTGCACGCAATTAGTTTACTTATAAATGTCCCTAAGTTTTCAAGCTAGCAAATGTTATTTCTTTCATGGAAGGAGTATGGCAAAACATTCGTCTGAAAAGCCAACCCAGGTGGAAATTCACCTGTCTGAGCACCCGAAATGCATATGAATTGCAGTGCTGTTGTTTGTTTGTTTGTTTGTTTGTTTGTTTGTTTTTGAGCCCACTTTTGTTCCCTGAGGTCTGGAACTTTCTCATGGTCCTTTTCAAGCTTAGATGGCATTGCTGGTGGGATGGAACTTGTCAAGAAACACTGATCTTTGTTGGAGTGGAGGGGTGGGGGCCGGTGGCTCTGCACTAAGCAGGCACCCTACCCCTATCAGAGTCACTTGGAGGGCTTTTTCTTCTGCCATCACACCTATGGCAGCAATTCTCAACGTGTGCAGTGTCTGGAGAAAGAACATCAGTATCACTGGAATTTGTTAGAAATGCAAATTATTGAGCCTCACCCCAGATCAGATCAGAAACCTGGGGCTGGGGTTCAGAAATCTATGATTCAACAGGCCCTCCAGGTGATTCTGATGTAAGCTAAAGTAAGAACCACTTTCTTCTTTTTTTTTAATGTTTATTTATTTTTGACAGAGAGAGAGAGAGAGAGAGAGAGAGAGAGAGAGAGCATGAGCAGGGAAGGGGTTAGAGAGAGAGGGAGACCCAGAATCTGAAGCAGACTCCAGGCTCTGAGCTGTCAGCACAGAGCCTGATGCAGGGCTCGAACTCACCGATGGTGAGATCATGACCTGAGCCGAAGTCGGACTCTCAGTAGACTGAGCTACCCAGGCACCCCAAGAACCACTTTCTTAAGAGAAAGCCAGACTTCTCTGGGTGAAGACGGTGGTAGGTAGGAGAAAAGAGTGAGAGCAGGGCTTGCTTCCCATGTAGAGAATGACCATGGAAATTATTACAGTTAAGGATGTGTTTTCTTCACAGGTGTTTTGGAGTGGAGAACTCTGACCTTCACAGTGATTTACCAGACAAAAGGAATTGACAAAGGATTAAATAGTATGGACAACAGTGTGGAAAGACTCAAGAGTATGGTTTTGGGTGACAGCAAGAACATTTTCAATCAGTATGACAGGGAAACTTGGAGTATATAGAAAAAGTCTTGCTTCCAAGTAGCCCAGAGATCTGAACATTTTTTTTAAGTTCTGTCTTTGAACAAAAGTGTAAGGAAAGAAAGATGGATTCCTGGCAGCAAAATCATTACAAGAAACAGTGACAATTAACTGGATGACACCAGCAGAAATTTCTTTCGCTGGAAAACAATTTGGGAGCCTCCATTTGGAAGCAGCTTTTGTTTGGTTCAGTTATAGCAGGGTGTGAAGGCCAGGGGGATTCCTTTCTCCTCTTTAGGTCAGGCGTGAGATGTGAAGAGATAAAATGTAACACTTCTTATACCTGAAGGGACATAAATCCAGGGCAGTAGCTCTCAGCCAGGGGCACATTTCACATGGAGACTTTTCTTTAATGTTTATTTCTTTTGAGACAGAGAGAGAGCAAGTGGGGCAAAGAGAAGGAGAGAGAATCCTGAGCAGGATCCATGCCATCAGTGCACAGCCCAGCGCAGGGCTCAATCTCATGAACCATGAGATCATGATCTGAGCCGAAAATCAAGAGTCCGATACTGAGCTACCCAGGCATCCCGACAATACGGAGACATTTTTAACAGTCACAGCATGAGGGATTGCTAGTGGCATCTAATGAGTAAAGGCAAGGGATGCTGCAGCCTACACAGCACAGGACAGCCCTCTACAGTTATTCTGCTCCAAAGTCAACAGGGCCAAGATCAGGAAACCCTGCTCCAGGGTGAGATACTCCAGGAGACCCCATCCCAGTCACACACGCACTGGCTATCTGTCTTCCTAGTGAAAAACTCATGTTTTCAAGCAACAAAAGTTGTACCTTTGAGTATTTAGACCGAGTCAAACTGACTGAGAACAATTAGTAGTGGTTGAGAGAGCTGGGGGTAGCGACAGAGACAGAGGTAAAGACTGTCAGATGGACTCAAAGAGGAGAAAAACAAGTCAACAGGTCAGCGAGACAACCCCCGATCTTCTCCATCTGGAAGTCACCTTCTCCTAGTCCTTTCCCTGTGTGTGGGCAAAGGCTGTCTTCACATCAGTAACTCTGGGCTTGCAAGGGGGTGGGAGCAGAGGATACATATAACTTTGGGATGGGAAATGTGCTATTTATGCACTCAGAACACCAAACACAAATTACACCCATCCTGAATCACCAGTACTGTTTCATCATTTAACCAGTGAAAGTCAAACTTATTCATTATAAAAGGAGCCCTGTAATGAATTTCTCCATGACCTTGTGTGATGAGTGATCCAAGAGGCTACTATTTTGCACTTAATGTGTGCCAAGAATGCACTGTGTATTAAACACAAAGATCCATCTACTTCCCGTCCAGAATCACCCAAGGCTACCAGATGTTCAATTAAGAGAAATTTGAATATAATTCAATAAAGGTACAGAAGACATAAAAATCTGATTTTACCCATCTCTGGCATCTTTCCTCCAAATTGCTCATACTTCAATATCTGACCCCACCTTTTTGGGTCCACTTAATTAGGTAGTGGTGATGTAAACATTTGCAGATAAAATAGAAGTTTGTTGGATTCTTTTGTTGATTTGCAGATAAAATGTAAGTTTATTGGATTACTTTGTTGGTTTTTTACTGCTCTTCTAATTAGAGTTTTGTAACATTTCTAAGTTTGTCTTAATTGTTTTTTAACCACTTAATTAAAATTGCCTGCGATTTAATTAACTTTTAATTAATCACCCCACTTCACAAAGTGGTCAAGATAAAGAAATTTGAGGTATGGTGTTCAATGTGTAAATTATAATTATAGCAGCTGTAGGGTTGTTATTTTTTTTAATTGGGTGATTTGACTAGAAGACTAGATTTTATTGTCTTCCTCTGGGACATTTTTTCTTGGGTCCCCACCTGCCCACCTAGAAGAGCACTTGGTGGAAATTTTGCTTTGGCCTCTAGACCTCTGGAGACCATGAAGGATGAGACAACTTACTCCCTTTGTTTTTAAAGAAATTTTTAGAATTGGAAAGAAGATCGCTTCTCGGCCTTTTGGCTAAGATCAAGTGTAGAATTGGAAAGAAGAAATGCCATGAATATACTTGGTTATATATTTATTTGGTCTGATAAAATCAGAAGGGCTAAAATTCTCTCTGGATAAAAAATAAACATACTTTGAAGCTTGTTAATTTTTTTTCCTGGTCACTGAGTAATAAGTAATAATGAGGAAATTACTCTGACTGCACAAGGCTACTAGAGTCAAGGAAAGGAATTCATGTACCTAAGCCAGCACAGAGGGGACTGGCCTGGTCACAATTAATGCAATTACTGTTAAGAATGTCAGAAAACAAAGATGTGATCTGAAATAAGACTTAATTTTCTACTGAATGGAACTATTCCTTTTTTCTCTGATGTTACACAATCATACAGGCTTGCATGTCTGCACATACACATACACTTCTCCTTACACATAATTTCTAAATCCCCATTCTCCTGACTAAATTAATTGATCCATCCACATATAAATTATTAGGTTTCCTATCAGGGAAGTCTTTTCTCAAAATTGTAAAGGGGTTGCCTTGACATCAAGCTCCTAAAAGTATTGCTTGGCTTATGCTGCTTCTGTCCACAACTTATTGTTAGCTTCATTCTTACTTATCCTTTAAAACTCTGCTCAGTCACTGCCACCTCCTCTGGGAAGTCTTTCAGGATAGTCCACAGTTGAAGGGAGTTGTACTTCCTGTGGGCTCTCTGGCGACTTGTGTATCCCTCCATTTCCCTTGTAAAGGTGTGAATACTGGGGACACCAACTTCTTGCCGTTTGCCCCAGCCTCTGAGCTCCTCACAACTGTCTTTTTTTAATCTTTGTACAGCCAGTGCCTAGGACAGATCCTACCACATGCTAGGTACCAATACATGTTTTATAAATTTTTCTTTTACAGGCTGAGTGATAGAATAAAAATTATTCCTCAGTCCTACAGCATAGGAATGTGTAACTATCAAAAACATGGAATTCACTGTAGCAACATCGAAGGGGACCAAACAACGTGATTAGAAACTGCCACAACAGATAATATCCAGAGAGCTGCTAACGTTAAACAACTACTCCAGCTTAAAATAAATCCTTTCATTCATCCAATAAACACTTGGTGTGTGTTAAAAGCCAGGTGCTGAGCTACTTTGCAGGGAAACAAAGATTAAAGAGGGTGTCAAGGGTGCCAAAACCGTACAGTTATAATGAAGTGAGAGAAAATCCAATAAAGGCATGAGATGATTACACAGTGATGAGATCACAAGCTCCAGACACAGAGTGTTTTGGCTCTTGACTATCACCGCTGATGATTATCCATGTGGCCAGGTACTGACTCCAGAAAGCCTGGGGATCCTTACCTATAGAATGGAAATATAATAACTCCTCCCTCCAATCGTTGTTCTGATTGTTAACTAATCCTTCTAAAGCACTTACAACAACGCTTGGGGCGAGATGAAGGTCACTGCTTCTGCTGCTGCCACTACTTTGATAGTATAAAATACAGAAGGTCAATGAGGAGAAAGAGGGACCATGAGAGGTGAGTTTTTTTTTTAACTTTTATTTATTTAATACATAAAAAAAAATCCTTATTACTTCACCACATTAGAAAGCAAAGTTTAAAGTAAAATCTCCTGTATTCTCAAATGAATATTTTGGTACACGTTGTTCCACAATGTTTTATTTCCGCATATGGAGATCATAGTATGCATACCATTTTGTATCATGTTTTCCCACTCTTACTGTCAATAAATATGTATTTGCATCATAATCATTAACAGTTCCCTGTGTTCATTGTATAATCGTGTATTCTTTTTTTTTTTTTAATTTTTTTTAACGTTTATTTATTTTTGAGACAGAGAGAGACGGAGCATGAACAGGGGAGGGTCAGAGAGAGAGGGAGACACAGAATCCAAAACAGGCTCCAGGCTCTGAGCCATCAGCACAGAGCCTGACACGGGGCTTGAACTCACGAACCGCGAGATCATGACCTGAGCCGAAGTCGGACATTTAACCGACTGAGCCCCCCAGGCGCCCCAAATTGTGTATTCTTATATGCAGTTACTAGTCTATCTGGGTTAGTTTTCTTTGTTCTATTAGAAACAACACTATAATGAACGTTTTCCTCTCTGTCTCTCCTGCCTCCCTGTCCCCAAGTAGTCTGATAATTAATTGTCTGATAATTTCTTTCTGACTTATTTCTAGAAGGTAGCAAATATACAGCTACAATTAAATTTATTTTACTTTTTCAATAGTTAAAACATTTGCATATTTCAAATATCAAAACAATATAAAAAATAATTAAGATATCTTGCTAACTCTCTGTATCCATTTATCTTATTTCCTATTTTCTTCCATCACAGGAAACAATTTTAATTAGGTTATTATGTAAATTTTTAGTGTTACGCAAATATTAGCAAATACTCCATATATATTCTCATTTTTCCCATTTCTTACACAAAAGGTAGCTTGGTATACTCATGTTCTGCATTTTATTTTATTTTTTTCTATTTAGCAGACAATTGGAGACGATACCATTTTCGTACATAAAAAATTTTTTCTTTCTTTTTCCTTTCCTCCAGCTGTTTTTTTTTTAAACTGTACCATGGATTACATTTTGAGGAGATATCATTGAAACAAGTTTATTATACGTTGGCTCCTTGCTCTAACCCCCAGGATAGGTTTGGATAAATTTGACCCTGTCCTCTGCACCCCACAATCCCCTCTGCATTGAGTAATGAAAGGATGGGGAGAGTAAACCACCTGGATTGTTCCTAACCCATGGGACACAGTGAGTGTCTACCACTTCCTGCCTAGGTTCTTGATTTCTGGGGTTTCCCTCCAAACAGAAACATGTGATTAGGCTATGAAAGACACTTATAACCACACACTTTATGAGTTTACACTGACTCTGACCAAAAATTGTCAGGAAAACACAGGTGTATGGTACCAGAAAGCTCTCCCAAGTGCAGCATCAAGTTACTCTTGTATATACATAAACCATTTTCTTTGCCTCCATGACTTCATTCTTTATTTACAGCACAGACCTTTCTCAAAATCATCCCCCGACTTGCTTCCAAGAAATGGTAAGTAGCTCAAGATCCCTAATCACTGTTTATTTTATTCACATGTTGGCTTTCTCATTATGGTACAATTACCATAAGATGATGATTCCATTGCCAGGTCAACAAGAACTGGATAATAGGTAATGAAACTTGAACTAATAGCTCTATTTCCTCTCCTTGCCTCCCACCCCCAAAACTGTACTCCTGGGCTCTCTCTCCCTCATGTTCTGAATGACCTTCAGTTTCTCTTGAAATTACTGAATTTATTGCTTTCATTTCTACCAGCTAAACTTGAGGCCTTTCTTCTCTTCTTAACCAGTACCTTGGCTGGCCCATCTCACTCAACAAAGTATAGACAAAGCAGGTAGGTATTTCAGATAGAGAGAATGCAATATTAATGTGTTTTGAAGAACTGCAGTTTATTTGAACCTCCAGGACCACAGAGTGAAGCATGGGGGATGTCAGGAGATGTGATAGATCAGACAGACTAGAACTATATTGTGACAAAAGTGGAGTAGTATGCCAATAGGTTGAGGCTTTATTGTCACTGGGATGGAGAGCTCCTGAATAATTTTAAGGAAAGTCATCACATGGCTGTGGAGCTTGAGGAGAGACTAGAGGACAGATAAATAGCTAGGCAGTTATTGAAATGGTGGACTTAGCAATTGATGAGAGCCCAAACTAAGGAAGTAGCAGTGACAATGGAAATAAAGGAAAAAGTAAAAGGACATGTTGAATTAGGTGTGGCTGGGGAGGAAAACGGTCAATTAAGATCAACATTGAAACTTGTGGAGTGGGCAGAAGTGGAGAGACTGTGCATCGCTGAGGTTAAGGTGCCAGCAGGAACTCCAGGTGGGGCTTCTCCAGTGAGTAGTAAGCCTGGAGCTCAAAGGACAGATGCAGATTAGAAATGTGCATGTGGACATCACCATTCTATAGGTGGTAGCTGTGACCTCAGGGTTCAACAAGACCATGCAAGGAAAGAACATAAAGGGAGAAGAGAGTCCCCAGGATCAAATTGTGGGAACCATGACGGAGAGAAAGAAACAGCCAATAAAAGACAAGGGGAAACAGAAACCACTGGGTAAGAGGAAAACCACTTACCACAAGGAGGCTAGTGTTGGGAAGAGTGCATCTTGTAAGACAGTTTCAAAAGAAAAAGTTTTGCCAACAATATCAAATGCCTCATAGACGTCACATAAAATTATGTAGATGTTTGGGAAGTAAGTACTTTTTGTCTGACTTTTCTGTGTGTATGAATAACAAACCAAATAATTTTTCTTTCTGTAGAATAACCTAATGAACTTAATTTCTTTTTCAAATTCCCTGTATAGCCTTTCTTTCTATCTGCAATCTCTGTTAACTACCTAATATGTATTTGTAATCAATATGTAAATACCACCCTTGTGCCACCTGAATCCAATTTATCACTATTTCACTATAAAATAATTATCTATTGGCCCCTCATGTCCCTGTCCTGTCACTGTGGATTCAGAGATAAATAGTCTCTGTCTCCAGGCTGACATAGTTTGTATGATTGTCATCCACTCTTGTCATCTTAAACCAAGGGGAAATGTGGGACCAAAGGGCAGTGCCCAGGGGCCATGCAGGTGAAGAGCAGCGAAAACAGTGAGAACTGACCTGTCTGGAGCAATTGCTTCCCTAGTCCTCCCCATCTATACTCAGTGACCCAGTCTCCCCACCAATACTCCCCAGGCTCAATGACCCAGTCTAGGACTACTTCCATGGAAAACAGATTCATCCTGCCTCTCATGGGGAGAGAAATATAATTGTGACTTTCTGGTGCCTGGGCTATCCCCTCTGGGGCAGATCCCACTTCCCAGCACCTAGTCAGGAATGGACTTTGGCATTTCCCAGCATGTGAAGCAATACTTCCCAGAGAGTCAGAGTTCATAGGCTAAGCTAACCGGATACCTACTTAGAATGAAAAATCACAAGTGACTACAGATTTCCTCAAAAGCATGTGCTACAACAACAGATAAAGAATGTAAAATATGTCTAAAACATACACTAAACAAATGGGTCACCGGGGGTGGCTCAGTCAATTAAACATTCGACTTCAGCTCAGGTCATGATCTTGTGGTCTGTGAGTTTGAGCCCTTCATCGGGTTCTGTGCCTGCTTAGAGCCTGCCTCGGATTCTGTGTCTCCCTCTCTCTCTGCCTTTCCCCTGCTCACTCTCTCTCTCTCTCAAAAATAAATAAACATTTAAAAGATTTTTTAAAAATAAATAATAAATAATATTTTAAAAAGGAAGAAAAAATATTAACAGTATAAAAGAAAAACAAGGGCAAAAATTGTTATGGGAAATACAATAGATGAGATAAATAACATACTAGATGGGATAAACATTAAGAGGATCCAGCTGAGGAAATTAGCATATTGGAAGATCATATTGAGTCATTCTCAACAAAGGAAGAAGGAGAGAAAAAAGCAAAAGAAAACATAAAAATAAAGCCAGATGGTATGAAAACGTGTAATTGTGGGGCGCTTGGCTGGCTCAGTCGGTGGAGCATGTGACTCTTGATCTCAGGGTTGTGAGTTTGAGCCTCATGTTGGGTGTAGAAACAACTTTTTAAAAATTTCTAAAAAATAAAAATCTTTTGGGTGCCTGGGTGGCTCAGTCAGTTAAGAGTCAGTGACTCTTGATTTTGACTCAGGCCATGATCTCACAGTTCGTGAGTTTGAGCCCTGTGTTGGCACTGACAGCATGGAGCCTGCTTGGGATTCTCTCCCTCCCCCCTCCCCCTCCCCAACTTGCGTTCACTCGTTCACTCACGCTGTCTTTCTCTCTCTGCCCTTCCCCCACTTGCGTGCGCGCTCTCTCTCTCTCTCTCTCTCAAAATAAATAAATGAATAGGGGCACCTGGGTGTCTCAGTTGGTTAAGCGTACAACTTGGGCTCAGGTCATGATCTCATGACTGGTGGGTTCAAGCTCCACATCAGGCTCTGTGCTGACAGCTCAGAGCCTGGAGCTTGCTTTGGATTCTGTGTCTCCCTCTTTCTCCATCCCTCCCCTGCTCGCACTCTGTCTCTGTCTCTTAACAATAAATAAACATTAAAAAAAAATTAAAAATAAATAAATTAACCTCGAAAAAACTTTAGAAAAAGAATATAATTGTTAATATCTGGGTAAAAAAAGAGAAAAATAGAAATAGGGAGGAACAAATATTTGAAGCAATAATGGAGACAAAATATTGAAAGTAAAGAAGGATGAGAGACCTAGAATCAAAAGTCTCATAAAGCCCCAAAAGAAGAAGAAAAAAACTTCACCTGGATCTCTTTGAAATTTTAAAAGGCAAAGGCAAAACATAGTCTAAATCTTGCAGAAAGAGTAAATATGTATTTTTTTTAAAGGAAAAACATTAGGGATCTAGAATTTTTTAACAGCTGAAATATAGGGCTTGGTAAAAATATTCTCAGATACTTAAGGGTTTAGAATATTTGCAACACAAAGGCCCATCCTGAAAACCATTTTCGATAAAATACAAATAAAAGCAAACAAGTCTAAAAAGTATGCAAGATATGTAAAGATCTTCAAATACTTGGTAAAGTTTGTGTTTACCTTAAAATAACTGTATTAGTCTTCTCTTGCTACTGTAACAAATTAGCACAAATGTAGTGGCCTATAATAACACAAATTTATCACCTCATAGTTCTATCCATTAACAGTACAGCACAAGTCTCACTGGGATGAAATCAAGGTGTGAGCAAAGCTGTATTCCTTTCTGGAAGTTCCAGGGGAGAATCCATTTCCTTGTCTTTTCCAGCTTCTAGAAGGTGCTACTGCATTCCTTGGCTTGTAGACCATCTTCAAAGCCAGCAATCTTGCATCCCTCTAACCATCCTTCCAGACTGTCATATTTTCCTATGACTCTCAGACTCCTTCTTCCACTTTTAAGGACATTTATTAAGGACACTTTGACAGTTAGACTGACAGATTGAGCCAACCTGGATAATCTAGGATAATTTCCCAAATAACAAGGTCCTTTAAATTTAATCACATTTGCAAAGTCCCCATTACCATGTAAGAGCAAAGCACATTCACAGGTTTCAGGGATTAGTATGTGGACATCTTGGGAGGCCATTATTCTGCCCACCATAATATCCATATAGTAGAGAAAGCAGAATATCCATAAATACCCCAAATTGAATATTCTAGACATTAAAGGCATGCGACAGCATGCCAAAATGGCAAGCTATATAATGAGAGGATTAAAAGAAGCACAGAAAATGGAGTACACTTTGAAATAATAAAATATGATTATAGAAAGAGATCATTTTAATAATTAATAATTATAATAAATATAAGTAAACAGAACTTGGCAGTTAAAAGAGATTGTCATATTGTATAAAAGCAAAACTGAAATCTAGACACCTTGTCTAATCAAATCTAACATGCCATTGAATCTAAAATGTACATTTTATTATGTAAATCTAAGTAAAAAAAAGAAACGCTATCAATTAAATTATGACAAAAGCTTTCTGATCTCTTAGATTTTATTTTATGTTAATTTAAAGAGCTCTTTTAGATTTATTTAGACATGTAATTTATCATACATAGCTAATATGTGCATAAAAAAGTAAAATAAAAGCAAAATAAATTGATTAAAGTGTTTCTAAAATTTCATCACAGTCACCCAAACCTCATGAATCACCTTTTCATTTATCGATATCCATTACAATATCATGGTTTGTGGCTCAAGAGCATTGGTGAGTCAGCACTGCCTAAAATAATTCAAAAAAGAACTGAAAGCCACTGGTTCTGGGCTCTTAGGACAGCTTTACAATTATGCAGAACTAAGTCTATTTTGTTTACTCTTATTTTGTGAATATTGCCAAACATGTTTGATTCATACTTTCTCCACTCCTTTTCCACAACCACACGGTTTTTAGGGGCTAAAAGAGAGTCCCACTGTGTTTTCTTGGGATTGCATTCTGAGTCACTGACATCCATTTTTCAAGTTTTGACACGATACTTTTTTTTTTTTTTAAAGTAACCTCTAGGCCCAGCGTTGGGCTTGAACTCAGGACCCCAAGATCGAGAGTTGCATGCTCCACCAACTGAACCAGCCAGGCACCCCAATAAGGGTACTTTTGATTCTTGTGCATGTTCAGGCAATGACAACTATGGTGCAAATACCACCTAGATGACAGAAATTGTTAACACTACATTGATTGATTATAAGGTGAATCCTGATTTCAAAGCAGTTTACATGCCAGATTTCATATACATCTTAAACTCCATAAAACGATGCGTATATCTTTTACAAGGACATAGGGCTTATGACTACAGAATGTTTTAAAGTGAAAGAATGAAAAAAGAAGCTAGAGACAAATAGTAACCAAATGCAGGCTGGTACTCTTATGTAGACCTACATTGTCCAATACAGTAGCCACCAGCTACGTGTGGTTACTGAGCACTTCAAATTTGGTTAGTCTGAATTGAGATGTGCCATAAGTGTTTTTTACACACCAGATTTCAAAGATTTGCCACAAAAAAAATAAAGAATGTATGATATCTCACTGATAATTATTTCTACTACGTTTCATTGGTAACTTTGAAAACACGTTTATTTGTTTTGAGAGAGAATGTGCGTACGTGCGTGTGAGCAGGGGAAGGGCAGAGAGAGAGAGGGAGAGAGAGAATCCCAAGCAGGCCCTGCTTTGTCAGCACAGAGCCCAATGTGGGGATCAATCTCATGAACTGTGAGATTATGACCTGAGCCAAAATCAAGAGTTGGTTCTTTGACTGAGCCACCCAGGCGTCCCTAATTGTTTATATTTTCAATACATTGGGTTAAATAAATGTATTTTTGAAATTGATTTCACCTGTTTCTTTTTACCTTTTTATATATTTTATTTTTTTATCCTTGTTTTTTTTTTTTTCTTTTTCTTTCTTTTCTTTTTACCTTTTCAACGTGGCCACTAGAAAATTTGAAAGTGCATGTATTTCTCACATAAAATTTCCATCAGAAAATTCTGATAATAGACTTTAGGAGAAAAGCATTGTTAGGAAATGGCATGGTTACTATATAATGATGAAAGTTTTAATTAACCAAGAAGATATAGTACAACCAAATATTTAAGTATATAATAAAATATCCTCAAATAAAATGAAGCAAAATTTGATAGAATTACAGGTGGATATTGATAAATCCAGCTATTGTACCAAAGAAAGATTTCAACACATTTGTCTCAACTATTGATAGGTGTGGCTGTCAAAAATTTAACAGCGATTAAAAAGTCTGATAAAGGGGCGCCTGGGTGGCTCAGTCCTTAAGCGTCCGACTTCGGCTCAGGTCATGATCTCGAGGTCCGTGAGTTCGAGCCCTGCGTCGGGCTCCGTGCTGACGGCTCAGAGCTTGGAGCCTGTTTCAGATTCTGTGTCTCCCTCTCTCTGACCCTCCCCCGTTCATGCTCTGTCTCTCTCTGTCTCAAAAAATGAATAAACGTTAAAAAAAAAATTTAAAAAAAAAAGTCTGATAAAAACCATAATTAATGAGCCTGAATTAATGAATGCATATATAAATCCACATCTAAGATTAGAGAATACCCAGTTTCCTCTAATTCACATGGAATATTTACAGAATTGATCCTGTACCAGGCCAATAAAGCAAACATCAATAAATCTCAAAGATCAAATATCATTTAAAAAGAAGTTTTCTGTTTTGTTAAAAAATTTACTTTGAGGGGTGCCTGGGTGGTTCAGTCGGTTGAGCATCCGACTTCAGCTCAGGTCATGATCTCATGGTTCGTGAGTTCGAGCCCTGCATTGGGCTCTGTGCTGACAGCTCAGAGCCTGGAGCCTGCTTCAGATTCTGCATCCCTCCCCCCCACTCTCCACCCCACCCCTGCTTGTGCTCTGTCTCTCTCTGTCTTTCAAAAATGAATAAACGTCAAAAAAAAATTTACTTTGAAAATGATAAATGAAAAGTCCTATATATTTAAATTTTTAAGAACATATTTAAATCTTTTTTTAACATTTATTCATTTTTGAGAGAGAAATAGAGCATGAGTGGGGAAGGGGCAGAGAGAGGGAGACACAGAATCCGAAGCAGGCTCCAGGCTTTGAGCTGTCAGCACAGAGCCTGACGCGGGGGTCAAACTCATGGACTGCGAGATCGTGACCTGAGCCGAAGTCGGATGCCCAACCGACTAAGCCACCCAGGTGCCCCAAGAACATAGTTTTAAATAACCCTGGGTTAAACAGAAAAATCACACAGGAAATTTAAAAATAAAACCTAGAACACTATAGGACCTTCTGCTTTGAAACTTGGAGTAAAACGCACTGAATTTATTCTCCCACCTCAAACACCAAAAGAATAATAAGACAAATGAAATACATGAAACACCAGTTTTCAAAACACCGGCCATCAGGAAACGTAGGACAGTGATCCATGAGAGACTGGAATCAAATGGGATGAATTGAATGATTGCTCCAGTTTGCTGCCTTGAGTTTCTAGTCTGTGGTGAGGAGAGGGGAGACACAGGTAGAGCCTGGTGGACTCCCCAAACTGAAGATGCAAAGCTGAGGGTCCAGGGAATCAAACTAACATTCACAGGACAGAATCCTAGGGTGGGGAGAAATGCACAGAGAAGCCTGGAAATCTGCAAAGGGTCCCCCTGAAGGATTCAGGAGGGTTTTGACAGCTCATGCATGTGTGGAAACCGTTAAGAGGGCAGGACAAGAACCACTATGATGGCTAACTTCATGTGTTAACTTGACTGCACGAGTGTGTAGCCAGTATTGGATCAAACATTATTCTAAAAGCAAAAGTGAACTATTGGGACCTCATCAAAATAAAAAGCTTCTGCACAGCAAAGGAAACAGTCAGCAAAACTAAAAGGCAACTGACAGAATGGGAGAAGATATTTGCAAATGACACATCAGACAAAAGGTTAGTATCCAAAATCTATGAAGAACTCACCAAACTCCACACCCGAAAAACAAATAATCCAGTGAAGAAATGGGTGAAAGACATGAATAGACCCTTCTCCAAAGAAGACATCCAGATGGCCAACTGACACATGAAAAAATGCACAACATCACTCATCATCAGGGAAATACAAATCAAAACCAAAATGAGATACTACCTCATGCTTATCAGAATGGCTAACATTAACAACTCAGGCAACAACAGATGCTGGCAAGGATGCGGAGAAAGAGGATCTCTTTTGAATTCTTGGTGGGATGCACACTGGCACAGCCACTCTGGAAAACAGTATGGAGGTTCCTCAAAAAACTAAAATTAGAACTACCATACGACCTGGCAATTGCACTACTAGGCATTTATCCAAGGGATACAGGTGTGTTGTTTTGAAGGGACACGTGCATCCCCATGTTTATAACAACACTATTGACAATAGCCAAAGTATGGAAAGAGCCCAAATGTCCATTGATGGATGAACGGATAAAGAAGATGTGGTGTGTGTATACATATATATATATATATATATATATATATATATATATATACACACAATGGAGTATTACTCGGCAATCAAAAAGAATGAAATCTTGCCATTTGCAACTATGTGGATGGAACTGCAGGGTATTATGCTAAGCAAAATTAGTCAGAGAAAAACAAATATCATATGACTTCATATGAAGACTTTAAGACACAGAACAGATGAACACAAGTGAAGGGAAGCAAAAAGAACTTAAAAACAGGGAGGGGGACAAAACATAAGAGACTCTTAAATATGGAGAACAAACAGAGGGTTACTGGAAGGGTTGTGGGAGGGGGGAATGGGCTAAATGGGTAAGGGGCATTAAGGAATCTACGCCTGAAATCATTATTGCACTATATGGTAACTTACTTGGATGTAAATTAAAAAAAAAAATTAAATTAAAAAAAACAACATTGTTCTGGGTGTGTCTGTGAGGGTGTTTCTGGGTGAGATTAACATTTGAATCAGTAGACTAAATAAAGCAGATTGTCCTCCCCAATGTGATTGGACACCACATAATCAGTTGAAGGCCTGAATGGAACAAAAGTCGGACCCTCCCCCAAGGGAAAATTCATATTGTCTGACTTCCTTCAAGCTATTGGTCTTCTGGCTTTGGACTCAAACTGAAACACTGGCTCTCCTTGGGTCTTGAGCTTGCCAGCTTTCAGACTAGAATTTACACCATTGGATCTCCTGGGCCTCCAGCTTGCTGACTACAGCTCTTGAGGCTACTCAGTGTCCATAATCATGTGAGCCAATTCCTTACATTAATAATATAGTTATGTAGTATAATGATGTAGTTAAATAATATAGTTATAATTCCTGACAATAATAATATATATAATAGTACATATACACATTCTATTGGTTCTAGTATCATTACATTATTACTCTATATTATATAATTGTATTATTATTGGGTCCAATAACACATACATACAGTCTATTGGTTCTGTCTCTCTGGAGAACTCTAACACAACCACCCAAAAGGATTAGAGTTAAAGGTGCTCACCCAGGCCCTGCCAGACTAGAAAACCTCATAATTTCTAGGACAACAGGAAGAATACTCAGAGGGACCTTGCCACAGCAGTAGGGAATAATTAGCCCTAGACTAAGCACTTCTCTGGTCCTGCCTAACAAATCATAAAAGCAGTCCTAGAGAGGATTAAATCGTTTCCAAGGAACTTACCTGCACCCTAGAACAAAGCTTAGAAATAGTTATAGGAATACAAAAATATCTAGGCCCTAGCAGTATAAAATTCGTAATGTCTGACATAGTAAAAAATTACCAAGCAGGCAAAGAAACAGGAAAATACAACCAATATTGAAGAAAAAAATGAACTGAAAACAAAGTAGGACAGACACAGATATTAGAATTAGCAATGACATTTAAGTTCTTATTTTTAATGTATTCCATATATTCAAAAAGTTAAAACACTATAATCAAAGTTTATAGGATACAGAAATAATGATATCATGAGAGATGATTTTTTGTTTTGTTTTGTTTTTTTAATTCCAGTATAATTAACATACAGTGTTATATTAGTTTCAGGTATACAATATGAGGGACATTTTAAGAGTCTCATGCTCTACCGACTGAGCTAGCCAGGCGCCTATGAGGGACATTTTAGATATTAATTTTTGGATTGGAAAGATCAGGTGTGGGGGCCTGGGTGGCTCAGGAGGCTGGATGTCTGACTCTTGATTTTGACTCAGGTCATGATCTCACAGTTGTGAGACTGAGCCCAGTGTGGGGCCTGCTTAAGATTCTCTCCTTCTCCCTCTGCCCCTCCCCTGCTTGTGTGCTCTCACTCAATCTCTAAAAAACAAACAGACAAAAAAAGGCCAGGTGCTAAAACTTAATGAGTTAGCAAGAAAAAAATAATATAAGAGCAAAAATAAAAAATAAAGCAAAAATTAATAAAGAATGTTAAAGCCAAGGCCACCTGGCTGGCTCAGTCTGTAGAGCATGTGACTCTTGAGTTCGAGTCCTACATTGGGTATAAAGATTACTTAAAAAAATAGAATGCCAAACATCAGTTCTTCAAAAACAAATAAAATAGGTGGGAATGCAAACTGGTGCAGCCACTCTGGAAAACGGTGTGGAGGTTCTTCAAAAAGTTAAAAACAGAAGTACTTTATGACCCAGAAAAAGCACTACTAGGAATTTATCCAAAGAATACAGGAGTGTTGGTGCATAGGGGCACTTGTATCCCAATGTTTATAGCAGCACTTTCAACAAAAGCCAAAGTATGGAAAGACCCTAAATGTCCATCAACTGACGAGTGGATAAAGAAGATGTGGTTTATATATACAGTGGAATACTACTTGGCAATGAGAAAGAATGAAATCCTGCCATTTGCAACAATGTGGATGGAACTGGAAGGTATTATGCTGAGTGAAATAAATCAGTCAGAGAAAGGCAGATATCATGTATTTTCACTCATATGTGGAACTTGAGAAATTTAACAGAGGACCATGGGGGAAGGGAAGTTTCAAACAGAGAGAGAGGCAAACCATAAGAGACTCTTAAATACAGAGAACAAACTGAGGGTTTGGGGGGGTGGTGGGAGAGAGGGGAAAGTGGGTGATGGGCATTGAGGAGGTCACTTGTTGGGATGAGCACTGGGTGTTGTATGTAAGCCATATCCCCATGGCACAGCAGCTGGAGGCAGGGAATTAGGATCTACCTCATGAGCAAAAGAGCATCAAAGAATTTGCGGACAAATCTTTAAAATGGAAACAGCTAGAAGTTACCGGTTAAATGAAATAAGCAACCTGCACCATGTCCCTCTTGACCTGATGCAGCGTGAAGTGCACAACCTCATTGTGAAGTATCCTTTGCCAAAAACGTTTCACCCAAATTTAATCAAGCTTCTAGACCTAACTGCCAATGACAGAAGGTATTTTATATAATTCAGGGAAGGGACGCTTGGGTGGCTCAGTTAGTTAAGCGTCCGACTTCTGCTCAGGTCATGATTGCTCAGTTTCTCTGTCTGAGCCCTGAGTTGGGCTCTGTGCTCACAGCTCGGAGCCTGGAGCCTGCTTCTGATTCTGTGTCTTCCTCTCTTTCTGTCCCTTCCCCTCTCACACTCTGTCTCTCTGTCTCTCTCAAAAATAAATTAACATTTAAAGAAAGTATATAGTACATGGAATATTGGAACAAGGTAAACGACACCATGAAAAACCAATCACATGTACCATGTGGACACTGTCTCAGGAAAAGTGGCTTACAATAGTATTACCAAAAACAAAACAAAAAGCAGTGTTAAAATAGACTAAAGAGACATAAATACAATTCCTATGTTTTGACTGTATTTCAAGGTTTTTGTTTTAAATCTTGAAAAGACATTTTGGGGAAAATTACAGATATTTGAAAGTATATAGAATATTAGAAAGTATTATGGAATTAGTGTTACTTTCTTTAGATGTTTTGGTTATGAAGGAAAAGGTCATTCTTAGATGCATGGTGAAGCATTTGGGGTAAAGTCATGGTGTCTGTAATTTACTAGAGAATGAATAATTCAGGAAGGGGGGGGAGGGATGAAGAGAGAGAAAAGATAAGCAAATTTAGCCAAATGAAAACAATTGGTGAATCTAGGTGAAGGGTTCATGGGTTTTGTTATTACTACTCTCAACTTCTTTTGTAGGTTTAAAATTTTTATTATTTATTTATTTTTATTTGAGAGACAGAGCACGAGCAGAGAGGCGGGGCAGAGGCAGAAACAGAGAGAATACCAAGCAGGCTCCACGCTTAGCACAGAGCCCTACTTGGGGCTCCATCCAACAACCCTGGGATCATGACCTGAGCTGAAATCATGAGTCAGATGCTCAGCTGTGAGAGCCACCCAGGCACCCCTGTAGGTTTAAAATTTTTAGATAAGAAGTTGGGGGGAAGCACACATACACATTCTTTTTAACACCACATAGAGAAGATAAAACCAAATAAAAATGCAAGCAAAGGAATGATGATTAAGGATAGTAGTTACCGTGGCGCCTGGGTGGCTCAGTCAGTTAAGCGTCTGACTTTGGCTCAGGTCATGATCTCACGGTTTGTGAGCTCGAGCCCCACGTCAGGCTCTGCAGTGACAGCTCAGAGCCTAGAGCCTGCTTTGGATTCTGTCTCGCTCTCTCTCTGTCCGTCCCCTGCTCACCCTCTGTCTCTCTGTCTCAAAAATAAATAAACACTAAAAAAAAAAAAAAAAAAAAAAAAAAGGATAGCAGTTACCCAGGCTTTCAGTACTGGTAGAAGAAAAAAAAAAAGAGTGTAAAGAGGATCACATCCATATAAAGTATTGTTAAGGTCCCAGTTTTAAAGTTTGGTTTAAAGTTATGGTTTTCATGGATGCTTATTACATTACTACTGTATAAATTAATAATTCTATGAATAAAGGTACTCATAAATGCACCAAGGGTGAGACTGTCATGAACCAAGGATTACATTATTCCACTTCTGTGTTCATAATCTACCATCAGCCTGCTCCCCTGGAAACACTGAAAATAGCCATTTATCTCGAGCAGAAAATTCTAGTGATGAGAGAAAAGCTAGACCTACAACTATTCAAGAGTGAGCTCTGAAGTTTTCATCCCTTTCATCTGAAGCTAATAATTGTGGTGTTCCAATAATAATGAACAACTATTTTGAATACTCTACCATTAGTGAATGATTCAAACTTGTTTAATCACATTCTTATTTAAAGAAAATGGTACACTTCTTCTGTTCTTTAAGAAGACACTAGTGGGGATGAAATTGTCATGAAGATACACAGTATAAGAAGACTATATAATTTCTTTTTAACAAAATTAGTGTTAATATTTCCAATTATCTGTCATGTTAGAGTATATATTTATTTTATTGCATCTAAGTGGAAGATTGCATGGGGGTAGAGAAGCTAGGCTTTGGAGTCAGAAAATCCTGGGTTCAAGGCTCCATTCCACTTCTTATTAGCTGTCTGACACTGGGCAGATTATTAAACTCCTCTAGATCTGTTTCCTCATCTGAACAATAGCATTGTTTCATCTTTAAAGACAGTCCACTTAAAGTTCTCAGCACAGCTCATGACATGTCTGAATGTTATAAAAAGTAGCTGTTATTACCATACTGAAACACTGAAATTGATTTACTTTCTCTATTTATCTATACACACATCTATTAATTTATACATATATGTATTTCCTACATGCTGACAAAGTTGCACTGTTTATTATCAGGAACTTAACAAGACAAATAAGTATGTGAAGCTCTGAAAATCGGGGAAATGTAAACACATTGCTTTAACACTGTTCATTTCTCATTAGATGATTTCTAAGGCTCCATCAACTGTAACATTGTGTAATTTATAAATTCTGATTATTGCCTTTCCAAGTGTTTAGAAGCCATTAAAATGAAGATGAGCTTATTTCTAGTTTTGGAGTTTATGTTTTTAAAGATGGAAGAGGAGGTTCAGCTTAGACATTTTCATGACTGAACATGTCTATCTGACTTTGGAATATGGACAAATTCCATTTAAAATTTGTTTGCTCTGCTAGCCTCTTTGCTTTCCTTTTCTGAAGCTGTTGAGGGAGGTATTCATGTATCTTTTACAATACTATAATTGACTCCAGAGATATTTTGCTTGTAAATATGTTAGCAGGTGTATTCTAGAAATCTCACTTTAGTTCCCTCCTTTCTCCCTCTCTTCCTTCCTTCCTTTTTTTTTTTTAAGGTAATTGAAGAGAGTTATTCTGATTAAAGGTTTAATATATAATGATCTTTACACTGTGAAGCTTGGAAAAGTATTAGTTAAATGGTAATACCTTGAAATTATAAGTAAAATGTTAGTGGCAGCATATTCTCCCTTTTGGTGTGTGGTGATTGTAAAAACAACATAAAACTAGTTGAATGGAAATGCTTTTAAATGACCACACATCCCATTACACTAAGAGAACAATCTGTTTCTATTTCTTTCTAGTATAAGTTCACGCTCTTATAAATTTGCAATCACAGTGCATGTGTCTGAGTATGTGGTATTTGATTAAGGGAAATACCGTAATTTACCTATTTAACCATTTTCCTATTAGACTCCTAGGTTGGCTCTAAATTTCTGTTATTATAGGAAATGTTATTACAACATAATAAGTTTTTTCAAGTATATGACTTATTCATATAGAATTATTTCCTTATGATAAAATAACGTTAGAGGAATATTAAGTTTAAAAAACTGGGGGGCACCTGGGTGGCTCACTCGGTTAAGCGGCTGACTTCAGCTGAGGTCATGATCTTACAGTTTGGGAGTTTGAGCCCAGCATCCAGCTCTGCTTTCAAGCTCTCTGTTGTCAGCACAGATCCTGCTTCAGATCCTTGGTCCCCTCTCTCTCTGACCCTCCCCCATCCATCCATGTGTGTGCTCTCTGTTTCAAAAATAAACATTTAAAAAAATATGGGGTGCCTGGGTGGCTCAGTGGGTTAAGCCTCCGACTTCAGCTCAGGTCATGATCTTGCAGTCTGTGAGTTCGAGCCCCGCGTTGGGCTCTGTGCTGACAGCTCAGAGCCTGGAGCCTGTTTCACATTCTGTGTCTCCCTCTCCCTGACCCTCCCCCGTTCATGCTCTCTCTCTGTCTCAAAAATAAATAAACGTTAAAAAAAAAATTAAAAAAAATAAAGAATAAGAAAAAAATGGTATGGACATTATGGCTTTTCCTTACTGAATTACTTCCCAAAAGGAAGTGTGTGTGTGTGTGTGTGTGTGTGTGTGTGTGTGTGCATAAAATATAGGATTTTATCTGAAAAATATTTTAGGATTTTATCTGAAAATGAGTATACCAAAAATATGCTTCTTTTCAGCTTACATTATCTAACCAAGAGTACATATCCAAATTAACTTTACCAATCATACTTTTTTGTCTTTGTTACCATTGTCATCTTTTTCTTAAACCACAATCAACTTGGATGCAATGTTCAGGATTCAGTTTAAAAGAAGAGTTTCCAGGGTGCCTGGGTGGCTCAGTAGGTTGAGTGTCTGACTTCAACTCAGATCATGATCTCACGGTTCATGGGTTTGAGCCCCAAGTTGGGCTCTGTGCTGACAGCTCAGAGCCTGGAGTCTGCTTCAGATTCTGTCTCCCTCTCTTTCTGCCCCTCCCCAGCTCTCTCTCTCAAAAACAAATAAACATTAAAAAAAATTAAAAATAAACAAAACAAGAGTTTCCAATCAAGGCCATAATGAGATATTGGTTATTGTAAAAAGTCTAAGTGCCAACTAGTTTTTTGGTCTGGCCAGGTAGCTTTATTTTTGCCTTCTAAAAATGGATACATTGAATTTATTAACTTGTCTAGAACTACAACCCACTAAATGTACTTGTCATATTTTTCTCAGTCATGGGCTAACTGAATTAAGCTGAAACCATAACAAAATATAGGCCAGAAGAAAAATACTTGGTTTATAGCAGGTAGGAATGATAACAACTTCATCTATTTTACCAATTTGTCTCTACTACCCTCTAGTGGAATCATAGTCATAATGTCTTTACAGCATTGCCTCCAGATGACAAATTCACCACGTATATAGAGATTTACAAAGTTCAGCTTTATAGAGTTGGTCCCAGCATTAGATATAATCAACTTCTGGAGGTAATTACCTTTCAGCTGGCATTCTTGCACTTCTCTCTTGCCACACTAGTCCTTTCTGCTCAGTACCGCCAGATTAATCTGTTTCAGTTGCAAATGGGATCCTATCACTCCCCTGCTCAGTTAAACCAAAAAACCTTTAGTCCTTCCCTCTAGACTGTTTGAAGTACTGCAGGTTAACTTCCCCACAGTGACTTCTAAAACTCTTCACAATAGGGATCCAACTCTCCTTTCCCCCTCTTCTATCCCTTTACCTCCTATCCCTCCAGCCAAATCCCACTGCTGGGTGTTCTCCAAATCGGCTCCCTATTTTTCCTCTTTCTGCCTAGAACGTTTCCAACCGTCATTCCCACTAACTCCCTTCTTTCATTTCCCTTTGCCAAAGTTGGGCCTGTACTTCAAGAACTGGTTCAAATGCACCCTTAGCTCAGCTTTACCAAGCTCCCTCTGTCAATCCCTTGCACGCCAGATACCTCTTTGACACTGTGCTGTCCGTTGCATATGCCCAGGCTGCTCTCCTTCAATTCCCATTTAAACATCAGTTTCCCTTCCCAACCCAATGTAAAGGTCACAGCATTAATGAAGCCTTATCTGCCATCTCCAGAGTTTCCCTCCCACCTCTCTTGTGACCCCAAGCCATGTATTCAAGTCTCTGTCCCACTACTCATCACCAGAGCAATTCTTGTGAGAGATAGTGATCAGTATGATTAGGGAAAATCACACGTGTGAAGTGCTTTACTGTAGGTTAGGCCTGGATCTCAGGAGATGTTGCATGGATTACCCCCATTTTAACACAACCAGGTACTATTACCATCTGCACTTGAGTAAATGAGGTACAAAGAAATAAAGTGACTTGCCCGAAGCCACAGACAGATTAAGGGGGAGAACCAGGATTTAAAACGCTTAGAGGCCATGAAGTCTCCTCCCTAAACTTTTACCTACAGTGATGGTGTAGCCATTCCTGGTGGGCTTTTTGTTGGGACCGTGCGGCTTCATTGGTTCCGCTCCCACTTCTCATTTCGAATCCGTGGTTTGGAATTGGCCATGGAAAGAATCAAATAAGATCCCTGGAGTAGGAAGAAGCTTTTCTTTTGTCTTGTTGAATAAAATGGTCTACTTTTCTCTTTGAAATTTTTTTGTTTTCTTTTTCCATGTTTCCCCATCTGCATTCTGAAACTGTGAAGGGCAGGCTTGGGTCCCATTCTTGTTTGCCCATTATTTGAGCCAGTACTTAGGATAAAATAAGGGCTCCATAAAGTTATCAAATGTGGGAAGAACAGATATCTTTCCCTTTTTGTCTTATCTGGATGTGACATCACTTTACTTGCATTCCCTTAGTACTTGGTTCAAAGTATCTGCTGAAGGAAGATATTTAACTAGGTAGCCTAAAGGAAGGATAGTCATTTGGTGTATTTTTCTTATCTCACCCCTCCTCTCAAGCTCAAGGAAGATAGATAGTCTAATTCATCATTGTGTCTTTAGTAGCCCCCAAACCATGTCAGGTGAACAGAAAACACTCAAGTATTTGGTGAGTGGAACCGAAAGAGCTTAATTTCCTGTGGTACCTGAAAGTGACTGTCTCGTTTTTGAAGAAAGAGTAAATTACGTTTCATCTGTATTATTTTACTATTAGCAG
Organism: Panthera pardus; assembly: GCF_024362965.1. Lineage (NCBI taxonomy): Eukaryota > Metazoa > Chordata > Mammalia > Carnivora > Felidae > Panthera > Panthera pardus. Next base: position 22,108,691 of record NW_026526788.1, read on the forward strand.
TGTGTTACTGTAGCTCTGCTCTTTGGAATTTGTCAATTACAGGAAACATTTAAAATGAAGCAGAGTATTTTATAATGTGAAACCCCAGCTTTCACATTATACACCTGTATAATTTTGGATGACAGTGTATTGAATTAAAATAGAACTTCAGGGGCGCCTGGGTGGCTCAGTCGGTTGAGCGTCTGACTTCGGCTCAGGTTGTGATCTCGCGGTCCGTTAGTTCGAGCCCCGCGTCAGGCTCTGTGCTGACAGCTCAGAACCTGGAGCCTGTTTCTGATTCTGTGTCTCCCTCTCTCTCTGACCCTCCCCCCATTCATGCTCTGACTCTTTCTGTCTCAAAAATAAATAAACGTTAAAAACATTTTTTTTTAAATAGAACTTCATCTGTTCTATTTTTTAACACCATTAAAAAATAAACTTTTGTATTAATTCTTTAACTTACTGATTAGACATCGAGTCATAATCCATTGCCCTGGTTCATGGGGATAATTTTAAAAGATAAAGATTTAAAGAAGTACTGTAAGTACTGTAAGCTTTTACCTCTGGCAGAAGGGACTATCTTAAGCATAAGCAGTATTGTGATAAAATTTAAAGAATCCATAAAAAAAAATATTAAAAACACCTCAGAGGTTCAAGTAAAACAACTGCTCTGATCATTTCAACAGCCCTGATCACTTCTCTGGGCTCCAATTATGTTTAAAATTGTTTGCAGCTTAACAGTTAGACGCACCATGTATTTAACGAAGCGTAAGTGTTCAGATCCCGCCTTAGCACAGGCCCTTCCCAGAGCTCTGAGAGGGGTGTTCACATAATCATATGTTTTTGAAAAATGTATGCAATAAGGTAGTTTAGCCACAGTTCTGTAAAGCTATTGTTTCTTTCCAGTTCAACTCCCACCAGTTGCATTTCTCCCCACCTGCCAGCAGCACTGACGGGACCATGAACATAATGGGGATTCAGCTCAGGGGAAGCTGAGTGGAGGATACATTTAGCTGAGGCTCAGGGGCATGTAGTTATCTCCAGCACTTCCAAGTCATTGCCAGCGATCCTAACATAGCAACAGCTTCTGGAAATACTCCTTCTACCCTTTCTGTGGACTCTGTCGGCATCTGGAGATAAAGATACAGGGTCAGAGATCTTGTCAGAATGGTAAGTAAGTGGGCAGCGGGTCATAGAGGAGAAGCTAACTTGTGGGAAATTCTTCCAATCTGGAGATTTGTAAAATTACATCATTATGTCATCCAAATGGAACTTCCCTTGTGTCAGGAATACACTCATTAACACAGCATAAACAATCATAAATGCATCAGACAAGTTTTTGGAATCTGGAATTCTTTAGAATCATGCAAATTAGAATTTAGCATAATACTTGTGTTTGTGGGGCATAAGCTTAGAGAAGTCATACGAACAGCTCAGATGTGAAAGAAACTTGTAAGTGTTTTCTCAAATTTGATAGAAAGTCTAAAAATCTACATGATGTTATCAATAATGAGATAAGAAGTCATAAAAACCATTTTGAAATAATTAATTATAAAAAGCCAGTTTGGATTAACCATGTTAAAGGAGAGACTGAGTTATCTTCTTTCTGTTCATAGTAAATATTACAAAATTGCGATTCATATAAAGAGACAAAAATAAAGAATTTGCCAGCTGAAAGGATGAATAAACGCTGAAAATATGGATTCCAAAAATTGTTGCCCCTCAGAAATGTAAGGACAAAAAGCATTATAAGGATGTGTCAGGCAATCAATAAAAATATAATTTTCTATGAATTTTGTGACTTTATGGTACTTTTAAACTTTAAAAATTTTATAATTTTACTGTTTCTTATTCTCATAATATTCCCTATCACACTTAATCTAGCATTCTTTTCCTTTAAAAGTTCCCCCAAATGATATTGCTTCAGGCCTCATGGAATTTGCATCTGCCTTTGGATATCTGAGGCCACGTGGATGTCATATTGGTATCTCATAATCAACATGCCCAAATGAGCACTTACCCCAACCGTAAGTGCCCCTTAGCCTCTCTCCAGAATGGTAGTGGCATCAGCTCAGCTCGTTGTCAAGCATATACCCTGGTCATCACTGATGATCCTCTCTCCCTTGGTCAACACACCCAGTTCATCCCTCAGGTCTTACTGTCCTAGCTCCTTACAGTATCTCATCATTATTTCCACCTCTTCAAACTGACCACTCCCCTGGTTTCAGCACCTGTTCGGATAGATGTGGAGCCTCCACTTGTCTGGTTCTGATGCTACCTTATTGTCCCTCCTCAGATCTCCTCTTCAGTGACTTTTTCCTTCCTAATCCCATGTTCCTCATCCTGACTATGTCACTCCCTACTCACATTTTGTTTTTTTCAATTCCATCCTCTGTCCAAATCCTTTAGCAGGACCCTGAAAGACCCTTCTAGGTGTGGATATTGCCTGACTCCATAGCATCATTTTTCTGACTTATTCTCCAACCCCCTAAACTCCATTTATGTTCCAGCAATACTGAATTAATTTCAGTCCATCAAACATGTCTTTTTTTTTTTTTTTTTTTTTTCTTTTCAATGGACCAGAAATTTCTCCTCATGCATGTGTCTGCTTGGGAAATTCTTCATTCTTCAAGACTCAATTTAGAACCCACCTCTGTGGTGAAGCCTTGCCTGACCCCTCTGCCCTCCACCATACTCACAACTATTCCTAGTAACCACCATGCTCTGCACAAAGCAGCCTTTACCTATCACACCTTAAGGATTTGCTCCCCACCTGTATGGGAAGACATGCATCTATTCATCTGTTACCTTTGATCCTTAATCATTGGTGAACACATTTCTATTCCTCACCCCATGCTCATTTCCTGAATTTCCAATGAAAGATTGAGATAGGTTGACACACGTGGGTTTACAGTATGGATGCCAACATCTTAACCATAATTCCTCTTTCTGTCTCTTTGTTAGAGGTATGAGGGTTGGAGCATGAAGATTATAAATGACAAGTTCTTATTATGGAGTTGTTTGAACATTTTACAAAAACCACATTACTTTTATAATTTAAAAAAAAAATGCCTAACTCAGGAACAGCCATGATAGTTCCATGTTTTCAGCTGTGATTAAAGGATCTTGAAACTGTATGTCTTACTTTTTCCACCACTTTACTTTCTGAATTATGTTAAGAGAGATCAGTCTTCTCCTTTTGGGTATGTTTTCCAGCAACTTCTGTGAATTTTATCCAGTAGCAAAAAGAGGGCTCGGCCTCTTTCATTCATCCATCCATTCATCCATTTATCTACCCATACATCCATTCATTTTTTTGGACTAGGTAATACACTCACAGGGTTCAAACTTCCAAAGACACAAAAGTCTCCCTTCCCACCTCTGTGCCCCAGGCACTCCTTCTCCTCCAGGCACAGTGTTTCTTGCATCTCCCTTCAGGGTACTTTATGTATTTACAAGCAAATGTTCTTAACCTTTTCATCTGAAAAAATACTTTAGTCAGCTTGGGCTGTCACAACCAAATACCATAAACTGGATAACTTACACAAAGAAGTCTATTTCCTCACAGTTCTGGAGACTGGAAGTCTGAGATCAAGGTTGCCCACATGGTGGGTTCTGATGAGGCTTCTGAGCTTGTAGATGGCATCTTCTTGCTGTGTCCATGCAAGGGGGAGACAGAATGACCCAGCTCTCTGTTTTCTCTTCTTAAGAGCACTAATCCCATAGTGAGGGTTTCACCCTCAAGATCTCATTTAAACCTAATTATTTCCCAAAGGCCCCATTTCTAAATACTATCACATTAAGGGGTAGGGTTTCAATATATGAATTTGGGGCAGAGGGAGAGATAATTCACTCCACAGCAAAGTTTATTTCTAAAAATAAAACAAAACAAACATATGCAGTGCCAACAGATCTTTTTTTTTTTTTTTCCTAAATGGAGTTTATCAAAATATAAATATGAAATTTTTAGGAGCACATGCCTTTTCATCCTATCTTCTTCTGTTCTTTTTTCACAGCATGTCAAGAATGGTTCTGAAATAGTTCTGTACCTCTCCTGTGCAGCCCCTTACAACAGTATTCAGGGCTCTTCAAGATTCTGACTCCAAACTCCCTTCTTTGCTTAACACCTGAGGACCCCCTGCACCCTACAATGGCGGCACCCTGAATTATCTGAGCTGAATTTCAGTGCTTTCCTCATGGAATTTCCTCTGCTTGGAAGCCCCACCCCCACAATTCTTTCTCCAATGTTTATTCAAATATCCCTTCCTCTGTTCGAATTCATAATCTCCCCCTCTATGTTCTCATTTCACTTTATAGCATAAATTACAGCATAAGTGCCAGAACACAATTCTAAGTAATTATGTGTTATCCCACCCCCACCACCTAGAGCAGGAATTGTATCTGATTAATTTTGTGTCTGGAAAGTACTTTAGAGACACTGAATACAATTTGGCCCAAATAATTAATAAACTGTATTTGCTGAGATGATAGCATGAATTTACAATACCCCCTGAAAATTTAAAAACAAAGATAATTGAGTTAAATTGAAAAATCTAGCATCACAGCTGTGGAAGCTTGTGGTCTTCTTTATGCTGAATGTAAAACGGATATAATGAATTACCAGCTGTTTTTAGATGCTATAAAATGAATGCTTTGCTGAGGCTTCCCAGAAACATATATATGTATATGTATATGTATATATATACTCTCATTAAAATCAGTACCCTGAACTGGCAGAGAACAGTCTTCTTCTCTAAAGCTTTCTCTGGGGTAGTCAGTCTTCATTTAGAATGTGAGTTTGGGATTTTAAAAGTAAGTTTTAAAAGTTCTTAGGTTCAGGCAGAGATTTCTCTACCTCCACTGTGAATCCCAAATGCTCTGCCACCTAGGAGCATAACATTGTCAAGGCCGTGCATTAGTACCACAAATAGTGCCAGATGACACAAACTGCTCACTGTGTAAAAGGGTACTAAACACTTAAATTAAATGCATGTGATATACTACCTCTGTTCTTTACCCTAATCTGGTGCTGTTGCTGCTGCTGCTTTTTTTTTTTTTTTTTTTTAATATGGAACATGTCATCCTTACCCAGGGGCCATGCTAATATTCTCTGTGTCATTCCAATTTTAGTAAATGTGGTATCTATAAGAGCATCTAATTGGGGTCTTATTTTTTTTAAGTTTATTTATTTGTTTTTGAGAGAGAGCATGAGCATGCAGGGCAGAGAGAGAGAGAGACAGAGAATCTCAAGCAGGCTTCTTGCTGCCAGCGTAGAGCCTGACCTGATGGTTGAACTCACATACCCTAAGATCATGACCTGAGTTGAAATCAAGAGTCTAACGTTCAACCAACTGAGCCACCCAGGCACCCCATAATCTGAGTCTTCTAATACATATTTGTAGAGTTCATGGTAGTCACTCTTTCTTCTACATCCCATTAAGGGTAGGCCAAAGAGAAATTCTTACTAAGGGACTCTTATTATTCCTAGTTCTATTTTACTTATATTTTCTTAAAGACTTAAAGAAAGTTCAAGTGCAGAAATTTCTCTTAAGAATATGGTGGGGGGCAATGAAAGAGAAAGTTTTGGATACTGGATTATTTAAAGTATAATTTAGATCTTTTTTTTTCCTTTCATGGAATTGTGAATTTTTGTGTTTTAAAAAATCAACTAAAATTCTGATGTGAAAATATTTTAAAATTAAAAATGTAAAATTTTGTTTCTAACTTAAAACTTTTTAATTTTAAATTTTATTTTTTTTAAAGTTTTATCTATTTATTTTGAGAGAGACAGGGAGTAAGAGGGGGAGGGGCAGAGAGAGAGGGGGACAGAGGATCCAAAATCGGGCTTTGTGCTGACCGCAGAGAGCCCATGCAGGGCTCGAACTCACCAAGCCTAAGTCAGACCCTTAACTGACTGCGCCACCCAGGAGCCCCTGTTTTTAATTTTTAAATAAATGCAATATTTAATAAAACACTAAGCATTTTAGAAAGTGAATATATCTGTATATATATCTGTGTGTGTATATATACATATATACATATATGCACACATACATATATATACGTATATCCATATATCCATATATGTATATGTATGTATGCATGTGTGAAATGTGCTCCTCCTTTGGCCTAGCTGGAAAATCACCGACTTAGAAAAACATAAATATACGCTAGCTTTAAGTATTAGAAGTGAAAGTAATGGAATCTAAATGTATATGTAGTATCACTTTGAGTGCAAAAAGTTTTATTTTTGCCAATACTGGAAGGGGAAGTACCCGACCCAGGGTGAACGGTAGATTTCCGACGACTAGAAACAGTAGGACGACACTCTTCGGGGCTGAATGAAAGCGCCTGCGCTAAGACTCAGTTGGCGCCCGCCCTCCTGCTTTTTCTCCAGCCGCCCTTTCCATTTTTTTTCGCGCTTTAGCCACCCGGGAAGGCCCGCCCAAGCGTGGCTGGGCTCCGATTGGCTCCTTTGAAAGTCTACGGGCTATCTGATTGGTGGGCCCCGGACCCTTTAGCGCGGTGAGTTTGAAACAGCTTGCACTTAACTCCAAAGCTGGCTCTTGGAAGTTGAGGTGAGAGCGACGCTGACGTGGTAGCTGCTGCCGCTTTCGTCGTGGGATAATAAGCCGGGTAGAGTTGCTGAGGTCAGGGTCATGCCTACGGGGTGTCTGCTCGGCGGGGGTCGGCTCGGAGGCCCCCGAGAAGGAGTGCTGAGGAACCGGCTGGTATTAGGAGGCCGGACTGGGCAGCGGGGCTCTGCGCGGGGCCAGGCAGGGCCTGTGGAGACTAGGCCGGGCCTCCACTCGGCTCCGGGCCTGGCCCCGGCTTTCCAGGAAGGTTCACGGGAGCCCAGACCCAGCGGACGTACACCGGGGAGGGCTGGGGCTGCCCTGGCCTCGGAGTTGCAGTCAGGGGTCGCGGTCGGCTGTTCCGGAAAAATGCCGCCGACCTGGCTGAGGAGGCTTTCGGGTCTTGGTTGAAGCCAAAGCCTTGCATTGGTTCGACGTCGCGGAGTGCCAGGCTCCGTCGTAGGCCCTGCGGCTCCGGCCTGTCCCCTGTGCGCCCTGCTCTAGCCTTCGGGGGCGGAAGGACAGACGGCTCCGGGACCAGATACCCACGCCGGTTCCCAAACCCAGGCCGTCCCGGAACACCGAACTAACCTGTGGGCCTTCTCGGGCTTGCCTCCGTACCCAGGGCCCTTGTGCACCCAAGGCGTTTAAAAACACTTGGCCGAGGCTTAGAGCCAGAGGGGATTTGGATATTTTTCGTTTTAATTTTATGCTTGGTGGCTGTTACGTACAGTGCAAAGTGGAAAGCTAAGAAATGCGTAGAGATAGATACAAATATGTATGTATTAGTATTTTTATTTAATACTAGAGTTGGTCATGTGCACGTCCCGCTTCCTTTAAAGACCTGGAGGTCTCTGGCTAGGAGATGAAGCCGTTGGCATTTTACGTCCTGCTGCTAGTACGCAGCCCCAGGAGACATTCAAAAGGCATTTTAAAGTGACACCCTCTATTTTAAACTGTTACAAACAGGAAAATGGAGGGAGGGTAATTAAACCCAACTTTGAAATTGAAGTTTTAGCCATTTGTTCAAAGAGACCTCAAAGTCTTATTGTTCATTAGGCATATTAAATCTGGATATTGTAAAAAAAGGCAATTATCCTAATTATTGCTATTTTGTAACATTAAAATAAAAAGTATTTAATTTTTAATTAAGTTTAATTTAATGATAATTTAATATCATGACAATGTAGTGCAATTTTTTGTTCATTTAAAAAGATTTGTCTCTACCTCTGGGATAATTTTGCAGATGAATGTGAGAAATAGAACTTAAGTGTCACTCAGAGTCACCTTTACATATATGATCTTATCAGTGAGGAGAGGAGTGTGTTAAGAAATCAAGGGAATTATGATTTGGGCTTCTGAAGTTATGTTTCATCAGCAAACTTCTCAGCTGTGGACGTTTTGAGTGTCTTGTCAGCATTTTAGCAGACATTAAAACAGTCTTGCTAATGGGTGAGCAGTATGGCCACATTAGCTCCCTACTGGTGTCTTTTTTTTTTTTTTTTTTTTTAAGATTTTTAAGTAATCTCTGCACCCTGTGTGTGTGTGCGTGCGCATGTGCGTGTGAGTGAAATGTGCTCTTTCCAACATGAGACTGGAACTCACAACCCTGAGATTAAGAATTGTACACTCTTCTGACTGAGCCAGCTGTGCGTCCTGCTACTTGTGTCTTTAAAAACTGTTTCTTGGGGCGCCTGGGTGGCTCAGTTGGTTAAGTATCCGACTTTGGCTCAGGTTATGATCTAGCGGTTGGTGAGTTCAAGCCCTTTGTGGGGCTCTGTGCTGACAGCTCAGAGCCTGGAGCCTACTTTGGATTCTGTGTCTCCCCTCTCTCTCTGCCCCTCTTCCACTCATGCTCTCTCTCTGTCTCTCAAAAACTGAATAAATGTTAAAAAAAAAAAAATGTTTCTTTTGAATTCTCTTCAAAAAAATATGAAGCGATACAAATTCAGTCAAATATTATTTAAGGAAATGTTTGGGTGTATAACTAGCACACATTGGTGCTTCTTAGAAGTGTTATGTAAAGAGAACATACTTTTGTTTTTTGTTTGGGGTGTATAGATAAGTTTGTGTCTAAATTTGCATGTTAATTTGTTTGGAAGAAGCAAATACTACACTGGTTAAGATACACAAATACTTCTGATGTTTTAAGAGCCAAGAAAGGTGGGAAAATCTTAATTGCAGAAGTCCTTTCCTTTATAAGTGTTTTGGTTTTTTTAATGTTTATTTATTTTTGAGAGTGAGAGCACACAGGCAAATATGTGTGGGAGGGGCAGAGAGAGAGGGAGACAGAATCCCAAGCAGGCTCTTTGCTGTCAGCAAGCACTGAAACTGCCCTGGGGCTCAACTCAGTAACCGAGATATGACCTGAGCCGAAGTTGGACACTTAACCGACTGAGCAACCCAGGTGCCCCTGTAAGTGTTGTTTTAACGTAACTAATATTAATGGGAAATTAATACTGTACTAGAGACTGTGGAAAATGCTTTACACATTGTATCTCATTACAAACTTTAAACCTAAACCTTTGGAGTTATAGTGGCAGGTGATCATGTGATCAAATTAGTTTTTCCTCTCATTCTAGGATCTACCGTATCTACGATTAACTATGGAAGACTATACCAAAATAGAGAAAATCGGAGAAGGTGAGTGTTTTTAATACCCAAGTTTTAAAAAAGGATTTTGTAATGCTTATAACATCTGTGACATAAAGACATGTAAATATTAAAATCAAATCTTTATGGTATCCTGTGCTAATGTGCATTAATTATATGTTCTTTACATGGTAACTTAAACACAAAAATGTTCATATCCAAGAGAACTGAAATTATTCTGATATGATTACCTGGCAACCCTCTTCCCCCCAGTTATCTTAAATATGAAACACTTAAAGCAGTATTTGTAATTTGAGAAGACTGTTGATAATTCGTATGTGTGTTGGGAAAGGTTAGGGCAGTAGAATTAGGTTTAACAGTGTACTTTTAATCTCCTACAATTGTTTTTAAGGTAAATATTTTTACCTAAACTTTCTAAGCTGCTACAATAGGCTATTAAGCCAATTTAAATAAGTTTTCTATATAGTTTCCCAGAATTAAATGATCTGTCTTGTTTACATGTTTAAACAATTCTAAACCAATAGCTCTTATGTATAATTATTCATTCCCTTTCTGTAGTACTTTCATTAAAGTTTTTAAAGAATGTTTATATGGCATAAGTGATGGGTAAAAATATCCCTTTGCCTTTTTCCCCCCAACATAAAATCTAACTTTCTTTTATTTATTTTTTAATTTTTAAAGTTTATTTATTTATTTTTGAGAGAGAAGGATAGAGAACATGTGAGTGAGGGAGAGGCATGAGGGAGAGAGAATCCCAAACAGGCTCTGCTCGGCCAGCATCAAAGCCCTATGCAGGCTTGAACCCATAAACCCTGAGATCATGACCTGAGCTAAAATCAAGAGTCAGATGCTTAACTGACTGAGCCATTCAGGCACCCCAAGAGCATCTAAGTTTCTATATAAAAGTCTTGGTATTAACATTCTAAACTCTATAGGAATAAATGGTACAACTTATACTATTAGAGCCTAATTTATGTAGGGTTTGTTTTTTGTTTTTTTAATTTTTTTTTTTATTTTTGAGAGCATGAGCAGGGGAGGGGTAGAAAGAGGGAGAGAGAATCCCAAGCAGGCTCTGCTCTGGTACAACTCGGGGCTCAATTCCAGGAACCGTGAGAAAATGCACAACCTGAGCTGAAATCAAAGGTCAGATGCTCAACTGACATAGGCACCCCTATGTATGTAGATTCTGTTTCAGGGATGTTTCTGACTAGTGTATTGTTAGTGTTCTCCAAAACTATACTTGTACAAGGAGTACTACTAAAAAGCCAAGGGCAGAATACTAAAAAGAATTTGGTAAGATACTAATGATATGTTTGGGTGGTGGTTGGGTTAGAAATCGATTCTTGTTCTTAACTTACAAATGTTAGATGATTTTTTAAAAAAATCACTTAGATACTTTATTAACACCTGGTCAACTAAGCTAGTCTTGTTTCTGAGTTAAAAATAGGTTTGATTAACAGACTTAATGTTTTCTGCTTTGAGTTTTTCTTAAGTCTTCAGAGAATTTAATGAGTTCTGATTTTTAGTTTGGAATAAAAAGAAACATTCTTTTTGTGTAAATGTGTTTTTCTTTGAAACTCTGGAACTCCTAACATGCAAGAGACTGCAGATTTGACTCTTGAGGAAGGTACTGTAATTGCTACTACAAATAGTGGTTCAGAGCATAATCTGAAATGTAGTCTATTTACTGGAGTTACAAGCCTTCCCAATTCTTCTACATGATACCTCCTCATATGCCTTGTTCTTTGACCTCTGGACCTTTGGCAATGGCAATTCTTTCAATTTGTTTTCCTTAATATCCTTTTTCTTTGCTACACTGTAAGTAAGCTTTGTGAGGTTTGGGATTTTGTCTTGTTCACAGCTGTTTGAACAGTGCCTGGCAGTAGTGTCCAGCACTATTGGATGTAGTCAAATATTTGATAATAACATCAGTTTCCCTTAGTGTTTTTTCCTGTTTCTTCTTCTGGCTTGTATTGTTTTGACTACTCCAGTGCCTGGCAGTTTTAGATTATGTGGTGGACATTTTTTTTTTTCTTAAATTTTTTTTTCTAATGTTTATTTATTTTTCAGAGAGACAGAGACAGAATGTGAGTGGGTTAGGGGAAGAGAGAGAGGGAGACACAGAGTCTGACGCAGGCTCCAGGCTCTGAGCTGTCAGCACAGAGCCCGATGTGGGGCTTGAACTCAACGAGCTGTGAGATCATGACCTGAGCTGAAGTTGGACGCTCAACTGACTGAGCCACCCTGGCACCCCTTTGGTGGACATTGTTTTTGAAAAAATAAATTGTACAAATAATTTAAGGCCTAGACGATATCTTTCACACAGTATTTTCTTTTGCTTTTTGCCAGATACCTGGTCAAATTTTAACATTATAGTACTGATTTGAAAAGTTAAATTTCTTTCCCTCAACTTTTTATTTTATTTCCAAACATACAGAGAAGTTGAAAGATAAATTTAATGAACCTGTAATACATTTTACCAAGATGTTAGTTTTGTCACATTTACTTTATTATCTGTGTTTTAGCATATTGTTTTTCTGTTGACCAGTGTAAAGTAAGTTGTAGTGGTGTGCTTTACTTTTTATTTTTTTTAATTTAAATCCAAGTTCGTTAACATAGTGTAATAATAATTTGAGGAATAGAATTTACTGATTCATCACTTACATTTAACACCCTCTGTTCATCCCAATAAGTGTCTTCCTTAATGCCCCTCACCCCTTTAGCCCTTCTCCCACCCAACACTCCACCAGCAACCCTCAGTTTGTTCTCTGTATTTAAGAGTCTCTTGAGATTTGCCCCCCTCTCTGTTTTTGTCTTATTTTTTCTTTCCTTCCCTTATGTTCATCTGTTTTGTATCTTAAATTCTACATGAGTGAAATCCTGATATTTGTCTTTGACTGACTTCACTTAGTATAATATACTCTAGTTCCATTCACATTGTTGCAAATGGCAATCTTTCATTCTTTCTCATTGCCGAATAATATTTCGTTGTACATATGTATACCACATCTTCTTTATCCATTCGTCAGTCGATGGACATTTGGGTTGTTTTCATACTTTGGCTATTGTTGATAGTGCTGCTATAAACATTGGGGTGCATGTGCCCCTTCAAATCAACATTTTTGTATCCTTTGGATGAATACCAAGTAGCACAATTGCTGGGTTGAGGGGTAGTTCTATTTTTGACTTTTGAGGAACCTCCATACTGTTTTCCAGGGTGGCTGCAGATATGTCTTACTTCTAATACTTCTACATGTATCTTCTGAAGATCTAGTCAGTGTTCTGCATTTCATTTAGTGATTGATATCTCCTTAATCTTTTCTAACTTAGAATAGTTCCCCTACCTTTTCTATCTTTTCTATCTTGACACGTTGAGTTTTTTTTTATTAAATTTTTTTTTTATGTTTTATTTATTTTTGACAGAGAGAGAGAGACAGAGCATGAGCGGGGGAGGGTCAGAGAGAGAGGGAGACACAGAATCCGAAGCAGGCTCCAGGCTCTGAGCTGTCAGCACAGAGCCCCACGCGGGGCTTGAACTCACAGACCGCTAGATGATGACCTTAGCCGAAGTCGGATGCTCAACCGACTGAGCCACCCAGGCGCCCTGAAACTTTGAGTTTTTGACAACCTGATTCATTTCTTAAATATAGACTTTTCTTATTTCAGTTATTACAAAGACATTTTCTGGTTTCTTCTAAATTACAAAGATCTGAGTGTTGTCACTTTAGTTTTTGAACTCTATCATGAGAAAACATCTTTTTGGATCATGGTAGCTATATCCATGATGTGGGACCTAACTTGGCCTTTATTCACTCAATAAACATGTGTTAAATAAAGGTTTTGTGCTTAGCATTTAGAGTCTCCGTAACTTTGACTATAACATTTTTAAAAATTTAGTAATGTTTAATTCATTTCAGAGTACATACCATGCATGCATCTTATAAATAATTTTTGGTAATTGCCTAGTAGAATCATTCTGGTCTGTTTAACTAGAGCTCTGTACCAGTAGTTATGAGGGGTAATGGCTCAAAAAGAGAAAGAAGAGAACCATAGAGCACTTGTGATTTCTAAAATTAGGTAAATACTAAGTGTTGGCTATAAGTTAATTAATTGTTATGAGTAAATTTTAGACCTCGATGAGGTTGTACACTTGAAGGAAAGAAAGAATATTAGGGGGGAAAAATTTAGTCCTGAATTTACCATTAACTGCTTGTACTATATTTATGCAAGTGATGATTTTTCCCGAGTCTGCTTTCACAGTGTGCCAGGTGATTGTGCTTCTGACTTAACTACTTTTGTGTTTTTTGATGCAAGTATGATTTATACCCAAAAAATGGACAGATTTTAAGTGTACAGAAAGTTACCAATTTTTTTATTATTATTATTATTATTATTATTATTTTTTATGTTTATTTATTTCTGAGGCAGAGAGAGACAGACCATGAGCGGGGGAGGGTCAGAGAGAGAGGGAGACACAGAATCAGAAGCAGGCTCCAGGCTCCGAGCTGTCAGCACAGAGCCCGACATGGGGCTCAAACCCACAAACCGTGAGATCATGACCTGAGCCGAAGTCGGTCGCTCAACCGACTGAGCCACCCAGGCGCCCCAAAAGTTACCAATTTTTAAAGATGGTTGTAAAGATCCATAAAATTGAGGTTTTTAAAATCTGGAATGACTTTGGTTGTCCAAGAGTCACAGTTAATCCAGATTTAATCAAAATAATGTGAAATGGCTCTTTAGTCAAATTCTGTGTTTAAAATGACACCAGTATTTAGGAAGACCCACTATTGTATAGAATTAAAAAAAATTTTTTTTTGGATGTTTATTTTTGAAAGAGACAGCATGAGTGGGGGAGGGGCACGTACACACACACACACAGAATCTGAAGCAGGCTTCAGGCTCTGAGCCATCAGCACAGAGCCTGACATGGGGCTTGAACTCACGAACCATGAGATCATGACCTGAGCCTAAGTCAGTTAACTGAACCACCCAGGCACCCCTAGAATTTCTCTTTAAAACAAAATTAGGGGATCCTGGCTGGCTCACTTGGTAAAGTATGCAACTTTGGATCTCAGGGTTATGAGTTCAGGCCCTATGTTGGGTGTTGAGATTACTCAAAAATAAAATCTTAAAACAAAATTAGAACAAAGTTTATATAACATCAGTTTGCCACTCACCAAACCATCTCTAATAATCTAATTAAGCCAGTAGATAATTTGATAGTAGTTCTTAGCCTTTTTAAAAACATTGCTACCTTTGGAGAAACTGGTAAAAACTATAATAGATCTCTTTAGAAAAATGTACTCTAATCACTTTTGAAGTTATACTGATGTTACAGAAGAATAAGGTATTCAGTAAAATTTTATGTATAGTCAAGCAGTTCAGGATCTCCCTAAATTTTCCAATTCCAGTTTAAAGATTGTATTTATTTAAGATTTTATTTATTTATTTTACTTTGAAAATTTTTTTTTAATGTTTATTTTTGAGAGACAGCATGAGCAGGGAAGGGGCAGAAAGAGTGGGTGACACAGAATCCAAAACAAGCTCCAGGTTCTGAGCTGTCAGCACAGACCTCAACTTGGGGCTTGGACTCGCAAACTGCGAGATCATGACCTGTGCCAAAATCGAATCCCTAACTGAGCCACCCAGGTGCCCCTGTTTATTTTAATTTTAAGTAGGCTTCACGCCCATCATGGGGCTTGACCTCATGACCCTGAGATCAAGAGTCACATGTTTCACCTACTGAACCAGGCACCCCTCCCACTCCGGTTTTAAAACGCACTAAATCTGGGGACTAAATGTGTCCTGTATATGAACTTTTTAAATCAACTAATCTGCCTCCCTTAATATTGCCACTTCTGTCCTCTGTATCCACCCTTCTCCTGCCCAAGATCCCGTATATTGACATTGTTACTCCTTATCTGAAGCCTATATATCCAAATCAGTGTTCTTGTTAACTTCAGAATGGGTGGGAGGCTTTCCTACTATATAGTAGATATTGTGAACTTTAATAGATTTTATAAATATATATTTTGTAATGTTTGTTTATCTTTGAGAGACTAAAAGCATGAGCAGTGGAAGGGCAGAGAGAGCGGGAGACAGAGGATCTGAAGCAGGCCCTGTGCTGATAGCAGAGAGCTTGATGCTGGGCTTGAACTCATGAACCTTGAGATTATGACCTGAGCCAAAGTCAGATGCTTAAACCGACTAAGCCACCCAGGTGCTCCATATTTAATAAATATTTAATAAAATATTTTAGCCCCATTCTTTTTTAGATAAGGGTTGAGTATGTATTTGATATGCATAAAGCAGTCTATACAAAGTTTTCTGAAAGTGTCACAGTGACTCCTGTTAATAATTCCTCAGCCCAAATCCTCACCTTGTATTTTATGCCTGCTTTATTGTTAGATTGGATATTTGAAAAGAGATAAATTTCGATCTGCAAAGGATCCGTTTTCTTCTCTAAAATGTGCTGGGAAATTACTTGTTATTTAAATGTATGGGAAAATTGTGATGACTACATGAACTTTATTTCTAAACTATAGATGTGATAGGTTGTAGTTACCCGCAATTTCTTTTTGGAAGTGATGAGAGTATCATCATGAGTATGATACTTCCTAGCTGGTCACAGTAGACATTTCTATCACATGACATTTTACAAGATGAGTCATTTTGTAAAATGTTAGTTTGTGGAGGGTGTCGTATAGTAGACATTTACTTTGTCTATTTCAGGTACCTATGGAGTTGTGTATAAGGGTAGACACAAAACTACAGGTCAAGTGGTAGCCATGAAGAAAATCAGACTAGAAAGTGAAGAGGAAGGGGTTCCTAGTACCGCAATTCGGGAAATTTCTCTATTAAAAGAACTTCGTCATCCAAATATAGTCAGGTATGGTATATTTGAATTTAAACCATTTTCCGCATACTATTTCAAGTGTGAATTTCAACGTAGAAATTTTTACATTTGTTTAATATCTGGTCTAATTGCTGAGCAGAAGAGAACCCTACTATTTTTGTTAATTGGGGGTGCCAGGCATAGGTAAATGGGCTGTTAAAACAGGAGCAGGGTGATAAGAGATTAGTATTGAGAGCTGAAAACTCAAGGTAAACCAGCCAAGGGAGAAAAAAGTCCTTTTTCACAGACCTTTATCACCTATACCAGTCTGAGCTTTGGTCCTTGAAGACCTCTTAATCAGAGTCCTAAGACAGGTAGTTCTGTCAGATGAAAAAGAAAAGTGTTTTTCTTTCTTTTAACTATTTGGATTGGTATTGGCGGGGAGGGAGGGTGTTTCCTAACAGGCCAAGTTACGGTTAAATTTCATTTTTCTGGGGTTGGAGATAATGAGCAACTGTTAAGGGTTCCTAATAAATTTTAAAATTTATTTCTGTAATTCACTTCAGTGAAAAAACAAACTCTGAGCAACAAGTAGTCAACCTAGAAATGTTCTTTTGTAATAGAAGTGGTTTGACAGTTAGTACCTTCTGTATAATGTTACTTAATTTTCAGTTGCTGCCCTGAGAGTCCTTTCTCAAATTCTAGTTTAGAACTAAGGTTTTCATTACTAGGGAAGCTACCATCTCTTCTTTCCCAAAACAGTATGTACTTTTTGTTGTTACAGAAAATTTCTTAAAGCTTCACTTTCTGTGATAGCCACTGTTAAGTTTATGGAAGCTTTATTTTGTGAGAGGTCAAAAATGTTTCGTAGATATTTTTTTCCATATAATTGTTTTGTTCTTCAGTCTTCAAGATGTGCTTATGCAAGATTCCAGGTTATATCTCATCTTTGAATTCCTTTCCATGGATCTCAAGAAATACTTAGATTCCATCCCTCCTGGTCAGTTCATGGAATCTTCACTTGTTAAGGTAAAAAGCTTACTTAAGTTTATTAGTATTTATCCATTGTGAGTGTAAAGTGTCTATTCTGTAGAAGTTCCTGTGTTTTGGGGGAATATCCTTGGAAAGAGTGTTAGGAAATAGAACTAGGAAGATTTTTTTTCCACAGTCTATAGGTTAGATTGTTACCCCTTTTATTACTAGATACTGCTTCTAGTTGTAGAGTGAAAAGTTGTGCCTGAGACAACAAAACCAGTAGGTATGTATTCCATTGTTGGAAGCTAGGATGTTTTGGTCTTTATTTGAGGGTCAGATATGTGTGAAACAATGTAACAAAAGCTTGGGGTAAGGTAATGATGGCAAGTGGTTTTATTTTATTCTGGTTTTGAATGTTTTGGTTAATTTACAATAGACATTTCTATATTATAAATGTATAATTTCTAAATTATAAATGTATAATTTTTTTAAAAGCACTGAAGGGTATATGTGGATATGTCTTATCTTTACACTAACTCTACCAAACCACTTCTCAGAGGTAGGTACCCATTGTTAGTTTTTTAATAGTCTTACAGACACTTGCATGTCAACTTTGTGTACATACATACGCTGTTTTACAAAACTGTAAAACCCTTTTTCTGTGAAACATTCAACATATAGCCTTGCCTGTTTACCTAAATGTTTGATCTGATTATTTAAACCAGTTCCATACTAATAAACATTGAAATTGTTTTCCAGCTTGGTGATTCATGCTCTTAGGAACAATGCTGCAGTGAATCCTTATGTATATTGATCTTCATTTGCAATTTTATAGGATAAGTTCTTATAACTTGAATCAATGAGTTGAAGATGTTTATTTACATTTAAAATCATGATAGTGCCTGTTGCCCTCCAAAGACTTGTAGCAGTTTACTCATTGTGGTGGGTAACAGTTACTGTTTTAGTACCTAGCTTTATCAATCTTTTAAATATTTTATCAGTCCATCATGTGAAAAAGGCAAATATTTTGTATCTCATGTAATAATTTTTCATTTTTTAGCCTTTTTATAAACATCTTCATTGATGTTTCTGTTAGGATATTTTTTCACTGGTCTCTAAGGTCCTTTTTGCTAACATGTTGATAATACTCCCTTTATTCCTTTTTTCTTTTGTTGTTTTGACTTGTTAATGGCATATACCATTAATAATTTTTATCATATATTTAACAGTCTTATACATAACTTTTGGACTTTAGCTTATATGTCTTTCAAACATCGTGTATGCTAGAACAATACTTGACAATATTTTTTAGTAGGTTGCCACACCTCCCTTTTGTTTGTGTTAAACTGTGTGGATGGATCAAAGTTTTATTTTGGTATAAAGAACTAGGGATCTTAATGGTTATCCATTTGTTCCAACAGTTGATTTTATGTATTATTTTATAATTTTGAACTTTATAAGTCAATATTGTTACTATGTATACTTCAGATTTCTGTAATATTCATGTTGCTTCAAATGACAATTACGTTGTCTTGGCAACACCTGTCTTGTATAATACTTTTCTCTGAACTAATAAATAGCATGTTATAATAATTGTCTCTATTTAAATATATAATCATAATATCCTGTTTGTTATTTCTTTTGGAATCTGTGACCAGGGTTTCTAAAGAGGAAATGAATATGTAATAAGAAATAGAGATGGACAAATCTTAATAAAATTAGAGTTGCTATAAGTATATAGATAAAAGTTTACAAAACTTTCTATACAGAAAACTAATTAGGACTTAAGAATAAGAGATGAAAAAAGAATGAGAGATGAAAAATAGTAGAAGACTAAATGAGTTCATATGGATGTGTCCATAAAGTGAATATCTTAGCATATCAGTGGGCTTCTCACCCCAAATGCTGCTTGCTAGTCTCAAATGGCCTGAAAGCTTTTGTGGCAGTTAAATTGTTTACCTGCATTATAATTTCTTATATCTTTGAAACAAACCCACCAAGATTATTTAGAAAATTATTGTGTGGTACAGTTAAGTTTCTAACTTATGTTTCCTTCTTCCAGAGTTACTTGTACCAAATTCTACAAGGGATTGTGTTTTGCCACTCCAGAAGAGTTTTGCACAGAGACTTAAAACCTCAAAATCTATTGATTGATGACAAAGGAACAATTAAATTGGCTGATTTTGGCCTCGCCAGAGCTTTTGGAATACCTATTAGAGTATATACACATGAGGTATGTAGAATAGTGGTTTTTGTGTTTTAGAGTATGTGTGATTGCTGGATTGTTTTCTGTATTTGTTTTTTAAGTCAAGAAAGAAATAATAAAGGTTTCCATTGTGCAGGATTAATTTATTGCCTCTCAGCTCCAAACTCACCCTTCACTGCATGTTATGTGAAAATCTAACTCAGACCTTTAAATATTATTTCTTTGCCAGTAGGTGTGATGTCAGTGGATGGTGTTGGAGAGGCACTGCAGGAGGAAGGGGTTATCCTTGCTACAGTTCTAGAAATTATTATTTCTTATTAGTCAGTCTCTTTATTCTAACCCTCTCTTAGTTTAGAATCTTTCTTAGTAAATTTTACCCATGCAAATCGCCTGTGTGTTTTTTGTCTCCTGCTTGGATCCTCTGGTACACAAATTGGTTAAAAGACAGGTTTTTTTTACCTAAGGGTTACTGTTTCAGGTACATTTAGAAGCTACTATAACGGTTTTCAGTGTTAATACAGATGACATGGCATTTCATTTGTTATTTCTGGAGAGAAAGGGAATATTGAATTGTATAATAGAGAGCTTCTGGAAAACTGTCTTCTGTGGGGTTGTCTATCCCTGAGCCCAAAGACTATCTTCAAATCAAAACTTAGAACAGTGTTCATTTGGTTAGATGTCTTGGCTTCTTTTTATCATCCCTTTTTATTATTTTTCCCATAGCTGTATAAATAAAGATTATTTGGTTCCCATTGGCTTAAACAGATGCTTAAGTTAGAGATGATATTTTTGCCGTGACAAATTATAGATAGTAAAATAATAGATTACCCCTAGGCCACTGTTATTTGACTTATGTTTTTATTTTCTTAAGTTTATTTTGAGAGAAAGCACAAACAAGTGCTGGTGGAGTAGGGGCAGAGAGAGGGAGAGAATTCCAAGCAGGCTCCATACCGGGCTTGAGCTCATGCATAAACTGAGATCATGACCTGAGCAGAAATCAAGAGTTAGACGTTTAGCTGACTGAGCCACCCAGGAGTCCCTGACTTAACATTGTTAGCATGTAAGCAGTATTCATTCATTTGTACGGTGCCACACTGAATTTATTATCAATTGCCTTTTTGGTTTTTTTGAAAAGTGAATGCTATCTTGACTTTTTTTTTATCCTTTTCCTCTAATGATTTGAAAAGCAAGAAAAGAGTTCGTATGTTTGTGTAGTGTTTTTTAACCTAATGAATAGAACTTAGGAATGAAATATTTATCTTCCATTTAGTATATTGTGTATAGTTAATTGACTTTCAAACAATATTATCAGAGGAATTAATGGAACTTTCTAAAGGATAGTCCTACTGAAATATAAATGTTTATATTTAGGTATTTAATGCATTTTTTAAATTTAATATTTAATTAAAATTTTTTAATGTATTTATTTAAAGGTATTTTTATTCAGTGTAAAAATTTGCTTTGTAATAGGTAGTGACACTCTGGTATAGATCTCCAGAAGTACTGCTGGGGTCAGCTCGCTACTCAACTCCAGTTGACATTTGGAGTATAGGCACTATATTTGCAGAATTAGCAACTAAGAAACCACTTTTCCATGGGGATTCAGAAATTGATCAACTCTTCAGAATTTTCAGGTATTTTTGCCTTATATTTAAGCTTTTAAGAAGTTTTCAGATGAAATAATAATAAGGCAACATGTATAACAATAAGATTATATGTATGCTTTAATAATTTTTTTGTTTTTCTCTGGCTTTTAGAGCTTTGGGCACCCCCAATAATGAAGTGTGGCCAGAAGTGGAATCTTTACAGGACTATAAGAATACATTTCCCAAGTGGAAACCAGGAAGTCTGGCATCCCATGTCAAAAACTTGGATGAAAATGGCTTGGATCTGCTCTCGGTAAGAAGACCCTTTATACTGATTTCAACATTATTGATTCTGAATGTACTCAATTCCTTTCTTTTACCTGGGAAATAGAAAGCCAATATATATTGTGCTAGGCACATAGCTATTATGACTGTTAATGTTTATTATGTTACTAGCTTCATTTTAGATACCAAGAAACATTAGTGGTTTTGAGAGGAGGATTCAGCATTAGATGTTATTTGTTTGTTTTTTTAATCTTACATAGCGAAGATGCTCTGTGAAGGCAAGGCCAGGGTTAGTACACCTTTATTTAAGTTGCTGGTGTGTAATGGCCCTCCCTTCTAACTTTTTGTCCCGGTGTGTACTACTTTTTAGTTTATCCGAGACATAGGTTTTTCCTTATTGCTTGATATTTTTAGTTATTAAAGCCATTTACTGCATGAACTCTCATTTCTTACTTTGTGCCTTATTTCTACATCAGAAAGGTTAGGAGGAATAATGTAATTCTTATAAATCCATGGGGCATGTCTGACTTTTCATTTCACCTCAGGTCATGACCCCAGGATCCTTGGGATCAAGTCCCTCATAGGGCTCTGCACTGAGCATGGAGCCTGCTTGAGATTATCTCTTTCCCTCTGTTCCTTTTCCCTGCTCTCTCTCTCTCTCTCAGTCTCTCTCTCAAAAAAAAAAAAAAAAAAAAGTATTAACAAACTATAAAAAAAAATTGCATTTACTACTACATTGCCACTCTCAACTAATAGTTGTTTTCTTTAAAAATAGGGCCAAAAAAATCTATTAGGATAAAAAAGAAATTGTCCTAGGCCTGCTTTAGGAAAATTGTTTTTTAGAACAGTATTTAAATATTGAGCTTTTCTCTCAACAATAGCCAAATTATGGAAAGAGCCTAAATGTCCATCAACTGATGAATGGATAAAGAAATTGTGGTTTATATACACAATGGAGTACTACGTGGCAATGAGAAAGAATGAAATATGGCCCTTTGTAGCAACGTGGATGGAGCTGGAGAGTGTTATACTAAGTGAAATAAGCCATACAGAGAAAGACAGATACCACATGTTTTCACTCTTATGTGGATCCTGAGAAACTTAACAGGAACCCATGGGGGAGGGGAAGGAAAAAAATAAAAGGTTAGAGTGGGAGAGAGCCAAAGCATGAGACTCTTAAAAACTGAGAACAAACTGAGGGCTGATGGGGGGGTGCGAGGGAGGGGAGGGTGGGTGATGGGTATTGAAGAGGGCATCTTTTTGGGATGAGCACTGGGTGTTGTATGGAAACCAATTTGACAATAAATTTCATATATTTTAAAAAAATAAAAATAAAAAATAACAAAAAAAATATTGAGCTTTTATTTGTTTATTTTTTTAAAAGTTTATTTATTTTGAGAGAGAGTGCACGTGGCGGGGGGGGGGGGGGGGCGGGCAGAGAGAGAATCCCAAGCAGGCTCTGCACTGTCAGTGCAAAGCCCTACCCAGGGCTTGATCTTATAAACCTTGAGATCATGACCTGAGCTGAAATCAAGAGTCAGGCGCTTAGCTGACTGAGCCACTCAAGCGCCTCTAAATATCGAACTTTTGTTTATTTTTTTTTAAGTACATTTAGTTTGAGAGAGACAGCACAAGTGAGGGAGGGTCAGAGAGAAGGGAGGGAGCAAGAATCCCAAGCAGGCCCTGCACCAGTGGTGCAGAACTCCACAGAGCCCGACACAGAGCTTGAACCCACAAACTGTAGTACAGACCCCTACACGGAGCTCATACCCACGAGCTGTGAGATCATGACCTGAGCTGAAGTCAGACACTTAACTAACTGAGCCACCCAGATGCCCCCTAAATCTTAAGCTTTTAGATGGAACTAATTTTTATGAATCTTGGCTAATGTAATATTGTGATATTATCCTGTAAATCTTCTAATTGGTCTTTGGGCTCCTTTCAGAATTTATAAATCATTATGCCTCTAAATTCAGCTCAGATTTCCAAATTGCTTACAGTGAAATCCCAAGTCCTTTACCTGTCATTCAGATATTTTATGTATCAATATTATTGATTTGACTTAGAAGGCCTTTCAGATCTGTCTTTTTAGCTTCTGTAATTCTTGAACACAAAGAATTTCACTTCAGTCAATGAAACTCAAATACTGTAAATCATGATTCCTTAGTCTAGCTAGTATTGACATCTTGGACTGGATCATTTTTTGTTAATGGGATCGGTCCTGTACACTCTAAGATATTTAACAACATTCCAGTCCTTTGCCCTATACCTGCCTGTAGCATGTTCCTCTCAGTTGTGACAATTGCCAAATGCCAGACATTGCCAAATGTTCACTGAGGGGCAGAATCTCACCCAGATGAGAACCACTACTGTAAAACATCAGACTTGGTTTCACATTTAAGCTTTACCACTGCTTAGCTTTATGAATTGCTGGGGCAAGCCGCTTAACCTCTGAGCCTCAGTGTCCTCATTGTAAAATGGGACCAATACTTACCTTTGTTGTGAGGATTGTGTAACACGGTATGTGTCAAGCACTTAATATAGTGCTAAATATGTAATAGCAGCTCAAAGGGTAACTAGATAGTAAAAGTATGTCTGGTTTGCTTATTGATTTGATTTTCTTTAAGATTAATGTTTCTTAAAGATGAAATTTAAGATCAGCATTAAACTTTATGCAGTCTTTTCTGGTTATGTGTAAATTAAGTTTAATACTAGATTGACCATCATTCATTTAGTCTCTCATTTTAACTATGTTTATAACACATTGTGCTCTGGTTTTGTTTTTATTTGGAACTTGATGGAAGCTACATTAGAAACCACTATAGCTAATTGCCACCATTTCAAGAATGTTGTAAATAACTCAGATGGCCATTTAATTCTCAAAGTAAATATAGTTAACTAGATATCTTTCTTAAATTTATGTCCTGGTTTTAAAACTATCTCTATCTCACTAAGAATGCTTGTGTCTTAAAGCATAATTTATAGCAGAAAGAGGTTATTGAGGTATCTACGATTTAAGGAATAA
This sequence comes from Panthera pardus, assembly GCF_024362965.1. NCBI lineage: Eukaryota > Metazoa > Chordata > Mammalia > Carnivora > Felidae > Panthera > Panthera pardus. The sequence continues at coordinate 22,132,770 of NW_026526788.1, forward strand.
GAGCTAGAGGGTGAAGTATGGAGGATTGAGACATTTATGTGGTATGGTACTGAACTAATGGAAATGTTCATGTAGTAGTAATTTTTATTAAAATTGTTAGCTTATGGCTTATTGGTAGAAAAATTAAAGCTTTATTTTTTTATGGTTCATTTCTTAAATCAAAACCTTTTTTCTTTTTTATCTTCCCGCCCCCCCTCCAGAAAATGTTGGTCTATGATCCTGCCAAACGAATTTCTGGCAAAATGGCACTGAATCATCCATATTTTAATGATTTGGACAATCAGATTAAGAAGATGTAGCTTTCTGAGCATTTCCACGTATCAAAAACAGATAGTTATATTTTTACTGTTAACTTTGTCTATTTTTTGTTTTGTGTTTTTCTTTCTTTGTCGTAAACTTAAGCTGTACTTCATCTTCTGATTTCAAAACTGTAACTTAAAAATGTAAATATTGTTCTATATGAATTTAAATATAATAATTCTGTATATGTTTATAGATCTCACTGTAACAACTATATGTTACCATAATAAAAGTATAAATCTAGTACTGATGTCAGGAATTGGAAAAATTTTGAGTTAGCTTAAATCATCTCAAATCTTTAGAGTCTGGTTTTCCTGTAGTTGGAACCACCAAAATTTAGGAAAGTGTGCTAAGTTCAAAGTTCATAAAGCTTTGAAGTGTTTTTATGCTCTGTTTAAATTTTTGTCTGTTTCTTGCCAAGTGGTAACCGTACAACCTGCCTAAAGATGAGTATTTTTCTGCTGTTATTTCAATTTGTGACCTAAATGTTCAAGCATTCAGAATGAGAAAACTATTGAGATTTGAGAAATGATGCTAAATTTATAGAGGTTTTCAGTAACCTATAAAACTAACATTAGAGCATGCCAAAGTTTGCTAGGTTTTACAGTCAAAGATCAAGGGCTGCTCACAGCAGGGAAGAACAGTTTAGAAAATTTATGAACTAGCCTATTTTTAGGTAGGTTATGAAAGCTGTTTGTCTAAGTGAATTCTTATGCCTTGGTCAGAGGTAATAACTAGACAAAGGAGCTGCTCATCTTGGCTTTCAAGTCTGACTTACAGTCAGTCTGCAGTAAGAGAGTGCAGAACCTAGGGATGGAAGTCATTTGGGGTCACATTGTTAAGAGTTAAGATTTCACGGTGGGAATTTGGTAAATGAAAGGTCACACAAAAGATTTAATTAAGATGCTGAAATGACATCCCCTTAGGCTTGAGTTTTCTTACTTATAAAGTGAAGTGTTGAACTGCATCAGTTTTTCAAATTGTGGATTGCAACTCTATAGTAGTTCACAACTTTCCCTCCTCGCCATGTAGAATAGAAACTCAGCCCATCTTATGAGTAAATATTTCTTGGTACTTCTGTCTCAGTAATGTCTGGATACATGAGGGTTACAAATGGTTGGGGCTTTGTGGATTTCGTAGAAGCAGCAGGCAACCTCACTGATGCATGGAGTCTAATTGTTTGAAAAGTCAATAAGTCATCAATTTAGAACCTACATTGTGAACCAGGGAAACGCGATGGTAGAACAGTGTGTGTGATCAATTGCTATAATGAGTGTCCTACTTTTTTGTGTCGTGCTGTGTAAAGTGTTTATGTCAGCTTCAGTAGCTGGGTGAAAGCTACTGAATTGGGTCCTCCCTCATCTCATAAATATTTTAAATTGGCTTGTGCTCTTTTGCTTCTGATTAATTTTAAAATGGAACATGTCTCTAGGTCAGTAGTTCTTAAGTCTGTTGTACACTAGAAACACCTGAGACTAATTCTAGTCCTACTCTTGAGCAGTTCTGAAGTTGAAAACTGGGAAATGTATCCCAGGAAACTTTGTTCAGAAGTTCCCCAGGCTGATTCTGATGCAGCCCGTTACCATCAGTTAGTGGTGAGTTTAATGACATCTAGTTTTCATTGTCTTAAAACTTCATGGCATTATGTAGTATCTTTAACTTGTTCTTTTCTGTTTCAGTCTATACTTTTTCATGACGGACAGGAGATAGCTATATATTTTGTCACCAATGTAAGACTTCCATATACTTGAGCATAGCACTGTGACAATTGCCCTATGTTAGCATTGTCCGTAGTCTTTGCCGTAGGGTTTTTTTTTTTAAGTTTAAATATACAAGCAATAATGATGCAGAGATTAATACATAATGTACAATAAAATCTTGGTAATTTACATGGGGACATGGCATATATATAAATTGTTTTTTTAAAAAATGGAATTTGACCCTAAACCTTCCATTGTCTTTGTGGAGAAAAGTGAATGGTATAAAGATTCCAGGCTTTAGAGCCAGAGAGATTAGGGCTTGCCATTTCTGTGTCCTTGAACAAGTCACCCAGTGTCTCTGAGTCTGTTAACTCGTACAGTGGAGATCATAGGATTTATTATTTATGTAAATATATGTAATATATTTATATAACTATATAAATAGGATTGTAGGGTGGTTGTCAGGATAGAGATAGGGTTGCCAAGCATCCTGCATATATAGGACATGTCCATTTTTGCCTGTATATTGCCGTGTCCATTTAGGATGCCCTGAATGTCTTTTTTTCAATCTATTACAAAAAACTGGGCAGTTCTGTTTTTCTGCCACAGTAACTGGTGCTTAAATCCATTAAAAAGCAACCCTAGATGGGAGAGTGTATAGGTGAAGTTCTAGCACATGGTAATTTCTTTGCACGCTTAGCAGTTTTTTTTCATGTTCCCTCTATTGTTTTCTCCTTTACTAAAGTGCAAGTCCAGTGAGGGCAGCGGCCATGTCTTACCCTTTCGTTGTCCAGCTCTTGGTCTAGTACTTGAAGCATTAGACACGATTCTTTAAGTTTGCCTAAAGGTGGTGGTACCTCACCTTCGGTAATTGAACATGTGAGCAGGCACTGTGCTTTACATATGTTCCTCTTTCTTCATGGCAACCTTGGAACGGGCATTGATGTTACAGATGATAAAACTAAGATCTGAGAACCTGCCGAAGTAACCTTCCAGGGGTCAGAAGCCTAGTAAATGCCAGAGCAAGGAAGGATCTGGGGCTTTTGACTTCCCCTGTTCTCTTTGCATGGCCTCATGTTGGTTCCCAAGATCAATCCGTAACGAACGTATTTATTTAGTTTCAAAAGCTTAAGAGGAAAGAATTGCAGAAGGTAGGCAAATAACTAAAGCCAAGGCAGCCCAGATGCCAAGGAGCACCAAGCTCACGGTTGTCAAAAACAATACCGCAGGCTTGCAGATCACTCATTAACAGATTATCAGAAACCTCTATCTCAAGATTGAAAGGACCAAGGTCACCAAAGTAAGGTTCAGTTTTAAGTCCAGTCCATTCTCCTATTTTTGGTAGCAATACCCTCTTTTATTAGGGGAGCCCCACTACTGCCTGTGGTCCTACTGGGGTTCTTAATTCTGGCTCTCCATTCTGTTCTTAAGGATGACCCGGATGCAATCAGTTACAGTATACAATACCACAGTAGCAGTAATTGGTTCAAGGACTGGGCAAATGAACTAAGACACATCAGGATCCTTTTTTGCTATAGGAACCTTGAGAGAATGAAGCCCTCTTTCCGCTGATATTGTCAACCTGGGAGAACATGACTGGGAGCCTGAGCCATCTCCCCCTCACCCCTCCGCCCCACCCCCAACTCTGGAGCTCCCTGAGTGGAGAAAGTGGTAGATTCCTGGGACCAGGATGTCCCTGGTTCTGGTCTTGGCCCTGGTTCCTGCAGTGCTGCTTTAAAATTGTCTGAGCTACCCAGTGTTCCTTGTAGGTGTAAGGGATTGTGGGTTTTGTTTTGATTTTGCTTGATCTGGTTTGAGTTGAGGTTCTGTTATTTAAACCTCAGAGTCCTGACTAATGCAGCTATCGATACCAACACAAAACTGGATGAATAATTTTAAAGGAGCCCTCGATTTAAGCACCCTTGTAGTTAGAAATGTTTATGTAATTAAATATCTTCTTGAAAAGCTCTTTATTGCTCATAATCAGTTTTCACTGCAGCTTCTAGTACTGGTTGGGTGGAATGGTACTGATATTCAATGTATGCCTTTCAAAGAACCTATAAACTTTGGGGAAATGTTTATATTATGGGTACCTACCAGTCAGGAGTAGAAATCTGTAAGATCTACTTTTCTACAAGGAATCATTCTTTTCCTTGAGATAGGATGTCAAAACCATTCTGTACTTCTCTGTTATGGAAATCATACAATAACAGAAGCAGAATGTATTTAGAAAATTTATTTGCTAATGGGTATTAGTAGTTCTTTATATTTGCAAAGAGCTTTATAGTAATTAAGTAGCATATGTTATTTCAGTAGACAGAAGCTTCCTATACTATAAAAGTGCCCTGAACTATAAAACCACAAGAATAATTGTACCATAACACATTCTTTATAATACAGAGAGAAAAGATACATTTCCCAGCTGAACATAGCAATTTGTCTCAATGGTTCTGGTATTATGACAAACATATTTATGTGCAAGAAAATATAAATGTGTTCGTCATGAAGTGTGTTCACTGCTTCACGAATCCAAATGGGAAGCAGAGCATTTGCTCCATCTTAAATCTTGCTAGAATTTGAACATAGTTTTAGAAGTGCATTTTGGCTTCTTGTTTGAAATACTTCTCATGCACAAGCACTAATGGAAAAATGGCTCAGAACATGAAAAGATTGCAAGTTCCCAGGTAAGCAGAGAACATTTTTTGGCCTGTCAGCATCCATCTAAAACCGCAAGAAGTAGATGACAAATGCAATGTGAATTGTATGTTGGGAGCTCTTAATTAGCTATGCGTCTAGAAGGTCATAGCAGCTTGGATAAGCCTAAAGAACAAACATCTTCCCTTCCATGCCCCAAATTTTGGCATTCACTGTGTGACCCCACCCACTTTCAGCAATAAATCATATTAACTAGTTAGTGAAATAAAAAAATTTCAGAATTGGGGCGCCTGGGTGGCTCAGTCGGTTAAGCGTCTGACTTCAGCTCAGGTCACGATCTCGGGGTCCGTGAATTCGAGACCCGCATCGGGCTCTGGGCTGATGGCTCAGAGCCTGGAGCCTGTTTCAGATTCTGTGTCTCCCTCTCTCTGACCTTCCCCCGTTCATGCTCTGTCTCTCTCTGTCTCAAAAATAAACGTTAAAAAAAAATTTTTTTTTTTTTCAGAATTGAATAGGATCTCTTGGACATCAATTTAATCCTTATTTTCCCCAAGGAGAAACCATGGTTTCCGCAATGGAGTAAGAATTAGAGTCTAGATTTTCTGATTTCCAGTTTCAAGAGATTTCTACTCTCTTTTACATTGGCTCTGACAGTGAATTTGGGTCAATAATGGAGTCAAGAAAGAAATGTATTTTAAGGATGAAATATTTAGGCAGGAGAAAACCCAAGTGGTCAGAAGAAAATAGCAGTCAGATCAGAGAAAGTTACATACATTCTCAGTTCCTGGAAACTGAAGTAGCCAACAATGTAAGTAGCACATGCAAGCCAAACACATTGTAAATGATAGGGACTGAGTGTGTTCTTTGCAAAAGCAATAGCAATTTTCATTCTCTACTCCACTTCACAGGATAATTTGGGACTTAGATGCTACAGGTATTTTTAAATAGATGGCTTTCTTAAAAATATAAAACTTTATCCAACTGCAATTTAGGTATGAGGTAAGGTCTCTGGCACTGGAATAGCTAACATACATTAGCTGATGTGTACAATAAGGGGAAAAGGCAAAGGGCTCAACTTCCATCTCTTATTTTTCAAGAGAAATATCTCATGTGTGATCATGTTTGGAATATTTCCTAACATGACCCAAAATCAGGGAATAAACAATTCAGTGTGCCTTAGTGGCAAAAAATAAAAGAATTATTCACAAGCAGAAAACTGGACTTTTGAGGATATGTTTATTTAAATCCACACAGCAACTCCTACTTTTCCTGTTATCTCCAATTATGTGATGCAACATATTTACCAGAAGAAGCACTTTTTAAAAACAGCCTTCCGGGGAGTGAATAAACAATACTATATTTGGCTAACAGCTGCTTTTGGAAAATGAGATGTCAGCAAAGCTGAATGTTGTTTAAAGAAAACTAATTATCCAACTACCTTTGACTTGGATCAGAGTAAATAAAGCACTTCCCTATTTGCACCGAAATGTTTTGTCTAGGATTTAAATATTAGGTATTAGATATTTTACTTCTTCCTTCTCTTGCCATGTAGAGCAAATGAATTCAAAGAGATATTCCTGTTTGATTTTGCTGCCAAAACCACTTTAGGTCATCTGGTGCTAGACAAAGTCATTGCTTCTTTGCTTATTCCCCATCCACCCTTTATTGTGTTCAGTTTAAAGCAGTGTTTATATTTACAGACACATTAAAACTCAGATAACCTAGTGACATATACTGTGGTTCCATTTGTGTGAATTTGATTATGCAATGTCAAATAATATAAAGTTACGTTTAAATCCATATAGAAAGTGAAATAACGCAAATACCCCCAATTTTTGAAAGTTTAAAGTTGGCAAGCTGGTTGAACTGCTTTATGCTATTGCAGCACTGTACTTTGGCTGGTGATATGTGCAACCCTTTGTTGCGTGAGCCAGGCTGTGGTCTCCCTGACTTAGAACTCCTGTAGGCTGTGGTGGTTACAATGCTGTACTTATTTTAACATTTACTGTTTGTCATTTGAAATATTTTTACTTTCTGGAGCAATCTCATATGAGCACTCATTAAATGGGGGGTCCATTGCTGGTGCTGAAAAGTAGGTATTTTGGAATGAGCTTGAGATGGGCTTTAATGTCACAAAGAAGGCCAAACAACTCCCATGGTACATTTTAGAGCAACTATTTTATAAATGGTTAGTGGCTATCTTGAAAAATTACAGCATTACAGCAAAACTATGTATTAGTTGCAGATTTCGAGAAAGCATCTCCCTACTTTACACATATTTCTGTGGAAAAATCAGTATTATGCTGATTCTTTGAGAATATATCCTTTGTATAAAGTCTGGCATATGATTTTCATATAAAGTTATTAGGTGTAATATTTTATAAATGTTCATCCAACAAGTATTTACTGAACATATGAGCCAGATACTGAGCTAGGACGTGAGGACACAGTATTCAACTAAATAGGTCTTGTCTCGGTGGACTTTACATATCCTTGGAGGGAAGACCCATTATAAGCAAGTAAATAAGTGAAGTGGCCATAGGAATGGGATTCTTGCTGCCTGCTTTGACTTAGACCAGTAAGATAGTTATCAGCTGAGTTGTCAGAACTACCATATCTGGTATGCAGGTTTATAAGGAAATGGCTCTAGGAACCTGTCCCACAGCTCTTAGGCCCAGGATAAGCTACACAATTTCCAGGGCCCAGTGCAAAATGAACACGTGGGCCTCTTGCTCAAAAATCGTTAAAAAATTCCACAGGGAAACAGCAGAACATTAAACCAAGCACAGGGCCCTTTGAAGTGCGGGGTCCTGTGTGACTGCACAGGTCACACACCCGTGAAGCCGGCTCTGCTTAGATCTAGTCAAAGAGAACTAAAAAGGTTTAGAGTGGGGAAGAGAGATCTGGGGATGGTGACTCTGGAGACCTGTGCCGTGCTTTGGGAATGCTACCATCTAACCCAGGCCTAATGAAGGAGGGGTGCAGAGAGACCCCTTGAAGAGCTCTGGAACATGTTGCTTGCCCTCGTGCCACAGAACAAGTGCCTGGCTGAGGCCTGAGAAAACAAGCAGACAGGGAGCGTGACTTCTACCCGGAGTACTACCGACCAGTCAGGAGAGTACCACTGACGGTGCCCCTGCACGTCTGGAGCTTGCAAGGGCAAGGACTGACTGTTTACCTAACTGGATGGGGTCCAGCGGGTAGAGACAGCAGGCAGGGGCTTTCTCGGGCGGGTCTTGCCAAATGGCACCCAGCCCTGCCTCCAAAACCAAGATAATGGAGTCTCCTGCCGCTTAGAATAGTCAGGTCCACATCGCTCATATTCCTTCAAGCTCTTCTGTAATACTTAAATGTAATTATTATGAAATACTTTTATGTAAACTATAAACAGCAATATACATTGTCCCATGTATCCATCACCCAGTGTCATTATTATTACATATGAAACCTTCAGATCTCTTCCTGTTCACATCTCCCTTTCTTTCCCCAGAAGATGTGTTTATACTTTTTCAACTTTTCTTTATCCCTATATAACATGTCTGTCTATAATCATCATTGCCATATTGCATGTGTTTATGCTTTATATAAATATTAAAGAATGAGATTTATTTTGCTTGGCTTTGTGAGATTCATCCATGTTGATAAATGTAACTATAGTTCATTTGCTCTCACTTTTGTGGAATATTCCATTGTGTGACTCTACTACAATTTATCCTCTCCTCTTAATAGACTTGTTTCTCATGTTTTGCTTTTATGAACAATGTCACTGTAAGTTTTACTGTATATGTCTCCATCTGCTTGTGTGTAAGGGTTTGGGGTTTGGGTGTTTTTGCTTTTTGTCTTGTTTTTGGCAGACTTGTTCCTTATCCTTCCCTTCTCTGCTCTGCTCTGTATCTCCAGGCCCTGATCCACGTGGGTGCCATGGCCTACCTCCCGTCCCGTGTCACCTGCCTGTTTCCCGGTTTAGGCAGTGGGAGGTGCTGGTGAGAGAGTGGGGAAGGTGGGGAGAGAGGAGTGAGAATGTCCATCTCCCTCTTGCTAGGACTGGGTCCCTTCCATTCTGCCAGCCGTCATCACGCACGCAGCTCCTGCCCCCTGGTCTTTGGTAGCTCCTCTCCTTCACCTCCGTAGCTCCGGGGTCTGTAGTGGGCTCCTGTTGGGTTCCTGTGGTGGTGCCTCACTGCTGTTTTTTGTTTTAAACGTTTATTCATTCTTGAGAGGCAGAAGATAGAACATGAGGGGCAGAGAGAGAGAGGGAGACACAGAATCTGAAGCAGGCTCCAGGCTCCGAGCTGTTAGCACAGAGCCCGACGCGGGGCTCGAACCATGAACTGTGAGCATGATCTGAGCCAAAGTCGGGCACTTAACCGACTGAGCCACCCAGGTGCCCTCTCACTGCTCTTTGACATAATGCTTTCAGGCCCCAGGGAACCAGTTCCTTACATTAAATTCCTTCTGTTTCAGTACTTGGGACAGTTTTTGTTTTTCTGTTACATCCTAATACGTAGGTCATGTATATCTTATGTTCAAATTGCTCTCCACATTGGGTGCACCAATTTGTATTTTTTTTTCCAAGTTTATTTATTTATTTTGAGAGAGAGAGGGCAAGCATGAGCAGGGAAGGGGCAGAGAGAGAGGGAGAGAGAGAATCCCAAGCAGGCTGCACGGTCAGCACAGAGCCAGAATTGGGGCTCGATCTCATGAACTGTGAGATCATGACCTGAGCAGAAATCAAGAATAGAAGGCTTAACTGACTGAGCCACCCAGATGCCCCTCACCAATTTATATTTCTTTTTTTTTTCTTTGCTTAAGTTTTTAAATTTATTTTTTACTGAGATAAAATTCACAAGAACATAATATTCACATTTAAACACTTTAGAGTATAATCTTTGGAGTTTTTAGTATGTACACAGTGATATACAGCCATCATTAATGTGTATTTTTATATTTTTGTCACCCTCCAGAGAAACTCTACATCTATTAAGCTGCCATCCCCATTTCATCCTTACCCTAGCCTATGACAACTGCTAGTCTACTTTCTGTCTCAATGGATTTTTCTATTCGGGATGTTTCATATAAATGTAATCATATATTGCAGATTTTTGTGTCTGGATCCTTTCACAGAGCATAATGTTTTCAAGATTCATCCATGTTGTAGCATACATTAGTACTTCTTTCCTTTTTATGGACAAATAATATTTCATTTTATAAAAAAAGTATTTGTTTTTCCACTAATCAGTTGATAGATATTTGGGTGGTTCTACTGTTTTGGCTATGCTGAATAATATTGCTGTGAACATTCATGTACAAGTTTTTTTGTGAATATGTTTTCAATTATCTTTGGCATATACAAAGTTCCATGTGTACTTTAGAAGAATTCCTGAATGTCTGTTAGATCTAGTAGGTTTATAGTGTAGTTCATTTACCTTTCAATTTCCTTGCTGACTTTCTGTCAAGTTGTTCTATCCATTATTTTTTTTAAATTTTTTAATTTTTTAAAGTTTACATCCAAATTAGTTAGCATATAGTGCAACAATGATTTTAGGAGTAGATTCCTTAGTGCCCCTTACCCATTTAGCCCATCCTCCCTCCCACAACCCCTCTCGTAACCCTCAGTTTGTTCTCCATATTATGAGTCTCTTCTGTTTTGTCCCCCTCCCTGTTTTTGTATTATTTTTGTCTCCCTTCCCTTATGTTCATCTGTTTTTTCTCTTAAAGTCCTCATATGAGTGAAGTCATGATTTTTGTCTTTCTCTGACTAATTTCACTTAGCATAATATCCTCCAGTTCCATCCACGTAGTTGCAAATGGCAAGATTTCATTCTTTTTGATTGCCGAGTAATACTCCATTGTATATACCACATCTTCTTTATCCATTCATCCATCGATGGACATTTGGGCTCTTTCCATACTTTGGCTATTGTTGATAGTGCTGCTATAAGCACAGGGGTGCATGTGTCCCTTCGAAATAGCACATCTATATCCCTTGGATAAATGCCTAGTAGTGCAATTGCTGGGTCATAGGGTAGTTCTAGTTTTAGTTTTTTCAGGAACCTCCATACTGTTTTCCAGAGTGGCTGCACAAGCTTGCATTCCCATGTATTTCTTTTTTTTTAATGTTTATTTTCAAGAGAGAGAAAGTGCAGGGGAGGGGCAGAGAGAGAGAGAGAGAGAGAGCCTCTGAAAGTGGGCTCTGTGCACTGGCAGCAGAGAGCCACCCAGGTAGGTGTCCCATCAATTTATATTTCTAACAACAGTGTATGTGTTCCCATTGTTATAATAGTAACCAATATTAAGTATTGTTGGACTTTTAAAATTTTGCTAATCTAATTGGTTTGAAATAATAGTCCACCAAATTTTAGTTTTGTTTTCTTGAAACTGAGGTTCTTTCAGTATGTTATATACCATTCAGATTTTCCTTTTGGTGAATTGCTTGTTTACCTATTTTTAGATTGTTTGGTTCTTATTGATTTATAGGACTTGCTCATGCTGGCATACTAATTCTTTGTTGGTTATGTGTGTGCCAAATATTTTTTCCCATTCTTTGTCTTATCTTAACATTTTTCAGTGGATGGTTTTCTTCATTAACACAATTTCTAATTTTAATGTAGTTCTCACAAAGTTGTAATATTTCTCTGAGTGGCATAGAACATCACTGATAAGACAAGATCCACCAGTCATGAGCTAAGTTGGACTACCAGACTACTTGTGTTGGCAAACTTCTACAACCCAAATCCCCCAGACAGGGCATGTGCAGAGAAGTGGCTTGCAGCCAGCTAGTCAAGAAACCATAGTTCAGTGTTTCCCTTTAGACTACATGGATGGACTTGAAAGAGGAGGTATGAGGCTGTGTTTGCTGCAGACCCTAGCTGGAGCATGGAGAATGCATGGCTTCACTGGGGGGCACCTGCCAGGCTTTTCTACCTCAAATGTACTTCAGACTCAGTTGAACACAAGCCTAGTTTCTTTCAGTTTATACTGAGCCTGTCTTGGAAAGTTTATTGGACAGGGCAAGTTCCTGAAATGTAACCAACTATGTTCAATGTAGCCAACTGGCAAGCAAGAGCCATGCTGGGTTGGAACAGAGAACACACAGGCAGTGTGGAGCCGGAGCCTCGGAGCCTCGTGCTGCCACAGGAAGCAGAAAATTCCAAGCGCGACCCCTCAGCAGGCTGAAGAAACTGAGCTCAGGATCAGTCTGGCGCTTCCCTGGCCACACAGGCCGGCACATTTATCTCTCCGCTGGCAATGGCAGCAAACCCACTGTGAGGACTGGCTCCCCAGAACAAAGGTTAGGAGCTCTTATAATACCTGTATTTTAGAATGGTTATTACTTGCATGTGCTTTTAAAAAATTCAAACAATATAACAAAAAGTACACAGTTTTGCTTCTTTTCTCTATTTTTTATTAAAAAAAATTTTTTTAATGTTGGTTCATTTCTTTAGAAAGAGAGAGAGAGAGAGAGACAGAATGTGAGTGGGGAGGGGCAGAGAGAGAGGGAAACAGAATCTGAAGCCGAATCCAGGCTCTGAGCTGTCAGCCCAGAGCCCGACGCGGGGCTTGAACCCACAAACCATGAGATCACGACCTGAGCGGAAGTCAGATGTTTAACCTACATCTCACACTCCTTGCCATCCTCCCCACTATCATTTCAAGCAAAGATGAACATATCTTGTTACACTTCCCTGTTTTACACCAAAGTGGAATATTATACAGTTTTTTGTTTTTTTGTTTTTTGTTTTTAACAACAGCTCTAAGGGGCCTCTGGGTGGCTTGGTCGGTTAAGTGTCTGACTTGGGTTCAGGTCATGATCTCACAGTTCGTGAATTCGAGCCCCGTGTCGGGCTCTGTGCTGACAGCTCAGAGCTCTGGGCCTGCTTTGGATTCTGTGTCTCCTCTCTCTTTGCCTCTCCCCTGCTCGCACTCTGTGTGTCTCTCTCTCTCTCTCTCAAAAATAAATATTAAAAAACAACAACAAAAAAACAGATCTAAGAAGTGTTTGATAAAGAATTTTTATATCAGGTTTTAATTTAGTTAGATTGTTCCTACAAACTGAGTGTCATTTTGATAATTTTTCTTTATCATATCTCCTACCACAGTTTTAAAAGTCTGTGGTCAGGGATGCCTGGGTGGCTCAGTTGGTTAAGCCTCTGACTTGACTTCAGCCCAGGTCATGATCTCATGGTTTGTAAGATTGAGCCCCTCATAGGGCTCTGTGCTGACAGTGCAGAGCCTGCTTGGGATTTTCTTTCCCCTTCTCTGTTCTTTCTTTCTGCCTCCCCAACCCTGTCTTCTCTCTCAAAATAAATAAATAAACTTAAAAAAAAAAAAAAAAAAAGGTCTCTGGTCAGCCACCAGTCCGTGGGTGGTATTTTTTCTTTTTAAAATATTTAAGAATCAGAAAGAAAAAAAGGTTGTATGTTGTGTTTATTGAAGAAAATTCGGAGAATAGAGAAAAGCACAAAGATGAAAATAAATTTAAGAGTAATTCTACTACCCAGAAATATTTCAGTGACAACTATTAGAGTGTTTAGGACCCAATATTTTATAATAGATGTATTACATGTCCGAATAAAACACAAATACAATAAACATACACTTTAAGCTGTAAAGTGGAAAAACATTCATCAATGCTTGCTTATTTACCTTAAAATCATAAATGTTCAAAATTTTCAAGCTCCTTGGTGATAACAATGTAATGTGTTGATGTGTGTGTTAACTTGCTCTATTTTTTAATTTTTTCACTACATGTTATTTTTATTTTATTTTATTTTAGATTAGTTTTTAATTTTTTTTAAGTTCATTTATTTATTTTGAGAGAGCAAGAGCACAAACAGGGAAGGGGCAGAGAGAGGGAGAGAGAGAATCCCAAGCAGACCCCTCACCGTCAGCACAGAGCCTGATGCAGGGCTCAAACTCATGAACCATGAGATCATGGCTTGAGCTGAAATCAAGAGTAAGACGCTTAACTGACTCAGCCACCCAAATGCCCATCTATGTATGTTATTTTTAAAAGGAGTCTTAAATAGAGACACATCGATTCTGTGCCTAGAGTATAGAATTACATCATCTCTCTATTTGATGCATTTCAACAGGTATTTTATTCACTACTTTAATTTTACCTGTAAGTCCTTACATTTATACACATTATCACAGTTTGCAAAAGTCTTGTTTGTTCTTCCGAACATCCCTTTGAGCAAGTGGTGCTATTCTCATTGGCTGCCTGAAAAAACTGAAGATCACAGAGGTTATGCCTTGTCAAAGGCCATCTAGCTAATTGCATTGGAGAGTTTGGGCCTAAGGTTTGGACCCTAAGTCTAGTTTTTATTCCGTCAGACCACTGTGGGGACAGAGGAAGAAACACCCTACATTCCCAGATCTCTTTAGGTTAATAATGTAGTTGGGACATGTGACAAAACCCCTGGACACCCAGAGAGGAAACCACTTAGCCTAACAGAGGTAAAAATGGTCACCCTCAGCAGACATTATGCATGCTCCATTTTGCCAGTTTCCAGTTAACCACTTGTCCCTGTTGTTTTACTTGGTCTTCAGGCATTTGTGGTACGTGCCTAGACCCTGAAGGCCTTTGAAGAAGAGCTATTGATGAGAAGTTAGAACTTCAACTGAGTTGAAGGCAAGGCAGAAGATGTGCATTCTCCCAGTAATGGAGATATTTCACTGACAAGTGAGAATTATACCTTACTTGTGTTTTTCCTGTGGCTTAAAAATGTTTTTCGCATATTCGCTCAACTGTTCAGTCATTTACTCATTCATGTTTGAATTCAACAGACGTCACTGAGTACCCAGCCTATCCTCAGTGTAAGACACCCTGCTAGCCCTTAGAGGAGGACAGATAAATAAAACATGAGTTATTCCCTTAAGGAGCTCTGTTTCCACATGATTCTTCTGGTTACTCAGGCAACAGACTTCGATAGATAACATGCAATCCACACTTTCCACTTAGGCACAACTGGGGACAGCTCTGTAAAGGTATCTCTTAGCTAAAGCACCAGCCAAGAGTTTTTCATCTCTTTTTGACACCAAATCATTCTTGTGAAGATAAGGTCTCTTTTCTAGGACCAGGATTGAAGGTAATGGCGTCCAACATGGTGTGTAAAAGACAACCCATTTAGGGTACAGGAAGATACTATTTTCATGTAGCCTTATAACATTTCTTTTACCAGGAATATGTTTCATATGATATATAATGTGTTAGTATTATACACGGTAGTTCACATACATACTTTGTGAATCAATACATACACATATATACTCAGTAGTATTTTATTGATGGTCAAGAATTTGGGGTTTTGGTGTGCCTGGGTGGTTCAGTCAGTTAGGCATCCAACTCTGGATTTTGGTTCAGGTCACGATCTCACATTTTGTGAGTTTGAGTTCCATGTCTGGCTCTGTGCTCATGGTGCAGGAGCCTGCTTGGGATTCTCTCTCTAACCCTGTGCTCTCTCTCTCCCTCTCTCTCTGTCCATGTGCCTGCTTTCTCAAAATAAATTAAAAAAAGAGTGGGGGTTCACTGCTCTAAAGCCACAGCTACACTGGCTCTCCTTTCCCAAAGTATATAAAATTCTGCTGAAAGCTTCATTTGGGCAGCTTTCCAAAGTCATTGAATTCACATTTGTCCTGATGGCTAAAGAGAGTATTACACAAGGTTTCTGGAGTGGTAAAGTTCAAGTAAGTTCCTGCAGACTGTGTCTCAGACAGAGGAGGGATAGATTTCTTCTTCACTGAATAAGCTCTTCCTTCCTGTCAGGATCCTGAGTTTTAAGAGCTTGCTTTTTCCCCCTCACACTCGGAGAATCCACTTTATTTGTTGTGGGAGCTCTTCTGTAATTGTTTTTCACCTATTTTCCCAAATAAGTGCCCTTCACTCCTTGTTCCTCACCTAGCTGGAGTTGGAGAAAAATCAGTTGGACTTCTTGAGTTCCCACACCTCTTCTGTTGCCAGACACTTACATTTGGTAACAGATGTCCAGCAGGGCCCCCCATGTGTCAGCCCCAGAGCATTCTACCAGCTTCACTGACAAGTGTAAATTCTCATTAACCCAGTGTCTGTACATTGACCACTCTGCCTGCTTTCTGGCCTAGAAATCCTTTCTGCTGTACCATGGTGAATTTCTGGACTGTAGATCATTTCTCACTTTTGTCTAAGTGTTCCATTTTCTTCTTTCTCCATTCCACCTTAGCTTGCATCTTGGATATCATTGAAATCATTGATAGCTTATGCAAAATACACGTTTCGTTTCACTAAAAGGATTATTAGTCCATGATAATTCAAAAAGTACTTAGGGAATGTGGTTTGTGATTGTTTGAATTGCAGAAAGATCTTTAAAGACAGATTCTTTTTTATCTTTTTGACATGTGATCGGTTTGATAAAAATTTCAATTTTGTTTGTTCCAGAAATCCATCCGTAGCGTATTATGAATTTTACTTGAAGTATCCTTTTCTTCTGGTTCTGGTGTTTACTAAAGTCCATGCATAGAATATGTGTTTTGAGATGGAATTTGGAAAAGCTCATCTATATTAGATATAAACCAGATGATCTTTGCAAATATCCACACCTGGCTTCAGATAAGAAATCTGAGCTTATCAATCACTGGGGCCTCCTGAGGGCAAAGATAGGCTGGCAAAATAGTTTTTGGGTAGGCTGTTCTGAGGGATCTTTTCTTCCAAAGCAAATGAAGGATTCCTATCCTTGATGCTAGAGTCATGACATGTGGGTGACATCTATAACTAGATAAGGAAGGCTGGCTGCTGGAAGAGACAGACCCTATAATGTATAATAGCTCAAACACAATTGATGTTTGTTTCTTTTAAAAAAATGTTTATTTATTTGTTTTGAGAGAGAGAGAGTACTAGTAGGGGAGGGGTGGAGAGAGAGAGAGGGAGAGAAAGAATCCCAAGCAGGTTCTGCACTGTCAGCATAGAGCCTGACTCAGGGCTCCGATCTCACAAACAGGGAGATCATGACCTGAGCCAAAACCAAGAGTGGGATGCTTAACCAACTGAGCCACTCAGGCTCCCCTCGAAATGTATTTCTTGCTGTGATGGCAGCACTGGGTAATGAGAAGGAAGGAGGCAGGACAGCTTTCCCAAAGGCAGTCATTCAAGGATCCAGACTTGCCATGCTCCAGTGTCTTTAACTCATGGTTTCCAGAATTGCCCTAGGAGGCATCTCTATTCCAGCTGCCCAGAGGTCAATAAACACATGGAGAAATGTGCATGGCCAGGTCTGGACGTGGCACACTTACTTCTCATACTTTGTTGGCTAGAACATAGTCATGTGGCCCTGCCCAACTCCAAGAACAGGGAAGTGAGAGCTAGTTGTGTATCAAAGAGGAAAAGGAGAATATTGTATGAGTCTTTACCATCACATACTTAGCCTTTGCCTCATGGAAAAATTTATTTTCAAGTCCCCCTTACTAAGCAGTGAGAATAAATTGTGTATTCAAGGGTTGCTCTGGGATTCCTTTCTCAGGCAAAGAGGGTTCCCTATCATTATATAGAAGATGACAAGCTCTTGTAATAGAGTTAAGTGGCACAGAGTGGATTTGTGTGTTTTGCAAAAGGTTTTCGAATGATCAGCAAATCTCTACTGGAGGAACACACAGGGTGACCTCTCTGGAACCATACACACAAGTCTGCATATCTAACTCCTCTCTGGACCTTGTGACCCTGTGTTTCCAAGTGTCTGAAAACCTGATATGCACTGCCTTTTCACTTGATCAGGGGAAATTCTGGTCCTATCTTTGCAAATAAAAATAATTCTTCTGCTGAAATTGCCTCCTTGTTATCTGCGAAGATGGCAGGGGTTCTTTGGCAAGAAAGGCCCTAGCAATCTGCCTCGAACATGGGCCAATCGATGGTCTGGGAAAAAGCTGGAGACTTTCATCTTTTGGAGAAATTAATACATAGGGCATCAGCTGAGTTTCCATTTCAGTGCAACTTAAGCCTGAGTGATAAAGGCAGCCGTGTTCTGTGAAACTTGTATTACATAACCCTCATGTGATCAGGGCCACTATTTATAGTTTTCCATTGTGTGGGGCTCTGGACGGGGTTACATGGATGCAGCATCCTTCTTGTCCAGCCTTCCGGAGGAGATCAAAATGACTCTGCATTTATCAACTTCCACCTACCCTGTCTTTCAAAATGGCTCTTGTTTTATTGTCAAAATTAGTTTTGGTTTCTACCTTACCCTAAAGTTCGCGATTTATTCATCCCTCATCCATCAATCCATTTATTCATTCATTTGCCATTTAGTGAATGCCTACTAGGCACCAGGGATACAGAATTGAATAAAACATATCTGGAGTGGAGGTAAGGGGTTGAAAATTCTGATTCCTAATCTCCATCCTAGACCAGTTAAAACAGCAACTGGGGGATGCATTCTGGACATAGGTGTGTTTTATAATCTCCCCAAGTGTCTGATGTGCAGCTAGGCTTGAGAACCACTAGAATTTGTAGCCACTGTACCCAGAGGAATGCATAAGGTTTAATATGTCAAGGAAAAGGACCAGAAAGAGAACCAAATACAGACACAGTCCTAAGTGGGTATTGAGAACAGTGTAGAGAGAATTGAATGTTAGATACAGAGAAAAAGAAATATCTTCGGTGTCTGATCAATCTGTGGTAGAATTTCAGCCTTTCTCCTTTTTAGCTTATGTAATGCTGGACAACATTTAACTACTCTGAGCCTCTTCTCTTCATTTAAAAAATGAGGATAGTCATAATCTTTACATCCTAGGATTGCTGTGAGCATTTAATCAAATTGCCTGGTGTGCAGCAAATTCATTTTTTTTGTTGTTGTTGCTATTTGGAATTCAGGAGGAAATATCAAGCATAAAAAGGTTAAAGATGTGAGTATGTTGGTGAATTCTACCAGATATCCAAAGAAAATTTAATACATCCTTCTCAAACTCTTCCAAAAAATTGAAGAGGATGGAACCCTTCCAAACCCATTTTATGAGGCCAACATTACCTTGGTATTAAAACCCTACAAGGATACCACCAGAAAAACCAAAAACAATGGGGTGCCTGGGTGGCTCAGTCGGTTAAGCGTCCGACTTTGGCTCAGGTCATGATCTCACAGCTCGTGAATTCGAGCCCCGTGTCGGGCTCTGTGCTGACAGCTCAGAGCCTGGAGCCTGCTTCTGATTCTGTGTCTTCCTCTCTCTCTGCCCCTCCCCCACCTGCACTCTGTCTCTCTCTCCCTCAGAAACTAAATAAAAATTAAAAAAAAATTAAAACAAAGCAAAAATAAAAACATGTACATATAGGTCAATACCCCTGATGAAATAGATACAGAAATCCTCAATAAAAGTCAATAAAACACTAAAAATACACCATGATCAAGTGGGATTTAGTCCAGGGATACAAGATGATTCAACATTTGCAAATCAATCAAATGATACACCATATTAACAGAATGGAAGATAAAAAACATATGATCATATCAATAGATGCAGGAAAAATCAATTGACAACTGCCAATCAACTGTCATTTATGATAAAAACTCAGTAAAGTGGGTATAGAGGATATGTACCTAAACATAATAAAGTCTATATATGACAAACCTAATAGCTAATATTATACTCAATGGTGAAAAGCTAAAAGCTTTTCCTCTAACAACAGGAACAAGACAAGAATGTCCACTCTTGCTACTATTATTCAACATAGTATTAGAAGTCCTAGCCACAGCAATTGGGCAAGTAAAAGAAATACAAGGCATCCAGATTAGAAAGGAAGAAGTGAAACTTGCTATTTGCAGATGACATGATACTAAAATCCTAAAGAGTACTAAACAACTGTTAGAGCTAGTAAATGAATTCAGTATAGTTTCAGAATACAAAATTAATATACAAAAATCTGTTCTGTTTCTAACAAGTAATTATCAGAAAGAGAAATTTTTAAAAATCCCATTTACAGTTACATCAAAAAGAATAAAATACCTAGGAATAAATTTAACCAAGGAGGTGAAAGACCTGTACACTGAAAACTATAAGACATGTGTGAAAGGTATTGAAAGAGATACAAATATTGTTATTATTTTTAATTTTTTAAAAAAATATTTAATGTTTATTTATTCTTGAGAGACAGAGAGTGACAGAGCACGAATAGGGAAGGGGCAGAGAGAGAGGGAGACACAGAATCTGAAGCAGGTTCCAGGCTCTGAGCTGTCAGCACAGATCCCAACGTGGAGCTGGAACTCACAAGCCTTGAGATCATGACCTGAGTGGAAGTTAGCCGCTTAACTGAGTCACCCAGGAGCCCCCTGAAGGAGATACAAATAAATGGAAAGATATTCTGTGCTTATGGATTAGAACAATTAATTTTTTTAGATGTCCATACTACCAAAAGCAATCTGCAGATTCAATACAATGCCTATAAAAATTCCATTGGCATTTTTCACAGAGCTAGGACAAATCTAAAATTTGTATGTGTATGGAATCTCAAAAGACCCCAAATAGCCAAAGCAATCTTGAGAATGAAGAACAAAGCCAGAGGTTTCACGTTCCCTGATTTCAAACTATACCACAAGCTATAGTAATCAAAACAGTATGGTACAGGCATAAAAAGAGACACATAGATCGGTGGAACATACTGGAGAGACCAGAAATAAACCCACGCATATATTGTCAACTTACAACACAGGAAGCAAGGATATAATGGGAAGGAACAATCTTCAATAAATGGTGATGAAAAACTGGACAGGTACATGCAAAACAATGACCATTATCTTACACCATACATAAAATTTACTCAAAATGGATTAAAAACTCGAACATAAAACCTGAAACTATAAAACACCTGGAAGAAAATATAGATGTTAAGCTCCTTGACATTGGTCTTTAATAATGTTTCTTTCTTTCTTTTTTTTCTGGATATGACTCCGAAGGCAAGGGCAACAAAAGCAAAAATAAACAAATGGGACTACATCAAGCTACAAAGCTTCTGTTCTGTGAAGGAAACCATCAGTCAAACAAAAAAACAGGCTAATGAATTGGAGAAGATGTTTGTAATTCATATATCCAATAATGGGCTAATGTCCAAAATATATAAAAAGGTCATACACCTCAATAACAGAAAAAACCCCAATCTGATTCAAAAATGGCCAGAGGATCTATATAGACATTTTTCCAAGGAAGACATACAGATGGACAAGATACATGAAAAGATGCTCAACATCATTAATCCTTAGGGCAATACAAATCAAAACCACAATGAGACATCACCTCACACCTGTCAGAATGGCTAGTATCAAAATGACAAGAAATAACCAGTGTTGGCTAGGATGTGGAGGAAGAAAGGGAATCCTTGTACATTGTTGGCAGAAATGTAAATTGGTGCAGCCACTGTGGAAAATAGTGTGGCGGTTCCTCAAAAAATGAAAAATAGAATTATCATATGACCCGGCATTTCACTTTGTGCATCTATCTGAACTGATATCTAGGTATCTAGTATTTGGAGAAAATGAAACACTTATTTGAAAAGATGCATACATTCCTATGTTCATTGTAGCATTATACAACAGATAAGATGGAATATTACTCCGCCACAAAAAATAGTGAAATGTTGCCATTTGAACAACATGGATGGACTTTGAGGTTATTGTACTAAGTGAATTAGGTAGACAGAGAAAGACAAATACCATGGATTTCACTTATATGTAAAATCTAAGAAACAAAACAAAACAAAACCCAGACTCATACATACATAGACAGACTGGTAGTTTCCAGAGGGGAGGAGAGTTGGGAAGAAGGGCAAAGAGGATGAAGGAGATCAAGAGGTACAGGCTTCCCATTATAAAATAAATCAGTCATGAGAATGTAGTGTACAGCATGGGGAATATAATCAATAATAGTGTATTAACTTTGGCAACATATGGTAGCTAGACTTACTACGGGAATCATTTCACAATTATACATGTGTTGAATCACTAGGTTGCACACAAGAAACTAATATAATATTGTAAGTCAATTATATGTCAATAAAAAATTTATTATCAAAAAATAAATGAAAGAAAAATTAGAGACTTAAAACATAAAATAAACATCTGAGAATGGATCTCAAGTCACTCTCTGATGCTGCCAAAATGGGGAGAAGGCTCAGATATCTGAGTGTCTGGGACCTCAGCTCCATATAGTGTGTCTTTCTTGTGGAAAAAGAAATAATAATTTTTATTTAAAGACTAATATAAATGTATTATTGACTACAATGGCAAATTTGTATCAATTAAGATAAAAATAAAAGTTCATATGTTTTGAAAAGAACACCCCTTTTTTTGGAGGACACATTAGGGAGTGCTCAGGTCTCCCTGAGGGTATCATTCACACATCTCTGCCATTAGTGTCCCCTGGCCTTTGGGTGGAGAGCACAGCCTTGGTATCATGTGGGACATTCAGAGGCCATTCTTTCTGGATATTTAACTAACCACTGCCAGCACTCTTTCCAGTGATAGACTGTACACACACACATGCACACACACACACACACACACACACACACACACACACACATTCCTTTTTTGATTTGTAAAAAAGATAACACATTCCACATGCTATTTTAAGTCCTGAATTTTACTTTAACAATATATCTTGGAGATTATCTATATCAACCCATAAAGAGCTTCATCTTTTTTTTAATAGCTGTACAAGTGTTCTGATGTAGTATAATTTATTTAACCAACATTCTGTTGATGTTTTCAGCCTTTTGCTATTTAAACTTCTCGCTACAATGATGTAAGTCATTTTGCATATGAGAGCATCTTTTGTTCTATAAATTCTTGAAGAGGAATAACTGGGTCAAAGGATATGTACATTTTCAGATTGCCTTTCACAGAGGTTGTTCTAATTCCTACTTCCTCCAGCAACATAGGAGAATGCCTGCCTCCCCACACCTCCACCAACACATTCTCTTACAGAAGTTTGATTTCTGCCAAGGGACTAGGTACAAAAAGATACTTCTCAATAGTCGTAAAGTGTATGTATCTCTCCTACTGTGAGTGATGTTCACCCTATTTTTATAGGTTTTACGTTGCTGGGGACAGTTTGTTCATATCATTTGGTTATTTTTCAGTTGGGTCATTGGTTTGCTCCTTATTGGTCTCTAGAAATTCTTTATACATTTAGGTTAACCAGCATGGTTTCTATTGGAAATATTTTTTCCTTCCAGTTCTGCTATTTGTCTTTATTTTTCCTACAGAACATTGTGACTTTTTTGTTTTAGGTATATCATAAATATAAAGATATTCTGCACTCTGAGATTATTAAATAATTCTCCCATTGTTTCTTGTATCACTTGTAATATGCTATTTTCTTAACATTTTTGTACCACTGGGAATTTTTCCTGGTATAAGGTATAAGGTATGGGATTCAATTTTATTTTTAGATGGCCATCCAGTTGACCCAAAGCCTTTAATTGAATCTTTTCTATCTTCTCCATTGATTTGAGATATTATTCTTTAAAGTATATTAAATTTATCACATCCAAAATTTCCAGATGCTTTTAGGTCTATTTCTGTACTTTATACTCTCTTTCATCCATCTCTCTATTCATGTATCAGTACTATATATTTTTTTAATGGTTATTTATTTTTGAGAGAGATGGAGACAGAGTGCGAGTGGGGGAGGGACAGAGAGAGAGGGAGACACAGAATCGGAAGCAGGCTCCAGGCTCTGAGCTGTCAGCACAGAGCCTGATGCGGGGCTCGAACTCACGGACCGCGAGATGATGACCTGAGCTGAAGTCAGACGCTTAACCGACAGAGCCACCAGGCGCCCCAGTACTATACATTTTTCAATCGCTATAGATTTACAATAGCCTTTAATTTTTGATTTGGAAAAAAATCTGGTAATTTTTCTCAGGACTTTCCTGACCACTTTTGCTTGCTTATTTTTCCATCTAAACTTCAGAATCAGCTTATTTAATAAAGTTTAAGAAGATAATATATTATTGGCTTTGTATAACACATTGACATAGAGGGGACTGCTGGCTTTATATTACCTTTACAGTGCAGAGGTCCTGCCCCTTGTTTAGTGTGATCCAATGGATGTCAGACTCTCAGAAATATAACAAATCAGATATAATACCACTCTGCCTATGAGTTTGAGTGAGTGATGGAGAAGAGAGGCAACCAGAAGTAATTATTACTCTTTCCTGGGGAGTAGAGCAGAAAACCTATTCTTCCATGGGAAGGTGAGAAGCAGATGCATGTAGGTGTTTACCATTAACAAGAATTTGAGGGGTACCTGCCAGAGATTTCTCTCGGTACGTTTCAGTGGCTGACAATCACAATTTGATCTTGTGATTCCAGAGAGCTGAGACACTAAGGGTTTGTGTGGAGTATTCCATGTGCTGAAAAGGATGGGAGAGTCAGGGCTTTAGAGTCCAAAGAGACTGAGTCTGAATCCCAGCCTGCCACTTGTGTGATTTGGGGCACTGAATTTCTCCATCTAGCACTTCTCTCACCTTTATAAATACCCTGCAGAACTCTCAGTGTTAGAATATTTCACGATTCTAGCACAGCACCTGGCATACGTTATGTAGTGAATAGTTTGATGCACATTTTGTACCAAAGACAAACTCAGTTTCTCTCAAGGCCTTGGCAAACTTCTCCTGCAGAGAGTGGCCCTGTTCCCTAAGCTCCACAAAGAAGGCACCTAAAAGGACAGGCCTTTATGTTTCTGGAATTGCAAGTATTTCAACTCTTGCTGTTGGTCTGGTGACTCACTCAGGTTCTCTCGTCTCAGTGCATTGACATGCATCTCATTTCACAGGAATTTTTTTTTCATGCTTCGGTGTCATCCTCAAATGGAGATATTTTAACCATAAACAAATAGAAACTTGATCCTTAAGAAGAAGTGCTAAATATTTTTCCTGATTATGATCTTTCACATATGCTCATTTAAGAAAAAATAGAAAATGGAGAAAAACATAAGAAAATAAATATTAGTTATAATGACATGAAGCAGAAAATGTTTATTAGTATATTATTCTGGGCTTATTTCTGTGTCTACACCCTCCTCCATGGACCTTGATTTTGACATTTACATCCACACTTGTGTAGACATGAACACCCATATTCACACCGATATGTAATTGGATCATACTTTAATAATTTAGTGTCTTGTTTTTTTAACATTAGATCATATCTTTCTTCTATGTTTTATGAAATTTCTGGTAATATAATTTTTTATTGCTGCATAATATTTGGTATATTTTCCTTTTAAAAGTCAAGAATTAAAGGGGTGCCTGGGTGGCTCAGTCGGTTACACATCTGACTTCAGCTCAGGTCATGATATCATAGTTCGTGAGTTTGAGCCCCACGTTGGGCTCTATGCTGACAGCTCAGAGCCTGGAGCTTGCTTCTGATTCTGTGTCTCTCTCTCTCTCTCTGCCCCCTCCCCCACCAACTCACACTGTCTCAAAAATAAGTAAACATTTAAAAAATTCAAAAAAAAAGTCAAGCATTATGCAAAGAGATGTTATCTCCATTGACACTAGTTACGGAGTGGACATAAAGATCAGAGAATTATTATTTAATGTTTTCATTTAAATACTAAACAAGTGAACTAATCAGTTTCTGAAAGCTTAGAATAATAAATGAAAGCGCTTAAAATCATTGTACACTGTTTTTTGTCCATTTTTTAAGAAAAAGATTTGAATATTTTTCAGACTTATTACTGAGTAACTTGCGCAACACTATTTTTACAAGGGGCCCAACAAAAAGCAAGGGTTATGGCCTTCCTTTCCTTTCCAGAACACAGAGTGTTTATCCTTTTTATGGGGGCAAAGTTGAGATTTTCCATAAAGCAAAACAACCTGGAAATCTAGGGTGATTTACTTGAGCCAAATGGTAAATAAAAAGCAAATAAAGTAAATTAAGAAATACTTGTAGGAGAGCAAACTAGATCACGTCTGTCATCCCACCATGACCCCTTTGTGCTGTGTCTCTGGTGGTTGACCACAAGATGTCACTATGGCTTTTTTAATCCTAGTAATCACGTAGCTGGCTGGGGGTGGGGAAAGAGCAAGGAAAGAATCTTACAGTTCTATGCAAAATGAAATAGTACTTTTTTTTTCCTGGCAGGCAGCCAGGCTAATAAAAAAAAAATGTTTTTAAAACCAACACTATGAATTCAAAAGGCTTTCAAGAAACATCTGCACAGTGAAACTGTTAACTCCAAAGAAGTCCAACATTGTATTTATACTGTATAAATTAAAATGGAAAATAAAAACCCATTTGGGCCAGTATGCAAAATCTCCAAAGCAAGAGAAAAATACTTCTGAACTCAATCTATTTCAGAACGATGGCATTAAATATGGAGGATATAGTAGCTGACAACAGCCAAAATCCTGCCCAGTGAAGCTTCAAAGAACAAGTTTCCAAAAACAACTATTGTTAATTAACCAAATTTCCCTTCACGGACTCAAATTTTAGGGGAAGGAAACAAATCGTTTTTTTTAAATGCAAGCTCCTTTCATGTTACTTGGGTAAAATGGTTTTCACATATAGCTAGAACAGTCTGCAGTGTCCCCTCCATATGTCACATCTACAGGTTGGTAGAGGCGAGCTGGTGTTCTGGATTGTGATTCTGAAGAACTGAAAGTTCCCGAGTTACCAAAAAATTTATATTTCTTTATGAACGTAGAAACCAAGAAGGTGCTTTAAGAAAGCAACTATATACACAAGAAACCCTTGGATTTGAAGAGCCGTCTATCGGATGGTGTGCTGGGCTCCTGCCTCATACGCAGGTGTCCACATGCATCCTTCCATCCACATGGTCACAGCGTGACTGGCATGCGATGTGACCACCCAGTGTTCTAGCAGTGGCTAGCAGCCTGACCCCAGTCCTTCATCAGGAATTTGGGACTGAGTTAGTTGAGTCTCTCCTCAGATGACCAAACAGTGGCATGCAGACTCTGGAACTGTTGGTCACCATAGTTTCCATCTTGCCAACTGAGAAGCAAAAACATAGGTGTCCAGAGAGAGGTAAGAATGAAGGGGGCACTGAGGAGCATTGACAGAGAGGGAGCTTTGATGGCATCCAGGTCCAACTTGCCCTTGAGGTGCAGAGTCATCCTCTCTTTGGTTTCCAGAGAAAGCCCAGGATCCTTATAGTAAATAGTCATTTTGTTCAACCAAACCACTCTGGTGGTTGCAATTCATTGCAATTAGAAGTATCTTAACTTCCAACTTTTCGGGATAACCTGGAGCTCAAGTCGTTGTAATTTTTTCCCTTTGCACTCCAACCCTCCTCCACTCCCCAGGTGTCTTCTGTCCCCATCATTTATCCAGACACTTAGGTTATGGTATATTTCATTTGCTCTTTTGAACCAACCCTCCTGGCTTGTTGAGAGCGAATATAACCTAGAAATACCATAAGGAATGCTTTGAAAGATGACTTTCAGTCTCTGTGGTCTTTGAGTGATATGGGTCTGAACATCAGTATTCTACAATAGCACTTCCTCAAATGTGTTCCTTAGAACATTAACCCTGAAAGTGTTAAGGAAACAAAGTATTCCAAAATAAAATAAGTTGGGAAAAAAATGCAAGAAAGTCTCCTCTTGAAGGCTTATAGTTTATATTAATATAGCAAAGGCTCTGACAAAGTCCTGTAATAGAAAAGGAATCTACATTTGTTTAGCTCAAGATTTTCCAAATTTGGGAGATAGTAGACTTCTCTGGTGTGTGTTGGGGGGGGGGGGGGGAGTTCATTCTTATCGGCAACATTTTAGAATGTTACTTAAGATACTTTATAGCCAAACTGAGTTTGAAGTGAGCTCACCTTGGGAATTTTGGTAGGAAAGGCCCTGGAAAAATCTCAGTCGCTCACCCTCCTACCTCATAGCCCTTAATTAGCCAGGCAATTAGCCTGAAGGCTAGGGAATGGCCTGGACATCCAGGGCTGTCGGAAAGACTGCCTTATGGCTTCTCTTGCAGGTCCTACCTTTCCCAGAGTCCTGATTTTATGCCTTCTAAATTTTTATGTCTTCTTCAAAAGATAATATACACAAAGAAAAGTACATAAATCACAAATGTGTAGTGATGATTTTTTACAAAGTGTTTCACACACTACTGTAACTAGCACCAGATTAAGAAATGACATCACAAGCCTCCAGTAGCCTGTTCACGCTCTTTCAGGCACTTCTCCACACAAGAGCAACCATTTTCTGACTTATGCCTTCTTTACAAATAAATGGATATATCCTGGAGGACAGGGACCAATCCTCGATCTCCTTGTATCCCTGCAGTGTCCAGCATAGGATTTAGTGAAGGCTACTTCATAAGCACAAACCCCAAGAGTACAAGTACCCACCAGACTCCTGCACAGGGTGATGGGGCGACCCTCCAGTCAGACTGGCTGGGTTCAAATCCTGCAGCTATGATTACTGCCTATCTGACTACGGGCACTGGCTTAACCTCTAAGGACCTCAATTTCCTGATTTGCAAGATTAGTCTGGATTATCTGGGGAGCCTTGAATGCCATCACAAGGATCCTTATAAGAGAGAGACAGAGGGGCGCCTGGTTGCCTCAGTCAGTGGAGCATGCAACTCTTGATCTAGGGTTTGTGAGTTCAGGCCCCATATTGGGTGTAGAAATTACTTAAAAATAAAATCTTAAAAAAAGAAGAGAGGGAGATAGAGGGAGATTTGATGCCCACACACAGAGGAGAAGGTAATGTGAGAATAAACAGAGAGATTTGCAGATGTTGGCCTTGAAGGTTGTAGTCACAAGTTTAGGAATGCCAGTCACCATCAGAATCTACAAGAGACACAGACTGGCTCATTTTCCTCTAGAACCCCCAGAAGGAGCATGGCCCTGCCAACCCTTGGTTTTGGCTTAGTGAAACTGATTTCAGACTTGTGACCTCCAGAAAAGTAAAAGGATAAATTTCTGTTGCTTTAAAGTTTGTGACACTTTGTTACAGCAGGAGTTAATAAATAAAATTTTATTTTATTTTATTTATTTTACTTTGTTACAGGGGAGTTAATACGCTTACCAGGAGACAGGCATTGGGGAGACAGCAATGAAGAAGAAACAGCCTTCATGGAGCTTATACTCTAAGGTGGTAGACAACCTCTAGATACATAGATGCAGAATCTAATATCAGGCAGTGATGCTTGCTACACATAAAACTAAAGCAGGGCAGGGGTAGGGTAGCCCAAGGAGCCTAGGAGAACAGTAGGAAATGTGTTGGGTGGGGTGTGCAGGGCTCTGCAGGTGGCCCACAGTAATGGGGAAGGGCTTTGATTTTCTCTAAACATGGCTGTGGGATTTTTCACAAAGTTTGGGAAGACAGTGGGCTCCCCCGTTGTCCTAGGAGGGGGTTTTGGACTGGGCTCAAGTTGACTGATGCACCTGTGCTCTCAAGAGATCTCCTCACCCTCTCTAGATTTTAATGTCCTCACCCCAGGTAAGATTAGCTAATTTATAAGACTCCTGCTCTTCAAACAAGAAACCACTGCTCCCCACGCAGTCCTGAACAGAAAAAGGCACAGCCAGAGACACAATGGCTCCTCGGGCCGCGGCGATCCTGCTCAGGACCACTAGGGGGAGGCGGCCGAAGCCAGCTTTGCAGAGTCGAAATGTTAAGAAAAGGCTGCAGGCGTGTTGTTTTAAAAAAAAAGCCCTTTGCTCACTCTCACGATCTGCTTCTAATTACACAACAAGGCTAGACTCTTAACCACACACATTTCAGCCAATCCTAGATGGCCCGGGCTCCTTTTTCACCCTGAAAGCAGTGAAGGCACACGCGAAGCACTTTCAGACCAGAGAAGTGGAACAAAGAATCACGGATACGGGGTCCCACCCCTTTCCTGTCCTCCCGAGCGTCCTCGGCTGGAGAAGCGGCTTCTGTTCACATCCTTCCCCCGCCCCGCAACTGTCCCAACTCCTGATGGCTAACGCTCAGAGTGGACAGCAGTCCCTTTCTTATTTCTTCCCAGAGTCATTTCATAGTTACTCTTTTCTCTCCATGCTCCGTGTTAGAGGCTGGCAAATGATCCTCCCCCACCACATGGAAGTAGAAACAAAATAATTTGGAGTCCATGCAATAAAAATTCAATTTCAGGGCTCTAAAGGCCCTTTCAAGCGATATGACAAAGGGAGGTGAACTCTGGAGGTACTTTTAACACAAATCCTGAAAGCAATATAAGGATATAATAACAACCTTAAGAGACTGCTTTTTCCTGTTTAATCCTTCTAATGTCTAAACCCAGAAGCTGGAGAAGGTGGGGTATCAGCAAATATTTACTTACAGATTCATTTAGTAAACTTTTTTTCCTTCTTAATTCCTGGTTTTGACATAATTTCTGACTAAAAGAAAAGTTGCACAAATAATGCAAAGAATTTCCGAATTTCCTTTTCCCAGATTCCAAATATTAGCATTTTAGCATGTTTGCTTTTTTCTCTCTCTTCTCTCATATTGTTTTCTGAACCATTTGAGAATCAATAGCAGAAATGACATCTTTCTTCTGTTCACTATTTCTTTAAAACAAGAACGTTCTCTTACACAAGTTGCCCAATGATCAAAATTAAAAATATGAACGTTAAGACATTATTATTTTCTTAATTTACAGACTTTATTCAGTTTTTTCCAATGGCCATTAGTATATGTTTTTTGCATAGTAAAAGAAAGTCCCAGGTGATATATGGCACTCACTTGTTATGTCTCTATAGTCTCCTTTAAACCGAAACCATTTCTTGGTTTTTCCCTGTCTGTCTTGATCTTGACATTTTTGAAAAGTACAAGCAAAATATTTAGTAGAATGTCAATGTTTGGGTTTGTCTGATATTACTTCATGGTTAGATTCAGGATGTGCCTTTTTGTTAGGAATACCATAGACATGATGTTGTGTCTTTCTTAGTGCATTACATTTGGGAAGCACATGATGTTGATTTGTGGCATCACTGGTGTTACTAACTTTGATCACCTATTAGGGTGACAGTAAATATATGAAAGCTATAATATATATTGTATATTATATATAATATATAAGCTAAATATCATAACATATCATAATATGAAATGTGCTAGGCTAATGTGCTAGGCTAGTGGTTCTTAAACTTTGGGTCTCAGGAATGCTTTTCACTCTTACACATTTTTGAGGGTCTCAAAATGCTTTTGTTGGGGCACCTGGGTGGCTCATTCGGTTAAGTGTCTGACCCTTGATTTCAGCTCATGTCATGATCTTGCCTCAGATCATTATCTCATGGTTTGTGAGATCGAGCCCCGTGTCAGGGAGCTCATGGAGCCTGCTTGGGATTTTCTCTCTCCCTCTCTCCCTCTGCCCCTTCCCCACTTACACACGTGTGTGCTCTCTCTCAAAATAAATAAATAAACATCAAAGAGCTTTTCTTTATTTTAGTTATAGCTATCAGTGTTTACTGTATTAGAAACTAAAATGGAGAAATTTAAAAATATTGAATTATTAATATATTTAAAAATAGCAATAATAGGGGCACTTGGGTGGCTTGGTCGGTTAAGCGTCTGACTTTGGCCCAGGTCATGATCCCACGTTTCATGGGTTCGAGCCCCGGATCGGGCTCTGTGTTGACATCTCGGAGCCTGGAGCCTGTGTCAGATTCCGTGTCTCTTTCTCTCTCTGCTCCTCCCCTTCTTGCACTCTGTCTCTCTGTCTCCCAAAAATAAATAAACATTAAAAATTAAAAAAAAATAATAGTAAACCTGTTACATAGTAATATACATAATACATGAAAAATAACTATATTTCCCAAACAAAAAAATTAGTGAATATAATGTCATTGTTTTGCATTTTTGCAAACTTCTTTAATCTCTGCCTTAATAGAGAGCAGCTAGATTCTCATACCTGCTTCTGGATTCAATTTGTTGCAATATGTTTTTGGTTGAAGAAGATGAAGAAAAAAATACATATGTAATTGGAAAAAGAAGGGGTATTTTAGTAGCTTTTTCAAGATTGTGGATAATCTTTGATACTGTCCCAAAACTCAGTAATTGATAGTTTCTTAAAGGTTAGCTACAGTGTAGAATCTAAAACCATTATCAATAAACATTTTGTTCTCCATTACAGTAAAATCTACTGGCTTATCATGCATTTTGGATGGATCTTTTACCCAGGCACGATTTTGTTAACATTGTACACTAGTCACTTGAAAAAAATTGGCTCCCTGAGTTACACATATCTTCTAAATGTTGCCACTTCTTTCAACAACAACAACAACAACAACAACAACGACAAAGACCACATTTGTTAATAACACCACTGACCTCTTCAGAAAAGTGTACAGACATTGACAAGCTGTGAAACTCACATTAGTGGATATAAATTTCCCCAAATTTGAGTTTTCACTCAAATGCTCAAATTTTTATTATTGGCAACAAATACCATCAGTTGTTTTCTCTGAAGTGACAGGTTTACTTTGTTTATTTTGGGGAAATGCCCACTAAATTCCCACTTCTGAATAACCATGGTGTATCTGTCAGTTGTTTTAAGTACAAGTAGTGTTCAGTGAAATGCCACGAGCGCAGCTCACAACGCAGACTGGTGCACGGGTGCTCTTCTGGGCAACAACTGAACTTGAGTGTGCAGGAGCGTGCTCTGTACCTGTTTCCCATTTGTCATGCAGAAGGTTAAACAGGCAAGCAGTCGGGGCGCGCCTGGGTGGCTCAGTCGGTTAAGCTTCCGACTTTGACTCAGGTCATGATCTCATGGCTTGTGGGTTCAAGCCCCATGTCTGGCTCTGTGCTGATAGATCAGAGCCTGGAGCCTGCTTTGGATTCTGTGTCTCCCTCTCTCTCTGCCCTTCCCCTGCTCCTGCTCTGTCTCTCTCTTCTCTCTTTCAAAAATAAATAAACATTAAACATTTTTTTTAATAGGCAGGCATTCGAGGATCAGGATTTAATAAAATTAATACATTTTACTGGTTAATCAAGGACATCTTAAAGTAAAACTTTCACAGAGTTCCTGGATTGCTCAGTTGTTTATGCATCTGACTTTGGCTCAGGTCATCATTTCGCAGTTTGTGAGTTCAAGCCCCGTGTCAGGGTCTGTGCTGACAGCTCAAAGCCTGGAGCCTGCTTTGGATTCTGTGTATCCCTCTCTCTCTGACCCTCCCCTGCTCTCACTCTGTCTCTCTCTTTCTCTCTCTCAAAAATAAGTAAACATTAAAAAAACTTAAAAAAAAAAAAAAAGTAAAACTTGTACTTCACAATGACTACAGTCCGACATGGGGCTATTACCTTGATTTGTGCTAAGGTGCCAACAGTTTTACATGCCATTGCTCTTGTAATTTGTGCAAATGTCAACATAGTGAAAAAGGCAAATAATGTCTCAAAAGTATGAGAAAAATATTGTGAGCTGAACGTGTCTCCAGGACTCCTAGGGTCTGGGGAACACACTTTGAGATGACAATAAAACACACAACTATCTATGTAAATACACATATTATGTCCTCCACGAACTTAACATCTAATTGAACCAGCAGACCAGCTGACAAGAAGCAGGGTGAGGGAAGAGTTTACAGGTATATATAAGTTATTGGTGATATTTTAGTTCTTGTTTTGGTCATACACACATGGAAGTTGGTTATGGTATAAATCTGTGCTGTCCACTGACCACATAGGACTACTGATCACTTGAAATATGACTAGATCTAATTAAGATATTCTGTAAATGTAAAATACATACCAGATTTTGAAGGCTTCATATAGAAAGAAAAGAATGTAAATATCTGATTAATAATGTTTATATGTATTATATGTTGAAGTGGTAATCTTTTGGATATATTGATTTAAATAAAGTACATTATTAAAATTAAGTTCATCTGTTACTTTATACTTTTTAAAATGGAGCTATTAGAAAATTTACAGCTATATATGTGGTTTCCATTATTTTTCTATTTGGCAGAACTATTACAGATAAATATATACCCAGATAAAATAAAACACTGATTATAAAACAGGGTCAAGCATAGACCAGTGATGATAACGCATTACAAACCAAGGATTAGTTTTCAACTGATTCTGTGCCCATAAGGTCAAGGGAAAAAGAGAACTTTATACTTAAACAGGATAATTAAGGTTTTCGAAATCATTTGATAAAGGTTCAGGTTGCTAAGGGAGCACAGAGGGGTGGGTAGCTAACCTAGTCTTGGGAAGATCACAGAAAGATCTCTTCCCAGAGAAAGAGATGTCTCAGCTGCAACTAAAGGAAAATTAGAAAATTTTCAGCGTACTTGGAGAACTCCAAAATTTATGGGGGCTATTGTGATTCTGCTACATCACCACCTGCAGCTATTTACATGAAACTTCGTTTTCCCTGAGGCACTTGTATTTGAAGGGGAGGTTTATTTTACTTTTCTGCATTTCTCAAAAGAATCATGAATTTAAAATTATATATTTTAAAATCTGGGAAACATCCCAGCTCATACTAAGAGATACTTTGGAATTACTATTTAGTTTTATAGACACACATGGGGTTTTGCTTATCCACATCTTGCCAAAAATGTGACCTTTAGCATCCAGGGTAGTAAAATCCGGACTCCATTATACATAGAGCTGCACATGGCTCTCAGCAAGAGGGAAAGTAAAATAGGAAAAGTCTGCAAAGACATAAAAATGATATTATGGTTAATTCTGCAATGACATTGCATCGATATTACGGTTAATGCCAAAACGAGCAGGGGGACCCCGAGTGTCAGGACCTTGATAATTAGCGATGTTCCAGCCTATTTGCTATCATGTTGATTCAGAGCACAGGCCCTGGTGAATAGTGGCGACAGGATTTTAACTGGTGAGGTTGGATCGCTAATTTGACCTCTCCCCTCCTCCTCCTTAGATGAGAAATGTGTCTGAAGTCCTCAATCTTTTAGAGAACTGGAGAGTAGAAAATCTTCAGTAAGAAAATAATGTATTCAAACCAATGACCTGAGCGCCCCAAGTTCCCTTCATGACCATCTCACTCAGGCAGCTCCCCACAGACATGGTCCTCATTCCCTGAGCCTATTTGTTGATGGTCCATCGGATGTAGGTGCTTTGAAAACTGGAGCCTTGTCTGCTTTGTGCCTGGAGCTTCAATGCCAAGGACAATGGTGCACAGGAGATGCTCACAAAGTGGGATTGTTGTACTTGTCACTTAGCTCACCCTGCAGCGTCTTTCTTGATGGGAAACCTACACAGAAATTGTTCTGTTGAGTGTCGTCGAGAATGAGAATGTGTCCACTCGTGGCAGATGCTCTCTGTCTTTCAGGGGGCTAAAAGAGCACGAGACTGGGTAACAAACAAGCCTTCAGGAGCCAAGCCGTCCACCACATAGGAAGAGCGGGAGCTGGGAATAAGAGCCCTTCCATCTCTCTCCCCACCACGCCTCTCTTTCGTCTTAAGGTAACTTCCACAGACTCAGTGCCTCCCCTGCGCTGTGCTGGGCACTTCACGAACATCATTTCCAGTCCTCATGCTAACCCTACAAGATGGGGGTTATTGATGTTATCATCATCACCTTACAAATGATAAAACTGAGGCTACTTGCCCAAGTCCATGCTGTTAGTAATAATGGACTTATCTGGGTTCTGAACCTGTGCTGATTTCACCCTAAGGTCTGGCCTTCCTCTTCCATCCCTGGGTAGTCTGGTCTGAGGTTCTGGAATTCCAGCAGGTGGAGCAAGAAAATGAGTGTCTTTGGGGCACCTGGGAGGAAGTGGAAGTGAACAGTAAGTGCTACCAGTGGTAATGCTTCCTGAGCATTTGCCATGGCTGGCCCTACACCAAACAGGTTACTGGGGTATCTTGATTACCTGTGGATAAGATTTTTATGGAGAAAGGAATCTCAGGCTTGAAGAAGTCACAAACTTTGTAATTTTGTGCCAGGTCTTGGAGCTAGTGGGAGGCAGAGCTAGCATACAGACCATCCTGAATCCTAGGTCCATACTTATTATTATTATTTTTTTTTAATTTCTTTTTGGACGCCTGTGTGGCTCAGTCGGTTAAGTGTCCGACTTCAGCTCAGGTCATGATCTCATGGTTCATGTGTTCGAGCCCTGTGTCGGGCTCTGTGCTGACAGCTCAGAGCCTGGAGCCTGCTTCGGACTCTGTGTCTCCCTCTCACTCTCTGCCCCTCCCCCACTCATGCTCTGTCTCTCTCTCTCTCTCTCTCTCTCTGTCAAAAATAAATAAACATTAAAAAAATTTATAAAAAAAATTTCTTTTTGGAGAAAAAGGAATCCTAGTGCACTGTTGGTAGGAATGCAAACTGGTACAAGTACTGTGGAAGTCGGAGCAGAGGTTCCTCAAAAAGTTAAAAATAGAACTATCCTATGATTCAATAATTGCACTACTGAGTATTTACCCAAAGAATATAAAAATACTAATTTAAAGGGATACATGCATCCCGATGTTTATAGCTGCATTATTTACAATAGCCAAATTATAGACACAAAGTGTCCATTGACTGATGAATGGATAAAGAAGATGCGGTATATGTGTACAATGGAGTATTACTCAGCCACCAAAAAGAACGAAATCTTGCCATTTGCAACGACATGGATGGAGCTAGAGAGTACTATGCTAAGGGAAATAAGTCAGTCAGAGAAAGACAAATACTGTAAGATTTCACTCATATGTGGCTTTTAAGAAACAAAACACATGAGCATAGAGGAAAAAAGAGAGAGAGAGAGGCAAACCAAGAAACACACTCTGACATATAGAGAACAAACTGATGGTCACCAGAGGGGAGGTGGGTGGGGGATGGGAGAAATAGATGATGGGGACTGAGGAATGCACTTGTCCTGATGAGTGTTGGGTGATGTATGAAAGTGTTGAATCACTAATATTATGATTAAATAACATTGTGTGTTAACTAACTGGAATTTAAATAGAAACTTTAAAAAATAAAAAATAAGAAAAGTAACTTATTGAATAAGTATTAAATCCATGTAGTTCAAAAACATCAAAAGGATATTCAAAGGTATGCAATTAAAAAGTTTGCTCCTGTGTTCAGCACCATGACCTCTCCTCCTGCAGGGAACCACTCTCATTAGATTCTCATATATCTTTCCAATGCTGCTGTATGAGAAGAAAAGCAAATACAAACACAAGTTCTTATTTTATTCCATTTCATACACAAAAGGTAGCAAATTATGCACCCCAAAATGTTGTCCTTTTCATTTAATGGAATATAAAAGTAACTCACAGTTACATGGTGCTTCCCTGCTGTGTGCCAGATCTAGGTCTAAGCATTTGATGAATACCAACAGATTGAATGCTCTCATCAACCCTGTGAGGTAAGAATGATAATTATCTCCATTTTATAAAATGATTATATTGAGACAGAGAGAGGTTAAATGACTTGCCTAAGATCACACAGCTAGGAAGAGGTGGAACCAGGCTTCCGATCCAGGTAGTCTGGCTCCAGAGTCTGTGTTCTTAACCTCTACTCTAAGCTGCCTTTCTCATATTATATATGAAGAAGATACATCATGAATATATAATATAGATCACATATTACAAAAAACCTATTGGGGTGCCTGGGTGGCTCAGTCGGTTACATGTCAGACTCTTGATTTTGGCTCAGGTCATGAGACTGAGACTGTGTCCAGCTCCACACACTGAGCGTGGGGCAAACTTAAGCTTCTCTCCCTCCCTTTCCCTGTCAAAGAGAGCACATGTGCTCTCTCTCACTGTCTCTCTCAAAAAAAAAAAAATTAAAAAAATCTGTTTTCTTTCATATAATATAAATTATATATGCAGTGTTAAATGTCTACTATATCAGTACATAGAGGTTCTCCCACTTTTTAAACATCTGTAAAGTATTTTATGCCAACATATTGTAATTTATTTAACCAATCTCCTGATGGACATTTTGGTTATTTCTGAATCTTTTGCTATAATATATATATATATATATATATATATATATATATATATAGTGTGTGTGTGTGTGTGTATGTATGCGTATATATATATACACACAACACATAATTATAATACAAAATTCAAATGCAAATTAATATATAATTATAACAATATAAATGTACAGTAAATATCAAACACATGTTTATTTCCTATGTGTGCAGGTCTATCTGTGGGTTAAATCCTAGAAGTGGGTTAGTGAATTGAAGGCCATATGCATTTGTAATTTTGATAGACAGTGCCAAATTGCCTTTCAAAGGACTTGTACCCTTTACCATCTCATCAGCCATGGGCCAAAGTGCCTATTTGACCATGGCCATACTCACACAGTGCTCCGTCATAAGACTCGTACCCTCAACTGTTGCACCATGCTGTTTCCCGAGGGCAAAGTAGTTTGATAGCTGTGTGAATCCAAGGAAAACTAAGTTGCATAAGAAAAGGTCAGAAACTTGACCTAAGTCAAATGTCTGGCCACGAGTACTACAAACCAGAAGCAAAACGGAAAGTGCTTGATAATTATACTCAAAGGAAACAGTATAAAGACATGGATGCCAATAATTGAGTTCCCATTCAAGAGCCTGGGTTTCTAAACTGTCCCTCCCTCTGTAAAGAGAGGAAAGTAGTTGAATTCCTGGAAATGCCACTGGATTCTGAACACAGACAGGAAGCGTGTATCTTCTAAGTAAGGAGGGGGAAGAGCTGCTGGTCTGGGCTTCCAAAACCTTTTGAGCTTACATGGGATCAAATTGCTTTTCCTGGTTCCAATTCTGGTGACCTGGTTGAATACAAATTTCTGGAAGCTGATCAAAAAGGAACAGGAAGGACTCAGCTTCTCCCGTGGACTACAGACTCTGCAGGAGCTCAAGACAAGGGTATGGGGTATTCGGAGGCTTTCAGCTAAATTTGTTGAGCTGGTGATGCAATCCTGGTGATTCTGGTTTTTTTTCTTAATTCTTTTGGAGATAATATTTTCCAGATTTTTAATAGGGAGCATATATTACTTTTACAACCAGGAAAATAAATAAAGGCCATTAAAACTAAAACAATTCTTTCTCTCTCCCTCTTTTTTTTTTCTCCTCCAAAACAATTCTTTCAAAATGGGCCAGCAGCTTTTTCTGTGGTGAGATTCAAGGGCCCCAGGAAGTTCCTGGCTACCCCCAGGACTTTCCTCAGCTTTATGGCTCCTAGGAATATTGCAGATGCAAATCCTCTCTCAAATGAGCTCACCTCCCCTTTTAGCCATTCCTTCCTAAATCTGGCTCCGGCAGTTAGCTGCTCACTGGAGTGTGCAGGTCCAGGAGGGGTTCGGGTGGAGAAGGCAGAGGCACTGCAGGCCTGAAGGGGAAGGGGAACCAGGGGGGCAGGAGAGACGTGGATAGAGACGACTGCATGAACAGGAGCGAAAAGCAAGTGAGGTGGCACCAAGGACATTCTTCTCTAATTTCTCCAGATTGTCTATAGCCAGTCCTGTATATCACAACTGAAAATAATCTGGAAGAGAAAAATCTTCATTGAAAATGGGTTGGTGAGAGGTGCCTGGGTGGCTCAGTTGGTTAGGCATCTGACTCTTGATTTCATCTCAGGTCACGATATCACGGTTCGTGAGATGGAGCCCCATGTCGGGCTCTGCAGCTGGTAGCTCAGAGCCTGCTTGGGATTCTATCTCTCCCTCTCTCTCTGCCCTTCCCCTTCTTGTGCTGTCTCTGTCCTCTCTCAAAATAGATAAATAAACTTAAAAAAAGAAAAAGAAAATGAACTGGTGACCCCCCGCCTCCCACCATTGCTGGTAGGAATAGCAATCTATCCAAACTGTAGGGAAGTTTGGGAATACAAATAAAGGTTGTAACAATGTACAGTAAAACCTTGGATTGTGAGTAACTTGTTCTGCTAGTGTTCCACAAGATGAGCAAGCATTTCTAATAAATTTTAACTTGATAAACAAGCGATGTTTCTCAATACAGTAGTACATGATGCCGAATGTCACATGATCACAACTGAGCCAATGGTTCTCTCTCTCTCTCTGTCTCTGTCTCTGTCTCTCTCTCACTTCAGGATTGTGGATGATCATCTTCCATGCTCGAGTGCTTCGTCTCAGGTACAGCGTTTGGCAGAAATCAGTGATTTTTCAGCACTTTGGAAGGTGCCCACAACTGGCACTAGTGTATTTTTTGTCACCCCAAAGCACTTATGGACAATCCTTTGTTTTCCCACACAAAAGTAAGCTCAGGAATGCTTTGCTTCATTCTAGGTCAGGCTGCCTGCAGATATAGAGCCTTTCCTCAGCCTTACTGCCAGTTACATTAAATACAGTGTATGACAAGGGCTTATTAATACTGTACTGTAGTCAACATCCGTGCAAGTGTATGCAATGGCCCCCATGCAGAAAAAGGTAGAAAAGAAAGAGGGTAAGACGAAGGAAATGATTATGGTGGAAGCTAAGAAGGAAACCACTGAGGGGTGTCTGGGTGGCTCAGTCGATTAAGAGCCGGACTCTTAGTTTTGGCTTGGGTCATGGTCTCAAGGTTTCATGAGTTCAAGCCTCATGCCAAAGCCCTGGATTCTCCCTCTCCTGTCTTTCTGTCCCTCCCCCACTTGCGCTGTCTCTGTCTCTCTCAAAATAAATAAATAAACTTAAAAAAAAAAAAAAAAGGAAAGGAAATCAGTGAGAAGTACCAACGAGGTACACGAGTGGCCGAAATTGCAAGATTTTATCAGAAGTCTGCATCTTGTCTGCAGAGGAGGAGAAGAAGGAGAAAAAGTGAGAATCCCTCACTGTAAATGAGATTAAGGACATGTGTAAAATGTGGGAAATAGTGCAAAATTTTGTAGAAAAGCACCACCCGAATAAGGCTGTAGCAGTGCGAGCCATGAATCTGTTTAAGGTCACTGCAATATCACATTTCCATGAAATCCTCAAAAGGAAGCAAAAGCATGTGTCATTGGATAGGTTCCTTGTTAATGTGCAAAAAGAAAAGGATTTCATTGAGCTAACAGATATCAGTGATTCCTTTAGTGATAGTGAAAGTTTTCCTATACGATAACCCTCCTCTCTCTTATCTCCCTCACACCAGCTTCGAAGGTTTTCAAGGGTGCCTGCAAGTTAATTTGTTTATTTTTCTTTATATTTTGTTTTTCTTTATATTTTACATTTTATTTATTATTTTGTATTATATTACAGTATTGTAATCATTTTTGTATGAATATTTTTGGGTTGTGGAACAATCATCTGAGTTTCCATTATTTTTTATGGGGAAATTCACTTTGGATTACAAGCATGTCTCTAGAACGAATTATGCTCGCAAACCAAGGTTTTATTGTACTTCTATTCTTGAGAATTTACCCTCAGGACACAACTTAAAATATGAAAAAAGTTGTTTACCGAAAGATAATTACAGCATTATTAACGAATCTGCAAAATAAGACATAACTTAGATGCCCTATAATAGGGAACTAATTATATAAATTAGGGCACATACACACAATGCAATATTATGCAGCCATTAAAGAATTTAAGTTATAATTTTAAATGGGAAGCAATGTGTAAAAGTGATTTACTTTATGATTAAAATTATGCAAAAATATGCATAAAAAGAAGACTATAGGGAAAGGTACTAAAATGTTAAATGCTAGTCTTTGTGTGGTTGAAATTACCAAACATTTATTTTTTCTTTCTAATTTTCTGTGAGTACGAATATTTTAAAATTAAAATGATATACTTATCTAAAAAGATCAGGAGATTAAAGATTTAGCTTAGGGGCGCCTGGGTGGCTCAGTCGGTTAAGCGTCCGACTTTGGCTCAGGTCATGATCTCGCCGTCCGGGAGTTCGAGCCCTGTGTCGGGCTCTGTGCTGACCGCTCAGAGCCTGGAGCCTGTTTCAGATTCTGTGTCTCCCTCTCTCTGACACTCCCACATTCATGTTCTGTCTCTCTCTGTCTCAAAAATAAATAAATGTTAAAAAAAAAATTTTTTTTTAAAAATAAAAAAAAAAAATAAAAGATTTAGCTTAGATGTATGTGCGGTATGTGCATGACTAATTGTAGCACAATGTATGTACATGATTAATATAGCTGTGTGTCTAAAAGTGGGCTAATTTTCTGCACCACCGGTGAACTGGTTAAAGGCTGAGTCAGAGCTCAGTATATAGTCACTGGAGTCAGTACCAGGTGCCAATAAAACGCTTCCAGGGGTCTTATTGGAAGTATTGGAAGTAAATGAAGATACTTTTTAATCAGTATAATTTGCATATGAGCAATAATAGATTCAGTAAAAGCCTCAATTTTTTCTTTCCTGATAAATAGGTTAAACAAACCCCTATGAATTCCATGTAGGCTGTTACTTTGCTTGGCAAAATATACCCTCATGGAAGACTTCTAGATCAGTCTGAGACTGGACCACCCCAGCCCTATTCAGGTAATCAAAATGGTAAGATTTTATTGTTTACATACATGGGCTTTTTCTAAAGCTTACTAAACTTGAATTTTTCTTGGGGTAGTGACAGGACAT
Organism: Panthera pardus; assembly: GCF_024362965.1. NCBI lineage: Eukaryota > Metazoa > Chordata > Mammalia > Carnivora > Felidae > Panthera > Panthera pardus. Next base: position 22,174,834 of record NW_026526788.1, read on the forward strand.
CCAATGCTATAATCTGTACATCTTACATTTTGTTAATTATGTTTCGTACCATTTGCTAATGGCTTTGTAAGTGAGATCTTACTTCCCCTGGTTTTCCTGGAAGGCCAGGATTTGACCTCCTTTGAACTGATTTCAACCAGGAGCTCAATGCAAGGCTGTACTTGGGATTTATTGGCGGATAAGCTGAAAAAAATAATAATAAAAGGGTCAGGAACATGCTCCAGAACATAGCTCACTTACAGAGTAAGAAAAGTAACAGTTCTAGGTTATTTATTGTGCTCATACTACTTATCAGGTGCTGTCTAGGTGTTACGGGAATGAAAATATGACTAGGACATGGTTCTTGCCCAGGGTGAGTTGTTGCATACAAACTCTATTATGCTACCTTGTGCAGGTAGCATCAATTAGTAAAGCAAGCTCGATATGAGACACTAGGGAGAAGTAAGGACTGTGATCAGTTAGAGAGGGTTCTCCAGGCTTAAAGGCTTTGGTGGAATCTTGTCATTAGGCTCTCTGAATTTCATAGTAAGTGATCAAAATGGACTTTCACATAAAATCTCCAGATTTTAAAAATTCTATCAACTAAAGTTTTTAAAAATACTGTGACTTGAATCAAACAAAAAAGATTCCACTGGACCACATTAGAGGTGTGGGTCCCCTCGTGCAACTGCTGTCTTTGAGAAACAGTCTTTTTGGATAACAAAACACTTCAAAATGTGCCGAGCTGCAAAGTGACATGCTCACAATACTAATCTCACAGGCTTATTGAAAATATTAAAAAAAGATGCTGGGTATGAAGTACTTGGCAAATGACCGCTCTTAATTGTGATAAATTGGTGGTGAAATTCATGTGTCAAGGATAGAGGTAATGAGCGGATGGAATGACAAAATGTGCTCGGAAAAGTCAGAGAGAGTTTCCCAGAGGTGGTGATGCATGAGCATTGCTGTTTGTAACAGCTTTATTGAGAGATAATTCACATACCTTACAATTCACTCATTTAAAGTACACAGTTGAATGGCTTTCTGTGTCTTCATAGAGTTGTGCGGCCACCACCACAATCAACTTTAGAACACTTACGTTACCTCCAAAAAGTAATTCCATACTGACCAGTGGGCACTTCCCCCTGTCCCCAACCCTTCCAGACCTAGGCAACCACTAATATTTTCTCTCTCTCTAAAGATTAACCTATTCTATCCACTTAATGTAAATGTGATCTTGTAGAGGTACCTGACTGGCTCAGTTGGTAGAGCATGTGACTCTTGATCTTGGGGTCATGAGTTCAAACCCCACATTGAATGTAGAGATTACCAAAAAAAAAAAAAGGAATCTTGTATCATGCGGTCTTTTGTGACTGGTTTCCTTCATTTTCACGTTTTCAAGATTCATTTATGTTGTAGCATGTATCAGTACTTCCTTTATTTTTAGTGCCAAAGAGTATTCCATTGTATGGCTATCCCTCCATTTTATTTATTTATCAGTTGATGGACAACTGGGTTTCATTTTTTGGCTATTATGAATAAAGCTGCTATGAACATTCATGGACAGATTTTTATATGGGCATGTTTTCATTTCTCTTGGGTATATACCTAGGAGTGGAATTGCTTGGCTAAGTGTTGCTTTGATTGATAGGTAAGGTTTTAGGCTGAAGCAGCAGGGAGAGTCAGAGGATGCAGAAAGGATGGTGGGGGATTGGGAGGGTATTTTGCAGTTTGAGCAAAACCATTTAAAACATAAAAAAGGATATGCAGGAAACTTGCAATGGTTCTATATGGAGAAAATGGTGGGAAATAAGGCTACAGAAGAGAGGAGCTTAGGCCATGGGAGGGGTGTTGCTGGTCTAGACTTTCTTCTCAAGGTACTAGGGGGGGCCACTGAATGGCCAAAAGTAAAGCAGGAGTAAGATCACTCCAGAGGCCTCGTGGAGGCCAGATTTGGTTTCACGACTGGGCTCCGACCTAGCAGGCAGCTCTGATCAACATCTTGCTACCTGCAGAGAATTTTGCTCTTCGGAGCTATCCACATTAAATATTTGGACTGGCTTCTTGCAAGCGAAATAATGTAATATGGATTTGTGATATGTGATATATTTATAATATGGTTAAGGGAGTTTTAAGATAAGCCCTATTGTTGTCTTCAAAGACGTTGCAAAATTGGGCCAAGCTTATTTATGCTGGTACCAAAACACGTGTGGATTAAATTTTTGAAAGTGTATGTGCCAATTTGTTTAGATTCTTTTTTTTTTTCCTGCAGTAAAAACATATTCGTTTTAACAAATAAGAAGTATACCGGAATTGTGATTGAAATGGAGAAGATGACTCATGATTTGAACTTGAATCTTCTGAAATTAAAATGCCTTCTGCCCTTGTAGCTGTTAACAATAGGACATTCAGAGGATGGTCCTTGTTTATTCCAGGTTGGAGGACAAGAACTGGAATTGAGACGTTGTCATTCAGAAGGAACATTATTTGTGCCCCTGTGCTATGGGAATTATTAGACATTATTAAGAATGCTGTTGTGTATTTCCTCTTTCAAAGATGCTAATATCAGGCTATGGTTGATTCTTTTCTGAGTTTTACTTAATATACTTTCCAGTCCTTTTTTGTTAAGGGCCTTCAGAAATAATTTCTCTGTGCTGATTCCAAATCGAAGTTAAGTCTGACTGTTAAAACAGCTTGTAGTTGCTTCTTTTAATTTCCTTCTTCGCTGGTAAACAGTAGAAGAGGAGCAATATGAAAGGATTTGGAAAAGTTGTATAAAGTCTTCTATTTTCCTTTTGCTAGCATTGAATTTATTGGATTTGCTTCCTCACTTTTGCAATTAAATATAGTTGGGAAAGTTTAAAACACTATCAGTATATATTCAGCCTGTGAATATTTATTGAATACCTACTGTGTGTCAGACAGTATGGAGAGTCTGGGGGATAACATGATCAAGACAAAGGTCCCTACTGCAGGAAATGAGAGCGTCACAATGGCTCTGCCAGGAGACAGAAGGGGGTAAGCCTTGGGAGCGGCACGGCTGAAGTGCGTGGGGGTGTATCCTGCTTTTATGGGTGATTTAATAGAGTTGTGCAGAAAGGGGGTCTGTGACTGAAAATAGCGGGAAGCACTGGTTTAAGCAAAATCAAAAGGACAGCATAGAGCAATGCCCAAGAACATCTACGTTCAAAACGTGGATCTTTCACTTACCTATCATGTGATTTCGGTCAAATTATTTAGCCCTAGACTTGCCTTATCTGTAAAATCAATGTATTCTGTAGGGTTAGTAGTGAGGTTTAAATAAGACATGGAAAGCATTTAGAACAGCCTGATATAGACTAAGCTCTCAGGAATGATTATTCTTTCAGTGTAGGATTTCTCAGAACCGAAACTGCTAATATACATTTTGAACAGGAGAGGATGGGGGGCAGGGAGGGACAGAAAAATCATGCAACTTCTTCCAAAACCAGAACATTACTATTATTTTTTTTCTTTTTAAATAGAGCATCTCAAGGAGGAGCTAGTGTTCTAAGGACCAGATTTTGAAAGCCCTGGGATGGGGAGATGAGAAACAAAAAAGACAGCAGCTGGACTCGGCCTCGTGAGATGGGAATGACTTGGTCAAATAAAGGTGCAGGATCTTTTAGGCAGAACAGAGTGAAAGCAAAAACCGAAGTTATTAAAATTGAGGGTGGCAAAAATCTTTTGTAGAAGATATATTTGTTCATAGGGGAAAGAATGGAGTGGTGGAAACGATAGAAGCCAAAACGATTGTAGTAGACAGCTACAGTTTTGACCTGCCAGAATCCATTTCCCCTTCTTCAGGAAACAGCATCAGAAATACCCAGAGGTGGGTATGCTGTGAAGCTCCTGAAACTTAACCCTCCAAGCCTGTCATTAGCACAGTCCCCTTCCAAGACAACTGTGAGGGGCCCTAGCAACTTGTCACCAAGCCATGCATGTTGTAAAATGTGTAAAAACGAGATATTTTAACTGCAATTGATTAAGAACACTGTCTCTTTCCCTTCTGACCTTCCTCATTCACACTTCCCCATGTGTTCAAGGTAATAGAAGAGCTGTAGGCACATATTTTTAAAAATATGTGCTTTATTTTTTAGAGAGAGAGGGAGGGAGAGCACAAGAATGCAAGTGGGGGAGGGGCAAAGAGACAGGAAGAGAGAATCCCAAGCAGGCTTCGAGCTGTCAGCACAGAGCCCAGGGCAGGGCTGGAACTCACGAACCATGAGATCGTGACCTGAGCCAAAATCAAGAGTCTGATACTTAACTGACTGAGCCATCCAGACGCCCCTAAGCATATTTGTTAACCCAGTTAAGAGAAGTTGAGTTGGGAATACATTTAGTTTGTGTTCCATTGGATGTATTTTTGTGGTTCATAGTCAGTCATAGTTCAGTGTTTGCTAGCATCCTGATGCGATCCTTGACTTCCAGGACTACTCCTTCTGCCCACTGTGGTGGCTGATGCCAGGACAAGAGGACATCGACATGTCCATCGATTGATGGATGGATGAAGAAGATGCCGTGTATGTATAAACGATGGAATATTACGCCGCCATAAAAAAGAATGAAATCTTGCCATTTTCAAGGACATGGATGAAACTAGACAGTATAATACTAAGCAAAATAAGTCAGTCAGAGAAAGACAAATGCCGTATGATTTCACTCATATGTGGAATTTAAGAAACAAAACAAATGAGCAAGAAAAAAAAAAGAGAGAGGGACAAACCAAGAAACAGATTCTTAACTAGAGGGAAGAAACTGATGGTTACCAGAGGAGAGGTGGGTAGAGGGATGGGTGAAATATGTGGTAGGGATTAAGGATGCACTTATGATGAGCACTGGCTGGTGTATGGAAGTGCTGAATCATTATATTGTACCCTGGAAATTAATATTACTGTATGCTAACCCACTGGAATTAAGATAAAAACTAAAAGAGAGACTGACTGACAGCAACTGGTAGTGAGTGTCAAAATCAGAGTATTTAAGATGTCAGGTTTGGGCAAGAAAACTTGAAATGTCTTGAAATTATCCAGCTCATATGTGCAAGAAATTTGACAGAAGTCCCAAATTTGGCAATAATCATAAAACTACACAGAAACACATTGGGAAGCTAAGAGAACATTTTCAAACTATCAGTGATAAAAAAGCCCCACAAATATTGATCAACCATGATTCAACATAGAAGAAGGACTGAATTATCTTTCTATTCTCCTTTAAAAATGATATTCTGAAGTCATTATTGTATGAAGAAGTGATTGAAGTGTATTCAGCCAAAAAAGTATAGGGGAAAAAAAACAATTACAGAGAAATGTCAGGTAGGATTTTGTGATAATTGTGATACCTGTCAGCTTTTTGGGGCTTGGGATTTGTTATTTCTTTCCTCATTTGAATTTTTTTTTTTCACTCTCTAATTTTGAATTTGTGTTTTGTCTTCTTTTTCTTAAAAAGTTCCTTGGACCCTCCCAACTGAAATAGTGTTAGAACTCACAGCTTGATCTGCCTCTTGGAATAACCCTTCTTAGCACGTACACTTCATTCAAGGGGAGCCGATTCCATCTCAGACTCTAGAAGGACAGGCTTTTGCAGGCTCGCCAATGGAGCATTGCATTTAGTTGTTCAGAGAACAGTTCATAGGTTCAGGGTCATGTGACCCAATCGGAGCCAGAGACTCTGTTCTGGGGCTTGTGTTGGGAAGTGGGTTGGTTGGGAAGCAGAGCCTCTCCTAACCTCCCATGTGCAGAGCATGGACGTTTCATACCATATGTCTAAAGAAGAAGTCATGGAGACCTCACATCTTGGTGGATTCCCCATACATAGGAAATGAAATGTGATGTTCTCTTGTTAAAAAAATAAATAAAAATAGAAATGATGAAGTAGTAAATCAAGGTATCAAGTTGGCTATTAAGATGTGTTCTGTCCTTCCATTGTGACAAATATATCTTCATAATGACCAAATCAAAACATGTTTAAAGCTATAGTTTTTATGAATGAAAATTGTCAAATACCAAAAGACAAATGAATTAAAAAATCTCTTGAGCATATTGGGCATTCTGTTAGTGGGCTGGTGATGATTAGACGAGTAACACAATAAATATACATATGTATGCGATGAGTTATTATGTACTTTTTTCCATACACTTTATTTTTCTTTCATTATGTCAGCAAAAATAACTTATAATTAAGGTTTTCACATAATTTATGTTCTATTGCAGTAATGATCCAATGGATCACAAAAATGAGATTTGAATATGTTTTTGCCAAAAAATGTAGAACTAAGATAATGTGAATTTTAAGAAATTAGCAATATTTGTATGTTTTCAAAAAGTTATTTTGCTTTTAGGATTTTAAACATTATCTATCAAAAGATAGCAAAATATACATATCCTAGCTAATATCAAAAATTAGAAATCAAGGATATGTAAATATAGCTTAAATTTTAAATTAATTTTGAAATTTTAATTAAACCTTATTAAATTATAAAAAATCTAGTCACAATTCTAGTGTCCAGTGTTCTCATTGACCTGCATTAAATTAAGACCCCATTTTGTGCATGTAACAATGTAGACCGTGTGTAGAAGCTTGAGTAACATGAATCCTTTAACATTGCACAATGGTTTTGAGCTGCTGTGTGCAAATATTGCAAATACATCTCTGTTGGCTTTCTTTGTAACTCTAACTTGGGACAAGAAGAAAGGCAAGAAAAGACCACTTCACACTTCTGGGAACTAATACTTCATCTGCAAGATTGACTTCATTCGTGCTAGTTGAAAGAAAGGATCTGACACATTTCCTTGTCTTCTCTGTTACCTCAACTCTTCCTCCTCTCCAGTCCTCCCCACGCTCCCAAGCAGTGTGTCTCTTTGGCACTGTCATCAGGACGGCCCACAAAGGGTCACGGCATTCAGACACAGCTAGTTTGAGGAACTAGAACGAGACATGGGGAGACATATTTCCCTGGGGCCTAAGAGCTGTTATGCACAGAGAGGATGCTCAGAATGTTCTCTACTGAATGTAGGGATAGGTGTGCGTGTCCAGAACACAGGTACCTATTGCTTCTGGGACAAAAGAACAGCCTGGTTCTGAGCCACCCTTTCCCTGTTACCCAGAACTCCTGGGGCTGCGGTCTCCTCCATACACTTGTCACCAGGGCCTCCAGGGTGGAGATGGGGAGAGTGGTTAGATTCAGGAGGTCATCTTCCCTCATTCTCACTGCTCTCAAACCCTGTTTTCTCCTCTCTCAGATTTGTATCTCTTTAATGATTTAAGTATTTAGGCAGACTTGACTTCAGCCAGCTTTCTATTTCTGGGTGGGGGTGAGCAGACCATCCCTAAGGCAAGGAATTATGAAGGGTGTGGCCATCTGCTTAAAACAGCAAGAGGGAAGGTTACAGGAAAAACAAATTATGCCTTAGTAGACTATCCCACCACAGTGGGGTGGCTTTGTGCTTCCCATGTGGTGGGAAGATAAATTTCAATACTACCTCCAGTCCCTGAATTGCAATGGGGCCATTCTGGAAATCACGTTTGAAAAGTGGACACAAGTATTAGAGGTATAACCTGGGGTCCCACCCCCTGAGAGAGTGATACAGCTGATGAAGGGTGAGTGGGTCCTTGGTACTTTGGGAGAGTCTTACTCAGGAGGACAGAGCTCCTGTTTGTGTCCACCAACAGGTATGTTAAAGAGGAGAGAGACTGACTAGCCAGGTTGTATTTCCGTAAGCCCAGTGTGGAAAAAGGGGACGTTTCACATCAGATTGAGCAGGCGTAATTACAATATGGGTTAGAAGAGTAATAAAAAAAAAAAAATTAGGCCCAGAGGAAAAAATATCAAAAGTAAATTGTAATTTTATGTTGTGAGCTAATTGGAAGCTTTAAATGGCAATTGAAATTCTTTCTGGGCCTCAGGGAGATGAGGCGGCCCTTCTTCAGGATGTTTGAACTTAATTACCAGGTGCAGCAAGAGCGGAATGGATTTTGTAAAATTACTTAAAATAATCATGTTGGGCACCAGAAATGGTTATATTTATCTAAAGGCCTTGGCATACCTTTCAAGTTGAAAGATAATTTATATCATTGGAAATGTCATAGAATTTTAATGAGGTTACAGATGAGTGGGGGAATATTTGAGAAATGTGCTCTGTACCCTGTCAGAAATTCATTTGGGTTTAAAAATGTATACGGATACTTCTTTAGTCGTATACTGGTATATTGGCAGCAAACTGCTTTTATATTCTTAAAATATTTTTAAAAGTTAAATGTAATATAATAATATTACAAAGTTTTAGAAAAATGCAAAAAGAAATTCATCTATAATCTTACCAAGAACTCATCTTTTTATAAATGTTTGTGGACATATGGTTTTCATAATGTTATGCAATTTTTTATCATGCTCTTTTTCCCCTTATTATAAAATAAGTTTTTTTCTTGTGTTGGTACATATCCCACATTTTAATTTAAAATTTTGGTGGTTACAGGGTATTCCTTCTAGGAGATGTGCCAAAATTTCTTTAACTGTTGTCTTGTAGGCTAAAACATTTAGATTTCCCCTAATTTTTGCCATTAAAAATAAAAATGCAGTGAATGTATTTATGTGGAAAGTGCCCCTCCTTCATCTCTTGTCCTGGTTCCAGACTTCGAATTATTTCTAAGAAGTGGGATTAACGGGTAAAAGGGTATAGGATATTTTCTTGGCTCTGAATACATGTTGTTAAATTACTTCACAAAAGCATCCTTCCAATGAAATCAAATGCTACAGTGTATCAGACCAGCTCATCCATTGTACTCCTCAGCATTTTGTCTTTTTCTCTTTTCTCTAATTTACCATCTAATTTAACCCATCTCATATGAACCTAAATTCAACTGATGACAAATTCGTTGCAAGTTTTTGAACATTTGTTAGAAGAAAGTAATTATATATCCAACTTAAGTGAACAACAATTTTAGTTATATTTGAATTGAAAATGGAATGTTTCTAATGAAGGTTATTTAGTACTTTTTCTTTGGTTTTCTCTGGTAACTGTTTTACCTGGCTACCTTAACCTCAAACTAATTTCCTTCAAAATGTTACTAACCATTCAAAGAATAGAGTTCCATGATCAAACAAGTTGGGAGATAGTACTCAAAGAGGTGGTGGGCAAAAAGAAGATCCCTTCCTGTGATCAGTGCTAAAAAAGCCTTAGACAAATTGAATCATAAGATCCCATATTTCCAGTGTGTGTGATTTCCAGGCTCTGGTCAAGGGGAACCACACTCCAGTCTCCTCTGGGGGCTTTAGAAAGCACATTAGCATATCAACAGCTCTGTGAGGTCCTCTGCTAAAGAAATCTGTTTACCAAACCATTTTGTCATTTACATTTTCATGGTGTGGTCATGAGAGGTACCTAGGACCTTATTCCCTTTGAAAATAGGCATTTGGGGGCGCCTGGATGGCTCAGTTGGCTAAGAGTCTGACTCTAGATTTTGGTCACAATCTCAGGTCTGGGGATAGAGTTGTGCTCTGTCTCACTGAAATAAATTCCTTTCTGGTTTCCACACTGCCTATCTCTCTGCTTTTACATTTTGTTGGCAGTGAGTGGTGAAACCTCATCTTTTTGGGACCCCTGCAGCCAGGTGCTCTCGCACCCCTGTGTCCCAGCTACGCCTTCTCTGAGATTTTAGGACTCAAGTCACAAAAAGAAATTCTGGTACTTCACATGTAATGAATATAGCTCATCAGACAACAATATTGGGATTTGGGGTAAAGGAGAGAAGAATTTGCCACCTGCAAATATGCCTTTTTGGCATATGGGTTCTTTTAGGCTGATTATTTTAAGAAATGCAGACAAAAGAAATTTATATTTATAAAGGAAATCTCCATTTGTAAGGATATCTCCCTGTCTGTACCTGGAAGAGGAGGATGACCAAATCTCGACAAACTCTGATCAATGGAGAAGGCAACAGACATAAATTTACATAAGAACCACACCCTAGTTTACCTTGCTTTTCCTGGTAACCTCCTATAACTGGCCCTTCCTGTCCCCCTTCCAAGCATCTTTTTCTTTTTTTTTTCTTTTGCCTTTAGCTGGACATGGTGTTTAAGATGGTGGGTTGGGCCATTTTGGAAAGTTTCTCAGTTTTCCTGGGTATCTCCCATGTATTTGGGAGGTTTATGTGTTATTAAACTTCTGTTTGTTTGTTTTTTTCTTTTGTTAATCTGTGTGTGTGTGTGTGTGTGTGTGTGTGTGTTTATAGAGGGGTCTCATCCAAAAACCTAGAAGGGTAAAGGGAAAATACTTTTTCCTCCCCAAGGTTGCATACTTTTTACCTGCAATCTTCTCTCCACATATGTTCATCTCCAAACTGGTGACAACCAATGACTCGTGAAGAATTTGAGACTGCTATTTCCCATCCGTCTCTTTCTTTCTGTGTCTTTCATATTAAGGATATGATGCACAATATGCTTGATTCTAAAATCTGCTTCTCAAAACTGGGTGCGCTTTGGAATTAGCCTAGCTAAATGGTTCCTCATTATATGAATTGTACAGTTGGTTGATAATTAACTTGGGGTCATATGATGCCAAATTGGTTTGTTAGGGCGACAGTAACAAAGGACCACTGATGGAGTGGCTTAACCTGTCAGCAGATTTGGTTTCTTTTGAAGGCTCTGAGGAAGAATCTGTATCATTCCTCTTTCCCAGCTTCTTGTGGTTTGCTGGTCTTCGGCATTCTTTGGCTTGTAGATGTATCATTCTGGTCTCTGCTTTCATTTTCACACAGCATTCTTTCTGTATGTGTGTCTCTGTGTCCAGATTTCCCCTTTTCATAAGGCCATCAGTCATATTGGGTTAAGCCCACCCTAATGACCTCACCTTAACTTGATCATCTGAAAACACCCTACTTCCAAATAAGATCACCTGATAGGTATTGAGGGGTTTAGGATGTCAACATCTTTTGGGAGGACACAATTCAACTGATAACAGGTGGTTAGAATATGCTGGGAGATGGAAAAATGGCTTGGCAAATGCCACCATGAAATACAATGATTTTATAATAGGATATTTCATATGTTAGGTTTAATCAACCTATCTTTTCAGGGACCATTTTGTTAAATATATAATTCCAATTATACTTAGATAGAAACTGGGCATTGATGTGATTCCATTTAAGACTATGCAAAACCTTGGAATTATATATGTTTGGTGTGTGTGGTAAGACAAATGGTGAGTTGAGACTGAACTCACTGCTCCTACATAATAACATTCATGCAGAATGGCATCTGATCATTGTGTTGGGCCACATTACCCATTCAACTGTCAGTTCAGACTACTCTGGCTCTCTCTATTTCTGGGCAACTAGTTCTGATAGCCTTAAATCTTATTCCTTGAGTTTTATCTACCCCTTGGGGGAATTCATATAATTGCTTCCTCTATCTTCCCTGGCCTCTAAATCATACCCCAATTTTCTGAAACTTTATGACATGCCTGAAAATGAAGAGAAATAGATCCACAGAATAGCATGTAGTCTTAGGACATGGTTCCCAGATGCTGCTGTTTGGACTGGGTGCGACAGAATCACTGGAGAGAATGAAAGTACTAATTCCCAGGCCCCGCCTATGGAGGTTCTGATTCAGAATGCCTGAAGTTGGGCATAGCAGTATGCGGTTCAGGAACCAGTAATTTAGGAGATATGGCTTGCTTACTTTCTGCTTCCTGCTTAGCTCCTCCTAGTGACAGAAGCCATCTGTCTCACTCCATCTGGAGGTTCTTTCATGCATGCTGGGACTCCTAGAAGTTTAGATTCTAGACTCCAAGTTGTAGAAAAAGCTGAGAATTCCCAGGGTGGTGGTGTGGTGCATTGGTTCAGAGCCTGAGTGGTGGATTCTGCAACTAGCTGGGTGACCTTGGGCTTAACTTCTCTGGGTCTCAATGTCCTCATCTATAAAAGTAGTGAGTGCTACCTCATAAATTTGTGAGCTTTAAATGAGTTCCTATATGTACAGTACTTATGATAGTGCTTGGCATGTAGCAATCTCTCAATTACTTTTGCTAGTAGTGTCATGATGATTATTTTCCTACCCATCTGAGGTTCAATGTCTAACCTCCAGTTTTCTGTCTGAGGAGCTACATCTTTCTGGGAGTCTGACAACTGGAATGACGCACTTGAGTTCACATATCAGCCCTAGCTCCTGGACAAGTTAAATTATCTCTCTACTCCCTATCCAGGAGTGTGTAGACTTAACCCAAAGTAGCAACAAGGAAACCATATCAAAATATATAAGGTTGTGTGTCTGTAATCCATGTGGGAGGTATGGTGGCAGGGGCTTGCTTCCTCATGGCTGCAGTGCTGGTGTCTTGATTGGGTGTGCAGACCTGCAGTGGGACCGTGGGACCCTGGAGCCCTGGGTGAACTTTTCTCCCTTACTTATACCCCATTCGCCCACTTAATAGCATTGGGCTGCAGGCTCTTGAAGTGCATGGCAATCCCATGCTGGATCTGGAGTCCTACTCTGAACTTGGCCCGTGTGGCTGGCACTCATGCCACCCACCTAGTCCTTGTGAATCTTGCTCTCCAGGATGATAGATCTTATCCTTGTCATCTTGGCACTGGTCCTGAACCTGTAGGAAAAAATGTGCTAAGAATAGGGAACTTGGGTAATGTTGGGAACCTACAGAGGATTGTTGGTGCCTTCTCAAGAGGGAAGCTACATATTTATTGTTATTGACAATGTGACAGCTATGGAAGATGCCATGAAAATATATTGCCACCATAAACATAGAGGTGGCATAAGACATGTATGCAAGTGACAATGATTTTTATCCTAGAGCGGATGTGTTACTCAGTACTTCCTGAAATAATCACTACAATAAGGACTCCCTGGGGAATCCCACTATTCATGACTGAGGATTTTTTTTCAGGGGCGCCTGTGTGGCTCAGTCAGTTAAGCATCCAACTCTTGGTTTCAGCTCAGGTCATGATCTCGCAGTTAGTAAGTTTGAGCTCCATGTCAGGCTCTGCACTGGCAGTGTGGCTCCTGCTTGGGATTCTCTCTTCCTCTGCCCCTAACCCCCTCTTGCGTGCACTTTCTCTCTCTCAAAATAAATAAATAAATTAAAAAAACAAGGATTCTTTTTTCGTACTCTGCACACCTCTTTATTGCAGGCCTTACTACACTGTGGATTTGTTACCTGTCTGTCCCTTTGCAAGACTGTGGGGCCCTCAGTGACTCATCATTATGTTCTTACCACCCGGTCGAGCACCTGGCATTTAGTATATACTCGATAAATGTTTGCTAAATAAATGAAAGATTTAAGTAACTTTCATTAAACCACATGATAAAGGTATCAGAAATTAACAAGAAATAGTCAAAATCAGGGAGTGTCTATATTAGACTTATGAGACTGAGATGGGAAAGACACAGACCCACGTATGATCTGTGATATCTTTGGTGAACTGGTTTTTATTTCCTTTAATAAAAGTATCTGTATTTATATTACAAATGTCTGCATGTAGTTTTATGTTCTGGGCAAAACTGACAGACTGCATTAATAACCAAAATGCACACAAAGGATTCCTGGTCAAGAGTTGTGAGTGGTGTTCCCATGGGGTCTGAGAAGGGAGCAGGATCATCCATTTCTCCAGGTGAAGTCAGAAATGTATCTTCAGGCCCTTGAGGCCTTAAAGGAACCCTCCTCCGCGGGCTCATTTGTCAAATGGACTCCTTGGAATAACACCCCCTGCCCTGGGACGACCTGGGTCAGCCTGGCTGGTGCCTCGTGAGGAATGGCAGCCACTGTAATTTTGTGTTCTCCCTGTTACAACCCAAAATGATTCAAGGACAAGAGCTCGACACAGAACTGTCCCCACGTGGTGGCCTCCCTTTCTGTCCCACCAAAGCAGACTCATCCTGGTATACGGACGATCTCAGGCTGGAGTGGAAAACTTAGCAGAACCCCGGCCTTGCACGCAGCAGCTTGTCTGAACAATTTAAGTCTTCAGGCAAATGATTTCTTGTTTAGAGAGAAAAAAAAGTACTGGAGAGATTTCCTAAATAAAGGCTATTGACATGTTCTGGGCTAACTTAGGGATGGGTGGGGTTGCAGAACTGACCCTTGATAGAGGAAGAGGAGCACTGGATTGGAAGCTTCTGGAAAGAGAGGTAACCAAGGAGAGCCAGAAAGGAGGCTAAATTTACACTCGGTATGTAGGTCATGCTGACCCGCTTGGGAGAGGGAAGTTGAGATGGGGGCTGAGTGTGCAGGGGAGGCAAACACAGAAATAGAAGCGGCTTAGGCCAGTGCTTCTCAGACCTTAACGTGCACGCGAATCGCCAGGGGTTTTGTTAAAATGCAGCTTCTGATCCCGATGGTCTGGGTGGGTCCTGAGAGTCTGCATTTCTAATGAGCTCCCAGGTGATACCAATGCTGCTGGGCCACAGACCGCACTCTGAGAAGTGAGGGCTTCGATGATGGAGGGGACTAATGGAGGGGCTTTGGGGGGCCTAGAGGCTCTTGCCTGAGCATGAGCACGGAAGGCCATCTGGGACTTCTTAGCAATAGGTGTTTGACCAAGTGGAGGCCGCCTAAGCCAGCAGTCTTTGGGAAGCCATGTGGTGTGGTGGAAAGGAGATCAGGACCTTGAGTTGTGTCCACATGGGTGTGAATCCCAAGGAGCTTGGTGTTTATTCTGTTAGGGGATGCGGAGGCTTTGAAGGGTTTAAGCTCCTACTGGTCAACTCCTTTCTTGGCTGCCTGGCTAAGTGTCTCATTCCTGCTTGAGACATGGCCAGCTTACAGTGAAAATGGCCCATTGCCACTATCCTGGCCAGGCCGAGCAATGACTCCTGCTTGAACTTGCTTGCCCAGAAAGGGAGAAGGGTTTGAAGAGTCCAGACTTCTAACTGTGGTTAGGGTACACACTGGGCCTTCAAGGCCCCTTTCCATCATGAGATGGGATTCCTGCTCTGTTTTCTGTGCCCTACATTCCATCTACTTGAGTGTCTGGTGCACAGACCAGAAGTATCTGCATCCCCTTGTTAAAAATGCATAATCTTTGACTCCATCTCAGACCTTCTAAGTTAGAGTCTGCATTTTAACAAGATCTCCAGGTGATGTATATGCATATTAAAGTTTGAGAAGCACTGCTTTATATAACTCTTCCTCCAGCACCCTTCTTTCTGGGGAAGGAGAATCAATAAATTGGCCAGGCAACGTTCTGAACACCTTTCAAATGTTAACTCTTCTAATAACCCATCAGCCACACTGCTGCACTCTTCTTGCCTGATGCCTATGTCAGGGCCCCCCCTGCAGCAACCAGGAGGGTGGCAGGTACCCTGTTATATGGAGCACCCACACCAGCCCAGCCACTGGAGATGACTGGAGCCTCTTTCTGGGGCCCGGCAAAAAGCAGAGCCTGGTGTGGGAGGGGGGAGATTTGGATGTGAGGGAGCACTCTATCTCCAATAATCCTTTCCAAGTATCTTGGAAAGTTTTCTGGGCTTTGACAGTGATTGCATTTCAGAAATGGGATTGGTAGGTTGGCTTCCACCCTCTTTCCAACCACTCTTCAGCCTCCAGAAAACTGCTGTTGTAAATTTCAAGTCTTGCTTTTGGGGTGAGTCTCTGCAGGGGAGACCTTGAGAGGGCCCTGAGGTGGGTGTGCAACTTTGCGCTGTGTAGGACAGTGGTTCAGAGTGTGGACTCTGAAATAAGGCTTCCTGGGTTGAAATCTGCATCCTGACACTTGCTGGTAGTATGGACCTTGAATAAATTACTTACCATCTCTGTGCCTCAGTTTCCCATCTGTAAAAGGGGTATTTGAAGTACCTACCTTATAGAGATGTGGTAAGGATTAAATGACTTAATTTACATGTAAGGTACTTAAACACACTCGATGTTACCTGTTGTCATTCTGTCTCAAGTCAGACTTAACATCTTTTGTCCATCCTGACAGTGTTGGGTGGCTCTGCTATTCAGTAGGGCCAGAACCAAGCTGGAAGATCGTGAAGATCCCCAAAACTGGAGGAGGAGATTGGTGGGTCTCTCAGAGCGAAGAGGGATTAAGGACTGTATTAGTTTCCTAGTTCTACTGTAACACCGTTAAGTGGCTTAGAGCAACTGAAACAAATTTACTATGTTACACTCCTGGAGGTCAGAAATCTGACCTGGGTTTCACCCAGCTAAAATCAAGGTGTGGGTTAGAGCCTAGAGGCTCTAGAAAAGAAGGCATTACTGTGCCTTTTTCATGTTCTAGAGGATTACCTGTGTTTTTTGGCTCATGACCTTCTTCAAGCATCAAATCCAGCAGCCTGTCATCCACCAGTCTGCCTTGCATGACTTCGACCTGTACTCTGGTCTTAACATCTCCTTTGACTGTCACTTCCCTGCTTTCACCTGTAAGGACCCTGGGCTCACAGTGGGCCCAGCTGGATAATCTGGGCTAGCCTCCTCAGTTCACAATCCCTAACTTCATCACATCTGCAAAATCGCCTTGCCATGCAAGGTAACACGTACAGATTCTGGGGAGTTGGGCATGGATATTTTGGGGAGAGGTCTCTTATTATTCTGCCTACCCCAAGGGCTGGAGATTCAGCAGCAATTTAGTCAGCTGAGTGAATAAGGAAAGCCCCAGTTAATGCTCAGAAGAGGTTGATAAGAAGTTCTTGATAATCAGAGGGTGCTACCGTTATCGGTGGGCATTGCTATGTGCCGAGTCCCACTGTAGGTACTCCCATGGTTTTTACCATTTAATGTGCACACTCACCCATTTTGTAAATGAGGGAACAGAGGTTGAGAGACGTGGGGTCACTTCTGTAGGGGCAAGGCTGGTGTTGGAGCTCAGGGATTCAGCTCTGGCTGTGAAGCCTGTCTTCCCCACCCCCCACCCCCACCCCCGCCCCACCTCTTTTTCTGAAGAGGAAGTTGAGCCCAGAGATGCATGCCTATTTGGAGGCTTAATCCTCAATGGCATCCATTTATACAAATATTGTTTGAATATTTCTACAGCTGAAAGCTGGCCAGAGTAGAATTTGGCAGTAAGCCTTTGGAGTCTCATTACCCAATGCAGGCAAGGTCATTGAGAGCCCCCTGGGGAGGAGGCCTCACTTTGCTCTGCGCTCCTCTCCCCCTGCCCTTGGCCCCATCTCAAAGCTCCATGGTTTTCAAGACAACGTGGCTTTGAAACCCGATGCCCTGCACTGCCTAGCCCCACTTGACACCTAGCCCCGGGTAGGATCCTCTCAGAGAAAAAATTAGTGTATCTTATTTGTGCAAAGCACTCCACAAAATCGATTCTGCCCCCTCTGGCAGCTTTTGGCATTAAGACTATTGGAAGAGTTTAAGAATAATGTAGATCACTCTAAGTGGCAGGGGGGAGAGAAACACAGTTTGATGAAATGTGGTTTTGTCATCACAGACTTTGCAAGTGCAACATTCAAGAGCACAAGCAAACTTGGGCAAAGACCCTCCGGGATGGGGTCATGGGCAAGGGGAGACGGCCCAACGGCGATGAACGTCTCGTGTTCTGGCAGTGCGTAGTGTTCTCTCCATGGGAACTTGGGAGCAGCCTATGTGGTGTCCACTGGGATCAGCACCGGGAGGTCCCCGTGAGCAAACAGGCTGCAAGGGGAAATGATAGAGAAACAAACTTCTGCTTCGTGTGAGAAAGAGCTTCCAGCAACTAGAGCTGCCCAAGAGTGGGATGGGCCAACATAGAGAGCAGGGAGCTGCCTGTCTTCAGAATTATTTAAGAGGTCCCATAAAAATCTGTTAGGAAGCATAGAGAAGGAAAAAAAAAAAAGAAAGAAATCTCTGCTTTGTAGTGTTTTCTAATTTCCGTGGTACACATACTCCCATACTCATTGCAAGCCACCAACTTGTCAAATGGCTTGCAAAATTCCTAAAGTTTTAACAACTGGTTCTCTTAAACTGGTGTGGGTCAGCTCCAGCATGCCATGGGCAAAGTTTCTGTTTGTCATTCAGAGCCCCTGCTGCTTGTGGTCAGAATGTATGATGAAAGCAGCTGCTTGGTGTCTGTTCGAAGCACTCTTTTCCACAGGGGACTGGTCCAAAGTTCTTAGGTCAAGCAAGGGGATTATGTGCTCCCCTTATTTACCTCGTCCTCAACCTCGCCTCCTGCACTATATTTGTAAGGACCCTTGAAACAAAACCCTCACGGCTGGAGTCTGTAGGCTGTCTGTATTTTGGCCTTGTGATCCCAAAGAGCTTGATTGAAGGTTTGGAACTTCACCTCCAGTCTTTAAAAAATTTTATTTAGGGGCACCTGAGTGGCTCAGTTGGTTGAACATCTGACTTCGGTTGGCTCAGGTCATAATCTCAAGGTTTGTGGGTTTGAGCCCTGCGTCAGGCTTTGTGCTGACAGCTCAGAGCCTGGAGCCTGCATTGGATTCTGTGTCTCCCTCTCTCTCTGTCCCTCCCCTGCTCTCACTCTATCTCTCTCTCTCTCAAAAATAAATATTAAAAAAAATTTTAATTTACTTAAATCCAAGTTAGTTAGCATATAGTGTAATAATGGTTTCAGGAGTAGAATTTAGTGATTCATCACTTACATGTAACACCCAGTGCTTATCCCAACAAGTGCCCTCCTTAATGCACCCATTAGCCCATCCCCTACCCAACACCCCTCCAGCAACCTCAGTTTGTTCTCTATTTAAGAGTCTCTGATGGTATGCTTCCCTCTTTTTATCTTCTTTTTCCTTCCCTTCCCCCATGTTCATCTGTTTTTTTCTTAAATTCTATATGTGAGTGAAATCATATATTTGTCTTTCTCTGACTGACTTATTTTGCTTAGCACAATACTCTCTAGTTCCATCCATGTTGTTGCAAATGGCAAGATTTCATCCTTTTTGACTGCCATTGTGTGTGTGTATATATCTATCTATATCTATATCTATATCATGTATATCTAAATCATCTATATCTATATCTATATCTATCTATATCTATCCATTCATCAATTGCTGGACATTTAGGCTCTTTCCATACTTTGGCTATTGTCAATAGCACTGCTATAAACATTGGGGTGCATGTGCCCCTTCAAATCAGCATTTTTGTATCCTTTGGATAAATGCCTAGTAGTGCAATTGCTGGGTCATAGGGTAGTTCTATTTTTAATTTTTTTGAGGAAACTCTATACTGTTTTCCAGAGTGGCTGCACCAGCTTGCATTCCCACCAGCAATGCAAAAGTGTTCCCCTTTCTCTGCCTCCTTGCCAACATCTGTTGTTGCCTGAGTTGTTCATTTTAGTCATTCTGACAGGTGTGAGGTGGTATCTCATTGTTCACCTCTAGTTTTAACTCGTCATTCAAGAATCAGGATGTCAAACCACCATATGCCGGATTTCCCGGTATCACAGCACCTGAGGGCACGCTTTCCTGGACCAGGATGAGGGGGAATCTGCAATGGTTCGGAGTCTTCACCCAAAGTGACAACCCAGACCACAGGGCCTGCTGTGAGCCACGAAGGCTAGAGCAGCCGTGTTGTGTACTACTGGATACAGGAAGGACTGCGTATGGAAGATGTCTTTGGTCAGGGGATGGGGATAAACTGAATGGCACCCGGGTGAGACTCTCCCACTAGCCATATGCCTTGGTGATACAGAGCCTCGCTCACTCTGCTTCTTATTCTCCCCTCTCTGGGCTCCAGCATGTGCTGGCCAGAGAGGCTGGCATTGATTACCTAGGATCTCCTACTGGGATCACACTGATGCTTCTTGTAAGACTAGTGGTTGGTTTACCATTCAGGTCCCTTCCATCTTCCTTGTTTCCCAATTTGCTGCCAACACACTTGAGGGCACGGAATAGGTTTCCTGTGTCATTGTTATCTCTCCTAATGAGGTGTCTTTTTAACAGAGGTGCCTGGTGAGATACTGCAGAGAGAGACTCTGCCTCTCCAGAGAACAAAGATGTAGCCCATGTCTGCCCAACGCGGGGCTCATCTGTTACCTGTCCGTGCAGATTACAGCACTGGTGAACTTTGGACGACTTCAGAATCCCATCACAGGTTAAACGTTAGCCAATGAGTGAGGTGGAAAGGAGATGCATATTTGATGCCAAGGACCCTGGAACCTAACACCACAGCTCTGGGCACCCAGTGATCAGGGGTTGGTGGGTGTGAGGGACAGTCTGCAGATACAAACTCAAGATGAGAACAACAGGGTTGTCAGTGCCAGAGATCGCAGTGGGGAGCATGCTCAAATATATGAGAAAGGCCCAAGAAACTGGCCTGAGACTTGGTCGCTTACATCAACTCTGTACATTGGGGTGTGTCACATTCTCTGGCCCTCAGGAGCCTCATGAATGCATTTCTCATTTTATTTGTTCACTTCATTTCATTTTTTTTTATTTGAGAGAGAGAGGGGGACAGAGTGAGCAGGGGAGGTGGAGGGAGAGAAAGAGAGAGTGGAGAGGAGGGAGGGAGAGAGAATATCAAACAGGCTCTATCCTCAGCACGGAGCCCGACTTGGGGCTCAGTCCCACAACCCTGGGATCATGACCTGAGCCAAAATCAAGAGTCAGACGTTCACCGTCTAAGCCACCCAGGCACCCCCAACTCTTATTTTAAATAATTGAAACTATCAGTTGTTTTCTTTTGTCTCCTGAAAGTAATCAGTAATAAATGTTGTTCCCCTGTTAAGAGACTCACCCACAGTTTTGTATTGGTTCTTTGGTTATATTTGTTTTGTTTTACATTGAGATTTGTAAGGTGAAAAATGATGTGGAAGTACAGATATGTTTTATTTTTTCTTTTCAAATGGCTATCCGTTTGTCTCCACACCATTTATTAAAAATTCCATCCCTTTCCCACCCGTGTGAGGACAACTTGAATCACAGAGCAAACATACTCTGTTGTGCTTGTTTCTATACTTTCTATTTTATGCCACTTTTCTGTCTGTTCTTGGGCTTGGCATTAACTGTGTGAATTATAATATTAGATATTTTAATATCCAGTAATGCTATTCATGTGCTATTGCTTTCTTCTGTTTTTAGAGTTCTCTTTTGTGATAGCCTGTTTGGGCTGCTATGACAAAAGTACCACAGACAGCTGGCTTATAAGCAGAAATTTATTTCTCAGGTTCTGCAGGCTGGAAGTCTGAGGTCAAGGTACTAGCAGATTCTGTGTCTGGTGGAACCCCTTCATGGCTCATCAAAGGTTGTCCTTATACAGGGAGGAGCAAGGGGACTCTCTGGGGTCTCTTCTATAAGGGCAATGATCCCATTCACGGGGCTCCACCCTCATGACCTAATCACACCAAAGGCCTCACCTCTTATCCCAACAGGGATAGGTTTCAACTTACGAATTTGGAGGTGGGGGGGACACAAGCACTCGATCTATAGCACATGGCCATTGTTATCTATCTCTAAGAACTTTAGGATAAATTTGTCTAAATCTAGTAAATAGACAAATACATGGAGGGCATGACTGATTCAGTGAATGAATACTGAAATGAGTTAGAATCCCTGCTCAGGCACCCAGGTTGGAAACTCGCTAAGCTATGTAGCCTCTCTGGGTCTGTATTCTTATTTGTGAAACAAGCAGGAAGTTGTACAGCAGAGCATTTCAGGATAGATTTAGGAATCAGATGGACTGGAGTCCTACCTCGGGTAAATGACTTATCCTCTCCAAGCCACAGCCTCCCCACCTGGAAACGGGGTTAATTGCAGGGCGATGCCATGCTCTCAGTGAGTGGAAAGAACAAAAGGTAGTAGGTGTGTGCTTGAGGAAGCCATTTAGTCACCTCTTCCTGCTTCCAGGTTCTAAAGAGTAGAAAAAAGGTATAAGCAGCCAGAAGGTGAACAAGGTCTCAGCTACAGTAGTGGGGTCAGCTGCCCAATAATCCTGAATTTCAGGGTTTCCCAGTGAAGCTGGATTGGGAGACCTTGTCTGGAGGCCTTGGGCCAAGTGAGGGCCTCCTGCTGCTTCTCAGATCCCGCCTTAGCCCCTGTTGGTGGGGAGCGCTGCATGCCACGGTGGGCTAGGGCACACTTACCCAGCTGGCTTCAGGGTGGGCTGCAGGCTGCTCAATCCATTGCTGGCTGAGAAAGGAAGGCCCCTGAGAAAATGGTGGCCTCCAGGCTGCCTTCCAAAGTCCTGATCCAGAGGGTCTCTTGTTGCAGGGAATAGAAGAGACTCCTGGCCCTTCCTGCACTTCCTCGAGGCAAGGAAGAGCCAGACTGAACAACCCTGTTCAGTGAGTGTCACACTCCCGCCGACCATGTCCACCACTGCTGTAGGGCAGGAGACAACAGGAGGCGGAGAGAAGCTCAAGAAATGTTGCCCCAAGACTTCACCATCATGACAGGGGTGAGAAAATGCTGCTCAAACATGGACAGTACTTGAGGGTTCCCTTCCAAAATGGTTGTGCCCATGGTGATGAGAAAGTTATACCACTGTGAAGAGCTTGGGCCTAAGGTGCTTGCAAGTCAGCAATTGGATGGTTCCAGGAAACCTGTTGGATGAATATCCTTTCTGACACCTGGCTCTGACGCAGTCTGCCTTGTTCCCATTCCCCTTGAATGATCTGAATATCCATTCCTGTTGAAGTTTGTGAGAGCAACTGCAGAACATCTGGAACTTTGCGGTGCCAGATGCCGAAGAATACATATGAGTTGGTGATTTTGATTAAAAAAAACAGGATGCCTATTTTTGGAAAGGTTACTCTGGGGGAAGGGAGACCTTTTTCCTCTCTGGCACTCCCCTCCTCTGGTCCTCATCTCTGCACTGGGCTTCATAGCTGATATCTCTGCTGGCTGCTGCCTCCCATTCTACTCCTGACATGCACACAGCTGCCTTAGAATCAGAGAGAGGAGCAGCTAGAGGTGGTTTGGGTTGTGACCAGGGTTTGATTGAAGGTACAACAATGAGCTTACCTATAAACCATCGAGGGGCCATTTTCAGAGAAGGAGACAAGTAAGAAGCTGAGTCACTGCTGCTTTGCTCTGATAATAAAGCAGACAAGTGAGACGTGGTGTGTATAATCACAGAACTTCAAGGCTGAATTCTTTTCCATCTCTAACTTGAGGTGACTGCTTTTAGTTCCCTGAAGATGGTTATACACATGGATAGAAACTCAAAGAAGCCTATTTGTGGTGGGACATCCATGGAAACCTAGTACTGCTTCTTGAAGATTTTGTGATCTGGTGCAGGTCCTGGAATTGAGGAGTTAGTCAAGCAGGTAACTGGGGAAGGACATCTGATGGCTAAGGCAAAAGTATGTGCAGAGACCATAGGACAAGAACACACATGGTGCACCTGGGTGGCTCAGTCAGTTAAGCGTCTGAGTCTTGGTTTCCAACTCAGGTCATGATCTTCCTATCTTGTGAGATCGAGCCCCACATCGGGCTTGGTGCTGAGTGTGAATCCTGGTTGGGATTCTCTCTCTCTCTCTCTCTCTCTCTCTCCCACTCATGCTCTCTCTCTCAAAATCAATCAATCAATCAATCAATCAATAAACAAACATAAAAAAAAAATAAAGAACACATGTGGCCTATTAAGGGCACATCAAGAAGACCAGTGAGGCTGGAACACAACAGGAAAAGGGAAGACGTGGTCAGGAAGGGGAACAGGACAGATTGGATGGCACAGTAGTTCTCAACCTCCATGAGCATGACAATCACCCAGTGTGCTTTAAAAACTCAAGATACCCTGGTGCCACCCCACTGGTATTTCATGTTGACTTTTAGGCTCTCTGGTTTCTCCACTGAAAATGAATATTGTTGCTGCTATCATTGTTTATGAAGAAATACTTGCTCTTTGAAATTTTACTGCACCAAAGGCCATTAGCTCAAGCAGTTCAGACCCTCTCTGGAGAGTTTGTGTGAGGATAATGAGAGAACATGACTTTAAAGAGGTTGTTTCTTACCTGAGAGATCCAAGTGGAAAGTAGTTGGGCTTCAGGGGGGTCAATAATCTTTAGACAGTTGAAGCTGCTAAAATATGGTGGCTGTCCCAGCTGGAGAGGTAAGCATCTTGATGAGCTTGGGTGAGGTGTATGCAGTTCCTGTTGGTTACATGGGTTAACGTCGGAGTCAGGCTGGAAAGGTCAAGGAGCAGCCCTGGCAGTAGTTTTGCATGTGGAAGATGTCAAATAATAAAGTAACTGGGGACAGAGCATTTCCTGCTTGCTCTGAGCCCTGACCCTCCCTTTGCTCCCTTTGGGTGTCGAGTATGCTTCATTGCCTCTCCATCTCCCTTTTCTCCCTCCTCCAGTCAAACACCAGCTGTGAAAAACCAGCCAACTCTTTCACTGTAAGATATTGCAGCAGATGGGAGCAACAGTATCTCCCATTCCATGTGTTGTTCTTTTAAGTTGACCATGACGCTCCTCCCATTGAGTGATGGAGTCTATGCTTTCTCTCTTTGAACTTGAACCTTTGGCTGCCTCAAACAATAGAGTATGGTTGGAGGATATGACTCCTGAAACTAAATAAAAAATATACCCTATACTTCTACCTTCTTCTGTGGGGACACTCAGTCTTAGAACCCAGGTACCCAAATAAGTCTAGGTAGAGGGACCCCATGGAGAAACCCTACATAGGTGTCCTAATCAACAGCCCTGCTGAGGTCTTAGTCAAGTGCCAGCATTAACCACCAAATATGTGAGTGTAGCTATGTCCAGATGATCCCAGCCCCTAGCCATTTGGTTACCCCTGGCTTCCAGGTCTTAGTGAAATCCCTAAACATTGTGAAGCCATATTCTCTCTGAACTTCTGAGTCACTTAGTTCAAATCTCTACTTAAATAACTCCTTGGAGAGCACTTCCTTGACCACCTTTGTCTAAAATGGTATTTTTAAAAAATTGAGATATAATTGACATATAACATTATATTAGTTTCAGGTGTATAACATAATGATTCAATATTTGTATGTCTTGCTAAATGATCATCTCAATAAATCTAGTTAACATCCATCACCATGCAGTTACAAATTTTTTTCTTGTGTTGAGAACTTTTAAGATTGACTGTCTTGGGGAGCCTGGCTGGCTCAGTTGGTTAAGTGTCCAACTTCAGCTCAGGTCACAATCTCATGGTTCGTGGGTTTGGGCCCCACATCAGGCTCTGTGCTGACATCTCAGAGCCTGGAGCCTACTTTGGATTCTGTGTCTCCCTCACTCTGCCCCTCCCCCACTCATGCTCTTTCTCTCTCTCTCAAAAATAAATAAACATTAAAAAAATTTAAAAAAAGATCTACTGTCTTAGCAATTTAAAAATATGCAATACAGTATTACTATTATTTTTTCTTTTTAAATTTAATTAACTTTAATTTAGAATTCCAGTATAGTTAGCTTACAGAGGGGGAGGCAGAGGGAGGGAGAGAGAGGATCCCAAGCAGTCTCCACACTCAGCATAGAGCCTGACACAGGGCTTGATCTCACGACTGAGATCATGACCTGTGCTGAAATCAGGAGTCAGATGCTTAACTGACTGTGTCACCCAGGTGCTCCTCAGTGTATATTAGTTTCAGGTGTGCAATATAGTGATTCAACATTTTCATACATCCCCCCTACTCATCACAGCAAGTGCACTCCTTAATCCCCATCACCTATTTCACCCAAACCCCCATTTACCTCCCCTCTGGTGACCATCAGTTTGTTCTCTATAGTTTGTCTCTCTCTTTCTCTTTCTCTCCTTTTTCTCCTTTGCTCATTTTTGTTTGTTTCTTAAATTCCACATACAGTATTTGTCTTTCTCTGACTTATTTTGCTTAGCATAATACCCTTTAGTTCCATCCACATAATTGCAAATGGCAAGTTTTCATTCTTTTTGATGGCTTCATAATATTCCATTGTGTACAATACAGTATTATTAATTATAGTCACCATGCTATACACTGCATCCCCAGGACTGACTTATTTTATATCTCAAAGTTTGTATCTGTTGACCACCTTCACCCATTTTGCCTTAAAATGTTATTCTTGAATATTTTCTATAGTCTTCTTTTTTTCCTTCATAGCACTTACCTGGTAAGTCACTACAGACTTCTCACAGTGTAATGTGAACTCTATAGTGATAGGGACATTGACACTTAGAGAAGTGCCTACACATATTATAAAGGTATTTGTACAATAAATGTTTGTAGAATAAGTAAAACTTGACAATTACCACTAGTTCATTCTCCCAGAGTCATATCAGACGCTTTTTAAAATTTTCTTTTTCTTTTTTTATTGAGCACCTATTTATTTGTTTTTAAAACTTACATCCAAGTTAGTATATAGTGCAATAATGATTTCAGGAGTAGATTCCAGTGATTCATCCCCTATGTATAACACCCAGTGCTCATCCTAACAAGTGTCTTCCTTAGTGCCCCTTACTCATTTAGCCTATCCCCCCACCAACAACCCCTCCAGCAACTCTCAGTTTGTTCTCTGTATTTAATAGTCTCTTATGTTTTGTCCCCTGCCTGTTTTAATATTATTTTTATTTCCCTTCCCTTCTGTTCATTTGCTTTGTATCTTAAATTCCACATATGAGTGAAGTCATATGATACTTGTCTTTCTCTGACTGACTAATTTCGCTTAGCATAATACCCTCTAGTTCCATCCAAGTTGTTGCAAATGGCAAGCTCTCATTCTTTTTGATTGCCAAGTAATGCGCTCTCTCTCTCTCTCTCTCTCTCTCTCTATATATATATATATATATATATATATATATATACATATACCACTTCTTTATCCATTCAGCTGACGTCAGACACTTTTAAACAGTCCCAACACTCTTTGCCCTGGAGCCTGCATCATACCTCAGAATAACTCAATACAATCATGCATTACTGATCTGAGTTAGCAGATGAAATTAAACCTGTTTTCTATACCTGATCTAATTTTGACATGTTCATTTATTATCTTATTGTTATTTGGGTGTGTCCAACCAGATACTAGATACCATCTGGAGCCATAGATTCAGTCACATACTGTTTTTAGCACCTAGAAGTTAAAAAAGTTCTAGATGATTGTAATAATCATCGGATCAACCCTTTACCAAGGTAGAAGGAGAGCTTAATCAGCATGTGATCATGAGGCTTCCCAAGATAAGAGGTGAATACTTTGCGCCACATGAGTACAAGAAATTTTGAAGACTGAATGAAAGGAAGCTACTTCCTGGCAAATACAGTGGATCAAAAAGTCAGATCTGATGCCAGAGATTTGGGGTTATCAGGTATTCAATATGAAGCTTTGTAGGATTTGAAAAGCGGACTTTTTTCCACCTAACCCACCACAAAGCACCGACCTTCATTTGCATCGTCTGCTTGCTTTTGGTATGATGTGGCGCAAATGGAATTTCCACAGGGCCAGTCCTAGAAGCAGAGGTCAGGCTTGGGGTGAGGGAGAAGGTGGGGTGGAAAAGTGACAACTGTAATGCATTCCTTCAGACTTGAAGATCAAAGGGACCCCATTGACAGATTTTCCCGGGAATTTGCTCATTTGATTTAGGGCAAATGAGATTTGGAACAGTCCTCAACCTGGAAGGCCCTGATTTCCTGGGTGGACTTTGGGTCAAGTTTTTCTCAATAGAAGCATGTTTTCCTGGCTGTCAGCTGAGGGCCTCACTCAGGCCAAGCGTTTTTAAGACAGGAGAGATATATCCTAATTGGTTATGAATGCAATCATTTTTGCTTCAGGAGATGCATAATCAAGAAGAACACTCTCAATGAAATTGAAGATAAATACCGTTTTTGGAAAGAACTAGTTCCAATAAAAATTACCATCACACAGAGACATCATCCACCCACTACCAATACATCCATCCAGCAAAAATAACCCAACCTATGAAAAGAATACAAAAAGATATTCCGCTGGGATGAGCTCAGATATTTACCCCTCCCTGTACCTCTCATCTCAGTGAGTTGCAAATAGATATAAGGATCAATAAAACCATTTTCTTCCCCAATGAACTGTTGGGATAAAACCAGAAAAATGATCCAATGGGAGACTCTGCCCTATGCTGCAGTTGGAAAGGTTGCTTAGTATTTGGGTAGCTGGAGGAATGCTCTGTTGTTTAGGAGTCAGGTATAGATCCCACTGCTTAGGCTCCAGGCAATGACTTTACTTTAGGTCCTATGGTAGGCTCAATAAAAATCAGGCAGTGAACGCCATGAAAATCAAACAGTTCATATTGGCATAAAATTGTAAAAGTCTACTTTAAATCTTTATTTAGCCTTTGATCATCTCTCCTGGACCGATTCTGTGTATGTGTGTGTGTGGTGGGGGTGGGAGGGTGGGCACGGAAGATGGTGGGGATATCAAGGGAGAATCAGAATTGCCATCTCGGGCCTTTTCCAGAAATTGCCGTAAGTCTATAAAATTTGTTTAGGTTCAAGTAAATAATTATTAAATTTGTTTTTGCATAATCTAGGGAAAATTCAATGATGCCCTTTCGAGTAAGGCCTTGTGTACATTTGTGGGAGGATGATTATGTTTGAGATTCTGTAATTTTGGCAAGTTAATCAAGGTGAATTTATCTTTTGATGTTGTTCAGAATGATTTCAGTAGCTTTTTGACAAAAGAGGTTGCAAAATTTTTCACCCATATTTACTCACTGGCACATGACACTTCCATCAATGTGCCCATCAAATTGAACAGGTGTTTTTTCAGAAGTTCAAAATAGAGGTTAGTAGGCAGATTAGACTGTTCTCCGAGATGCCCTCTGGTCCTTCTTACTCTTCTGAATGTCCCCTCCACAACTTCTACTTACCTTTAACAGCCCATACTTGAGACTCTCATGGGAAGGTTTCCTTCAGGCTTCTGGAGCCACTTCCCTCAATTCTCTGATGCCAGAGAACCTTAAATTGTCAGGGATTTACAATTATCCCCTCCCCCTTCCCTGCCCAGAGCACTTAGCCTTTGATCACCATTGTAGGAATAAGAAATCCAACTCTGAGGTGTAGTTCATACTCCAGGGTATGCCTTGAGATCTAGCTGAGAGTGGGACTCCCTGAAACTGTCCCCTCCTCCTTCCTTCCTTCCTCTTAATGGTCTCACCTAAGGGTACTTCCTAAATAAATCACTAGAATGTGAATCTTCATCTCAGGGTCTGCTTCTGGGGAGTCCTATACCTTCCCCATAAGGTAAAGTTGTGAAAATTAAATGAGATAAATGCATGTAAAGTACTTATCATAGTGATTGGCCATGATATATATGAAAAATGACTTATCATTATTATGGCTCTCACATCAGTTATTTAGGACTCTGGTAGATTGGTGCCTAGGCTTGGAACATCAATCCAAGTTATGGCACTGTGAAGAAACACTTGAATATTATTGGGAGAGTGTGTGAGAGTTCATCCTAGCAGTCTCACCACTCAGGCTCTCAACACAAATGTAAGCAAAATGAGAGCAAGGGTAACCAGCAGTACAGAATTTTCTGGGGAGATAGTCCAGATTATTATTTATTATTATTATTAAAGACTGGTGAGCCCATTTCTGTAAGAGTTGAAGGTTAGAGTTAAGAAGGACCCACTATGACTACTTATTTGTATTTTTTTTTAGTGTTTATTTTATTTTTGAGAGGGAGAGAGGGAAAGCATGCACAAATGTGGGATGGTGGAAGAGGCAGGGGAGGGGCAGAGAGAGAGAGAGAGACAGAGGATCCAAAGTAGGCACTGACAGCAGAGAGCCCAGCAGAGAGCCTGGCATGGGGCTTGAACTCACGAACCATGAGATCAAGACCTGAGCCACTTAACTGACTGAACCACCCAGGCACCCCATCTATGACTGCTTATTTTTAAAGAGATCTCTGTGATTAACTAAGTAAAAGACTGTCTTGACAGTGGTGACAGTGAAGTCTGAGCATCCCAGTGGGGGTAGGGCTGGGAGGGAAATCACAGTGGCCTGAACACGCTCCATCTGATGAATTAGGAGGTGTTGTTCTCGGCTGACCACCAAAGGTAGGAAACTAGGAAAAAGGGAAGTTTTATATTCAAGTTGATAGGTTCTAGGGAATTTAAGAGTCATAAAGAAACTGAAAGTCTCTGAGACAGTTTGAACAATCTACTGAGTTTGTACTAGCAGTTTACTTTTCCTTTAGACTTCATGTGACATAAAATTAGAAGGCAACCTTCAATTAGCATGCACAAGCCCAGCAAGGATTCTTTTAAGGCAGAAAATCAGGGATGTTAGTGTTCAAGGGGCTCCTGAGAGGCCATCTTGTCCTTTGGTGTTTTGTGAGAGTCACAGGACACAAAATGCCAGAGCCAGATGGGATTGACTACCTCATTCCAGTAGGCCACAACTTTCACCATCAGGAGAGCCTCTTTAAAAGCCTCTTAGGTGGCAGGGAGTTAAGCCCATTTTCTCTTCTTGTGGGCCAGAGGACAGCAAGTGTCTGGGCTGGGTCAGAGCCTTGCTGGTTTTTTGAGTCTTGAATTCTATAGAATCCTATCAACCGACTGCTGGGAGCAGGGTAGGGTTTTCATCATTGAGTTCACTCACCAGTGAGTTCCCACATGTGTCCATCAGCTCAGAGGCTTTGGTTTATACATCTGGAGGGAGTCCCAGAATCTGTTTTTTAGATCTTGACCCCAGGGTGTGTGCGAGAAAGTTCGTTTGCAATGCCAGGGAGAGAAGATTGACTAATGTTCCCATCACCAGTGGGATTGGAGAGTGAAATGTGGATATGATCTAAGGAAAATCATGCAGCCATGGGAGGCATAGGACTGGGTGCAGTGTTATGTGGCTGGGTTTCCAAAAACAATGTGGAGCCTGAAAGATGGATCAATGAAATTAATGATCGCACCCCCGAAACAGCACTGTATCTAAGGATATCCACACATGTAAAGACATATATTGAGCACGTTATGGGAGTGGGTATTATGAAAGAGAAGGGTCTTGTAGGACTGCAGCTGATAATGCTAAGCACTCAGGGCATTGAGGAGCCTGGTTACCTAGACTCTTCACATCCAAAAATAAGGAAAAAAGGTGACTGGGAGGAATGAAAGAGAAAATGCTCCAAAGGAATCAGAGACTCAAGCCAAGTTTGGCCTTGGGGTAGTGCAGCCCTTATTCCATAGAGACAGGGCAGCCTAGGGAGGGGGGAGCCCTTGTGGAAAGTGCTATACCTTCCTCCATATTGCCATCACCTGCCTTTACTTTCTGGCTTGTTTTTTTTTATTTTCCCATAGCTTTTATTAATTTTTAAATCGCTGTCATGAAGCATTAAGCAGCAAGGTTTTAAGGAAAAGAGGAAAAGCCCACATTGTTCTATTCTGAAACATGCAGTGTTGTACTCTCTCAGATTTCTTATCTTGGTAGTCAACATGCTTAGATCACAGGTTCATTTACTGAGGGCTTACTATATGCCAGGAGCTGTGCAAGTGCTTTGCTTAAATCATCTCATTTAATCTGCACCCAAAAAAGTGAAAACCATTCCCATGTTTTAGATGACTAAAGCTTAGGGAGGTTGTGTATCTTTTCACACAAAAGCTTATCCCCTGGGTAGATACCCACTCTGATCGGAACCACCATGAATCATCAAAGCAAAAGGATGTTTCTTTTTATTAGTCTGGGAGGGAATAATATAATAATAATAATAATAATAATAATAAAATGCCCAAACTTTGGTTGTGTCAATCTTAAAAAATAAAATAGCCAGTTACTTCCTAGCAAAATGAGTTTATTCAGGAACAGCAGTGGAGTTGCAGTTCAGAACATGCAAGCTATGATGAACCACAGGCAAAGGGAAGGTCAGCTTTTATTAGGTTTTAGGAGGAAATTGAAGGCCGCTGTTTAAACAGCAGTTCATTGGAGAAGAACAAGAGTTTAAGGTTGTAGTGTTTCTCATTGGCTGCAGGTAGGAGGTTAGTGTGCTGTTGCTGGGGCAGGGAGGGATCTTCCTTGTTTTTCTTAAAAGCAGGAGATGAAATTCTTATGTGAAAAATGCCTCTCTTGTCAAGATAATTCTTCTTTCTGCTGTTTATGCAGGCTGCGGAGTGGTACATGTGTGAGAGCACCCCTTCAGGGCTTCCTGACTTCATTTTATTTTTTTATTTTTTATTTTTTTATTTTTTATTTTTTAATTTTTTTTCAATATATGAAGTTTATTGTCAAATTGGTTTTAAATCAGGTTTCCTTTATTTTCACCGTGGGCATCCAAGCAGAGAGAGAGAGAAGGGAATCAAGTTCTTTCCTCAATGATTGCCTGCAAAAATCTAACCATTCTCGTCTTTGGATTGAGAATGTGTTTAGACTCAAAGGATTCCAATACTCCTTGCATGGGGCCGCATTTGCGTATTACCCATTTCATCTACATTCTACTGGATATTGTGTAACTGAGACATTGTGTTCCTAGAAATTTTTGTGAGCAATAGGAGTGATTGCTGACAAGTCACTTCATGTCTCCTATCATTGTTTCTACCACTTTCATGCCTGTGGATGTGCAACTATGTGGTTGGTTTCTACCCAAGAGTTACTGCTCCTAAATTATTCCCATATTTTGTAGACTGTAGTCAGATAATACCTAACTTATGAAGCACCTACACATGAACCCAGTGAAAAACCATGACTCTAAATTGTTTAAGTAAACATATACAATTTAAAGGCACAAGATAGAGTTTTCAAGTCCAGCCAGAGGGAACAGAACAGCTTAACAGAAGCATTGCGTTTACAAGTCACCAGTGTTGCCACACCAGTGTCTTTACATGTTGCATACATCACCTGCCTTCTAACTGGAAATTCAAGAAAGCAAAGTCTTCATCCGAAAATAAATTCAGCCATAAGATATGGAGTAATCTCAAAACTTGGCATTTTGAAACAGAGTGCATCTGTGTCTCAGAGTGCTTACTGCAACTTTGAAGTGTGGCTTTGGTCAGTGCTTGTTCTCCGTTTTTCTTTCTTTCTCTTTTAAAATTATCTTTAGCATTTTGTTTGTTTGTTTGCTTTGTTGAGCTGCTTCTTCATTACACATATAGCAGAAACACATTCTCCTTGGTTAACTTTTAACTCTATATATATATATATTTTTTTTTTTTTTTTTTTTGAGAGAGTGTGAGTGAGTGCGGGAAGGGCAGAGAGCGAGGGAGGGAGAGAATCCCAAGCAGGCTCTGCATTGTCAGCATGGAGTCTGACTCGGGGCTTGAAATCACAAACTATGAGATCATGACATGAGCCCAAATCAAGAGTTGGATGCTTAACTGACTGAGCCACCCAGGTGCCCCTTCTCTGTATCTTTAAGGCAATAGTCACATTCTTCTAGATAAGAGGAGTTATTGCTACTTGTCCACTAGCATCCAATTAGAGTATTGGATTAAAGAAATGCCCAATTCAAGAAGAAGCCTGATGGCCAAAATTAACTCAGGAAACAACAGATGTTGGTGAAGAGGTGGAGAAAGGGAACACTTTTGCACTCTTGGTGGGAATGCAAACTGGTGCAGCCACTGTGGAGAACAATATGGAGGTTCCTCAAAAAGTTAAAAATAGAGTCACCCTATGACCCAGCAATTGCATTAGTAGGTTTTTATCCAAAGGATACAAAAATGCTGATTTGAAGGGGCACACGCCCCCCAGTGTTTATAGCAGTGCTATCGACAATAGCCAAAGTATGGAAAGAGCCCAAATGTCTACTGACTGATAAATGGATAAAGAAGATGTGGTTTATATATACAATGGAATATTACTCAGCGATCAAAAAGAATTAAATCTTGCCATTTGCAACAACGTGGATGGAACTAGAGTATATTATGCTCTAAAAAAAGCCAAATAAGTCAGAAAAAGACAAATATATAATTTCACTCGTATGTGGAATTTAAGAAACACAACAGATGAACATAGGGGAAGGGAAGGAAAAATAAGATGAAAACAGAGAGGGAGGCAAACCATAAAAGACTCTTAAATACAGAGAACAAACTGAGGGTTGCTAGAAGGGAGATGGGTGGGGGGGGGGAAGGGTTAAATGGGTTGATGGGAATTAAGGACACTTGTTGGGATGAGCACTAGGTGTTCTGTGTAAGTGATGAATCACTAAATTCTACTCCTGAAATCATTATTACACTATATGTTAACTAACTTTGATTTAAATAATAAAAAGAAAAGAAATAGCCTGGTAAATCTTTAGCTTGCAGAAAGGCATTCATTTCAGAAATGCTATACTCATAAAATAGTTTTGAAACTCAGGATTCATTTTATTTTTTCCTCTGACTAGTAGAAGTCAATGTCACAGTGATGAAAACTGAATTTTGATAACTTATATACCATAAAATGGAAACAAATGTGAAAAAAAAATTCTTAGCAACACTGAATTCTTGCCTTTGAATGTCCATAAAGAAAATACTTGAGTTACCTCTGAACCAGTAGGATTTGTGGGTATTATAACGCCAATGTTGAAATCTTTGATGATTTGCCAGGCATTCCTCTGAGAGAAACTTAGATCAGTGCTTCCTATAGGTAGGACTTCATTGGTATATGTTATGTAAATGGTGTCATGATATGGACTACCCACCTTTGAAAGGTGTGGGAAGGTGTTGGAAATCTCACTGTCTTTTCTCTGAAGTTATTTTGTATAGTTGTCAACTCCTTTCCATGGAGTTATAGGAGATATGCCACTCAGAAGAGTGCTGCTATGAGATCTCATTGGAGAGCCTTCTTTCCTCTGAGTTTGGGTAGACATTATACTAACTAGAAGTCTAGAATTATTTACAGATTTTCCCATAGTTTTTCTTAGGTTTGCTTCTAAAGAAAAGATTGATCTTCATAAGACCAAAATGCAACCTTTCACTTAATTGCTGGAAGGATTGTCCAAACCCAGACTATAATAAATCCATTAGGGTAGAGACACCATTTCTTTTTTTCTTTATGTTTATTTATTTATTTTGAGAGAGACAGAGAGAGCACCAGCTGGGGAGGGGCAGAGAGAGGGAGAGAGAGAGAGAATCCCAAGCAGGCTCTGGCCGTCAGTACAGAGCCCAATGTGGGGCTTGATCTCACAAAACATGAGATCATGATCTGAGCTGAAATCAGGAGTTGGACGCTTAACTGACTGAGCCACCCAGGGGCCCCCACACCATTTCTGCTTTTTCCAATGCTCTGTCATGTCTAGTGACATAACTGTATTATCCAAGGACAAAGAGCTAGATCCCTCATTTGGCATTTGATTGTCTGCTGGCAATACCAAAAAGATGACGGTCATTAACATGCCTTGTTATGGAAGCACACACAGCCCCCATGACCCAGCACCTTTATCATTTTGACTTTTTTTTTTAAAGCTATTAAAATTATACACATGATATTTTGGTAGTCCTTAAAAACAAAAAGGAGGCATTTTATAGCTAAACAGTTTTATTGGCTTTTTGTGAAATAAAAAACACGAAAACAAACCACCATGGTTAAAGGCCATAATCAGCATCAACCAAATGAACCAGCCACTTGGTTACAGTAGCTGATGACAAACACTAGTGGATATTATTGCTTATTCCCCAGGTTCATTTACATGTCCATTATATTTTGGCAAGATTACAATCACATGGGAGCTTTGGTTGTATAAATTCAACTCTGACCATTCACTAAAAACTCAACTGTTGCCATTTTATGGTGGGATATATGTCAAATCGTCCTGAGTCTTGACATTTATCCTCTCATTCTGTCTCCTTTCTCCTTCTGTTAATGCTTTACAGCCCCACTGACCAAAAGTTAAAGTAAAAGCATTTACAACCATCCCATCTCTACTCTAGTGCCCTCTCCTTTGTCATGAGAGGGTGATGCATTTCTGGGCCTCTCCAAACTCTTGTATCTGGTGTGTATCCACTGCCAGTAAATAAATGTCCATCCGTAATCTGGATAGATTTTCAAATGCATATGGTTGTCAACACTGGGTTTAGACTCAACTCTCTTCTAACTTCCGACAACTAGAAAAAAAATCAACAGCCTTTAGCATCAGTAAGTTGACCTCTCAACAAAATAAGCCCTAGCCCCCGCCATACAACATCCCATGGCAAGTATGGAGCTGTCGCCTTAAAATGCTCTGTATGAGTGCTGTAACGTTTTAATGTACAGAGAAGCAATGATTGACTGCTTCTATAAAGCTCCCCTGCTCAATGCTTTCTATTTTAACACTGAAAACTCAGAATGACAAAGGGTCAGGACTAACTCACAATAGCACCATTTCCTAGACTCTTGGAATAAGATTCCTGTCTGCGTTGGAGAATGCAGGGACCTCAGACGACCCAGCCTCCAGCTTTGCGCTTTCATAGGCCCCGCTGAATCTCAGTAGGGGTGGGTCGTCTGCCTCAGCCTACTTCTACAGTGGCATGAATTTTCCCTGGGAAGAGTTAAAAATGCGTGTCTTACAAAGTGAAGTTGGCTGCAGGTGAGAGACCTGAGGAAGCCTGTTTCGGTTGGTAAGACGATGGGACAAAGTCTGGAGATCTTTCCCTCGCCCATCTCGATTCAAGTCACTAGAGAATCTGCATGCAGAAGCATGGCAAGATCAAGGAATACTGCGTGACACAAACCCGAACACAGCAATCCAAACACCAACACTCTTACGGTATCTTTTGTATTCAGGTCCACTGGTGGGTTTGCCCTGGATAATGCTGGGATTTAATAAGCCCTTCTAATGATTATAAAGATTATCCTCTTGAATCTGGACATTTTAAACAACAGAATATTTGATATCACTGTATTTTACATGGCACATATAACCATATAATTACTAGCACTTACACGGCAAATATTGTAAATACACATTCTTGGAGTTGACTTGGTAATTATACCAATGTTATTCAGCAGAACAAAGATTCAACACTCTCTAACTTGCGCTTGGGGGAATTTCATTCCAACCCTTTACTTTACAACGAAAGGATAACCCTCTAATTATGTAATAATGCTTGGTGCTCATGTGGGCAGAGAATCACAGGGTGACTTCATGGTTAATTTGTGGCCTGTAAAATAAAGTAATACGTAGTATTTTCATTTCAACAAAATACAAGAGACCATATAAAAATATTTTCCAATTTGGAATTTGAAACATGAAAGCTGGATTTTTTTTTCCTTTGTATAAAAACAAACGGAATAACGGACTAAAGTTTATTAAGCCTTCTAACAAAAAATATACATATAGGTTTAAGGAATGCAGTGAGCGTCAACTTCCCTTTTTGTCCAGGCTCATTGATGGGGAGGCTTGTGCTTTGATCCCAACAAAGATAAATGCACAAAAGTGGAGGAAGATCAGTGCCTGAAACCTGAACTACGACTTATCTCTAATAATAGGACTAATTTTACAGTAGTGCTTTTAAAAGTGTGTGTCAGATTACTGATTTTTGTTTCTCTTCCTCCTCAGGCGACTGCTGGAGATGAATTCCAGAAGCACCACTTCCGTCTCGAGTGATGTTTATTTAGTGCAATGTCTTCCTTCTCTCGTTCCCTTTTCACGCGCTGGTAGTGGTCTTCTTCCTTCAGGTACCACACAGGGGGCCAGCGGTGCCGCTCAAAGTATTCCTGGTTGTCTGATGAAGGAAAGATGAAGATGATAATACTCTTGGTTCATCGAATGCTTCTATATTCTAGGTTCTGTGCCTAATGCTTCTCATATATGTTCTCTTATATATTCTCTCAACAGCCTGGTGTGTAGGACCATTTGCAGATAGTGACAGGCAAGTTTTGAGAATTACCATCACTTGCCTGAAGTAGCCGGGCACAGAGAACCTGAACCCAGGACCGCCTGACTTCAGAGTGTAGGCTTGGCCCTAGGCATGCCCCCCTAGACAAGGACGAGCAACAACCTCGGCAGGCTGTGCAGCAGGGAACCCCGATCCCCACTCCACCCAAATCCCTCAAGGATGAAGTTCTTCAAAGAGAATTCCCAACCCACAAGTCCTTGTGTCATGTCACATGCATGTGACTGCCAACCAGTCACAAGGAATTCTCCATGAGCTGCCTGCTGCTCATGGACCTTCCCAAGGGCACAGAGGTAAATGCTTCGGTTGGAGGCGATGAGAGCCGGACACATAGGGACCCACAGTCTCACCTGCAGATTTCGATTTGATTTCCTTGCGGAACTTGGAACAAACGCTGTTGTAGTTGGTGCAGATGTGGTGCAAACACCAGGCGGCCAACTGGTGGGCGTTGTGGAACTACAGGGAAGTGACCAAAAAGGGGGGGGTGTCAGACTCTGCTTTCTAAAGGGGGGGGGCACAAAGAATAGGAAGCCATGAGAGGGGTGAAAGAGATAAAGGGCCCGTGTGACTAATTCAGTAAACCTCTTGTTTTGACTACAATGTTTTGACTTTGGCCATGGTTCCAATGCCAGCCAAATACAGTGTTTGGCACACCCCTTCCTTGCCCCTGTGATAGGCGCACCGAAAATAATCACCATGCCAGATCAGAAGCTGAGAGCGCGCCTTATCTCCCAGCCTCCCCCATCGATGGCCCACTCTCGACAAATGACCGTGGCCTCAGGAAGGTGTCAGCCAGCAGTGGAGCAGGGACACCAACTCTGTTTAGGGAAGCCTCGGCCATGGAGCACTCTATGTCGCATGTCAGAGCTCAACTTGCTGGGGCTGAAGATCTGAAAGAGGAGACTGCAGAATGTGTAACTGTCCTATACCTGTCCTTTGGTTACCTGAGAAGAGGGGGTGGTGTGGGCAGGGTGGCAGGGAGTTGACACTCACAGCATCTCCTTTCTGAGCAGGTGTCTGGGGAGGTAGCAGCTGAGGGAGCTGTGATCAGAACAGACTTCGTGCTCAAAGATCGAGAGTCACCTCCCCATTTCTCCCCAGATTTGGCAGGTCTACTCCACACCCCACACTCTGTCAACGTCTTTCTCAGACATCCATTCAGTTTGTTGGTCCTGAGGTTTTTTTGATTGGGTGAAGCCCCGAAAGTGACAGGGTGCTTCCTCTCTACCCACGTCTCTACCGTGAACAAAGGCCCAGAAGAAAGGCGAAGTCCTCAGAAAATAACTCAAAAAATTCTGAGAATTGCAACCCCAACACTATAGACAATTTTGGCTGATGCTTCCAACTTCTCCTGATATCAGGTTTCTTTTGGAAAGTAATATTAGGGCACTGGTGTCCTGGAGTTGGCCTGCACCCACCCAAGGGAGTCAGTTGTGCCTATTTCTTCCCTACTCTGAGTTCAGCAATTTCACGTTGTTAAGGTGGGGGGATTTACACCATGGAAACTGGAAAATGCAACAACAGATCAGGGTCTCACCTGTCCCCAGGCTCATTGTGAAACAAGCCCAGCATGCCACTAGGCTAGGGTCTAATGGATGAGCTAAGATATGGAAGACGCCATCCTCAACTCTTCCTGCCAACGCGTGTCAGGGCAGGGACACAGAGCAAATCAACACAACTGCAAATCATTACCTCAATGGCCTCGCCCTATATGGAATTCTGGGTCATTTCATTTTTCTCCAGGAGGAGTATTTACTGGAGAGAGCACAAGTTGTAAACTATGCTCCAGACCTGTTTCAAAAGACCTCAGATTCCAAGTATGCACAACCAGTTAAAAAAAATTTTTTTTAACATTTTATTTTTGAGAGACAGAGAGAGAGCGTGAGCAGGGGAGAGGCAGAGAGAGGGTAAGACACAGAATCCGAAGCAGGATCCAGGCTCTGAGCTGTCAGCACAGACCTTGATGTGGGGCTCCAACCCACAAACCGTGAGGTTATGACCTGAGCCGAGGTTGACCCCTGGCCTACTGAGCCACCCAGGCGCCCGTGGTTTTGATGGGAGCTTGCTAATCCTACTGCAACAGATGTCTGTTCTTGGTTTTAATTGTAACCTCTACTAGGCTGTGTTTCCCATTGGATTTTAGTAATTCATGCTTCTATTTCTCTCACTGCCTATGATTGCCCCATACCATTTGTAGCCACATGTCCTTTTGTCTAGGGTGGTGTATGATATGTGGGGAGAAAATAAAAATACTTGTTGCATGGTAAGTTACAATGAGCAGGTTGCTGTAAAGTCCTCTTCTGCCTTTTCCCCTTGGGAATCCCAGCCATCTCAGCCTGCTACTTCCTTCCCCATTCTCCCTGAAACCACTTCCTCTCCCTTAACTGAGAAGGATCTAAGACTTAGTAAACCACCGCCCTAACACAGAAAGGGAGCGAAAACCAAAGCCAGTGGGCTGAACAAAGGACTGAAGAGTTTTTTCTTAGTTCCTCCGTAAACTCATTGTCAGTGAAGTCTATGCCAGGGACTAAGCATCCCGCATGGGTGCCTTGTATTGTGAGAGGGCTTCTACTCTTCACTGCTCTTTCTTGGACATTCTTTCCCACTTGATTCTCAAAATAATCTGTAAGGTTGACAGGATGATAAGGAAACTGAGGCAGAGTTTAGCTTTGTGCGTTGAGTAAGTTATGCATGACAAAGCTGGAGCTGGATCTTGGGTCCTCGCTGGAAGAGTGCAAGTGTGTACTGGGATTATGGAATCACAATATTGATATTAACAAATACTGATTTTGGAAAACCCCAGGAGAGCTGCAGTAAGATGTAGGGCATTACAGGGCTTCGTGGAGTTCTAGAAACTGTCAGATCTTGGCCAATATGTGTCCAAGAATTCAAACAAGGAGAGACAAAACCTTCCCCTATCATGCCCCACGTTGTTCTCCCACATGTGAAGCTGGTGCCTCGGGGGACAATGGGGCTGGCGTGGGGTAGGGTCCTTGTTGTTTTCTCAAAGGAAGCCCAGCAGGGTGAATGGTGCATGAAACGTGAAACTCTCAGATCTTCTCAGTGTACACAGGGCCCTCTGTGACTCAGTGGTGACATCTTTATTTAGACAGATGCAACAGCGGAATGTTTTATCAGCATTAAATGAACTGGTTGAACACACTGAAAAGGTGAAAGGCAAACTGTTACAGACCTGGGCCAGTTCCAAATAAGAGAGCACTTCCCCGTCGATGCCCACGCCGCTCATTGCGGCCTTCGTCAGCTCCTGAACAGCATACTGCTCTGGGGAAGAGACAGAACGGGAGAAAGTTGAACCATACCTTGTAAGCCAGACATCTCGCCTAGAGGGTCTGGTCTGGGACCACCTAACTGGAGAGGAAGCATGGGACACAGCTCTGGTAGCCATCTGAACTCAGCTCAGGGTGGCCTGTCAGCATGGGGAGTTCTGGTCTCCAGCCACTGTACCAACAACTGTGGGACACTCATTTGCACTTCTGAAATAGCCAGAGTCCTCCAGACCTTCGCTGTCCAGTATGGTAACTACCAGCCACATGAGACAAGTTCAACTTAAATTAAAATTAACTAAAATTAAAAATTCACACCCTCAGTCACACTGAAGTGCTCAATAGCCACATGTATATTGGGCAACACAGATGCAGAATATTTCCATCCCTGCAGAAAGTTCTATCGGATAGTTCTGCTCTGGAGAATCCAGCACCTTCATAGAATCCTCTAGACTCTCTGCTATCTTCCTGTTTGACAGTTTCTCCACTCCTATCACTCCAATTCTCAACAGTCTCTGACAGTGGAGGGACTGAGTATCAGAGGAATGGATCTATATGGGGAATTAAAAATGTGAATGCCTATGTCCGTCTCAACAGCTGAAGATGGGTGACATCTTTATTGCTCAGCTTCTTAGATTCTAAAGACTGGGGAGACCTTCACCCAGAGGTAACAAAAATATGGTTGGGAGAGCCACTTAAGCCTGGGAGCTGCGTCCAAGGCTTGGAAGCTGAATTGGGATAGTGGCTCTGAGACTGAACTGTCTTTGCCTCTGTTTGGGGCCATCACCTGCATTTGGGATTGACCTGTGTGGGTACAATCTAGGCTCCCATTTCTAGCTCCTTGATGTCAAGGTGCTTTTTTCATCTCTAGCCACTGCATCTATTCTTCTAGTCCAATAAACTGTCTTAATCATGCTTACCTTCTGTTCTGGCTCTACGTACATCTTAGTCAACGTGCCTCTATCTGGTCAATATGAGATCTAGGTTTGAATGGTTTCTTTGGCACAATCTTCCTTGGCTGGACTGACAAAGAACTATTTGGGACTAAATTTTCCAAAGAAGTCATTGGACTTTTTAATTTCAAGTTAATAGCAACATTTCTTGACATTCCTTTAACATGTAGGTTTGCAAAGCATTTTCACGCCACAAACTGATTTAAAAAAAAAAAACAACAAACATGTTCTAAACACTCTGTACTAACCAAACACTGTAAATGATTAAGGAAATTTTCTTAGGAAGCTTTATATTAATCATAATAGTAATGATGGCATTTAATAACAAAAGGAAAGATGCACAGAAGTCTGTCGTTTACCCGAGAAGCTCTCTTTGATTCAGTTCCTTTCATGGAGAAGTCAGTCCCATGTTTTCATCACCATACTTAATATTTAAGCAGAAATGGCATTATTTTAAGATTAATCACAAACCTTCTTCAGCAGATCTGGCTCCAAATTGGTTTTGACTATTTAAAAAAAATCAGTTCATCCTCAAAGGATAAATACTTGTAAAAACTGGATAGTCAAATGGTTCAGAATCTCTACCTGTGAAAAAAGGAACTGCTTCCTGCAGCCTACTACAGTTAGCATTTAAAAAATAAGTACACTCTGGGTGTACTGGTTAAAAATAGTTTTTAAAAAGTCAAATAGCAATGCTTCAACAATCTCTTTCTTTCTTTCCAGTGGGGGAAGAAGCAAGGCAAGGAGGACTTTGATCTCCTGGTAGAAACCTGGAGTCCAGAGAAATACATTTTCTTTTCTAAAGACACTGCCAGAAAGTCAAGTGCAGATAAGACCAGTTAGTTTGTTCCGACATTCATTTTCATTCACTTAATGATTCAACAGGTATTTACTGGGAAGCTAATATGCTCAGGCACTTTTCCGCATGAGGGGGACAGGCAGGCCAATGTATGAAACTGGCACTATTTCTGCCTTCACGATTAACAGGCATCAGCTAACGTAGTGACAAACACCCAGATTGCTAACTGACACCTGCAGTGAATGAAGCTGAAGGTTTACATTTAAAAAAAAAGGTATGTGAATATATATATCCTATTTAGACCTGTTTCAGCTTACCAGCCGAACAAATCCAGAAATGACACATAGATTTTGAGAAGTGAAGCCAAGTCCCCCTTTTTTCTTTCTCCCAAAATGCTCTTGACAATGTCAGAACATTTTCTAAAATAGCTTAAAAAAAAAACCACTTACATAATGCTTACTAGGTGCCAGACACTGTTCTGAGAACTTTATATATATATCTTAACTCCTTAATCTTCGTAACAACTCTACAGTAGAATAACATGGTCCCCATTCCAAAGAGAGAGAAAGCGGAGACACAGTGGTTAAGTGTGAAGTCATCTAGCCAGGAAATGGTGGAGTCAGGATCTGAGCCCGAGAAATCTGGCTCTGTAGCCTATGTTCTTAGCCACTGCCTCCTACTGCCTCTTTCTTAGAGACTGTGTCTGAGCACACATTATGGATAATATGGACACAATAGTTTTATTTCAAATTCCATGGTCCACAAATGAGGCAGAGTGCATAGAGCATCGGTCTCAAGAGCAGGGATCATGCATTACTCATCTTGATAACTGCATCACCCAACAGGGCTTAGCACAAAGTAGGTGCTTAAGAAAATATTTGTGGAATTGAATTGGGCTGATACATCTGATCAATTCCCACCACCCTGAACAAGACAGCCCTATGTTGGGTGATACAAAATTAATTTTTACTCCCTGGAAACGTTATTTTTGTTTAAGTGTAATTTTGACAAGCCTGACAGTCAGACGCTGCATGGCCCCCAGTCATCGGCCTTACCTGCAAGTGCAACCAAGTGTGGCAGGCAAAATCTGTTTGCCAAGGCAATTAATTCCAGTGGGTCCAGGTCCAAGTTAGGTGACAACTGCTTGGTATAAAGATAATCC
Source organism: Panthera pardus (assembly GCF_024362965.1). Lineage (NCBI taxonomy): Eukaryota > Metazoa > Chordata > Mammalia > Carnivora > Felidae > Panthera > Panthera pardus. The sequence goes on from NW_026526788.1 coordinate 22,218,617, forward strand.
AATACCGCTTGCATTGACATCTTGTTTATGTTCGGGAGATACACCTGAAACATTATTTAAAAAGCTAAGTTCTGCTGAAGAAAGCAGTGGGTACATTTTCAGGCTACACTGCTTATAAATATCCCAACTGCACGATTTGATATTGGCAAGTCTGGGACACTTGCTTTGAGGCTGTGTATAGAAGTCATTCACTATTTACTGCTTTACACATAACAGTGTGATTTGTAGATGACAAAAGAGTGGGGCTGCCTGACAAAGCCTGATTTGGAATTTTTAAATGGCTATTTGGACTTATAAATCAGACAAATGGGCTGTAAATGTATGATGACATTATGGGCTCTCTTTGCCAAGTACCTTATAATACTCTACTGTGGGGAAAGAAATCTCCTAGCGACATGACAGGTGTTGGGGGGAGCTGCAAACCACACTGTTGCTGACACACGATAGAGCCCAGCTCTCTAAGATGTCAAAACAGAGGATGAGGAACCACCCTAGCTGCCACAGTGACTGGCTCGATTCCAACGTTCTATCGATAGCGGCTAACACAATATACACACTTCATTGTTTTTCCTATGACACGACCGCATAGATTCAAAATTATCGGAACATTATCAGGTATCAGTAGATTCAGAGAACCCAGAGAAATCCTTACCTGGGACATCTGGGGAATAGTTGGTTGGGCATCTTCTTTGTAGGATTTACCTAATCTGTCTCCTGAGTACCTGTAGTTGTTGCTGATATTAATACATGCTGGAGTTCACTAGAGAACCAAGGCATGGATCAATGAGGATGCACACTGCTGGGCAGCATAGAGACTCTAAGTAACTCTACAAGACGGACCCTGGCACAGTACAGAACAGTACCATTGGTCTTAACTACTGGAATGATAATGATAAAAATTGAAGGCTTCTTATACATAAGGTACTGTGATCTACTCTGATCCTTATATCCTCCCCAGGAAGAAGAGACTATTATTTTTGCCATTTTACAGGTATGGAAATTGAGGTTCAGGGAGGTTAAGTCCCAAATCCAAGGTCACAGAGCTAGTCAGTGTCTGGGATTTGAACTTGGGGAGCATAATTCTAAGGTCTGTGGTCAGAGCCACTGTGCAGTACAAGAAACCCTTCATGGCAAGGAAGCAAAGGTTTGTTTGGCTCACAGTATAATAAACTACTGTATTTCACTAACAGTTTTTAAGAATCAGATTTCTAAGTTGAGAAGGATAAACAGTTATAAACTTCTGATTTCTGGTGCTTAGCAAACCTCTATATACCACAGAAAGATGATTACATCTCTATTATACATCTAATCTCTCCCTCCTTCTCTCTCTCTCCACAATCTACATGGGTCTCATGGTCAATGCATTCTAGTGTTGTGGTTCCAGAATCATTTAAGCTATCTCAGCCTTCTATGTCATTCTCCTGCATGGCCACCAGCCACCTCAGACAGGGACTGTCCTTTCAGACAGAGCTTTCTCTTTATGTATCAGAGGGAAGGCCCAAAGAACTTCCCAGAAATAGTAAGAAAATTCCACACACACCCCCTTTCAGACATAGTCAATGAAAACAATTATGATTTGGTAAATAAGCTGTATGGGTTACTACCATCAAGGATTTAACAAAGGTCTTCATTTCAAGTTTCTAGGCAACCTCTACAGTAGATAGAACCTGGCAAGTAGACACTGTTACTGATGTGATTTTAAAATAAAGAAGCTGTTGTATTGTAATTAATTCCTATTCCAGTGACTCTAATATCAGTTGTATCTGTGCATATGCTTACATACATATACGTTTATGTACACATGCATTTATCTTATGCAGATCGTGTTTGGATTAGTACAATTTTATACATAATTGAAGGTTAAGTTGTGAAACTTTAAAATTTGGACCATTTTGGTATTGAAGGTATGTACATTTTACAAAGTCCTAAGTGTGATAAAGTGTTAGTGATCATAAATATAAAAAGTCACAGAGCTTTCTGTGAAAACCTGCTCTCTCAGCTACGGGGAGGTCTGCTGTTTTGAAAACAACGGCTTAGATGCCAGGGCAAGAGGCTGGGAAAGGCCTGGGGGTTTGTCACTAAAATGAGTGTGACCTTTGACTAATCATTCTCCCTCTCTGACCCTCGGTTTCCTCATCTGTTACATGGGAGAGATTTGGAAGAGGTGATAACCTTCAGCTTTTTCTTCTTCACGGAGACTCTGGATTTGGAAGATATTCATATTACCTTAGCATTTTTTTTTAAGACTGTGTTCTAAGTCATGACAAAATGAACATCCTAAGTGAAAAGAAATTATTTCTAGCAACAAGAGATGACAGATTCCTGTAAGCAGCCCTGCCCCAATACTTTCAATGTCTTTGGAGTGTTCTGACATTTGATTAAAAAAGTTTTTTTTAACGTTTATTTATTTTTGAGACCGAGAGAGAGAGAGAGAGAGAGAGAGAGAGAGAGACAGATTGTAAGTGGGGGAGGGGCAGAGTGAGACTGACACAAAGAATCCACAGCAGGCTCCAGGCTCCAAGCTGTCAGCACAGAGCCCGATGCAGGGCTTGAACTTACAAGCCTCAAGATCATGACCTGAGCCGAAGTTGGAAGCTCAACCAACTGAGCCCCCCAGCTGTCCCTGGAGTGTTCTGACATTTATAATCATCTGTGGCTTGCTTTTTCCTTCTTGTGTAACATAAGGCAAACAAATTTTTGAAGTGATGGCTTTTTTTGGGCAAATAATGTTAAGGACCATTAGAGCAAATGAAAACAAACTAAAAACACGTTTAGAACACACACCATTCTCATGTTTCTTTTTTTTAAAGCCCGTTTCTGTCATTTCAACATTTATGTTTAACTGCATAACAATGGAGAGACTACTTTATAGAACTTTAAAAACAATATAAATAAAGCTATATAAGAAATGGAATTAAGAATTTTGCATCCTACCTGCTTAGGTAGCTTAGAAGAAATAAGAGTCAGCAAAGAGACTATAATGCTATCCTAAACTACGTCTCTTATTCCAGTTTCGTTGGTTTAAAATTTTAATTGCAAAGATCAGCTCAGACTATTAGGCTTATAATTAGAGACAGTCTCATAGAGGATGAGAAAGTTTTCCAGATTCAGAGCATTGCTTACTACAATTCAGGCATGCATTTTTAATGAACCACTTGCTGAGCACCTCTGGGGAGAGAATTATGCTTACTGCTACATTAAAAGTAATGAGAAAAATAGAAGTAAAATACAATGTCTTCTTAAATATTAAATGACAAAAAATGTTAAAGTAACGTCAACGGGTATATTTTATTCCTTTCTGGATATGTATGAGAATTCTGTTAATGCCAAAAAGAAAGAAAGACTGAATTTTGAGGTTCGGGAAGTCAGGTTTTCACAGGACAATAAAGAGTTAAAAGGTGGCCTACAAAGGACAGATCCCAAGTCATGGAATATTTACTGAGCATTTAACTGATGTTCCTCCCACCCCATGACCCCACTTGGCTGGTTTAGGAAGTGTGGAACTGGTTTTTTTTTTAACTTAGGGCTTTCAGGGGACAAAGACTTTCAATTACTCATGGAAAGAATTTAACAAGGATCCTCCAGGACAATGGTCACCGACATTTCTTGAGCTTTCATATGTTCCAAGCACCAAATTCCATGTTTTACACATGTACTCTCATGACTTACCTGCCCTCTGAAGAAGGTTCTCTTGTTATCCCCATATTAAAGATGAGGACACAGGTTTGGAGAGGGCTGGTCGCTTTCCCAAGGTCAAACTGAGACTAGAGTTCAAACTATATAACCATTATAGTCTACTCTGGAAATCAAGAGAAGGGGCAGATGAGGGCACACATGTCAACAGCTCATGGCATTCCTGATTCACTGGCTAAAGGAATTTGGCACAGACCTCCTGTTGCTTGGGTCCATGGTCTCTGTCTTCTAAGCTGGGTAGAAGCCATCCATACCTATTAGCCTCAGCTATCGTTCTAAGTGGCAAATGATCTAGTCTTTCTAAGAGGTAGTGCTAAACAGGTGGCCCCCTCCAAGAGAGGCTGTTAACCATAGACGAGTGCATTCATGTTCACTGCCAAGTTTTTGTTTTGGTCACCTCTCCTGCCCATTTTAATCTGGAGACGATTACAGTCCATTCTGGGAAGGGATAAAGGGGATTAGCATTTGTGAGGTCAGCTCTGACAGTGTCTCTTTGTGCCTGGGTTCCTGACCTTGATCAAGTTCTCTGCTGGGTCAGTAGCAGGTGCTCTGCCGCACAATCAGCACACATTTCAGTGAGCTGGACACATAAGGGAAGCAAGCCTCCGGGCTCTTCATCTCTGGAGATTACTGGAGCCGGTGAAGTGCCATTCGGATGAAGGCTTATTAATCGGTGGCTTCCCCAAATTTTCTTGGAAGTGAGAGTGAAAGAATATGAACACGACCGACATCAAAATAACACTAATGGCAGCGACCATTTACTTAATGCTCATGAGGATCTGCAAGTGTTGACTTTTGCACTTCACCACCACACTGTGGCTATTATCCTGCTTTCTAGAGAGGGAGGATGCCCAGGGCCACACAGCTTATACGTGGAGGAGCTGAGATTCAAGCCCTGCGCCCTTCACTGGGCAGCCTCTACCACGCTGGCGTAGTTTCAGTGACACGGCTCGGAAACATCTTTGGTGGCACAGGAAAGACTTCACTACTCACAGCTGCAGACCTCCGGGCTTATAAAGGCCGGCAGACAGCTAGCGAGGTCATCAGAACAATCCTAACATTTCTCCTCCCCCCACAGCAGACAGCCTTTTGCTGGGAGTTGGTTTAGGAGCAGCTGCAGTTTGTTCTGAAAGCGGGAGGTGGCCTAGTGACCTCCTCTGCCCCAGCCATCCCTGCTTGTGAGGCCGTGACTCTGCTTCCCTACTTGGGGATGCAAATGCAGGCTCCCGGGTCACAGTGGGAGTGCTCAGATTTCTGGTGTGAGTGCCCCTTTCGAGAAGTTAGCTCTTGTTTTCTCTATTTCTTTTAAAAGTGTGGAGAGATGCTGAGATCAGCAAAGCGAGCCTCTTAGGACAATAAACTTGATGGGGTGTCCCCCTTTAAAAAAAAAGATGGTTAAAAAATACTTTCAGAACTCAACAAAAATGCTTGCTCTTCTAGACTAAAGTTAGAAGTGCTTGAATGGAATTTTTCTTTCTTTTCCAACAGGGTTTGTAAAAAGATGAACACAGAATGGTTTCAAGATACTGCTTACTCTGCTCTAAGAATATCTTTTATTCGGAGATAGGGCCAGCGTCTGAGAAGTGACTCAGTGGCTTCCACTAGACCTAAGCATTGACAGCGGTGTGTTCAGAGGAATGACCATTTGCTCCATTACTGTCTCCCTCCAGTTAACAAAGGCTTGGAGAAGACGAGTCGGGGCAGTGCCTCGGGGGATGCTGTAGCTCAAGGAAATGTCGAGGGCCATCCAGTGCACCCCTCATGGTGCAGATGAGAAGACAGGGGCACAAGGATGTGGCTTCTCAAGGGCCGTCGTCTGGTTGGGGGCTCAGCTGAGCCCAGGATGCGGGTAAGCAAAGAAACTTTTCACCACCCTGAACTTCTGGAAGACAGACTGCCCCAATTGCATGTGAGTTTGATAGTGTCTTGCTTGGTGACATTTGAAAAAAGTATAGCTGATCATGTTTTACAAATGACAGCAGTGACCATAAAAGGGTGATGCGCAGGTACCACTCAGGTGCTCACACACCACAAGTGAACAGTGGACCATGGCTCCCCATAACAGCAAAATTAAGAAGAGGGTGACCTCCATGGAAGCAGTTGAAGAGCTGAAGTCGTCTGGTTAACCAAACACACACACAGTCATAAAGATTCTACTTAGGCTTCTCGGAAGGCACATACCTCACTGTTGGCGCTTTCCACAAACGAGCCCCCAAACATGGCAGCCATCCACTTGCAGCTACAGATCAGCAATGGTTTGTGGGCACTGATGGCTCCATCATCCAACCTGAACGTCACATCTGCCCAAAGATCGAGGAAACATAACCATGAGCCAGCTTTGCTGAGAGTTCTACCCACAGTCACCAACCTGCGTCTCTTACTCTCTTTTCCGTGTCTCTACTTAGTGATTTGGTATCAACCACTACACCCAGATCCCCCTATGTCATCCAAGGATTGAGGAGTAAGTATATAAGATTACACATGAGATCACGACACAAATTCTCTGAATCACATGGTAACATAAAGGAGAGGAATAGTTTTTCTTCCTTACTATGAAAAATTTCAAACATACGGAACAGTGGAAGAAACAGTACAATGATAACTCATTTATCACACTGTTAACATTTTGCCATGTTTGCTTTAACTATGGGTGAATGAGTATGTGTGTGTGTATATGTAGTGAATATGTGTGTATGTGTATATATAGTGTGTAAACATTTTTTTAAATGTTTATATTTATTTTTGAGACAGAGACAGAGCCTGAGTGTGGGAGGGGCAAAGAGAGAGAGAGAGACACAGAATCTGAAGCAGGCTCCAGGCTCTGAGCTGTCAGCACAGAGCCCAATGCGGCACTTGAACTCATCAACTGTGAGATCATGACCTGAGCGGAAGTCGGACACTTAACCAACTGAGCCACCCAGGTGCCCCTATGTGTGTAGACATTTTTAACAGCATGACACTTCTAACTACTTTATCAAGAGTTTTCTAAAAATAAGAATATACTTCTAGATAATCGTATCATTATTACTCCTAAGAAAATTAGTAATATCATCGTCTAGTTCATACTCAAAATTTTCCAATTATCTCTAAATTGTATTTATAGTTTTTTTTTTTTTTAAAGACAATCCAGTTGAAGTTCCATGTTGTATTTGGTCATTATGCCTTTGCATTAAGGGGAGGGCGATTGAATCCATTTCACTTAAGGTCCATTGTTTACTGCAGGTTTGTAACATTTCTTTTCATGATTGTTTCTATTTCATGATGGTCAATGTTTCAAGTAAATATTATTCATAAGTTTTAAAATTAATGAACAGACTCAGTAATCAACTACTGAATGTATAGTACTAAATATGTACTACCAAGGCATTATGAAAGATAAAGACAAAATGGAAGTATCCATGTAAATAAAAGTCAGGAAGTCAAATTTTAACAATGAAATACACACACACACACACACTCACACACAGAGGGCTATTTCAGAATTTAGTAGAAACAAACAAGCAATTATGTGAGGACACTGTGGTCAGCAAACAGCATAGTTATCAAGGATAAAGAAGAGGCAAGAGAAATAGAGAAGTGTAGGGTGGTAGAGTGCGAGAAAGGATAGGGAGGGGGAAATGGACAGATGAGGCACCCTTGATATGAAGGCAGAGGGTTGCCAAAATCACCTCAAGGATTTCAAGGCCAAAAGGTCAGTGGAGAGCAGATGTGGTCAGGGAAGGGAGCCTGAAGGAGCTGAACATCGAGCTGACTTGCTCTGGCTCTGGTGCAGGCTCAGGAGGAATGTGACCTAACTGAGAAGCGCCGTGAGGGTACTTCAGAGGGCAGCTTGTGTGCAAATCCTGGCTCTACCATTTACTACTGTACAACCTGGAGGCAATATGCCTAACCTCCCTGTCAATTTCCCCATCTTCAAAATGGAATAGTATTTGGCCCATTAGTCTGATAAGAATTAAATAGATGGATACATGCAAACTAGAAGGTTACATAAAAAAATAAGCATGGACACATGTTAGTGCCGGTTACTCTCTTGCCTATTTGGGAACAGCTAATGTTTGATAAATCACAACCAAAGGGATCGATGACTTTACCATTGGACCCCTCACCTGAGAACGACCCTTTGCTGAGGCACTCTTTTATCCGATTGGCCTTCCTGACATGAAATGCTTTTGTAATCTCCTGGTTCATGAAGGCTTCCTTGTTCATGATGTTTTCCACCATCATCCTCAAATCAAACATCTCCAGAACCTCTGCGATCTGAGCCAGGCCCACCAAGTCCTTTTCCTTTTCATCCAGTTGTCCCGTATAAAGAAACTGGAGCAGGGTCCGGAAAGGGCCTGGCTGGACGGAGGAGTCCATCCTGACCACAGTGACAGGGCCCACGCGCTTTGAAACGGGATTGGCTTGCATTTCCTTGTGCATGCCAAGGAACCCCTTGCTCCAGCCTGATAAGGTCTGTGTCTCCGGAGTCGAGCTCTCGCCTTCCAGAGCCAGACTCTCCTGCTGGGACAGGTTCTGGCTCGAGGCCTTCCACTGATTGGCCTGAGGTGTCCTTGGCGTTCCTTTCTCCCGCTCCTCGTCTGGGTCAAGGCTCAATGCCCGCCCCTGGCAATCCCTGCTCTGCTTCTCTTTCTCACCAGCTCCTTCGCTCCAATTTGGGGTTTCTTCACATTCCATTAAAAAAAGATCATAAAATTTGGAAGAGGAGGTAGCGAGGTAAATTCGATGTGCAAAGATGTGCTCTTGGTCCTGAAGGATGAACAGGACGTCGGCACATAGAGGATTGTCCAGTAAACAGGCAGCTTCGCTTGTCCCCATGGAGGGACATTCTGGAACCTTGATGACCGGCGGAGGGGCTTTTGGAGGTAGGAATGGTGCCTGAAGTAAAGGCTTCTGGACTTTCTTTAGGTGAGATTTCCAGAACTGCAGGTGTCGGCGGGAAATCAGCGCTGCTCGGATCGCATTGTCAAACACGTCCTTGATTCCGAACTGGTCAAACACGCTTGTCTCATAGTACGGTATGCCCAGCTCCTTTGCAACCTCTCGGCCTTTTTCTGGGGGCAGAATATCCCCTCTCTTTATGGGCCTAAAATGGAGTATTTAAAAAAATTATAATCAGCCTTATTTTAGGGAAAAAAAATGGTAACAAGGGCCTATGAAAGCACCTAATAGAATTGTGCCTTTAAAGTCCTTATTCAGATTTTTAATAAGGCTCTTGAAAAATCGATCTACCTCAAGCTTTCCAAATATAAAGGACTCAGGCCTGCAGGGGAAAAAATGCTTTCAGGAGTAACTATAATAACTGAAGTTCGGCCATTTGCTTGCTATTTGATCCTGGGCAAGTTACTTAACCTTCTTAAGCCTTGGTTCTCCCAACTGTAAAATAGGAATAAGAATAATAAACACCTACATCTTAAAGGACTAGTGAGAAGCTGAAATGAGATAATATGCTTAGCACGGTGCCTGGTCCACAGGGAGTGCCTGACAAATATTAGCTGTTACAACGATCACAACTGTGACGTCTGCATCTTCATCACCACGTTATGCTTACATTTTGCTTGATAACTTTACAGTGAATCCATATACCTTTTCTCACTTGAGCCTCACAAAAACCCTAGGGGTGTTATTCGCATGCCACCTAGTGAAGAAACCGAGGCAGAGAGTCTAAAGGGTTTGCTTCAGGTCACATTCGCAAGTTGAAGAGAGACCCCTGCCCAGCAGTTAGAGTCTAGAAGCCCCTAGTCCTAGACTAAACGGTCCCCATCCAACAGCCAATTAAGTCTCTTGCATCAGATCTGTGCTTCTCCTTTCATGCCTAACTGCTTCTTTTCTCTTCTGCCTCTGCAGTCACGCCCTCAGCCTCTTTCACTTGGACTACGGCATTAGCCTCTGCACTGTCTTTCTTCAGACTCTGCACATTTCAGCCCACAGTTTCCACTGCTGCACGAAACATCCTTACATCACACAAGCATGACTTTCAGCTGTAATTCTTTTTAAAAATTTCCTCTGGTTCCACACAGCCCTTCAGGCTGGCACACAAGGCCCCTTTACATTCTAACCAAACCCAGGGAGGCCAAACCTTTGGAAGCAGTACAGGCAGAATAGTGCTGTGACTATGGCATAGCATAGTAAAAGACAGGTTCCAGAACATAATTAACTTTGTTGTTCCATTCTTCACAAACACACACTTGATGCTGAGACATACTCTTAGGAATTGATCTTCCTAAATAAATATTTGGCTTCCAAAATTGAAGGTAATGTGTGTGAAAGGCACACTGGTCTTAGGAGAAATACGGTAATACTGGTTACAGTTTGGATCTGAAGCCCTGGACAGAGCACAAGGAAAAAAGGCAGGGTGTTGCAAAGGCAGAGGGAAGTGCAGGGAAGAAGACCTAACTTCAAAGTTTGCTTCTCTGGGCTTTTTGTGCTCCTTCTTCCTGGGGCTGACTTGGAAATCACTAACTGGCAAAACTCTTCAAGGCTGCGCTCAAATACCAGCTCCTTCATGGAATCGGGACTGTCCCCTCTGCTGTCCTCTAGTGCTCTGTAACTCTCCTCCTGTCCTCCACACGTCTATGGTTGTGAGGCCTGATTATCTCAGCCTATTCTTTTACACAGAAAGTTCTGGATGCCAGGGGCAGTCTCTCACCGTGAGTCCCCTTTCCCTCTATGTGGCTTCTAACATTCAATTCCTAGTCCATGCATTTAATAGAGGGACTGTGAAAACAACATGAAACATTTTCAGAAAATTTATCCAAAACGCAACAAGAACATCAGAAATTGTCTAAAGAAAATACTATTTGCTTTTGCTGTGAGAGTGTAAAAAGCTGTGTCTGTACAAAATTTTTGCAACAAGCCTATCAGGCAAACATTGAAGGAAGGTATTAATATCAACACTTTTGGGAAAGTTATGCTCTCCGGCAAAAAATGTAGTTAAACATAAAATATATATAAAGTTATTTTTTTTATGACAGGAATATGGAAGGGGCATGGGCTTTAAAAAACTCTTACTTCCCCCTAATATTGGTATTCACATTTTATACAAGTAAAACAAATCCCCCCTCCGTTTGATTTTTAAAGTTGTGACATTTTAAAAGACATCTACTAGATGGAGCACCACTAGGGTGGCTCAGTCGGTTAAGTGTCCAACATCTGTGCAGGTCATGATCTCACGGTTCGTGGGTTTGAGCCCCGCATTGGGCACTGCGCTGACAGCTCTGAGCTTCTGATTCTGTGTCTCCCTCTCTCTCTGCCCCTCCCTCACTCATGCTCTGTCCCTGTCTCTCTCTCAAAAAATAAATAAACATTAAAAAAAAATTAAAAACAATTACTAGTAACATTTAAATACCAGTGTTCCTGTTTTGCAACTATAGGTCCATATGATGTTTTAAAACTAGACACCACCATTTTGGGAATGAAATATTCTCAGAGGTTGGATTGGGGGAAACGAGAAGGTTAAAAACACTTGGATATGTGTATTTGCATGAACCTGATGTTCTGGGGGGCCAAGAACTGGGACTAGTCAATCTGAATGTTCATTAACTTTATTAAACTAATCATAGTTTCAAGAATGACATTACTATGAGTAGCTACTATTTTGTTTAGTATTTTGCAAATTTCAAGGCACTTAAAATTTTTTTTTAAAATGTTTATTTATTTTTGAGAGAGAGAGACAGAGACAGAGTGTGAGTGGGGGAGGGACAGAGACACATGGAGACACAGAATCCGAACTAGGCTCCAGGCTCTGAGCAGTCAGCACAGAGCCCAATGCAGGGCTGGAACGTGGGGCTCAAACTTGTGTAGCCGAAGTCAGACGCTTAACTGACTGAGCCACCCAGGTGCCTCAAGGCACTTAAAAAACATTATTTATTTATTTTGAGAAAGCACACGTGGGAGGGGCAGGGAGGAAAAGAGAGAATCCCAATCAGGCTCTGCACGGACAGTGCAACTCAGGGCTTGAACTCATGAACCATGAGATCATGACCTTAGCCAAAACCAAGAGTAGGTCGGTTAACTGACTGAGACACCCAGGTGCCCCCAAGACACTTTTATTCACACCAGGTTGCAATTATAAAATTCATTTCCAGAACTGGCCAACCAGTTTACAAAAATGGGTTCCTCACCTAAGAGGGGACAGTGAGCACGAGAAGGGTCAGTATTAACAAACTAACTTAAAGCATATGGCTGATTGATGGGGCCCCAGAACCACCGAAGAGCATAACCCTAGGCTACAGGGACATCTGTTACCTCTAAACTTTAATTTGGCCAGCACAGCAAAATACTGAGTCCCTTGGCTTACCTTGCTAAAGGGCGTCTGGCTCGATTAACAGCTTCAAGATCAGCATAGCGGAGATCTAGCTGGCAGCCAACTAGAACAACAGGTGTGCGAGGGCAAAAGTGCTTGATTTCTTGATACCACATGGTTTTCACATGATTTAGGGAATTGGGATTAGCAATCGAAAAACAGAGGACCACAACATCAGACCTAAAAGGAAATCACAAAAGAAGCTGTATTTCCATATAATTTTTTTTCTTTTATCATTACAGCTCCTCCCCTCCCCCATCCATCTAATGCCATATCATGTCACAATTAAAAAAAAAAAAGGATAGTATAATACATCTCGGAGTCATGCAAACAGCCGGATAAGCCCCCACATCCCAGCACCAAACACAGCCCGAGTTCATTTTCATATTGCACTGCAGAACGCCTATGTATTAAAGTTTCCAAAGATGTTCTTTTACAATACAAATGACTACCCAAACTTGATCCAGTCCTGGAGCCACAACATGCTGAACTATTTCTGTTAATCACAAGAAATAGTTTCAAGATAAAATAAAATAATAAGAACTACCTTTTACCAGTTTAAACAGAAAGGTGATGATGACTCAACCCAATGAGATAAAGCAAACAGTTTAAACATTACTGAAAACATAACAGGTATTTGCTGTACAGGGTCAGCAAATACACAGAAGGATTTCTGCCCTTCTTCCCACTTAAGCACACATGTAGAGAGCACAACCACTTATCTGTTTCTGAAAAGAAAATGTCCTGATTTTGCAGGAATTTTGACTCTTTACTAGATATATGGCAAGAAGGTAGTATTTAACAGAAAACTAGCAATAGTTAGATGGATGGGTAGTAAGAGAATGTTGGAAGCAGATTTCTCAAATGGTATATATGACACAGCAGGTAAACGGGGAAAAGAAAAAGTATTTTACAGTCAATTTTGACATAAAGATCTTCTATTTTTACATAACAACTTACCATTTTAGAGGCCAAAGAACCGTTTCATAAAACGGTTGTTCAATTATGGTGTTTGACAGCTGCTAAAAGGTATCTTTAATAAGAATTATAAACCAATCATCTAGGTTAAAATATGCTGAATGGTGACTTTGAAAACACTGAGGCAAAAGAATATAAAGAACAGGAAAAATTATGCCCAAGGATTCAAGACTATCTTGCAGCTAAATTCAGAAATAAACTCTTACAATTTTATTAGATGTTAATTTATTGCCTTTATTGTTTATGTAATGAGAAGAATCAAGTTGATGAATCAAAACACCTTCTTTTTAAATCATTAATGAGCTTTTTCCCCCTACATATCAATGAAGACAAACAAATATATCCAGGCAACCATAAAATTTCTAAAAATAATCATTTGCAATGCAGAAAACTGCAGGGTGCTTACATTAAATGTAATTCACAAGTTGAGTCTTTAAATTTATACTCCAGAAAAACTGCATCAGACCATAGCAAGTAGAGGGGAAAATCCTGAGATTAAAATATTTACAAATTATAAAAGAGGACCTGGGACTCAAAGTAGATGAATGTATTAATCTGCAGGTTTAGAATGTCCTTGAAATAAAGATATTATCAGAGATTCATAGACACTGGAAAATATAATATGTGTAAAAATATGCATAAATATATAAATGAAAGGGAAGCCTGTCTTGTCGTCGGGATTCTGATTTAGTTAGTGGAATATTCTGTGCACAGCCTTACTTCTAATCAGCATAAATAACAGTACCCAGCAATGCTTTGAATTTTACATTTTTTAGGAGCTGAGTTTTCTATTATTCATAATCCTATTTATATAGGATATCTGATACAGCTCTGCTATAAGCTTCATCTTGATCATGAAACAAAGCCACCGTGAATTTTGGCACAGTGAGATTAACATGGCAATATGTGAGGTTCAATATTGTAGAGGAAGAATTGAGGAATGTACCCAGCACCTAAATGTGGACTAGTATGTATATGCATAAAATTGTTCTAATTGGCGCCTATTTCCATATTGAAGCACATGGCTATAAAAGAAATATTCTCAGAGCTTAATTTATATGACAGACATGAAGCTAAATGTCAATTCTGTTATCTAATTTTATGATACAGCATGTGAGGTTTTGAAATCAGAGCTGGCTCGGTTGCCAAGGTTACGGTGATAACACTCAAGCCACTGAGCACACACGAGTTACTATTCGGTTGACCTGTAAACAAGTACAGACAGGACCTTGGGGGTTGGAAACAATGGAATCTCTTGATGATAATAGCATAATGCCGTCACCCAATACAGGTCCGGAGGGCCCGACTTCTAACTGTGTCGCAGCAATATCTCAATGCATGAAATGCTGTTGGATGGCTAGAAAAATAATTCCATGTTATGTAAATATTTTGTCTCAAAAGGATGATAAAGAGAAGAGGTTGTATTGAGCGCAGCAACACTACCTTTGAAGCTAAAATAACTTATTGAGTCAAAATTCTACTTGTATCCTTGGAATAAAGAAATTTTTTTCCTTTTTTTTTTTAATGCATAGTTAGGGGCTATGAGAATATATCTCCATTACTTTACACTCAAAGCACTTACGAAATAAGATCATATTTTACCTACCAACTTGCTTCAACGTCTTTGGTTTAACTGTTGTTGATCTAAATATGAATGCAAGTTAAGAAAACATTCTATAGAAATTATAGAGGCCAGTTTTTCTGGCCTGCCCTAATAACGTAGTACCCTAACCCTGATTTTAACCAAAAGGCTGGGGAATCAGCAGATGTAGTGATAGAGCTACAGAAAGATGCTGTTTTGACACATTGCTCCTTATTCTTTTCTAATTCCTAATTCTTCACATAGCAGTATTCTCTGCGATATAAACACATATACAATCAAGTAACTATTTTGAGAACACCACATATTCCCTCTAGATTTTTAGCCTCTTTTCTATCTAGTCAAGGAAGGCACAGGACCTGCAGCTAAGAATATCTCCCCCTTTAGGCAGAATTCCAAGGAACTAGAGCTATTAAATAACTTTTAATCAAAACATTCATTCCTGTGTGGAGACTGTTCAGTGTCTGACACAAGCTCGTGTTTAAAAATGCCATTCCTGTGAAAGATAAAAAGAAAAAGGCAGGTTCTAGCATTTCCACTTCCATGGCTCTGTTACATTTTTTTACTTTGAAGAGTTGAGTTTAAAAATAATTGGGAGGGGAATGTGTGATGAGGGCATTCTCACATATTATGCAGCAGGGTTAGCCTAGAAATGACCTCAGGTTCCTATTTCAGCTGTAAAAAGAATCTGATAGGATTTAAATGGCGTCCTACAGCTATTTGGAGTAGAAAGCACAAGAATTTGAGAATTCTTTGCAGAAGCAAAGCACAGAGTAGACAAAACTCTAAACTCCAGAACTTGAATACTGAGAAGGGGTAGGAAGAGGTTTGGAATTTTTTGTTGTTGTTGTGGACCCAGCTAAGTGGCTTTATTAAAGCAAGCCAGGGTTACAAAGGACTAAAGCGTGCAGGGTCTCAGTTGCTTGCCTACGGAATGTTTATTTTGGGGAGAAAAATGTAATTTCTTTTCCCTAAGGGGAAAATGTTACTGTAAAAGTTTCTCTAGGGTACTAACACATCAAATAATGCCCATGCAATGATGTTTTGATTAGTTAAGTAAAAAATAATCCAAAGTAAATCTGTGTGTGGAAATAATTGCGGATCTTGCTTCATACAGGGGTAGAGGGCAGCGGTGCGGGGGGGTGGGTGGGTCACAGAAGGCCCAAGTCCTCCAAAAATGCTTGTGCTGATAAAGCCAACCTGAGTTGTACCAGTTTTTCTTCAGATATTAAACAAACAAGACAGCATATTTTTTTTCAGTTATCTTTCAAGGAGAACACCGGCCAAAGATAGCATGTAAAAAATTGGCAAAGGTATTTGGATAACATAAGAAGTGTGTGCAAAGTTGGGACCAATCTTTATTGAAGGATGAAAGAAAAAAAAATCTGAACACAGTGCATCTTGCCCACATATCCTGGCCCAAGCTAGACTTGAAACAGCAAAGGCCGTACAAGTTCCCAAGGCCTGTCTTTGTAATATCTATAGTCAAATATAGCAAACATGGTGGGAAAAGGTCAGAGAGGACCAGAAGCAATGCTGCTTTTCCAATCTGAAATACCAAATTCATCCTTTGAAGAAGTGGTTGAAAAAGGGTAGATAGTCACTATAAAAAAATGTGTTGTTAAGAATGGATTTTCCAAGTTCTTTCCTATCACACAAGTGCTCTTATCTCCTTGGTTTATCTTTCCTTTCCTAGTCCCATCCAGTCCGCCACCACTGTCGGCTAGGGGGCTGCCTTTGCATTTTCTTATCTGGTTAAGTGAAGGAAAAATACCTAAATTATCCTTTATCTAAGAGCCCAACATCAGGCCAGTCTGACAGGCCATTGTGAACGTTTGTGGGTTCCATCTGGTCCTCCACATAGCTGTGAGCAGGATGGCCAAATGCCCTTCTCCAAAAGGCCAATTCCTGGTTGAGTCTCTTGCTGACGAACACTTGGTGACCAATAAGTATGTCGTTGTTAATATGCCCCTTAAAGTCTTTCATTCTGTGGTAGGACCCCACCTCTTTATATGTCAGTACTGCTTATTATTTCCTTTTCGAGTAGAAACTCCTGTATCCTTTATATTGGTAGAGATCACAATCACATTTTAATGGCCTTCTTTCCTTTGCCAATGAGCACAGGTCTCCTTCTGGCAAAGGTTCACGCAGGAGTCCCTGACCTCCACCTTTGGGGCTTCAAGCTTCCTTCTCCCCCTACAACTTAGGTAGGTTCTTTACAGAAACATTTTTGAAACCATTCAAGTCAACAACACACCTTTCATGCATGTAGTCTGACAGCGCTATGCAAACAGATCAAAACAGCACAGAACAGCTGGGAGCATGGCAGAGAAAAGGAATGTGTAACACGTGGCTTTGGAGAATTTTAGTAGGGAAGCAGCCCGGTGTGTATGAGATGCAGGGGGAGTTGTCAGTGATCGGTGAACATAACCACCAGGAGATGAATGGCTCTGTAAGCTCATACTCATGGAAGATGGAGAGGTCTGTAGGGGAGCGCCTGGCAGGGGATCTGGGGAGAGCAGGGCAGGACCATGCAGTGCCCTGGATGTGAGCAGAGAAATCAAGTCAATACTTTACCAATAGCAGTGAGGCTTCTTAAGTACAGATGTTATGTGGGGAAAACTGTCAAAACACCCTGCAATATATCCAGATTTGGGAGTGATTAGCATGCGCAACTATTTCTTCTAAGCCCATAACTGCACGTTTAGTAGGAAGCAATACTTTAAACCGGTCTTTCCCCCACCCTCCAAAACTGAGTAGCCAAAGCAATGCACGCTCTTAAGTGCAGGAAAGCCATATCAACATCCCACCAATGCCACCAAAGCCTGAGATAGATAAAACTTGAGTCTTAAGAACGGTTGCTTCTTCTATCACGATACAAATATCACAGGGGGCATTGGCCTCTACCACAGAAGGTTGTGGGTTATCATCCAATAGAAACTGGCTATTTTTCACTCAATATACCATTTTCCATACTGAGCAATCTAAGCTCCCTTTAGTATATTCTTAAATCTCATACAATCATCAGAATAAGTTGAATGCATGGGAAATTGAGTGAAGCACAAGTAATTTATTAGAAGAAATCTTATTTAACTCCTAGTCAATGAGAACAGAAAGCATTGACATAAAGAAGGCTTGTTTAACAGGAGAAGGTGAAATTGTGGTAATAAATTCCTTCCCAACACCATCTCTCATTTTCATTCCTTTTTGGCTTTCCCTGAAGAGAAATGATGGAGGTACTTCCTTCCTGTACTGTTCATGTTTTCTCCTGAGAGCAAGACTAGCTGTAGATACAGGAAAGCCTCCATATCAGCCTGAATGCCAGATGGGAGGTCTCTGGGATTAAGCTCCTTAACTCTTTTGAAAGGAAACTATGTAAAACCAGCAAGATCATTCCACCACACAAGAAAGTGTGAAGTGAAAGGGTAAAGAGACTTTACCCAGACTTCTCAGCAATCCTCTCTGAATTCATAAAGGTAAAAGGACTTGTCCCATGCCACTTATCCAATAGTAATACACAGTCATTCCTCTCAGCAATATTAACTGATAATGCACTATGTATCAGGTACTCTTCTAGACACTGAGGATACAGCAATTAAAGATACAAATCACTCATGCTTATCTTCATGCTCATATTCTAGTGGAGAACAAAGACAATAAGCAAGAAAAATATGTACACTAGGTGCTGTGTTAGGTAGTGACAAGTGCCAAACAGAAAATAAAGCAAGGAAGAAGGACAGAAATATTAGGGAACAGAAGATACTTTTGGAATGAGGTGACCAGGGAGGGCCTCACTGAGCAGCTGACATTTCAGTAAAGACCTGAGGAGGTGAGGGAGCTAACATGCTGCTATCTACGGGGGAGAGCCCTGTGGAAAAGGAAACAGCTCATGCAAAGGCTCTAAGGCAGGTTGTCTCCCTTGGGTGAGGGGGGAAATAGCAGGAGCTGAGCTCAGGAAGGCAATGCTGGACCGAGGTAGGGAGGGCCTCATGGGGTCTGGCTCTTACTTTGAATGAACTGGTGGACCGTTGGGATTTTTTAAGCGGAATAACATAATTTATGTTTGAACAGGAGAGCTGACCAAATGGTGGTGGTGGTGTTGGTGGTAGTGATGGTGGTGGTGGAGGGGGCATGTCAGGGGGAAAAGGCAGAAGGATGGAACCAGTGAAAAGGTGACAATCCCGAGAGAGAGGCGATCGGACTTTGGCCTGGGAGCAGTGCAGGTGGTGAGAAGTGGCCGCATTCCCTATATTCGTGCAGCGGAGAGTCAGCAGGGTTTGCTGACGGACCGCGTGTGGGATATGCCCAAGAGGAGTCAAGGATGATGCTAGAGAGCTTGTGCTGAGTGATTCTGTATTCCCTGTTCCTGGTGCTGACATCTGTACTTTAGCATCTCTAACACTGAACTGTAATTATTATGTTGCTGTCTCCCTGCTGTACCCTGAGTTTCTTCTTCAGGGACTTTGTTCCATTCCTATTAGTTCCTCTTGCATGGTGTATATATAACACAGCATTTGTGACAAAAGAGGCTCCCAATGACTGTTTACCAAGTAAAAAGGCCTTCTAGATATTGAAGGATAAAGGACGTAGATGCAAATACGTCTGCAGTCCTGAAGTCTAAAAGAAAGGAGTTCAGGCGTATAGTAAGTCAGTTATGGAATACGTTTTAATAAAGAATGAAAACACTATGTGAGCTATTATATTTCTTCAGACAATTACTGCTGAAAGGCAGCCATATAATATCTCTGGTATACAGCAGAGATTAACCAGTTAATATATATTTCTTAATTATTGGAATTTATCTAAAAAGTCCATTTACCCCATCTAATTGGATAGTTTTATAACACTGGGATAATAATGTATTAACGATCACTTCATGGAGTTAGATAATCTCCAGAAGCAAAGGAAATGTAAAGAAATAGGTTACTTTCAACCCACTAATTTCTGTGTTACACAGAATCAAGGCTGAAGGGAACACCCTCTATTTCACAGACCATCTTGTTTTTTTCAAAAAAAACATAGCAAACACTAAAAACAAAAATCAGTAAGATAGAAAGATAGCCAAGGTGATAAGTTGAAAAGACAATCTGCTAATTTGCTTTATCTTTCTGTAATTCAGCACTGTCCTTCAGATGATATCTAGGCTGGGGACACAGGGGTTCCAGGGGAAGAATAAAGTGGTGGAACGATTTTGGAAACCTAATGAATGGCCAATATTAAAAGTTACTGATAGAACTGTTGATAAGGTTCACTAAGAAACATATCTGTGAAAGTGTTCTGTAAACTTTACACTACCAATTATTGTCCAACAAATATGATCACGGGTTCAAAAGTCACCACAGGATATATTTTATATGTTGTAGCCAATAAGAATTGTGGAACATTCTCATCAAGAGATGTTTTCCTTTTGGTGTACCAGCTCATGTCGTTAACTGAAATATAACTGCTGAAAGCTAGTAACAGAATCATCCTCGGAAGACACTGCAGAATTACTCAACAGTCTCTTTTTTCTTACCACCTAATGTAAAAGGGAAAACTGTAGTGCTGAAATATATTTCCTCATCAGAATGTTATAGTATAGAAACATCACAAACTGATGAGAAGTTAACACACTTAGCTATTATTTGACCCAACTGGTCAAGCTTGCAGTTATTAAGTAGTAATAGAAAAAAAGGTAGTAAGAAGGCAGAACACAAGACGTTAATATACTGAACAATGTGTATGTCCTATTCTCCTTACCTATTCCAGTGGCCTCATTATTCATGTCTCTATGGCACCTTTTGAGGCCATCAATGCTTTTCTGGGCTGCCACAATGGACAGTTTTTCCTAGTCATGTGACCAGTGTTTGGGCAGCAGCCAGCATCTGTCTAGGTCCTGGAACACGAGTGACCCCACTCATCAATCAAGTCCTGTTGCTATCTCATTTGGCACTGTTGTTTCTCAAGGACAGATTCATCCTGGGGCCAGGGCTCAGTTGGACAAAGAAATTCCAGCTTTCTGATGTTTTGTCTTCTGGTCACAATATGAGATGTAGCAGTTCAGAGCAGGAAGGACAGTGCGGGACAGTAGGCTGAGGGTGGTACAGAGCACGGCATGTTTTCTGTCTGCCGGATGATCTGGCATCACGGAAATCTTGTTTGGGTGTTTTAGTGCACAATCTACAAATCTCCACCACATTTAAGTTTTTGAATCCTTTCTATGCATTTAGTCTGATGCATTTTTGTTTATTTGTTTTGGTTAAGCACAAAGCAGTAATAATCCACCTTCAATTTTTTTACTTACTGCCCTCATCTTTGGGCAAATTAATTTAAAATAAATAAATAAATAAATAAATAAATAAATAAATAAATAAATTTAAAAATACGATTATTTAAAAAGCTTTTTCAGTATTTATCTTTGAGAGAGAGAGAGAGAGAGAGAGAGAGAGAGAGCACGAGTAGGGTAGGCACAGAGAGAGAGGGAGACACAGAATCCAAAACAGACTCCAGGCTCTGAACTCTTAGTACAGAGCCCAATGTGGGGCTCGATCCCACAAACTGAACTATGAGATCATGACCTGAACCAAAGTCAGACGCTTAACTGACTGAACCACCCAGGTGCCCCTAAAATATGATTCTTATAAGGATCTTGGAAATGACACTAAGAGGACAAACAACCTTACAACTGGAAAATCGTTAGTATTGACATAAGTAATTTTCTATTTAAGAGGGCACTTGTTGGGATGAGCACTGGGTGTTGTATAGAAACCCATTAGACAATAAATTTCATATTAAAAAAGAAAAAAGGAATACTCCTTCAAACAAGGCTTTACAAAAATAATTCACAAATCTAAAAATATTTGTGGAGAAAAGGTGGGTTTCAGGGTGTGGGTCAGTGTACCTCCATTCTTTTTCTCCTGGTCTAGCTCATCTCCTAGATCATCTTTTCATTTGCTCATTCATTAAGGAGAGGTTAGGCACCAGTGTTTTCTGTCTTTGTCACTTTCACATAGGTACATGATTTGTGATTCTTACTATAAAAATGCAAACATAAAATTCAACCTAGTGAAATAGTTTGGAGTTTGTTACAATGGCATTTCCTTGTAAATGCCTTAGAAGAGCCTGCCATGTACAAGACTGATGGACAGATTCATGCACTCATTCAACTAACATTCATTAAACTCTTACTATGTGCCACGCCCACGCATAGGGCAGACAGACAAAATTCCTGTTCTACAGATAGTAGGAGTCATAGCATAAGGACAACTGAAGAAGATGATGAAGGAGCCAACTTTCAAGTGGTGTGATCATAGTGATGAGAGGGATTTGTCAAGGAGTCCTGAGGAACATAAGGAGGGACATTTCACCTGGATCCTGAAGGTAACAGGGAGTTGGGGGGAGAGTATGGAGGGGACTTCTGGGAATTTGTGCCTCTTATTCTAAAGTCTTAGAATAGTTGTGGTAATTAAGTAGGTAAAGAATAGGCAGGTGGGAGTATAATTTCTATGCATGTGTAATGCACATTTGTGGGCCTAGAGGCTACAGACCATACACAATTAAAATATCGGGTTATGTCTGGAGCAAGACAGGAGGTTGGACAGGCAGGCTGGGACTCAGTCAGAAACAAACCGGAGTGGAGCCTCATATCCGATGCGCAGCTACCTCACCCAGGGAAAGGACACTTCTCGTCCAGCTCTGCACCTGATTCTCAGCCAAGGTGAATGAGCACAAAACAGACAAGGTCATCTGTACATTCCCACAGGTTCTCATTGCACCCTCCAGTTCCAGAATGAACCAACTACAAAAGACCACATGGTTACTATTTGATGGGGAAACAGAGAAATAGAAAACTTTCAGGGAACTGTGGGGTCAGCTATCACAGGGTACCTGGTCCAATGTATCTTCTTAGAAAAAGATACAAACATAACCACAGCCTAAGACACAGGCCACTTGGTCAGACTCTGATCCACACAGCTGAGGGCTTATCTCTGGGAAAAGGGAATCAGCATGATTTGGGGACAATTTGATAGTGTTTCATTATTGAGTCTTGAGATTCAAGACCATCCTGTTTCCCATACTCTTCTATTAAGGATCTTGTCCCATTTCCTGCCCTAAGTGCACACAAATAATTTGTATTTCAGTGAGAATTAACTCTAAATTCTATAAATTAAAACATATGTTGTCTACCACATACATTTCCTCAGACATAATAGATTTTTTTGTTCATAAAAATACTTGTACTTAAAAAATATTGAGATACAATTTAAATACAATAAACTTGGGGCGCCTGGGTGGCGCAGTCGGTTAAGCGTCCGACTTCAGCCAGGTCACGATCTCGCGGTCCGTGAGTTCGAGCCCCGAGTCAGGCTCTGGGCTGATGGCTCGGAGCCTGGAGCCTGTTTCCGATTCTGTGTCTCCCTCTCTCTCTGCCCCTCCCCCGTTCATGCTCTGTCTCTCTCTGTCCCAAAAATAAATAAAAAACGTTGAAAAAAAAATTTAAAAAAAAAAAATACAATAAACTTTGCACACTTAAAGTGTTCAGTCTGATTAGTTTTGACTTACGTACGCACCCCAATACTATCATCCCTATCAAAATCATGAACATTTCCATCACCTCCAAAGTTTCCTGTGTCCCTTTGCAATCCATCCCTCCCTCTTCGTCCTCTTTCCCAGGCAACCAGTGATCTACTTTCTATCACCATGGATTGCATTTTCCGGAATTTTATAGACATGATATCACAAAGTATGTGTTCCTTTCCTCTGGTTTTCTTCACTTAAAAGCTTTGTCTCTAATCTTTAAGAGATTCTTCCCTTTTGGCTGAGGTTCAGTAAAGAGCATGATAATCATGATGATTCCGCAGTAGTGCTTACCAAAGCATGCCTTGAGGACCACCTGCTTTATAATCATCCAGGGACTGGCTAAAATGTGCTGATTTACCTCTCCCTAGAACTCTGACATCAGAATAGCCAGCATATGCGGGCATACTTAAACCTGCAATTTAGTTCAACCTTTTAGGGAACGACGGTTCCTGTTTCTGGGTCTAGCTACTTATTCCTCTAAGTCTTTCTATTGTTTTGTTTTTTTCTCTAAATTTTTTTTTAACATTTATTCATTTTCGAGAGACAGAGAGAAACAGAGCGTGAGTGGGGGAGGGGCAGAGAGCGAGGGAGACACAGACTCTGAAGCAGGCTCCAGTCTCTGAGCTGTCAGCACAGAGCCCGACACGGGGCTCAAAACTATGGACCACGAGATCATGATCTGAGCCAGAGTCGGATGCTTAACCGACTAAGCCACCCAGGTGCCCTGGTTTTTCTACAGTTTTCTATAACCTGGGCAAACCTTTAGGCCACAGCAGGACACAGGACTTTAGGACAAAGGTTGCAATAATTTTCCTAGATCCCATTGTGCCCACATTTAGAAGCGTGGTTTGAGTTACTTTTCCATATAGTACATGCATTGTGAACTTTCCTCCTTTTCAAGTCTACCATGGGGGTCAGGACTCTAGCGAAGACAGTCCTGTGAGTGAGTAGGACTCCTTTATCACAGGTGCAAAATTCAATGAGGTGCCAAAAAACTACATAATCCAGGTGCCCAATATTAAAAAAACAACAAACAAATAAAAAACAAAATTAAGGCAAAATAAATCCCTGGTGAACAAAATATCAAAATATTAAATAAAGTCAGGACCAGTAACCTTGCCATACTGAGCCATACTGAGTTTGAAGCAGAAAGAAAAAATTAGTGATCCTATCTTTTAAAAGTTATTACTATTTATATTTTATGCCCAATGTGAGTGCCTTATTGCCTCAGCCTAGTCCTGGCCCAGGCTCACCTCCACCTGATATATTTCACTGTCCAACAGGCTTTTTGCTGTCCTGAAATTGTCATTAGAATGTTACTTCTGGCCCAGCATTTATAATGCGCCAGGGACAAGAAGAGCTCATTCAAAGCACCCTATCTGGACACATTAGACATTTCCTACTTTTCCCCTTGCCATTAACCACAAGTACAGCCAATCCCAGACAAACACATAAACACTGGTCACCCATAGTCCTGAATTTTTAAAAGAGCCTCAACCAAGCATTCAAAATGGGATGTATTCATGGTGTATCTGATTACATGTGCCTTCAGCATGAAACTAGACCTATCTAAATAGACACACAGAAACCATGGCTCTGATTAATATTATCATTTAAAACACATACTGCACTTCTCATAGGAGCTAACATTTGAGAAAAATCCGCGTGTGAAAATAATCTGTATTAATAAATGAGTTCCAACCGAACAGAAAATATGCCCAGAAACTGTGGGGTGTAAGGGCAAGGTTCTGCATGTTTAAGTTCACTTTTTTAGGGGAAAGCATGCCATATAAAGGACCCAAGGCTCCTACTCACTCTCAGAAAGTTCACTTGGATGTATTATTTTTAATGAAAATGAAAGCACTCATGTTTAGCTATACAAAGAATTAAGCTATTTGTTATGTATTAAAGAATTTACGAGGCACAATGGCATACTAGAGCTGGTGACAGATGGAGAATACTGGTCTTCAGTGTCCACATAGGACAGCATACAAATTAGACTGGACTAGGGATAAATTTAAGGTAAGCCTGTCATCAGCCATCATCACCAGCCATGACAGCACGGTGGAAAGGGAAGGTATGGGTTCTGGAGTCCGACAGAACTAGCAGGAAAAGTTCAGTTCTACTCTTTCCTAGCTGACTGACCTTGGCCCCTTTCTGTGCCTGTTTGCTCAACTGTGAAATGAGCCTACTTTGCAGGGTCACCACAAGAATGAAGTGGTGGGCATCAGGCACAGGCCCGGCCTTGATTAAATTGTAGCTGTTGTTATCACCACCTTCAGTGCCACAAGCTTTATGATGTGTTTGAAGGTTATCCGATCCTGAGACAGATCAATGCTGGAGGTTTTCAAGGAAAGGAAACATAAAATTTGTAATTATTTACTTGTGGGGTGACTATACGAGAGGGACAGGGGCCCAGATATCCTGTTGAAAGGCAGAGCCCACCCTCCTTGTCTCCCTTTTTAGTGCCTAATTGTGAACATTTCATTCTTATAATAGTTTGAGAGAAAAACCGAGAGTGATACCCCTTTATTATTTTAGAGAGGGAGAGAGAGAGTGTGTGTGTGAGGAGGGGAGAGGGAGAGAGAGGGAGAATCTTAAGCAGGCCCTATGCTCAGCGTGGAGCCTGATGCGGGGCTCGATCCCATGACCCTGGGATCATGACCTGAGCCAAAGTCAAGACTCAGATGCTCAACAAACTGAGCCACCCAGCTCCAACCCCGCGCCTCCCCACCCCCGCCGCCACTTTAAAAAGAGGCTGTTTTCTTGCCAAAAAAGGGCAGCTGATCACAGTCCTGGTTACTAGGTATAGTTTTGTTCTTGATATTTTAAAAGAGCCAGAAAAAGTTCATCCAAAGTGGATAGAAAGTAGGTGGTGGGAAGAAAGGCTGCGAGAGTTGGAGTCCTTCACTCCAGACAAGACAGGGTTTGACGGATTCTAAATGTGTTAAGTGGTGCTGAGGCTGCTGTGCCACCTTCCTTCTCCATCCACAGAAGGACTCCCGTACTCAACATTTTTTCTTGGATGGATGATTTCCCTTCCTGAAGAAAAGGGGTCACCTAGATGACCTTGTGAGGCCTCTTCCAGTTCTAAGCCTTCGCACAAATACTGAAGAGCAAAGAGACACCCAGCTCGTCAATGTGGGGGTGGGTTGCAGCCGCATCTGTTTAAAATGAGGCTGAGGTAGCTTGGTACAGAAGAAAGAGTGGGGGCTGGGATTCAGGCAGAGGTGGGTTGGAATCTGCCTCTGAAACTCACTCTTGGGCAAGTTACGGGAGTAAAAGAACTCAGCTCTGTCCTCCCCTGTAGCATGGAGATAATCTCTGCCTTCTAGGGTTCCTGAAAGGATTAACTGAAATAATGTTGGCAAGGCACCTAATATTTTGACTGGCACATATAAGCCTTTGATAAATTGGAGCTATTATTCCAGTTGGTTGAAAAATGGGGTGAAAGATTAACGCCCTTCTGCTTATAGTTATACAAATTCCAGTAGGCAGACCGACACCACCGTGGCCTACAGGATCCACACTGCAAGTGGAGCCTGTCCACACCAGACAATGTTTGAGGGGACAACTTATTAACCACTGTGGTTCTTAGGGGCAGAAGACACCAAAGATGAGGCCTAAGGCATCTTGGTAGGGCTCTCGTTTCTCTCACTGTCACCAAAAGAATCACAGGAATTATTTTAAAAAGGTTCCAAATACATCCAGGTATAAAGAATATATCACATCCCACTGATTTGTCATTCACACCAAGTACAGTAAAAAACATCTGTCAAAAAGCAGGTTTGCAAACCAAATGGACTGTCATAAATTGTAATTAGGATTTTTTTCCTTCACGAATGACACAAAGCTAAAAATGGAAGTCATCAAGAAATTGATCAGCTCTTGCAAAGCAATGAAATACAGTGGCCAGAACCCTATATCAAGTAAAAGGCACTCCTATTACCATCAGACTTTTCCACAAAATGCAATTTTTTTGGTGTTACATCAATGTGGAATTGCATAATATTTAGCATTTACAGAAAGATGCTGGAGGCTGAGGCAGAACAGCTCTGCTTTTTGTTCTTTACCAGTAGTGCGGTCTGTGGCAGGACACCTGTGAGGCTGTGGAGAACTGGAGAGGACAGAGGAAATACAAGGTACAAACATGCATATAAAGTGAGGCCCACGGAGAGCTGGGCCAGAAACATGGGAGTGTTTCCTGAAGCCCTTCTGTGTCATTCGGAGAATCAAACTTGGCTTGGAAAACACATCCTGTTTCCATCAAAGGAGGAACAGGTTACAGCTGATAGAACCGAGCTTTACAGACAAGGGGGCAGAACAATGCAGTCTGAACTGATGCAGTCACATGAAAGAGCAGCCTATTTTTGTTGGGCATAAACAAACACAGGCATGACACGTGGTGAAGTGACTCCAGATACATCAGGAGCTGGACAAGGCCCAGTGTGGATGCCTGTCAGTGTGAGATCTATGAAGGCCATCATGCCATTAAATCAATCCTAAGCAGGAATCTCACATGACAGTGAAGCAGCCCTTGTATTACCCAAAGATAAGCGTTACATTAAACCAAGTAAAACTCGGGGCCAAGTTAAAACTCGTTCTTTTCAACTGTGTAACATTCCAGTGGCAACATGAAACGGTCCAGAGCAGCTAAACCCAAAACCTTCAGTAAGCTCATCAATAAGCCCATCATCTTCGGACAGCTGTTTGGAAGTGAGGGTGCAAAATGTCCACAGAAATCTATCACATCCATCCTTACTTTGCTTAAAGTCATCATTTTATGATGCTTTAGATATTACAAATCCAACTGCATGGTCCTTAAGTGGCACTTTACTATTATTGTTTGTATGTGTGGAATAACTGGACAAAAGAAAAACCACAAAGTGGCAACTAATATAATAATCAAGAACACCATGGAAAGAAAAGAAATGATAAAACAGGATTTTCAAGGAGAGGAAAAGTATCTACAACTCTGGAAAGTAATCTCAAAAGTCCTCATTACCAAGGGGACATTAACATCGATGTTTTACTTCCCAGATGCCCTTTTCTGAGTCCCCACGAACATCCTTGGTCTAAGTGGCAGATTCTCTCAGGGTGTGAACAACTTCTTAGGAATAGGGCAAACCCTTTCAGCAGTTTATTGAGTGGTTCAGACCACTTGGATAAATGCCAATAAAAGTCTGCTCAGAGCCTTAGAGAGCCACCGGCTTGGAGAAATGTGTGGGGCTCCCAGGTGGCTGAGTACGTTGGGTGTCTGACTTCGGCTCAGGTCATGATCTCACGGTTCGTGGGTTCGAACCCCACATCAGGCTCTGTGCTGATAGCTTGGAGCCTGGAGCCTGCTTTGGATGCTGTCTCTCTCTCTCTCTCTGTCCACCCCCGCTTGTGCTCTGTCTCTCTTTCAAAACTGAATAAACATTAAAAAAAAAAAAGGAATAGAGGTGCTTTCAGAAATGATTATCTCAATGCCAAGGAGTAACTCATGTGGTTGGAGTATCTGCCTAATCCAATCCTGCGAGGTAACAGGACATTTGAGGTTAACGAGGGACAACTGATTCATGACACCTAAATTCTAAACTTACGATAAAATGTGTTAATTTACAATTAAGAGGTAAGAAAATCTCTTTATCTGGGTTTTGATAGCTTATAACACATTCATCGAGAGAAAGACCTTAAGTTATGGTGGCAAGAAGTTGCTGAATATTCTAAGGCAATTTGACCATGTTCCTAGTGTTATTAATGTCCTTCTAGATTTACTACAGGGATTTCACTTGATTTTTCCTTCTTCTGGAATTTTGCTTGATTTTTAATGTAAAATACACATTAGTGCTTCAGTTCATTTTGGAAACGTGCCTTGTGAAGGATTTCAGAGATATTTTTCTTTCTTTTCAAAAATGACCTTCAAATAAAAATAATAGACTTTCAGATAACAAAGCCCAAAGCGAAAAACATCAGACTCTGCTAATGCGGTCAGGAAAAGACCAAAGAGACCTTCTGAAGTGGGGTGGCCGAGTGCTGAAATAACTTAAAACATTTTAGCAAAAGGTAAATAAAGTACCATTCAGGAAACCTGCCATCAAAGCAGCCGGGGCCAGAGGGCACACCAGAAACCTCTAGCTAACGTCCCAGTTTGACTAACACTGGTTGTTTCAAATGAGGGACTTCCTGGGAGGAACCTAGCGTCAAGGCAGACTGCTTTTCTTGACATCAGAAAAAATTCCACATTTTTTTTCTTTTTTCTTAAACACAGCGCAGAATCCAACACATTTCAAGGCCATGTGATGTGGCTTTTGTTGCTTTATGAAGCAGCTGCAGGTTTGGAAAAGGAAATTGTATTCAGGTTCAAACACACTACACTGGTCTTGGTTTACCTGCCATATGCAAAACGCCTGTCTTTGTGATGATCGCCAAAAGTATCCCAAAGCC
The DNA here is from genome assembly GCF_024362965.1 of Panthera pardus. Lineage (NCBI taxonomy): Eukaryota > Metazoa > Chordata > Mammalia > Carnivora > Felidae > Panthera > Panthera pardus. Next base: position 22,248,181 of record NW_026526788.1, read on the forward strand.
TGAGAGAAACGCTCACTTCATCAACAACATCCCGGGAACGCTCCAGGACCTGCAGGAGAGAGAGTGCAGTCCTGCTCAGTGTCACTCAGAGGCTCCTCAGGAGAAGGATGTCCAGGTCAGCACACCTCAAGCCTCACTTGACCCACCTGCCTTTAGTTTTGCCATTGCATCTAACAGGACCTGAGCTAAGTCCTAATTCTCTTTCTGGAATCACGTGACCCAAACCCTCCTCATTCAAGAAACCGCAGCCATACGCCCGAGTTTGCGTTTTACTTTTGTTTTCTCTTGTGGCACTAAACACATAAGCTTTCTTTCGCATGCACAAGTTACCCGTACTCCCTGGCAATAGCAGGGGATGTGCCATCAAATCCGACTGGCAATAGCAGTGATGTGCCCTTAGGAGTCTAAAGAAACTCTGTACGTCTTACCTCCTGGCACACTCGGTACTGGTCGATCGCCCACACGGTAGGCACGTGGGTGGCCAGCAGCTGATACTGCGTTAGCGTTGTGTTACACGCTCTGGCACAGATCAAGCGCGTCTTCCCCACGGCGTTGTCTCCCACGACCACACACTTGATGGTTTCAACGTTGGGTCTTTCGTAGTCCATGTCAGTGTCCATTTATAAAACTCTGGAAGAAGAGAGTTACAGAGCAATCACAGGGGAGAGGGGTTCAGGCCGTTTCCCCCTTGTCTGGGCTCTTCGTCGAAGTGCCCAGGCATAAGCGAGAGGTTTGGAACTTCATACTAAACCTAAGTGAAACTCAAGTTTTCTATTTATGTCTCACACAAGTGCAAAAACACCGCCGGCTTGTTATTTTGACCCCAAACGGTTTATGCCGGTTAACATGTTATTTTCTCCTTGGTTTTCTCTAAACACAACCTGCCTACTGAAAATCCATCCAGGCAAACGAGAGTGCTGGCACACATTTATAGCTCACTAGCTACTCATGTTGATCCACCAAAGACACTGGTTACCTGCAGGTTTAACCTTAGACACTGGGGCACGAGCCACCTTGGCAATATTAGTGACCATGCCATCTCAATCTCCCAACAAGCCAATCTCTCTATCCGAAAAGCAGTTTCCTGCAGGCTCTGCACCATCGTGGTGACTTAGGGGAGGCTCAAAAGTGCAAAGAGAGGATCAGCCTGCTTTAACGATGAGTCAACAGTCCAACTGAATTTTTATTTTTTGAATTTTGAATTTTATGAATCAAATTCATAAATTTTATGAATTTGAATTTTATGAATCAAATTCATAAAAACGATATTCTTAAAAGGGGCACCATAAAGCAATGTATTTTTTTTTTTAATTCTCTCTCTGTGTTTTCATTAAGAAATCTGGAGCATATGGTGAAGAATGATTTTACCAGGATGAGGAGCTAGTTTGGAATCTCCCTGAAAGCATCAAGAAAGGTTTAAGAGAGCTGCTGAGTGACGGGTCAAGAGGAAGAGAAAAAGCTGTCATGAGCTCTGCTTCCCCGGGTGGGGGGGTCAGGAACCTCCATAAAACGCAGAGCAGACTGCTTCTTGGCAGCAGCTGGATGGCTGGCCAACCATGGAAGATTCTAAGGTTTTAATGAATTATAATTGCCCTTTTGAGAAAGTCTACTGTTTTTTAATTTTGTTTTTAAAGTAGGCTTCACACCCAGTGCAGAGCCCAACACAGGGCTTGAACTCAAGACCCCAAGATCAAGACCTGAGCTGAGATCTACGGGTAGCATGCTTAAGCAACTGAGCCACCCAGGCACTCTGAGGAAGTAACTGTTAAAAGGAGAAAACTGGTTAGATGGTCACTTTTAATGAGCCAATAATGGTTTTAGTGGTCATATTGGTAAAGAAACTGCTCAGAGTAGGGCCTGATACATAACTGGGGCTCAGTAAGTGTTTGTTTAATTCAACTGATTTGAGAAAAATGATAATTTGGATAATATGAGATTAAGAGTACAGAAGGAGAGACAGAAGAAAGAATATGAAATAGAATGAATACTTTTTCCCAGTTAGGACCATCTGAACATGAGACTGTCTCCTGTAACACCATCACAGGAGGTGATGTTGAACCCGAGACTAGAGACTATTTGGCAAGACTTGAGTGGAGTGATTCAAACAACAGATGTGTGGTGAGGTCAGGATCTGGTCTCAGGATCCTGTCTGTGGTTTATACACCATAGAGAGGCTTAAAATAGATATCTGTGCCCACCAGCAAATGTAGATTCTGAAGGTCTTGGGTGGAGAAAGAGAGGCTTAAGAAAAACTCCAATTCTGATGATCACCCACAGGTGGTGACTCCTCAAATTGATCTCTTTTAAATTCTAGTCTATGGTTTTATTAGTTCCCTATTTCATAGTCTAACGTGGCAAAAGCCTGACTTTGGCATCAGATCAGTGGTCCTGCAATACCTGCCAGAGAACATTTAGCAAAGTCTGCAGACATCTTTTGCTGTCACAATGGGGTTGGGGGAGAGGCCAGAGATGTTTTGAAACATACTATACTACAAGGTACAGGTCCCACGACACGGAGTAATTGGGGCCCAACGGTCATAGTGCTGAGGTTGAGAAATCTCAGCCTTAGAGGAGATGTGACTTTGAATCCTACTCTCCCCATTTTCCAGCCATTTTGTCACTGGACAAGACATTTGCACTTTCAGCCATAGCTTCCGCATCTGTTAAGTGGGAACTATAGTACCAGGCTCCTAAAGTAGTGAGGATTTGGTGAACTGACTGATGTACCTGACACACCCATGACTCCCAGGATTCTAATCGTGGTGCTGAAGGTGAGTTGAGTGCCTTGAGGGGACAACAAAACAGTCAGGGGAAGCCCAGGATTAGCCGTGAAATCATAAACTTAATAACCACGAAGATCTATATGAAGGACGAATTTCAATAGAGCAATCACAGAGTAATTCAGTGAAAAACAAGCATAAATGCAAGATGGAGCAGAGCTGACTTTGAGTCAAGAAGGCAGGGAAACTTCTGGGTGGGAGTTGGACACAGTTAGCTAAGCGATAATAGAATTGGAAAGGTAGGTTAGAAATATTTTCCTGGGGCATTTCTAGCTTCTAGGATAAAAAATGGTAACACTTGTTGTGGATAAGAAATTTGATATGTTTCTGGTGATATTACTGTAGGGTATATACCCTGTGTCAGAAAAACAGGATCTGTTTGGAGCTTCACAACTCTGGAAACTAAGGTACATTATTTTGATCATCCTAAGTGGTGGAAAATCTTACTCTTTTGAAAGTGAATTTTATTTTTTTAGATGGATAAAAGCCATGGAGAGCCAATCCTTAAAATTCGGGGGAACGTTTGGATTTAGTCAAAACTGAAATAGACACACACAAAATACACAGTTGGTTTTCTTGTCAGATTGCAAACTAGCTTTGAGAGCAGCCCCCTGAAAGGAACCCCCCAAATAATTTGAATCATGACAGCATTGGTGGAAGAGCTGTGTAGCTTTTACACAAGACTACTTTGAAGGGGATGAAAGCTCTCCTGCTTTTATATTAAGGCTATGATTACAAAACTATCGTTACTTATTTATAGACACACCTCATGCACAGTTCTGAAAAGAATTTCTGTGTCAAGGGTGAGAATAACATCCATGGGTCCTCTAATCTCTAGCAATCTGCTCAAAACCCAAGTGACTGCCAAAGGTGCTAAACCCTGTACAAAGGGGACAACATGGAAGGGAAGTGAAAGGCAGGGCAGAATTAAACACTTGTAGCCCAGCTCACTCACTGCAGACGTGGAATTTCCAGGAAGGGTTTTCTGGATTCCAAATACTGCAAATCTTTTCTTTGGGGTATAAATTTGATTTTGTGGTAATCTAAAAATTATTTTAAGTGTAAGAAGTCACAGCCAAGCATGCAAAGTCATGCTACACATGTATTGTAAACTGATTGTTCATCCTTTATAAATAAAGTTATAATTATAAAAATATGCAATATTATCCTTCTTTACTTGTTATGGGCTCTAATTTATTCATATTTAGCACTCTTACAGTTGAATGAGCTCTTAGGACCATCTGGTTAATGACTATCTGGTTTCTGACTTTCATTTACCTAGAATGAGAGCAATAAATATTATTCCTTTAACACTGTTAATAAATTTCACCACCACGAACCCTGCCTATCAGTGCAGATACTCTTTTGCCTTTAGATGCGAATCTGAGGAAACAAAGAAAGTATAAAAGAAAGAGCTAGAAAGGACTGACACTGGTAGCCTATTACCACGGCAGCTTTGTAATCTTACTCAAAACTGACCTGACCTTCATTTCATACTTTTTCTGAATCCTCGGGACATGGATGCTGACCATTAAGTGTTGAAGGACATACCCGCACACGGTGGATGTCAGAAGCAGTTAAGTTTAGAACTGACCAGTGAACAGGACAACGTGGTGGGTGGGGAATGAGGACTCGGTGAGGTGGCCCAGGGTGGCTGCCCCCTGGGTGTTGGTGCCTACCATCAACTTAGAGACTGTGGTCACGATGGCCCCATGTGCTCACACTGTGATTACTGTCACCTTCCGGACTTCAGGTCTCTCCTGAAGGTCCACATTCACCACCAGCTCAGCCTTCTTGTCACGTCCACAGGGCAACACATCCTACATCTAGCCTCTCGGCTGCTCCACCTAACCTTCCCGACACTCTACTTGGGCTGTTCATGCTCTTGGCCACGTGCTGGATATTGTTGTCATCCAGAAACATTTTACCCCTGAAATGTCGAGTTTCAAAATCCTACTCTCGAAGTAAAACTCCTATCTTTATAGCCTCTGCTTGGTGAAACGTGGGCGCGGCAGCAACTCCCATCAGGAGACAGAATCTGTTTCCCTTCCTCTAGAATCTGAGCTAGCCTTGTGACTGCGTGGCCCATTCCAAAAGAATGTGGTGGTGATGCTCTGTGAGTTCCAGAGCCAGGGTCTCCAGAAGGCCTGCAGCTCCACCCTCACGCTGTTGGAATGCTGTTTTGAGGTTGTCCTCTGAGGAAGCTGGCCTAGCCCCACAGAGGACGAGAATTCCCAGTGAGAATAACCGAAGCAGCCCTGCCGATGGCGTCACCAGATGCCATATAGTGTGAGGCTACCTGAATCCTCTAGCCCAGCCAATTGTCCAGCTGAATGAAGCTTTATGAGTGAGCCCCGCTAAGGAATCACCTAGCCAACCTACAGAATCAGGAGAAAGTACAGATTATTGTTTTAAACCACCATGTTTTGGGGTGATTTGTTATCACGAGCAGGGGAGGGGCAGAGAGAGATGCACACAGAATCCGAAGCAGGCTCCAGGCTCTGAGCTGTCAGCACAGAGCCCGATGCAGGGCTCGAACCCATGAACCGTGAGATCATGACCTGAGCCGAAGTTGGATGCTTAACTGACTGAGACACCCGGGTGCCCCTGGATGATCTTTTCCACCTAGGGTTGATGGATCACGCCAACTTTCTCTTCACCATCATCCTCAGCATCTTGTATTGCATGTGTGGGAGGCAGAATAATGGTCCCTCAAGGATGTTAATGTCCTAATCTCTGGGATCTGCGAATACATTCGGCTACATGGCATGGGGCAAATAGGGTAGCAGATGAAATTAAGGTTGCTAATCGGCTGACTTTACTCTAAGGAGCTCATTCCGGATTGTCTGGGAAGGCCCAATGTAGTCTCTCGGGTTCTTTCATATAGAAAAAGGAGGTAGGAGATCAGAGTCAGAGAGATATGTGAAGATGTTACATTGCTGGCTTTGAAGATGGAGCCAAGGGCCATAAACAAGGAGTGCACGTGACCTCTAGGAGCTGAAAAAGGAAGGAGACAGATTTTTCTCCTAGAGCTCCAGAAGGAATGCAGCCTACCAACATCTTAATTTTAGCCCAATGAAACCCATTTCAGATTTTTAACCTCCAGAGCTATAAGATAATACATTTGTTTTGTTTTAAGCCATGACATTTTTGGTAACTTTTTACGGCAGTGATGGCATGATGGCATGCTTTTGCCCCACAGAATGGTTTCCTAAATTCTAAATGTCGTTGGCTGCTTCAGTCCCTTTAACATATACCATTCCTGCAGCCAAGCCTCTACCACTCCTTGTCTGCCTGGAAAACTTCATTCGTTCCTTAAAACCTTATTCAGATATTACCTCCTCTAAAAAGCTTTCCTAATTGCCCTGCCTCCACACAGACTGATTTACTTTCTCCTCTGTATCATAAATGGTTCCGGGAGAATGAATCACAAGCACAAATACACATATACCCCCATTTTTCCTATATTAGCAAACCATAGAATGGTCGTTTGTGAACTTTTTATTTTTCCTGTGGCTATATCTTCAAAGTGCACATCTAATGCCCTTAATGAATCATCAACTGTTTCTGGGGTACTACGGTATGCCAAAGGGCTTGGAATATAAGACTATACCATGCCCCACTTTAGTAAAGCTTTCTTTGACTATTCATTCTGGTCCATAGGTCCCCCATAATTTGTGACCCTCTTCTAGGAACAACCATGACTTGAATAGTGACATAGCCAAATCTGAACTTAGCTGACCTCATCTCCTTTATAAATCATTTCTCTTCCCAATGGTGGTACTTTTTCCTACTTTCAGTCCTTGAGATGACGGCCTTCCTGGTGTCCTGTTCCTCTCTTAAGACACAGGCTCTTAGGAAGTGTCAGACACATTCACTATGGCTCAATGACCATCAGAGTCCTGTCTCCGTAATTCAATAATTCAGAGGCACTGTGGGTGATGAAACTCAAGATATTCTTGCTTGCTCTGGATAGGTGCATTTTAGTACAGAGCCACTCTTTTTTTTTTTTTTTAACGTTTACTTATTTTTGAGAAAAAAAGAGAGAGACAAAGAGAGAGAGACAGAGAGAGACAGAGCACAAATGGGGGAGGGGCAGAGAGAGAGGGAAACACAGAATCTGAAGCAGGCTTCAGGCTCTGGGCTGTCAGCACAGAGCCCAACATAGGGCTCAAACCCATGAACCATGAGATCATGACCTGAGCCGAAATTGGACGCTTAACCGACTGAGCCACCCAGACACCCCAGTACAGAGCCACTCTTTACGTCCAGGTGAATGTGTGAGTCTCTTCTACCATGAGAAATTCAGATATTAGGGAGGGTGGGCAGGGAAAGTTTATCATTTGTCTATGATATCTTACTAAAGCATTGTCTAATTGCTCCAAATCACCCACCATCGGAATATGCCAACTCTTCCCATCACCTGTGTTGTGTTTCTTGTTCTGCCTGCTCTTTGAATCAGTGTGGTGAGCAGTCCACTCAAAGACAAAACTCTAAGGCCAGAGAAGGCCTCTGTACTTCCAGTTCCATTCAGCTGTTCATAGACAGTTTGAACAATGCTATTGCACAACCACTAAATTTTCTTGTCCTTTAGAAAAGCATATAGTCTGAACTTTGAGAAATAATTTAAGTTGGTCATTAAAAAAAATACTAGTGGAACAAATTTTTGTGTGTTGGAAGAGTTAGCTCAGAAAGAAAAACTGGGAATTGTATATTATTGACAGAAACAAAAGAGAAATGTTAAGAGTTGCATAATAACTGTAGCCAACAGCCAAGTTTCAACTGTGCAGATTTCATTATCCTGAGCTCTTAATCACCAGTCCTAGGCAGGCAGGAGCTGCTCTGTGCATAATATAAACATCTCAGCTGGAATGGAGAACGGGTCCAGATCTGGGAAAGAGGCAGTCAGGGCTGGGCTGCGCTTCCCTAAATCAAAAGTTTAAAGAAATATATCTCTAGCATAAAATCGCCTTTCAAATCAACAATATTTTTTTCAACTGAAAGTTTTGATTAAAACAGAAGGGAAAAGAGTTTAAGTAACAGAAAGGACAGTGCATATAAGTTCAGGAATACAGATAATACAGAGACACCTTTTAAAACATCCACTCATTATCCTCACGAGAGCCCTGTGATAATGGAGATGTCCACAAGATCATGCTCCCCATTTTTTTTAAACTTGTCAGTGGGGAAGGTGAGCCAGGATTGGAAATAAAGTTGCTATCTATCCACTGCCCTTAGTAAATGCTGTCCCAGTTGAAAAATAAGGAATAAAAAACTTAGCTTAAAAGATGCATACATAAAAAAATCCAGGCTAGTTTTCAGAACCACCATAAGTAAACTGTATGCTACGTTCTAGACATTCTGGTTGATTTTGTCTACAAATAGGCCAGGTAACCTCTCCTTTGGTGACTTTGCTCTTGCTACTCTACTCAGACATCCTTTCTCATGCCCCTGACCCACCACTGAAATTGTTCTGCACCTTTAGGGCTCAGGCAGTCGTAATTAAAGAAATAATAGGCTGAGTGCTTTATGAGTGGCAGGCCTACAGTATTAGGTATGCAGTGGGAAACAGGCCAGGCGCTATTCTTGCTCTCATGGACTTCGTAATCAGGCGGGGAGGAACAGGTAGTTGTAATCATAGACTTGATTTCAGTTCCTTGAAGAACGAAAGGGTGTTATGAGAAAATAATGGGTGGGAGGCCTGCAGGAAAGACGAGGGAGGCCTCTGTGAGGAGGGCCCATTTTCTGGCTACTTGAAGAATGAGCAGGGCCCAGGCATGAGGAGGGAAAGGAAGCAGGCCCACTGGAGCTGGGGGCAGGGGAACAGGAGAGAGGAAGGTCGGACAGGAGGCAGGTGTCACATTACACACAGCCTTTTAGGCTACAAAGGGGAACCTGAATTTTGTTCTAAGTACAGTGAGAAGACACTGAAATGTTGTAGGCAGAAGAATAACAGGTTCTGATTTGCTTTTTAAAAGCATCACTGATGCGGCACCTGGGTGGCTCAGTCAGTTAACAGTCCAGGTCATGATCTCATGGTTTGTGAGTTCAAGCCCCTCTTCGGGCTCCATGCTGATAGTGCGGAGCCTGCTTGGGATTCCCTCCCTCTCTTTTTGCCGCTCTCCCACTTGTGCACATGGTGTGCTCTCTCTCTCTCAAAAAATAAACATTTAAAAAATGTTTTTTTTTAAAGCAAACACTGAGACTGCTGTGTGGAGAACATAGCGTGGGGAGTGGAAGGACTGGTTAGGATGCCCCCAGGTTCTCCGGGGAGAAGGATGGGGGCTTGGACCAGGAACTGGTCGAGATGGAGCAAAGTAGACAGATAATAAGTTACACTTTAGAAGAAGGTGCACTGAAAACATTCTTCCTTTATACCAGGAATTCCTAGGGTATTCAACAAGTTCCAATTTGTCACATTGGCAGTTATGCTTATAGGTGTATGTAGTTGCTTTCACCTCACCAAGATTATACATTTTTGGCAGCAGAGACTGTTATTCACCTTTAAATCCTCAAGTCTTTTCAATGCCTTGGCCATTTGTGGCTTTCAATAAATATTTGTTCAGTGGGATATCAAAGTACAGCGATTCCACCTTCCTCAGGAAACCCTCCACCTGGATCCGCTTGCAGACTTGCACTCAGCTATCTCTGGTGACTGATCACTAAGCCCGTGGCCTCGAGAGCAGCAGCATGTGGCTAAGCCCACAGTCAGTGAGAGGAACACCTTGAGGGACATCTGTGTGGCCCATCATGAGAGTGGTATTTGACAGATGGCATCACACCAGCCGTGGCTCCCCATCAGGAAGAGCATCAGTAACCATGGGAACCACCAGGGACCAAGAACCAGGCCCCTTCACCAAATGATAAGGCAGGGGGCAGGAGGGAGCCCATATATAGGCACAGTGGAGCTTAGGGCTGAATTTGATTGGGGAAAAAAAGTAATGTCATCATTTGTCATGCTCTAGTGGGGACAGCCAATTTATGAATCTCAATAATATTCACATGTAAGTGTCTCATAAAACTCCCATCAACTTGTGGACTTCAACATCCCCATTCAAGGGATTTCTAACCTTTTTGGTGAGTCACTAATTGGCTGGGAAAGAAGTGGAAAATGGAGGTACATGCACCCACTACCTATGGAGAGTGATTTATAAATGAATCTTGAATGAGGAAATTCAATCTATGCCTAAAAGACATCACAAGAGGCAATAGGTTGGACCTGAAGGCAAGACAGCATTGGAATACATGCCTTGGATCTCCTGCTACACAGTCTCACTGAAATTAACCTTATTCTGCACAAAGAGCAGACTCCACAACAGTATCAGAATAAAGCTAAGGAGTAACCATATACCAGAAATTGGAAGGATTTCTGCCAAATTCACTTCTATGGAGCCAAGTGAGAACATCACTGAAGACCAAGCAGACTGCCCATTTCCACAGGGAAAAGAGCTGGGCTGGGAGGTAAGTAGGATGCTCTTGGGCACAGATGCTCATAGTCTGGAGTAATGAGAGCTGACCTGACATGGGACCGAGGTGGAAGAAATCAGCTGTGGAGCCACTGGAAAGTCATGAGGAACCTGGTATGCTGTCCTAGGGGAGGATTAATTCCAGTAAGCACCCCTTGTTGAGGGTGTACCAGGTAGACAGCACTGAGCATGGAAAAGACTCATTTTTGTTTTTCCTCCCCCAGCCTGCTTAGCCAAGCTGTTTCAGTTTTGATACTGCCACAGAAGTGACTGATCTTGTTAATGTGACAGGGGTAGGGGTAGGGGTGCAACCTCTAAGGCTGACCATTGGTATATCTTCAGTGGTGACACTCCTCACTAGTGGTCTTTTTAAAAAATTTTTTATTGAAAACTTTTTTTTTTTTAACGTTTACTTATTTTTGAGACAGAGGGAGACAGAGTACAAGTGGGGGAGGGGCAGAGCGAGAGGGAGACACAGAATCTGAAGCAGGCTCCAGGCTCTGAGCTGTCAGCACAGAGCCTGGTGTGGGGCCCGAACTCACGAATCACAAGATTATGACCTGAGCCGAAGTCGGATGCTCAGCTGACTGAGCCACCCAGGCGCCCCCTCATTAGTGATCTTATCTTACCCTCCACAGATGTCTCTACATGCATAAGACTGAATAGCTTTGCTTGTCCACTCTGGAACTGAGTGGGCTCCTGAGTCACTATAGAGCTCTACTTTGCTCTCCAACACAGTCTAGGTTATCTAAGCATTTGGAATATACTTTAATCCTTGGCCAGAGGAATCCTTTTCTATGTGGATGGAGTAAACAGAGACCAGCTAACATATGGTCTATTAAAAACCCTGACATGAAGGAAAGGTCTTCTACTGAAGTAGATATACTGTAAGAAACAGCAAAAGAAGGGGTGCCTGGGTAGCTCAAACAGTTAGTGTCTAGCTTTTGATTTTGGCTCAGATCATGATCCCACAGTTTGTGAGATTGAGCCCTGCATTAGGCTCTGTGCTGATAGTGGGGAGCCTGCTTGGGATTCTCTCCCCTTGCCCTTCTTCCCACTCGTTTTCTCTCTCTCTCTCTCAAAATAAATAAATAAACTTAAAAAAAAGAAAGAGCAGAATAAAAATATCTGAACCATGTAATTGGTCACACAAAAGAAGATAATGCAGGTATACAAACTAATAGCACATGAGCCTATAAAGAGGCAAAAGACAAGTAAAGACCATGTATAAGTGAAATATAAGAGAGCCAAATTAAAAAGCATAATGGCAACAATAAAGAGCTTTGAAAATGTAGTAAAATGGATTCATGAGGTACAGACCAGACATGAGAAACTATGTATAGAAGGAAGGCCACCTACAAATGATGTAACCGAAGATAATAAAGAGGCTGACCATTGATAGGCAATCCCCGGATAGTATGGCTTCTTGAGGAACTAAAGGAGCAAACCTTGATTTAATAAAACAAAATTTTCCCAATACAAAAAGGAGAAGAAGGAAAAAAGAAGACTCTAGATCTATTTTCAGTAAAAGGTTTAAATACCAGTGGCAGAAAAAACTGTATAATAAACTTACAAATATTTTAGCAAAACATCTTCTAAAATTAACAGCCAAAGGCATTTCTTTCTAGAAGGAAATAATAATATGGACGACCACACACTTCACCAATACACTACTTTAAGACAGTAGAAAAACACAGAGCCTCGAAAGAAAAAGGACATAATAACAAGTTTCTGAATCTGGTCAAATTGTTATTTATGTAAAGGGAACCATAAGACTATTTTTAGGTATAAAAGACTCAGGGAGCAAAAACTCAGATTTCTTTGAATTAAACTGCTCAAGGATACTTGACAAAACACTCAGAGATAATTCAAGATTAAAAACTAAAACAAACAAACAAACAAACAAACCAAAAAACGTCTATTTCTGTGTAAAAGGACTGTGGAAACCAAAACCAATTGAAAATATAAAACTAACCTGCATAGTTATTTTGATTGTGATTTCAAAATTAGATAGAAAAAGTATCTGTAAAAGATAATTTAGGAGGTAAAAAAAAAAAGGCAATTTGTGGTAAAAGCATAACAGTAATAATGAACCTTCACAGACCAAAAAGCATACACTAAAAATGAAGACAAATTCTATAAGGAGAAATCAATGAAAATTATCTACATGTAGGAGATGAAGAATCAGAATCAACATCAGATTAAGAAAGCAAAACTGAAAAACAACACAGGGAGGGCTTGAATAGCATAAAGAGTAGTGATAAATGGGGGTGCCTGGATGGCTCAGTACGTTAAACTTCCAACTTTGGCTCAGGTCAGGATTTCACAGTTGGTGAGTTTGAGCCCCACATCAGGCTGTTTGCTGTTAGCATGGAGCTTGCTTTTGATCCTCTGTCTTCCTCTCTCTTTCTGTCCCTCCCCTGCTCGTGTGCATGCTCTTTCTCTCTCTCAAAAATAAATAAACATTAAAAAAAGTGATAAATGAATAGATATCTCATATTCAATAAACTCCATGATAAGAGAGTGCACTGTCTTTTCAGGTGTTCTTGGCACATTTGCAGAAGTTGACTAACCCACCAGAAGGAGAAAACCCCCCTCCCAAAGCATAAGTTGTATCAATCAAATTCCCTAGCCACACACACAAATAAATAAATAAATGAAAAAGTTAAAAGGAATGGTTTTATTGACAGCAACAACAACAAAAAGCTCAGCCATTTGGAAATTTAAAAAAATATGTTCTGGTATATCCATCTAAGGAAATGACTTTGTAAAAAGAAAATGTTTTAAAAGCAAATATATTTATCACATCTTTATCAAGAATAAGAAAAAAAAGGAAAACCACCCAAATCTATGACAAGGGAGGGAATAATTAAGGCACTGGCTTATCTGATCTTGGGCCAATTACTTAATCTCTCTAAACTTCTATATCCTTATCTGTAAACTGGGGACAGTTGCCTCCCCTGATGGGTTGTTGTAAAGATTAAATTAGATAATGCTTGTAAAATATTTTAATCACTATACTTGTCATCAAGAAAATACCCAAGAAGTCTTTTCTATTAAGACTGTCACTATTTACAATCATGTTTATGTTGAGTTTGCATTAATATAGAAAAATGCTAATGTTACCCTATCTACGGGCAAGAGCAGGAGAGCAATCTAAAAAATAGCTGATGAAAACCAGATAAAATAAACAAATACGTGTAACTCAAATAAATTTGGGCCTCCTTGTTCTTTCATTTTAAATACCATCTTAGCACGGTGACACATCTAAAAGAAACGCAAATGTGACTTTTAGAAAGCTGGGAAACAACATGGGTATTTAAGGATTGAGGGGAGTGGCTGACATGATATATATTGGGCATCTTGCAGCTAAACTCCTAAAAAGTTTCTTTGGGATGTGTCCCTGAAGAGTTCCACCCCTTGTGGTAACCGCTCAGGTCTGTCTGTCTTTCTGCCTCTTGGGACCGCAGATATTTTCTCCTGAGATGCTTCTCTATTACCTCTCCATGATAGCCATGGCTATTTCTTATTTTACGTATATCTCCATCATTATTCCCCTCCACCATCTAAATGGATCTTCCTTGATCTATCATTCCCACCCCCCCGCCCCCCAGGGGCAGGGGAGGAATAGGTGTGTATTAATATGTGAATACTTAAAATTTAATAATTGTGTCTCCATCATTGAAAGGGAAGCTGTTCCTCTTGCAAGAGCAATATACAGAAGGAAAATTCGAAGGAAGTGCACTGAACAGATAACAGGGATTGCTGTTGGATAACGGGGCTAAAACATTCTCCTACTTTCCTTTACTTTACAAATTTTCTATGACAAAAATATATTACCTTTTTAACAAAATTGGGATAAAGGTCACATGTTATAAAACTCATCCTTTTAAAGCATACAGTTTGAGGTTTTTTATTACATTCACAAAGCCCCACAACCATGCCCACTATCTAATTCTGGAACATTTTCATCATCCCAAAAAGAAACATTGTGCCCATTAGCAGTCATTCTGTTCTCCACTGCCCCCCAACTCTGGAAACCATTAATTTACTTCCTGTCTCTATGAATTTGCTTGCTCTGTATATTTCTTACAAATGAAATCATACAATAAGCAGCCTTTTGTGTCTGTCTGCTTCTATTGAACAAAATGCTTTCAAGTTCATCCATGTTGTATCATATATTCATGCTTCATTACTTTTTATGGATGAATAATATTCTTAAATGTATTCTACAATGGGAGAAATATCTTAGTTTTTTAAAAAGCTAATGGGTACATAAGTCTAACCTTTGACTGTTAATTCTAATAAGAGTATATATATATATATACAGTTCAATAATAATGAATGATTTTTGCTGATGTATAAATTATTTTTCAAAATCATGTATTTATAAAGCTTCATGAGACTGTTAAACTTTTTTTTTTCTCACTCAGGCTTTCAACTAAAAAACCCCCATGGGAATCTAAATGATAATCTAGCTGAATACCAGACAAAGTAATTGAACCACAGAGAGAGACAGCTGTGGACACCCAGGACACATATATTTCAAACACAAGATGAAAAATTCTTGGCCTTTAAATTTTGAGTGTTCAGAGGGAATACTTAGAGTAACTGAAATGAGAAATTAAAAAAAATTGTTTAGAAACATATCACATGAAATATTCTGTGATAATCAATTGTAGTTAAGATATTTGAAGCTTGGATCGATATAGTATAATTCAGCCTTACATTCATTAAGAAGAAAGAAATTCCAAATCTGTTTGTATGCACGCTGTGTATGTATTTGTGTACCTGCAAATCACAAACATACAAATACTGATGTACACTCAGTGTACAAATTTAATGTTATAATCTTTACTTGGAAAGGCAGATTGTACGTGTTTTCAGTTACAAGGGAGATAGCTCGATCAAAGCTGACTGCAGCTAGCTCACATTAAAGTGAGGGTTCAGTGAAAAATCAAATTCTATAAATGAATGACTTACCCAGGACATAAAATCTGGAGCATTTCAAACACACAGAGGGTGCACTGGGGTGATGTCCAAAAGTGGGGTGCTGGTGATATCGAGTTCTTGATCTAGGTGCTCATTACATATGTTCGGTTTTCAAAAATTCATCGAACTGCATACTTGTGATCTAAACACATTTCTCTATAGATATTATCCTTAAATATTTTTTTTTAAGTTAAAAAAATTAAAGCAACAAAAGACACTACACATTGATTTTGGAGGGCCTGTGTATGAACCTTAGCTAAGGGCTGCATCAGGAAGATATGTCAAGAATTAATAATTAACACATTGGTTTAGTCTACAGAGAGATGTCAAAGTTGTAAGTGCTCATTTGAGAAAGCTAATATCAAGTCTGTAGACCAGATATGCTTAAAAATCCAACTTAATGAAGAAAGTCTCTGTTCACTGAAAGCATTCTCTGAAGATGTCACTGGGTCAGCTTCTGCAGGACCAGAGAGACCACTTGCTGTGAAACGTTCAGATACGATGACAGTAAAGCAACTGCATTTAATCATTTAGGAGACTATAATATGCCAGTTAGGATTAGGTTACGCTCTGATTCAGACAAATGAAGAAAACTGTTTTGTTTTTCTCCCCCAGGATTTTTTTTTAGCAAATTAGACCATAAATACAAAAGTGTTGTGGACAAAAAGCAGACTCCTTAAAATCTCATATTTTATTAGAGGTTTTTGGCTAACACCAATGCACAGATTCCAGCTAATAATTTCAGGACACGTCCCTATACCCTCCAACTCTAGCTACAACTTATCACATAGAAGATTGTACGTTTTTTGAAAGCAGGATGAGGCACTGTTTGTGGGAGTGGAAAATAATACCATTATTTTGGAGTGCAACTGGTACTCAGAAGACTTTAAAATGTCCATACTTTTCATCTAATTATAAGACTTTATTCCTGGATAAATAATTAGGGTATACAAAAAGATTCCATTAAAGGAATGTTATCATATCATTATTTGTGGAAACAAAATATTGGAAACAATTTTGGAAATCCAACGACAGAGGGTTGATTAAAAAACAAAGAAACCCACAACAATAAATGTCCACATAGTAGGAGAGTATATAGCCATCAAAAATGTGTTATAGGAGTACATTGATATTTATGTTTATGATAAACATATTTAAATGAAAATAAGATTGCAAAAAAATTTACAGAATAACACCATTCCTTAAAAATTAAGTACCTAAATATACACAGCAACATTTGGCATCAAGAAACATTAAAATATTAATGCCAACTAGGATTATAATTGATTTAAAAATTTTTCTTATCTATATATTCCATCTTTTCTAGAATAAATGTGTGTTATTTTATAACAAAGAAATTTTATAGAAAAGTGAGATGGGGAAGTAGGAAAACCAGGGACTAGAATATTTATGCATGTGAGAATGCATTCTTCCTTCATTAGGTGGAACTAATGTCTACTCTCTACCTTTGCCCTGCATACCTTGAAAGCTTTACGTGAAGTGCCTTTCAGTGCCTGCTGCCCCAGAAACCTTTCTTTAAATTCTGAGCAGCCATCCCACATCACCAGTGTTATCCCGGAGCTCCTGGTCATTCAGCTCCCTTGACTTAAATCAAAGGAACTAACATCTCAGTCTGCCCAAACACACACAAAACCACACAGCCACTCAGCCTAGAACAATGCGGCAAAGGATACACCTGCTGAACACCAGGGAAAACCTCCTTCTCTAATCTTTCCAGATCAAGTCATCAGACTTTGAGAGATTTCAGTTCTCTTTCAGAAGAGTCCTTGGTCTACTTCACATAAGTGGATTTTTAAAAATATTAGCATCTGAAATATTCTAAGGGTTCACTGTTGATTTTTGTTTGATAAACACAAAGGGAAACAATTCCCCTTCTTTGAAGCCTCTTTCTAGGATCCCTAATGATCAGCGGCCAAATTTAGCCTTGGCTGCATCTCCACTGTATCTATTATTCCTCCATGCTATTGATGTGAGGCTCAATCTCATCCCTATTTAGAGTGCACAAGAGCCAGCGTCTTGATGAAAGGGGAGGTTGGTGAACGTAAATTGAAAAGAGCCGGGAGAACATACTGTAATGAATGGAAACATACAGCTTCATGGTTTATGGTACTAAAATTACATTCACACAAAAGAATCAATAGCCTTGATCATATTATATGAGAAATAAGAAAGGAGGGGGAGTTGTAGAGAAGGCAGTCAAGATATCAGCTGATTAGAATTATTCCAGGTAATTTATTTAGTTTTGTTTTAAGTACTTCTGCCTGTATGATAATATTATTTTTTAAAGTAAGTTATTTATTTATTTATTTATTTATTTATTTATTTATTTATAGCAATCTCTACACCCAACATGAGGCTCGAACCCACAACCTCAACATCAAGAGTCACACGCTCTTCACGCCAGGCACCTCACGATTATTCTTGACAGCACTATTCATAATAGCCAACAGGTGGAAACAATCCACCAGCAGTAGAATAAAGAAGAATAAAGAAGAAATTGAACTATAGTCATATATTGGGATACTACACAATGAATGAACTCTTGCTACATACATTAGGAATAAATCTCACAAACATAATATTGAGGGGATGAAGCCAGACACTAAAGAGATTTTGTTTATGTAAACGCTCAAAAGCAGGAAAATGAGTCTATGGTTACAAGTGAAGATAGCGGTTTCCTTGTTTGGGAAGTGACTGGGTAGGGATTTAAAAAGAGCTTCTGGGCGCTGGTGACTTTCTGTTTCTATATGTAGGTGCTGGTTATGTGGGTGTGTTCAGTTTGTGAAAAATCCTTTAAATTATATACTTATGATTTACGTATTTTTCTTTTAATAAGATACACATCAATAGGAATGTTTTAAATTCCAGTTCCTCGGCCCTGACTAAAATCTACTGACTTTAGGTTATGGTTCTCTTGGGGTAGTCCAATGTGAAGCAAAGGTTGAGACTCACTGGACCAGACCATCTCTATCTAGTGGTGTACTACAGCCAGCCTCTACCAGCTCGTGAGAGCTGGCTGTTAAATTCCAGGATTTTTGCAAACCTGTTAAAGCCTAATGTACAGAGTTGTCAAGCTGTGATGTTGTACACATGAAATTAATGTAATGTGTGTCACTATACTTCAGTTAAAAAAATAAACAAAATAGGTTCAGTATTAAAAATTAAATTAGATCAAGTTTCAAACAAAGAAATACTAAAAACAAAGGTACTAAATGCTCAAAGCTCATCATTTTCTAATTATTGTATTACATTTTACAGTTACCTACATTTTGAGGTTATTTATGCCAATTTTGTCTGTATGATGGAAATACTTCACCACAGTGTTTATTGGGCCATCTCTCCCCAACTCCACACTCAGTGGCAACGGTAGCTTGAAACTGACTGAGGTGGGAGTCTGTATACCACAGAAATTGGCAACCACTACCAATTCAGGACTTGCTTTGTTGTTTTGTTGCTTGACTTAAGAAAATGATTAAAAAATGTTAATGATGCAGATTAAATTTAGAAGCGTGTTACATGTGAATAGCACACTTTCGGAAATATCGTTATAGTATTTAAAAACTATTATCCGGTTCAGCAAAGAAGGTATTCGTATCTTTGATAAATGAGTACAATTCTGACGTGCCTTTGTTGTTGCACTTTTATCCTGCTTATTAACATAATGGAAAATATCAGCCAATATTTATAAGGGAGTTACACCCTTTCATCAATTGTACTGCAGGTAGCTTATGGATAAAAGAGTTGGACCAAAACCAGTGAGCATTCTATAAAACCCAACTGGCTTTACGGAATTTACAATAAAGAGTGTTGTATATTTTTTTATTATTTGTAAATTGTGTGCTACATACATTCTTTATGTCAGTAAAATTTATAATAGACTTATGTATGCACATAAATACATTCTTTTTTTTCCCAGAGACCTGGTTGATTTACTAGCCCACTGCTGTGTACATCTCCTCCGTGTTTAAGATTCCATGAGTGTCTATTATGATTTAAGAAACAAGCAAAAAAAAAAAAAAAAGAAACAAGCAAAAAAAAAAACAAGTTTCAGCATAAGATATAGCAAAACCTATACTTTAGACCTTCACTATTCAAGATGTGGTCTTTGGCATCTATGGGGAGCTTGTGAGAAATTCATAATCCCACGCCAGAATTCCTCAATCAGAATCTGCATTTTATCAGGATGCCCAGGGGATTTGCATGCACAATTAAAGTTTGAGAGGGGCGCCTGGGTGGCTCAGTCGGTTAAGCGTCTGACTTCAACTCAAGTCATGATCTCACAGTCTGTGAGTTCGAGCCCCGTGTCGGGCTCTGTGCTGACAGCTCAGAGCCTGGAGCCTGCTTCTGTGTCTCCCTCTCCCTCTGCCCCTCCCCTGCTCATGCTCTGTCTCTCTCTGTCTCAAAAATAAATAAAAATATTAAAAACAAATTTAAAAAAGTTTGAGAAGCACTGCTTTAAAAATAAACTCCTTGGTATGAACTGAAATTTATATAATCAATTTGGGATTAGTAATAAGATTAGGGTCAGTCTAGCACCAGTTCAGCCCCTTCATAGCAAAGGAAAAAAACACATAATTGCTATACATAAACCTGAAGAAAAGGACATGCCTCTTACAATATAGCTTTGTCAAACACTGAAAGGGAGACTGTGCCACCAGGAAAATAAAGGCTATTCTGGGCCACTTGGATTAGTAACTTAAAAAGGGGGGGAAAGTACAAGAAGGAAAAAATCACAACACTAGCTTCCCTCCATGTATGTGATGAATAAGACACGTTGCCAAAGACTTGGTTCCAAAAATCCAAAGCAGGGCAGCGACTGCCACATGACAGAGTGCGGCAGCTGGGGAGAGGAGTGTGAGGAAATACTTTCCAGAGATGTAATTTAGTCTAGGGTAGTTATCAAGTACGGAGGGTAAAAGGGGGAAATTGTAGTGCTTATGTTTTTCCTATCCATAGATCAGTCAGCAACATAGGACAAAAGGAAAAGCTAGGGCCAGAGCACAGAGAATACTTAATGCTACAGTTAATTGAAATGACGGTAGGAAAGTCTCGTGTATTTTGAAATTGAAAGCAAAAATGTTCTACTGGCGGTAATATTCTCTGAAAGTATTTCTTCGTTACTTGGCTGAAAATATAGTAGTTGCTTTGAGATGCAAAGGTCTGTGTGGAAAACGTGTTAGATACTTAAACAGTTCCGGAAGGAAATGGGAGCCACAAATCTCCAAGAGGAGCTTGGTATTAGTTTGTGGCAGATACTGAAGCAATAAAATAATTCAAGTAAACCATAGCAACCCTAGAGTACAAAGAGAACAAATGTAGTTGTGACTGGGCCACTGGTACCCCAAGAGACCCCAGCATGTGTTTTTACCCAAGGAAAAAGGTTACTGTAACAACCCCCTGCAATATCAAAATTCAAACAACTCTAGTTCATTTAGGGGAAAAATGATAGGACTGCCCTAGTGTGTTATTAACATTTCCCCTTGAAATACTCTAGAAAGGCTTAGAAGAGAACTATCCCTTACTGAGCAACTACTATGTGCTTTACATGTGTCATTTCATAACATCCTCATAATTCTCTAAGAGAGGTGATACTGTATGCATTTCATAGATGAGAAAAATGAGGTCCAAAGAAGATTTACAGACATAGTCTGTAAACAGCCAGAGCTCCACAGACAAAATTGAAAAGCTCCATACTTGATTAAAACTGATCGTTCCATGAAGACAGAGTGGTAGGGATGGGAGTGTGGGGCTGCTATGCTTTAAGTAAGCAGGAAGACTGTTCTACACCACCATCAATGAACAGAAATCAGGGTTCTCTTAATGCCCCGAGATCCTCTTATCACCCGTTTTGGGATGTATCTTAGGTTTCAGATGGATTTCATACTTGATAGTTGTAATTTTGGCTATGCTGGAGGCTTTGGAAGACTTGGCACAGTTCAGGCAGTGTTATGTTCTAGAACTGAGTCCTGGGCTCAGACTTGGGGACCCAGGTTTGCTTCCAGATGCGTTAGATATTAACTATGAGAGGGGGTAAGCTCTATCACCTTTTTGGGTGGTAGGTTTTTCCACTTACATGAAGTTGTCTTAAGTATCTTTGAGGACCTTTCTGGATCCATGATTCTACCCTTCACAACTCAACTGTTTTAAGATTTGACTTTCATCAAAACATGTTAGAAATGACCTGGAAGGTTAACAAATTTGTCTGAACAAGCCAGCTATGTAGTTCAAGTCAGATTAAAAACAAAGCAAACAGGGGGAGCCTGGGTGGCTTGGTCGGTTAAGCGTCTGACTTCGGCTCAGGTCATGATCTCATGGTCCGTGAGTTCGAGCCCCGCGTCGGGCTCTGTGCTGACAGCTCAGAGCCTGGAGCCTGTTTCAGATTCTGTCTCCCTCTCTCTCTGCTCCTCCCCTGTTCGTGCTCTGTCTCTCTCTGTCTCAAAAATAAATAAACGTTAAAAAAAAAAATTAAAAAAAAAAAACAAAGCAAACAAAACAAAAAAAACCCATAACAACAATTATTTAACCCCTGTACTCCACCATCTGCAAAGCTAACCTGGGATAAAATGGTTTAAAGTGATTTTCCCCCCTTAGCAATTCATCTAAAACAAATGTATGTTCAAGTTCTTAAGCAGACCTGGGTGCAAATCCAAGCTCTACTTCCTGTTGCTCTTTGAACTTAGCATATCTGGAGTTCCATTTTTTGCTTCCACAAAATTGGACTTGATAATGAATATTAATTGAAATGCAGTAAAATGTCTGGCATCTAGTAGGAGCATATTAATTGCTGGTTATTGTTATTCCAGTGCTCATTAGGGGTTTGGACTATGGTTGAGTAACAGTTCAAAGGAACTTTCTTCACAGAGGGATAGAGCCTGAGATGGTAACCTCATTAGCACTGGGAACTTGGCATTAACGTGTGTCTAGGCACTAAATTAACAAAGGTGCAGAATGGAGAAATGTAATTGCTTCTTTTGGACCTACTGGCATCCCTTTCTTTCTGTGTAAAACTTCCTAATTCACCCCTTAGTGGATAAAACCTTACCAGAGACATGCTAACATACTTGATGGGATAGCTGGAGGGAGTATTTGAAGACAGAAGTGTCCTGGGGCACCTGGAAAGAGTGGCTGTCACACCCACAGTTCATATCAGGTTCTTTATTTGCCCATTTCCCGATTTCTGCCCTTTGTGCACAAGGAATATAGGGTTTCAGGAAGAGGAGGTGGAGACTTTGTTTATAAACTAACAAAAAAAAAATTCTGATGCTGACATGTAAATAACCAGTCCATACACATCCCATCTGTTTGAGTGACTGCCTCTTGGCCTCCACACCAAAGCTTTTCCCCCTTCGGCCCTACCCCCCGTCTCACCTCCAGCCTCTTTCTATACAACATAAGTCACTCTTTTGTGACTTTATGTTTCCTTCCTTCCCCAAGTTTTGTTTTGGTGTTGTGAGGTTGGTGAGAAGCCTGAGTAGAGAAAAGAAGATGAACACAAAAACCAAATTCAGATCACCTGTACTCTTTGAACCCTATTTATATGAAACCAGAGTGAGACCTTCAAATAATGAGACTGAACTGCCTGTTTTCCAAAACGAAGACCAATAGAAAAGATTAAAAAAATTTTTTTTTGTTTAGTATTTATTTATTTTTGAGGGGGGGGAGGGGCAGAGAGAGCGAGGGAGACCCAGAATCAGAAGCAGGCTCCAGGCTCTGAGCTGTCAGCACAGAGCCTGACACAGGGCTCAAACTCACAAACCGTGAGATCATGATCTGAGCTGAAGTCAGTCACTTAACCGACTGAGCCACCCAGGCACCCCAAAAAGATTTTTTAAAATTCCTATTTACTACAGGTAAATTTCCCAAGTGAAAAACATAATAAAATTTCAAGTGTTTCCATTCATGTTTTGAGATAGGTCAAGCATATTAACCAAAGCCTTCTGAAGTTCAATAAAGCAAATGAATGACTGCCAATTAAATTATTACCTGGGATAACATGCTAATTATAAGGTCTCTTTTGGTCTCTTATGATTCAGAGTATAATTTTACTTTTTTACTTTTAGATTAAAAAAATTTTTTTTTATGTTTATTTATTTTTGATAGAGACAGAGCACAAGTGGGGGAGGGGCAGAGAGCGAAGGAGACACAGAATCTGAAGCAGGCTCCAGGCTCTGAGCTGTCAGCACAGAGCCTGATGTGGGGCTCAAACTCACAAACCATGAGATCATGACCTGAGCCGAAATCGGACGCCCACCAACTGAGCCACCCAGGTGCCCCATAGATTTAGATTTTTTAAAGTAAACTCTATGCCCAGCATGGGGTGTGAACTCAGGACCCAAAGATCAAGACTCACATGCTCTACTGACTAAGCCAGACAGGCTCTCTTATTTTTACTTTTTAAATAATTACAGGTTTATAGTTGCTATATTGATATTTTTATGACATATCAGTCTTACAGTTAACCAAATATCAGTTGATGATGAGGTCCTAACCTGTAATTGGATCTTCTCAGTGTTCTTATGATCTATTCTGTAATAATACAGTATATAACAGCTTATACAGGACAAAGCTGTTATATAGGACAGCTTATAACAACCCCTTAAATGCTTAAAAGTATCTCTTAGCTAATTAAGGTTTTAGGGCTATTAGCTTGAGTTGGGGATATTAGTACATTTTAAAAAAGATAATATATGAAGGTTTTATCAATTGTTCTCCATTTCATTTTTAATTATTTTTATATAATATTCCCTAAGAAAGATTATTATATTGTATTGTAACAACTGTTACAAATTATTTTGCAAAAATAGGCAAGAGGGGAAGAGAAGGCTGTCAACCCTGGTAAAAATGGAAAATGTCCTGCTTAATCTTTACTGGCCATTTTCAGGACTTTGCTTGGGATTTATCTATTATGCATCCAAATCTATCTACATGGCACATTTTAGACAAATTGAG
This sequence comes from Panthera pardus, assembly GCF_024362965.1. Taxonomy (NCBI): domain Eukaryota; kingdom Metazoa; phylum Chordata; class Mammalia; order Carnivora; family Felidae; genus Panthera; species Panthera pardus. The sequence continues at coordinate 22,272,389 of NW_026526788.1, forward strand.
GTTCCAAAAGGAATTGAGTGTTTTAAAGTATCATGCTAAATAGTAAAGCTTTCTCAAAGATGCTGTGCAGATTCAAACAGCTCACAATTTTGTTACAATGCTTTTGAAGCAATAACACCTTTGAGTATGAGATACTGTAATTTAGCAGTTCTAGATGACTGCATAATCTCTCCCTGTTGGGTTGAAATTCTGCCTTCTGTCTTTTCCTAAACTTGCACTCATTTATCATCTATCCAGACAAAATACGTGCTTGGACTTTCTTCCATGCATACATGGAACTGGAAAGTAATCCCACAGAATGGAAAATGCTGAACTTCTCGTAAATGTACCACTGACCTCCCAATTTAGCCTTTTGGCATGCATGATCTTGATGTATTCTTTAACTTTCATACGTGGATGTTTAACATCTTGCCTTTTAAATCTGTGCGTAAGATCCTTAAGACCACAGACCCCCTGATAAAAACTTTCTTAAATCTTAGAGAGTGCCATGCCAGAAAGTACACATGAATACTTATTATTTCACTGTTTTATTTAAGAGAATGGTATTTATTCTTTTGCAGCAGTTGGGCCATTTCATGTTATTACATGAACTGTAATCACCATGTTATCTTAGGCAAGTCACTTAACCTTTCTTTGCCCCAACTTCCCTACTGGAGAAGAATTTTTCAACTAGAAAGTTTAGGTTTTAGAGTAAGATGGGATTTTTAAAAAATCCTATTTCTTCCATTTACTAAAAGTAGGAATTGAATATATTATCTAACCTCTCTACACTTCCAATTCTTCACCTGTCTTATGGGGATCAAGAGAGTGGTTTTACTCCACAGGATTTTTTGTTGGTTTTTGTTTTTAGGTGCAGATGAGAACATAAATGTAAAGAATGCAGCACATTAACTGAAAATAAAAGGAGAGCTATTATTATATCAAGTTTCTTCCAGCTCTAGAGTGTTAAGATTAGGGTAGGAGTAAAACTTTAATAATCAAACACCCAGATCCCCAGTATCCTCAACGATTCTGGCATCACTCTGATCCCAACATAAAAAAAAAAAAAGTCAAAGTACAAACTTATTCAAGGTCCATTTTAGTGCCATTTTACTCACAGAGTAAATAGAATAATTTTATTAATCATTGAACTTGTGATGTTCATAACTGAGTCCCTGAAAAAAATGTTAAAGTCAATTGTTTTAAGACAAATGACTAAGAAACCTGTTCTGAAATACATGCTCAGAATTAGACACAAGCTATGGCCATGGGTTTGCACAAAGACACTGACCTGGCTTGCTGGAAGTGAAGAACAGAACACCCTGCTCACAGCTGGGCTCACCTACATAGAAAAGAGAAACACTTTATAAGACTTACTTCTGGCCAGAAGCACACGGACAACCACTAACATTTTCAACACATAATTTTCTGTCCCCCCACCCCCCAAAAGGGCAGAATCCGCTTTACTTTTGCCAAGTGCCAGTGTTAAAGTGGCATTTCTTTGGGTCAAATACATCCTGAAATAGCTAGGTTAACATTTTGTAGCATTTGTGAAAAATGTATTTCTGAGCATTTGGGGATGATACAAAAAAAGCTCTTGGCCCAAACCCACGGATGGGAACAAGGAAAACCTTACAGGCATTTTACCATACAGAAGTCATACACGTGGACACACTACTCTTCCTAAATAACATTTTTTGGCTATATTATCATAAATAAAAGACCATATGCTTCTAGGTTTTTCCTTTCAAGTTACATTTGTATAGTTTATAAGTTTATAACTTACAAAACTCGTCATTGGGTGAATAACATCAAATTATTTGTGTTTCTATTTTTACCTCTGTGATCACACACAGCACTACGTACTTATATTTGCACTACCTTCAAAATTTGGGATAAAAACAATCAATGGGCAAGGTCAGAAGAATACTGACCATGATTTTATTGTTTCCCAATAATCATTTCAAAGTCTTCCATACTGAGAGGAACTGGTTAAACCCCTTTCCCACTATATCTACATATGATCCAGGAATCTCAGAGGCAACCTCATATAATAATTGACCGCTTACTCCACCTGCAGAGCTGTAGGCAGACATTATTTATACCGAAAATAACTCGTGTTTATTTTCTACCAACCAGTGACTCTTCTGCATCCACAAAGTTATTGGAAAGGAAATAGAATTCCAAATTTTAAAGAGTGTTTGTAAACAAACTTATCAATGTATGTTTAGAAAAGCCTGGAGCTTGTAGGAGGTCACACAAACACAGCCTATTGGCTATTTATATCTGCTGATAGTGAGAGGACTTTATACAAAGATGAAAACTACCAATAACAATATTTTCCTCAGTTTAGAGAGGATACACAGGCCAGTGTAAACTATACAGCATAGCCCTGGTTGAGGATGAGGGAGCCCCAAACTAGAGAAACCTCAAGTTGAGCATCTGGCTGGAGTCCAGCAGAACTGCATGAACAGAACAGGTTCGGGGGAGTTCAAAGTCAAGGCGACTCTTCTGGTCTTAACTTCCTGGATCTTCCTAGGCCTGGATGTCTTTGTATATATATCAACCTTCATGCAATTTTTCCCCCAGCAAATGTGTACAGTCAGCTCGAAAGGCACAGCTTGTGTGCTGACGTGCAAAGCCAAGTCAAAACCCTGCGCTTGGCGCTCCCTTCTAACTTTCTGGCTTGTCCAAGTCTAAATATTGACATTGCTCCTCAGTTGAGATGTTTGATACTGCTGAGGATAGAAAAGGCTCAGCTAAAAGTAGGATCTAATGATATATTTTTACATAGTTGTGCCTTCTTTCCACGTCTCCTTCCTTCCTTCCTTCCTTCCTTCCTTCCTTCCTTCCTTCCTTCCTCTCTTTCTTTCTTTTCTTTCTTTAGAAAGGGTGTTGGATTCCCTTGTCTGCACATCTCCCCTTCCCCACCCTTCACGCCATTGTTCTCCCCGAAAGCTGAGCACACAGAAACAAGGTAAGGTGTTTTGCAAGCCCCTCATGGCAGCTCCTCCTGTTGTCACAGCAACTCACAACAGATTCCATAGACACGGGATTGGGGGTGGGGAGCGCCAAACTGTGGGCTGACCCGTCAACTCTCCAGGGGGTGCAAGCGCTAAAGGGACTAGCGATCCACCTTTTCAGGTCCTCCGGCTCCCCACCACTGTTCTTCGAAGGAAAAGAGCCCTGTCGTCGACGCGGCACCACCCCCTCCCTAGCGCCGCCAGCCTGCTAAGGGTGCCTGTTGTACATTTTCTCAGCTCCAAGAAGGGGTGCGGCTGTGCGGGCGCTCCTAGAAATCTCTTCGGCTTGCCTCTGCCGTGAGGGTTCCCGGCCTCGCAGAGAGGCGAGGGCGGCTCCCACAGCAGCTCGGTCCCACAACTCTCTCTCGGGACGCTGCGGGCCGCTTGGCGCGGCCCCGAGGCCCCCACCTGCCCCCCGCTGGGGCCCGGGCGGTGGGGAGGGGGGCCCCGCGGCGGCTGCTCCAAGAATAAGTTTCATACCATCGCGCACTCACGACACAGAACCTACCCAGAAGCCGAGCGAGACGCGAGCTCTCTCCGCCTTCAAGGGGTGGGGGGGAGTAGGGGGGGGTCCCCGCCACTCAGCAGCAGCCACGACTGCGCGCGGTCGCGGGTGTGCGGGACCCCTGCGCGCCGCGTGCAGCCCGCCGCCCAACTTTGCACAAAGGCAGCATGGCACTGCCTCCCGGTTCGGGCTCGCCCGGCGCCGCGGCCGCTCTTCCCGGTCCGGGGGAGAGGGGCTCGCCCTATTGCCACCCCAGCCCTCCCCGCCTGCTTGTGCCCCCACCCCGCTCCCGGGCGGGCCAGCCTGGCGGAACCCAGCGGCCGGCCCCGAGCTCCGCCGCCGTGGCGGCCGCCGCTCGCACTGTGACGTTAGCAGCCTTCGCGGCTATTTATATCCACACGATTGGATTTCATTCATGAAACCAGGGCCTGGTGTGTCTGTGCGCTGGGGCGCCGGTGGCAAAGGTGCCTCAGCTTTACGCAGATCCGGGGGGGCCCGGGCTGGGAAGCGGGCTGCCCGGGACAAACAGGCGCAGAGCGGGGAGACCCCGACCCTTCTCCCACGCGGCAGGGAGGGTCGGGTCAGGGCGACCTGTGCCCCCTCTCTATTCCCCAGCGCCCCACCCACACCCCTACAACTGCTGGCCCTTTGTCCCAGGCTCTGGAAAAGTAAGTTGGGCCACTAACCGGCTGGGCAGCATGGCTTTCTTCCCCCTAGGAGCTGACCGGCCGCGGACTCCGAGGGAGGACATTGGCTTTTGTTTCAAAAGCGAGCCCAGCTGCTGACTAAGGACTGTGTTAGCCCAGCCTCCTCCTCTCCTGGGAGGTTGCACGTGCTGCCGGGCTCCCCCCTCTGGGTTACCTTCCTCTGTGACTTGGGGTCCCCGCAGGGGGCGTAAGCACGACTTGGCTGTCCCCTGAACCGAGGAAGGAGGGGGATTTACGACCTCCTACAAATGGCTGAGTGAGGAAGTGAAATTGGCGTCGGGCGCTCATGGGTTGTCAGTATTCTTGGAAGGCCAGGACAGTGCATTCCTCCTCATGAACTTTCCCCCCTCTTCTAGGCTGGCCGTGACCCCTGAGGACAGGACCAGGGGTAGTTTTCATGCATTCACATAACAAAAACTTATTGAGTGCTCACCCAGTGTCAGGTGCCCTGCGAAGCTCTAAGAGAGTGACAAGGAACACAGCCAGCTTTGTCCTGGCCCTCAAGGAGCTTTCAGTCAGTCAGTCTGCTAAAATTAGGGTGCCTTAAACCTCCTTAGTCCTGGCCTATAAAGAACTGGGGGATAAAGGTATTGATGTGTTCAGCTGCCTTAGGAATTTATTCATTTAATAAATCTAGATGGCTGTGTACCAAGGGGGATACAAAGATGGCAACAATGTGCCCTTAGTCCCCAAGGAGTTTTCAGGTACTGTGTTCCTAAGGTGTTGAAAGGCTAGGGAAAAGGGAGCCTTTTAAGGGCAACTGCTTTGTTCAAGCCATCCCCATTGAACTGTCTTTGGAAATGGAGTCATGGGTCCATAATCTTTGATATCCAGAAGAGAGAGAGGGTAGTGAAAAGTCAAACATGGGGATCTACTCTAAGAACTTCAAGACAGAGACCTGAGGAGGTGATCGTTTACTTGGCCCAAAACAGACCTCCCTTAGTCTATTTAAAAATGACCCTATTTTGAAAGGTTTAATCAATAGATTCTTTTCAGGAACACATTTCTTGGGAAAAGTTAATTAACCCTGTTCATTGCTGGCAATCAGTCCTTTTTATTGCAAGCTATTTCTCTTCAAACTGCCCTGGGGACTAAGAAATAGGGTAGAAATTCAAAAGAAACAGGAACCAACATGTATTGCAGCACTCATATGTGGTAGGTGATAGTCTAGGAGGTTTAAAGCAATTTTCTCAATTAATACAAATGATGAGGTGGGTGCTATTATCATCATAACAATTTTATATATGAGAAACTAAGGCATGCAGAAGTAGGTGTTTGTTTTTGTTTGTTTTTGTTTTTTAGATTTTGACAGCTGCATTTGCACCAGCGTTAGCCTGGCCAAGACCTTCTTTTATCATTAACTTGCTTTTTGACATCCTTTCTTTCATTTCCTAAATTATAAATTAAAAAAGAATTAAGCAGCATGCTTAAGCAGAAGCAAGTACTAGGACCAGAAAGATACCTATACAAAGATACCCATACCCACTTGACAGGCTACCTACCATTTGCCATCCACCCTCAGGGGACACAGAGGCTCACTTGGTCTTCCAGAAGATGCTTCTTATAATAGGAGCTAAATAACAAATAGTCATCATGGAACTACCCAGTTTGATGTCTAAATTTGAGGGAAACTGACAGGAAGAACTTTCAGGAAAATAAACTGGTGTAAATGGTAAATCAGATAAGGCAGAGGAAAAGTCACTGTTCCAGGAAGTCCTTTCAAACAAAAGCAGTGATCTGAGGAAGAGATTGCCATAATGGTGCTTTGTAGCCCCCAAATGTTACACAGAAAACCCGATTCTGTAAAAGTGGGAGAAAATGAGCAAAAAATACAGACTATATTATGCCAACAAGAGCGAAAAGGAACACAAAGAATCCCTTGAGTCACTGCTATGAGTGTATCCTCGTTCTTATTACCACAAAATAATTCACATTTAAATACTAAAATTGTTGCATGGTAATAAAATCAATACTATTAGCTTTTAATAAACATTCAAAATTGGTACTTAAGCTTAATTAAACCAACACTGTGTATTTAAACACTTTTGGAATTGCTTGAAAGCGGTGTAAAAACTTTTGACTAGCTTTTATGGTTAAATATTTACCAAAGTCATAGGATTAAAAAAAATTCCCACAAGCAAGAAACAGAACTGTTCATTATCACAAATGAACTTCCTCCTCCTACCTCTTTGTATTTGCATCCCCCCCAACATTAATCTGTCCTTCATCACCAGAGTTTTGCCACTGTGAGACTGTTAAATTAACCGGTAGCATACAGTTGACTTTTTTTTTTTTAATGAAGCATAATGCCCTTGAAGTTCATCCAGGGTGTTGCATGTATCACTAGCTCATTCCTTTTTATTACTAAATAAATTTCTATTGCATGGATGCATCAGAGTTTGTCCATCCATTTACCCACTGAAGGATGTTTGAGTAATTCTCAGTATTTTGCTGTTACCAATAACACTTCTGTAAACATTTGTATATAGACATTTGTATGAACATGCGTTTTTATTTCTTTGGGATGAATGCCAAAGGATACAATTGTTGGGTCATATGCTAAGAAACTGTCAAACAGCGTTCCAGAGTACCATTTTACATTTCCACCACTAATGTTTGAGAGATCTAGTTTCTCCACATTCTCACCAGCCTTTGGTATTATCACAATTTTTTTAATTTCTTTTTTTAAGTTTATTTATTTGAGAGGGAGAGCATATGCACACATGCATAAGCAAAGGGCAGAGAGAGAGAGAGACAGAGAGAGAGAGAGAGAGAGAGAGAGAGAGAGAGGCAGAGAGAGAATCCCAAGCAGGCTCCATACTGTGGAGCCCTATTGAGGGCTGGAACGTTAACCATGAGATCATGACCTGAGTCGAAGTTGGAAACTTAACCAACTGAACCACCCAGGCTCACTATTTTTTAAAAACTCACTTGTTCAGTAATTTTGTTGGGACAACACATTGTTTTAATTTTCATTTCCCAAATGTCTAATGATTTTGAACATCTTTTCTTGTTCTTTTTTGCCATCCATATCCCTTTTTGCTGAAATACCTGTTCATGTCTTTCGCTGATTTTATAATCGGAATATTACTATTTTTAATTACTGAGTTTTGAGAGTTTTTTCAAAAATATATTCTAGGATAATAGAATTTTCAAAGTGCAAATTAAATACTACCGCAAGACAATTCTAATTTCAATACCATCACTATTGTTCAACATTTCTGTTGCCATCAGTTTTATAGAGAACATTCTCAGACAGTTACATGAAGTATTCTAAAGCACTTACATGAAACTTCTCTAGTGAGAGCCCTTTCAGGGTTTTATAAACCAGCATTTCAGCGGTGGGTAACAGCCTCAGAACGGCCAGCGCCAGCGCACGGGGTTGCAGCCCAAGAGGCCGAGGCCCCGCTTCCGCGCAGGCGCAAATGCTCCTCCAGCGCCCAGGCCCAGCGAGGCAGCTGCCCCAGCCGTGGGCGCCCTGAGGAGGACCGCCTTGCGCGGTAGGCGTCATCCCCCTTGGACGTGGGGAGGGTGTCGTTGCTATTTGGAGAATAGTATCCTGGGTGGCGAGTTCCAGGTGTTCCAGAGAAATTTCATGGGCAAGTACTACCAAGTGTTGAGCATGTGGAAGGGAATGAACTCACCCATGTTTTTAAGAACAGGTGTGTTTGGTAGAAAGATGCTAAAAAAAACAGCTGTTGGAGCAGATTCCTGGAGTTACACGGCAGCTCACGTAACGGCCAACAACTCCACTGCACTGTGAAAATGCTAGTGGCATAGTTGATCTACTGACCCACATTTTTGGGTTTTCTGGCTTTTAAAGAAACGTTTCTGGACTCCCGAACAGAATAGGGTCTCTGGGCCCTGGCCTCAAGCGGTGGTTTAATGGCGACTTGCTTGTACATCTTGCATGCTAGAAGAACCATGACTCTAGCCCCCGCTGCCTGGCAGTGGGGTCGGTCTGGTCAGTGGGGTCCGAAAGGCTGGGTGCGGCTCTGGCTAATGATGACAGGCAGGTAAGATGGACCCTGGTGTGGGTCTCTTCACTAATGCCAAACATTGAAGGCTCAGAAAGGAAATGACCTGAGGCTTCTGGCATCTCTGTTTCTCCTGAAGGATTTTCTGTATTCAGGAATTCTAGTACTTCTTCTGCCAGAGTAGATACTTCTCCAAGGTGTCAGACTACTCCTAGGCCAGATGTTGTCCAGCATTCTGTAGGGAGGGTAGGGGCCCGTCCCTAGCTTTCATGTAGTTGATACATCAGTGAGATGGAGACACCTGAGGTCAGTGAATCCTTTCTGTCCCATATACTACAGGCAGGTTTTGCATGAATCTGTATGTTCATAGCTTTTTCACTTGGATAAAAGTAAAAACCCTTAAGTCCAAGTAGCTAAGCTGTGTGTGTGTGTGTGTGTGTGTGTGTGTGTGTGTGTGTGTGTGTGTGTTTGACTACTTGGAAATTTATCTCAGGTGTTACTCAAACCAGTGCTTGAGATCTCTGAAGGTTCTACTTTCTGTTCACTGTTTTGGGGAAATCTTGTCTGTGGGAATCAACAGAAAGAGATGTCCTTTACCTAAAAACTACAAGTGGAAATGAACTCCTAGTCTTGGGTTTGTGGTCCAGTTATCACTGTTCATCCTGATTTAGTCTGTATGAGAAACTTAAAAAAATTTTTTTTAATGTTTATTTTTGAGAGAGAGAGAGAGAGACAGAGCACAAGCAGGGGAAGGGGGGAGAAAGAGAGACAGACAGACATGAAGACACAGAATATGAAGCAGGCTCCAGGCTCTGAGCTGTCAGCACAGAGCCCATCACGGGGCTTGAACCCACAAACTACAAGATCATAACCTAAGCCGAAGTGGTAAGTTAACCGACTGAGCCACCCAGGTGCCCCTGAGAAACTTTTTTTTTTAAAGAGCCATTTAAGTATAGATAGATATAGAAAGTATAGGTAGATGGACAGACAGATGAATACATGAATACTTAAAATAATCTAGTGGATCCAATCTTGGAATTTTCATGATACCCTTTTAAAGATAGAAACATTAAATATTAGGTACTTTTTAGTTCTATGAAGGCAAACATGTTTTTCATATTGGAGTTCCTGTTTTACTGGGCACTAATGGATATAGGCTATGTGCTGGAAATTGACACAAAGGTATTCTTTTTTTTATAGCATGTTAAATATATTTGTGCAGGTTTGCATAAAAATCCTTTCTGTGTGGGGTGCCTGGGTGGCTCAGTCTGTTGAGTGGCTGACTCTTGATTTCAGCTCAAGTTATGATCCCAGAGTTGTGGGATCAAGGCCTCTGTTTGGCTCAGCATTGAACATGGAGCCTGCTTGAGATTCTCTCTCTCTTCCTCTGCCCCTCTCCCCTGCTTGCACTTCTCTCCCTCTCTCTCTTTAAAATAATAATAATAAAAAATCCTTTATGGATCCGTTCATTAGGTTTTCTGTTGGCTTGGGGTGAGTCTGGCAAAAATGTGATTTTTGCAAGCTCCGCAAATCTAACTACATTTCTTCCTGCCCAAATCTCTCATACCAAGATGGTGTTCTGCTGGTCTAGCTCAGCATGTGTAAGAGGAGGTAAAAAATAGCTTTTGTGGTTATCTGCAGGTCTTTCTTTAGTATGGCATTATTAATTGGAAAATATATGTTATACCTTTAGAGAGAAGGAAAACACAACAATCTAATGCACAATGTGTGTATTTGATTTTTTTTAAGTATGATTTTTAAAGTAAAGGTATGATTCTTTCATAAAACTATGAAAACATGTATCATACCTCTAGTAAGCAGAAAAACACAACAGTCTAATGCACAATGTGTATCTTTGATTTTTTTAAAAGTAAATATGATAAAAAAATCTGCATGTGAAAAAAAATCTGCACATGAAAGGGGTATTTCTTTCAGGAATAAGCTATATTTCTAATATTAAAAATGTGTTAATGCTAGACTTAAGATTTACCTAGTGAAAAGTATATGACAATATTTATGTATCATAACATATTTAAGGCTATCTTGCCTGACCAACTGTTTCATACAAAAAATACCAAACTGTTTCTCTTCACGAAACGAGTGAAAACAACAACAACAACAACAACAACAACAACAAAAACCCATCACCACCAAAACTCCAGAAAACCCAAACACACATAGTGTACTGGAAACAGTAGGAAAATATAATTGTATTTTGGCTATCCCATCAATGAGCCACATAATTCTGTGCTCATCCCTTAGTCCATTGTATCTCAAAGTTCCATATATAAAATGAGGAAAAGAAACATAACTTTATAGAAGTTGTTAAGAGGACTATATGAACAAATGTTTGTGGAAAGTGTAAATATGAAGCTCTGTACACACTGGTAAATGTAAAAATGGACTCATCATGAGGCCACTTAAAAGCACTGTGCAGCACAGAGTATCACTTGATTTGGGAATGCCGAAGATCAATCCTATAGGAACTATCTCATTCCCACAACTCATCTCTGAGTGCTGACTGTAAGTATTAGACATAATAGCTTCCACCAAACTCTCTCCATAAGGTAGAAAGTTTAATATTTGAGATTTGACTTTTTGCTCTGCCAGTGATTTGCAATTGCTGCATTTTCTCCCATCCATAGAAGTGAGCTAAACTACATTCAGAAACTAGAAAAATAAATGGACCACACAGACACACACAGCCCAATTCAGAAGAATAATTCCACCTATGTTCGTATCACATTTTTCTGCTTACCCAGCATCTCTAATATACATGTCACTTAATCTTCATGACAAGCTTGAGAATTATCTCAAATATGAGAGATGGGAATGAAGTTTCCTAGACAGTGACTTGCTCTCCGTTAGTACAGGGGGACCAGAATTCTAACCTGATCGTCTGGCCATGTGGAAGTAACTATTCTGAGGTAATCTAGTGCACAGTAGACTAACTTGTGTGCAGACACCACTACACAACTTACATATGGATACAGGGTTGTAAGAAACACAAGTGGCCTGGAAGCAGATCCACCAGTCAGCCCCTAGGAAGAAAGCTGAGTTGTGGAGGCTTTTCCTTCATTGGCATTTGCCCTCTTTTCATAATGATTCCTTATCTGAAAACACAGAGGAGCTGACTCCTGGCCCTGGAGACAAGAGCAGCTGTCTTTGTGCACACAACTGAGTCTCTCCTTAGTGCTGTAAATATTTATGTTTGCTGTAATATTTCACATGACCTCTAATGTACCACTTGGTCAACTCCCCTTTATAGACAAGTAGTTACCTGCATCACATGTCAGTGAGATAAGCAGTTAGACGTCAAGATCGATACTGAAGGAGCACAATCCCTTAGCCTGTAAACATAAGCTGATGAGTCCTGGGCTCAGGCACAGGTTCTCACTTCCCATCCTCCTGTCAGTCTTAGAAAACACTGAGGTTTTGCTGAAGGGCATGGCAGTGTCCTTGTGTTTCCATTCCTACAGAGCCTTGAACAGCAGGGTGGGCAAGAAGGCCCACATTGAATGGTTTTCAATAATGTTACATGAGAAAGCTTGTACCTTAGTTCTTCTACCTTCTAACTACTCATATATACAGGCCACCTGTGTTACTTGTGAAAAAGCTGCAATTTTAAGGGAAAACTACCCTTCATGGTTTCATTTGTTCCACTGTAATCACGGCCAACATTACATTGGTCATTCGTGAAAAGGCACTATGAGGTTCTGAAAGTGTTTTGCAAAGATTGAAGTGTAAAAATAAAAAAATAAGGTACTAGTATGCACAAATAATAGTAGTAAACACCAAGATCACCACCAGACGTTTTAATCCATAATTATATTAGTATTCAGTAAGCACCTGCTATGTGTTGGGCATGGTGCTAAATGCTTTCACATTGACATTAAATCCTTACAGTGACTTTATGAGAGAGGTACCACTATCATCCCCATTTTATAGATGAAGAAACAGGACCAGAAAGGTCAAATCACTTGCCAGAGGTAAAATACCTATTTAAGTATTATTCATTCTAAAGTTCATTTATTTTATTTTGAGAGAGAGAGAGAGAGAGAGAGCGCGAGCGTGCGTGAGCCTGAGAGGGGGAGGGGCAGAGAGAGAGGGAGACAGAGAATCCCAAGCAGGCAACTTGCTGTCAGCACGGGGCCCAACATGAGGTTTGATCTCAAGAACCATGAGATCATGAGATAAGCTGAAATCAAGAGTAAGCCATTTAACCAACGGAATCACCTAGGTGCCCTAAGTATTATTCATTTTAAAATAGGAACTCCTGATAAAGATTCTACTTCCATATAATTAGCACTTCATATTTATGATTCCTTATTTATTCAAAGTGATGCTGTATATATGACAGTGTATGGCATTGCATTGTGTCATTGGACACTAATGGGCCACAGCGTCTCTTAAACTCTAATATCAAACTCAGGTAAACTACCTTAATACTTTGTATTTTAGAAACCTCTGGTAGGTTAAAGGTTAAGTAGAGTTGAAGGGTGCTCATTTTTATGGGACGACAATTTCAGGATTCCCAGGGTCCTTGACAAGATGGCCAATACCTGTGGGTCAGGTGTGGATGAGTGATATGGCCTCACCACCACCATGTCACAGAAAGCACATAATTCATGGAAAAATATACGATGCAATCCCCAGTCCATTTCTTGATATTTCTTGAAATTAAAATATTGCTCTACTTCCTAATGGAACAAGTGGCATACTATAATGGTTTCACCTTGTGCCAGCAATGTCAAGTTGATGAGATAAGAGGGGAAGGTTATGCAGGAAAAACCCAGCTCATTTTAACAGATGATGTGATTATGAAGTCTGATTTAAATATATGGGTAATACAGATAAGGCAGGGACTTAGGCTCCTAGTGAGCTTATCATTCTCAATTACCAAGTGAAGGGTATTTCTTGATTTTTAAATATCCACATCTATCTAGTGAGGGAATAAGCTGTATACGTAAGAACTCATTAGTTTGAAAGCGATGCTTCTTTCTTCCTCATTCTTGGCCAACCTGAAATCCCTGTTGAAGACGTGGCATCCCTTACTCTTTTCTCTGAGTCACACAGCACCTGAAGGGACAGTGGTATTTGTATGATGGGTACTAAATGCAAAACCCACAGGCAACAAAGCAGTACCTGAGTGTCTTCTTAGCAGTTTGCAATAGTCCAATCCAAACGATACCTCTTTTTAATAGTAAAGGTGATGTATCATCTGTGAATGGAAGTGGTTCTTCTGATTTCTATAGAACAAAAACTGTGCTCTTATAAGCACTACTGCTTGTACCGTGAGATTATTGCTGGGCTTGATGTTTTTTCTCAATAACACACTTGAGGTGACTAATGGATGAAAATAAGCATATACGTCCTGCACAATAGTTTATAAATAGAAACACTAGGCACACAAAAGACATACTGGTATTCTTTTTAAATTTGCACTCTTGCATACTATACAATAATGGGGGACTGAGACACTGGGAGATACTGAACCACCTTCTGACTGATGAAGGAAACATTAGCTTATATACAGTATAATTAAAGCTTTAAATTTATTTTAATTGTCTTCTGTTTTATTGTGATTTTATTAAGCTTCATTACTAAAATGTAGCTAACTTAATTAGCAACTATATTTTGGTAAACTTAGCAACTATAATTTAGAACACTTGATTAACTAGTTCATCACCTTTTTTAAGCCCTACCAAATATGTGCACAATGATAAAGATAGCCTTGTTGGCTTGCAAGTTAGATAACAAGAACTTGAGATTGACAGTTATCAACTCCTTGTGGGAGAATTTCCTTGAGCAAGTCAAGTCACTTCTCTCAGGGCTCAGTTTCCTCATCTATAAAATCAAGCGCTCACACTGGAGCATAAGAATTTATTTCAGTCTTGCGTTCCAGAGTGACTTCACTACTTGTGTTGGAATTATTATAAAAAGGCCAAATATAGTTGTTTCAAAAGTGTGTCATACTTTTGTTATTATGAAAGATTCAAGAAACATTCAGCAAGCATTGAATGAGTTCCTTGCATGTACTTATTACTAAATTAAGCTGAGTTCCTTTAATTACTCACTGATAGTCCTCATTTGGGTTGGGGTTAAAATACAGGACACCCAATTACATTTCAGTGTCTCATGCAATATTTGGGACATACTTATATTAAAAAATTATTGATTGTCTGAAATTCAAATGTAACTGGGTATCCCGTTCTTATTTTAATTAATTAATTTGCTATATCTGGCAATGTAATGGGTTGGAAAGGATAAGGAACAGGGAGAAAAATTGGATGGAAGGAAAGCAGACAAAAATATTTTTGGAATTATCAAATAGTGAATTTAATAGTAAATAGGAGATATATTAATCAAGTAGCTTTTCCCAATTCTCTTGGAGCAGTCCTGAGTGAAACTCTATTAATAAAGGGGAATAGACTTTGTTTATAAATGGTCAAGTAAGTTTGGGAAATACTTTGCATTTTGTCCTCTTCTTAAAGTTATATTTCTTATTGCAAGACTTCTCAGGATGTTTATATGTGACAGTAAATTATGCAATGATAAGAGGAAAATAGCCTTATGCTGAATAGCCCATATTTATTTGATGAGGAACCCTTCTTTTGATATTAGAATACCTATCAACAATCCAGTGTTCCACTGAATAATGCACTTCCTGAACATCAAAGTAAATAATAGAAAAACAGTGTACTGGTGGGGCATTCATTTCAAAGAACTTTATGTGGAGGCTTCCTTCTGATTGGGCAGACATGTGGGTCACTGTGGTCAATTATTCAAGGAATAGCTGTCCTGGGTTACCCCAAACCACAGATAATTGCCAGCTATCATTACATAGCACAAATACATTCATTTAAATTGCCAGTCCAGTATACACCAGCAGTGCTGATTATAAAGCAGTATA
Source organism: Panthera pardus (assembly GCF_024362965.1). Classification (NCBI taxonomy): domain Eukaryota; kingdom Metazoa; phylum Chordata; class Mammalia; order Carnivora; family Felidae; genus Panthera; species Panthera pardus. The sequence continues at coordinate 22,287,493 of NW_026526788.1, forward strand.
ACTATTTAGGGTAATATAGAAGCACTGACACAGTATTAGAAAGCATTTTCTTAGTCTACATTTGTGGTCTATAACTTGTAGTCAGTGATAGATACTCAGGAGAGTCCAGTTTTTGATTGCATAAGAGATAGGAACCCACATGTGCACCAAGTTTGTTTGTTGTTTGGAAAAGAATTTTGCTGTTTTAACAATTAAGGTATGCTATTGTGGCTGATGACGTATCTTTCATTTAAACATGTTATTAAATTAATAAAAATTTTTAGACATTAGTTTTCTCAACGGATACATCAAATTACTCTCATGTGGGATTCTACAAAAGTTTTAGTTGGGACTCATTTGTTTATAGGCTGACAGTGCTCTTCTGAATGACTTCAGCTGTTCCCAAACAGTTTGGTGCTGTGCTGTACCCACCACTAAGTGTTAGGAGTCAGCTCAGATTCCCTCCTCCTCCTGTCTTCCAAACCAACCTGAATCAAATGCTATATGGTACTGAGAATGATGCAGGTCCAAGTGAGTAAGTAATAGAAGGGAAGACAAAACACCACAAAGTTTTTGGATAATCACAAATTTAGTAATCCAGTTCTGAGTAACTGAAAGATTTTCTTAATAATTTGTCCAATGATAATAACACAACAATATTTATTGATTGCTTACTCCATGGCTACACACTGTTTAGTGGTTTGCATGTTTTATCTCATGTAATCCTCAAGGCAACCCTGTGAGGTACTTTTATCCTCTTGTTCAGGTGGGAAAGCTGAGGTATAGGGAGGTCAGTCACTTGTGCAAGGTCACATCCCTAGAAAGACGACTTCAAGGATTAACATCCTAAGTCTAAATTCAATCCCAAATTCATACCTGTTATATAGTACTGCTGCAAAGTGGAAGGACTTACTGTGAGCAGATACCACTTGTGAGTGTATTTTCTGTGCTTTGCCAGAATAGACACAGATTTCACTGTTAATCGGATTAAAAAGTCAGTAATTGGATCCTCAAAACATGTGGTTAAAAGAGTCAGTGCAGGGAACAAAAAGGCTAATACCAAATTAAAGGAGGTGGAAAAGTCAAGCACCTCTAAGGAAGAAATCACAGGGAACTTGACTTGCTTCCATTTTTATATGTATAAAATCGAAGCTTGAACACATTTAGTTTCAAGCACAGTGTATTAAAAGAATGCTAATGCAATACTAAGTTTTCTGAAAAATGCTAAACTCTCATTTCTTTTAAAAACCAAAATTTCTGTCGCACCTGGGTGGCTCAGTTGGTTAAGCATGTGACTCTTGATTTCGGCTCAGGTCATGATCTCACAGTTCGTGAGATGGAGCTCTGCATGGGGTTCTGCCCTGAGAGCACAGAGCCTGATTGGGATCCTCTGTCTGCCCCTCCACCGCTGCTCTCACTTATTTGCTCTCTTTCTCAAAAATTAATTAATAAACTTTAGCCAAAAAAAACCCCTCCAAAAAATTCCAAAATTTCTGAGCTGGCCATCTTGCAAAACCTGTCATCTTGCAGGTTTTAGTTTTAAAGGGTTTGGGACCTTGATATTACACAGGTCAGAGGAGCTACATTACTTTTGATGAGTAAGCATAACTGGATCTTTAAAAACTTGGAATTAAAATATTGTTTACATATGAATTTCTAAAATATTTTTATTTGAGAAAATCTCACAAAATATCAACTATCAACCATATTTTCAACAGAGAGGACCATATTTTCAACAGAGAGGACAATGTGCAATGGCACATTCTGCCTGTGGGTGGTGAGGGTGTCAGAATCTTCCAAGAAGTGTCTCAGAAGGAACATCATTAATGTTAGGCCTTGAAGGATGACAGGGATTCTCATAGGAAGAGAGAGGTGTGGAGGAGAGTCTGTGCAGAAGGAAGAACATTAGCAAAGTTATGACAGTAGGAAACAGTATGATAGTTTTCAGTAATTAAAAGTAATCTGTGTGGCCATGTTGCAAGGTGAAGTATAAAGATTACCCAGCTATCCAAACAAACAGAACCCTTGGATGTCATTCTAATGAATTTGCTTAAGGACACAGTGAAACTATATGAGTGACTTTTAAAATTGTACTTAAATGAGGTGTAGTTTGCATACAGTGGAATGTCTATAACTTATGTTCATTATCTGTAAATACCTATGTGACCACCACCTGGATCAAGATGAAGCCATCATTAATACTCATGACAAAACTTGACATCATGAGCATATACCCACAAATCCTGAACATATTATCAAATAAAAAAATATTAGCAAATCTAGCAATTTAACAAAGGACAACACATCAAGACCAAGTGAACAGGAATGCAAGGTTGGTTTAACATTCAAAAACCAATAAAGTAAATCACTATATTAGTAGAATAGAAAACTATATGATCATCTCAATAGATACAGATACAGTAATTGATAAAATGCAAAACCCATTCATGATAAAAACCTATTATCTGAGTATTTAAAGCAAGGGAAAGGCATGGCCAGATCAGTGCTGCTTAGGGTAGAAGACCTTTTCTGAAGCAGTCATAGATTTTGGCCTTGGAATAGGGAGCTAAGGATGACATTCTCTAGGAGAAGCTTCCAGAGATATGGGAGAAAGCAAAATCCACAGATCTCTAACTTTACCACTTGAGAAACTGTGCCAAGTGCTGACTGCCAAGTGAGCAATAAATTTACTCCAGACCTCTTTAAGAGCAATGCAGACAAGCATAGGACTCAGACAGAGTCCATTAAAAATGTGATTGCACTACACATCACAGGCAGCAGTGCTAATGGATATTGTTTACATGTCTCTGAGCCTGGCTGCTGTATGCTGAAACAGAAATAAGACAGAATAAAAAGCTGAAGAGCTCAGGCCTATAGTGATGGCTCAAGGCAATAAAGGTAACTGGTGGAAACCTGAGTCCCAGTTTTGTCTCCATTCTCCAGCTATGTGTCCTGTAGAAAGACAGGTTACTCCTCTGGGTCCATTTCTGTGTCTGTGAAATAAACAGATTAGCCTAGGTGGGCCATAAAATAAGTCAGATCTAGGTTTCAATCCTGGCTCTATAGCATCTATGTGACCTGTGCCTCAGTTTCTACATCTGTATAATGAAAAGAAACCTCAAAGTGTTTCTCTATAGATTAAATAAGCTCATATAAGTGGAGCTGTTAACACATTCACTGAACATGAGCTCTCAATAAAAGTAGATGTTATTAATGTTTTTAAGAATTAGCTATTAGGCTTTAAAATGCCACAATGATAAACAGTAGACTGGAAATACTAATTTGTTCTGACATGGAGATTGGTAGGTGGTGTGGAAAGCTTTGAAATTCTGCATAGCCTGCCTATCATCACAGGTGGTACTGTAAGAAGCTAGATAATTTTAGCAGGAAGGAAAACAGAGGGTAGATATTCTTTCATGATTTAATCTTGGTAATGTACCTATGCTTTCATTACCATGTGCAAAAAACTATGATGGTATTTCTTATATTTTGATAAGTACTAAGTGAAAAATCTAATTAAATGATGTGTCCATAGAATTTCTATAGAATATAATTAATGTGACATCCAGACCCCCCTATTGATTATGGTGGTGAATTTAATCAAATAGTATGTGTATTTAAGTAATTCAACAGAATTTGCTGTCCACAGACACACATGTGGTTTTTGCCAGTTGTTAATAAGCTGTTCACAGGAACAAAGTACTCCCTTTGAGAACTAGAAATTTAATCACCTGCATTTGCAACTTCACATACTGAATCAAATAAATTAGACTGCTTTTTCTGAGAATCATTTTCATAGTATCCATCTGAGAGTTTGAACTACTTGGTTGGACCATGTATTCAAACTGAAAATACTCATAAGCAAAATGTAAATGATACTACTTTTGGATCATGCCCCTACTGTGCACTTTGGAGTCTTTCTTACTTGTGGGCAGTTATAGCCCACGTTGTGAAGGGCTTGTGGTGACTACAGTTGGAATGCACCTTCTGTGGTCTCATCAGCTGTACTGGCAGCTTGGCTACTCCCACAGGCATGTATCCTTAGGCACCATTGGCTACTACTCCGTTTTTTATCACCTCTAATACCCATGAACTGGCCATTTCAGGAAGACGCCCTGTCACCATGGTGTCAACAGGGCCGACAGCAGGATTGTGAAGTTTTTTTCAAACTTCTTTCTGTAGCCCTTCCTCATTTTTCTACTGACTTGGGGTTGGGTTTGTGGGTAGGGGAGTCATGACTCTGTCCTGTACTCAGAGAGTCAAGTGAGCTTTACTCAGACCCTCTTTTCCTTATAAGCCTTCAATCAACCAGAGAACAAGGAGGGGTGGCTGCCATTCTCAGAGGGCCCTGGGATTTCCTGTATTACTTCAGTTGTCCTCTGTTGATGCTCAAGGGACACTGTGCCATTCTACGCAAGTTATACGCAAAACAGCCCACACCAACATCATCCGGGCCATGTAGGAAACCTTGTATTCAATGAAACACACAACAGTGAGGCAGAAAGAAGTCTGCATAGAACTGCCTGACAGAGTGTTAAAGTAGAACACAGGAGAGGGAAAGCCCAGTCTAGAATAGGTGGCATTGGAAAGAAAAGTGCTTTACTGGCAGCCATGTGGCTTTGGAGCCGGACACCCCCGGGTTGGAACCCCAACTCCACCGCTCTCTAGCTGTGTCATTCTGGATGCATTATTTAGCCTTGTTGGGGCTCTGCTTCCTCTCCCTAAAAAGGAGACCTGTGTGTTGCCTACACATAATAAAAGCACCGCTGTGCATATGTTACATGTACATCTAAGTAGGCTGCCTGGTGTAAGAAAATGAACACAACCATGTGGTAAATACAGCCTCACTAGAATGTCACGTAGATCTAGACTCGGGTGAAGAGACCTTGCCTGGAAAGAGCTCAGCTATTTTCTAGCTATGTGACCTTGGGAAACTCCCCCAAGCTTTCTAATTCTTAGAAATGTCTGGAATGGACTTAACTACACCCACCTAGGATCAGCATGAGTTCAAGTGCATTACTCTGTGTGCAAGTGCTTTTACAAACTGTAAATTCTAAGCAAGATAGGTTATTCTGTGGATATGTTATTGCAGTGCCATTAAATGTAGTGATCATTTATAATGTTTTTAAGGGAACTGGCCATTTTTCTGCACCCGACATCCAGTGGTAGGACTACTGTGAGTAGAAAGTTTCAAAATGAGCCACATGGTAGAAAATGTCTGCTGATTATATGCAGTTAGTGGTCTAATTCTTGTTGGAACTAACATGAAAATCATCTGGTTTTCCCTGGCTTCCAATAGAAACAGGAGATACTTTCCTGCAACAGATAATATATCAGAATATACCCAATGGTTATGTGTTCTTTTTAAACATGAGCACACAGAAAGAGCAGAGGAGAGAGGAATGATTAATGTTTAATAGTAGCCATTTTATAGACTCATTTCAAATTGCAAATGCAAAATAAAGTTAGGAGTCCAAATTAGCTCTTATACTCTTTCTACAAACAATTTTTTTTTTTACTTTTAGGGGAAATTTCCACACCCTCAGAAAGAAGCAAGTAATGTAGTGTTTTTTTCTCCTCATAAAATGTCTAGTGTAAATGTCTAGATCCTTATAATTTTCTGTTTTTTTCTAAAGAAGTTTTCCACTTGACAAGTACTTAGAAGCTTATCTGTCCTTTGATAAGGTCTTAAGATGATTTACTATACCTCTGGAAATAACAGTTGGCTTAGTCAGTTCTGGGCAAATAGAAATAGCTTTAAATATGCTGTGGTTCCTGGTCCAGTGGTAACAATTTTGTTCCCTGGGTTAGTCCTGGCTTCGTCAGCCTAACCTGTCCACTGACAGTACTATGATCCTGCTACTTTAAATCTTGAAAGTAACTTCACTTAAATTATCCACCAGTTTCAATGTACTTAAACAAATACGTCATTCCTTAGAGTTAGAACATTATAAATGATCACCAGACATATTGTTAGGACTGAAAGTCCATTTTCTAGCATCTCAATAAAGCCTTGATTGTAATGCAGACTGAAGGCCACAGGTACAGAAATGGTAGATTTCTCCCAGGAAGTATTGCAAATATGTATAATTCCCAGCCACAGTGATCTGCATAAACAAGCAGCCACATAAACAGACCACAACATTTGGTTTGACTAAAAGTTATGGCAAGAATGTTCTCAGAGCCACTCACTGCTGTATCGGTAGACAATTTTCATTATCCTCTGCTCTATACAGAAAACCCAAATGGCTTAGCAAATATTGACTGAATTATAATTCTGACATCATTAATCTTTTTCTTCACATACTTGAAGTGCATGTTGCTCCCAATTTCACAAGATGAAAGTGAATAAAAAGTTTGATCAGCAAATAATCTGAATACAATAAAAGAGATCCCAGAAGATAAATTTACAGGTATTATAAGAGGCTTTTAGGGCAACCTTGCAAAAGTCTCTTTTGAAAGTTGCACCCTTTGCATAAAAATGTCTCTGAGCAGAATAAAATATTTAAACAGCAACATTAACTAAAAAAGAAAACCTCAGCATTAGTAAAGTGCTCACTCAGGCTCTCCCTTCCTATTTAGGAAGCTTCCTGTGGTTCGTCATCACCTTTTAAATATAAAGTTATGTGTTCTGTTGGAACAGGACAAGGATTTCTTCAGACCTGTGGGCCTCCAAGAGAAAGCCAGAATGTTTGTAAAAGGCGCAACAATTTTTGATGTTACATTGCTACCACAGTTTGTAATTATTTGGGTACATTACTGTGTCATCCTTCCCTGTATCACGTAATTTAGTGTCACTTTCTTAATTATAAGGTTCCTGAAGTAGTTTCTCTGTTCCACACATTACTAAATGCAACACCTGATATATGGTTCCTACACATTAGGTAATTCTTGAGTGAATAAATGAATGAATAGGTATTTGGTAATACTATGGTTTATTTCAAACCAACTAAAGGAAAAAATTGATTTCTTTGCTTTGACACATCTTATAATTTTTTTCCCAACCATCTCAAGCCATTGTCTACTCCAAAATGCATGAAAGGTGCATGATAGGACAGTTAGGATGTGGATGTGTGTTAAGTGATATATACACTTTCTTTTCTTTCAATCTCTGTAAAAACATACTTCATGCAACATTCTTGTCTAATATTTAATGGTTTTGCTAGTTAGGTACTCAGAAATAAACACTCAGAAATATCATTGTCAACTTGCTTACAAAAGACAGGTGTGTGAGAAATGGCAAAGGGACTGGAGTAGAGGCTGGCGCCAGAGGGGATACAGGACTGACCCAAAAAAAAAAAAAAAAAAAAAAAAAAAAAAATCTTTTCCTGTGTTTTGGGCCACCGCTGCCCTCTAGGGGACATATGGAAAATAAGCAAAGTCTCTTAAACTGCCAGAAATCCGAGAAGACCTTGGAGAATCATCTCATCTATCCAACTTTTATTGAGGAGGACATAATTAAAAACTAAAATTACTTCAAGGCTAGCTGTATAATCCCAAAAATATTTTTACATTTGCATGCTTTTTTAGGATTGCCTGAATTAGAGTTACTTTCAACACGTAAAAAATTCTCTCTTTTGTCTATCTTAATTTTCCTGCAGCATTTTAAACATGCTATTTCTTGTCCTGTTAAGGAACAGCTGTTTACTATGACTAACGTGTTAGTCACTGTTTGTACTTGCAGCAGAAACCAGAAACCCCAGCCCTTTCAGTCTTTCTTTGTAAAGTTAGTTCATACAGGGAAAATGTGCAAACATTTCCAACGTTGTGTAATTGTAACTCATTTCTGGACAAAGAAGCCTCACTAATTCAAAGTGAAGAGCAAATATGAACTTGTGATTTTCACATGGCAGATCCAATTTGAAATACCTTCTGATCAAACTTATTTATATAAAACTTGAAAAATTGGGGGTAATGTCTATTGTAATCCTATTTTACAGGCAGAAATTAATCTGCTTTCATTTCTAGAATCTTGAAGCATAATTTATATGATTAATACAAAATGAAGTTTCTGGAAGTAAATATTTGGCTTTAAGAGAGAATTTCATCATTTTAGGGCAATATTGCAGAATTACTTACAAAACATCTATTTGTTCATGTATTTAACATTTGTTGAGTAGTCCATCACTCATAACATAACATAGTATATTAAGGATTCTAAGTGTACAAAGAAATTTACCATTCAGAAGAGAGCATAATTAGTATTACAGTATCACATTGTGCCCTGTATTTAATTGTATTCAACAAGTATTATTGAATGCTTACCTTTTATGTATATTATCTACTAGATTTCAAGTATCTCAAGAATAGGGAATTTTGCTCTTCTTTGGATTATAGTATGTTGGATGATTTAATTTCTTAAGTTTCATAGTAGTGCTTTAAGCCTGTGTTGTTATTCTCAGTTTATAGATGAAATAAACTATTCAGTAATTCTTAAGCTAGCACGTAGTGGAAATTAAACCCAAGTGTGTCTGTATCCTTGACATTATGATTCCTTCCTGCTTATGGGCCTGGTGTAGCACCTGGCACCTAGTAGGTGTTCAGTAACTATTTGTAAAATAATTGTGTGCTTTTCCTTAGTAGTGTGCAGTTGACAACACAGGTTTGACCTGTGTGGGTGTACTTAAACATGGATTTTTTTTGATAAACGTAGGACAATGCTGTAAATGTATTTTCTATATGATTTTATTAATATTCTCTGTAGCTTACTGTATTGTGAGAGGATGGTATATAATACATATAATATACAAAATATGTGTTAATTGACTATGTTATTGGTAAGGCTTCTGGTCAGTAGCAGGCTATAAGTTGTTAAGCTTTTGGGGAGTCCAAAGTTACTCATGGAATTTTGACTGTGTGTTGGGGGGTGGTTAGTGCCCCTAACTCCTATGTTGTGCAAGGGTCAACTGTATTCTTTGCCTTTATTTTGGTATTTCAAGTGCTTCAAACAATTTTGGCACATAATGGGTCTTCAATAATTAATCATTGGATGGATGAGTGAATGAAGATTTCTTGGAAGTCTTTTGTGAGTATTTTCCCACTACCTAATTCTTATGGTATAGCCATAATGGTAGAATAGTCTTAAGACTGAATGAGACAAGTATTTCGTGAGATACCGTATCAATGGTAGTCTCTAGCCAGCTATGCTGGAATTCATTTTCAGTTAAACTAAGGACATCCGATATGTTATTGACCTGCCTTGTTGGCAATTTTATTGTCTAAAAATTTGAATTGAGGGAACTGATATTTCAGAAAAAAATGAAATTCTAGTTCATGAGGGGGAAACTGGCTGGCCATGTGGAAGTAACAGGAATTTTATAGAACAATAAAAATGTAGTTTTAAAAACTGTGATGGGGATAGAAAGTCTGAAAAATATCAGACAAATATGGCAAATTTATGAGAACAGATTTTTAAAAGTTCAGGGAACAGATTAGAAGAATTCTACAGCACAAGAATTTGAAAGGGAAGATGCCTTGCAAAGATTGAGAAGTTAGCAGAAATTCTAAACATACTCCCAAACTCTTAAGATCAGTTTTTCCTAGTATTAGGATTGTGAGTAATTTCTTTTATTAAATTTTTTTAACATTTATTTATTTTTGAGAGAGAGAGTGTGTTCACAGGTGTGAGTCAGGAAAGGGCAGAGACAGAGGGAGACAGAGGATCTGAAGCAGGCTCTGTGCTGTGAGCGCGGAGCCCAATGTGGGGCTCAAACTCACGAACTGTGAGATCGTGACCTGATCCCAAATCAGGAGATGGCTGCCGGACGAACTGAGCCACCCAGGGGCCACATAAATAACTTATTTTAAGTTTTACCACTTTATTTTTTTACCTTGTCTAAAATTTTCAGATTATCAAAGCATTGCTGGTTATATTATATTCTACAGAATAAAAAAATTTTCTTTAAAACGAGCCATTTCTACCATTATTAGCCATTTCTAGAAATTAGTTGTACATAATTCTGAAGTGAAAGAGAAGACAAAGAAGAAACCACTTTTTTCCCCATTTCTGAGTATTTGTCACTTCATGCATTGGGCATATGTTTATTGAGAAACTTCTGGGTAGCAGCACTGTTCTTGGCACTGGGGACACTGATGTGAATAAGGCCAAGTCCTTGTTCTTAGAGGGCTTTTTTCTAGGGGGGAGAAGGACAAAGAAGGTGTGTCTTTAATTGCATGCAGTAGTGTGTGCTTTTAAGAAAACCAGGGCTGAGTAGGGGAAAGGGAGAAACGCAGTGTGATTGCTTCAGTCAGGGTGGTCGAGAGGCCGTCTTTGAAAAGATGGCACTTCTTCGTCAGGGGCTTGAATACTATGAACTGGCCTTGGGAAAAGTCAGGTGAAGGGTTGTCCAGGCAGGAGGACAGCAAATATAAAGGGAAACCTGCAGATGACCTGAGACCTGTAGAAAAGAACATCCGGATACATGTTTGCTTTTTTTTGTGTTTGTTTTATTTTTTGTTTGTTTGCTTTTTAAGCTCATGGAGCACGTTGTTGTTCCAATAAAAGATGGACATGTAGCTTAGAGGTGACAGTAACACTGATGGATTAGAAAGAGAGCAGAATTGTAGGACTTCTGTTTTCTTTGTGTCAAGGAGAGACTGGGGATGACAGACTGCTTCTGCTGAGAGGGAAGACAAGATGAACAGAGAGGGTGTAAGAGGATGCCCACGTTCTCCATGCCTTCCAGGACTCTTGGTAGTGGGAGCTGTGTCCCTGCACATCACTTTTTTTCAGTCCCTCAGAAATGACAGCAACCTTGGGGCAAAGAGACAGTGTTGGTGTTTCTGTAATTCTTTTGAGTATCTCAAATCTCAGTTACCAGGATTTTATTGAAATGTGAGATTTGTCATCATCACCTTCTTTGTTAGCGTGTTCTACCTGAAATTCTCCTTTCCTTCTGGCTTAAATTTCCCTAAGGAGTGTGATAAAAGGAGAGCTGTAGGTTATATTATGCTAGCAGAGGAGGGGCCAGGTCCTAAGAGAATTTGGTCCTGGAGATGAACAAAAGGGAACAGAGGAACAGAGAAAGGGTGCAGTGCTAGGGGCACAGAGGGATGAGGCCTTATGGAACGACTTGGAAGCCTCCCTCCCTTCTCCTCCAAAGTCCGGCTTTGCCTTCTTATATTCTTTAATGTCTCCACACCCCCAAACAATTCAAATATGGCTCCTTCTGAGCCTCAGCAGGAACACTAGTGCCCAGATGTCTCCAGGTGAAATCCAGACCATCTTTCTGTAAACCTGGGGGATGTCATTTACAACCACAGGAAGAAAGTGTGGCATGTGATCGGTTGTGAGAGTGTTCTTGGTTCAATTCAAAATTCTAATGTGGTGTATAAATTAATATGGTCTTCTGACCTATAAGATTCTTATTTTAGAGTTTTAAAAACATGAATATAAACACCCAAATATCAAGTTTGGACTGTGCTTTTCCTTGTTTAAAAGTTTATTTATTAGAGAGAGAGAGAGGAAGGGAGGGAGCGGGGGAGGGGCAGGGAGCGGGGGAGGGGCAGGGAGCGGGAGAGAGAGAATCTCAAGCAGGCTCCACGCCATCAGTGTGGAGCCCGATGTGTGGCTCAGTCTCACAACCTTGGAATCAATGATCTGAGCTGATATTTTTGACTGAGTATTTTAACTTGAGTATTTTGAGTCCTTAAAAATAGTAGGATGCCTCTTCCATTCTAGACACTGTGCTAGGTGCTAGGGACAAATGAATAAGCTGAGACCCCTGCAGCATATGAAACCTGTGACACCCCTGCTGACATTTCTGAGGGACTGTCGGGACTGTGGGAAGCATGAATGGAGATTGGCAAATGTGAATCTGATTTCTAAAGGGGTAGGGATGCAGTTTCTTAAAATGTACATATCTGTGAGCCTCAAATCACTGTGGTAAGGCTCACAGCTGGATTCCAAAAGATTCACCATGAAATAGATCATGTAGATGATGAACATCATTTCCTTCTCTGAAAGGGTTAATGGATTAGCCGATGGGGGTAACTAGTATATCTGGATTTCTGCAGGATATCTGCCAAGGCATTTGTGTAGTGTCTTGTTGGCTAAGGTGAAGAAATATGAGCTAAAAATCCAGGGTGTTGGCAATTTTGTTGAATAGCCACCCCTAGAGAATAGCAATGAATGATTAATGGCTACCTAGAAGGGCATTTCTTCTTCTTCTTCTTCTTCTGCTTTTTTTTTTTTTTTAATGTTTATTTATTTTTGAGACAGACAGAGAGAGAGGGAGTAGGGTGTGAATGTGGGAGGGGCAGAGAGAGAGGGAGACACAGAATCTGAAGCAGGCTCTAGGCTCTGAGCTGTCCGTACAGAGCCCGATGTGGGGCTTGAACTCAAGGACCATGAGGTCATGACCTGAACCAAAGACGGATGCTCATGAAAGGGTATTTTTGATAGTGATGCCTCAGTCCTGTTATTGTCAACATTTAAAAAGATCAGGTATTAGGGCATGTCAGTGGCTCACTTGGTTAAGCATCTGACTCTTGCTTTCAGCTTATAATCTTATCTCATGGTTCATGAGTTCAAGCCCCATGTCAGGCTCTGCCCTGGCAGCATGGAACCTTCTTGGGATTCCCTCTCCCTCTCTCTCTCTCTCTCTCTCTCTCTCTCTGCCCCTCCCCCACTCATGCTGTCTCTCTCTCAAAATAGATAAATACACTTTAAAAAGATCAGGTATTAATATAAATAGAGAATGTGCTAGTCAGATTTATAGATGATACTAGTTAGGATTTTACATAGTGGATAAGTGAGATGACAGGATTAGAATTCATTCTTCATTCCTCATGAAAAAACATTAAAGTTGGTAGGATGGAACAAATTTAATGAGGTAACATTAATGAAATCTACTATGGTGGTCCAAAACAAGGAGACAAAAACCCAGCTACACAGGTACCGGATGGGGTACATGTGACTTAGTTTAGATATTTGAGAAGCACGTAGGAATTTCAAGTGTCACTCTGATATAGTTGCCACAACAGCAAATTCAGTATTAATAGCAAGACAGTGCTTGGAATTGTGTTTTATCCTGCGCAAGTCCCAATCATACTCTGAATTTGCGAAATGTTAAAAAATTGAACCATGTTCAGGGGATCTGGGTGGCTCAGTCAGTTAAGCATTGCAACTGACTCTTGATTTGGGCTCAGATCATGGTCTCACAGTTTGTGAATTTGAGCCCTGTACTGTCAGTGCAGAGTCTGCTTGGGATTCTGTCTTTCTCTCTGCCCCTTCCCCCCTCAAAAATAAAGAATATAAAAAAATTGGACCATGTTGAGAGGAAAGTGACAAGGGCATTGAGGAAGGAAACCAGAGAGAATGAGGAAGCATTGGAAAGGAACTTCTTGGGGTATCAAAGAGGACATAAACATTTCATTAGTTCCAAAGGTTACATTAAAGACCAGTAAGTGGAATTTGCAGAGAGCCACATTATAGTTAATGTAAGGACTTTGTATCAATTAGAGCAATCTGAAGTTGGGAGGACAAGAGATTGATTCCTATCATCAGTGGTGTTTGAATATCACTTTAATCATCAGAAGATTGTAGGATCATCATTTATGACCTTTAAGGTTCCCTTCAACCTTAAGAGTCTTTTAGTTCCAGAGCTGTTTGCCAACCATTTATTGTACAGTGGCATTGACTTAGCTCTTTTGGTCACTGTCAGGCTGTACTTTTAGAAGTTGGGGAGATGGAGTAAGCGAGACCATACAGTCCCTTTCTCCATCTCAAGGTGAAAGCCCTGGAGAGCAGACGATGGGATTGCAGACATTTTTAACAGTCTGAGTTATGATGTCAGCAGGGGAAGAACTGGACAACCAGGGCAACTGCTTAATTGATACATACAAGGCCAATGGGGTAAAACCATCACCCAGAAACTCCATTTCCAGTGTGGTCTCCAATGGTTTCTGGCAGAGCGACCATTCAGTGCTATGGGTGAGTCTTGCTGTCATTTAGCAGAATGGCATGGTGATCCGTGATTGTTTGCCTATAATAGTGTCAGCTTTTCAAAAAAACATAGGTTGTGGTTGTTGACAGTTCTATTCCAATTATACACATTGCATTAAAAATACTTCCCAGTTTTAATCTTCCTTTAAGGAGAGTTTGTAATCTATCTGGCCAATACAGTAGCCACCAGCCATATTTGGCTATTGGGCACTGAAATGTGACTAGTGTGTTTAGAATTTAAATTTTAAACTTAAAGACATTCAATTCAGGGGTACCTGGGTGGCTCAGTCGGTTAAGCGTCCGACTTCGGCTCAGGTCATAATTTCACGGTCTCTGAGTTCCAGCCCCGTGTCGGGCTCTGTGCTGTCAGTTCAGAGTCTGGAGCCTGCTTTGTATTCTGTGTCTCCCTCTCTCTCTCTCTGCTCCTCCCCCACTCACACTCTGTGTGTCTCTCTCTCAAAAAATAAATAAATGTTAAAATAAAATAAAATAAAATAAAATAAAATAAAATAAAATACTTCCCAGTTTTGAATAGAGTGGGGCTTACTTACGTGATGTGAGTGGCAGGCAGACCTTACATTAGGCACAACCAAATGCTACCCTCTGTAGGTATATAAACCCACTATTCGACCCATAGGACATGTATTTATTCAAGAGACAAGGAATATGATAATACATGGCTTTTCTTTTTAGCAGCTTATATCAAGTATTTGCTGATCAATACAACTCAGATCTGTGTTTAATATTAATTCTATATTTCTTGGTTCTTGGCAATTGTATAAAGTTCAGTGCTGCCCATTTACTGGAGGAACTGATAAGTTTTTGATAAAAATAGTTCACTATGAAATTTCAGACTAATTTTTAACTCTAGTGTAATTCTTTTTGCACTTACGGTACACACAATAGAAAAGCTACCAAACAACACAAGAGTTAAATATTTTCTAACAATACTAAGCTCAGAAAAGAGCTTACATAGCATTTTTTCTGCTTGCTTTACATTTATATTTGTGTCACAATACAAATAGGGCTTTTACAGTCCAAGATTAATGCTATGGTTTTCTATGTTCATTCTATATCATCCAAACTGCAGTTGGACCAAACAACAACAAAAAATAATCAACTGAATGCTGAACAACTCATTGAGAAATACTCATGGATGCTCCGAGTCAATATCAGAAAAAAAATGTCCCAGAATATATGCATAATTCACCATTTTTATTTTGGTAAAACTCCAGAGAACAGTTGTGAGGATTCAATATAAATAATCTGTGTAAAGCTCTGCCAGAGATTAGCTCAGGGTAGCTAGTTTTTATGTAACACTCTTATCATCATCATTAGTAGTACTGATAATGTAATTAATAATATTAGCACCTGAATCTAGAATCAAGTAGATCATCCATTTGATATGTGGAAGGGCTGTTTTTCACTTTATGCCTAAAGTTTTCCACTGGTTCAAAAACAGCTGATTAAAAAGCAATGAAAACTAATAATCTAATTTCTGTGCCTGCAAGTATCGTCACTGGCTGGGCACACACAACCAGTAGTGGTGGATTAAATGGCAGGCTCAAGGTCTGTTTAATCTAACTACAGCTAATCTTTACTAAACAGACTTGTCAGATGTAATTTGCTCTATGGCTGCCCTGCTCAGAAAGTAGCCTCGCCTGGAAGTAAAATGTCTACTGGTACTAACATACGTCTCCTTTTTAAGTAGAAACAATTGTGGTATAGAAAGCAAGAATGGTTTTAGGTTTAAGAAAGTGGAGTTCATGAATCCTTTAACCACGTCTACAGGAGTAAATGTTTCTAATGCAGAACAATAAAGGCAAAAGTCAAGAAATAAATTGCATGTCATTATATAATATGTCTGCTAATTTTTCTTTTATGATTTTCTTTGGATTTAATGATTCAATATAGGCTGCCTTGAATATAAATGTAAGCAATTGTTAAGAAAATTACTTCCAAGAAAACAAGCAGAATCTTTCCTCCATTAAAAGGTTTTCATCTGTTAAACACTCTCATATCTTAGGGCAGATTAGATTTTAGTGTTTAGAGAAAATGAAATGCTGGAAGCTAAGATTATCACAGAATCACAGGGCTGGAAGATCATCAAGAGGTCACTTAGTTCATCCTGTCACCGTTCAAAATAGCATCCAAGAAAGAAAAGTATTCATACTCTTCTTGAAAATTTTCAGCATAAACTCCATTTGAGCCTTATCTGAGATAGCCTTCTTTTGTTTGCTCTTTGTTTTTAATATGTAAATTTCTGAAGGAATTTTGAAAAAAAATATTTAGGGGGTTTTATCATAGAAGCATCAGAGCTACAGTGAGGAAGGCAACACCCTTTGGGTTTTATACTCCCAAAGAAACAACCCTGACATCTGGAAACACGGAGACACCCATTAAGAAAGGAGGCCTGGGAGGATGCAGAGAATATAGATTCAAACCAAGCATTACAAGGATGAAGAACCAAGACTATGGAGAATAAATTAGTGCTACATTACTTGCAGAGGAGAAGATACGGGCCATTTTGGGAGAGACTTTACTTAGATATTAGGAAGAATTTACTCAAATTGAGGAGGTAGGCTAAACACTGAAATGAGTTCCTGTTTGTATTATACAGTGTCAATCTTTAGTGATAATCTTTTCTTAAAGAAAGATTTTAATGTTGGAACTAGTTTAAGCAAAATAGTTTCCTGGAAAATGGAAGGATGACCTCATTAAATGAAGTCAAACTGACTGAATAAATATTTGATACCTATGATTCTTTTTTTTATTACAAATTTTTTTTAAGTGTTTATTTTTGTCAGAGAGAGAGAGACAGAGCATGAACAGGGGAGGGGCAGAGAGAGAGGGAGACACAGAATTGGAAGCAGGCTCCAGGCTATGAGCTGTCAGCACAGAGCCCGACGCAGGGTGCTAACTCACAAACCACGAAATCATGACCTGAGCCTAAGTCGGATGGTCCACCGACTCAGCCACCCAGGCGCCCCAATACCTGATTCTTTAAGATTTAAAAATCATCTCCAGAATTTTCTGTTCATCTCCATAACATGAAATATAATTCTCCTAATACCTAACATGCATGGTCAAAAATCCAAAATATTTCATCTCTGTCTCACCAAGCTTATAATTAATTTAGGAGTGCCCTCACCTCTATTCCTACCAGCTCCAATTAAATAGGTTTAAGACCTTTTTCAGATTAGTGTTAGGTAAAAAATATAAAAGTATACTTGGGAACAATTAAAGCTATATTTCAATTAACAAAATGTAATAATGGGAGCTGGTTTCATAACTAGCCAGACCAAATAAAGAGATATGAATAGACAATGAAAGACAGCTATGAAATTGCTTGGTAAAATAATTATCATTTCTCTTTGCTTTTCCAGTTCCCTGGTAATATACAATCCATTCTTAAGTTTACTGTGAACAAATGTCTTTGTGTTGAATTACTTTAAAAATCAGACTCCAAAATATATATATAGCTAAATCATCAGACAAGGTTTCTGCACATGTCCATGAAGATAAAAGCGCCAGATAGAGAACACCAACTTCTTGGACGGGAGATTTGGGTTTAGGCTTGTTTAGAGGAAACAGCCAGTAGGATCAGTGTTTCTCTCTAGCAGCCAGGGAGTACTTACCTGCTTCTCCTAGTCACAGCCTATGTTGCTATTAGTGGATTCTAAGTAAAGACATAAGTTTAGTTGAAAGGGCATCTATCAGACCTGAGTTTTAATCTCTGTTAGTTACTGGTTGGGTGAACCTGAACAAATAACTTTCTTTGAGGATAGTGTGTAAGACTATCGACTATCATTTCTTACAAGCATTAGTTCCCTTTCCTGTGGGGTGGGGAAGGCATTGTGATAGCATGTATGGGAGTGGCTGTATTTTAAAAGCAAATATGGATGAGAAATGACTCTTTTTAGTCTCATGTTCCAGAAATGGAACTTTTACCTCTGTACATGTGGCTGAGAGTTTTAGAATTTTAAAATGATCTCATTGACAATATTTATAGTAATTAAAAAGCGTCTTTACAGAAAAATCCCAATATATTAACTTATAATAAGAAATATATCCATCAACCTAATGAGTTATATTGACTGCTGTATTTTCTCCCTGTAGGTATAGATATATACACATAAGTAGATGAGAAGAAGAATTCTAATCAATGAACTGATTACCAAGTGAATGTGGGTTCAGGACCTGGCAAGTGTAAATGGCTGATGTTTCAAAGCCATGACAACCTAATGGATTTTTCTCTCTTCAGGGATATATTTGCTCCATGGTCTAGAGATCCATGTTCTCGGGCCAGGATCTTCTTACCCTATTAGGGCTGGAAAGGCACTTCCCATATTTACTCCTTTGAACTTCCTTCTTCTGTACCAACTTCTGATGGACAAGAATGCTTACTTGTAAGAGATTTTTAGCTAAGTATAAACTAGAAGCTGAAATTTTAAGCTGAAATACTTTTTATTAGTTTTCATGGAAGCTCTAGGTAATAACTGTGCAAATGATATATTGACTTTATCAGGAAGCAAGATTGAGTTTCAGCAACTTCTCCATCTATGCAGTTCTGGAAAATCATGATGCTTGGTGAAAAGTTCTCTCTTTAAAAAAGAATAAATGTTTTTCCTTAGCATGAACATTATATTTCAGTTTTTCCATATAAGAATCCCTCCTCGAAATGTTTATTTTTGGCAAAAGCTTACAGAATTATATAAAAAGATGACAATTGATGAAAACAGAAACACCATAATAATGGATTCTGGGATTACGAGACTGAGAACTGGGAATCAAGCCCAGTTCAACATTTACAATAATGGGACACTCACTTGTGTTTCATGTTATGTGAGGGGTGGTGGAAAACAAGGAAGTGTGAGGGAGTCTTACGCTTTTCTGCCCATTTAGTTCATTGTTGCATCAGAAAGTGATATAACTCACAGTTCTCCTGTAAGGCTATGTAAGGACACCGAGTTCTCAGGGAAGATGATGTGTCCAATTTAGAAGCTGCAATACGGGTCAAATAAATGTAAATGGGAATAATAAATGCCTTTGGGAAAGTCTTGGACTAGGAAAAGCCTTGGGGTATTGGATATTGGAACTGTGGCATGTAAGGAAACTATGATAGCACTCCATTTGGACATTTTATTAGATGGAACGATTTTTAAAAGGAAGAAATTTCTGTATTTCATACATTTAATTTATACTTTAATACTTGAAATGTTTCTTTTGATTACACGTTTTCTCTATTTTTATAACAGAGTAAGATGGCTAAAATCTCCATGTGTGTGTGCATTTACACACACACACACGCATATACATATATGTATGTATGTATATGTATATATGCATATGCATATATGCATATGTATGTATGTATATATATATATATATGGAGAGAGAGAGTGGGAATCATTATATGAAAGTAATCCACTGTGCTTATTTAAGGGTCAAGTCCATCTAATTCTGAGTTAGAAAATAGCACACTGGGGTGCTGATTCCTTTTATTACTGATCTCTAAGCAGGGAGCCTGAGGATGGTACTTCAGTGACATTCCTCTCTGGTAATGCTCCTTGTTTTACAGATTTATTTTTAAAACATCTGTGTCCTGAATACATAGATACTGTTCAGTAGGTCCCATAGCAAATCACATAAATTTAAAAAATATTACTTCGTAATATGTTATCTTACTAGTAGATCTGATGTAATGGAGTTTATATTTCAGTGTGTACAAAAAATTTTTATAATATTTATTTATTTTGAGAGAGATAGAGAGAGAGAGAGCAAGTGTGAGCAGGGGAGGGGAAGAAAGAGAGGGATACAGAGAATCCCAAGCAGACTCCACACTGTCAGTGCAGAGCCTTATGTGGGGCTCGATCCCATGAACTATGAGATGTTAAGAGTCAGATGCTTAACTAACTGAGCCACCCAGGCAACCCCCAAATTTTTAATAATATAAATATTTTCACAAAATTGGTATCACTTCCTGGGTCTTTAAGTACATTTTAAGTTTGAAAGAGACAGTTTCTGAATCTGGAAGCATTTAAGTATCCAGCACACACAATGTGTTTTAAATCATCTGCCTTTGACAGCTAACATGCCAATATTTAGACTTTTGCATGTGAAATTAGGGCTGGAATCTTTCAATGAATTTTAAAAATCCTTAGCTTTATTGGCTAAATTTAAGAGTCTTGAGATCAATAAATAAGGGAAAATTATATGTTATAAGTTATTGTGAAAAGAAATTATATTTCTAATTAGCTAAAAAATTTGACTTATGGATGAATGAACTTCTTGGTGCTTTGTCCTCTATAGGGGTAAAGTATGAAATGATATTAGAGGGTATTGCTGAGTCAGTGCTTAGGGAGCATTTTGAGAACCTTGGACTTCATATGCCACACCCATTGAAAAGCAGTTTTGCTGATAGCTCATAGAGTGCAATATGGAGAGAGAATGCAAATACTGTAGACACGTTACCCTTTTTATTCAGCCTTAATATATCACTCGTGTGGGGTTACTTATACTTGTTCATACCAGCAGCCACAACGACCATCTTAGTGAAGGAGAACTGATAAAGAAAATGAAAGGAAAAAATGGAGGCACATAAGAAAGAGGGAAGAAAAAACAGGCAAGGTAGAAGCCCCCCAATTGCAAGTTATTCTATAGGCAGATATAAATGATAAGATTTGTTTACTCTTGAACTTTTGCCAGATGTAATTATAAACCTTTTGGTATTTCTCTTCAGTTAAGATTTTAAGCTCTGAAAATCTCAGCACATCTTTTCCACGTCACAGGACGGATGCCACGTGGTCATTTTATAGAAGGGCCATTGCTTACCCACATGGATGAGAGCAGGGAGAAAGGGTGCTGCTTGATTTAAATACCCTCACTCAGAATTTACTGTGGATTTAAAATCTCTGACTTAATGTTGCATTAACTACTGGTGACTGCTTTACTGCCTTTAAAACATGCATATATAATTGGATACTGTAATGCTTTGTCGGTAAAATAAATACCAACTCACACTAAAATAAATACTCTGCATGATGAAGTTCATGCAGACATAAATTAATCATTTACCAGTTAACCAATATGCACAGGAAAGAAATAGATCACTTATTAAAGGTTGCCTCATCTATAAAATGGGAAAAATAAAATACCGATATATTTTACAGTGGCGCTGTGAGGAAAAATATATAAAATTATTGCTAAGCAGTTTACAAACCATAAAATGCAGTATGAACATTAAATTAATAATATTTGTACTAATTCAGATTCAACACCCTCTGCATTAAATATATCTTTTTGCCTATTGAAGCACACACAAAACCAAGCTGAGGCTTTTTATTTAATTTTTAATGGTGTCTTCAGAATTCTGCAGAGCATTGCAGAAGTTATTGGTTATGTTAAAAACTTTTCAGTGGCTCACTCCCACCATTTCTAAGATACAGTTCTTGGCCATTCACATCCCCAAGCCCCTTTTTAAAATCCTCTCCCAGAGAGCTTTATGTCTTTCACTTGCATGGCCATAGTAGTTATGAAGGGAACATAGTCTTGAATTTTTTAATCAGGTGGAAGTTGTTAACATGCTATGTGCCTTGATTTATTCTAAATTTTAGGTTGAAATAGGGAAACATTGTTACACTGGGTGGAGGGCAGGTGCGTTGGGTCTCTGTTGCATAACTGCAGGGTAATCCTGTGCTGGGACCGCAGCATCGCCTGAAGCAGCAGAGTCTCAAGGCCATCATGCTGCTCAGAATGTTAGAGGCTTTGGAGACAAATCAAGCTTCTGTTTCTCAGAAACAGTTTCTCAAGTCTAGAAATATCATTCAGGGGCACAAGGGAGAAGTAAGCAACGTAGAACATAGTTCCTTTTTTCTTCTACTACTTTTTAAAAAAAGGAGTCTTCTTGTTTAGAAGACCAACTTGTACAAAACCTGTAATCTACTCAGCACATTTTTAACATTGTCAGTGTCCCTTTGACTCTCAATGATAAAACACATCAGATGTTTCTTCACTCACTCCCTTATTACAGGGGCTGTTAATATAGAAATACCTCCTCATCTTCCACTGTGAAATGATAAATGGCTGACTGGAGATGTCTGAAATATTGCCAGATCTCCCCAACGTATCATGTGTCACCAGCAATAATAAACAGTGACTAATCTTTGGTCATGAACTATATTTATGGCTTTCTTGTCATCAGGAAGTACGTATTTTCTTGAATCAGGTTTAAGGATCTAATATTTATGCTAGGAACATGTGTGCTAAGAAAAGGATACCTATTTATAGAGCTTAGCATTTCCATCTCTCTCTCCCTCTCTCCCTCTGTCCCTCTCTCCCTCTCTTTTCCATCAAGATTCACCCGAGTGTTCTGATCAGGAATCTAATTTATCCAGGTCAGTTCACCATTTTGGTAATAACAATCTCCTCATCTAATAGGAAAGGAATATGGCTAAAATGCAAATTTATCCCAGTAAAGCTTGTCAGTGATCAGTGAAAAGGAAGCACAGTGAAACTGTTTCTTCCATTTCCAAAATCCACCTGGGGGTTGGGGCATCAAAGATGTCCTATAGGAGCTATAATGGCAGAACACGAGAAGATAAGGACTAACAGAAGGGAAATGAAAGCTTTGAGGGAAATGAAATAAGGTCAATAAGTGTGTAATTTTACTTCAATTCAGTTTAACTAATATCTATCAAGTGTCTGCCAGATACTAGGCATTGGAGCAGGTGCTTGGTCAAAAATAACAAAAATTGCTGCCCTCATGAAGCTTACATTCTAGTGGAGGGAGACAGAAAATAAATAAGAAAACCACAGAAATTATTAGAGAATGACCAGTATTATGGAGAAAAATAAATCAAGGAAGGAAAATAGTGTGGGAAGGGGTTACATTTTTTTTCATTTATTTTTTATTTAAAAAAATTTTGGGGGCGTGCCTGGGTGACTCAATCAGTTAAGACTCTGACTGCAGCTCAGGTTATGTTCTCATGGTTCATGAGTTTGAGCCCCACATTGGGCTCTTCTGTTGACAGTGCAGAGCCTACTTTGGATCCTCTGTGCCCCCTTTCTCCCTGCCTCTCCCCACCCCCATCTCTCTCTCTCTCTCTCAAAAACAAACAAACATGCTTATTTTTGAGAGAGAGACAGTGCGTGAGTGCAGGAGCATGTGTGCAAGTGGGGGAGGGGCAGAGGCAGAGAGAAAGAAGACAGAGGATCCCAAGTGGTCTCTGCCTCGACAGCAGAGAGCTCGATGTGGGGCTTGAACTCAGGAGCTGCGAGATTATGACAAGAGCTGAAGTCAGATGCTTAACTGGCTGAGCTACCCAGCCTCCCGCCCCTTTTTTTTTAAAGGAAGGGGTTGCATTTTTAGAAGAGTAGTCAGTGAAGGTCTTATTGAGAAGTTGACATTTGAACAAAGACTTGAAGGAGATGAGAGAGTAAATCATGTGTAGTCCTGGGGGAAGACTGTCTCAGACAAGAAATAGCAAGTGCAAAGGCCCTGAGACAGAGATATGTCTGGTATACCGACAGAACTGTAAGGAAACCAGAGTAATTAGAGTGGAGTGAATGTATGAGTTGGGGCAGGAGATGGTGGTCATGGTGGTCACATATATGGCATTGAGGACCATCATTAGGCTCTAGCTTTTACTCAGATTGAAGTGGATCTACTGGAGAGTTCTGAGTCAAAGAACAAAATTATCTGACTCATACTTTATTGAAAATAGACTGTAGGAGGCAAGGGGTGAAAGCAAGGAAATAATTAAAGTGAGAAGTTCACCTCTCTTGTCTGTATATGTTTAATGGATATGAGCCAGAAATTAATGAGAGACAATAGTATACAATTACATTCAAATATATTGAAGTTGTAATTACACAAAGCTATAACTGGTTGGAAGAGAGATTTAATAAAGCAATCAATTTATTAATCAATTAATAAAGCAAAAGTTGGTGAGTTTGAAAACATTTTAGACTAAGGTGATGAGCAACTAATGATAAAAAGTATATTAAGGATTAAGAAATTCAAACATCTATTGCTAAGGAATAGATTAAAAAGTAATCTCCCGGGGCGCCTGGGTGGCTTGGTCGGTTAAGCCTCTGACTTCGGCTCAGGTCATGATCTCACGGTCCGTGAGTTCGAGCCCCGCGTCGGGCTCTGTGCTGACGGCTCAGAGCCTGGAGCCTGTTTCAGATTCTGTGTCTCCCTCTCTCTCTGCCCCTCCCCTGTTCATGCTCTGTCTCTCTCTGTCTCAAAAATAAATAAACGTTAAAAAAAAATTTAAAAAAAAAAAAAAAAAAAAAAGTAATCTCCCTCCTTGGCACAGTCTGGGTTGTGGAATTAAACCTTGAGATGGTCTCCTCACATGCCTTCCAGCCTCTTGCTTCTCAGGAGCTGGAAGTAAGGGAAACCTGAGTTGAGAAGACACCAAACTCCCAAGAAAATGAAGGAGGGTGTAGTTTGGATTATGTGTAAATGTTTTTGTTTTCAAATTTAAAACATTTGAATGATGGGAGCACAAAAAAAAAAAAAAAAAAAAAAAAAAAGAGTTGGGTCTTCTCCAGGGAACAAAGAAAAGAGAAAAATAAAAATACCAATGAAAGGTGAACTTGGCCTTATTGTCAACCTTCCTGGCAGTGGGAATTATTAGGTTATGAAACACAGCTCTCCCCATCTCTCCTGGGCCAGTTAGCCTTAGAACAAATTGAACCTGAAAAAGTGTCAAAATTCACAGTAGGAGCGCCCACTCAGAGCTCCATTTCTCTCTCTGAAGTAGGTTACTACATTCACCTAGGGAAATTTCTATTGAATTATAATTAGGTGGCTAATTAAAAAGTGGATTATCAACTATATTAAAATATGCCGGAAAGATGTGCACATCATTCATTCTTTAATTTAGGAAATCCATCTTTTCCTTAAAAAAAAATTCTCACTGGGAAATTCCATGTATA
This sequence comes from Panthera pardus, assembly GCF_024362965.1. NCBI lineage: Eukaryota > Metazoa > Chordata > Mammalia > Carnivora > Felidae > Panthera > Panthera pardus. The sequence goes on from NW_026526788.1 coordinate 22,312,364, forward strand.
ATATGTACCTTTTCTTTTTTCTTCTTAAATCACTTTTATTGAAGTAAGTCTAAGATTTTTTGTTTATTGAGGCTATGGATTATTTTGAGCTTCCTCTGTTAATAAAAAGTATCTACACATCATAGTTACCATTCTTACAATAAAAACCGGTGGCTATGATAACAACCTCAAGGCAATGCAAGGTCTCCAGAAGAAATGGTAATAATTATTCACTACTGATAAATGTCAAATGCTGCATGTATCATTTAATTCTCTCAACAACCCTGTGACATAATTTTCTACCTATTAAACAGATGAGGAAACTGAGCTCAGAGAAGACAAACCATTCAAGGTCACACAGCTTGAAGGTCATAAAGCTGAAATTCAAACTCAGGTCTCTTTGACCTTGAAGGTTTTGCATTAAGCAAGAGTTTTCCCTCTCTAAACTGTTTTAACATAAAGCTAAAACTATTGTTGCATTCAATTTGTTTTAAAATTGATAACATTTGTGTACCATATATAGTCAAGATCTTATGTTAACCAGAAGACCATATTTCCATTTGCCAGACAAATGATGTCCAGACATCAACTTATTTTGTAAAGTAAATGATCATCAAGGGGCGCCTGGGTGGCTCAGTCGGTTAAGCGTCCGACTTCAGCTCAGGTCATGATCTTACGGTCCGTGAGTTCGAGCCCCGCGTCGGGCTCTGTGCTGACTGCTCAGAGCCTGGAGCCTGTTTCGGATTCTGTGTCTCCCTCTCTCTCTGCCCCTCCCCTGTTCATGCTCTGTCTCTCTCTGTCTCAAAAATAAATAAACGTTAAAAAAAAAAGAAAAAAATGATCATCAGGAGACTCATGAGCCATTACTATTAGCAAGAGTTAGAAAGTAATAGTCACCTGGTACGATAAGTTACTTTTTATTTGTCTTTTCCTGTTTTTTTCCTAATTTCTAAGAAGGTACAAATTAAATGATAGCCCATGGACTTTGGTACAATCCTATCTGTGAGTTTGGTAGACTAGTCAGGCATTAAGTGGGTCAGTCCATTCCTGAAGGCACCTAAAAATTGGACAGTCCATCTGATGACTTAGCAGATAGGCATTATTGTACTGGAATGGGCTTACTGAATTGCTTGTAGTACCCAGTCCTGATACCACCAGGGTGATTTGGAGTTTCTTATCAAACAAATAATGACAACAATAACAATGTAATTATACTAATATTTTTTGAGGGCCTACTGTATTTCAGACATTATGCTCATTACATACATGACTTCACTGTTCTCCAGTGTTTCTCAGTCTTGGCACTATTGACCTTTGGACCAGTGGACTCTATTTTGGGGGGCTGTCCTGTGCATCTTGTATAGCATCGTCCCTGGCTTCTACTCCCCAAATGCCCATATCACACCCACTGCCTCCAGTTGGGACAGGCCAAATCATCTCCAGGCATTACCAAATGTCTCCTGGTGGGAAAAAAAATCACCCCTAGTTTAAACGAACCTCTGTTTTACTTCCTCAATAACTTTAGGAGGTTGGTACTATTAGACTAGTAATATTATTGATGAGGAAACTGTGGCTCTGTGAGTTTCAAGTAAAATGCATAAGGTCTCACAGTTAATAAATTATAGAGCTGGAATGCACATAGATTGCCTGCCTCTTTTGAAGGCTGTTACTATGTGGTTCGAACTCACAAGTGATCTTCACTTCTGTATCTTGTTGTGGGGTGTGGCCCTGGGAGGGAGGAAGGCATGCACATGACATAGTATGTGGAACTTTTATTGCACCATGGCCTTTTATTTGGCAGGTTAATTCCATTTTAATTGGAGTTCTGGAAACTAATGAAAAAAAATTACAAGTGTTATATGGTCTGTTCTCAGGGTTTTTGAATCTGTCTGATTTAATTCTAACCAATTAGCATGCTATTATGGAGGAGTATTATGTTGAGAATCAATATCACACTAAACACTAATATTTTATTCAGTATTAAAAATTTATACGAGTGGTAATACATGTGCTTTATTTCTACTTTGTCTAAATGAGAAGAAATGCTTCCTTAGGGCGATTCCAACTACAAAGAAAATGTTATCTTCTTAGGATACTGTTGGCATTATGCTTTACATAGATCATGACTTAAATGAATTAATAAAACTTAATTGAATGAAAATTGCTTCTTTTACTATAAAGTGTATGAATTTTAAAGTGTATCAAAAATTGTTCTCCATTTTATACTTATATCTCATGTTAGATGTCAATAAAAGTACATTATTGTCCAATATTGCCAAAAAGGTCAAAATAATTCATACTTATCCTGATTTTAGGATATCCATCCTCTTTCCCTCCCTCCCTTGCTTCCTTTTCTTTCTTTGTCCATTTGGATACTCTATCCTTTTTTGATTCTGCTATAAACTTAGGCTGGAATTGGTACCCAAATGTATCCAGACTCTGCATTTTGTGTCTTTTTTGCAAAGAGGAACTAATAAGCTAGATAAACTATAAATGGGGTGACATGTAATAACCATCTAGAGATAGTTCAATTAGGTATGATTTCAGAACTGGATTTCCAGATCACCTTTCCAGATTGTGCCCCCGGATGCCTTTCCCAGCATCTGGCCTTGTCAAGTACTTGGGTCTTAGATCCTGGGCCCACTGTGTGTATCCTGTGAGGCGCTTCCTGGCCTCTCTTCCATCTACTTTTTCTACTCTCCTAAATTCAGTAGCATTTTCAAGCTTCCAAACTTGGGCAGCACGGAAAAATTTCTACAGTTTGGATACAACAAAGGCATTTACAATTTTTATCACTTATGCACTTTAATTCACAACTTCTCAAATATTTGAAAACTAAGAGAAAACAAACCCTTAAAAAAATCCCTAACTTGTTGAATTATTATACTTGTTCTTTTGTATTAGATTTAGAAAAGCTTTGCTTCATGTTTTAGTGATCTCCCAACTGGGTTGGCAAGATCAATCAGTTAATATGCACATACCTTGAAAAAAACCACCCTTTGAGAAAAGGTCGCTTGTAATTCTAAAGGCGTATTAGAAGTTAAAAACTGCCATGCAAAATCAAAGCAAAAAAAAAAAATCATTGAATAAATTAAGCTAACCAAAAAATTAGAAATTGGAAGTATGTTCAGCATAGTAATCACCATTACAAATAGGAAAATTTAAACTAAAAAAAAAACATTTAATGGGTTGACTTTTCTAAAATATTGATTGAATTTCATTAATAACCATTTTATGCATATGGCTATTCTGAAAGTTCCTTTAAAAATGAAAGACTAATGCCTTAATGAGAGGTATTATTACATGAACATATTTGAATCTGGCTTATGAAAAATAGGACTTGAGAATTTAAAATGTGTGCATAAAATGCAAATGGATTTAATTAACTGAAAACCCATAAGACAGAACTTCTTCAAATAAGCAATTACTTTGGGGACTAATAGAGTAAATAGGATCCTGATTCATTAGCACAAATATCCATATGAGAGAAGGATCAGCAAATTTTATTCTTTAAGTTATTTATGCACACATGGTAATATCTCATTAATTTATGGCTTCAGTAAATTTAAAATCTTTTGATAATTTGTTCATGAGCTGGGCTGATGTTTACCTTTGCTTTGCAAACACTTTACTTATAGGTAGGTAATATATGGTGTTTTAAACATTTATTTTCAATCTTGCATACACTTTTTAGACACAGAATAAACTATTTTCAGTGAACCTCAGGCACTTTACAAGCTCCTACACACATCCAATCTATATGCTAATAACAGAATGTTCATATGATTTATTATTACAGGTCTCCTTAAGGATTTCTACTTTGTAATGTTTTGTTGAAGTTACTACATGTAGTTTAAAGAATAAAAGCCACATTTATTTAAAAGTTATCTATAATTCAGCCTCCCCACAAATTCACATATGCCTCCCTCCCTAATTTGTTACAATGAATAAAATTTATTAATGAATATTCACAACTATACATATAGAATTTTTCCTTTAAACATGCATTAGCACATATAAAGAAAAATAAAATATAGTGAAGAGTGAAAATAACAGATGATTTTGTAGGTGGACAAAGGAATCAACTGTCTCAAATCATTTTTAAATCCTTCAGGCACAATACCTAGAAGAACTTGATAATGTTGCCCTTTCTTTAAAACCTGATTTTGTTCATGTGGGATGAGTCAGTTCTAATCACTTGCAAGGTGATATGTCTTTGCAGTTAAAGACAGTTAGTGCCCAGGCCAAATGGGGGTGGATGCTCCAAGCTAGGGCTTCTGGGATGAAGAGAAATGCCCCTGCACAGCAACCTGGCAGTTCTAAACCTTCCTTGTATGTGGCCATGACTTTTCAGAGTCCACATGTCAGTTTTCACTAGAGAATTACAAGTGTATATAAAGTGGGTAGAAGAGTTATGTTAATTACCAAAACTCGTATGTAGTTCAAAATGACTCCAATTCTAAACCAGATAAAACATGTTAAACTAGAATTTATAAAAACCACAACTGAACTGAAAAAATGGAAATTTTCCTTTTTAATGAAATATTCTGAAGACAAATCTGGATATTATTCACAAGTCATGCCATCTTCATACCAGGAGCATTTCCATTTCTTTTGTAAATACTGTGAGGAAATTAGGAGGAGGGGAAAGGCAATTCTGTTACCCAAATTCATAGTTACTTACCGTACGAAGGGGGAACATAAGCTTCAATTCCATTTTCATAACTTAATCAAGAATACTGGATGAGAGGCCTCTTTCATGTGCTTCTTGAATATTATAAAATCTGGGGAGGACATACAAACATGGACTATTTCATCATCAAGAAGAAAACTGCTCAAAACAAGACTAGTTTCATATGTCAGTGATTAGTTTTCATCGGAACAAGAGTTATCCCAGCCAGCCATATGCCATGTACACATAGGCCAGCTGCCCACAGAAGTTTGAGCCACATAGGCTGAAATGACCACTCTGCCACTAGAGAAAGATGCCCCAGGGTTGAATTCCACTCAGTATTTGTCTGGGTGAACTTTATGTCCTTAACTTCACTGAGACTCTGTTCCCTCATGGCTCTGGTGGGAGTAATAAGACCAGCTAGTCAATGGCTTGTTCTGACGATCAAGTGAGATGATGTCTGGAAAGACATTTAGTTAATAGTGAACGTACTTATTTATGCCCTGGCTCTTCATCTTAAGGATTTGGGGTGACTTCCAAAAAGAAAAATCATGAAATATGAATAAAAATAACAAGGTTGAGAGTGAAAAAGAAAGGAAGTTCATTATGCTACCTATATATTGGTCAACAGTTGAAATAATTGAAGTTACCATTTGGATTTGAATTTCTTGGAAATTTAGGTAAAAGGAGAACATAATTTCTTCTATAACACCTATTGTTAGGAGAAAAAATGCATTACTTCCCTCAAAGAAATATTCCTGACGCAAAATTCATGGAAAAAAATTTCATGGAAAACAGGATACACGAACAGTGAAATAAAATCAACTATTTAACAAAAGTGGGAATGACTACCTACCATGAAAAATGAAGGGCAAAACAATACTTATGCTTGGAGGTAGTTGTTATTGCTATAAAATCGTATTACTCCTAGAGACAAACATGAAGCTTGAATTATTGAAATCCTAAATATAAACCCGGCTCTCCTCCCTTGTTGTGCCTTCCTAACACACACACACACACACACACACACACACACACACACACACACACACACACTCAGTAGTTGGGAGGAGTTTCCCAAGGAAGTCACTGACTGCTGATGACTCTAGGCCAGTCACTGCTCATTAGTAAATAGTGGGTAGAGCTGCAAGCCTGAAGTGTGAACCTAGACGTGATACAACACTGGCAGCTGCACAGCCCATTTCCTGGGGCCAATCCAGAAGGGAAGAAAGAATGATACAACCAAATGATTACACACTTGAACCCTGAACAATGGAGGGGTTAGGGGGTGCTGACCCTGTGCAGTCACAAATCTGCATATAACTTTTGACTTCCCCAAAACTTAAATACAAATAGCCTACTGTTGACCGGAAGCCTCACAGATAACATATGTTACATGTATTATATACTGTATTCTCATAACATAAGCTAGAGAAAGAAAATCATAAGGCAGAGAAAATACATTTATAGTACTGTGCTGTATTTATCAAAAAAAAATCTGCATATTAGTGGACTCCTGTATTTCAAACCCATGTTATTCAAGGGTCAGCTCTATAAATGAAACCTATCACAACATGAGTCCTTTTCCTTGAAGCTTTTTCTTGGCTTCCTTGAAATCTCACTTCTAATCTTGTAGGAAATGCCTCAAATTTTCCTTCTGGCTCTTCTCCCTTCCTTAAATGTGGGCCTTCACCAAGGTTCTCCACTTAGAAGCAATTTCATTTACACCCATGACTTAAATGTCTTAATTAATACCTTTTTTCACGCTTTCTAGCTAGATCCTCATCCCCATCATCTCCTGAATTTGCTTTTCTTTCATACCTAATACCAGTGGCATTGTCCCTCTCCCTGGCTTGAACACCTGGCGTCCTCTTCATTCTACCCCATCACCACACCTCCCAAACACACACCTCCAACTGATTATAAGCACTTCGTGCACAAGAAGCTCGACTTCCCCTTTCCGTGTTCAAGGCCGTCATCATGGCAGAAATTCACCCACCATCCACCATCTATCTCCCATCCAGACAGGAGCCTCCCATCTCATGTACTCCCTGCTTCCAGTCCCGGTTGATTCGTAATTTTCCTGATGGTCCCAGTTTTCTTCCTAAACCTCATGCTTCCCCACTTGCCTGAAAACTTCTAACACTTCCAGTCACTGTAGGATCAAGTCTAGGACTCCTCAGCAGAGCTTTCCAGGATCCCAGATCTGTGCATTTACTGCTTTCCACACAGCCTCTCTAACCATACCAAACCATTTCTCCTCGCTCTTCTGGCTCCTCCACAAAGTAGTTTTCTGCCACTGCGATTTTGCTTACTAGCTTTCTGCTATCTGAAAGTCTCATCTTTTAACACCCGGTTCCAATATTATCTCTTTCAGGGATCTTCCTGAATTCTTGTGTAAGAATTTTTTGTACCTTTCTCTGCCTACCCAAGGATCCTTAATTGCAACCTAACTGCAAAAATCCCATTTATAGTACTCTGACTTTATTTTCGATAGTTCTAAATAGAGCAGGGCCAAGAACCCTCATAAAGCTTATAATCTGGCCAGGGGAATACCGCTTTATTCACATTTCTAACTTCCATGGGGTAGTAATATTCAATACTCCAATATATGAGTGCTCTATGAATTATACATTAGATGATTTCTAAACATCAAATAGTACTATGAGACGCTCTGAACATAGGGTTAAGAACACCATTCTAGAAGATATTTCCTGAATAAGTGATAGTAACAGAACTGTCCAAATTTGGGACACAGAAGGAATGAAAGGAGAGAGGATGAGGGAAAAAAAAGCACAGGCAGACCTGTTCTTTTTCTCTTTTTTATCTTAACACAAACTTCTTTGATCGTTTCATAAAGATCAAGTAAGGTTTATATCTGAGGGAGGATGTTGCATTTGTTTCAACGAATCAGATCACAAAATATTTAGTCATTATGCATTCGAGAAATAGATCTTATGGCAGATCTTCCATTAAGGCTGGAAAATTTCTTCCTGGTGCCTTTCTTAGCACTAGACACATGTAAGATATTTTAATATTTGTTGATTAAGTGGTTGCTCATCCAGTTACCTCTCTCCAGCTCCCCTCCAATCTCTCACTTCCTCTTTCTAGCCAGACTACTGCAAGTAATTACCAATAGTCATCTTTCTTTTCTTACCTCTCATTGGCAGCTCACACCTCTGCAATCTGACCTTTGTCTCCTCACAGCGTTCACTGGCTGAGGTATTAAACTTCTACTCTGAGGTCTCCCTGCTGCTCCCCACCTCCCACCCCTGCCAGTGGGCATGCTCAGACTTTTGTGTTGTAGCAGGTGCAGGGAGAGAAGTTGAAGTTCACCTCAAAGAAGTTGCCGAGAATGTGCCATACAATGTGTCAGCCCACAGCCTCCTTCTACGACACAGGGGTGCCAGCAAGTGGGTGAGGCGAGTCAACACTGCTTTGTGAACATTTGGTTTATTTACCCTGGTCACACTAGCACCACTGGGTGGAGGAACAGGCAGTGTTGTGCTCATAAAATTCCTTGCTGTCAGGTTCCTATTTTCTCTCCAGTTCAGACCCCAGGACCTCGACTCTTCTATTGTCAAAATCCACCCCAGTTCTTCTCTATAATGGTCAACAGCATGTCAAAATGACTTTCCTGTCTATCATGCTGGCTCCCCAAGTATCATGTTAAGAGAGATGTAAAATATGAAATGTGAAATATTCTCAAACAGGCATGACCACAAATAGAACTAGTTATAACTCTATTTCCCATACATATCACTTAGTGATTTCTTTTTATTTTATTTAAAAAATTTTTTTAACGTTTATTTATTTTTGAGACAGAGAGAGACAGAGCATGAACGGGGGAGGGGCAGAGAGAGAGGGAGACACAGAATCGGAAGCAGGCTCCAGGCTCTGAGCCATCAGCCCAGAGCCCGATGCGGGGCTCCAACTCGCGGACCGCAAGATCGTGACCTGAGCTGAAGTCGGACGCTTAACTGACTGAGCCACCCAGGCGCCCCTGATTTCTTTTTATTTTAATTCAAAACAATTCTCTCCTGTCAGTGCTCTCCACTCTTGCTAAATAAAATAAACAGTTCTCAATCTTCCACATTCAAGCCAATTGACCACTCCCACCCTCCTGAAATGAAATCCTTGCTCCCTTCCCCTCCCCACCCCCCAGCCATGATCCAGCAGTTTCCAGGGTTTCCATCTATTTCTCTCACTATCCCTTATTTCATCCTTTACAGGCTCATCCTTCACTACCTGGATGCATGGACTTGAATTTCTTAAGACTTTGGTCCTAGCATTCTCTTCTACCACTCACTTTATAATCTTTCTCTAGGCAGTCATATCCATCTATGGATCATATCCATCATATCCACAACTATGAATTAAAGATGTGTCACGAGTTTATATCCAAACTGTAGAGCTTTCTGACAAGCTCCACACCCGTAATCCAATGTCTTTTTTGCTCTGTCCTGTAATGTTTCCTGAAGAACTCAAACTCCACATGTCCAACTGAACTTAGCATCTGTCTTTGCAAACTTGTTTCTCCTCTAGCGTTACCTGACACTTCTCATGGGCTCCACAAAAATATTGCAGAAGATGGCCTGTCAGTTTACCTCCTCTATGTCTCTTGAATCCATTCACTTTTTAGAAATCATGAACATCTCATCCTTCCTCCCCTTGGCCATGCTATCAGTATCTCTTTGCTGAAAATGTTTAACTGGTTTGCATCACTATTCCCCTTGCCAACCCATACTCTGCATTCTAGCCAGAAATATTTTTTTGAAATACCGAATCGATGATGTAACTAATTACAATCTCCCTTCCCCTCCCCCAACCTTCACATTGGTCCCTAGGATAAATACATATTATTCACTATGGCTAAAAAGCCTTTCATGGTGATGGCCCCTGATCACATCTCTAGACTCCAGCTGTTCACCCCTGCCCTCTGTACTCCAACCACTTGATTTTCCTCCAGTTTCTCACATTGCTTCTTCTTTCTGCTTTCCATACATCATGGCTTTCCACCCCTTCCATGTCATGCCTTCTGCCTGTACTCCTTGTCTAGTTGACTCCTATCGTTTAGATCTCATTTTCCAGAACCTTGTGTCTCTTCTTTGTGGCATATTTAGAAGAGTGTCAGTTTCATACCTATTTGTGTCATCCTTTTATTGTCTGTCTTCCCCACAAGCCTGTAGGCCCAATGAGGGCAGGGGATACCTGATGCAGTTCATTGTATGCTGAGAGTCCAGACATAGTGGGTACTCAGTAAAGTTGACTTTATCAAAGGCATGTGTATAAAATGAGTATGAAAATAAACACATATAAATTCAGCGAGAAAAGCCTACCCATTGCATAGCGTTTGAAAATTCTAAAGATAAGCACAGTATTGAGATCAGTAAAAGAGCATTGGGAACTTTTAGAGGATTTAAGAAATTAAAGTAGGAGGGCTTCCTTTCTCATACAGATTTAGTAGTGGGTAGATGGAAGTGACGGGGATTTTTTTGTTTGTTTGTTTGTTTGTTTAATTGGGTACAAAAGGTGGTTTTATTAAAGCATGGGGAGAGGACCCATGGGCAGAAAGAGCTGCCCTGGGATTCTGAAGAGCAATTGATTGTATACTTGGGAGTTAGGGGAGGTAAAGACTAGAGGCAGTGTCCAAAAGGATATTCATATGTTAAAGAAGACTCACAGGATCCTGGAGGCCTAGCTATTGTCAAGCTAAGGTTGATAGGGATTTTTTGAATGAAAAACTTCACTTGGGCCCAAGCAACTGCTTTAGCATGTAAGAAGTATGCCATGGTATGAAAGTAGTACTTGCCAACCCTATTCTTGAGATTTTTGCCCCTGCATATGTTGAACAAGAGCCATTGCAAGGAGAGGAAGGGATGACTGAGACCAGGGACATGCTGGGGAGGCAAAAGAGAGAAGAGGTTTCAAGAATGTTTTAGTCTCTGGATTGTGGATATTCTGCTGGTTATGCCTTTTTATATCCTTCCTTCTAAAATCCATGTCATTTCATGCAATATAATTGTCTCTACTTCCATATGGCGACAGAATTCTAGCAACTATATCAGGATCTCAATAAATAGGCAAACTGAAAATGTTGCATAAGTTGTTTTCCCTCACTTACTTTCCAAATAGGAACTCCCCAATAATAAAACACAAATTTTGTAAATTAGCATAGTATCAGTTATGAATGTAATTTTGCAATTATGAGACTAAAAACATTCCACAATGAAATAAGAAATGCCATCTGATTTTGATTTAACTCAAAGGGGGAAAAACACATTCCATTTAAGAATGACAAATAAAGCTGTCAATGTGATCCATTTATAGCCCCTCAGAGAATGCCACAAATCCACATAATGTTCTGAGAAGCTAGTTATTGTATTTGCTCTCTCAGAGAAGGCGTAGAAGTCCCTGACAGACTGTTATCCAAGGAAACTACGGTTAGGGGGAATAACTTACATTAGTCAACATCCTAGGTGCATATGCCTTAAAGGGGAGAAAGAGAGCTTCAGGCACCTTATTTAAATAGTGTGCAGCAGAGGAAAGGGTGGGGTGCTGCAGGAAGTGATGGGGTATAAGACAATGGAGAAAACAGTTTTCCTCATCTGTCCCCACCCCTCCCCTTCTTAGTTCTATGCCGTCTTACTGCCCTAAGGAGGCTTCCTTCTGTAAGGCCTGCTAACAAAAAGAACAGAAGGTTATTACATCTTAATCATAAATGTCCAAAGTGCCAGTTATTTGTGAACATTTCTTATAGGTTATTTCAAGTTCAGGTACGAAGACACTTGCCGTTGGAAGTGGAAATATAATCACCATTCCTTATTATGATAATAAAACTTCCTTCTTTTAAGAACCAGTTTGCTGTTAAATACACATACAGGTATTCATATTTAAGTATATATAAAATATGGCCCTCTGCAAGACATAACTGATTATATTTTCTCCTTCACATTGGCTGCTAAAAAACTGAGAACAAAATTTGTTACTATCTTCTAGCAAGAGTGTTGAATTTCATGGCATAAATTTTGAGTATGAATCTCTCTACTGGCCCCATCTTACATTCTTAGCCTTATTTTTTTGCTTTGACTTATTTTTTCATACCTATTTGAAATATATTTTATATTGCTGTACAGTATGTATTTTTATTAGCCTTTCTCTATAAGCCTTAAATCCTTTCCAGCATATAAATAAAACATTCAACATTTATAGATACCCTTTTTTTCCCTTTGGAGGGTTGCAAAATTTTCCCAAGGCAACATATAATTTATTACGATAGTATTACTATAGGTGCATGAATATTAACACATTGGGATTCGTAGTAATTAAATTTTTGTGATATTTAGTTTAATATTTCAGTTAGATTTTCTTTATATATATATACATATATACATACATATATGTATATATATACATATATACATACATATATGTATATATATACATACATATGTATATATGTATATATGTATATATATGTATATATATACATATATATGAAGAAAATCTAACTGAAATATTAAATATATATATATATATATATATATATATATATATATATATATATAAATATTTTTTAGAACTGGGATTCCTAACCTGTGGTCCATGGACTCAAATTATGTGCAAAATTTTGAGGATGTAAAATTTTATTAATGAGGCACTTCATGATTTTAATCCAATTCTGAAAGGTGATTTTGACCCAAAAGATATAAAAAAATTACTGCTCTGCAGTGGGATGACAGTAGAAGACCAAATATTGGTCTTCTGACATTCAACTAATTGACAGAATATTTACTGACTGCCTACTAAGTGCCTGGCACTGTAATAGATACTCAGTAGCATTTAGAGCAGTAGACAGCAGTAAACAGGTAGGCTTGACCTCTGACCACAGGGCACTTCTAGTCCAGTGGGGATGAGAATAGACAACAAAAAAATGAACATAAGCAATATCTGAGGGGAGAACATTTGAGATGGAGGGAGCAGCTAATGTGAAGACCTTAAGGGAAATGTTGTTCTAGGAAATAGAAATATGAATGGTAGATCTCCGAATTCACTTTCAGTACTTCAGTCTAGAAATATCAGACTAATGATCTTATGCATGGAAGTTAGAAGTCTTTTCCTTGTTTTCATTCTTTTAGGAGTTAAATTTCCTAACGTGAGGGAAAAGTATCCTCAGAAAAAGAACGCGATGTATTTTACTATACACTAAATTCATTCAATAAATATTTGAGTCTACCATCTTGAAGGCACAATGGGACATGCCCTCAAGGTGCTCAGCACAGACCAAATAAAATATAACTGCCATACATGTAACTATAATGTACCTTAAACCAATCCTTATTGTTCTGTACTGTAGGTTTATGAGCCAAGTAAATTCTAGGGCCCAGACGCTTTAATATATAGTTTGAAACCCAAAGCTCTCTAGAAAGGCACCAATCACCCTGTAAAAGTTGAAGATGGATGAGCTGGAGAAAGCAACACATAATGAAAATTGGGATTAGAAATTCTTTGAAATAAAAACACTGTACTCTGTGGTTTGGAAAATGCTCTAAATAGCCCTCGCTGTATAAATAAATAAATTAAGATGTGACTAAAGATCATAAATATCTCTCACATTTTTAGATGTTTTCCTGAAATAAATTCTTTATGCATATATTAACTAATATACTGATAAGATGAAGACGACACTGAGGTCACAGAATTCTATGTGACGCTTAACTGGGTACCGGAAACCACGTGAGAACTCTATGCCCATGCCCTTGGAGGTAAGGGAGATTATTAGTTCTATTTTACATCAGGAGAAACTGAGGTTTGGAGAAGCAAAGCAATGTGGTCACAAAGCTAGTCACAGGAGGCAGCAGGGATGGGAACCTCAACAGTCTGACCCCAGAGCCCTTATGGTCCCGTCTTCGGTGTTCTCAGTCAGCTCTGTGGAGGCAAGTTGCTTCGTGAATTATTTCTGATAAACTCATCTGCTTTGCAGTTTAAATGGCTTTGGGGAGCAACATTTTGAATGATTAGTCTGAGCTTATCATGTGCAAATTAATTTAAATATTAGCCAAAATGATATAGGTAAGATGGCAAATCTATTAAGAGTAATACATGCAATTAAAAAACGTTTCCTTGACTTGGGATCAGAGTATATGATTTAGATTGTCCTTAATATTCCCTCTTCTAGGAAAAATAATGAAGAGTTGAATGTATTTATTTTAAAATCCTCAGAAGTACAAACATTATTTTACTAACCAGTTTCTGCCTTCACAATTTTTGATAATGAAATTTTAACTTGGAAAAGGGACATTTTAAAGCTTTCTCCAAATCCAGATCAAACAATCATTTTTCTCTTGTTTTACTCCCCCTGAAACCGCTCTTGCAGGCTGCTGGGCGACCACGCCCCCTTCAATAATAACAAGGGCAGTAGCAGCAGGAGCAGTGGATCATAGCCCCAGGGAACCCTGATTATATTATGTTATATTATCACATATTTATGCTGTGTCACCCACTGTGCCAAGCACCGTACAACTTCATTTTACCCTCACTACAACCCTATTAGCAGCTCCTTTTATTATTCCCAATTCCCAGCTTAGGAGATGGGGGCCCAGGGAAACTGCACACACACACAGAAGGCTTCCCAGCTTGTTAATGGAGGAGCTTACACCAGGCCTACTGACCCTAGAGCTGAGGCTGCCTGCAATTTCTCTCTGTGATCTCCCTTTGTCTGATCCTCATCCCTGACTGACACATCAGTAAGGACACACTTTTTCCCAGGATAGGCAGTCTAAACGCTTTAGAATTTAAGGCTGTCCACAATCTGGGCTTTCAAAAACCAGCCCAAGCTAATTTTTCCATATTCCTTACTAAATACCCTCAAAGCCTAAAGGAACCTGCCTTCTGTGAAAGCTTTAAGAAGTCTCTTAAACCCACAATACAGCTAAACTCTTCTGCTCTTAATGGCCCAGTTCACATTCCACTTTTCCAAGCTACCTTCCAGACTCACCAACCTAAGTAGTCTGAAGAGCTGGCCTCTGCTGTCTACACTGCAGATGACTCTGATGTCCACAAGGGCTTTGGCAGCCTGGGGTGGGGTGGGGGGGGGGTCCATGGAATAGTATGAGCATTCTGTCGGAAAGTGCTCTCAGGAGCACATTCAGAGCTTTTATCAGTTTCTCAAAACTTAACAACCACTCAGCATTACTAGCCCCCCCTTCCCTGCCCCCCACCACCCCAACCCAAGTCCTGGAAACTAATAACATTAAATGCTAATGTTCACTGAACAAGGTTCCCAGATTTAGCAAGTAAAAATATATGGGACATGCCTATACTAAAACATGATTTGTGCATTTGAAATTCAAATTTAACCGGGCATCCTGTGCTTGATCTGCAACCCTGTCCTTGAATGTTTTGTGGATATTAATCTTATCTCTCTACTATACTGAATATAGTCAACTAGAGGGCAGGGGCTTCATTATTGCTCCACAGAACTTAACACTTAACCTTTATTGCTAATTACTGATTTACTTTTGCAGTCCAATAGAAATATTTTGGAATGTTCCTGATTTGGGGCCAGTATCAAACGTAGTAACTATATCATGGTTTTACATACATGGCTTTGGCTACAAGGAAACAGATTCCCATCATACCCAGTATGCTGTTTGCTAGATTGAAAGACATTACACATCTTCCCCAATTATCTTTGTTTAAAAAAAACGTTTTATAAGGAATCTGGGAAAATCAAAACATACTAAAATTATTACTGGATCTCAAAGTGAGGTCTTCAGACTATTTGATTGAGAAAATCTCGAAAGGTGTTAAAAATGCAGTTGTCTGGGTCCAATCTCAGACCTATTAATTCAGAAATGTGCAGAAAGGCTCTAAGCAATCTGGGTTTTTAAAAAGCCTTCCAGATGATTTTTATGCCCTCTAAAGTTTAAGGACTGCTTTTTTATGGGATGTAATACTCTAGCAAGGATTGCTCTTTAAGTTAGAGAAGAAAAGTTATTTTAGTCCTTAAAAACAAGCCATCATCATTTGGAGTTCAAAATATCAATCATCTTTTAAATGTATCTTGAATCTATCATGGTAGTGGTAAGTGCTCAGCACTGTCGTTTTGCCATTTGGAGCTCTCCAGCATTTAAACAGAACTGGTAAACTAATGATAGGTATTAAAAGTCTTCCTGGTGGATCATTAAAATAGTAAATGAGTTACTGAAATTTATACAGGCCATACAAAATTTAAAACTTAGATTATCTGAAGTAGAATGTTCTGCTGTGTACTAATGTTGCTATCCAGGATTGGTCTGGGAAACCTAAGCCTCTTTGGAATTTCCGGGGGGAAAAAGCATCATTGCCTAAAGCTCCCTTCCCCTGTTCACTGGGTGGTCCCCGAGATTTTTGACTCCTTGGTGAAAGGTGTGCTGTTCTGGAAGTCAGGATGTATCTGTTACATATTTTATGTTCTGTGTGTCCTCATGAATAAAACAATGGGTTGGACCATTGGATGGTCTCCAATGCCCTTCTAAACCCAAGTTTTTATTATCATTCTGAGGTTCAGATTTCTCTGTTGTAAAGTATGGGGGTTGGACCATGTTCAGTGTGTCTGCTTGTCCTGTGTGTCCCAGGGTTGTCCTGCTGTCTCTGTTGCTATACTTGGATCCCCATTCATAATTCAGGCTCACTGTAACAGTGTAAGATCGGTGATACTTCATTTAGGTTTTCCCAGGGATGGGACGATATATTGGCCATTAGCACATGTCCTTTGTAGGAAATAATTATTCATTATAGAATTATAATCATATAATTCATAATTATTCAACATACACTAATTGATCACCAACTATGTGCTCTGTGTCACTGTGATAGACCTTGGGAATACAATAACGGAAAAAGTCAGACAAGAGGAGCTCTGGTCTCACATGGCTTACAGTCTGGTGGTGGGAATGATGGAGGAGAAGATAAAAACACCAACCACATATATGCTGATGTGTAAATAAAGTAAGTGCAGTTGGTCATCAGTGTTAGAAGGGATCACTAGGCCTGAGCTAGAAAACAACAGAAGAGTATTTAGGAAAAGTCTCTTGGAGGAGGTGATATATACTTGGACCCACAGGAAGGAAAAAAGACCAAGGAGGGGGTTGGAGGAAAGGTCAGGGCAGGGAAGAACATTCTGGAAGCCCGTGGGAGGAACGGTTTATGTGGTTGGCATCTAAATATCCTTTCCATCTCTGAGAGATCATTTAATCCAAAACTAGAGAAAGGAAATCAAAGGCCCAGAGGGTTTAAGGTCAAATGGCCAGATAGTGGGAGAACTCTTCCATGCCTTAGTCTAGAACATAAGCCCTTCTTAGGGATCAGGCTCACAATGCAGCAGTAAGTACCACAATGCTTTGCTTCAAATCCTGGCTCTTTGCTTGTCCTTGGGGACCAGAACTTCTTTGAGACTCAGTTGTCTTTTGTGTGAAACATGGATGACATTTGCTGCATCAGGGATTTAATGAGATAAGGTGGCACAGTGCCTGGTGTATCATAGCTGCCTGATAAATGCAAACTCTTTTGATTTTTCACCTAGTGCACTTTCACCCATACCAAGCTGTTGGAAAATAAGTAGGGCAGAGGTTAAGTTACTTGGATAAAGGAAGAGTGCTGGCAGAGGAGAAGTTCTGGAATACTGGGCTGGGGCCTGTTTAGCGGCTGTCCATCTGAGAGCTGAGTGGAGAAAATGAGAAGAAAAGGCCACTGAAGGTGGGAAGATGTCAAGGAAAGACATTCCCAACTTCATGGTTTTGCTCAGAGCTTAATCTGTTAGTGGTGAATCTAGAGTTGTCTTCATAAGACAGCAAAGACCATCCATAGTAATATTTATACTTAAAATTAGCATGTAAGAAGCAGGTTTTACTTTAGGAAACCAGTAAGCAGAAAAACGACGTACTTTATTATTAAATACATGTAAAGAGAAAAATATGATGTTACCATGTCACTCAATCCACTGGGAACAAATTAATCTAATTATCTGCAGGATATTAAAATAATTGCTCATATTAAGGGTGCTTAAAAACCAAGCCCATGGTATTGGAAGAATGAATAATTTATCCAAGTAACTATAAAGATTTTCTTCATTATGGACAAAACCACAGATTGAACTTCAGCCTTAAAATACGGAGAGGCATATTTCGTGGATTAAAGTGGACTATCTATAAGGCCACAAAATCTGTTTGCTCTCTCCTTAGAATTCCCCAAAACATAAGGGAATATTTATGGTTCAGGCACACTCGAACCAGGGCTGAATATTTCTTAGTTTCAGAAGTTCACTGGGTCCCTTTCCCCCCAGCCATAAGGTAAGTGCCATTCCATATATAACTTTTTGAAATGCTGCTTACTTTATGATTCTCTGCCGATGGTGCCTTATGGGAGAAATTTTATTTCAAAGTTTCATAGGATGTGAATTGAACTCATTATTTTACTCCAAACTCATTGTTTAATTGACGGGAAACATGCATTCTAAATCATCTTTGTATGCATGGCAGAAGCAGCTACATAAATTTAACAATGGGTGGATTATTACTATTTTGCATATTTATGGAATTTTATATTCAGGAAGCATTTTACAAATCTTTTATTAGTTAATCCTTACACTTACGAGTGAGTCTGACAGGTGGTAAACAATGCTTTGGGTTTTAAATTGCCAATTCGTGAAAACTTTAATGGGGAAAAAAATCTACATCATTCTTCCTTGCTCCCAAACTTGCCAAGAGCACATTTTTGATACTTTTTTCCTCTCACCAGAGACCAAGGCTAGAGGCCTGGAAGCAGGTTGCTGCCCACCAGAAACACAGTATTACAAAAAGGGTACATACTGGGCTCTGTCTGGGGTCAGGTGGCCAGCACCAGGGTAAACCTCACAGACATCAAGGTGATTATTGACAGCGTTCCCAACAAAGCTGCATCCCAGTAATAGAGACATAGAAAAACACGTAAGGAAGCAATTTTTCTAGAACTACACAGTAAACTTGGTTTTTAGTTCTAATGATGCCATACCTACTGGACTCACTATGTAATGCCATCATCAGTTCTCTTAAGATGAATGCATGTATATTAAAAGAATAAAACCTAACTCAAACTAAAAGAGTGTATTTCCTTTTTTCAAAAAGTCACAAGTTAAAAACGCTAAGCTCCTTTGAACACTCACTTCAGATTTTTCGGATCCTCCAATCTGCCCCTCCTCCAGATACCAGAGATGTTGGAGAGCAGGGCACGAAAGCCTCCGTGGATCAGTCTCATTGTTGACCCAAACCTTTTACAGCCTGGGGCTTTCAGAGCTAACAAACCAAGAAAAATCAATCACACATCACCTGAGGGCTGGACACGAGGAGCCACAGATGCTGCACCTACTTTCTGAAGACTCCAGCTTGGACATGTCCTGTCCAGATTCTAATCTCTTCTGACTGACAGTGACTCTATCCCTCTAATCCCTCAGGCCCCCAATTCCGCCTGCCTGCGGGGGGCGGAGGGGGGTGGGAAGAGAGAGAGAGAGCGCGAGCGAGTGTGTGTGTGTGTGTGTGTGTTGGACAGTTAGGTTGGAGGGTGCAGAAAACACCCGAAGTATCTCGGAAGCTAGCACCCTCTGGGGCCCTGTGCTTTCTCAGTGCAGCTGGGCAGCTGTCAGGAGGTCAGCGTAAGGTAACCGGGTCACCCCCACCTCTGCCCCTTTCAGAGGTGCAAAAGGATGCTCTAAGCCCTCGCGTCTGCGGATAATATGGGTGCGCACACAGGGGGACCTTCTGAGTAACACCTCCCACCCAGGAGCGTCCCTCTTCCCCCACCCCCACCCCGGACGCGGCCCCGCCCCACCCTTGCCGACTCTACCTGCGGGCGCTGGAGGCGCGGCGGCGACTGCTGGCTGTGCTGCCGGCGGCCGCTCTGGCTATGTAAGGCCGCCTGACCCCACCCTCTCCCACCTCGGGCGCCCCCCGCCCTCCAGCCACCGCCCGGCTAGGCCACCTCGCTGCGGCCCGCCACCGCCTCTCCGCGGGGCGGGGGCTGCGGGGCCCTCCCCACTCTCGCGGCCTGCTGAGACTTTCGGGCGTGGCCCTGGGCCGCCCCCGCCCACCCGCTCCCCCCCACCTCCGGCTGGCCCCCTGCTGCGCCGCCCCCCCCCCCCCCGAGCCCCCTCCCCCCCAGCCCTTGCCAGCCCAAGTGCGTGTGGCCCCGCCCTTGTCTGTGCAGGGCCGGAGGGACCTCGCCCCAGTGTCGGCGTCCCCACGACCCACCTCTGGGACTCTCGTGGGGCGCCCGCCAGCAGGGGGGCGACTCCTTCTACCAATGGAGGCCAAGTCTGGGGAAAGTTTCTGGCGGTGTCAAGGGTCAGCCTTTTCTTGTAGGGACGTTCTCTAGCAAAGAGATAGAAACCCAGGCGATTCTATCTGCGGTTTCTGCTGACATCACAAACCACACATCACTCGGTGTCGTGTTGGGTAGTTTACACAAAGAGTCTCTATCATTACTGCAGCCGTCTGCACGTTCCCCTTTCAAAACCCCAACCGAGTGACATTTCAGCAGAACGGTTAAAGGAACTTAATTTTTAAATAAAAAGTTACTGCTGGAAACCAGTACATTACATACTAGCTCTGCCCCAAGTTCCAAGTATGGTCACGTCTGAATAATTCCAACCTTTTAGTGACGGGGATTATATAGGCCAGTCACTACTTTACACCCCCAAATCTCCACAACTTTTTCTATCTTTAGTCTTTAGTCTACTTACCTCGCTATATGGAGGAGTGGTGAAAATGAAATGCAACAAAAACAATTTGAAGAGCTTTTAACAGCTGGTGTAAAAGTTTATGGCAGACACAGCCTGCAATCATTGAAAATAAGATTTGAAAATTATCTGTAGACCTCACTCTTCAGTTTTGCCGTTTTGCTTGAGTTTGAATTACAGGAGGTTGGTGGTATGTATTATTTTTAGCAGAAATACTTTTCTAAGAATTATTAAACAGATTAAATGTATAATATGGTTATGATATCAGATCAGGGTAAAACTCCATTTACAGAAGAATGTGTTAACCACCTGATAGGAGACACATCCTTTTGGTGTAGTACAATTGGTTGTGTCTTAGAATTTAAATACTAGAAAAAGGTAACTTAGAAAACATTACAGAATCTTTATAGTCCTACCTGCCATCTAATGAGAATATAGCCTTCTTAGCATCCCTATTTCTTTCAATTGCTACTTATAAGATATAATTTCAAGATTGCTCAAAGCTTATGGATATTCGTTCATAAGTATTTAATGAGGTCTCAAAAACTGCCTGGCATTGACCTTGGTGCAGGTGATGTAAGGGTGAACTAGATAGACAGATGTAAGTCCTACCTTCCAGGAGCTCACATTCTAATGGGGGAGAGATAGCTACTAAATAGACAAGTGCAGACATAATTAATGCACCTATGAAAAGTTGTGTGTGGAAGTATGGAGTGCTAGGAGAGGACACCCTCCAAATAGTCTTTTAGATTGCTATTTTGTTTTGAACCCTAGAATTATTTCAATGCTGCAAAGATTTTTTTTTTTTGCTATCCTTTCTTTCATATCTCATATTCAGTTCATCAGGAAATCCTGATAGCTCCAGCTTCAAAATGTTTTCCAAGTCTAACCCCAACTACCCCTCTTCCAAACCAGCAGTGCCCATTTGGATTTCTGAAAAAGGCTCTGAATTTGTCTTACTGCTCTTAATCTTGCCCCTATGGTCTATTATCCATGTAGAGTTTTGGGTGACCCTTTAAAAGTGTGTGTATTAGCTCATGCCAATCCTCTGCTCAAAAACCACCCCATGGCTTCCCATCACTTTCAGTCACTTTCCATGGTGACAGTTCAAACTTGACCTTAGCCACCAAGGCCTTACATGTCTGCCACCCCACCTCTCTTTACCTCTTTCTCCATCACTGTCCCCTCCCCAGCCCTGCCACCCTCACTGGCCTTTCTGCTGTTCTTCCATCCCTTAGGTTCCTGCATCTTGGTCGTTGAGCCTGAGACACTTTCTCTAAATATTTAGAGGCTTGCTCCTCAGTAACATCAGATATTTTCTCCCTTGTCCTCATGTCAGAGAGGTAATCCCTGACCACCTGTTCTAATATAATATACATGTGCACACATGCATGTGCATGCACACACACACATACACATGCATACATTTATTGTTTGCTGTGTCTCCTCTAAAATGAGAACAACAATGGTTATAGTGTCATGCACATAGAAGACACAACATAAATATTTGTTGAAAGAAAGCATATAAATTATGTAATGGACTGAATGTCTCCCCAAAATTCCTATGTTGAAGCTCTAACCTCCAGTGTGACCATATTTGGAAAGAAGGTCTTTATGGAAGTAATTAAGGTTAATGAGGTTATAATTGAAGGGCCCTGATCTGATAGGATTAGTGTCTTCATAAGAAGAGACACTGGAGAGCTCGCTCTAGTACTTAGGAAAGGCCATATGAGCACACAGTGAGATGGCAATGGTCTGCAAACCAGGAAGAGAATTCTCACCAGGAACTAAGCCCACAGGCACCTTGATCTTGGACTCCCCAACTTCTAGAACTGTGAGAAACATATTTCTGTTGTTTAAGTCATCCCATCTATGGTATTTTGTTATGGCAGCGTCAGCAGACTAAGACAAATTATGAAAAATGTTAAAGAAAGAGCTTAGATACCATCTACACTCATACGTTATATTATATATTATAGCTAATCATTTCAAGATTACTAATGCACAAAATGGTGTGATGGTGTAACTTTTAGCCACTGAACAAACTTTGGAGCACCTCCCAGGATCATTGAGGTTTGAAGATTAATCTTACCTGGACACAAGAATAGAGTTAAGTATTTAACACAAACAAATGCCTTTTATAACTTTGTTGTTGTTTGCTTCTGAGGGCATGAATGACTGAAGCTCAAAGGAATAAGAATGGTCTAGTCACTATCGTGAAAAGTGCTGTTTCAAGAGAGTACAGCTTCTAAACTCCATAAAAGTTTCCTACTGGTCAAGCTGAAGGACTCAAGCTGTGGTGTGCCTAGAACATAATCATGGCCCATTGATATTCAAGTAAAGTAGCAGATAATTCAGGTAACAGCTCTCCTTATGTACTACAACTGCTTATACACTTTATCTCCAAAATAGGCTTTGGGGAGTAAACTTTGAACTTCTGTTTATGTTTTTTTTTTTTAATTTCATAAAACCTAAGCTCTTGCAAGTGTACAATATGCAGATTGATACTGGCCTCCCAGTTGCCCATAGGTCCCTTGGTCTCCTGTCCTCCCTCACAGAGGAATCTTGAAGAAATACTGGGAAATCCATAGTGTGGAGCAGCTAACATGTGATTCCTACTCTTCTTTCAATTCCATTGTGTTGCGTCTTACTGATTTTATGTTTGTTCATTTAAGGAATTAAGGATTCTATTATTCAGTATTAACTAAACCAGCAGTTACAAAATAGAAAAGTGGCTTAAAAGGATTTTTTAAAGAAGATAATACTAATAATACAAGCATAAGCAAACAGGAAATTGGTAGAATTGAAGCTTCTCTGACTGCAGTAAGAATTCTTTGACATAATGGGAGGTTAACAAAGTTGATGATTTGCTTAATTCAGTCTTCCAAGAAATCAGCTTCTCTCTTTCATTGAAATGATCAAGAAGGCCTATGAAATATGGATTTAAATCTAATTCTGTTAACAATGAGCCTTGCCTTAAGTATATATTATACTTTGAGTCATAGGCTAATGATAAAATGAAGCACTGTGACTAGCATAAAATAACAAATATCTAGTTCATCATTAAGTGATTTTTAACACTTTTATTTATGTATATATTTCATAATGTATATTGGCATATGCAATAAGTGATCTGGTTAATAAATTAATAAATGAATAAGTATTGGGGATATATACTGAACATTTTAACCGATGGACTGTCTATCAAAAGCGTTTGCGAATACTGATTTACATAACCAGGGGTAAAATAATTCATTAGAACCCAAAACCCTGCTCCTGAAAGAAAAAAGTGAATAAAACCAACTAATTAATCAGAATACCTATTCAGGGCATATCCAGTACCTTTTTTTTATATCTTTCTTCTGTTTTCTCTTTTGATCGTTCCACAGTTTCAAGGGAAATAAGAGGAGAAGCAGCCCTGTTAATTTACTATGGTATTTGGCAGCAGAAATTAAACTTGCCAAATAAAAGTAACTTGGGGTCTACTTTGGAGTGTTGGCTTACCTTGTTATTCTAGTTTTGAATTACAATAGCTTATAATGGTATGACTTTATATTCACCTGTCTTCTTTAAATTAGTTGACTTTTCTCTTAGAATGGAATGTACCCACAGAGCCTGGGATTTGAACTAATATGAAAACCCAGTCAAACTCTTCTGACTGTTCACCCATAAGAAAGGTTTTCCCTGTTTTTTGCAAGCTCTTGAAAACTTCTCTTCTCCCTACTCTAAGACTTACTGTGTTTATCTGCAGGATAAATTTATAAATTTTCAGTTATTGAGCCACAACATTGTGTAACAATTGGTATCAGCATATTGTTACTAGAAGGACTTTGTGTTTAGTTCTGTTTTCTTAGATGGGTATCATTACACCGTAACGTTTGGAGAGTCAGGGGAGGCTGGACTACAGTTCATTGTGTGAAAAAAGCAGCTGAGGCTTGGAATACCACAGGGCCTGCCTGTGGTCAAAGCTCTGAACCTTCTGACTTCTCATTCTGAGTACTTTTCGTTGTGATATGCTACCGCAGAATGAGCCGGGTTAGAATGTTGTTTTTCTTTCCAAGTATGAGTTAGAGAAAGTAGGACACGTTGGACGATTCCTCACTGTATCCATACACACATGTGTCTGGCAGCCCGGGGTGTTTTAGTTCCTCCAAAAACCCCTACCGCAAAGGGTGCCCACGAAGGTGAAGAGATCATTCTTTCCTAGAGATTTATTTTGCGATTAATAAAGGGTGAGAGGAGGCCTTAGAGATTATTTTATTTTTATATTATTTATTTTCTTTTTCTCCTTGGGGTCTCAGAATTTAACTCAGCACTAAACCACTGCCAGCTCCTGTTTTCCTAATTAGAACTTTAACCTTCACAAAATAATATTATTTTGGTAATATAGTCTTAATGAAAAATAGTAATAAAAATATCAGTAAGACACAGGAGGGCAGAATACTTTAAACTAGTTGGTGGGGATTATTGGTTACTACTTAGCAATAATATCTAATAGTTTGGTAGAAAATTTTTGTGATGGAAACCTAATTTCCTGAGGTACGTAAAATAGGACCAAATAAAATAGTGAAGAGTGTATTGTAAAGATAATCTAGTTGCCCAGATGGGCTTTCCTTAGTTACAGCTTTTATGGCTCTTGAAATGTGTGTGTTTTTTATTCTTTTATGAGAAAATAAAGATTTTCTTTTTCCCAGGGGCAAGAAGTTACCCTACAGTTTAGTTGTTAAAATACGCTGAATATTTTTTCTTTGTTACTTCTAGGGCACATATTTATTCTGGAACACACCTTAGTTCTTGTGTTTTCCCCCAACATTTGAATTTCTGGCTCTAGACTACAGATTTTAAACTTGTTAGTTGTATTTCTCATGATATTCCTGATAAGCTAGTTAATATTAGATTTTACGGCATGGATTAAAGTAAGAAAATGCTATAATTTCATAATCTTATCTAACTTGGATATTTCCCCCCTCCCAAACTTTGAAAGTTGCAGTAGGGTGGAATATTTCTGAAAGGAAGTTGGAAATTTATCTGTAGTCCTACAATTGTGACTTGTAAATTCTATAACCAAATTCCATGGATTGTGAACAAATTTTATTTAATTTTCTTATTAACAAAGTCTCAGAATTTTTAAAGTTTATATTTTTACAGTACTATGCCTTTGGGCTTTATTACAAAAGATAACATTGGATGGAAAAATATATCTGTGTAATGTCTGTCCAGATGGATTTTGTACAGGTGGCACCATATTTTCTCCTTCCATAAAAGAAGACAAGTCCGTGATTGGAGGATTCTGTATGTTTCTTTCTAAATATGCTGTGTTTAATAAAATTATTTGATGGTGGTAGTGTTATCCATTTTCCACCTATAACATGCTTTGTGGGGAGAAACAGTAGAGCCTGGAATTTATTGCAGGGGCTCTCCTGAATTTTGAAACCATTACTTTACAATGCCAATACAAGAGAGGATATTTCACCTTGGGAGGACATCTCCAACCTGAAGAGATGACACTCCTAAGTATAACTAAATATTAGTAAATTAAAATCTGACCTTGAATTTCCCACGAACTCCATATTTCCTGGGATAGAAATGATTGCAGAGGATGCAGAAAATCCATTTGCTTTTAGAGTTTTTGTGCTTTGGCCTTTTAGAGTACCTTATGCATGCATGTCTTTCTAGTGTCTCCATATTCATTGTTAAAACTGATGCATTATCTGTGCTTTAAAAAATTATGTGGTCATCGTGGCACTTCCTCCTTCAAATGTGGCTCCTATTGCATGTGGAATTCAGCTCTCTTAGCCTTGGCAGCGAGGCCCTGTAGGACCTGGCCATGCCTACCTTTTTCGTCTCTTCTACATATCTTCCCCTGGGTCACTAACCTCAGTAACACCAGACACCCTTCTGTTTCTTGAAGACAGCACACTCATTCCTGACCCTGTACCTATGAATGGGATGTTCCTCAGTCTGGAATGTTTCTAGCCCAGATTTTCAAATGATTGGCTCCTTTTCAATATTCCTCTCCTCCTCTCATCTAATGTTGCCACCCACCCTTCTAGTCCTTCTTCATTACTTTATTTTTTTTCTTCATAGCACTTATCGCTTCCAGAAATGATATTATCTATTTGCTTGCAACTTTATAATATGATCTCAATTAGAATGCGCAGAACCTGGAACGTACTAGGTGCTCAGTTATACACACACACACACACACACACACACACACACACACACTTTAGAGAGTGTGTGTGAGCAGGGGAGAGGGGAGAGGGAGTGTTAACAAGGGAGAGGGGCAGAGAGAGAGAGAGAGAGAGAGAGAGAGAGAGAGAGAGAATCTCAAGCAGGCTCCATGCTCAGTGTGGAGCCCAATGTGGGGCTCTATCTTACGACCCTGGGATCATGACCTGAGGTGAAATCAAGAGTCTGACACAACCAACTAAACCACCCAGGAGCCCTGTCAGTAAATATTTATTTTTAATGAAAATATGGAAGCAGCAATAGTTTAGGCTAAAAGGGTAGGATTGAAATCTGTGATTAAACTCTGGCCTCTTGCTGAATAACCTTTCTCCAGTTCGTTGTTTGCTTTAATCATAATACGGTGATAAAAATACTGACCAGTGAAGACTGTTGTGGGGATTAGTTGAGGTGATGTATACAAGGTGCCTATCATATGCCTAACACATGACAGTTGCTCACTAAATAGTAGCTATAATAGTTTTTCCTTCAGATGGGAAAGGAACAGGGTGGGCTAGATGCCAAGTACACTCTGAGTTCTAGGGTATGCCAGGGGTAAAAAGCCAGGAAGAAAATTCTTTGATTAGAATCAAAAGCACAAACCTCCAAAGTTCAGAATTTGGGTAGAGCAGGTGGGAGCAAGAAGCAAGGAAGAAACAAAGGTAGAAGGCTTAAGACAATTGCCACCAAAGGGATGGATCAGAGTGTCCTGAACCCATTTTTATTGGAAGGATTGTACATGGATAATCCTATTTGGCTTAAAACCCTAGGAACAAGTCTAGAAACAGATTATCTTAGTAGCTGGACCCTATATTACTTTGTTGGTTAAAATTTGAAACTATTTTGGATATTTTATGTATCCTGCCTGAAATAATTGAAAGAAGCCCAGTTTGATTATTCTGTAAACTATCCTCTTATATTTATTATCTTTCTAATTTCATTCTGAAACTTGAAGGTCAGATAAACCTAACTTAATCACTTGATGGTAGTTGGTCCTAACTTAATATAGGCGCTAGCAAATAATGGGCAAACAAAGCCCTATTGAAAACAATTTAATCTTTGATTTTTTTGTTTGTTTTTTAATGTTTATTTTTGAGAGAAGGAGAGAGAGAGAAAGAACAAGTGGGAGAGGGGAAGAGATACAGGGAGACAGAATTTGAAGCAGGCTCCAGGCTCTGACCTGTCAGTACAGAGCCTGATGCAGGGCTCGAACCCACAAACCCTGAGATCATGACCTAAGCCGAAGTCAGATGCTTAACCAAGCCACCCAGATGCCCCAATCTTTGATGTTTAAAAATGAAAAAGAAAAAGAAAAAACAGCATAATTATCATGAGAAAGAAGTCAGAACTTTGTTAGAATTTCTTACACATATATGTGATTTTGCTTCAACAAACTGAATTAATTACATATGGATGGAGGGGTCAGGGCTAAACACAGTATCTCCAGTGTTCTGGCCTCTAAAGGTTTTGATTCAATCCTCTCTAGACATGTTTTAGAAAATAAGATTGGGGGTTTTAGACCTATCTCAGATCCCAGTTTCAAATTTTCAGCCTCAAACCCCAAATAACTTTTCCCTAAAACTGAACCAACCAAGGAAAACCAAAACCAAAACCACACAACCACAAACCCAAATCTTTTGTGGAAGGAGTGTGTGTGGTGGTGGTAGCTGGGAGGATGCTATGAGTTACAAATTTTTTTCCAGGTGCACAACATTATACTTTGGCATCTCTATGTACTCCAGAATTATCACCATTAAAGCCTATTTATCATCTATCACCATACAATTGGCCCCCTTCACCCATTTCACCCACCTCCCAATCTGATTCCACAAAGGTAGCCACCAGTCTGTTCTCTGTATCTACAAGTTTGTTTTTGTTTTCTTTTGTTTTGTTTTTTTAGATTCCACCATATGCATGACATCATGTGGCATCTATCTTTCTCCATGTGACTTATTTCACTTAGCATAACACCTTCAGAGTTCATCTGTGTTGTCACACATGGCAAGGTTTCATTGTCTCTTATGACTGAGTAGTATTCTATTGTGTATATACACCACATCTTCTTCGTCCATCTGTCAATGGACATTTAGGTGGTTTACATTTTTTATTTTTTATTTATTTATTTTTTAATATGAAATTTATTGTCAAATTGGTTTCCACACAACACCCAGTGCTCATCCCAACAGGTGCCCTCCTCAATGCCCATCACCCACTTTCCCCTCTCTCCTACCCCCCATCAACTCTCAGTTTATTCTCAGTTTTTAAGAGTCTTTTATGGTTTGGCTTCCTCCCTCTCTAACTTTTCTTTTTTTCCTTTCCCTTCTCCATGGTCTTCTGTTGTTTCTCAGGATCCACATAAGAGTGAAAACACATGGTCTCTGTCTTTCTCTGTATGACTTATTTCACTTAGCATAACACTCTCCAGTTCCATCCATGTTGTTACAAAAGGCCATATTTCATTCTTTCTCATTGCCAAGTAGTATTCCATTGTGTATATAAACCACAATTTCTTTATCCATTCATCAGTTGATGGACATTTAGGCTCTTTCCATAATTTGGCTATTGTTGAAAGCGCTGCTGCCATAAACATTGGGGTACAAGTGCCCCTATGCATCAGCACTCCTGTATCCCTTGGGTAAATTCCTAGCAGTGCTATTGCTGGGTCATAGGGTAGATCTATTTTTAATTTTTTGATGAACCTCCACACTGCTTTCCAGAGTGGCTGCACCAGTTTGCATTCCCACCAACAATGCAAGTGGGTTTCCGTTTCTCCACATCCTCTCCAGCATCTATAATCTCCTAATTTGTTCATTTTAGCCACTCTGACTGGCGTGAGGCGATATCTGAGTGTGGTTCTGATTTGTATTTCCCTGATGAGGAGCAATGTTGAGCATCTTTTCATGTGCCTGTTGGCCATCTGGATGTCTTCTTTAGAGAACCGTCTATTCATGTTTTCTGCCTATTTCTTCACTGGATTATTTGTTTTTTGGGTGTAGAGTTTGGTAGGTTGTTTACATTAAAAAAAATTATTTACTTATTTTGAGAGAGAGCAAGTGCAAGTGGAGGAGAGGCAGAGAGAGAGGGAAAGGGAGAGAAAGAATCCCAGCTCAGTGTGGAGACCAATGCAGGGCTCTATCTCACAACCATGTTATCATGACCTGAGCTGAAATCAAGAGTTGGCTACTTAACCGACTCGACCAGCCAGGCGCCCCAGTTGTTTATATTTCTTGGCCATTGTAAATAATGCTGCAGTTATAATAAAAGTACATTTTATTTTTTTGAATCAATATTCTGTATTCTTCAGATAAATACTCAGAAGTGGTGGCAAGCTTGGGTGGCTCAGTTGGTTAAGTGTCCGACTCTTGATTTCAGCTCAGGTCATGATCTCACCGTTGTGAGATGGAGCCCCATGTTGAGGAAAGAGCCTGCTTGGGATTTTCTCTCTCTTCCTCTTTGCCCTTCTCTCTCTCTCTCTCTCTCAAAATAAGTAAATAAAATTTAAAGAAGTACTCAGAAGTGGAATAGCTGGATCATATGGTAATTCTGTTCTTTATTTTAAGCATGTCCATACTGTTTTCCATGGTGGCTGTACCAATTGACATTTCCATCAGCAGTGTATGAGGGTTCTATTTTCTTCACAACATTGCCAACACTTGTTATATCTTGCGTTTTTGATAATAGCTGTTCTAACTTGTATGAGGTGATATCTCATTGTGGTTCTGATTTGCATTTACCTAATAATTAGTGATGTTCAACATCTTTTAATGTACCTATTGGCCATCTGTATGTCTTCTGTGTAAAAATATCTGTTCAGTTCCTCTGCCTATTTTTTTAATTGGGTTGTTTGCATTTTTGTTATTCAGTATATGGATTCTTTATATACTTTGGATGTGAATCCCTTGTTGGATATATGATTTTCAAGTATCTTCTCCCATTCAGTAGGTTTCCTTTTTGTTTTGATGATGGTTTCTTTTGCTGTGCAGAAGCTTTTTAGTTTGATGTAATCTTTTGCTTTTGTTTCCTTCGCTTTTGGAGTCACATCCACAAAAGTATTGTAAGACCGATATTGAGGAACTTACTGCCTATGTTTTCCTCTAGAAATATGTGGTTCAGGTCTTAACTTTTGTGTATGGTGTAAGATAGTTCTAGTTTCATTCTTTTGCATGTGGCTATCCAGTTTTCTCAGCACCATTTATTGAAGAGACTGGCCTTTCTCCACGTATGTTCATAGCTCCTTTATCATAAATCAGTTCTCCGTATATGTGTGGGTTTAATTCTGGGCTTTCATTTCTGTTCACTCATCTGTGGATCTGTTTTTATGCCAATGCCATACTATTTTGATTACTGTAGCTTTGTAGTATAGTTCAAAATCGGGACCGTGATACCAGCTTTGATCTTTCTCAAGACTGTTCTATACAAATTTTTGAATGATTTGTTCTAATTCTGTAAAAAAAAAAATGCCATTTGAATTTTGATAGGAAATGCACTGAATCTGTGGATTACTTTGGGTAGTACGGATATTTTGATAACATTAATTCTTCCAGTCCATGAGCATGGAATATTTTTCCATTTATTTGTGTTTTCTTCACTTTCTTTCACTAGAATTTTATAGCTTTCATTGTATAGATTTTTCACTTCTTTGGTTAAAGTTATTCTTAGGTATTTTATTCTTTTTGATGCAATTTTAAATGGGATCTTTTTAAAAATTGCTTTTCTGATAATTTGCTAATTCAGTATGGAAATACCACAAATTTCTGTATATTGATTTTGTATCCTGCTACTTTGCTGAATAGAGTTATTACTTATTTATTTTAATACATTTTTGGTGGAGTCTTTTGGGTTTCCTATATGCAGTATCGTGTCATCTGCAAATAGTGGGTTTTACTCCTTCCTTTCCAAATTGGATGACTTTTCTTGTTTACTTTTCTTTTTTCCTTTATCTAATTGCTGTGGTTAGGACTTCTAATATTGTGTTGAATTAAAGTGCCAAGACTGAGAATCCTGTCTTATTCCCAATATTAGCAGAAAAGTTTTGATTTTTCACTGTTTAGTGTGATGTTAGCTGTGGGTTTGTCATTTATGGCCTTTATTATGTTTATATGTTCCCTTTATACCTACTTTGTTGGGAATTTTTATCATGAATGGATGTTGAATTTTGTCAAATACCTTTTCTGCATCTATGGAGATCATCATATGTTTTTTATCCTTCATTTTGCTAATTACACTAACTTTCTTTTAATTTCCATTTGCATGGAATATCTTTCTCTATCCCTTCATTTTCAGTCTCTGTGTTCTCTCCATCTGGAATTAATCTTTTGTAGGAGGTTATAGATGAGTTTTGGGGGTTTTGTTTGTTCGTTTTTATCCATTCAGCCACTTTTTGTCTTTTGATTAGAGAGGTTAATTTATTTACATTTTAAGTAATTATTGATATTTAATAAGTATCAATTATTGTTAATAAGTATTGTTAATAATAAATATTTAATGGCTTATTATTGTTTTTTTAATTGTTTTCTGGCTGTTTTTGTAGTTCCTTTCTGTTCCTTTTTCTCTCTTCCCTTGCAATTTGGTGACTTTCTTTAGTGTTATGTTTAGATTCCTTTGTCATTTACTTTTGTGTATTTATGATAAGTTTTTGCTTTGTGGTTACTGTGAGGTTCACATATAACTTCCTATGTATATAATGGTCTGTTTTGAGTTGACAGCAATTTAAATTTGAACACATTCCTCATCTTTTATATTTTTGATGTAACATTTTACATCTTTTTATTTTATGCATCCATTAGGTAATTATTGTACATTTAGTTAATTTTACTATATTTGTCTTTTGACCTTTATGCTACCTTTTTAAGTGATTGGTCTACTACTTTTCTGTGTTTACATTTTCCAGTGAGATTTTTACTTTTGTATATTTTCCTGTTATTAATTAGTGCCATTCATTTTTAGTTGAAGGAAGTCCTTTATGTTTCTTGTAAAGCTAGTTTAGTGGTGATAAACTCCTTTAGCTTTTGTTTATCTGGAAAACTCTAATCTTTCCTTCAATTCTGAATGCCACATAGAGAATTCTTTTTTTTTTAATTTTATTTATTTATCTATTTATTTTTAAATTTACATCCAAGTTATTTAGCATATAGTGCAATGATGATTTCAGAAGTAGATTCCAGTGATTCATCCCCTATGTATAACACCCAGTGCTCATCCCAAGTGTCTTCCTTAATACCCCTTACCCATTTAGCCCATCCCCACCCACAATCCCTCCAGCAACCCTCAGTTTGTTCTCTGTATTTAAGAGTCTCTTATGTGTTGTCGCCCTCTTTGTTTTTGTATTATTTTTGCTTCCCTTCCCTTCTGTTCATCTGTTTTCTACCTTAAAAGCCCTCATATGAGTGAAGTCATATTATATTTGTCTTTCTCTGACTAATTTCGCTTAGCATAATACCCTCTAGTTCCATCCAAGTTGTTGCAAATGGCAAGATTTCATTTTTTTTATTGCTGAGTAATACTCCACTGTATATATATACCACATCTTCTTTATCCATTCATCCATCGATGGACATTTGGGCTCTTTCCATACTTTGGCTATTGTTGATAGCCATTGCTGTAAACATTGGGGTGCATGTGTCCCTTCAAAACAGCACACTTGTATCCCTTGGATAAATACCTAGTAGTGTAATTGCTGGGTTGTAGGGTAGTTCTATTTTTAATTTTTTGAGAAACCTCCATACTGTTTTCCAGAGTGGCTGTACCAGTTGCATTCCCACCAGCAGTGCAAAAGAGATCCTCTTTCTCCACATCCTCACCAACATCTATTGTTGGCTGAGTTGTTAATTTCAGCCATTCTGACTGGTGTGAGGTAGTATCTCATTGTGGTTTTAATTTGTATTTCCTTGATGATGAGTGATGTTGAGCATTTTTCATGTGTCAGTTGGCCATCTGGATGTCTTCTTTGGAGGAGTGTCTATTCATGTCTTCTGCCCATTTCCTCATGAATTATTTGTTTTTTGGGTGTTGAGTTTGTTAAGTTCTTTATAGATTTTGGATATCAACCCTTTATCTAATATGTCATTTGCAAATATCTTCTCCCATTCCATTGGTTGCCTTTTAGTTTTGCTGATTGTTTCCTTCACTGTGCAGAAGCTTTCTATTTTGATGAGGTACCAAGAGTTCATTTTTGCTTTTGTTTCCCTTGCCTCCAGAGACATGTCAAGTAAGAAGTTGCTGCAGCTGAGGTCAAAGAGGTTGTTGCCTGTTTTTTCCTGTAGGATTTTGATGGCTTCCTGTCTGTTTAGGTCTTTCATCCATTTTGATTTGTCATTCTGTTGCTTCATTGTTAGTGTATAAGAATGCAACTGATTTCTGTACATTGATTTTGTATCCTGCAACTTTGCTGAATTCATGTATCAGTTCTAGCAGACTTTTGGTGGAGTTTATCGGGTTTTCTATGTATAATATCATGTCATCTGCAAAAAGCGAAAGCTTGACTTCATCTTTGCCAATTTTGATGCCTTTGATTTCCTTTTGTTGTCTGATTGCTGATGCTAGAACTTCCAGCACTATGTTAAACAACAGCGGTGAGAGTGGGCATCCCTGTTGTGTTCCTGATCTCAGGGAAAAAGCTCTCAGTTTTTCCCCGTTGAGGATGATGTTAGCTGTGGGCTTTTCATAAATGGCTTTTATGATCTTTAAGTATGTTCCTTCTATCCCGACTTTCTCAAGGGTTTTTATTAAGAAAGGGTGCTGGATTTTGTCAAAGGCCTTTTCTGCATCGATTGACAGGATCATATGGTTCTTCTCTTTTTTTTTTGTTAACGTGATGTATCACGTTGATCGATTTGCGAATGTTGAACCAGCCCTGCATCCCAGGAATGAATCCCACTTGATCATGGTGAATAATTCTTTTTATATGCTGTTGAATTCAATTTGCTAGTATCTTATTGAGAATTTTTGCATCCATATTCATCAGGGATATTGGCCTGTAGTTCTCTTTTTTTACTGGGTCTCTGTCTGGTTTAGGAATCAAAGTAATACTGGCTTCATAGAATGAGTCTGGAAGTTTTCCTTCCCTTTCTATTTCTTGGAATAGCTTGAGAAGGATAGGTATTATCTCTGCTTTCAACGTCTGGTAGAACTCCCCTGGGAAGCCATCTGGTCCTGGACTCTTATTTGTTGGGAGATTTTTGATAACCGATTCAATTTCTTCACTGGTTATGGGTCTGTTCAAGCTTTCTATTGCCTCCTGATTGAGTTTTGGAAGAGTGTGGGTGTTTAGGAATTTGTCCATTTCTTCCAGGTTGTCCAATTTGCTGGCATATAATTTTTCATAGTATTCCCTGATAATTGTTTGTATCTCTGAGGGATTGGTTGTAATAATTCCATTTTCATTCATGATTTTATCTATTTGGGTCATCTCCCTTTTCTTTTTGAGAAGCCTGGCTAGAGGTTTGTCAATTTTGTTTATTTTTTCAAAAAACCAACTCTTGGTTTCGTTGATCTGCTCTACAGTTATTTTAGATTCTATATTGTTTATTTCTGCTCTGATCTTTATTATTTCTCTTCTTCTGCTGGGTTTAGGCTGCCTTTGCTGTTCTGCTTCTATTTCCTTTAGGTGTGCTGTTAGATTTTGTAGTTGGGATTTTTCTTGTTTCTTGAGATAGGCCTGGATTGCAATGTATTTTCCTCTCAGGACTGCCTTTGCTGCATCCCAAAGCGTTTGGATTGTTGTATTTTCATTTTCGTTTGTTTCCATATATTTTTTAATTTCTTCTCTAATTGCCTGGTTGACCCACTCATTCTTTAGTAGGGTGTTCTTTAACCTCCACGCTTTTGGAGGTTTTCCAGACTTTTTCCTGTGGTTGATTTCAAGCTTCATAGCATTGTGGTCTGAAAGTATGCATGGTATAATTTCAATTCTTGTAAACTTATGAAGGGCTGTTTTGTGACCCAGTATGTGATCTATCTTGGAGAATGTTCCATGTGCACTTGAGAAGAAAGTATATTCTGTTGCTCTGGGATGCAGAGTTCTAAATATATCCGTCAAGTCCAGCTGATCCAATGTATCATTCAGGGCCCTTGTTTCTTTATTGACCGTGTGTCTAGATGATCTATCCATTTCTGTAAGTGGGGTGTTAAAGTCCCCTGCAATGACCACACTCTTATCAATAAGGTTGCTTATGTTTATGAGTAATTGTTTTATATATTTGGGGGCTCCGGTATTTGGCACATAGACATTTATAATTGTTAGCTCTTCCTGATGGATAGACCCTGTAATTATTATATAATGCCCTTCTTCATCTCTTGTTACAGCCTTTAATTTAAAGTCTAGTTTGTCTGATATAAGTATGGCTACTCCAGCTTTCTTTTGGCTTCCAGTAGCATGATAAATAGTTCTCCATCCCCTCACTCTCAATCTAAAGGTGTCCTCAGATCTAAAATGAGTCTCTTGTAGACAGCAAATAGATGGGTCTTGTTTTTTTATCCATTCTGATACCTTATGTCTTTTGGTTGGCGCATTTAATCCATTTACATCCAGTGTTATTATAGAAAGATACGGGTTTAGAGTCATTTTGATGTCTGTATGTTTTATGCTTGTAGTGATGTCTCTGGTACTTTGTCTCACAGGATCCCCCTTAGGATCTCTTGTAGGGCTGGTTTCGTGGTGACAAATTCCTTCAGTTTTTGTTTGTTTGGGAAGACGTTTATCTCTCCTTCTATTCTAAATGACAGACTTGCTGGATAAAGGATTCTCGGCTGCATATTTTTTCTGTTTAGCACACTGAAGATCTCGTGCCAATCCTTTCTGGCCTGCCAAGTTTCAAAAGAGAGATCAGTCACGAGTCTTATAGGTCTCCCTTTATATGTGAGGGCACGTTTATCCCTTGCTGCTTTCAGAATTTTCTCTTTATCCTTGTATTTTGTCAGTTTCACTATGATATGTCGTGCAGAAGATCGATTCAAGTTACGTCTGAAGGGAGTTCTCTGTGCCTCTTGGATTTCAATGCCTTTTTCCTTCCCCAGTTCAGGGAAGTTCTCAGCTATAATTTCTTCAAGTACCCCTTCAGCCCCTTTCCCTCTCTCTTCCTCCTCTGGGATACCAATTATGCGTATATTATTTCTTTTTAGTGTATCACTTAGTTCTCTAATTTTCCCCTCATACTCCTGGATTTTTTTATCTCTCTTTCTCTCAGCTTCCTCTTTTTCCATAACTTTATCTTCTAGTTCACCTATTCTCTCCTCTGCCTCTTCAATCCGAGCCGTCGTCGTTTCCATTTTGTTTTGCATTTCGTTTAAAGCGCTTTTCAGCTCCTCATGACTGTTCCTTAGTCCCTTGATCTCTGTGGCAAGAGATTCTCTGCTGTCCTCTATACTGTTTTCAAGCCCAGCGATTAATTTTATGACTATTATTCTAAATTCACTTTCTGTTATATTATTTAAATCTTTTTTGATCAGTTCATTAGCTGTTGTTATTTCCTGGAGATTCTTCTGAGGGGAATTCTTCCGTTTGGTCATTTTGGATAGTCCCTGGAGTGGTGAGGACCTGCAGAGCACTTCCCCTGTGCTGTGGTGTATAACTGGAGTTGGTGGGCGGGGCCGCAGTCTGACCTGATGTCTGCCCCCAGCCCACCGCTGGGGCCACAGTCAGACTGGTGTGTGCCTTCTCTTCCCCTCTCCTGGGGGGGGGATTCACTGTGGGGTGGCGTGGCCCGTCTGGGCTACTTGCACACTGCCAGGCTTGTGTTGCTGGGGATCTGGCGTATTAGCTGGGGTGGGTAGGCAAGGTGCACGGGGGCAGGAGGGGCAGGCTTAGCTCGCTTCTCCTTAGGTGATCCACTTCAGGAGGGGCCCTGTGGCAGTGGGAGGGAGTCAGATCCACTGCCGGAGGTTTGGCTCCGCAGAAGCACAGAGTTGGGTGTTTGCGCGGAGCGAGCAAGTTCCCTGGCAGGAACTGGTTCTCTTTGGGATTTTGGCTGGGGGATGGGCGGGGGAGATGGCGCTGGCAAGCGCCTTTGTTCCCCGCCAAGCTGAGCTCTGTGTCCGGGGGCTCAGCAGCTCTCCCTCCCTTTGTCCTCCAGCCTTCCCGCTTTCTGAGCAGAGCTGTTAACTTATGACCTCCCAGATGCTAAGTCGCGCTTGCTGTCGGAACACAGTCCGTCCAGCCCCTCCGCTTTTGCCAGCCAGACTCGGGGGCTCTGCTTGGCCGGCGAGCCGCCCCTCCGCCCCGGCTCCCTCCCGCCAGTCCGTGGAGCGTGCACCGCCTCGCCGCCCTTCCTACCCTCTTCCGTGGGCCTCTCGTCTGCGCTTGGCTCCGGAGACTCCGTTCTGCTAATCCTCTGGCGGTTTTCTGGGTTATTTAGGCAGGTGTAGGTGGAATCTAAGTGATCAGCAGGACGCGCGGTAAGCCCAGCATCCTCCTACGCCGCCATCTTCCCTCCTGGGTCTTTCATCCATTTTGAATTTATTTTTGTGTATGGTGTAAGAAAGTGGTCCAGGTTCATTTTTCTGCAGTCACATAGGGAATTCTTGGTTGGACTTTTCTTCCCTTCAGCACTTTGAATATGTCAGGCCACTCTCTTCTAGCCTGCAAAGGCTCTGCTGAAAAGTCTGCTGATCATTTTATCAGTTTTTCTTGCATGTAATAAATTGTTTTTCTCTTGCTGCTTTTAAGATTCTCTCTTTATCTATAATTGTTACCATTTTAATTATAATGTGTCTTGATGTAGATCTCTGTGGGCTCATCTTTTTTGTAACTCTCTGGGTTTCTTAGACCTAGGTGTGTTTCTTCTACAGATTAGTGAAGATTTTAGCCGTTGTGTCTTCAAATAAATTTTCTGGCCCTTTCTCCCTATCTTCTCTATCGAGGGCCCCTAAATGCAAACGTTATTCTGCTTGATGTTTTTCCAAAGGTCTCTTAAGGGAGCCCCTTTAATTTTTTTTTTCTTTTTGCTGTTCTGTCTGGGTGAGTTCTGTTGTGCTGTCTTCCAGATCACTAATATGCTTTTCAGTTTCATCCAGTCTGCTGTGAAAACCTCTAGTATGTTTTTCAGTTCAGTTATTGTACTCTTCAGCTTATAACTTCAGTTTGGAACTTTTTAATATTTTCTGTCTTTGTTGAGGCTCTCACTGTGTACATCCATTTGTCTGAGTTTGACGAACATCTTTATGACCATTAT
Organism: Panthera pardus; assembly: GCF_024362965.1. Lineage (NCBI taxonomy): Eukaryota > Metazoa > Chordata > Mammalia > Carnivora > Felidae > Panthera > Panthera pardus. Next base: position 22,351,161 of record NW_026526788.1, read on the forward strand.
TTGAATTATGATTGTTTATCTCCATTTCATTAATGTCTTTTTTTTATGTCTTGTTCTTGTGTCTGGAACATGTTCCTCTGTTTCCTCATTTTGCCTGATTCTGTGTTTGTTCCTATGTATTAGAAATGAGCCACTTCTGTGAGTCTTTTTTTTCTTAAATTTTAATGTTTATTTATTTGCGAGAGAGATATAGAGTGTGAACAGGGGAGGGGCAGAGAAAGGGAGACACAGAATCTGAAGCAGGCTCCAGGCTCTGAGTGGTCAGCACAGAGCCTGATGCAGGACTTGAACTCACGGATCGTGAGATCATGACCTGAGCCGAAGTCGGACGGTTAACCGACTGAGCCACCCACGTGCACGCCACTTCTGTGAGTCTTAGAGGAGTAGCCTTGTGTAGGAGGTACTGCATGGAGCCCAGGAGTGCAATCCCTTCTGATCATCAGAGCTGGGCACTCAGATGTTGTCTTCTGTGTCCACTGTGCCCAATGGTCTGCTGTGGAGCAGCAGGAGGGCTAGGTGGGACTGTCGCCTGGGGCTGCATTGTGGGGCTTGGCAGGGCGTAGCTGAGATGTATAACTGTGATTGGGTGCAGGGGAGGTCTGGTCTGTTACCAGATCCAGCTGTGATGTGTGATGGCTCTGCAGGGGTGAGCCCACTTGCTCTGGCAGGTTACAGATAGTTCCAAAATTGTTTCTGCCAGTTAGGTTACATTAGGCTGTTCTGTGGTAACAAACGACCCCAAACTCTCAATGTCTTAACACAATAAAAGTTTATTTCTTGCTCAAACAAGGACCCACTGGGTTTGTCTGACTCTTTGTGGCAGTTATCCCATCTGAGGTGCCTTGGCAATCCAAGCTCTTTTGATCTTGCGCCTCTGTAATCTCAATTCAAGACCTCCTTGATTATTGCGGTGTAGTAAGGAAAACCATATAGGCCTTTTGCTTTCTTCTAGCACTGAGAAGATACTCATTGTCTCTTTCACACTTCATTGGCCAGAACTACCCACATGGTCATACCGACCTGCAAGTATGCCTGGAAGTGAGTGCACCTGTGTGAGTGAGGCATCTGATCTTAGTGTGGACTAGCTGTGTGTATTAGTCCCTGAAATTGAATTTTTTTTAAACAGGGATTTAGCTCAGAGCTCAATATTATTCAAAAGAAGGCCTTGGAACTTGTGTCAATTTATATTGTAAAAATTGGATTACTGGCCCCTGGAGAATTGGTGGAGTACTCAAGGATTGCATGGAAAAAAAATATTTTTAATGCAGATGTGACATAGCCGACTCTACTTTCATAATGTCACCTTACTTATATTCTTTAACTTCCTGTAGAAAATTGGTTTTGTGTTTGCGATTTTGCCTAACCTTCCCACTTTTACAGGGACTCTGAAAAGGTTGAAGCTAGTCCACATCCTGCTATGGTAGACTGGCAAAGCTACCCTGAACTTAGAATGATGTGTCATGAAAAACCCCAGAAAATTAGTTTGAGCCATATGAGATTACTGATATTTAACTTTTTTTTTTTTTAATTTACAAGAGGAGTTTTATGTGTTTCATTCTTATAGTTAATCTTAGGTATAAAACAATGACTAAGATACTGTCATTTCCCCCTTTTTAAACTTGTGTGCCATGGTGTAACCCTAATTTCAATCTTGTAATAAGATCTTTGAGGTCATTTCAAGTAAGGAATTTTGTACGAGTTTTGAATTGTAAGCATCATTGTTTTACACAGCCTCTTCAGCCGTGACCAAGTGGTTGACAGCATGACAAGTGGTTGATTTCAGTGAATTATTTAACAAGTTAATTATCCACAGTTTCCTCAGAGCATGTGGTTCTTTGTTAGGTCAAGTTCTCATTGCCCATCTCCTAACTGCATGGCTTGTGGTGAAGAAAGATACTTGCATTTCCTTCTTTAGTCCAGCCCAAGCTTCGTTGTTTTACACTAACACACCAGGGAAATAGAAACGGCCGTCTAATTGCTTTCTGTTATGTTTTTTTTTTTTTTTTTTTTTTTTTTTTTTTTGCGTTGTTGCAGCATCCATGACAAATGACATCTCACTTTTACCTGTTGTTTACCTCTTTTCTAACTGTGAGGCTAACTGCCATTTATTGAATATGTGCTTTGTTTCTAAGAGTCTGCTAAATGCTTGCTTATATTACCTGACCTTCACAGCAGTGTTATTAGGGAATTAGCATAATTATGCCTAGTTTCTGGATGAGGAAAACTGAGGTTTAATCAAGTCGAATGACTTAGTCAAGGCGGTGTATCTGGTCAGTGGCAAAACCAGGATTGGAGTCTGGCTCTAACGGACCCTAAGCTCATAGCAGTCACTGTGTCATCCTTGCTCCCCATTTTCAGTTTCTTTTTAAAAGCAATATGCCTCTTAAAAGTGTACTCATGTAATCACCCTTTTTGCTATGTATCATTTCTATTTTAATTGAAAGGAAAGTTTAGTAGATGGTTTTGCAGATAAAAATGTAGTATTCCCATAGGCCTCAGAAGATCTGAGTATAAGGAATTCTAGATGAAAAATTGAGTTCTTGGTTCTGATATGTCCACCTGGATTTTTGTGTAATAAAAAAATAGGCTAAGAAATACTAATTCTTTCTTTAAATATTGTGAAACAGGTGTCTGTTTTATTTTCATAATTAAAAACAGACAAAATAAACCTGAGAGTTCAAAAGATAGCTCTTTGAGGGCGCTTTCCATGGAGTATGCTTTATAAGGTCTTGAATATGACAACCCTCAGTAAGCTTTTGATTTGTAAATACAGCAGCAGTTTTAAAATGGATCACAATGTGTTGTTTTGTTCTAAAGGCTATCTGGGTGAATTCTCATATTCTCAAAGTACTTATTGGCTTCCCAGTGTAAATATTTAAACTTTTTAGATTTCATAGTTTTGAAAGCTCTTAAGTTTCATATTGTTTTGGCTTTAGGTTACAAAGCCAGGAAACATTTCTGATTTGTATGCTGTCTTCATTAAGATAATGTGTTAGGCATATTTTCTAAAATGCTTTTAAACTTTCAGAGGGAATGTGGTTTCATATCTATTTTATGCACATGATCCTTATGAATGTGATACTAATTGGACTACAGCAAATGGAAAATAATAAAGGGAACGATGAATATCAGATTTTACATATTTGCTTTTTTACAAAAATCAATTCATAAATGGATGGGATGGAATGTGGTACTATCAAAACCTTTGTGGTTAAATTTACTTTTAATCATTTTTGCCTTATTATCTTTTGGCAGCTGGAAAATCTTTAATCTTTGTGGAAAGAAATTGAACTTTAAACCTTACACACTGAAAAGAAAAAAAACTGCTAAGGTACACAGTTAATAAGTTTACTAATTGTAAAATTAATCAGTCAACAGCACATTCACAGAAAACTATGCTGATAATTATATAATACTTGCATTGTTCTCCTACTTTGATTTATTGTATTTGCTAATTTTGCAGTAATAATATTCATTATATTTTTGATAGCCTGTAATTCCTATTGCAAACATTTCAACTTGAACTCTGTATATACTTCTGGTTTTAAGACAGAATTTAAAAGTGACATGCAAACTTAAAGAAATAATTACACAAATAGATGAGCAGGTTCATCTGCTATCCCAAACAGTAATCTGAAGTGAAATTGGGTTCCAGTTCTATCTCCATCACTTATTAGCTCTAAACATTTGAGTGGTTATTTAACCTGTATAAGCCTTAGTTTTCTTATCTGTAAAATGGGGCTAATATAAGCTTCTACCTCATAGGATCCTGGAACATTAATGAAATTATCTGTGTTAACACACTTAGTGTCGGCACATGGCAGGTGCTCCATAAGCCTCAGCTATTATTTTTATTAACATGACAGTAATTTTTTGGGAGTAAGAGATTATCTGGTTCCTTTGAAGTTCATATAGACATAAATATGCCCATGTGGATTATGTGGGACCTGATAAAACAAAGAATAAATACATTAAGAGTGTTTCTAACAGTTATGGTTTACTGATAACATTTATAACAGTAATGTACTGCTTACAATAATGAAGATCCCCATGAACAAATCATATTTGTAATAATGAGTATAATTATAATGGATTAATAGCATAATTAGGATTGTGATGACTATTAAAAAACTGAGTTAGAAAATATTAACTTTATGTATGTGTTCATATACATTGTTTATGCCAGAATGACATTGTGAATCTGAAAGTGATGAGATAGCAATCAGGGAACTTATGTTGCCTGAAAAGGAGAACTGCTTGCATGGAAATCCTCCTTTGACCAGAGAAATGGGCATCCATCTGAGAACAGAACGACATCTTACTAAAGTAAACATCCTATAATCCACATGATAGTAAGTCAAAAGAGGGTAGGACATCCCACCAGGAGTCAATATGCTGTTGCTATTCTGTATCATTCTGGAGTGTGGACTCTTAACATTTGACAAAGAATCTATTGAAGCAACGTGGAGATGATTTGCATGCAAGGTCAGGGGAATACTTTTGCAATGCCACTGGATTTCATATAAACTGAAACCATGCAAATACCTCTCTACCATGACTTTTTTTTTTGAATTGCAGCTGAATAAAGGGTTCTTCATGCTTCCTCTCCTGTGAGATCTTCCTAGATTACATTAGACCTAATTATATTATGTTAATTACGAGCTGACCATATATGAAGCAAAATAAAGTCACTAAGAATGAATGATTTTTATAGGGGGGTGAAATTTTGAGATTAATAAAAGGTAAAAGGACAAAAAAGTCACAATTTTATCATCCCAGATAATTCACTCCAAACCTCTGCCCCCACCCCCAAAAAGATTTATACTTTGATACAAAATGTATCATTTATTTTATTTGGCTACTATTCTACTGAAACTAATTTTAAAATTCATTTAACTAGCTAAATTGATGAAAGTCTTATGCGTAAGTGCAATGAATAGGTACTGAATGGGACGAATTAGACACATCTCTTGCTCTCAACAAGCTTATCATCAAGAAGGGAAGTTAACAGGCTAAGATTAGGCAAGAAGAGATCATGTATAAGAGATGTACTATGAGCATTATGCTGTAAAAAAGTAAACTTACATGTAAGTGTCTGATGAGGTTCAGGACAATGATCTTTAGGCTATTTACAGAGGCAATGTAAACTTATACTTAAGTTCTCCTTACTGCTATGCTGTGGCAATCATCCATCCATCCATCCATCCATCCATCCATCCATATATCAAACATTCATAGAATTTCAAGTCTGCCAGGCACTAAGCCTATAAAAATGAATTAACCTTTTATGGAGTTCACAGCATAGTAGGGGAGACGTCACATTTTGTTGCAGTTTATTTACTTTTCTCAATGGTAGGACTGAAATATGTATCAGGTGCATGGAAGTAAACGGGATGGAAGCTTAGGGTGTAAACATAATAATTATTGTTAAGGGTGGCTTAAAAATGATCAGTTTGGAAATGCAGGGTTTTAGATCTTAGGGGTCATAAAAATGACCTCATACATTTTACACACGGTGAAAGGTTCAGGGAAGATAAATGATTTGTTCAAGGCCACATGGCTTATTGGCAACCAGACTGAGAACTGGATCCACCCCTGGTTCTTTCAGCTCCACTCTGCTCCTGTTTCCATCAAGTCCATTGCCTCAGGAGGGTTAATAGTTAATATAAATGTTTATGTAGTGCTTGAGCCAAAGAAACGTGCCCAGATTGTTGCTTAAAAGGGAAATAAATTGTTATATGAGCAACTTAATTGCAGGTACCAGATTATAAGTAGATTTACTCTGCAAAGACCAACGAAGGAATTAATACAGCTTTATGAAGAGATCACCTTACAAATTAGGGAGTCATCAGTATTCTGCATGACTCTGATGTGTGAAAGCAGAGAGACATTTTATAAAACATTAAACCATGTAAAAACTGGGGGCAGATTCATAAAAGCTAAAAGAAAAATAACCATTCCAAGTAAAGGTAGAGGCTGAAGTAGACTTTTAATAAATTAAGTATCCTCCTTGGCTGTTTCTTTTTTTCTCTTTTTTTGCCAGACAAGAATTTGTAGGCCTATGTTCAATGGCTACTCCTGAGATAATTTGGATTCTAGGGTAGTCTACTGTAATACAACATTTTAGAAGGATGACATCTACTCAGCTATTGACTAGCTGTTGACTTGGGACAAGTTACTTAATCATTCTGAGCCTCAGTTTCTTCATTGATACTAAGAAATACGGAATATGAAACCACTTAGGATTCCTTCCAGCTTTAAAACCTTATGCCTTTGCAATAGGTAATACTTGCTTGTTCAGAAACTATAACCACAAATGGTTAGCTGAGCTTTGTGTCCTACCTAATATGCACTGGTAAATAAAGTTGCTGATAACTAGGAATAGAAAGAAAAATGGTAGCTCACTCATTTTAATGAGAATGCTGAAAGCATATGCAATGGCTTATTATTAAACTATTCCACTAGTGGAGAAATTGGAAATATCACAATAAAAATTTTCAATTTTCCATTCCAGTAACTTTATTGAATTGCCAAGGCATATAACAACAGCCAAAGTTGATACATTAAATGTAGATGTTTAAGAACAAAGTTAATATGTGGTATTATTGTTTCTCATTTTAGTCCCTTTCTGCCAACCCTCTCCAAAGTTAAATAAATCTTCTTCCTTACGTATTGCCAAAAAGTGTCTTGCTATTTCTGATAGTTTGAATATTTTTTTCACCTAATTTTTTATTCTTTTGTAAAGGTAGTAAATCACGATATATTTCTATTTCTTCACTGCCAAATCTAATACAATGTTAATATTTCTGTAGTTTCCACTGAGTCTGTCTTCTGGCTTCTATTTTCAGTTTATGGTCTTTGTTTCTATATTTGGTAAAAGTCTGCTTATGTTTTTCAAATATGATGTAAGGCAATCTTTTAACAAAATGTTTCTGAGTGAAAGCAATCTGAATTATTGTAATTTTAGATATATGCTTCCCAAGAAAGCAATATAATGCTTTTTTTAAAGGACAGAGTTGCTATTTGGTTTCAAATATTGTTACATTTTATGTATTTATTCTATAGTTAATAATATTCTCAGCCTTTTCTTTGATGCAAATGTCACTGTAGAAGCTGTCTGCTTTTTGACCCAGATTCTCTCTTTGTGTTTCCTTGCCAGGACAGATGAAATTTCTTCTGGGCTCTCTGTTTTCTGCATCAGCTGTGGACCTTCATCCTGGCCACTAGGGGACTTTGGTTTTGATCATATTCCAAAGAGCTGGCAATTAATTAGCCTGAACAGAGTTGTTAAGAAGTTGCATAAAGAGCTCGCAGTGTTATAATCCATGTTCTTTTATCTCAGAAAAATTCTGAGTAGATGTGTGATCCACAAGGATACATGATCTGTTAACTCTGAGAATGATCACTGATGACCTGGAGATTTGTTAGTATTTGGGGAAGTGTCAGCTATATTGGCAACGTTCTTCAAAGAAGCCGTGGTCTCTAGTGGGCCTCAGTGGTAGCCAGACTAGAGATGGTTTTGCTACTATTCAATTCCATCTGTGGGGGTGGGGTATGATTAACATGATCCTTGATTAACAAGAGGAAAGCTTCTCACCAGTAGAGTGGAAGAAACCCCCTTGGGAAGTAGAAGACATAATCAGATTGCCTGGAAATCAGGCTTTACATGAACAGTTTATGGATGGTTTATACAGAAAATAAAATATTAAATTATCTCTCTTTGGGTAGAGGATGCAAGGGAATCACATAGCACCTCTACATTTACTTCTCCCATTTTAGGACAAATATTTAGAAGAAGAAGAAGAGGACCCAGCATATGATGTTGCAGAACCAGTTGGGAGACAATAGCCCAAACATTTAATAAGATCAGCCAGGCTTTACCTTAGGAGCCAGGATGGGGAGGGACCAGGACTACCTCCAAGGGCTCATTTGCTTCCCCCTGTGCTGTGGAGGTCTGCCTCCCACAAGCTGACTGTATTGCCTGATTTCTAATTAGCCTTCCAACCACAGTCACAGCATGAATCTTGGATCAAGGGTCTCATCTTCCAGTAATCTACTGTTATTTTACTCACAACCTCTGCCTGAAGAACACATACCTTTCCTGACCAATAGTTATGCCCATGCTGAGTCTGACAGGCATGGTTTCCCTACATGTAAGAAATGTTTATTGATCACCTAATAGATGAAATGCAAATGTGAGCAGGAAACAGCCCCTATATTTGGATGCTTCTAGTCTGTGGGGTGGGGGCAAAGGTAAACAGGTAATTATAATAGTATGTGCAATAGTGGGGTAAACACTGTCATAAGAACCCATTGGAGGAGCACTCGTTTTAATATTAGGCTCTACTAAATAGTTCAAAGCAGAACAACTTGCTTTATTTCTGTTTTTCAAAATGGCGGCCATCATGACTACTATATTTGGTTGACTAAGTTCATTGGATTCCAGTACCCCATAGATGGCTTCTCCCATGACTCCTAGACCAGGGAATAATGGTGTATGCAATAGTTGCACACTGTGGAGGCGTCACCGCTCACAGAGTTGCTCCAGCTCCACTTACCCTTTCTCTTTGCTATAGGTGACTGCACCACAGATTAAAACTCCTTGGTAACAGCTAGCTGTTCTTTTTGGAGAATCTGCAAAAGTAAATCTTCCATATCATGCAGATATGGAAGCAGGTGGAAACCCCAAAAGGCAGCCCCTACAGAGGGGGCTCCTTAGACTTCTGCTGTTGAGAGTCCCCACATCTCGGCCCTGTTCTGCCCTTCCCAATCCTTGTTCCTCATCTTTAATTCTGCAAGACACTCTGGTATTCTTCTAGTAATTTTTTATGCTTGAATTATCCATGTTTTGTGCTTGTAGCCCAAGAATGCTTATGATGTGCTTGAATATTCTTTAGTTCTATTTGTGTAATTTCGAAAAATATATCACTTGTGTTCAGACGATGCACACCAATTTTTCTGTTGTTAGCTGTAAGTGCTGAGGAATGTTTCTGACTTCCTACAACTCCGTCTCTTTAGACAAAAAAGCAGAATTGATATCTCCTGGTTGCTAGGTTCAAAGGTCACCTGAAGGCAGAAGTGGAATCAAGACATTTTCTAGAGCTTTCTCTGCTGCTTACTTTATTCAAGGCTAAAGGATTTGGGGGAGAAGAGGACCTAGTCCTTGTATTTCACTTTTCTAGTGTTTCTTGGCAAGCCAGGACTCTTGCTTTTAACTTCTGAAACCGATCTAGCTCTTATGTTTGCCTTAGATGGGCCAGGAGTCCCACCCACACTAACTCCCTATAGAGCCGCTCAGGTCTCTGCCTCTTTACTGGGAAACCTTCTTCTCTTCTCTGAGCTTTCTTATATCTACCCTGTATGTGTGTACATGGATTATTCTAATGAAATGATGACTGTGTTGATCGTGATATGGCTCCTCTCTCTCACTGTCTTGCACTACAGCCTATGGACAAGTGGCATTGTCCTCTAACTTTAGTCCAGCTCTTTGGACTTCCACCTGTTTAAGTATCTTAATGTTTTTATATAAACCACTAAACTGGAAGCCATCTGACTATCCAAATCTTCTTCATCTGGCAAGTCTTCTGTTCTCTTCCACCAAGAAAACCTACTGAAAACACACTAGTGATTACACTATGCAATTTTGAAATTCATAGCATTTAAAAATATATCAATGGCTTTTAAAAAAACAAATCTGAATCCCTTTCTTGATATGAAATTGTATGTGAATTTCCACTATAAAAAGTTAAAAAAAAACCCAGAAAACAAAAAACAAACACAAGAGTTACTCTGGCGGAGGTAGAATCTAGGTTGTGGATGGGGTGGAAGGGGGCTTGGCTGAAGTCCTACTCATTTGGAGCTTCTCTTCTCTTCTGCTGCTGCCTTGGGAGCTCCCCCCACCTGAATACTTGGGATTACCTGGAGCACTGTTTCTAAACCACTGACCTTAATATCATTCATTTGGTATTTATTCAGTTACTGTCTTTAGACAATTCTTACACTTCAGCCGTATTATTACAATTTGCATGGTCTTTTAATTTTCCAAATATTTGTTTTGATTTCTTCACTAGATCATAATCTCTTTGAGAGTATGAAAAGTATCTTATGTCACAGGGGAGTTAAATCAAAATCCACATAGACAAAATCAGCTCAGCTCAAGGACACCCTGTCAATAATTACTGATCAATTGCTAATTCTGTCTGATCTCTAACACTCAAGAGAGCAAACTAGTAGGAACCTGGACATGAATAGGTAGCAGATCTAAGTAGCACAGCCAGGTGGTAAGTTGGGTTTTTCTTCTGTAAGATTAAGATATTGACCCCTTACTGCTGACATTTTTCTAAAGAATGCTATCAGGCACAGTGAGTCGGAAGTGTGTACTTCTTATTGATGACAGTGTTTGCTTGTTACTGGACTGATATGCTCATCAAAGACTGAGAGCACAGCTCCACCTGTTATTCCAGGTGTGACATTCATGTCAGCAAAGTTTCCAATCACAAGCAGAAGTGAAAGCAAATGCAATTTCTGTTCAGTACACAAGAAACCAGAAAAGATATAGGAAACCCAACCCCCTTATCAAAGCTGGCAGTGTGACTAATTACATGGAGAATGAATGGGCAATATTATGTGCAACACTTCAACAGTCAGTTTGGGGTGAAATTTTTCATTCTGTTCATTGGTGTTACCACTGATTAATAGCCAGCATGACTCAAAAAATGTGTTTGTATCCACAGTAGTTGGCTGACTCACATGATTGAGTGTTATTTATCCAACATACACTATCTGATGATAGTTGTATTTTTCAATATGCTTTATAATCAGAAACTACTTGTTTCTCTCAATGTGCACTGAATGCTTTATAAAGGAAGAATAAGCTTATATAATATCTACTATAGAAAGGGAGTTTTAAAATTAATATCTGTGTTAAAGCTCTGACTGATTATTTAAATAAAGTTAAAACTAACTTGAGCAAGGCTCTTGAAAATATTTAACAGAGAATGATTATACAGTCACCTCCTATTGCTTCAAAATATCTTCACATTTCCAAAGTCTACATGATACAAAAGACTGGCATTATTACAGAGGAATTGCCCTTGCCTGGCCTTTTGTTTAAAGCAGGCTTATTGAATCCAATTTTTATTATTAATAATATAAGGTATGCATATGTTCTATTCTGAAGAATACCTCCATGCATTTGATCTTACTTCTCTTTATGAATTCCCTATGCAGGAGAAATGGACAGAGATGGCCATGATCCTTTTAGAGCTAGAGCAACAGAAGAACAAAGAAGTAAAGGATTTGCCATAGTCACAAATGGATTGGGCTGACACTAACATCTCTAGTCTCCTAGTCCAGCATTCTATCAGTCATTGAATCCCTGTTTTGCTTTCCGATTGGAATCACTCTTCATAAATGAGACACATATTGCATGGATTGCAACACCAGTGACTTTCATAGGGTGTGTGTATACGTTTGTGTAGGAGGATGAGATTCCAAAGGGTGGTATCAGAGTTTTGGTGTGGTTGCAGAATTTTGGGATAGTTTTAACATGCTCCTAGAAGAACTCTGAAAAATCATGGGCATTATGAATGTATTTTCTGTACTTTTCTAAGTCTTTCCTTCTATACTTCCTACATTTTCCTAGGAGTCTAGAAATCTTTTATTTTGGAAGCTAAAATGCTTCCTGTTAGAATTACTCTTTATATAATACACATTGGCTGCTTCATTTAGACAGTGAACCCCTTGCCATATTGATATTTTTGGTTTGGTTCAAGGTCAACCTGCTTCCCGATGAAACTCAACCTCTCTCTCCTAAGAGATTAGATGTGACCTGGCTCCTGGCTGTACATTTCCGCACACCCTTGAAAGAGTACAAGTGGTCCTCTCCTGAGAGGGAGAGAGAGTTTCCTGAAGGGAACTTTCTGCTCACTCCTTGGATCCTGGCTGAGTCAACCAAATATTTCCCATGTTAACAGTAGTAATGACTACAAGGTAGACCAGACATCCTGAGGAGGTGGGCTGAGGGTTAGGGAGGGATGGAGAGAATGTAACTCTGTCTATTACCAGGACAATGAAGTGTTCTGCTTAAGACATGCCTTGGTGGGATGTAGAGACTCCTAAGGAATATGACCAGATCCAGAAGAATGTAGAAAGGTGTAAGGAGAGCTGTGATAAGGAGTGGTCTGAGATGCATGTGGTGGGCTGTGTGTGAGGGGGTGTCATATTCATTACTCCATACCCAACTTCCAAAGGAAAAACACACTTGTAACTGTCAGAAACATGATAGAATTGTCAAAGTATATGCAATTATATGCTCATGCAACAAATATTTGTTGAGGGTCTACAAAGTAGCAAAATTAGTGGCCATTAGTAGCAAAATTAATGGGACAGTGTGCCAGGCAGTGTGTAGAAAGCTTTGTATCCATTTTTAAAAATTTAATCCTTATAATTCTCTATATTAATTTTTAATTTAATCCTTATCATCGACTTATCAACTATGTCACTATTTTGGGGAAATTGAGACTCAGAGAGAAAGAATAAAGTGTCTGAGGTTACACAGCTTGTGAGTGGAATCTGGCTTTGAGCACGTGTTGTTTGACCCCAGAGTACCCCCATATTTAACCATTGTACTCCATTCCTAGGGGCTCACACTGGAGATGCTCCAGAGTATAAAGCAGATACCTGCCTTTGTGGGACTTCCCTGTTAGGAGGAGAGCCAGCTGTCCTGGTTAGCTTGGGAATGTCCCAGTTTTAGCATTGAAAGTCTCCTATCCTGGGACACCTCTCAGTCCTAGGCAAACCTGGGACTGAGGGGTGTCCCAGGATATGAGGATAGTTGGTCAGCAGATCTGCTAGTGCAAATCTGTGTTTCCTTTGAGTCTGGCCCAACTGTGTCCAATCTTTTATCCATCACATGAATTCTAATTGTGCTTTATTTATAGTTTGAAATCCTCCTTTCTAGACTGTAAACTCCTCGAGGGTGGAGACTGTACCATTTTATTTTTCACTACATTTTATTACCATTCAGTACAAAGCATGACATTTATTGAGCATGACTCAATAAATATTCCTTGAATCATTGAATAAATTATGTATCACAGAAATAATAGCATTTAATTTGAGTTCAACTGTTGAGATTTGCCTTCTGAAAAGCAAGAAGGGAAGAACTTAAGTTGTATGATCTTAAGCTGTGATCTAGAGACTTTTCTAGTGTGTACAAAACCACTAACATGAGTGTATATTATGTGCCAACTGTGTATATAAATGTGTGTATGTGTGTATATGCATGTATGTGTGTGTATATATATATATATATATATATATATATATATATGTAATGCACACACACACTCATCCAATTCTCACCTGATTTCATGAAAGATAAAACAAAGGCAGAAAGAGATTAAATAACATGTCAGATATTAGTATTAAGTTATATGAACATCTTAGCGACCAGAACTTAAACTTGGGAGACCTTATATCAGTTTTTCACCACTATGGAGAACTGTGTTATTTACATACTTTGTGGCTGACATTATGGGTGTGGTGGTCCAGCATTCCGGTTCTGGGCCATGAACCAGACTCCTTATGAGGCCCATGATCGAAATGGATGGGTCAAGAGGTACCCTCTTCCATCCCCAAAGGACTCTATAAATTTGCGTATATAATCCAATTTGTTATTCTCTCAGTAGCGAGAAGTAGTTTTTAAGCCTAAATAAAATATGTCTTGGTGCTCGTTTAGGAAATGAATGTTTATGCTCCCCTGTAAAACATCCAAAAGCATAGACTTGTTGACAGTTGCAGGAAAAGGAAAGGTTGAAACCATTCAAAGATGAGAAAGAAAGTGGAACTGCTGAGATAAGATTATTTTAAAGGACTGTGTGATTAGGACTTCAGATTTGAGCTACATTAAATCTAAATCTAAATACAAAATACAAAATTGTGATAGAGAGATCAGAAAATACGTTAGTTATAAGTGCTGCTCAGGTCTCTCCTGGGCTCCAATGATCTTTCTGTGGAGCTGATTATGCATCTTGGTCTTGGAATTACAGGTCCCCCCCACCACTCCCACCTCGTGACGTTGTAGCTAATGCTACCCTAGGTCCCCAGTACCCCTGCAGCAAATCCTGAACTTGCCTCTTGCAGCAGTCATAAAGAGCCCAAGTAACACAGCTATGCACTAAATGATGGACATGGACATATTTTTAAAAAATTCTAGGTTTTGAAGACCACAGCAGAAATTTTAGTGATGGCATTGGATGCACAAATACAAAGGACAATTATTTGTGATGAGTTTTATTCAATAGCTGACAGGTTCATTGATCCTTTGCATCGTGGGGATACTGTCCTTGTTTTAGGAGGGAAAGTAATTGTGAAGTAATAAGAGCAACTGCATTACATACAAAATTTTGGCTCCTAATTGCTATAATAACAATGTGAGTGGGTTCTTCTACTTAGTATTTTGGCAAAAGGGTCTCAAATGGGGCAAACAGTAGGCAAAGCAAAGGGAATAAGGTATATTAGTTTTAGGTACATAACCTAAAACTCCATAGGAAACACTGAGATTTGATTATGGTATTTAAATATACTTTTCTGAATATCACATATATTCATAAATAGATTAAAGCACTCCATGATGCTTTGCTTTTGACAGATTAAATATTCCTTAAAATGGTGGTATAAAGAACAAAATGAAAATCAGTCAACCAAAACTTTTCCCACATCTTCAAATATCTGTAAAATCTCATCTAGTACTAATTGCTGTAAACTTACAGTTAAGAGAAAGAAATTACAAATAAACTGATAAAGTTGGTGAATTGACTCTTTGCTTAATTAATTTTTCAGCAGAATGATGTTTTGAAGATGAGTCCAGTTCCCAAAAGTCCTCCTTCCCCCAGCTGCCATCTGAAGCATGTCGTGTCTCGTATCAAATGGTCATTGAATGGGAGCTGCTAAAATTACCCGGTGTTACCAGGCCCAGGAAAAGCTCAGATGTCTTTCCTGTTACCATGCTGACAACTGTTCTCCCCTGATGTGAAATTTTTTCTTTATCGAGTCTTCCACACACTTTCCTAGTATGTCCTAGTCTGTGCTTCATCCCTGGGACAGTCTTTTTCTCCATTTGTTATATTCTCTCTTCATCTAATCCTCAATTTCTTTACAGTTCCTCCCCATCCCGAACCTACAACCATGTTCACCCTTTTTTACAAACTCATTTCTTGGTGCTTCATGTCCTACCGGCCATGCTTCAAGCTGCTTACTGTCTTACTTCTCTCTGTGTCTTGAAAATATTGTTTGATACTCACTATTCTGGTTAATTACTACTTACTAAATTCTCAACCAACTGTTTTTGGCTTGCCAAATTCCACTCTGCTCCACTGAAACTGCTCTTAAGATGATCAGCGATTTCTTAATTTCCAAACTCTGTGTCCTTTCATTGGTGAACATCCTTCAAGGTGCCTGTGCAGCATGTGAATCTCCTTTTTCCTTCTTCCTTTGACGTTGTTCTCTCACTGTTCTCTTCCCTTCTGTTTGGCTCTTCCTTTTTGGTTGCTTTTGTTGGAATTTCTTCCACAGTTCTGTTCTTAAGGTTGAGTTATACACAAATGTAAATGGAATTGTTGTGAATTACTTATTTATTATTATTTTTTTAAAAATTCTAGTATAATTAGCATATAGTGTTAAATATAGTGTTATATATTAGTTATATATATATATAGTGTTATATTAGTTCAGGTGTACAATATACTGATTCAACAATTCCATGGGCCACCTAGGTGGCTCAGTTGGTTGAGCGTCTGACTCTTGATTTCAGCTTAGGTCATGATCCCAGGGTTGTGGGATGGAGGCCTGAATCTGGCTCCAAACTGAGCATGGACCCTGCTTAGGATTCTCTCTCTCACTCTCTCTCTCTCTCACTCTGCCCCTCCTCCTCCCCACTCACATTCACATGCTTGCTCTCTCTCTCACAATTCTATACATTACTCAGTGCTCATCATGGTAAGTGTACCCCTGATCCCTGTCACCTATTTCACCCATACCCCACCCACCAACTTCTGGTAACCATCAGTTTGTTCTTCATAGTTAAGAGTATTTTTTGGTTTGTCTCATTTTTTCTTGGTTTGTTCATTTGTTTTGTTTCTTAAATTCCACATACGAGTAAAATCATATGGTATTTGTCTTTTTCTGACTGATTTATTGTACTTAACATTGTGCCTTCTAGGTTTGTCCATGTTGTTGGAAATGGCAAGATGTCATTCTTCTTTATGGTTGAGTAATATCCCATTGTTTATATATACCACACCTTCTTTGTCCATTCATCTATCAGTGGATACTTGGCCTGCTTCCATAATTGTTATTGTGAATAATGTTGCAGTAAACATAGGGGTGCATATATCCTTTCAAGTTAGTGTTTTTGTACTCATTGGGTATTTACCCAGTGGTGTGATTACTGGATCGTAGGTAGTTTTATTTTTAACTTTAACCTCCATACAGTTTTCCACAGTGGCTGCACTAGTTTGCATTCTCACCAACATTGCACGAGTGTTCCTTTTTCTCCATGTCCTCACCAACATTTGTTGTTTCTTCTGTTTTTGATTTTAGCCATTCTGACAGGTGCAAGGTGATATCTATTGTGATTTTGGTTTGCATTTCCCTGATGATGAGTGATATTGAGCATCTTTTCATGTGTCTGTTCGCCATCTGGATGCCATCTTTGGAGAAACACCTATTAATGTCTTCTGACCATTTTAAATTGGGTTATTTGTTTTGTTGTTGTTGTTGTGTGTGTGTGTGTTGAGTTGTATAAGTTCTTTATATTTTTTGGATATTCATCTCTTATTAGATATATCCTTTGCAAAGATCTTCTCCCATTCAGCAGGTTGTCTTTTTTTTTTTTTAATGTTTATTTATTTTTGAGACAATGTGAGAGACAGAGCGCAAGCAGCGGAGGGACAGACAGAGGGAGACACAGAATCTGAAGCAGTCTCCAGGCTCTGAGCTGTCAGCGCACAGCCCGATGTGGGGCTCGAACTTACCAACCGTGAGATCACAACCCAAGTGGAAGTTGAACGCTTAACCGACTGAGCCACTCAGGCGCCCCCAGTAGGTTGTCTTTTTTTGTTGTTGATTATTTCCTTTGCTCTGCAGAAACTTTTTATGTTGATGTAATACCAATAGTTTATTTTTGCTTTTCTTTCCCTTGCTCGGGGAGACATATCTAAAAAAAAGTTTCTATGGCCAATGTCAGAGAAACTGTGACAGATTTATTGATGCTTACATTTAAACAAGGAACTGGAGGTTTGTTTTCTATGTCAAGAAGAACACACACACACACACACACACAGCGTTCAGTAGAATAAGCAAGTGACTCAGAATTCTACATAGAACTCTTTTTTCGCCCCTGGTTACTTTGGCAGTGGTAGAAAAGTAAGTGGAAGTAACTAATAGCTTCAGAGACACCATGGACCCTGGAATCAGAAAGCAGTCATGCTAAACCTGATTTTGGGACAGTAGGCTTAGCCAGAGGTGATCTGTGAAGACAGGAGCATGAGAAGTCAAGCTGCCAGATTCCTGGAGTTCAGAGTGTTATGGACTGAGTTGTGCCTCTCCCCTAAAATTATATGTTGAAGTCTAATCTCCCAGTTCCTCAGAATGTAATGGTAGGTGGAGTTACACTCTTTAAAAGAAATGATTAAGTAAAATGACACTGTTTAGGGTGGGCCCCCAATCCAATAGGATTGATGTCCTCATAAGAAATGGAAGAGACACTAGGGTGTGTGGCAGAGGGACAGCCATGTGAAGAGACTGCAAGAGGATGGCCATTTGCAAGCCTCAGGAGAAACCAAATCTGCTGACATCTTGGTCTTGGGCTTAGAGCCTCCACAACTGGGAGAAAATAAGTTTCTGTTGTTTAAGCCACACAGTCTGCAGTATTTTGTTATAGCAGTCCTAGCAAACTAATTAATACATAGAGGAAACTAAATTCCTGGATAATCAGTTTGGCACCTCAAAGCAGAGAGGCTTATTGGTAAAGGGGATTGTACCATAATGAGGTTTTCCTGCTAGGAGTAGGAAAAATCCTTTCTCATGAATATTTCCCCACAAATCAGGACGTTGGAATTTTCTAGCATTTCCAGAAGAGTGAAGTTACTCCCCTCAGTATCTTATTTGCATCTTTAGTTGGAGCCTCTAGCTATGTATAACCTTCACATAACAAGAATTCTTTGTGACAATGATGTTGCAGATTTCAAAATTTGTCTCAACAAAGAGCTAAAAAGCAAAACAAAACAAAACAAAATGCCCAGTGTTTGAAGAGCTCACATCCCTTACTCCAGAAAAATATTTATGCAATTCAGACAAGTTTCCTGCATCAGTATTTGTGCTAGCTTCAACAGAAGACATACTAAAATTGGAATAGGGTTTTAAATTGGCTTCATGACAAAGGCTATAAATTATACTAGGTGACTCAAATTATTCATGAGAGAGGAGATCTTGATTTATGCACTAGTTTTGTATAAATTTCATTTTTGTAAAGTAAATCACTTTTCCCATTGACTCACATTACAATTTGAGATGTGCTTTATCTTCTTTTCTGAGTAATCTTCAATTGACAGAGGCTTTTTGCACTTCTATGCAAGCATTTAATGACCTAAATGCAAACACTTAAG
This sequence comes from Panthera pardus, assembly GCF_024362965.1. NCBI lineage: Eukaryota > Metazoa > Chordata > Mammalia > Carnivora > Felidae > Panthera > Panthera pardus. The sequence goes on from NW_026526788.1 coordinate 22,369,829, forward strand.
TGAAGCATAGCTATTTACAGAAGTGGCAAGAGAACCATATATTCATCCAGCACACACACCAAGCATATACCAAAGGTCAGCTATGAGGCAGAGACTGTGGATTCAAAGATATGGACCTCCTGACTTCAAGACACTTACTGTCTTTGGTAGATTGGAAAATACTTTTGAGAAGCAAATAATCAGACTCCAAATCCAAATGCCCTGTAAGATCCATACAATGGATATCCTTGAAAAGTGAATTATATAGGGGTACCTGGGTGGCTCAGTCAGTTAAGCATCTGACTTCAGCTCAGGTCATGATCTCACAGTTTGTGGTTTCGAGCTCTGCATCGGGCTCTGTGCTGACAGCTCAGAGCCTGGAGCCTGCTTTGGATTCTGTGTCTCCCTCTCTTCTGCCCCTCCCTTGCTCACACTGTCTCTCTCTCCTTCAAAAATAAACATTAAAATTTTTTTAATAAAAAGGTGAATTATATAACATTGCAAATAATTTTGTCATTGTTTGCTCAATATTGCTCATGAATATTTTCATGGCCCATTTTATTACTTTGGAAGGTCAGGGACCCTTAACCTCGAATCTGCTATGCTTTAAAAGATTTCTGGAACCACATAAAATTGTATGTAAAAGCAAGTGTGTGTGTGTGTGTGTGTGTGTGTGTGTGTGTGTGTGTGTGTGAATTTTTCTGGGGAGAGAGTTCATTATTTTTATCATTTTCTCAAAAGGATGATGATATTAACAATGATTAGAATAATGAACAATGAGTTTATTGTCTCAGTCCACTGTCTACAAATAGTATTCTTATCAATCCCAACTTTACTACAAGCAAGCAATTTTGAGACAGTTATTAGAGACGATTCATTCCTATACATGAAGCATTTATTGAGCACATAACATATCAATTGTGTTGTAATCAGCCTTGCAGGGTCAGTAGGCAATGCCGAGATAGAGCTGAAGAAGCCATAGCATTTTTTTTAATTGGCCACTATCTTTGTGGTGTGGGGATGGGTAAGGCTAGCTTAGAGGAATAGGATCAAGATGGACAGTTGCCATGAACAGCTAATAGCTCCTTCAGGGACCATGTAATATTTGTACAGAAAATCCCATTAAACATAGATGGCCAGTTATGTAAGGGAATTTTTTTTAATATTGTGCTGGCCTGTAAGTAGTAAGCAAGTTATTGACTTGAAATGCTTTATTGCATGGAAAGCATTACTAACAGTATTTTCCATTTTCTATTCATGTTTTTCCTCATTATTTCTCTTGGGCTAATACTGTTTGGACACAATGAGCACATTAACAGTACCCACCCTTGAATGCTCTTTAGAAAAACACAAAGTATTTATTGATTCTTTATGGGTTTTTATACCTAATGAAAGCTAGTTAGAATCAACAACCTTAACAACAATGTGTTGTGTTCTCCCTGCTGCTGAAAAACAGCAGGAAAACATTTTTTAAGCAACAGAGTCATGCTGCAAGTTAGAAGTAAATGAGCACTTTCCAACAATAAGATCTGCTAAATTACTGCATTTATATCCTTTCCTTAATCCCTATTATGAAGATCACACAATGAAGAATATCTCTGTATAATGAAGACTGTTGCTAACTCAAACACGATAACACAAAGCAAGATGCCATCTGTTAGAATAATGTTGGAACCTCTAATTTTACAATTGTTGGGAGCCCATCATTACTTTTCTATTTATTTAAAATATATATTCAAAAGCCTAATGCTTCAAGCTTCATAATAAAGCTTTGGTGATATGTTCTATAAAAACATGTCACTATACTTTTCTCTGGGCTTGTCAGGCAATGTCTTTTGCAAGGGAACAAAGGAAACCTTTAATATCGAATCCAAGACATTCAGAACTTTAAGAAAACAGATTGACAAAAATAGTCTATTAACTGTATTTATTGTGAGCTCTCGTACATGGAGTAGATACTTGGACTCCATTATAGCAGTGGGGGATTTTGGATTTCTGAGAATTCTTCAATGTTACAGCATCCTGTCTTGGATTTTTTAGGAAGTGTGAGAACTTTCACCCTGGGCCCCTTTCAGGCAACGTGTCACCCCCCCAAATCATGACAGACAGGAACTCAGTTATCTCAGAGAACTTAGAAAAACGAGAAATACTGGTTGAGATCCAGGGCGCTTATACTGCTGAGGATAGCTTCCTGCTAACAGAAACCACAGGAAGCTGGTTTGTCAGCTGTGTGAAGGGAGACCCTTTCTAAAAGCTCAATTCTGCTCAGCCATTTGGTTTAAATATATTTAAACCAGTTATGAGTGGAGTTTGAGGGGTCGGAGACAGAACTGGGAAGGAACTTCCATTCTTTGGCAAACAACCTGAGATGCAGGAGGCACATTAGCAACTTGCTTATGGTCACACAAACCTTGAGAATAGCAGAGCTGGGGTTAGACTCCAGACCCACTGGACTTTTAGTCCAATATTGTTGCTTTTGTGTTACAATGCCTAACTTCAGGAGAGGTCATTCTATTTCTTCCCTTCTGTGCAGATCTAAATCACTTCCCCAAAAAGCCCCAGCCACCAGATTCTCCCTAGCACAGATCTGGGGCTCTGTAACTACCAGTGGCCATTTTACTTGTATGCCAGTGCTCTCTTCCCCTTTTCCTCCATACTTATTTTATAATTCCACTTACTGTTGGGGTAGTCAAGAGAAATGGGTAATGGTGAGACGAGAGAAGAACTCAAGGTACTGTTTCCAATTGCTTTGTTTCCCTTCTCAAGTCCTTGGGGGTAAAGCCGTCAGAAGTGCTGACAATGTACAGGTTCTCTCCCTCTGGGCTGCAATGGTGACTCCCCACAACCCAGCGGGCTGGTCACATTGCTGAAATGTGCTGAAATCTCTTTGTTTTGGTTTCTTCATTTCTGAGATGGAGATAATACTTTATATCTCAATAGAATGGCAAGGAATTTATCTGATAATTATGAACAATTTTTTCCCCTTGCCTGGGTATTGTAATTCCCCTGTACATTAGGGGTGGGTTACAGCTTGGACAAAAAAACAACATCACATGGCAATGCCTGAAAGAAATTTGTTCTGCACAAAAAGTATATCCTTCTACTCAGGACTTCTTCTCACTAAGGCTGTTATCTTTCACAGCCCTGTGGATTGTGCAATTGAATTTCCTAACACGGTAACTGGGAGTTCTGATATACAGATGTCCCAGAAGCCAGCATGGGGGCAGAATGAGGGAAGCAGGGTGCAGGAGACAAATAGGGGTAACCAGTAAAAACCCTTCCCAGGTGCTGGGCAGTCCATCTCCATCCCAGGCAAAGCAACCAAGTCACAGGTATTCTCCACAGTTCTTAGTTGCAAATGTTTGGTGGTTAAATATTATAGTATACACATGCATTTTTAGTTTTCTAATATTCCTTGCTTCTCTGCTGGTGTATATGTCTTCTCTTCCACACTCAGCCACATTGGTTCCTGTTGCTCATTTGGTATTGCTGGCTTCATAAATATAAATTTTATGGTTTACTTCCTTGACTCTATCTTAAATGCTTCCCACTCTGTCAGTTTCCCATGCATTTTTGAGCTGCAGCCAGTTTTCTTTAACAAGCTGTAAGTTCCTTCACAGTCTGTTAAAAACCGCTATTTCTTTACTGCCGTCCTATAGACTCTTATCAATATTTCAAATCTTGTGATCACCAAGTTGCCCAAGAATAGCATCTGCAGTTAAATTAACAGGGATAAAATTACAAGATCTATCAATCTTCATGCTTCATGATGTAAGGAGGTCATTAACTGAGGTCAGAAGAAACTTTCCCCTGACAGCGAGCTCCTTCAGAGTCAGTGCATTATGGGAACATTTACAAATTAGTCTCATTATATTTAGGAGCATCTGGTATGAACTCCTTGTCACAATCATGATTCTGGGAAGGCAATTAATAGGTTCTTGTGAATTCTCAGTAACCTCCAGCCTCATTTAAAAAAGAAATTTGGATGAATTTCAGCTATTTTATCCAAAAAGACACCCCCTCCCCACACGTTGTTAATCCAGTGGCCAAGGACTCCATACTGAATGGAATCCTGGGACTGGCTATAATTCTGCAAGTAATATTGGTTAACACAAGGTGACAGTGCCATTACTTGGCTTTTAGATGCGCATGTCCTATGCCTTCCCATTCATTACTGGCCAGAGTCATAGAATGCTAGAGCTGGAAGAGATGACAGAAGTCATCTTTTCCAGTTTTTTTCAAAGTCTGTACTGTGAAGAACCACTTCTGTGCGATGCTGTAAGATATAACTGGGTGTGTGTGGGGGATATTTTTGTGGTCACATTATTTAATCACATGATTTCTCAGAACTTTGGGTCCCATTTGGGTTGGATCAGTGGTTGGTGTGAGTTAAGAGAAGGTTGGATTATTCATTTCCCTGCTTCTTTCTTGCCATGGCTGCTGCAGGCTGTCTGCATCCCTCTGAAGGCCACAACTCCCTGTCAGATGGCATCCTCCAGATACCTGCCTCCACAGCTAATTGTTCTGGAATCTGGTTCTGGGAACCACTGGCTGCTCTTGCCCTTTTATGTCTAGGAGTGCTAATGGCACCTGCTGTTGCTAGTCCTAGAGGACTGCACTACATCTTTCTTTCTTTCATTTTTTTTTTTGATTGCTTAGACCTTGACCTTAATTTTGTAAACAATTCCTTTACTCAATTTTCTTTAAATTACACAGTTTGAATGTCTCATCTGTTTCCAGCCATGACTGTAACTGAGGTGGTCACTTGTTAATCGGTGCTGTTTTGGGGCTGGCCTGACTTTTGCCCAGGCAGAGGGATGGCATGGCTTTGCAGGGCGCTGTGAGCACAAACAGACCCTGCAGTTAAAAATGTCTCTACTTCAGAGTGTTGGTTTGAAGACCAGGGAAGGGGACCTCTGATCTCAGGCAAGACCTGTAACACTGGTAATTGCTAGCAGTAATTTCCGCCCAGTGGAACTCCAGACTAGCAGCTATTCAGTTTGGAAGTTCAGATAAGATAATTATGTAACAATACTTTGGAAAAGTGAGACTTTCTAGTTTTACCATCATTCCGAGGTTGACAGAAATAATTGGGGACCTAATTGCCTTTATAGCACCACACTTTTAGGTAGGCTTTATATAAAAGTTAGACTCTACGGCAAAAACATACATCTGTAGGCAGCACAAGAAGCCAGGGGCTACAAGATTGGATCCCCTCCAGCCAAGCATCTTACTTCTATATTTGAATTTACCAGTTGTTTGGTGTGAGTCAAGGCAGCATTTGGACATTGATGCAGGGTGCTGTGCTGTTACAGGACCCTCACCATTTGCAGAAAGTAGGATGTCTAAAAAGTGTTGAGATTGGACCCATATTCATGGACTATGCTAGAAACTTTCTAAATAATCCTGACCCAGAACCTCTTTTCTTAAATCTGCACCTGGACATAGCTTCAAGTTAGCCCCAAAGTTGTCCCAATTAGGCGATTAGTTCAGACTATGTAAAGAGTTTTTAAATATTCATTTATTCAGCAAATATTTATTGATTTTGACTATGAGGCAGTTACAGTGCTTAGTACTTGGGGAAACTACAGTGATGAAGATAGGCAGTCCTTTCATGGGGAGAATGTTCTAGTGGGGAAGTCTGACAGAAACAAGAAAGAAACTAATTATAAATCGCGATGAATGGTAGAGAGATATAAACAAGGAACAGAAAGACAGAAGGATGGAAAAGAGATACTTAACTTTAGAGGGGGCACAGGGAAGATCTCCTAAGTACAAGGCATTTAGGCTCGGAGGGAAATGGTGAGAAGGTGCCAGCAGGGAAGAATTCTGTGGGCAAAGAGAACATGTCAAAGGCACTGAGACTGGCAAGAATCTTTGAAAGACTAAACAACAGGTGTCTCTAGTATGGGCAGCAAATGCTATGGCCTGTTGAGGCAGTGGTGAAGATCATGGCCAAACTGTCTGGGTTTCAATCTTGATTCCAGTACTTACTAACTCTGTGACTTTGGGAAAGTCTCTTAACCTCTCTGTGCTCAGTTTTCTCATCTCTATAATAAGGATAAGAATTGTACCTACTGTTCTTAATATTAATTAATATGATTAAATTTACATTTGTAAAAATTTTAGGACTTTATACATAGTAAGTACTCTCATAAGTGCTGTTAACATGAGGTTGCATGTATACACAGGCCCAGAGGCCCATGTGGATTTCACATGGAAGAATAAACCATAGTTAAGATATTTAAAAAATTAAAACATAACAAAACACCTTTTTGTCAAGGCACATCATAAATATATGCCTGATTATGGAATGTGTGGTGTATAGTTTACTGGATTTATTTTTAAAGACAAATGTTCTTATGATCTTTTTGAATTCATCACGGGTAAAGAGGGCCCTCTTTTCTTCTTCCCAGCCAATAATCCACGCTGGTATATATAGATCATTCTTCTCAAGGAGATTTGAAAGTACAGATGTATGAGGTACTATTGATTATTTTACTAAGTGTACTATGCCTGTCATTTTATCTTGCTTTTATACTAATCGGAATTTAAAACTATTTTTAGCTCTATGTGGGCATAATTGTATGTGATCTAAAAGGATTGTGGAAAGAATAATGCTGGACAAAATCCCAGGGGCTTGCTGTACGTTGTATGTCAATAGAGTTCATTGCAAGATTTGGATGTAAGTCCTTTAGGAGTTTTGCTGTGTTAGTATATTTTATTTTCTAATTTTCCTCATATTTGAAGGGCAAAAAGCCCCACCCATCATTTTCATATATGTCTTCACTTGCAAAACCGGAATATGAGATGGTGAAGGAGTCAGAAAGGTAGAGAAAATGTCCTGAAGCCATATGTTCAAAAATCTGTGCTAAAGAAATGGAAGAGCCAGGGGCTCCTGGGTGGCTCAGTCAGCTAAGCATACGACTTTGGCTCAGGTCATGATCTCCTGGTTCATGAAGTTGAGCCCCATATCGGACTCTGTGCTGATAGCTGGGAGCCTGGAACCTGCTTCGGATTCTGTGCCTTCTTCTCTCTCTGCCCACCCCACCTCCCCCGGCTCATGCTCTGTCTCTCTTTCAAAAATAAATAAAACATTAAAAAAAAAAAGAAATAAAAGGAGATAGAGGCACCAGAATAAATATTTGGTGAAAACTCTGAATGTGGTTGCACACCAGAAGTTTTCCAAAGCCTTTCATTTATCTTGGTATGCTTTCTGCACACAGTCCTAAAGAAGTTATTCTGCCCACTGCAAAATTGCTTCTTTGGAATAGGTTTCAGAATTGGTGTATATTCAGGCAGACTGCCTGATCCTAATTTAGAACTTGGGATGAATAGTTTAGAATATTGATGATGACATTCTTTCTAGTCTTGGCCAAGAGAATACACGCTCTAAGGGCCTTGACCAGAAAAGCCAACTGGAATAAATCGAGTTGAAACAATGCCTTTTACAATCCTCCATTTTAAAAGTGCACTTAAAAAAAATAGATATAGATATTAGGGATAGTCCATGCTGTCATGAACCAGTTACTGCATTTTTCTGTAGTTTTTAGAAAAACGGGAGCAAATGTAAGATAAAATAACATATTGGATACTAAGCTTTGATAAACTTCTTTTTAAAACTTTAAAAATTTCTTTTTTTAAATCAAAATATACTTGATATATAACATTATATTAGTTTGGAGCGTACAACATAGTGATTCTGTATTTGTTTACATTGCAAAATGATCACCACATAAGAGTTATAAATCATTTTTCTTATGAGGAGAACTTTCAAGATCTATTCTTAGTAACTTTCAAATATGCAATACAATATTATTTACTATAGTCAACATACTGTACACTAAATCCCCATGACTTACTTATTTTATAACTGGAAGATTGTATTTCGTCTTCTTCAACCATTTAACCCATCTTTCGAACTCTGTCCTGTTTGGTAACCACCAATCTGTTCTTTGCATCTATGAGTTTTATCTTGTTTTGTTTTGATTTTCAGATTCCACATAGAAGTGAAATCATACAGTGTTTGTCTTTCCCTGTATGATTATTTCACTTAGCATAATATCCTCAAGGCCCATTCATGCACAAATGGCAAGATTTCATTCTTTTTTATGGCTGAGTAGTATTCTAACACACACACACACACACACACACACCACATTTTTTTATTTCATTTATTCATTGATGGACACTTAGGTTATTTCTATATCTTGGCTATTGTAAATAATGCTGCAATGAACATAGGGTTGCATATACTTTTTTAAATTAGTGTCTTTGTTGTCTTTGGATAATCCTTTAAAAGTGGATTTGCTGGAAAATATGGTAATTCTACTTTTAATTTTGGAGGGCGTGGGGGGGAACCTCTACACTGTTTTCCATAGTGGTGGCATCAGATTTAATTCCTACCAACAGTGCATGTGTGTTATTTTTCCTTCACATCCTTGCTAATACTTATTTCTTGTCTTTTTAATAATAGCCACTCTAACTGGTGTGAGGTGATATTTCAATGTGGTTTTGATTTGCATTTCCTGATGATGAGTGATGTTGAGTATCATTTCATGTACCTGTTGGCCACCTGTATATCTTCTTTGGAAAAATGTCTATTCAGATCTTCTGCTGACATTTAGCCAGATTGTTTGTTCTTTTGTTACTGAGTTGTATGAGTTCTTTATATATTTTGGATATACGGTTTGCAAATTTCTTTACCCATTCAGTAGGTAGTCTTTTCATTTTTGTTTTTTTTCGATGCTTTTCTTCACAGGACAAAAGCTTTTATGTTATGTAGTCCCATTTGTTTGTTTTTGCTTTTGTTGCCCTTGCCTTTGGAATCAGGTTCAAAAAATCATCACCGAGAGTAGCTTATCACCTAAGTTTTCTTCTAGCAGTTCTATGGTTTCAGGTTTTACATTCAAGTCTTTAATCCATTTGGAGTAAATTTTTATATATGGCGTAAGATAGTGGTCCAGTTTCATTCCTTTGCATGTAGCTGTCATTTTTTCCCAGCACTGTTAATTGAAGAGACTGTCCTTTACTTCTTTGTGTATTCTTTCCTCGTATGTCATAAATTAATTGACTGCATAAGTGTGGGTTTATTTCTGGCTTTGTTTCATTGATCTGTATATCTGTTTTTATGCCAATACCATACTGTTTGGTCACTATAGGTTTGTAATGTATTTTAAAATTGGGGACATGATGTCTTCAGCTTTTGTTCTTTTTTCTCAAGATTGCTTTGGCTTGCTGAGATATTTTGTAGTTTCATACCACTTTTAGGATTATTTGTTCTTTTTCTGTAAAAATTGCCACTGGAATTTTGATAAACATTGCACTGAATCTGTAGACTGCTTAGGGTAATATGGGCATTTTAATATTAATTCTTCCAATCCATGAGCATGGCATATGTTTCCATTTATTTCTGTTTTCTCCAGTTTCTTTCAAAAATGTATTATAGTTTTCAGCATATAGGTCTTTCACTTCCTTGGTTAAATTTTTTCTGAGTTTATTTATTTATTTATTTAATTTTTGAGAGGGGTGGGGTGGGGCAGAGAGACAGAGGGACACAGAATCTGAAGCAGGCTCCAGGCTCGGAGCTGTGAGCACAGAGCCCGATGCGGAGCTCAAACTCATGAACTGAAAGATCATGACCTGAGCTGAAGTCGGATGCTTACCTGACTGAGCCACCCAGGTGCCCCAGTTTTTATTCCTTTTGATACAATTGTAAATAAGTTTGTTTTATTACTATCTCTTTCCGATAGTTCATTTTTAGTATATAAAAATGTGACAGAATTTTGTACAATGATCTTGTACCCTGCAATTTTACTGAATTTATTTGTTAGTTCTAACAGTTTTTTGGGTCAAGATTTTTGAGTTTTCTATATTTAAAATCATGTCACCTCCAAATAGGGACAGTTTTACTTCTTCCTTTTCAAATTGGATGCCATCTCTTTCTTTTTCCTGCCTAATTGTTCTGGCTAGGACTCCCAATACTATCTTGAATAAAAGTAGCAAGAGTGCATATGCTGTATATACAAGTAACTAGCTATGGACCTGGCATATATGACCCTTATTATATTGAGATATATTCCATTTATACCCACTTTGTGGATATATTTTTTTTATCATCAATGGATGTTGAATTTGGTTCAATGCTTCTTCTTCATCTTTTGAGATGATTATATGATTTTTATTCTTCATTTTGTTAATATGAGTTATTATGTTGATTGATTTGCAGATGTTGAATCATCCTTGAATCCCTGAAATAAATCTCCCTTGATTATGATGTATGATCTTTTTAATGTATTGTTGAATTTGGCTTGCTAATATTTGTTGAGGATTTTTGCATCTATGTTCATCAGGGATATTAGCCTATAATCTTTTTGTGTGTATGTGGTGTTCTTATATGATTTTGGTATCAAGGTATGCTGGCCTCATGCAATTAGTTTGGAAGTGTTCTCTAGCATTTGGTGTATTTAGATTTTTCTGTTTCTTCATGAATCGGTTTTGGAAGACTGTGTTTCTAGAATTTATCTATTTCTTCTAGATTGTCCAATTTGTTGGTATGTAATTGTTCATAATGATCTCTTTTAATCCTTTGTATTTCTTTGATATTTGTTGCAGATTTTCTTTCATATCTGATTTTGTTTATTTGAGTCCTCTCTCTTTTTTAATTAGTGAATTTCACTAAAAGTTTGTGAATTTTGTTATCTTTTCAAATAACCAGATTTTGGTTTTGCTATTTTTTCTATTGCCTTTTTAGCATTTATCTCATTTATTTTCACCTTAATTTTTATAATTTCCTTCCTTCTACTAACTTTGTGCTTTATTTTTTCCTCTTTAGGTATAAAGTTAGATTTCTTATTTGAGATTTTTCTTGTTTCTCCATGTAGGCCTGTGTTGCTATAAGCCTCTCTCTGAGAACTCCTTTTGTTGTATCCCAAAGATTTTGGCATGGTGCATTTCCATTTTAATTTGTCTGAAGGTATTTTTTGATTTCTCCTTTGATTTCTTTGCTGACCCATTGGTTGTTTTCTAGTATATTGTTTAATCTTTATGTATTTGTGCTTTTTCCAATTTTCTTTTTGTAGTTCATTTCTTGTTTCATACTATTGTGGTTGGGAAAGATGTATGATATGATTTCAATCTTTTAAAATTTATTTTGAAACTTGTTTTGTTGCTTAACATATGATCTATCCTAGAGAATGTTTCCTGTTCACTTGAGAACAATGTGTTCTCATGTTTTTGGATAGAATGTTCTATATATAGCTATTAAGTACATCTGGCCTAATGTGTTGTTTAAGGCTGATGTTTTCTTATTGATTTTCTGTCTGGATGTTCCATTGATATAAGTGAGGTGTTAAAGCCCTCTATTATTGTATTGCTGTCAATTCCTCCCTTTAGGTCTTTTAATATTTGCTTTATATGTTTAGGTGGTCCTATATTGTGTACATTAATATTTATAAATGTTATGCCTTCTTTTGGATTGACTGCTTTATCTTAATATAATGTCCTCTTTGTCTCTTATTATAGTCTTTGTTTTAAAGCCAATTTTGTCTGCTATAAGTATAGCTACCCCAGCATCTTCAGGCTTTGATTTACATGGAACATCTTTTTCCACCCCTTCAATTTCAGTCCATGTGTCCTTATATCTAAAGTGAGTCTCTTGTATGCAGCATATACATAGGTCTCTTTTTTTATCCATTCACTTTTTAAATCCATTTGTTTGGAGAATTTAGTCCATTTACATTTAAAATGATTATTGATAGGTGTGTACTTATTGCCATTTTGTTAATATTTTAATGACGTTTTGTAGTTCCTCTCTTTTTCTCTTATATTTTTCCTTTGTGGTTTAATGACATTTTTAATATTTGGCTTAGATTTCTTTCTTGTTTTTTTTTGTGTATTTACTATAAGTTTTGCTTTGTGTTCACATTTATCATCCTTATACATAATAATCTATTTTAAGTAGATAGCAATTTACGTTTGGACACATTCTTTAAAAATATATTTTTTAAATGTTTATTTATTTTTGAGAGAGAGAGAGAGTGCAAGCAGGGGAGGGACAGAGAAAGAGGGAGACACAGAATCCGAAGCAGGCTCCAGGCTCTGAGCTATCAGCACAGAGCCCAACACAGGGCTTGAACTCACAAACCGTGAGATCATGACCTGAATCAAAATCAGATGCTTAACTGACTGAGCCACCCAGGTACCCTGGATACATTCTACATTTTTCTGCCTGCTCCGTTTCTTTCATTTCTTTCTTTCTTTCTTTCTTTCTTTCTTTCTTTCTTTTGTTTCATTTTGTTTTTTTCATTTTATGTTTTTGGTATCATATTTTACATCTTTCTATTTTGTGTATCCTGTAACTCATTATTATATCAGTAGTTACTTTTATTGTTTTTTAAAAAAATCTTCATAGTAGCTTTTTAAATGATTTAATTTACTACCTTTAGTATATATTTACCTTTTTCCAGTAAGATTTTTACTTTCCTATGTTTTTCTTGTTAGTAATTGATACACCATTTTTTTCAGTTTAAAAAAGTCCCTTTAACATTTCTTGTAGGGTTGGTTTCATGGTGATTAACTCCTTCAGCTTTTGCTTATTTGGAAAATTCTTTATCTCTTCTTTAATCCTGAAAGTTAATCTTGTCTCAGAGAATTCTTAGAAGTTTTTTTTTTTTTTTTTTTTTTTTAATTTCAGTACTTTGAATATATTATACCACTCCCTTCTACTCTGCAAAGTTCTGATGAGAAATCTGTTGAGGGGCGCCTGGGTGGCTAAGTCAGTTAAGCATCTAAACTTCAGCTCAGGTCATGATACCATGGTTCATTGAGTTCGAGCCCCTATCGGGGCTGACAGTTCAGGGCCTGGAGCCTGCTTCAGATTCTGTGTCTACCTCTCTTTCTGCCCCTCCCCATTCATGCTCTGTCTCTCTCAAAAGTAAATGAACATTAAAAAAAAAAAAAGAAATCTGGTGATAGTTTTGGGGGGCGCATTCCCTTGTATGTCACAAGTTTGTTTTTTTCTATTGCTGCTTTTAAGAGTGTCTCTTTAACTTTTGACATTTTTGTGGGTCTCTTTGGGTTCATCTTGTTTGGAACTTTCTAGGCTTCTTGGATTTGGTTGTCTATTTCCTTCCCCAGGTTAGCAAAATTTTCAGCCATTATTTCCTCAAATAACTTTGTGCCTCATTCTCACTCCTTTCTCCTTCATGCAAATGTTATTCTACTTGATGCTGTCTTAGAGGTCCTGTATTTACTTTTTTGCAAAAAAATTCTTTTTTCTTTTTTGCTATTGTGTTTGGGTAATTTCCTCTGCCCTGTCTCCCAGATCATTGATTCTTTCTTCTACCTCAGCTAGTCTGCTATTGAACCCCTTTAGTGTATTTTTCAGTTCAGTTGTGTTCTTCAGCTCTGTGATTGACATTTGGTACTTTCTTATATTTCTCTCTTTATTCTCACTGTGTCCGTCCATTTTTCTCCCAAGTTCAGTGAACATCTTTATGACCATTAAACAAACCTTTGAATTGTTTATCAGGTAGATTACTTATCTCCATTTCATTTAAGGTTTTGTTTTGTTTTGTTTTTCCCCTGAGATTTTCTCCAGTTCTTTTATTTGGAACATAATCTTCTATTTCTTCATTTCTCTGCATTTGTTTCTATGTATTAGGTAAAACAGCTATCTCTCCCAGTCTTGAAGGAGTGGCCTTGTGTAGGAGATGAACCTCATCATTGAACCATGCCATAGCTCTTGGTTGTCCCTTGAAACTTTGTGATTATCTAAGGAGCCTAATTTATTCTTGATAGGTCCGAGTTGTGGAGGGTGTTTCAAGACCTGTCAACATTCCAGATGAAGGGATCTCAGTCAGCACCTAGTTTCAAGCTGATTGAAAGCTAACCCCTCAGGCAGCAGCTTATAAAGTATACAAATACATACAGTCCTGTGGGACCACAATTGTAAACCCTGCTGGATCTTCAGACCACATGATCTAGAGGTGTCCCCCTGGTGACAATTATAAAAGTCATGGTTCCTGATGAGTGTATGAGCTTCTTTCTGGGAAGTGCCAGTGAAATCTAGTGACACCGAGGTAGAACACAAAGCTTCTGTACCCTGAGAGCATTTCCATAACCTCTAGATGTATATTATTATTAAATTTTTTCAATGTTTATTATTTACTTTTGAGAGAGAGAGAGTGCTAACACAGGGGAGGGGCAGAGAGAGAGGGAGACACAGAATCTGAAGGAGGCTCCAGGCTCTGAGCTGTCAGCACAGACACAGCCCCACCTGGGTTTGAACCCACAAACCGCGAGATCATGACCTGAGCCGAAGTTTGACACTTGACCGACTGAGCCACACAGGCGCCCCATAGTTGCATATTAAACTGAAGTCTGCCACCAGGCTGACTCTGTAGGACAAATAAATAGGTCTTTTTCACAAGAAGACTAAGGACCTATTTTAGTCTTTTGTCTAGGTGGTGCCCATGGGGGTGATACTCTGCTACGAACTGTCTTTCAAATAGTTTCAGACCTGTGAGACCCAGAAATGAAGTTCCCACTGGCCATCACACCAAGGAACTCAAGGGTGTCCCTTGTAGGCTGCTAATGCCCACTGTTTTTGGCAGTTCTGTGACTGCAGTGCAAGGGTGGGGCACTTGCAGGGTGGCTTTGGTGGGCCCGTGGCACAGGGTGAGGTGTGTGCCCCAGCACTAACAGGTTGGAGGGAGAGTGCAAAAATGGTAGCTGCCAGTACTAGCACTAACAAGGTAGAGACAGAATTTCAAAGGGGTGCCTGCCAGTACCTCTGTCTGAAGAGAGAGTCCCAACAGATTCTTGCCCCTATGACACATGCTTTAAGATTAGCAAATGAATTGCCTTTACATATGGTCTAGGTGCTTTTCAAACTGCTGATTTTGTGACGGTCCTGGGGTGAGTGAATCTGTGTGTGGGCCCTCTAAAAGAGGAATCTCTCTTTGCTACAGCCCTATGGCATCTCCTGGATGTAAGCCCCTTTGGTTTTCAAAGCCTGGTGTTTTGGGGGCTTGTCTCTCTGTTGCAGGTCTCAAGGATTGGGGTGCCTGTTGTGGGGCACAAACCCCTCACTCCTCAGGGAGTTCTGTATTTGTGAGATTTCTTCTGATTGTGGGTTGCTGTGCTAGGGGTAAGGTTTTTGGTGAGATTGCATCTCTGCCTCTCCAACCTTTCTATCTGACCCTTTTGTCCTTTGTTGTGGAGGAACTGTTCAGCTAGTTGCTAGGTCTTTTTCATAAGGACTTGTTTAATATGTAGCTGTAGAATGTTTTGTGTCCCTGGGAAGAGGTGAATTCAGGATCTTCCTATGCTGCCATCTTGAACCATCTTTTTGAGAAGCTTCTTCACTTTTGCACACAGACAGGGAGGATGCAAGGCACTCATTGGCTGGATAGAGCAGAAGAGTTATAAAATTGTATTTTTTGATGTTTTCTAATCTCCTATCCTGTCTCTTTACTCACCCATTTTATCTTGCTGTTGTTTTTCTGCTGTGTATAGTGTTTTATAAGGAGGGGAATAAACCATTGGCCATCAGAGGCAAAAAAAATATGTTTTAAAGCCTTAGGTTTGCCTCACATTTCTGACCTCACTGAAGAGGGGTAATGTAAAGTTCACAGTTGGCTACTGAACAAATTTTAACTGAAACATTTTCAGTTTCCTGTAAGTGAATATAATGTGATTCGCATTTTAGGTTTTTAAAAAGTATTGTATTTTAGGGTGACCAACTATCCCAGTGTGCCCGAGACTGAGGGGTTTCTAGGACATGCAACTTTTAATGCTAAAATTGCGACAACCAGGAGAGTTGGTCATCTATAACACCATGATGTTATAGGATTTTGTTTCCTCTTTCTTTCCCCTCCTGGTTTTCCTCCCATTCCAGAGCTGCTGGGAAGAGGTTTTGCTTTAGTTCCAGATATGTTATGACGTGGGGACTTTTAGAAGGTGTTGTATCTGTTCCTCTCAGGCATCCAGTGCTCTGCCTATTAGTTCAGTTGAATTGGAGGATTATTACACCTAACACTTTTCATAGCAATTTCACATTCCCTGTATCCTTCGATTTTTTTACAACAATGCAGAATGCAGGCACCAAAGGCAGATATTATCCCCACTTGACCAATAAGAAAATAAGGGCTCAGAGAAGTTGCTGTTAATTTCCTGGGAACTTACACATAGATGAACTTGACCCCAGATCTCACATCAAAGGTCCTTTCAGTTCACAATGCTGAGTCTTTCCAAATTTTTGTTATGGACAGCTGGAGGATAGTCTTAGGATAAGAGGCAGAGCTATTCCTGGGGTTGGTAAATTGGATAGTGGAAAAGAACATTAGCCTGGAAGTCATGAGATGGTGTATGTTCCTAAGCTCTGGCCTTATAAACACAGTGTCATTGGACAAGTCATCATCAATCTGTGCCTCATATTCTTCCCAGCAAAATGATGATGAGGTTGGACTAGATGATTCTTTCTGGTTCTAAATTGTATCTTGCATCCTGTCCCTTTTTGGATCTCTTGAAAATCATTTGAAGATATTTTACCTGGATATAAAGTTGGAAGGTGGTGGGAAACGCATAGCTGGCTGGCTGCCAGACTGTGAGTGTTAATGGTCTACACCATTAAGTCTATTGAGCACTTCCTATGTGTCCCAGATCCATACCTTTCTGGGGATAACTCTGGTAGAACATTTTATGTAAATGACCTCGCAGTCATACCTCTCAACTTGGGGACCAATCATATTGAGGTATAAGAAGGAATGGGAAATGGAGAAGACAGACACTAAAACTAGAAGAACAGCTATGTTCTGAAAGAAATGGGAAGTCTGTGTTCTTTGGTATCGCAAGTTGAAAACTTCAAGTTTAGTTTAGATATTCTACATAGAATATAAGGTAAAAATATGAGTGAACTGGATTTGTATGTTTCCTTAGCATGAAACAGATCTCTGTGGAGAAGCAAATGAGTCTTCCAACACACTCCCAGAAATCCCTGTCATTCTGAGAAAAGTTTATACTAAGGACATATTGGTCCATATTGGTCCTAGGTCTTTGGTGTATTCTTTCTTTCTTTCTTTCTTTCTTTCTTTCTTTCTTTCTTTCTTTCTTTCTTTCTTTCTTATGTTTGTTTTTAGAGAGAGAGAGGGAGAGGGAGGGAGAAAACGAGTTGGGGGAGGGGCAGGGAGAGAGGAGTGAATCCTAAGTAGGCTCTTTGCTGATAGTGTGGAGCATGAGATTGATGTGAGGGTCAATATCACAAACCCATTAGATCATGAACTGAGCAGAAATCAAGAGTTGGGCACTTAACCGACTGACCATCCAGGCACCCCTGGTGTGCTTTCTAAGTATGGACTTCTAGATCTGTGCATAGGACCTAAGATAATGCTTAAGGATTTTCCACATGTGAGTTTGCAGAGCTCCAGAAAGAAGGAATTGGGCCAGCTGTCCTCTTACTTCCATTCTGGGGCATCTACAAAAGGGGGCAGAGCAGTAATAAGGGAAGGAGACACAAAGGTTTTCTTGAAGCTCATATACAGTTTACACAGTTCAACCCCAGTGACGATGAGACAAAGTCATGAGTGGTGAGAAGCTAATGTCCCTTTCCACAGCATCTCCTATGATTGCTCTTGATGTTAAAGGACTTCCCCACACCATTTCACTGCAAATAAATAAAATACCTTTTAATCCCTCTGAAACCCTATCCCCAGCTCAGTGCTTATAGAAAAGTTTGGAATGGTTATGGGAAGCCATATGTGAGTAATTGACACACTGTGATTTAGAATCGAAAAGAAATAACAAAAGTGGTTTGGTAGATGGACAGATGATTGTGTCAGGCATTTTAGATGGAGTGGGTGTCTTTAGGACTGAACAAGTTCATACACTTCCCTCACAGAGAAACATCTGCTCATTGGGACAACTCACACAATTAGACAAGAGAGAAAACATCCTCTCACCATGAAACCATTGGATTTTGTTGGTTATTTCTATAACCAGTACAAGTTCCCAGAAACACAGTCAGTATCAAACAGGGAATACTGTTTGTGTTTCATCAGTATACAGGTATAAAAATGTTTGAGGTTATATCTCCATGCCCTTTCCTGCCCACCCCCACTCCCAATAACTTCATGGTTCACAGACCTCTCCTCTAATTGCTCGGGTTGAGATCTTTGTGAAGCAGGGAGCACTTTCCCAGGGGCCAGGCTTAGCCGTTTGTGTCATAGCTTGAAGGGGACATCACTGGAGACCTTAAAGCTATGTGCTCTGTTTTTGGAGAAAGAACTGCAGTCCAAAAGCTGAAGCTACTGCTATTTGAAGGTATTGGGGCATTCCCTTTGGAATCTCAAAGAAATCTTTCAGAAGCTGCTTTAGTTCATGATTATACTTGGGGAAGTTTTAGTTCCTAAAAATATTTAGGAACTCCAAATTATTCTTTAGTCACAAGAAAAGGGTTCAGTGACTAAAGAATAGTTTCTAATTTTGCCATTGCCCCAATGATAATTGATGGAGAATAGATTTGATTGGGACCCAGTGTGAGGAGATTCTAATTTATAGAAACATATCAGTTATATTGCAGAATAAAGGAAAAATGGTCATCTTAATTTAACCCATGGATGTTCAAGGATTTTAATAGGCCCAAACTCCCCATGCCTTAGCTTGCCAGGAGAGTGCAGTGAAGCCCCTTTAAAGTGTGGTCACACCTATAATTGTACAGCATTCATTGAGGGGCCGCCATTAGCTTCTGGGATGAGTACTTGCTCAAGATCCTCTAATTTAACCTTCATAACCCTCTCAGTGGGTACTTTTATGCCATTTTTTTTCATATGAAGAAACTGAGACTTCGTGTCAAGACTGTACAGTTCAAGACCATACAGCCTTTCAGTGGTGAGGTGGATTGACCCAGGTCTCTCAGGCTCCTGGATCCGCACTACACAGCTGTCTCTCTGAGGTCATCTGAACCACAAACAAAAATACTTGTTAAGCCATTAACAAATGTAATGAGTAAGATGAATGTTTAGTAATTAAGAGGAAGAGAGGGGAAGAGGAAAGGGATTAAGCATTTCTTCCTTCCTTTCTAAAAATGAACAATGTTGTTTAGTAACTGTGCTGCCTGAGAGCAAACTTGATGTTTGTAAAATACTTGATGGTGGTCATTGCATTTCTCCAAACTGACTCCTCCTTCTGTGAGCCACTGAGCAATAAAGAACAGCTAGAAAAGAGTGGCAGAGACATCACACTTCTGGTAGGAAATCATTTTTGCATATGCTGTGTACTTTGGGTGAAGATGACAGAGGACACTGCAAAGAGCCTTGGATTTGAGGTGTGAAGAGGGGAACTTCTGGTCCCCACTCTCTCTTCCACATCAGATGTCCTTGGGCAGGCCCCTCACACTGTCTGAGCTTTAGTTTCTTCATCTGCGCCATGGACACTGTGCTGCAGATTCATAGAGAGAGAGTCATTGAGAAGACAAAATGGGGTGATGTATGTGATAGCTCTTAAAGCACTGCTTGGTGCCAGGGAAATCCATTATGGAGCCTGAATAGTACTTCTGGTAAATGTTGTATTATAAATGTGTTTCAGTGTGCAGTAAAAACAAACATCCCAAGTTTGCTTCCACTTCAGGATTTTGGGGCTTGCTGTGCCCTCTTCCTGGACCATTCTTCTCACAGATCTGTGTCAAGTTCCCATGTCTTACCATTTAGTTCTTAGATTACATGTCCCCTTGGCTAAAAGATCTTTCCTGACCACCGTATCTAAAGAAAAATATTTAGGCACAACTTTCTCTTTTATTATCTTCATAGCACTGTTATTTAAA
Source organism: Panthera pardus (assembly GCF_024362965.1). Lineage (NCBI taxonomy): Eukaryota > Metazoa > Chordata > Mammalia > Carnivora > Felidae > Panthera > Panthera pardus. The sequence continues at coordinate 22,389,627 of NW_026526788.1, forward strand.
ATTAATTATTCTTGTTCATTATTTCTTGCCTCTATTAGAGTGCAAGTTCCTGAAGGGTGGGGACTTGTCTGTTTCACTTACTGCTAAGCTGCCAAGACCTAGACCAGTGCGGTCCACTAACAGAATGCAAGCCATGTAAGCAACCTAACACATTATTGTAGCCACATTGAAAACAGGAACAAGAGAGGAGTAAAATTAATCTTGATAATGTATTTTACTTATTTAACCCAGCATATCCAAAATATCATATCCATATATAATCAATATAAAATCATTGGGTTTTTTTTTTTTTTTTTGCATATTAAGTCTTTGTAATCTGATGTGTATTTAGCACAGCACATCTCAAGTGTTTGATAGTAATGTGGGCCTCACGGCTGCAGAATTGGACAGTACCCACTGGCCTGGAGAACTAACACGCCTAGATATCCAACATTTGTTAAAGAATATGTGTGGTTTTCCATCTTTGTGTGAATGCTCCAAGCCTTTTGCTTTTAAATCAAGGAACTTTAGAACTAGACCTTTAGAGATTCCTTCCTCCCATTAGAGATGAGGAAACTTTGACTACAAGAGGGGAAATGTTAGTTTTCTGCATTGTCCTACTCAAGGTTATAAGAGGTGGCAGAGCTGGGCCTGGACTCCTGTTCTTCTCAAGTGAGTGCTCTTTTCAAATATTCATGCTGATCTAGAGATTTGAAAACATTTTCTGTGATATAAACTGCATCATTTTATTTCTGAACACACCAAATGATCATAAGCAATACTCTTTGACGTAAATGGGTATAATTTCCAGAGTTTGGCATCAAACAATTGATCACATTTTAGGTACCACTGTAACAGGAAATCTTCATTCAGACCTTATTTAATTAAATCATTTAATCTAAATCACTCTGAAATCTTCTCAAGAACTTCAGCTTTATCTTAAGATACAAAACTATTCATTTTCTTTCCCGGATTTTACATTCCAAGATGTTAAAAATTCAAATGTCTCCCACACACCTGTAGAGTACGTGGTCACCTTATTCATATTCCTTTCTCTCTCAAATGACGGGAAGAAGGCTAGCAGCTGCTTGTGGGATGGCAAAATATTGATTAACGGTGTCTATAGGAAATCAGCTCAAGACAATTAATTTTTACAGCAGCAGTTCTGTATTTTCAAGCATTCTATTAAAATTACGCATTGTTAATTGATACTGCTGGGAATTAGGAGCCAAGACCAGTTTGCCAAAAAGAGAAAGCAGGACACAACTCTGTTGCATATTCATATTGACTTTCTCCTTAATAATTCTGTGGGGAGGGGAAATCAGAGTTGTGATCTATCAAACCCACTATAGATGAAAATTTATTGCCGTTTCCTTTTATTTTTAAGTCACGTACATTAGGGATTGTGTTCTAAGATAATGAATTGTTTCTTCTGCCCACTGAGATACAGTGTCTATTTTGTCTATCTTCCACTTTTGAACCTCTAGGGGCAAATAATACAGAGTCCCCGTGCTGCGATATTCTTGCTGATTTAATTCTCTTTTAGTATCTATTTGCATCTCTAGAACACTAGCGAACATGGCTTCCCTGACATCTTCCCTGTGCAGTGTCTGGGAAATGAGACTGAAGAGAGACTTCCATAACCGCTGTGCACATCTCCAGGCACTAACCAGAATATGTTATAGAAAGGTCAGATTGAATGTGGATTCTAGGAGCACTAATTTCTTTGGCTTAGAGAAGAATTATTTTTCTTTGTTTTAAAGTCTTCATTTTAATACCTCCAGCAAACCAGGAAGAAATATATCTCTTAAAAATGGTGGAAGTGAGGACACCTGGGTGGCTCAGTCAGTTGAGCATCCAACTCTTGATTTTGGCTCAGGTCACGATCCCAGGGATTGAGTTCCCTGTTGGGCTCCATGCTGGGTGTGGAGCCTGCTTGTGATTCTCTCTCTGTCTCCTTCTACCCCTCTCCCCGACTTGCGCACATGCTCTCTCTCTCAAGTAAAAAAATAAAAATTAAAAAAATTAAAAAGAATGGTGGAAGTGGATTAAAATCCTGAATGTTATTGCTGAAATAAAAATGTCTTTATTTTGAGTTGGGTGTTTCAGTTAGTTGTTTTAGATTCCAAGGTTTGTTTTTACCTTTCAAAATTGATAACTACTCATCATTCATTGATTCTTTTTTTATTGATGTATGATTGATGTACATTATTCTATTAGTTTCAGGTGTATATCATAGTGATTTGATATTTTTATACATTGTGAAGTGATCCCATGATAAGTCTAGTTAGCATCTGTAACATACAAAGTTATCACAATATTATTGCGTCTATTCCCTATGCTGTACATTGCTTCTCCATGACTTATTTATTTTATAACTGGAAACTTGTACCTCTTAATGCCTTTCACTGATTTCCCCTGCTCCCAACTCCTCCCCTCTGTAGTAACCAACAGCTTATTTTCTGTATATATGCATCTGTTTCTTTTTTGTTTTGTTTGTTCATTTGTTTTGTTTTGTTTTAGATTCCAAATGTAAGTGAAGTCATATGGTATTTTTCTTTCTCTGACTTATTTCACTTAGCATAATACTCTTTAGATCACAAGTGGAAAGATTTCATTCTTTTTTTATAGCTGGGTAATATTGCATTGCATATGTATTCCACCTCTTTACCCATTAATCTATTGATGGACAGTTGGGTTGCTTTCACATCTTGGTTATTGTAAATAATGCTGCAATGAACATTGATTCTTCATTTGAAAGGTGCCCTCTGGTCTCAGTGAGATTGGAAATAGGGGATGGATAAGAAATGTAACTGAAGGAATAAGCTTTGGATATCTGGCAGTTTGGAGTGTGTGTATTCAGAGGCTAGTCAGGATGGAGTTGAGGCTTCAGGCTGTGGAGTCTTATGGATAGGAGTCCAACCCCTTGCCAGCTCTGTGATCGTGGGCAAAGTACTTAGCTCCTTGAACTCAGTTTCTTCATTTGTAAAATTGAGATCATCTTAGACACCATCTTAAAATGGTTTTGGTTTAATGAGAAAATACATGTAAAACTTCTGGTATGTTCTGAATGTCCAATAAACGTTAATGACTATCATCATGATTGCAGTTCTCACTGAGTCAAAGTGGCTTTATCCCAGTGTAAAGCAACTGATATTTGTAAACTGTAAGAAATGTGTATTTTTGATATATTCCTATGCAATGCAGGTCTTTACCATTTTTTCATTGTCTTAATTGAATTTAGTTTTCATACTCATATATATTTGAGTTTTGAATGTATATAGTATTTGAAAATAATAAAACCATCTTTTAAAATGATTAAAAACATGGCTTTCCCTTGACTCCTTGGCTTTCCCATCCCCAAATTTCTGAGATTTTTACGAGAGTGTATTGTGATTTTGTGTCATCTGAGAATGACAGCCCTAATATAATTGCAATATAAGGGTCAAGGCAGAATGTCACAAATTTGTTGTTGTCTGCAGTCTCAGTCTAAGATTCTATCTGCACAATACCATGACAACCAGTTAGAAAGAGAAAAATTTAGTTAATCGTGCAGTTATTTTAGCTACATGAAGCCAAACAACTGGTTTCAATCTTATTTTCTTCTGCTTCATTGATCGATGAGATTCAACCTGTAGTTCTGACATCACGTATGTGACCTAAATCACATTCTTGTACATTCTGGAAATGGCTTTAATTGAGTATTTAATGGATTATTTGCTCCATTCGAAAGACCTTTCTTTACATGTACGCATGTGAAGAGAATTGTAATCCAGTGATTATGTGTGCTTGGAGGGGGCTGTGCTTGTGTTGGGGCTTTCTTTTTCCTATGGTTGAATGGGGGTGGGTGATTTTAGGTCAGGCTCTGCAGAGTAGTTTCATGGCAGTGAAAGCCTGTTTCAATGATGGCCGTTCGTGCATAATTTATTTCTTGTTTGTAGTTCTCCCGGGATCTACCCACGACTATTTGCTATATATTGTGTCAGATAGGAATGAGTGTTCTGAAGTTAGAAAAACTCTTCTAAGTTTAAGAGGAAAGACTCTTAGGCAAGACACGTCACTTCCCTAAACTTCTGCTTCTTCATCAGTAAAGCGCTTTTTTGGTTAGAAGGAAATTAGGCAATGCAGTGGCTATTTTTATGTCTTCTGTTCTCATACCAATGGCCTTAGTATGTTGGACACACACACACACACACAATCTTATTTTCCCCTTAATTTTTCCTACTGATGAAAACCTTTTAAAAAACTCTTCCATTCAAAAGGATATGGAAGCTGCTAATAGTGTCTGGCATATGATTTTTGGTTAAAAAAATGTTCATCTATTTTTCTTGTACTAGAGATTTGGGTTCCAAGAAGAGGTCCACAGGGACTTTCTGATCTTGTATGAAAGACCATGTGAGAAAAGTTCTTGGAGATGGGCTGGTGTTTCCTCTCCCTGAAGCTCCAGGACTTGGTGGCAATGACAAATGGCTACTCGACATGGTTTTCCAAAGTCTTCTTTAAAACAAGCCAAAGATTTCCTGTTTGATTTGGCTGTTTACTGTGATTCTTACATGAAAAGAAAGGTTTGGCAAGAAGAGATTTCAGAATTTTGCCACAAGGGAGCTTCCAAGAGTCAGTGTGTCACTGGGAAGTCACTCAATCTGCCGGAGCAACATCACTGAAACTCAGCCTGAATAGTCCCCACTTCTCTGCGGACCGCATCTCTGAGAACAGCTTTTTAGACTCACACGTGGGTTGCAAGCGCATTCACATCCTTAAAACTGTTTTAACTTTTATTTTGGAATCATTTCAGACTTACAGGAAAGCTACAAAAATAGCATAGTTTTTCCCACAATAACATTGTATATAACCATGGAGAATTCCATTCTTATTAATTCAATGCCTATGATAAACCTTGAAATTTTGTTGATAATAATATTCTTCATTCTTTTCAAAATCCTATGACTAGGTGGAATGAATATTTTCTTCATATTTATGAATGAGGAAATTGAGACATAGGTCACAGAGCCAGCTAGGGCTGAGTCAGAACTGAACTTGGTGTACTTGACTCCTTACCCTGACATCTTTTAATCAAAATTTATTATTTTTTATTAAGAGGTAGATATAAATAAGTGTTCAGAGTAATGTGAATCATCACTTTGGTTGTTGGTGGGCTAATAAAATGCTGGATGCATCCACATACTCCTGCTAACATTTAGTTCACTCCCCTCCTCTAAATATCTCTAGAACCTATTTCCTGCTTCAAATACTACAACTGCTAGCTGGAATATATATCTTCTCCTTCCTTTACCTGTACTTTCACACAAATTCCTTATTCATCTCCCTGACTCCACACTGTTGTCAGAGAAATCATTCTAAACCACACATCTAAACATGTCATTCTTCTGTTTAAACTCCTTCAGTGGGCTCTTTTGTACTGTCTACTCATACCATACAGGGCATTAAACATCCATCATCACCTTCAATCCACACAACAACTGTACAGAGTAGGCATTTTGTGATTACGTTAATTTGATAGGTTTATGCTTTGAGATCATGTAGAAGCTAAATGGTTGAGCCAGAATTTGAACTAGAGAGTGTCAGATTACTCAGGTTTCCTGAGGCAGTCAGCTCAGATTCTGGCTTGACTTTAGATTGTCTTTATATCAGCTTGGTTCTTTGTACCCTGTGCTTAGCTACACCAAACTTCTTCCCCTACTTTTTTCTTCATACCACCATGCTTGTTCAAATATGGGGCTGTCTCTCTCTGAAAGGACCTTCCATGTCTTCTCTGTTTAGCCAGATCTAGATCAAATTCACAGTGGCATGCCAGGGGTGGTGGTGGTGATGGTGGGGACAGTTCACCTGGGTGTGGCCAGAAGCCAGTGCATTGGTTGTAGACTGTTTAACACAAAACAAAACTGACTAAAAGTTGTCTGCTTTTATTAGTTCCATGTGCCAGCAATTGTAGTGTTAGTGACAAGACTCCATTCTGTAGCATACTCCCTGGCAAATTTATCACCTGTTTTGTTTTTTCCAGCTTTATTGAGATATGATTGATAATTCAATAAGCATTATGTATCTCATTATAATACCGTGCGAGTTTAAGGTATATATCATGTTGATTTGATACATATATATTACAATATGATTATAACCTTAGTGTTAGCTAACATCTCTTTCACATTACATAATTTCCATTTCTTTTTTTGTGGTGAGAACATTTAAGATCTACTCTCAGCAACATCAAGTATCTAGTACATTATTGTTATTCATAATCATAATGCTGTGCATTATATCCCCAGGATGCATTTATCCTATAACTGGAAGTTTGTACTCTTTGACCCACATCTTCCCAACTGCCCACCTAACCCCCTTCAAGACTCTGGTAACCACCATTCTACTCTGTACCTATGACTTGCACTTCTTCAATTTCATATTTAAGTAATCTCATACAGTAATTGTCTTTCTCTCTCTGACTTATTTCACTTAGCATAATGCCCTCAAGATCTACCTATTTTGTTGCAAATGGCAGGATTTTATTCTAATGGACAAATAACATTTCATTGTATATATGTATATATACACATTTCCTTTAACCTTTGGTGGACAGTTAGTTTGTTTCCGTATCTCGGCTATTGTGAATGATGCTAAAATGAACATGGAGTGAAGATATCTCTCTGTATCCTGTTTTCACTTCCTCTAGATATATACCCAGAAGTGGGACTACTGGATCCTATGGTAGTTCTATTTTTAATTTTTTGAGGAACCTTCATGCTTTTTCCGTAGCTGTACCAATTTACATCCCCACCAACAGTGTGCAAGAATTCTTTTCTCCATTTCCTTGCCATCATTTGTTAGCTTTTGTCTTTTTGATGATAGCCATTCTAACACGGGTGAGATGATATCTCATTGTATCTTTGATTTGCATCTCCCTGAGGGTTAGTATTGTTGGGCATCTTTTTATGTGCCTGTTGGCTATTTTTATGTCTACTTTGGAAAACTGTCTGTTTAGTCCCTCTGCCCATTTTTAAATTGGGTTGCTTTTTTTTGGTTACTGAATTATGTGAGTTCTTTATATATGTTGGATATTAACCTCTTAATAGACCTGCATCACAAACATTTGTGATCTGCAAATGTTTTCTCCCATTCCATAGGTTGTTTTTTCATACTGTTATTTCTTTTGCTGTGCAGAAGCTTTTTAGTTTTGTGTAGAATTGCTTATTTGTTTTTGCCTTGTTGCTTGTGTTTTTGGTGTCATGTCTAAAAAATCATCACCAAGACCAATGTCAAGGAGCTTTCCCCTATTCAGGAGACATATAACTTCAGGTCATATGTTTAAGTCTTCCATTCATTTTAAGTTAATTTTTGTGAGTGGTGTAAAATAGGGATCCAATTTCATTCTTCTGCATGTGGTTATTCAGTTTTCCCAGCACAATTTGTTGAACTAATATTCTACGAGGACGCTAAGAATACACAATAGAAAAAGGTTAGTGTGCTGGGAAAACAGAGCCTGATGTGAAGTTCAAACTCACAGACCGTGAGATCACGACCTTTGCTGAAGTCGGATGCTTAAGCCAGCCAGGTGCCCTCCAAATAGTATTTTGATCATTATAGATTTGTAGTATAGTTTGAAATCAGGAGGTATAGTGCTTCCACCTTTGTTCTTATTTAGAATTGCTTTGGCTATATACAAATTTTAGGATTTTAGGTTTGTTTCCTCTATTTCTGAGAAAAATGTCACTAGAATCTTGATAGGGATTGCATTCTATCTATAGATTGCTTTGGGTAGTATGGACATTTTAACAATATTCACTCTTCTGACCCATGAACACAGAATATATTTCTATTTGTCTGTATCTTATTCAGTTTTTCGTCAAAGTGTGTAGTTTTTAGTATACAGATCTTTCACCTCTTTAAATTTATTTATAATTATTTATTATTTTTGATGCTATTGTTAATGGGGTTGTTTTCTTTTTCAGATATTTCATTGTTAGTGTATAGAAACACAACCAATTTCAGTATGTTGATTTTATATCCTGCAACTTTACTAAATTCATTGATTAGTTCTTACAGTTTTTGAGTGGAGTCTTTAGGCTTTTCCATATATACTGAGCCACTCAGGTGTCCCTGGATGCATTTTATTTCTTAAATTTTTTTTTTTCATTTTTTAAATTTATTTTTGAGAGAGAGGGTCAGAGTATGAGTGGTGGAGGAACAGAGACAGAGGGAGACACAGAACCTGAAGCAGGCTCCAGGCTCCAAGCTGTCAGCACAGAGACCAATGTGGGGCTTGAGCCCATGAACTGTGAGATTATGACCTGAGCTGAAGTCAAACGCTTAACTGAGCCACCCAGGTGCCCCAATTTTATTTCTTTTTAAATTGAAGTATAATTAACATACAGTGGTGTATTAGTTTCAGATGTACAATATAATAATTCAACAATTCTATACATAGTGTCCATCATGCTTAAACTCCTTTTTCTATTTCACCCATCCCCCTACTTACCTTTCTTCTGGCAACCACCAGTTTGGTCTCTATATTAAAAGTCTGTTTTTGGGGTGCTTAGTTGGCTCAGTTGGTTGAGCATCTGACTCTTGATTTCAGCTCAAGTCATGATCCCTTGGTTGTGGGGTCAAGTTCCGCACTGGACTCTGTGCCTAGTATGGAGCCTGCTTAAGATTCTCTTTTTCCCTCTGCTCCTCTCCCCCCACTGACATGCTCTCTCTCTCTCAAAAAGAAAAAAGGAAAAGAAAAAAAATACTCTGGTTTCTATTTGTTTGTCTCATTTTTTTGTTCATTTGTTTTGTTTCTTAAATTCCACATATGAATGAAATCATATAGTATTGTCTTTCTCTGTCTGACTTATTTCACCTCACATTATACCCTCTAGGTCCATCCATGTTGTAAATGGCAGTATCTCATTCTTTTTTATGGCTGAGTAATATTCTATTACACACACACACACACACACACATCTTCTTTATCCATTCATCAGTCAGTGGACACTTGTGTTGCTTCCATATCTTGACTATTATAAATTATGCTGAAATGAACATAGGAGTACATATATCTTTTTTGTTTTCTTTGGGAAAATAGTAGTGGAATTATTGCATCATATGGTATTTCTATTTTTAATATTTTGGAGAATATCCATATTCTCCCAGGTTGCATTCCCACCAACAGTGCATGAGAGTGTCTTTTTTCCACACCCTCACCAATACTTGTTGTTTCTTGTCTTTTTGATTCTAGTTATTCTGATAGGCATAATGTGATATTTCATTGTGGTTTTGGTTTGCATTTCCCTGATGATGAATGATGTTGAGCATCTTTTCATGTGTTTGTTGGCCATCTGTGTGTCTTCCTTGGAAAAACGTCTATTCAGGTCCACTGCCCATTTTAATCAGATTATTATTATTATTATTAGGTGTTGAATTGTATAAGTTCTTTATATATTTTGGATGCTAACCCCTTATTGGATGTATCATTTGAAAATATCTTTTCCCATTCAGTAGGTTGCCTTGTCATTTTGTTGGTGGCTTCCTTCATTGTGCAAAAAGCTTTTTATTCTGGTATAGTCTCAAGTTTATTTTTGCTTTTGTTTCCTTTGCTTGAGGAGACATAGCTAGAAAAATGTTTCTACAGCCAATGAATGTCAAAGAAATTACTGCCTATGTTTTCTTCTAGAAGTTTTACGGTTTTAGGTCTCACATTTTAGGGACTTTTGATTTAAAGTCCATTTGATTTTATTTTTGTGTTTGTGGTAAAAATGTGGTCCAGTTTCATTCTTTTGCATGTTTCTTTCCAGTTTTCCCAACACCATTTCTTGACCAGACTGTCTTTTCCCCATTGCATATTTCTTGTCATTAATTGTGGGTTTATTTCTGGGCTCTCTGTTCTGTTCTATTGATCTACGTGTCTGTTTTTGTGCTGGATGACTTTTATTTCTTTTTCATGCTTGATCGTTTTACTACGGACTTCCAGTACTCTGTTGAATAGGAGTGATGAGAGTCGGCACCCTTTTCTTGGTCTTGGTCTTAGAAGAAAGGCTCTCAACGTTTCACTGTTGGTATGATGTTAGTTGTTGGCTTGTCATATATGGCTTTCATTGTGTTGAGATATGTTCCTTCTATAACCAGTTTGTTAAGTTTTCATCACCTCTTGCTTCTGCAGTGTTTAGGGTAGATCTCTATTAGAACTGTTGGTGGGAGGGCAGGGAAGAGGGGAAAATGGGTGATGGGCATTGAAGAAGGAGCTTGTTGGGATGAGCACTGGGTATTGTATGTAAGCGATGAATCACAGGAATCTACCCCCAAAACCAAGAGCACACTGTATACACCGTATGTTAGCCAACTTGACAATAAGTTATATAGATATACTTTTTCAATGACAAAACTATCACAAACCTTTAGACAATAAATTATATCTAAAAAAAAAAAAAAGAACTGCTAGGATATCATGTTACAGCTGCTTAATTATCTCACACAGACCACAGGCTCCTTGAGGACAATAATATTATCTTAGACATCTTGGTGTTTCTCAGTGCTGAGTACAAGCCTAGAGTATTTGTATGAATGAGTTAAAAGTCCAAGGATTACTCCTTTTATATCCTTCCTTTGAAGTACTTTCTTATTAGTAATATGTATTTATACTTTCTGTTCCAAAGAAATTTTGCGCAGGAGCATTTAGTATTTTTAAATTATATAATTGCATGTTATAACCACTGACTTAAAAAATTATGTGAAACCATTTTTAATAGTTTTTTTAATTTTAGAGAGAAAAAGAGAGCTCAGGGGAGGGAGGGAAGGAGAGAGAGAGAGAGAGAGAGAGAGAGAGAGAGAGAGAGAGAGAAACTTAAGCAGGTTCCACGCTCAGTGCAGAGCCTGATGTGGGGCTCAATGCCACAACCCTGGGATTGTGACCTGAGCCGATTCAAGATTCAGATGCTTTCAGGGAAATAAAAATCAAAGCCACACTGAGATGCCATCTCACACTGGTCAGAGTGACTAAAATGAACAAATCAGGAAACTATAGATGCTGGTGAGGATGTGGAGAAATGGGAACCCTCTTGTACTGTTGGTGGGAATGCAAATTGGTACAGCCACTCTGGAAAACAGTGTGGAGCTTCCTCACAAAATTAAAAATAGAACTACCCTATGACCCAACAATAGCACTGTTAGGAATTTACCCAAGGGATGCAGGAGTGCTGTTTCAAAGGGACACATGCATCCTAAAGTTTGTAGCAGCACTATCGACAATAGCCAAAGTATGGAAAGAGCACAAATGTCCATTGATGGATGAATGGATAAAGAAGATGTGGTTTATATATACAATGGATTACTACTTGGCAATGAGAAAGAATGAAATCTGGCCATTTGCAACAACGTGGATGGAACTGGAGGGTATCATGCTAAGTGAAATAAGTCAGTCAGAGAAAGACAGGTATCATGTTTTCACTCACGTGTGGATCTTGAGAAACTTAACAGAAGACCATGGGGGAAGGGAAGGGGAAAATACAGTTACAGAGAGGGAGGGAGGCAAACCATAAGAGACTCTTAAATACAGAGAACAAACTGAGGATTGATGGGGGATGTGGCAGTGGGGAAAGTGGGTGATAAGCATTGAGGAGGACACTGTTGGGATGAGCACTGGGTTTTGTATGGAAGCCAATTTGACAATAAATTATATTTAAAAAATGATTCAGATGCTTAATTGATGGAGTCACACCAAACGCCCGATGAAACCATTTAAAAAAATAAAATCTGGATATTCTAAAGACTTGGAGCCTTTAGTTGAGTAGCATTAAAATGACATATTCTGGGGGCTCTTGATAGCATTATATCGATGAGTACAAGCTTTGGAGTCCAAGAGACCAGAGGCCAAGTCATGGCTATTGCCTTTCACATTACAGTGACTGTGGGCAACTTATTATCTCGGCACTTAATTTTCTCAGTGCTGTGAAAAATAACTGTATAAATATAGATAGTGTGCCTATGTTTATTAGTAGGGTCTGGTACATAAAATTACTAATGATTATTGATTCTCAAAATTTTGACCTAATTAGGAATATTTCACATGAACATTTTTATGAGATCAAGAAGAAAAAGGCAACTTCATAGTGGAGTGTTTCCATAGGTATTACCTTGATTTTGGTCCACTGAAATGTTAACCTTGCAACTGATCATTATGCTAGGATGTTAGACCGAGAAGATAATATTTATCTTGACAATGGTTTAGTACCTAAAGGCTACAAATATAAATTTTGGTAAAAGTGCTACCTTGTTCATATTGAAAATAGGGTTTACTTGGAATGACCATACATAGTAGAAGCCCTATTATCCAATGTGATTAGCACTGGTCAAAAAATTTGTCAGTAAATTGAAAGGGGATTCATGATTAATGATTAGTCAACATTACTAATTACCAGGGAAATGCAAATCAAAACCTCAGTGAGACATCACCTTACACCTGTCAGAATAATTAGAATAAAAGAGACATAAGTGTTGGGGAGGATGTGGAGAAAAAGGAACCCTCATTCACTGTTGGTGGGACAGTGACTGTGAAATTGGTACAGCCACTGTGAAAAACAATATGGAAGTTCCTCAAAAAATTAAAAATAGAAATACTATTTGATCTTGTAATTCTGCTACTGGGTATTTACCCAAAGAAAACAAAAACAGTAATTCCAAATGATATATGCATCACTATGTTTATTTCACCATTATTTACAGTAGCCAAGATATACAAGCATCTTAAGTATTTATGGATAAATGATTGGATACGGAGGATGTGGTACACACACACACACACACACACACACACACACACATACTGGAATGCTACAAAGCATTAAAAAGGATGAGATTGTACCATTTCTTTTTTGCTTTGTAATCAGTATATTAAGGAGACATTCATATAGTTCAAGAATTGCTTAATTCTGATATCCAGATTCAAGCTTGTGAACATAACTTATAAACATACAATTAAAGCTATGCATCATAATTTACTATACTACCAACATTTAAATTATGGGGTGTAAGTTAAATGGTTTAAAGTAAGCCTGTAACATACCTAAGAAACACCTTCCTAGCTCATACATGCAAATTCACTTCTCCATGCAAATGTCTCTTCACTCTAAGTTACCCTGCTCCCAAAGTCATTACTCTGAAGCTTATCATGGTACAAAGAGAAGGAAAAAAAGTGTAACCAGGACTGATTTTATATGTATATAAAATGTAAATAAATATGAAAAATATACATAAGATATAAAATTTTATATAATATATATAAGATGGCACAGCAGAAGGGAATGCAGTTCTATAAGACCAAGCCCTCAAATGGCAGATTATGATAAATGCTTCTTTAGCAAGGTACCTTTCCACCACTGATACCACAGGCCCAATTAATCACACAGCATGCCATCTTCAAATAACAGTTGAGGCAATAGAATAATTGCAGAAGCATCACAATCAATCCCATTGAATAGAACTACAGACCAACACTTCCCTACAAGTTAAGTTCTTCTTCTGACTGCCAATTAAACACAACTTTTAACTTCATAGTTTGCCAATTAAGGGTCATACACTGAAATCAATACATACACCTAGCATTTCAGTCTAAACTGTTTCAGGTACCTAGAGCTGAAATCAGTTACAAGGTATGGCCTAACAAATGCTAGGGGAGATTTTTTTTTTTAAAGTAGTTTTTACGAGTGTTAAACTCATCTTGCACACTGAAGTCATCATACATATGGGGCAAAGGCAGAGTTTTAATATTTGAGTTTATTCTTCATTTAACTTTTAAAACATTACAATAGTTGAATATTAAAACAGAAACAATGAGCTATGATTACAGTCTTTCTCTCACTCACTACTGCATACAAGATGCCAGCAGGTTATTCACAGGCCCCATTAAGAGGTCTGACACTGAACACCATCCCCAGGAAGATGTTCATCATTCTCATATGCTTCTCCATTGTGATGGTGCCATCTTTCCTGATTTGGACCAAAGTGCACCAGTTCTACCTGGTCCATTTCATCAGTCTCTTCTACTTCCTTCTTCTCAGATAGGAGTTTTTCTAGCAAAGAGTTTATCAGGAGAGAGAAAGCCGCTCTCAGGAAAGTTTACCTTAATTTCGATGATTAGGTGACCCTTTTCATATTCACCCTACAATAAATTGGCATGCCTTCATTTAGCACACTTGATATCTCCCTGCTTGACAGTCTGACCTGGATGAGAGGTGATGACAATGGTTCTGTTGTCACGAGTAGATATTGACTTTTGAAAGCCATACAGTGCTTCAACCAGCTGTATGTCCATATACAAGAGAAGATCCTCTCCTCACCAAGTAAAAACAGCATGGCCCTTCTGATCTAAAATAATGATAATAGCTCGTGTTTCCAGTCCTGGTTCTTATTCTCCTTCACCATGGAATGTTATTTTCTGGCCATCTTTCATGCCCTTGTCAATATGAACTTCTAGAATCTTCCTTTCTCGAATTCTCTTCCTTCTATTGCAGCTTTTACATCTATCTTTAGGACTGATCCATTCCCTAGGGTCCTGGCACTCAATGCACACAGATTGAATTTGCTGAACCATTCCAGATCCTGTCTGATGAATTCTTATTTGCACTCTAGTACCTCAGCCATTGGGACAACATTCTACCACTCCTTTCTTACCACCTTGGCCTTCACATTTGTTGCAAATCACATTCTTCTACAGAACTGGTTTTCTTATTGCACTGTTACATAAATCTCCTAAGGTTACAGAGAGCTGATGTACAACATTTTCACCTCTCCCTTCTCTCTGCATCCTTCCTTCTCCTCCAAAAAACGTATCAAAGGTGTCCATGGGAGAGTCCAAACCACTGCCTGGTCCACCTTCTTTAATTGCCTGTTCTCCTCCTTTGTCATATAATTCCCTTTTCTTTGCATCAGAGCGCACTTCATAAGCTTGAGAAATCTGTTTAAACTTCTCTCCTTCATTTGGATTCTTGTAAGGGTGGTACTTCAAAGCCAGTTTCCTGTAAACCTTTTTCAATTCTTCCTGGGTAGCACTGGGTTTGACCCCCAAACATCACAGTAAGTAGTTTCTTTCACCATTTTCTACAGCAGGTGAGCAGGCCAAGGTTGGTGTGAGGGAGTGGGAAGGAGCTCATTCCTGGGTGTAGTTTGGGCAGCCGTGGCTCCTCCACTTCTGACCAAGCATTCTGGAAAGTTCTGCTCAAGATTGTACCATTTGAGACAACATAGATGGACAAAGAATGTGTAATGCTAAGTGAAATAAGTCAGACTAAGACAGACAAATACCATATGATTTCAGTCATATGTGAAATCTAAAAAAAAACAAATGAATGAACAAAGAAACAAAAAGCAGAATCAGATCAATGAATACAGAGAACAAACTGATGGCTGCTAGAGGGTGGACAAGATGGGTGAAAGGGAGGGAGATATAGGCTTCCAGTTATGGAATGAATAAGTCATGGGGATAAAAGGCAAAGCATAGAGAATGTCATGAGTGACATTATAACAATGTTGTATGGTGACAAATGGTAGCTACGCTTGTGGTGAGCATAGCATGATGTATAGAATTGTCCAATCACTATGCTGTACACCTGAAACTAATGTAACAATGTATGTCAACTATACTCACATAGGAACATAAAAGAAAGGACTCATGAAAACAATATATACATGTTTTGTTTTTTGAAATTAATTAGTTAATTAATTAATTTTTAAAGTTGATTTATTTATTTTGAGAAAGAGTGAGAGAGCAAGAGCACAAGCAGGTGAGGGGCAGAGAGAGAGAGAGAGTGGGAGACAGAATGCAAAGCAGCCTCTGTGCCATCAGTGCAGAGCCTGATGAGGGGCTCTAACACATGAACCATGAGATCATGACCTGGGTCGAGATCAAGAGTCAGATGCTTAACCGACTGAGCCACCCAGGTGCCCCAATATATACATGTTTTAAATATTCATGTTGTTCACTAATATTTGATGAAGAGTCAAGGCCCCTCTTTTCAGTGTTCTGAGGAGAGCTCGGTCATCTTCCTTGCATCCTGCATACCCACAAGACACTGTCTCCTATGTCTCCTAGTTTTAATTTACTAAAAGCAGAGCTAGAAGTTAAGGGGTTGTGAGGTAGCCTGAGAGCAGAAGCTGCCTGGATTGTTACATATACCTCACACTCTTTCACAAATATCTTACCACAATAATTTTCTTGCCTTTGTCAACTCTTTCTGAAGTATTCGGCCAGGTTTTCACAGAATCCCCAAACTCCCACACTGCTATTGCATCAGTTTGTGTACATTTAATTAAGTTATGTAATTGCAATAGCAAGAAAACTGGCATAAACTGACTTGAGAGAAACATAGAGAACTCAAAGTGAACATTAAACATATGTGTGTGGATTCTAGAAAATAACCTACTAGTGGTAATTGTCCAATGTAAAATCAGTCAGATATTTTACAGAGAAAAGGAACCCATGGCTTAGTCAAGTGGACTGGTTAAGTGGAAGTGGTCAGGATCATCAGCTGGGTTTAATCTTGAGCGCTTAGCTTCCTTCTATGAACTGAACTTTGCTAATTAGAAATGCTGTGAGATTCTGAGCTTTTGACCCTTGAAGTGTTTTAAACTTTTATGACCTTGTTAGGTTATTTCAAGGCAATTCAATTTAGGACGTTGGGTGGTATTTGAATTTTCTCTCTTGCCAACCCATTTCTTTTTTCATGATCTCCTCTAATCCACGTGCCCCAATAAAAATACTAGTTTAATTTTAAAATGCGAGATAGATGAACAATCCTATCCTGTGGAAACAGCGTCTGCCAAACGCTTGCTGAGGAAAAACCACCCATAACGTCCTGATGCTCAGCTGCACTCATATCCCTGGATCCTTCCTGAGCAGTCAAGCTTTTAAGAATACCTCCTGACACTTTTACCTAATTTGATGTTGAAAGTTTTAATGCAAGCCACGGAAAATGGACCTTTTGTCAATTTACATAAAGTCTCTTTTGGTCTCTTATTAGTACAAGTATTTTCTTAAATAGGAAAATTCAGTACTCTTTGTTTAGACTAGCATCCATATTTCAAAGGATTATGAAATAAGTGTTTGATACAGAAGAGATAAAAAGAAGGCATCCATTTGAAAATCTTGATATAATTGATCTGATAAATTCTTAACTCCTGCTGATGTTGATGAGAGTGGTGCATGCAAAGAGCCAGAGGTCACGTTTGAGGTATTTGAAATTTGGAACAGTCTCCCAGAGGGTTCTCTAAACCTTCCTGATACTACTGTCTTCTTGAAGAGCCATTTGGCTGGCAAAGATAAAAATTTGCATGACTATAATGTGATAGATTCAGTTGGTTTAAATTTACAGATTTTTCTTTTTTCTTTCTAGTGTTTGAAAAGTTGGGAGATTTTATGGTTCAAGAATGAAGCATAGGGAGACAACAGGCATATGCTGTTGCATGATAGCAACAGGCGGGAGTGAAGTAGCTGTCGCCCCTCAGATGGGGCTTGCTCTCTCCAATTCCCTGTGGTCTCCCTCTTGCCTGTGGCTGCCTGTGGCCAGTCATTGATGTTACCTCCTGACTCCTCCAGGCAGGTGAGTTTGCAATCCCTGTCAGGGACTTTAACTATTTCTTCATGTAAGCTTTGTGTACAGAGATATATTGATCTAGAAGAATTAGGTTCATCCAATGTAATAAATTGTACCCCCTGCTGTCTGCATGAGGCTGTTGAGCTGTCCCCTAATCTGCTATAAACACTCAGAGTGGAAGGTGCCTCCCCCCAAACATTAAGGATCCCAGTTAAGCCAGATTTAAAAATATACAGTTTTAATATTTATATATTTTTAATGTTTATATATTTATTTTTGAGAGAGAGCATGAGCAAGCACAAACAGGGGAAAGACAGAGAAAGAGACGGAGACACAGAATCCAAAGGAGGCTTCAGGCTCTGAGATGTCAGCACTGAGCCTGACACAGGTCTTGAACTCATGAACTGTGAGATCATGACCTGAGTTGAAGTCAGACACTTAACAGACTGAGCCACCCAGTTGCCCCCAAAATATGCAGCTTTAATGTGAATGAAAATCTTGCAAACCTTCAGATGAATATCTCCTCAAAGCCAAGTCACATGTGGTCATTTATTTACCTTTTGACTGCTCTAGTCCTGGATTATCTAATTTCTCAGGTTTCATGGGATGTCATGGAAATAGTATTGAATAAAGTACAAGGGAAGCCCAGAATTGACTCTCAGCTTTTGTCCTGATTTCCTGAAACAGCTGAGTGGGTTTCAGCAGGTTTCCTTGGCCTTGCCCTCAAACTTCTTCATGGTTCTTCCCCAGCGGTTTAGCATAAGGAACAGTAGGGTTGTAACTCATCTGGCTAGGAGAAGGTATCTGAGGACAGAGACCCACTGACAATGACAGGGAGGTTGGAGAAAATATGGCAGATAGGATCAGGCCAGGGGGGTCATGGCAAGATACAACTAAGGGTAATGGCTAGAGGGGAAGTGAAGCTAGAAACCAGGGGGAAAAGTATGAAAAGTTTCTTGGTCTCTTGTTTTCATATTCATTGCTTAGGTTGGAAATTCATTTCTACTGAACAAGAAATATATGACCAGCAGGATCTCTGGGATTACATGGAGGTTGAAGAGAAAAAAAGAGATTTCACATGAAATACACATTTATTCCCAGTTATGTAGAACACTTCACATGTATTTGAGGCTTTGGTTTGGGTCATCAGCAAATGCAAGGATAAGTTTGCTAATGTGAATTTTATGCTTAAGTGGCTTCCTTATCCTTAGATTCTCTTTGTAGACTGGTGGCCTGTCTGTGACAGATACCAATATTAGCAAAGTCATTTCTTGTCACCTGTTTACAGCTCCTTCTCTGGGAACCACAGTAAGAAGTCCGTGCCTGGAAGAGGGTGAGGAGGTGGGTTGTGTGTGGTTTGACTAGAGGAAGCACAGCTTATTAGGCTAACTAGCCAAGTTTTAAAATCCTGATATAAATAAAATGTTTTTCTAAATATTATTGTTTAGCTCATTTCCCGGGTAAGTGCATGAATCATACATCTTTGACCTTGGCTCTAAAATATAGATTTTCATCTTTAAAGAATTTGGGATCATAGGTTAGAGATCATAGGTTGTTTCAGCTGGAAAGGATTTGGAGATCTTCTAGTCTACTCAATTTTATGGATGAAAAAATTATTCCCAAACTCTGTCATATCTAAATCTCTTTTTTCTTGACTTTAATTTTTTTAAGTTTTAAGCTTTATTGAAATACAATTGACATAATATTATATAAGTTTAAAGTATACACGTTTTGATTTGATACACTTATAAATTGCAAAATGATTACTATCATAGCATTAGCTAAAACCTTCATCATGTCACATAATTATAATTTCTTTTTTGTGGTGAGAACATTTAAGATTTACTCTCTAAGCAACTTCCAAGTATGTACTATGGGATTATTACCTATTCTAAATAACTCTTTTTTTTTTTTTTTTTAAGTAGTCTTCATGCCCAGTGCGGAGCTCAGTGGGGGCTTGAACTTAAGACCCTGCGATTAGACCTGATCTGAGATCAAGACTCAGATGCTTGACTGACTGAGCAGCCTAGGTTCCCCCATAAATAACTCAATAGATTGAAACACATTAAGTAATATGTTTAGTTTTAATTAGGTTTTTTAGAGAGGGAACTTCTGGGGAACTCTCTTTGCTTCTGCTCTAGTCTGGATTAGTGCTTTCTGGGCCTGGACACAACAGTCACTCTACACTTCCCTTCTTTACCATTCCAGGACACATTTTGCCTCGTTTTTTCGTTGGGTCCCGAGTTTCCTTATTTCCATGTCTTTTTGTTTCCTGGTTTATACCTTCATTTTGGTGGAGAGCATTGTTTATCCCGTACTTTCTAGAGTAGGGGGCCACAGCAGGTAAATTTCTTGAGGACTTGTATACCTAAAAAGTCCTTATGATCACATTTATTTGATAATTTGGATAAGTGTAGAATTTTGGAGATCAGTCTTCCCGCTGAATCTTTTTTTAAAAATTTTAAAAATATTTTATTTATTTTTGATAGACAGAGACAGAGCACAAGTGGGGGAGGGGCAGAGAGAGAAAGAGGCACAGAATCTGAAGCAGGGTCCAGGCTCCGAGCCATCAGCACAGAGCTGGATGCAGGGCTCAAACTCACAAACTGCAAGATCATGACTTGAGCTGAAGTTGGGCACTCAACCAACTGAGCCACCCAGATGCCCCACTTCTCATTGAATCTTGAAGACATTGTTATTTCTTTGAGTTTTAGCTTCTGGTGTTGGTTTTGCGTCATCTGATGCCAATCTGACTCCTGATTTCTTCCATATGACAATTTTTTTCATTCCGTTAGGTTTTATTGCTGATTTACTGGTGATGGGTCTTTGATTTGTCTTATTCATTGTCAGGTGTAGTTAGGTGTAGGTTAGCCCATTAAGTTTGGAAACTTTTATGTTTCAGTTTTATGAATGTGGCATCCATTACTAATTGGATTCTCCTATTCTATCTTTTGTGCAGTTTCTTTTGGGAGCTTCTAGACTATTTCTCTAATTTTCTGATCCTTTCTCTTCTTTTTCCATATTTTTGTCTTTGTGTCTATTTTCTAAGGAAATTTCCTTAAGTTTCTCTCCTGACCCTTTAGTTGAATTCTTTCAATTCCTGCTCTTGTAATTTTCACTTCTAAGAGTTCTTCTATTTCTCTAAATATTACTTCTTTTTGTGACACCTGTATTTTGATGTATGCAATATTCAGTATTATTGCTGATGCTGTCATAATAGTTTTGTAAGTTATCTTCTGATAATATTTTTGTAACTTTTCCTTTTTGTCGTTTTCTTATAATGTTTATTTTTTTGAGAAAGAGAGAGTGGAGGAGGGGCAGAGAGAGAGGGACAGAGGATCTAAAGCAGCTTTTAGCACAGAGCCTGATGCAAAACTTGAACTCACGAACTATGAGATCATGACCTGCACTGCAGGCCAATGCTTAACTGACTGAGCCACCTAGGCGCCCCTCATCTCTGACATTTTTAATGTGTTTCTCCATTTTCTTTCATTGTGGAGAATTTCTTTATATTTTTGGTAAACTTGGTTTTCCTCTCCTTAGTGAGGACGAAGGAGCTAAATCTGGTTTTAAAGTTTGTGAGCATGAGTGAAATTCATGAACTGCTGGGCTTGTGTGTTTATAATTTGTTATTGTATTAATAGGTTTTGAGAGGGAATGAAACTAAATGTGTACGTTCAGTGCACGATATTTAACTAGAAGTCCTGGTTCCTGCACTCTTATACTAGGTGCCATGTTTCTAGGACCTAATAAAGCTTTGGTGCTTGTCTCTCAACCTTTCTCTCCTTACCAGCACCCTATCTCTCTCTCCTTCCTCGTACGTCCCTTCTGCCATATTCATGCCACATTCAGGGGACATTTGCTCGGTAGATCTGTTTTCCTTTAGCATCCTGAACAATTTGGAAATAGCCATTATGGAAAACACTCTAAAAAAGAGTAAGATCCATAACTGTCCTTGTCTAAGGGCAGGGCTTTAGGTTAGGAAGATATCAGCAAATAACCAGCCAGGTACCTTCTATTTAATTCAGGAGATATTTATTGAGCTCCAATTATGTGCATGGCATAAAATTGCCACTGAAAGAGGAGTAAACAAACAAACAAAAAGTAAAATAGTATGTCCTATTCCAAAAGGCTCATATGCTAATACTTTAAGCCTGAGCCATGACATTGGACCTACCACTGCTCATTGCATGATTTTGAAAGGAATTCTGAATTAGTTCATAGAAATGTCAAATTAATTAAGGTCCTCAAAAGCTTTAAATTGGAATGTTAAAGCTTTTTTTTCCTTTTATCATTAGATTTTCAAAGGTAACAACCTTACCTTGAACTTTTTTGTATTTTTCTCAAACTGTCTTGCATCACGTTTTACCTGGCAGGTATACCATGTGTGTTTGTGGCCAATGATGCTGACATTAGAACTGGTCACTATGGCTACAACCTGTTAGACTTTGATAGAAAAATCAATGCCTTGCTTAAACTTGGGATGTAGGGAGCAAACACAAAGATTGCCACCATAATTGCCACTTGTGGTGAGGCAGATTCTAAAGTTATGTCCATGTTTGGAGAAAGGGATCATAGCATTAGTTAGTAGTTGTACCTTGTTTTGCTGTTTCTCAGGTAAGCAGTTTCCATGGTTCTTCCATGAATATCATTACTGGGATTCATGAGAGAAGCAGTGACTAATTGGCTCAAAGTCAGCTCTTTCATCTTCCATGTCCACTGTAAGGTTGTCCCACACAGGGGATTTATAACCTTCCTGCCTGCTGGGACTGGGTGGAGCAGGCCCCGAATATTCTCACCACGACTCTATCTCTGGACCTTCAGTTTGAATACAGGAAGGGTCATGTAGCCCTTCCCCTAAAAAATGGCTGTATAAATGAAGGTCTGTCTGTACACAATGTCAATTAACGGCATTTTAATGGTCAAGTCTCATTATTCACACTAGTTATGTTTTGCAAAGTCACTGAACCATTGTTTCTGGGGAAAATATAGGGTTAGACTCCTATGAGGCTCTGGTCACAACATCATCATTAACTGATCAATACATAACCTTGTTTTAAGTGACAATTTATTTAATATATATTCTTGGTCCATTGACATTGAATTCATAGCCAATAACACGATAACTCTTACCTGAACAAAGCTTGCCTAACACATGTCCATTCTCCATAAGGCGCATCACACTGTTTTGTGCTTTGGAACAGGGTATGGCACTTCAGCATTATGCTTGGGGGCCGTTTTTAACCAGTGAAATCATCAGCAAAAAACACAAAAATGTGGAAAACATGGCCCTACATAGACTGTGAAAAGGATACTTTTTTATAATAGGCAGCTGAAATAAGGCAGGGCATCACCTTGTTTACCTTAGTTGGGAACATGTGTGGCTTACATTTTTTGTAGACTTCGTTCATGTCTGCACATGTTCACAAAACATCATTGGTATTGATTTTGGGATAACAATTTTTTGCAGGTAGGCAAATTTGCAAATACAGAATCTGCAAATAATGAGGGTTGAATGTGTGTGTATATGGACAAATAGAAAACAAAACAAAATTAATCCCCAAAGCTTGATGACCTTTCCATCTTCATATGTGTGTGAGAATTGACCAGCCTGACCTTGACATTTTACCCAGTAGAGGGACAGATCCTATTCCTTCCTATCAGCAGCAGTTACCAGCCAATACTTCACATGACCTCCAGGTTTATTTTCCTTTCCCCTTGTTTTGTTAAGTTCTGTTTTATGGAAGTAGCCAGGTGAGCACACAGTGACCAATATCGTGGGCTGAAAATGGGTAGGCATTATTGAAACAGCTGAAGCAAACCTCCTTCTGCCTGGGGCTGAGATCTTAAACTCTAACTACTGAGAGCTGTCCGAATTTCCAGAACCATCTGCTGTTGAATTATTTAGTCAGACAAGTTTTGATCTGTTTCATTTCTTTGTCCTAGTTCATGACATTTAAAAAATGTATTCTGCTTGAGTAATTTCTATTCTTGTCACATGGCATAGGGACTTGCCTGAATCTGGAAGGAAATAGCAAATCCATTTGGTACCAAGAGGGGGAAAACAGTGTGGGGAATATTGGTGATTATATTCACTCATACTGTGGATGAGTAAAATTGTGAAAGCTGTTAATATTTGGTAAATTTATCTGAACTGTATAAAATAAATTTGTAGCAACAATGTACTTTTTAAAAAAAACATTGACTAATTTATTTTGAAGTAGTTTCCTGACTCTCCCTAAGTGTTGTCATTGGGATGTTGGTATTTTATGACACTGCATTGAGGAGGAATAATGGTATGGGGAGCATGGTAGCAGAGGGAGAACTATCATGGTCCCCAAAACCTTCTTCAGCTTAACTTCCATGAGTCAGAGGTAGGTCATATAACAACCTTAACCCTCAGTGATATTAATCTTTGGGCTAGTCAGGACTTTTTCTTATTTAAAATGGAAAAAAAATGTATTCAAATGGCTTTTTTCACCTCCAGCTTTATTGAAGTATTATTGACAAATAAAAATTATATATATTTAGGTTGTGTGATGTGTTAACAGTAAAATGTGATGATTTAATATACATATTCATACCATAGTCATGCTAATTAACATATCCATTACCTTACATAGCTA
The DNA here is from genome assembly GCF_024362965.1 of Panthera pardus. Classification (NCBI taxonomy): domain Eukaryota; kingdom Metazoa; phylum Chordata; class Mammalia; order Carnivora; family Felidae; genus Panthera; species Panthera pardus. The sequence continues at coordinate 22,413,811 of NW_026526788.1, forward strand.
TCATTTGTGTGTGTGTGTGGTGAGAACACTTAAGATCTACTTTTTTTTCTTTCAAATTTTATTTAAATTCTAGTTAACATTAGTTTCAGGAGTAGAATTTAATGATTCATCACTTACATATAACACCCAGTGCTCATCATAACAAGTGCTCTCCATTTGAGATCTACTCTTAGTAAATTTCAAATACAGTATTGTTAACTATAGTTACCATGTTGTACATTAGATTCCCCAGAACTTACTCTAACTGAAAGTTTGTATCCTTTGACCAACATCTCTCCCAATTTCCCCCACCCCCTCATCCCTGTCAACCACCATTCTGCTATGAGTTGTATGATTTCAACTTTTTTAGATTTTGCCTGTAAGTGAGATTACACAGTATTTGTCTTTCTGTGTCTGGCTTATTTAATTTAGCATAATGAATTCCAGGTTCATCCATGTTGTCACAAATGGCAGGATCTCCCTTTTTTATGGCTGAAAAATATTCTTACATGTATATGGTACATATATCACATCTTTTTATTCATTCATTCATAGATGGATACTTTGCTCCCATATATTAGCTATTGTGAATAATGATGCAGTAAACATGAGAGTGCAGATATCTCTTTGATATCCTGTTTTCATTTCCTTTGGATATATACCCAGAAGTGGGACTGTTTGGTAATACGGCAGTTCTATTTTTTTTTTTAATTTTTTTTTAACGTTTATTTATTTTTGAGACAGAGAGGGACAGAGCATGAACGGGGGAGGGTCACAGAGAGAGGGAGACACAGGATCTGAAGCAGGCTCCAGGCTCTGAGCTGTCAGCACAGAGCCCGACGCGGGGCTTGAACCCACGGACCGTGAGATCATGACCTGAGCCGAAGTCGGAAGCTTAACCAACCGAGCCACCCAGGCGTCCCCCGCAGTTCTATTTTTAACTTGTGGAGGAGCGTCCATACTATTTTCCATAATGATTGTACCAATTTACATTCCCACGGATACTGTACAAGGATTTCCTTTTTATCCACACTCTTGCCAATACTTGCCATCTTTTGTCTTTTTGACAATTGCCATTTTAACAGGTGTGAAGTGATATCTCATTGTGATTTTGATTTGCATTTCCCTGTTGATTATTGATATTGAGCACCTTTCCATGTACCTGTCAGCCATTCATATGTCTTTTTTAGAAAAATGCCTATTCAGGTATTTAGCTCATTTTTTAATTAGGTTATTTCATTTATTGATTGCTGTTGTGTTGTAGGAATTCTTTGTATATTTTGGTTATTAACCCCTTATCAGATACATAGTTTGCAAATATTTTCTCTCAATCTGTAATTACCTTTTGTTGATTGTTTTGCTGTACATAACCTTTTCTTATTGGTTCACTTACCAAAACTCTTCTATGTAGGCTTTAGGTGTTGGCTGGATCCAGGGGTTCAAAAGATGTCATTAAGAGTCAATATTTTTTCTCTTTTTCTCAGTTCTGGTGTCTTCGTAATGTCCTTCCCTTGTAATATCAAATTAATTTATGTCCTAATGTCACAGAAACTTCTTCAAAAATAAGTTATTTTGGTTTCCTAACAATTTCACAGAAGCCCCAGAATTCAGTTTTTTCCCTTCCTTCCTTTCTTCCTTCCTCCCTCTTTCTTTCTCTCTCCCTTTCCTTCCTTCTTTCTACTTTCCTTCCTGTTCCTCCCTCCTTCCCCTCTCTTTCCCCCCTCTCTCCCTTTCTTTAATCCTTACTTTCTTCCTCTCTCTCTTCCTTCCTTTCCCTCCCCCCTTCTTTCTCTTTCTTTCTTTCTTTCTTTCTTTCTTTCTTTCTTTCTTTCTTCTGTCTCTGTCTCTCTCTCTTTTTTGGCAAGTGCTTATTCTTGAATCAATCACCAGAGTCTGGGGGATGTTGTGCCCTGACAGGCCCGGCATCTATCACATGACCATGTGTAGAGCCAGGACTGGAGTTAGTGCCACCTGTATCACTTGGAATAGAGTAAGTGTAGGAATCCTTCATGAGGGAAAATCAGAGTGCTAGTATCATAAGAAAAGTAAATGAATGCTGGGCAGGCAAAATAATAAATGAGTATTTTGGATTCATTTAAACCATTGGCTTGCTATATGTTTAAATTAAGACCATGAATGTAGAAGTGCTTTGAAAACAACACATATAAATGTAGTATATCTTCCTTCTCCTTATTGGGTATAAATAACATCAATTTAATTAAATATACATTATATGTATATGTCTACAGAGCTACTGCCCCCTGTTGACTAGGCATAAGATATCAAGGTGAATAGTGAATAATCTTCATCCTCAAGAAGCTTAGAATTTAGTGGGAATATAGGCAAGTAAAAAACAGTTAGCTATAATATGAGGCAGGAGGAAATAAATAAATAAAGAGCAACATGGATGGGAAAGCACAGAATGTTGGCAGATGTTCATTTTGAGCAAAGTAAGTTTAGAGCATGTATTAGTGCCTTAGAAAAACCAGAAGATCTCACACTCTTGAAAAGAGCACTGGAACCTTTGCCAAGTCTATTGGGTGGGGCAGGACAAAAGAGAAAAGAGAAATAGAGGAAGAAGAGAACAGGAGAGTTGAGGGTGAATATTTATATTAAAATAGGAAAGCAGTACCTGGGAGGGGGGCGGTAATAATCCAGAGGGGTTAGTCCCTGTGGTTTTCAGCCCTCTAGGAGACTTTCAAAACACAACGAGGTATTGCCCTTCTTTTGACTTTCAGAAGAAGAATCTCCAGCCAGGGCCCCAGGCATGCTTGAACAAGTGAACAAGTTAAACCTGGGACTTTGAAGTGTGTGACTGGTATAATTCTTTGAAGATTCATCAGAAGAATGTTCGTTAATTTGCTGCCTTTTATTTCTCTCCCCAAACATTTGTGATCCCGAATTACTACTTTGCTCTTTAAGCATTAAATTATGTTTTATACTCAATAATATTTTATTTACATTGCACACCAAGGTTGCATAATTTGGGGGTGGAAATAAGTTAGTCTTGAAACTTGAATTGTTTCCTTAAGCCTTCAATTGAAAAGAATTTATATAATATCATGCTTCATTAATACCTCATTTATCAGGATGTCACCTAACCAGCCACATCAACTACTGTAGTTTCCAGTAACTTAAGATCCTGCACTGTACTCTTGTGGGAGTCTTTAAAGGCTGGCTACAGTCATCTCTCTCTCTCTCTCTCTCTCTCTCTCTCTCACACACACACACACTTCTAAAAATCTAGTCCATTTGTCCAGAGCAAATTAGAAATAAAGAATTAGAGTAAGAGGGATTTTGGGTAGCTGAGAAAGACTATAGAATTAACCTGAAATGATATCAAACAGCTGAAATTGAAAAGGAGACTGAAAAATTATAAAAAGCCAAATCAAAATATATAGCAATATTAGGATACTAATAATCTTAGTTAATACTAATAATCTTAGATTACCATATGCACACATTTTCTTGATTAAGGATCTGTGTTATTAAGAAGCATACGTGTTCAATGCTGTTTGTTTTAAAAGGCAAAAAAAAGGCTCATATATTTAATATATAAAACATTATAATTTATATGGTACACTGTAAAATTATAACTTATATACATTTGTATCACATATACTTTATTTATCTACCTGGTAAGCTTTTAAGATGTTGATGCTTAATGGGGTAAATTTCAAGTTATTTGGAAAATTCATTCACCTGTAACTTAGTGCTCTCTGACTGTATCTGTTAAATGAGACATTACAGCATTTTATGATTTAATTTCCCTCTGAGATCTGATATTTCATATGTGAGGAGTATGGCTTGGGAAGAAACAGTGGTATATATATTTCTAAAAAATACCACTTTGTTTTGTCAGTTAAGATTATTTCCTAGCAAACCAGCAAATCAGGAACTGGTTTAATCACCTTCTCATGACCAGGGTCATTACTATTAATAAAATATACCTGACATTTTGTCACAAGTGTTTCCTCCTGAGGATAGCAATATCTTTCTTTGTGGAATGAGGCTGGGGGTACGGGGGTTCAGACCTCAATGGAGACCTGAACTGAAGCCTGAAATTTTCTTGGATAATCTAAAGTCGGAACCTGGCAGAGATCACAGGGTCATATCCCAGGGGGCTCCTGACTATTATTCCTTGTCTGCTGGAGTCCCTTATTTCTCAGTTTGCTAAAAATGAAACAAATACATAGCAACAAGCCTGTGGTTATTCACAAGGGGTTATAATTTAAAGCTCTCTGCAAATCTCTGTAGTGATGAATACAAGCAGACATTTCATATTCAGCGTGTAATGTTAAGGTGGCTGTAGACTGTCTGACATTACAGTAGAATGAAAGGGTTGGATTCCCTCCAGATTCTCATGCAGTGCCTTTTAGATGTACATTTAATTGCAGTCTCAAGTCAAGTATGTTAACATTCAATATTCTTGTTGGAGAATGACAGTTCATTGCTGAATCAGCTCATCAGTGTTTCCTTGTGTCCATTTGAAACTTGAAGAATGGTGAATTGGATAAATGTATCTATTCTGTTTTATAATTATATATTTGGTTCTACTTATTGTTCTATTCTATTTTTTTATTATTAAAAATTAAAATAACTTGGTCAATGGTTGGCTAATATTGACTGTGGTCAGAGCTTGGCTGATCCCCTAATTTGACTTAGTGTTTGAAATGCACAATTTGGAATATTTCTGCAGAGAAATATGTTATCTTGATAAATGGAAAGCAGTGTTATAGTTGATGCCTTTCCCTTCTGTCTCCTACAAGTCTGGTCTTCTAGAGAAAAGGTGGGACATTCTTCATTAGCCTGAAATTTGTTCAATTCTTGGTTTGATCTCCTGCCCTGAAGTGGTAAGTTGAAAAAATTCATTCAGGGGTGCCTGGGTGGCTCAGTTGGTTAAGCCTCTGACTTCAGCTCACGTCATGATATCATGGTGCGTGAGTTTGAGCCCCGTGTTGGGCTCTGTGCTCACAGCTCAGAGCCTGCAGCCTGCTTCAGATTCTGGTTTCCCTCTCTCTCTGCCCCTCCCCTGCTCATGCTCTGTTTCTGTCTCAAAAATAAATAAAAAACATTAAAAAAAAGAAAAAAAGAAAAAAATCATTCAGATCTCATGAGCAAAGACTTTATTTATATATGTTAGTTCACCTGGGATTGGGCTCATTTTGAAAAATGTTAATGATTCATGTCAAAAGCTTTAAAAAAATTAAGGGTAAAAGAAAACATTCTGCTTCTTTACAAATAGTTTTCCGAAAGCACGTACTCTTATCAAAAACATTTCCCGTCAGGTTTAGCAAATGCCCAGGACCTCAGATTTTCAAGACTTTGGAGATTAAGATCTCCTTTGTGGCCCCACTTAGTTATCTTTATTGCCCTTGAGTTATTCCAAGGCTCACTAAAAGGTGAAGAAGAATTGGGCGTCAGCACGTGCTCAAAGCTGGCATGCATTGTTCCCATCCAAAGTGTGAAATACCATGATGCCTTGTTTGCTTCTTCACAACAGTTTTTCAGGACCCCCAAATGAACACCGTCTAATCACTTCTGTAAACCAGGCAATCTCATAATTGGAGCTGAATAATTTTAATGTTCAGATCAGATCCTTCATCAGATCCTTCAGCCTCATGGCTTGTGTTTGGGTTTGGGATAATGATGTGGTGTCAAAGAATCTGCAGATATATATATTTTTTCCAAAATGGATATTTCTAATTTAGAAAAGGGAAGGTTTTCTGGAGAAATGAGGAAGTTTTGATTTTTCTGGCTTTTATCCTTTGCCACAGATGTACTGCTGAGGCAGATGAAATGCCTGATTCCTCAGTCACCAACACCACCCTTTAATGACAAGCCATTAACTTCAGTTAAAAGTGAGGCTATGGTGAGAATCCAGGAGATGGAGCGAGGATTGCATGTAATCTCTTATAAAGAACCCAGGAATCAGACCTTCAGAAGCAGGCAAAGGAGAGGGAGACATTCAGAGTAGATCTTTTAGAATAGGGGGTGGGGAACTTTCACTCCTATAGGGGGGGGCTAAACGGTACAGGAAAGAAACATAGCCGGCCAGGAAAGGTGCCTGAGCAGGTGAATGTGAGCTGCAGGTGACTACAGGGTCAGCAGCTGCTCATTTCCCGCCAGTTTAGACTTCCCAGAAAACTGGGACACAGTGATCCTCAATCTATGCAATATTTTCAAAGGAAGATAAAGATTCAGATTTTATGTGAAACCTCCCCATATATAAACGTTTGTCTACGTTGAGGCTGGAATGATGTGCATGGGCTCTCTTTTTGCACTTTCAGGTTTAGAATGTCAATGTTCTCACACCAAACAATATGAAGTTAGTTGTCATATGTTGCTCAAGTAGGCAGTAATCCAAAAGAACACAAACTCATGTAGATATATATGAATGTAGGTATGTGTGTGTGTGTGTGTATATATATATATATATATATATATATATATGCTTTTTGTTGTTGTTAAGACTACAACTGGCTATCATACATGATGGAAAAGAAATTGACCCAGGATTCACAGAGACAAGAGTGAGATCTAGAAATCAGGAACCATGGTATCTTTCTCTGTATCTTTCTGAGGACACACAGTCATGTTTCTGCCTTTCCAGGCATGTACCTCCATTTCTCCCTGCAGGTTGGCTCCCTCTGTTACTTCTGGGTGTCGCTGTCCCACATCTGAGGCATGTGCAAGGCTTTAGTCAGCTGAGTAGTGGACTCTGGCTCTTGAGCTGTATGACTTTTTTTTTTTTTTAAATTGAGCAATAATTGACATAACATTAGTTTCAGGTGTGCAACATAATGATTCGATATTTGTAGATATTGTGAAATGGTCACCACAATAAGTCCAGCCAACATCTGTCACTATACATAGTTGTAGAATTGTTTTCTTATTATTATAATAACTTTTAAGATTTTCTTCCTTAACAACTTTCAAATATGCGATATAGGACTTATTTATAGGTGGAAGCTTGTACTTTTTTACCCTTTTCACACATTTGGTTGCCCATCCCTGCTTCTGGCAACTACCAGTCTGTTCTCAAAATATGAGGTTTTTAAAACAATACACTCCACATATAAGTTAGATCATACAGTATTTGATTTTCTCTGTTTGACTTATTTCGCTTAGCATGATGCCTTCTCTAGATGACTTTATAGCCCCAGAGCCTACCAGTTAGTAGTGACAGTCTCTATGTCTGAGTTAGAAAATCTGACAGAGCCAGGCCTATGGATTTGTTCCCATTGGATGAGGAGCTTTCACTTCTTCAACTTCAGAGGATTGAATGTCATCTTCTCCAAGGTCCATGGGCACCTTAGATGAAGACCAAAGGGGAAGTTGGCATGGAAGCAGGTGTGTATAAACTACACATATTAATCCTGACATTTTAGATTTTAAAAGTTGACAAATTGGCTGCCTTGGTGGTTCAGTTGGTTAAGCATCTGACTTAAGCTGAAGCTCAGGTCATGATCATGGCTTGTGAGTTCGAGTCTTGCTCCGTGCCAACAGTCCAGAGCCTTCTTGGTGTTCTAGCTTTCTCCTCTCACTCTGCCCGTCTCTCACTTGTACCTTCTCTCTCTCTCTCTCTTTTTCTCTCTCTCTCAAAATAAATAAACTTTTAAAAAGTTTTTAAAAAAATAACAAAAAATAAAAGTTAACAAATTTAAATTAAAAGAAGTAATATGTGATCATAGAAAAAATTTGAGAAATTCTGTAAAAGACAAATAGTAAAATTATCCATAATCTCATTACCCAGAGTCAAATCAAATACAGACATTTTGGTATATTCATTTCAAGGCTTTTTTTTATAGATCTCAAAATGCTGTATTTAATAAGAGCAGATCCTAAAAGGATGAGATGATGTGGATTAAAATGAAAGATGTGGATTAAAATTAATTTTAATGAGTTAAATAGATTTTAAGTAATAAATTTGATGGAAGACTTAAAAATATTGCCTTTGATCTACTAGCTTCATATTTAGCGATCTTCTCTGAAGTAATTCTCAGAGATGTGTACAAAGATGTATGTATAAAGATATTCACCAATGCATTATTGATCTTGGTCAGAAACTAGAAACACTTGAAATGCCCAACGATAAAAGATTAAGAAAAGTGTAAAACAGGCACCAGATGGAATATTTTGTGATCAATAAACAATTTTGGGAGAAATATATTTACTGAAGTAAAAATGTTCACAATAAGTTGCTAAGCAGATTGCAAAATTAAATGTGCATTTCAGTATTTTCTACTATTTCTGTATGGAGCATGTATTAGCTTTATAATGTGTAAACAAATAAACCGAATATACACAGTGAATAAAAAAAATGAATTTACTCACATAGAACTGTGTGAAAACAAGGAGGAAAATCATGGCACGAGATATTTTAGCAGTTTCTACAGTCAGTGAAGAGGAAAGTTGACATAGGGCTCTTTGACCAGAGTTTCTTTTAGGAAGCTGTCCCACCATGCAAGTAAAAATCAAAATGTATGCACCTTCCTCACCCCATTAGTGCATCAGGTGGAATTGAAATGTATCTCCCTTTATTTGATAATTGAGGTCTTTCAAGTTCTTATTCCTGATCTCCCCCTACTCCCTGAGAGCTTTTATTCTCTTTTCATCTACTGAAAGTAATATGTCTCCCTTTTGCAAAATCAAGAAAATATCAAAAGATACAAAGAAGCAGAAAAAAAATACCTCATAGTTCTACACTGTTACCTTTCTGAACTTCAGTAAGTCCAGGGGAATTGATGTGAATCTATACTGGGCATGCTTGGAAACTAAATTTTTCCACTAGATCAGAAACAGAGTGAGCTGTGTACATGTGTGTTTCTTCTCTCCTTGTGTGGTAAAATGAGGCAAAGCGAGAGTCACAATGGTAGTGGGACCCACAGCATTTCTGGATAAGGATTCAAAGTAATCAAGAGGTTACTTCATTTGTGATGAACTTAGCATATTTTCAAAGGCTAAATGCTGAAATCCTTCCTGAGTGTATCAGACTCTGCAGGTCAGATGAGACTATTTCTGCTCATTTCTCTCTACCTCTTTGTCTTTAGTTTGAAGATAGATTGCAGTATCAAACGGGTAAATATGGGCTTTAAGGAAGTTTGCAATAGCTGGAAAATGAACCCCCTGATTCTGAAATGCATCAATGTTGAGCATCCACCAAAGAAATACAAAAGGCACAGACAGCCTCTCAACTGGTTTGGGATTGAGGTAGATAGAAGCTGTTTTGTTTTTCTAACAATGCATTAAAGTTAATTTTATTTAATGCTCATGGTTTAAAGGGTCAAATAGTATAGAAACACTTAGAATGAAAAGCAATAATTCTTGGCTTCTGGTAATTTCCTCACTCCAGTCTCACTTGTAAGAGTCAACTACTTATCATTGTCTTTGCTTTTGTCTATTCATGTATTTTTCTCCATTTCTTCATATAAAATTGCTCACATTGCTGTTTCTTAATTTATCTTTCTTGACTTATCAGTGTTCTATTATGATGTACAAAGAGTTAGCTTAGTAATACTGGCCTCTACGTCTTTCTCCCCATTTCTATCCACTCCTAGTTTCTTCACTGGTCAGTTTTTCAACTCCCAGCGGTAATTAGCCACCACTTCCTCTTGCATCGTAATGTACAGTATTTACTCACTACCCACTGTGAGGATAATGACATCAATGTTCCCATGCTTTCCTCTACTGCCTTTCATCTCATTCTATCCTTGGTCAGTTACAGCTTTCCTCTTAAACTGGCAGGGTTGAGAATACGTACATTCTGATCAGTAGTCATAGCAAAGTATTCCCCAGTTTGTGTGCAAGTTGATTCTAAAAATTGAAAATAAATAAAAATGTATATTATTTTGTCAAGGGATAACAATGTCTTCTATCTCAATCTCTTTGTCCTACACTCTGAGAAATTTGCTTGATTTAATATTATAATGTGTCATTTTTTTAAATTTGACAATTTTGGGATTTCTAAGAGTTTTTTTTTTTTTTTTGGCCTTTGTACTGTTTTCATAGCCTCCTCTTCTTGGTTTATGGTTGCCATATCTTCTCTGTCGTCCTCTGTGGGAACACTAACTAGAAGTAGTTTTGTTCTTTCTCTTTCTCTCTCTTTTCCTCTCTCCCTGAATTATTCTGGTTCATCTTCAGTCATTTTTGCCTAATGTCTTCATATTGCTGGTTTCAGCTATCTTCAATGCCATCATTGGTGGGATTAAAAAATGGACTGCGAGCCTTGTGCATGTGGGTGGAACTTGGTGAAGGGGAAGGAGTCGGTTATGTTAAGGGGTTAGAAAAGCAAAGATGATGCATTGAGATTCCTTAATGCCAGCATGATGAGCAATTTGCTCAGGGGTGCTAGTTGCTATACTGACTGCCCTACTTCTTCACAGATAATTTATTCACCATATCCAGAGGATGCCTTTTTTTCCCCTGGAAGATAAATATCTCACTTTAGAGTGTTCTGCATGGGAGTAGGTGAGAGGGAGAGTGTTGACTGTTCCATCTGTAGACTTTCAGTGAATCCTCATTTCAAGCCTATTCTTTAAATCTGTCCTCTGCCATACCTGGTGATTCTGAGTGTTCTAGGGCAGACCTGTTTTCTCTTATTGAGTGCAGTCTACTTCATTAGTATTCTTAGTTACGGTTTTCTCCATCTTTCTCCATTAGTCTTCAGACTCATCCATCTGTTTTTTTGTCTTACAGAAATTTTGAGATCCCTTGCTTACTGGTGAATTATACTGTCATTCCCTTTGTGCTTTTGGGTTTATCTGTTTTTGTTTTTCCAGAATCAGTATGATGGTGTCTCAAAAGGCAGAGGGAATAAATGCAGATTCCATATGGAAGTGTAAGCCACCACTATCCTTCTGAGCTCTAAGTTCAGAAGGCCATAAATATTCGAGCAAGATGAATGCAAAACAAGATTTAACAGATACATAGATTTCATATGGCTTTAAGCCTCCATGTATTGCCCTAGAAGAGGAGGATATAATTTTTGATTAAGCGAAACAAGAGATTTATTGAATGTGAAAAGTGGAGGACTGTGATTTAGAAATTTGCAGCCATGAATTCTATCCAGTTGATGCATTCAGAAAAGCAAGAACGGATAAGGCGGTGTATGCTGTATAACAAAAATAGATTGTCATAGGTGGAGTGATGTTTTTAGTAACAGGATAATAGATTCAGATGTTTTTAATAGATTGGTGAAGACAATGAAAATACACTAGTATATACTGATTGAAATATTTAAAAAAATCATGGTGCCTGAATAGAAAATTAGGGACTTAAAAATAACCACAGTTGACATAAGTCAACTAATAACTATTTAAAAGTTAAATATCCCCATATTGAAATAAAGTGATTTCTTCTAGGATGTAGGATGCTATAGTTTGTAAAAGGCAGACAATGTTGGCTTGGTTTTGGCAAGGTATGTTCCAAAAGAACACACCGGAACTTCTCCAGTTTATTCTAACTATATTCTTATTTTCTACAGGATATTTGCTAAGACCAGCTATCATTTTCTGAGTGTTTGCTTTATGACAATGCTGTACTAGATACTTTACATATATTACTAAATATCTAGTATAATATGTGCCTTTCCAACATATTTTAATAATTATTAATAAAATATTAATGCTGTATACTTATTTATTCATAGAATTCATTGTAAATCCAATTAACAGCCTCATTCTTTCAGATGCACCACCTAAATCCAAAAATCAAACTCTTAAGAGAGCATATCTAGTTGTCTGCATGAAATGAAGGTTTGTTAGGTACAAGCAGATTTTGTCAAATGTCTATTCCTGTGAGTCCTCAGATGTGCACAGAATTTTTACACAGACTTTTATGTACTTTATCATTTTTAAAAATAGGAGATAATATTTTACCATTACAGTTGTAAGAATTAGAATATTAGATTTTACAGATTAAGTAATAAATAAATGCCAAGAAAAACATTATTCTTAAAGCAGCCCCTCCTTTTTTTCTTTTTTAAAACATTTTTAAATTTTATTTTAGAGAGAGAGAGAAAGACAGAGCATGAATGGGGGAGGGGCAGAGAGAGAGGGAGACACAGAATCCAAAGCAGGCTCCAAGCTCAGAGCTGTCAGCACAGGGCCTGATGCGGGGCCTAAAATCACCAACCCTGAGATCATGACTTGAGCCAAAGCTGGACACTTAACCAACTAAGCCACCTGGGTGCCCCTGTTTCTATTTTTTTTTAAGTTTATTTTTTTGAGACAGAAAGAGAGCCAGGAGGGCAAGAGAGGGGGAGGGAGAGAAAGAGAATCCCAAACAGGCTCTGCACTGTCAGCACAGGGCCCGACATGGGGCTTGAGCCCCAGAACTGTGAGATCATGATCTGAGCCAAAATCAAGAGCCAAATACTTAACTGACTGGGCCACTGAGGAACCCTAGCAACCCCTCCTTTTCATCTTTTGGTTGCTGGCATTAGAATTAATAGACACAGTTTTCATGAAATGTGTGTTTATTGACAAGTTTGGTCATATGATCCCCAACTAAACCTTCTGGCAACAGTGAAAATTGCACTTACCTATCTTTAGGTTTAGAAACTTGCCAAGCCACAACAAGGTAGATGTAGCTTTACTTGTTTTGCAGCGGGGGAAAGAGAAACTTACAGAAGGCAGGCAGTTCCCCAAGGACATCAATTCTAGTTCAGCGATGGGACCAGGATTCACATCAATGCTGGTTCAATGATGGCTTCAAACCCAGATGTGCAACTGGCTTTTTTTGCTAACCTGCCTGGATTCTACACGCAAGAGGCTGTCTGAAGCCATTTGCCTCCTTGCGAGGCCCCTCACTTTATTTAACAACAGAAAGGCAAGGAAAAAATATATTATTTTTACAGTTGACCTAGCAAAGGTATTCTTTACATGGCTACTTGGGAGGTCAAATGATGGACTTCAACATTAACTTCCCTTCCCTCAGAGTCCATACCACATAAGAAAGAGGAGCCAGTGAAGCACTAATGATGTACATAAGAAATTCTTTATCAAAATATTGAATTAGGATGGCTATGAAACCTGCCTGTCGGCATAATATTTTAAAATTCATCTAATTTGAGAAGAAATGTAGACAGGATATAATTACTCACCATCAGCTCAGCTGAAAAGATGGCCATATCCTTTTTGAAATTTGAGTCTGAAAACGCAAAGTTTGAGCTCTCAGGGCACATGATTGTTCCGCTGCAGAAATGTCCTTCCATTTCCATTTTTCTGAACATCACTCTGTATCTCTGATCTCTGTTTTTTTTTTCTTCTGCACATGCTTGACAATGTGAAGGTCTATGCATGCCAGTCCAGGCGGGTACCTCAGATCTGTGTCAGCAATGCTCGGCTCCCCTACTGACATTTACTAATGGCTCTCCTGCTCTGGACCATTGCCTGTGTGGTCCTCTGTCTCTCTGGCCATGGTATGCCTTGTGAGATGTTCCTTGTGCTGGGATGCCAGATGCAGACTCCCATGAAGGCACATCGGTCTCTCTCCTCCACTGCTTTTTTTTTTTTTTTTTTTAATTTTTCAACGTTTTTTATTTTTGGGACAGAGAGAGACAGAGCATGAACGGGGGAGGGGCAGAGAGAGAGGGAGACACAGAATCGGAAACAGGCTCCGAGCCATCAGCCCAGAGCCTGACGCGGGGCTCGAACCCACGGACCGCGAGATCGTGACCTGGCTGAAGTCGGACGCTTAACCGACTGCGCCACCCAGGCGCCCCCTCCACTGCTTTTAAGCTATACCTCTCCTCCACTGCTTTTAAGCTATACCTTAACATAGAACTATTTTTCTTCAAATACCTTAATTTCATTAGTATTCCTCTTTTCATTAAATTTTTGTCCCTTGGAAGGTTAGTTCTTCGTCTTGAAAGAAAATTTCTTAGATTTGGATTAAATAAATAATGCTTTTGTGTAATGAACAATTTAAATCGGGGGAAAGGTCTAAAGTTGCTCTTGACACAGAATTAAGCCCCCCAGAATTATTAGTTTGCTTTTTTCCTGCCAGATTCAGATACTGTGCTGTGTGTGTGTGTGTGTGTGTGTGTGTTGTTATTGTCGTTGTTGTGGTGGTGGTGGTGTTTTTGGTTTTAATTTAAATTCCAGTATAGTTAACATACAGTGTAATATTAGTTTCAGGTGTACAGTCTTGTGACTCAGCACTTCCATACACTACCCCATGCTCATCACAGGTGCATCCTTAATCCTCATCACCTATTTCACCCATCCCCCCACCCATCTCTTCTCTACTAATCATCCGTTTGTTCTCTAGAGTTAAGAGTCTGTTCTTGGCTTGCCTCTTTTTCTCTTTTTTCCTTTTGTTTCTTTGTTTTATTTCTTAAGTTGCACATATGAGTGGAATCACTTGGTATTTGTCTTTCTCTGACTGACTTATTTCTCTTAGCATAATACACTCTAGCTGCATCCATGTCGTTGCAAATGGCAAGATTTCACTCTTTTTAATGGCTGAGTAATATTCCAGCGCGCGCGCGCACGTGTGTGTGTGTGTGTGTGTGTGTGTGTGTGTGTGTATAAACCATATCTTCTTTATCCATTCATCAACTGATGGACACTTTGACTATTTCCATAATTTTTCAATTGTAATTAATGCTGGAATAAATATAGGAGTGCATATTTCCCTTTGAATCAGTATTTTTATATCCTGGGTAAATGCCTAGTAGTGTGATTGCTGGATCATAGGGTAGTTTTTTGTTTTTTTGTTTTTTTGTTTTTACTTTTTGTGTAGTTTTTAAAAATATGTTCAGAACTCAGATAGAATTTTGTAAGGATTTACTGTTTACCTTAGATATGTGGGTGTATATATATGTATATGTTGTATGTATCTACTGAATTTATCTTATATATAATAACTATTGAACAAGTGCTCTGCAGTGGGGCTGGTTTGAGCCTCAGATTCCTCCTCACAGAGTTCTTGGTGATAATCTTTAATAAGTATCATATCAGATCAGTGTATTTTTGCACCAATATATATAGACTTATACTTGATTCATAATAGTGCCTATGGGACAGGGTGCTGTAAGTGTTAAGTTACCATATGTAAGGTACCTCAAGGAGTGCCTGGCATCTCATAAGAACCATGGGAGTGCTTGGACCTTGAAGACACTCCCAGCTCTGCCACTTCTCAGCTGTGTCATCTTGGCAGGTTCTGATGCCTCAGTTTCTGCAGCCATAAAAATGGAGACAAAAATAGAACTGCTTCACAGGGTGTTGTGAGATTAAATAAATGCTTTAACATTTATTTATTTTTGAGACAGAGAGAGACAGAGCATGAGTGGGGGAGGGTCAGAGATCGAGAGGGAGATACAGAATCTGAAACAGGCGCCAGTCTCTGAGCTGTCAGCACAGAGCCCATCGCGGGGCTCGAACTCATGGACTGCAAGATCATGACCTGAGCTGAAGTCGGACACTTAACCAACTGAGCCACCCAGGCGTGCCAAATAAATGCTTTAAATATTGCCCAGCACACAAAAATGTTAGCTATATTTTATCAGTACTTCCGGAATTGCTGTTATTGCCCAAAGGTTTGTGTTTATCTGTGGAGCCTGCATAGTACTTCTCTCCCTGTTCTGTCTCCTCCATCCTTACCTCTGGACTCTCCTAGTGAGTGTACCTGGCCTTACTCAGGTTGGCACAGGAGTATTTCCTAGCTCCACGTTCTTGGCCTAGCCTGGCCGTGCATATTTCATGTTGTAGACACATCTCTTTGCCTTCAGTTCTTTTCTGGAAACTCCAGGGACTCTACTTTCTGGATTTTTCCCTGCTTCCTAAACCTACCTTTACACAAAAGAGTTTCCTTTTGCCCCAGGAATGACATCAGAGCCCTTCACATACTTCCATGCTTGACATTGGCTCCCAGATTCTGGCCTGGGAGCACACCTCTGGAGCCCTTGCTGGCTCTGATGAGAGGTGGGGAAGACGGTAGGGGGCAGGTGGGTAATATAATTCCCCAAATGCTGGCTGCCGGACTTTATTGTTGAACTGTGGAGATTACTTGAGTGGTCTTTGTCTTTTGTCTTCAGCTTGCTATTTTTTTTCTGCTCTGATTAGCATTCTTTGCAGGCTGTTGCTCTTCAAGAGGGGGCGTTTTAAACTCTGTTTTGAAGGAAGACTTACTGATTGGTTGGAGTCCACTCTGAAGGTGGCTCCCTCATTGTACAGAAAAAGAAACTTTCCATATAACACCTTTCAGTACCTCTAGCATGACCCTTTCAAATGTCACCCCATTTAACCCTCGCAACAGCTAATGATAACAAGTATTATTACTACTTAACGGATAAAGAAATGGAAGGCCAGACTAGGAAGTCTGTGTGGTCACCTCTACATTCTAGCTGCTTGAGAACACCAGAGTCTGAAGTATCTCCTTTCCATGACCCCTTATATAGATGGTCAAAATGCTCACCTGCAGTTTCTCGGAGAATGACCTTGGAATCAACAGCTTGGGAAGAGGCCTCAAGCACACTCATTTAAAAAGTTTCACTTATAGGGAGTTGCTAAAGCAAGTGGTATTAATATCTGTCTTGTTCTCACAGTTACAGGAGAGTCAAAGAATAAATGAGAGGTGTTTTTCTCTTTTCTACCTTCCAGACAGCAAGTGAGCTTAGAGTCCCAGAAACTGGACATTTATTGCCCTCAGGGGGAGGTCGCCAATTCTTTGTGCTTTGAAAATCTAGACTCACTAAGTGAATGGATTATTTGAAAAGGAGGTGGCCTCCAAGGACTGGAGGAAGGATATGTATTTTGACCTTGGAGGGAGAGAGATGGATTTCCTCACTGCCATCCTGAGATGGCTGTGCCTCAGATGGGAAAGACAGCATAAATGCCTGTAAAGTCTATACACTAGGTTCCAGCCATAGCAAAAGATGCTGTGCCTGAGCTTGGCAAGAGGTGGGGAAACACTTGCCTTTAGATGGCGTGTGTGTGTGTGTGTGTGTGTGTGTGTGTGAGATAATGAACATCTCAAAGATAGTCATGATGGTCTGAAGACAAGAGGCCTCTTTCTCCAATGTTAAGGACTGTATACACTCTTTGGGACTATTAAATAATCCTCTAGAGAGGGGGAGGGCCTCCCTAAATATGTCTGAGATTCAGTTTATGAAAACTCTGAGTGAGGGGCTTAGTACCAGAGTGAACTCAATTTAGAACAAATAAAGTAAGAGACATTTCAGTGTCAAACATATTGACACCCCTTATATGATATAATATGATATACCCATATACCCAGTATATGCTTTATTTATAAACTCAAACTTAGTTCTGGAATTGAGGGCTAACAGGCCAGGAAATGAAAGAAGGAGAGAGGATATTACAAGGGAAAGTAGGTGGGAAAAAAAGAAGAGAGAAAGAAGAGAATACCTGTGAGAAGGACAGGTAAGGCAGTAAGGGCAGACTGGTTATGGACAATGAGTTTTTGGCAGACCTGTGTAGTGAGGTGATTGTGTGTGGCCTGTGTGTGGGAGTTGACCAGAGGTATGTATAATGCGTGGGAGAAGAAATAGGAAAGACAATAAGCTTGGCACCATTTTCTAAATCTGGAAGTGGTTGATAATTCCCATGATTGCTCAGGGCCTGAATTTCTATGTTGCTCATGATCCTAGTTTTTGAGAACCACGACAGCCATGGATGCCCACTGGCCCCCGGCACAGTGCCACAGTTTCACTGATGCCTCCAGGCTCTTGATAAATAAGAAGCAGGTAACATCTTGTTGAGAAGTGGAGTAGGTCTGCTCTGGGTGCATGCCTAGTACATTCTTCCTTTTTTTAGAACTGTCCCCAGTTACAGTGTTTGCAGAAAGGATGGGCCATGGTCCTCATGGTGCAACTGCCTCTGCTGTTTCCCACTCTTGCCCCACCCTCTTGTACCAGAGATAAACCTGATTTGCCAGAGACAGACCAGATTTTCTGTTGTGCGAGTCTGTTGTCAAAGACAGTGTGTCTTCATAGGGTGGTGCATGCTTGAATGCAGACACCATGTAGCAGCGGGTCTGGCATGGGGTGCATTTTCAGCCATGTGCCTCAACAGGCAGAGAGAACTGGTCTTCAAAGAGAAGCAGGTGAGGGAAGGCAGCAAGCAGAGGGAAGTAGGGAAGACACCAGTAGGCTTGAGAGAGAGAGAGAGAGAGAGAGAGAGAGAGAGAGAGAGAAGCTAAGTAGCTGCCGTGGTCACTGACACCTTTGAAACTTTCCCCACATCCTTCCAATTGTCCTCCTTTATGTGAGCTGTTTTGAGTGAGCATCTGTTGCTTGTATTTTGCAATTTCCGATGAGGAAGAAATGCTACCATTTAATGAGTGGGCTTTATAAACAGAAGATGTCCTGAAAATGGCTAGTTCTGCCCCAGGCCTCTGCAGACACACAGAGGAATCACATTTGTGAAGAGACATTCTAATCCTAGGGAAAATAAGTGTTTATTAAGCCATATTTTGGTGTCTGTCACAGTGCTACTCTTTCATTTAATCCTAACAGTAACCCTGCAAGATACATAGTTATTCCCAATTTACAGATGAAGACACAGAGACCTAGAAAAGCAATCACTCCCTTTACATGAAAGATCCAGGAATCAAAACCACATTCTTTTTTTTCTTTCATTTTACCATGCTCTTTCATCTGACTTCATTTAAACTGGAGTATTGAAAATTTTCTTTCTTCATGGTATTGCTTTAAAATTTTACTCAATTTGCTTGCCTTGTTAAGTAAGTAGGAGCTATTTTTGAACTTAGGAATATTATTCATGATTCTCTGGGAACATATGAAGAATTTTTATCTGTACTTCTAACCTGGGTCCCTCAGACTCTCAAGACGTCAGACCCTGTTGAGAAAGTGTTGTTGAAACCAACGAGGTTCAGAGGGCGCTGGAGGAATCTGGGTGAATTCAAGAAGAATGCAAAGTAATTCTTCTGAAGAGCCCAATCATTTTTACTGGTGGATCATTAGCCGAGTAACTCTCAGGAGCCACTTGGTTGGCTGTGATTATATAATTTAAGAAATTACTGGAAGAATGTAAGACATTGCTTATGACACTTAAAATTTAGAGGGGGAAAAATATCTTGGAATCTGCCCCGAGGACATTCTGAATAGATTCCAGGCATGCCATACTGTTCTTTACTGATTGATGTTCTGTTTAGTTAAATCCTGCTGTTTTGCAGTTTCAGTGCCATCCTATAACTTCATAGAAATTCCCAGAAGCAAAATTAGCATCTGTCCTGTATTCTCCATCACCTTAAAGAATTATTGTCGAAGACAGTGAGAGAATGTTTTAGGAACTTGTGAGCTGCTTAAATCTGTCCACCAATCAGAACTTTCTCTAAATCTTAAGGATATTTTTGGATACTTGAAATTTCAGATGGACCTTAAACTAGTTTTGGGGTAAAATTACACTACTTAAAATCTATATTGAACATGCTCCTAATTTTGAACGATGCTAAATAATCTGTGGATTTACAAACATGTTTTCCAAGGAGAGAATTTTGAGTTGAACCTCTTTGCTTTGATGTGAACTCTAAAGCGTGGTTCCTATGATTTCTGATCACGCAACAAGAATGGGGAGACCTACTCAGTAAATAGAGTTGTAAGTGACGCTATTAAGGGAATACTCATGAAATGTAGGCTTCAGTTCATTATAAATTGCCCCCAGATTTTTCAGTCGGAATCCCCCCGAGAGAGATCCACTTTCCCATCAGATTTTCATTAGGATCTCTTTGCCTGAAACTCCGTCTGTTACTCTGCTTTTGGAATGTCTTGAGAATCAATCATTCTGTTTTATTTGCTTGAATGTCATACAAATATAAAAACACATGGCTGAAGGCTTGTGATCAGTTAACCATGAAAAGCACTCCTTACATTTGTTTTCCTATAGATGTGGCTTTCCGTTATTGAGGCAGAACATACTGGCGCTCACTTCAGTGGGAAATGTGACCACTACAAGCTGCTTTGTGTTTAAAACTGCAGGCGCTGTCATAAAATGATTATTTTTCACAAATTTCTTCCAAGGTCAGAATCACTCCCATGACACGCTGTAGGACCAACCTGTACAAGTTAGTGCCATCTAAGTACAACCACAGACTAATAATTAAATGTCCTAGTCTCTCCTGCCTAACATTTCTCTAGTTCTTCGTCGCTGGGTTATAATTCGGCATGTGTGGGGACTCTGAAAAAGATTCGAACATTCCCATGAAATATTTGAAAATTGCAGCTTGCTTTTCTTTTGAAAGATTTCTAACACCCTTTGGCCTCTGAGGCTGAAGGTCGAACGTTTTATCCATTTTCCTTTTCCTGCTTTTTATAACTTAAATCGATTCAAGCATTCGCCAAGTATAATTCAGACTTTCTGGTTACAAGCCAACTTTTCACACTGAGCATGATTTGCAATGAATTCGTAACATTTTAGTATTCATGGTAATAACACTGATCATTATGAAAAGATTTAATATTCATGAGGGTTACACTGCTATTTTCTCAGGTGCCATGATAATTTTTAATAATAATTCCACATTTCTTTGTGGGCAGTTGGCATAATAGAGTGTGATCCTAGAGTTTTGGTTATAGGATATTAGGGAAATGAAAGCAGGGCATTAATACAAATTTTAAAACTTGATCTTCCATGAGAGCGTTTGATCAGTATTATTCTGTATTATTAAAACAAGCTGTCTCTGTTAAACGGCTCTAAAAAGTCAAGCAAATCTCTCCACTGAGCATGCACGCTGGTGACTGGTGTAGTTCATGGTTTAAAAGGACAGGAAAAAACAAAAATGTCCACAAGTCCATTTTTCTGAGGAAAAAGTACTTTTAGTATTTGTGTCATCCTTGGCCTTTGTGTCCTTAAATTTGCTTTTTACCAGCTCATACACTTCAGAATATTTTTTTTTCCAGTACGCCATCTGTTTCTTTGCAATTGGGGATGGTTGAATAATTTCCTGAGGAATTGCTGACAAGATGTGGTCCAGGAACAGTAATCCAGCAGGACCAGATTTCTCATTAAAATTGCTAAGCTCAGCTGTGTTACAGCAAGCTCTTGATTTAAGGTGGTCACCCTGGGCTGGCGAAGGTCAGTGGCCAGCAGCGACCCATTTTTTTCTATAAATAGGACAGTGAAATCTGTGTATACACGTTGTAAATGGTCCTATATATGGGATCATTTAGGAGGGAAAGTGCCATTTGTCCCAAAGGTTTTTGGGTTTTTTTTGGTTACTTCGGTAGTAGTGACCATTCTTGTTTCTGTTCACATCATACAGGCTTTCACCCCTGAGTTGACTCAGGTGGAGGGGGCATTTCACATCACACCTGTTTTACCTCAGACAACTGCCCTTTTCTTCTCCCGGAAACGGATGGATGGGGGCTGGGGGGGCATATTTGCTTTCCCAGAATTTTCCATGATTCTTTTAGCAGAGTCTGGCCCTCTTGCTCAGTTGCTCTGGAAGGAGGAGGAGGCATTTGGACTCAGCAAAAGTGCCAGGCAGGGTACCAGGAGATTTGGACTTCACTTGTGTCCCCTCACTCAATGTCCACAACAACCCTGTGGCTCCAGTATTATTACTGTTCTCATTTTACAGATGAGGAAACTGAGTCACAGAACATTTCATAACTTGTCCCAAATCACACAGCTAGTAAGGAATGGACCAGGGATTTGAACTCTATTGCCAGTTTTCTTTACCACCTGCAAAGCATACTGTGTTGTAATCCTGTTTCCCTAGACTGGTTTGTCCCCAAATGTAGTCCGCCGATCACCAAGATCAGATGCAGCAGAACTTTTAAAAATGAAACTCCTGCCCCCACTTGAGACTTCCTGAATCAGAAACTCTGGGTTGGTGGGCGCCTGGAGTTTTTAACAAGCTCCCTTGGCAATTCTGATGCATACTAAAATATGAGAACCACTGTCCTGCAGCATAGTAAATGTTATTTAATTAATTGGTTCATTAAATATTGAACAGTTAAAGTCATTATAAAGCTAAGAGTAAAGTTGGGTGAAATTAAAAGTAAAAATCTAAAGCTATGGTTGGGGTGGGGGGTGGGGTTGAGGCCTAACAAAAGGAAACCAAGGCAGGGACCCTTTTCTATGGAGTAAATCACAACAAGGTTTGGTATGGCATTTTGATACAGTAGCAATGATGACTTCAAATTGAATGGGTCCTAGCTGACGCCCTTGTTTCACACCTCATCTGACTTACTTGAAGGTGGGCCACACCTTCTAGCTGCCCTGTTGCCGTAGCCTCTTATGTCTCTGGGAAAACCAGGGGATACAGCAGCTCCACATCTGTATGTACAGTGTTCTAAGTACAAGGGCTTGAAATAAGGAAGCTGCTGTTTCAAATAAATATTCAGCATGTTGTATTTTTGCTTACTTTCTCTATAAAAATTTGATTATATTTGGAATGAGGCCTCTTAAAAATTTTTTTTGATGTTTATTTATTTTTGAAAGAGAAAGAGACAGAGACAGAGCAGGGGAAGGGAAGAGAGAAAGGGAGACACAGAATCTGAAGCAGACTCCAGGCTCTGAGCTGTCAGCACAGAGTCTGGCATGGGGCTTGAAACCACCAGGAACTATGAGATCATTACCTGAGCCAAAACTGGACACTCAACCGACTGAGCCACCCAGGTGCCCGAGGATGAGGTTTCTTAAGATATACCATGAATTTGATTTTCTAATCAGCCACCTTTGAACTGAAAAGGGGTTATTTGTTTAGTTAAAAAAATTTTTTTATGTTTATATATTTTTGAGAGAGAGTGGGGGAGAGAGAGAGAGTGCACAAGCCAGTGGGGAAGGGGCAGAGAGAGAGGGGGACAGAGGTTCTGGTGTGGGGTTTGAACTCATGAACCATGAGATCATGACCTGAGCTGAAGTTGGTCATTTGACCAACTGAGAGACCCAGTTGCCCCACTTTTTAAGTATAACATCCTGGATCGAACTTGGTAATGTTTACAAAATAGAACTACTGTTGACCTCATCAGGTCCTACAAACAGGTAAGAATGGGCTTATAAAAGGAAGCAGAGGGGAAGCACTGGGGTGGCTCAGTCGGTTAAGTATCTGACTTTTGATTTTTGCTCAGGTCATGATCTCACAGTTAGTGAGTTCGAGCCCCACATTGAGCTCTGTGCTAACAGTGTGGAGCTTTCTTGGGATTCTCTCTCTCTCTCTCTCTCTCTGACCCTCCCCCACTTGTTCCCTTTCTCTCTCTCTTAAAATAAATAAACATTTTTTTAAAAAGGAAGTGTAGGAGTGTTTATTATGACGGTACAGATATGTCTCAAGGAGCCCAAAGACTGAAGAGCTGACAGGCCTCAGGATGCAATTAGAAACAAGCACTGTGGTCCCTGGAACTTTCTCTCTGCTTCCAGGCTTTGCTTTATCCTTCTGTATCACCCTTCTAGTGCTCAGGCTGTGCCATCTGACAGTCCCTCCTTAGATACCCTTATGTCTCCTCTATTCAAGAGAACTCAGACCGTTTCTTACATCCTACTCCCAATTACAGGGGTACACAGTCAGATCAGTTTAGCTTGGGGCAAGTCCTGCTGCCACACAGGGATGTGTAAGGATAAAGGGTTGGAGGATGTGGAAGAGGGTCAGGCATCCAGTTGGACAAGAGGCAAGTCCTAGCTTCCTCATGGAAAGGGCCTGGGAAGACTTTCCAAAAGTTAATTCTTCAAGAAATGAACAGAAAGCACATCTTGCTTTCTCTCTGGGTGGAAGAGGTGTGACGTACAGCAGTGGGACAAGGAGTACAGGAAGCAGAGCTTTGCAGAGAAAAACTAAATTTAATGTGTCCTCCAAAATTTGGGAGCAGTTTTCTTCCCCCCCACTTAAGGCATCCTCTCCTAAGATTAAACCATTCTGGTAAAAAACAAAAACAAACAAACAGAAATCATGGTTAGGTGGAAGACATATGGATTTATATGTAATGCATCCTGCAGTTAAGTCTTAATGACTCAATATTGTGTGCATAACTTCTTAAGCATGACTTAATGTCATCATCTTAAAATAATATTCATAAAGAGTATGAAAAGAATAGTAATATTTTCAATTTGACATTGAATGAGGCAGTGAAAGTCCACACCATCTGAAGTCCAGTCCATGTATAACGACATCTGGACTAGGGTCCTTTAGAAGTATTTGTGTAACAGAGAAGAAATATTTGATGGCAACTTCTCTCAGACATTTCCATAAATCTTAGTGGTCTAAAGAGCGCTTCTCTTTATAGAGCAAAGATAAAAATTAATGCTATCCCATTCTGACAATCCCAGCTGCTGCTCTCCAATATCAGGACTTCCTATGGTATCTGTCACTCAGCTGGAGGGAAAGAAATAGTTTTGATGTCTTCATTCAATAATAAGTGTTTATTGTATATGTCACAGGTTAAAAACTGGTGGCCCCTGGACTGCACTTGACCTGCAAGTGTGTGTGTGTGTGTGTGTGTGTGTGTGTGTGTGTGTAGATGGAGGAACATATTTATCTCCATATATAGAGAGAGGGTTTAAAAATGTTCAGTTAGTCACCAACATTTAAAGTTAGGAGATTTTACATTAAAATTCAGATTTCCAGTTTTGCTTGAAAAAGGAGGAAATGTGTGAACAGTTTCCACCTCTACAAGGTAATACTAGCTAGAATTCTGGAAAGCGGAGCCTGTGTTCTCCAGTTTGTGACAATTCCCAGCACCCCTATCATTTGCACTTGGCTAGTTTTACCCATTTGCATTTGACATGCTGATTCCTGTGAGCTTTTGCATTTTCAAACCTCTATATATTTATACCATATTAACTTACCAAATAGTTGTACTAGATACTCTCCTGAACCTTAAAACAAACAAATAAACATACAGTTAACCTGAAAAATGAAACTCTTAGTTTATCAGCAAAAATGGACTTATTTGGGAAGAGCAGATAATTGCAACTTGGGACAAGTAGCTACAGCAAAACCACAGGCAAGTCCAGAGAACAAAGGAGAGGAGAGCTATTTTATGGAGGAAAGAGGGAGGTTGGGAAGGATGTTATAAATTGAAAGTCCATTGGAGTTCAAAGGATAGTGGCTTTTCATTGGTTGAGTTGTGACAGATTCTCATTAACTGGGCTGTTGCCAGGGGAGGAGAAAAATCTTCCTTCCTCTCGGGGGTGAGGGAAGGAGTGGGTAGTAAAATACCTAAAGTAGTATATTTTTCTGGACCAACAAATTGCTCAGACTCCTGAAATTTGACAGGATTGTCAACTTAAAATGGACCATTTTATAGATCCCTCAAATAACTTGCTAAATTCACCCTGGGTCCCAGACTAATTTAAGTCCTACCTCCTAAGTAAAGTGTTGCCTGTTTATACCAACAGACTGAATTCACCTTGCTGCCCTCCTGTTACACCCCTTATTTTACCAGTACTTCCCAAACTGTTATATACACTGGATCGTGTCCTCCCCAAAATTCATATGCCAATATGGCTGCATTTTGAGATAGAGCTTTTAGAGGTAATGAATGTTAAATGAAGTCATAGATGTGGTGCTCCAATCTGATAGGATTGGTGGCCTCATAACAAGATGAAGAGGCCCTCCCCTTCTCTCTCTCTCTCTCTCACTTTCTGCTATGTGAGGACACAGTGAGAAGGCAGCCATCTGCAAGCCAGGAAGAGAGTCCTTACTGGAAACTCACCAGGCTGGCACCCTGATATCAGTCTTCTAGCTTCCAGAACTAGGAGAAAATAAACTCCTGTTGGTTAAGCCACCCGGTCTATGCTATTTTGTTATGGCAGCCCAAGCCAAGACACAAACCATGTTCTGAAAAACATTGAATATTAATAGGTATTCCAGTAGGGGGAAGAATGGATGGTCAATTAATTTTAGGAGGTACTAAATTAAGTTAAATAGGGTTCTTTATCACATGACTTCTCAGAGCCCTTAATTGTTAATGTGCATTATGAATCTCCAAAGGGAGGTATTTTCATGCAAGATTTTCTAAACTAATTTAACTGTAAAGCAGTTTTCTCAAGAAATACATTTTAATATCTTGAGCAAAACTAATGTTTTACATGGTACAATTTTGAAAATGTGTGTCTATTAATCTGACAATTATTTTAAAATTGCTTTATGATAGCTCTTATCCTGTTGAATTGTGTATTTTACTATTCATTCATTCATTCATTCATTCATTTATTTAAAATTTCAGTCTACAAAAATTTAATCAGAACCTATTGAGTATCAAGCAACAAACAAGCCCCAAATTGCAGTGGCTTACTATAAGAGATATTTTACTTACTGCTCATGTTACATGAGAGCCACAGTTTGCTTGTGGCTTTGCTGGGCTTGGCTGAGATCGGCTGGGTTTGGTTTAGTTTGAGGTGTTTCAGTTTGGCTCACGTCCATGTGTTTCTCATTCCTGGGCCCAAGCCAAAGGAAGAACCACTATATGGGATATGCTGTTCTCATGGTAGGGGCTTAAGGTTAAAGGTGCAAACAACACCTCTTAAACTCTCTGGTTAGAACTGGCACACTGTATCTTTTACCCACATTCCATTGGCCAAAGCAAGTCACATAACCAAGTTGAAAGTACAGTTGTGTATACTTAAAATTTTTTTTTGAGAGAAAGAGGAGGGGGAGGGGCAGAGGAAGAGGGAGAGAGAATCCTAAGCAGGCTCTGCGCTGAGAGTGCAGAACCTGATGCAGGGCTTGATTTCATGAACTGTGAGATCATGAACCGAGCCAACCAAGAGTTATATGCTTAACTGGCTGAACCACCCAGGTGCCCCTAGAGTTGTGTGTGTTTTGCATATTCTACTTGGTGGCACTGCATAATCCATGGTGAAGGCTATGGATAGGTAATCTTTTTATAGGGAAAGAGTGAAAAATTGGAACAATCGATCTACTTTGTCATACTTTGCAGTTTTCAGACCTTTTCAGAATTAAGCCTTAACCTTAAATCTTAACTCTGTAACTGGTAGACAACTCTTGACACATTTATTGGGAAGCATCAATAACCTTATTGGTCTGAAAAAGTGGGTGTAAGCTGTATGTGACATAGAGGGCTATGTTGTAGAGGTAAATGGTCTCCTGTCTGAGAATACAGTGGGTAGGCAAACTTTTGTAGCAGGATGATTCTCCGTCCCATTATTACCTTGGTTTCTTACCATTCTCACACTGGTATGAAGGGTTGTTTAAGCATAACAATCCATCAAGTTTATGCCATGACATGCTCTCCATATCAGTGAGAGAGGAATTGGGATATGTTACCCAATCTAAAGAATGTACATGCCCAGTCTCACCAGGAGGAGTGGGACAGGAACATATCTCTCTGTTGGGCATAAGGATAGCCACAGAATGAACCAGGAATTTGGGGTTAAAGCTGAGAGGTTGAAAAGAAGGGAAAGAGACCAAGGAGAAGAGACTTCTGGATATCCATGTGACATGGACATAATTAGAAAATAAATGTTTTGCACCATTCTATGGATTCTGAATTTGTTTATGGTCAGCCAAGGGTAGGATGATTTCTTTGGTGTTGCACGCCCTTCAAGATAACCATGCTTCAAAATGTCAGGATTGTACTATCTAGATTTTAGACTGTGGTTCTCCAGGAGTAAGAAAGGAGGCAAAGGGTAAGGGACTGAGGAGTTCTGTTTCAGAGTATGCAAGGTGCTGAAAGTTGGCAGGTCAGTCTGGACTAGTGATTGGGAATGTCTGGAACAGGCAGTCTCTGAGGGAAGGGACTGCTTTTAAAGGCCTGGCTACCAGATTCTTCGCCTTTTGGTGCTGATCCATTCCAGACTCCACACATTTCCACTGAGGCAGGAAGAATGGAGGTTTAAGCAGCCTTTTGTGTCTTAGTGTCTTCTGTTGCCTGGGTCACTGGGGACTCTTTACCATTGTTAGTTAAAAGCTTGATAACTGTGTGTTCTGTTATGATATAATTAAATATTTGATTAATTGCTTCAGCCTTATTCCATAGAGTATGCAGTTTTCCTGAATCAAAGAGTTTGTCTCAGCACGGTGTCAAAAAACATGAAGATTTAAGGCTCATCCAAGCATCAACTCAGAGCTAATGTAGGTGCCCTGACTCTTGAGGCTGCTGAACGGTAGAATTAAACAAACATTATAAAAAGGGGGATTGCTGACGCTACTGAAGAGGAGTCATAATAAAATGTGTTAAATATAGAACATTACCAGACTCACATTTTTGTTTCTGTAGCATGTGCTCTGGCTTCTGTTTTTGGTCTTCCCTGTTAATAGAGGAAAATGAGGTTTAATCTGTAAGAGAGGTCAAGGTGTTGAATAAACGCAGATAGGGAGAAAGTCGTTCCTCAGTCACCAAGCATATATTAATCATTTTGTGTACCAGACACAAAGTGATTAAATGTATTAATCACTTAAATAAAGGAGTAACATTGCTTTCAAGATGCTCATGTTCTGCCAGTGGATATAGACCTTGGTAAAATACATTCCAATATACATGAATAGTAATAAATGCAAAAATAGAGGGAGCATGGTTAATGTGGTGGGGCAAGACAACAGTGGGAAAGGAAGGAGGTCAGAATAAAACAAATACTAAAATAACTGAGTTTTTTAAGAGTCTCTAAAAAAATCTGAATGAGTGGGTTGAGAAGGAGGAGAGATGTATGGATAACTTTAAATGCATGTCATTGTGACCACCTTTCGCATTTGTGCTGAGGAGAAAGCACCACTTAGAAGTCAGAACACCTGGGTTGGAGTAACTGTTCTGTTCAGTTCCTGCTCTATGTGATTTTCAGTGGCTTTACCTCTAAAACTATAGCAGGGATGGCTACCTGAATACTCCCAAACCATGCTTTCTTCCATAGTATGGATTTGCCTCTGGGAAGCTGCTATCCAACCAAGGACTACCTTTCCCTCTGTCTTGGCTTTTTAGCCAAAGTCATGTGACTAGTTCTGGCCAATGGAATGTGAGTGGATTGATGGGTGTCACTTCTGAAGAGGTGGAGTATCTGGCATACTTTCCCTTGCTCTGCCCTCTTGCAGGCTTGGTGTTGGTGATAATGACGTCACAAGGGCATCTCTGAAGGCCGCTTCGTCTGCATTAGACTCAACATTAGCAAAAAATAAACTTTGATTGTTTTGAGTCACTGAGCTTTTGGGGTTGTGAATTGTAGCAATTAGCCTACCATAAATAGTACAAAAATGCAAACTATCCACTCTACCTTCCACATGGTTATTGAGAGTCTCAAATATGATTATATGTGAAAGGCATTGTAAAATCTTAAGTACTAGAAAAATATTAGTGTTTGTTATTGGAAAGAAAATAAAAATGTACTTATTGAAAATTAGGTAGTGAATTTTATAAGAAATGCAATTAACTCAGTTTAGAGCATGTTTTAAAAGATTGCTATTGTAGTGTTATATGCTGTATGACATCTTTAAATCTCAACTGAAGGCCTTTTGTTTTGAGAGATACCCAACAATACAAAATGTTTACTCTGAACATAAACTTGAGGTTCATAATTATGACATCTGATCAGTATTTTGTTTGCTTTTTAAAAAAATGTTAATTGACTATCTCATGGGAGACACAACTTGAATTGGCAATAATTAAGACCAGAAAAGGAATGAATGTGAGGATTTATAGGGAAAAATGGTGAATTTGTCAGAAGTATTTCAGGTGCAAGTGATAAAAATTTAACTTGAAGTAGCTCAAACCAAAGGGGGATGTTATTGATGAGATGTAATTGTAAGAATGGCAGGGGCCTACAGTGTCCATACGTTCTTCCTGCTGCCCTATTTCTGCTTTTCTCTGAATATTGCTACATACTCCTATTGGGCACTGCTTTTTTCTTTTTTTCCATGGCTGCTAACATCTCCCTGGTTCCCATCCTAAACTGTCAGCCACCAAGGCAGGCACTACCTATAAACTGTTTTCTTCCAAGTCCTCACATTCCAGGAAAGGGATTTACTGGGTTATTTGAGTTCTGTGCCTACACCTTGAGGGCGTGAAGTCACTAGCACGCAGGTTCTGGATTACTCAAATGCATCATGGGAGAATTTATTAGAAGGGAATCCTAGGTGCAAATTTAGCAGCTAAGAAAATTTTAGTGCACGGTTGTTGATTAAAACAATCACCATTATGATGCAATTCTAGACTGTTGAGGAAATGTACTAATGAGCAGATGTATCTATTGTCTAATCCATTATCTAATGCGGAGATAAGACTAATAGGTTTTTAAAAGCTTATTTTTAATATTATTGGAATCCTGCAAGGCAGATTTTTATTTACCTTTATTTAACATACATGATTTCTCTTATGATTGAAAAGTCTTGAATCTTGGACAGTATACAAACACGTGCCTCATGTATTTTAGGAGTCTCACCAACTTTAAGATTCTAAAGAAGTTTCCAAGTTTAGTAATATTGTATTGCTAATTTCAGCCACCCTTTGTAAAAATCTATATTTGAGGTTTTTGTTTTTTTTTTCTTTTTTTATCTTCATTTTGAGATCACAAAAAGGGAACCTGTGTCATGGCAACAGAAACTTACCATAAAAGATAATAGTGTTTGTCTTTGATCATCTGCACCAGAATGTTGATACAGTTTTAACTGAATTTTCCTGAAAGGACACTGAAATTAACACCTGCATGGACAGAATTTGTTTAAATTTGTCTGTGTTCTGAGATATCTGATTAAGGAATCTTGAATCTTGTCCTTTGTTGTCCGAGTCTCATTTATTATTACTCTCATAAGAATAGAAGACCACCAAGACCTGGGGTGAGGTGGAGGAAGATTGTATTTAAGAAGGGAAAGAATCAAAAGGATTTGCTTTCAAGGAACACTGATGAGAGCATCTCAGGTAATAACTGTGTGTAGCTGTAGAGGCAATCTGTTTAGGGCATAAACACAATGATTTGAAACCCTTCTCAAGGATTCTTTGCATGAATTGGCAATGATACTGAATTGCAGGCTGATCTCTTAACCATCCCAAATTGGAGTGCTATTTTTTTTCCCACCAAAGTCACTGATGGAAAGGAAATGTAAGAATGTAAAACAAGGACCTACTGGGCTCTTCTTTCCTCTCTCCACACCCAACCTTCACATTTTGAGGCTTCCCAAGTATGTAAATGGGATCTGATTTGAGAGTCATCAAAGAGCCTTCTTGTTCTCAATATGTCCTCTGCTTGTTTCACCCAAAACCTTCACCACTGAACTCACTTAGGTTGGTTATATTGCTGTGCAGCTAAGAGTCTTCAGTCCAGCCTGGGAGGTCAGTGGTGTTGAGTAAATCTGGAGAGGCATATAAATTGAGTCCAATATAGTATTTTAAAAATTTGTGCTGTACTACAAAAGGTGATGTGTATCCTACAAAAATCTTCTAGAGAAATGGAATAATACTATGCTTACCTGTTTATACATATATTTTAAATTTTGTAAATGTTTATTTAAATTTTGAGAGACAGAGAGAGACAGAGCATGAGCAGGGCAGAGAGAGGGAGTCACAGAATCTGAAGCAGGTTCTAGGCTCTGAGTTGTGAGCACAGAGCCCGACATGGGGCTCAAACTCATGAACCGTGAGATCATGACCTAAGCCGAAGACAGACACTTAACCTACCAAGCCACCCAGGTGCCCCCCCTTTTATTTTATTACAAAATATTAGAGCATATTTTACTACTTTATTAACTCTATTATTGTTGAATATTTAGGTTGTTTCTGAAAGTTTACACACATAAATTGCTTTGTAATAAACTTCCTTATAGTTAAAGCTTCATTTACCTTTTTGATTATTGATTAAGTATTCTTTATTAGAAGTGTAACGAATAGACCAAAACACAAGTATGAATTTTTTTCCTATACAAAAAATTTCTGGTTGCCCCCCAAAAGATTATAAAAGTGTACACTCCTAAATTGCCCTCCAGAAGAGCAAAAAGCCTAATTATCAGCGTTTTCTTTGAAAACTCAATATTAAAAATTTTGAAGAATATTGACCATTTTCCAGCTGAGTTTCTGTGACATTTTTGTTTAATTTATATTTTTATTACTAATGAAGTTAAATATACTCATGTTTATTAAATGTTTATATTTGCTTATTTGTGAATTGTATCTATATCCTTTGCTCATTTTAATCTTGAGTGATTATATTTTTTCTTATTGATTTGTAAATACTATTTATCTATTAAGGATAATAGCTTTATATTTTATATATTGGAAATATTATATTTATCCTCAGTTTGAAAATATCTTTTACATTTTTATAGCATTCATTTTACATAAAAATTTATAAATGTATACTTTTTATGTGGTCAGATCTCTTCCTCTTTTCTATTTTTCTTGGTTTTCCTCTTTGGTGTTATGCTAAAAAAGATTTTTAAGCTGCCAGATTTATGTATGTATGTGTGTATATATACATGCATGTGTGTGTGTGTGTATTTTTTTCCTAGTCAATTTATAGTTAAAATTTGTTATATCATTTCGTTTTTTTAAGAGAGAGATGAAAGTGGGGGAGGGGCAGAAGGAGGAGAGAGAGACTCTCAAGCAGGCTCCACACCAGTGCAGAGCCCAATGTGGGGCTCGATCCCCTGACCCTGAGATCATGAGCTGAGCTGAAATCAAGAGTCAGAGGCTTAACCGATTGAGCCACCCAGGTGCCCCAAAGATTTTTTATATTCTTCTGCCTTTCATTATTTCTGTTGAGAAATTAGCTGTAAATCACATTAGGCTTTCTTTGAAGGTAATATGTATTTTCTCTGGCATCTTTGAAGATTTTCTTTTTGTCCTTACGTTCCAGTAGTTTTACTACGATGCTTTCCATAGTTTTATTATTACATGCTTTTGTATTTATTCTCCTTGTAAATCTTTGTCTTAGTATTTTTTTATTTTTTATTTTATTTTTTATTTGAGAGAATGAGAGCAAGAACAGAGCAGGAGGGGCAAAGGGAGAGAGAGAGAAGAGAGAGGGAAAGAGAATCTTAAGCAGGCTCCACTCTCAACATGGAGCCAGAGGTGGGGCTTGGTCCCACATCCCTGGGATCATGACTTGAGCTGAAATCGAGTCTGATGCTAAATGGACTGAGCCACCCTGTTTCCCCAAGTCTTAGTATTTTTGATGATAATAATGACTGATAAGGCAATCACAGCCTGATTCTCTTCTAGTCAAGCTTTTACTTTGTGCAATAATTTGGGATAATCTTTCTGGGCCTATCATGGGGCTAGATGGGACCACAGGACATTTGAGAATGAGAATGAATGAGCTGGTTTGTGATTCTGTGTCTATAAATGTGAGTATTGGACTCGTGGAAATGGCATCCTGTGTTTATGCTGGGAGTGGGAACAGTATGAGACAGAGAAAGAAAGTGTTCATGTGTAGATGGGAGTATGTTTCACTTAGAATACCATGGGTTACCAAAGATCCATACTAAACCTATTAAAAGGGAATTTGTTGTCTCCCATAACTTAAAATTCAGTTGCAGGTTTGGTTGTAGGCTAGGCTCAGTTTTGGAACCCAGAGTATGTTATCAGGTGCTGGATTTTCTTTCAGTGTCTCTCAGCTGATCTTCTCTATTGGAGTTATTCTCAGGTTTTTTCCTTATGTTGGAAATATTGGCTCTACCAATCTAACCTATAGTTTTTCAGATTCCAGTCTCATAAGAAAAAGCACTGTCCTACTTTCCGTAGTTTCAGAGTCGTAGACACATTGTGTCTTATTTGCTCTGATTTGGTCCTCGAATAATTATTATGGCCAAAGAAAGGAAATCCCAGGTGGCTAGACCAGCATCAGATGGCCAGTCCATCCTAGGTCTGGGAGTGTCATTAAGTCAAGTCAAAGGGTCTTAGTTGGTAGCAAGGGGATGGGTTATTTGTCAGAGGAAAACTGGGGCTCTGTGTTGATCTGCATCCATTTCTTCTTCCTTTGGCCTTCTGAGACTGAAATTGGTTGATTTTAAATCTTCAATATTTTATGACTGAGAATATTCAACGTTTTCTTAAGTGGCTGTTTTGAAGTGTTACATACTTGTGAGATGCCTGTGTGCACTCACACCCCACATCAAAGCTTGCAGTTCCTTACTTAAATAGCCTTCAGTCATCTTATAAGTAGAGGCAGCCCCTGGGGTTCTGAATCCTGGATGCACATTAGGCATTTGGACACAGGAAAAGTGGGTTCTAAATGTTTCCAAGGTTTGGGCATTGTTTTCAAGTGATAATTGATGAAAATCTTGAATTTTAAATGTCAAATTTTATATTATTTTTCCCCCTCTGGCTTAAATCCATAGGAGTAACATTGCAATGGTGAGTCTTTCCATGGCTGGCCCCAATACATTTTTGTCTATAAGGGTCATATCCTTAATTTTTATTTCTGTATTAATTTTTTGCCTGAGAGTAAAGAGTAGCCTACCTTCCACCTGCCCGCCTTCAGATGTGGGGATCAAAGACAGGGACTCACCGGAGCTGTTCTTCAATTCTATCATCCTTCTGTCATTGCCTCTGTTTTCAGCCTGTTTTTCCTTCTTGCCCACAGTCTTGCTTCTAGCCCAGAGCCTCTCTTGCTCAGTGATTTACATTATGCCTCCCTGTGGTGGATTCTGGACTGTGGGTTGTTCTGCTGTTTCTTCCATCAGTGTGCTTCTGTCTGCTTTGTAATTCCAGAAATGTGAAGAACTAGTCTCTTCCCCCATTCTGTGTGTTTCTATGCTTGTGTTCCTTTGTCCTGGTATACTCTTTTGGGGCAGGGTTTTGGATAGAGAGAGAGGCAAATCCCTGCTCTGCGATCCTGTACCTGAAACTCTTCTGCTTTTCTTTTTTTACTGTACAGTATTGTGTGTAGTTGTTCATCTTACCATTCAATGGAACATACCATAATGGTTGATTTGGGAAGTAAATTTACTCAAATCTGTTAGGTTTGGATCCAGATGAGCAAAGTAGTTATTCTTGGGGAGAAAAAAAAATGGATCTTACTGTTGGTTCTATTCCTGAAGTTTCCTATGAGATTTCAGGAAGTAATTTAAAAACCAAATAGGTGAAAGGTTTTACGGTGTATTTTATAGCATTTTATTAGAATGATAAATGACTATGGAATTAAAAGAATGAAGCTTTTGGCAGACTATAGGACATTCACCTAAGAATAAATTACTTTGGAACTTTTGTTACTTTCTTAATATTTGTCACCAGTTTTTGCCTAAGGCATGATGCCAAGCGGTTCCAAATGTATGAATTATTACCCACAGTTCATACCATTTTATCTTTTCTTTTGTTTGTTTAATTAAATACGTCTCCCATCTCTTTATCAAGAGGAATAAAACTCAATGGCTATGTATTTAGTCCATTCTAGCTTATTTTCCTGGTACTTTTAAAAAGGCAACTCTATGCCATATGCTATGCACCAGAATGGCTGTAAATAATCATAAAATTAAATGCCAGAATTTACCACTACATGTGGTTTCTCATTAAGGTTTGATGTGGCTTCTCTAAACTGAAAATGGTCGAAGGGTTGATTTCTTGTATTATCAAGCTGTTTTCTGAGCTTTCTTGCTGGCCCACCTACCTGGATATATAATTAACTTCAGCTCTCAAAGGCTTTTGGTAGATTTGGGCTATATCTTTGGGAAACTAAGAGGTTATTCCCTGAAACACATATGTGCTGTAGGAATAGCAACTCCAAAGTATCTTTCGTGGTTGTTCCCTAATATGATGGTGACCATATGTTCTGGATATTCCCTAGCAATCCTATGTCATGTACCCTGATTCGGGGTTTGGAAAATATAGCTGATACCATATGTAACACTTACTAAGTAGGGAGAATAGATCAGGCTGCTATTGCTAATGAGCTAAATGTTATTTTAGGATGAATCCCAAAGTAACCTAGACTATACCAGTCATTATTTTAGATTTTTGCCTTGAATTTTCTTCTTTAAATATTATTGCATTCAAGATAATTAGAAATTTCCATGTAGTGAAGACCATGGTCCTATGGCAACAAATCCATTTACAGGAGAGATTATATAGATTCAAATTAATATGGATTAGACTATATCTTTTTTTAGATATCTTGCTTTGATAGTCCTCTTTAGATGTTGCTGCTCTTGAGAATTAGGAATTTATGTATACAGGAAAATGGTCCCATGTTTAAAAATCCATTTAGAGAAGAGATGATATGAATTAAAATTAAGCTTTTCTGTGTGCATTTTGTTTTGCTATCATGGTAACTATAAAGCTCAGTTCCACTGAGCAGTGTATTAATATTTCCATACCTTCCAATGGATTCAGTTTTAATTTAATCACTGATAATAACAGGGATAGTTATTTCAATAACAAATATTTTGAATACCATTTGTTGTACATAATACTATGTTGGTGATAAGGGCACCCAAAAATAAATATCTTGATTTTTTGCCCCAAAACAGATCGAACGCTAGTGGATAAGTTCTAGAAGTCAGACAGATGTAGGCTTGTCACTTGTTAGCTGTGTGCTTTGAGCAAGTTAAATAACTTCCCGTGAGCCTCAGTTTTCTCATTTGTAAGCTGGGGGAAATAATACCTACACTGCAGGTGGTTGTACAGGTTAAATGAGGTGATAGCAGTGAAGTGCTCAGTACAGTTTTCACAGTGGAACATGGTAATTCAACAAGTATTGGCAAAAGTAGTCATAATCATTATAATAATGTAGCTTCTGTTAAAATTGATCAATGATATTTGTCTGTATTAGGCCATGCTTCCATTCAGCAGAAAGGATGGAAAGTATTTACCTTGGTTTGGTAGTAATAAATCTAGACAGGAGTGCAGTTGAGATGTGGCAAGAATAACACAGATTGCATCTCTGCTCCCTACTGGTTGACATCACTAATTTTTAGAAACTCTATTCCTATACATTTCTCCCATTCTACTCTCCCTACCCCTAGTAGTACCCAATCCTAATTAAGTCTATGCAGCTTCCTAGAGTACGAAGGAATTGTTCTGCTTGATGGTGGAGCTGGTCTTTCTCCAGCATCAAACATAAATTCAGGGACCAGAGCTAGGAATTGGACAGAAATACAGAAAATAATTTATTCCTTGATTTTTGAATTTATTTACATAAGCAACTTTAGAATGTAAGAAATTTTTATCTCACCCAGCGAATTAGCTTGATTAATATAGCTAAGCTTAAATGAAATAATTACTGTACTGGAACATTATGGTTGCTCTGAGTATAGGTTGTCTATGAAACGTACCACCTTAATGAAAAGCAAAGGAGAACATCTCCATGACAAAGAAAGCTGAAATGCCAGGTGGATTAACGGACACCTCATCTTCCTTAAAAATAATTTATTCCTACTTAAGCAGAATCTAAGACCAAAGTGATGATCAGAAAAAGAATGAACGTATGCTCATTCTCTTGGTTTATTTCTTCTGAAAGACTCATAGTCTTTTCTGAGAAAGATCTAATAGACCATCTAGCTCGGTGCTTTTCAACATTTTTGCTTTAAAGCGATGGCAGCCTTTGTTGTTATGAAATCCTCCATGGAGCCCACAGGTATGAAACTGAGAATAACTAACCTGTGTGGAAGTGAACGTGGAGACCTGGAGCCTGCCTGCTTGGTTTCCTGTCTCCCCTACCTCATTGCTGTCTTCACTTTCACCATGGCTACATTAGGGATTCCCTGCGGTTTTAAACACCGTAAACTATAGTGAGCATATTGAACCCTTTCTTTATATAGATGAAGAAACCAAGACCTAGAAAAAGAAAATTGTATGTTTAAAATCATGAGCTACTTAATGTCGAAGTAGGTCCTGGAACCTAGGTCTCCTAATGCCCAGGCTACCACTGTCTTCCCTTCCAGTGTGCTCTCTCCTCATTAAGATTAAGCCTGTTTCCTTTGGGAGTCTCAGTGGAGAGAAAACAGCTGAGCACAATGTGCCATAAAGGATACTACTACTATACCACAACTACTACCTACTACTATAACTTTTACAAAATGGAAAAGGGAAAACAAACACACCAATGATTAGAATCTTAATATTATCCATATGTACAACTGGACCCTATGGGCTCCCCTCTTACAAACACATTTTTTAGATTGACCAAATTCTGACTGTACTTGAGGAGATACCATATATATAAGAGAGAAACTTCTTTACTTAATCGAAATGGATTAGCTGTGTATATTCTTTTCAATGGAATCTTGACTTTGAGCACCTTATCAGAAGGGAATCATTCCATGATTTCCTCTGAAATAGATTCTGCGGTCCACTGAAGAAGATGACAGAGGAGACATGAAAACACTGCTCTAGGCACTTATGCCAAATGCCAGATGTTATAATTGAAAAAAGAAGAGAAAACAGTATCGCATACCAAGTCTAACCTTTGCTTTTGCTTCCACCAGGATAAAGTAGTGCCATTTACTGCAGGGATATTTAAAAGTTCTGTTGACTGACTTTTACGTGCGTTTGTCAGCATATTGGTTTCCTATTGCTACATAACAAATTACCTAAAATTTGGTGGCTTATAAAAATGTCAGTTTATTATCTCATAGTTTCTATGGGTTAAGAGTCTGGATACAAATTAGATATACCCTCTGTTCAGGCTGAAATCAAGGTTTTGGCTGAGACTTGGAGTGTCCTCGCAAGCTCACTAGTTGTTGGCAGATTTATTTCTGTGTGGCTGCATGACGGAGTTCTCTGTTTTCCTGCTAGCTATTGGCCGGGACAGCTCTCAGCTCCTAGAGGCCACCCTCTTTTCACAATATGGCAATTTTCTTTCTTCCAGGCCAGGAGGAGAGTGTCCCGTCCAGGTTTTATTCTGTCCACAGTTAGGGGAACGATGGGGTTGGTCACGGATTGTATCCCAGAGAGCTGGAATCTTGGGGGGGGGGTCAGCTTAGAACACTGCCTACCACATTCAGATTTTCTAATTATTGCCATGGTAAATGGACCCCAGGCAAAATTATCACTTAAAGCAAGTTTCTCTTTAGTGTCTTCTCATTACCCTTAGGAGTATCTTGTTAGCACACACCCCCCCCCCCCCCCAATAGATTGCCAAAAGAATATTTTTTAACTTTAATTTTTTTTGTGGGGAAAGGTTTCCAGGGGAGGAGGGAAGACAGAAAAGGCCCTTCTCAAACTACGAAAGACCTACTTAGAATACAAAGTTTATCCCTTAGCATGTTTCTCAAAAACAGGGAACTCAATACTTTGGTAGCAACCAGCAACAGTGTTGAAACTGTTTTCCTACCAATTATAATTGTTATTGTCATTAGTATTTTTGAAAACAAACAGAAACAAATCCTCCTGAGTCAAGTTCCAGGGTTTTACCAGATCTATTAACGCAGTTCAGATCTGGTTGCCAGCTTATAGGGATAAAACCCAAAACACTCAATAATAACTTAATGACTAAACATTCTGAGTTAAAAAAAAAAAAAAAGGCAAGAGGGAACTGTTTTGGCAAGAGTGAATCATCAGTTGAATAAAGAATAATTCATTGTGTTAAAAGATAAACCAAGGCTTATTTAAAATTTTAAGAGTGTATTGGAGCAAAAATTAATTCGCATTAAGCAGCATCCTATCTAGTAATAAAAAGGAGCTCTGAGGAGCTGTACAAAGTAACTTTTATAGTCAGGAACAAGGAAGTTACACTAGGTAAAAAAGCCTGTTGATTGTTACAAGGTTACTTTAGAGGATGGAAGGGGTCTGCCAGGCAGATTACCTAACTAGTACTGATCAGGTGATTCCTGGTTGACTGGTTTGAGATTCCATTTCTGGAAAAGCCACACCTACAATTACCTCTTGATTTGGTGACTTGGAGTTTAGCACAAGCAACTCCCTTTTGAGCGTGTTGTCTTGTTTTTAATGAGTGTCAAAACAGTTTCAGCTCTGTCTTACAAAAAGAAGTCATGTAATTTCTGGCAATTTTCTCTTTGATTTGGTTCATAAAGAATTACTTCCTACTCATTTCCAGTTTCCCTTAGAGTTTCAGGGTGAATTGTTTATAAACTCTTTCAAGTGTACTGTACCTCCAAGATGCCTCAGTGGAACTCCTGGATCGAGCTGTATTTCAGTAGAAACTATTCGTGAAGTTTCCGTGGATTGAGATTAAGATCAGATAGGTTACAGATTCTGAAACTGTGCTTTTGGCTTTGATTTCAGATTGGAGTGCCAGCATTTGGTTGAGTTGCTGTACAAATGCTTCTGGGTTCAAGATCACTGAAACTGGTCTAGTATTTTAGTGGGGCACCGGCTCCTCTCCACCGGGAGTTTGTTTATTTTGCTTGTAATTCCGCCGTTCTTTGCGGCTTTCCCCACACCTTAGTACTTAGTACTTCTAGTACATAGTGGATCAGCTCAGTTGCTGAATGAGGTCTCACATTCCAGTACTTTCAGCACCCAAAGTCTTCCAGATAGGTAAAAAAAGGGAAAACCTGGGGTATAAATGGGAATTATGTCTCTATGTTAATAATATTGCCCTTCCTCTACACATTCTTCCTTACTTTCTCTCACTTTCTCTTCCCTTTGGCGGGGTGGGGGGAAACCCAGGCAAAAAAGAACAGAAAAGACTCATTCAGTCTCAAGAATCCAGGGTTGGACAGAGCCACAGATAGAATTTGTGGTCCCCATGTCCTTAGACTTTTGTTAAGACACATGTGAATGACAACAGCTGTGCTTTAGCTTCCCAGGGGATCCAAAGGCTGGTTACATCATTAGGGATTCAGATTCTCTAAGACTCTGTCTTAAGGTTCTTGAAACCAGGGAGATTATGACATCTTTCTGAAGATGTTTTCCTTCCTTCCATTTTCCCTTCTTTCCTCCTTCCCTCTCTTCTTTATTGATGGCAAATATTTTATAACTGTGGTAATAACTAAGGTGATAAGTGATTCTGATTAAGAATCTCACTCTTAAAATGATCTAGCCATGCTCAGTTGTTTTAACAATTATGCCCTTTGATTAAGTTGTTTCAATGACATGTGCATTGTTTTCCACAGATAAAATACCTATTTCCAATACACAAAATGTCTGGAGTACATTATTTCTAGTGGTATTGCTGTGTGGTACCAATGAACTAGCTTTTAAACTGGCCAACACATGGTTAGCCAGGACGGTGATCTTTAGGGGGAGCAAGATGTTAAGTGACTGATGTCAGAGGGACATATGTTTTCCAATTTGTCTTGGGCTTCAGAATGGCAGTGAGGGCATTTTCTGCAGCTGCTCTTATATATTAAATAATTCTACTTTTTTCTGCCCTTTGAATAAAGTGACCCTTATTCAGAGGAAGCAGTATGAAAGGATTCTCACTGTTGGCCAAGTGTGAATTTGAGAAAAAGAACATGGCTCATTTTCTCATTGCCATTTAAAAATTTACAGCCAAATCAGTGTCATACTTATATCTCAAAAATCTTTGCCACCAAAAAGATTATGTTTTTTTCTTCTAAAGCAGACAAATTAGGCTCTTAAATTCAGACAAACCTTTTTCTATACCACTCAGAACCTTCTGAAGAGCTTCATGATGTCAGTAGTGTTGGGAAATGAAACTGAGCTAAGTGCTTAATACTCAAGTTGAGTTTTGAATTCCCATAGAAGTCATGCATTTTACAAAGTTCATATAATAATTTCAGATATGTGGCGTTACCAAAGAGTCATGGGATCATAGCAGAGGATGGATAAATCAGTAACACACTCATGCCCAAGATATTCTATTTTCTTTTAGTTGATTGTTTTATTCTAAAGAAAAAAAAAACAACAAAACAAAAACTAAACAAAAACCCAAGGCTGCATTCTCGAAAGCATTACCTTCTGCTAAAACATTGCTTTTCAAGTTTAAAATATTCTGTTCCTGCTACTTTTTAAACCCTGCAATTCATAATAATATAGACTATTTCAAATGATGGACACTGTCTATTTTAGTGAACCCCTGGAAAATTATTCTGGATAGGAAGTTAGACTAAGTGTAGAAATATCCAGCAAGTGCCTAAAACCTAGGACATGGGCTGAGTCTCATAATTCTTGTAATCATATCCCACAACCTTGGCTCATGTAACATGTAAGAATCATGTGACAGCTGTGAGCCTCTCTTCCCTCACAGCTACCACTCACTCTTCCTAAGGCTTTCTACTCAAGAGGATGATCTTTTCAGATGAGAGTGTTCTTCAGCCAAATGTAGATGCTTTATTGCTGGAGCCTTCAAGCAAACAAACAATCCTGAAGCGAAAGAATTTACTCTCTTAATTATAATAAGGTCATTCTGAGTAAGAGCAATGGATAGGCATAACAACAGAACATTTTTGTGCTGCTTCTCTGTTGTGCACTGTAAATCTGTGCATGAAAAAGACGTTTATGCTTATACAAAACAATGCTCCTGATTTTGTGTCAAGAGGAGCTATATTTTTAATGTCTTCTACACATTCTGGTTCAGGTTGTCTTTATGCAACAAGCATTTACTCAAGAGGTTACTAAGAATCTGGCATGTGATGAGTACTCAACGGGCAGTCCTCACTTTTGGGAACTCCCATCTAGTACAGTGACAACTATGCTTGTGGTTAGATACAATGTGATATTGTGAGTGCCATGCAGGAGATACAGGTGCAGACAATACCAAATGTGAAGGAGTTGAATGAGTCAAGATTGGGTCCATATACAAATGAAAGAAAATGAAAGTTTCTTTC
This sequence comes from Panthera pardus, assembly GCF_024362965.1. NCBI lineage: Eukaryota > Metazoa > Chordata > Mammalia > Carnivora > Felidae > Panthera > Panthera pardus. Next base: position 22,456,348 of record NW_026526788.1, read on the forward strand.
TTTCTCACATAAATAGTTTCTGGCAGTGGGCAGTCCATGCTTCCCAGTGACTTTATAATCATCAGGAGCTAACTAGCCGTTCTTGCTATCATCAACACTTGACTTCTACCTCATGGTCTAAAATGGCTGCTCAAGTATCAGCCGGTAAGTCCACTTGAGCAATCAGAAAGAGGGAAAGAGTCAAGAACTGCTCTATATGTGGACGTGTCCTAGAAATAGGACACGATACTTCTGTCTACATCCTGTTCACCAAACTGTGGTCACATGGCTGGCCATACCCAGGGTGTTCTGAGAGGCTGATACGGTCTTTATTCTGGAAAGCCCTTTGTTGGCTGAAGCCCAGAAGTTCATAAGCAAGTAGAAAGAGAGTATAGTTATTGGAAGAAAATGGATGCTTTCTGTCTCAGGCATTCACATGAGAGAGAGATAATTTTATCCGGGAAGGAAGAGCAGATCTGGAAAGCTTCTTGGAGGGCTTCCTGGAGGAGGTAACATTTAACTTAGTCTCTGAGGGAGAGCAGGGGCATGACAAATATAGAATCGGGGAAAGCATTATATAGGCAGAGGGAAGTATGAGAGCTTTCAGGAAGCAGCCAGCCTGAATAAAGAATGTACTGAGTTACCATAGATCAGGAATAGCTTTTCTTCTGTTCAATGCTGACTGGGAATCTAAAGGAAACATTATATGATGTTCTCAATAGCTGAACTACTTTGTCTAATCACATATTATTTAGTTGCTAAAGACTGAATTATCATATCATGCCTGCAGAAGCTAAAAATAATTTAAAAAATACATCTAGTGAAATTATTACCCATTGCATTAAAAGGATAACCACTTACTAAATTAGGAAAGATACGTTGATGAAATCTGGATTCTGATTATAACATGTGACAAGCATGTCATAATTGTCTCCAAGACCCTTTGCACACATACTCATTTACTAATAGGCATCATAATAGCACAGCATCTTGCTTAAAACAAAGAAACAATTAGGCCTGAAATAGAGTAGCAGACATCACTGGGTGGGCAGTATAGCAGAAATAGTAAAAATTCTAAGAGGAGATGCTGAGCGAGCGCTTGCCATGTGTGTGCCGAGGCGCGCTTCTGAGCGCGTGGCACGTATTCACTTACTGGCTCTTCACAACACTGCTGTGAGTTGGGTTTCTATTACCGTCTCCATTTTTAAAGACCATTAACTGAGTGAGTTTGAGAAAGGCTAAGCAGCGTGCTCCAGTCCCATTGCTACTATACAGCCAAGCTCAGACATAACGCCATGCAGCCTGACTCCTTAACCACTCTGCTAGGTGGTAAAAGGGTAAAAAGGTAAAAGGGTGATGGGGTGCGGGATGCATCCTAGCTCCAGTGCTAACTAGCAGTGAGACTCTAGGGAGAGTTGTTTCATTCTTTTATGTCTCAGTTTCTCACAGTTTCTATGACTGAATGAGAAGCTGTGTATGTCAAAGATTTAGCCCGGGGCCAGGCACAAGGTGAGTGCCCCATGGTTAAAAGACTGAGGCATTCATTGTCAACACCAGCCCATATTTAGTCCTTAACCATACAAACCAAAAGAGGGACCAAAAGCTATTTCTGACGTGGCATTAAATTCTCTTTCAGAACAATAAAATCTCTCCTTCTTTCACCTATTTATCCCAATCCCCTGAGGTCTCTCAGCTCGTTCTTGAGTTTGAGCTGCTTTTTATAGCCATCTGCTACAGGGTTGTGTAACAACAAACAATATCCTCCTAAAAATGTTTACAAATGCTTCTTACATTACTGCTATATATTTTTTCATTAAGCTGTGACATCGCCATTGAAAAATTATTTTAATCATTGCAAACTGAATTACACAAGGAGAAAGCATAAAGAGGTAGCACTTAAAAGGCTGAATGTACATTAATTGCTTCAGCTAATGAAAGAAACATGACTTAGCCAATGTACACAACATGAATCCTAAGATGCACGGACAATTGACTACGGTAATAAAACAAGTATTAGTGTGTTACATCTGAAATCCTCATTATGCTTCATGCAGCAAAACCCACTGAGTACCTGCTGTTTAGTGTGTACTTCCCCCTCTTGACACCACGAGCTAATTCTAGCACGGAGCACGGGGTAAAAGCATGTGACCTATATGTTTCCACAGTTTGGGGACCTTCGAAAACCATGCAAAGTTATTTATGGTGACTCTTCTTTTTCTTTTTCAAACTGATGAACATAGGTGTTGGTCAAATGATTTTGGACTACCCTAGTGTTCCATAGGCAATTTTAATTAAAGTATGAATTATTTAAATACGCACACAGTTTTTTTTTCTTCACTTACGTTGGGAATCTTGCTTATCTCCCTTGGCTCTCTAAACTAGTAAATTATTAACTCAGAATAATTTATGTCACAGTGTTCAAGATGCTGTCCATTGATTATTTTTTTTTGGGGGGGGGACTGTCTTTTCATTTCATGAACCTTAAAATAAAGATCATGATAAAAGCATAGCATTTAAGAGATGGGAAGAGAAATGAATATCTTATTTTTGCAATTCATCTAGAATCACAAAGCAAAGAGGTTATAAGTAGCTTGTAAACAGTCTGTATTAACACACAACAGAGATGCACAAGCTAAAAATATCACTGTTAGGACCCTCAGTAAAACTTCATACAAACATAAGTGTCTTCTCCCCAATTTTTTATTTTTTAATTTTTTTTTACATTTATTCATTTTTGAGAGACAGAGACAAAGCACAAGCAGGGGAGGGGCAAAGAGAGAGGGAGACAGAATCTGAAGCAGATTCCAGGCTCTGAGCTGTCAGCACAGAGCCTGACACAGGGCTTGAACTCACAAACCGTGAGATCATAACCTGAGCCGAAGTTGGACGCTTAACCGACTGAGCCACCCAGGCGCCCCTCTCTCCAACTTTTTAAAACTTTGAGGGCACTGCTAGTACTTCAAGGGATGTGTAATTGTATGTAACAGTTGGTTTAATCCAAAGTCAATGTTTTTCCAGATGAAAATCCTTCTTTTCTGGTAGGACTAGAGCTGGAAAGCAAGTCTTTCTATTTTGTTTGTTTTTGTTTTTGTTTTTTGTATTTTATCCTACATGTTGTCTTTTTGTTATTTTCTATGTAAAATTTTGATTATGTTAAACTGTATTTCCTTGTCATTCCTTTCCAGATATATTAAGTAAATTGGCTTCTTTAGCACCAACTAGCCTTAAATTTTGGATGGACACGAGAGGCTTGCAAAATTCTTTAAAGTTGGCCACTGAGAAACAGTCCTGGAGGCCAGATCCTCAAAGGCCATACTTCAATAGGGAGGGTGTAAATTGAGTAGAAACTCCAGGATCACAGCAAGATTTGTTTCGGGGAGTTTTGCACTAGGGGTGAGAAATGCAGGGGCAGGAATAATAGAAAATAACTTCATTCTGCTCCATCTATGGCCTCTTAGTGTTAATTACAATTGCCTGATAAATTTACGAATTTGATATTCAGCCCCTATTCCCCCAAAGATTGATTACATTCCAGGTGAGTCCTGGTAGCATAGCTTACATGCACCCCAAGTGATTCTGAAGTAGGTTGTCTGAAAATGGTATCGAACCTGGCATCAAGTGTTGACTTCCAGAAATTAAGCCATCATTACTCATTTAGTTGTTCAATAAATATTTAATGAATCTCTAATCCTCTCACCCAGTCTCAGCCCTCAAGGAGCTTGGAATATGGTGGCGGAGATAAACAAGAAAGTAGCCAATTTCAGTTTACCACAATGAGTGCTACACCGGCATAAGAATGGAGTGCTCTCAGGAGTATGTACAAAGATAATCAACCCAGTCTATGGTGTCATAAAGGGCTGGCATCTAAAGCTGAACCATGATGGGTTAAGGAATAATAGGAGGAGTACACCAGTATTGTTTTCTATTGTTGGCAAAGAGGCTGTGAGCCATGGGGGTAGGGGCAGGGGAAGGGGTGGGGAGTGTGAACAAGAGATCAGAAGGTTAAAGAACTTGTAAGAAATATTTCCAGGTCTCAAGAGGCTTTCAATATAATTGGAGAGATAAATGATAGCAGAAGATTTTGGTAATAGATGAGACAAGAGGAGTGACTTCCTCAGAAGCCTTTTGATTAATTAATAACTGATGAATAATACAGACTCACCCCGCTACAGGATTTCTCTGGAGAAAGTACTTAGACTCTTCACGCAATAAAATTCTATGACTTATGATTTCATTCTGTAGTAGGAAGAGAAGGCTTCATGGAAGATATAGGATCCACTTTGGCCTTGAAAAATGGGGAGATTTTTGTAACTTTTTATTTTGATATTATTTTAAATGTATAGAAAAGTTACAAGAATAGTACAAGATGCCACCTAATACTTCATCCAGATTCACTCTTGCTTACCTCTTACCCCATTTGCTCTTGTCCTCTGTCATACACACACAGGTAATTTTTTTCTGAACCTTTTGAGAGTAAGTTGGAGACTATTAGCCCCTTTACTCCTAAACACTTTAGTGTGTATTTGCTATGAAAAAGGATGGGTTCTTACGTGATCACAGTAAAATAATTAAACTTTAGATATTTAATGTTGGTACAACACTGTTATTGAATCCACAGGACATAATCAGATTTTGTTAGTTGTCTCTCTCAGTGCAGGATCCAATCCAGATTCATACACTGCATTTAGGTGTCTCTGCAGTTGTCCTCTCATTTTAAACAGTTCTTAAACCTTTCTTTGTCTTTCATGTCTTTGCATTTTTGTAAGGTAGGAACCATTTATTTTGTGGAATGTCCTTCAACCTGGGCTGAGCTAATGTTTCTTTATGACTAGATTCAGGTTATGCATTTTTGAAAAGAAAGAAGTTAGGTTGTATCCTCCTCGGTGCGTCATAGGATAAGGCACTTGATGTAGGTTTGTCCCAAAATCAGTGATACTGACATTGATAACTTAGGATGATGTTCACTAAATTTCTTCACTATAACATTAATTTTCCCCTTTTTAATTATCAGGGTTTTTGTGGGGACACTTTGAGGCTATGTAACTATCATGTTCCTTATCAAACTTTTAACTGATAGTTTGAGCATCCATTGCTGATTTTCTTTTTTTTTTATTTAAAAAATTTGTATATTTCCCCCCAAGTTTTTATTTAAACTCCAGCAAATTAACATCCAGTGCAATATTGGTTTCAGGTGTAGAATTCAGTGATTCATCACTTACACACAACACCCAGTGCTCATCACAGCAAGTGCATGCCTTCATCCCTGTTGTCTGTTTAACCCAATTCCCACCACCTCCCCTCTGGTAGTCACCAGTTTCTTCTCTATATTTAAGAATTTGTTTCTTGGTTTGCCTTTCTTTCTTTCCTCACTAGGTTCATTTGTTTTGTTTCTTTTTTGTTTGTTTGTTTTGAGAGAGAGAGACAGAGAGACAGAGAGAGAGGGAGAAAGGGAGAGAGAGAGAGAGGGAGAGAGAGAGAGAATCTTAAGCAGGCTCCACACCCAGCATGGAGCCTGATGTGGGGCTCGAACCCCCTAACTGTGGGATCATTACCTGAGCCAAAATCAAGAGTCAGACACTTAACCAACTGAACCACTCAGGCACCCCTCATTTGTTTTGTTTGTTTTTTTTTAAATTCTACATATGAGTGAAATCTTATGGTATTTTTCTTTCTCTGACTTCTTTCACTTGGCGTTAATACTCTTTAGCTCCATCCATGTCGTTGCAAATGGCAAGATTCCATTCTTTTTGATGGCTGAGTAATAGTCCATTATATATACATACATGCATACATACATACACATACATACATTCATCAGTTAATGGACGTTTGGGCTCTTTCCATAATTTGGCTATTGTTGATAATGCTGCTATAAGCATTGGGGTACATATATCGCTTCCATTTAGTATGTTTGTAATCTTTGGGTAAATACCTAGTAGTACAATTGCTGTATTGTAGGGTAGTTCTATTTTTAACTTTTTGAGGAAACTCTATATTGTTTTCTAGAACAGCTGCAATCCCACCAACAGTGTAAGGAGGGTTCCTCTTTCTCTGCATCCTTGCCAACACCTGTTGTTTCCTGTGTTGTTAATTTTAGCCATTCTGACAGGTGTGAGGTTATATATCATTGTAGTTTTGATTTGTATTTCCCTGATGATGAATGATGTTGAGCATCTTTTCATGTGTCTGTTGGCCATCTGGAAATCTTCTTTGGAAAAGTCTATTTATGCCTTCTGCCTATTTTTTTTAACCTGGATTATTTTTTTTTGGGGGGGTGTTGAATTTGATTAGTTTTTTATAGATTTTGGATACTAGCCCTTAATCAGATATGTCATTTGCAAATATCTTCTCCAATTCCATAGCTTGCCTTTTAGTTTTGTGGATTGTTTCCTCCACTGTGCAGAAGTTTTTTATTTTGATGAAGTCCTAAGAGGTTATTTTTGCTTTTGTTTCCCCATTGTTGATTTTTTAACTCATAATTGCTTTTGTATTTATATTACTATATCTATATTACTGTTAGGAAGAGCTTTTCTGCTCTCCTCATCTATGTATTTACTTATTTATATCAGTATGGACTCATGGATTTTCTTTTTTAAAAAATTTTTTAAATGTTTATTTATTTTTGAGACAGAGACAGAGTGAGTGAGCATGAGCAGGGGAGGGGCAGAGAGAGAGAGAGAGAGAGAGACAGAATATGAAATAAACTCCAGGTTCTGAGCTGTCAGCACAGAGCCCAATGAGGGGCTTGAACTCATGAACCGTGAGATCATGACCTGAGCCAAAGTCAGACACTTAACCAACTGAGCCACACAGTCAATCTCCCTTTTTCTTTTAATTTTTTAAATGTTTATTTATTTTTGAGAGAGAGAGAGAGAGAGAGAGAACATGAGCAGGGGAGGGGCAGAGAGAGAGAGAATCCGAAACAAGCTCCAGGCTCCATGCTATCAGCACAGAGCCTGACATGGGGCTTGGACACATGAATTGCAAGATCATGACCTGAGCTGAAGTCAAACTCATGGATTTCTTCTTAAAAATAAGTTATAATCCACTATGTCATTATTCTGATGTTCAAATTTTCCCTGATTTTCCCTCTGAGAATCCCTTCAAATTAGTTTCTGTATGCTTTTGATAGTCTCTACCATTCTTTGGATACTTTCTGACTTCTAGAGCAATATAGTACAACAGAGAGCATTTGGTACTCTCTTTGTTCCAGTCCTAGAATCCTCCTTTGTCCAGAGAACACTCATTCCTAGTACTAAAATTTGGGTGTACTCATTACTATTGGAGTGTTAATATTTCCAATTCCTTTTCTAGACAGAGTTAGGAAATATGTGTGTGTGTATATATAGGTATACATATAAATATATATATTTTAACATTTGTACTTATATTTATATGTATTTGTATATAATATATATTTCTATATTATATATTATGTATATGTTTTTTTGTCTGTATTTAAAAAACCATGAGTTCATGCTGATAATAGTACATTCTAGTCTTTCCTTTTTTTCATATTTGCAACTCCAATATCCAACTGAGAATCCTAGCTCAGAACGAATATATTTTTAAAAGGCAGAGAGAAATGAAGTTTTTTGACCTTGAAGAATGTGAGGCATCCAGGTGGAGAAAGGTCTGGATCTTTATTGTTTTTACCAAAGGAAAAATTGCCTTTAACTTATTGCAGTTTATACAGAAGTATAAATGCTAAGGAGGTCAAAGATGCAGGGTCTGCATGGGATTAGGGATTATAAATTCGTGTATATGCCTCCCAGTTCCTTTAAAAAGAAACTATTATTTCTGCCTTCATTGTGGATGGTGGGGAGCTCCCCCAGTGCAAAGTGTTTATATTAATGTCAATAACTTCTTGCTTTCAGCATCAAGATATTTAAGACTAACCTCTGATTGAATTATTTGTAATATCAGGTGTCTGTACCAGAGACCATGGACTTGGCAATAAATCCTATAAAACAAATCTCTCTTTTTTTTAAAAAAAACCTCTTTTCCAATAAGTTTTGGTAGGGAGTTCATCTGTAAGGTTAAGTGGAAAAACCTCTTCAAAACATAATTGCTAAGTTTTGGTCAAAAATCAAGAAATTTCATGACCTGTATCCTTTTATAAACCTCTGTAACATGGGCAAACACTATTACGCTACTCATTGTTGAGAAAGATGATGATGATGATGATGATGATGATGATTTCTATTTTTGTGATGTCTTGAAGATGATTTCAGATTTCAAAGTCAGGTGCTAGACTATTGGATGACTGTGATTTATTTTTCAGCATGAAAGAAAAACCATTTCATACCTTCATGTAGGAGGCACAAAATGCTTCCAAGTTAGGTCGAAACCTGTTTGCTTCTTATTATTGGAGAAGGAACACTGTGCATGGACATGCCTCAGAGACACTGTGGGTTCGGTTCCAGACCACCACAATTAAGAGGATATCACAATAAAGTGAGTCAAATGAAATTGCTTTTGGTTTCCTAGTGCATATAAAACTATGTCTACACTATGCCATAGTCTTTTATGTGTGCAGTAGCATTATGTCTAAAAAAACAATGTACATATTCTAATAAAATACTTTATTGCTAAAGTATTTAATAAAATACTTTAATGCTAATCAACTTCTGAGCTTTCAACGAAGCATAACCTTTCTGCTGGTGGAGGGTCTTGTCTTGATGTCAATGGCTGCTAACTGATCAGGGTGGTGGTTGCTGAAACCTGGGGTGACTGTAGCAATTTCTTAAAAGAAAACAACAATGAAGTTTGCCACATTGATGGACTCTTTCTTTCATGAATGTTTTCTGTACAGCACGGGATGCTGTTTGATAGAATTTTACCAAGAGTGGAGCTTTTTTCAAAATTTGAGCTAATCCTTCAAAACCTGATTTTGCTATATCAAATAAGTTTATGTAATATTCTAAATCCTCTGTTGTCATTTCAACCATCTTCAAAGTCTCTTCACCAGGAGTAGATTCTGTTTCAAGAAACCACTCTCTTTAGTTATCCATAAGAAGCAATTCCTCATCCATTCAGGTTTTATCATGAAATTGCAGCAATTCAGGCCCGTCTTCAGGCTCCACTTTTGTTTTTAATTTTTATTTTTGAGAGAGAGAGAGAGAGAGAGAGCACAAGTGGGGGTGAGGGGAAGAGAGAGAGAGGGAGAGAGAGAGAGAGAGAGAGAGAGAGAGAGAGAGAGAGAGAGAGAGAGAGAGAGAGAGAGAATCCTAAGCAGGCTCCATGCTCAACATGGAGCCCAACGCGGGGATCAGTCCCACGACCCTGGGATTTTTGACTTGAGCTGAAATTAAGAGTTGGACACTCAACTGACAAGGCCAACCAGGCACCCCCACGTTCCGCTTTTGACTCTAGTTTTCTTGCTGTTTCCACCATATCTGTAGTTACTTCCTCCATTGAAGTCTTGAATCTCTCAAAGTCATCCATGAGGGTTGGAATCAGTTTCTTCCAAACCTTTGTTAATGTTGATATTTTGATTCCTCCAATGGATCACAAGTGTTCTGAATGGCACTTAGAATGGTGAATCCTTTCCTGAAAACTTTCCATTTTCTTTGCCTGGATCCATCAGAGGAATCACTATCTGTACCAGGTATAGCCTTACAAAATGCATCTCTTAAATAATGAGACCTGTAAGTCAAAATTACTCCTGACCCATGAGCTGCAGAATGGATGTTATGTTAGCAGGCATGAAAACGACAAGAATATCACTGTCCATCTCCATTAGAGTTCTTGGGTGATCAGGTGCATTATAGATGAGCAGTGATATTTTGAAAGGAATCTTCTTCTGAGAAGTAGGTCCCAACATTGGGTTTAAGATATTCAGTAAACCATGTTATATGCAGATGTGCTGTCACCCAGGCTTTGTTGTTTTATTTATGGAGCATAGACAGAGTAGATTTAGCATAATTCTTAAGGGCCCTAGGTTTTTTGAAGGGATAAATGAGCATTGGTTTCAACTTCCAGGATCCAGCTGCATTAGTCCCTAAGAAATCATCCTGTTCTTAGAAGCTTTGAAGCCAGGCATTGACTTCTCTTCTCTCGCTATGGAAGTCCCAGATGGCATCTTCTTCCAACAGACTACTCTTCCAATGTATTGAAAATCTGTCATTTAGTGTAGCCACCTCCATTATCTTAGCAGAATCTTCTGGATAACTTGCTGCAGCTTCTACATCAGCACTTGATGCTTCACCTTGCACGTTTATGTTACAGAGATGGCTTCTTTCCTTAAGCCTCGTGAACTAACCTCTGCTGGCTTCAAACTTTTCTTCTGCGGCTTCCTCACCTCTCTCAGCCTTCATGGAATTGAAGAGAGTTAGGGCCTTGATACGGATTAGGCTTTGGTTTAAGGGAATGTTGTGGCTGGTTTAAACATTTCTTTATATCAGCAATAAGGCTGTTTTGCCTTCTTATCATTCATGTGATCACCAGAGGAGCACTATAAATTTCCTTTAAGAATTTTTCCTTTGCATTCACAACTTGGCTGACTGGTACAAAAAGCCTAGCTTTTGGCCTGTATTAGTTTTGACATACCTTCCTTTAAAAAAAAAAAACAAACTTTTTTTTTAATGTTTATTTTTGAGAGAGAGAGAAAGAGAGAGAGAGAGAGAGACTGATTGAGAGCAAGGGAGGGGCAGAGAGAGACAGAGGGAGACACAGAATTGAAGCAGGCTCCAGGCTCCAAGCTGTCAGCACAGAGCCTGATGTAGGCCTTGAACCCACAAAAAGCAAGATCATGACCGGAGCCAGAAGTCAGATGCTTAACTGACTGAGCCACCCAAGCACCCCTTGACATGCCTTCCTAGCTAAGCTCTATCATTTCTAGCTTTCAGTTTAAAGTGGGAGACATATGATTTCTTTTCACTTGAACACTTAGAGGCCATTATAATGTAACTAATTGGCCTAGTTTAAATATTGCTCTGTCTCAGGGAATAGGGAGATCCTGAGGAGTGGGAGATGGGGATCAGTTCATTGGTGGAGCAGTCAGAATACATACCACATTTATGGGCTAAGTTTGCTCTCTTATATGGGCATGGCACCCCAAAACAATTACAATAGTGACATCAAAGATCATGGATCACAGATCACCATAACAAATATAATAATAATGAAAAGTTTGGGAATATTTTGAGAAGTACCAAAATGTGACCCAGAGACATGAAGTGAACCAAAGCTGTTGGAAAAATGGCACCGATAGACTTGTTCCATGCAGGGTTTGCCATGAGCCTTCAATTCGTAAAAAATGCAGTATCTGTGAAGCACAGAAATTGAAGTAAAATAAAACAAGAAATGCCTGTGCTAGATGAACAATTCTGTCTGTGAGGGAAGTGATACTGTGTTGATTGGAAAGAAAATTTTCCCTCTTTCAAGTGAATAGTAATTGCAGAATATAATGCTTTCACTGAAACCTTGGCACAAAGGTACAGGTGGTTTTTATAGAGTTACAGAGCTTGGAAGAATTTAGCCTGTGCTAGGGGAAAGGCTGCAAGTTCTGAGCTAGGCCTAAAAATTATGTCTGAGGCAAGGAGTTAAGCATTTACATCAGGACCAACCCTTTTTGCCTTTTATTATTTTTAAAAAAAATTTTTTTCTTACGTTTATTTATTTTTGAGACAGAGAGAGACAGAGCATGAACGGGGGAGGGGCAGAGAGAGAGGGAGACACAGAATCGGAAGCAGGCTTCAGGCTCCGAGCCATCAGCCCAGAGCCCGACGCCGGGCTCGAACTGACGGACCGCGAGATTGTGACCTGAGCTGAAGTCAGACGCTCAACCGACTGAGCCACCCAGGCTCCCCCCTTTTTGCTTTTTAAAGGCAGCAGCAAGGCAGGCTGGCAGAGGGCTGGCTCCTGAAACAAATATATTGTATATTGAGTGAAGCATCTTTCTGAGATAATTTTTCCTTTATTTGTTTTTTAAAAAATTATTTATTTTGAGAGAGAGAGAGTGAGAGAGAAAGAGTGTGTAAGGGAGGGGAGGGGAAAAGAGAGAGGGAGAGAGAGAGAATCCCAAGCAGGCTCAAGGCTGATCTTGGAGTCCAACATGGGGCTTGATCTCACAACCATGAGATCATGACCTGAGCCGAAATCAACAGCTGGATATTTAACTGACTGAGCCACCCAGGAGCCCCTAATTTCCTTTATAATTAGGTTTTGGGGCCAGAGCCAGGCTAATCAATAAGTGAAGTAGGCATTGTTTTATGTCCTCTTTTACTCTTCTGGAATCTTCTTCACAGACTCCTCAAAGTTTGGCACTCCCTTAACAAAGGACCCCTCCTTTTGTTCTATAATAATATTTTAATACAAAAGCCAAAATAATGAACATAAAACACTTAACATGGTGTGTGTCACATAGAAAATATCCAGTGTTTATCAGTAATGATGATTATTTTGTAGTTAAGAAGTTTTCTTCACAAAACAGGATGTTAGAAACGTCACATAATTTCCTTTAGATAGAATTAAATGTAGTCTGAAGCCTTCTGTATGCTGGTTGGCAGGAAGTCTACTGTCAGCATTCTTAGACCTCCCTTATCTCAGTCTTTGGGGCCTAATAGAGAAAATAATTTTCTAAGCACAAATAGCTACTTGATGTTAAGGGACTCAGGGGATGTCTGCCTGGTTTAGTCCTGGGGACCCTGGAACATGCCCTGAGGCCAAAGGGCCTCACAGGATAATAGCCCCTCTCCAGTGAGGTCCTGTACCCTCTCCCTTGTGCGAGGGGTAGACTCAGGACCATTTCTGTGAGGGCTTCTCAGAAGCTGCCCTAGTGTTGGGTTTCTCTCCCTCCTGCTATTTTCTTCTCCCTTCTTTATCCCCCTGTCATGTTTGCAAAGGCTCTTCCCCTTTACCCTACAGTAGGATTGCCAGATTTAGCAAAAAACAAAATGGAAGAAATCACCCAGTTAAACTTGGATTTCAGCTAAACAATGAATAACTTTTTAGCATAAGAATGTCCCTTGTAATACTGGAGATATATTTACACTGAAAAAAACTATTACTTATCTGCAGTTCACATTTAACCAGGCACCCTGTATTTCTCTTGCAGCTGTACCCTAAGAGCTCCTGCTTTTGAAAGATCCAGAAATAGAAGTTGTGTGTAGGATTGGGTCTTTTCAGTGCATATCTTCAGTGAGGTAGAAAGAACAGCCTGGATACTTAGGAAGATGCAGGGGAAAACCCAGCCTGGACAAACACAAAATATATCCATAAGTGATCCTCTTATGCTCATCATTATGTGCATCACCCTCAGCATTGCCCATGGTGAGTTGTTGCTTAAGAGTCAATCACCCTGGGGAAAGCAATATTAATGGATCCTTTCCTGAGTATAGTGTTAAGATAAAGGAGAAGGAGAGACAAGCAAGCACAGGAAGTCTGCAGGCCGGGAAAGTGGAATAGGAAGCAAGGGGATGAGGTACAGAGAGCTTAGGGTCAGAAGGGAGGCCTCACACCTCACACCTTCACTAGTTGGCCTGATGTGGGGCATCATGCAGCACACAACGGACGAACTAACACAGACCTGATTCCAATCAACTTCCAGCATTGCCACCACCACCTCCAAGCCATGTAGCCTGGGCAAGTCACCAGACTTGTCTCTGCAGCTCAGACCTCTCTCGTGAGAATCAAGCCCAGATGTACTCTTGAATGTTTCATAGGTGCCCCAGAGTTGACATTTGCAAACATGAACTCATCCTCTTCCTCTCCAGACCTGCTCTTTCTGTATTCTCTGTGACATCACCATCTGCCCAGGCATCCAGGAGGGACACCTACCTGTCATTCTGGACCTGGCAGGGAAGACTTCTCCCTGGTGGTTGCCAGGTGGGTCAGGTTCGTGTGGCTGGCTGTGCGTGTGTCCCTTGCCTCTTTCATTGCTATCAAAGGTGAGGACTTCTCAGATAGGAGATACTTTTTCCAGGAGGACAAGATCACTTGGGGGTGGCCAGAGGGAAGAAGAAATGTCTTTTCTGTACATTTGGGAGAAAATTGAATTAAATGCATTCTTGTACCTTTTATAATGACTTTGTGATTATCCCCTCTACCTTTTTCTTTCTTTTTTTTCAAACATCAAAGATTTTTTTTTAAATTGAAGAATAATTGACATATAACATTGTATTAGTTTCAGGTGTACAATATAATCATTTGCTATTTATATATATTGTGAAATCATCACCACAGTAAGTCTAGTTAATATTCAATCTCCCTTTTCTTCAAGTGACATTAATGAGTCTCTGTTCCTGTCTATCAAAATAACTTAATAAACAGATAATCATTTTACTTTCTTTTTCTCAGTGGATATTTTACCAGCAGATGTAGAATAAATAAAATTAGGGAGGCAGGGAATATACTAGGGTCTACTTACACCCTGAGAAACTTCTTGTTTTATTTGGAACTCAAAAATACATGTCAGAATATACCACAGTGGCAATTCCTCAATGATACCCAATGATCAGTTATTTTAAATGAATCCATTGAGATTTGAGTCTAACAGAACAAGGTAAGAAGGCATCTGAAAATAATTAACTAATCTTCTCTACTCTTGAAATACCTTCTCTTCCCCAGGAAAGAGGAAGGAAGCCAAATAATAGGGGAGTGGATGAGAAAGTACAATAGTACTTCATGGTTCCCACTTGGAAAGATAAAAAAAATCATTCATAATCACACATCCTTTCCAATTTGTTTCATGGTAAGGAATATGGCCAAAGGATTGGAGGAAAAACAGAGTCATTAGCCATGTTTGAAAAATGGTGAAATTGTTGTGAAAAAGGGGGGAAATCTCATTTTAATAATCACAGAGAAATACAACTTAAGTGGATCATTTCAGAATTAATCCAGCCCAGTTAATGGAGAGGTTCAAATAGCCTGAAGCAATGAGGTGAATTTGTTACACAATCACCATAGGGGGAAATACCCCCCCACACGCACACTGTATATATATTTTTATGAATTTATGTATATGAAATGATATCTATTTAAAATATATATTGCTGGCATTTAAAGTTTTGACACTCTTCAAACAAAAATCAGATTTAGAATTAAGTGTGGATCCTCATCCAATGATGCTAGGCACCTGATAAATTTGATAGGATTTGAATGTAGAAGGCAGGTGTTTTCTATCTTTTGAGTTCCACCAAAATCCAGTCCGTATATTTGTGTGTGTAAGTGCTTATGATTTTTTCCTTTATAGTTTGCAATCATTCCACTCTGCTTGTGCCTCTCAGATCATTAGCCAGAGAAGTAGTCTGGAGTTGATAGCTGCCATTCCAATACTGGATCATAGCCAGAAATGGTTAGTGAATTTAATGAAGATGTAGCTTAAGAAACTGTTTATTGAGTGTCTACTAAGTCTTAAGTACCTTTTTTATGACAATCTGCTAGTTCAGAATTTTATCTATTTTATAGGCAGGGAATAAAGTTAAGTCACTTACTCAGGGTCACATTTTTTATTTTATCTTATTCTATTCATTTTAATTCCAGTATAGTTAACATACAGTGTTGTATTAATTTCAGGGATATAATATAGTGATTCAACAATTCTATACATTACTCACTGCTCATCATGATGAGTGTACCGTTAATACCCTTCACCTATTTCACCCATCCCCCACCCACCTCCCCTAAGTAACCATCAGTTTGTCTCTATAGTTAAGAGTCTGTTTTTTGGTTTGTCTCTTTTTTTTCCTTTGTTCATTTGTTTTGTTTTTTAAATTCCACATGTGAATGGAATGGTATGGTATTGGTCTTTCTCTGACTGATTTATCTCACTTAGCGTAATATTCTCCAGATCCATCAGTGTTGTTGCAAATGGCAAGATTTCATTCTTTTGTATGGCTGAGTAATATTCCATTGTGCTTGCACAATGGCATCCCATTGTACCTCGAAGTAAGTAAGTCAGAAATCAGTTCCTTAGTGCCAAACATGAAAGCCCACGATCTTTCCCTGTCAAGTGATGATGTGTGTAAGTGGTTAGGAACATGGACTCTGGAGCATGACTCAGTTTGAATCCTGCTTCTGTTGCTTTCTAGTATGGACAAATTACATAACTTCTGTGTTCAGTTCCCTTATCTGTAAAATGGGAGTAATATTTTAAAATTACTTAATAAGGCTATTAAAAGGGTTAAATAATTATATATGCATATTAATGTATAGAAATGATTTTACATACATATATATACACACATACACATGTACACACACACACACACACACATATATATATATATATATATATATACACATAAATACACGAGTATATATGAAGTGTTTGTTTCCCCCATCCATTGTAAGACCCCAGTCTGTGTTGGTTGCTGTCATTATTGTTATTCTACACTTGAGCAAGGGATTCAAACTTTGACTCTCTCATGCTCAGGAAGCTGCTAGCTTACTATCAGTTGCTCCAGGGGCTGGTTGGTTCCCAATTAGCAGCAACTGTTCCAACGCTTCCTTTATCCTCTTGCTTCTAAATGGAGAATTCCCCGGGGTATGGTTGCTCATCAAACTCAGTCAAGATTTTTCCCAAATGCTTTTTGGGCTCCAGAGAACTGACAAGCCCATGTTTACTTTCCAGATTATTTGGGAAAAGTCTGTGAGCCTGGTGAGGGTAGGATGGCTTTTCACTTAGAACTACCTCATCCAAAATTCATAGATATATTTTCCTTCTGGGAAATATAACTTACTTGATTCTAGTGTCCAAAATACAACTTCTCTGAATGCCTCCCACCATGGTGCCTGAGTGAGGGGCTTTCCACCTCAGAATGAGGTCATAAAGATGCAATTATTCTTCTCCACAGAGTTGACTCTACCAGGTTCATTTACAAAGTTACTCAGCTGTGACTTGGCCACTTAAATAACTCTGTTGCCTAAAGATATCCCTTGCTGCAGCCTTTTACCTCCAAGAATCATGTTCATGTTACAGAGAAACACAAATATAAGCACGTTCTGCACCAGCAGTGTTACAGAGCCATATTTTGTCAGTCGTAAATTATAACTGGTCTTGGGTAGGAGGTAGTCAACAATTCTATATTCTGTGAAAGGATTTTATGAGAAATATTAGACCCTCATAATTTGGAAGTCTCATATGCTAGTTGTATTTTGTTCTGGCAGATTTTAGAAGCAAACAATTCTCTGGATGCCTGAAAGTAATGCCTAGGTTTCTGTTTTTACATATTTAAGCTATGCATTTAGATACAATTCAAGCATTCCAGAGTGTTAACGGTGTTTACAAAGGAAACTGCCAGAGGCAAATTCAGGCAGTTCCTTAAATTAATAATGCTTTTGTTCGCAGTCCAATTTTTCCTTCCAGTTCTGCTAGAGCCAATGTTCATTTTCTCCATTTATTCAGGGGATAATGATGACAATTTCCATTTACACATTGCATTTCATCTGGAAGGCTCACTCTCTTTCACAGTGTCTGCCACTTTCTGCATGACAACAGAAAATGCAAACTGCATCATCCCAGTCATTGGTCAGTGAGGATGAGAAGCCCAAAAGCAAATACTGAAAGAAAGGCCGTCAAAAGAAAGGCAGGATGGGCAGAAGGAAACTCAATATGTTGCCATGTTTCCTTAGAAGAAGAGGGGCCTGGCTCCAGAAGCAGAGTGTTCCCTCTGGTAACCACCCATGCACCTTTGTAGGAATAATTAGTGCCCTCGAATGAGCAGCTTGGAGCTAGTCAGTTCCACATTTAAGTCCTTGACCTATCACTTCTTCCTCGAATGTCTTTAGGCAAATCATGTGACCTCTGAGACTTGGTTTTTGCATCCGTAATGGGGGTATATTAATTGCTACTTTCGAAGGTTGTACTATGTTGGATAAGTAAAGTATGTTATAAGGGGTTAGCAAATGATCATCAGTATTTACTTTCCAATGATTACTAGTGCTGTTATAATTCTCATAGTCACTAATGTCTGTACAATTGCATCTGACAGGTGCTATAACCTTTCAAGGGGCCACCCATGCTTTGCCTGGCTCCACCTGCCTGAGATTAAGTCACACCAATGAAAACAATCTTGAGGTTCACACAAAAAAGAGAGGGGCATTATCACCCAAAGGCCTAAATATAAAGCCCTTTGAGGGCCAAGGAGAGTATCTGGTGTTCTATTAGCATGGGCTCTAACACAAATACTTTAGGCAGTACTTTATTTATTTATTCATTCATTCATTTATTTATGAGGGGGCAGGAGGGGCAGAGAGTGGGAGAGAGAATCTCAAGCGGGCCCCATGCTGTCAGCGCAGAGCCCAACTCGGGGCTTGATCCCATGAACTGTGAGATCATGATCTGAGCCAAAATCGAGTTCAGATGCTAACTGAATAAACCACCAGCCACCCCTAGACAGTATTTTAGATACAAATTTTATTGTGCATAAAAGTCACCTGGAGGATTTTTAAAAATACAGGTTGCAGAGCCCTGTCCTAGAGTTTCTGATACAATAGGTTCTGAATTATTCAATCCAATAGTTTGAATTTCTAAGTAGTTCCCAGGTGGTGCCGATGCTTCTGGTGTGGGAACTACACTTTGAGAACCCCTGTGTGTCCAGTAGCTAATTATTATTTGGAAGCCATGGAGAGCCTAATCTGCAGAGAGTGTTTTCTTTTGGGGCCTAGAGGGTCCAGCAGAGGTGGGGGGCATTTAAGGTGAAGTCAGGGATAGGTTGAACACCTGCAGAAGATGAAGACCAAAGGATAGGATGGGCTTTGAGACCCCATGCACCAAGTGCACAGCACAGGCCGGCACGCTTTTGGGTTGGTTTCTCTCCTTTCTCTTCTTTCTCCTGGTTCCCTCTCTCTTTAATGACTCTTACTCCCATGGGTTTTCTTTTCTTCCACCAAGTCACCTCCAGTTAGGCCTGATGAAGAGACATGGAGAGAGGGTTTCAGGTAGTGGAAAAAGCATGGCATCATGGCCTGGAAGTTGGATTCAAGGAGCTAAAAGCAGTTCAACTTGTCTGGAGCCTCAGGTACAAAAAGATTCAAGTTTGGGAGAACGTCTGGGCAACACAGCAGAAGTCAGCTCATGAATTGAACCTGATCCTAAATACTGTGGGAAGCTACTGCAGGGTATCAATCAAGGGAGTGACACTAGCTGATTTGTAATTTCAGGCTCACCCTGCCAACACTGTGGGAAATTGACTGGAGGGGCCTGAACCAGATGGGGATACCAGAGAAGTGACTCCTGTAGGTGTCTGGGCATGAGGCTGTGGTGGCCTGGACCAGGGTAAAGCCAGGCAGGAAGGGAAAGACTCCTTGAGTCCCTATTTAACTGTAACAAAGTTATTGGACCATTTTTGTCATTTATTCCAGGAGTTTCTTCCAGTGGCTCCCATACTTTAATACACTAACAAGTGTATTTCAGAATCACCTGGAGGGCTTATTAAAACACAGCCATATGAATTTCTGTTTCAGTGTGTGGGGGTGAGGCCTGAGAATTCCCATTTGTAACAAGCTTCTGGGGGATGCGGATGCTGCTGGTCCAGGGACCACACTTTGGCGATCACTGATTTATTCCTACCTTTTTATGAAGAGGAAAGTAGCCATGGGCCTTTCCAGCTGATAGAGTCCTCAGCTTTTGGTAACCAGAATCTTGGTGTTTAAGTAAAACATTGAGTCAGCTTGCTGAGATCCTACCCCTCAGCGTCTGCGTTAGCTCACCAAGCTCTCTCAGGCTCAACTAATTTGTCTTCATGAACCATCAGCGTTGCCCTGACTTTTCCAACAACTGCCTCATCTGAGGCTTCACTTGGCTCCTATAGGAAGTGGAATCTGCTCATTCCCAAGTGATTCCAATTAACTCACTCCCTGA
The DNA here is from genome assembly GCF_024362965.1 of Panthera pardus. NCBI lineage: Eukaryota > Metazoa > Chordata > Mammalia > Carnivora > Felidae > Panthera > Panthera pardus. Next base: position 22,476,134 of record NW_026526788.1, read on the forward strand.
GTGAATGACTTGAATAAATCAGCATGACTGTGATGTTTTATTTATTTAAAGATTCTGAACTTTTTTACCCCACAATCCTATGGTAAACAAGGACACACCAAAACACAGCCATGAGTTAAAAAATGTTTCTTTATTCCAGGAGTTGATCCTTTGTTCTCTGACTCTTTCCATAGCCCTTTAATGCTCACAGATGGCCAACCTTTTCTGATTTTAATTTTGGCAAGGGCCCTCTTGCCCCATGCAGGATCACATTAAACATGCTTTGATGATGAGAATAGAAAGTAAAAATTAACTGCAACGTTGCCTTCCTGGTCTGTTATTAACAGGTTGTCCTTCCTTTGGAAGCATTAGCAAAGTATTCATCAGTTAGAGGCCTTGTTTGTCTGTTTCTTCCTTTTTTCCTTCTAGATCCAGTCCTTCCAGGCTAGTTTTTCTGGAATTTGAAATTGCTTGTCACAGCGTCAGTGTGGTTACCACATCTACCACAGTGAACCCGCATGCTTTCCACGTGTCCTCCAGAGACCTGCCGGCTATCGGCTATCGGAGGCCCTGCTGTACCTTCAGCTCCCTGTGGGATCAAGCACCTCAGTCACACAGTGACTTTAGGACCTTAGAGTGGATTCCTCAAAGCACTCCTCTGGCATTGACTAAAAGGCAGGGAGAGGGGAGGGGAGAGAGCCACAGAGGAAAATAAAATGTTCTCACTCCTTTGTTCTGCACAGCAGTCAAGGCTGCCTTCCCAGTCCCTGAGGGGAGGAGACCAGGATTCAGAAGAGAAGAGTAATTGAGGAGGAGACGCAGGGCAAAGGTGAGTTCAGAACTGAGCCTGAGAAAACCTTACACCACCCATTATAGTGCTGTCAAGTAGTCAGGAAGGAGAGGACTGAGGGATTTGGAGGGAGGAACCTTGGTTCAAGAGGACTTCTTTCAGGCATCACTCCCTGTGCAATGTGTGAGTGTGTTCCCTCAAGTGGGGTTTATAAAACAAATCACTTAGAGTCAATCTAGTTTCCCCATTGAGTTCATTATTAAAATTATTTTACAATGAAATTTTATGGCATACATGTATTTTCACATATTTATATGATACATACTTAAATATATATTTGTACTATATATCTATATTGACACTGTAATATAAGCATATTTATAAATGATTCTGATGGAGATTACTTTTATAAGTTATATAAATCATTCTAATGAACAAAGTAAGAATTTTTTTTTTAAAGTTTATGTATTTGTTTTGAGAGAGAGTGAGCGAGATCTGTGTGTGGGGAAGGAGCAGAGAGAGGGAGAGGGAGAGAATCCCAAGCAGGCTCTGCACTGTCAGCATGGAGCTCGATGTGGGGCTTGAACTCATTAACCCTGAGATCATGACCTGAGCCAAAACCAAGAGTAGGGCACTTGACCTACTGAGCCACCCAGATGCCCCCAAAGTAAGCACTTTTGATGAGTGAAGGGATCAAACTGATGACTGGACATTTGAAACAATTGGACGGGATTTTACTTTTCACATTGCCTTGTCTTTGTTCCTACAATCTAATCCTTTAATGAGAGGATCCATCCTCCCCCTGTACAACTGATTGAGGTTATTTATTTCATACTTAGAAGCCCCCTCCTTCCATATTTACATTGGGCATTTATAATGCTGAAATGTATCTCCTAATCTTTTGTCTAATTTGAGTATAGAAGGCATATATATATTTTTTATTGATTTGGATTTCACAAGTTTAGAATTTGTGAATTTTCAGAGGGTCACTTTTAGAGAAATAAAATTCACTTAATACTTTATCGAGATAGGGTTGTGAAATGTTTGTCCACTTAAGAGAACAAAGCAGCTTTAAGAACTTTGGGAACACCCATTTAAAAAGAATTAATTGCAACTTAAGGCATATCACTACAGTTCAGGCTGAATATTTGCTGGGCTCGTCAAAAAATACTTTCTGTAAGGGTCTAGTACACCTCACCTTTAGCCTAGTTTGAATTATGTAGACTAGTTGAAGGTGATAAAAGCATATGACAGTGATTTTTTTCCTGCCACGGATTTTCCCCAATTCAGTCTGGCTTTTTTCCATTGTGTCTGAGTTAGAAAGGTTTGACTGCATTGCAATATTCGATAGTCCTGGTTTACAATACTACACTTTACCAATAGGTGTCACTGTCTAACACATGATATATTCAAACAAAATTCTTACATGTAGAGTTCCAGGTTCCATAATCCTGATCAATTCTGTACTTTATCGTGGGGAAGGGTAGACACTTTGAGCCTTAAATTTCCGTAAAGCAAGGACTCCAGAGACTGGTGGGAGCCGAGGAAGCGTTTTAGCTATTTCAGGGAGAAGTTACGTGTACTGCAGAGATCTTGAACAACCCCCACCCCCTCCCCGGCATTCAGAGATCTGTCACCAGCTGACGATCCAAGTACCTTTTAATGATTGCTTATTGAGGTTTGCTTTATTTATTTATTTCTCACTCAGGCAAGGCCTTCAAATAATAGTGGAGGGTCAAATTAATTCAAAGTCTGTTCAGGGTTCAGAAAGGTTTTTGTCCTGCTACACATAACTGAGTCAGGATACCCCTGCTCAAGGTTTTCATCTTTGTCCTGTATCAGTGGTGATGTGTAGACAGGTGTTCTGTGATACATTAAGGAGTTGGCCTTGAACGCTTGACGATACAGGCAATATTTACCGATTGGAAAGAGAGAAGGGAATCACTGTTGGGTCAAATTCACTGCCTGAAGAGTTGAAGGCCTAAGTAGACTTTCTTCTCCATGATACAAGAGGAAAAGTGGCATTTTCCAGTTTCAGTAAACCTTTTGGAAAAGTTCTTTTTTCTTCAGCTGCTTTTTGAAAAATAAAATTGTTATGGAAGTTTTGAGCATACATAAAATTAGAAAAAATAGTAGGATAAATCTCCATATGCCTGTTGCCCTGATTCATCTATTATCAGCACATGGTGGGCCCTATTTTATCCACACCGTCTCTCCTATGCCTTACCCCTATCTGTTGGATAACTTGGAGTAAATAGTACACACAATATTACTTCACTCGTAAATATTTCAGTATGTATCTCTAAGAGATGAGACACTATTTTTTTAAATCACTATTACAGCTTACCCCCCCCTCAAAAAACTACTTAACATGATTTCTTCTTAAAAAAAAAAAACAAAACCTTAAAGAACATTTGTTTTTCACTAAGACCTGATCTTGAAGATACAATGAAACTGTCACTACTCCCACCCCAACTTGAACAAGGGTTAGTATGGTGAATGTTATAAAGCAGATATGAATAGTTTGAAGGACTGGGACCAGTATTCACTGACAAAAATCAACTTCTGTCTATATTATTAAAAGGTTTATGTTAAATAGAAGTTGGGGGCAAGGGGCCATGGGGATTTCAGATTGACCAAGGTCCTCCCATTTCATCGAATACATTCAATTCTGGCTAGAGTGTACACAATGGAAACAGGATTCCTAGAACACAAAACTTCCCCTGCAGCACACTGGACATACCTGTGTTCCAAGCCCACCCCCAACCCCCAATGCCTCCTACTCAACTATTTCCTGGCATGTTGGACCTGCCGACAAGGGAGCATGTAGATTTTCTCTTTAATCCAGTCCTTGTTGTGAGGTTGGCATGCCTGGGTATTAGCTCTGCAAACAAGGCAGCTGAGGTCTGCCAGATCATCGATAAAATCAACTGACTGATATCATATGTGATAGAGGGGCTGTTGGGATTCATTCTCTTCGGATGCTCTTCATAATTTTACAAATGCATTCAATGCCTTCATTCACAGATTCAAAGGTAAGTTCTGCCTTCTGGCCTCTTGCTAGGCTGTACTGGCAAAATGGTGTGAGACGTGGCCCCAACCAAACTCTTTCTGCTGCTGCTGCGGATGCCACCACTACATGAAACACTATTTCTTTAATATCATTAAATACATTTTCAGTATTCACCAAGTTTACCTTATTTTTCCATAACATTTTTTAAACTGACTTGTTTGAATGAGAATTCAAATAAAGTCCATGTATTGCATTTGGTGTTTCCTAAAATTCTTTAAATCTATAAATTTTCTCCTCCCCCTTTCTCTTTTTTAATGCATTTATTTGTTGAAGAAACTGGATCTTGTGTCTTATAGCATATCCTACACTCTGGGATTAGCTGATTTCATCCCTGTGGTGTCATTTGACATGTTTGTCTGTGTATTTCCTTTGTGTATTTCCTGTAAACTGGTAGTTACATGTAGCTAAGATCCTTGATCATATTCAAATTCAATGTTTTGGTAGAACATTTCATAAGTGTTGCTGTGGACTCACTATTATATCACATCAGAGGCATCTGATGCTTGACACACTTTCTTTTCATTGTATTTTATTTTATCTTATTTTATTTTTTGTCATGTTAAGATTGACTGGAGGTTTCAGATATTTTCAGCCTGACCCATGCATCATTTCCCAGATGGTTTTAGCAACCCTGGATGACCATTGTCTATAGCTATTATTTCATTAGGGGCTACAAAAGATAGATATTTTAATTTAATCATTCCTTTTGTAATTACTAAGTGGAATTCTTCTATAGAGAAGAATTACTTTTCATCAATTATTTGATTACACTAGAATCTAGTTAGTACACGAACGTGGGATAATTTATCCCCCTTTAGAAAATCTTAGAATGAGAGGTTCATGCCCTAATAAACCTTCAAATGGAACCACTGATTTTTTAAAAATATATCATTATAACCTCATAGATTTTTTTTAACTTGGCGTGACATGTATTGTATGTTTGTATTTTTTTTTATTTGAGTGTACTTGACACATTGTGTTCATTAGTTTCAGTGCACAAGGCAAGAAATAACAAGTTTTGGGTAGGATGTGGAGAAAAAGGAACCCTGGCACTCTGTTGGTGAGAATGTAAATTGTTACATCCACTGTGGAAACCAGTATGACCTCATAGATTCTTAAAAAACATATCTGATTTAATTCGTTATAGTTATTATACTTTTTGATGCACAAACTATCTCATCTTTGGCCAGTGGGAGTCCCTTTCACTTGGCTCCTATTATCTCTTGACATGACCTCAGTGAATGTGGATAGCTTCTTTGCTTTCTCGTATGACAGGATGTTGTAGGCTTATATTGATTTGTTGCACCAGACCTGGAGTCAGCCATCTTGCTGAGGATTTCAGCGTTAATTTTTATTATTATTATTATTATTATTATTATTATTTAGAAATGGTATTTAGAAACCACAATCTGGACACTAGGGGCACTCCTTGTCACTGAGTGAGTTATTGCTAACTAGACTTTCTAGTTATTGCTTCTAGAAGAGTTAGGTAATAATTTTTTAAAATTATACCATGAGTATATTTTAACTTGGTTGAAATGGAAGTCTACAAACCTCATTGTTCTGTATTTCCTTTAACCATGCTTCAGGATTTTATAAGATTCAGCTTAGGGAAAATTGAGTTCATGATATTTTGTTGGGTTTAGTGAGTTATATCTATGTGATTTTTCAATCACTATTGTGTAGTTAAGCCACTGCTGGCCATCAGTGTATGAATGCCCTCTATGGTTCCTGGAAACAGAAATATGGATAGTAGAGTAAAAGCTAGGCATGCAATGCATGGAACTGGAAGCTGATCTCTGGAAAATTCATTCAGTCATCAGATGCGTTTAATTGTTAGTGGAGAATTTGGTTCTCATCAAAATCTATTTTCAATGGAAGTGCTGTGCTGTCCGGGAATATATTTGATAATGTATACAAATGATAATATATGCAAATTAAAAAGCAGCATATATTTTTAAAAATTTATGGTAATCATGCAAAATAGAACTTATCAAAATTCCTGTTTGTAGGGCACAAATTTACAACAGAACTATACACAACAAAAGCATATTTTTGTAATGCTGCATATTTTATGCATCCCAGTTATCAATAATAAAATTTTTTTGATTCCAGAAAATATTAAATTTTCATTCTATTCTCATTGTAAAAATGGATATTAGAAAGTGTAGGAAAGAATATCCAACGGAAAAAAGACAGTCTTTTTAACAAATGGTGCTGGGAGAACTGGACAACAACATGCAGAAGAATGAAACTAGACCACTTTCTTACACCATTCACAAAAAATAAAGTCAAAATGGATAAAGGACCTGAATGTGAGATAGGAAACCATCAAAACCCTAGAGGAGAAAGCAGGAAAAAACCTCTCTGACCTCAGCTGCAGCAATTTCTTACTTGACACATCTCCAAAGGCAAGGGAATTAAAAGCAAAAAAATGAACTATTGGGACCTCATCAAGATAAAAACCTTCTGCACTGCAAAGGAAACAATCAACAAAACTAAAAGGCAACCAACAGAATGAGAAAAGATATTTGCAAATGACATATCAGACAAAGGGCTAGTATCCAAAATCTATAAAGAACTCACCAAACTCCACACCCAAAAAACAAATAATCCAGTGAAGAAATGGGCAGAAAACATGAATAGACACTTCTCTAAAGAAGACATCCAGATGGCCAACAGGCACATGAAAAGATGCTCAATGTCACTCCTCATCAGGGAAATACAAATCCAAACCACACTCAGATATCACCTTAACGCCAATCGGAGTGGCTAAAATGAACAAATCAGGAGACTATAGATGCTGGAGAGGATGTGGAGAAACGGGAACCCTCTTGCACTGTTGGGGGGAATGTAAACTGATGCAGCCACTCTGGAAAACAGTGTGGAGGTTCCTCAAAAAATTAAAAATAGATCTACCCTATGACCCAGCAATAGCACTGCTAGGAATTTACCCAAGGGATACAGGAGTGCTGATGCATAAGGACACTTGTACCCCAATGTTTATAGCAGCACTTTCAACAATAGCCAAATGATGGAAAGAGCCTAAATGTCCATCAACTGATGGATGGATAAAGAAATTGTGGTTTATATACACAATGGAATACTATGTGGCAATGAGAAAGAATGAAATGGCCTTTTATAGCAACGTGGATGAAACTGGAGAGTGTTATGCTAAGTGAAAGAAGTCATACAGAGAAAGACAGATACCATATGTTTTCACTCTTATGTGGATCCTGAGAAACTTAACAGAAGACCATGGGAGAGCAGAAGGAAAAAAAAAAGTTAGGGAGAGAGCCAAACCGTAAGAGACTCTTAAAAACAGAATAAACTGAAGGTTGATGGGGGGTGGGAGGGACAGGAGGGTGGGTAATGGGCATTGAGGAGGGCACCTGTTGGGATGAGCACTGGGTGTTGTATGGAAAACAATTTGACAATAAACTTCATATTAAAAAAAAAGAAAGTGTTCTTACATAAAGAGATGATAAAAAAAATTGCAGCCAATACTACAGAGAAGGTAAATATTACAAAAATATCTTAGGGCAGTTATTAATTAATAAGAATATGCTTTTTTTCAGATTCTGACAGTTGAGTATTTGTTAGGTATTAAAATTTGGGTTTTTTTTTTGGCGGGGGCGCCTGGGTGGCTTGGTCGGTTAAGTGTCCGACTTTGGCTTAGGTCATGATCTTGCAGTTTGTGGGTTCGAACCCCGTGTCAGGCTTTGCACCGACATCTCAGAGCCTGGAACCTGCTTCAGATTCTGTGTCTCCCTCTCTCTCTGCCCCTCCCCTGCTTGCACTCTGTTTCTCTCTCAAAAATAAACACTAAAAAAATTTTAAGCTTTGGGTTTTTTAAAAATTCTTATTTATTATTTAAAAATTTTAAAATTTTAAGTTTGTTTGTTTGTTTATTGAGAGAGAGAGAGAGAGAGACAGAGAGAGAACGTGGGAGGGGCAGAGAGATAGAAGGGGAGGAGAGAATCTCAAGAAGGCTTCACACTGGCAGCACAGAGCCTGATGCGAGGCTCGAACTCATGAACCTGAGCTAAAACCAAGAGTTAGTTGCTTAACTGACTGAACCGCCCAGGTGCTCCATATTTATTATTATTTTTTAAGTTTGCTTCACACCCAGCGTGGAGCCCAATGAAGGGCTTAAACTCAGGACCCTGGGATCAAAACCTGAGCTGAGATCAAGAGTTAGACGCTTAACCAACTGAGACACCCAGGTGCCCCTAAACTTTGTGTTTTTGTGTGATTTTTCTTCTCAATAGAAACAAATATGTACTTCCATATCAAATTTTGTATTGTAATTATATATTGTTATTTTTTTTAATTTTTAAAAATTCTTATGTTTATTTGTTTTGAGAGAGAGAGAGAGAGAGTATGAGTGGGGGGAGGGGCAGAGAGAGAGGGAGACACAGAATCAGAAGCAGGCTCCAGGCTCTGAGCTATCAGCACAGAGCCCTACGTGGGGCTCGAACTCACAGACCACGAGATCATGATCTGAGCTGAAGTCGGATGCTTAACTGACTGAAACACACCGAAGCCCCTATATTTGTAGTTATTTTTTTAGGTAAGCCCCTCAAATTGTAGAAACCTCAGACTCCACAAAATATGGAGCTGCTGAGTGTTGGTTATTCTTTCTTTCTTTATCCTCCCTCCACTTTAAAAAAATAAAAAAATCAGGTGTAATTAGTGTACAGTGTTATATTAGTTTCAGGTATACAATATAATGAATCAAGGGTTCTATACATTACTCACTGCTCATCATAAGTGTACTGTTAATACTCTTCACCTATTTCACCCATCCCTCACTCACTTCCCCTAGGTAACCATCAGTTTGTCTCTATAGTTAAGAGTCTTTTTGGTTTGTCTCTTTTTTCCTTTGTCCATTTGTTTTGTCTCCTAAATTCCACATGTGAGTGAAATCATATGGTATTTGTCTTTCTCTGACTGACTTATTTAACTTAGCATAATACCCTCTAGATCTATTCATGTTGTTGCAGATGGCAAGATTGCAAGATTGCATTCTTCTTTATGTCTGAATAATATTCCACTATCTATATATATATTATATATAGATATATATATTTTATATATATTTTATGTATATTTTATATATATATTTTATATATATATATATATTTTATATATATATAGTTGGGTTGTTTCCATATGTTGGCTATTGTAAATAATGCTGCACTAAATATAGGGGTTGTGTGTATCTTTTTGAATTATTATTCTAATTTTCTCTGGGTTGTTCTTTATTTAGACTCTCCTAGTTTTAGCCCTTCTCTCCTTCTCTGTCCATTTTGTGCCCTGGAGCACAGGGGCAGATTGTCATAGCTGGGCTTATGTGTTGTGCTCTTTGACTTCTAGATGGGTTGAGCCAGAGAGGTACCAGCTAGAGTTGAAAAGGAAAGAAAAAGTTAGTATATCTATTTCTTTTGCTTTTTTCTTGTCTCTCACCATTGTTGGAACAGTGAGTGTGCTTCCCTAGGCATCAGAACTACTTGGTGGAAAGCTTTTTCTCTGTGGTTTCAGCTTGTATGGGGCTGTGATAACAATATTTTCTTCCTTTTTCCCTTCAGGCCTTGAATGTAATGGCATTCTCCAAGATGCCCTGCCATCCTTGTTGATTTCATTAATCCTCTTCGCATTTAAGTAATAGTCCTCTTGTTAAGTTCTTTCAGTTAAACTTTTCTGAGTGTGCCATTTGTTTCCTGCTGGTACTGAGATAAGTGAGTAGGGAAGGCTGGGATGGGGAATTAGTTGAAGCTTGTTGGCTCCTTTTTTTTTTATTTAAAAAAAAAATTTTTTTTAACGTTTATTTTTGAGACAGAGACAGAACATGAATGGGGGAGGGGCAGAGAGAGAGGGAGACACAGAATCGGAAGCAGGCTCCAGGCTCTGAGCCATCAGCCCAGAGCCCGATGCGGGGCTCGAACTCACGGACCGCGAGATCGTGACCTGAGCTGAAGTTGGACGCTTAACCGACTGAGCCACCCAGGCGCCCCATTGTTGGCTCATTTTGATACACATGGTACTTCAGCTTGCACTTCCCTTTTTGTCTGAAAGCTTTGCTGTATCCGGACCCTGTCTAGGGCATGGGACCCTTTGCCAAGGCAGGGATATCTTGTGCTTAGGTTTTAGGCTTCATTGGGATGCCACATACCCACTTTCCCTAAGGGCATGCTTTCTCCTTGGGATGTCAACACTGAGTAACATGTGAGTGATTCCCTAAGATATCTGTATTCTATTCTCTATATAGTGTTTAGAATTATTCCCCTTTTGCTGCCTGTTGCTCATATAGGTACATCCCTCTTTTCCTTCTTCCTCTAGTATCTTTAATATAATATATGCAGCTGGTTTTATTATTTCAAGTAACTTACGATCTTACAGAAATCCCCAAGGGAGGATACTGAGGATCAGAATGAAATGGGTAAAAAGAAAAATATAAGGAGAATAACACAAACTAAAGTTCCGTTATTATGCCCCCAGACCACCCAGAATTGTTGCAGGGTGTTTATTATGTGGTACAGAGTGTTTCTTGGAGCCCACTTGGGGCAGATCTTGGCTTGCTTACTTTCGGATCCATATTCTGTATTTATCTGCCCTGTTCTGTACTACAAGAAACTATATTTTTCAGGACTCTAGCCTTCTAGTATCATTGTAGGTTTGACCAATGGACTACACTGGCATAAAGGAGACCCGAAGAGGGAGAAAAGACTTCTCTCTTCTTTGCTTTTGGTAGCATCTCTGGCAGCATTCCTGTGCCTCCTGTGTGGTTCCAGATTCTGCTGGAAAATGTCTCTCTTTATGGCTCCCTTGGGAAGGCCCACTATCACCCCATTTTGTACCCAGTGACCTCTGCTTGTGGATTTGGGAACACCACCTCTTCTCTGTGTTTCTCCAGTCCTAGGGAAGTGCCATCTTGTTCTTGTTGCTGATCTCTGGGATGTCTCACCATCTCCAGTTCAGCTCCTTATTTTTTTTCATCACTGGTTCAATCAGTTCCCTATATTAAATTCTATCTGTTTGAAATACCTTAAATGGTTTATGTTTTCTGATTGAAATCCAAATGATACATTGTGTTTCTTCCCAAAGGGGGAACTTGTGTTTTGCTAAAATCCCATCTTTGCCAGAGATTTGCTGTATAAAAAAAAAAAAAAAGAAAGCAACCTGATCAATGTAATTTAAATAAAATGAGATTTATTGCAAATATTTACTGCTCATGAAATCCAAGATTTATTGCAAGCACACAGAAAATGAAATCTGTTCTACTCTCTGGGCAGGCTCAACCTTCAGGTGATAGTATGGATAAGTAGATCAAACTAAGCCACAGCTGACTATTTTACTGCAATCTCAGATAAAGTTATACAAGGCTTCTGGAGAAAACCCTTCCCTCTCTTCAGTCTATGGTTAGTTTCCAGTAGTGTTCTTAACAAGGGAGGAAAAAAAGGAAAAAATGTGGTTGTGTAACTATATTATTTACCATCCACTTAGACTTCAACAGAGACTATGGGAGAAGTAACAGATCAGTGGTACCCAGAAGACTTTCCATAATACAGGCTTATGTTAACTTTCAAATTTCAAAATCTGTTGCTTGCTGACTTCATTTTATCCTATGTAATTAACTCCTCTCATACATCTTCCAGACCTCTTTTTAATTTTTTTAACTTTCTTCTCATGTAATTTTTCTATTATAACATCTTTATCATGGGGAAAGAGCCTTATGTCCAGGACAAAAAGAATGGTTATGCACAGACCCCGTAGTCCATTTGGTCAAACTGTAGCTATAATTGTGAGGTATCATTTCATTTTATGTAAACATTCTCCAGTTCCCCCTGCATTGGTTTGACCATTTTTGTAATGTTTGAAGAACTTGAAAATGTCCTCAATTTCACTGACTATCCATGTTTTATTTTTAATTGTTCCTTTCTTCCAATGAAATACCTGGTCTATACTGCTTTCTCAAATTATGTTGTGGAATGGGTCAGAAGCTGGGTAATAGGGGACTTCAGCAGAAGGAGTCTGTGGTTTCCATTGTGACTGCCCATGATTAATGTGTCTCTGCTCCCATCTGCCTCTAGTTCTGGCTCTTAGTTTTTAAGAGCTTATAGCGTGGTAGTAGACATCCTGGGATCAAAAGTGTGGGAAAGGGGCTCTTTATTCATCACTCTGCTCTTGTCTCTTAATTTATACCTAGCTGGTAAGAGATTTGATCATGATCTTTGTTATTTGACCTTTCCTTCCCTCCAAATCACGCCAATTGTCACGGTCTTGCTGAACCCCCTTTCTCTTCTTTACTTTATTACACAGGTGTTGTTGGTCCATATAGGCCTTCCAGAATGCTGCCAAGGAAGGGAACCTGGAACTGATTGTCTCTGGTGGGGCTGACCTATGGACTTAAAGTCCCTGAACCCATAATGACCACCATTTCTTTGGATCTGTTTTGAGGTTCTGCAGAAATATAAAGCTGCTAATCAAAGTTACTACTAGTCACTTGTTTATTGGTCAGCCCATGCTTATTAAATAATTGCACAAAATCATTAGTGACCAAGGTAAGGGCAGTGATGTCTACTAATGGCTAAACCACAGGTATCAGGAAAGGTTTGGAAATAGCTGCAGTTACTGAACTTTGATAGGGGTCACATGTGGACCAGGGACTAAGGCAGTGGACATTACCAAAGAACAAGGGTCTAGGGAAGATAACCTTCATGAATGCAGCTTTTGCTGAGGTGCTACCCTCCTATGTCTTCAGATGGAGAACTAGAGCCACTTTCCAGGTTATGTAAGTCTACATGTATTATGGCAAAATGGCCAGGTAGAACTGCTATCCTAAATATTTATAATGGCATAATCAAGCTTGTATTTTGTCAGAATGGACTTTGGTGAGACATTATGCAGTAATTAAAGTGATATGTGGGTGTATGTGTATGTATGCAATATGCTTTTCCAAAAGATACTTGAAAAGTTTAGGAAGAATGGACAGTGTTCCTACCCCAAACTATACAGGGTAAGGTCCATTCCTTACCTACACCCCCCAGCCTCAACATTGGGGTAGGACTAAATGTAAATGTAGATCATGGTGGACTTTGGTTGGAAGACCAGTTACAGATCTGTTTAGATCAGTTAGAGAAGAAATGGAATGTGAACCATAAGACCTATGTGTAGAAATAAAGGGACAATTTCCATATAACAAGATACCTGATAAACATACTGCTGTCAAGTATTTTGGCTGAAAGCAAAGCCTCCTTAAAAATCAACTGATGAACCACCCCTCCTCCTCATTAAAGGCCATCAAATAGAATGATTTCAAACAGGACCTGAAAATTTGAGAAACCAGGAATCTAGTACATAATAAAATGGAAATTTAGAGCTGATTAAAACCTTCATGGAATATAGAAAAAGAAGGATCAAAGGGTATTGAAGCAGAAATCTGAATTGTCATAGCAGAGATCTTTTACTTATGACATGACTACAGGTTTCCACCAGCTTGTTATCAAGCTGAAGTTAGACATTACTATCAGATCCTTGATGCATAATATTTATAGTTTGTGGTAGATAATGATATATAATTTTATTATCTCCTTTAGCATCATTTCCTATATGGGTTCAGATATTTGTGATTCATCAGTTTTATTGCCTTCATAAATTCATGAGTTAAGAAACCCGTCCAAGTGTTGCTGAAGATAGAAATCAGCACCAGATGATCTTGGGAGATGTCAGTGAAGAATCCAACTCTCAGAATGTTAAACCCAGGTTGGGAGAAGCCCACAAAAAAAATGTTGCTGTAGTGTGGCTTATTTCAGACTGTGTATGTCACAAGTCACATATTGGAAGTTTCCATTGACACAAGTGGCTAGAAACAGTTGTTAAGTTGTAGCAAGCAAAAGAATTTGATATTGGATGCTGTTAACATTTAAAGATGACTGCCCATAGACAAAAGAACCTAACTCAATCACTCTGCAGTTTTGTGACCTTGGATGGGGCATTTAGCCATTTGGGTCCTCAGTTTCCTTGTTTGTAAATGGAATGGGTATAATAATTCATTATGAGTTGTCAGGATTTGATGAGACAGTGCATGAAAAACACTTGGAAAGAGCATTGAATAAATATTCGCTAATATTAACTTTTAATGTTGGTAATAAATAGTTATATCAATAATTAATCTCACTGATCTGAAGTTAAAACTACTGGAAATGAGTTTGGAAGCATGACTTTTAGTCACAACTCTGACAATTATACCCCAAGTGAGTTCTTTTTGAACTTTAGAGCTGGAATGTAGAAGTGAATTTGAGATTATCTTATTTAATTTTCTTAATTTATGTGAAGAAATTGAGGCCAGAGTATTGTTGCTCAAGACCACACAGCTAGTTGGTAACAGCTTGCATTCCCTTGTATTGTTTTTCTTAAATGAACTAGGGCCTCATGCGGAAATCAAGGTATTGAATTGTGTTAATTTCACCCCAAATTCAAGAAAATTTAGGTTCTTTTAAAGTTCATATTATTAATATTTTAAAGTATTAATGTATAAATCTGAAGATGTGCATATTCAATAAGACAGCAATTTCACTCCTATGTGTATATCCAACTGAAATGTATATATTAAAAGATATGCACTGGAATGTTCACAAGAGCACTATATCAGCAGCTGAATGGCTAAGTAAACCGGTACATTCACACAACGGGAGAGGAGTGAACTACAGTTACCTACAACGTTGATGAATCTCACCAGTGTAGTGTTGAATGAAAGTTACACACAAAACAGTTCACGTTATGTGGTTCTATTTATAGAGTCTAAAAATAAGCGAAACTAAACTATGCTTTTCAAATTGGGGATCGTGATTATTCTTCTGGGGATAGTAACTAGGAAAGGGTACAAAAGGGTTTCTAAGATGCTGGTAATGTTTTGTTTCTTGCTCTGGGTTCTGGTTGCATACATATATGCAGATTGTGACAATTTAGTGAGTTTTATACCCATGGTGTGTGTGCTTCTCTGTTGTGTATTACACTTCAGTAAAAAATAAAACGAATATAGTAAGACACACACAAAAGTTTGAGCATCACCTGTTGTCAGCCACTAATTCAGGTACTGGAGGTAATATAATGAACAAACATGACAGTATTTCTGCCCTCATGAGGGCTACTTTTAGTGCAGAGTAGAGGAGTCAGAGGTGTGCAGTGAAGGAAAGCTAATGTCATTGCAAAAGTATAGTTGGTAAGGGATTACCGAATTTATTTGGTAGTTACTTTTAGTTGCCATAGTTGTCTTTCATTTTAGAGCTAAACATCTGATAGTGCATCATTATGTTTCTGAGACCTTTTAAATATTATTTTTAAAATCTGTAATACTTGGGGTGCCTGGGTGGCTCAGTCGGATAAGTGTCCAACTCTTAGTTTTGGTTTGGGTCGTGATCCCATGCCTCATGAGTTCGAGCCCCACGTCTGGCTCTGTGCTGACAGCACTGAGCCTGTTTGGGATTCTCTGTCTCCCTCTCTCTCTACCCCTATCCTGTTTGCTCTCTCTCTCTCTCTCTCTCTCTCTCTCTCAAAATAAATAAACTTTAAAAAATCTGTAATACTTTATCTTTACTTGTCTGTCTGCTGAATTCCAAATGGTTTTAGACTCATCAGTATGTCAATGTCCACATATTTGGACATTGCCACAAAGTGTTCACTTCTGATAAGGGAATAGAAATACAGCAAGCTAGGAAAACTTGCTACGGCAGCCAGTGCTATATGGGACTTATTATAGCCGTTTAAGTAACCTCAGCAATGATCTGTTTACAAAGGAAAGACCATTTGCTTTCTAAGATCTATTGCCCATTTAGTGACCTCACTGACAAATGTAACATTATTCAATATTATTGTCGCATGTTTCCAATGTTGTACTTTAATTGCCTTTCAGACAAAAAGGATGCTTTAATTATTATGCCTAATTGTGCAGAGAGAAACAATTGTGAAAACAGGGATATGCATTGATGTTCCAATGTGCTTTTATGGAGTAAGTGAAGTCCAACAATCATAAGAAAAATGCTGAGAAACAGATGAAGAACTCTTTGGGAATGTGCAGGGACTTTTATTGGGACCACATATAAGGGTCCTGAGAAAAGCAAAGAAAGATACTAATTAGAGGGGAGAATACAGTGCGTTTTGCTTGATCACTTCTGATGTATTTAAATGTCCCTGTGGACTGAGGGGGTGCACAAAGCCTCTAGCTTGGGTTTTTAATGAGGTTTATGCTATTACTTGAAGTTTTATGAATACTGTATTACTTAATAATGGTTCCTTTTATGGGACTTATGGTGGACATCTTTTCAGTTGTTATGTTACTCCCTTGTTTTCTGGTAGTTATCCCCTTCCTCTTACCTGAGGCAGGAGTGGGTGTGTGGCTCCCAGTGGCCATTTTTCACAGTGTGGTTCCACCCACAGGTTACAGTTGATTAGAGGAAGGAAGAGCACACGTCAATCAGAGGACCTTTCCTGGATGGTGGCCACAATTGATTGATCAAGAGGTGGGCATTTGACCCAAGCTTGCCAATTCCTTCCCCAGGAATTTTGGGTTGGATCTTAGAGAAGCTGGTCCCTCTTTAGATGGTATATATGTGTGGTTACTGTTTGTAGATGTCATGCGCCATACTCTGTAATGGAAATGAATGATGCAGGTGCACAGTCGGGAGCAGAGTTGGGAGGTCATTCCAGTTCCTGGTTCCTGTTCATTCACAGGGCCAAGGGGGCATTCCTGTCCTGGGATTCCACAAGAACATTAATGACCCTTAAATGGCAGAGTGATTTTCTGTACTTGCAATCAACAGCCTTACCTACTATGATCTGCTTACTTTATCCTAACTCTTCAGCAGACAATACAATATGGGTTATTACCATGAAACAATACAGTAAGCCAGCCTGACTCCCTTTTGGAATGAAATAAATTTTAAATAAACATAAGAAAAAGGGAATAAATAAATAGAATTCCTAAAAAGCATTTATATTTCATTGTGCACTTGAAATTATGTTTCACTGAATGATGGAGATTAATTATAGAAATCATTCCATGTTGAAGTTGAAAGGGATCTCGACCCTGGACTTCTTTCTGGCTGAAGAAACTGGGGTCTAGGGAGGTCAACAAACCTACCCAGACTTTATGGCTCATCAGTCCTAGAAGGATTTTCCCGTTTGGGACAGAAAAGTGATTGTACATAGGCCACTACAGAATCTGAGCCTAAAAGCAGAGCACTAAATTCCCAAGAGAATGGAAGCTGGGGGTGATGGGGCACTGGGGAGCATTTCTCTGGAATTCAAGGAGAATGGAGTAATGAATTCATTGTCAGGTCCCCAAACACCAGATTCCATCGCATGCCCTCTTGTTGCCTGACCCATCCTGCTACTGGGTCTCAGCAAAGACTTCAGAAATCTGGATTTTGTAGTTGCCACCTGCTTCTTTCTGTCTTCTAAACTCAGGGCTCTTCCTTCTCTCCATCATTCTTTAATTCTTGACTTCCTTAGAGGAATCCTTAGGTTAGGGAAGAGTGAAAATTCTTCTTGGGAAGGTATCTTTGTTACCAGCCATCAGAGAAAGGTGTCATTTGGTGAGACTGCAAACAGGATATGGACCAGTATGCATTTTGGGAGAATATGTTCTCAAAAGGGGAATAACTCAAGAAATCATTCATTATGATCTCACCTAGTCAGAAGTGATGGAGAACTAACCAGAAATTTGTACTTTTTTGGGTGACAAAGGACACTTCTCTGAGTTTCTACCTCATTTCTTATGTGGGCATTATGTGACTTTTCTATACCTCACTCAGTTCATCTTTTTAAAGGGGAAATGCACTTATATACTGTTTGCTTAATGAATAATTGCACATGCAACAAAATTTAGCACCATAAGCATTTCACTATATGTTAGTTATTAAAACTGGGAAAGGATAATTTTTTTAAAAAAAGGTAAAATAAAAGATTTCATTTAACTCATTATTAAATGAGTATAACTGGGGCACCTGGGTGGCTCAGTCGGTTGTGTCTGACTTTGGCTTAGGTCATGATCTCGCAGGTTTGTGAGTTTGATCCCCGTGTTGGGCTCTGTGCTGACAACTAAGTGCCTGGTGCCTGCTTCGGATTATATGTCTCCCTCTCTCTCTCTCTGCCCCTCCTCTGTCTGCTCTCTGTCTCTTAAAAAATGAATAAACATTAAAAAAAATTTTTTTAAATGAGTACAACTGGTTCAAAAGGGGAATCCAAAGAAAAGAGTCATTTATAGATCAGGAATATTGAAATTGACTGCTCTAAGCAGTGCATAGTTTTCCACTGGAGGCACCCAGTAATCTTTTTTGCTTGTTCCAAATTTCCTGACATTGCTGTAATTGTTATTAATTCATCTTAGCTGAATTCCTCCATTCATCCCTACTTACCAGTAAGGACGTCACTTTTGAAGTATAAATCTCATACGCCCCAAACCCACATTTACAATATAAATATTCCTGCCCATTCCAGGTAGATTTTGTGGTAGAGCTCCACATTGCAGCCCCTTATTATCAAGCCTTCAATTCTTGGCCATGATTTACCAGCTTGGATTAAAGTCAAAGGATAAAAAAGTGTGTTGAGACTTAAACAAGAAAAAGCGGACGTGGTCATGCTGGCAGTTTACCCATTTAGAAAATGTCTGGGGCTATGAAAACCAAATCCACTGTTGGCAGTGCACACTGAAGCAAGAAAGTCTATTTGGTGTGGGAAATGGTACTCAACATTTCATTTCCAGCAATTTAATCAAATCTCTCCTGCTCTCTCAAATATTTATTTAGTCTCCTATAATTTATGGTAACCATGGCACTTAGTATTACCCAGGTGTTAAATCTAATACAAAAAAAGGTAAAAAGAATAGCAAAGAAGTATCAAGTGATGCCCAAGGGAACTTATTAAGTGTATTTCATTGAAATAATCCAATTCACTGAATTGAGGCAGAACTCTTAAAAAAAAAAAAAGTCCAACTTGAAAGGAATTGGCTCAAATTGGAGCAGGCACGTTACCTGCAAGCTGCCCAGATCATTAATTTGAATAATTTCTATTGCACACTTCTTGGGTAGACTGCTTTATTGCCATTGGGTTCGTTGTTACTCTTATTCTGTGATATAATCAGACTGACATTAGAATTTCTGATTTAAAGATGCACAAAGGGACCAGTGACTTGCACAAGGGCATAGGACCACAGACACACTGTTCAGTTTCAGCTAATTTTTATCTCTTTCCTATGAAATCTGAGATTTTCTCTGCTTAAGAAACATCAGTTCAGGAGTTTAGCCATGTCTCCTTGAGGTATCCCTCTCCTACACTCTTATCTTCGGAAACTGCCCCATGAAACACCTTATTGTCCACCAGTCAGAACCAATTCTGTGTACCTTGATGGGTTCAACTTGTGGATTTGTTTAGTGGTTGCTGCTTTGCCATGGCTAACCATTTTAGAAAGCCGCAGGAGCTGGTAGGCTATCTGATCAGCTAAAGCCTGACTAAAGAAGTGGAAAACACGCTAATGAAGAAGTCAGGAGACTGGGTGCTAGGTGTGACTTTGCCACTATCACATGGCACAGCCTGGAACTAGTAATTTAAAATTTCCATTCGGAGCACTTTTACAACCATGTGAACTAATTTAGGAGGATAAGAATGATTATAATGAGCTGTCTAATACTAATATGTTAATATTACAGTGCAAAGAGAGCATGGGCTTTGCAGGTTCAGATCTTGGCTCTGTTCTGAAGTAGCTGCTATTTAGTAAATTAGAAAAATTACTTAATGTCTTTGAATCTCAGTTTTCACACTTGTAAAATGACAATATCAATATATCATGGGATTGCTATAAAGATAATCTGTAATATGTTTAAATATCTGGCACAAAACATGTGTACTCTAAATGATAGCTATTATTTTTACATATTACTTCAGGCCCAGCTCCCATACAAATTATGTATTCTTATTTTTTTCTAATTTAATATTCAAATATTAGAGGAAGCACAACATGGAGGTTCAAATATGTATGCTGCTTTTATTTATTTATTTATTTATTTATTTAATTTTTTAAACCACATAAGCTAGGTTATTTATTCATTTGGATGATGTTTACCCATATATTGGATAAACCTACTCATTGGTGATCTATGGCAAATATCTGTCTCGGGGTGAGGATTTTATAATATACCACCTATCTAGGTGAGGTCTCCTCTCTTGGATGATAATTGGTCAAGGATTGCACAATCATTTTGTTGACATTTTCAGCCAAATCTGGACCATTCATTCAAATTGAATAGTGCAGGAAATATGATTATAAAGATAAAAAAGAAGCAGCAGTGTGGACTGAAAGAAAGAGTGGAAGGAAAGGAAAAAGCCACAGTTTCCAGTTCATGTTCAACACTAAGTGTAAATGTGATCCAGAATCATCACTGAACTTCTTTGGGGCTCTGTTTCACGTGTGGCAACTTGTTGAACCACGTATATTCTGATGATTATTGCATAGAGGCATTGATAAGTCTATGCTATTAGAAATCAGTTACTAAAACATGAAGAATAGTTTCAGATTATTTGTATTTTGACTACTATTGTTTCCTTTAATATGGAAATCAGGGATATTTACGGTTACTACTAACAGTGATAGCACTAGAGTAGTGCTCTTGTACTACAAAGCACTTTCCAAACACATTGTGACATTTTGAAATACACATGAGGGCACTTGAGACAGATGTTACTATTCTCTCCTTTGTATGGGCAAAGTGTGTGTGTGAGTATGTGTGAGAGAGAGAGAGAGAGAGCTTGAGCCCACAACCATGTTAAAAATCAGAAACAGTCTGGCTCTTGTTCTGGTGGATTCACGTTCTTTGCTTTGCTTTGAGTGGAGCTTTGCTGCTTCACTCATCCTACACTTGCTTCTGTTTAGCCCAAGCCCATCTTACAGCAATAACATTAGGAACTCTGCCTAATAACTCAAATAATTAATGATGAATTAATAATCTAAAGAACTACTGACTTTTAACACATAGAAATGTACCTTATACCCTTGCAAGGTTTCCACTGATCCCAAAGATGACTTTTTTCTGACCAGGGCACAAAGATGATAATTTAATTACTTCCCTTTAAGTTTTGGGACAACTTAAGAAAAAAACAGGTTTTTCAGTTTTTAAAAAAATATTAAAAATAGTTTTAATCTTAATACAAAAACATTATATGTTTTACAACAGAAAATGAGAAAACGCAGAAAACAATTCCAATTGCACCAACCTAAGAGCACCTTTGTTGTTAATTAACACATACCAGGGATTACAACTGTGTTTGGCCACCTGGGATCATGGCACAATATTGGTATTAAATGGCATTTTTTCCCCCTTCTTAACCTGAATTTGGCTTCCTCAATGCAGTATCTACAGGACCCATAATACTTGATCAGAATTGGCCCATGGGTTGGTAACTGTTTTCCATCTCTTGTGCCTTTCCAAAGCCTTTACTGTAGGCCAATTTATTCATATATACACACTTATGTACATATATTTTAATGCAGTTTACTGATTTGACTGGCTTCAAAGCATTGAACTGCTTTATTAATGTGCTACCATCTATCTTGTTTTAGATAAAAAGTGCAATTCCTGCACACCAATTGAAGAATTTTCTCTGTAGTTTCAGGGAATGGTAGGATAAAGGTAGGAAGTTAAAAAGAATGTGTACAGACAATCACAGAGATCAATTCTGAAAACAAACTTTAATTTGAACAGTTTAACAGTGCCAAATTTTCAAAAGGAGACTTTTGTGGTGAAAATACTTAATACTCAACATTTTGTGTTAAGCCTGTATGCTTTCCAAATAAGGTGTCCCTCGTCCTTCTAAATTACTGAGTATAAAAGCTGTAATGTTATATGTTCCCAAGGGGCAGAGAGTAATTCAGACATGAAGTAATTTTAATAGAAATCATTCCTCTTTTCTTGGCAAGAGAAGAATTTCAGTAGGAATTTTTCAAAATTACGAAATATCCTTCCCTGGGGTATTCATGCCGCCACTTAGCAGATTTCTCATTTCATTTAACACAAATATTTTGATCCTCAAGGGGAAATCTGCTCAGTTACAGTTTCTGCATTACTGTCTCCCAAAGATAAACGAGGTGCTTTTCTCTAAAATGGACACAGGAGAGGTAAGGTGGGAGGAAAATGATATAAATCCCAGGAAGATATTTCTAAAAACAAATCATTTACCAAAGTCCTTAAAAATGGAAACAACCTCCCATTCCTATTTCATTTTCTTCTCGGAATGTTTTTTCAAACAGGAAAGATCCTATTTTTCCTAAGAAAGTCAACCGGAAGGTATATTGGAAGGAAAAAAAGAAGAAGATGATCTTTGAAGGCACTGGGTTTCTCCTCTCTTCCTAGTTCAGGTGGATGGCAGTGGCCTCTTGGATGGGTGAGGGGGGAGAGATTGAAACTGCATCTAGAATTAGCTGGAAAGGACGCTCTGATTGAGTATCCATGACTCCTGAAGAGTTGTGGTTGGAGATGCTCTCCATTTGCCAACTTTGGATGAGTGATATCTCTAGCAGAGCCAGTATGCCTGTAAGGAAGATGCAACTTGTCATCAGCACCCATTCCCAGGTGTCTTCTGCTCTCAAGATCTTCTGAATACTAGAACTTGCCCTTCCAAATATTAAAAAGCCCAGCATTAAAAATTCAAGCTTGTCCCGTTGATCATTCCACTGAGGTTCCACTCTTTGCCAAATAATAGGCAAACTAATCTTCCATGTTGGATAATGAATGTAAATGGGTTGTACCATGTTTGCCAGAGGTCCTGTAGAACAAGTTGAGCTTGAAGGAAGTAACTCAATGGTGATAATGCCAGGGACCATGGGTTGCTAAGGAAAATGTTTAGAAGTATGAAGTTATCTCTGTCTTCATTAAAGTGGGTATCTTCCTATTCTGTCTCTCTGAAAGACTGGCAATGCTCTTGTGGTCAACTTCAACACCATGTTTTTTGATTAACCATTCTTTTCTTAGAAGGTAAATGGTTGTGAGGCCTTCAGCAAAGGAGGCGCTAAATGAGCTTTCAAATAAACCTTGGTGTCATTCAAACTCAACCTTGGTGTTTGAGTTAAGAACGTAGATCCTAAAAACCTGAAGATATAGTCCTTATATATATTTTCATCATTTTACCTCAGGGTGATGACAGTGGCTGGATACATAGTGACCAATACATGTTTTTGCCCTAGCAGCCTGGAAAGGAAATTGCTTCAACGACTCATCAGAGCTCTGCTTCAGTGATACAATGTGTCTATTATGGATTCATGATTGTTATAAAAATTCAGGGTCAGGAACAATCCTAAAATACAAGTGGTCAGATGTCACAGTGATTTTCATTTCCTAATGGAATAGTAGAAGTTTCATTGCCTGTGAGATTGACATCAGTGTCCAAGGTAATTGCCAGATGTTTTGACATTAAGCTGTAAGCTCTTTTGGGGGGAAGGATAAGCAGCTCTCTAAAACCACAAGCAGCTGTTAAAAAATACAATTATTTTTTGAAATGGAGTTTTTATGACCACTTAAGCTCTAAGAATTGTTTAAAGTGATATAAAAAGCCCCATAATATCACTATTTTAAATTAGTCTTCAAGTGGGCCTCTTTGTAAGGAAACAGACTTTATTAGGCCAATAACCTCTTCTCCCTCTCTTTATCTTTTGTTTTGACTATTTTAGGCCTAGCAGAAGTTACTCCTAAGTCAAGTATATCATTTAATCTCTGCACTAATGAGGCCAGGATGGGTGTTAAATTTCCTGTGGCCAATTTCAGGGTGACTGAGGGCTCACCTAATTCTGACAATTTTTCTCAAACCTATGCCATACAACATGTGTCTCCTGAGATGAAGGACAAGAAAATATAACCAGATTAGTGTGAACCTATCTCTACTACTGAAGAGCTAATATCATTAATATTAATTATTAATATTAATATTTATAATGGAAACTAATATAATTTGAGTGCTCCCATGGAGCAAATTCTGTGATAAGCATTGCACATATAATCCTCATAATAGTCTTCTAAGATAGCATAAGCATCTCATTTTATAGAAAAGTGAGGCTCACTCATAGAGGTTGAGCAACTTCCCCAAATCACACTGCTTTTAAATGATAGACCCAGATTTATCCAAATCCAAGCCCACTCTCATCCCTTCATGCCAGGCTGCCTCCAGATTACTATTTGTGTAGTCATTCATAATATAAGACTTTAAATTTTTTTCCATCTCATTGAATGCTAAAAATTACTCATTAGGGATGTGGTCTTTGTCATTGCCTGTGGATTAGGAATAAGGGTGAAAATAGTTAATAAAGCTCACTCCATTCATGCAGCCAGGCGAAGACTGAGCAAAGACTGGGCATAGGCTGAGACTTCAACCTATGGAATTTCCATTATATCAAAGACAGTCAAAGTTTCAGGGCCAGTGAGAATGATTGTCCATAGTTTGCAACCACTGTCCTTTTCCTTGGTGGTGCAACATTCATTGAGAATCAGAAGATGTATCCAAGCTTAGTAAGATTTTATCAGCTAATCTACATGAGGCACTTCTACAAACTCTACCTTCTAGGAGTTTACGTAGATGCAATGCCTAACTGTACTTACAAAGCAAGCTCTTGAAACTTAGTAGGCATATATTAACAATAACAGAATAAATATATGCATAATTACAAAAGATTATTAGGCACAAAAAGGACTCAAACTATAATTTGTGCCTCATGCCTTAGGTGAAAACTTGGACCCCATTTAAACTATAGTCAATTCTAAGATAGGTTCACTGTTGTTTGTATTTGCATGAGAGAAGGACTTGGAAGACTGATATTATTAGAAGAAAGCTGAAAGTTGCCCAAGTCAGAGAAAGTAAGTTGAAAGATATTGGGTGGCCCTGAAAAAATTATTGGTTCATGTATCTAAGACCTTTTGCTAAAATAAGTTTTTCTGGGGCCAGGCCATGTTTTATTTATAATGTCTTCTTGCCCCTCCACCTTCATTGCTTACCAGTGTCTAGAAACAGGGTTCTTAACCAAGCATTCATAGATGGGCTTGAGGACATCTGTGTACCTTGTGGTAATGAAAATAGTATAAAGGCATATGTACATTTTTCTGGACAGAGAGTTTGTAGATTTCATTGGGTTCTTGGAATGCATTGCTCTGCAAAACCACTAGTCTGAGGTAATTCTCCATCCTGGCTACATGTTAAGATCATTTGCGAAAGCTCTTGAAAATTATGGATGGTCCTCAGTGGAACTACCGTATCAGAATATCCTGGGAAGGGGAGATGGGGGATGGAGGTTAACAAAATTAAGTTTATTATAGGGCACTAACTGTTGAACATCACTGACCTAGAGCATAGTATTGTCATGTTCTTTGAATAAGGAAGGAAAAGAGAAGTGGGAGATCATGTATGTTTCTTGGGGGTGGCGTACCTGGAGATGGAGGGACAAAGTGAAGTTATTTGTTATTCTAAAATTTATTGGTTTTTATTTTTTGCTTTCTGTTAATAGCTTTGGTCTTATCATGCTAATGTTTTTTTTAATTAACATTTTATAAAATGTTAATTGGGATCTTTCACTCCCTCAAATATTTTCTAAAAGTAGGTAGCAATATGGTATTGAGTTACATATTATTTACTGTCATTTTGGTGGCAGGCAAGAGGCATGGATTTTGACTACTTACGCCAAAGTGGAGGATTGGAATGATTAGGAATGCTTGCGTAACTGAAGAAAAAGCAGAAGATCTAGGCTTCTGGGAAGACCAGGACATGGGCAGTTCCTGGAGCCTCTCAGCTCAGTCCCTAAGACCTCCAGCCCCTGTGTTTCTCCAGTCAAGTTCCAAATGCCAGGAAAGGCTCAAATTGACTCAGTTTGGCTCTGGTGTCTGCCAGCGATGGCCAAAAGGTGAGTACAGCCACTGGGAGCCAACCTCTGTGATTGATAGTGATCCCAAAAAAAGGAGGATTTTCAGAAGCTTAGCAGTCATGTCAATTGATATCTACTCTATTCATCAATAAATTGTGGTTTAGTCTAATCCAAGACCAAGTTTCAAGAAATACAAGTGCAGAGGAAATAGGAAAGTCACAGCTCAGAAAAGGAAGTCCACTAGAGGATTACATTTAGGGGTTGGGTTAGTTGTGGCTCAAATGGGAACGTGATTTCAAAGGACTGTGGTTTTATGGTATTTACCCTCACATAACTGGTAAAGGATCCATTGTAAGAACTATATAACTAGTTACAGAAAGGCTTAACATGTGGCTGGCAAGCCACAGAATGGATGGGGTCAGACCTAGAGGAGGGTCTCTCAAGTTCAGTACATTTGGGTTTAGATAATTCTTTGCTGTGTGTGTGTGTGTGTGTGTGTGTGTGTGTGTGTGTGTGCGGGTGCACGTGTGTGCATGCACGTGTGTCTCAAAGGTGCCCTGTGCATTTTAGGACATTTTAGCATTGCTGGCTTTGGCCCAATAGATGCCAGTAATGACAAAAATGTCTCCAGACATTGCCAAATGTACCCTGCAGAGCAAAATTGCTCTTGGTTGAGAATCACCGACCTAGAGCATGACTGATGGCATGACTTGTTCAGTTTACAAGTGATTATTGAGCTCTTAGTGTATGCATTGTGGTAGTCACTGGGGTTACAGAGATGATTGAGACAAACCCCCTCCCTTCAAACAATTTATGCCTTACTGGAGAAAACCAAACACAAACAGCACTGTTATTTCTCTGTTGTAGTATCAGCACCCAGCATATTCCCTAAACATATTACCTGCTTAGATATATATTGAAGGAATAAATGAAAATACATCCTTTATTGTCTGTTTGACCTAGGACAAGTTCTATAATCTCCAAGAATCTCAGTGTCCTCATTTGTAAAATTGGTGTTATAATATAGGGCTGGAGTGAGGCGTAAGTAAAATAACACATGCTTAGAAAATGATAGACACTCAAAAGATAATTTTTATAAAATGGAAGTGTAAAATGTTAATTGGGATCTTTCACTTTGCCCCTGGAATTGCTGACAATCACCCATATGGTGCCATATATTCTAAATTTAGGGACGGCCTCACCACAGCTCTTACACAGAGAGGCTATTCCAGCGGCCCCTCACACCTTGATTATCTCAAGAAAGAATTCACCAAGTGCAAAGCCCTCCACAGTCCAGAGTACTAAAGAAATTCAACCCATCAAGTAAGGCATGGGAGATGCTAGTCCAGGTGAGTGTTACTGTGTGTGATGTTGCAGGGATGTGGAGAAAGATGTAGGAGAGAGAGAGCGGACCTGACAGGTGGAGAGCCCGGGAGCAGGGGGTGTCGGCAATAGTTGCTATGGCAAGAAGACCTGGATGCTAGTAAGAGTAGCTAGGGTTTACATCAGCTCACTGGGGTCCCAAAGGACTGTACAGAGAAGTAGGTGGCTGAGGAGTAGACTTGCATAGGGGCTGAGGGTTAAACCGTTTTTAGGGGCCATGGGGTAGGGGGGAGGCCAGGCTGTGCCAGCATCTTCCACAGGAAGGGGCCCTCAGGGGTCTTCAGAAGGAATAACAAATGCACCCACAAGAAAGAGCCAGCATTTGGAAACTGGGTTCATCAAAACACCTACATGCTGCTCAGTAGAACATGTGACAGCAAGGAGACAGAAAATTCAAGACCATGGACCTATGGATGGCCCAGTTATGAGATGAACAAGGGTTTATAGCAATAACAGAACTGAATAAAGGCTGACTGGATGCAAAGTAGCAGGGCTTCTAGTCTAAGATCCTCAGATTCCCTCTAACTAGAATCATGATGGGTCTCCAAGCCTAGGACAAGGCTAAGCCAGAACTAGGTGGGGACTGGAGGGCTGCCAGGCGGGGTAGGGGACAGGTCATTACCCTCAATCCAGCTGCACAGATGTTTTATGCTTGTATTGCATGCTTACTGGTCTTGTACAGAAACCTCGGACTTCTACAAGAAAAAGGGTCTCACCTTGCATTCTATCAATAGCTCCAGAGGGAGTCTTCATTTCCAAAGGTAATTGCTGCAAACATGTTACACAATATCATTCATTACTTGCTAGAATTGAGTGTTGAAAGTACATTTCACAAGATAATGAAGTTGTTTCCCAGGACTAAAATAACTGGTTATCTGACTCTTAGGTTCATCCCACATTAGATGTATTACACACACAACTGTCAAAATAAATAACTTACTTGGGATGTGTCAGAGCTCACAACAAGCTGATGAGAAATGTGTAGGGTTGTAGAAAGCAAATCAGAGAGGCTGTGTGAGTGAGGGGAAAATAATGGTCCGTGTCAGCAAAGGGACAGCCTAGCACGAGAGATGAAAGCCTGGTGAGATTCTAAAATGCCCACATTCCCCTTCCCGCAGGTTTCAGTGAACAAATAGGGCCACATGTGGTCACACCAAAAATATCAGTTTGAAATGAATCCCCAGATGCAGTGGTGTCTCATGAAGCTGGCTCTGTAATTTACAAAGGTGACAGCCAAAGCCATAAAACTAAAATGTGGGTTTTCAATCAGGTAGCACAAGACAAGTGGGGGGAAATCATATACTAGTTGGGAAAATACATTTTTATCAGGCAACAGGTGTCATAAAAAAAAAAAAAAGATTGCAACCAGGAAGAGTTGCAGGCATGGATTTGTAGCCTTATTTGTTGAATGGAAAATTATTTCTAAGAAGGATTTAGAGAATATTCAGAGTAGCTTCCAAGTGGAAATGATGAGCTTAGGGAGGCACGGGAAAACTAAATGATGATGATGATGATGATGATAAAGGAGAAGGGAGGATGAAGAGGAGAAAGAAGAGGAAGGGGAGGAGGAGGAGGAGGGAGAGGAAGAGGAGAATTAAATCTTGCCCAGACCAGCTAAATAAAGAAAAAGCCAAACATGACATATACAAAGTATGTACAAATAAGCAAGCTCAATTAGAGGAGCTGGTAAGGGTGGGGAAGATGGGAACATTCTAGCATTATCAATGTTCTTTCAGTGGCAGCAGTTATGTATTACATGTGTCATCTTTGTTGGATGCTACTGTGTAATAAAAACAAAACAAAAAACCCTTAGTGGAGTGGCACTAGTGGTGTGAATGGTGTGTATCGAAAGAGCTCCAGTCTGATTGGAGCCGCATTCCAGCCAATGGCCATGTGGAGTGCCACATCCTCTCTGTCTTTGGGCTGACCCGGTTTGAAATTCATCAAGCGTGGGCAGTTGGTGTAGGCATTGGAGGCCTTGGGTCCCCCTCCTGAACCCTTCATCCTTTCCATCTCTCAACAAGACCAATCCCAGTTCAGGCAAGTTTTGGATTCACCCATCAGGATCTTTGCTTTGCCAAAGACAGAGAAAGAGGAGGAGAATGAGCAGGGGAAGAGAAGTCCAGGAAGAGAGAGGCATAGTGAGAGGGGATGAGCCTGTATTACGGTTTGTTTTTTCACCTCCAATAACAAAGCTTTCATGAGCATTGCCATTACAATAAAATGAATAAATAGAGTCATAGCGGTGAGGAAAGGGTCATGGACTTTGGGAGCAGATAATCATGGATCGAAACCCTATTTAAGGCCAATTGGTGTATCTGTCTAAGCCGGTGTCCTATTGAAGTACTCTGTATTTTGAAAGTTACAAAGATTAAATTAATGAGAGTCACCTTTACAGAGTGCTTTCTACATGTTAGGGCTTGCGTTGAAGTATCAGCAAGATCTGAGATAAACCTCACCATCATCTTATGAGATAGGAACCGTAATTCTCCCCATTTTACAAAGGGAGAGGCTAAGAGAGGGGGAAGTAACCTGTGTGAGACCACAGAGCTAGTGAGTGGTGGAACTGGGATTTGAACTAGATCTGTTTGGTTCCAGAATCTCTGCTCTTCACCTCCACATAAAAATGCCCAGCTCGGCCCCTGACACATAGCGAGCACTTACTAAATGGCAGTTCCCATTATTATTACAACCATGTAACTCCCATTATAATAACTCCTGTTATTATCATATTCTGGAACAAGAAGGGATGTAAACAAAATAAAGTAAGTACTATTGTTGTTGGTGTCTTCTTAATAATAGGAAGTATGAAATGCCCTGCCAGCTCTCATAGGCATTTTGCCCAGGGAATTGTGAACACTTTCACTTTACAGGGAAATGAATCAAGTGAACAAAAGCAAACAGCAGAGAAATTTCTCTTATCTAAAAAGGCTTAGAGAAATCTGTTGCTTTGGCTGGCACTAAAATACGAGGTTCCTTGAGGATGCTGTTGTTTCTGCTATGGTGTTATAACATCTGCAAATATAGGCTCT
Source organism: Panthera pardus (assembly GCF_024362965.1). NCBI lineage: Eukaryota > Metazoa > Chordata > Mammalia > Carnivora > Felidae > Panthera > Panthera pardus. Next base: position 22,506,283 of record NW_026526788.1, read on the forward strand.
GTTGGAAAGATGAGGGGGTTGATTAGATTTTCCAAGGACTGCCTTTTCACAAACTCAACAATATTCATTATAAAAGTACAAATAATATCAAACTTAATACAAAATTAAAAGCTTTTATTTATTGGAAAAATTAAGATGTACAAGATCTCTGAAGGAATTTGATGAGCCTGCTGCAGTTCAGATTTTCTTCGGACTGGGTTTGCTTGGATATTTTATTTCCTTCTGCAATTGTACACTTTGGTATAAGAGATCATTAACATTTTTAAGGAGACAATTTATCAGAAAAAGCTCCTATTAAAAATTGTATACTTAATTTCTTAAGTAAGGGAATAAGTTACTGAGGTCTGGTCAAAGGAGTTTTTTGCTTTTTCTTTTCAAACAACAGTAGGAAAATAGGCCAGGTGATTAGGAATCTATTTTTAGGACTGGATGAGTCAGTTTTATTCCTAAGAAGGGAAAGGGATTAATCTATTTGTAGAACTTGATCATAGCCCAGGGTCATTTGTCACTACAGGTTAAAAACCTCAGTGCTAACTTCCTGCATTAAACAGCTAGACTAATCCCTCTGGAAATCCAATCTTTTTACCTCATCACCAGATGGCACCAGACATCCTTAGGGGGGAGAAGAGGTGAATGGAATGTTTACTTTCTGGTGTTTGATTTAGAAAAATAAATCCATTTAGAATGCTAAATGCTGAGGGAATGAAATGTACAGAGAAATTGAGCCAGTTTCCATGTTCAACAGCCTCAGAGTGTTCCTTTGTCCCTGGCCTGGACCAACTTCGTATTTTCTAAAAGATTGACTCTGATAATCCCAGGAAAGGAGAATCTTTCGGGGTGCCTGGGTGGCTCAGTCGGTTACGCATCCGGCTTCGGCTCGGGTCATGATCTCACAGTCTGTGAGTTCGAGCCCCACGTCGGGCTCTGGGCTGACAGCGCAGAGCCTGGAGCCTGCTTCGGATTCTGTGTCTCCCTCTCTCTCTGCCCCTCCCCTGCTCATGCTCTGACTCTCTCTGTTTCAAAATTAATTAAAAAACATTAAAAAAAATTAAAAAAAAGGAAAGGAGAATCTTTCTAGAGTGTTTGTTTTATTGTAGTAATATATATGTTACATTTATGTATTTATAGATAATAAATTTATGTAATTATATAAAAATTTATATTTCCTTATATATAAATACAATATATTACATATAAGTATATGACTATAATAATATATAAATATATAATATAAACATAATATATATTATATTGTATAATTTGTATAATATATCTTTACATTTATATAGTAGATATATAACATAAATTATATTATAATTTACATGTTAGTATATACTATATATTTATATATATATTTACCATTTTAGCCACTTCAGATGCATTAATTGCATCCACAATGTTATGTAGCCATTGCCAATATTTCCAGAACATTTTCATCATCTCAACTAGAAACTTTGTATCCATCTGATGTCATTTAAAAATAACTTTTTATTTTGAAATAATGATAGATTTACAAAAGTTTGTAAAGATAATACAGAGGTCCTATGTATAGCTCACCCGGTTACCTCCAATGGTTGTAGCTTATGTAACTGTAGTACAGTATCAAAAGCAGGAAATTGACATTGACATTGACATCGACAATGTGTGTATGTATAGGTCTTTTCCCCCCAGCTTTACTGAGATATAGTTGACATATAACATTGTGCAAATTAACTTTTTTAATGTTTATTTGTGTGTGTGTGAGAGAGAGAGAGCGCGAGTGGGGGAGGGACAGAGAGAGGGGAGTTGGGAGACACAAAATCCAAAGCGGGCTCCAGGCTATGAGCTGTCAGCACGGCGCGGGGCTTGAACCCATAGACCGCGAGATCATGACCTAAGCCGAGGTCGGATGCTTAACTGTGCCACCCAGGTTCACTGCCATTGTGCAAACTTAAGGTATGCAATGTGATGACTCGATATATGTATATATTGTAAAATGATTACCATACGAAGTTAGTTAACACATCCACTACCTCACGTATTTGTTTTTGTGTGGTGTGTGTGTGTGTGTGAGAACATTTAAGATCTACTCTCTTAGCAGCTTTCAAGTGTACAATACAGTATTGTTAACTATAGTCACAATGCATTAGATCCCCAGAACTTATTTATCTTATATGTAGAAGTTTGTTCCTTTCGACTAACGTCTTCTCACTTCCCCTCCCTTGCATCCCTTGGCAACACTAATCTATTCTCTGTTTCCAGAAGTTCAGCAACTCTAGATTCCACATATAAATGAGATCATACAGTATGTATCTTCGTCTGTCTGACTTATTTTACTTAGTATAATGCCCTCGGGTATCATCCATGTTGTTGCCAATGGTAGGATTTCCTGCTTTATTATTCCTGCATAATGTTCCATTGTATACATACCACATTTTCTTTATTCATTCATCCATTAGTGGACATTTAGGTTGTTTCCATATTTTGGCTATTGTGAATAATACTGCAATGTACATAGGAGTATAAATATCTCTTCAAGATGGAGATTTAATTTCCTTTGGATAAATACCCAGAAGTGGGTTTGCTGAATCATATGATAGTTCTATTTAAGTTCTTGAGGAACTTCCATAATGTTTTCCACAGTGGTTAAGCCAATTTACACTCTCACCAATAGTGCAGTGTTCCCTTTTGCCTACATTTTTTATAGCATGTGTTATTTCTAGTATATTTGGTACATACAGATCTACGCCATTTTATCATATGTAAATTTGTATAACCATCACTATTATGAAGATACAAACTGGTTTGAGTGAACTGTACAAGCTTCACCCTTAAAAGTCTGCTACCCTCCTGTGTTTATAATAGAATTGCCTTACATATTGACTCTGCATATGTTGAGAATCACATTTCACATGTTACATTTTAGGCTTCAACTGTCAAACATAATTTAGAAAACCCAAGAAGAGAAGAATGTATTGTATTTACCCATATCTTTGTTCTTTCTGTTATTGTTTTTTCCTTGTTGATGTTCCAAGATTCCTTGTTTAATCACTTCTTTTCTGTTTCAAGAAATTCCTATACAGAAGGTTTACTTGTGGCATATTCTCTTATTTTTCTTCATCTGAGAATTTCTTTATTTCTCCTTCATTCCTGAGAGATAATTTTGCTGAATATAGAATTTAAGGTTAACAGTTCTTTGCTTTTAGCACACAAAAAATGTGTTACTTCCCTCTGGCCTCCATGGTTTCTGATGAGAAATCTACAGTATTTGAATTATTTTAACTGTGTACGTAAGTTGTCTTTTTCCTCCTGCTGATTCCAGTATACTTTTTTTCTTTGTTTTTGTAAGGTTGATTATAATGAATCTTGGCATGGTTTTCTTTGGGTTTGTTCTGTTTGGGATTCACTCAGCTTCTTGAACCTGTAGGTTTATGTCTGTTGCCAAATTTGGGAATACTGTTTAGCCCCGCCCTCTTTCTCCTATTCTGGGATTTCAATGATATGAATGTTAGATCTTTTGTTATACTTCTACAAGCCCTTTAGGATTAGTTCATTTTTTTTTTTCAGTCTGTGTTACCTCTGTTGTTCAGATTGAGTCATTTCAATTGTTATATCTTGAAGGCCACTGATCTCTCTCTCTCTCTCTCTTTCTTTTTTTTTTTTTTTCTGTCTTTTCCATTCTGCTATTGAGTCCATATGTTGACTTTCCTGTTTTGGCTATTGTATAGTTCTAAACTATTCATTTGATTCCTCTTTATGTTTTCTTTTCCTTTTTTCTTTTCTTGCTGAGAGTTTCTATTTTTAAATATGTTTTAAGTGTAATTGTAATTGATTATAAAAACATTTTTATGATGATTGCTTTAAAATTCTTGTTGGATAATTTTTACATCTGTGTCATGTTGTTGTTGGCATCTGTTAATTGTCTATTCTTGTCCAATTTTAGACTTTCCTGGTTCTTGGTATGATGATTGATTTTTTTATTTTATCCTAGACATCTTGAATATTATGCTATAAAATCTGGATGTTCTTGAAATCTTCTATTTTAGCAGGCCTCTTTTGATACCAAACTGACAAGTGAAGGGGGATCTTTCCTATTACCAATGGGTAGAGATAGATGTCTAGGTTCCACACTTGGCCTCCACTGATAAAACCATGTCATTCCTTGGGTCCTAAGGTTCCTAGCTTGTCTACCTTCTTCTTGCCACCTTTAAATGTCTAGTTATGTTTGCTTTCTATATAATGTGCAGGAGTTTTAGTTGTACATAGTGAGAGGAATAAGGAGAAATGTATTACACTATCTTGGTCTTGAACCAGAAGTCATAGAATCATTTTATTTCATTTTTGTTGTGTAGTTGGTAAAGCACAAGATCCAAGTAAAACTACAGCAATGATGATGTTTTTGGCTGGAAATTTAGACCTCATCAGTTTATTAACTTCTTTCTGAATTGGGCACTTTGGGAGAAACTGGTAGCCATTGGTCAACCATATAAAGTAATAGCAGGCTTTTTGTTTTTGTGAAAAAGTATAAGAAAGGAAATTAATATTTTTCTCTTAAAAAATCAACTGATTTTTTTCTTAGAAAACATTTAAAGAGTCTTTTTTGAACACACCTGGAAACTTGGGGATTATATCCTCATTCTAAATTTTCTGTGCTTGACAGGGAAGAGTCATGCTCTAAAGTGATAATGTCAGTGAAGTTTAAATAAAGGTGCTCTGGAAAAGGATGGAATGCATAGTTTTCAGTGTGTTTTGTTCTTCCTCTTGACTAGAAGAAAGCTGCTGAGTTATAGGCCTTAACTATCATAGGGAAAGCAGTCAAGGTTGACTACATCTGCTAATTACAGACCAAGCTGAACAGGAAAAGTCAATTGCTACCAGTGATCCAGAGAAACTACAGCCTTTTCCTTAAAGTGGAAATATCCACACTGTAGCCCCAAAGTTAGAAATAGATTTAACAGCCCTTAGTTTTAAATTGCTGTGATTCCCAGCCTCAATGATACTGTGTAAGGGGCAGCATAATTTTTCTGTAAAGGGCCAGATAATAAATATTTTAGTCTTTTCGGGCCACACAGTCTGTTGCAACTACTCAAGTCCTCCATTGCAGCAAGGGAGAAGCCAAGACAATGCATAAACAAATGAATGTGGCTGTTTTCCAATAAAATTTATTTACAAAACCAGGCAGCAGGCCAGATATGGCCAATTCGTTCATGGTTTTCTCATCCCTGGTAAATACTGTGTGGCAGGATACTTTATTGAAATACTAATTAATATCTTTTTTTCTATAGAAAATGTATAAACAGGTTCTTTCATGCTTCTTTGACTTGAGGATTTTAACGGAGCAGAAGTCAGAAGTTGACTGAAATCAACTTTTCTTTCTTTCTACCTATTCTGAAATCCCAGACTGGTGCCTTGAATACAAACTGGTGTCTGGAAGCCCGAATATGGCCCGTGACCTATTTTGCTTGGCCCAGATGATGTTTTGAAGGCATTTGAATTAGTAACTAGTATTTAACAATCAGGATGTTTCACATAAAAATTGGGATTGCTGACTTTTCTAGAAAAAGTGGCATGACTAGCAAACTGGGGCCTGCCTCCCACATGGCCACAACTGGCTAAAGCAGAGTCCCAGCTGCCCCTTTTGGATGGACTGCCTCAGTTCCTCCCACTCCCTATTGTCTTCTGAAATGAATTCCTCCAGGGTCAGTTGCCCTTTGTCATTTGTCTTTGACTTTTTTTATAGTAAAGGATTATTTCTTCATTCTAGTTACTGTGCCAGTGTCTACGCTTACAGGTAGAAATTTGGGGCTCCTTTTTTCCTATCTGCTATCCTGGAGCAGTCTCAGATGAGAATGGAAGGAAAATGACTTTAACAGGAAAGGAGAAAGATGAGATTTCTCTCAACTGGCAAGTGTCAGGACAGCTCTGGGACCTTGGAGGGATGGGCCAGCATTATGCCCTGTGGGTCTGGTGGGTGTAAAACGTGTTGCAAATCCTTTGACGCTGTGTACTTGAAATTGGGATGGTTTTTTGACTGCCTCAAGGGGCAGAATGTGATAGAAGTGACACTGGGTAATTTCTGAGGCAAGAAACCAATGCCACTTACTAGGGCAACCCCTGTGGGAACCTTCACCAACCACGTAAGGAGCCTGACTACTGGGAAGTCGCTGTGCCTAAAGGTCATGTAAGGATCACAATGAGACAGATGCTGGAAGAGCTCCAGATGTTTTGGTTCCCAGTGTTTTGAACATTGTCAATTTATATCCCAGATGTGTCAGCAAGAAGACTTCAAGATGATGTGAGCCCCCAACACCTTCTGACTGTACCTTCGTGAAAAACTCTGAGGGAGCACCACCTAGCTGAGCTCAGCCAGCTCCCAGAGCAAGATAAGTGATGGCTGTTGCTTTCAGTCACTGTTCTGGTGCAGTTTTTTATGCAATAGCAGGTAAGCAGGACAGTAGGAATGCCAAAGTGAATGAGAAAACTCCAGAGGCACAACTGCTCAATGCAAGGTGGTTTCCTTGTTTTGGCAGAGAATCCTGGAGACAGGAAGGAAGCAACTGGCTTTCAAGAGAGTACTGTGGGCTTGGAGCAGGGCCCTAGGACCAGAGGTCCCGTTTTCCTAGCACTATACAAATCTGGGGCACTTTTTGGAAAGAGAGCCAGAAAGAGAAGGAGAAGGGGAGATGATTCTAAAATTTGAGCTTGAATTTCTTGCCAGTCTAAGGGATGATATCTTGGAGTCAATATTTATTTGATTCAAAGACAATTTTAAAAGCAGTATTTCTTCAAAACTTCTGGATGGCTGAGTCGGTTAAGCAACCGACTTCAGGTCAGGTCATGATCTCATGGTTCGTGAGTTCAAGCCCTGCATTGGGCTCTGTGCTGACAGTTCAGAGCCTGGAGCCTGCTTCACATTCTGTATCTTCCTCTCTCTGTGTCCCTCCCCAGCTTGCACTCTGTCTCTCTCTGTCTCTCTCAAAAATAAATAAAACATTAAAAAAAAAAAGAAAAGCAGTATTTCTTCAACATTCTAATTTGAGAACTGTGATTCAAATTAGTATGAAAAGGAAATCTCTTAATTTGTTCACTATCTGGACTTTCCCCCCTCAGGCAGTTACAAATTTGCTAATACAATGGGTGCATTAGCCAAAAATGTTGTGACATGGGTAAACAGATGACATCTATCAACTGTAACAAATATAGTGAATAAAATATAAGGGAAGAAAAATATTTTTGGTAGGAAGAGGTCTTGGAGACAGAAGAGTAAGGTCATGAAATAGCTTATTCTTGATTCTGCCCTCCCTCCCTTCTGCTCATATTTCTAAGGGCATTTAATGTGAACTTGGATCTGGGGCAAATATCACAGTAATCTACTTACAGGCAATATCAGTTTCCTTTGCAAAACCAGTTTGACACTTTGACTAACATGTTTATGGGATATTTTGACTGACCTGATTATTTTGGTAAAGGCTATTTTAGAAGCCATATTTCACTCATTTATGTTGTCTGGGTTTCATGAATAAGAATGTATGAATAAGGAAGAAAAGCCAGTTTTTTTTTCCTGTTTTGTTTTATTGAAATTTCTTAAAAATGAGAAAAAGGAAATTGCATAGATTGGTTGAACAATTCAAATATTTGTGTATATTTTCTTTGGTGAATGAATTGCAAAGTTAATTTGAAAATAAGCATTGGCTTACTGATGGGTGTTTGCAAGGATTATGATTAGATACTCAGACCGATAAATGGTGTGTGTGTGGGGGGGGGTGCACGCGCACGTATTTGAGTATTATTTGTGTGCACGTGTGTACATGTGCATGTATATACGTAAACACTTCTTACTTTGTTTTCAGTCCAGTGGTGTAGATGAGGAGTTTGGGGGTCCTCAGCAAGTTCTCTGAACTTCTTTCCACTTTGTGTAGTTGCATTTTAAGCAAACACATGAATAGAACAGAGAGGTGTTTTGCTAAAGGTCCCCCATCTTGTTTGGGCTTCTAAATACAATTTCTTGGAGTCACAACAATTTGGATATAGAAATCGGCTTGAGATTGTTTTAGAAGAGAAAGGTGGTGAGTTCAGAGCCTCTCAGAAAGAAGAGGATTTTTCAAAGCCATCAAGGAAGGATCCTGCAGGGAGACTTAAAAGTGAGAGAAGAGAGCTTAGATGAGGCCCCAGAAAGCTTTCCTGCAAATGAAGCACAGCTAAATGAGCCATTTTGCAAACAACAGGAGAACCGATGGAAAAAAAAAAAAAAAAAGGAAAGGATTGTTGGTTTTGTTTTGCTTTTGTTTTTGGTTTTGTTTTGTTTTGTTTTGGTTCAGTCCAAATAATATGGGTAATGCTAAGTTTGGCAGTAGCAGAAATGAGAAATACTAAGACTCTTAACCGCTATTTCTAAACCTTCTGGTGAGGAGAGAAAGAGGAGGAACCCAGGAAAGATGTCCAAGTGCTCTGACAAATCAGAAGTCTTCCCAAAGTAGATTGTTGGATTTTCTTTTGTCTCCCCTCTTCCAGCAAGGCAGTCATTCCTATGACCTCAGCTTTATCAGAGCTTTGGGAAAAAATAAGGATTGTAGGCTTTGTGCAAAATAAATTCTCCTCAATCAGTGGACCCTTATATTAAACAAGTAGGTGTCCGCAGAGATTGCCATATGCAAATGCAGAAAAAGAAAGCAGCCAAAACTAAGACATACTTTTCCATGGAAAACAATACTTTCCACAGAGTTGACCTCATAGTTTCACACATTAAGATGATAAAGTGACTTAGGCAGAGGAATACAATCAAGTCTGGAAGGAGCACAAGGAAATTGGAAGCAGAATATTTTGTTAAGTCTCCTATAAAATCATCGTCATTTCATCTGTGGTAAAGAGACCTGGGCCATCTACACCTGAGTCACCCTGGACCTCCCTTGAATGTTTCTAATGACAGGGGATAGCCAGAAATCTGTTGGAGGTCAGAAGAGAGATGAAGGGATTCTGACCCCCTCACCTGACTGTGGCAAGAAAAGAGCACTCTTGGTTCACATAAGTTCGTTCTTGTCACAGAATGTGGAGAAAATTACTTCAGAATCAAGCCCTGGACCTCTCAAGGGCCATAAATTCAGGATAGGAGATGATTCCGGAAGGCAAGGAATTCTTTCTCTATTAATTCGCATCCTTTAAGACAGCCCACAATAAAACAGTTGTTAGCAACAAGATGAGTGGTTCCAGAAAGTAGTGTGGGTGGAAATAAAGGGTTCCCTCTTTGGCTTTAATCAACTATAAGCAGATGAGGAAAGAGTTGTCAGAAAAAAGTACAAATAGGAAAATCACACACACACACACACACACACACACACACACACGAAAGAAACTTGAGCATTTTATTAGACACACAGTTTAAAAAATAACCTCCAAGGACCCATCAAACCTAACCAAGATAAAATCAGAAGTCTTATTCATAGCTTTCAATTAAAATAGCAGCATTTATAATTACTGTATGATGCAGCGACCCAATTTTCACAAACAACCAGAATGTTGCTTTTAAAGGCAACAGTGTCGGAAAGAAATGAATTCTGCACAAATCAGTCAAGATTTCTTGCACCATTTCTATAGCAACTAGAAGCAAAAGAGTTACAAGGCTTGGTGACAAGAGATTCTGAGTAGGAAAAAGCAAACCACTTCAGGTTGTTTATAAAGTTCCATAAAATAATAAAAGCTGTTAATCTCATTGGACTTCCTAAATGAGATTTTTAAAAGTCCTTCACAGTTTCTATCAACATTATCTAAGCAATGAGTTTCCAGCCTGGCACCCTTGAATGTCTCAGAATGCCCAGAGGTAATGATGGACCCTCAAGGTATTTGCAGTGTTTCAAAAAGCCTAATGCAACCAATACATTTATCTGTGTAGCCCTGAGTTGTGAACCTGTGTAATCCAATATCTGCATGGAAACACAGTCACAATACTAAAAGATAATAATAAAAACAGGAATTGTATTCTTTATCCAAGACACTTGAACAATTATTAGTAATCCTGGCAACATTTCTGTGTCTCCCTGTCTCTCCCCTCCAGATTTTTCTGCCTTTCACCACCCCAGACCGTTTCCCTCACCAGGAGCCCCCTAATGTGCTCCCTCTGCTGGCTGCCCTAAGGAATTTTCCTCTTTGAATCCAGCTTTTTTCTCTGTGTGGTTTTCCCCCATCTGTTTATTATGGAGCTCTCTCCACCTTCTCTCATAACTCTTTTCCTCCCTTTTCTGCTCCTCAGTTCTTGTCTGGCTATCCATGTTCCCATTTCTGCCTCCTACAAGTGTAGGAAAGGGCATTCTGCTCTGAGGTGGAAATATGTGCAAACAGGGATGGCCTGACATCTTTTCATTTATTGAGTGGAAATGTATACATTAATAATGTGGGCATTTCACAACAGCATGATACTTTCTTCAAGTGGAATCTTCTGTGCTAACTCAGGACTGAGGACCTTAGCCTTCCCTGGTTGACATTCTCCTTAACTGTTTCCTTTAGAAGCAGCCCTGTGGTAACTTCAAGGACTCTGGCTTCTCCACACATCATTTAAAAACACTGTAGTGGGGCGCCTGCGTGGCTCAGTCGGTTAAGTGGCTGGCTCATGAGATTGAGCCCAATGTTGGGCTCTGTACTGACAGTGCAGAGGCTGCTTTGGATCCTCTCTCTCCCTCTCTCTGCCTCTCTCTCTCTCTCTATCAAAATAAATAAATAAACATTAATATGTGTGTGTATATATATATATATATATATATTCATACATACATATAACACTGTAGCTGTTACATCCCTGGCCACTGGTTTAGCACTGTCTCACTGAGTAACCTTTCAGGTGTATGTACTGTATTTTTCCAGGCAGACTGTGTCCCCTTTGGAGACAGGAGACAAGGACTCAGGAGACTTCCACACTGCATTACATGATGCCAGGTGGTCAGCCAGCATTTTATAAATATCATAGCATTTATGATACCAAAGATCATGGTGCCTAATTTTTCTAGCAAATCTAGTTTTCCTAGCAGAGGGAATTTCCTGAAGTGTATGCCAAAGTGGCATTAATTCTGTAAAATATTCTGCAATAAAAGTATTCTGTACAGATTATTGGGAAAGGCTAAAGCTATATATACCCCTTTGGAAATTCATGATACTGGTTGGCCTATAGTTTAACTTGTTTAAACAAATATATCTCAAACTTACTTGGTCGCAGAATCTCCTTCCTCTCTCAAAACACCCTTCAATATTCCCTGGTTGAATGTGGGCCTCCCTAGGATCCCTGGCCTAGACTCACATAAGCCAGGAGATGAGCCTCAGATAAAGTGCTTTTCTTGTGGCTTTTCTCTCTCCTACTTTATCTTTTCTTCCTAACAACAATTAACTCTTTAATCAGGTATGAAGAGGAACAATGAAAGCATAAGGGGTAAAAAAAATACGACTTTAGAATTTTCCTTTTATACCATCTGCAGTGCGTTTAATCCTGGCAGCTTTTGTTTGGTCCATTTTCCCCTTGTGTAGGTCAGGCTTGAAGTGATACATGCTTTTTGTTTTCTCTGGACACCAATCAGAGAAAGTTTCTTTGAACATCTGGTACTGCTTAAAAGCTTAAAAAAAAAAAAAGGAAATAAAAAAGCAAAAAGCACTTTATGAAAAAGCTATTGTAGGCAGGGAAATGAGGGCTCGGTGTTCTCACAAAGGAAAGAATACTTAAGGAAAATTGAAAAAAAAACAAACAAACTGGAAATTTGAATGTAGCTGATATTTCTTTCCATTAACAGTTTATTATCTGCAGTGTGTATAAAATGACCCACAACAAAACTCTGTGCCTTCCTCAAAAGCTCTCAGACATGCACATGAAAAGGACAGCCCAAGGGAAAAATATATGAATGCTGCATTGAATTATGTTAAATGGGTCATGGCCAGCCGCTAAGAGGACATTTCCTAAGAAGGCAAGTAACCACTCATTCAAGAGTAGTCCCGCAAAGTAGGGAGAAAGGTGAGGGAGAGACACACGGTGGTGATCACAAGCGTGAGTGTCCTGTTGGAAGAGATGCTTTGCTCCTGGAGTAAGTTGTGGAGATGCTGCCAATCACCAGGGAAGGCCTGGTATGTCACTGAGGCCATGAAAGAGCCATTCAAAAACATGATTTCACTCACTCATCCAGGAAACACTGTTTAGCACTTACACATCAAGGGACAAATAGAAAGATTGAAAATGGCATGGTTTCTCCCCTCTAGGAGTTTAAAGCCTTAGAAGAAATAAAGACACATGCACAGATAACTCGAATACCAGGTAGGATGTGACGAATGCTGTAATGAATATCCATTGTTATGAAAGTTCAGTGGAGGATCCCCTTTTAAACATTTTTCTTTTACAATGGATTTTCTAAAATTTGTGTGCAAGGCACTATTTGGAACAGAGGTAAATAAACTGCCCTCCATTGGCTCACAGTTCTAATGATCTTCAGCCACTCACCTTTAAAAACAAGTGTTCACAAACTATGGAATTCAGGGCATATCTGGCCCGTTGCTTAGTTTTGAAAATAAAGTTTTATTGAAACAGAGGCATGTCCATTTCTTTACATATCATCTGTGGCTGCTTTTAAACTATAACAGCAGGGTTACATAGTTGCAAAAGAGATAGTATAGCACCCAAAACAGAACTATTTACCATCTGTCCCTTTACACACAAAGTTAACTGACCCCTGTACTAGAAGGAAATCGGTAATGATAGTTATGGGATAAGGAATTTTCCTGATATGATCCATGTATTATAATCCAGTCATAGACTGGAGGTGCTTTTTCTCATTTCAATATGATGTTAGGAAGTACACCTCTACCTACTAGTATCTTAGAGGTTGGAGACTTCTTCAGGACGTCAACATTTCCTTATTATCCAGGTAATCAGTACCGCAGAATCTAAGTCACATGCCTGTTTTTTCTTCATCATTGTATCCCTGGTGCCAAATGCTAACTATACATTTCTTGGATTAGGCCCAGAGAGAGCTGTAAATTAGTCGAGAAGAAATGCTGGTGCAGGAATCAGAATTCAGGGCCCTCTCCCTCCATTGGGTGCTCATTCCTCCTCCCTAGCTCTTTCTCTCCTGGGCTCTTGCAATTGCCTCCTGTCTTGTCTCCCACACTGTATCCCTGCCTGCAAGAGTCCATGGCTACTAGAGAAATTTTCTACAGATCTGCTCAAAAATCTCAAGCAGTTACCATTAAATCCTACCTACATTTCGAGACTTAGCTCAACTATTTTTTCCTCTATGAAGACTTCTGATATCTCTCACCCACCCGAAGAATGAAGTGGGACTCTCCTACGTACCCCATAATTACCATCTATTTGTTGTAGAGAAAAATGTGTTACAGTAGAAATCTATGTACTCTGTAAGAGTACTTTGTTCTGAGCTCTCTGATTTTAGCCTTCCATTGCCTTCGAGCTATTTTACAACTCTGTAAGTTGCAGATAACTAAAAGCAATGCAAAATAATTCTTGTCTATAAATACTCAAAAATTCTGTCAGGTGAAGGTTCAGTTAAATTTCCTTCCCACTATGGAAGAAGCTAGTTTTGTCTCAATTTGCACATTCATTTCAATACCCCAGATCTATAAATGGATTCTAGATGTCTATTATTTTGTACTCCTTTGACTCAGTTTAACATCTGCCTCGTTCCCTCATTAATAATGACTTAAAATCTTTAACACATTTTTATTTTATATCTGTATGAGAATCATGATTTTACCCTTTTTTAAAACAAAAAAAATTACCCTTTAGCAGATTTCTTCACTGTTTATCATGCAACTACTATATGCCAAGCTTTGTGCTAACAAGTAGGCATACAATGATGATTAAAATGGTCATGGTCTCTGACTTCAAAGAGTTTGTGCCTAGTGGAGGTGTTAGATGCTTTTTGTGAATTCACAGAAATAAATGTTTAACAATCATAAAGGAAAAAGATGAGTTATTCTAAGAGAAAAGCATAGAGAAATTCGTTTAGACCGGTGGTGGGCAGTGAGGAAGTTAAAGAAGTCCCCATCAGAAAGTGACACCACAGCTGAGACCCGAAGAGTTGGTGAGAATTAACTCAGCAAATAAAAGGAGGGGAACATTTCCTGAGGAGGGAAGGTACTGAGGCAAAGGCCCCATAGTGAAGTCAAGGGGACTTGTAGTGAGAAAGAGACAGAGTGATCACAAATGAGGTCTCTGGCTGCCCGGTGAGGCAGGACCAAGAAGCCCAGAGTAAGTACTTTGCATTTCATTTTTTAGTTCACCAGGAGGATACTGAAAGGTTTTATGAGATCCTGCATAGAGACTGGATGAGAGTAAGAGTCCGGATGGAAGTAGAAGCCTTTCAGAAGGCACCTCTCATGATTCCTCAGACACTTACCTCTGTCTGCCTTCTGAGAGACTGGTGAACACCAGGGTTAACCCCCCTCAACTGAGCAAAGGGATGAGGCATTACTTATCTTTGAAGCCATCTAGTGTCTTTCTATGTAGAAGACCCCAGATAAAAGTTTGCTAAATTGAATACCAGCCAGCTTGCTAATAGTAACCATAGACTATGCATTAGCTAATGGTGTCTAACAATTAGCTACCAGCAGCTAACAATTAGCTAACAATAGCTGACACTTATTGAGTGCTTATTATGGTACAGTCTGTACCAAGAGCCATGCATGCTTTATATAATTTAAAACTCGTAACAATTCTATCAAGCAGGTTCTATAATTATTCCCATTTAACAGATGAGATAACTGCGGATTGGAGAGGGAAACTAACTTGTCTAAGGTCATGCCATCAGTAAGTAGGGCAAAGGCAGCTTTGCCCAAATCTAGATCCTGAGCTCTTAATCAGAAATCATATTACTCCTCGTTCAAGGATTTGAAGAGCAAGGTTTACCAAAGCAAATGCTGGTTCATTATACCTGTCTTTCTATTTAACCCTTCAGGAGATTTACAGTTTGATTGTCTTTTCCCAGGTTGTTTTCAGACTCTGGGGCAACATTTTGGAAATCACATTGTCCTTCAGACATAGCCATTATACTTTCTCTTACTCCTTCAAGGAGGTTTGCTGTTAGAATCTAGCATGCAATTTGTCTCACGTTAGTGACTTGTGTCATCTTCAAGATAATTTTATGCCTAACATCACCTATATTGTTTGACAGCAAGAGTCAAGCCATGAGAAAAATGGACCCATTCATTGCAGCTCCAATTGAAACATAGATAAAAGAATAAATATTTGCCACATATAAAGGAGTCAGACTCAATAGGGAAAGGAACATTCTGTTCCAAATTCTGTTGGGACCTCAAACAATGTAGCAAGGGAAGAAAAAATAAAATCTAATTGAGTATTTGACTTCATTACATTAATACGTCTTCAGCGTATTCATCTAATCAGACAATTACAAGTGACAAGATATAATACTACCACGTTCCCTCCACATGAATAAAAAGCTATTTTGGATTGTCTTGCTTTATTGACCTCTCATCACAAAGAGTTCTGTTTCTTTCTCTTGCACGTAGCCAGAGAAAATTGTAATTGCTTTAACTGGTTTTGATTGACCAACTGCTTTAACAGGACCATAAATATAGACGTCAGGACAGCAAACGCGAAATGTTTATTTCTGTGATCCTTCTCTAGATATTGACAATCTGACCCATGAACCCGCCAGCAGGTAATCTCATAGATCATTTTCTCTACAGGAGATTCTTGCAGTTGGGCAGATTTGTCAATATCCCTCGAGGAGGGTTTTGATCAAGGACTGCTTTGTAATTGTCTGGAAGATACATTAAACACCTCGCTTTTCCCAGTGTTCTAAAGACAGAACAGTCACTTCAAGTGTAAATTGCTCACACCAAGATTTCTCTATCTGGCTATTTTAAAAAGCATGTTTCAAGTCCTTGCTGCTTAGAAAATTTACAATGATATAAATATGACTTTCTTATACATTTCTCTGAAGCTATTCCCTTGCTCATCAAATCAGAGTGTTTAAAAAAAAATCCCTCGTTGACAAGTCTTTTTAAATTTAAAGAATACAAGTGCTTGTCGATCTAGCCAGCCAACTCTTGCCTTAGAAATGTCTTCAGTAGTTCATATGTTTCTGTTTTTACTGACACAGCTATACATTAATTGGTGTCTGCTAAGCATGCAAACAGATAATCGAGAAAAAGCACCTGGATGATTCACCCCCTTGACTCTCTTTTATCAAACGTATTAAGCAAAGCGTGGGGGAAATTTGGGTGGGAGGTGTGGGGAACCTCAAACAGACTCTTAAATGCAGAGAATAAACTGGTGGTTGCCAGAGGGGAGGTGTGTGGAGGGATGGGCAAAGTAGATAAAAGGGATTAAGAGGCACAAATTCCCACTTATTCAATAACTAAGTCACAGAGAAGAAAAAGGCAGCATAGAGAATCTAGGCAATAATACCTTAATAAGGCGGTATTGGTTATTGGCAGATGGTGACCAGTAATGTGATGTGCACTGAGTAACATGTAGGATTGTTCAATCATGTATTGTACACCTGAAACTAACATAACATTGTGTGTTGATTATACTTCAATTTAAAAATTGGTGTGAGAACGTCGGGCTCTGGGCTGATGGCTCGGAGCCTGGAGCCTGTTTCCGATTCTGTGTCTCCCTCTCTCTCTGCCCCTCCCCCTTTCATGCTCTGTCTCTCTCTGTCCCAAAAATAAATAAAAACGTTGAAAAAAAAATTGGTGTGAGATAGTAGGAAGGGAAAGAGGAGAAGCAAAGACAAAAAGGCAGGACTTTGAGGGCAGATGAGAAGTAGAGGGTCAGGACATCATTCTCCCTTTAGACCACAATTATCTCTTCAAGCCTTGTCTTCGCAAGAGAGAATTCCACAGTATTCAGTTTTCCTGTCTGATGTCACTGTTGCCAAAATCTCTTTCCGTCAGATAGGCAGGAAAATGAAGTGGAGAACATCTGTTCTGATTTGTTTCTCCCTGAGTGTGAATTAACAGAAGTGGGGAATGACAGGATATTTAAAAATTACCAAGGTTGGGAAATTTCAAATGTATTAGTAGGGACTATGGTTGGGAGGTTGGGGGTGGGAAGGATGTTACAGCTTTTGTGTAAAAATAAAAATATATAAATTGCATTCCTAGCCTTATTGAGATGCTAATCAAGCTGGGCTAGGTTGTCATAGGTCAGAAGTAAGAAGTAGGTCTAGTGTATGATGAGGCAAGCATTGTAGAGGGAGGAATTGGAAAATCAATTTTAACTTCAGCATAACCAGCCAGTTACATTGGGAAATGCTAAACCCTGCTACTTGAAAAGAGATCTGTGATTTTACTGTCCAGATGATAGCTGTTTTCTCTCTAGTTAAGTTTCTGTTCAGAACATCAGAATTTACTGAGTCTTGATGTAGCATTAAGCTCAAGGGCGTTCAAGTTATAGTAGCCTTAAAATAAGGTCAGTTTTAGTATTTATTGGCTGAGAAAGCTATTATAGTGTATAAGGAGGAGCCTCTTTCTAACAAACCCTACTTTATATGTAATTCACTTAAAACAAGATTCCCATTGGAGAGAAACCCAGAGCATGAGGAACAAATGAACATAAAGAAAACTAAATTTAACAGGAAAGGGATTTGGGAGTTAGAAGACTCCTGACCACCTTTTTTTAACTTTGTCTACTGACATTTAAAAATTGAAAATTAAAGAAAAAAAATGAGACAAAGTCAGTTCCCCTATATATTTTATCCTCTTGCTCTAGGAACTGATAAAACAACTGTTCAACACACAGGTGGAAGTGTGAATCTGAAAGCTAATGAATACTGGAAATGTTCCCAAAAATTCACAGTTTGAGAACAAGTTGTCATGAATTAATTTTATCTCAGCACCCTGTTCAAATGGATTATAAAATAGACTTACATTTCTGGCTTCCCATGGGCAATCTTATCCAGTCTTTGGGGCACAGTCTGAAATGGGGGTTGTAATATTTACTATGGTTAGTGGCTGGCAATACATTGCACATTAAAATGTCCACACACCACTCCTCCTCACCCCACCCAGCCCTGGTGTGAATACTGGAGAGAGCTGTGAGGAAATCCCTAAGCATAGCTACACAATGGCCAAAAACATACCACATATTTCCTCTCCTACCCCTTCCACAGAAGGGTAGGTCTGTGTAGTGGTAAGAATTGGGGTTTTGCAAAGAGACAAATCTGGGCTCGAGGTTCAGCTCTTCTCTTTATTTACCGTGTGACTTTGGGCGAGTTACCTCATACTCCTGAGCCTTAGTTTCCTCATCTGAAAATGGGGCTAATGATATACATACCTTGCAGAGTCATGAGGATAAAATGATACAAAGGGATTTGCCCAGTGTGCAGCACATGTTAAGTACTTGATAAAAATTAGCTGCTGCCACTATGCTACAGTTCTGACCTGCGACCAGGTAGACCTTGATGATTTACTGCATTTTGTTTTCAACTAATTAACAATCTCAAATACCATTAAATAAGTGTCCAAGTAGGACATGTCTCTAGTCTACCAATAGTAGAAGAACAATATTTTCAAAGTTCTTACACTTATTCCCCACTCTGTTCCCTGCAACATCTTTGTGAAACAAAGTGATTGTTCTTATCCCCGTTGTGCAGATGAGTAGACTATGGTTCAGAGGGGTGAAAGAACTTCACCTGTCATTTTTTTTTGTGGCAGACCCAGGTTAAGTTCTCATTTTTACTCTCATGAAGAACAAATAAATGAAATTTTGTTATCTCTCTCCAACCTTGTGATAGCCCTCTGCTCAACCAGGTGTTCTGGTCAGATGTTTGTATATTACTCAGGTCTGTGTCAATCTTTCTCTGGACTCAGCTGGCTTAGGAAGCTTCTGAGCCAACCCTTTTATCTGTCTTCCAGATAAGTCCCCCAAAATAAGCCCTCATATTTTTCAGTCTAGTTTTCATTAGAAGGTCATGTGGAAGAAACAACATGATAAAAGCTTATCTGAAGAATAATTTTCCATTCTATTATAGTCTAAATATTATTATTAGATCAAATGAAATAATCAAATTATTATTAGATCAAATAAAGACATGGTTCTTGGCTTCTTGTGAAATGGTTTTATTGAATGTGCTTCAGGCATTACTGTCCTTGGTTTAACTGATGCAAGCTATCATAAAAACTGTCCTTGGGAACAAGTATGTGGCTATTGTATCTATGTGAGAATATTGCCTATTGAATTCATTCCACCATGTTTGAGTGGCTACGTTTTACCAGGGGTTAGGTTCTAGGGATGTAGTAGTGAAGACACAGTCCCTATTCTCAGAGAGATAGGCAAAAGCTCCAGAGGGTGATATGTGTGTCATAGTAAGTGAAAGCACCTAAAAGGTCCACTTTACAGTTTTGGAATCCCCAAAACTACCCTCATTTCTGACACCAATTGCAAGTTTGGGGTCTCCAAGACCAACTCAATGTCAATAATTTACTGGAAGGAGTCATGGAAAGTCAGTGAAAGTGGTTATACTGTTTATCCTTGAACCGCACAGGTTTGAACTATGTGGGTCTTCTTCTATGCAGATTTTTTTCAATAAATATAGTACCATACACTTTTTCCTTATGGTTTTCTTCATAGCCTTTTCTTTTTTCTAGTTTACTTTATTGTAAGAATACAGTATATAATATATATAATGTACAAAATATGTGTTAATTGACTATGTTATTGGTAAGGCTTCCAGTCAATAGTAGGCTATCAGTAGTTAGGTTTGGGAGAGTCAAAATTTATATGCAGATTTTCAACTGCACAGGGGGAAGCACCCCTAACACTCATATTGTTCATGGGTTAACTGTAGTCAAAATTATGGCCTATTACAACACAGGATAAACATCAAAATCAGCCAAGGGAAGTGGTACCTGGGGCAGAGCTCAGCAAATTCCAAATGGGAAGTTTCTGGTTGTCCTCTGCCAGTGGAGTCATGGACTGTGTGAACATCTCTCAGCAGTGATGTGTAGCAATATGTACAGAACATTGCTGTTCTGAGAAAAGATCTCCTGAACCTTGGTGTCTAGTGTTTTTATTGGTGCTCAGTTGCATAGATATGGTTGAGCATCCATGGATGATTTTCATTTCCAGCCCCTCTGGGAGTCATGGGGATATCCTGTGGCCCAGAGCCTCTACCAATGTTAGCATATATTATTGGGTGTGGCCCAAATCCTCCAAATAAACAAAGACACGTATCAGACAGGACATTTCAAGTGATATTACCTCAAGGAACCAAGGACAAAGGCCAGGTTTGGGCAAGGTTAAGTGTACTATGCAACTCCCACACCAGTTTACAGGGCTAGAGAAAACTTCCTGGAGGGAAAAATGTGTACATGGAGATCTGCAGGACAAGTAAGATCTTAGCCAGGATCTTCCAGTCAAAGGGAACAGCATAAATAAGGGGTCTGAAATAAGAGAAAGGTATTTGCAGTGCCTCAGGATGTCTGGAGCAGAAGGTGTGCAGGGCAAGTAGACAGAGATGAGCCTGGAGAAGACACCTGGGGACATATCTTATGAGCAGTGGTATGATGGGACCAGCTTTAATGGTCAACTGCTAAATATTCTAGAATTTTGCAAGGTATTTTTTAACACAGTTTTAATTAAAAATCCAATTATGTAAGTTTATAATTAAATTGTATTTTAAAAAGATAATTCTTAAGAATTATCACTTGCTAATTACTTTACTACATTTTACTCTTATCTATGTTCTTGAGATTATTTATATCTCTTGTATCTGTATAGTGGAAATTCTAAAAGTTTTTTTTAATGTTTTTATTTATTTGAGAGAGAGAGGGAGATAGAGCACTAGCGGGCAGAGAGGGAGACACAGAATCCAAAGCAGGCTCCAGGATCCAAGCTGTCAGCACAGAGCCCGACATGGAGCTTGAACCCACTATCTGTGAGATCATGACCTAAGCTGATGTCGGACACTCAACCAACTGAGCCACCCATGCTCCCCTGTATAGTGGAAATTCTATACAATAGTGTTGTCAGACTTAAAAGTAAAACAGCCAGTTATTTTACCAGCAAAATGGGTTTATCTGAGAATAGCAAAAGAATCGCAAGCTATGGCAACCAAAGACAAGTCTGGTGAGCAAAGGGAGGAAATGTTACTTTATAGAGAAAAGGAGGAAGTTGGGAGGGGCTGCCCTGAGGGAAAATGAGAGTAGAAGGTGGTGGTGGTTTCCCTTTGGATGAGTTGTGTTTTCTTTTCAGCCAAGCTTTTTTTTGCGGGCCAGGAGAAATTCTTCCTTCCTCCTGCTGGTGTAGTAAAGTAGGCTCCTGTTGAGGTCTGCAATCGATGACAAGTTGTTGGGCACGAGACCCTCACTCTTCTGTTCTCCCAAGTCCCATGTTAAGTGACGTTCTTTTTGTTCAGTTTCACATCTCATCCCAATCTGCTTTTAGTGCCATCACTTTGGTAGCTTGAAATTGGCCTTGGTAGGACTAGTCACACCACAGTAATTGGCAAGTACTATAAGACAGGGTCTTTGCCCCCTTCCAAGAGCTGATTATTAAATACAGTACTTACAAGTATAGCGCTTCTCAGAACAAAATTTTCCCGAGGACAAAAAGACATTGAAAGGTGTTAAGCTGGGAAGTAATATAATAAACTTTGTTCATTAGGAAGATCATTTTAGTTTTTGAGTGGAGGACAGATTTCCCAGGCAAGCATAGATGCAGAGAGACTAGTTGGAAGCCGTGACACTATCTTCCTTCATAAAGTCTCACAGGCAAAATCTGTAGTCCCAGTACCAGAATATTTGGCTTTTTGTCTCCTGTGTGCTGTACCTCTCACACAGCTGATTATTATTTCTTAATATTTGGAAGTATGAAACAGAACTTGTGACCTACCTCTAACAATTTTTGCTATATCTTTTTAAAAAAATGTCATTTATTTATTTTGAGAGAACATGAAAGAGAGAGAGCGAGAGAGAGCACACATGCTTGAGAGTAGGGGGAAGGGCAGAGAGAGAAGGAGAGAGAGTCCCAAGCAGGCTCTGCACTAGCAGTGAGAAGCCCAATGCAGGTCTCAAACCCTTGAACCATGAGATCATGACCTGAGCTGAAACCAAGAGTCAGACACTCAACTGACTGAGCCACCCAGGTGGCTGTGCCTTTTTTATGTCCTTACCCCAATTTCCTTTCATTTCCTTATCCTTATTTTTCTCTTTGATACAATATTGTCATTAATTTTTTTCCAACTGTATTCTTTGTGTTCTAACACAAGGCAAGCAGTGATTAAATAGATAAAGATTTATCTATTAAGAGGCATTATTTATCTATTATCTATTATTTATTTATCTATTATTTATCTATTAAGAGGCAGCTTGTGGCCTTCAAAGCTCACATTTATTAAAAAAAAAAAAAAAAAAGAAATCAACAATTACCCATACCTGTCTGTGGTTGTTGAATGACTTTCTTTCACTAGTTTTAGCTTGGACTTGAGTTTTCTTTATATAATCAGAGAAGAGGCAGGATACTTACCCTCCCCATTAAATTTAAAAGGACTTCATGACAAAGTAAACCTCACAGCAGAGACTTGAAGGAAGAGAGAGCTAATGGGAGCCAAATATAGGAGATGGCACCTAGGACATTAATACCACCTGGTTTCTGTCCTATGGATGCTTGCCCCTTCTTTGATAGGATATGGAATAGATGTAATAGTCAAGCTCATCTATGGAAACCATTGTGCCCTGATAGGTGTCTGTCAACCTTTAGAGTTTCATGAAGGAGGGATTCCTTGAGTTTATGGCATGTATCCTTGGGAAGGCAACACTTGGCCCTGTTTCCTTCCATGATCATATTCTACATTTCTTTTACATGTATTCTTTCATTCAGCCTAATAATGACAACCATTCCATAGATGGATATATTTGTGCCCATGGTAGAGGAGGAAGTAAGGATTTGGAACGCTTAAAGAACTTGTTTAGGTGGCAGAGACAGGATTTGGGTTTGCACCACCTGCCTCCAGCACAGCCTTGTTCCCTTCCTCAAGTATATCCTTTGAACAGAGTTCAGGCTCAGCTTGGACCCACTCAGAAGGGGAAGGAGAGAGGGAGAGAGCCATGATTGTCCATGAAGCTGAAAGCACCAGTCACTTCAAAGCAACATATGTGAGACACTAACAAATGTTGGGTGAATTGTATCTGGGAGGAGCCTTAATAACTTTTCCTCTCTCTTCATTATCATTTTGTTTCAGACCAACAAAAATAGTAATACTAATAATTAAGATAGTGGTAACATAACATTTACTGAATGCATAGTGTATGCCTGACACTGTGCTGAGGGCTTTTCTTGAACTGTTAACTAACCCTCACCCCCACCCTATTGACTATGATGTAGGTACTATTATTACCCCCATTTTATGGTTGAAGAAATTGACGCTCAGGGAGAACGTTAACAAACCTGTACAAGGTTATACAGTTCATAAGTGCTAAGGCCAGGAAACACTGAATTCCTAGAGCTGTCTTACAAAATCTATTATGTGTCAAGGCATTGGGAGGACCTATGGATTTAAGCACCACAAAAAGTAAAATGGTTCTTCTTAACGATTGTATTCTGAGGAATATTCTGTATATACATAACATCTGCCATCTACAGGACATTCACACGGAAATCACACCATTGATTGTTCCTTTTTTTTAAATTTTAATTTTTTTTATTTTATTTTCTATTTTTTAAAATTTTCACTCAAATCAGTTAGCATATAGTGAAACAATGATTTCAGGAGTAGGTTCCATAATGCCCCTTACCCATTTAGCCCATCCACCCTCCCACAACCCCTCCAGCAACCCTCAGTTTGTTCTCCATATTTATGAGTCTCTTCCGTTTTGTCCCCCTCCCTATTTTTATATTATTTTTGTTTCCCTTCCCTTATGTTCATCTGTTTTGTCTCTTAAAGTCTTCATATAAGTGAAGTCATATGATTTTTGTCTTTCTCTCACTGACTAAACTCACTTAGGATAATATCCTCCAGTTCCATCCATGTAGTTGCAAATGGCAAGATTTCATTTCTTTTGATTGCCAAGTAATACTCCATTGTATATATATACCACATCTTCTTTATCCATTAATCCATCAATAGACATTTGGGCTCTTTCCATACTTTGGCTATTGTTGATAGTGCTGCTATAAACATGGGGGTGCATGTATCCCTTCGAAACAGCACACCTGTATCCCGTGGATAAATGCCTAGTAGTGTAACTGCTGAATCATAGTGTAATTCTATTTTTAGCTTTTTGAGGAACCTCCATAGTGTTTTCCAGAGTGGCTGCACCAGCTTGCATTCCCACCAACAATGAAAAAGAGATCCTCTTTCTCTGCATCCTCACCAACATCTTTTGTTGCCTGAGTTGTTAATGTTAGCCATTCTGACAGGTGTAAGGTGGTATCTCATTGTGGTTTTGATTTGTATTTCCTTGATTATGAGTGATGTTGAGCATTTTTTCATGTGTCGGTTGGCCATCTGGATGTCTTCCTTGGAAAAGTGTCTATTCATGTCTTTCACCCATTTCTTCACTGGATTATTTGTTTTTTGGGTGTTGAGTTTGATAAGTTCTTTATAGATTTTGGATACTAACCCTTTATCTGATATGTCATTTGCAAATATCTTCTCCCATTCTGTCGGTTGACTTTTAGTTTTTCTGATTGTTTCCTTCACTGTGTAGAAGCTTTTTATTTTGATGAGGTCCCAGTAGTTCATTTTTGCTTTTGTTTCCCTTGCCTCTGGAGACTTGTTGAGTAAGAAGTTGCTGTGGCCAAGATCAAAGAGGTTTTTGCCTGCTTTCTTCTCGAGGATTTTTATGGCTTCCTGTCTTACATTGAGGTCTTTCATCCATTTTGAGTTTATTTTTGTGTATGGTGCAAGAAAATGGTCCAGGTTCATTCTTCTGCATGTCGCTGTCCAGTTTTCCCAGCACCACTTGCTGAAGAGACTGTCTTTATTTCATTGGATATTCTTTCCTGCTTTGTCAAAGATTAGTTGGCCATACGTTTCTGGGTCCATTTCTGGGTTCTCTATTCTGTTCCATTGATCTGAGTGTCTGTTCTTGTGCCAGTACCATACTGTCCTTGATGATTACAGCTTTGCAGTATAGCTTGAAGTCTGGGATTGTGATGCTTCCTGCTTTGGTTTTCTTTTTCAAGATTGCTTTAGCTATTTGGGGTCTTTTCTACTTCCATACAAATCTTTGGATTATTTGTTCTAGCTCTGAGAAGAATGCTGGTGTTACTTTGATAGGGATTGAATTGAATATGTAGATTGCTTTGGGTAGTATCGACCTTTTAACAATATTTGTTCTTCCTATACAGGAGCATGGAATCTTTTTCCATTTTTTTGTGTCTTCTTCAATTTCTTTCATAAGCTTTCTATGGTTTCAGTGTGTAGATTTTTCACCTCTTTGGTTAGATTTATTCTTAAGTATGGTTTTTGGTGCAACTGTAAATGGGATCGATTCCTTGATTTCGCTTTCTGTCGCTTCATTGTTGATGTATAGGAATGCAACCGATTTTTGTGCATTGATTTTATATCCTGCAACTTTGCTGAATTCATGAATCAGTTCTAGCAGTTTTTTTGGTGGAATCTTTTGGGTTTTTCCATATAGAGTATCATGTCATCTGCGAAGAGTGAAAGTTTGACCTCCTCCTGGCCGATTTGGATGCCTTTTATTTCTTTGTGTTGTCTGATTCCACTACTATGTTGAATAACAGTGGTGAAAGTGGACATCCCTGTCTTGTTCCTGACCTTAGGGGGAAAGCGTTCAGTTTTTCCCCATTGAGGATGATATTAGTGTTGGGTTGTTCATATGTGGCTTTTATGATCTCGAGGTATGATCCTTCTATCCCTACTTTCTTGAGGGTTT
Organism: Panthera pardus; assembly: GCF_024362965.1. NCBI lineage: Eukaryota > Metazoa > Chordata > Mammalia > Carnivora > Felidae > Panthera > Panthera pardus. The sequence continues at coordinate 22,532,116 of NW_026526788.1, forward strand.
TTATCAAGAAAGGATGCTGTATTTTGTCAAATGCTTTCTCTGCATCTATTGAGAGGATCATATGGTTCTTGTCCTTTCTTTTATTGATGTGATGAATCATGTTAATTATTTTGCAGATATTGAAGCAGCCCTGCATCCCAGGGATAAATCCCACTTGGTCGTGGTGAATAATTTTTTTAATGTATTGTTGGATCCAGTTGGCTAATATCTTGTTGAGGATTTTTGCATTCATGTTCATCAGGGAAATTGGTCTATAGTTCTCCTTTTTAGTGGGGTCTCTGTCTGGTTTTGGAATCAAGGTAATACTGGCCTCATAGAAAGAGTTTGGAAGTTTTCCTTCCATTTCTATTTTTTGGAACTGTTTCAAGAGAGTAGGTGTTAACTCTTCCTTAAATGTTTGGTAGAATTCTCCTGGAAAGCCATCTGGCCCTGGACTCTTGTTCTTTGGCAGATTTTTGATTACTAATTCGATTTCCTTACTGGTTATGGGTCTGTTCAAATTTTCTATTTCTTCTTGTTTCAGTTTTGGTAGTGTATATATTTCTAGGAATTTGTCCATTTCTTCCAGATTACCCATTTTATTGGCATATAATTGCTCATAATATTCTCTTATTATTGTTTTTATTTCTGTTGTGTTGGTTGTGATCTCTCCTCTTTCATTCTTGATTTTATTTATTTGGGTCCTTTCCTTTTTCTTCTTGATCAGACTGGCTAGTGGTTTATCAATTTTGCTAATTCTTTCAAAGAACCAACTTCTGGTTTCATTGATCTGTTCTACTGTTTTTTGGTTTCAATAGCATTAATTTATGCTCTAATCTTTATTATTTCCTGTCTTCTGCTGGTTTTGGGTTTTATTTGCTGTTCTTTTTCCAGCTCCTTAAGGCATAAGGTTAGGTTGTGTATCTGAGATCTTTCTCCCTTCTTTAGGAAGGCCTGGATTGCTATATACTTTCCTCTTATGACCGCCTTTGCTGCATCCCAGAGGTTTTGGGTTGTGGTGTTATCATTTTCATTGGCTTCCATATACCTTTTAATTTCCTCTTTAACTTCTTGGTTAGCCCATTCATTCTTTAGTAGGATGTTCTTCAGTCTCCAAGTGTTTGTTACCTTTCCAAATTTTTTCTTGTGGTTGATTTTGAGTTTCATAGCATTGTGGTCTGAAAATATGCATGGTATGATCTGGATCTTTTTGTACTTAAGGCTGGTTTGTGTCCCAGTATATGGTCTATTCTGGAGAACGTTCCATGTGCACTGGAGAAGAATGTATATTCTGCTGCTTTAAGATGAAATGTTCTGAATATATCTGTTAAGTCCATCTGGTCCAGTGTGTCATTCAAAGCCATTGTTTCCTTGTTGATTTTTTGATTAGATGATCTGTCCATTGCTGTGAGTGAGGTTTGAAGTCTCCTACTATTATGGTATTACTACTGATGAGTTTCTTTATGTTTGTGATTAATTGATTTATATATTTGGGTGCTGCCACATTTGGCACATAAATGTTTACAATTGTTAGGTCTTCTTGGTGGATAGACCCCTTGATTATGATATAATGTCCTTCTGCATCTCTTGATACAGTCTTTATTTTAAAGACTAAGTTGTCTGATGTAAGTATGGCTACTCCAGCTTTCTTTTGTTGACCATTAGCATGATAGATGGTTCTCCATCCCCTCATTTTCAATCTGAAGGTGTCTTTAGGTCTAAAGTGGGTCTCTTTGTAAACAACATATACCTGGATCTTGTTTTCTTATCCATTCTGTTACCCCATATCTTTTGACTGGAGCATTGAGTCCATTGACGTTTAGAGTGAGTACTGAAAGATATGAATTAATTGCCATTATGATGCTTGTAGAGTTGGAGTTTCTGGTGGTGTTATCTGGTCGTTTCTAATCTTTTGTTGCTTTTGGTATACACACATACACACACACACACACACACACACACACACACACACATTTTCATCTTTTCTCCCCTCAGAAAGTCCCCCTTAAAATTTCTTGCAGGGCTGGTTTAGTGGTCACAAACTCCTTTAATTTTTGTTTGTCTGGAAACTTTTTATCTCTCCTTCTATTTTGAATGACAGCCTTGCTGGATAAAGAATTCTTGGCTGCATATTTGTCTGATTCAGCACACTGTATATATCCTGCCACTCCTTTCTGGCCTGCCAAGTTTCTGTGGATAGGTCTGCTGCAAACCTGATCTGTCTTCCCTTGTAGGTTAGGGACTTTTTTCCCCTTGCTGCTTTCATGATTCTCTCCTTGCCTGAGTATTTTGTGAATTTGACTATGATATGCCTTGTTGATGGTCGGTTTCTGTTGAATCTAATGGGGGCCCTCTGTGCTTCCTGGATTTTGATGTCTGTGTCTTTCCTCAGGTTAGGAAAGTTTTCTGTTACGATTTGTTCACATAACCCTTCTACCCCTATTTCTCTCTCTTCCTCTTCTGGGACCCCTATGATGTTGATGTTCTTTTTTAATGAGTCACTGATTTCTCTAATTCTTAAATCGTTCTCTTTTGCCTTAATCTCCCTCTTTTTTCTGCTTTGTTATTCTCTAGAAGTTTGTCCTCTATATCACTGATTCTCTGTTCTGCCTTGTCCATCCTTGCCGCTGCTGCATCCATCTGTGATTGCGGCTCAGTTATAGCATTTTTAGTAGTCATTCTGGCTATTTTTTTACTTTTTTAAATCTCTGCAGAAAGGGATTCTAATCTATTTTTGACTCCAGCTAGTATTCTTATTATTGTGATTCTAAATTCTGGTTCAGACATCTTGCTTGTATCTGTGTTGGTTAAATCCCTGGTTGTCGTTTCTTTGTCCTCTTTCTTTTGGGGTGAATTCCTTCATTTTGTCATTTTGAAGGGAGAAAAGGAATTAATGAGGTAGAAAAATTAAAATTAAAAAAATTAAAATTAAAAAAATATTAAAATTAAAAATTAAACACACACACACACACACACACACACACACACACACAAATTGAATAGATGATGCTAGATCCTAGGTGTGTTTTGGTCCTGGTGTTGAAAGTGGTTTGATAGATTAAAGAAAAAAAAAGGGGGTGGAGTGAAAAAAAGGAAATCGTTTGAGAATTTGAGAAAATGAATACACTGAGTAGACTAAAATGAGATTATGGGGGTAAAATATAATTTGAAAAAATATACACAAAAGTAAAGAATACGGTGGGAAAAAAATAAAGAAAAATATTTTTAATAAAAATTAAAAATAAATATGAATTTTTTCATTTTCTGTATTTAAGAAAAAAAAGAAACGAAAAAGAGAAAAAAGATAAAAAAAGAAAAAAAAGAAAAAAGAAATCGTTTGAAAATTTGAAAAAGTGAATACACTGTAGTAGACTAAAATAAAATGATGGGGGTAAGATAGAATTTGAAAAAAATTACATAAAAGCAAAAAATATAGTAATAGAAATTAAATAAAAATATTTTTCAAAGAAATTTAAAGTAAAAATGAAGTTTTTCTCTTTCTGCATTCAAGAAAAAGAAAAGAAATAAAAAAGAGAAAAAAAGAAAAAGAAAGAAAAAAAGGAAATTGTCTGAAAATTTGAAAAGGTGAGTACACTGAAGTAGACTAAAATAAAATGATGCAAGTAAAGTAGAATTTCAAAAAATTTACACAAAAGTGAAAAATATAGTAATAAAAATTAAACACAGATATTTTTAATAAAATTGAAAATAAAAATGAGTTTTTTCTTTTTCTGTATTCAAGAAAAAGAAAAGAATTGTAAAAGAGAAAAAGGAAAAAGAAAAAAATGAAAAAAAATTGAATAGATGAACCTAACAGATTGAAGTAAGACTGAAATTTCTTCATTTTCCCCTAGAGGTCAGTCTATGTAGCTCTTTATAGTCCATAAATTAATCTGGCGGTGAGGCTTGTGTTCTTGAAGGGCGAAGTTGGCCCAGTTGGGCGGGGCTCGGTGTAACAGCTCCGCTCTCCACTAGATGGCACTGCTAACCTACTGGGGTTGATTGTTGTGGTGCTCGTAGGTGCGTATGCGCATGCGCAGGAGTGGTGAAAATGGCGCCACCCAGCTACCCAGTCTGTTCTCCCGGATCAGCAGTCGCGCACCGGTCTTCTGTCTTCAGCTCTCACCCACTCCCCGCTTTTTCACTCTCTGTGACCAGGCCCAGGCGGTACCTCTCTCCCAAGTTTTTCTCAGATGTGGCTATTTTCCCTGGCCCCTTCTGAAAGACTGTGGCTTTGACCTGTTCTGCCCCTCTACGGGAAGGTCTCACTGAGCAATGGCCAAATGAACAATGGCCGAATATTAGCTACACCCAGGAACTCCTGGTGGATCCTGCTGTTGCCAGTGCCCTGAGACTGGCCAGGTGCCAGCCCGCCCCCCAAAAAGTTTGCAAGACAGTGTAGCAGCAGCATTTCAGTGATTATGGAAAATCACAACACACATCTGGCACCAGGCTTCACCCTCAATGACCTTGTCCCAGCACCAGCGAAAGTGGCCACCTTCTGGGGTCAGCTGGGACCAGGTGGCTTCAACCGTCTCTACCAAATGTCCTTCCAGCAGTGGAGCCCCTTTTTCCCGTGTGGCCCGAGAACCTCCCGGACCCCACTCTGTTCCTGGGGATTCGCCCTTCCCACCAGAGCACCACCAGGTATTGAGCTGTGGAGTTGCAGCCTTTGTGCTCCCTTTTGTTTACAGTCTTAATGGAATTTAAACCCTCTCCTTTCTCCTTTCTCCTTTTTCCCTTTTTAGTTTAGTCCCTGCTGTTTCCAATTTTCTACTTTCTCTCCAGCTGCTTTTGGGGAGGGGTGCTTTCCCCATATTCTCTCCCCATCTCCGTCCTCTCTCCACCTGCAAAAGCAGCTCCCTGCCCGCCGCAGGCTTCTCTCTCCCCAAGTTTACCTCTCCACACTGAGTACCCGCTGAATTCTGTGGTTCAGGTTGTGCAGATTGTTGTGTTAATCCTCCAATCAGTTTTCTAGGTGTGTAGGATGGTTTAGTGTTGGTCTGGCTGTATTTCATGGGCGCTAGATGCACAAAAAGCTTCCATGCTGTTCTACCATCTTGGCTCCTCCCCAATTTTATTGTTCTTGAGGAAATAATTCCAGGTTTTAGAATTGTTGGATTTCAGAAAGAGGATGAGGTCCCACTCGCTCCAGCCTGAAAGATGAACTGGAGTGTTAAATATAGTGTCAGAAATGATGTGTGTGTGTGTGTGTGTGTGTGTGTGTGTGTCAGTAGGGAGCAGGCATGGGGAGTGGGCTAGGGAAGGGAAGAGAAGGTTAGAGACGGTAGGGGCCCAGATGCCTTCAGTTTGCAATACAGGACTCATAGAACAGACTTCATCTTCTGTCTTAATTCCAAGACTGTTATAAGAGTTTCATTTGTATCCTGTAAATCAGGCATTTCTATGAAACTTAATTTCTTTCTGTGCTCCCCACTCTCAACTATAATTAGAATAAGCACAGACAAAAAAAGAAATGGTTAGTCACATGCCTGACATATATATTTATTGAGTTTCTAAACTAATTGTGGGCAACTGAAACATTTCATCTGTCCTCTTGATGCTGTCTGGGGAGCCCATATTCAAGCAGTGAGCTTAGAGCTGGTGTCTGGCAAAGCAGGGGCTCCGAGCCTGCTTCATGTGTGGCCCAAAAGATAAAGCCACTGATTCCCTCTGATTTTTCCTGAACAATGACCCTTAACATAGTTATTCTACTTGTTGGCATACTGTTTTTGATATATCATATCTTTTTAGATAAAGAACAGTGATACTTTGGTTCTGTGCTATAATGGATAATGCAGGGTTTTATTTGGGGTTTATTTTAAATAAAGAGATTTGCCATCCTGGGGTCTGACTGTGGGGATTAAAAGCAATAGTGATATTGTTAGAAACTCAAGCTCCCATGATATTATGATATCTATTTGCTATGGTCCTGAAATATAGAACACTTTGTCTATTATGGTATACTTTGTGGACAGGTGACTTAAAAAAAAAAAAAAAACCAAAACAACCCTCTCCATAGGTATTGTGAAATGGGAGGAACTGAATCCCCTCCATTCATAAATCTAATTTTCTTCCCTCAGAGAGAGCTAGGAGATGGCTGTCTTCCACTCTCTAAACCCAATGCCTGCAGCTTTCATCATTGTCCCCTACACTGTGACCACAACCTTCTCACTACTCTAGGCCCCTTTTATCTACTTGCCATCTCTTTTCCAAATTTTCCTGCCCAGTACTCTCTCTAGGATCTCTTTGAAATGCAAATTTGACCTTATGTGTCCCTTCCACAAAGCCCTTAAATTACTTGGTTGCCTGAAATATAAAATCTCACCCCTTAGCATAGCACATAAGACCTTCCATGATGTGACCTTTGCCCTTTCTGGAGCTTCTCTCCAGTGGTCTGTGGCCTAATTATTACCACAAAAACAGCTCACTATGTATACATAAGATAATTTTTTCAGCAATCTTATGAGGTTAGGGTGATAATTCTCATTTTATAAATGGACATATAGGACTTCAGGGGGAGTAAATTGTCCTAGTTACAGCACTGGGTTCAAAACTTACTGGCATGAAAATTTTTTCATCACTTTCTTACACTGCCTAATGAGTCTGTCATTTGAAACTCCAGAAGTTAACAAAGCCAGAAACTTTGCTTACTGCTTACTCTTCACTTCCACCATATTTTGGTTGGTTCTTATGCAAAACCAGGTGCATCTTTCAGAGCCTAGGAACCTGGTCTCAGTAAAGAGTCTGGAACCTAGAAGAGAAAGCACCAGAACTCAAGGTGGGATTGTCTCGGTGTCTCACTCCTGCTTCCCATTCCATTCTTCTCTCCCTGCAGAGTGACTTTCTCATGTGTCAGAAGATAGCATGGCCACAGGCCTGGACTTCAAGAGACAACCTGTATTTGAATAGAATTTTAATTGTGACTTCAACTTACCAGGATGTGGAATATGGTTGACTCATATTGAATCAGGTGATGGCAATATTTATTCAAGTGTGAGTCATAAACATGGCTTCATAGGGGCCATCATTAAGAATGACCTCAAAAATGACCCCCCCAACTTAAGCATTTAAATGTTCTCTATTAGTTAATAAAATATAACAATTGAATTTGGTTCAATTTGGAGTTCAAGTTTTTAGTGTAGTTTATTCCAAAAACATTTTTGGTGGTGGTGGTGGGGGAGTAAGGATTATTTCAAGTTACATGCAGATAGACATCCAAGGCAATGTCATTAATGATAAATGTGGAAAATAGCTTTTTTTCCAGATGCCTAAAACTGCCCCCACTCATGGAAGGAGCAGTGTTGTCTCCTCTTCATGCACAATATGGGATTTCAGGGAATCCAGGATGGCTCCTTGGTTCTCTGAGAATTTGTATGTTCGAGCTTTAGTCGTTTTCCCTAAATACACTCCTGAAAAGAGTAATTTTTTAAACTCCTTGTGGATATTGTACACTTTGATTAGAATGGAAGTAAGGCCTTTTTAAAAAAAAAGTTTTTATTTTTGAGAGAGAAAGAGAGAGAGAGCACAAGCAGGGGAGAGGCAAAGAGAGAGAGAGGGACAGAGTATCTGAAGCGGGTTCTGCGCTGACAGCAGTGAGCCCGACACAGGGCTCAAACTCGTGAACTGTGATATCATGACCTGAGCCAAAGCTGGATACTCAACCAACTGAAAGTACAGCCTTTCTTGAAAACACTTGGTTTAAAGGAGACCAAATCTTGCACGAAACCCCTGGTTCTCAAAGGGAGTGAGAGGGACACTTAACCAGAGGCCCAGGGCCTGGGCAGACACAGTTGTGCCCAGATGCAGAACCACACTGATGGTGATGGTGCCACAGCCTGGGGGAGCTTTAGGCCCAAGCCAGACACTGTGAAGGCTCTTCCTCCTGGTCTTTTAATAGTTCATTGACAGTAGAAGCTTGCCAGCAGTTCTGGTCTCTGCTGGGCAGGGTAAAGTTCTTAATGAGTCCACTCCTGAGCTAAGTGGGAGGGGTTCCACCCAGCATGAGGGCAGAAGCATATATGAGACAGAGACTCAAGTACACAATGCTTACTTCTATATCAAAGCAAGTTATTCCATTTTTTGGAGTCTCATATTCTTCATCTAATGTGGGGAGATTAATACCTTCCTCCTAAGGTTAAGTACTGAGTGAGAAAAAAGTATATAATGTATATTGCATTGTAATGTATATAGCAAGCATTTAGTAAGTGGTAAAAATGCAACTATTTGTTTGTTTTTGTTCCGGCTTGTCTTATAAATAAAATGCATGATTTTTCGATGCTTCTGTGGTTGGTACCTTAGCTTTATGCTTATTAGGACACATAGTCTACGTCAATGACAACACCGTCATTCTTTGCTTATTTTTTCTTATTTGTAAACTTGGTGTGCTGCTTATCAGGAAGCTGGGCTGGCAAGAGAGGGACTGAGTCCTAATTTCAGGTCTATCATGAAACCTAGCAGCTATGCAAGCTCTGAAAAAGAGTGGAACATTTCTGTGCCTGAGAGGTCTTCCCAGATATCTGGCCTACATCCCAGGGTTGTCATAACCAGTGGAAATAATAGCTGGGGAAGTACTTTGAAAAAAAAGTTGAAATCTCATAAACTCCATTTGTCCTTACAAGATCCACAGTAGAAATGTTGCCACTGAGGTATTCACTCAGACTGACTCTTTGTAAATAGAGACCACCCTGGGAGGAGTTCAGAAGGAAAAGCACTGATTTCTGCTGGAAATCTGGGGGTCTTATATGGGCCCTCTATACATTTGTTTGCCCTTATTGAGATTAATTTAATTCTCCCAGCAATGAGGGTAAATACAATTTCTATATGTAATTCTATAAACAGAGCTTGTGAACTAGTCATTGCTTCATTGCCTGAATTGGAAATGTTTACAAAAACAATTATTCCTAGATCTAAATTTCCTCTTCTGCTCATTAACCACACATTCTCCCCCAATTACTCCTCAAGGGGGACAATTTCCTCACGGACACTCAAGGCCACTCCACTGGTGGAGCCTCAAACAGAAGACATGCAGGGGATTATAGTCCTTACCCTGCATTGACTCTTTTTTCTCATTCCTGTTGGAAAATGTGAAGGGAGGCTGGGCTGCTTTCTCTTCATGAGGCACTTATTGTCCCCATCCTCACCCTTATAAATAATAACAATAGTCATAAATAATAAGAGCTTCCCAAATCTGGGGTGAAATATTGTCACCTTTCTTTTATTTTTCAACCAAATCCTGTCTGAGTTCTCTATGTCAGAATTGCAGGAAGTTTTACCTTTTTTTTTTTTTTTGAGGTCTCCATCTCTTGAAGTTTCCAAGAACCACAAATTAGATTCTAGGAGCAGAAAGAATGTGAAGGTTATTCAGGGTTTTACATGCAAGAGGGGACAGTCTGATCATTACTTATCTCTGTCTCATGTGTTGCTGTTGACAGCTGGTCCTGAGTAATCTGGAAATGATGCTGGAAGCTGATGAACCAGGTCTTGGCTCCTCTGAGAGAGTTGAACCTATTTCCTCACTACCTAATTTTTCGAGAGTGCCCCTTACTTCACTTAGGCTCCTTCAGTCATGGTTCCTGGTTCTTAGCAGTTTTATTCTGTCCAATGTTATCTCTCAAGTTCCCAGGTAGCTGGGCTATTGCTCCCATTTGGCTCCCAGTCTCCTTTTCCTCCTAGGAGTCAGACAGACTGTTGTTTTCAATAGTCCTAACACAGAAAGATGCTGTTACATTGCCTTTTCATACCTGAGAAGCTGGCATCTTCCTCTCCTAAGGGTGGTTATGCTGATGCCCCCAAGGGAATCAGCTTCTGTGAAGATGAGTAGCCCAAAGAAGTGTTCTTTCCCTAACAATATCACTACCTTCTCACTCCTCTATGATGGCATTGACTGTGAGAGTTCTCTACCCTGCTACATGTGAGATAGGGAAGTACCACTAATGCCTCAAAGTGATGTGCCCTTCTGAAGACCACCTAGGTAATTTATGGTTCTGCTTTTGAGGGAGCAGAGAAAGGCAGAAGCAGAAATGTACTATCATTGGGCATTTTAGCGCATACCAATATAAACAAATTTATTGAGTACGTGTTCTTTGCCAGCACCATGCTAAGCACTTTACGGTATTGTTAAGCTAGTGAGGACAGAGCCAGAATCCAATTTCAGATGTGGCTGACCCCTAGATTCAGCTGCTGCATGCTGCCCTGTGGCTCACAGCCCTGTGAGTGGAGGGAGGCTGGATTTCAGCCCCCTGAGGCTCCTTTGCAAATGCTTTGTGCGGTGTCCAGATTACCACCACAGCATCCCCACCCAAACCCACACTTTAACTTGACAAAGAACATAGTTTTTAAGTATAAGAGCTCAGGAACTGGGCTACCTGGGTCTGAATACAGGCTGCTCCACAACTAACTTGCCTGTGGCCTTTGGCAAGTTCCTTTATTTCATTTGATCTTGGCTTCTCTATTAGCTAAGTGGGAAAATACCTGCCTCATGAGTTTGTTGTGAGGCTAAATGATTTTTATTCATTTGGAGTGCTCAGACTTAGGACATAGTAGATACTTAATGAACAGTTTCTGAAAAATTAATATTTTAACCCCCCACCATTACTGAAGGACTAAAAGAAAGGGATGTGATATGGAGGAAAATTTCATGGAACAAGCCTTTCAGGTTTGGCATTGTTGGTGGCCTTGGAAGAGAAAGGTAAGGAGTAGGAGATTCATGAGGGTCACACATGGTTCCCCGGGGAGGTAAGTCCCTGACTAATAGAATAATAGATAGATGTTATCCACGATACCATGTTTCTCCAAGGTGCATGTTATTCAGAAACCTAGAGCATGATGGCAGGTGATGAGCAAAGAAGGAAAGGAACCCCACTGTTTAGAAGTCTCACCCTGTAGCACCTTCTCCCACCACTGAACTAAGTGCTCTCCTGGGCCAGCAAGTCACTACTTCCACCAAGAATTCTTAAACTTGGATTCTTTGAGGGAGCAGTCAGTGACAATGACAGCTCCCAGGAGCACACAAATATCTGAATCGTACAGAGATCCATGTTCAAAATACAGTTTATGATTAGTTGTGAACCAATGGCTCCTGAAGCATGCTGTAATTCTACCTAATTCTCATGGCTCATGAATTAGAAGAGTCTAGTGTATCATGTCCTTGTTTTATCCAAAGGTACTTGTTCTCTGAGATTAACATCCAGGAGAGTGCTATCATATCCATGGAACATCTTGGTTCGTTTGACTCTTTTTAAAAAATTGTGCATCGACTAGTAATCATGGCTAAGGATTAGAAGACAGAGGAGAATGGATGCCAGTGGTAGGAACTAAGAAATCATGCTTCCATGGAGAAAAGCCAGATGGTCTCCTTTCTTAAGGAAAGTATCCCAGTAAATTTCACTGCCACCTCATCCCTCCTGACTTTGAATATCCAGAAACTTTCATTGTCACCACCAATAATATTAGTCGTTAGGTTCTTGCATACATCAAAGAAAAGAGTAAGGATTCCAATATAGATTATTAAAAAATAAATGGGTTTGGGAGCTTCAGGAAGTTGGGTTATTATTAGCTTCTTTGATGATAGAAAGGCAGTAGGCAAATCAAGACACTGGCAAAGTAATGGTTATCCTTGGTTGGCTACTCCACATGAAACGATGAGAGAAAGATAATCTGAAATCCTGATCTCATTGCACGAAAGTGTCTGGCTAGGAAAGTCAAATTCAGGTTAACCCTCATATCTCCAGTGGGCTGGAAAAAGAAAAGCCTACCTTGTCTCTGATTCACCATATGCTTTTCATTTTATATGGGCTTTATATGTCATTTGTAAACTTTCATTGCCAGGTAGCATGAGACATATTGCCAAGAGGTCCCTGTATATTTGGTTTGGAGCAATAGAAATGGTTTTGGACTAGGAGATAGAAGACCTAGGTCCTTGTCCTGCCTATGTTGTTTATTAGGTCTGTGACCTGGCATAAGTTGCTGAGTATCTCTGATCTCTTTATATTATATGAATGAGGAAACTAGTACCTGACCTCCTGGCCTTACAAAGTGGTTGTGAGAATAACATTAGGTAATGCGAATTAAAGTACTTTGAACAAAAGTGATGCAAGCAGTTAACATATTAAAGGAATTATTGTTGCAGATAAAATTGACCATGGGATTTTCTTGTAACTCCATTAGGGGCGTGCTGCCAAATTTCACAAAACCAATCTACTCTCAAGTACCATTTTCTAATCTCACATTGACCTGCTGACTCTGTAATCTGTGTTTGACCTCTCCTGTCTGCTAAAATTGTTTTCTTTAAGGTCACCCATGACTTCCTAATCACTAAATTTCATGTTTATTTCTCATCACTTTTCATCAAACTCTTGGAAGCCATGGTGCTGCTTATCATCTACTTCTTGAAATTTCCTTTTGCTTGGGTGACCCTGTGCTCTTTAGACTTTCTTCTGATATCTCTAGCTGCTTCTCCACTGATTTCTGTTCTTTTTTTATACTTGTTAGAAATAGGCATCCACCAAAGTTCTGTCCTTTCTCCCCTTTTTTGCCTCCTTGGTGATTCTGTTCACCATAAGATTTCTTCAGGTTTCCCATGAAAACCTCAAAACCATTATGTTCATTTGACCTTAGCCTCATTATTCCTTCCATCTCTTTCCCCCATCAGCTTCTTCCTGACTTGAAAACTTGACAATGACTCATTATTTCATGAGTCACACATGTGAGTAACTTAATTTATTTTGGGTTTATGCCCTTCTCCAAATAGTGATCAATCCTGCTAACTGTCCTCCAAAATGTTCTTATTGCCACACTCAAATCTTAGGGTCCTCACTGCCTGCCACCAGGATTCCTTTAAGAACATCCAACTTATAGGGTAATCCTCTTAGAAGCAGAAGTTTGTCTCATTTTTAATTACTCTTATTCATAAAGATCTTCTGACTCTCCCATATGTGGGATCATAGCTTAGTGGATACCATATTGTCCTCCATGTCTGGAGTCCAACCTACCTGTTCAGAGATGTATTCCTGACTTCCTCACACATGTTCTGTATTCCAACCAAACTAAAACACCCAATATCTATCACATGAATGAATAAGTGAGTGAATGAATATATACTCAATCTTCTTCATGTCTTGTTTCTGACCCTATTTCTTTCTATTCAGTTTTTCAGTCAGCTACCTGACTTCCATTTCTCAAAACCCTACTGATTATTTGAGACTCAGTATAAATACTTCCTCCTCCTTGAAGCTTTCCCTGATCACATAAACCAGCACAATCACTCTCCATCTGATATTAGAGAGTCCTTTGATAATCATATGGTACTTATTACAGTCCCTTGTATTCCTGGGTGATATTCCTTTCCCTCTCTGAGATTTAGTGCTCACTGGAAGGTGAAACCAGGTCTTCTTTATCCTTATAACCCACAACGCCTAGCATACTGCCTATATGTAATGGAATTAAAATGAACGATGCTCGAAGAAGCTCTTATTTTGGTTGATTTAAAACTGGCTCTTAAACTATTGGCTTAAAAACACACGAGCATAATTACTTCTCCCCTGGGTCAGACTATTATCTGTCAGTAGTCTGTTGCTGTCCTTGGGTCTACAGTACTTAACTGAGGCTTACTGTGTATCAACCACCATGGCACATGTTTGCCAAGGGTCATATCTAACTCTCATAGAAACTTTTAAGTAGGCGCAGTGTTGTCTTCACTGTATAGATATGGAAAGTGGAGCTCGGAGAGGTTAAATAAAACGCAAAGTTTGCTTCGCTAGCAAATGGCACAGTTGGGACTTGAACTACAAACAATGTGGTCTCAGCCTTGATTATATAATAAATCTTAAAGCCAGAGATTTTGCTTGGTATATCGTAGTTTCTCACCCTCAACCCACATTGACTTATTTACCATGGTTCTTAATTTAGCTTCTTACAAATTAATTTCTATTTTTAACTTGCGCTAACTCTTGTGTGCATGAGTTGAGTCTTGCCCTAATCTCCTTTGGCTTGGATGTAACCCTTGGGAAAGTACTGCTATGTCTTAATGTACTCAGCTGTTACTGAAGGGAATAAAGTCATGGATGTTTCTAGTGGCAGCTGTCTGCAAACCCCTGCCATGTTTAAAAACAAACTTAGAAAAGTAGGCTCCCGGGGGCAGAGAACTATGTGTAATTCATTGTAAGATGGAAAATACTTCAGGAGGTCTAAGAGGGAAAAGAAATCCTTTCACTTGCTTCCTGCCGGAGCTCCAAATGGCCAGCTATATATTTTTCCAGTTACAATGGTAGATTTTTTTCCTTCTGATATTCACAGAGGATTTTGTTGGGACTACAAAATGATGCAAAATCACACTCAAATAACTTTCAAGATTGTAGTGCTTGCTTTCCACGAGTCTGATGTGTAATGGCCTCTATCAATGACATTTTTTTTCAAAATAAAGCAGTCAAATCGATCAAGCAATTTATTGAGTTGCTACTACATGCCCCATCTCAGTTTATGGTTGTGTCATACTCCGGGTTCCCTAGAATCAGGATATCAAATGCAAGGCAAGTGCTCGTAAATATATGTTAACCTGAAATCAGTATGGCCTTGAAACAAGTGTTTTCTCTGAAATAGCCTATATATATTTTCATGTAAAAAATGAGAGTAGACCAGGTGATTCTAAAGTCTCTTTCAAGTTTAAACAACACAACAAAAAAAAATGCTTTCAAAAATTATGGTATACTGTGGTGCCTTACTCAAGTGGGCCATACAGAATGCATAATTCTATGAATTATATATGTATCATCCAGGAGGTTAGTTAGCAATGAGGATGATTCCAATGTAGTAAATAAGGCTATATAGAGGTTCTAGTCAAGAATATTTATGTTAAATAACCAGTAAGAATATACAATGGTGAAAATATATCATTTAATATAGAAATAAAAAGTACTAAGAAACTCAGGAATAAATTTATATGAAGTGTGCAGAAGCTATATGGAGAAAACTATAAGGCTTTACTATGGGATATAAATAGGGCTAACAAATGGCTATATCTAATATGTCCTTAGATAAGAAGTCTCAATTTAGTTAAATAAATGTATAAGTTGAGCCCCATTTGGACTCTTTTTGGGAATATGACTAAAGATGACATGTACGGATTGTATGCATGAGAATATACCAGTATTTTTAGGAAAAAGAATAATGACAATGTTCTTTTTCCCCCCTGCAGACATCATATTGTATTATAAAGCTACAAAAATCAGAAGTGTGGTATTGGTATCAGAAAGGACAGACAGATCAATAGAATAGTCAAGAGACCCTAGAAAACACCTATTCTTATAATAATTTAGTACATAATTCCAAATCAGCAGGTCTATTAGTCAGGCTAGGCTGGTTCAAGTAATAAATTATTGTCAAATCTCACTAGATTAATACTACCAAAGTTTATATCATGCCCACTCTGTAGTCCAGTGCAGTTCACAGGATGAGGAAGGGAAAGAAATTTTCTCTACAGAGTTTCCACATCTGAAGGGAGAAAGACCTATAAAAGTTATAGGTGGAGAATTTAAACTACCTCTCTCAGTAAGTTATATAATGAAAAAGAAATCAACAAGGATATAGATAATTTGTACAACATTCCACAACTGCAGATGAAACATTCTTGTTAAGTGCATACATATGGAATGTTTACTGAGATAGACCACATGCTAGAGCATGAAACAAGTCACATAAATTTAAAAAATTGAATTAATAAGAGTATGTTCTCTGATGACAACACGATTAAACCAGAAATAGTAATAACAGCATGTCCAAAAATCCCCAAATATTTGGATTTTAAACAACACATTTTGAAATAATCCATGGGTCAGGAAGAAAACCACAAGGGGAATGAAAATATGAAGAGATTATATGTCAACAACTTTAGATGAAATCTACAAATATCTTAAAACATAAATATTACTAAACACATACATAGAAAGAAATAGCAAATATATGTATTTCTGTATCTGTTTTAAAAATGGAATTTATTTTTAAAACTTCCCAAAAGAATACCTACCCCAGGCCCAGATGGCTTCAGTGTTAAATTTTATAAAATATTTAAAGAAGTAATAATATCATTATTGTGCAAACTCTTTTTAGAAAAGAGGGGGAAAGTACACTTTCCTATTTTTTTGTGGTTGTACAACCCCAATAGTTACCTGACAAAGATAATACAAAAAATAACAGAACTATAATAACAGAATAATGATCCTTATAAACAAAGATGTGAAAATCCTTGACAAAATATTGGCAAATCAAATACAAAAATATATGAAAAGAATAACAGAATAATGAGCCTCATAAACATAGATGTGAAAATCCTTGACAAAATATTAGCAAATCAAATACAAAAATATATGAAAAGGATAATATAGCATGACTAAGTAAGCCTTTCCCCAAGAATGCAAGCCTGAGCTACCACTCAAAAATCCATCAATGTAATTCATGACATTAACAGAATAATACAGCAAAACCATATGATGAAATAAATAGATGCAGGAAAAGCATTTGTCAAAGTTCAACATTAATTCATGAAAAAAACCTCTCAAAATAGAAACAGAAGGGAATGTTCTCAATCTAATAAAAGGATCTACAATGAAACAAAACAAAACAAACAGGCAATAATACACTTACTGGTGAAAAGTTGAATGCTTCTTCCCCAAATAAGGAACTAGACAAGGATATCTGCTCTCACCATTTCTATTCCACTTGGTACTGAAGGTCCTAGTCAGTAAACTAAAGTAAGTTTCAAGAAGTAAAAACACAAAGATTAGAAGGGAAGAAGTAACACAATCTCTACTAAGGAACCTAAAAAAAAAAAAAAAAAAAAGAAAAAGAAAAAGAAAAAAAGAAAGAAAACCCTACTAGAACTAGTAAGGTAAAGTAGTAAGTTTCAAGGTAAGCATACAAAATCAAATGAATTTCCATATATTAACATAAAATTGAAAAATAAAATTAAGAAAAAAATCCATTTATAATCAAGCAAAAACACTTCAAAATTCAACAAAAGATATATAAGATCTTTCTACTGATAACTACAAAATATTGCTAAAAAACCAAAAGATCTAAATAAATGAAGTGATAAATCATTTCTTGAGTCAGAAGAATATGTATTTTCAAGATGTCTGTTTTCTCTAAATTGACCTAGAGATTCAATACAATCCAAATAAAAATTTCAACAGACTTTTCAGTAGAAATTGACAAGTTGATTTTTAAATGTATATAGAAATCCACAGGCTACAGAATAGTTAGAGCAATCAGTACCTGATTTCAAGACTCACCATAAAGGCTATTGAAATCAAGATGACATAGTTTGGACATAAGAAGAGAAATACATCAAAGGAGCACAACAGAGAATCCAGAAATAGACACTCATATCCATGGTCATTGATTTTTAAAAAAGCACCAAGACAATTGAATGAAGGAAAAGCATTTTAATAAATGGTGCTGGAATAAGTGGATAAGCCTGTGGAACAAAAATTAACCTCAATCCCTACCTCACACCACACTAAAAAATTAATTTGAGATGGATTACAGACCTATATGAGAAAGCTTCAACTCTAAAGTAAAGGAGACGTAAGTGGTACTCAGGATTCATAACGAAAGTATGAGGATTTTAGATACTGAAAGGACCCTGCCATCAATTTTCTCTACATTGTTAGCTGAGAAAATTAGCTTTAAAGAGATAAATAGTTTGCCCAACATCATCCTGATAGTGTATCTTGCTCAGAATATCTCGTATTCTCATTTCATTTCCTTCTACATTTTAGGATTCTCCAGAAAGCTAAATTTAACAGTGTCAGGGTAGCCTGACAGTATCCCAAGTCCAATTGTGACAGTTAATTGTCTGCATTCAAATCTAAGGCTATGACACATCAATCAAAGTATAGACCCAGGCTGTAAATTAACACTGCTGATCTGAAAGATGAAAAAAAGAAAAAAAAAGCTGAGAATAAGAGTCCTGGTGCCTCATATCTGATCTATGAGACATTATCTATCAATTAAAGGATGATTCAGCAAATATATACTGAACATCTTTTTCATGCCAGGGAATCACAGAGTAGAACAAGTGGTAAAACATTATTCTAATCCAGAATCTGTAGCCATTTCTTTAAAAAGTTATCTGTTGATGGCTTTATGCAAAACACCTCATGTATATGATTTAATTTAATCTCCACAAGATTCTTGTTGGTAGGGATTTTTTCCTCTCCATTTTACAGGGGAGAAAACTGATACACAGAATAGTTAAATTACTTTGTTCATGGTGACAAGATTGTTAGGTAGTGGGGTCAGGATTCAAAATCAGGCTTGCTTGATTTCAGAACTCAAACTGTTAACTTCTCCACAATATTGTCTCATGCTACTGCTACTAATGGCTACTAGTTATTTAATTCCACTTATGCCAGGCACATCAAACTATGCCTTCTATATACATTTTTATATATTTATGTATATATATAAATATCTTTCTACCATACATATATTATACATATACTACCCAACACCTCTGTTCCTCATAGAATAGGCTTACTATTCCCTAAACAAAGATTAAACTGAGGTTCAAAGAGGTTAAGAAAATTTCCCATAGTTAAAAGCTAGTAGTTATACACCCAGAATTCTGTGTTTAGAATCATATTCAATGCCTTTGCAATGACAGTGTCTTCCCAATATTTTAATCTGCCAATTCTAATGGCACGGAACGTGGGTCTTGATGGAACTCGAGCAAGAAACCAGATCAAGGCACACTGTCCTGGATTTTAGAGGCAAACATTCTAATATCACCACATGGCTTTCAAGATTGAACTTTCTCTGGGAAATCAGCACAACCGTTTTCATCACCTGTACGTTGTAAGGCACATAGGCATGATTAGAAATATTTGTCTAATGTGATAATACATTTATGTATATATGGTAGCTAAAGAGTTGAGATTACCAAATTGTTCACTCTATTTAGTTTTATCTGGCCAGTTAGCAGAACCAAAGTAAATGAATGCAGCATGCTTAGGCTATCAAACCAATCTGTTAATTCCAGAGCACCCAAATGTGTATTATTTCTCTCCCTTTCCTTTTTTAAAACAGGTCAGTGGCTTCAATAATGCCACCTGATAAAGAAGTCAAGACCTTTTAAAATTAATGTGCACATGCCCTCAGAAATCCAGTTCTCATTTTAATTTAAAACAGAAGTTCCTTTCTGTCTCTCTCTCTCTCTCTCTCTGCCTTTTTCTTTCAGGGACTTTTCCTATTTGAAAGCAGTCAAGTGTGTGTTATCATTATACTGGCAGTTTCTGAATGATTTAGGAAAAGATCAAAGTCCTTTGTTAATTGCCAAGTATAAGATATTTAATCATTTCATTGTGATTTATTGGGTGAAAATAGAATATGACAGCCTCCTCCAAATTAATATAATGGTAATAAGTAAATGAAATAGCCAAATATAATAAGATTTCCAAATGTTAAATCAACATAGATTGTGCAGGATCTTGTTAAACTCAGTGACTTACTTTCCTTTTCACTTTTGAGATTGTGAAATTCATTCAGTTGGCTCTGAGAAGAAAACCTGTGCAAGCACCCACCTCTTTGTTGGATCAATTGCATCACAATAAAAAGAGGATGCTATTTTTCTCTACACAGAATCAAGAGCAATATTGTTGAACAACAAGAAGTTGTTTCACTAGGAGTTCTTTCCCTCCTACTGTCAGCAGTCAAGAAACAGTTGGCTGGGAATGTTTTACACATCCTCTGCTTTCTTGTACTTTTAGTTTTGATATTTGAATTCTATGTAACCGAAAGCACATTCGCCACAGTGTGCTCTACCCCAAGTAAATTCCCATTTTTCTTCACCACAAAGTTTCTGTGAAAGCTTCAATTTAATGTCTTAAAAATGAGTTTTTGATTCACTTAGTTTTGTGGTTTGATGGGCCAGGGTCGTATTATAACCTCTATAAGGATTTATCTAGATCGGGCAAAGCTTGGCTCTTAATACTTCTCCCATTGAGTTGATCTTGGAGCACTAAGGATACAAAGAAATAGGTATGCATAAATAAACTGACCATTCATTTCCTACAGCCTTGCTTCTCAGATTCCTAATGGTGATAATGATAGTATTTATCTCAGAGGGTGGTTTGAGGATTAAATAAGAGAATGTATATAAAGCAGTTAGCTCAATACCTAGAATTTATTAAATACCCAGTAAAGGTTAATTATTATTAATAATAATATTTTGACTAATACCTTTTCTTGTTATACCATTATTACAATTTACCGCATACTTTGGCATCTATTATTTCAGGCACTTCAAGATGAAGACAAAAAAATGGTTCTCTGCTGGGATTATTTAATTGGTTCAGATTCAAATGTAGAAAAATGAGTTAAATGTTACGAAGCATTAATTAATGGAAAAATTTAAAAACGAGCATTTCAATTTAACTGGAATTTTCTGTTCTCAACCTACAGGAAAAAGAAAAAAAAAAAAGAGGAAATATACTCAAAGTACTTACTTAATAAGTTTTAGAAAAATGTACTTGAGACAAGACAGATTCATTCAATACTGCTTTATTTCACATCCTTATTCAAAACACTAGTCAATGTAAATCATTTTTTATAATAATGGAAAATCACTTATCCATTCAACCAAGACTCGTGAATGCTTACTATGTGCCCCATGTTGGAGAGGCCTAAATGATCAAAAATGCATATAATTATGTCCATTTTTAGTCAACTATTAAGAAGGTGGAGTAATCCACTTCTTAAAAATGTTTCAATAATAAAAGCTAATCTAAAAGTATTTTAAAAATACTCTTATTTAATGAGAAGTGAAATTTATAAGAATTCTTCTCTACGCTGAAAATTCTAAATGAGGTTTTATTGAATAGCTTTTCCATTAAGTGAAAATAGTCTACATTTTTTTAGAACAATATCATTTATATGAAGAAGCAACTATTTTAACACTGCAGAGTCACTGAATGAAGCCATAGTTATCTAAAATAACAACAGAGCACTAAAAATAAACAAAAAATAACTGTGATAGAGAAACAGTAGTTTCCACAAATATTAAATGGTGAGGTTTGTGCAAACTATTTTGTAATTATTTATTTAAATAGTTTTATTTTTTTATTTATTTATTATGTATTTTATTTATGTACATGTACATAAATTTATGTATATGTACACAAATAAATTTATGTATATGTACATACACAATACATATGTATATACATAAATTTATGTATATGTTTATGTATGTGTATGTTTATGTTTATGTATATGTACATAGATACATATGTATTTATGTATTTATTATGTATTTTATTTATACATTTGAATAATTATATTGTCTTTCAAAGTTATCACCTTGGAAAACACTAAATTCCAACGATAAATATATTACTTGAAATACTATGTGAAAATATTTCAAGGAATTAAACAGTACACCTTAAAAAAGATATCATTGGTGGCAAATTTTCACTCTTTGAGCCCAGAGTAATCTGCAATTTTAAAAATAATGTATAACTAATATATATGTGGTAATACTTGAGGAATCCCTGGAAATATTTTACAAAGATACATAGAATAACACCATAAATCTAAAACTAATACATTAAATAATATATAACTAATATATATGCTGTTATACTTGAGAAATGATTTAAGGTACTTAAAAATACATAGATCAATATAAATATTCACCTGGTTTTTTTTCTATTTAAAAATTTTTTACATTTAGTTGTTAATTTTCCTGTAATTTATGATGCATGGCAAGGCTATATCATGTTCCTCCTAAATTGTTATTTTCTTTTTCCAAAGAGTTTATTGAATTAGTTATCCTTTCCTTATTGGTTCTAAATGTTACCTATACTAGTAGAGACTTTGGGAAGAGACTGCCCAGCTCATGATGACCACATTTCTCTGGAAACTACCCCCAAGGCACACAGGTGAACTGTGTTCTCATGTCCTGAACTAATCATATTTCTCTTGGGAATTTGGAAGACTTGGGAATTTGAGATTCAGAAGCAGGTGGTCCCTGTGTGTGTCTGGAATGAGAACATCTACATGAGAACTGAAGATGCCTATGTGCATGGAGAAGGAGGCTTGTAAAGAGAGAAAAGTAGATGTGTACAGACACACAGTGGTGAGAGGCCAAATGGCAGGAGTTAGAGGTTGAGGATAAAGTAAGAGTCCCTCAGTTCCAGTCATTGTCAAGTCTCAGCTTTGGGGTACCAGAAGAGTAGATTTAAGGTGAAATTTTACTTTCTTACTCATGTTAACTGGATTTAAGTTTTCTATATCTTCATTCAAGGAGCATATGGATTAAGTGTACTGCTTGAATTGTATTCTCCCAAAATCATGTCCATCTGGAACCTGTGAATGTGACCTTTTTTGGAAAATAGGGTTTTCGGTAGATGTAATCAGGTTACGAAGAGGTCACACTGGAGTACGATGGACCTTAATACAATGACTGGTGTCCTCATAAGAGGGAAATTTGGACACAGACATGCAGGGAGAATGCCATGTGACCATGGAGGCAGAGATTGTGGTGATGCCAATGAACACCAGAGTTTGCCAAAAATAATCAGAAGCTCAGAAGGGACAAGGATGTACCCTTGTCTCCAGCCTTGAGAGAGAAAATGGCCCTGCCAACACCTTGATTGCAACTGCTTGATCTCCAGGACAGTGTGAGACAGTAGATTTTTGTTGTGTTAGCCACGCATTTCATGACAATTTGTTAGAGAAGCCCAAGGAAACTAATAAACTAAAAAGTACAGCTAGCATACACTAAACTCTAATTTTTAGTTCTGTTTAATTGGTACATCTGCTTACTCCTATGAGAATATCACATTGCTTTAATTGTTTTTGCTTTTTAGTATTTTAATATGTGGTTGTATAATTTTCTCTCAGGATTCTTCAGTATTTTCTTGACTATTATCACTAGCTTATTATTTTACAACATTAGACTCACTTTGACAACATCCAGAGGGCTTTTTAAAAAGTTTAAGTGGTTTGGTGAGTCTTTGTTTAGCTTTTTACTCCTAATTTATAAGATTATTTCATTGTGATCAGAGACAATGACATGTATAGCTCCTACTTTGGGGGAATTTATTAAGGTTTCTTTATGGTCTGGTACTTAACAAAGTTGGCATATTTTTTGGGGGGTGTTTGAAAAGAGGGTGTATCTTCTCTTGAAGTATACAAACTAGACTCATTACTGGCAAGCATATGATTTCTTCAAATCTTGCATTGTACCCTTATTTCTGATTTCCCCAGTCTATCAAACTTAACAGTGAGATGGGTAAACATGTCTTAATATGATGATAGTTAAAAAATTTTTTTAATGTTTGTTTATTCTTGAGAGAGAGGGACAGAGACAGAGACAGAGCATGAGCGGGGAGGGGCAGAGAGAGAGGGAGACACAGAATCCAAAGCAGGCTCCAGGTTCTGAGCTGTCAGCACAGAGCCAGATGCAGGGCTTAAACTCACCAACTGTGAGATGGTGACCTGAGCTGAAGTTAGACTCTTAACCCACTGAGCTACCCAAGCGCCCCAATATGGCTATGATTTTGCTAAATATTTTTTATTTGGTTTATGTATTTGGATATTATGTTATTTAGCAAATAATATTTATGGCATCCATTTTGGATTGTACTTTATATCACTAGAACATACTTTGCTTAAATGAACACTACTTGGCATGTGTTCCACTTTCTTTTCTATTAATATCATCAGCATCCTTCTTTTTTTTTTGTTAACTTGTTTACATTTGTCCATTCTTTTCTATAGGTTTCTCCATTTTATGTTAGTTTTAATTACAATAGAAATGCAATCTTCTTTTTAAAATTCAAACCACATCATGGCATGTAGAGAAAAATCTGATAATCTTCAGTTCATAAACCATCATCCTCCTTAGCAATGCTAATCATCTTCTTCAAAATAACTAATATTAATAATCTGTAGGCATCTTTTCAGATAATTTCCTATTTATGTGCCACTTTAGATTTATTTACCATGTCAACTAGGCAATTACAAAATAAAAATGAAATCAATAAAAATATTATATATAAAATATTAAATTTACAAGTATAATATTACAAATAACAAAGAGACACATATGAGCTCTTACATACATTTAGTCATAATATAGTCTGTGGACACATACTATCAATTATGTTTTGAACCAGAGACCCAAGAGGCTATGATCTATCACAGTTGAACACAGGATATTCTTATAAGTAAACAAAAAAACCTACTTGTCTTTATTTGTAGTTTTGATCCCATTCTTATTCCCATTATTTTCCTAATTTTTCTTGATCCAATTTGTCATACATTTTCTATTTTATTGGTTTTTACAAAGACAGAGATTTTGGATTGACTGGTTAGGATTGCTTTTTTGTTTTCAAGTTCATCAGTTTCTACTTTTATCTTTTACAGCTGCTTCTATTTATTTATACTCTTTTTAAAGCTATTTAGACAATTCATTTTTATTGTTGTAAAAATTCATAATATAAAACTTACTATTTTAACCATTTCTAAGTGTACAATAGTAGTGTTAACTATATGCACATTGTTGTGAAACAAATTTCTAGAGTTTTTATTGCAAAACTGAAACTCTATACCCATTTCTCCCTCCCCTAATCCCTGACAATCACATTCTACTTTCTGTTTCCATGAGTTTGACTACTTTAGATACCTTGTATAAGTGGAATCATGCAGTATTTGTTTTTTTGTGACTGGCTTATTTTACATAGACTAATATCCTCAAAATTTATCCAAGTTGTAGTGGACAATTTCCACCTTTTTGAAGGATGGGTACTATTTCAGTGTATGTAACCACCTGTTTTTATACATTAATCCACTGATGGACATTTAGGATACTTGCACCTCTTGGCTACTGTGAATATTGCTGCAATGAACATGAGTGGGCAAATATCTCTTCAAGATCCTGTTTTCAATTCTTGGGGATATATACCAAGGAGTGGGATTGCTAGATTCTATGATAATTCTATTTTAACTTTTTAATAAACCTCCATACTGTTTTACATAGTTGCTGCCCCATTTTACATTCCCACCCACAATCACAAAGTTTCCAATTTTTCCACATCTTCATACCATACTGTTTTTATTACTATAGATTTGTAGTATGTTTTGAAATCAGAAAGTGTGACATCTCCAGCTTTATTCTTCTTTCTCAGGATTGTTTTGGCTATTTAGGATTCTTTGAAATTGTGTATGAATTTTAGGATTTTTTTTTCTATTTCTGCAAAAAATGTCATTGAGGCTTAAATAGGGATTGCACTGAATTTGTAGATCACTTTGAGGGTTATGGGCATTTAGGCAATAGTCTTCCAATTAGTCTTCCAATTAGTCTTCCAATCCATGACTATGGTATGTCTTTCCATTTATTTGAATCTTCTTTAATTTTCATCAGCACTTTTTGCAGTTTTCACTACATAGTCTTTCATGTCCTTGATTAAATTTATTCCTACATATTTTATTCTTTTTGATGGTCTTATTGTAAAGGGGATTATTTTCTTAACTTCTCTTTCAGACTTTTCATTGTTAATGTATAGAAATAAAACTGAATTTTGTCTGTTGATTTTTATCCTGCAACTTTGCTGAAATATAACTCATTTAAAACAATTATTTATATATGCATTTAATATAGATGTTTTAATTTATAAATTTTCTCTAAATACATCTTGAAGATTTCCTATAGCTTTAGATATACAGTGTTCTTGCTTTTATTAACTTCTAATATGGCTTATAATTTTAATTCTATTACTGTTTAACTCGACTTATTCAGATGAAAGTTTTAAAATTTTTTTAATGTTTATTTATTTTTGAAGGAGAGAGAGACACAGCATGAGCAGGGAAGGGGCAGAGAGAGAGGGACACAGAATCTGAAGCAGGTTCCAGGCTCTGAGCGGTCAGCATAGTGCCCGATGTGAGGCTCAACTCGCAAGCCGTGATATGATGACCCGAGCCAAAGTCACATACTTAACTGACTGAGCCACCCAGGTGCCCCCAGAAGAATATTTTAAATTTCAAAGTGGCTATATGAAGGTTATTCTTTGAAAGTCATTATTTTATTTCCTATTGTTAATGGATATATATAGCTTGTTGATTCTGCTTTATTATGTTTCTTGACTTTTAAATGGCCTAATTTATGGCCAAATTTTGAATCTTCACTTATGTAGCAATTCTCATAACTGTCATTTTGTCTCCCTAACTAAACCCTTGTTGCTTTGCAAGAAGATTCCCACTATTTCTATAGCTTAGTTCTGACTGCTTTACTAAAGAATGAAGGCCTGAGGTTGCTAAGTTCTGTATTCTAAGAGGACATGACTTGCCTAGTGATGTTTTGTGAGTGATCCTTTATAATTCTCAAATCTGATTTTTTCTTTCTGTATTTGTTGACCTTTTGCTTCTAGATTCTTAAAAACTTTGTGGGGAAATTTTCTTCTTTCATGGGAAGCTGACCTCTTCTGTATGTGTATTGCAATGCACATTTCTCTGTTCTGTTTTCTCTATCAGTGTGATATATATTGTATTCCTTCACTGAAAAAAAAAATATGTAGGATGGCATTTTCTGATTTCTAATACTCTACTAAATGTCTTCTTTTTTCTAATCTCCCTTATTTTTCTTTAAAACTTTTCTATTAATTTACTTGCAGTGTGTCTATTATAAATAACAGCTAGATTTTTAAAAAATATATATGGGCAAAAAAAAAAAATATATATATATATGGAGATTACTGTCAGTTAATAAAATAAATTTATTCCACTTACATTTATTTTGAAATCTGATATTTTTTATGTCTTTGCTTTTTGTATATTATTTTAAAAATAATTCCTTGCTATTTCTTTTTTAATTTTAATTTCATTGTATTTAACATACAGTGCTATATTAGTTTCAGGTGTACAATATTGTGATTCAACAATTCCATATATTACTCAGTGCTCATCAAGATAAGTGTACTCTTATTTTCCTTCACCTATTTAACCTATCCTCCCACCCATTTCCCCACTGGTAAACCACCTGTTTGTTCTCTATAGTAAAAAGTGTGTTTTTTAGTTTCTTTTTTATTTCATTGTTCATTTGCAGTTTCTTCAATTCCACATATGAGAAAAATCATATAATATTTGTCATTCTCTGACTGGTTTATTTTACTTAGCATTAGACTTTCTATATCTATCCACGTTGCAAATGGCAAGATCTCTGATGGCTGAATAATATTCCATTGTACATATGTACTGCATCCTTTTTATCCATTCACCTATTGATGGACACTTGGGCTGCTTCCAATTTGGCTATTGTAAACAATGCATATATCCCTTTGAATTAGTGTTTTTGTATTCTTTGGGTAAATTCCCAGTAGTGTGATTACTGGATAATATATTAGTTCTATTTTTAAATATTTGAGGAACCTCTAAACTGTCTTCCACAGTGGCTGCATCAGTTTGCATTCCCACCAACAGTACATGAGGGTTCCTTTTTCTTTACATCATTGCCAACACTTGCTGTTTCATGTGTGTGTGTGTGTGTGTGTGTGTGTATGTTTATTTTAGCCATTCTGAGAGATGTGAGGTAATATCTCACTGTGGTTTTGATTTGCTTTTCTCTGATAATGAGTGATGGGAGCATCTTTTTATGTGTCTATTCGCCCTTTGAATGTCTTCTTTGGAGAAATGTGTGTTCATGCTCATTTTTTGATTGGATTATTATTTTTTTTTTTGGTGTTGTAGACATTCTTTTCATGTTTTGAATACTAACCCTTTAACTGATATATCATTTGCAAATATCTTCTCCCATTCCATAGGTTGTATTTCAGTTTTGTTGGTTGTTTCCTTAGCTGTGCAGAAGTTTTTATTTGGATATAGTCCCAATAATTTATTTTTGCTTTCATTTCCCTTGCCTCAGGAGTCATATCTAGAAAAATGTTATAGCCAATGTCAGAGAAATTACTACCTTTGCTCTCTTTTGGATTTTTATGGTTTCAAGTCTCATCCTTAGGTCCTTAATCCATTTTGAATTTATTTTTGTATGTGATGTAAGAAAGTGGTCCAATTTCATTCTTTTGTGTTTAGCTATCCAGTTTCCCCAACACCATTGGTTGAAGAAATTGTCTTTTTCTCATTGCATATTCTTGCATCCTTTATCAAAGATATATTGACCATATAATCATGGGTTTATTTCTAGGCTTTCTATTCTGTTCTATTGATTTATGTGTCTATTTTTGTGCCACTACCATACTCTTTTGATTATTACAGCTTTGTAACATAAGGAAGTATGGAATTGTGATACCTCCAGCTTTGTTTTTCTTTTTTACAATTTCTTTGGTAGTTCAGGGTTTCTTGTGGTTCCATATAAATTTTAGGATTGTTTATTCTAGTTCCGTGAAAAATACTGTTGGTACTTTGATAGGGATTGCATTAAATCTGTAGATTGCTTTGGGTCATATGGACATTTTAATACTATTTGTTCTTCCAACTCATGAGCACGGAATGTCTTTTATTTGTGTTGTCCTCAATTTCTTCATCAATGTTTTATAGTTTTCAGAGTACAAGTTTTTGGTTAAATTTACTTTTAGATATTTTATTGTTTTTGGTGTAATTGTAAATAGGATTGTTTTCTTCATTTCTCTTTCTGCTATTTTATTACTAGTGTATAGAAATGCAATGGAATTCTGTACACTGATTTTGTATCCTGCAACCTTATTGAATGCATTTATCAATTCTAGTAGTATTTTTGTGGAGTCTTTCATGTTTCCTATAGAGTATCATGTCATCTGCAAATAGTGAAAGTTTTACTTCTCTCTTACATTTGGGCATCTTTTTTTCCTTTCTATTGTCTGATTGCTATGGCTAGGACTTCCAGTACTATGTTGAATAGCAGTGGTGAGAGTGGACATCTTTTTCTTGTTCCTGACCTTAGAGGAAAAGCTCTCAGTTTTTTCCCATTGAGTATTATGTTAGCTATGTGTTTTTCATATATGGCCTTTATTATGTTCCATTTAAACCTACTTTGTTGAGGATTTTTATCATGAATGGATGTTCTTTGTCAAATGCTTTTTCTGCATCTATTGAAACAATCATATAGTCTTTATCTTTTCTCTTATTGATGTGATGTATCATGTTGATTGTTTTTTGAATACTGAACTACCCTGGCATCCTGGGAATAAATTCCACTTATTTGTAGTGTATGATTTTTTTAATGTATTGTTGAATTCAGTTTGCTAATATTTTGTTGAGGGTTTTGCATCTTTATTCATGAGGATTTTGGTCTGTAGCTCTCTTTTTATGTGGTGTCTTTATCTGGTTTTGGTATCAGGGTAATGCTGGCCTCACAGAATGAATTTGGAAGTTTTTCATTTTCTATTTTTGGAATAGTTGGAGATGAATAGGTACTCACTATTCTTTAAATGTTTGGTAGAATTCACCTATAAGCCATCTGGTCCTGACTTTTGTTTGTTGGGAGTTTTTTTTTTTTTTTTTTTGATTACTGATTCAATTTCATTGCTGGTTATTGATATGTTCAAATTTTTTATTTCTTCCTGATTATTTTGGTAGGTTATACATTTCTAGGAATTTGTCCAGTTCTTCTAGGATGTCCATTTTGTCACCGTGTAAATTTTCATAATACTTTTACAGTCATTTGCATTTCTGTGGTGTTGGTTGTTATTTTTATTCTTTCATTTCTGATACTGTTTATTTGGATCCTGTCTTTTTAATTATTTATTTATTTTTTAAAATGTTTGTTCATTTTTTGAGAGAAAGAGAGACAGAATGTGAGTGGGAGAGGGGCAGAGAGAGAGAGAGAGGGAGACAGACAGAATCCAAAACAGGCTCCAGGCTTTGAACTGTCAGCACAGAGCCCAACGTGGGGCTGGAACCCACAAACTTTGAGATCATAACCTGAGCTGAAGTTGCTTAGCCAACTGAGCCACCCAGGTGCCCCTCTTTTCATTTATTAGAAGTTTATCAATTTTGTTGATTTTTCAAAGAAGCAGTTGCTGGTTTTATTTATCTGTTCTGCTGTTTGTTTTCTTTTGTTTATTGTTAATTTCTTTTTTTGTTAACTTATTTATTTATTTTGAGAGAGAGAGAGAGAGCATGTGCATGCACGTGAGCACAAGTTGGGGAGGGGAAAAGAGAAGGAGACAGAATCCTAAGCAAGTTCCATGCCATCAGCACAGAACCCAATGTGGGGCTTGAACTCACAAATTGAGATCATGACCTAAGCCAAGATTAAGAATCAGTCACTTAACTGACTGTGCTACCCAGGTGCCCCTGTTTTTAGTTTCTATATCATTTATTTCTGCTCTAATCTTTATTATTTCCTTCCTTCTACTGGTTTGGGGTTTTGTTTTGTTTTTATTTTTCTAGCTTCTTTAAGTGTAAGGTTAAGTTGTTTATCTGAGATTTTTCTTGCTTCTTGAGTAGGCCTATATTGCTATAAAGTTCTCTCCTAGAACCTCTTTTGCTGCATCCCAAAGGTTTTGGACCATTGTGTTTTCATTTTCATTTCTCTCTATATAATTTTTTATTTCTTTTTGACCTCCATGTATCTGCTCTTTCTGGATTTTTTCTTGTGGTTGATTTCTAGTTTCATAGTGTTGTGGCCAGGAAAGATGATGGTTTCACTTTGATCTTTTTCAATTTTTTGAGACTTGTTTTGTGGCCTAATATGTGACCTATTCTGGAGAATGTTCCATGTGCACTTAAAAAGAATATGTATTCTGCTGTTTTAGGATGGAATGTTTTGAATATGTTAAATCCATCTGTTCCAGTGTGCCATTCAAAGCCACCAGTAACTTTTTGATTTCTTGTTTAGATGATCTGTCCATTGATGTCAGTGGGGTGTTACAGTTCCATACTATTATTGTATTGCTATCAATTAGTTCCTTTATATTTGTTATTAATTGTTTTCTGTATTTGGAAGTTTCCATGTCAGGTACATAAATATTAACAATTGTTATGTTTTCTTATTTTATTGTCCCCTTAATGATTATATGGTGTCCTTTGTCTTGGTAACAGTCTGTTTTACAGTCTATTTAGTCTGGCTCTGTGAAGAATGCTGGTGTTATTTTGATAGGGATTGCATTAAATACGTAGATTGCTTTGGGTACTATTGACATTTTAACAATATTTGTTCTTCCAATCCATAATCATGGAATGTTTTTCTTTTTTCGGTGTCTTTTTCAATTTATTTTATAAACTTTCTCTTTTTATTTTAAAAAAATTAAGTTTATTTATTTCGAGAGAGACAGAGCATGTGAGGGAAGGACAGAGAGTGAGAGAGAGTTCCCAAGAAGGCTTTGCACTGTCATTGCTGAGCCTGACAACAGGCTCAAACTCATGAAGCATGAGACCATGACCTGAGCTGACACCAAAAGTCAGACGCTTAACCAGCTGATCCACCCAGGCTCCCCATCTATCATAAGCTTTCTATAGTTTTCAGTGTATAGACTTTCATCTCTTTGGTTAGGTTTATTCCTAGATATTTTATGGGTTTTGGTGCAATTGTAAGTGGGATTAATTCCTTAATTTCTCTCTCTGCTGCTTAATTAGTGGTATATAGAAATGCAACTAATTTCTGTACATTAATTTTATATCGGACAACTTTGAATTCATGGATCAGTTTTTAGTGGAGTCTTTTGGGTTTTCCATACAGAGTATCATGTCCTCTGCAAAGAGTGTGTTTGACTTCCTCTTTGCCAACTTGGATATATTTTATTTCTTTGTGTTGTCTGATGGCTGAGGCTAGGACTTCCAACACTATGTTGAATAACAGTGGTGAGAGTGAACATCCTTGTCATTTCCTGACCTTAGGGGGAAAGCTCTCAGTTTTGCCCGATTGAGGATGATATTTTCAGTGGGTCTTTTGTATATGACTTTTATGATCTTGAGATCTGATCCTTCTATCCCTACTTTCTTGAGGGTTTTTATCAAAAAAGCATCTGTATTTTATCGAATGCTTTCTCTGAATCTATTGAGAGGATCATGTGGTTCTTATTCTTTCATTGATGTGATATATCACATTCGTTGATTTATGGATATTAAACCAATTCTGCACCCTAGGAATAAATCCCACTTAATCATGGTGAGTAATTCTTTTAATGCCTTGTTGGATCTGGTTGGCACCAGAAAAGACCCCAAATAGCCAAAGGAATCCTGAAAAAGAAAACCAAAGCTGGAGGCATCACAATTCTGGACTTCAAGCTGTATTACAAAGCTGCAATCATCAAGACAGTATTATACTGGCACAAAAACAGACACATAGATCAATAGAACAGAATAGAGAACCCGGAAATGGACCCACAAACGTATGGCCAACTAATCTTTGACAAAGCAAGAAAGAATATCCAATGGAAAAAAAAGACAGTCTCTTCAGCAAAAGGTGTTGGGAAAAATTGGACAGAGACCTGCAGAAGAATGAACCTGGACCACTTTCTTACACCAAACACAAAAATAAACTCAAAATGAATGAAAGACCTAAACGTAAGACAAGAAGCCATCAAAATCCTACAGGAGAAAACATACAGAAATCTCTTTGACCTCAGCTGCAACAACTTTTTACTAGACATGTCTCTGGAGGCAAGGGAAACAAAAGCAAAAATGAACTATTGGGACCTCATCAAGATAAAAATCTTCTGCCCAGTGAAGCAAACAATCAGCAAAACTAAAAGGCAACCAATGGAATGGGAGAAGACATTTGCAAATGACATATCAGATAAAGGGTTAGTGTCCAAAATCTATAAGTACTTATCAAACTGAACACCCCCTAAAAAAATAATCCAGTGAAGAAATAGGCAGAAAACATGAATAGACACTTTTCCAAAGAAGACATCCAAATGGCTAACAGACACATGAAAAAATGCTCAACATTACTCATCATCAGGGAAGTAGAAATCAAAACCACAATGAGATATCACCTCACACCTGTCAGAATGGCTAACATTAACAACTCAGGCAACAATAGATGTTGGCAAGGATGCAGAGAAAGAGGATCTTTTTTGCATTGCTGGTGGGAATGCAAACTGGTGCAACCACTCTGGAAAACACTGTGGAGGTTTCTCAACACATTAAAAATATAATTACCGTACAACCTAGCAATTGCACTACTAGGTATTTATCCAAAAGATACAGGAGTGCTGTTTCGAAGGGGACATGCACCCCAATGTTTATAGCAATGCTATAGACAATAACCAAAGTATGGAAAGAGCCTAAATGTCCATCAACTGATGAATGGATAAAGAAGATGTGACACACATACACACAATGGATATTACTCAGTGATAAAATGAGTGAAATCTTGTCATTTGCAACAAAGTGGATGGAAATAGAGTGTATTTTACTAAAGAAAATTAGTCAGAAAAAGACAACTATCATATGACTTCACTTATATGTGGAATTTAAGATACAAAACATGAACATAAGGTAAGGGAAGCAAAAATAATATAAAAACAGGGAGGGGGACAAACCATAAGAAACTTTTTTTTAATGTTTGTTTATTTTTGAGACAGAGAGAGACAGAGCATGAGTGGGGGAGGGGCATAGAGAGAGGGAGACACAGAATCTGAAACAGCTTCCATGCTCTGAGCTGTCAGCACAGAACCCGATGCAGGGCTCGAACCCACAAACCATGAGAGCATGAGCTAAGCTGAAGTCAGACGCTTAACTGACTGAGCCACCCAGACACCCCCTTAAGAGACTCTTAAGTACAGAGAACAAACTGAGGGTTGCTGGATGGGTTTGAGTGGGGGGGATGTGTTAAATGGGTGATGGGAATTAAGGAAGGCACTTGTTGGGATGAACACTGGGTGTTATATGTAAGTGATGAATCACTAAATTCTATTCCTGAAATCATTGTTACACTATATGTTAGCTAACTTGGATGTAAATTTTAAAAAATTAATTAATTAAAAAATAATAATAATTAAAAAAAGTCTACTTTGTCTGATATAAGTATTGCTACCTGGCTTTCTTTTCACATTCATTTGCATGATAAATGTTTCTCTGTCCCCTAATTTTAAATCTGCATGTGCCTTTAGGTCTGAAATGAGTCTCTTGTAGGCAGCATATAGTTGGGTCTTGTTTTTAAAACCATTCTGTTACCCTATGTCTTTTGATTGGAGTATTTAGTCCATTTGCTTTCAAAGTAATTATTGGTAAGTATATATTTATTGCCATTTTGTTATTTGTTTTATGGCTGTTTTTATAGGTTTTCTCTGTTCCTTTCTTCTCTTGCTCTCTTCTCTCACTATAAGTTAACTTTCTTTAGTGACATAAATAAACTTTATTTTTTTGTGTATCTATTACTGGTTTTTTATATGTGCTTACCATTAGGTCTATACATAACATCTTACATATATAGCAGTGCATATTATACTTATTTTTATTATATTATATATATAATATATCTACTATACATATTATATATACACACTATTTTTACTATACTATACTATTTTTACTGTAAGTATAATACTGTACTATAACAATACTACACTTATAATAACATAAGTACTTATTTTTACTATAATATACTTATTTTTACTGCTTTTTTGCTTCCTGCTTTTCTTATTCTTATGGTCTTTGTTTTCTATTTGGAGTTACCTTTCATATTTCTTGTAGGACTGTTTAGTAGTCATGAACTCCTTTAAATTTTGTTTGTATGGGAAACTCTTTATCTCTCCTTCTATTTTGTTTTTTTTTTTTATTTTTTTAAATTTTTTTTTTCAACGTTTTTTATTTATTTTTGGGACAGAGAGAGACAGAGCATGAACGGGGGAGGGGCAGAGAGAGAGAGAGAGAGGGAGACACAGAATCGGAAACAGGCTCCAGGCTCCGAGCCATCAGCCCAGAGCCTGACGCGGGGCTCGAACTCACGGACCGCGAGATCGTGACCTGGCTGAAGTCGGACGCTTAACCGACTGCGCCACCCAGGAGCCCCCCTCTCCTTCTATTTTGAATGAAAGCTTTGCTGGGTAGAGTATTCTTGGCTGCAGATTTTTTCCATTTGGCACTTTGAATATATTTCTGGCCTTCAAAGTTTCTGCTGAAAAACCCTCTGACAGTCTTATGGAGTTTCCCTTGTTTGTAACTACTTTGTTTTCTCTTGCTGCTTTTAAAATTCTCTATCACTATTTTTTGCCATTTTAAATACTATGAGTCTTAGTGTGGATCTCTTGGGTTGATTTTGTTGGGTGATCTCTGTGCCTCCTAGACCTGGAGATCTGTTTCCTTTCCAGATTCAGGAAGTTTTGGGTATTATTGCTTTAAATAAATTTTGTTCCCCTTTTATTCTGTCTTCCTTCTGGGATCTCTATAATGGGAATGTTATTATGCTTGATGAGTCGTTGAGTTCCCTAAGTTTATTCTCATTTTGCATATTTTTTTTCTTACTTGCTTAGCTTAATTATTTTCCATTATTCTGTCCTCCAGGTTGCTGATTCATTGTTCTGCTTCCTCAAGTCTGCATCTAGTGTATTTTTAATTTCATTTATTGTGTTCATGTCTGATTGGTTCTTTTTTTTATCTCTTTGTTAAAGGTCTCACTGAGGTCCTTCACCCTTTTATCAACTCCAGTGACTATCTTTATGACCATTACTTTAAATTTTGTCAGGGATATTACTTATCTTTGTTTTGCTTAGGTCTCTTGCTGTGGTTTCATCTTATTTTTTCATTTGAGACATATTCCTGTCTCCTCATTTTGTCTAACTCTCTGTGTCTGTTTTTATATGTTAGAAAAGTCAGCTATGTCTCCTGCTCTTAAAAGTAGTGAACTCATGAAGAAGAGGTCCTGTAGCACTTTGCAGTAAAATGTCTCCTGTTTACTGGAATCTGGTGCTTCAGGGGTATCTCCTATGTGGGTTATTTGCACCCTAATGTTGTGGCTGAACAACTTTTTCCTTCAGTCCAGTCATCGTGCAGAGGCTCTCTTTTCCTGTTGTGGGCAGTGTTTTGTTCCCTGTGGTGTTAGTGGGCCAATATGGAGATACCCTGGACTTGAGTTGAATCAGACCAGTCATTTGCCTGAGAGGCAGTAACACCAAGCTGCAGGCTACTTTCTGTATGTTGTCTCCTGAGAAATTTTTATTGGTGGTCCAGGCCTGAAATCAGAGGAGCTGTCTGCTTTCAGCCCACTGATGGGGCCTCAGTCTGACTGGTGTGTGTGGTTATCTTGCTTTCTCCCCAGAGCAGGAGTCATTCCAGAGTGGTACTGGCCTCTCTTGGGTCTGCTTACACATTGCCAGGCTTGTGGCCCAGGTTTGAAATGGCTCCAGTCAAGAGTGTATTGGAGGAGGTATGCTCAATATGCTTAAGGGTAGGGTGTATAGTTTTAACATATTTGTGTACTGGTCCTCCAAGAGAGGGGACTCACAGTTGCTGCTGGGACCAAGGTCCTGCAAAGCAAACTGGTCAGGAGATGCAGTGATTTGCTCAGGTCTTCTGGGGGAGGGGACCTGTAGCATCAGGACTGAGGCAAGCTTGTCTGGAGGGGTTGGATCCCCAAAGTCTGGGGGGATGGAGCATGTTGTAAGCAAGATACATAGTGAATGTTGGCACAGTGCTGGTTTTGGCAGGTGGCCCTGTGTTTATGCTGGGGTGGGGCCGGGAAGTGATACCTGCCAGCTCCATTTTAAAGATACATTTTCTTCACAAGATTCTTAAAATATCTTTGAAATTAAGATTCAAGTATGAAAACTTTATATTTTGGTAAAATAAAGAAAGCATTATATTTAAGTGAATTAAATATTAACTAGTTAAATCCTTCTTTTTTCCTCTTTTACTTTCAACTTTTTTTCCTATTTCTTCTCACTTAAGATCATTTTATTATTTTTTAAATTTTTAATTGTTAATTAAAGTTTTGAGACTTCCTTCTCCTGTTTTCAGGAAATGTATGTTTATGGAATAGTAAGAAAATACTTGTATGTCTGAGAAAATCTTTCCGTTATCCTCGTATATAAGTAGTTTGAGTACAGAAATCTTGAGTCATAATATTTATTCTCAAAATTGTATAGATTTCACATCCTGTCATTTTATGTTGAGGAGGAGATTGTGGTGTCAATAAGGGTTTTTCTCCCCCATCATGTAGAGTATGATTTCTTCTCCCTTGTTCCTCATTATTTTCCTTATACATGAAATGTATATGAGAAACATTTAATCTCCTGATGAATATGTATTTTATTAATTTTGCCTCATACTTGGAACAAGCCCTTAGATCTAAAGAATTAGTCCTTTCTTAGCTCAAGGACCTTTTCTTCTGTTACTTTGATTGTTGCTTTCATCAGTTTACTCTATTCTTACTTACTGTATGTATATTATCTCTTCTGTGTGTCATTCATTCTTCTTTTCCTTTTGCTCAGTTTCTTATTATCTGCACCTCTTCTGAATTAATGGGAAAAATGTTCATCTTCTAATTCTGTCTTCTGAAATTTGCAATTCTCTGATGTCTTTCATCACTGTAATTTTAATGACTACAGTCATGTAATTTTAAAATCTGAAAGTAAAATTTGCTGATCTCATGCTGTTTTCATTACTTAGACTGAATTTTTCTGAATTTCTTTGACATAACAGGGAGATATATAATTTTTTAAATTTCTTTCAGTAAATCTATTTCTTTAGAAAAATTTCACATTATATATATAAATACATATGTATGTATATGTACATATACATACACGTACATATATATGTGTTTTTATATACATATACATACATATATATATATATGTGTGTCTTTATCTCTACCTCTCCTCTTTCCTTACAACTACTGAGTTATTTTTTAAATATACTTGGAGACTTTTGTCTGTTCATTCTTAGGGGATGAAGAAAATTTTTACATTTTCCAAATGTTAGGAATCTAGGTGAGTTTTGTGAAAGATTATGTGGATAAGTACTCATAATATTTCAGGCCCAGCTAATGGTGAAGAAATGGTTTCAATTTGCTGTAGTTTTGGGGACACCTGGGTGGCTCAGTTGGTTAAGCATCTGACTTTGGCTCAGGTCATGATCTCATGGATTCATCGGTTTGAGCTCTGTATCAGGCTCTGTGCTGACAGCTCAGAGCCTGGAGCCTGCTTCAGATTCTGTGTCTCCCTCTCTCTCTGCCCCTCTCCCAGTTACACTCTGTCTCTCTCTGTCTTAAAAATAAATAAATATTTAAAAAATTCAAATTTGCTGTAGTTTTATTTTGGCAGATTCCACTTTACCCTCATAGAGATTGAGGAGGAAGCAACAGTTAGAAGCAGCTATTTGGAAGAGTCTCTATTACATGCCTAAGTGTTTTTGTTGTTTGTTTGTTTGCTTTTACATATTTATCCTTGTGCCCATGTTAGTTGGAGCCAGCTGCTCCCATTTTCCAGCTGTTAAAATTCCTTTAGGAGAGCTGTTTGCCATGGTAGGCCCTGGGTCACTTCCCAAGAGGTTCAGGAGGGATTTGATTCACTGGATTCCCTCCTGCCATAGTCTTCATTGGTTTCTGCTTTATAAAAGCAGTTTCACTTGAGATAATCCCACAATGCTTGAAAACATGGTATCATTGTTGAAATGATACTATAGGCTCTTTTTTTTCAATATATGAAATTTATTGTCAAATTGGCTTCCATACAACACCCAGTGCTCATCACAACAGGTGCCCTCCTCAATACCCATCACCCACCCTCCCCTCCCTCCCACCCCCCCATCAACCCTCAGTTTGTTCTCAGTTTTTAAGAGTCTCTTATGCTTTGGCTCTCTCCCACTCTAACCTCTTTTTTTTTCCTTCCCCTCCCCCATGGGTTTCTGTTAAGTTTCTCAGGATCCACATAAGAGTGAAAACATGGTATCTGTCTTTCTCTGTATGGCTTATTTCACTTGTACCCCAATGTTTATAGCAGCACTCTCAACAATAGCCAAATTATGGAAAGAGCCTAAATGTCCATCAACTGATGAATGGATAAAGAAATTGTGGTTTATATACATAATGGAGTAATACGTGGCAATGAGAAAGAATGAAATATGGCCCTTTGTAGCAACGTGGATGGAACTGGAGAGTGTGATGCTAAGTGAAACTATAGGCTCTTAACATACTAATTTAAGGATAACATTCATTCTGATAAATTTATTTGTAGTGTTCATTCAAAAGGTGTCTTGTGGTGCCTAGGTCACTCAGTCTGCTAAGTGACCAACTCTTGATATCAGCTCAGGTCTCGATCTCAGGATTGTGAGTTCAAGCCCCACATTGGGCTCCATGCTGGGTGTGGAGCCTACTTAAAAAAAATAAATAAAACCATTATTTTGTAGTCACATTTTTTTGTACCTGTAGAGAAAATAATGATGTATTATCAAGTCAAGTTATTGCTATTATTAAGGCCAATGAATTGATTGTTTTGTTTTAAGTTTATTTATTTATTTTGAGAGAAAGAGGAAAAAGAGCATGAGGGGGAGAAGCAGAGAGAGAGGGAGAAAGAATTCCAAGCAGGCTTCGCATTGTTAGTGCAGAGCCCAATGCGGGGCTTGATTCCATAAACTGTGAAATCATGACCTGAGGCGAAGTCAGACGCTTAACCAACTGAGCCACCCCAGCACTCCTACTGATTTTTATTTGATACCACTCAGACAGAAAAATGGAGAGAACTAAACAATGGCAAGATTTTTGCTCTTTTACCATACACAGTTCTCCATCGTTGTATAGATGATTGATATGATCTCTCAATCGGATTTTTCGTGATAGTTACAATAGCTTAGAAAACAGGGAGAGTTTTTAAATACACCTTCATAAAATGTGTATTTATAGAAAATAAAGTAAAATGATAATGTCTGGCTGTACTCTAATTTAGCAAAAAGAAATTCCGTATCTTAAAAGAAAAATACTCTTTGAGATAGCAAAATACAACAGGTTTTAACTAACATATTTTAGGAAATGGTGTCTTTGGTTGGAAATGGTTCAGAAATTAGTATCCTTTTCAATTTTGAGGAAGTAAACAGAAAGATGCAAAAGGCAGGTGTTAGAACCAGAAAGGCCAATTTCAAGCTCTGTAGCCATTGTTTTCTTCCATGTCCTTGGATAAGCCCCTTGATTTCTCAGTTTTCCTGCCCATAAAATGGGAGAGATACTATCCCATCCCAGAGCTCTAGAGCAGTAGCTGAAGCACAGCCTTGGAGGCTCCAGTAGGTCTTTTCTCACCAACAGCAACATTTGAGGGAAGTCTGTCTTTCAAATCTTACTTTTTCTTGCCTGATAAGTCAACACTCATTTACTTACTTACTAATCAGTGTGTGCCTGGAAACTTCAGCAAGTGAGGAGTCTCTTTGATACTTGAATTTCATATTTAACAAGACTGTGTCAGTACTTAGTCCCTTGCTATGTCAGGCCATTGGTAGAGCTTTGACAATATTTCTTCCCTGTGTAGGTGAGCCAGGGTCTATTTATATTAATGGTAATTCTTTCATAAGCACCTCATTCTGTAACAGTCAGCCTTATAATAACCATGCACATATACCCAACTATGTGAAGGCTGTGACTTGGACATATGACATATGCTGAAATTAATGTAAGGCATTATTGTGAGTAATCAGTGACTTGAGTGTCCATTTATATAACATCTCTTCTAGCCTCTTGTGCTAATAAGTGTTCTTGGCATATTTAGTTAGACCCTTGTCAAGGAAGTAAAAAGAGAGCCCTGTACACCAAACTGATGAACTGACATTTTCATATTCTTCCTATTATTTTGTGGTCTTAGACTTTTAAGAAAAGCTTGTTCTTTGACCAAAAAGCATTGTTTTACCGATGTGAGAAGCCTTAAATGCTGGTGCAATTTCATTGTTTATTCTCCAGGAGACCTTGCTGTCTCATTCTGTAATTCAGGAAGTACAGTTTCTTTTTGAAGTAGAGAAATAGGTTGATGCCCATTATTCCAGGATTCTCAGTTCCAAGGTAAAAATATAAACTCTCCTCTCCATGGAAATTTGTTTGACAGTTTGAAGCACAAACCTAACCTGAGTTCTAGAGCTGAGGTTTTCTTCAAAATATTCTGACTTCAATTCAGATTCTAACTCCTCCTGTAACAGAGACTAGTCATCTATATGATGTTCTTTTCTCATATGGGATACAACTAGACTATACTACTCAATGTGACTAAGCTCTGGGGAATAGAATGTGAGTAGAAGTGTTGCACACCACTCCCATATTTGGACCAAAAGACCTCCAGTGAAAGCCTCTATTCTTTCTTTATACCATGAGAATCAGAAGATGACTTTGAGGCCCCAAGGGGATATTGGAGGCATAACATAAAAGAATCCCGGGCCCTTAAATTACCATGTTGAATTGTTACATGAGTTCTAAATCAACTTCTTTCACGTAAATCCATTGAGATTTTGGGAGATGTTCCAGCGGCCACTCTATGATGACTAAAACACCATCCAGATGCACAGTCATTTCACTTTACTCAATCCAGATTCCAAATGGAATCGGAATTTTATGATCTTAATCCAACCATCATGGTTTCCTTTTCTTCTCTCTCTCTTCAGTGATTACATTCACATTTCCCAAAATGTGTTCCATGGAACCCTAATATCTAAGAATGTCAATAAATATTACATTTGATAACATCGGCTCAAACAAAAATTAACCTGCTCACTTACTGTGGGACCTCTCAGAGTCTTTACATTTTTGAGTCTTTAAAAGAGACTAAAACAAGTAATAATCTTCAAGCATATTTTTGAATTACATCATGTACCATCTTCTTTTCATTAACTTCTTATGAAGTGTACTTAAGACAATTTTAGTCATAGCTCTTTCTACATGAGTTTTTCTGACTCTGAATTATTCTTTTACATCTCACTGTGGTTAGCATTCACATTATTTGCCATCTGTGAAGTGGTACATAGGACAGTTGGCACCCAAATTGTATAGCAATGTCTTTAGCAATCATAGGTAGAAAAAGCACCTCCCACATGTGTTAGTAAGATGATGAAGGGATGCTCCTTTGTTTCTCAAAGCTAACCCCAAAACTAAAATATTTTTCCCACTGATTAGTCTTGGTTTCTGAAATTCCTTTGGTACTATTTACAGGCTCTTATGTTTCTAACCTGAATATAAGGCGGCATGTCTTTGTTGAGAGGCAAGAATTAATTAGCTTACATTTTAGTTGGGATAAATTTCTGTGACTAATTCATTGCCACACCACCAATCA
The DNA here is from genome assembly GCF_024362965.1 of Panthera pardus. Classification (NCBI taxonomy): domain Eukaryota; kingdom Metazoa; phylum Chordata; class Mammalia; order Carnivora; family Felidae; genus Panthera; species Panthera pardus. Next base: position 22,574,271 of record NW_026526788.1, read on the forward strand.
AGCTTTTGGGCAATACGACACAGCATAGAGAAACTTTGGTTGCAGGTAGGAGAGAGAAGAGAATGCAGAGTTAAGTCTACTGTTACTTTGGGGTGAAAACCAGGTAACTAGGAGAGAAGCAAGCTATGAATGCAGACATATTCAAGATGTTTCATCACTTAGTAATTATGCCATGAATAAGTTGTTTTATTTCCTTAAGCTTTAGTATTCTATCTGTGAAAGAAAGATAATAAAAATATCCTACCCCACAGAGTTTTGAGGATTAAATGAGAAAATACATAATTAACATTAGCTATTATTTTTCTTATTATAATCCAGTCCTTTGGATGGTACAGCAAAAATAAAGCAGTTATTTACCAATGAATCATATACTTCTGTTGAACAAAGGAAACTCAAGGGACATTGTTGGGAGAAAAAAGTGAATTCTTTGTCATTGACATTCAGTCTTTCATGACACTCAAAAATTGTGGTCTAAGCATCTTCATTGTTGAAAGCATCACACCATCCAAAAGAAAGAATAGGATTCTTTCCCTTGCCTAGAAAATTGACGGATCTTGTGCTTGATACACTTGTGTAACCTCTTCAATTTGGAGCAATGCAACTTTGACCATCTCTTTTTGGAATTTAGGAAAGATAAGTATCACTTCTATTGTGTTTCTTAGGTTTTTGTTATTAGTCAATATTTAATTCAATGAAATGTTACCCCAGCAGTGATCTTTGAAACAAGAACTCCCAAACTGGGATTCAGAATTGTTCTTTAAAAATTCATCCCTTCACTTGCTGTTAGCACAGCTCCTTGTTCCAGCAAGGAGTTCCTGGTGAGTACATTTTCTTTGTGAGTCTGATTTGTCTTCTTTTTAGCTTTACTTTAAAGTTATTAGGAAAAGAATCTAGCTGACATTCGCTCCTGATATATAAATACACTGAGAAATAAAAAAAGTCCTCTTGGGACAAAGGTGTGGGTGAAAATGTCTCTCCAGACAGTTTGGTGAAAAATAGGATTATTTTTATTAATGTGTCAAATAGAAGACCATTTAAAAAATATTCCCTGATTTATTTTTTTGCCAACCACTCCTCTGTTTTGTATTAATTTAAACATTCATTCACAAATATTAAGCACATAGCACATGCACAGTTTACTGTTCAACCCAAGTTTTTTGTTTTATTTCTTAAGATGTTTAAAATATAGATCTACTGTCTGGTTGGAGAGTTGAAACAGAGAATCAAACATATGGACAATGTATAAAAAACAAAACAGTTAATATACAACCAAATTAATATTTAACATTTATCGAGTACCCACCATGTGCCAAGCATCTTTCTGTGATTTACAATTATTAACTCATTTAAACCTCATACTTTTTACATCTACTTTGAGGGAATCAAAGTATATGGGCTTAATGACTTTACTAGCAATTTATTTAAAAATATTACAAGCAGGATTTAAACCAGTCTTTCCTCTTAATCTTTTTAACCACCATATCACACACATAATAAATGTATTAATAATTAATTATTATATACTGAGTAGATAGCACACATTAAAGACTTACTTATATCCTTACATATATATGTATATTTATATATATATTATTTATATATATTTATAAATATAAAATCAACTTTATTTTAAAAGTATATTTAAATATTTAAAAATATTTTTTAGAACAGTTTTAGACTTAAAAAAAAGATTTGAAATTACAGAGAGCTTCTTTGTCTCTCCCCATCCTCATATCCCTCCCACCCAGTTCTGTCTATTATTAATATCTCACAGTAGTGTGGTACATTTGTACAATTGATGAACAAAAAATACATTATTATTAACAAAAGCCATGGTTTACTTAGTGCTCACTATGTTATACATTCTATGGGTTTTGACAAATGTATAGTTTCATGTATCCACTGTTAGAGTATCATACAGAATAGTCTCACTTCCCTAAACAACCCTGTGCTTTACCTGTTTATTCTCTCCAAACCCCTAGCAACCATTGATCATTTTGCTGTCTTTTCCCTGTTTTGCCTCTTTCCAGAATGTCATATAGTCCATATATGACATCATACAGCCTTTTTAGACTAGTTTCTTTCACTTGGTAATATGCATTTAAGATTCCTGAATGTATTTCTATAGCTTTATAACTTACTTACTTTTATTGCTGAATAATATTCCATCTCATGTACCAAAATTTGTTCATCCATTCACCTATTGAAGGTCACCCTTGGTGCTTCCACATTTGGGCAGTTATGAATAAAGCTTCTATAAACATTCACATGCAGGTTTTTGTGTGGATATGTTTTCACATCATCTGGATGAATATCAAGGACACGACTTTTGTGTGTGGCAAGACTATGTTTAGCTTTGTAAGAAACTGCCAAACTGTCTTCCAAAGTGGCTGTGTTATTTTTCATTCTCAGTGACAAGAAATGAGAGTTCCTGTTACTCCACATCCTCACCAACATTTGGTGCTGTCAGTGTTCTGGATTTTGGCCATTCTCTTTTTCTTTTCTTTCTTTCTTTCTTTCTTTCTTTCTTTCTTTCTTTCTTCTTTCTTTTTTTCAGAGAAAGAGAGAAAGAAAATGAGGGAAAGGGGCAAAGGTAGAGAGAGAGAGAATCCTAAGCAGGCTCCATACTCAGTGCAGAGCCTGATGCAGGGCTTCATCTCACAACCTTGGGATCATGACCTGAGCCAAAATCAAGAGCCAGACACTCAACCAACAGAGCCATCCAGGTGCCCCTGGATTTTGGCCATTCTTATAGGTGTGTAGTAGTATCTCATTGTTTTAATTTGCAACTGCCTAAAGATATATGATGCTGAGCATCTTTTCATATGATTATTTGCCATCTGTATATCTTCTCTGGTGAGATATCTGTTCAGATATTTTTTTAATCATTTTTAAATTGTTGTTTGTTTTCTTCATGTTCAGTTTCAAGAGTTCTTTGTACATTTTGAATAACAGTCCTTTATCAGATATGTATTTTGCAAAGATTTTCTGCCAGTTTGTGGCTTGTCTGTTCTAATTCTCAAGATGTCTTTCAAAGAACAGAACTTGAAAAAAAAATTTTTTTTTTCAACTTTTTTTTTTTTTTTTTTTATTATTTATTTTTGGGACAGAGAGAGACAGAGCATGAACGGGGGAGGGGCAGAGAGAGAGGGAGACACAGAATCGGAAACAGGCTCCAGGCTCCGAGCCATCAGCCCAGAGCCTGACGCGGGGCTCGAACTCACGGACCGCGAGATCGTGACCTGGCTGAAGTCGGACGCTTAACCGACTGCGCCACCCAGGCGCCCCGAAAAAAATTTTTTTTAATGTTTATTTATTTTTGAGAAAGAGAGAGAGACAGAGTGAGAGCAGGGGTGGGGCAGAGAGAGAGAGAGAGAGAGAGAGAGAGAGAGAGAGATACACAGAATCTGAATCAGGCTCCAGGCTCTGAGCTGTCAGCACAGAGCCCAACACCGGGCTTAAACTCATGAACCACAAGATCATGACCTGAGCTGAAGCTAACCGACTGAGCCACCTAGGCACACTTAGAACTTTTAAATTTTAATGAAGTTCAACGTTATCAGTGACTTCTGTCATGGATCAGGTCCTTAGTGTTATATTCTAAAAAGTCCTCTCCATGCCCAAGGTCATCTAGATTTCTTCCTGTTATTTTCTAGAAGTTTTATAGTTTTACATTTTACATTTAGATCTATGATATATTTTGAATTAATTTTTGTGAGAGATGTAAAGTCTAAATTATTATTATTTTTTTTGCATGTAGATGTTTAATCATTCCACACCATGCATTGAAAAGTCTTTTGCCTTTGCTACTTTATCAAAGATTAGTTGATTGTATTTGTGTGTGTCTATCCTGGGTTCTCTATTCTGTTTTATTGATCAATTTGTCTGTTCTTTCACCAATATCACACTGTATTGATTATTGTAGCTTTATAGTAAATCTTGAAGTCAGGTAATGTCAGTTTTCTGACTTTGTTCTTCTACTTTAATATTTTGTTGCCTATACTGGGTATTTGGCCTTTCCATATAAACTTTTGAAACAGTTTGCTGATAGTCACAAAATAAATATCTGGGATTTTTATTGGGATTGTGTTGAATCTATAAGTCAATTTTTGAAGAGTGGTACCTTAATAATATTGAATCTTCCTACACATAAATGTGATGTCCCTCTCTCTCTCTCTCCATATATACATCTATAATATATATATATATATATATATATATATATATATATACATCTATTATATATATATGTTTCTTCATCAGAACTTTGTGACTTTTAGATTTTTATATATACACACATACACTACTTAACACTGTATAGATCCTAAAAGAAATAAAAAATTATACAATATTAAAAAATCAACTAATCCAATCCATTATTTTTAAAAATGGAGACACAGAAGCCCAGAACATAAGTGAAATTTGCACAAACATCAACTGGTTAGTGACCAGAGGCACGACTAGTGCTCAAGTTTTATGACCTAAAGACATAAAGCCTTGGGAGTGGGGGGAGAGTTCATTTTATCATAACATTATGTAGATCTTTGTATTAGTTACCTATTGTTGCCTAACAAATTACCTTAAAATTTAACAATTTAAAATAGCATTATTTCACAGTTTCCATGGGCTAAGAATCTGAGCATTGCTTAGCTGGGTACCTCTGCTCAAGATCTCTTAGGAGGTTGAAGTAAGATTTGGTCTCATCAGAAGAGTCAAATGCAGGAGGATCCGCTTCCAAGCTCATTCATATGTTTGTTGGCCAGTCTCGGTTCTTTGTCACATGCTGCTCCAAAGGACTCCTAGCTTCCTCTAGGGTAAATGATGAGAGAAAGAGAGAGAAAGAGAGCACGGACAAAAACTACAGTCTTTTTTTGAAGTTTATTTATTTATTTTGAGATAGGGGTGAGAGAGCACATACAGGCGCAAACAGGGGAGGGAAAAGAAGGAGGGGCGGAGAGAAAGGAAGAGTGAATCCCAAACAGGACCCACATGTTAGCACAGAGCCCCATGCGAGGCTCAAACCACTGTCAATCAGATCATGACCTGAGCCGAAATCAAGAGTTGGACACTTAACTGACTGAGCCACTCAGGTGCCACAGGTATAGTCTTTATATAGCCTCAGAAGTGACATTTTGTTACCTTACCATATTCCATTCTTAGAAGTGGGTGACTAAATCATATCCATTCACTCAAGGGAGGGGAGTCCAGAAGACCGGAATTACCAGGGGCCATCTTCAAGGTTTTTAATTCTGGGCTTCAGTCTTTTGGGGCAATGTATTCAAGAAATAGGAGGAATTGATGGTGGAATTACTCCCTGCTAGCATCCTTTTTTTACACAGAGAGCATAATAACATTCTTTGGATTTTCTATAAAATTATCACCAAGTTCTAAGCACACAGCACAACAATCAAGTATATTCTCTCCACATCTAGCACTTCCACTGGTGATTTTTTTTAAGGGAAAAAGAACGTGTCCCAGATGATGGAGACTTAAAAATTTTAAAGATATTTCATCTGAAATGGTTTTCTGACACACTTTTTCATGTGGTTCTTAGAACATATATATGTAGAGAATATATGAATATCACACTGAATAAAACTAAAGTAGGAATGCCATAAAAATACAGATACATGTTAACTTTCTTGTTTCTTTAAAAAATAATCTGATGTTATTTCAAAATGGCCCCATGAGCTATGCAATACTGCTATTCTGTTCATGAGAGATAGAAATATGAATATTTGCTCAATATCATGCATTTACAGTTGTGACTCCCAACCTTGATTACATGGCAGTGTAATTAAATCCAGGTTAATATATATGCCTCTGAACCAAATAACAATAAAAAAAGGAGAAAGCCTGCAGTATAAGGAAAAACCTGCATGTGACTCTATGTCATAACTGGATACCCTTTCTTAGGCCACTAACTTTGAAAGATTCCGTTTCTTACAGACTGCTGGAGGAGAGGGGAAAAAATGTCATCTTACCCAGGGATTAGAAGAAGTCTTGTGAATTTCTAAAACTGATGGAAAGATTGGATTCTGAAAGAATGACAACTTAAAAGCTTCAGGCTTTTCTCTCATTCTCCTTTTATATACTTTGTGGACATAAAGTCATTATGCAGATGTTCTTTGAGCTGAAAAGCCCACTTTGATAAACATGAAGTTTTCCAGAGATAAAGCAAATTTGAAAATAGAGGAATTCAAGACAATGTGGACCTGAAAGCTGAACATTTCTTCACAGTAATGGTGGGGAGGGTGGAAGCTGTCTCCATTTTAGCTAACACCTTATCTGATCATATTATGCTTTCCTTAGGGAAAAAAAACTATTTTTTCATGTTAAGATTCAGATTAATTAATCTCTGAAAAATAATGATTGTACTTGGAAAATGAGTATGAGTTCTTGTTCTATAATTGGTGCAGAGGTCAAAAAGAAATACCCAGAAGATCAAAAGTATGTTGATGCTGTTGACAGGATCCTGAAAGGAATTGGATTGACTTTGGTATAGAAGTACTACATGCAGTATTTTCCGGAATGAATAAACCAGACGTTGGAAAATATACCGTTGTATATTTTGTCCTAATGTCAAGGGATGAGGAAATGCAGATATGAAGACCTAATTTCTGTGGGATCTGGTGAAGATTGTCCTTCCCTGTTCTCAGTCACTCCTGGAAGAAAGGCTGTCTTCCCACAAGGGAGTAAAAGGTTCACCTATATCTAGATATACCCTCTCATTATTTTTTAGCAATGTAAATATTAAATATTTAATATGTAAATATTAAAGAACACACCACTGCACAAGCAATGGGCCAAATAAGAAATTAAATGGCAAATGAAAATATGTCTCAAAACAACAGAAAAAGAAAACAATATTCCAAAGCCTATGGGATGCAGCAAAGCAGATGTTAGAGTGAAATTTATGTTATAAATGCTTGTATTAAGAAAAACATTTCAATAAACAACTTAACATTACACCATATTACTAGAAAAAGAAGAACATTAGCCAAAATTTAGTAGAGGAAGGAAATAACAAAGAAAAATCAGAAATAAATAAAATAAACAGAATAAACAATAACAACATTGAAAGTAGTGCCCAGTTTTTACAAAAAATAAAAATAAAATTGGCAATGCATTAGTACATTAACTAAGAGGAAAAGAAAGACACAAAAACCAAAATGAGAAATAGAAAATAAAGCAATACTACAGAAATACATAGTGTGATAACAGATTACTATAAACAGTTATATACTAACAAATCAGATAACTTAGAAAAAACCCAGATAATTCCTAAAAAATGCACAAGTTACCATGATTGAATCATGAATCTTGAATTAAGGAAATAGGGGAATCTTCTTAGAAATAGGAAAACTTCTTAGACCAATAACATGAATCAAAGTTAAATTAGGAATAAAAAATTTCCAGCACAGAAAAGCCCAAGACTACATGCTTTCATTGGTGAATTCTACCAAACAAACAAACAAACAAAAAAATGACAGCCTTTATAAAAATCTTATAAATAATGGAATAGAGGGAACACATTCAAAATCATTCTTTGAAGCCAGTATTACCCTGATATCAAAGCGGGATAAAAACAGTAAAAGAACAAAAAAGTCTAGTTTGTCCAATGTAAGTATTGCTACTCCAGCTTTCTTTCAACATTCATTTGTGTGATAAATGCTTCTCCACCTCCTCACTTTCAATATGCAGGTGTCTTTAGGTCTAAAATGAGTCTCTTGTGGATAGCATATAGATGTGTCTTGTTTTTTATCCATCTGACAGACTGTCTTTTGACTGGAACATTTAGTCCATTTGCATTCAGAGTAATTATTGATATGTATTAATTGCCATTTTGTTACTTGTCTTCTCATTGTTACTGGAGATTTTCTCTGATCCTTTCTTGTCTTTGTCACTTTTGGTCTCTCTTTTGCACTCAAAGAGTCCTGTTTATATTTTTTGCAGAGCTGGTTTAGTGGTCACAAACTCCTTTAGTTTTTGTTTGCCTGAGAAACTCTCTCTTCTATTCAGAATGATAGCTTTGCTGGATAGATATCCTTGGCTGCAGATTTTTCTCATTCAGCACTTTGAATGTATCAAGCCCTCTGGCTTGCCACGTTGCTGTTGAGAAATCTCCAACTAACCTTATGGGTTTTCCCTTATAAATTAAGGACTTCTTTTGTCATTCTGATTTTATGATTTTTTTCCTTTGTTACTATATTTTGCAAATTTAATTACAATATATCTTGGTGTTGGCCTGCTTTTGTTAATTTTGGTGAGAGTTCTCTGTGCCTCCTGGATATCTAGATATCTGTTTCCTTCCACAGATTATGGAACTTTTCTGCTTTATTTTTTGAAATGGTTTTTCTTCCCCTTTTCTCTCTTTCCTTCTGGGATTCCTACAATACAACTGTAATTACATTTGATATAGTCACTGAGTTCCCTAAGTCTATTCTTGTGTCACATAATTTTTCTTTCTTTTGTTCAGCCTCATTTTTTCCATTATTTTGTCTTCTAGGTCAGTAATTGTTCTTCTGCTTCTTCCAGCCTGCTATTCATTGCATCAAACCTGTTTCCAATCCTGTTATTGCATTTCTTTTCTCTGATTAATTCTTTTTAAACTCTTTTATTGCTGTTTTAAGGTTCTCCTTGATGTCTTCTATTCTTTTCTCAATCCCAGTGTATATTCTTATGATTGTTGCTTTAAATTCTCCATCAGCGTGTTACTTATATCTGTTTTGCTTAGCTCTCTGGCTGTGGATTATCTTGTTCTTTCATTTGGGATAAATTCCTCCATCTTGGCATTTTGTCTAAGTCCCTACCTTCTTATGTGTGTTAGAAAAGGCAGTTATGTCTCCTGATTCTGAAAGTAATGGCCTTATGAAAAAGAGGTCATGTAGTGTACAGGGCCTGGAGCTTTCTGGGAGTGTCTCTGGAGTGTGCTGTGTGCACTCTGCTGTTTTGTTTTGGCTGCTCTATACTTTAAGCCAGTTGTCTGCAGGGGCTCTCTTTGCCTTCTGTGGGCAGTTTTTGGTCCTTGGCCTGAGTGTGGCAAGTTTTAACTAGGTTTGCTGGTCTGCTTGTGAAATGAGGCCTGTCACTACCTCCACTAGAACTGAGCTCTCTGGTCAGGAGATGGGCTGTGGGCAGGGGCTTGTGCTGGTCTTCTGGGGGAGGAGTCCACTACACTGGGACTGAGGCAAGGTAGACTGAGAAGGGCAGTCCTGCCAGAGCAAAGGGGTGCAGGGCTTAGTGTAAGCAAGTTAGGCAGCCAGTGTCAATACTGGGCTGCTTCGTAGTTGGTTCTGCATTTATGATGAGGGGCAGGGAAGAAAAATGGTCTCAGCCGGCTCCTTTTTTTCCAGGAAAGACATCTCTGGGAAGGTTGACTCTTAGGAACACCTTCTGAGAAGACCAAATAATTCCCCCATTGTGTGCCCCAGGCATTCTTCAGATCACTGTTTCCATGCTATCTGCCCCTTGGGTTGTTTGCCTGCCTTCTTTCCAAGAGCAGACCAGTGCCCTCTGGTCTCTATCTCAGCCAAGCCTGCTGACCTTTAAAGCTCCAAGCTTTAAGCCCCACTGGTTGCAAGAACTCACAAAATTTGGCCCCTCTTATTTTCTAAGCCGGTGGCATTGGGAAGCATTCTTCTTGTGCATTTCCTGTGTGCTTCTCTCTTGCCCTTCTGTGAGACCATAGCTCCCTCCCCTCCACAGCACACACGATTCATTTCTCCCCTAAACCATGTGTGGATACGTCTTACCTTTTTTCACGTAGAGTCTTTTCTCCTTTTAGTTGTGGAGATTGTTTTGTCCATCTTCAGGTTGATTTCTGAGGTGTTTAGGTTGATTTGATAGTTATCTAGTTGTGTTCATGGAATGAGATGAGCCTAGGCTCCCCCTACTCTGTCACTATCTTCCCATCCTGTACCTCTCATTATTAACAATAGAAAGCTGGATAAATTATATGACACAATTGTTTTTAGACATTAAACACAGTGCAGAACTGTGACTTCTGAAAGGAGATAAACAAATGAAGTGAACTGTACAATTGCCCAAGTTCTATGCCTGAACACATTTTCAAACCATAGCACAAGGAGTGGAAATCCAAACATAGTCCAGCAGTATTGTTGAGTTGGAGACACAGAGATTGGAGTTAAGAAAGTCTGGAGTGGCTAGAATTTGTGAGAGATGTATGCAGGGAAATTGCTCCAAAAATATGTTTATGTCTGTCCTTGAGGCATTGGCTGAACAATAGTCTGCATGTACTGCAAGAGTGACATTCATGAAGCTGGACAAAAACAAATCTGAGGAAAAAACAGTTTCTGGGATAGGGTGAGAGTTATTAGCCAAACAACTCCCAGAATTTACATAGGACTTGGAATCATTTAAATCCCAAAGTCTGATAGATAGACCTAAATCAATACACAGAACATTAATTAACGTTTTATAAAGATAAAACTAGTCTAGACTCATAATCAAAAAGCTTGAAAACAAAATTCTAAAGGATCAAACTGATATGTAAATTATTTAAATATCTGCAGGAACAAAGTCCAACATCCATTAAAGAAATATAACAGAATCTAGCATTCCAAAAATAAAATCATGATGTCAAGGAACCAATAAAAATCTATTAAGCATAAAAAGAATTAGAAAAAAATAGTACATACCCAGGATTAGGTGACGAGACATCCAGTTTCTGATCTGGCAGGCAAAGAGCTTGGAAGTTGTTACTCTTATCCTCACAGTAAGAAAAAAGCCAAACAAACTGAAAATCAACAACTCTTTTAAAATCTTTCAGAAGATTGAGATCATAAGACAGATAACTTGCTCCAAAATTGGAGGACAGAGAGAAAACTTACTGGAGCAGAAGCTGAGAAAATAGAAGGAAACCTCTGTGGTAATCAGTATTGGGGTAGGAAAACTTAAACTGTAATTGAGGAACTGCTGGAGGCTCAGTGAAGATAAGTTTGAGAGTTATAACTCTGGGGGGCAGAGAAGCAGAGAGGCAGTATTAAGGGGTGTCCTCATACTTTCATTAGTTTTATCTCTGGAAACCCTACAGGTTATCCAGTGAAAACTGGAGAAAAATCCTCTGTGCTTCCAGCAGAAGGAGGGGAGAAGTAGCAATTTTGAAATATGTTCAGAACATTCTGTTCTTAGAAAGGTCTCCCTTCAAAAGAAACTGTTTTACCAGAGCCTAGCCAACTGGGGTTTTATCAGAACTTAATTGACCTGGGGAAAGGAAAATACTCAAATCTAGCCCTCACTAACCTCCCTCACCTAAGAGTGAACACAAAACTAACAGAACAAAATAAAAAGCTGAAAAGCATTTATGAAGATCACAACTCAGAACTGCAGGCTCACTAAAGGACTGAGAGCGCTTCATAGGACTATAGAATACTTTCCCTCCATCACATCAATATGGTCAATTTACCTCAGTTTTTTTTAACCCAGTACATGATGTTCAAATTGCATGAAAAAATTACAAGACATACTCAAAGACAAAAACATAGTTTGAGAAGATAGAGCAAGCTTCAGAATCAGACCCAGATATGGCAGAGATGTTGAAATTAACAGACTGGGGATTTAAAACATCTATGATTAATATTCTAGTGGTTCAATTGGAAAAAGACAATATGAAAAAAATATATGAGTGATGTAAGCAGACAGATGGAAAGCTAATATTGTTAAGATATTAAAAAGAATCAAAAGGAAATTCTAGAAATAAAAAACACTGTAATGGAAGTGAAAAATGACACTGGTGTTATCATCAGTAACTAGACATGGCAAAAGGGGGAAAAATCAATGAGCCAGAAGAGATGACAACAGGAACTTCCAAAACTGAAATGCAACAAGAAAAATAGAATGTAAAAGAACAGAATATCCAAGAATTATGGGATAATTTAAAAAAGTGTAATATATGTGTAATGAGAATATGAGAAGAAGAGAGAGAAAAGGGGGCAGAAGAAATATTTGAAGTAATAATTGAGAATTTTCCAAACTTAATGACATCTACCAAACTGTAGATCCAGGAAGTTAGGAGAACATCAAGCAGGACAAATATAAAAAAACAAAAACCTGAGCATATCATCAGCAAACTCAGAAACCAAAGACAACGGAAAAACTCCTGAAAGAATCCAGAGGAAAAATACATTTTCTACAGGACCAAAAAAAAAAAAAAAAAAAAAAAGAAAGAAAGAAATTAAATCAGACTTCTTTTCAGCAGTCAGGCAAGCAAAAGGAGAATGGAGAGAAATTATTCTTCAAAAAATTTTCTTATTCTTAATAAGATTATATTTATTATTCTTAATTGACCTAACAAATATCAGTTTGTTCAAAATATTAACAGCATTAATGTGTTCAGTGATTATAGCTTATAGATAAGTGAAGTGAGTGACAGCAATGGATGAAGGAGGAATTAGATGTACTCAATTATAAGGGAATTGTATTACCCATGAAATAGTATAGTATTATTTGAAAAAGACTTGGAGTAATTGTAAATATACACTGCAAATTCAAGATCAGCCACTAAAAAAAGTAAAAAAGGAAATTTAATTGATATTGACAATTGATATTGTGGAAATGATATTCTGTGGGAGAAACAGAAAAACAATGAGAAAATAAATAGTAAAATGTGTAGTAGTTTGTATGATTATATTGCTGTGGTAAAGAATAAAGCTGTGTGTATATTTTGTTTGGGCCTTTATTCAAAGATGCCAACTGTTCCATGACATCTCTAAGACAAGTGGGAAATTAAAAAATAGGCTGATAGTACATGATATTGTTAATTTTGTTAGATTTGATGATAGCATCATGGTGGTTTCCAAAGAAATAAAAGTGCTTATCATTTAAAGATATAGACTGAAATGTTTATGGATAAGATAGAATCAGATTGCAAAAATTTGATAATCCTTGTTGTTGGATGATAAATATGTGAGGAAGGGTCTTTATACTATTTTCAATAATTTTGTGTATGTTTGAAAAATTCTCATAATACAATTTTTTTTAATGGAAAGTAATGGATGGGGATCATGGATAGGTTGTTCAGGGAGTGTTCCAAGACTAAATAGAGAGATCATTAAGAAAGTGTCATTCAGACCAAGGTTGAAGGAGATGAGGGAAGAAGTTATGTGGATCTTTGATGAAAGAGATCTAGGAAGAATTAGTGCAGAGACCTGAAGTAGGGGTATAAGAACGGAGGAATCTACTCCAAGAAAGCTGGGCAAAGCTGTAAATAATTAAAATATGATGAAAGTCAGCTTCCACTCAGCTTTATTGATGTAATAATGTACCTTATTGTGTCTTATGTGAAGGAACATATTTTTTAATGTTTATGTATTCTTGGGAGAGAGTGACAGAGCATAAGTGGGGGAGAGACAGAGAGAGAGGGAGACACAGAATCAAAAACAGGCTCCAGTCCCTGAGCTGTCAGCACAGAGCCTGATGTGGGGCTCGAATCCATGAACCACGAGATCATGACCTGAGCCAAAGTCGGACACTTAACTGAGCCATGTAGGTGCCACAGAACATTTTTGTATAGCATCATGATGCCAATTAAATTGTGCCATCATTTTGAGACCAGGTATTCAGAATTTAAGGAAAAAGGTATTGAATTTGTTATTGAAATTGTAGGCATTATGAATTCTTTAAAATCCCCAAATTATTGCATCTTTTCAAATTAGAAATGAAAACGCTACTGAAGCATCCTATAGATTTTTATTTCTAATAAGTTAAATATCAATAGCTATTTCCCACAAAGAACAAAAGTTCTTTTAGGTCCTCAGTATCTTTTTAAAAGAGTGAAGGATTTGTAAGGCCAAAAAGTGAGCACAATACTATGAATTATTCCTGGCTGTGTCCAGTCTATTTCTTCATATGACTTCATAAACAGCCATTGTTATGGAATTTCAAGCATCTATATAAGTCCATAGCAGGCATAGGCCTTTTTAAAAAAAATTAAAAAGTTTCATTGAAGTAAAATTAACATACAGTGTTATATAGTTTCAGGAATACAACATATCAATTCAACAATTCTAAACATTACTCAATGCTCACCTTGATAAATATAGTCACTATCTGTCAACATACAGCATTATTAAAATACTATTGACTATATTCCCTATACCATACTTTTTATCTCTGTGACTTATTTATTTTATTTTATTTATTTATTTTTTGATATTTTACTTTTATTCTCTTTTGAGAATTTATTTTTTTTAATATATGAAATTTATTGTCAAATTGGTTTCCATACAACAACCAGTGCTCATCCCAACAGGTGCCCTCCTCAATACCCATCACCCACCCTCCCCTCCCTCCCACCCCCCATCAACCCTCAGTTTATTCTCAGTTTTTAAGAGTCTCTTATGCTTTGGCTCTCTCCCACTCTAACCTCTTTTTTTTTTTCCTTCCCCTCCCCCATGGGTTTCTGTTAAGTTTCTCAGGATCCACATAAGAGTGAAACCATATGGTATCTGTCTTTCTCTGTATGGCTTATTTCGCTTAGCATCACACTCTCCAGTTCCATCCACGTTGCTACAAAGGGCCATATTTCATTCTTTCTCATTGCCACGTTGTACTTCATTGGGTATATAAACCATAATTTCTTTATCCATTCACCAGTTGATGGACATTTAGTTATTTATTTTATAACTGGAAGTTTGTACCTCTTAATCTCCTTCATCTATTTCACCCATCCCCCGCCAACTCCTCTCTGGTGGCCATCAGTTTATTATTGTATTTAAGAGTCTGATTGATTTGTTTTGTTTTTTAGATTCCACATATAAGGTGAAATCATATGGCATTTGTCTTTTTCTGACTTATTTCACATAATGCCCTCTAAATACATCTGTGTTGTTGCAGATGGATATATATACATATATATATATATGTATATATATATATATATACACACACCACATCTTCTTTATCCATTCATCTATCAGTGGATACTTGGGTTGCTTCCATATCTTAGTTATTTCAAATAATACTGCAATAAACATATGCATATATCTCTTTGAATTAGTGTTTTTTTATTTTTTTCACTAAGTGCCCAGTAGTGGAATTACTGGATCATATGGTATTTCTATTTCTAATTTTTTGAGGAAACTCTATACTATTTTCTACAGTTGGTACACCAATTTGCATTCCCACAAACAGTGCATTAGGGCTTCTTTTTCTCCACATCCTCACCAACATTTGTTGTTTCTTGTCTTTTTGATTCTAGCCATTTCAGCAGGTGTAAGGTGATTTCATTGTGCATTTCCCTGATGATGAGTGATGTTGAGTACTTTTTCATGTGTCTGTTGGCCATTTGTATGTCTTTGGAAAAACGTCTACTCAGGTCCTCTGCCCAATTTTTATTCGGGTTATTTGTTTATTTTTGTTTGTTCAGTTGTGTAAGCTCTTTATATATTTTGGATATTAACTTCTAATTGGATATATCATTTACAAATATCTTCCCCAATTTGGTAGGTTACATTTTTGTTTTGTTGATGGTTTCCTTCACTGTGCAAAAGCTTTTTATTTTGGTTTAGTACCAAAAGTTTATTATTGCTTTGAATATTTTTGTCTGCGAAGACATATATAGAAAAATGTTGTGAAGGCTTATGTCCAAGAGTTCACTGCCTATGTTTTCTTTTAGGAGTTTTATAATTTCAGATGTTACATTTAGATCTTTAATCCATGTAGAGTCTGTTTTTGTATATGATATGAGAAAGTGGTTTGGTTTCATTCTTTTGCATGCAACTGTGCAGTTTTCTCAGTGTCCTTTATTGAAGAGACTGTCTTTTCTCCATTGCATATTCTTTCTTCCTTTGTCAAAAATTAATTGACTCTATAAGCATGGGTTTATTTTAATCAATTGATTTGTGTTTATATATATTTTTAAGATTATTTATTTATTCATTTATTTTAATTATTTTTAAAAACTTATTTATTTAATTTGAGATAGAAAAAGTATGGGGAGAAGGGCAGAGAGAAAGGGAGACAGAGAAAATCCCAAGCAGGCTCCCCACTGTTAGCAGAGAGCCCAATATGAGACTGGAACTCACAAACCACGAGATCATGACCTGAGCCCAAATCAAGAGTCAGAAGCTTGACTGAGTCACTCAGGTGCCCCTGTGTGTATACTTTTATGCTAGTACCATACTGTTTTGATTACTAAAGCGTGGTAGTATACCTTGAAATCTGGAATTGTGATACCTCCAGCTTTGTATTTCTTAGGATGACTCTGGCTATTTGGGGTCTTCTGTAGTTCCATACAGTTTTTACTGCTATTTGCTCTAGTTCTGTGAAAAATGCTCTTGGTATTTTATAGATAGTGCATTGACTTTGTAGATTGCTTTGGGTTATATAAACATTTTAACAATATTATTCTTCCAATGCACAAACATGGAATTATTTTTTTATTTGTTTGGGTCATCTTCCATTACTTGCATCAATGATTTATAGTTTTCAGAGTAAAGGTCTTTTGCCTCCTTCATTAAGTTTAATCCTAGGTATTTTATTAGTTTCAGTGTGATTGTAAATGGGGTTGTTAATTTCTCATTTTGCTACATTGTTTTTGGTGTATTCAAATGCAATAGATTTTTGTATATTAATTTCATATCTTGCAACTTTACTAAATTTATTTATCAGTGATAATATTTTTTGGTGGAGTCTTTAGCATTTTTTATATATCGTGTCATGTTATCTGCAGATAATGATAGTTCTACTTCTTCCTTACCAATTTGGAGGCTTTTTTCTTGTCTGATTGTTGCAACTAGGACTTCCAGGACTATGTTGAATAAAAGTGGTGACAATGGACATCATTGTTTTGTTCCTATCTTAGAGGAAAAGCTTTCAGTTTTTCACTACTGAGTGTGATTTTCACTGTGGGTTTTTCATATATGGTCTTTATTATGCTGAGATATGTTTCTTCTAAACCCACTTCATTCAGAGTTTTATCATGAATACTTTTTATGCATGTATTTTATGCATTATATCTTTTTTATCTTTCTTTTGATAATGTGATTTATCACATTGGATGATTTGCAAATACTGAATCCTACCTAATAATGATGAATGATTTTTGTTTAATGTGTAGTTGAATTCAATTTGCTATTTTTTTGTTGAGCATTTTCACATTTATGTTCATCGGAGATATTGGCCTGTAGGGTTTTTTCTGTCTTCGTTTTTTTTTTTTTTTTTTTTTTTTGTTTTGTTTTTTAGTATTTTTGTCTGGTTTTGGAATCAGGGCAATGATAACTTCATAGAATGAATTTGGAAGTTTTCCTTCCTCTTCTATTTTTTTGGAATAGCTTGAGAATAGGTATTAACTCTTTTTTAAAATACTCGGTAGAATTAACCTGTGAAGCCATCACACCCTGATCCTTTTTTGTTGGGAGTTTTTTGTTTACTGATTCAATTTCATTACTAGTAATTGGTCTATTCAAACTTTTTATTTCTTTCTGTTTCAGTTTTGGAAGATTATATGTTTCTAGGAATTTGTCCATTTCTTCTAGGTTTCAATTTGTTGGCATATAATTTTTTATAATATTCTCCTACAATGCTTTCTATTTCTGTGGTATCAGTTGTTATTTCTCCTTTTTTATTTCTGATATTATATATTTGAGTCCTCTCTCTTTTTTTTCATGATGAGTCTGGATAAAAGTTTATCAATTTTGTTGATCAAAGATTAGTTCATCATGTAATTGATCTTTTTGTTTTTTAGTTTCTATTTTAATTATTTCTGCTTTAATCTTTATTATTGTCTTCCTTCTTCTAGCTTTGAGCTTTGTTATTTTTCTAGCCCTTTTAGATGAGATGTAAGTTTAGATTGTTTATTTGAGATCTTTTCTCATTTCTTGAGATGGGTCTCTATTATTATAAATTTCCCTCTTAGAACTCTTTGCTGTGTCCCAAAGACTTTGGACCATTGTATTGTCATTTTCATTTGTCTCCATGTATTTTTAAATTTCTTCTTTGGTTCCTGGTTGACCCATTGGAATTTTGTTTAGCCTCCATGTATTTGTTTCTTTCCAGATTTTTTTCTGGTAACAGATTTCGAGTTTTATCCTATTGTGGTTGGAAAAGATGTTTGATATGATTTTAACCTTCTGGGCCTGAAATTTTGATCCTTCCAGTCCAGTAAGATGGTTTTCAGTGACTTGAGGGACTTTTACCAAATTTAACTTTCTTCCTTGTCATTGTAGATTTTTAAAATGTATTTGTTTGTTGTTGATTTTTCTTCTTCATTTACTTTTCATTTTCTTGTTTGTTCTTCTTTTCATCTTTATTTTCTTTTTCTGGTATTTTATACTTATATTTTTTTCTCAGTCTTTTATTTTTATTTAGTTTGTATTTATTTTTATTTTTGTTTGGCATTATGTCTTGATTCCATTAAGAGATCAGTTTGTTAGATGGGCTTTAGAAGTGATTTTCTTTTTAAGTGAATTGGGCAAAGCCTCTCATCAAATGATCTCAATTTTCAGCTGATTTTTGGATACCTTAACTCCAACCTTAGCAGTAAGTACATAATGCTTCCTGGACTCTCTGACATCTCTGCTGAGGAGGAGACCCACATTGCAACTGCTGACTCCTCGACTCCATCAGCAATGATAACTTGGCCAAGTTTAAGTTGGTCCAACACATCCTGACTGAAAAGAGGTGGCTGAGAAGATCATTGATGAAACTTAACAGAACTCCTTCAGCAAAGAGTAAGAGGACTGAAGCAAATTTTGTCTGTCTGATATGTAGAACTGGCCACCAGAAAGATATTGTTTGTAGGAACTTAAAGGCAGAAAACTTGCTCTGGATCTCACATGAACATCAAAATTGCAGACTTTGTCTTCAGAAATAAATTTTTCAGTAAGTTGGATACCTTCTGTGACAGCCTCTCCTCCCACCCCCAATGCTGCCCAGAACTCTTCCAGGTTCAAAAGGATACCATGGATCTGAGGTATATGTGTGAAGCTCAAAGGTCGTCCCTACATATACCAGTCAAGACATCCCTGCTTTTTTATGGACAAAGCTTAAAGGAGCTGTAGGAGTGGGCACTGAGCAGAATATATCCTATTCCCATCTACTTGTCTATGGAATATGAAAACCTGGTCAAGAAATTTCTCATTCTCAATCCCAGTAAGAGAAAAACTTTAAAACAGATCATGAAGGTGCAGTTGATGAATGTGTGGCATGTGTAGAAGAACTAAAGCCCCAGGTGGAGACATTCCCTCACAACAAAAACCCCTAGTTGATGGTGTTTATGGTGTTCATGGGTTACATACATGAAGAGAGGGAAGACTCACTCATGGGCCAAAAGTGCTACAAGGTAATGGCCTTCTGTCTTTTCCTCGGCTGCAAAAGATATGAGTGGGAAGCCTAAAGTATCACTTTAATGGGTGAGGAGATTTTTCCTCTCTCTATCCTGAATTTTTTGCCCCTTTTTCTTCCTAGAGCTTGGCATTGTTCCACAAGTTGCTGTGCAAAAGATATTTATCCTTTTTTAAAAAGGGTTTATATTTCATCCACATTCTTGGAGGAGGAGAGATGGGTTCTATAGAAATAAAAAAAAATCCAAATGAGAAAAAAATCAGTAAAAATTAATAGACACAAAAATGACAGAAATGGTGAAATTACTGGACAAGGACTTAACACTCACTATAAGTATTCCAAATATGCTCAAGTATTTAGAGGAAACATGGGGCATGGTGAGATGATGAATGGGAGAAAATAAAGGAGAAACAAATAGGACTTTTAAAGTGAAAAATATATGAAATGAAAATTCCATTGGATAATATTAAAACTACATGAGGCACTGCAGGAGAAATTATCAATAAATGTGAAAACATACCAATAGATATTAGCCAAAGGGAAGCACAGAAAGAAAGAAGAATAAAAACAGTAAACAGCTTCAGAACCAATGGGATAATAATAAGTGGTCTAGCAAAAACTTAGCAGAGTCTCAGAAGGGGAGAAGAGAGGGAAAGGACAAACATATTTTGAAGAAATAATAATAAAAAATATTCCACATTTGATGAAACATAGTAACTCACAGATTCAAGAAGCTAAATAGATACCACTCAGGAAACACACATACACACACCTCAAAGCACATCCTAATCGAATTGCAGAGAATCAGTGATAAAGAGAAATCTTGAAAGCAGCCAGAGAACAGAGACAAACTAGATAAAGGGAATAATGATAAGAAATTTCACTGACATTTTGTGAGTAACAAAGTAAGCCAAAGGGCAGTGGAACAACATCTTTAAAGTGCTGAAATTAAACAGTGTCGGTGTGGAATTTCATATTCACTAAAACTATTCTTCCCAAATGAAGGTAAACTAAGACCTTTTCTGAAACACCAAAGCTGAGAATATTTATTGCCAGAAGACCTTAACTATAAGAAATGTTAAAGTATGTTCTTCAGGTTGAAATACAATGATAAAATTTGGATCCATACAAAAGAATGAAAATGTTGAAAGTGACAAATATGTGAAAAAAATATATATATAACTTTTATCCCCATTGTTTCAAATTGTTTTAATTGTAACTTACTTTTTAAAGCAAAATTAACAACAATGTATTGTGGGGTTTATAATTTTTTTAGAAGTAAAATGATTTACAACAACGGCACAGAGTATTCAATGTGCATTTAAAAGTATACCACTGTATACCTACATTATAAGTGAAATGGTATGATATTTGAAGGTAGACTGATAAGTTAAAAATGAATTTGTAAGCTGTAGAGCCAGACAGCCTAAAACATAAAAATAAAATGTAAAGCTAATTAACAAATTGTAGAAATAAAGCCATGAAACATACCCAACCTGAAAGAAGACAGAAAAGAGGGAAAAGATATAAGGAACAGAAGAGATAAATGCAAAACAAATAGCAAGATAGTAGATTTAAACAAACCTATTGATAGTTACATTCAACTTAAATATTCTGAGGACTCTAATGTAAAGGAAAAAATTGTCAAACTGGATGAAAGTTAGACCCAAAAATATGCTGTCTATAAGAAACACCCTAACTATGTAAAAAAAGATTGGTTAAAAGTGAAAGAACATAAAAAGAGATAGCATGCAAGCAGTATAAGAAATATAAATTGGCTATGTTATTAGACAAAGATAACTTGAGAGCAAAGAATCTTGAGATGAAAGAGTAATTTTTAATAATGTACAAATGCATTTATGAGGAAAGCTTAATAATCCTTAATATGTGTGGACCTAATAACATATAAAAGTGTATGGAGTAAAAAGCGATAGAACTGGAAGGATAAATTGACAAATCTAGAATAAAGGTAGGAGATTTCAAAACTCCCTTTTTATTAGAACAAATAGCAACACTGATAGTTATTTAGAATACAATGCTATCAGCTAACTTTACCTAATTGAATATACAGAGCACATCTGGAACACTTCACCCAGCTATAGGAGAATGCACATTATTTGAAAGTGCACATTGAACATTCAACAAGATAGACTCTATCCTGGACCATAGAATAAAATTCAACTAACTTAAAAGATTTTGACATTAAACTAGAAGTAAATAACAAAAAAGATACCCAGAAAATCCTCAAATGCTTGGAAATGAAACCATACATTTCTAATTAGCTTATAAGGGAAGAAATCACAAGGGAAATTAGAAAATATTTTTAACTGAACAAAAACACAGCATAACAAAATTAGCGAGATGCAGTTAAATCACGGCTTAAAGGGAAATTTATGTCTTTAAAAGCTTATATTGGAAGAGTGGTCTAAAATCAATTATTTAAGCTTCCACTTGAAGAAGGTAGAAAAAGAATAAAGCAAACCCAAAGTAAGCAAAAAGAAGGAAATTGTAAAGGAGAAGAAATCAATGAAGTTCCTAGAGAAAGACTGTGAATTCTGAGAGCAGCCATAACTTACACTGCCTTTAAATTCTTTACTTTGCTATTCTTGTCCGTTCTCTCCTGTCTTTAGCACATGCTAAGGGTTACATCTTGGTCTCCACAGTCATGGACACCTGATGGAAAGGTCTGTTACTGAGGTAGAGGCAAAATGACTCAGTGTTAGGCAACAGCAGCTGGACAGAAAATGATTTCAGATGGTAAGAGGAAATCTGCAGAGAACAGAACAGTAGTATGAGGCCAGCTGGTTGGCTGCAGTGATGAGCCATAGTTAGGATACATAGAATCATATGAATTTTTCCAGAGATTCCTAGAAACATGTGGACAAAGAAACCTGGGAAAATATTGGGCTTTCTGCAGTCACCTAGGATCAGGGCTTCAAGATTTAGGAATGAAGGAAACATATTACCTCATAGGCTTGTGAGGTGTGGAATATTTGAGCTAATGGTTTTGGTAAAGCCATTTTCTCTTTTCTCTGTGGTTAAGAATGGTCATCATTAGAAGTTTTCACTGCAAGGAAATGGTAATATGCTCAATTTAGGAAGAGAATTGGTTGGACATCAGAGTTCAAGGCAAAGCTACAGGTAATGATGTGGGTGGCATAAGATGTCTCTACCATGTACTGCCATATAGAAACCAATATATTAGGCCATGGCCACTTTTAGATAGTGGGAACTCCTACTAGAACCCTAGTCTTCTGATTTCTCATATAACACCTTTCGTATTTATTATTTTTTTATTGGTTAAAGTGTACAGTAAATTAAATTATTGGGAAGTCACTCATTTAGCAAATATTTATTGAATATTTTCAATGTGCCATGCACTACTTTTAGTTTTGGAGATGCAGGCATGAACAAGAGAGACATCCTTGGCTTTCATGGTGTATACCTTCCAGTGGGAGGGAAGATAGAAACATACCCCTGTGATTCAAAAGTAAATATAGAAGACAATACATTGTGATTGAGTGACTGGCAGAGAAGTGGGAGCGATATTAAACAGAGTGATTAGGAAAGGCCTCTGCATGGTGGCATCTGAGTTGATGCTGAATGATGCCATGTGAAGAACCTTCCAGGTAGAGAAAAGGATAAGTTTCCAAGCTGGAATATGCTGACTGTTTGCAGCAGAACCACTCTAGGAGAGGTAACCACAAATAGCAAAGGAGATCTAGCAAAGGCGATTCAAAAGAACTGTTTCTGGTTCTTCTTCTATCACCATTTAACTCTGGTCTTCAATTTTTTCACTTAATTCTCCTGTGCAATCAGTGCCTCTTCTGTTCCCAAAACTTACAGGATGTCCAGAAACATTGGGTAATATCACTTAGGTGAAACCAAGCCAAAACCTAGAAGGAATCCTCCAGCCAGCTGGAGATTAGGATTAGAAAGGCCACTGAGAGCCAGAGAGCTGCCTGATCTGCACAGAGGCCAAAGGATCCCCCACCAAAGCTTTTTTCACTTTGACTCATTTGCTTACATGACCTTGAAAATAAAATAAATAAATTACTTAATTAAAAGAAAAAAAGAAACGGGTTGTGCTCTGCCCTCCCCCAGGATTAGGGTGTTAGTGTTAGTTTAAGAAAACAGGTTAGGACCCGTGAAAAGAAAATGCTACAGGAGAGTAGAATGTGTCCCAATATTACATTATTCCTTGGAACAGTAGGAAGTAAGAGACCTTGCCATTTGCCAGTATAGTTTAGCCCCAAACCATGCTGTACTTAGGCTTGTGCCCAATCCCAGGACCACATTCTGCCTGAAATGGGGCAAATGCTTTAGGGATATGGTCAAATTAATTACATCAAGACAAAGCCAATAAATGCATTAGGGAGCTTTAAAAAACTTTTCTCTTGTTTAAGAGGAAGATAAATAATTACATTTGAGTTCATGACCCTGGTTTTTAGAACAAGTTTTAAAAGCAGTTTCCAGTCCCACAGTGATGACTGAACATACATGCATATGCATGTGCGCATGCACACACACACACACACACACACACACACAAACACACTGGCATTTGGAGGATGCCAGCCTATTATTCATCCAGGATTGTTTCAGCTAAATGAAATGGAACAGGAAGGAAACAGTTTCCAGAAGACAGAGGTACACCAAAAGGAACCCATTGCTTTGGGAGAATTGAAGAAAAAATTAGTGAACTTTCACAGACAATCTACAGCTCTTCATGAATAATCTATGAAAGAACGAAAAATAGGACACCTTCCATAATGTTGGTATTTATGAGGTAATAGAACGTGTATGTAGACTGCCTACTGGGGACATCTCAGGTAGTCTGAATGGTTTTCTCATTGAGGGAAGTACTTGGTATCTGTAGATATGTAGATGGGGGTGTAATGCCTATTGAATGATGTAATATAGAATTTAAGGTAAACTCCTTAATCTAACTCTTTTAGAAAGACCATAGCAATTCTATCTCCCTACCATCTATTAAATGTCCTGGGGCCAGTATACACATTTAGGTGACAGGCAGCAAGCTGAGCTATAAAACTAGCTTCTTTCCTCAAAAGTTTTTATGCCTATTTAGGGTACAGGTGGCAAATCTGTAGAAAAGACTTTGATGAACATCAAAAGTTGCTTTTGACCCCTTTTCTCACCCATTTAAAGAAAATAGGCTTCATAGCCAACCTTTGAAAACTAAGATATCACTTGAATTTCCAATTTCCTTAAGAAATAGGAAGACTCCTAGCAACACAAGGTTTGTGTTCTCACATGGCTATGATTACTAGGTATTGAGTAGCAAGTCCCCCCCTTAGACAGGACATGTTAGTTTTCTTCCCTGAGTCCTCACCCAGCCCACGTTGTGTCCTCCATTTGATTTTAATCCTTGATTTGGAGACGTTACGCATGCTTGTCTCCTTGCCTCCACTCTTGTTGCTTTATGAGGCAAGATTTGGCACATATAGCATATCTCTATCTGGTACATACTTTGTGTTCTAAAATTCAGTTGTAGGTAAGTTTTCTGGAACTAAACCCATTTACCCACAGGAAAAATATTAATTTAGTTTTACAAATATTTTAAAAAAGGTTTTAAATGTTTATTTATTTTTGAGAGACAGAGAGAGACAGAGCATGAGTGGAGGAGGGGTAGAGAGAGAGGGAGACAGAATTCAAAGCACGCCCCAGGCTCTGAGCTGTCAGCACATGCAGGGTGTGAACTCACACCATGAGATCATGACCTGAGCTGAAGTCAAAGGCTTAACCAACTGAGCCACCCAGGTGCCCCCATTTTTACAAATATTAACCGAACTTCTCCTATATGCAAATCATTAGATAAGGTACATGGGAAGGAAGGCAAATGGAGCAAAAGATATGGTTTTTGCTCCCAAAAGGTCTAGGAAAGGCCATTAATGTTTATTTAACATATAGTGCACTTGAAATGAAAACATAATGGAAATATAATTTGCAATTACTTGCTACATTATGGAAAAAAAGAAAGTTGCATGTTACATGTTTTATCCTGAAACATTTTATCCTGTTCTATGCTGTTTCTTGTGGATAAGCAATGATAATAAGAAGTGGATGTTACAGAGAAGGACAGACTCCATATGTTTTCACTCCTATGTGGATCCTGAGAAACTTAACAGAAGACCAATGGGGAGGGGAAGAAAAAAAATGGTTAGAGAGGGAGGGAGCCAAAACATAAGAGACTCCTAAAAACTGGGAACAAACTGAGGGTTTATGGGGGGTGGGTGATGGATATTGAGGGCATCTGTTGGGATGAGCACTGGGTGTTGTATGGAAACCAATTTGACAATAAATTTCATTAAAAAAACCCAAAATAAATAAATACACTTAAAAATTAAAAAAATAAAAATAAAAAAAAAGAAGTGGATGTTCCCTGTTGTCAGTATTTTGAAGGAAGAATCTGAGAAACTTCTAGGAATTTAGAGGTGAATGGTACTTGTTCCCTTGGCATTTTTAGAAGATTTTGAATCATGATATTATTTTTCTGTATTTCTATTTAGGGAGATGCAAAATGCAGAATGAAAAGAGAGGAGAGAGGTGGATAGCAAAATAGAAAAGGAAAAGGATAGAAAGAGAAAGATGAAAAAGGTTTAAAAAGGCTATGATTCCTGAGTTGGAACTAATGAGGAGGAGAGATGCACTTGTGTCCTGATCTGACTATTGATGTAAAGTGATATAGACATGTCTCTTACCATAGTCAATATCTTTCACATTGGAAAATCTAAGGATCAGTTGTCAATATTCATGTTATACTTGATTTATCAGAGTGATCAGAGAGGTCATCACTCCATCCCTTTAGAAATATTTTGGCTTGTAGGACACCATGCACTCTTGGTTTTCCTACCTTACTAGCTGCTCCTTTTCAGTTTCTTCTCCAGATTACTACTGGGTTCCCACAATCTTAATGGTAGAGTGATCCCAACACTCATTGCTTGAGCTCCTTTGATTTTCTGCTTACCTGTACTCCCTTAGGGATCTCATCTGACTCATGGATTTAAATACCATCTGTGTGCTAATGATCCTCAAATACATACCTCAGCCAGGTACATATCTCAAATACATGCTACAGATTGGATTCTTAATGTTTCCACTGGGTGTCTAGGAGAGATCTCAATTTTAACATGCAGAAAAGCAAATTCCTCATTTTTCTTCTCAAAGCTGCTTCTCCCTCAGTTTTCTTTATCTCAATGGAAAGGCCATCCACTTTTGTCCGGGCCAAAACATCTAAATTTTTTTTTAACGTTTCATTTATTTTTGAGACAGGGAGAGACAGAACATGAATGGGGGGGTCAGAGAGAGGGAGACACAGAATATGAAACAGGCTCCAGGCTCTGAGCTGTCAGCACAGAGCCCGATGTGGGGCTCGAACTCAGGGACTGAGAGATCATGACCTGAGCTGAAGTCGGCCGCTTAACCGACTGAGCCACCCAGGTGCCCCAGGCCAAAAACATTTAGAGCCATCCTTCACTTGCTTGTTTCTCTCACTCTACATTTCATCTGTTTGCAAATTTTTTTTACCTTAAAAATCCAAATTCATACAACTTCTTATCACTTTCATCATTATCATCTTAGTATAAGCTATCATCATCATCTTCCTGGGTTATGGCAATTTGGGGCTCCCATTCTTATACCACCAACAGTCTATCTTCAACACAGAGACCAAATAAATTATTTTCATATATAAAGTTACATCCATCCTCTGCTCAAAATCCTCCAATGGCTCCGCATTTCACTAAGAGCAGAATTGCAAGTCCTTACCATGGCCTCTAAACCTCCAAAATCTCTGAGTTCATTACATCTGAGTTCACCTCCAACAACTCCTTCCTCACTATATTGCAGCCCTACTTGCTTTTTATGCTATTGTTTGAACATTGCAGGGATGCCCACTGCCTCTGGTCCTTTGCATTTTTTTTTTCTGCTTAGAATGCTAACACCACAGACATGTGCTTCAGTTCTTTGCTCAAAAGTTAACTTCTCATGGAGACCTTTCCAAACCATCTTATTCAAAACTGGATGGACCTCTGTGTACCAGCCACACACCTCCAATCCCTCTTCCTTCTCTATTTTCCTCCATAGAAATTATGACCTTACATACTCTATCTTCTACTTGTTTTTGTTTTGTGCACCCTACACTGAAATGTAGGCTTCTTGAAATAAGATATTTATTTGACTATATTTCCCACATTATAATTTTTCATCCTTGTGACTTACTTATTTTATAACTGGAAGTTTGTACCTCTTAACCCCCTTTACTTATTTCACCCTTTTCTTCACCCCCCTTCCCCTTGGCAACCACAAGTTTATTCTCTGTATTTATAAATCTGTTTCTATTTTTTTTGTTTATTTGTTCCTTTGCTTTTTTTTTTTTTTTTTTTTTTAGATTTCACATGTAAGCAACATCATATGGTAATTGTCTTTCTCCATATTTCACTTAGCATAATACCCGCTAGGTCCATCAATGTTGTTGTGAATGGCAATATTTCATTCTTTTTTATGGCTGAATAATATTCCATTGTGTGTGTGAATATATATTCACACAGACACACACACACACACGTGTGTGTGTGTGTGTGTGTGTGTGTGTGTGTGTGTGTATGTGTGTATTTATATTGCCACATATTCTTTTCCATTCATCTATTGGGACAATTTGGTTGATTCTGTCTCTTGGCTATTGTACATAATGCTTCACTAAACATAGGGATGCATATATATTTTTTCAAATTAGTATTTTCATTTTCTTACAGTAAATGCCTAGTAGTGGAATTGCTGGATCATATGGTATTTCTATTTTTATTACATTTTTTAGAAGCCTCCATACTGTTTTCCATAGTGGCTACACCAACTTGCATTTCCACAAACAATGCATGAGGGTTCCCTTTTCTCAACATCTTCACCAACACTTGATACTTCCTGTTTTTTCATTTTAACAATTCTCTCTGGTGTGAGGTGGTACCTTGTTGTGATTTTGATTTGTATTTCCCTGATGATGAGTGATGTTGAGCATCTTTCATGTGTCTATTGGCCATCTGTATGTCTTCTTTGGGAAAATGTCTATTCAGGACCTCTGCCCATTTTTAATTGGAATATTTGTGTTTTTTATGTTAAGTTGTATAAATTATTTATATATTTTAGATATTAAACCCTTATTGGATATATCACTTGAAAGTATCTTCTCCCATCCAGGAGGTTGCCTTTTCATTTTGTTGACGGTTTCCTTCACTGTGCAGAAGCTTCTCAGTTTAATGTAATTCCAATTGTTTATTTTCATTTTTCTTCCCTTTGTCTGGGAAACAGATACAGAAAATACTGCTAATTCCAGTGTTCAAGAGTTTACTACTCGTGTATTCTTTTAGAAGTTTTATGGTTTCAGGTCTTATATCTAGGTGTTTAATCCATTTTGAGTTTATATTTGTATACAGTATAAGAAAGTGGTCCAGATTTATTGTTTTGCATGTAGCTGTCTAGTTTTTGAAGGAAGATATTTTCATCTGTTTCATTATTATTGTACTCCTCATATCCAGGAAAATACAAAATATGAGTTCAACAAATAGCTACTGAATGAATGAATGAATGAATGAATAAAAGGAACTGGTGCAACTAATTATTTGATCAGATAGCAACCTGATTTAAACACCAGGTGGCGTTTGGCACCACAGTTCCAAGATAGTCAGTTTCCTAGACTACCAATTAAGAAAGGAGGTGAGAAGTTCAAGGAAGCTTGTGATGTCTCATTGAGTAGAACCGACTAGGCCTTTTTCTTTCTTTGTCACCAGGTCATATGCCATCCTCCATTCCCTCCCCACCCCTACCATGGGGCCATATGTATAAGGAGGAATACTGGTAAAATAGTGGAGGATGGCATGGGAGTCTGACCACCTGCCTATCTAGCTTACTTGTGCCTTCTGGACTTTCTCATGCTAGATACCAATAGTAGCACTTTCTTCTTATGATGGATTGGTGCTGAGTCCTTTGAACCTTATGATTTGGTGGGTCTAGAAACCCAGCTCCTGAAGGGAAGCTCTGGCCACATGATCAATTGATGTTCCAAGGTCTGATGCTAGGAATAAGTAGCATATGTGGGAGATCTTTTTAAGAGGTCTAGAAATCTCTGCAGTAGATAGAATGAGACTTGCTACAAATATAGACCTAGAAGTCTGTATTATCATTCTCCTATTAGAGCTCACTATAAACTACACATCTGTTGTCAACACAGATACCTCTAATACCAAAGGTCTACTAGGTCTGATGCCCCAAGTTGAAAGGCTACTTGTACTGTACTTTGGACCTGTTGCAGATCTCTTTCCTTCTCTGGGATCCATTCAAACCTGTAAGTCTCCCATGTCTCTCAGTAAGTGGGTGGAAGCAGTGTTTACACATGTGGAATATGCTGCATCCAGAGCCCTTTTAGGCCTACCAAACATTGTGCTTTCTTCACAGTGCTAGGGGTTATGAGATGCTATAATTTGTCATTTACTTTGGAGAGGATGTCCTAGAATACAGTCTTATTTGGGGAGGGTAATGAGAAGGCAGTTTCTTAGTTTTCCATTTGGCTTTTCCCACTGTAATAGCTCTTAACCTACAAACTAAAGAAGCTTTGTATGAGTTCTAACAACTACCAAGTATATTTATTCCAATTATACATTCAAAGACTGGGGAAATGATGATGGAGTAGGTCCATGGACCCCAGTGGACCCACAGTAAGCAGGGTGTGGACCAGAGCTCCATTTATTGTATGTACCCATATAGCCCTACTATAATAGAGGCCTATGCTGATGTTTTGATATAAATGTTAATTAGGACTCTGTGCCCTATAGTTCTCATTCAAATATTCAGATATTTCTTTTTCTCAAGTGTAAAGTTATTTGGGTAAATGGACAGAGGTCCCTTATGGAAGAATCATTAGCAAGTAACTTTTCATGGTGTCATTGAATTCTTTTTCCTAGGATGATGTTTCCATCAGTCAGTGTATTCCAGGTCTGAGGATGGCTCATGTCTCAATATTGGACAAGATCTGAATATTGGAATTTTTATTGAGGTATCCACCCCCACTCTCTTGATCATTCATCTTTAATTTCATTTAATTGTATAACTTGAGAAATACTTTCATAGGCTGCCCATTTATCATGACATTTGGAGTGCCATGTTCTCTTAACCACCTCCATGGTTCTTTACAAGTCATACTTCATTACCCATTACTATTTACTATACTTGTGCTTACCTCTCTTTTTCAGTGAAGTAGACTCTTTTCAGTGGTTTCAGTTATCTGGATTCTTTTATTTGGGGATCCTGTCATGTCCATGGTTATCAGGGAGCTTAGTTCTTTAGCAGGATCTCTTATTGCCCTGGATGACCAAAGACAACTGCCATTGAGCTTCTTAATGATGTTAGTGTCCCTCTTACTGGCACATTACTTAACACTCTGGTCAATGGACTGTCCTGTAAGCCCTTTCTTAGAACATTGTGGATGGGTGGGTTTTCTGGCCTTATGTATTATATATAATCTAATAGCCTCACTTCTCTGAATCTTTTGATTACTGTCTTAACCATCTGTCCCATTTCTACTTCATTAGGTGTAGGCTATTGCTTTGTCCAAGCTTCCAAGAACCATCCTAACAGCATATTAGCACTGTCTCCTGGGATTCTTGATGGGATGTAAACCTTGGATCACAGTAGAATGCTCACATATTGATGAACTCATTAATTTCCAACTTCACATTCTGTTCTCCTTGATACAGCATACTCAGGATGTAATCTCATGGAAACTCTCCTGGCTCCTGCTGGGAAATGTTGGCTAGGTAGTGCAGCTTCTTTGATATATAGTTTTTAACATATTTTAGCAGGCTCAGAACTACCCCAGATGGGTTGTTATAACTTTCTCCATGACCCGGTGGCCAGGAGATCTGACCTAGGGCAGATCACAAAGGGATGTGTGTTATTTTGCAAGGCAAAAACTTCTGTACCATCTTCAAGCAAAAGTGGAGTGGGGAGTGCAAGCCTTTAAAGAGAGGAGTGGACCACTTCTGAATAGATAGAGGATTCAGGGGAGTCTGAATACATACAAAGATTCAAGATTTTCTAGTGCATCAACCAACATGTTTGCATTTCAAGTCTCCATGTCCCACTCCTTCCTAATCAGAATCCTGCCTATACTATAAAAGACCTGCTGGTGTAGAGAATTCAACCTTCTGTGTTTCTCTGCCTGGGTCCAATCTACAGATTTTCTGTCCTCTGTTTGCAGGAGATGAGAATCTTTTTTGTATTATTGAGGAGGCCCCTAAGGTCTCATACCATCTCATGTTGGTAGTATTTTACCCTTGGACTTTCATTTTTACCTCAGTTCTCCATTAGTGGATTTTTAAAATAGTTGCACCATAACTGCACACTAGTGATAGAATTCTCATTTTGGAACTAGGTGATCCAGCTCATAAATTCCATCTTGTGGTTGCCTTCCTAGAATCATTTTTGGCAGGAACTGTCCCAGGTTGGCTTCCTCAGGTGACTAAGGCTGTGAGGTTTCCATGCAGAAGGTTAATTGAGGAGTGCTTTTAGTACCAACACCTGTGATGAGTGAGAGTCACAGGACCGCGCAAAGGAAGAAGTTGAATTCTGATGTAGTTGCAGGAGAGGCCTCAGCTGAGATCTGGAGCTGTCATGTTCTTCACAGTTGTCCTAGTTGAGTCAAGAGACTTTGTACTCCAGCACCATCAGTCACTGGATGCAGATGCCTCCAGGAAGAAGGATGTGTATTCTTTTCACCTAGAGCAATTCCTGGGGAGGAATTCAGTTGTGAATTATCAGCAGTCTGTACTCTTGGCAGCTGGAGAAATGGGTGCCTCAGTCTATTTGGGACTGAGGACTATTTGGGCAGTGGACCACAGAGTTCACCACAGTTCTGGTAGAGATATGTTGAATAAATGATTGAATGGTCCTTTTGGAGCTATAACTCCTTTTGGAGTTATAAGCCTCTTGAATTTATATTCCATTTGGGTTGTTATGTAGTAATTGGCATAGCACCTTCCATATAATAGTTGACTGATCAGTATGTGTTCAACAAGTATACGAAGGAATGAATTTTAGGGCTCTTATTCATCGTGACTATTCTAGTCCCAGTCAATACAACGGAGGTTTTAACTATAATCCCTTGCATTGCGGTTTTAGAAAATTTGCCACTCCCACAAAGAAGGATGCTGTGGGTTTACTATTTATGTGTAACAGTGACTAGAAAGTTCACTTTGAAATGTGGTGGTGTGAGTGGGCACTACCTGAACCTAATATTCATGCTACACTGACTCTCAACCATGACATAGAACCCACTAGTGCCTGGAGGATGTCAATTCATTGGCATGCATGGACTTAGGTAGAGGCTGTCTTGTGTGCTGTAGAAATGCCTATTAGTTTCATTCTGAGTACTTAAAAGCATACCAGACGGGGCGCCTGGGTGGCTTGTCGGTTAAGCGTCCGACTTCAGCTCAGGTCATGATCTCACGGTCCGTGAGTTCGAGCCCCGCGTCGGGCTCTGTGCTGACAGCTCAGAGCCTGGAGCCTGTTTCAGATTCTGTGTCTCCCTCTCTCTCTGACCCTTCCCTGTTCATGCTCTGTCTCTCTCTGTCTCAAAAATAAATAAACGTTAAAAAAAAAAAATTAAAAAAAAAAAAAGCATACCAGACATGCTTACAAATTCTTTCTTGGAAACAGATTGTTGGTAAGTGCTTTATTTCCTCTCTAAATACATAGTTTGTCACCACATGCATTAATTCTTCATTAAACGATGTCAACATTCTACTAGGTAGAAATAATTGTACCCTTTTCTTAGGTGCAATTATCCTGATGAAAGTAATTAGTCAACACAGCTACTTAAGAAGGAGCCCTGCATTTGGAAGAGATTCAACTTATATGTACCATGTGGTAGGGATTTAGCTTGGCACTGGATTCAACTTGGCAACACGTACAACTTCTCAGAGGGCTCCTTGGTTGTTGTGTTTTTCTGCATAAAGATGATATCCCCAGAAAATCCGGTACAAAGAAAACATACTTACATGTATTAAGACCCAAAGCATACCTGTTATTCTGACAAAAATTATTTGTATACATTATTTTTTTAATCCACACAAGAAAATATGATTCTAATTTTGCTTTATTCTCTCCTGCCTGTTTGCCAACTCACTGGACCTTCAGCTAATGTTGTACATACACATAAATCTCTCCCTTGCCATCAACTATGCATTTGGAGTTTGAATTTTGCTAAAACAAATAGAAGAAAGCAACTCTTTAATAGTGTGAGATCTGAGGCAGTTTGTGATGGTGGACAGTTCTTATAAAATTTTAAACTCTTTAAGTTATTCTCACTCTTTTTCTGAATAAAGAGGTAAAGATATTTTTTCAAAGGCTCTCAAATCTCTACTGCTAAATTTTCTGGGAGTTATGGCAATCCTGATTAGGATTTGTGTTACACAAGTGTTTGCAATTGTCAAACTTTAGTGAATGATCATTTTATTTCAAAGGAAAAGACTGGAAACAAATATTGAATTCTAATGATATGTATACTGAAGTATTTATGGAGAAGGATACCAATGCCTGCAATTTAATTTGAAATGCATAAAAATAATATGAGTTATCTCTCTGCTTCTCCCTGTTCAACAATCACATCTTCTGGTGTAGTGCCAGCTGTGTCCCCAAGACACGATGGTGAAAGTTAGAGTAAACAGATTTGGCTGTATTGGGCACCTAATTACCAGGGATGCTTTTAACTCTGGCAAAGTGGATATTGTTGCCATCAATGACCCTTTCATTGACCTCACCTACATGGTCTACATGTTCCAGTGTGATCCTACCCACAGCAAATTAAATGGTACAGTCAAGGTTGAGAAGGGGAAACTTGTCATCAATGGAAAGCCCATCTCTATCTTCCAGAAGAAAGATCCCACCAACATCAAATGGTTGATGCTGGTGCTGAGTATGTTGTGGAGTCCACTCGGGTCTTCACCACCATGGAAGAGGCTGGGGCTCACTTGAAGAGTTATCATCTCCACTCATTCTTCTGGTACCCCCATGTTTGCGATGGGCATGAACTATGAGAAGTATTACAACCCTCTCAAGATTGTTGGCAATACCTATTGCAACACCAACTGCTTGGCCCCTCTGGCCAAGGTCATCCATGACAACTTTGGCATCGTGGAGGGACCCATGACCATGGTCTATGCCATCACTGCCACCCAGGAGACCATGGACGACCTCTCTGGGAAGCTGTGTCACCATGGCCAAGGGGCTACCCAGAGCATTATCCCTACTTCTTCTGGTGCTGCTAAGGCTGTAGGCAAGGTCATCCCTGAGCTAAATAGGAAGCCCACTGGCATGGCCTTCTGTGTCCCGATCCCCAATGTGTCAATTGTAGGTATTATCTGCAGCCTAAAGAAAGCTGACAAGTACAATGACATCAAGAAGGTGGTGAAACAGGCATTAGAGGGCCCCCTCAAGTGCACCCTGGGCAACACTGAGGACCACTTTGTCTCCTGTGACTTTAACAGTGATACCCACTCTTACACTTTTGATGCTGGAGCAGGCTTTGCTCTCAATAACCACTTTGTCAAGCAAATTTCCTATTATGAAAATGAATTTGGCTACAGCAACTGGGTGGTGGACCTTATGGTCCACATTGTCTCCAAGGAGTAAGATCCCTTGGACCACCAGCCCGAGGGAGCGAAAGAGGAAGAGACAGTGCCTCAGCTGCTGGAGAATACTTGCCCCAACTCACCCCCTCAACATACTGAGAATCCCCCAACCTCTACACAGTTTCCATCACAGACCCCCTGAAGAAGGGGAGGGGCTTGGGGAGCCCTACCTTGTCATGTACCATCGATAAGTATACCATACCCAGACAAAAAAATAATATGAGTGTTGGATGAATATAGGGATGGATAGATAGAGTTGTGATAAGTAGAGTAAATGTTAATTAATGGTAGAATCTAGGTTATAGGTACAGGGGTGTTCCATGAAAAATTATAAAAATTTTTCTATATGTTGGAAATTTTCATAACAAAATATTGGAAATAATCACCATTGGCACTCCTTTTGTAGTGCCCTTGAGGCAAACTTTGATCAAAAGGGTGTAACAATTCAATTTATCCAAGGTCTACTGAGTACCCACCTTGGCAAAGTTTGGTGCCGGGTATGAGATTTCATTGGGATTCCATACTTAGAGGTCTTCCTCTATTCTTAGATGGGGCTAGTGCTCTGAGCAGCTCTTGGCCTCCCTTTAATTCTGATTCCAGCAGGGAGAATATAGGTAAATGTATCCCAACACTTTGGAATTGATGGATTCCTTCCTTCCTTCCTTCCTTCCTTCCTTCCTTCCTTCCTTCCTTCCTTCCCTTCTTCCCTCCTTCTCTCCATCCATGTGTACTCTATTTCTCTGTTTGGTGTATGTCGTTTAAAAAGTGTTTGAGATGGAGTTCTACAATCAAGAAGCTTAACATGTAATGGGAATCTCAGCATGAAGTCACTATTCCTGCAAGTTCCACTCTGACATTGTTTATTCATACTTTCAGACAACATCACTTCACAACGAGGTATGTAATGTAAGATATGTGAAAATACACTTGTGTGCAACTGGAAAACTTCAAAAGTAGAATTTAAAAAAAAATTTTTCCTGATAATTTCTAAAGCCACAAAATATTCCAGTCACAAATAAAAAACCAAGGCTTTCCTGTGGGAAACTTTAGAGAAAACCTAACAAAACTTTTACCCAATTGGAGTAAACCATTAAATACGTAAAAGCACTTTAGTAGCACATAAAACCAAACCAAGTCCTCTGAAAATCATGGGGCCAAATCAAATGCTAAGATTTAAAAAGTCCCAACTGAATGAAGTCTCACCCAAGTCCTGCCAAGGGAGTTACTGCTCCCTCCAGAGTTGTCTCTTTTTTTATGGGTTTTAATTAAGTTTTACAGAATAAATTAGTTCACCATATTTGAATCACATTTGCACACAGAGATGAAAAGTTCTTCTTTTTCCCTTCCAAATCAGGGCTTTACTACAGAAAAAACAATCTGTGTGATGCAACTACTATTGAAGCTCCAGTCAATAAAAATGTCCAGTGAAGTGGGAGGGAGAGGAAATGGGAAAGAGAACCAAAGAGGAAGAAGCAAGAGCAAAGGAAGCAAATGGAGAACACAGAAAGGCAGGAAAAAAACAAGGAAAAGTAGATGAAGCCCTGGGGCAGCCAATGACTCAGTGCTCTTAGTTGGAGCCAAATGCTAAAAACTTGCTGTGAGATTCTAAACATGTGTCTGGTTCCCTTTGCCTTCGCTTCAAAATCAGTAAACTGCTCAGTGAAAGTCTTCATATCCCATTGTTAGAAACCGGAGTGTCAGGTACTCTGCGATCCTAAGAATCAGTGATGCAGATCCCTGCTTCTTGGCTTTTTAGTATCATCTACAACAGGAAAAAGATCTCTCTCACCTATTTCTCTTTTGGTATTAGAATTTCTGGATGTTTTTCTTTACCTGCTTTTGCCTCAGTTTAAACATAGAATGAAAAAGAAACAAACAAATGAAAAACAAAGAGAGAAACTTGAAACTTAGAGTGACAGTTCCTTCCACAAGATGGTGCTTATCTTTCTCTGATTTGTTCTGGTTATTTATTTATTTAGAAACAGAGAGAGAGAAAGAGAACGTGGGGGAGAGGCAGACAGAGAGGTAGAGACAGAATCCCAAGCAGGCTCCACACTCAGTGTGGAGCTGGATGCAGGGCTTGATCCCAACCCTGGGATCATGACCTGTGCCGAAATCAAGAGTTGGATGCTCAACTAACTGAGCCATCCAGGTGCCCGTCTTTCTCTGTTTTTATTTTCCACCTTGAGAATTGGAATGACTGTGACTTGGGTTTCAAAATGATTTGGTTGATTA
This sequence comes from Panthera pardus, assembly GCF_024362965.1. Lineage (NCBI taxonomy): Eukaryota > Metazoa > Chordata > Mammalia > Carnivora > Felidae > Panthera > Panthera pardus. The sequence continues at coordinate 22,611,509 of NW_026526788.1, forward strand.
TACATACACATTTCTGAAAGAATCATAGGATTTTATTCATTGGGATATTTAAGTTACATGGTACATTATCGAAGTGGGAAATGAAGGGAGTATTGCAGTTTGGGTATTCCTGGAAACAGACTCTGAGATGGAGATTAGCATGTAGGGAATTATGGAATATTCATGGGACTGACACCTGCATAAGCAAATGGAAGGAAGCAGGATTGGACGTAGGATGAGTTTAGACTGTGATGTAGTCCTAATGCAGATCTTAGCTAACTCTTGGGGCTCTGAAGCTGGGACAACTGACCTTCCATAGTTGTTCCTTTTGGGGATCAGAGGCCAGGACCTTATACTTCTGTACTGACCAGTCCCTGGATTTGGGCAGCTCCATGAGACAGCCTACTGTCTGGTGAGACAGCTCTCTTTAGCAGACGGTCTTCTGGAAGAAGGCTGGCGTCTGAGAGTGTGGTCACCAACAGTATTCCCAGCAACTGTGGGAATAAATCTTGCCTTCTGGAGGGAGAGTACAGCATCCACTATAAAGGGCATACTTTCTTCTTTTCCTTCTTTTTCTTATTCTACATCTCCTAGAATGCATCAGCCACACTCCCACATGGTTCTATGGTCTCTCCATAGGCATGCAGTTAGCCTGGGATAGTCCTTCTCAGTTTTTTTTCTGTTTCAGGTTGGTTCCCTGATCAGCTAAAGCTGTGGCTTCAGTTTTCCTACCAGCTTATCTTTCACCTTTGGTTTGAAATTGAGAAAGACCAATGTGCCTCGATGGAGAAATTCCACCTACTCAGATTGCTGGGCTGGGGAGGAACAAAGCATGACCCATCAGTGAGAAATGTACAAGTACTGCATTGGTTTCTGCTAATTTTTCTGATCTGTTTGGTGGTGCAGAAATGGATGGTGGTTGTTTTTCTGTTTCTTGCTCGTAAGGAATGTTAATATGAGTTTCAAGTCAATCCACTGGTGGATCTATATATTTTCCTTGGAGAGCTTAAGAAGGGCTCACTAAATAATATTCTTTTCCACCCATCAATCTGTGTTAGGAAGATGTATGACTGGTATCTAAGGCGCTGTCAGTGTGTTATTTTCCATGTTCCTCTCACATGTCAAATATAAAAATACAGCCTGTCAGTGTAAATGTGATATGGGGCATTGTTCAGAGAGACTGTGAAAAATCCTGCAGTGCTCCCTGATTCATCATTTCAACAGCCTAATCATTTCATAGCCCCGTCTAAACAAAAACAGTTAAGGGCATTCCGGCTTAGGGGGTACTGAATCAGGGTTGATTCAGAAAGGACTGAAAGATCCCATGAGAAAAAATGTTTTGGAGAAAATAAGAGAAGGCTTGTCTTTGTCCTCGATTTCCTAGTTCCTGATCTTTTTCGGGAGGTTGTTTATCAGTTAATTATTCTCTACCACACCCTGCACCCTGACATTTTGCCAAAGCGGCCGGAAGGCCTCGTTAAATCAGAATTTCTACTTTCAGCTCACCTGTCACAGCTAAAGGCTTCCTCAAATGCATTGACATCGATTAATATTTAATGATTGAATAGTAGAAATATTGGCTCAGCACTTTTTACTTTTTCTTCCTTTAAATTAAAAAAAAACCCTTTAGGATGGACTTGGCTTCATGCGCACTCAGCTCTAGATTTTTCCAGTGTGAAATTTATGTGGGTGTCAAGAAGGGTAAAAGACCATCGCCCTGTAGAAAGCAATGTGTGCTCTAGGAAAAGGCTAGCCTGTGACACAGAGAGAGAACTAACATTTAATTAGCACTCACTCTGTCAGGCACTATATTAGGTACCTTCCATTATTCATCTCCAATAGTCACCACGCATCTACAAGGTAGGTATCTTTATTTCATTTGCAAATGAGGAAACACCTTCAAAGAAGGTAGAAAATTTGCCTGAGGTCACATATTCAAGTGACAGAGCCCATATTTGAATCTTGCATTGTTGGGCTACATGGTCCATACTCTTTCCAAACACATGTTGCCTCCCTGCCAAAAGGAAGCCTGAGCCCGATTGAGGCAGTGCCTTATTTGACTCCAGCAATTATTTTGTGTCCTTGTGTCTCCATTTTTCCATCTGTGAAATAGGCTATAAGCCAGATCTTGAATTATAATTTGGGCTCTTTCAGGACAATGAGATTCTGGTTTTAAATCAAGTTAGCTCTTAGTTTATATGAGCAATACCTTACAGATAATTTTTTTATGGCATGCAGATGGAAAAGGAGACTAAGAAACATTTCCTTCCAGGGCAAGTAATAACGTATATAAACATGCTAAAACAAAAACACCTTCAAATGTATATAGTGTGCATATTTAGGGAGATTGATCATCATAATGATAGTAGAGAAGAGGCATGCTCAGGTGGAAAGAGGGTAGACTTTGAATCAGACAGTTAAGTTCTGCTGCTAGTTCCCATTAGCTCTGAGACACTGGGGCAAGTTTTGTAACCCCTACAAGCCTCCATTTCCTCATAAATAAAATAGGGATAATAATCCCTACTTCGCAAAAATTTTGTGAAGAGGCGAAGAGGTAATGTATTTAAGGGACCTTGAATGGTGTTTGGTACAAAGTGGGCTCCTGTTAAATAAGGGGTTCGTATTATTAACATTAAAAAAGAAGAGTGCCTGGGGGTCTCAGTTGGTTAAGTGTCTGACTTTGGCTCAGGTCATGATCTCACTGTTCATGAGTTTGAGCCCCGCATCTGGCTCTGTGCTGACAGATTATAGCCGGGAGCCTGCTTTGGATTCTGTGTCTCCCTGTCTCTCTGCCCCTCCCCCTCTCACTCTTTGTCTCTCGAAACTAAATATCAAAAAATTTAAAAAATATTAAAAAAGAAATTATCAACCTTCATAAGAATACTGGGTTAGTTCAACTTTGTCATTTGTTGACAGACAGTAACTAGACACATGCCAAAGGGAACGTATAGATGAAGTAACAAAGGAATCATGTCACTAACTCAACACCCTAGGTATAGTGAGAATCATGAATAGTGAGTTTCAGTGAGCAAAGGAGGGACACTTTATTCAGCTTGGAGAGTCAGAAAAAGCCTCCTGGAGGAGACACCTGCTCTGAGTTTTGTTTTGGTTTTTAAAATATTTATTTATTTTTGAGGGAGAGAGAGAGGGTAAGTGCACCAGCAGGGGAGGGGCAGAGAAAGAAGGAGAGAGAGAATCCCAAGCACATTCCTTGCTGTCAGCACAGAACTATACTCTAGGCTAGACCTCATAAACCTGAGCCAAAATCAAGAGTCGGTTGCTTAACTGACTGAACCATTCAGGACCCCCTGCCTGCTCTGAATCTTAAGGCATAAAAAGGTTTGCTGGGAGTTGTGGGTTTCTGGCTGTCCCACAAAGGCTTTTCTCTCCTCCGCAGTACTGAAGATACAGCTTTGCCCAAGGTACCCAGTTTGAGATAATGTTACCCAGACTCATTGGCAGCTTGGGTGTGGCCTTTCAACTAGTTTATCAGTTTTCATTGATGCTTAATGTGTGCACTGTGTGCATCCATTGCTTAAAGAAATGGCCTATTTATTCACCCATGTATGGACATTTTGGTTGTTATGAATACTACAAAACTTTTGAAATTGCGTACCTTAAATATGTGCAGTTCAATGTACGTAAAGTATACTTTAATAAAGTACATATAAACCAAATAACCAGGAAACAAAAAAGAAAATAGCTTGCCCTCTAGTTTTTCTCTTTCTCCCTTCCTATGGGCTGGACTACAGATGTGGTTGTGACTCAGATTTGAAAATGCAGTTAGAAACAACATCCCAGGAGATGTCAGAGCAACCAGATAGTAGGAATCTGGGTCATGCTAGCATCATGGTACAGAGATGCCACACCAGCTTGGAATTTTTCTTTGGACTGGCAGATGAGGGAGATATTGCCATCTAATTTAAACCATGTGTTTTGGGAGTATTTTTGTTACAGCAGCGTAGTCTATACCCTAACTCTACTACATCAGGCAACAAAACCAACATAATTACCTAGTATTTCTCAAAAGATTGTCCAAGTGCCACCTTTATCAGAATGAGCTGGACTGCATATTAAAAATGCAAATTTCAGGCATCGTGAAGCCAAATTCTTGAGGGATAGTAGTGCAGGGAATCTGCATTTTAAACTTGCTCTTGTGTCATGACTATACAAACTAAAGATACAATTATCCTGGATTATTAGCTTTTTGCTTTTTTATGACCTGTGGAAAATGGCCAAGACAGTAGACAGGAATTGACCATTTGGTATTTGTAAGTAAGGTTATACATAAGAGGTCATTAAGTAAAGTCAGTAGAATTTTTCCAGTTATGCTTAGAAATCTGTGTGAGAATCATTGTTATACCCTTTTAATTTGCTACTTCAAACTCTGGGCAGGGGATAACAGCCTCAACATCATATTGAAGTTTTTTAGAAATGCAAAATCTCAGGCCCCAGCCAGGACCTGCTGAATCAGAATCTGCATTTTAACAATATCAAAAGGTGATTTATATGCATATTGAAGTTTGAAAAGCATAACCTCCTTCCTTGGAAATAAGTGTTTGAAAAAGTTCTGACATTTATACAAATGACATCCACGATTAGAAATTCCATGGGCAATCTCCACAATGGTACAGGCAGTTCTAGAAGTCAATGGGTGTACAGTTGACCCAGAAATGGGATTGCTGGATCATATGGTAATTTATTTTTTATTTTCTAAGGAACCTCCATACTTTTTCTATAGTGGTTATACTAATGTACATTACCACCAATAGTTAACAAGAATTCCCTTTTCTCCAAAACCTTGCCAGCACTTGTTATGTCTTGTCTTTTTGATAACAGCCATTCTACAGGTCAGAGGTGATATCTCTCTGTGGTTTTGATTTGCTTTTCTCTGATGATTAGTGAGGTTGAACACCTTTTCATGTACCTGTTGCCATTTGTATATTGGAAAAATATCTGAGTTCTTTGCCCACGTGTCAAATTAATTGGATTTAAATTTTTCCTATTGAATTGTATGATATTAACCCTTGAGTAGATATTTGGTTTGTAAATGTGTAACTTCATCTCTTAGGTTGCTTCATTTTGTTAATGGTTTCTTTTCCTGTATAGAAGCTTTTCAGTTTGATGTGATTCCACTTGTTTATTTTTGCTTTTGTTGTTTGTGCTTTTGGTGTCATATCCAAAAAATTATTGCCAAGACCAATGTCAAAGAGCTTTTCCCTATGTTTTCTTCTAGGATTTTCAAGTATTATGTTTAAGTCTTTAATCCATTCTGAGTTAATTTTTGTGAGTATTCTAAGATAGGGGTCCAATTTCATTTGTTGCATGTAAATATTCTCTTTTTTAGTATTATTTATTGAAGAAAGTATTTTTCCCTGTTGAAAAAATGGGTTTTCAAATATTAGTTGACTGTATATGCATGGGTTTATTTCTGAACTCTCGATTCTATTCCATTGGTCTATGTATCTGTTATTATGCCAGTATCCTGCTTGTTTTAATTATCATAGCTTTGTAACATAGTTTGAAATCAGGATGTATGATGCCTCCAGGTTTATTCTTCTCAAAGTTGCTTTGACTATTTAGGGTCTTTCATGGTTCTATATGAACTTTAGTATTTTTTTTTTAATTCTGTGAAAACAGAAATACCATTAAAATCTTGATAGGAATTGCATTGAATCTATAGATGGCTTTGGGTGGTATAGACATTTAAGAATATTCATTCTTCTGGGGCTCCTGGGTGGCTCAGTTGGTTAAGCATCTGACTCTCGATTGTGGCTCAGGTGATGATCCCAGGGTCATGGGATTGAGCCCCTCATCATACTCCACCCTTAGCATAGAGCCTACTTAAGATACTCTCTCTCTCCCTCTCTCTCTCTCTCTCTCTTTCTACCTTTCTGCCTCTCTCCCCCACCCATGCTCTCTCTTTCTCTAAAATAAAAAACAAGAGGAAAGAAAAGAATATTCATTCTTATGATTCCTGACTATGGGATATAATTTCATTCATTTGTGTCTTCTTCAATTTTTTTCACCAATGTATTATAGTTTTCAGTGTATGAATTTTTCACCTTTTGGTTTAAATTTATTCATAAGTGTTTTATTGTTTTTGATGCTATTATAAATGGGATTGATTTATTTATTCCTTTTTCAGAAAATTTGTTGTTGGTGTACAGAAATGCAACATATTTTTGTATGCTGTGTATTCTGTAACTTTCCTGAATTTTTTTTTAGTTCTAAAGTTTTTGGTAGAGCCTCTAGAGTTTTCTATATATAAGATCATATCATCTGCAAGCAGATAATTTTACTTCTTCCTTTCTCATTTGGATACCTTTTATTTATTTTTTTCTTGCCAGATTGCTCTGGCCAGTATTTCTAATGCTATGTTAAATAGGAGTGCTGAGGATAGGTACCCTTGTCTTGCTTCTGATCTTAGAGGAAAATCTTTTAGTGTTTAACCAATGAGTATGATGTTAACTGTGGGCTTATCATATGTGGCCTTTATTATATTGAGGAACATTGTTTTATGCCCAATTTTATTCAGAGTTTTTATCATGAAAGTATGTTGAATTGCCAAATACTTTTTCTGCATCTATTGAGATGATCATATGATTTTAATCTTTCATAATATTAATGTGATGTATCACATTTATTAATTCACATATATTGAACCAACCTTGCATTCTGGGAACGAATCCCGCTTGATCATGGTGTATAATATTCTCAATGTGCTGTTGAATTTGCTTTGCCAGTATTTTGTTGAGAATTTGTGCATCTGTATTCATCAAGAATATTGGCCTGTAATCTTCTTATAGTGTCCTTGTTCGGCTTTTTATCAGGGTAATGCTACCCTCAGAAAAATGACTTTGAGAGTGTTTCTTCTTCTGTTTTTGAGTAAGAGTTTGGAAAGCATTTGTTTTAATTCTCCTTTAAATGTTTCATAGAACTCACTAGTGAAACCATCCAGTTCTGAACTTTTCTTTGTTGGAAGGAGTTTTTATTACTGATTCCATCTCTTTATTCATTTTTGGTCTGTTCAGATTTTCTATTTCTTCATGATTCAGTCTTTGTGGTTGTATGTTTCCAAGTATTTATCCATTTTGTCCAGGTTGTCCAATTTGTAGGCATGTAATTGCTCATGGTGGTCTTTTACAATCCTTTGTATTTATGTGGTGTCATTTGTAATGTCTTTCATTTATTATGAGATTCATTTTAGTGTTTTCTCCTTTTTTTCTTAGTTTAAAGATTTGTCAATTTTGTTTGTCTTTTAAAAGAATTAATTCTGAGTTTTGTTAATCTTTTCTTTTACTTTCCTATTCTCTATTTATTCCTGCTCTAATCCTTATTATTTCCTTCCTTTTGCTAACTTTGTGCTAGTTTGTTCTTTTCCTAGGTCCTTGTGGACCTAGGATGCTAGGTTGTTTATTTGAGATCTTTCCCTCTTCTTAATGTATGTGTTTATAACTGGAACCTTCCTCTTAGAACTGCTTTTGCTACATTCCAAAAGTTTTGGTATGTTGAGCCTTCACTACAAGATAGGTTTTTCATTTCTCCTTTGATTTCTTCTTTGATCTGTTTGTTACTAAAGATCATGTTGTTTAATTTCCACATATTTGTGATTGTCCAGATTTCATTCTTTTATTGATTTCTAGATTCATATCATTGTGGTTGGAAGAGATCCTTGATATAATTTCTATGTTCTTGATTCTATTGAGACTTGTTTTGTGGCCTCACATGTGATCTATTCTTTAAAATGTTCCATTCCATGTCCATTTGAGAATAGTCCACCTGTTTCTTCAATGAAACAATTTTTTTACTGCATTTTTTCCATTGCTGTTTGGAACTTGTCTTGCATGTTGCCTGTAGTTATGACAAACAAATGTGCACACCATAATATGTCAATGCCTATTTCAAGTGCAATACATTAATTTCTCCTCAGGCAGAGTTACTCTCCCCATCCTGGGAATAAATGGTAATTGAAGGCCTTTTAAGCAGGTCACTGAGTGGTTTATCCATAATTGCTTTGACCGTATTCAATAGTTTGATTTCTTAAATAGGACTAAAAGTCTCCAAAGGATGCCCTGCCTTTAGTAGACCAGTCAGGGGCCAATGTGGCTTATTACTCACTGGGGATGAGGTTTATACGTTTGAGGAAAGATTATTTGGATTCTCTCTTTCCACTGTTGAGTGTTAGTGTTATCAGAGGATTAATTTGAAAGTCCGGTTGAGGTGAAGAACAACAGGTCAATATAAATTAGTCAATTGTTAATAATAATAACAATTTACACAACTATAACCATATAGTAACACAATAGATTATTTATTGAATACTTTCTGTGAGTTTACATGTATTACCCCATTAAATTCTCAAAAAAAGTAATGATAAACTAGGAACCAAGGCTTGGAAAAACTAAGTTGTGTGTCCAAGATCACATAGCTAAGTAAGTGTAGTGGTTGGTGTTTGATTTCAGATTCCAAAGTCTCTTTTCACCCAGTAAGATGTGACCTCTCTGTGAGCCATCCAAAACCAATAATACTGTGCTGTTAACCAATTTTGAGGTAGAAAGCCAACAAAAATCCAGCTAATTAATATATGAGAAGAAATTAAATGAGCAAGATACAAGATTGTGTGAATGAAATTTGAAGGTACAGTCTAATTTTCATATGATGGACATTCATGGGAGTTTGGCTCCACAGGGTCCATTCTTCTTACCAGCACCTTTGTTTTTGTGGGGCATTTACCTCTTCCCATTGGGATTCCATATCGTGGGATCCTAATCAGGAGCCTTGCTATCACTGATAAAAGGAATAGGCTTGTGATCTAAAGTTCACTGGACACTTGTTCCCTGAAGTTTGAATCTCAAAGTAACAAGCAGATAGTGCATAAGAGTTTACCTGGAGGGTGCCTGACTCTTCCTTCTGTGGGTTCATCCCTCTAGTTCTTGCAGTCCTTGATTCCAGGTTTTCAGGTTGCCATTTCTTCTATCTCTTTCAAACTTGGTCTCCAAGTTACCTGTCAAACTCTCTGATTTTCTAGAACATTTTCAACATATTCCCTTTGGCTCAAGTTAGCCAGAGTCAATTTTTATTGATTGCAACCAAAGAACCCTAATTACCATACCAGAATTATACTTTAATCCACTCTGTGCCCTCACGGGTAGGTCAGGAATATTTTTTAAAATTTTTTTAATGTTTATTTACTTTTGAGAGAGAGAGAGAGAGAGAAAGAGAGAGAAAATGAGTGGGGGAGGGGCAGAGGGAAAGGGAGACAGAGTCCAAAGCAGGCTCCAGGGTCTGAGCTGTCAGCACAGAGCCCGATGCGGGGCTCAAACCCACACACTGTGAGATCATGACCTGAGCCGAAGTCAGACACTTAACCGACTGAGCCACCCAGGTGCCCCTATGTAAGGAATATTTAAGAAGATCTGGTTGAGGCATAGAAATGATACTTCTGCACAAAACTGAAAAAGAATGATTAACATCTTACTACTTCATAAGCAATAAATTTATTTCTAGGGAATAGGCATGAACTTTGAAAAGAGGGCATAAGATGAAGCCAGGGAACATCAGTTTGAATAGCAGAACTTTTCTACCTATCATTCAATAGCATAGTCTTTAATTCAGTACATATGTGCTTAACATTTCCAACTAAGCAAAATTTCAAAAAAAAAAAAAAAAAAAAAAGCAAACACCTAAAAGACATTTTAGTGATCTGCAGGGCTTCAACCATCATACTAATCAAAATGGAATTTCTGACATTGGTTCACATTATGCACTCCTTCTTCTACTTGGAAACTTGAACAAGGAGGTCAGTCTTTAAAATAATGAATATGATCAGAGTCAGAATACTATGCAGTGGGGGAGAGGAGAACTTTCCTCTTAGGTAGCAGAGTCATTGTACATAAAATGGGGGTTAGAGATCACTGGACTCTGGAAGTTAAGACTAGAAGCTACACCTGCCAATGAGAATTTCAGCTGAGGTACAAAAAGTGTATTCAGCTTACAACCGAGTCCACAAGGAAGGGGTTGAGGGAAATTTACATATTTTTTGCCTATTGGGGAAAAAATCATTAAAGATCTTTCCTTGTTGATGGAAAAAATGGACAGAAAAATAAAATAAACTATGGGGGAATATTAACAACCTTACATCACAAAGGAAGAGACTAAGACTAGCCTAAAGACTTAGAGGAGAAGCAGATATTAGTGGATGATTTGTTATAGTAAACAGAAAAGAATTTTAGAAAACCGGATTATCAGTAGTGGAATGCAAGACTTCCTGTCCCTGTGAAATAGTAGTAGAAAGTCATAATGAGAGACTTGGATGAGATGAAAATAAAGATTTCCGAGTGAAGAAAGGATTTTTAGAACATCAAAAACTAAACAACAGGATAAAACTGAATAGCAGTAAAGAATAATATGGCCCTGGCACAAAAATAGACACATAGATCAATGGAACAAAATATAGGACCTAGAAATAAACCCACAATTATATGTCAGTTAATCTATGAAAAAGGAGACAAGAATATACACTGGGGAAAAGACAGTCTCTTCAGTACATGGTGTTGGGTAAACTGGACAGCTACATGTAAAAGAATGAAACTGGACCACCTTTTAACACCTCAAAATGGATGAAAGACCTAAATGTGAGACCTGCAACCATAAAAATCCTAGAAGAGAACACAGGCAGTAATTTCTCTGACATTGGTCATAGTAATATTTTTCTAGGTATGTCTCCTAAGGCAAGGGAGACAAAAGCAAAAATAAACTAATTGGTACTACCCCCAAAATAAAAAAGCTCTTGTGCAGAAAAGGAAACCATCAACAAAACAAAAAAAAAGAACCTACTGAATGGGAAAAGATATTTGCAAATGATATATCCAATAAGGGGTTAATATCCAAACTATATAAAGAACTTACACATCAACATCAAAATACTCAAACAATCTGATTGACAAATGGGCAGAGGACCTGAATAGATATTTTTCCAAAGAATACATATAGATGGCAGACACATGAAAAGATGCTCAATGTCACTAATAATCAGGGAAATGTAAATCAAAACCACAGGAGAGGGACGCCTGGGTGGCTCAATTGGTTAAGCAGCTGCCTCTTGATTTCAGCTCAGGTCATGATCTCACCTGAGATCGGTTCATGATCTCACCAGTTAGCCCTGCTTTGGGCTCCTCACTGACAGCGTGGAGCCTACTTGGGACTCTCTCCCTTCCTTTCTCTCTGCCTCTCTCTTGCTCATGCTCTTTCTCTCTTGAAATAAACTTAAAAAAAAAAAAAGAAACCTCGCAAGAAATAATGACTTTACACCTGTTAGAATGGCTAAAATAAGAAAGATGAAAACATGACATTTGTTGGTGAGGATGAAGAGAAAAAGGAGCCCTTGTACACTGTTGTTGAGAATGTAAATTCGTACAGCCACTGTGGGAAACAGTACGGCAATTAAAATTAAAATAGGAAAAATTTTAAAATAGAAATACCATACGATCCAATAATTCAACTATTGGATATTTACTCAAAGAAAATGAAAACACTAATTTGAAAAGATATATCCACCCCTGTGTTTATTGCAGCATTATTCACAATAGTCAAGATATAGAAACAACCTAACTGTCCATCAGTAGATGAATGGATAAGGAAGATGTGGTATATTATGCCAAGGGAAGTAAGTCAGATGGAGAAAGACAAGTACCATATGATTCTACTCATAAGTGGAATCTAAAACAAATGAATAAACAAGCAAAAAAGCAGAATCAGACCTGTAAATATAGAAAACAAACTGATGGTTGCCAAAAGGAAGGGGAATGGAGGGATGGGCAGAATGGGTAAAGGGGAGAGGGAGATACAGGCTTCCAGCTATGGAATGGGTAAGTGACAGGAATAAGAGGTACAGCATAAGGAATAAATATAATATAGTCAATGATATTGTGACAGCAATGTTTGGGACAGATGGTGGCTATACTAGTGAGCATAGGATAATGTATAAATTTCTCGTATCACTATGTTGTACACCTGAAACTAATGTGACATTGTGTGTCAACCATACCAGAGAAAGAAGAGGAAGAATAGCACAGACACTCTAGAAAACAAAATCAGTGACGCATGAAACAAGTTCCAGGGCTCTTACAAAATGCAGAAGAAAAGGATAAAAAGGTAAAAATGATGAAGGAGAAGATTGTGGCTCTGCAAAGCGGACACCGCAGATGAAACCTAATGGCTTTAGGTGTTACAAAGGAGGAAACAAGCACAAGTGGAGATGAAGCAATAATCAAAAACATACATTAAGTAAAAAGCCACTTCTCCCAGTCCTATAAAGACAAGTATCAAGAATAGGGGGATTCACTGTATGCTGGACAAAATCAAAGAAAAGAGAACCACACTTGAACATGACTGGCCAACATGTTTGAATTAGAAGAATAAAAATAAATCCTACATTTGCCCAGGCAGAGAGAAAAATGTTGCCTTCAAAGACTGACCTTAACCTCTCTGTAATAGCAAATGCCAGAATTTGAGAAAAATCTTAGTGCTTTTGGATGGGAAGTTTGTAACCCAAGAATTTTAAAAGCATCCAGATTGTCTTTCACGTGTGACAGCCACAGAAAGACCTTCACCATTATTCAAAGGCTCAGAAACTGTTCATTGATGTGATCCTTCTACTTAAAAATATCACTTACAAATATACCAGAAACATGCAGGAGATAAAAAATGAGCAAAAAGAGGAGTTCTAGGCATTGTGTTGATGAAGTCACACTTTACATCCTAAAATCAATAATAAATTGAATTTTGTAATTCCAAGCCTGAAGGCATTCCTGCATTTCTCTGCGCTCCTAACTTTTTCCACTTTCTTGGCACCAGATGTAACTTGTGAGCTGTATCATTTAGTCCATTGGGCCCCCTCTCAGGTGAAACCTCTTGTAGTGTCCATGGCATTCTTCTCTCCAAGTGCTTGTTGACAATGGACGACCTATGTGCAACACTAAGTAAGAGAGGCTGGAAAAGGGCTCAAAAATTTTGACTTCGTTCTATATAAAAGTAAAGTGAATATTTATATTCCGGCCACTTTCAATGCCGGAGATCTTGAAGGACAGTGTTCTGTATTTTTTTCAAACACATATTAAACAACTCTATTTCCTGGGATTTAATCTAGAAAAGGTTATGAACAACCCAGTGGAAAATTTTCTCACCAAGGTCCTCCTTTCAGTTGCTCCTTACTTTAGCTGTATAAAACAATTACATGTATTAAAAGACTAAGAAAAATGTAGCTGAATGTTAATAATATTAGCCAGTAAGTGGTGGGATTTGAGGTGATTTCATGTTTTTTTTTCCTTGCAGTTTGCTGTAGAATTTCACAACTGAGCATGTTTTATTGTTATAACTAGGAAGGAATTGAATTTCAAAACCACAATATTCAAAGGATATAAATAACACAACTCACAAAAGCAGAAACTTGAATGACCAGTAAACATGGAAAAATATTCTGCCTCAGAAGTCTTCAGAGAAATTCAAAATAAAACCTCAATATATATTTTCAAACCCATCAGAATGGGCAATAATTTAAAAGTTTGGCTATACCTTTGGTAGTGAGGATGTGTTGTGGAACTCTCACACCCTACTATGAGAATATAAATTAGCACAAGCTTTTAGAAATTACTGTCAGTATTTAGGAAAGTTAACAATGTGCATATCCATGATCCAGCATATTACACTTTTAGATTGTTGCAGCATTGCTTATAATGATAAAAATGTGGATATAAAATCCATAAAAAGGAAAAAAATGGATAAAAAATTGGTTGCATCTTCGATACTGTAATTAAAATCATCGAACATGAGCTACAAAGAACAATGTGGAAAAACTCAAAAAACATAATATTGAGAGAGGAAATGCAAGTTACAAAGGAATATTTATAGTATGATCTGAGTTTTATAAGTTTAAAAACTTAAAAATCAAACCTTACTTTGCTTATGGATACAATGTATATAGTCAAATTTTAAAAGTATACAAGGAAATGATAAATTCAAGATGGCCGTTTTCTTTGGGGACAGATGTAAAATTGGGGAGGGGTATCAGAAGGGGCATTGACCATTCTACAGTGATTTTTCCTTGAGAAAACAAAAATCTGAGGCATGTATATGAAGATGTTCATATCTGGCAAAGTGATATAGTAGGTAGGTACATTACACTTATTTAAATAGTACACACAATTTTATTTGCTTGAAATATGGCATAGTAAAAAGGAAAAAAAATGTTAACAATATATTTCATTTGTAATATATCTTTTTATAAATATAAAAGTAAAGTCTGTACTTATAATTTTAGTGTGCCATAGGATCATAAGCAGATAAAGTATTTATAACATAAATACTGGAAGGAAATAAAATAAAAATCAAATACTAGTCATTTCTGGGGAATGGGACTATATATAATTAAAAGGTTTTATTTTTCTGTATTTTTAAAACTTTCATTGAGATTATACTATTTTTATAATGTAAAATATAAAAAATTATAAAAATATGTTAAAAATGTGTTTGGTTCCTGTGTACGTTCTTTATTTAAAAAAAAAAAAATTTACGGTTGGGGCACCTGGGTGGTTCAGTCAGTTAAGCATCGGACTTCAGCTCAGGTCATGATCTCACGGTTCGTGGGTTCGAGCCCCTCGTTGGGCTCTGTGCTGACAGCTCGGAGTCTGGAGCCTGCTTCAGATTCTGTGTCTCCCTATCTCTCTGCCCCTCCCGTGCTTGCACATGAGACAGAGAGCAAGTAGGGGAGGCACAGAGAGAGAGGGAGACACAGAAGCAGAAGCAAGCTCCAGGCTCCGAGCTGTTAGCACAGAGCCGAGGCAAGACTCAAACTCATGAACCATGAGACCATGTCCTGAGCTGAAGCTGGACGCTCAACCAACTGAGCCACCCAAGGCACCCCCATGTGTAGGCTCTTTAATGTCATGCAGGTTTGGCTTTATCCTATGGACTACCATTTCCCAAATTGTGATACTTGAGATGTTAATTTGTGTTCCTGGAAAATATAACGTTTTCAGGGTCAACAAATTTAAAACATGATGTCTCCCAGGCCTCCTGCTTGAAGAAGCACAATGCACATTTACACAGTAAGGGCTCAGAGAAGTTATGCAGTAAAAAACAAAAACAAAAACACATTCAAAAACTTAATTAACATTTTTTTCAACCCTGCATTTCCCAGATACATATGATTACAGAGCCTTTTATCAAGGGAGTATTTTTTTTTTTTATCATTTGAGGGATATTTGCTCTCAGAAGACACAGTTTATGAAACTTGCTCTTAATTACAAAGATATCCAAAACATCATCTAAAAAGCAGCATGATTACAAGAGAGATTTTGGACATTAAAAGTGGCAGTGTTGGGCAAGATAGATTGGAGGTGACAAGGACTGGAGTCAGAGAGGTCAAAGTGCAGTAGATAGCAGGTTATAGGGGCTTCAGTACATTGCATTACTGATGGCCTTAGCCACTCACCACGACAACCACGCTCCTAGTACACAAAGAAACACTTCTCACATGTGTGCTGGGATTTGTCTGAGCTGGCCCTACACTGTAGGTTAGATCAAGATCTCTTCCGTGTATCTCATTTTCCTTAAACAAGGGATTACAGAAGATAAGTTCTTTCTATGGCAAAATACAAGCCTATGTCAAGTCTTGTGTCACGTCAGCTCACATCCCATTGGCCGAAGCAAATCCCATGAGTGGTCAAGCCCAAATCAAGAAGGCAAGGCATTACACTCTGCTTTACTGTGAGGCCAAAGTAAGTCACATGGCCAAGCTTAGCCTCAGAGGGCTGGGGAAGTATATTCCCTTCAGGAAACTGGGAGTTGGGGGAGGAAGTAAAAATTTGCTGAATAATAATCTCACTGATGCCTCTGCCTGTTTACAAAATGAAGAAAACACAGCCACTTGCTAGATAGTGGGCCTTTGCATATATTGAGTCCATCAATGCGGGTTCCATTTCTGAAAGAAGCCAAGGACACCATGAAAGGGTGGTTTCAGCATGGCACAAACCTAAAGAAAGTAGTGTGACATCTGAACCCTAACTACACCTCCAGTTGTGATAACAAGTGAGTTAGAGTATAACATGTCTGGGAATCACTGAGAAGAAAATTGCTAAGAACTTATAGCAGGATCGTCAGAGTTTAGCCCAAATTGTTGTGCCTGGCAGAGATGACCAGGTGGGTGAGCTGGCCTTTTTTCACATTCCACATAGCTTTCTTCTTTTGACATTAATTGATATTTAGTATTTGAGACATGAAAGAGTCTAGATCTCAAAGAATAATTTCAATCCCCAAGCGAAAAAAACGGAGTGATCTTGAATATTTTGAAATAACGTGGATTAAAACTGTAAAACCAAACAACCTGTCACATTTTTAGATCCTTAACATTTTCACTCGAAAATGGTTTGGTGCAGCGTTCTACATTTAATACCAATGAAACATAGAGGATAAGGATTTGTTTTTTCAGTTTCCATTTCCACATACTAATTGTGCAACTATGATACATAAGCAACTTCCTACATGGGGGCACACAGCCTCGTTCTTGCTCTAAAGAGTGCTAATAAAATATATTTTGATGTTCTCTCTTCTGGCTGGAAAGTTTTTAAACCGATAAGAACAGATACTACATTTGATCTTAGCCAAAAAGCTGAGAAGCGATAGGCAGAAAGTTTTTAAAAGCATAGGGATCATGTCAAGCTGTATTGAGGAGAAACTGTAAAATGAAGAAATGACTAGAAGGAAACAGAGAAGTTCTTGGCCTGTGGCCAAATTATGAAAATGGCAAACTTGTCCATGGTACTTGGTTCTCATAAACATCCTGGCCTTCCTGCGCTGGCTCTGGGGGCAGGGAATCTGAAACTCATTCCCACCGTGGGATAAATGACTTATAAGGATTCCTGCTTTAAACATCGAAGTGAAAATCTATAATGAGCAGGAAAGAGCAGGAATGGTAGGTGGGGGGAGCATTTTGGAGGGTGAGGATTCTTTCAGTATGCATAACATACTATCAGCAAGTCACCATGTATGTGCTATCAACAGAAATACATGTGCATATGACATGTTTAATGACTCACTGAGTCTATAAAGATCACTTCATATGTAATATTAAAAAAAGAAAAGGTGGGGTGCCTGGGTGGCTCAGTCAGTTAAGCGTCCGACTTTGGCTCAGGCCATGATCTCACAGTCTGTGAGTTTGAGCCCCGTGTCAGGCTCTGTGCTGACAGCTCAGAGCCTGGACCCTGTTTTGGATTCTGTGACTCCCTCTCTCTCTACTCATCCTCCACTCACATTCTGTCTCTCTCTCTCTCAAAAGTAAATAAACATTAAAAAAATTAAAAAAAAGAAAAGGTGCCCAAGATAACTTAGATTTATGGCATATCTTTTATATGGAGTGTGATCCTATTTAAAAAAAATGTAACTCAAAATGAAAACAAAATACATAGAGTGGTAGAGATATAAAGCCTTGAGAGATGGACTATCAAAAATTGTTACCAATATTTAGTATTCATTTTTATACATTGGTAATCACTTGTTGAGCCTCTACTTGAGTGAATATCTGCCTAGAAATTCTTCTAGGTACCAGTAGCTGTGTTACCTAAATTAGATTGTTCATTGCTGTCCATTCAACAGCCAGTCCCAGATTAGTAATTATCAGCAATAATAATGATGATGATTATAGCATCATTTACCCAAAATGGTCTTAGAAACCTACTACTGTGATTTTGTTTTAGCATCATCTGCTTTCAGCCACTGACCAGAGGGATTGCGGATGGTCACCTTACCTTTAGGCCTGAGTTCTATTAATTTGTTTATTCAACAAGTACTACTGAGCATTTACTCTGTAAAAGTCTATGCTAGGTACTATGGGAAATGCCAGGAGGAAAACTACACAATCTTTGCTCACAGTGAAATTATAATATAGCAGGATGTGTGTATATGTATGCATGTATACATGTGTGTGTGTGTGTGTGTGTGTGTGTGCACATGTCAAATTTAAATGCTATAAGACATGTTTATCCAAGATGTTAAGATACCCAACACAGGGAAGGGGATTTTTAGTTAGAGTGGGTAGGGGAGAAAGAAGAGGAGTGGGAGACATTGGGGGCCTGCATGTGCAAGGGAATTTGGGGGCTGGGGCTAGAAGGATGGTAAGGCACTACAAATAATGGAGTGGTCTTAATGAAGAATTGAGAAAAAAGAGACATATTAGCCAAATGGTAAAGATTTCCACTTGACTGTGTTACGGGTTAGGTGTAGGGGTGTAGAGGAAGTAAAAGTTGGGAAGATAAAATTGGGAAAGAGCACAGAAAACTTCAAATTTCCAGATAAGGGGATTGAACTTTATTTACAAGATACTGGTGAGCCACTGGATCTCTTTGAGCAGATGTTTGGCATGACACGAGCTGCGCTTTGGGAGAATTACTCTGGCATCATGGATAGGATGATTTGGACTAAAGAGAAGGGAGAATGGCTTCAGGCAGTCCAAACAACTGTCCCAGTAGCTCCGGTCAAAGAAAATGTGGACTTGAACTAGAAGGTGGATAGAAGGGGATAGGAGTAAACAAAATTTCTAGATGAATTAATGAAGTGGCTGGGAGGCAGCTGGGAAGGTGTCACTTGAATCTGGGAAGATGTCAGTTGAATTTTTGAGTCTCCCCAAGTTCCCACAGACCAGTTTTTCTTGACTTCAACACTATTGATAATTTGTATTGGACAATTCTTAGTTGTGGGGCTAAACTGTGCATTGTAGGATGTTTAACAGCACTCCTGGACTTTCTTCCCTAGATGCCTATAGTAGCCCCCACCCCCACTCCCATCTCATCTCCATTTGTGAAAATGAACCTGTCTCTAGACATTGGCAGGTGTCCTCTGGGGGACAAAATCATCCCCAGTTGAGAACCACAACCCTATATAAAACTAATAGAGCAACTAGAATATAAAATCTAACAACCCGCATAAAATATCTCTGTATCTATCTTCTATTTACCTAACTTGTCATCAATCTATCTATCTATCTATGTATCTACAGTTACTAGGTTTTAAGGTATCTCCACAAACTCTAAAATATGAATGGGTTGGGGGAAAACGCTGAGAGCCAGGAGAACTGTGCATAGCCATCATATTTGTAGATGGAAGTAAAGGGAAGGCAACGTGGATTCTGAAGGTCAAGAGTAACAGAGCACCCCCACATCCCTGAGAGGTGCTCACTGGAAAATGTGGCTGAACTGGGGCATAGTTGTGCAGATCAAAATCACTGTGCGAGCAAGGGGACTGCGTCTGATAAGATCTAATGGTGCTGGAGCAACCTGGGCCTTATCTGCCATTGATGATAACAAGCCAATATTCCTTTCCAGCACACAGCTTCTGAACTGAGAGGAACAGGGACAAGAGGGGCAAAAAAATCAGATGAGAATGGGATGGGGACATGGAAAAGGGAGAGCTCACAAAGCACAAGGCCAAATTTTGAAAAATCATTTTGAGGGAAAAAAAAAAAACCCAGAAGGAGTTTAGAATCATGAATCTGAGAGTTATTTTGGCTTCTCCTTCCCCCTAAAAGTTGACGAAAACTCATTTACTTACATGTGAGCAAAGGAAAAAGTATGCAGTCTAATAAAGAGAATGAAGAACAGAATAAAATTCCACATGGTCTGGGAGACACATGGAAGATGTGCCCACAAAACAAATGAAAACTGAAACCCAGAATTTCAAAGTGAGCTAAAAGACACCAAGTAAAGGGTAGAAGCCATGACAATTAATCACAAATGGAAAAACTCAGAAATGAGGTGATTAGGAAAATTTTAAGAGAGAGCTTTTTCTCAATAAGTTGAGAAAAAAAAAAAAGAAATAAAATAGTAAGATCATTTTTGTAATGAAATTGATCCAAAGTAGCAAGGCAAATAAACAGAAACAATAATTCAGTGAGAGAAATAGACTGTGAAAGGAAGAGAGTTTTAAAAATCAAAAAAGTGTGAATTAAACACTTTTAAAAAAGCATCTGAGCCCGGGGGTGGGGCGGGGTCTGGGTGGCACAGTCAGTTAAGCGCCGGACTCTTGATTTCTGCTCAGGTCCTGATCTCACGGTTCGTGGGTTCAAACCCCACATCGGGCTTTCACTGTCAGCACAGAGTCTGCTTGGGATTCTCCCCTTCCCTCTGTCTCTCTCTCTGCCCTTCCCCTGATCATGCTCTCTCTTTCAAAATAAGTAAATAAACATCAAAATAATTGAAAAACCATCTGAAAGAAAGGGATGTTTCTTGTTAATTTTTTAAATGTTTATTTATTTTTGAGAGAGAGAGAGAGAGAGAGAGAGAGAGAGAGAGAGAGAGTGTGAGCAGGGGAGGGACAGAGAAAGAGGGAGACACAGAATCTGAAACAGGCTCCAGGCTCTGAGCTATCAGCACAGAGCCTGATGCGGGTCTCGAAGCCACGGAACCGCGAGATCATGACCTGAGCGGAAGTCGGGCACTCAACCGACTGAGCCACCCAGGCCCCCGTGAAAGGGATGTTTCCTTCAGAAAAATCAGCATGTTTATTACAGGGGTTTGTTACCTAGAGTCAAGGACCGTAGGTTTTGTGGATAAAAATCATGTGGTCTGTGGACTTTGTTGGGAAAAATATATGTTCATTTTTGCTAACCTCTAGCTAAATTTAATACTTTTCTTTAATTAATATGTATACACCAGCATATAGTAATATTAACAGTACCTGTGACTTGCTCACCAAAATGAGTTTTAAATGTCACAGTATCAAATTATAGTTTTAAAAAATTTTGCCAAATATAATTTATGTTCATCATTTTTTTTTCAAACTTATAGTGACTACTATACCTGCCCGTAGGTCTAATTATTCAATATGGTAATAAAGAAGTAAATAGATCACTGTCTCACAATTTAAAAATATTTTGAGAACTATATTTCGGTATAATCAGTTTCCTTTGCTATTCTATACATTCCATTTTATGCATTTAAAAATATTATTCTGAGAAAGGGTCCATTGGTTTTACCAGACTGCTAAGAGTTTCCACAGTATAACAAATTTTGTGATCTCTATTATATAATAGGAGTCTCTAAAGGGAAATTATAATTCAAAAAATTTTCTTGAAATAAAAGGCAATTTGAAATTACATATCGAGGGGACTGGAATTGCCCCATAATAGCCAACGCTATCCTGCAAAGAAAAATCATTTGGACATCCCAGCAAAAAGACCAATAGAAAGCAAATTAGATTGCCATCAGTATCTTTAAAAGCAACACTTTTATGACCAAGGAAAACATAGCAACATATTTAAGAAAGCTAAGGAAAGAAAATGTGGGCCAAGATTCTGATGCTCAACCAAATTGACCTTTAAGTATAAAAAGCCTCTGGTAAACTGATGTAAACATGCAAGAACATGGAGAATATTGTTCTCATGTGCCTTTCCTAAGGAATCTACCAGACCACAATGAAATAAGAATGGAATTTAAGAGTAAGCATTTTCAAACTTTTATAACATTTTGACATTGCCATGACATCCAAGCACATGAATCATTTCTCTAGAAATTTATTTTCATTGTCCTTTATGAAAGTATTAGTCCAGAGAAGAGTGGAAAGAAAATTTAACTCTTCATACTAAAAAAAATGAGTTTTATCATCAAATTTACCACAAGGGTGGGTAGAGAACATTAGGTATAATTTATCTGCATAATTAAGACCCAGAAATCACCATAAGGGAGACAGTGTGGTATACAATGTCTATATGCTCTCACAGTGTAGATAATGCGACTGTTTTAAAAACGGGGGAATTGGGAATAGGGAGATTATATAAAAGCTTCATTCTAATTCTGCCCATTGAAAAGACCTAGAAACAGTGACCAAATTACTAGTAATGAGCACTTCTCACATGCAGGTTGTAGTCTTGAAATACTATTTCCTACAACCTGGGTTTGGGTGATTCTAAGTCTGAGGGTGGAAATGTATATGATTGGCCTACAATATCCTAGAGAGCAAGGAAGCTATCAAAGATTACCTAGGTTATGTTGAAAAGACTCCATAGATAATGGGCTGCCTCCATATCTTGGCTATTGTAAATAATGCTGAAATAAATACAGCGGTGCACATATTGTTTAGAATGACATTTTTGTTTTCTTTGGGTAAATAACCAGTGGTGGAATTATTAGACCATATGGTATTTCTATTTTTAAGTTTTTGAGAAACCTCCATACTGTTTTCCACAGTGACTGTACTAATTTACATTTCTACCAACAGTGCATGGGGGTTCCTTTTTCTCCACATTCTTGCCCAAGTGTCCATTGATAGAGGAATGAATAAAAAAGATGTGGTAGATATAGATATAGATATAGATATATAGATATAGATATAGATATAGATATATAGATGTATAGATATAGATGTAATGTATATATATGTATGTATATATATATGGATTATTATTCAGTCATAAAAAAGGATGAGATCTTGCCATTTGAAACACCATGGATGAACCTAGATGATATTATGCTAAGTGAAATAAGTCAGACAGAGAAAGACAAATACCATATGATTTCACTCATATGTAGAAACTAAAAATAAAACAAATGAATTTTAAACAAACAAAAGGAATCAGATCTATAAATATAGAGAACAAACTGGTGGTTGCCAGATGGAAGGTGCCTGGGTGGGGGGGGGATGGGTAAAATGGGTGAAGGGGAGTGGGAGATACAGCTTCTCCTTATGGAATAAGTCACAGGAATAAAAGGCACAGCATAGGGCATGTAGTCAATGGTGTTGTATGGTGACAGTTGGTAGCTACTCTTGTGGTGAGCATAACATAACGTACAGAGTTGCTGAATTACTGTGTTATACACCTGAAGCTAATGTAACATTGTATGTCAACTATACTCAAATAATTAAAAAACAAAAAACAAACTCAAACAACAGACTCAGTAGCTAACTTGAAGAAGCTCCTAGTGGTCAAACATAGGGTAAGTAGAGTTAGGAACTGGGAGGCTTGGGAATATTCCCAGGCAGAGAGGCAGGCCTGAACAGAATGGAGATATTAACAATATAAGGGGGATGAAATGATGGGTGGAGAATAATTTGTAAGGAAGGCACCTGAGATAAAAGATCCTTAAAATGCCTTCCCACCATAACGTGTAATTCTGTCCCTGCCAAATTTTCTGGCCACTTGGCCAGTGTAATTGAGGCATTTCCCACTTGTGGGGGGAGAGAAGCAGAGGGAGAGACCCCACACTGTTTGGGGGAGTGACTGGAAGGGATGGACATAATGGATGGGTTGTGTCTGTGGTAGCTCTCTTAAAGGTACAGCAGACCCTAATCCCCAGCACTCAGCTTCAGCTGCTTTCAGAAGGGCTTTCTTCGTGATTACTGCCATATATTATGAGAATGCTAAATCAGCTTGAATGATGGTTTACCCATATTTGTTTATGAACTGTGTTCCTCTTGCGATTTACAGCATAGAAGAGATGACTGTCTTTAGCTTTTGAACGGGTTTGTTAGGCTTGGAAAAGAAGATAGCAATTCTAAGAGCTCTTGAAAGACTCAAATCATGTACCATTTAGTCCTTCTCCTGAGGAAAGAAACCTGACTCTTCTTTGATACTATGAGGTTCATAATTATTCTTCTCTGAAAATATATTAAGGGATATCTAAACACATAATGTGTGTTTTATGTTCCAAGGCCTTCTTTTCATCCACTGCTACTTTGAATATTCCACTATTTTAAATCAAGATTAAAACAGGCCTTAGGATAACTCGAGAGTATTGCCCTTAAGTAAAAGGAACTTGAGACCAAAAAAAAAAAAAAAAATCATCATCATCTCCCATTTGCATAATGCTTTTAATTTTTTTCAAAGCCTTTTTTATATCTATTATTTCACTTGATTTCACAACAACCATGTGAGGCTGTTCACTTTAAAGAAATGAACTTGAAAGCAACGAACATTTTAAACGTTTCCCCAAAATGTAGTAAAACCACAAAGAAAATTCCCAGAGCATCTATACTATCGCTCTAACTTAAACTGTATTTACTGCAAATTGTATTGAGTCAGAAGAGATGGTGGCTCGTAAATAGTTTCTCTGTCCTGAACCACATTCAAACTGCAGTTGTTATGAATACAAAAGAGCTTTCTGAGTACATAACTGTAGTTTTGCTGCATTAAAGCAGAAAGCTGGCATTTGGACTAGAAAACAGGCTGTAACTGTGTCTGTTCTGCATGGCAAGCGTCTCAGTGCCTGCCAGCAATAGGGATGGATTTACATATATTGACTCAATCCAGCATATGAGTAACGATCAATTTTCTTGATCTATTCTATTCTGTCAATCTGTGCTTTTGCTAGAAAATGAGGAGACATTGCTGTCAGCCAGAAATAGAGTCTCCTAGGCTTGTGTGAGCTTTTAAGATCTCTTTTCTACTTAATTAAAAGATACATACGGTGGTTGGCAGAGAGCAGCCGGCAAGTCAAGTAACAAAATTTGCTATGTATAGACGGGTTCCTGGAAGAAAAATCATGAAAGATGGCGAAATAAATGTAAAGGCAGACTTCCGTTTCTGAGGATAGTATATTTTTTATGTCAATTCTATTACTGGTAAAATAAATACAAAAGGACAAATGTAATTTGTCTGTCAGAAGTAACCAGAAAAAGCATCTTTTTCAGGAGTCACAAATTACTCTTTCAGATAATAATATGTAAGACAAAATGCTTTCCTTTTTGGCCTCTCATATTAATGAATCATGTTAGATTAATTCGTTTAGTTTGGGCCCAGATAATCTCTGCCCCTAACTTGTACTGCAATTTTAGGTAGGATCAAATAGTACATACAAAGCAGGCAAGAATGTTCTCATAAGGGATGCTAAGAAAAGCTTGACACATGTTGAACTGCTTAAGTCCCCTTTCACCTCCTGTGTGCTGATGATCCCAATGAAGCTGTGAGGGCCTCAGGCAAAATCTGAACTACTTTCTGGAGAGTTAGTTTCATTTTACAGTGGGTAAGTGACCCAGTGCTTCTGTTAGGGGGCGTAGTGCTGCAGTCTTATACTTTCTACCATGACTTCTTTCAAGTGTTTTGGGGAATGGCGATTCTGAATCTGTACCAAAAGTAAGATATCATTATTTATAGATTTATTGGCTTTAATGAAGTAATGGACTGATGGGGTTTGGCTTCTGTATGTTCCCTAAGACCTGCATGAACGCTAGTATCAAGTTCCTCTGGAAATATCTAAACATACCAGGGGACAGATTTTTGGACTGCCATGCGTTAGGAAAGAGCAAATTCTGTGCTCTAGTGAAGGGAGACTTGCCCTGAACCAGCAGTCAGGGAACCCTGCTTCTGGTACGGCCCCTCCATTGATGAATTCCACGGTCATGAGAAAGTTATTGCCGTTTTTTGCAACTGAGTTTTTCTCGTCTATAAAAGGAAAATGTTATAGTACATGCATAATTTTCAAACTGAACTCAGGGAGTCTCCTCAGCAGCCATCATTGGGATAGAGTGGGTGGGATTCTGGGACCCTCACTCCTGTGACAATGTTAGCAGCTGTGCTCATAACCATTTTAGAGAATGAGCATCCAATCAGATTTTGTTCAAAGCAAGGCCAAAAAGTGTTTAAATTATGGCAGTAGAGCATCCTGAAGGTTTCTTATACCTCTAACAATCTAGGGTCAGTTTAAGAACACCTTAGCCTTTTTGTCCATTGGGTTTATGATTAAGAATTCTGTTTTCCAGACTCCAGGAATGGATTTAAGCTAAGTCACCTCCAATTCTTATTGGTCATAGTTGACAGCAATAGCTCCCTATTTGGTTAGCCTACTGGTGTAGCATCTGGTACATAGAATGATTGCAATAAATAGGTATAAAATGGCTGTCTGGTCCCTATGATTCATAACTTCTCAATTTTAGCCAAAGAAACTGGTAAGAATGGCCAAAAAGAGAATGGGTGCCCCAAAGGGCAAACATTTGGTGCAGGAGAAACTGAGAAAAAGATAAAAATAAAAGTAAGCTGTCTGATCCTTAAGAATCAAGAAATTGACATAAATTCTATGTTTATTCCCTAACCCATCTCATTTGGTTTGGAAATGAAAACAGATACATAATGCTCTTTGAAAAAGCTGTGCCCTCTTTTCGATCTCCACCTCCACTGCCTCTCCCTTGACACATGGTGTTAAATATCTGAAACTGAACATTTGCTCTACAGAGACAGTGGAATGAAAGAGTCAACCCAGTCAACACCACAAGGGACTTCCCTGATAGGAACTCAGTTTGCCCCAAATAGGAAGGCAGACACTTCTGGTCAGAGGTCTCTGATGAGACTCTATAGCCATGGTGGCCTGTGAGCTAACATGTATACAGCCTTAGGACAAGACAGTCTTTTTCCCATTCATGTCGGTTTTCTAGTACTCACACTCACCCCTAACATGTTCTAAATAACTAGGAGTGTCTCCTGTTAACCCATTCTTCTTTAATATGCTTCTCTTATTATTTTTTAAAAATTTTTGTTTATTTATTTTTGAGAGAAAAAGAGAGACAGAGTGCGAGTGGGGGAGGGGCAGAGACAGAGAGAGACACAGAATCCGAAGCAGGCTCCAGGCTCTGAGCTGTCGGCACAAAGGCCAATGCAGGGCTGGAACCCACCAACCGTGAGATCATGACCTGTGCATATGTCGGAGGCTCAACCAACTGAGCCAATGAAGCACCCCTTTAATGTGCTTCTTTTAGAACTAAGGAGATTGAGACCCAGGCTGGGTATAGTACTTGTAGAAGGACACACATTTAAGTCGTAAGCCCAAACAGATGTGCTTATAGTTATGAATGTTCCTTGAGGAAGTGGTCATTATCTTGAGATTTATCACTGTTCACAGGGGTGAGATGGGTCTAAGAGTCGATCAGTCGGCCTATTTTTATTGAGCATGTAATATGTGCTAGGGACGGTGCCAGGTACTCAAGGTATAGTCATAAACTAGATGCACTTTCCACTTTCATGAAATTTACAATCTTGTGGAAGGACTCTCAATGAAATTCATTTGAACAAAAGCTAAAAAGCAATGCAAAGTATTGTAAACCTAAAACAAGAAGAGGATCTAACTCCATCGAGGGGACCAGGAAGGAAGAGAGAGCTGAGGAGTGAAAAGGATACAGATAAGCCATAGTTTTTCTAAGCCTGCCGTATAGAATTCACTGAGGCATTTGTTTAAAATTGTGTATTTCCAGGCTACTTCCCTTGGAGATTTGATTCAGTAGATCAAGCAATGAGATCTAGGAGACTGCATTTGCAACTTTCCCATGTTGTTCTTGCAATCCACATAGTTTGGAAAATCCTGAATGAGCATTCCAGGCAGAGGGATTGTGCATACCAACGTGCCACATTGAGGCCAGAGAGAACCTGGGAGAAGTTATTTTGGGTAGAGGGTAGAGTGTAATATCTGGTGAGTATCAGGGGGATTTGCTAGAAAAATGTGTAAGACATTAAAACCTTGCAAGGGGCCAAGCAGAAGCTTGAGTATCGGGATGTGGGAGAGAGTAGGAAATTAGTGACTGCTCTCTGGAAGAACCCAGACCTGCCAGTTCCTCAGAGCTACCCCTCACATAAAGTTTGCTTTCCTTCATTTTAAGCATTATTGTCTTTTAACACCAAGAAGAAGTGTAGGTAGTTGAGTAAGAGGGGTAATTTGTGGAGGAGCCTTAAAAAGACTCCAGACTTCTAAAATACCTTCTCTAACAATGCATAAAATTCTGCAGAGAATTGGGGCGCCTGGGTGGCTCAGTCGGTTGGGCGGCCGACTCCAGCTCAGGTCACGATCTCACGGTCTGTGAGTCCATGAGTTCGAGCCCCGCGTCGGGCTCTGGGCTGATGGCTCGGAGCCTGGATCCTGCTTCCGATTCTGTGTCTCCCTCTCTCTCTGCCCCTCCCCCGTTCGTGCTCTGTCTCTCTCTGTCTCAAAAATAAATAAACGTTAAAAAAAAATTAAAAAAAAAATTCTGCAGAGAATTACTTTTAGGCTTACATTTCAATAAAATGTAAATAGTTATGGCAAAGGGGGCTCTTCATCAACCACAAATCTGGGTGTCTTCTTTTATGTGACACACTATGCTTGAAGCTTCCCAGCTGCAAATGGCTTTTGGGAGAGATTATGTGAAATATTAACCTTGCTTACTTTGCATTTCAGGATAAGGTGCCCTCTACCTTTAGGTTTTAGAACGCCTGGCAGTGGTTTGCTGGAGCCAGCTCATACTGGCTCATGAGAACCTATTGTTACCAACTTTTCCCATTTTTGTATTCAGTGACTTCACATTGGTAGCTTCAAATTAGCCATTGTAGAAGGATTTACGCCATGGAAATCAACAGTTGGCTTTTTTTCATCCCTGAGAGCTTGTTGTTAAACACCAGCACACCACCACCTGACAGGTATTCACATTTTTTTGAAGTTGTGGCTCTTTCTACATGAGAGTATTTATTGACCAGACTCTCCTGTTTAATGAAGGCTCTATTCTCCCCACTCTTTTTTTTTTTACTGTGGAGGAAAGTCTCCCAGAATCTTCAATACACCGCTCTTATTTCTTCTTGGTTTCACTCATGTCCTTTGGCTATTCAAGGGAGGCTGGGATAGTAAGTATCTGGCAAACGGAAATGGGGCCACTGCATTTTGGTCTAAGCCAATTCTGACTTAAAGTGTGGAGCTGGACGCAATAATCCTGAACAAAACTGAGGCTGCACTAGTAAGGAAGACAGGGACTTCATCCTTGTCCAGAAAATGAATATTTCCCACATTAGTAATACAAGAAAAGGATAAATGTGGTTTCTAAGATCCAGAAGCCTGATAATAGAACTAAGTTCTCCATATTTTGTTTGCTTTTGTTTTAATAGCTGTTAGCATTTTATGCTCAGCCTCTTACAGCAATGGTTCTCCAAGTGTGGTCCTCAGATCAATGACATCAACATCATCTGGGAACTTGTTAGAAATGCAGATTCTTGGGCCCCACCCAAATATCCTGAATCAGAAGCAGTGGAGGGAAGAAGTAATGTCTGAAGATATGATTAGGAGTGTGGTCTAGCAATCTGTGTTTAATAGGTGCTCTAGATCATTGTGATGCACGCTAAAGCTTGAGAACCACTATCTTAAGAGTGTCACTAACTCTCTTGATGTGAAAAAATAAATTTCAGTGAATAATAAGCACCTAGCTGGTGTTAGCCACATATATTGAGCACTTGCTGTTATTATCCTTTGTCATACAATCCATTGCCCACTGGCAGCCAGAATGATCTTTTAAAAACGTAAATCAACTGTGCTACTGGCCTGCCTAAAACATTTCAGTGACTCACATAATAAGATAAAATTCAAACTGGAAGTCCATGTTAGACAAACTTGAAACCCCTTGTAGGCTCGGCTTGCTTGCCCCTCCTAACTCCTTTCTCTCTACTGTCCCCCTCCCTCTTGGTGCCTCTTACCACACTGACCTCTCTGTAGTGGATTCTATTTTATTCTGGTTACAGCTCAAATTCCACCTTTTCAGAGAAGACTTCTTCTGACCACCTCAGCAAATGTACCCCCACTTGGCCCCAGTTATCTTTACCATGTTAGCCACCGACTTTATGGTGTATGAAATTATTGCATCTATTTATTTGCATCTATTATTTGCTTATTGCATATTTTCCACTAGAAAATAATCTCCATGAGGGATGCCCACTGCCTGTTGGTATCTAAATGGACCCTTGAATGCTGGTCTCGACACAAGTTTGTTGAATGGATTTCCAGGCATTACCATAGATGTGCCAGAACTGAGATTTGAATTGCTGGAGGAAATGAACAACTGGAGTCAGCACGTTGGCAGAGGCATATCATGCTTTTTTCATTTGAAATTATAATCTCTTTCACTTGTAGAAACTTAAATTTACTTATAGGGAGCTCTTCAAGGAATCACAAAACTCACTTGTCTGGACAAGATCAGTTTGCTTCAGGTTGAATTGGCAGTATGTTCACTTATTGACGGGAGGATTGCCAGTAACTTGAAAAAGAATACCAAAATGTCTTATACGTTGCACCACATCAGATAAGCAAGTAACTGACTCAGAAAATTTATGATAGTCTTACAGTTTTTCCCAGAGATGGTTCTGGCAATAGAGAGACGAAATCAGACTCGAGTGCCATCTAGTGGTCGTATTTAGTTCTTCTAGAAATAAAATCCAATACACTCTAATATTGATTTTTCACTTCTTGTTTGGGAGAGGGGTGTGTGTGTGTGTGTGTGTGTGTGTGTGTGTGCGTCTTCCTAATCTTATATATTACTTTATTCATGCTAATGGTGATGCATGTTGGTTAAATTCTAGGAAATTCTTGAGGAGCATTAGTCCTTTATGTTGTCATATGATAGAAAGGTATTTTATAAAATTATTGTATTCAGTGACCATTAATTGTAAGCTACACAATACCTATGAGATTGAAACCATTTGATGCCCCATTTGGTGGTAGGCATTGGTGGTCACTCAGAGGCAGAGAATCCCGGACTTCTGATCTCCATTGCCCTGCTTTGTTGTAAGTTCAGATATGCCATCCTGTCCTTGCTTTCCATTTTCTCCATTATCTCATGGTGAAGCCCTTTGCAAATGATAACCGAATCTTCATTCAGTTGGAGAAACAAAATGGAGAATTGACAAAATTAGAATTTGTCAATTAGAATCTAACAAAATTAGAACCCATACAAGGTTTTTTAATAAAATTATTTTCATCTTCTATAGCCATGGGTGCATATAAAAGAGACTATACCCTTTGCTAAACATTTCATATACGTGTTTCTTTACAAACTGAACAATCCTGTACAATATGGGTGATTCCTCCCTATTTTTATCTTTTCTTTTCTTTTTTTCTTTTCTTTTCTTTTCTTTTCTTTTCTTTTCTTTCCTTTCCTTTCTTGTCTTTCTTTTCTTTTATTTTCTTTCTTTCTTTCTTTCTTTCTTTCTTTCTTTCTTTCTTTCTTTCATATCTTGGAGGCATGGGCAAGGGACATCCTTACTACCCATGACTATATATATTTGGCATCTGTTGTCACAGATACGTAAGAATCACCTAAATAATGAAACCAAAAGTTGTCTTAGAACAGACAAAGTCATATTTTGAATGTCAGAAAAGAACCATCTATAAGCTAACTGTAATACATGTACCACATTCTAAACTGCACTGTTATGGTAGCTTAAGAAACCCACATCCTGGCTTCAGTTCCTCATTCTATGAGTATGTTTTTTCTGTTAAGTTAATGAAAAACAACCTCATGAGATTCAGACTCTATCCTTTAATTTGAGAATGGTCTACCAAAAGGCCTAGGAGACTTTCTTATGATACATTCCAAATGATATTTTACCTAAGCCAACAATAAAACTCTGTAATAGAGACATTGAACCACAAATATATTCCCATTTAATTCCTGTTATTCTCCAAGTTCTCAACCATTTCTCTCCCTTTCCCTCCCAGAAAACCCCAAGTTCAGGCCAAACAATCATGAAGAAAAACATTGTTGACTGTGTGTCATAATCACATCTGTCTTCAGAAACAGAGGACTTTATTCCCCAGATATTAGACTGAGTCTTGAATCATTTTAACTTATGAAGCTGATCTATTCAGAAGAAAGGTCATTTTATTATTGGAGCTCACTGTTCCCTTCTCTCCATTCCCTGTTTACAAAATAAATAAACAGCAGCTTCTCTGATCAAGCTATAGCAAGCCTGTGATGCTCATCTCTCTTAAAGGATTGTAGCCTTCTTCTAAGCCCTCATTGTCAGGCCTTGCGTATGTATGTGAGCTACCCAACTTTTAAGACTTTCACTTATTGGAGTTTATAGTGTGCTTTGGAGGGGTTAGAAGGAGGAAAATGAGAGAAAGCAGGAGAAAGAGGTCATTGTATATGAAGATGAAAAACAGTGTTTGAAAGACTTATGTCTATTTATTTTAATTATTGAAAATCTAAGAGAAAGCAAAGCTTTTAACACCTTAGCAGAGTATCAAAAAAAGTAGTCAATGCCATGTAAACATTCAAAAGAGGGAAACCTTTCAACGTCAGGCTTTGTAAGTTGTGGCCTTTCCCCTAACAGACTTAGTTCTTCTGGGAGGCCTCCAAAGGCAATAGGTCATCACCACTCCTGGTGTCCACATCCAGCCATGCAGCCGAGTGAGAGAATCATGTCACCACCATGACCTTTCTGGGGGCTGACCTAATAGAACACTGTGTTCTTCAGAGCTATTAAAGACTGAAGAGCATGTGCATCAAAACACCAGTGCCACCACTGAAAAAGTATCTCTGTGTGTGCAAGAGTGTGTGTATATCTACTAAGTCCATATATACACAAAGAAACACAGATAAGCATATGTATGTATACATGTAAGTATCTATTTATCTGTCTGTAATTAGCAGTCTTTAAACATTGGCCCATGATCAGGCCATATCTCAAGTATAATATACCGTCCTGGGTCATACATTTTATGAGGCTCCTAAACAAGTTAAAGTATATCCAGAGAAGCAATCTGGGCTAAGGAAACATCTGGAAACTACTAGGTAGAATGTACAGAGGAAAAAAGGAGACATTATTGCCTTGCAGAAGTGAAGATATAACAAGAGCAGAGTCCAGAGCCACTTTCAAATACTTTAGATCAGTGTCATTTGAGAAGAGAAAAGACTGACTATGTGTCCCTCTAGAGGCAGAGCTGGAACAACTAATGGAAGTAACAGACAGGAAGATTGGTCCTCAAAACCTGATGGGATTTCTATCCACTTGGGAATACCTCTAAACAATCAGACCAATCAACTCAGCTGTCCTACCAGTGCAATCAACTGGAGCATCTTGTCCACATGGCAGTCTAAGGAACAGTGCCGGATGCATTTTCAGAAATCCACACTCAGGCCATCTACAATGTACTGCTGATCCAGCAGACTAATAACAGTAATAGTAATAATAATAATAATAATAGCAGAGAGTTGTAGAGCATGCTTACTCTGTGCCAGATCCTATGCATTTACTGTACTTATCAAAAGATAACAGTCTCATAAAGTTATTTAATTACTGCTGTGGGGCAGGAAGTAGGAAAGTAATTGAATTTTTTGACAATGAAAGGTAAGTGGAGTGGCAGAGAATTCAATCAGGCAAAGCAATGTGTCTCAGTTTTTTGGTTATTTAAAAATTGTCTCTTCCTTTAAACAAAATGTATATACATCCAATGGGATATTATTCAGACATAAGAAGGAATGACATTCAGATACATACTATAATATGGATGAACCTTGAAGTCATTATGTTAAGTGAAATAAAACTAGACATAAAAGGACAAAAATTATATGATTCTAGTTATGAAATATCTAGAATAGGCAGATTCATAAAGACAGAGAGTAGATCAAAGATAATCAGGGGCTGCGGACAGGGGAGAATGGGGAATTATTGCTTAATGAGTACAGACTTTCTGTTTGGGGTGATGAAAATGTTCTGGAAATAGTGGTGATGGTTGCACAACACTGCAGATATATTTAATGCCGCTGAACTATACACTTACAAACAGTTAAGATGGGTAAATTTTATGTTATGCATATTTTACCAGAATAAAAAATACCAAATCAAAATTTTTAAAAGTGATATCCACCTGGAAATATTATCTCTTCCTGTTTGCTCACTCAGAGAAGAACTTGGCTCAAACTGGTGAATTTCTAAAGAGAAGAATCTGAGCTCCCCATGGCAAGGCCTGGACCCAGAGCTGTTTGGAGGTCATTTTCAGAAGGTTATCACTGGGAGGAATATCTAGGCTTCAGCCAACAGTGGTTCTCCTGGGACACCTGCGCAGTTCAGTTAGTTAAGCGCACGACTCTTGGTTTCGGCTCAGGTCGTGATCTCATGGTTCGTGGGTTCAAGCACAGTATTGGACTTCCTGCTATCAGTGCAGAGAATCCTGCTTGGGATTCTCTCTGTCTTCTTCTCTCTCTGCCTTTCCCCTCCTGGCTCACTCGCTCAAAGTAAATAATAAACTTCAAAAAATTAAATGTTTTCAAAACAAAAACAAAAACAGTGGTTCTTAGGAGTAATAGCACCCTTCTCAGTCATGGTCAAGGGGAATCTGTGTTCTGAGCCCTTTGCCGAGATTAGCACTGTCTAACAGAACTCTGTGATGGTGGAAATGTTGCATAGCACTTCAGTAGCCATTAGCCACATGTGGCAATTGAGCATTTGAAATATTCTCAGCATGATCAAAAAGCTGATTTTTAAATTTTACTTAATTTTAATAAATTTAAATGGCCATGTGTCTCTAATGGCTACTGGACAGCATAATTTCCTTCTTCTGGCCACGCTGCTCCTCAAGAAGATTGGTAAAAGGGACCACAGGGTCTTAAATTGTCCTCTTCCTCTTGGCTTCTCATGTGGTAGGAACAGGCCCAATGAGGGACAGGTGGGCGCCAGAGCCGTAAAAAAAGGTCTAGTCAATTTAAGGTAATTTGGAATCAGGGTCATAAGGAATGAAGAGACGTACAAGAAGTTGAGAAGAGTTGACTTTGATCCTTGCAAGTGCAGACATGAGAACAGGTCATGGTGGGAGAGCTCAGAATTTTGTGCTCATGAGGTCACCTGGGATGCCATATTTCCTTTTCAGGATTTGGGACAGAGAGGGGTTCTTCCCAAACTCTTTCAAGTAGGAGGGAAGAATGTTACCTGCTGGTGGAAGATGAGACCTTCCCAGTTCCCAGATGTGCATGTAGCTTAGACTGTTAGGGCAGGCCTTGATTGTACATAGCTGAGCAATCCAGAGTAGGTTTGAAGATGGTCATGGGGAACTAGAACTAGAATAATCTGGCCCAGATAAAGATGTATGGCCTCTAAGTTTCTCCTTTTCTGCATTTCTCTAAGGAGATCACATTCGCCATCCTCTTTCCCAAACTATGGAACTGAAGAATTCGGGAAACCTCTTTTTCTGTGAAAAAGCCCTTCACTTACTCTGTCCTGGCAATCACTTGACTGATTCTGAAAAATTACACTTTTAATTTAATTTTCCTTTGGAAATATTTGCAACAACAAAGAGTAAACTTACTCTCCTGAAGTCCAAAGGCTGTCTTGTTGTGTCTGGACAGTAATGCAGTTAGTGAGTCACTTCTCTTTCCTTGACTTCTCACCAGATGCCAAGAGGAATGGGGTTAGTTGTTCTAAAGCACATGGCCAACCCTAGATAAAGCTGCAAGATAATTGTATGATTATTACAAAAATACCATAGAAAGATATAGAGATGGAACCATCAACATTCAAGCTAGCATATATTAGGGGTGCCATTAAGTGTCTGACTTTGGCTCAGGTCATGATCTCGCTGTCCGTGAGTTTGAGCCCCACATTGAGCTCTGTGCTGACAGCTCAGAGCCTGGAGCCTGCTCCGGATTCTGTCTCCCTCTCTCTCTGCCATTCCCCTACTTGCACTGTCTCTCTCTCTCTCTCAAAAATAAACATTAAAAAATAAAAATAAAAATAAAGAAGCTAGAATATATTGAATGCCTGCTCCATTCCAGACACATCTGATGCATTCACGCTCTAAGGCCTACTCACTATATCGGTGACTAAAGATTTACTGTCAGTGGGGGAGAGTCACTTGCCACACAATGCACAGCTAAGGTGGGGACTTAATTCTGTCTGACGACAAAGGTCATCAATGAGGTAATATTTGTTTCTCCCCTTCTTAGCCCCCGTTTTCTCATGCCCGTGGGCACTGATGCTCTCATAAATCCATACCCTATCAAGGCTTCCCCTGGTATTGCCCTCTTGGGTATCCCCTGACCCCACAGACCTTATGCTCCTGAGCTGATCTGTCTCTCTTTTTTTCTGTTCCTATAATCTGACCTGTTCTGTTATTTGCCCAGTACCTTGTTGTTCTCACTTTCACTAATTGATATGAAGAGATTAATATGCTCCTCATCACAGCAAAATTTGCTTTTTCAAAGAGGTCATCTATGGACAGTTTTACCATGATCCAAATGAGTGATTCTTTAATATGGAAAATTTCAAGCACCAAGACAGGCTGATCAAGAAGTAATTTTGGTACATCTGAGTGTGGCATTTGTGTGTGCTTGTGTTCGCATGTTTGCAGAGGGAACTGCTGGCAGGGAAAGGCTTCCATAATATTCTCATAACATATCTCATAGACCAATGTTTTTCTATCTTTTTTTCATTATTGCTCCCCTAAGGACAATTTCTTCGTAATTGCCCCTTCCCGTGATATACCGTTGTCTGTTTATATACTCATGTAATCTGTGCTTTATACAGAAAAAGAGTAAGAGTTTTTAGACTCCCAAGAATCTATTTTCACCCAGTGTGGGCAGTATGGCTATGGTTGAGAATGCTTGTTAATAGACCAATGTTTCCCTACCTTTTTGAGACAGAGGGTAGCCTAGTGTGAGGAGTATTCTCTTGGAGTTAAAATCCTAGATCCACTGCTTTCTTACAGTGCCACCTGGGCAAGTTCTTTAAACTCTCTGAGCTTCAGTTTTCCCATGTGTGAAATGGGTTTACCATTGATGCTAAAAGAGTTAAATGCATATAAAGCCCTTAGAAACAGGTCTGGATGCAGAGTTGGAATTTAATGTTAGATATTTTCATGTCCAGGTACACAAGTCAACATTACTTGTACTGCACATGAAAGTAAACTGAGGGGAGTTATTTGGAGTGTTTTTATGGCACTTGTTGAAAAAGTAAGGTTTTTAAAATTTTTTAAAAATTTATTTCTGAGAGACAGAGTGCGAGTAGAGGAGGGGCAGAGAGAGAGAGGGAGACACAGAATCTAAGCAGGATCCAGGCTCTGAGCTGTCAGCACAGATCCCGATGCAGGGCTTGAACCCACAAATTGCGAGATCATGATCTGAGCCAAAGTTGGACGCCTAACTTACTGAGCCACCCAGGTGCCCCAAAAGTAAGTTTTGATAGTAGTTAGTCACTATCAGAAAAAATACAAATAAGAAAAATATAATTTAAAACAATTGTATATAACTTAAAATGGAATGACTTCAAAAACTGTAATGAGAAACTTGAACTTACTGGTCATCATTGATAAAAATATTTGTCCGCACGGGTGGTGTTAAATGGTCCAGGGGAGATGCTTAAGAGACTTAAGTGTCAGAATAACAATTCTGAATTCAGAATTATAGAGGGAGGCATTCAAATCATATCTAAAGGTAATCTTAATCTTTGTTGAACAGTCTTAGTACGATGAAGTTTTGCAACCCCTCCTATCTCCTGGCCAACTGGCAGGTCGCTGTGGGCATGCAGCAGGATGCCCTGTCCCAGAGGTTGGGAAGCTCTCCTGACACCCACAGCCTCCCTGATTTTGTGTAGGCCTGGCCCAGAACAAACGTGAATGAGATGAGTTTTTCCCAACAGAAATCCCTTTTCAGAAGCACTTTACTAAATTGTCC
The DNA here is from genome assembly GCF_024362965.1 of Panthera pardus. Classification (NCBI taxonomy): domain Eukaryota; kingdom Metazoa; phylum Chordata; class Mammalia; order Carnivora; family Felidae; genus Panthera; species Panthera pardus. The sequence goes on from NW_026526788.1 coordinate 22,648,916, forward strand.
CAGCCCCAAAAAGAAGACCCAAGCTGGGCCTTCTTAGAGAGGAGCCACCTTGGGCCCCGTTCGGTGCAGAGAACACAAGCTCATAAATGGGAGGGCCACAGGACTGACAGGAGCAGCTCCAGGTCCTAACAGGAGCCACAGCCCAGCAGCCTAGGACCAATGTGCAGGAGAAGCCAAGACACCTAAGGCCTGAGTCTGAGCAGGTGGCTGGGTCTGAGCAGGAGGCTGGCTGTGGCTCTGCGATCTGCATCTGTGGCTGAGCTGGATCCCCACACCCGGCCCAAGTACAGGATTACCTTGTGCTTGCTCGCCATCTATCCCCTTCCTCGCTAGGCCTTGTGCAGAGCTGCTGGTAGATTTCTAAAAATACCGAATTAAATCTCCTCTAGCCTCTATTTGAATAATTCCATGCTTTTTATTATTGTTTCCCAGCAGTGAACTGAGAGAAGAACTGCATGTACTAGCCAAGTCTAATGATTGTTTTATAAATATTTATAAATCAGATACGAGCCTCTTTTCTTTCTCCTCTCCGCCCGGCCGTACGTTATTTGGAGGCCCATTCTTCCCTTCCCAGCAGCTCCTTTGACGTTTTGCTGGGCTGGGAGGGCACTTGGAGTCTGATATTTTTCTTTGATTTGCTTGCCTGTACTTTTGGAGTCTTTGTTAAGAAGCTTCATTCTGAAGTATTTCAAGGTAGCCTCCTGAGGTTGCCTCATTGTTCACATGTGCCGAAACCAAACTGAAGCTTCTTAGCAGAGATTTACGTTCTTTTACAGAAGAGAGAGCCCATTTAGCAAATTCATTTGTCAACAGAGGAAACGTCACTCTAGTTGGGACAGTGTCTCTTGCCCATGCTACAAAGCATTAGGAATAAAGTGGGGAAGGGAATAGGAGGAAATATCTGGAGTTGAAGGGTCAAGAACTGAACTCAGTAACCAGTTTGGTAGATCAGATCTCAGTCCTGGGAAGACTGCAGTCCATTTTCTGACAGTGGATGGTACTCCACCTACGGTGTTTGGAAATCTGCCCCAGTGGCCATGGCTTTTGGAGAGTGGTGCCAGACTAATTAGATTAAGTTAACTGTGCCTGAGCTATTTTATAGGAATAATCTTATTTTTCATGCTAAGCATGGAAACAGTATGGAAGCTAATTGCTAAATAAATGCAGATCTCCTGTCTGGTACCAACCAGTTCTCTTCATCTTCACTGACTGGAATGAAACAGTGTCACAGCAGAGAGGGCACAGTGAGACTGACAGGCCCTTCAGAGTGGGCACCACCTTAATCAGAATTTGCTGTTTTCATTTTCAGATGTGCCCAGAGCCAAGGTCATTAAGTCAATCTTCCAGGAAACTAATTGTAATGGTGAAGGGAGAAGTATTTGTCCTGACTGCCTCTTTGGGGAGCTACTGGGGAGCAGGGGTATTATCAGCACCACCACTACCACCACTGGAAGGAGCAAGACTATGTCAAGTTTCTACTTTGTATCAGCACAGGCTTTCTACAAAGTGTTTACCTCACCGTCTCTCACTTTGCAATGATACTGGGGAAACAGTGTGTTTAAAAGCATTTGGGACAACTCTATGGTGTAGGCTATGTTATTCCCAATCTTCTGAGAAATGAGGAAGGCAAGGCTTAGTAACTGAGGTACTAAAGCCTAAGGTCCAGGAACTGTACAGCTGGGATGCCCCTGAGACTCTCTGACTCCACTGCTGATGCTCTGAAGCCCTCCACTCCATCCTATAATAAGGAACTGGTCTTGGGGCGCAGTAGAAAGAGCTGTTTACTGAACTCCACTTTGTCATGTGATAAAGAACTCAGCGGTATTTGCTGATTTCTTCAAGGATTCTGTAAAGTCCTCTCTAGATGAACTTTTTTTGTCCTTCAAGATACTTCCAATAGGGACCAAGACAAGAATTAGTCCCTAAAATATCCTTTGGAGCAAGGAACAAGTTCATCCTTCCATGTTCTCTGAACAGAGTCTCTGTGAAACTGAGACCTGGATCTTGTGGAGTTTCCCCAGGTGCTAATTTGAGGTGGGGAATCACACCTGGAGATACACACGTTGCTGCTGACCCGCTGCTAGTTAACGGAAATAATCATGGTGTGTTACATACCAGACCATGTTGAAGGCTGACTGAAAGCAAGCTGCCAACCCACAAACCACAAACCCAGCAAAGCACCAAAATGAAGCCTTCCCTAGCCTCTGTGGGAAGGCATAGGAAAGGGGGCCTGGCGATAAAATTTAACCAGTTTTTAAAATCTAGGTACAATGAAAGGCTTCTATCAAATTAGGGCCAGTAGATCATTTCCATCTGGGTCAAGCACCATGGCCTTCACCAGTGCTTAAGTGGTTTTTACACTTTTATATTTTCAAACAGTGGGACCCTTTATCCCATTTATATGAAATGTCCAGAACAGAGAAATCCAGAGACAGAAAGAAGACTAATGGTTACCGGAAGGCTGGGGGAGGGGGCCTGAGGAGTGACTGCTCATGGGGACCGGGTGATGAGAAGGTTCTAAAATGGACTGAGGTGATGGTTGCACACATCTGTGAATACACTGACAATCACTTAATCGTACTTTGGTGGGTGGACAGTTCGGTGTGTGAATTATATCTCCATAAAGCTGTTATAATTTTTTTTTAATTACAGAAAACCAAAAATGAAGTCTTATGTAGATCTGCACTTCAGTAAAGAGTTTTTCAGATTGTAGCCAGCAGGAATCCACCTGATCACATGCTCTGTTCACAGTGCTGCTGAGGCCCCTCCAGAGCCTCCTGTAGATTTGTAAACTAGCCTCCAGTACACTGGGGGACTCTACATTCACAATAATTTTGACTATATTTTATAAACAAAGAGAAATTTCAGTTTAACCAAATTAGTATATTGTCCTACTGACCACAGAATTTAAATTGGTGAATTCCAAATTAATGAAGTTTGGCCAAATCTTTGTATTTCAGAATTTAAAAATAAAATTGTCTATAATGGAACTTTTAAAACATACATAGAATAAGTAGACTACATAATGAACTTCCATGTATTAATCACCAAGGTTCACCAATTAGCAACATTTTGCCAATTTAATCTATCTTAAATCCTTTTTCTCCCTGTAGAGTAAAGAAAATCTCAGATTTTATATCATTTCATCCATAAATACTTCAGTATGCATCTCTAAAGAACCGGACTTTAGAACAAACAAACAAAATCACATGCTATAATGACACTTAATAAAATCAATACTAACTCTTTAATATAGTCATAGAATTTTGACTTTGAAATTATAACCCAGTGTTTTTCCAAATGTATTTTGAAAAATAACACCAAAATGTTAATATCCATTAGATTATTTCAAAGGATGTTTCCAGACAAAGGGTTTCCTGGTCAGAGTATTTGTGGGAACTTCTGGTTTAAATAAAGTTAAATTGTCCATCTACAAGACATCATAAAAATTTTAATATACTAATTTTGATGGGACTCTCAGAGAGGGAAATAGAATATGCCGAAGTTTTGAAATTTATTTGATTATTGAATTGACCCATTTTTTTCATGGAGTGCAAGACAGGATAAGTATTCCACAAAACACATAAGAGTGGAAAGCTGATCTCAGTCCCAGGACTCAAGGGTTTTTGTGTTTGTATTATCCAGAGAGTTAAGGAAGCAACCTTGCTCTTGGCTGGCAATGAATAAAGATGTTGAATGAACATTAGTTGTCATCATACCAAACAATGAAGATGCTGCTCAGGAGAGGTCTACAATCTAATCATGGAGAAAGAAAAAAGCTGTTATAACAACTCAAAATTACATGACATGGTGCTACATTGAATACTGTGAACACAAATTCAACAGGATTCCAGAGAAGAGCAGATCCATTGGCCCTGGAGTGCTCCTCTGTCCAGCAGGCACATGATGAAGATGAAGCCCTCCTTGGACTAGGCCTGGAAAGATGAGTAACAGAAAGGAAGATTCTGGAATATGACTGAATAACATGAATAAGAATACAGAAATCTGAAAAATTATGGTGAGCTCAGCCATAAGGAGGCAGCCAGCCAGGCTATGGAGTGGTGGGAAATGAGCTCTGATAATGAGAGTAGAGTATGAGACTGTTGAAGAACTTGATAGTCGATGTGGAATATGATCCAGGTGGCATGGTGATAAACTGGTTAGGAGCAGATATTATATCTTTTATGACATCCTTTCACGTAGAATATCTTAAAAACACAGATGTTTGTATATGGAACCCATTGAGTGGAGTGAGCCATGACTTCATAACACATCAGCATAAACTCATTGATTGAAGTAAGTAGCCTGTCAGTTACTATAGACAAGACCCCAAGGGAGTGGGCTACAGGATGGATATATTTTGATGGAAGTGAGGAAGGAAAGGAAAGATAGAAATGTGGTATGTTTGGGGACAGAAGTCACCAAACATAGGGTTGGGTAGTGAAGATAAATGGTAAAGAAGTTAGAGGAGGGTCTCACTTGGGAAAACAGGCAGAGCCTAAGGGCCCTGGGCCTCTGGGACAGCAGGGGGAGAAGGAAAAAAAGATTATCAAAGGGTAATAAAAATTCCTCATTGAATAGAAAATGGCATCCTATTTTCAAGAGGGTTTGGGGTTTGAGAATTAGCACTGACATTAGTGCTTGTCCCCTAGACCAGTGCTCCTCACAGGATGGTTCCTGAGCCAGTACAAGTCATTGCATTGTTTCTGGTCAGCAACAAGATAAGTATTAAAACTGAGAGTAAGCCAGATGGCATGGCTGGACAAACAAGTGGTTATTTTCTAGTAATTAATTTTTATTGTATTTTACAAAAGTATTAGTTTAAAAAGTGTTGGGAAAAAATAGTGCTTCACCACAGATGGTTTGAGAAGCACAATCGAGATTATTCTTGAAAATGCTCTGAGGAATATGTCTTCTCTCACAGCCAGTTTTTCGTTCTGCATTGAAACAAGTGGCTGTTTGTTGGAGAGCCAGATGGCTTGCATTTATAGGCCATCTTATTAGAAAATTATGCATCTAATCCCTACAAGCTAAACCCAGCACAGGGAGATGCTCACACTTGGAGAAGCGCAAAAGAGCTAGGAGGGACTGAGTCCTCTTTACAGGAGGTTTAATCTCATCGAGTATAATAACAGGAGGAATCACTGGCCCTGTTCAGATTATTTTCTGTCACTCCTTTTTTTCTCCCATTTTCCTTCCTTCCATTCTTGTACTGGCCACATGGACCTCGTATTTTAAAACTAGACAATGTGACTCTCATATAGGTGACCACTCTGTTCATATGTATAATTTTATTCTCCTCTAATATTTTATTCTCTGACATGTTGCCCCTAACTGAAAAGTGAGGCAGGCAGAAATTGTATAATTATCCCATTTTACAGGTAAAGAAACTAAGGAGGCAGAGAGGATTTGTGACCTACCTCATTCTCATGACTAGAACTCAGTTTTCTGAGTTCTACATGCCAAATGATCTTGACTTTCGGCTGTGGTAGGAGGTAGCTGAGCAGAGTCAGAGAGCTTCCACGTGTTTAAAAAAATTTTAATGAAGCAGCATGTGCAAAGGCCGTCATGGAAACTGGTAGAATGTAAGTGCTTAAAAAGTGTTAGTTTCCTTTCCTTAAAAAAATAAAATGCCAGAAGGTAACCTGGAATAAAGGAAAGAGGCTGTGCCTTTGATCAAGACATAGCCCATGCTCTTTAAAATAAAAACTTGCAGAGTTGGCATTGTATGAATCATTTAGGTCAACCTTTCCCAAAGTGTTTTCCAACACATGTTAATTAGGTCCCAATCTCTGCCACTTACTTTTTGACCCCCTTCGACTGTTTAAACTCTCTGAGCCCCTAGAGTTTTTTTGTATCTGATAAAAAGTATTGATACAATTCACTTTTCAGAGAGTCTGACTTTTAAAGATAATATGGCTACCATACAATGGACACTTGATAATTAGTACTGTTATGTTATGTTGGTACAATTTTTCACTGACTTAATCCAGCATACAACAGTCAAATCAAACAATAGATATTGAGTACCACTTTGAATGAGCTTTTTGTGGAATAGATCTGCTACCCTTAACTACCGATTCTTTAATTCAAAAGTCAGGCAATTAAATCCAAGTGCCAACAATATGCAGTCACGTGTACAAATACAAAATGCCTATACATGTTTGCTTTAAAAAATGTTATCCTTCCCAAATTTCTCTTGTATGGCACAATATTCGAGGCCTGCAGGGATGATTTATTATAGTCTGGCAGCACCAGTTCTTCGACACTAAATATGCTGGAAGAAGATTAAGAGGGAAGATGGAACCATTTGACAGTATAATTATACACACCACTTTTAATGCTATTGTGTATGTATCAAAGATATTGTATCAAAATTTAAGAAGATAAATATTTTAAATTTAGAAAATGAGAATACTTTCTGTTGGTGGAAAAGAAAAAAAAGTAATTTAATAATATGCCATTCAAACTTGCTTTAAATAATTATGTTACTTCAGATCTGTAAGATCAACAGTCCACACCACAGAACAAGGCATGGGCTATAATTTAATAAACACATGTCCCGCAAGAGTGATGAAGAATATGGCCAAAGGCTGAAATTGGATGCATACATGATCTGGGGGTGTAACTTCATTTGTAAAATGAATCACAGTCTAAACTTGGACTCGGTTGACTTATTGAAATCATACTTTTGCACGAAATGTTGTTTTTCCTATAGGGGCACTTTTCCCAGCTTATTTTTAGTTACGAGTTCTTTTGAACAAAGCACTCCAGTGTTCACTAGGGGCCAGCTAAGGACAAGTTTTAGGACCTTTTTCTCCATATTTGACTCTCTTTGACCCACCTCCACAGCTTCTTTAACCTCCCCGACTCTAACTCACTCACTCCTTTGAAATTAACAACAGAAAACAAATTGTGGAAATTTTTGAAATTTATGCCCATGGATTTTGTAATCACTCTTTCTTTTACCCCGAGCAAGAGGCACAGTAGTGTGGCAGAAAAAAACAAACAAACAAACACAGGAGCAGCTAATAGGAAAGTATGGTTCTGTGTCAGCCATTAATGATCTGAGGACCTTGGTTGGGCAAGTCTGTTTTTTGGTCTTGGCCTCAGCTCTTTTCCATTCACACAGAGTAGAGCAAACCAGAGCATCTTAAACCAAGGCAATCAATTATAACATTCTGTGAGGTAAATTTTCTGCCTTCACTCAGTCAATGAAAGCCACAGAGTAGTTCTTTCTCCATTCCCACTACTTATCAACTATATGGTCATAGACAAACTCATTAATCTTTTACAGCATTGGTTTCCGTTTTTATAGAACAAGCAAAAGAATAGTGTTTTTCTGAAAAGAGTTGCTGTAATGATTAGATGAGATTATCAAAAGTGAACTTAGCAACCTGGCTGCCACAAGGTAGGTATTCAAGAAATGTTATTATTAGTCTTTCAAGACACAAAGTTTTGATGCATTTTGATAAGAAGGCAGTAGATGTTAGGAGTTACTCAGAAGACATTGTTTCTAGCAATCTTATTTCTCATGTCAGCTTTCCTGTCTGGGTCCCATCCAGCCTTTTTATATTCAAGGGAAGCCAGAAACAGAACAGTCTATCTCATCAAAGGGCCATCATATATTAGTGGCACTCCACTTTCTGGGGACACACTTCATGGCTGTCTCTTGCTGAGAACCATTTAAGCTTCCTTTCTTTTGTGTTGTCTTTTTCAACCTTAGAATCAAAGGATGAGTGTCTCAAGACATCATCTTAGATTAAATTCTGGAGTCACATTAAAATAAACTGATGGGTATTCTAGCACAGTGGTTTCACATAGAGGCTTTGGGTTTGACTTCTTTCTCTGCTGACATCTGCTGTGTGTAACCTGGGCAAGCCACTTTAGCTCTCCCTTCCTTATACTCTGCCTCTCTTGAATACAAATAGGAGCACATACCTCATAAGGTTGATAGGGAAAATAAGTGAGTTACTACTTGGGACAATGGCAGCACATATTAAGCAAATATTTATTTTGTAGCTAGTATTTCTAAATTTTAAATTTCCTAGAGAGAGAGAAGGTATGAGAGAATGAGCTCCAGATGTATGAACCATTTATTCAAGATTGTGCAGCTGGTAGACTGATGTGAAAAGACTGAGATTAAAGAAGAATGGTGTTTAGATATATTGGGTGTGAAAAGAACATACCATAGTTCTATATAAAATGGAATTGAAGAAACATTGATCATATGAAGAACTTTTTACTGTTTCCCAAAGTGCCTACTACATGTCAGTCATGCTCATAAATTACCTCATTTGGTCCTGATAGTTGGCATCCCTGAAGTATCACCAGCCCCATTTTGCTGATGAGTAAATTGAGGCCCAGAGAGGTTAGTGGTTTTCCCAAATTCACACAGTAAGTGGTAGAGCTGGGATTTGAATGTGTATTTGACTGACTTCAGAATACATTTTATTTATTCATGATGTCATGTTGCCTTGCAGTTGGGAAGAGGATAGGGGGCAAGGACAAATCTGAGGAGTAGGAAAGGTACATCTGAGAAATTAATTAATTAGTTAGTTAATTTATGTAGTGTATCAAAAGTTTACCTATGTCATTTTGCACTCTCAGATATTTTTAAGAGCCTTGGATGTACAGATATCATCTCTAAAGATAGTTTACCATAAAAGAAATTTTTAAAGTTGGAAGATGGGTAATATTTTTCCTTACTTGACAGTAATTTAAAGACTGTCTTTTCCAGATGGAGAGAGGTTAAAAGAACATTGGCTTCTAGAAACTGACGCATTGTACATAATTTTTTAAGATATAGTTGTTCTTAGGTGAATATTAATTCAAGGCATAACCAAATTTTGCAAGGTGGTATGCCAAAATTACTCATAGATGCTCTAGAAACAGTTAAAGAGCTCCAGATTAGTCATTTTTCTCCAAAGCACTGTCTTATTTATCTTCTTTTTAAAGCTGAAATTTTAACAAACCCAACTATTGTTGAAATGCAGAGATTTTCTCTCTTGCTGGAGTGATTATTCTTGAAAGAAAATGAGTCTTTTAAGAGTGAGGCTATAAAAATGGTGAAAGAAGGAAAAAAACCATCAGAAAAACTTATTGAAAAACCTAAAAAGATCAGAGAGTCACTTTCTGGTCTGGCTATAGCAATGTTTTTATTATGAGTTTGACATCTGACCTTACTGTCCTCCTTAACCAAAGATGTTCAACTTTTTATTGTATTAATTTCAAATTTATATGTGCATAAAGAAGTAACCTACTTTCTCAGGAACATGTTCCATTATATATTATAAATAACACACTGAATCCGTTATTTTCAAGCATATTTTTCTTCTCTCACTTTAGTTCATTTTGAGTATCAAACCAAAAGATGATCCCTTGAAACAACACAGAACTTTTTATTTTTCTTTTAATAAAACCACTCTTCTTTTTTATCACACTTTCATTAAACATTTTATGAATGTACTAAAAAATATTGAAGCCAACATTAAAATGCTCTACTCTCATAGCAGAATTATGCTCCCTTCATTGTTCTCACTCTGAGAGTCATGGAATGTTCCAGCCAGGCTGTGAAATGTGGCCTTTGTGGGCCCCCGAAGGTCTAAGTGTGGACTCCAGTGAGAAAAATACCAAATAAGAATGTGAAAATAAAATAAAAGCCAACTGCAGTATTATAGTGGCTTCTTCTATGTAATCATCTTTAAGCTTTATTTATTTATTTAATTAATCTGGCTAATATGCATTAAGGGCTTACTGGAAGCCAGTCATTGTTATAGATGTGAAGAACACTGAACAAATAAGTTACAAATCCCTGTCCACAAAGCTTAGATTGTAGAAGGATCAATAAGCAAAATGTACAATTTATTTGAAGGTAATAGTTGATATGGAGAAGAATATGCAGAGAAATGGATCAGAGAGTGCTGGGTGCTGTTGGCATTGCTCTTGCAAATAGAACCACGTAGAACTGGCTAGAACCTCCCGTACAGTGATTGATAGAAATAGTGATGGTGGATACCATCATCCACTGATCTCAGGTAGAAAGCTGTCAGCAGTTCACCATTAAAATCAGTATTTGCATTAGTTTTTTTTTTAAAGATTCTCTTAACAGATTAAGATAATTTGTTTCTCTTCCTAATGTACTAAGATCATCATAAATATGTATTGATCTTTTTATCAGTCACTCTGCTTTTGTCGAGTTAATCATGTAATTTTTCTCTTATTCTGTGAACATAGTGAATTATATTGATTAAGTGGTCAATGTTGAACCAACCTTATATTCGTAGAACAATTCCAACTTAGTTTTGATTTAATGGCTAATAATTTTAAGACATATATAAATTCTTGAGGGAAAATGATTTTCTTTTCTTGTAATGTCTTTGTCAGGTTTTGTATCAAAGTTATGACAACCTCATAAAATGAGTTTCTAAGTTTACATTTCCTATTTTCTTGGAAGGGTTTTTGTAAGATTTGTATTATTTCTGCTTTAAATGGTTGGAAAAATTCAACAGGGAAAGCTGAGAGCAGTGTTTTTTTGCAAGTTTTCTAATTATGGGACCAAATTCTTTGGGAGATACAGGACTATTCAGATTCTTTCTCTTGGTCAGATTTGGTGATTTGTGTTTTTTTAAAAAAAATGTGTGTATTTTATCTGAAGTTTCAAATTTATTGGAATAATGTTGTTTATATCTTCTTAACTTTTCTAGGTCTATAGGATTTGAAGTTATGAGCCTCCTATTGCTTCTATATTAGTAACTTGTGACTTCTCTATACTATTGATACTCAATTTATTTAGGGAATAATTCTAAAAATTTACTTTTGTCTTTCTACATTATGTTTTATGTTTGTACTCTAGTGTGTTATTTCTTCCATATGTTATTTCCTTTTTAAAACTCATTTGGCTTTAGGGGAGCCTGGGTGTCTCAGTTTGTTAAGTGTCTGACTTCGGCTCAGGTCATGATTTCATGGTTAGTGGGTTCAAGCCCCGTGTCGGGGTCTGTTCTGACAGCTCAGAGCCTGGACCCTGCTTCAAATTGTGTCTCTTTCCCTCTCTGCCCCTCCCCTGCTAGCGCTCTGTCTCTTTCTTTTTCAAAAATAAACATTTTAAAAAATTTAAAAAAACTTATTTGGCTTTAATTTTCTCTTCTTTTTTAAATTCTGAGATGAATAATTAACGACCTGGCTTTCAGCTCTTTTCTTTCTGAATATTTGTTCTTAAGACTATCATTTTTCCTTTATACAGCTATAGCTGCATCATACAAGTTTTGACATATCATAGTTTCATACCATTTGGTTCAAAATGGTTTTTATTTCATTGTGATTTATTGTTTGATCCATGTGTTTTTACAAGTAAATTGTTTATTTCTCATATTTGTGGATTTTTCAACTGCCTTTTGGATATTAATTTTAATCTTTCTTCTACTCTTTTCAGGGAATGTATTCTGTGTGACACCAATCTTTTGAAGTTTGTTAAGATTTGCTTTATGGCCCAGTGTCTTGTTAATTTTGGTAAATGTTTTGTATTGTTTTGAAAAAATGTAGTCTTTGAACACAGTTCTTTATAGATCAAGTATATCTATCATGTGGTTCATATCTATTATATTCTCTTTTTTAAAGTTTATTTATTTATTTTGAGAGAGAGCATGCGAGCTTGAGAGGGAGAGAGAAAGAAAGATGGGGAGAGAAAGAATCCCAAGCAGGTTCTGTGCTGTCAGTGTGGAGACCAATGTGGGACTCAAACTCACGGATTGCGAGATCATGACCTGAGCCAAAATCTAGAGTCGGATGCCTACCCAACTGAGCCACCCAGGCGCCCCTCTGTTATATTCCTATTGTGGTTTTTTGTTTGTTTGTTTTAATCTACTTACTGTATTAATTACAGAAAAAGTTGTGTTAAAAGTTTTCATCTATAGTTGTTGATTTTTCTCTCATTTTATTTCTGTCAACTTTCTGTCTATATATTTTGGAAATATTTTATTATGCACATATACTTTGTTTTCATTCAACTTCTTTTTAATAGACCATTTTATAATTATGAAAAAAAACTGTTTTACCTCTAGCAATACCTTCAGACTTCCTGTTTTTTCCAAAAGTAATAAAGCTATTACTAAACTATTGATTTATTTTGCACTGTGTATTTTTCCAATTATTTTATTTTCCTTATATTTAAATTATGTCCCTTTAAGAAGCCTGTGGTTGTTTCTCTTTAATACTCTTTGGTGATTTAAAGGGTTTGGTATTTACAGTGTTCAGTATATTTACATTTTGTGCCATTTTTATGTTTGGATTTAAATCTGTTCTCTAATTTGTCATCTATTTGTCCCTCCCTTTTCTTTCCTTTATTGGATTCTTTTAAAGTAGCAATTATTACAGTTTATTATTTTTCTTTCAGTGGCTACTCTTAGACATCACCATAAATATCTTTGACGTATTAAATTCCAATTTAAATGATTTCTGTCATTACCCAAGTAACGTAAAGGTCTTGGAACACTTATAATACCTTGTTTCCTTCTGCCTTTTGTGCTTTTGGTGTAATATATTTTAATCTACAAGATATCATTGGTATTCTTGTGTATAGTCAATAGTCACTTAGATTTTCCCTGTACATTTATCTTTTTCTTTGTTCTCCATTTCTTCCAGCATTTCACTGCTTCCATCTGGGATCATTTCACTTTGGACAAAGAACGGCTTTCCGGTATTTCCTTCAGTGTGGGTGATGCAATCTCTATATTGGTCGGAGAGCTTCTCTTTTTTTCTCTTTTGAAGGATTCTCATAAAATAAACCAATCTAAGTTGACATTTTTCCATTGTTTCTTTTCCCTTGCAATTTGAAAATATCCCATTATCTTCTGGCTTCATATAGTTCTGTTGAGATTTTACTCTGATTCCTTTTTTTCTTGGAAAGTTCCTGAAGTGCCTCAGTATGGCTGTTTCTTCATTAGTAGCATTTGTAATGCTTCTTCAACCTGTGACTTATTGTATTTTCATCTGTTTGAAAAGTTCTCAGCCATTATCTCTTTGAGTATTAATTTTGCCTTATTCTCTTTTTTCTCCTAGGATTCCAATTATACATGTACTACACATTTCACCACATCGTATGTATCTACTACACTTTAAATTTGTGTTTTTACTATTTCTCTCTCTTTGATTCAGCTAGAATATTTTATTCTGACACAAATTTTAGTTTAGTAACATTTTCTTGAGTTTTATCTAATATGCTCTTAAATCTATCTATTAAGATGTAATTTCAATTATATTTTTCAATTTTATAGTTCCTATTTGATTCATTTTTATAGTTTTATAGTTTTTATAGTTTCCATTTCCCTTTCCATTTCTTTTCTTCTTGCCTTTTTATTTTGAATTACAGTAATCACATATATTTTAATATCTAGCCTGATAAATAATATTTGGATCTTGTATAAGTCTATTTCTGTTTTATGCTTTTTATCTTGGATTCTTGTCTCTTCAATACTGGCTAATTTAAAAGAAAATTTTTAATTTTTATTCAATTTTTGAGAGACAGAAAGAGACAGCACAAGGAGTGGCAGAGAAAAAGAGGGAGACACAGAATCTGAAGCAGGCTCCAGGCTCAGAGCTGTCAGCACAGAGCCTGATGCAGAGCTCAAACCCAGGAACCGTGAGATCATGACCTAAGTTGAAGTCAGGGGCTCAACCGACTGAGCTACCCAAGCACCCCCAATATTGGCTAATTTTTTTATTGAATCCTGAACACAGTGTATGAAAATTTATACACTGTTATCTTCCTCCACTTTTTACTACCGGAAGGCAGTTAGTGTTGGACAGATTGCCCTAACTGAATCTTAGATCAATTCAGTTGGAGGTGGACTTTATTCTATGTGAGGGATGATAAATTTCTAGAGTATAGTAATTTGTAGTCCCAGCTGAAAGTGTAGGTTGTTTGCTAAGGCCTTTTCTTCTTAGTAGACCCTGAACTCCATTTTTTTTCACCCCGAGTCATATTAAAACCCCCAGGATAGCTTCTCAGCTGCTGCTTGAAAACTTAGAAATGCCACAAGGGGAAAAGGCATGAATGTTCAGTTTATCTAGGAACCTCACTTTACTCTGGAATCTTGTCTCTTGAAGTCTTTGTTAATTAGGTAAGCTTTCTGATACCTTAAAACAAATGGCTTAAGACAGTCTCTGTATTTTATAATTGTGCTTGGCAGGAGTATTGGTCTGCACTAAGCTTACCTGCCATTACTGGTAGAGATCTCTGGCCATGGCACTTTGGTTTTCTCTGATATGTCAACAATATTTTTATATTTCCTTCTGTTTTCTTCCTTTAATCATCTTTGACTTTGTCTTCTTTATTTCAAATCTATTTTGTTGAGACTATGTCTTAAGGTATGTGTTTTTGTTCCTTTAGTCTTACTATTCTAGTGAATTCATTCACACAAATAAGTCTCAGATCTATTTCTGTAAGGAATTTTTGTGTTTGATCACTCTACATATTTACCTACTTTTATCTCAAAAACAGTCTATTGATTAAGAGTAGGGACATTGGAATCATATGAACTGGAGTCAAATCTTGATTTCATGAATTATTAGCTGTGATTCTCTGGTCAAGCTATTCAACCTCCTTAAATCTCAGTTTCTCCATAAAAATATGGTAATTATATAAATATCATTATTATGAGGATTGAATAAGGCCATGTAGATAAAAATGTTTGATGTATATAAAAATGCTTGGCATAAGCCTGACAGGAGGTAAGCACTTAAAAATGTTAGCTATTATTATTCTAAACACCCGCTGAAAGGAGGTACAAGGGTAGGTATTAGGAATTCAAAAATACAGTATCTGTCTTTAGTATAATACCTTCCATTCCTACTGGAGATATTTCCATTAACATGTCTCAATAATTCTTAAGTTAAATATGTCAAAACTGAAATCTGTGCTTTCTTGACACAGAATCAATCATTCTTGATATTACCAGTGACACCTCCATATATTCAGTTCTCCGAAATACCAAACAGAATAATTTTACACTTCTCCCAACCCTCTGTTGTGTCTGTCATCATCTCCAGCCAATTATTTTTCTCTAATGTTTCTACTTCTTCCTTTTCTTTCTTCCTCCTACACTCTTATTCTAGGACTGAGCCTCTCTCACTCAGTGCACGGGTAAACTTACCTAGGTATTTATTCTTAATCATCTAGGATTTTGTCCATTCATCTGTTATATCCTGCACCCAAGTATGAAAATTATCTTGTAACACAATTCTATCACCTATACCCCTGCTTAGCTTTACAAAATTTCTCTCTGAAATCAATGATATCAGAACCCAACTCTTTAGTGTGGCATGTAAAATACTTTAAAGGCCAGTGGTTCATTTCATCCCATCTCACCAAGATTAGTTCTCATTAATGGAAAGTCTGAAGACGGTAATAAAAAACTAATCTGAGCATACATAGCTCCTAAATCTTGGTCTCTAATCACTGTTCTTCAGTGGAAGGAATGATATCTTCTTGAAGAAGTATTTGATTACAGATCTAAGGCAAGAAATATACTAGATGAACCTGGAATAACGTGTTATGCCAAAGAGCAAGAAAACGACAGGATCCAACCTGAGGGAGCTCCCAGTGGCCAAACGTGGAATAATACAAGCAACAAAATTAATAATAATAATATTGGATTTAACCCATGGAATAAATCAATATCCACAATCCATGCATATATATATATATATATATATATATATATATATATATATATATATATAATTAAAGGAGAAAAGAGGGCTCTTCCTCACAATAGAATTCCAATCAACAAATGTAGAAGAAAAGAGAGAGATAGAGAACCATCACTAGGCAAACACTATACTAATAATGTTCAGACAGGATCCACTAATGGATACTAAAATTATGGGGGCAATTATTTAAGGAAAAATAGGATTTGCATAGTTTCAAGGAATCTTTCCCGCCCCAAATACTTATCAACTACAAAGGAAAAGATAGTAATTTTATAGCGGGTAAACCTAGCAGACACCAGTAATAGGATATGCTGATATTGTGAACCCCAAGATATGATACCCTGAGGACAGAAACATCGTTGTTGTGATAGTTGGGCTATGCTAGTCAAAACTTTATAACCTCATTCCAGTTATGGGAAAATACTGAACAAATGCAAATCTGGAGATAATCTACAAAATAAGAGATCAGTAGTTTTCAAAAGTCAAAGTCAAAACCATGAAAGACCAGGACAGACTGGAGAACTGTGATGTACAATAGGACACTAAGGAGAAATGGCAGCTCAGTGGAAATGAGATACAGCTTGTGCAGTGCTAAGCACGGAGGCTTGCACACAGTAGTAATTCAACAGGAGTTAGGACTTTTAGTGCACACGTAATTTCCTTAAAGCTTGTCTCTGATGAATCTGTAAATCCTCTTTTACCCTGTGTTCCCTAAGTATATACCAATTTAACTCATACCATTTAAATTTGTATTTGATATTTAATAAACTTCTAACTTTAAATAATTTTCTCAATTAAATTATAAAATCATTTGATGCAGAGTCTTCTACTTCTTTTATCATGCCCCAACTGCCTCATTCAGTATTCTGCACACAACACAAGATGAATGTTCACTGGCTGATGATTATTAGTTGGCAACACTATATTCTTTCAGCTTCCTAATGAACTGAAGCTTTCATACACTGATAATATTTAATAAACTGAAAATACTGCAACTTTGCATGTTGACAAAAATATTCAAATATTGCACTAATTTCTACATCCTGAATTCAATTTTCCATGGTGCTGCAGTCATTATGGAAAAATGTCTAAGAAGTAAGTATATACAACATCATAAGACCACGCTATCATAGCACAGTTTGCAACTCTGGTGACACAAAAATTCTTCATCAGAATTCATTGTCACATCGTCAATCTTATCAACTTTAATTTTGTTCTGTTCACTTATGAGTGAATAGTCTTGATAACAAACCAAAAAAACGCATACGTGATTTTTTTTTAATCAGGTACTGATGAAAACACTTGTGCAGTGCTAAGTACAGAGGTATCAATTTCACTCCTTAGTTTGTGGGAGGAAGGCATTCCAGCAAGAGATGAAAGTTGTGTGATTGAATTTAACATTTATTACTCCTAGAACTTCAGGGAATTCGGAAGATGGCTCAGCTGGTTGAGATCCAGAGTGCTCATCCAAAATGGTGGGATTTTGCTTTAGGCTGTATGGATTTCTTTCCATCTTCATTCCATGACTCTCACTAGCTAGCTTTGTAAAACCTTAGGTGTGTGTACTTTTTGTTTTTTTTAATCTTTGCCTCAGTTCTTCATCTCCAAATTGAAAATAATAAGTGTAACTACTTAATAAGGTTGTGATCATTACAGAAAATACTGTATGTAAAATACAGAGCATCATGTGCTTCCTAATTCCACAACAAATATTAGGTTTTTGTACTGTAGATGGGTCTCTCTCTCTCCTTTAGGCCCTAGGATCTTAGTGGGTGAGAGGAATCTTACAGAGTTTTAAAATCAGTTCTGGCTATTTTCCTAGAGAATGAAACTGAAGCCCAGCAACCTGCTTAAAGTAGCAAAGCTATTATTAATTGGAAATGGTTAGCTCAGGGGATGGTAAATTAAATCCTCATAAAAATGCATCCATTGGAGCTAACAGGCAAGCATCAGCCCTTACTAAAGGGAACTCCCCCACCCCCAAAAAACAATCCTTACTTTAAAATGCACTGAAACTTTATTCCTTCCCTTTCATTGGTTTCATGACTGTGTCTGAATGGTAAAGTGTTTAAAGAGCAGCACTGGGTGTTCATTGAATTATTACTGGTTAATATACATTTCAGGCCAGACAGATTACAAGATGTGGAAATAATTCAAATGCCCATTGACAGAAGAATGGATAAATAAAGTGTGGTGTATTTATGCAATGGAATACAATGTAAGCATAAAAAAATTGAAATACAGCTACATAAAACCAAATGGATTGGTTGTAGCAATGATTTTAGATAAAAACAGTAAGTCCCAGGATATTATATACAGCATTTTTAAAGTTAAAAATGCCTAAAATGAGAATATAATTTTTAGACACGATGAAATGATATAAATGGAAAGCAAGCTTATGATGGACACATAATCTAGGATATGGTTATTTTCAGGGGGGACAGAAAAGGCTTGAGATAATACCAATGAAGTATATGTAAGCAACTGCCAATGTTCTAGTTTCCATGAGGGGGAAGGTTTTTTTTTTTTTTTTTTGTAGTTTAATATAATACTTAAACAAAGAAAAGAAGGTCTTGTGCAAATCAGTAAGAGTGTGTCACGAACAAAAATATTTTAAGCATAATAGTCTGTGTGTGTATCTAAGTATGTGTACATAGGTGTACGTGTGTGTGTGTGTGTGTGTGTGTGTGTAAAGAGAGAGAGAGAGAGAGAGAGAGGTATATATATATATATATATATATATATATATATATATGGAGAGAGAGAGAAATGCTTATATTATGCTCTGAGTCTCCTCATATTGGGAAGTTAAGATGAACATATCACATGTTGCTTTGTCCTCACAAGACTCTTAAAAACTTCCTTATTCACAGCAGACAATACCCAGTAAAAACAACTATGTTTAAGGCAAGTTTTGTTTCTATTTATGGCAAAGAAGGAAGTGTAGTGAATGAGATCCATGCATGTGCACGATGCCTCCCACTGGCATTTAGGAACTCAGCAGAAATCTGGGTTCTTTGCCCCTTGGCTGTATATTGATGTTAAATTATCTTAGAGCTTGTCAAACAGCATGTCTACCCTGGAGGGGACAATACATTCATATTACCCACACTCCCATTTTGTAGATAAGCACACTGAGGTAGAGTATTCTGCTTGAGCTCATAAACTCCCTTGTAACTATTTAAGGTGAAAGAATCAGAGAGATTCATCAGATCTTGAAGCAACCATATCTGCTCTCCTGTTCCTAAGTTACTCCTTCATTTCTTCCTCTTATTTATGTCTTCTCTCTTTGTCTCCAAAATGGTAGACAAATGGGTAAGACATGGCTTGAGTTGGTGAAGAATGTCTAGAAAGAAAAGAGGAAAGTAGGATGAAAACAATGACAACACCAAGAACCAGCATGTCTTGACTGCCTACTGTGTGCCAGGCACAGTCCTGCTTTGTGTGCTTGGCACATATTATGTCATTTTAATTCTCAGGACAAGGATGAAAGAACGAATACAAGTAATCACCTCATTGGAGGTACCAGTGGGGTACCAACAGGATGTGCCTCATCCTGTTTCCTTCTTTGTTTACCACACCATACACATGGCAGGTAGCAAAGCTTAAAATTCATGAAGAAGCCATCTAGGGAGGTGGGGGTGAAAAAGGTTCCCCATATGTAATAGTAGCAAAAGTTGTTGGCTACAAGATACTTCTGTTGATTTAATTTCTAGGTGTGAATGTTTACTTGGTCTGATTTTTGGCAGGCCTCTGAGGCCCTGAGGTTCCCATTTGGTGCTCTGCTATGCTTCTCAGCCTCTTTTAAGATGGTAGAGAATTTGTCAGTCAAACATTTCACCAATCCATCTGCCTCAGCATGAGCAGGTTTGAAGGATTATGATTCTTCTTGTGATGTAGCACCTTCAAAGCTCCATTATTTGTGCCAGGGTCTCAAATATTAGGAATAAATAGAAGGGGTCTTTATGGAACTTAATTGGTATTGCCTTCTAAAGCATATTATTTTCAATAACAAATGACCATAGGACTATCCATGCTGCATATACAGTGAGGCTATCGCAAGTGGAGTTTATTAGAAAGCTTATGTCATTATTCTAACCTCATTTCATATGACATAGTGTATTTGGATCTTTATTCCTTTTGTACTGCCAACCCTTGCCTAGAAGCACACCAAGGCACATAAGAGAGGAAACCTGTAGGCCTGAGGGCTTTTGGCCTGATCCTGCAGAGTACGCAGGGCCACAGTGACATGGAGGTGTGAAAGAAGATCTGAGGACCCCAGAGCAAGTCACACGACATCATCCTATGCCCAACCAACAGTCCCACTGCACGCTTTTACAAATAAAGTCAGATTCAAGTACATGCAAGGTTCAGAGAGATCAAAAGGTCAAAAAACAGAGAGTAAGAAGAGACCGGGCTGAAATGTTTGATGGGAGGTGGTTTAATGAGTCCCACCAACCAGCTATATGGCTTTGGGCAAGTTAATTTCCCTGAGCCTGCACTTCCTCAGTAGGGATGACACGGTACCTTCTTCTGAGGATATTTTAAGGATTATATGAAATTTTGTGTGTAAATTACTTAGCACAGTGTATGGTATATATCGTGCAAGCAATAATGATTACATGTAATTATTATTATAAAAAAGAAGAATGGCATATTCCTTTCAAGAATTTTGTGAGGTATAAACGAGAATGTGTATTATGGGCCTGGCATAGTGCCCGGCATACTGTAAGGCCTAAAGATAGTTAGTTTTTTTTCCTTAGTATTTATTATTAAAATAATATGAGGATTCTTAAAGAATGGGGCCTGAGGTTCTGATTTACCATTTTTAGGGCTTTATTATTTGTAAAACCATCTTTGATTTACAGAGTATTTTCTAACCTTTAAGTCACTGTGGCCTCACAAGAAGCTCGTTGCTTCCTTTTCTGAAAATAAGCTTCGTCATTCTCCAGTTTTGCATAAGAGGAAATTATAGCTCATGTAGTTTGATATGTACACGTTATGCAGTAGGAAAGGAAGGATCTGAACTCAGGTGTGTAGGACCCCTAAGCCAGCATTCTTTCCATATTACGTCTCTAAAGATTATAGCTCATATTGAGCTAACTAGGTTGAATTACAAATTTCTGCCCAGCCATTACCTTAAATAATTCATCTAAACTGTCTTCATGGTTCTATTGATGCAACTGGCTCCATTAACTGGGCAGCTCAGAGCAGTGCCAGAGTTGAAAAGCAACTAGGAACCAACAAGCCAGGAAAGTGAATGCCATGTAAAGATTTTTTGGGGGTGGGGGTGGGGGGAGATTGCTGCTTGTTTAAAGCTGAAGAACTTTCTGGAGATGCAGCAGCAGCAAATCTATCAGTTCCTTGCAGTGTCATCAATCACAAGAAGCACAGGGAAAAAAGCAAGCTGGACCCAGTGCCCATCCTTGTAAATTATTTTTCAGGAAATCCTGCAGGCTTGGTTTTTTTTTTTACCAGGAAACAATTACAGTTTAATATAGAGGACCACAGAATTCACATGGAACCGATTTCTATTTCTTTTTGTTCTGCTTACACAAAGGAAATGCAATTTTTCAAAAACTGCAGAGAAATACACAAGTGCGGACTAATATAGTGGCGCCTGTCGCTTACAACTGAGGGATTGTGTCATTTCTCATTGCCAGTCCTGACAGCGCCTCAAATAAAGAGGTGTCTTAGCAAATTATGTTCTTGATATCACTTACTGAAATGTGATGGCTCCATTTTAAATAATAAAGTGACAATGTAAAGACCCGAAGCTAGATGTGAAGAAAGTTTACCATAGCTTAACTGATGGTTCACTATAATACTCATGCCATTATCTTAATCTCATATTTTTATCATGTGTCTCTAAATGTACCAAATTAAAAAGCCAGAGGTAATTTTGTATTTTATCTGAATCCAGAAGAAGAGATTGTTAAATTGTCATCCCTTTGATATTAAATAGCTTGAACCAGCACAATGACCTTTGAATATGCAAATAGAGTAGCTTTTTGAAAAAAAATGCAGTTTGTTAATTATTAAAATGATAAATGAGGAAAAAATGAAAGAAAACTGGAATTTACTTTGAAGCAAACCTCGTTGAAGGTTTATGTGATAAGGATAAAGAAAATGTTTTATATTTATGTGCACGTTCAGAAGAATGATTGTCTAGAGCTGTTCAAATCTGTGACTTTGCAGCTGTAATCAAAACCAGCAGGAGAGTTTCTGACTTATATCCCTGGCAGAGAACTCATGGAATACATAATACATACCCAGAAGAGTTAAGAGAATTTCAATAGTTTCTTAGGTAACAATTTTCATTCTCTGCTCTTAAGATGTTTGAAAAATGAAAGGCTGTAACCCCAAATCAAACAATAATTAAACATCCGACTCCGTTTTTAAATTAGCTTTTTAACACCAACGTGCACATGAATCTAATGCTCCCAGAAATGAGGAAAGAATACAACTTCTAAGAATGATGACATCAGTGGGCATGTTTCCCCTAGCAACTGACCACTTTAACCTTGAGCTGCAGCATCTCTGATGTATGATTGGCAGGATTACCCCCCGCAGAGAGAGTGTCCCAAGTGTGTTGGGCTTGGACAAGCACCCTTGGGGACTTGGTTGTGGCAGCCCATTTGTTTTCACTTCTTGGAAGTTTTAGGTCTCCAGGTCAATGGTGATTCACCATGTCATAATTGTGGAGCCCAACTCCATTTCAGTCTGAGAGTTGTGTGCACATAATTCTCCAGAAGGCAGTTCTCTATAGAAGTTCACTGCAAATGGAGAAGGAAGCACATTTCTGGACTTCCCATCCCTCATCACCTGGACTCGGTGATTGATGCCGAATGACCTCCACTGCTTTAGCTTCAGCTTATCACACTGATGCAAAATGTGGGCTATGGAGCCACTTAGTAGCCGTGTGCTCTTGAAGAAGTTCCTTCTCTGTGTCTCAGTTTTCTCATCTATAATAAAGTTTCCATGCTACTATCTCAAAATATTGTGTAGCAAGAACTCAAGTTAGATGTTAATACTCTATGGTGGAATCTTCCGGGCCATTGAGAAGGCGATTCCTGACTCTTGAGTCCATCTCAGAAAAACGGAGGTGAATGAATGCAACCTAAGTATCTCAAGAGAAACAATGAAATGTTGTGAGAAAATGATAACAATCCATAATGCTCATCCAGTGCTAGTAAATTCCAGGCATCCTGCAAATGCAGCCATGCCTGGTGTTTGTTATATTGTTTTCAATCCCATTTTACAGATGCAGAGAATTGGTCAGTGGAGAACTACAGAGGTTGAACCGTTTGTTACCCAATCTTATGCTTTTAATTACTCAGCTAGAGTGCCTTCCTAGGCGGTGAGGATTATAAGTGACCTGGGACCTAAACCTACTTATGCCATTAGTTATTTTTGTAGCTTTGTGACTTTGGATAAATTATTTAATTTTTTTTGGAACTTTATTTTCTCTTTTGGTAGAACTGCATGATCTCTAAGGCTTTTTTTCAGTTCTGACACCCTATGATTCTAGGAGAGAATATACTTGGGAGGGGGTAAGGGAAGAGGGAGAGAAGGAAGGGAAAGAAAAAAGAGAGACAGAGAGCATGAGATGAGACTTTGGTGTGTAACTATAATTGAACACAGTGATATCTTTGTAGCTTATAATGAAGTCAAAAGACTTTCAGATATTTCTGTACATTCATTCTTGTACAATACGTCTATATATCATCACTGTCATTTTGTAAATGAGGAAATTGCAATATAGAAAGTTTGTAGCTTGCCAAGGTCACATAGCTAAGTCATGGAGTATAGCAATTTTACTGCCAATATGAAACAGCATTCTCTGGATAGGGCTGAAAAGTCAATATATAAAACACTTCTGAAAACTTCTATTGCTTAATAATGCAAATAGTGATGTACTTCATGTTATGCAGTCAAAGAGTTATTTGAAAGATACAAATCAAATGTCTTTAAATCAAATCCTACTTGTCACTGGCAACCCTTTAATTTCAGTTTGATCTTCAAAGGGTGGTATCTCCTTTAGATTTCTCTCCTGCTTTATTTCTGTACTTTGTCTCCAACCTTCATCCAGTTATTCAAAGCACAATCGAAGTTCATATTTAAATGGACCCTGCAGTGAATCCACTAAAAATTCTCTGACTATATATTCATAATGAAATTCATTCATTCTGCTATAGCTCTATATGTCAAAGTTTCTATATTTATCAGTTGGGGACAATGGTCTTCTCCTTGTCAAGGTTTTGAAATTTTAATGAGGTATCTGTGACAAATCTTAGACAAGAGTAAGTACATAGGAATCATCATCTCATTTGTAAAAATGAATTTTTGCTAATTAAAGTTTCTTAAAGAAGACAATTTTGTAAACTCATGAATATTCTCTTAATATCATACAGACTTTGAAAACTGGGTTTGAAGATTCCAGAGTTTTTGACAGCAAACAAATTCCACCCTGTAGGAAACTGTAGAGCTATCCTTAAAAAGGGATGATACAATCAAATCTGTTAACAGCAATACAGTGATAAAGATTCTGGTTTCTATTTTTATCAGAAACCTGGCTCTATTAATATTTATGCACCTTCAATGTGAATGTGTATATGTAAAGTTCCTCTTTTAAAAATCTCAGTTGTAAACTAGAATCTGAGAACTTGTCCCTTTCTTGTTCTTTCTTTCTCACGTTAAATTCTCCTATTCTAGGGGAATTAGCCTTTAAGGAGTTTCATGATGGCAGACAAATTTGTTTCTCAAATGGAGCATTGGCTCCTGCAGTTGTGCTGGAGGGCTGGAGGGGGGCAGAATGCCCATTTGCTTCACAGATTCCTGTAAAATTCAGCTACTCCCAGTCATACATCTCTCTGATTACTGCGTAGCTATATACATTTTGACAAAGAGAAAAACAGTCTAGGATTGCTAATATCAAGA
Organism: Panthera pardus; assembly: GCF_024362965.1. Lineage (NCBI taxonomy): Eukaryota > Metazoa > Chordata > Mammalia > Carnivora > Felidae > Panthera > Panthera pardus. The sequence goes on from NW_026526788.1 coordinate 22,673,564, forward strand.
AGCTTTGAGAGTTTTGTTTTGACTGCAGCATGTGGATATATTTATAAAGGTTGAACTCCTTTACATGATTCATGCTCAGATCATTATTTCACTTGCTAAATCATTAAGCATGTCTTTAGAGGAGAGTATTCTTATTTAAAAAAAGAAAAATTCATATGTATATATATATAAATATATATAAATATAAATATATATATATATATATATATAGAGAGAGAGAGAGAGAGAGAGAGAGAGAAAGAGAGAGAGACAGAGACACAGAGAGAGGAATATGTATATATTTCCTATACATGCATATATATTTTTTCCTATACACACACATGTGTGTACACACATCTATCATGAACATCTACAATGTTTAGTGAAAGATTTTTCTCCAAAATGACTCTGTTAAAACAATCACATCTCACAAATCTCAGACAGCCGCCGTGTGTTGGGTTTCTAACCTCTGGAGAGTCCAGCATTGTGGTTTACTCGTGATAACCAGAGATGGTGGAAAAGTTAACTGCTTGGCAGTGGATCACATTTCTGTAATAATCCAATACACATTGTACATTGATTCATTTCAGATTTGGCACAAATTAAGCAGCAAATATAGATGTTTCTTTAGTCTTCTGACACTAGATTTGACCATGAACTTCATTCAGATGGCACTTTTTCCTTCTTTGCACCTAATTTCAGTGGAGACTCAGGAGCCCATTTGCAAAATTTTCAACCTCAAAATATACAGGTTTGGAGTTTTGACTGAAATCCAGGTCTTTTGGCATTTAAGTTCATTTGCCTTTGGCAAAAAAAATCTTGTTTTCAAAAAGAAACAAGTCATAAGAGAACTTTATTAAAAAGGGCTCAACCAGCTGTTTAAAGGGCTATTTTGATGATGTCAGTTCAAGTGAATAAAAAACACATGGATTTAAATTCCCTTAAATTATACAAGCCTTTAAAAATTAAAGGAACTATGTCAGGCAAATGTGTTTTAGGTTTATTAACTTGGGAATCATTCTTCCATGGTTTCTAAGCAGCCTCGTACTGGAGGAACACTATGATTATTTGTTAAACCTAAAGACAAGTGAGAACACAGAACACAGTTCAGTAAGAACCAAGAGGCTTATGTTCATGAACCCAGATGGGAGTGGGTCCCTAACAGATAGTGAGAAATCACCATGTCCCTCCTCCCCCAAGTAATACAGCAGTAACAGAGGGAGAACATGTGGAACACTTTCAATTTGCAACTAACAGTTCTCTGTGATGTTTTATTTTCTGCTTAAATGTTTAATTTCCTATTATGTAGACAGAGCCCTGGCAATTGAAGAGCTGTTGGATTGATACCAATTGTTGAAAGAGATCTGCCAACCTAAAAGTTTCTTCATGTCTTCTGAAAATCATGGGCACATTCTTCTAAAACTGAAGCCTTTTTTAGTTTCCATAAGTTGAGTAGGAAGACAGACAATAAACACCTTTACTTTTCAATTCTTAAGGCAACATGACACCTCTTTACAAAAAAAAATGATATGGCAAAGTTTTGAAAAATGAATACACTCATACATAGACTCTCCAGTAAAAGCATTTGGAAAACACATATGATATCCCCAGTCATTTCTTGTTCTTAATTTGGTGAAAAATAAAAGTTTATGTCGTTACCTGCTAGTTTCTTTGTCTACCCTAGAGTAAGCTATTTCCATCATGACACTGTGGTATGATGTTGGGACTTTGAGCCCTGCAACCACAGACAGAAATAATCAAATCACATCTGCCCCAGCGACATCCTGATGCACTTTTTGGATGACTATAAAGTACTAGATTCCACGTCCTTTGTTTTGGGAGATAGAGCAGTCCAATCTTCTGGGCACAATGGTACGACTAACTCAGAGTCTCTGTAGAAGGCCGGATGATGGTGGGGAATAGAGCTATTATTACTGGTGTTGTTCATAAAGACTATATCTTAAGCTCATTGGTGTAGGTAAGTACCTAACACAGTGGCATATGGTAGATGCTTAAAGAATAGTTATTATTTGCACATATTTCATTTATAATTTGCAGCTATCCTATGTGATAAATATTTTTAGTGCCATGTTGCAGATGAGAAACATAAGATTCAGAGAGGAAACGTGACTTACTTGAGACCACATAAGCTGCTAGAACGTGACATGGCAGGAATAAAAGTCATATCTCTCTAATTCCAAGTCCATGCTCTTCCAATTAAAAATACGCACCAGAAGTCTAAAACTAAAAAGATGGACAATATGAAAATATGGAACAATTGGGCGTTGCACACCCTGTTGGTGGGAATGCACAGTCACTTTGGAGAACTGTACAGATTTCAATTAAAGCTGAATATCCTCATGTCTTATGTTCCCACAGTTCTACTCCTGTGAGATATAGCAGTGGAAATCTGTACGTAGATTTACCAAATGACATGTGCAAGGATGTTCCCAGTAGCATTATTTACAATTGCCACAAACTGGAAATAACCAAAATGTCCATCATGGTAGAATGCGTATAAAAATTATTTTACATTCATCCACTGAAGTGCCACACAGCTGTAAGAATGAACAAACAACTACAACCACATAGATTAATCTCTAAACATAAAGTGAAATGTCAGAATCCAGATTTAAAGAAGTACATTCTACAGGAGTCCATTTATATAAAATTCAAAGACAAGAAAAAGTCATATATCCTATTAGATGGAAGGATAACAGTTACCCACGGGGAACAGATAATGATTGGAAATGTTTTGTTTCTTGATATGAGTGTTCGTTATATGGGTATGATCACTTTGTAAAATTTATTAAGCTATGCTTGTGATTTCTGCATTTTTCTCTACAAAGTTTACTTACAAAATTTACTTTTCAATACAAAGTTTACTCTCACAAGTTGAAGGCATGACATCCTAGGGAAGAGGAAAGTAAAGCCAGTCGGCCATAGAGAGGGACATCCCATCACCCTTGGTGCTAGGGCTATCCTGATTTTCCTGCAACCAGTTTCAAACTATGAAAGAATGAACTCTTTCAAATGAGCTCAGGCATGGGATAACTTCAGGGTAGAGAGGTCTTAGGCAATGGATGTGTCACCCAGACAAGAGGGAGAAGAACACAGTCTTCCTCCAACTGATACAGCATCACCCACGGAAGAATACAACTCCAGTTGTCCACATGTGAAAACATTTTCCAGATACTGAACCCACAGAAATTCTGGTCAGTTCACTAAGTTTACTTGCATGCAGTAGACATGGATGAGCATCGTAAAACATGCCTTGCCTGCCAGCCTGTTTGGTGGTTAAGGACACATGTGCATCTAGTCATGGCAATTTGAGTTAAGTGCTTACTTTCAAACTTCCTTGATCACCAAGCCTAATAAAAACTTTTCCAACAAAAGGAGGCAGCCTCCAGTGCATTTTGTTTCTAGACTTGTTGCCTGATTTCTTTTCAGCAGTGCTGAGCGTGTGGCCAAAGCCTAATTTGCATGGTTTATGCACACACCCAAGTTTAATTTGGAATCACAAGACCCCAGGGTCCCTGATGCTGAATAACCCGGGACTTCCATCTGTAGCACAGCATATGTTAGTCTGATGTAGTAAAACCGGGCAAGAAATACAAATCTAATTATAAATGTGCAATCAGGATGTTAGGTAAATTACTCTTTCTGCAAGTAAGTTATTACCTTAGGACACAGTGGACTTTGGCATGTTTGGCCATCTTCCCATAATGCCCTTTGACTGTAAGTACCCACAGTGGGGCATTGCCAACTGAATGTTAATTTAAGGAGTTTTGGAGCCCTTGACAAATATGTTGCTGCAGCTGCAAAGAATATTTTATCGAAATCCTATGACACATATAGAGACAGATGAATGAAGGCAAAGTTTAAACACATTTAATATTCAATTGCGTCTTACGATTATGAAGTGCCCTGGGGCAGGGTTTTTCCAAACTGTAGGTTACAATTCATAAGTAGGTTATGAAATCAATTTAGGAGGTCATGAATAGCACTCTCAAGGACTAAAACAGAAGAGATTAGAAACTTTCAGAGTGAATTGCACATGATGATTGTCAGTATTGTTTATAGCAACATTTTTGTTTGTTTAATTTTTTGTGTATGCATGTATGTATGTCAGGATGTATAACATGTTTCTCAGGGGATGGCAGTTTTTAAAAGTTTGAAAAAACATCTCAAAGGTGCATTGTAAGCAGATATAATATTATAATGACAATAACCATACCACTGCAGTAATTTTATAACTTCTTTATTTAGCAAAACAAATTCCATGCCTGGAAAATTCTAGGCACTGAAGATAGGGCAGTAACTAAGGTATACCCCTTCAAGGAATTGCACAACTAATTAATTGTGAAATTATAATGGTCACAGTGACACTAGGAAAAAATTCAGGGGTTGCCAGACTGCGTACCAGAGGGATCTGACAGAGAACCCTTCTGTAAAGAAGTGATATTTGAGCTCAGATCTAAAAGATGAGTCAGAATGAAGTAAGCTCAGTATCAGAGACTTTAAATATTTTAACAAAGCCTTTGATTATCCTAAATTCCCCATTGGTACCTTAAGGTATTTCATGCTTCACTTGGACTCCAGAAAAGTCCCTCTTGACACTAATAGCATTCTGTGTTATTAATATGTTCTTAAAACTCCTTTTCATGATCCTTCATTCTGCATTCAGATTGACTGATTCCTGCTTCGCACTGCTCATTGGTAGACTTCAGTCTACAAAGTCATCATCAGTGGCACCTTTCAATGAGTGTGTGGAAGGCGTAGAAAAAAGCTTTTGTAATACATGCAAAGGAAGGCTTCTGAGCAATTAGATGTGTGTTGACCAGCTCTGCTCCCAGCTTGCTGCCTCTCTGAATGTCCTCTCTATTTTCATGGGAAAGACGGATCATGGCATATCTGTTTTGCCTCATAGGAAACTATCCTCTGCCTATTCACAAGATTCTTCTTCCAATTTTGGCAATTGAATGAGAAAATTCCACATAACAGAGTTCTTCTTGGGCTGAACACTGCATTTGTTTGAAGAAATACTTTGAAACCGGTTTGGGATGGTGTTGGGTAGATGGCAAGATGACAATCTGGCACGAGTCACAAAAATACCTTCTGAAGAGGGTGAGGTCTTACTACAGAGCTAACTTTTCTTCCTGAGGAAATTTTATATGGAATTATGATGGTAAGGACTGGGTAAGCTAAAGTGCCCTTCATAATAGAGAGTTTACATCCCCTGGGAGAAATCCAGGAAGCTGTGTGCCACATAGAAGATAGATACGAGAGGAAAACTCTTGAGTCTTCTCTCTTAGGTTTTGGCTCTAGTGGGTTTCCTTTGCTCCTGAGCTCAACTTTTTATTTAAAGATGTTTGAGGGATACCTGTGTGGCTCAGTCGGTTAAGCGTCCAACTTCAGCACAGGACATGATCTCACAGCTCGTGGGTTCAAACCCCACGTCACGCTCTGTGCTGACAGCTCAGAACCTGGAGCCTGCTTTGGATTCTGTGTTTCCCTCTCTCTCTCTCTCTCTGCCCCACTCCCCGCTCTTTCTCTCAAAATAAATAAACATTAAAAAAAATAAAAATTTAAAAATAAAAAATAAAGGAGATGTTTGTGTCTTATCCATTATTTCAAAGTGTTGGAGCTAGTTTTTTCCCCACAATTTTATCTATATTTTCATAATGCCAGCAACAGAAGTCCTTCCTATATTTAAATTGTGAACAACAGCCACTCACTATACTGTACATACAAATTATATTTAGCAACAATATATTCTCCTTCCATCATCCAAAATGGAATTTCTAAGATAAGTGTTATAGTTGTAAATCTCAGCAGCATAAGTAATATTGTTTCTTTTCTAGAATATGTGCAAAATATATTCTTAAAGGGACTAGGAGATACCACAGTGGTGAACTAGGTTAGTCTTCTACAGCAGTGATCTCCACGTTTTGACCAGAGATTTCAAAAAGATTCTAAACTGCAGTGCAGTTTTATTCAGAAGAAGTGGAAAGCTAAAAAGACAATTCTAAGAAAATGACTTCCTATTTTGATTCCTTTATTTATCATAGGGATAATCAAAATTGGCAACACACACACACACACACACACACACACACACACTTGCACTCACTAAGTTTTCAACAAATTTCAGGCAGAAAGAACACTGGAGAAAGTTTTCAAGGGGACTTTAAAAGTGTTTACCAAGGGGAATGTAGCACCTCTGTTCCATCACCCTTCCCCCAAGCACTTTAATGAAGGCTACATTGTTCACTGATACTTCTACATGAGTGAATTCCTTGTGAGAAACTGAAAAAGATGTTGAATTTTGTGTCTCAGTAGGTGCAAGGTGAAAACTGAGACAGCAGTCAGAAGTTGAAAGAAAAGCTCTTTTGCTTACCACCAAAGCAGGAGAATGTGGTATTTTCTTCTATAGCAACATTAAGGTTTAGCTCAGCTTTTTGCTACACTGACAAGAACTATGGATATCAATAGTATAAGTTAGCTAGTGTGTGTCAGAGGGCCAACAAACTTTTTTTCTGTTTAAGGGCCAAATAGTAGAGTATTTTAGGCTTTGGAGGTCAGACTGTCTACGTTGAAACTACCCAACTGTCACTGTAGCACAAAAGCAACCTTAGACAATGTGTACATGAATGAGTATGGTTTGTTCTAATACGCTTTATTTGCAAAGACAGAAGGTGGGCTGGATTTGGCTCCCAGGCTGTTAGTTTGCCAATCCCTAATCTGTGAAAGGAAAAACTTTAGCAGAGAAAAGGCTGAAATCTATTGATGCCCACACCAATCTTATGCTTTCCCAGTAACTATTTCTTTGCAAAGCAATTATTGTAATTTTTTCCCAGTGGTTTATATATACTTTAGGGGCAGTATATATTTTCTTTAATCTCTTCAGCAAATAAAAAACTTCAGAGTTATTTTCAAAACCATTGTGCTTTTTTTTCCCTGACAGTTGTGCTGATGTTACTGTTTTTAAAATAATCAATGTTTTTCCCCAGAAGAAAAACTGTACATCTGATTGCCATGTGTTATTAAAAAGGAAATAAAATGCCCCGTAACTAGAAACCAGCACTCTGAAACAAACCTAATCAGGGCACCGCCTGTGATTCAGAAGGATAAGTTGGCATTCACTAAATCTTATCCCAGAGAATCCAAAAATATGTCAAAGACCTATATGTTCGTATAATATTTAAAATTCAAACTTGTTTTCCAGTTAGCATAGTCCTTACTTTATAGCCCCAAAAGATGATTTTAAATAGCTGATTTCACAGTCTCATGGAGCTGGGGGGGGCCTTGGAGACAGATCACTGGTCAACTCAGTTGACATTTCTTCCCTTGAACATCCCACCATGCCTACACCTGCTTGCACACTTCCAGTAAAGTGCTTACACTTCCAGTAGTAAAGCACTACTACTGCCCAGAGTAGTGCTTTTTTTTTCCTTGTTGGCTTGTTTTATTGAAGATGTTATTGCTACATTTAGGCAACATTTACCTTACTCTAGATTTTTTCTGCCTACTGAGACAACAGTCCTTTTGACAGTAATCACTTTCGCCCAGGGGTAATCCTTCATATATTTGAGGACAGCTACTTGTCTTTCATGACTATTTATTTCCCAAGACCACATGTCACCAATTTTTTTCCAAACTCCCCATCTAGCCTAGTTGAGGAGTCTCAAACTCAGATGTTGACAGGGGTGGGAGATTGAATGTAAACAAGTTGAGAGCATGTTGGGTGGGACCGAAGTGAACCAGAGAGGGAAAACCCAAAGGAAGAGGCAGATACTACCTGGCATCCACCACTTGTTGGGTGAAAGTCTGGGTCAGGGCTGTTGGGGAGATTTTAAAAGAGCCCAAGTCTTAAGATTTCTATTTGAAATCTCCCAATTTTTAAATGTTGGCAACTAATTTTTAAAAAATATTTAAACACTCCATAAGCCAAAAAAACAAAAACAAAAACCCACATCTGTGAGCCAGACTTGGTTTGTGAAATGCTAGTTTAAAACCTTAAGTTTAGAGTCATTTTACTATCCTGGTTGCTACATTTTGTACACATTTTTATTTAGTCCATTGTAACTTGAGTAAGGTTAACCATTGAAAAAAGGGAAAGAGTTCCTTAATTGAAAGGAAAACATAGAAACAGTAACTTCAACACAGAAGAGCATCAGAGATCAACTTTACTGCATAATCAAAATTTAGGTTATATGCAACATAAGGTTAAGTTTTAACTTTTTAACCATTGTGAACTCTAAAAGTAGAGACATGTGTTAACAGTTGATGTGATAGGTCGACAAGAAAACATATTGCTCTTGTCTAGAAGAGGTCTCCTAAAAATGGGAATAAAACACTAAAGGAATATAATATAAAACCATTACCAGACCATATGTTTGTGATATAAAATGAAGCATTTTCTTGCCAGGATATCACATAACCATGGCAAACTGCCATCAGCCTCATTCTCCTCGCCATGAAAGAGAGAGAGAAGGGAGATTCCAAAGACATTCTTGGGATAAATTGTGCTGTAGTTTTATTATAAGTATTTAATTTATAAAATATACTCCTGGAGTTCAGTGCCACTAACCAAAGTAAATAATTATATCATTGGGCTGAGAGGATATTGTTTTGCCATTGATAAGTCTGCCCTTTCCATGACATGTTGGCTTGCTGATTTTAGAAAGATTTATCTGGAATATATTTTTGTTCCTGTGCTTTTTTGGCCCTCTGTTGTATGTTCTGATTTTTAAGCCAGGTTGCCCTTTCCCCCTTATTTCCGCAAGAATCTGTTAGGAACTTAATTGAAAGGATGGAATGAACACTGAGCTCCAGCTGGACAGCCCCTGGTGTTAAGGTCAATCTACCATCACCTTATCTAATTGCTGACCTCTTCCTCATGGAGAGGGTGGTCTTGAGTGATTCTGCAAGTCAGTCACTGCCATAAAAGTTTCTTTGTCCAAAGCTGGCAGCTCAGAGAGAGGGAGAAAAAGAAGAGTGGCTTTGTGGAATATTGTATATGCTGCAAATCCATTAATTTTAAAATTGCCTCTCTTTCACAGTTCAAACAAACGTCTCATAAAAATTTTTTCCTAGCAATAGCACTCTGAATACTTGAATTATTTTTATTAAATTAAAAATTTAGGTATTTTTTCTAGATGCATATTAAGAACACATTTTGAATAAAATATTGAAGTTATATCATAGAGACAAGGCTGATTTTAGAATTAGAGTATTTTGTTATTCCTGCAGCTAGTCTTTGTGATTATTAAAAAAAAATGCTAAGGAAAACTTTCCCCTCAACTAATAGAGATTAAGAGATTAGACCTTCATAGGCTTAAATTACTTACTTCTCTAGCCAGTCAGTAATTAAAGCAATACCATATATAGTTACAATATACAGTTTACCTACTTGTTGAAGCCTAGTATTGATAACACAGAATCTAATACTTAAAAGGGAAAATACTCATTTTCTTGTTTAACACTCATGAAGAAATTTAAATCAATCAAGAAAAATAAATAAAATCTAGACACTTAAAAAGTCAGACAGTTGTCTTTATTTCATTTTACTGCTACAATAAACCTAGTAATCCATAGAGTGTACCTTTTCTAAGGATATTTCTCAAAAGCACATTATAGAATACAGTCCTTAAACGTTTAAGTTTTTCTTTCTAGTGTATATATTTTAAATCAATCAACTACTAAATGTAACAAGCTACTTCCTACAAACTTTGATACCTACAGAAATTGTATTAAATTGTATTGCATAACATCTAACTCCCTCAATGCCATCTTCCAATTTTGTTAATCTCAGACTCTGAAAATCCCTCATGCTGCTGATGAAACAGTTACTATCTTGATTGAAAGTGTTTTGAAAATCTTGTAATGTGTAGGCCATTTTAATGTACAGTTTACATGGATTAGTAGAAACTTGCCCACATGCTTCTCTGCATTTTTGGATGCATATTCTTCTAAAGTGCCTGATACAGAATAAGCCATGACATTTGCTATTTTGTGTGCTATTGCCAAGACACGACTTGTAAACTCTAGCAGAATCTCTGATCCAAATGACAATATCATTGAGAAAGACTTCCAAGTTGATGTCTCTACAGTCTTATGGATTATAATTTATATATATATATATATATATATATATATATATATATATATATATAATACATACATATATATGTACATATAATACGCAGTTAATTAAAAACTTTCACTCCAGGGGCCCTGGGTGGTTCAGTCGGTTAAGTGTCCAACTTCAGTTCAGGTCATGATCTCGTGGTTTGTGGGTTTGAGACCCATGTTGGGCTCTGTGCTGACATCTCAGAGCCTGGATCCTGCTTCGGATTCTGTGTCTCCATCTGTCTCTGCCTTTCCCCTGTTTGGGCTCTGTCTCTCTCTCTCTCTCTCTCTCTCTCTCTCTCTCTCTCAAAAATAAACAAACATTAAAAAAACATTCACTCCATGAGAGACCTTGCTAAGAGAATAAAAAGACAAGATACAAAGATATAGTCTGGTAAAAAAAAAATACTTGTAAATCATATATCTGATAAAGAAACTGTGTCTAGAATATGTAAAGAACTCTCAAACACAATAGTAAACAAAAAAACAAAAACAAAAACAAAAAACAAACCCAAGTGATCCAATTAGAAAATGGGCAAAATATATGAAAAGATATTTTACCAAACAAGATACACAAATAGCAAAACAACTGAGCACATGAAAAGATGTTCAGCACCACTAGCTATTAGAGACATGCAAATGAATCCATAGTGATCTATTTATCTATTGTATACCTATTATAACAGCTAAAATAAAGAATTGTGAGAATACCAAATGCTGCTGAAGAGGCTGAGAAACTAGATTTCTCATACATTGTTGATGGGAATGTAAGATTGTACAACCACTCTGGGAAATACTGGGGCATTTCCTTAAAAAAACTAAACATATGCTTACCATACAAGCAAGCCATTGTTCTTCTGGGAACTTCTGTCAGAGAAATAAAACTTACATCTACACCAAAGCTTTGTTTGTAATAGTTCAGATCTGGAAACAACTAAAATGTCCTTCAATAGGTGGATGGTTGGGGTGTCTGGGTGGCTCAATCAGTTGAGCATCCAACTCTTGATTTTGGCTCAGGTCATGATCCCAGGGTTGTTGGATCAAGCCCCTTGTCAGGCTCTGTGCTGAGCATGGAGCCTGCTTGAGATTCTCTCTCTCTCTCTCTCTCTCTCTCTCTCTCTCTCTCTCCCTCCCTCTGCTCCACCCCCATTTTCTCTCTCTCACTCTCTCTAAAATTAAAAAAAAAATAGGTGGATGGTTAAACAAACTGTGGTGTATCCATAACATGGAATATTACTTAGCAATAAGAAAGAACAGATGGTTGATAAACATGTAAGAGCAGGATGGATCTCAGGGCACTGTGCCTCATGAAAAAAGCTAGTCCAAAAGTGTCCCATACTGTATGATTCTGTTTACACAATACTTTCAAAATGACAAAATTATGGAGACAGATAACAGATTAATGGCTGCTAGCGGTTAGGGATGATAGCAGAATGGGTGGTGGATATGACTGTAAAGAGATAGCATGTGGGAGGTCTGCAAGGTGATGGAGTAGCTCTGTGTCCTAACCGTCATGATGGTTACATGAACCATCATTGAACCAGAGCCTGACGCGGGGCTCGAACTCACGGACCGCGAGATCGTGACCTGGCTGAAGTCGGACGCTTAACCGACTGCGCCACCCAGGCGCCCCAATATAAAATTATTTTTAAAAGCCTTCAAGTATTATGTGAAATCCATAGACTATATATGATTCTTTTTTTTTATTTTAAGTTTATTTATTTATTTCGAGAGAGACAGAGTCGGCACAAGTAGGGGAGGGACAGAGAGAGAGGGAGACAGAGAATCCCAAGCAGGCTCCACAACATCAGCACGAGCCTGACATGGGGTCCAAACCCACAAAACTGTGAGATCATAACCTGAGCCGAAATCAAGAGTCGGACACTTAACCAACTGAGCCACCCTGGCGCCCCTATTAATTATTCTTAAGGTGAAAAACATTGTTTTAATGAGTTTACACCCCGAAATCCATGTTAAGAGCCTGGGTTTTGATGTCAAATAGGCTTGAATTTCAGCCTTTTCATTTGCTAGCCATAGGTCATAGAAAATTATGTATTGTCTCAAATGCTCAATTTCCTTTCCTGTTAAAATCTAATCATGGGAATAATAATGATAGGTACCTTGTAGCATTTTTGCAAAGATTAGAAGGAGATAATATATGTGTTGTTCTTAGCATAGTGTCTGACAGCTAAATATACCCCAATAAATGAGAGTTGAAATTATTTTTTTTCTTTCAGACCTTCATAGAGCTCTGTACTAATTCTTTATTTTACTGCTGTATTTAAATTGATATATATTTATGACTTGACTCTGCAGCTCTATGGGAAACTTCTTGAGCTCAAAGGACTGAGTTATACTTTAGATGCCATTACTGCCTAATAAATTACTGTGTAAAGTTAAGCTATTAATACATACTGATCAAAAGTGTAATCTGCATTGTACAATCAAATGGGCACTTTTTGGTGTTTCTTGTAACTTAATTCTCAGCAGCATTTGACACAGTTGACCACTTCCCCATTTTAAATCCTGCTGTGAACTGAATTATGTTCCTCCCCGAAATTCATATGTTGAAGTCCTACCTCCAATGTGATGGTATTTGGGAATGGGGCCTTGTGAGGGAATTAGGTTTACATGGGGTCATGAGGGTTGGGTCCCCATGATGGGCTTAATGCCTTTATAAAAAGAGATGCCAGAGAGCTCTCTTCATCTCTCTGCACCATGTGAGGATACTGAAAGGAGGCAGCCAACTGCAAGCTGGGAAGAGAGCTCTCCACACAAGAAACTGAACATGCTGGCATCTTGATCGTGGACTTCTCAGTGTCCAGAACTGTGAAAAGTAAATTTCTGTCATTTAAGCCACCTAGTCTATGGTTTTTGTAACGGCCGTCAGACAGACTAATACAGATTCCTTTTGTCCTTTCTTATGACATTGTTTTCTCTTTGATTTCTCTTTGATCTCACTGGCTAATTCTACTCAGTCTCCTTTGCTTCTTCACCAGCCTTTAAATATTAGAACTCCTCTGTGCTCTCTCCTAAGATTTTTTTTTCTTTTAACTCTGTGCTTCCTTCTTAAATGACCTGATCAGGTGCCAAAGTTCCAGTTATTATCTTTATGCTGGTAATGTCCACATTCATATTTCCAATTCACACTTTGCTTCTGAGCTCCAGACTGATATGTTTAAATCTCCACTGGGATGTCTTACAGTCATCAGTATGTCTACAACTGAACTCTTCTGACAGGAAACAGAAGTTTTAATAAAGGATTTATTTGCAAAATTATGGACAGTGTTTAGAAAGAGCAACAAAAGTTGATGCATTACCTTAGGCCTGGTAACAGCAGGAAGCTATTAGCACTCCTAGATCTGCAGGACAAAGGAAGGAGGCAGTTACAAGTAGCCAGAATGAGATACAGATACACACACACACACACACACACACACACACACACACAGGGAGAGAAAAAACACAAGAACTGCATGAAGAGAGGTGTCTGAGAGACAGTGGGACAGAGCCACCCCAAGAAAATCCTGCAGGAAGAGACACAGTGGAATAAATATTCAATCCTTACTCTCTTCTCTCCCTTTGATCTCTTTCCTCTGCCCCATTCACTGAACCGATTTGGAAGGAGAAGGCAAAGTCACCTACCGATGTAGGACATGAAGGTCACCTCCTGGGGTAGAAAACAGACTTGTGAAAGGAGGAAATTAAATCTGAAAGAGTAATAGGACACTGCACAATACAGAAAGTGTGAAGCACAAGCCAGCTTCGCCTCCATCTCTAACTCAACAAATGTCACCACCATCCACACAAATCCTGAAACCAAAATCCTGAGTCATTCTCATTGCTTCTTCCTTTCTGCTCCTTCGTCCACCTCAAGTACAAATACAGCCCAAATATCTTACAGATATGATGAGGTCTTTCTGGCCTTACCCTACCACTCTGGTTTGAACTCTAGATGAGGTCTCTCTCACACTACTGGGATAACCTCGATGTTGCCTACCTCTGTTCCATTCTCCGCAGGCAGTCTGTGTGATTGTGGTAGGCAGAAAAATGGCCTCCAAAAAGTCTTTGTTCTAATCTCTGGAAATGGTGACTATGTAAATTTATACAAGCAAAAGGGACTTTGCAGATGTAATTAAATAAAGGGCCTTGAGATGGCAGATTATGCTGTATTATCTGGGTGGGTCCAATCTAATCACAAGTCCTTAAAACAAGATAAACTTCCTTGGCTGTAGTCAGAGAGAAATATAACTACAGAAGAATGGTCAGAGACATGTAGGTTACTAGGTTTGCAGATTGAGGAAAGGGGTCGTTAGCCAAGGAATGCAGGTGGCCTCTGAAGTTCTAAAGGCAAGGAAACAGATTGCTCACTAGAACCTCGAGAAAAGAACTTGGCCCTGCTATGGCCCTGATTTTAGCCCACTGTGGACCATGTCAGACGTCTAACCTACAGGACTGTAAGAAAATAAATTTGTGTTGTTTTGTGTTATTATTTGTGGTAATCTGTTAAGCAGCAATAGCACACTAGTACAAATCTCACAAAGTCTCAAGTTTGATCTCATTGCTCTACTGCTTTAAAACCCTCAAACACTTGTTCTTCTACCAACGGAGTCTAAAATCCCTCACCTGAGTTCCAGAGCCCTCACGATTTGTCTGTGCCCCCTCTTCACCTTCATAGCAGACACTCTCCTCAGCCGGCAGACGCCAGTCATGCCGGGCCATTCTTGTACCATGACATGCCTCTTTTGGCTGTAGGTTCTTATATTCACAACTCCTTTTGCCTGGATACTCTACCCAACCCTAACACTCTTTCAATGGGTATATTAGTTTTTTATTGCTGTGTAAAAAATTACCACAGGGACACCTGGGTGCCTCAGTCAGTTAATTATCCAACTTCACCTCAGTGAGATAGAGATATCTCACTATCTCACAGCTCATGAGTTCAAGCCCAGCTTCAGGCTCTGTGCTGACAGCTCAAAGCCTGGAGGCTGCTTCAGATTCTGTGTCTCCCTTTCTCTCTTTTCCCCTTCTCCACTCACACTCTGTGTCTCTCTCTCAAAAATAAATAAAACATTTAAAAAATTTTTTCAAATTACCACAAAGTTAGCCTAAAATAACACACATTTATTATGTCGCAGTTCCGGTGGGTCAAGACTCTAAGCATGGTTCAGTTAGATCCTCTCCTCAGGGTCTTACCAGCCTGTAGTCCAGGTGTCAGATGAACTGCACTCTCTCTTGCAGAACAAAGAAGAATCACAGAGGCACAGTCCACTTCCTGACAGAGTCTGTTCTTTGCTGATCTAAGAGTCTGGTGGATGTCAGCACTCCTTGACTTGTGCCACATCACTCCAATCTCTGCCTCCACGGTCACACATTGCCTCTTCCTCTTTTCTGTGTCTTCTCTTTTGTCTGTCTCAAATCTTCTTCTGCCTTTTTCTCATAGGGACATTTCTCACTGGATGTAGGGTTCACCTGATAATCCTGAATGATCTCCTTATCTCAAGATTCATATGGAAAGATCCTTTTGCTAAATGAGGCAACATTCACAGGTTCTGGGGATTAGCAAGACCTATCTTTTGGGGCCCATCATCCAACCTGCTACAGGTCAACTGCCTTTATCCCCATGGGTCCTCCCATTACATGCTCCATAGAATCTTTCACTTTAACATAATCACAGTTGTGATTACCTGTTCAAGTTCTATGTTGGTCCACTGGAGCACAACCTCCCCACAGGTAGGAAACCTGTCTGTCTTGTCCACGGCTGTGTTCCAAGCACCCAACATATATTAAGCACACAAAAAGTAGGAGTTTTTCCCTCTCAAACCAACTGGATCATTGCTTTCTCTCCCACTTTGCTGGGGAGAAATAGCCTAAGTCATTGGTAATGAAAGTTCTTCCCACTAATTGTGAACTTGTCATCTCCCAAGCTGTCTCATTAAAAAAGCATTCATATTCTGAATTTAAATGAAGATATTTCTCTTCTAGTGCACTGCTTTACTTTAGGATCCTCAGACTAATCTCATTGTTTAAGAGACGGGTTGACATATAGATGGTGCAACTCAACTTCTTCACTATATAGTCCTTGGCCTGTAAATGTGGCACAAGACACCATATCTACTTTAAAGCCTCAGTTCTGTTAAGCTGGTAAAATTCCTTTTTACAGCAAGAATATTTAATCCTTTCAAGTCTGAACTCTGGCTTCCTACATGCTGTGCCTTATACACTGCAGAATGCAGAAGTGGTACTCAGCGAATAACAAATAACAGCTACAATGATGATTGTAATGCACACCGTAATATTGTTACTAGAAATATAATTATGTGAACAGACAATTTACAGAAGAGAAGGGACCTCAGAGCCCTTGTGTTGTCAATCTGGCCTCTCTCTTAATCAGGGATAATAATAATAAAAATATCCCCCCCCCCATCTGCAGTCAGCTTGTCAACATAGCAATATTTATAGAATGCTGTATATAACAATGGCATCTCCATGCAGATGGATTAAGATTGAGGAGCAGCTGCAGATGGCTGTTCATTAACTGAAAGAAGAAAATGAATCTGAACAAAGGCACTTATGGAACCCCTAATTTATTAGTGCTGTAATAAGGAAGAGGGGCTCTCTGGAATGGTAACTGAGTAAGACTGGTTACAAAGATAATTGGGAAAACAAGACACAGATTCAGTACAACATACAGGGACATTTTATTGCCTGTAAGTTCTGCAGAATTACAAGGTCAACAGATATCAGGCTCAACATCTAATCCTTCATATTTATTAATTACATTCAACAAAGCACTTGCCATCAATCTACAGACTGAAGCTCGATTAATATTCTGTCACAGAAACCTGCTCAATTTGTCCAGAGAGAGGTGAGGATTTCTTTTACTTCTCTGTTGTATTTAATATAGCATGCCTGTGTACACACACACACACACACACACACACACACACACACACACCCTTTCCCCAAAATAGTCTGACTGTGGACCTCAGAATGACTTCCAAACATTTTAGGATTAAATTGAGTAAGGTATGTTAAATTCCCAATAAAATGTCAGACACAAAGAAGGTGTTTCCCAGATGTATTTCCCCCCTTTTGATGTCACAGCTGCCACACAACCAAGAGAAGTGTTTCCTATAGGATATCTCTGGTTACTACTTCTCTGAAAGAGTCCATAAGTATCTGAGAGTTTGACATTAGCCAGAATTCATGTCAGTGATTTCCAAAGTAGAAGATGTTCCATCAAAGTAAGAGAAAACAAAAATATTCATTAATAGATGAGTGGATAAACAACATTACAGTGTTTCCATACAATGCAATAAAAGGAACAGACTACTGATATAATATGCAGAAATGCCAAAGAATCTTAAAATTCATGCCAAGTGAAGGAAGACAGGTGAAAGAGTACATACAGTATGATTCCATATATGAAATTCTAGAAACGACAAGTCTAATCTATTGTGAAAACATATTAAAAACAGACTGGTAGTTGTCTGAGGCCAGAGCTGGGGAACTTCTCTGGGAAGAGGGTGATGGAATGCTTCTCTACCTTGATTATGGTGGTAGATCCATTTGTTAAAACTCACTGAAGTGTTCATTTAAAATAAGTTTGCTTACTGCATGTAAACTGTAACTCAGTAAGTTGGTTTTAAAAACATTGGAGGGGCAATCCAAGATGGCTGCATAGGAAGATGCTGAACTCTCCTCTTCCCACAGACACTCTGAATCCATAGTTCAGATGGGAAAATTCCCTCTGAAGACTAATTGAACAACTCCTCTAAAACAAATGAAAGAAGGACCACATAGAGATGGGTAGGAGAAGAAGAGATAAGGTCTTGCCAAAAGCCCCAGCCCCAGTGCAGCAACCCACAATTGAGCAAATCTCACAAATCTAGACCTTCTCCCTGAGGAGTGGGCCTACAGCAGGCACCCCAATCTTGGGACCTGTACCAGAGAAACAAGCCCCCAAAACATCTGGTTTTGAAAAACAGTGGGGCTTATGTCCAGAGACCCAAGGGGCTGTAGGGAATCGAGATACTGTTCTTAAAAGGCTCACATGCAGACTCTCTAAGTCGCAACAGAAAAGCAGCAGTTTGGAAAGTGCCTAGAATGTTTGTGAAGGAGATCCAATTACTAATTTTAAAGAGCCTACTTGATGGGAAAGGCCCTGCTGGGACTCTCTCCCAGAGGGAGGCCCTGGTGGGTGCCATTTTTGTACTGTGCCTTTACCTTGCTAGCATAGGCAGGCAGAGACAGTTCCTGCACTCTCCAGCTGCCCTGCTAAAGCCAGCAGGCACACCTTGCCCTTGTGTTTTCCAGCTGCCTCACTAAAGCCAATGCACATGCACAATTCTTGTATTCAGCTGTCTTGCTGAGGCTGTGGGGTGCACACAGACCACACGGGGGGGGGCTCTCCTGGAGCACCTGGCTCTGGTGGCCATGGGGACTCCTGTTCCTGACTCCCACAGGACTGTAACAATCAGAGATGCAATTCTTGGCATACTGCCACCCCCAGGGCATTGTACAGACAGCAGAAGGCAATGTTCCACAGTCTTCCTGTGAAAAAGACCTATTTACTTGTCTTGGAGCTTTAGCCTGAGGGACAGGCTTCAGGTCGGCCACACATCCAGACTCTATGGTACTGCTCTCAAGGGATGTAGGCCCGGAGACAGGATCCTTGCATTCTCCCCCGGTCTTGCTACAGTTTGCGAGTACCTTTCAGAAAGGAGCTTATACATTCATCTGTTGCTTCAGTTTTTGCAACTGTTGCCCAGGGGACACCTCCAGATCACCTGGTCTGGATGGCCTCAGGGTCTACGACTATAGTCCCACATGATTATATATATTTGCAAACTTTAAAAGCTGCTGCCTGAGGGTTTGACTCCCAATCACCTTGAAACTAGGGGCTGCCTGAGGTCCCTCCCTCTGAACACTGACAAGTCTTGGCACCTCAACAACTGAGACCTATCAAGAACAAATCAGGGGCTCCATCACAAAGGGTCAAGACAACCAAGATCTAGGGCAGTGCTGAACAATGAGGGGGACTGGGGACACCCAAAATGGATGAAACTTCCAATTACAAAATAAATAAGTCCTAGGGATGTAACTTACAGCACACTAACTATAGGCAATGATATTGGAGTGCATGCTTGAAAACTGCCGAGAGAGTAAATCCTAAAATTCTCATCACAAGAAAAAAAATTTAACTTTGTATGGTGATGGATGATAACTAGACTTATTGTGGTGATCATCTTGTAGTATATACAAATACTGAATCATAATGCTGTACTCCTGAAAGTAATATGATGCTATATGTCGATTACATCTCAATAAATAAATAAATATTCCTTTGTTCAAATATGTTTGAGAAATATTACATCCTATCTTCTCCTCTCAGAAATTCATAATTAATCAATTAAAGACTCTTAATCCATTAGAGGCAATTGAATCATTAGAAGCTCTGAGAAGAAATCCTATGGTGTAGAGCACTGATTAATTAACTGTTGATTTCCACATTCCCTGAAACTATGTTATTTCCAATCCCTCCCATCTTAAAAATTAAATCCTGTTATCATCATTGGATTATCAGTTTATTAGCTTGTGATCATGGGTGAGTCACTTAAATTCTTTGTACTGCAATTTCCTCACCTGAAAAATGGGACATTAGTCTCTATCTCATGGGTGTGGTGAGGATGAAAGGAGCTAATGTTTGTAATACACTTAAGAACAGTGCCTGGAAGAAAGTGATGGTTACTCTTAGAACTCATTTTGGAAAATGGAGAGCCTTCTTTCAATCATCCACTTAAGCAGAGAGGGTCAGGATGAATATTATTTAAGGGAGGGAAAGTGAGCGACACTTCCTAATGAAGATGCTGCTCAAAAGATCTGTATGTGAAGCACAGTGATGCTCTAGAGAGGAACCTTAGCTTGAACTGAACCTGAATTGACACCCCAGCTCTGAGGTTTACAGACTCTGCAACCTGGGAGGTCACGTGATGTCTCCAAACCTCAGCTTCCCTTCAGTTAAGTAGAAGGTGGTTGGTAGAAGCAGAAAGCAGAGTAGTGATTGCCAGGAGCTGAGAGGGGGAGGAGTGGAACTGTTCAATGGGTACAGGGTCCCTTTTAGGAGGAGGTGGTGAAAGTGATCAGACAGTGGCATTGGTTGCAGAACAATGTGAACCCCCTAAAAGCTATTGAATTCTACACTTTAAAATAAAGTAGTGAATTTTATGTTATGAACTTTTTATCTCAATAAAAAATATGTTTGTTGTATTAGACGATCTTCAAGAACGCTTACAGTTTGTTCATTCATTCATTTATTCAATAAATTTCTGTGAAGCCTCCACTACACAAAACATAATGTGTCTATTCTGAGGACACAATAATGAACAAAAAAGCATGGTCCCTAACCTCACAAAAATTGTGTCTTTAGAGGTTTCCTTCCTAACGATGACCCCAGTTTCAGGTATTATGCTTTGTTCTCTTTGTGTCTGTGGATAGTTTGAGAGGCTAGAAAGCACACTAAGGATTTGATGCCATGGCATGAGTTACTATTTGATATTATAGACAGAAAGAATAAAGGCAAGAGACTCCCATTTACTCAGCGCCAAGTATCAGCCACTGTGGACTTGGCTGTGCTTATCCCGCTGGGTCTTTGCAAGATTCACATAAAGTAGGTGTTGTCAAGCACGTTGTCCAGATAAACTGAGCCTTAAGGAAGTGGAGTAAATCTTACTTAGATTACAGATTTTATAAGTAGTATAGCAAGGAGTTGAAATATATAACCCCATGGATTGCATATAATGCTACATTTGGTCTCATAGTGTAATTTTATAAACCTACCATTATTTATATAAAATGTAAAGTACCTGTGACATTAAGATTTACAGTGTTTCCTGTGAAGTTTGGTCTCACTGTGACAAATGCCAACAAACAGAGCTAATAAGGTAAGGAAAACTAATTAGAGGCCAAAGAGCCAGTGATGCCTGGAGAAATAGCCTTTGTGGTATTTACATATTCAATATAATTGTTAATATTCAAAACCATTGTTTAGGATGGGTGTTGTTGTTGTTGTTTGCATCTAAGGGAGGGCAATTGTTATAAAATTTCTTGTGCCATTCTTGAAAGGCTCTGTCGAAATCAAATCTCATCGTCATCATAATTTTTAACCAGATACTGGGCACACTATAAGAAAAAAATGACCCTGATAAGTTATGCTCCCACAATCATTTACAGTTTGCATGCACACATCAAGTAACAGCTGAAATGCAACTGGCAAGAAAATTGAAGACAGATTAGATACTAAAAAATACTGAAGAAAGACAAACAGACCATTTACTTTGGTTAGTAATTCACATACACAAGGCTATTACCACATTTAAGCTGTATTATCAACTGGGGTGTTTTCTGGGTTGACATATTTGCTTTGATTAGCATCTCAATAGAAAGAAAAGTTGGATTAGCCCTTCACAATCCAATCAATTGTTTAGTAGCTGCAAAGAAAATTTTGCAGGCAAAGCATCACCTATACTATTTTTCCAATTCTCATACCCTATTTCTTTCTTATTTTGTAATTTGAATTGCTTGGTTTTGACTGCCATTATCAGGTAAAAGAATGGGGGAAGTAGATAGCACATTGTTTCTGACTTTATTTTATTTTCTTAATGTTTTTAATTTATTTTTGAGAGCGGGGGGAGAGAGAGAGAGCACGAGAAGGGGAGGGGCAGAGAGAAAAGGAGACACAGAATCTAAAGCAGGCTCCAGCCTCTGAGCTGTCAGCACAGAGCCCAATATAAGACTTAAACCCACGAACCATGAGATCATGACCTGCACCGAAGTCAGACACTTAACTGCCTGAGCCATCCAGGCACCCCTGTTTCTGACTTTAAAGAAGATGCTTCTTATGTTTTAGCACCACATAAGATGTTGCTTTAGGTTTATTGAGAGAAACCCAATGTGAAATTAAGGAAGTGTTGTTCTGAACCTAGTTCGCTGAGAAATTTTCCTGAATGAGTTTTAACTTTTATCAAATACCTTCTTCTGCATCTATTGATAGGAACATACTGAACTTTCTCTTTTATTGTTAAATATTATGTATTATATTAACATACTTTTGGAGATCAAACCGTCTTCACATTTCCCGTATAATGCTGGCCCTCACTTACCTCTCCAGTCTCACTTCTTGCCAGTTCCCTTAACAATCACAGTCAACAGGCTGGTTCTATTTGAACCTCTTTCCATTCTTTAAAAATTTGCTTTCACACATCTGCATGTTTCTTTTCCCTGGCATGGTCTTCTGGACTTCTCTCCCTCCCAACACACCAACTTTGTTAAATTATTGTCTGCTACTTGTAGCTTAAACAACATTTTTTTGGAGACAGTCTATCTTGATGCTTTCTCCTCCCCAACTCCCCACCACAGCAGTACTTGTCTTTTGATAGCACTTACAGTTGAAGATACTAGGTATTTTTAGTAAAACTCACCCTATACCCCACAGAGGACCTGGAACACTATAAGAAATTAATAAATGCTGGAAAAAAGAGAGAGCAGTGGTGGGAGAGGGTGACAGAATATCTTCAATTTAAATTTTTGAGGTGACTGAAAACATAAAAAAGCTTGTATTTCCTCAAGATTTTCTGGTTTCATTCAAATAATGCTGTATATATAGCAAAAGAAATTCTATTTCTTGAGCCTATGCACTACCATGAAGAAGAAACACAGATGGAGAATGGAGAAATATTATATATATATATATATATATATATATATATAATTCTTTACATGAGATGACATATATATTGTATATATATATACACACACATACACACACATGCACATATATATGTATTAATGTCATCTCATGTAAAGAATTACAAGACATTGATTCATGTTTAGGATCTTGAAAACTATCATTTTGTAATATAATCCTAATAGTTGTGATATACAGACACTTCAACTTGGGTATTGAGATGTTAAGATTCCCAAATGGCTCCAAGACTGTCACAAAAGATCCTAAGCAACAATAGGACAGGGGACAAAATAATAGAAGAGAAAGGAACAGAACAATTAGTTCTAGGGCAACCTGTATGACAATAAAAGTCAAGGGTGTTAAAGTAAGCAAAAGATCAAATGGAGCATGCGTTTGCTTCTTGACCTTTTCTAGATTAATTGAACTCTATTTCAGCATCTATATCATGTTCTCATTTAGATTTCCTTTTCCTTTCCACCCCATTCTCACTCCTCACCCCTTGGTTTACACTGTCATCAGTTTGTTCCTGTATCCTTGCCATCAATCTCTTCCTGTTCCCACCTATCTTCTTCCTAGGAAATCCCCTGTATCCTTCTTCTTCCCCACTTCATCCACGTACAGCTATGTGTCTTGCCTGTGATGCCAACAGGCTGGAGGGTTTGTCCATGACATAGCAAGAATCATATCAAATGTTCTGGAATGAACCATCGCATTGCTTCAGCTTCAGACTTCTTTCTAAGAAGAGATGGAAGTGAGAGTTGTAACATTCTTATAGTCCAGTCTTCTTTCTGTTCACACTGGGTCCACCTCCTTACATGGGTTTCTAAGAGCCAGGTTTAATCTCCCTGACTTTTCCGTTCCATCTCTGTTCCCCCCACTCTTGTCATCTACTTGGTTACCAATATCCTGACCAGATGCCAAATTTCCCTGCCGTTCATTACCTTGAACACAGAGTTTAAATGTTCCCAGTCTTTCTCTTTCTCAGAAATTGTCTTCACCTCATTACTTTTGTAACACCTTATTTTTTTTTCAGAAATCAGGAAGGTCATAAGTAGATAAATGGGTAAACAAAATCCAGTAAGAAGAGAGGGTAGTACAGACTCTGCTCCTGTTATGTTCATGCTGATTCAGAGTTAACCTACTTGTTCCTAACTCCTACTCTCCTGACCAATTCTGATTCGGACCTTGACCCACACTTACCTCCAAGCCACCTGGTCTTTTATCTAGCTACCATCCATGGTCTGCAGCATCCATATGCACTTGCTGTCAAAAAAGATTTGCTTTATGATTTTATCACTTAAGAATCCACAAAATTCATTGCTTACCACAATGGCTCTCAAATTACGCTTCTCTCACTGGTGCCTATGCGTTCCACTGCAAACTACAAATAATGGGAATCTTTCTCTGTTATACTGAAAAATTAAATGAATGGGTTGAATTTTCTCATTTTAATGTCTTTTTGTGTTTCTGTTAGTCATAGTGCACAGCAAAAGCCTAAACACTCAATAGGCCAGTGAGTGTTCATTGATTTGACTTGACCAATGTCTGTGGCTTGCGATTTATGTGAAAGTAAAAGCAGGTTCCCAAGGACTAAACAGTTTTGGGGATTTTTATTGTTGAACTATGGTCTCTCGATAATTTGGGAATATGATGAAATAATAACATGACATGTCAAATAGGTATCTACTATCTCTCTACTACAAACCTACTATTATATATATGTATATATATGTGTATATATATATATATATATATATATATAAAATATATGATTACTTGTACTTGTATGATATATGTACTTATAGTCATGCATATATATACAAAAGATAAATAAGTACATCCACACACATGCATGTGCACACACACACACAGACATGCATGTGCACACATACACGCACTATACACACACATGGACTGTACACACCCACACACATGCACACACTCACACACACCCAATATTACTAATGGTGTGCTAGTGAACATTTGTAGCTCCAATATGTTTTACTTTATAAATGAGAGCAAGGATATTCTCTGCATCTCCCTAATTCTTTTCCCTTTAACTCTTTTTGCTTCTCAGTTTTTGAAATATAAAGGCTGTATGTTTTTGATTAAAATAAAAATTTTCTTTCTGCTAATAATCAGAATTAATTTCAGACAAAGCTAAGACTAGAGTTCCTTTGGAAATATGCCTAGGAGACCCCATGAGTGTCTGGTAATACTTAAACCTTCACTAAATATCCTATTATATATTTATCATATAACATATCTGTTTATATCAAGCTTTACAATAACTCACTCTCATGCATTAGGCAGACATATGGGTTGTTTAATCACATTGGCATGTCTTCTGTCTCCAGAGCAGTTTCCTGCCATGGCATCCACACACTATAAAGAAATTATAGATGCATTTTTTTGAGCAAGGAATGAATTTTGGAATGACAGCCTGGCTCCGCTCCATGATCTAAAAAATGAATGATAAAGCTTTTTCAAAAACTGTGGTTAGAAAAATAATTCTAAAATACTGATTTACAAATATCCCTGAACTTGTTTTAGTTACTGGAATTTAGTAGCTCTGGTAACTTATTCTGGTAACCCAGATGACACTAACTATTCTATTTGTTGCTTTTCCAAACCAGTAATCTGGGGAGACATTTATAATAACTGTTTTCCTTAATCCCCTGATAAAGGTGATTTTCTGAAATTTCTGGAGGAAAAAGGCATTCCAAGTAATCACTGATGGACAGACTAAAGATATCTAAAAATAGAAGGACATTGGTTCCTAGTTGCACAAAAAGAATCTGATGTCAGCAGTGTCAGGAAATGCAACCTAACCAGAGTGAAAACACCCCATGGGGTTATATAACTCACTGGAGTCATTTTCAGGTTCTGCATGTAAATTGTATAAAACTCCCAACAATATAATCCTCAGGATATGGGGATGATTGGCAGGCTGCAAAGCTTTTTCTTTTGACTCAAACAGTTCTTTGATACAAACAATATTTTTCATTTCAAAGGTAATTGTTGGTAGCCAATAGGCACTGATAGTCCCATGTGGGTAGCACAATAAGTACATTGCCTTTCAAAAAACAGTATTGCTTTTCATGTGATAGAGACCATTTGTGCAATTGAAAACCCATTCAGAAAGCACACTGATAGACAGACCCTTTAAAATTCCAAGATGTAAATGCATTGAAGTGCACTCTCAGACAGGCTCTCACACAAAAGCTCCTTGGAAAATAATTTAATATATATATTCAGCCATCACTGTATTTACTTTTTTGGCAATAATTCCTTCTCCTTTATTTTCCACTACACTTAGCAGAAAACCTCAGCTGTGTCTCGGCTGAAACAAAGACAAGCCACAGTTCCAAATTTCAGTTTTTACCATTGTCTCAATTACTGTTTCCCACTGTCACATTTTTGTTTTGTTTTTTTTTTTTTTACCAGAAATCAGTAAAACCTACAGGACACAGGGATGATGAATGATTGCATAGCCTATCCCTGGCCGAAAATGTCCACGAAAGTAGATTTTTCAAGTTAATCTTGTAAATTGTCTTTTTTGATCTCCTAGGGTGAGTTTATCTTACACCAAATAGCAAATGGTTTTGTTTTCATTTTATTTGTCCTCATACTTTTCAGTCAGCAGGCCAGTGAGAGAGATCTTCAGCCTGCTCCACACTTGTACGTATTAACAGCACCAGAGAAAACACGTTGTAAGAGAGGATAACAAAGTCAACTATTCAACAGAAAGCCATGTATAAAGGACTGTGTATTACTATTCATCAAGAGATTAACCAAATCCTATTAAAGAAATCAAAGTACAGTTCTAAAAGATTTCCATACTCAAAATTCTAAGTGATCGTTTGTCTGAAAGAAAATCGATTCTTCCACACATCAAGAACAATCTTTTATGAATCTCTACATAACTATTGATAGCGATGCAATTAAAATAATAAAAGTTCAGTGACAATATTGAGCCATTATTTAATCAATTTCTATAAAATGAGAAACGAAAACTTATTTAGCTGGGTCTTGGTACCTGGGAAGAATTAGGTCACAATGTAAAACTGGTGTGGGAATCAAGAGACACAGTTCCTCTTTTCTCTTCATTGAGTCACTGTGTAAACTTCAACCAGTTGCTTAATCCCTCTGTTTCACTTTTACTTTATGTATGAAAATGAGAGTTCATTTAAGCCACAAAATCAACAGAGAGGCCAGAAGGACTGAAAACATTGTTTTCTTAAAAGTACCTATGGCCATTAAGAAGACAGATCCATACACTAAGATTAAAAAAACTTATATTTCCAAATTAATGCTTTTAGTGACCTGTGTGCTAGGAAGGCTGTATACTCTCTAACATGAATGTAGAGACTTCAAATGCTATCTTTAAAATGCATATCTTAGTCTTTTTCAGTTTTCCCAGTATGGCTTGTAGCTAATCTAAGGTCTCTGGGGCTATATTTGCTGTACCAAAGTCATCAACATCAAATAGTCCAGATTCTTTGGCAAAACTCCAGAATACTTGTTAATAACAACACTGTAATAATGCCCTATATATGTATACCACTTTGCACTTTACAATCTAATTTACATAATGCTCTCTTGGTTAGTAAACAATTCTGTTTTCAGGGTGATGGCATCCTTACTATGACTTCAGTCCTGTTGAGCTAGGGAGTTGGTGGTTTGTCATATCCAGAGATGACAATTTCTGGGATTTTGCCACTTAAGTCAAACAGCATGATTCACCAGTGCGATCTCTGGACTGGGACATAATAACACACACTTGGCTGTAGCACAGGGTGAACACCAGTGCCCATGGATCAAGATATCTAAAATGAGTGAAGTGGCACTGCTGTTGTGGAGACAAAAGGGAAGGCTAAAGATTCCATTGAGCTGGAGATTCAGTTCTGATTGTTTCCATGCACCAACCCAAGGTCTGCGAAATTTTAAAGAAAAACACAAAATCTGTACACATATATGTAAAAGATCCCAATTCTTCAAACTAGTAATCAGGGGTGCCTGTGTGACTTAGTTGGCTGGGCGTCCAACTCTTGGCTTTGACTAATCTCATGGGCCCAGGATCATGGGATGGAGCCCTGCTTCAGGCTCCGAGCTGAGCTTGGAACCTGCTTGGGATTCTCTCTCTCTCCCTCTGCCCTCATCCGCCACTCACTCTCTCTCTCTCTCTCTCTCAAATAATCGAATGGAAAAATATTAAAAATAGTAATCAAACTGTTTTGAGAAATCCTAGCGCCACCTCTGTGCTATGACATTGTAATTGTGCCATTGGAAATCTCACGTCACCAAAAAGTTCATTATAAAAACAGTTGTTTCAGCGGGAATGCGGAGATTAAATGTGCACAAGTTTCAGACTCTCTACAACACGTCTTTATCCTGTAGGAATTTCACAGTAACCGTGGCTTTTTTCATTATATATGTGTAAAGCTATTACACCTAAACATCATGGAGTGTTAGCTTCATACACATTTTTGCTCAAGAGTAGAATCTTCTGTCGCCGTAAACACTGCCACTGATACAGCACTTCTACATTTCTGTCACGTTCCTCATCACTGTTAAGATGAACATAGCATAACATCACTCAAACAGAGAAATGGGTTATAAGCACACCTGTATTGTACATTGATTTCCATCTCATTAAAACCTAAAATATACATCCTATACTATGCGCCAAAAAAGTGGTCCTTTTATTTTCTATAACTATTTCCATCTCACTCTGAGATACCCATTCCTGCTGATGGAAGGGGAAAAAACACTTCTAAACTTGCCAACTACAGTATCTCACACCTTTCCAGTTTCAAATCATTCTTTTTGGTTTCAACGGTCCCATTTCAGAAATTGTTAAGGCAACTCAAAGTTCAATTCCAGTCTAATTTGCCTCTTTCATCCCATTCCCCAAGGCTGCTCCTGGCTTCAAGGGTTACTTTTCTATCCTGACAGTGGAATAGTTTGGGTCCAGGGTCCTAATACTCTGGATCTCCATTGACCAATTGTGGATATCTAGCTCTGGTACCCAATACTGAAGATCTTCCTCAGTGAAATTCATATTCTGCTCCTTTGGCATAGATAAAGCCTGTTGAGCGTTCCACAGGGGAATAAGCCATCTCTCCCTGCTGCCAAGGCCCTACTTCTACTTCTATTATTATTACTATTCTTCTTATTATTATTATCATCATTATCATTACTATAACAGTTACTATTACTATTATTATCTTGTGGTAAAATGCACATATCATAAAATGTACCAATTTCCAAAGTATACAATCAAGTGACAGTAAATACATTTATTATGCTGTGCAACCATCACCACTCTCTAGTTCTGGAAGCTTTTCACCACCCCAAAGGGAAACCATGTACTTAATAACCATTCCTTCTCCCCCACACCCTCTGACAGTCACTAATGTATTTTCTGTGTCTCTGAATTTGTCTGTTCTGGATATTTCATATGAATAAAATCATACAAGATATGGATTTTTATGTCTGGCTTATTTCACTTATCATAATGTTTTTATAGTTCATCTTTGTAGTTGCATGTACCAGTACTTTATTCCTTTCTTATGGCTGAATACTATTCCATTTTATGGATATAACACTTTTTGTTCATCCACTTCTCTCTTACTGGAAATGTGGGTTGTTTTTACCTTTTGAAAATTGTGAATAGAGCTGCAATAAATAATTATGTACAAGTTCCTATTTGAAGACTTGTTTTTAATTCTTTTTGGTCTACACTTGGGAATGGAAATGCAGAGTCATGTGGTAATTCTCTATTTAACTACTTCCACTCTTGCTGGCCTACAGGTCACTTTCTACCATTGTCTTTGATCTCACCTTTAGTTTCCACACTGGAGATACTTTGCCTATTATTACAGAAGCTCCCAGGCAGGCCTGCAAGGTTGCATCTCAGCCTTCTAGATTGGGAAAAGTACTCAGATTTCTGAACTTCTCTTGTACAACATGTAGAGAGAGGAAACCAGCAGGACACTCTGAGGCTCATCCCTCACGTTAATGACAGTACTGTAATAATGTGATTTTGGCACTCTGGAGCCTTGTTGGGAGTGCTAGAAAAATGAAACATCTACTTGAATTTTCTTCCTCCATCTCTCTGAGAATTTTAACAGGTATTGTTTTTGTCCTTTTACTCTCCTCCATCAGCCCTACACACACACACACACACACACACACACACACACACACACATCCTACGTGGGTGTTTCTGCTCTTCTCATCTGGTAGCGTGTTTCATTTCTGAAGAGAACAGGACATTCCCCTCAGACTTGTTATCCTTTCTTTTCCATCTTCTTCTCTTCTCCTGTAACTGGAAACATTTTGACTGGCAGGGACTTTGAATGCATCACATCTTGCTCTTTCTTAGAGCCATAGTGGCAGAAGACCCAGGGCAAAAATGATTAAGGGGGACATGAAAACATATCAATTTAATATTTTAAACATTAATTTATCCTCTTCATGTCTCAAGCATTCTATGTAATGAAAATCATATTCCTTAATTTATTGTTTTTTAATTCACTTTTGTTTTAGGAATTCATGTACTATAAGAAAAAATTATAGGTATATTTAGACATTTCTGAAAAATAAAGATCTTTGGGGACATGTTCACTGGGTCCACATGCCCCACGCTCATGTTCTCTAGGTTATTTATTCTTCCCATGGCTTCATTCTTGACGACTCCTTCAGCGTGCTCCCAGTAACTTTTACTACCATACATTTGACTCCACTGAAGCCTCAGCCCCAAAGCTGTGCTTGAGTTCCTGTCTTATCCAAGGTTTGCAGCCATAAGCCTGTCCTGCAGTAACTCTCTAGCTTGGCTTGGATCCCCAAACCCTTGTATTACTTTGCTTGGAAGGTAGATAAAATGCCAGGAAAAAAAATGATTGTGTCAAGAGAAGAGGGAGCTTCAAGAGGAAGAAACCATCAGTGACATCAAAAGTTGAAGAGAGTTCAGGTAAAATGAGGAAAGAAATGTGTCCTAGTGGCCTTAATGAGGAAAATCGCAGCAGAGCAGTAGGTAAGTAGCTGGTACTTCCAAAATGTTTCTTTATCATCCACTTCTTTGTAGCATTCATTCTAGATGTAACTCATTTTGTAAAGAAACGTGGTTTGATGTCAGTTTTCTTCAAAGACTATAAGCTCCATGAGTGCAAACACTCACTGAACCTAATTCCTGGCACAGAGAAAATGCTAAATACCTAACTATAGAATGAATGCAGATTAAGAGCAAAGTTAAAGGTGCACAACTTTTTAAGTATTGGGGGGTATTGAGGTGCCAATGGAAATTCTAGGAGGTATGAGTTCTAGTCCCAGCCCCATCATTAATAAGCTGTGTAAACTTGGGTACGTCATTGAGTTTCTTTGATCCTCATTCTCTCTTCTAATAACAGGATTGGATTTGCTGAACATCTTTCCATGATTGGTGCCTTTTTACTAAATTCAGCTTTTTTTTTTCATTTATGAAATGAAAAGTTTTTTTATCTTCTTTAAAGCCACACATTGTATTCACAGCTCCAGGCAATTTATTGTCTGAAATTTATCTTGATAGAATGAAGATATTGAGTAGCTATCATATTTCCTTTAACTTTTTGTCTCATTATCTGGTTTTAAGGATTCTTATTTTCTTCATTTTGCTCTCAACTTTTTAGGTCCCCTCTGGTCTTATTTACTTCTTTTCCTGGTTTCTGCTCAATTTCTTCCCCTTCATGGTAAGAGAAAAAACAAAAAAGGAAAACAGAGGAGGCCAAATACTTTGGTTAGCAGTGTGATTCTTTCATGATGATCTTTTTCCAAAGGTGAAGATTTTCCTCTATGAACCACATTACCATTTTTTTTTATTTTCAGACTGGATTCATATTTATACCTTATTAAGAGCTCATTTGCCCTAAATGGCTCTTTGTTGAACCTCTCTGCATTTGTGTGCGTGCGTGTGTGTGTGTCTATCTGGGCTTATGCCACAGTTTCCATAAAGGGTGAGTCCATTTTTTCACTGTGACCCTTTAAATGACCACAAAATTAAACACAGTAATAGCATTTTAAAAACCAGAATTATGCTCCAGATACACAATATTATTTCACAGATAAATGCTTTAGAATAGTTAAGCAGGGAGACTGATTTTGTTTGATCATATCAGAGCATTATGTACTGTCATCACCATGGGTTCTTAGCTGCTAAAGGAATCTAATATCCAATAGATATTAATTCAAGAAGCTTAAAAGCAGGGTAAGTTTATTTTTTTATTATTTTTTTTGATTTAATAAAGTTTTATTTTCCAAAATGTACAGTTGGTGGTGGAATCTGTTCATGCATCTTCACCAGCAGCTGGGGCATCTCCACCCTTGGTGTTTCTGGTGTAAATTACTTGAGCTCTGTGCTTTGAGACGAGTTTAATAAAAAGCAGAGTAAGTTTAATATGCAATCCAGTTTTCTAGTCTCCAACATAGGACGTAGATGAAATCAGGTTGAGAGGATTCAAATGGAAGTTTCCAATTCCTATTAGAAAATCAGGCAATTAGGAAAATGTGCTTTTAAGGGAAAAAGAAACCTTGAGCCATTGTTAATTATGTGAATTGAATCAAAGAAGTTTGAGTTAAAATTATTTTTACAGCTTCAATCTTCTTTCTTTCGGTAGGAGCTTTAGAAGGTCGTACATGGGAGATCTGGATAGAAGATAGGGTAGGCTTTGCAAGGGAAGACCTGGTCACTTTCTCCTTGTAGCCTCATAACTCTTAATTCTTTTAAGTTTTCCTGCAGGGGAGCATTATTTTCCATTGTAAAAATTCCCTAAGTTCTTGCCAATAAAAAAACCCCTATATTTTATAGTCTACTGAATCAAGACTGATATATAGTAAGTAATTTACAAAGAGATGCATTGAGGCCAATCCCCGAAAGGCATGCTATCATTTCATGCAAAAGTGACTCGAGAGTAAAATGAACCCTCAGAAATGTTATCCTTTCACTGGTCAACTCCTGTCATCCTATAGCCAGGGCCTAAAGTTGATGGGCTCAGAGGTGGGAGGTGACTATTGGAGCTGTGTTTCTAAGTATAGGGAATTACTTTTCTTATAAATAGTAAG
The DNA here is from genome assembly GCF_024362965.1 of Panthera pardus. NCBI lineage: Eukaryota > Metazoa > Chordata > Mammalia > Carnivora > Felidae > Panthera > Panthera pardus. The sequence continues at coordinate 22,706,526 of NW_026526788.1, forward strand.
AGGACATTGCAACGTTTAAACTTTTTCTTTGAGATTTTTGTCTGCATCAAAGTATTGAAGGTACAACTTGTATTGAAATAAAACTGCTTCCAGAGGGAATTCTTTCCCTTAAGACTTTTATTCATGAAGTATTAAGAATTCCTCTATTTTTCTAAAATGCAGTGATGGATGCATTTTGGCAAAGTGAAAATTGAATGTAAAATGTTATGATGAATTATAAATACCGATATATTTCATTCTCTCATCTCAATACTTTGCATTAAATATGAGTGTTGTATTTCTTTCAAGTGACTGAGTTAATTTTATCTGAGAAAATAATAAAATGATCATTCATTTCAGAAAGGCCTTTTGGAAAAGTTTACACTCATTTCCTTTCTGTTTTTACATACATATATAACCTACTCTTGAAGAGCCAAGTAAATGCTTTACACATCTCATGAACTCCATCAAGTGGAAAAGAACTTAAAGCAAATATTGACATAGAGTAGTGACTTACCATATTACCTGGCGAGGAGAAATTTAAATTAGCTTCTTGAAGGATGGATCAACAAAACCCAATGGTAAGTGAAGTTTGCATTGATCTTTGAGAAAGCTTGAACTCTAGAGCAGACCCTGGAAATTTTAATGAGACTGAAATGGAAAACGAGGTGAGAAGTAATTTACAAATCATCCATGGTTATGTGAAAGAAGTGTGTGTGTGTGTGTGTGTGTGTGTGTGTGTGTGTGTACAGTGAAAGAAATATAGGGAAACTGGAGAAATCAGCATGTCTATCACTTATAAATTAGTTGCAATAAATCCATGTTATACAATAATAATGAAATAAAATAATTAACAAAATAAAAGATAACACAAATGTAACAAAATGGCAAACATGACATCAATACCAAATATTTAAGAAAGTCAGAAAGCTAGTTTTGCCTTCCTTATCAACTATATGTAAATGTGTGAATTTTCTCCATGCAGAAGGGCTTGAGGATCCTATAAAGTCTTCATAAAGGTGCTTATCCTAGTAAAAGTCACCAAGATTTCACTTTTCCCTACAGAGAACAGAATAGCTCTGCTTTTTACTCTTTAACCTGTTCTGTCATGCAAATTTCTTCATGTTTACAAACATAGAAGATAAATAATTGAAAGGACGTTTAAAAAAAATCGCTGGGTCAAATCATCATGTGTTTAGGGGCGCCTGGGTGGTTCAGTCAGTGACTAAAGTCTGCCAACTTTGGCTCAGATCATGATCTCATGGTTTGTGAGTTCAAGCCCCACATCAGGCTCACTGCTGTCAGAGCACAGCCTGCTTCAGATCCTCTGTCCTCTATCCCCCTCTATCCCTGCTCCTACCCTGCTCACACAAACACTCTCTCTCTCTCTCTCTCTTTCTCAAAAATAAATAAACATCTAAAGAAAAGAAGCAAATCATCATGTGTTTAAAAATTTTTAACCAGTCATATTTCTAGAAGATTTTAAGAAGTATATTGAAGATTAAATAAAATAAAAATAGGGGCAAACAGTAATTAACACTAAAATAAACAAAAGTAACTAAGATTTAGATTAGTATTAAAAATTCATACTATAAGGAAATAATCACAAATTTGGCTCTGAAATCTAATTAATAATGCAAAAATAAAAATAAGAGCAATTATATGAGAATTCAAAATGTCTATTATTTCCCTTAAGGCAAGGGAAGCCTAAATTTTCCCAGGACTTAGGTCAGGGAGAAGTTTCTCCCAGGCTTAATGAAGTGCGTTCTGTGACATGTAATAAATACAGTCTTCAACATCTTTAGATGCCCCAATTCTAGTCTCTGAGAACAATTTGGGGATCATGATGGCATAATCCTGGAAGTAATTCTTGCATTGATGAACATACTATTTAGGATAACCTCACTGATCGTTTTGTATGTGTGTGTGTGTGTGTGTGTGTGTGTGTGTGTGTGTGTGAAAGATTTTAAATTCACAGAAGTGTATATATACAGATTAATGGTACTATAACGAACACCTACGTAACAAGCCCTCAGCTTAATTATATCTTTTGCTATATTTGCATTATATTCTTTTAAAATGAAACAGGACAGAGAGTTGAACTCTCTCCTGCCCCTACCAACTCCTCCCAAATCTGTTATCTCCCTCTTTCTCCAGAAGTAACCATTACTAAGATTTTGATATTTGTTATCCCCATGCACTAAACAAATTTCCTTGTTAGTTGAATTTTAAATATATGTTAAAGAAGTGTATAAATGTCAAGTGTACAGCTCAATTAATTTTCACAAAGTGAAGAGGCTCATGTGAACACTATCCAGTTTAGAAAATAGAACATTAGCTCCCAAAGTACCCACCCCCACCGAAATTTGCGCCTCTTAATAACCACTGTCCCCTTCTCTTCTCCTTAAAAAGTATTTTGTCTTCTACCACGATCGATCAGTTCTGCCTCTTTTTGAACTTATTATCAAACCGTATAACATCTTGTATTTGGTTTCTTTTGCTCAAAATGATGTTTGTGAGATTCATCTTGTTGCATGTGGCTTTAATCATTTTTGTTGCTTTGAATTTTTTGTATCAATATATTGTATCAGTGTATCAAGATACTGGAATTGATTGGATCACTCCATTGCTGATACCATTTTGCATTGTACCTAGTCTCCAAATATTAATAATTCTGCTATAAGCATTCTTCTCCATAGATCTCTGTTGAGTATACATCAACATAAGATACTGTGAATTCAATAAATAATGTCAGTTTCCAAAGTGATTCTAACAATCACAAATCTAGCAGTTGCGATTGTTCTACATCCTTGGCAGTACTTGGCATTATGAGTCTTTTCATTTAGCCATTTTGATGAAAATAAAGTGTTACTGTGATTTTATTTGCATTTTCCTGTTGACTAATGAGGTTCTACATTTCCACATTTTCCTCATTCAGGTGAAGTGTCTATTCAAGTGTATTGTCAGATATTTGATTAGTTTGTCTCTTTTTTCTCTTACTGGTTTGTAGAAATTCTTTATTATGTACATCAACCCTCTGACAAATGATATATATTAGAAATATATTCCCTAACTTGCTTTTGCACTCATATACATTTCTATTTGATAAATAAAAGCTCTTAATTTTAGTGTGTGCAATTTATATGTTTTCCTTTATGGATATGGCTTCTTTATATTACTAAAGAAATATTTCCCCACCCCAAAGTCATGAAGATATTCCCTCATGTTTTTTTTCTAAACTCTTCATTGTTTTTTCCTTTCCCATTAAGATCTTCAACCTACTTATAAGTGATTTTTGTGTATGATGTGAGGTGGGGGGATAGTTTCATTTTCCCCCACATGGCTATCCAGTTGACTCAGGAACACTTACTGAAAAGGGCAATATTTACCCAGTTCTCTTCAGTGTGTGTTTATCATAAATCATAGATGAGAAGATTTGTTTTCTTCATTCTGAACTATTTGCCCATCTTTGTGTTAAAACTACATTGTTTAATTAGCTACTGTAGCTTACACTTTGTAGTCTTATAGCTTTGATACCTGATGGCATAATTTCCCTCACATTTTTCTTCTTGTACAAGACAAAAAGATGAGGGAACTTAGGCTTCATGAGAGGATTGTTTATTTTTGGCACTTGAATTTGTATATACATTTTAAACCATCCCTATAAATTTCCATACACACACACACAAATCTGCTAGGAATTTCATTTGGAATTGCTTAGAACAAATTGGTATACTGAGGATAACTTAAATTTTTATGACATTGAATATTCTAATTCATAATTATGATACACTTTTTGATGTAGTTAGGTCTTTTTCTAAAATTTTCTAAATTTTCTGTGTACAGATATTTTACATATTTATTAAGTTAGTACAGATAATTTCCATTTACTTCTCAGCCAGATTTACCAATTTTTAGTACGTTCCAGACACACACACACACACACACACACACACACACACACACACACAGAGACATATGTATTCATGTGTGTTCTATCAACCTATCATCTATCTATCTATCTGTCTGTCTGTCTACCTACCTACCTAGCTACCTATCACCTATCTAACCTCTCCTTCTCAGTACATCAGAAGACACATATTTAACTTTTTCCCATTTTAGTGATGTTTAATTTGATCATTTGATTAAGGTAGTGCCCCATGATTTGTTCCAATTTATAGCTACCATTTATTTCTCTTTACCATTTATTCCCATTTTTAATTAAGTCAACCAAAGAGAAAGGCTTTGAAATTAAATAAATATCCTATTCCTCTTTAAACATTCATCCAGAGGCTTCAATACTCAATAATGATTCTTGTGTGAATTAGTGTATAATCACTTTACTATAAAAAAAGAGCTTTCAATTCTCCTTTATGTGATTGTTTACTTACTTTCAGCATGAACTCATGGATTATTATTTTATCCAGTAATAATTACTGGATTATTCATTTTCATAATTACTCATTACTCATTATTGAGTAATTAAATGAATAATTACTCATTATTCATTTTGAGGCTAAACTTGCCCCTGGAATGGCCAGTAGGAAGCCTCATCAAGTTGGCTCTGTATCATTTTGACATGTCTCTTTCACTTTTGGAAGTCTTCTTTATTTTTCGACGTAACAAGATGTTCCAGACTCATTTTTTACTTTTCTGTAATGACTTTGGAGTTAGCCAAATCTTTAAGGAGAACTGTTTCCTCCTAATTTGCTGAATTCACTTTATTTTATTCTAGCATTTATTATGGATTCTTTTGGATTTTAATATACAAAATCATTAAATCTGCAAATAATGGTGGTTTCACATATTTATTTAGAACTCTTTTTATCATTTTTTCCCTTATAACATTAGGTAGGGCTTCCCAAGTTCAAATTAAAAAAGTGATATATGGCATCCTTGTCTCTTGTCTGATTTCAGGGAGAACGCTTTCAACAAGCCACTTTTAAAGATGAGGTATGTACTATATTGTTTTGTAGATACGCTTTTAAGATTAAGCTAATTCCTTTCTTTTCCTAATTACTAAGTTTATAAAAAAATCATAAATGATAATATATTACTTTCCTATTACTGTTGTAACGAACTGCCACAAAATTAGTGGCTTAGTCTAGTACAGATTTATTTCTCACAGACCCAGAAGTTAGAAGCCCCAAATGGGTCAGCAGAGCTGTTCTCCTTTTCAAGGCTCTGGGAGATTATGTTTCCTCACCTTTTCTGGTTTCAACAGGCCATCTTCATTCCTTGCTTCATGGCCTTGCCTCATTCCAAAACTACTTTTTGTTGGCAATATCTCCTCTGACACCGACCTTCCTACCTACTTCTTATAAGGGCTTTTGTGATTACATTGGCCCAACCAGGGTAATCCAAGATAATATGCCCATATCAGGATCCTTAGATTAATCACATGTGCAAAGTCCCTTTTATCACGCAAGGTATCATATTCATAGGTTCTGGGAATAAGGCATGTACATCTTTGGAGGGGCATTTTTCAGCCTACCACAGATAATAAATGCTATCAAATAAATTCTTTGCATCAAGATGCTCATAATATGTTCTTATTTATGCTGTGTGTGTGGTGACTTCACTTCTAATGCTCTCATATTAAACAACCTTGCATTCATGGGCTATGTCAGCTTCTTTATGATGTACTACTTTGTTTAGGTGTTGCTAGATTTCATTTGCATCTATCATAAGTAAAACTGGCAAGTAGGTTTTCTCTTTTGATATCTTAGTTGTTTTTTTTATCAGTTATTTTGGCATCAAATAATTAATTGAAAAATGCATTTCTTTCTTCCAGTCTCATAAAAGTTTCTGCTTTTACCATTATTATTCCCTTTCTTGCACTTCTCTGAGTTGAATTTACTTTTTGCAACTTCTTGAGATGAGTGTTTCGTTCACAGATGTTCAGCTTTTCTTCTTTTCTGACATACAAATTTAATGCTAAAAATGTCCCTCTGACCTGACTTTAGTTGCAGCAAACAAGTTTTGATATGTAGTCTTTATTGCCATTAATTCAAAATATATTAATATATTCTACTTTTCCTTTTTATTTTTTCTTTGACCCGCAAATTCCCACCCGCCTCTTCCGAAGTACATATATACATATATACATACACACATACAGGTGTATTTATCCAAATTGCTAGTTTGCCATTATCATCAGGGGCATTCTCTATGACTATTTTTGACTATTTCTACATATGTATGGATCTGTAAACAATGTATGCTATTTTTCTGTTTGTGTCAAATTTATATTATTCTATATAAGTTCATATTTATAAAGATGCCATATAAATGCTAACCCAAAAGAAAACTGGCAGGGAATTAGTAATATCAGATAAAACAGAATAAGGCAAGAAGAACTGAATGGGAACAGAAAATAATAAAAGGAGAAGAATTCACAAAAAATACATAAGAATCACGAGTGTGTGTGAAACTAAAAATGTAATGTTTACCAACATAAAGCAAAAACTGACAGAATTTAAAGCTAAATTTCACAAACTAGCAATCATATGGGATGTTTTAACTCAAGTCTGTAAGAAATTCCATAGACCAATCAGCACAAAGTAGAGTAGTTAGGATATAGACATTTTGAATGAAACACTTACAAATACAAAGTGGAGGGGGTGAGGAAGGCAGGCAGGCAGGGAGGGAGGGAAGAAGAGAGACAGAGAGAGACACACAGATAGGGAAAACTTTATATCAAAAAAACAGAAAATATACTTTCATTTCAAGTATATAAGAAACATCTATTAAAATTCAGCTCATGCATTTCACACTCTCTGATGAAAATTAAATTAAATTAATAGTTCAATGACAAGTTGATTAAAATTACAAGTGTTAAAAATTCATGAAGACACTTCTTGGGGTGCCTGGGTGGCTCAGTCAGTTGAGTGCCAGACTCTTGGTTTCAGCTCAGGTCATGATCTCGCAGTTCGTGAGATTGAGCCCCACATTGGGCTCTGTACTGACAACACAGAGACTGCTTAGGATTCTTTATCTCTCTCTTTCTCTGCCCGCCCCCCCTCATGCACGGGTGCATGCATGCTGTCTCTCTCACTCTTTCAAAATAAATAAATAACTTTAAAAAAATTCATGAAGGCACTTTAAATTTCTAATAGAAATTTGAAAATATTTAGAGTTGAAAAATAAAGAGTATTAAATAATAAAAATGTATATAGTATCTAACTAAGATTGCAATTAGAATAAATTTATAGCATTAGATGCTTTTATTAAGAAAACAAGAATATTTGGAAATGGGTGTCTTTTTCAACACAGGGAGCTAAGAAAGTAACAAAGAACAGACTCTTAAGTAGAGAGAAGATAATTTCAAAAATAAGATAAAAAATGAATGTAAAATGCGTCAAATAAAAGAGAGGATTAACAAAACTAAAAATAGTATTTTTAATGAGCTAATAAAAGAGTCACACTTCCAACAAAAGTCATCAAAAAAACCAAAAAAAGTAAAATATTACGAAGTAAGGGACACAACCACAGATATTGTACCAATTTTTAAAACCATAAGAGAATACTATAAATATATAATATATAAAAATATAAAATTTTGAAAACTTTGCTTAAATATAAATATTTCTAGAAAAATATTTTACAGTTTTTTAAAAAACAATAGAAAAGTGTAATAAACCAGTGGCTTTTAAATAAATTTAACTTATAGTCAAAATTATTGTCTTTGTTTCTGTTTTCTTTTCATCCAACAAAACACACAAAAAAACTCCAGAACCTGACTATTCTCAAGGCGAATTTTCCAACCTTCAAAAAACTAACAAATACAAATTATTTGACAAAATAGAAAAAGAGGGAAAGTCAGTCACCAACTCATTTTATTAGACAAGTTATAACCTTGAAATCAAAACCAGGCAAGGGCAGAAAAAGACAGTGAACTTAGGAACACAGATACAAAGTTCCTAAATAAAATACTAGGAAATAAATTAAATTATTTATCCACATGTTATAGTCAATTAATATCGGTCTAATAAATAAGGAACCATTCAACTTTGAAATAGTTCCATAGAAAAATGGGAAAATAACATGAGCAGGCAATGCACTTAAGAGAAAACCTATAAACGCAGTAATAGATATTAAACCTCACAATACCAAACAAAAATGAAGAACACTTTTACATCCAGAGTGGATAAATTTAAGAAATCTGACAACATTAGCATTGACAAAAGCAGAAAGAAGCTTACAAAGTTTAGAATTTCGGTCCTGAGTGGGAGTATAAATTGCTACAACTCGAAAACACTTTGTTTAGCCGTTGGGTTACATCCAAAACAGTAAAGAAGCATACAGCTAATGATGCCACATTCCTCCCAGCTAATGATGCCACATTCTTCCTTTATACATATTATCTAGAAACAAAAACTTGCAAACATGCACAAAATGGTCAGATGAAATGTATAAATAGTACCATTGTTTCTAAGAGCAATAACATTGGAAATAATCTTAAAAGCTTTCAAAAAGAGAATGGGTCAGTAAATTGTTAGTTATTACAGTTATTATTAATATCAGGCAATAGTCTGCAAACAGTAAGCACGGAAGTTTAAATGAATGATCTAGGGCTATACATGTCAAGATTAATAAGTGCCAAAAGCATAAGGCTTTTATATTATATACTATATTATATACTAGCTTCTTCAATTTCTCAAGGTAGTTTTGTCTTAGATGGATTTTGTTTTCTAAATTTAATTTAGTAAATCACAGACTTTTGGTAATTGTTAGCTTGTTAAATGTTAAATTTATCATGCTTTACTTAGTCTTATTTCTATTATTTTATTTTGCATTTTCTGTTTACATTCCTGTTTTGTTTCTTTTTTCTACTGTTTTCTTTTGAATTAACATTTTTTAATAGTTTTTTTTTTATTTTCCTGCACAGTCTTGGATGCTCTAATTAATTATTATTTTACTAGGTGTCTGGAATTTTTAAAAATATATACAGTGAATTTTATTTTTAACATACGCTTCAACTCTGTGACATTTCTTCCCTTTTCTCATACACAACACAGGACTTATCATACTACAACTGTGCATTAATCATTTCAACCTACTGTTTCATTATTTTCAGTAGATTTACATTTAAAATTTTCAAAACTGAATAAAGCTGTGTTTTTGGAGTCAATAAACAAATTTAGCAACATTTTATCAATTGTTGAGTTTGCGTCTCTGCTTGATGACAGTCTTTAATTTTTTTCAGCAGATTATCTGTAGCAGTTAACAATCTTAGGGTTTTTATGCTTGAAAATGTTTTCATTTTGTTTTCACTCATAGTTTAACTAGGTATAAAATTCTAGGTCTCAGTGACTTCAATATATAACTCCACTGTCTTCTGGGGTTTCTTATTGCTAAACAGAAATCTGAACATTTAAGTGCCATTTTTTCTGCAGATGTTTTGCCTCCAGCTTTTAGGATGTTTTAATATCCTGAATATTTTAGTACTAGCTTTATGTTTCTCTTGCACACTTCTCAGAACTCAGCAGTTTGCCACAAACATACTTTTCTTTCTTCCCTTTTGGAAAATTCACAGTTATATCTGTTCAGATATTGTTTTCCCCCCATTCCTTCTGTTCTCATAGTCTGGAGTCTCTCAAATCAGCTATCCACATCTCTTACCTGCTTTCCCTTATCCTTTAGAAGTTTGTTTTGCTCTTTGTGATATATTCTCAGTGAATTCTCAGTATAATTGTCAAATTCATTAATTCTCTCCTTCTCTACAGTGTTGCTTCATCTTTAGAATTGGTTCACCTCATGGGTGTTGTTTTAGCCTTTGATTTTAATGACAATATTTTTTATTTCCAGTCTGTGCTTCAGTCTGTTTCATCTCCCCTTGGGCTTATTTCATTTATGTATATTTATGTTTTATAGATTCTTGCTCTGGGAAGATAGGAATTATTCTTTCATTTGAGATTGTGTCATCACCTTCCCCCTCATTCCTATACACGGTATTTCCAGGTATAAGTCACAATTAGTTGTCCTCCTAGCCCCCGCCAGCTTTATTTTTTGATGAGCAAGGTCTCTACACCTTGGCCCCCATTTTCAATTTGGGTATGAGTATTTAGAACTCAAAGTTTAGCTTTCAGTAACTTCTATGTACAACCTGAATCTGGACTCATGGATTCAGTTTTGCTTACCAATTTGTTTCTTTATTCTTTTTTGTTGTTGTCTCTATGAGGATTTATCTTGGCAAGGCGCTCATTATGACATTTGTAATGCCTACTGTTATATTTTACCTCTTGTTATTAAGATTTTAGAAATCTACATGTGGTAAAAATGTAAACTTTGCTCCATTTTGGTTGTGTTTGAAATTTTGTTATTAGATCAAGAATCATAAATCACCTATTCCAAATTTGGTGGAAAGTATGTTGTGCCTCCAGAAAAAGTAGTGAAGAATATCTTCGAGCAAATAACCAAGAATTATTGGTAACAATGAGATGATTTAGAATGGAAATAAGGAAACCTTATTGCCACTTACAGTTCTGCAAGTTCAGTAAGCCAGTCTTGGAATAACATCTGTGACCCTCAAGTTATCTGCCAAATGGGATTTGTTGTAGATATATAAAATGAATACAGTTTGAACACTGTGGCCCCCAAAACCTGATTTAATATTTCTTATTTCTAAAAATGTGGAATTCCATGGAATAGCAATATACATTTATCAGAATAAAACAAACCTTCCTTTATCAGATAAGCTTGACTATTCTGGTTAAATAAGGGGAAGCAGGTTTGTTTGCTAGAAATCTCAGAACCTTTAATGTGCTAATGCTGAGAAGTTTTCTTGAGTGAGCCATCCATGCAATCTTTCAAGTGTTGACCTTGACATGTAAAGTCAACATGCAACATGCAGTGTTAATCTAGAAGCTTCCCTTCCTTTGTTTTTCAAGGAATACTTTTTTGAAAATTGGTATTCTATGAAACAAGTTTAAAATTCAGTGTCTGAATATCTGTTTTTAAATTAGAATGTGTTCTTTAGAAAAGAACTTAGAGATATAAACTACATCTGACCCTTATCTTAATTTTGATGGAACTAACCAAGTCAAGGTATGAACTCATGGAACAACAACAATAACGACAAATCTGCCTAGGACTTCAGTCCATTATTTAACCTCATTAGCAACCTACTCTAACCACTTGCAGGATTAAAAGTGAAAGGAAACTTGAATAGGACCTACCACATATTCAGGGTCAGGATCCTTAAGCTTGGAAAGAGAAAAATCAGCCAGCTAAGGAGAACAGCTTCATGGGGCGATGCTAATGGGCCCTGAAGTGCTAGCTCCCGTTTTTATGGATGGCTACTCTAACCAGTTAATTAGGTTCCATGAAACCAGGAACTCTATTTCTTAAAAGGGAACAGATGTCATTTGCCTATTTTTATCCAACATGATGATAAGTAACCTGGACTACAAAGAGTTTTCAAATAGCACTAGTCAGCAATCTCGGTAATTATAGGATTTGGGGAACGATTTTTAAAATAGAAATGTACCAGATCAAAAATATGTGTACTAGTGGATATATATTTAGTCATAGAATCAGACACATCATACAAAGCACTAAAGAGGTATAGTTTATATATTTGCATATATGTCTATCCTTATACACTGATAGTAAGTAAGCTTAATTTGTTGTATTACTTAAATTAATATTTTTATGTAATTTGCATGTCTTATAAGACTTTGTCTGACTAATCTCCTGAGTTCCTATAATGTACTTTCATGAAATTTGAAATCATTTCTGAGAAACCCACTGTTTGCTCCAAAGCAAGCTCTAAGAACAAAGAGATGTTGCAACACAAGCTGAGACTGAGGTCTTAATTCCTCCTTTAGAGATACTTCCCCTCTGGCAATTCCTCAGACACGAGAAAAAAAGCAAGGTCATAATATTGGAATTTTGCAACTGTTATAAGGGACCCCAGAGGTCATTGACTTAATATTTATGCTTCTTGATTGTAATCTCTAATAATCATTGCAAAGATGCTTGTAGCATGGATCATTATTTCTCATAATTTTTAAATATAACAAGCAATATCCTAATTAATTAATTTCCATAATATTTATTTTCCTGCCTTTTGCATCATTTCTCTCCAGGCATCAGGAAAATGTAAAAGAAGAAAATTTTAAAGTTGTATAAAGTCCATTATTTAGTTTTTAGTTGTTTGACATGATCTAGCCACCCCTGCCTCCTTCCAAAAATGAAGAATTTGAGTTGGCCTAGGGAAGAATGGCTTCTTTGCAAGAAAAGAATTAGTCACATGTCGAGACCCCATAACTGGGCTCTAGCCTATCCTTCCCACTGAAACTCTCATGACTCCCTGTCTTGAAATTTATATTCTAACAACACTTAATCTCATGTTGCTGGCCATTGTTGTTTCTTCTTTTTCCATCTAACAAGAAGATCATTCCTGTTAGATCTTCCTGCTAGAAATCTCAGAATTGGCCTTCTTGTCTCTTGGCCTGGTGAACTCCCACTTGTCCTCTCAGACTCCCTAAGCAAGCCTTCACCAACCCCTTGGATATGCCAGATTTCAGGCTCTCTGCTCCAAGCCCCTTTACAGCAGGGACTGAGTTTTATACTCTTAGCCCTGTTAGGCTGTTCTCAGCATAAATGTTCAATGACTGATATGCTCGTCCAACAATTCATGCATCAAAGAATAATTTGTTAATTATTATCTCAATGATCTCTATATTTGTTTTCTGACTCAGAAGATCCAAGTGTTTCCAATAAACATAGTTATAGATATAAAATGTTTTGCTGCTGATAGTATTTTGTTCCAAGATAAAAGATATGTTGACCCAAATTAATTATACAAAGCCAAGAAAGTCAATTGGGGCTTTTAGAAATTCTCTCACTACCCTTCCAAACACTTTGATCTTAAAGTATCATGCCATCTGTAATCTTAATTCTTAATCCTCCAACTGAAAGCATCAATATTTTAGCAGGCCCAAGGGGGAGGCTCCTCCGGAGGTGAACAGGAGTTGGGAGACAGAGGAGGCAGGACTAGAAACCAGTTCTCCAGTCTAGAAGTCTCTCCAAACTCTCATACCCAAGTCCTTACTTCTTACTTCACTTTTTTACTTGCTTATCTAATCATTGTTTAAATTTTACCATATCCAAAATGAAACTCTTTTTTCCTCACTTCAATAGCTTCTGATACTGTAATCTCCCCCATCTCATCAACAATGGTTCCATCTGTCTATTTGGCCAAAATCTTTGCCCTGTCCTTAACCCCATCTTTTCTCAAATTTTGAAATGATCAGCAAGCCCTGTAGCTTCTGCCTTCAAATTAAATGAAAATGTGGGGCTTCATTATTCCTCTGTAGCCACCATTCTTTTCCAAGCCACCCAAATCACTCCCCTGGGCCACTGTGGTGACTTCCAGGTAGATTTCCTTGCTTTACCTTCCCCTTGACTGTCTGCTTTTAGTGCAGTATCTCAAGAATCCTTTCAAAGTGGAAGGCAAGGGGCTGGGGCACCTGGGTGGCTCAGTCAGTTAAGCATCCAACTTCAGCTCAGATCGTGATCTCACGGTTCGTGGGTTCCAGCCCTGTGTCAGGCTCTGTGCTGACAGCTCAGAGCCTGGAGCCTGCTTTAGATTCTGTGTCTCCCTCTCTCTATGTCCCTTCTCTGCTCTTGTTGTCGCTCTGTATCTCAAAAGTGAATAAACATTAAAAAAAAAACAACAGAAGTCAAGGGGCTCCTGGTTGGCTCAGGGAGTTAAGCTCTTGACTCTTGATTTTGGCTCTGGTGATGATCTCACAGTTCCTGAGTTTGAAGCCTGTGTGGGGCTCTGTGCTGACAGTTTGGCTTTCTCTCTCTCGCTCTCTCTCCTTGCTCTTCCCCTGCTCATGTGTGTGCATGCTCGCACCCTCTTTCTCTCAAAATAAATACACTTTAAAAAATGGAAGTCAAACCATGTCAAGTCTCCCTTCAAAAGCCTCTAATAGCTTTCCACCTCAGTAGGAGTAAAATTAGAAGACTTTACCATACCATGGCAGCTACTCCAGGATCCCAACAACTTCTACTGTGTCACTCTGGTCTTCTTTCTTTCCCTCAAGCAGGTCTATACCTCACTCTGGGCTTTTGCATTTCTCTTCCCTCTCCTGCAGTGCTGTTCTCCAGATGGCTCCCTATCTCACACCCTTATTTGCTTCATGCCTCAGATGTTATTGCCTTATTGAAGCTTTCTCTAACCAATCTACCTAAAATAACAACCTTCACGTCTATCATTCCCTTCCAGCTTTACAGTACTTTTTTTAAACTTCCTTTTATTATCTGTCATACAATGTATTTACTTGCTTTTTAAATTTTTACATTCTATTTCCCTCTGCCAGAACATGAATTCCATTTGGCAATGTTTTATTTTATTTTATTTTATTTTATTTTATTTTATTTTATTTTATGGCTCAGTGCTCTACCCTTATGTCTAGGGCAGTGTCAGGCACATAGTGGAGGCCTGTAAACATTTGTTGGCCAAATGAATTAGCTTGTGAATGGTTAATAACAAAATATTGTTGTGAGCTCACTTTATGTTTCCACAAACCCTTGATGATAGTGGGTCAGGAATTTTTAGTTTTGTGGTAGAAAAAGAAAAACTAAGACTTCAAAGAGTGTTTTAGGACTCTCGCAGTCGCAGGTAACAAAGACCCACAAAGTCTAGACAAACGATACAAGGAACTCCAGCACTAAGACCCATGGTGTCTCACAGAACCAGAGGGTAGGTGTGCAGCCACGTCTGTCTAAATGGAGGCTGTGGGACAAGAATGTTGTCAAGATTACTTTTTCTCCTTCCCTAGGTTGGGTTAAGAAGTATCAAAATTCAGTCTTCCTTTCCTTATATGCTCTTTCATCCTTTCCACCACATTATTTTATTCCTGCAGGTTAGCTTTCTTGCTCCTTTGTTCACATGGCAGAAAGATGTTTTTCACAGCTTACCTTTCATCAACTCTGCTTGGAGGTCGGGGGGAGGGGTGGTGAGGAGACTGATGGATAAAATCCAAGGAGTATGCAGACAAGCGTGGCTTCCCAGAGACGTGGGAATCATTTGGAGCTGGTCAGATAACCTTAAAACAATCTACTAAAAAACACGAAAGACATCTTCCCAAAGTAAGACATGTAAGGAGGGGCAGAGGCTGGACTTGACTGGGGTCTTCTGCTCCATATCTTGGGCTTCCCAAATTTCCCCACACATATGCTCTAGTGAGTTACCTGTGAAGCTTTTGTAGCCCTTTGATAACTGTAAGCAAGAGTAGTTAGGTTAAATAAAAAGATAAAATAAAATTAACGGGGCTTAGGGGAAGGAAAAAAAATCAGCATATAGAGATGGGGACTTTGATATTCTGAGAACCCAACCCCAGTTACCATGTTGCTAGAAAGATGGCTGCAGCAGCCAGTGAGTCTGCCCAGATGGTTTATTCATATCCACGGTACTGGAGAGTTTGGGGTTAGAGAAGTATTTGTTTCATATGTAGTTCCAGAGATTGTGCCCAGCGGGACATCAGGGGCATTGATCTGGCAGAATTCCACCACTGGTGAGCATAGGCCTGCTCTGTAAAATATTTATTTTGTCAAATTTGTATCAACTTCATTCCTTCCTGAAAAAGGAATGGAGGTAGCTCAGCACTGTTACTGGTTTATAAAAAAAATGTAATTTACTTTACTTTCTGCCCACAGTTAATTTAGCCCCATTGTGTCCTTGCCCCAAGTTCATTGAAATGTGACTTTAGTAGGGAAGAATCCATGTAAAGATTGTACGTTACACTTTAATGTCGGAAAGGTGGATGAATTGACATCGTATAATGGAGAGTGTATCACCCTTTTACTAAGAGATGTAATAGGAGAAACAGTCTTGACTGTGGAAACTGCCATAATAACTGCTATGCTCATTTTTTATTGATGATGGATAAAAATTCTCATAATATTGAAGCACAGGAACTTGCTGGAATATAGCTCCGGGCTGCCCCTGGGGCAGACTTTATTTATGCATTCCTACTTTCACTATTTGTAATTATAATAATAATAATATTATTATTAATATGACTACTAATAAATATTAGTACTCTCCAAATTACGCCAGGAACTAGAAGTTTCAGCCATTTTCACCTCGACCTATTCTGCTGAATCTTCTTTTAAAGATATAACGCAAGAAAAACCATAATAACCCTCACCATTGTTCTGGTTGTTAATAGACCTAAGGTAGCAATTTGGAACAGAAAGTGAAATCTGCCCACTGTGGGTTTTGCTGGTTTTGCAACTATTATTGTAGGCTTTTTAAAAATTATTAATTTATAAAGTGCCCTGAGCCTTACAGAATAGAAGCAACTGAGCAGGCTTGGGAAATAAAGTTACATAAATCGCTATTAAGTTAGTAGCACAAACCACAGTGACCCTACGATGGCTCAATATAGTAGTTTCAGGAGAACAGGCACAATCAGGAATTTTCAAAACTGAAAAAAGAAAGTACTTTTAAAAATTAGTATATTTGTCTAAACACTTAAAACAGGAGTGTCATATGGAGATTAATGAAGATTCCAGAGAATCAGGGAAAAAATACAAGAAGGTCAGGATAATGTATAAAATTCTTATAAAATTTGATATTGTAATGACTTTAGAAGTATTCATGAGAGACTCAAATTACAGTCAGCATAAGAAGGACAGTTCATAAGATGAACACAAGGGAAGAGAAGAAAAAATAATATTAAAACAGGGAGGGGGACAAAACATGAGACTCTTAAATATGGAGAACAAACAGATGGTTACTGGAGGAGTTGTGGGAAGGGGGATGGGCTAAATGGGTAAGAGGCATCAAGGAATCTATCCCTGAAATCATTCTTGCACTGTATGCTAACTTGATGTAAATTAAAAAATAATTAAAAAATAAAATAATAAAATAAAATAAAATAAAATAAAATAAAATAAAATAAAATAAAAAAGACAGGTCATAATTGACAACCATTCTTTTCCTGAACTGGGCTTACCCAGACTTAGGAAACTCATCACTGGATGAGATTGTTTGAATGGTGTTGAAGGTGCTGTCTGATCTTAGCACCCAGAGCAGTGTACTTCTGAATAATGGGTTTATTTTTCTCTAATGGGCTCTTGCAACTGTGTAACTGACCAGGTTTCTTTTGAGAAGGAGTCAATTTCTCATGTTCAGGCCTAGCATGGATGGGTCCTTCTAGGACATGTTGTGTTATCATTTCTGAATCCACTTGAAGCTCCCAGGATGTTTTATTATGTTAGCTTTCTACATCAGGTTAGCTGCCTTACCCACATCCTTACTGGAAAAATGTGGGAGGTAAGGGAAGAAAAAGAAAGGGGAAAAATTGAATTAAAACTTAGACATAAATACAATCTTCTAATGACAAATTACAAAATCTAATTTTTCTAAATTTGCAAAAGTGGTAACTAAATTCCTCTTAAGGGATCAATATCCTTAATGTTAAGTAGCTTTGACAATAAATAGCTTTAATTTGTATGATGTTCATGGGTATAACAATCTTAAGCCACAATTGAACATCACCTCCAAGTTTAATACTGTGAGATCCTTGTTAACTTTCTTAATCCCTGTTCAATTTATTCATCTATAACATGGTGGTAATTACATGTACCTTGAACAAATTTTAACCTTCGTGCACCTCAGTTTTCTTATCTGTCAAATGGGTATAAAATAGTACCTATATCACAAGTGTATTGTGAAGATTAAATAAGCAGGCATATATAACAAATTTAGGAAAATTCTCTGCACAGTAAAATGTAATTATATTATTATTATTCCTTATACATTTATTTTAAAAAGGTTTTATAATTATCCAACATTAATTTCCCCAACTTAGGGGATGGAAATATAGGTTTACCGAAACTGGTGTTATAGTAGACTCTTAATTGGGCTTAAAATGACTATTAAAAAAAAATGCATGGATGTGCCTTGGTGGTTGTGCCTGGGTGGCTCAGTCAGTTGAACATCTGACTTCGGCTCAGATTATGATCTCACAGTTCATGGGTTTGAGCCCCACATTGGCTCTGTGCTCACAGCTCAGAGCCTGGAGCCTGCTTTGGATTCTTTGGGTTTTGTGTCTCCCTCTCTTTCTACCCTCACCTCTTATTCTCTGTTGCTCTCTATCTCTTAAAAATAAATAAATGTTAAATTTTTTTTAAATGCATGGTCTGCCATTGTCTCTGTGGGATTCTTTGCTCATATTCAGCCTAAATACCACAGGAATTAGCTGCTGCAGAGCTGTAGTTCTCCACTAGGTGATTCTGCACCTTCCCCCCCCACCCCCTCCCCAGCTTCTCCAGGACATTTGGCAATCTAGAGTCATTTCTGGTTGTCACAACTGGGGAGGAGTGTGCTAATGGCATCTAATAAGGAGAGGCCAAGGAGGCTACTAAACATCTTACAATGCACAGAACAGGCCCTGCAATGAAGAATGATCTAGCCCAAGAACCCAGAAATGGACCCACAAATGTATGGCCAACTAATCTTTGACAAAGCGGAAAAGAATATCCAATTGAATAAAGACTGTCTCTTCAGCAAGTGGTGCTGAGAAAACTGGACAGCGACATGCAGAAGAATGAACCTGGACCACTTTCTTACACCATACACAAAAATAAACTCAAAATGGATGAAAGACCTCAATGCAAGACAGGAAGCCATCAAAATCCTTGAGGAGAAAGCAGGCAAAACCTCTTTGATCTTGGCCGCAGCAACTTCTTAACATGTCTCCAGAAGCAAGGGAAACAAAAGGAAAAATGAACTACTGGGACCTCATCAAAATAAAAAGATTCTGCACAGTGAAGGAAACAATCACAAAAACTAAAAGGCAACCAATGGAATGGGAGAAGATATTTGCAAATGACATATCAGATAAAAGGTTAGTATCCAAAATCTATAAAGAACTTATCAAACTCAAAACCCAAAAACCAAATAATCCAATGAAGAAACAGGCGAAAGACATGAATAGACACTTCTCCAAGGAAGACATCCAGATGGCCAACTGACACATGAAAAAATGCTCAACATCACTCATCATCAAGGAAATACAAATCTAAACCACCATGAGATATCACCTTACACCTGTCAGAATGGCTAACATTAACAACTCAGGCAACAACAGATGTTGACAAGGGTGCAGAGAAAGAGGATCTCTTTTGCATTGCTGCTGGGAATGCAAGCTGGTGCAGCCATTCTGGAAAACAGAATGGAGGTTCCTCAAAAAACTAAAAATAGAACTACCCTACGACTCAGCAATTGCACTACTAGGCATTTATCCACGGGATAAAGGTGTGCTATTTCGAAGGGACACATGCACCCCCATGTTTATAGCAGCACTATCAACAATAGCCAAAGTATGGAAAGAGCCCAAATGTCCATTGATGGATGAATGCATAAAGATGTGGTATACACACACACACACACACACACACACACACACACACACAATGGAGTATTACTCGGCAATCAAAAAGAATGAAATCTTGCCATGTGCAACTACGTGGATGGCACTGGAGGGTATTATGCTAAGTGAAACTAATCAGAGAAAGACAAATATCATATGACTTCACTCATATGAGGACTTTAAGAGACAAAACAGATGAACATAAGGGAAGGGAAACAAAAATAATATAAAAACAAGGAAGGGGACAAAACATAAGAGACTCTTAAATATGAAGAACAAACAGACGGTTGCTGGAGGGGTTGTGGGAGGAGGGATGGGCTAAATGGATAAGGGGCACTAAGGAATCTACTTCTGAAATCATTGTTGCACTATATGCTAACTAATTTGGGTGTAAATTTTAAAAAAATAAAAAATAAAATAAAAGAATGATCTAGCCCCAAATGTCAATAGTGCCATGGTTGAAAAATACTAGGGTAGAATTTTGTGTCCAAAAGGGGAATAACAGAAGGAATTGGCATAGAGCTGATGGATATCAGAATCTTTTTTACTCAGTTACTGCTGTTTCTGTATGTTTTTTTTAAATTTTGGTTTCTACTTTTGTCAGAAGCTTAAAAAATATGGTAAAAAAAATAAGGAAATGTGACATCATATAGTTTAAAGAGTCCCAGAGACTGCCATTACCCACCTGAATTACCGCTAAATTCATGAACTGGTCTATTTTCGAAAGGCCACTTAGACCCAAATTAAGAATCTCAATAAGATGCTCAGAGTCTACATCTAACATACATCCTAGAGAAACTGTCGCGTGAGTGAGTCTACAGGGCTTTGCAGAACAATGTCATTGGTAATGGTGAAAAGTTAGAAAATCTAAATACCCATTGAAAAAAATGGATGATGGAAAAAATAATCATAAAAGTAAATGAACCAAATATGTATCAAGTGGCTGGAAGTCAAGCATAATTTGAGTGAAAAAAAACAGGTTGTTAAGCTAATATCATTTCTATAAAATTTTTAAAAACAAAATAATACATTACCAGTTAAGGTGGTGTTTGGCTGTATTTAAAGAAATGTAATGACAGTGGCTTAACAAAAATAGCAGCTTATAATTTTGTCCTGTAAGAATTCATCTGAAGGTGATCCAGATACCAGTGGCTCCAAGGTGCCACCAGTCAAGTCCCACAAAGTGAAGGATGGGACAGTTGTACAGTTAACCAGCCTTGGTCCAGAAGGGGAACAGGGTATATACATGTCTAAATAAGTTTAATTAGTCCACCTTTACTAGAGGACTCAACAAATTATTTTCAGAGATGCTGAAGCCTATATCCAGGGTTGTTTGGTCCCGGCTCATGGCCCATTCTATCTTCCGCTCTTCCATGGACAAGATGACAAAATGGTAACTTCCGTGTCACACATTGCACCCATGCTTTAGATCTGAATCTGAATATACCCACTTTCACCAAGAAAACAGTGGTTTTCTTACAGGCCTCACTTTCTAAACTTCTGCATTAAGCTTCTTGACCAAAACTATGTCAAATCTGTCCCTACTCATCCCTCCAGTCTTTAGCTGCACTAGAGGCTGGGAGGGGGTGTGAAAACACCTTCCTGGGACAGGACCAGGGTTCTGATAGAATGTTAGAAGGCAATGTGACAATGATTAAGTAGGAAATTAGAATTGTCTGCCTCAAATATTACATAATGTTTAAAGCTAAATAATAAAGATGTAAAAACACGGACTGGGAAATTATATCCCAAATTTATGGAAGTGTTTGCCTCTAGAGAGGGAGAAAGAAGAATATAATTGAGTAGGAGTACAAAAAAGGATTTTTACTTAATCCCCACTTTATTTATGTATGTAATATGAAAAAAATCTAAAGCAAATGTGGCAAAATATTAAAATTGTTTTGATCTGGGTGGTAGATGCATAAATGTCATCCTCAGTTCTTTTATGTAATTTTTCTAAATTAAGGGAAAATCACCACTTTTGTTAACCTTCAACATTCCGAGGCTAGTGGTCAGTATTCTTTTGCCTTGCACGAAAGGGAGACATGCAAGCATGTGCCCAAATAATGAGACAGAAGAGCTCTGAGATGAAATTTCCAGGGAGCTACATTACCACTGACCACTAAGCTGGGCCATTTTTGGAAGTTCTGACTTCCAACCCCGTATTGTATACAGTGTCTCCCAGGTGCATACTCTGAAACAATTCAACTAGGATTCAAGCAGAACTATGGGGAAGGAATTTTAAGTATTCATGATTCATCTTGTTCTCACTGAAAGTCAGCATAAAAGCTTGCACATACAATGTTTCCAAATAGCTGACTGTCCTAACATTTTCTTTCATAAGAGATAGGTCACACAGGATACTCATACAAGAGGTGTTTTTATGAAAGGTACTTTATCCACCCCACCACCAAAAAAAAAAAAAAGTATAATGAATTATTTTCTAAAGCTGATGATTTCGGAGCCTTCATTTTCATGAAAGTCAAAGTCACCCCCACTCAGTAATGAATTCCTTTTGGATGCAATTCAGACTTTCCAAGGTTACCAATTCAGGTTTCACAGAAAAAAAAAATCATACCAGTCTGACAATAGATATCCAGGAGAAGTTGAGGGACAAAAAGTTAAGGAAGCTGAAAACAGGATGAGGTGACTGGGCGTTTAATGAAGGCTTGGAGAACTTATTTTCATGCCAAAGGAAAGAAGACAGTTTAGAATGGGTTTTAATTTATGCAGATGAAGAAGTCAGAGGAGGAAGAGAAAGGAAGACTTACTGTTTTAGTTTCACTTTTACCTGCTGCAGAGTCACATTCTCCTGACCTAAAGTGCCTCTATGAAAAGGAAGAACCTGGAAGGGAAGTGAGGGGTAGGGGAAGAAGGGGAGGGGAGGGGAGCAAGGGAAGGAGGGGTGGGAGGGAGAAGTGGGTCATGGAAACTCAAAAGGTCTTCTTTCTGTAAAAGAACCCCACATCTTCCCTGTCACTCTGTTTTTCTTTTATTATCTTAATTGTTTTAGAAAACGTGGAAAGGTTTCAGTGTGGGAAAGAGGATAAATGAGTTTTAGATTTCCCAGCTCCATTAAATATGGAAAAGGAGACAAAAGAAATCACTCTGACATAATTAATCCCAGTACCACAGAAACAACAGCAACAGTTTTCTTTGAACAAGTGTGCACAATACCAATCTCTCATGGGGAAGAGGCAGTCAAATTACTTTAATACTACTGAGGTTGGAAGCTGCTGGGAGCAAACCAGTTCAGGGCCCAAGGAAGTAGAGTGGTAATTTAATCCCTTTCTGATTATGCTAACAGATGTTGTCATTTTATGGATGTGGCTTTGGACCTACTTCCAGGGACAACAGGACAATTTTGCTGGTCAAAGCTAAGTTTGGAAAATTTCAAACCAATGGGAAAAGCAAATCTATTTAGATTTTTAAGTTGGTTTGTGCTCAGTGCTGCTTACTTGTGGAATAGAATCATTTCACAAAGCATTCCTGCCCAGGAATCGGAAACCTCTGTTCAGACCCAAAAACTTGTTCAGACCCAAAGACCTGACCTTTGCAAGTGTTTTGGCCACTCTGTTCATTTCCTCATTGCTCAAGATACAAAAAAAAATGTTTCTAGAGCAGTTGTGAGGGATTAAAACAACTGATGTGAAAGCATTGTGTAAACTCTAAAATGTTGGGCAAGTGAGATTATTTTAAGGGTATTAGAGATATTATGTGTTATTGGCAGAGAAGTAAACAGGTTTAATTTTTTGGTTTTGTTGCATGTTTTTGCTTGCATTTTGCTTTTTTATGCAGGTCATTTTTGTCTCAAGCTTCCCGTTCAATAGAGTATGTCTAAGATGACCCTGCTTTTATTTCTTCACTTTCAAAGAGGTAAGGTGATATAATATCCCTTCAAGCTCAAAGTACAAATAGAGAGCAGAATCTATAGATCTAATCTACCTTGAGTAAAATCCTCATGTGGACAACATCTGAAAGGAAGTCAACAGTATGACACTAAGTGAGGCACTTGAAGCTAAAAAGTAGAAATTTTAATAGTTGATGTTTGCTTGGGCTTCTCTCCAAGAAGTTGGAGAAATGAGGTCTGTATTCTTTGGAAGATTCTGATTGAAAACAGGATTTTTATTCCATTTTAGAAAAGCCATAAGGCAAGGATGCATTCTCTGATAGCCGCTCAAATATTTCCTGAACATTATCCCTTTCGAAAGACTGGAGCTTTGATGAATGTTGCTGTCACCCCCAGAGACGACATGTACCGCATAACAAACAGATCAGCACCTGGGTGTTTGGTCTTCTATGGAGGAACACAGAAGACCAACATTCTAGGGTAAGCTTATTTTGCTTGGTGCCGATTTTACATCTGTGCAGGTAGGTGTGCCATTTTAAAACACAAATTACCAGGATGCTATAGATCACCAGCACTCAGGCTGTGAAGAGGCACATGTGTGCCGTAGAACCAGAGACGGCTGTGAGTTCAGTCAGGTCTGACTCAACAGTCTCTGAAGTAGAAGCAGCAGCAGACCCAGAAATACCAGCCATTGCCCACTCATGGCTGCTGACTCTCAAGCCAAAATAAACTGGGCTGACTGAACTTTTTTGTCACATCTGATTCAGCAGCATGCGGCTTACTGGGATGCTTCCTCCAAAGAGAGAAGTGGTGGACATCTGCTCTTAAAAATGACTGACGTGCTCTCCAAGCTAGCATTTTCTCTAAAGCTTTCACGCCATATATCGCTTGCGTGAAATTTTAAACTTCTTGAACAGTATTTGCAGAGTTAGGGAGACATTGTGATCTGATCTTCAAGTACAGAGCAGGCGTGTTTTCCTTCTAAGATGTGTTGCTGTAATTGAGATTGCTGAATGTGATGGCCCCAAGTGTTCTTCCTTTCAGGCCAATGAATGTTTAAAAATAAATCTCGCTGCTCCCTCCCATGTACCAAATGAGCATCTTCTGCCTTGGACATCTGCTCGGAATACTTTAGATTATCCTGAAGGTCCACATGATGCTTTTAAGTCTCCCATGGTGCTTTCACATGAATGGTGTCCCACCACTTTGAGCCTAGAAATATGGCTGAGTTCAGACACAAGCCTCTGCAGAATAGCGGCATCCTTTGAAAGAAGGCAGCAGATTATAGCCAAAGTCATTATATGACCAAGATGAGCTCTTGCAATGTTTGAGGGATCCCACAGTGGCCATCCTACAGTGATCAAGAGCCATCAACCTACAAAACATGTTTTCAAAAAACAAACAACGTTCATTCCTTTTAAATCAGTTTTCTCAGATCTCTTTTCTTTTTTGCATCCCCTCTCATATTTCAAAGTGTGTGTTGGGAGCAAGGCCTGGGGACTTCAGGTTCTACACAAAACCCATAGAGAACCAAAAGGAACTCTTCACAGGCATGGAGATAGGTGGGAGGTAGCAAAGTTTAAGGAGGCCATAGGGCATTTTTTTTGGAAAGACTATGGCTATATATTTCCTCAAAAGCAAGGGGAATGTCTTATTCATTTGTGTATATCTCACATGGTTAGCAGTGGCTTGTGTATAGGAGATATTAAAAGATATTTGTTGATGCCATTGATCATTCACAGAGCAAAAAATTAGTCCACATGTACCATGAGAGTCTCCATGGGGCACAAAAAGATGAATAAAATAAGGTCCCAATTCCAGAGTCTGCCACAGGGGCACCATTTGGTCCAGACTTCAAATTCACAAAAGGCCTAAAATACAGACATTTTTCAATTTTGCACATGAGGTTATATATGCCTTCATAGAGGTAATACTGACAAGATTTAGACCTGAAGTTGTTCATCATACAAATTTAAATTAAGCCACAATATGGGGTGCCTGGGTGGCTCAGCTAGTTAAGTATCAACTTTGGCTCAGGTCATGATCTCTGTTTGTGGGTGGAGCCCAGCGTCAGGCTCTGTGCTGACATCTCAGAGCCTGGAGCCTGCTTGGGATTCTGTGTCTCCCTCTCTCTCAGCCCCATCCTTGCTCACTCTCTCTCTCTCTCTCAAAAATAAATTAGCATTAAAAATTAAAAAAATAAATTAAGTCACAATTTTGGAACTCTTCTGATGTTTTGAATCTTTAAAGATTTAATTAATATGATGTCTTATTTATGTTTATCTATCCAGATATCATCTATCATATTTCTACCCAAAATAAAATATTCACAAATGAATGGCTTCCAAATTATTAATTATGAACATTGTAGTTAGGGGATTGGGGTTCTCTGTGATTTTTACCCTCTTCCTTTTAGTTTTCTGTATGTTTGAAATCATTACATGGAACATATAAGACTTATATATCACAGAAAAGCAATATAATTACATCATTACACAAAACAAGAAAGAGGATTCAGCAAATGTATGAATGAGGAAAGTCAATCAAAGATGACAACCTAGCTTGAGCCAAAATGGCTGGAATGATGGTGGTTGTGTTAACAGAAATAGACGGTTCAAGAAAAGGAACTGATTTAGGAGAGGGCATGCTCTGAATCCAAGTGTGGACATGTTGACCTGGAAGTGCCAGAAGGACATCTGCATGGAGACGTGGAAGAGAAGCTTGGGGGAAAGCTGGCAGTACAGACAGAAGAGATCATTGGTAGGAGTGAAATTGCAAAGGGAGAGATGAGCCCAGATGGACAAGATAGAATTTATACATTTAGAGAGTGCAAGAGTCAATAGACCCATGGATGGAGAAGGAACCAACAATGAGGGAATATGAGAACTGAAAGTGAGGGTCTCACAGCACCACAGGAGTAGAGGGGACCACAAGGAAGAGGCATTCCACAGCACCCAAGGCAGAGTGTTAAGGAGGAAGATGGGTGGGAATGTCTGTTGTGTTTGGTGATTAGGTTTTCCCTATGTTCACGCATAGGAGTAGGTAAGCATCATGTTCTCAAAGAATAGTTAACTTTAGGAAAAGCTCAAGAAATGACAGTAAATGAACAAAGTAGAATAAATAGATCGATAGTATGATTTTAGTTTTGTAAAAGAATTAACGGCATAAATAAACAGAAAAAATAATGCACTCAACAGTAGTTTTTAAGCAGCTACCATGTGCTAGCCACTGGGGACAAAAAGATGAACAAGACAGATACCCTTGACCTTTACATTTTCACGACAGGTAGGATAGACAGTAAAGATGATTTCAACTAGTGAAAAATGCTAGGAAAAAGAAATAAAGATCGATATCATGGAGATTATTGAGGAAGTTAAAAAGTGATGGGCTCTCTGAGGACCTGGCATTTAAGTTGGAATCCAAATAAAAAGGATCCAGGGTGAAGGTTTCAGGAAGCACCAGCAAGAACAAAGTCCCCAAAACAGAAAAAAAAACTTGGTGTTTTCTGGGAGCAGACAAAATTTCAGTGTGTCTGGAGCTGTGTGGTTATTATATTATATTATAAGACATGGTCCATACCCTCAAACAGCTCACAGGTGTGGAAGAGACAGACACAAACAAACAAATCATTACATACATTATGATAAACATGAGGACAGAGACAAGAACAAAGTGCTGTGAACACACAGTAAAGGAGGAGAGTCATTTAGTTCCATAAGCAGATAGATGTGATCTTTGAGCTAAGCCTTTGGAAGCTTCTGGGGGTTTTTGTTTGTTTGTTGTTTTTGTTTTGTTTTTGTTTGTTTTTGTTTTATTTTTTTGCTAAGATTGGTGACCACTGATGGGAAGTATTGCTAGAAGGGGGAATCTTTGTAAGGAGCAGGGGAAGGCATCACTTAGGCAATATAAACAGAAGTATAAATAAATAAATAAATAAATAAATAAATACAGGAAAAACTACAACTGTCAGCTGAGAAGACCTGAGAAGAAGAGAGGAAAACTTCCGAGAATCACTGACCTGTTGCTTCTCCTGTAGCCTCTAGTCTGGGACCATGATAAGTGATAAATCCCCTAGCTCTACCTAGCATTGTTTCTTTGAAGGAAACCCTAGAAATCAGAGACCTGAGACTGGAGCATTTTCTACTTTCAGACAATACCTGCACTCACTCTGCTGGAGTTCCTAAAGGCTACAGAAGATCTTGGCCAATGGGACCATTCTTCCTTCCTTTAGCCATCAACTCTGGATGGGAAAATGGGCCACCCAGAAGAGATAAGGGGTCAGTAGACAAAGAATCAGTAATAGAGTGGTAGCATTGCTAAAGGACTACCTTTAAAGGCATTGTTAAAAAAAGAAATAGCAAAGTACGCAAACTTTACATTGCTGTGTAAAGGATAATGACATGTTTAGGGGAGCATGAGGCATGAGTACTATGTTATGGTGGAAGGGATGTGTGTATGTATGTGTGTGTGTGTGTGTGTGTCTGTGTGTGTGTATGTGCACCCACATATGCAAAGTGATGGGAAACAAAGCTGAAAAGTCAAATTAGGGTCAGCTTGTAAAATACCTTCAATGACTTTCCTGGGACTTTATGCTTGATCTTGTTGGCAATGAGGCATCATCATTTTGAATACAAGAGAGACATGATCCACTGTGCATTTTAGAACGGCTCTGAATGAAGTTTGGAATATTTAGGGGGGATTAAACCAGGAGGGTGGAGGGCCAGTTGAAAAATGACAAGAGTCCCTGATGCAAGAAATGATGAGACATTAAATGAGGGCATTAGCAGTTGAAACAGAAAGGGTAGGTTAAAGATTTAAAGAAAATTATGAACAGCATAACTGAAAGAATGTGAGTATTACTTGAGTAGGAAGGATCAGAAAGTAGAGCCATGGGTCAAGGATATCTCCAGTTTTCATGTGGGTGCCTGTGTGGCCGGCAAAGACTGCTAGCCATTATATGGAACACATGGAGGGGAGTCTATTGAGACTGGGGTATGGTCAGATAAGCGTTCTATATATACTGAGTGTGAGAGGCTTGCAGAGTGGCCAGGGGAGGTGCAAATCCAGGCATGGAATCTAGGAAAGAGATTGAAATTAGATACCCCAAATCCCCACAAGTTATAGAAGTTAGTTGAAACCAAGAGACCTGATGAAATAATTACAGCTTTTGACCCAGCTGTTAGCTGTCACTCAGGTCATTTGGGAACGTTTGAATAATAGGGAAGAACATTCTTTGCCAGAAGGTAGAAACAATCCCCAAGATCCCAGAACCACAACCATCTGAATTCTCCAGCTATGCACTTGGCAGACGCTGAAAATCAGCATCCACAGAGAAAACATATTTTGTCTTGTAGATTCAAGTTTCCTTGCCCGAAATTCTTAGTTTGGATACAAAGACTATATGATATCTGACATATGGTTGGTTTAGGAATTTTCGTTTTCCTCAATAATATGATCAGACTTGTATATGATCCATTTGATCACTCAGCACAATCAATTTTAAGCTGAGTAAATATTTGACAAAACCCTAAACAGCTTTACATACACAAGTTAGATGGACTATGAATATGGACTTGTAAACATATGCAAAGATTCTTTCCGAGTTTTCTTTCAGGGCTCTTCAGTTCTCTATCTCTCCTGGGGAAATCAGTTTGACTCTGTAATTCAATGTGAAATAACTCTGTGGTTTGTTTTGGTGGCTTCATAAATGTCAGGAGGTGTGAAAGTGTCAGACTGGCCATTTCAAAGTTTCTCCATGGTATGCATCAAGAGCCATTGAATTGTTTTGGTTGGTTTGATTTTTCTGTGGTCTTATAGATCTATTCATTATTTAATTTCCCAAGGTTTCAAGCTTCATAAGGCAAGCAGAATTTCACATGGTTTAAACCTTTGATTCATCTAAAGCGTCTAAAGATCATTCTTAGTTATAATGGCAAAGTCTATATTTTCTTGAGTGAAAATGATTGATGTGCTTTTGCTTTATTTGCAGAATGATATTAGAGTGTCTATACGTGGCAGAAGGCTCTGTAAGCTGGTGAGGTTTGTTTTTTATTAATAATTGTTTTTAAAATCACTAAAATAGGGGTGCCTGATTGGCTCAGTCAGTTAAGCGTCTGACTTCGGCTCAGGTCATGATCTCACAGCTCTTGGGTTCGAGCCCCATATCGGGCTCTGTGCTGACAGCTTGGAGCCTGGAGCCTGCTTCGGATTCCATGTCTCCCTCTCTCTCTGCCCCTCCTATGTTCACACTCTGTCTCTCTCTCTCCTTCAAAAATAAATAAATATTTAAAAAAAAGCTCACGGATGTGCAAGTGTTGTTAAAAAAATAAAATCACTAAAATAATGAATACTTAAGACTTTCAAATTGTAAAAAGTAAAGCAGCCAAAAAAAAAAAAAGAATAGAAAAGGTGGGAACATCTATGATCATCAGAAACTTGGGGATCATTTTGTAGGTTTACCAGTCACTTGTAAAGATGAATAACATTTATAAAAAGAGTGACATACTAACCTCATGGTTTGTTCCCGTAGTTTGACCTAGCAAAATATTGAAGTGATTGTTCCTTAGCAGCACTTATGCATCTGCTTTATTCCTTTAAAAAGCTTCACAGTATTATGTAGTATAGCTATTTCATAATTTAATAATGATCCTATGGATGGACACTATGCTACTGCTATAGAAAATACTGCTTTGAATGGCTTTATACCTACATTTTTGTGCACATTATCTGTAGGATACTTCCTTGGAAAGCTGAGTTGCTGGGTCAGATAACAAATGTATTTTTAACTCTGACTAATATTGCCAAATCATCTTCCAAAGAAGTTATACCAATTTATATCCTCACTTGCAATGAGTAAGAACGCCCATTTCCCTTGAGTCCTTCTAATACAACATCCTAAAACATTTTTGAATCTTGGCCAACCTGATAATTGAAAAATGGTATCTTGTGGTTTCGTCTGCATTTGAAAAATGGTATTTCATTGTGGTTTGATTTGCATTTCCTTAACTATTCCTTTTGCATTGAATCATATATCTTTTGCTTATTTTTCCAAAGGATTTGTTTCTCTTATTTGTAAGAGCTGTTTGCTCATTATGAGAAAAATAACAATTTGTTACATTTGTTGCAAGAGTATTTACCTAGTTCATTATTCAATTTTTGAAATCACTTACGGTTTTTTCATGATGCTAAATTTTTTTAATTTTTTTTTTTGAGAGAGAGAGAGAGAGAGAGAGAGAGAGAGAGAGAGAATATGAGTGGGGTTGGGTCAGAGAGAGAGGGAAACAGAATCTGAAGCAGGCTCCAGGCTCCAAGCTGTCAGCACAGATCCAACGCAGGGCTCGAGCCCATGAACTGTGAGATCATGATCTGAGCTGAAGTCAGAGGCGTAAGTGACTGAACCACCCAGGTGCCCCTATGATGCTAAAATTTTTAATTTTACAAGTGGAAATTTATTATTTGCCTATGGTTTCTAGTTTTATATCTAACTTAGAAAACATTCTCACAATTGCAATTATAATATATTTTTAAAATTTGTAATGTTTAACTCTTTGATCCATCTGGAAATATTTTGGACATAAGGGTTGAGATAGGTATTCAATTTGATATTTTAAAAACCTTAAACCACATACAATACTTTGTCACCCCTCTACTCATGATTTATCATATATCAAAACCCTTATGTATTTCAACCTATTTCTTGACCTTATTCTGTTCCTTTTTTTCTGCCTGACAGAACTCAATTCTCTTGGTTATTGTAGCAGTATAATATATTTAAATATACTGAAAGCTCTTTCTCATTTTTTTTTCTTACTTTCAGTATTTTCCAGGCTTTCTTTCATCCTTACTTTATCAAAAAGTCTTTAGGATTAGCTTGGGTAATCATTAAAAAGTAAAATCTTATTGCTGTCATTATGGTGGTTGTGTTAAATTTATAGGTCAATTTAGGAGAAATTCTTTAAAATATCAAGGCAGCTAACTGTTCTCCAATAGAAATGTAACTTATGATGTTAAATTATCCACTGAGATCTTCAAAATCATTTTTGAAGTTTTCTTTACATAAATCTTGTACCAAGTTTACTGAGTTTATTCCTATGTACTTTATGGTTCTAGTTTATATTGTAATGGAAATCTCTCATTCAAATACATATTTTATGTGATGTATGTTTATATAGAGAAAAGCATTGGTTTTTGCATGATGTTAGATTATTATTTTTAATACTACCGTATTTTTGCATGTTTTTGCATGTTTTGCATGTTTTGCATGTTTTTCTTGGATGTTCAAGACTCAATCTTCTAGAATTAAATAGTAAACTTGACTTCTTTCTAATTTGTATATCTCTCATTTCTCTTGTATAACTGCACTGACATCATTCCCCAGAAAATGATAGTGATGTATTTCTGACACCTTTGGCCATTCAGAAATTTTAAACCTTTACTGATCTGTCAATCTTTTCTCTCATAGCTTCTGGGTTTCATGTCTTGCTTTGAAAGACTTTCCCATTCCCCAATGCTAAAGACACATTCCATATTTTCTTCTAATATTTTATAGTTTTCACTTTTACATTTAGTTCTTTAATCCATCTGGAATTTATTTCTATATATTGCGTGAGATAAAAATCTCACTTTATTTTTTCCAGATGGTTCACAAAATTTCCCAACATCATTTATAAAATTGGTCAGTCTTTCCTCACTAGTTTGAAATGCCACTTTAGTCACATTCTAAATAGATGTGTTTTTTTTAAATCCAAGTTTAAAAATTAAATGAAACTAATGACAGTAGACAACAAAGACAAGAAATGCAGACAGATAACAGACATCAAGATAAGGTTTTACACAAACTATTTAATGTGTATAATAAAATACAAAGGTCATTCATAGCAAAATAGTATAAATATAAATAATTCAGAGAAAATATTCTCACAAAATATTCTAGAAAGAAGGATTTAGAGGAGGGGCATGTGTAAAATATAAGGCTGCAACAGTTGATTATTCGAACATTGTTTAAAGTTCCTCCCATCATAGGGAAAGTTATTTGAAGCCTCAAGGCTATAAATGTTCTCCAGCTGCCTTGTATCAGATATTAGCAAGAGTGGATAAGAATGTCCAGTAAGTAAAAAGAAGTTAGAAAAAACAAGAACAACAAAAGGAACAGTCTCTTCTTATAATTCAAGATTTTTTTTTTATGTGCATCTTTAAGGCCCTGCAGTATATTTCAACATTCCACTTTCCTAGAGCTGAAGTAGAGTGAAGGTGGACAGAGGCTTGGCCTTTTGCCACTCTATCTCTCTTTTAACAGGAGAATGGATCCCGAATCATTGAAATTAAATGCCAAAGAGAATAGAAAAATGTCAACGTTGAACTCTGAAACTTGGGAGGAAACCCTAAACCATGTGAACAGACAATGCATGCCTTTCCGGGGCTTTGGAAACTTTCCAATAAATAAAAAATTCACAATTAGTATTACAATAGTGAATCCTGGTACTTCTTGGCTCTTTCTGATCTTACAAGGCCTGAAATGTTGCCGCATGTGAATGGAAGCACTGCAGAGCCAACTGCTAGATCTGCAAGATTTTTCGTTTTGGAAGATTAGAGAGGATGTTATTGGCCGATACGAATTTTTATTTTTTTATGTTAGTTCCAGTTTATGTTATCTGTAAATAAAAATTAACAGAATGATGAAAGACAAAGACAGCTAGACATCTTGCACTATGAAGTCACGTCCTTTGAGACCTATCTTACTAAGGTGAAAAGTAAACCCACGAGATGATTATAAGGTTTGTTTGCACGCAGCGTTGTTGAAACACGTACACTGTTTTCTCACAAGGAGAATATGTTTTTATGGAGGACGTTTGATCGGTCTTCAATCAAGCCATTCAGGAACAACTACCACAACAATAACCACAGCACCACAAACAAGCCACTCTCTTAGGTGGCCGGGGATTAGTGTGTCACGTGTCTTGTGCAAGGCTGTAGAGAGGGATGGCTTACAACACATTGTACAGTAGGTCCAAATCGTTATCTGATTAAAAATAAAATGGAAGCAAGTCCCAGGCTGTCAATCAATATATGGGCGGTAACTACTGACCTAGCCACTTTACATAGCAAAGGCTGGGATGTTTTCAAACACTCCAACGTTTAGCAATCTGCAATAAAAGTATACAATTAAATGAATACAATTCTAACTCTTGCCATCAGGGGTCCTAGGGATACAACCTGGATTTAGGTTTTGTTTTTAAATAAACGAAATGAATATAGGTTTTTTTCTGCTATAAAAACAGTCGAAAAGAGTGAGCGTACTGGCAGTTAGGTTAACAAATGCTGCCCTTAGCAGATTTTCCTGGAAAACCTTGTACAGCGTGTGTCTATTTTTGCCAGTATTCATTGCCGAGTGGGTCCTCTGTGCTCTCTGCCATCCTGGCACTCTAAGGAAAGCAAGACTCTGGACTTCCCATTTCCCAGGCCTTTGGAGGAGTGCTAATTACAAAATACTTTACTTAAACACTAGGAATTCATTCACGAAGCCCAGCCAAGTCTCATTTTTGAAAGCATTTAAAAATATCCTTGCAACAGCTCGTACTACTTTATAGTTTATCTATTTTTAGATGTTCAATGTTTGTTTTGCTGGGAGAAAAAAAATTAAAACATGAAAAGTATGCCATGAGCAACTCTGCAGTAATAAGCAGCACATACATGTTGTGGAGGAAAACATTCAACATAAAACAGTCAACATAAAAACAGATTCCGCGAGGCACTCTTATAAATAGTACCAGTTATTATTTTGCTTCCAATTGCTAAGCATTTTAAATAACACGCCCTTAAAAGTTGTCAAGTTCTTTATATAAATATAATTTCCTGATCTTAAGGTTCACAAAATTATTATGAAAATTACAAATGTACTTCGTTAGTTTCACATGTAAGTTCTATAATCATCACCTTGTTAAAATTAGAAACACAAGGAAGAAAAGGAAGAAACAGAAACACGTTATGAGGCACCAAAGCCATGAAGTGGAAAATACCAATTTCTCTGTATAAAAACAGAATTTGCCTAGGAAACTTTTTACCCAGTGCTTTGAGCAGATATCATTCACACAGATTTATAGATAAAATTGTTCTGATTGGTTGTCACACAGCCACACCCAACTTAAGGTCATACTGTGTCTTAACTTTCATGTCCCTTTGAATTCCTCAGCATACTAACAAGCAGGAATTGTGCCTTGAACCCTAAAAGAAGAGTTTTTGGAACTGCTTGCCTCACATGTAATTACTGCTATATAGTCAGGTAACTTTCCACACTGCATCTTAAAAGCAAAAATCATTTCAAAAGGTTCTGAATGACCTCCATCTAGAAAGTACAGATGTGTATAAAGGGTAACGTATGGCTATTTCAACACTGGGGAAGTGAAGTCGTTAATGCAGGCAAGAAAAACGAATTTTCTGACATCCACAATGCTGTGGTATCTTCTGAGCCCTGTCACTAATCAAGGGCTGTTGGCTGTGTGTAGGGCTGATGCCAGCCTCCAGCCCCAGTACCTTCCCTGAGACCAAAGGCAGGCTGGGCTCCATAGTGGCAGCTCAGAGGAGTTCTGCCTACCACTGGCGGACTCCAGAAACTATGGTAACACTTAAAGGGACTGAAACACCTTTATTCACTGCTTCAGTGCTTCCTTGCTTCAACCCACATAATTCGACTTGGCAATGGAGAAAACGGTAAAGTAGAGTTAAGAAAAATACTGACGAATACCGCAAATCATGTTTCAGGGTGGAAATTGTGACTTTGCTAGCATTACCAGTATTTCCTGCCTCACAACCGAAATGGCTTGCTGTGAATTTCGCAGTGCCCAAGCCAAAAGCAATAAAATTTCTGTAAGAGCATATGCGCCATGACAGAATACCACATCAGCCCAGAAAAATGATTTTCCTGGGAAGGTCTGTGCAGCGATGAAGAGAGCTCTCAATGCCATGGAAGCTGGGCAGAGATTTTCACTGCTTCCAGCTCACAGTGAGGTAATTTTAAAAGCACTTTCCCTTCATTTGTTCTGCATTCACTGAATGTACATTTTTTGATGTCAGGGACATTGCAGAAAAGATCAGATGAGATAGTCTGACAATGGAGCCAAAGTTCAAAGCTTCTCTATTTTCAGGTAACAGCCGTGACAGTTTGTCTGCACTAAATCTTTTTGAGGGCATGTCACTGTAACCCTGTCCATAGCTTTTCAAACAGTTCAAGACAAACAAATCACTTAGTCGTTGAACAACTATAACATCTGATACCATCACACAGAAGTTGTAGCGATAGCCACTAATCAAAGTTCTTTCCATTCAGTCGAAAAAAGAAAATTCCTCGGCTTTGGCTTAAGATCGCTTTTTATGTTGTTCCTTTGAAAATTATTACATGCCAAAGTTAAAAAAGAAGGGGGGGGGTAGATTCTGTCTGTAAGAGGAACCAGAAAGTCGAACGTTCTAGCTGCATGCTGCTGTCAGTAAGGAACTACGGTGTGGGGTGAGAGTGCTGAGGGGTGACAGGCAAGGCCTGCAAGGGGGTACCCAAGCCCCCATTAGAGCCACTCGCCCAATCTCCAGGTGAGATCCCACTCACAGCTGGCTCACACGGGCAGCTGTGCTCTGCTTTCAGTCTTCCTGGCCGATTTCGCAAGGAAGCACGGACATCCAGCCCCAGCACCACCAAGCGATAGAGTTGTAACACCACCACAAGGAAATTCTTTGCGGCAAAGAACACCAGCATCTGGTTTATCACTTTGAAATAGGTCATCAATATGAGACGCACGACAAGGAAGGGACCATCTTGTATGAAGATGCTGATTCCAATGTTCCACAGATCGGCACTGTACTGGCAAAAAAACAGACTGGGGAACCCCCTCATTGCCACAGACAAGGGGCAGACGACATGCTGTACTGAGAACACAAGATAGACCAATTAGCACATCCCTGAAATGTATAAGGCAGAATGAAATGGGGAAGAGTCATTAACAATGGGTGCTGTGCTAGTTAACAATTGGGAGTGATTCTATAATTTAATTCTGGGGGGGAAAGGTGACACCACCTTTACATTTAACACCACCCTTAGTCACCCCTTAACTATTTAATATCCTTAGTAATTTTATATTTAAAATCAAGAATCTGTTATAATTTCAATAAAACACCAAAGAAAGCCAGTCATCATGTTTCTATCCATGTAACAAATTTTAGATCACCTTTTAGTCTGAATCCTGGGGAAAGCACAATTAGGCTAGCAAGAATATAGAACAAGACAAACTGCTGGGTCTGGTCCTTGGGATCTACTGCATAAGGAGACAGCACAGCCGGGCACTCTAGGCCTCAAGCCAGATAGACTGGCTGCCTCGTTTTTTTTTAGCAAGATTCTGGCCAAGTTACTTAACCTTCCTGGGCCCACTTCTTCCTGTGAAAACTGAGGTAACAATGAGGTCTGTGAGGAGAGGGGCCCCTATTCACCAGTTCTTTTTGTTTCCACTAGCTCCTCTCTGATTTCTCACTTCTCTCTTTCCCTTTGGATAATGAATGACTTATCTGACTGCTGAGTTTGGGAGACAGAACAGAGTATAGATACAAGGCCCAGATCCTTCTGTATCCTCCCTTTGGGATCTACCTGTTTCCTGGTTGACTTAGCCATATGTATAAACTATGTTGTGGAAATTCGAGTGTTTATAATTCAAATTGAAACTCAATTCATGTTGAGCATATTTTTCTAATGGTGGGGGGACAAAAGCCCAAAATAAATGCCATTCTTATTTCATTTTGTCTAATGCCTTATGGTTTTGTTTCACAGTTTACAAGAAACACTGGATATAATTACTGATTTTCCAGTTGAACAAAAGGAGGCCCAATCAACAGATGAACCTTTTTGTTTTAATTTCTAAAATGCTAATTTAATTCAAGGTCAAGGGCATAATATAATCCTTTATAATAATGAAGCCTTCCATTTGGAATTTTCAAACAAAGAATGCCTTCGTCTACTGGAGCCTGCAAATATTATGAAGCTGCTTTGATATGGGTGAACATAATGTACTGTTTGTTGGAAAATACAATAGTGATTTAGTCAGAAGTAACATTTGGTCTTTGTTTTTCAAACAGCTGCATAACATTATCACCCCCGAAAGTTTACAGAATTTCTTTCCCAAATAAAAATTTTCTTAGCAAGTCTATAAACCACAAGATAGGGAAGGGTGAGGATCAGCAGAGTGAATGACAAAAGAAAAACCAACATAAGATCAATAGTGGCCTCTCCTAAGATGTTAAGGTCAGGAAATGGTTCTGAAGGGACCTCCTAAGACTGTTATTCAACATCTAAAGTGATGGTACCTTATATTCTGTTGGGAGACACCACTTGATCAATAAGTATAGACTGGGCACATTATGACAAAATGTGTGTGTGTGTGTGTGTGAGAGAGAGATGTGTGTTACTGGCAAAAAATTTGTTTGTAATTATTAATTAGTAATGAGATTTGGGGTATTTTTAAAAAGCCACAGTCATTCTTTCCATCTACTCTGGTGACAATTTTGTTTCATAAAGTGGTTGCTAAATTCTAAAATTACCTCTGAAAGTTCTGGGCCTATTAACATAAGCCAAAAAAAGATGCAGAGAAAATTAAAAATCCCTATTTTAGATTAATTCTAATCCTGATGCCAGTGGGTAGGGTGCCATAAAAAAGAAGTTAGGTTTAAGGAAAATGTAATTACTAAATCCTAGAATTTCTTCAGAGTAAAGTGGCATCCTGGAGAATTCTCAAGTCAGAATTCCAGGGATCCTTCCTAGAAGTTAAGGGATGACTCCAGATCAATGCTGTCCAATTGAAACTTCTGTGATGGTAAAAATGTTCTGCTTAATCCACTGCCTACCAACCACAGCAGCCACATGTGGCAGTGGAGCACTTGAAATGAGGCTAGTGTGACTGAGGAACCGAACTTTGGATTTTGTTTAATTTTAATTAATTTTCATTTAAATTTCAATAGCCACATGTAGCTAGCAGGTACCATATTGGACAATGCAACTCTAGGTTAGTATGATATGCTTAGAAAACAGTTTCTTCTTGCAAAGTCTCAGGAGTTTATGTATTTATTAAAATAAGGCCAATGGAATTCCAAGGACTACTTCTAAGAAGAATTTTAATTTTCCATGAGACCCCAGAACTGCTCTTACTCCCTTGTGATGTTCTGACAAAGGGACAAAAATGAGCTCCTAAAATATCAAGAAGGAATATTTATATTCCAGCAAATGCGCTA
Source organism: Panthera pardus (assembly GCF_024362965.1). Lineage (NCBI taxonomy): Eukaryota > Metazoa > Chordata > Mammalia > Carnivora > Felidae > Panthera > Panthera pardus. The sequence goes on from NW_026526788.1 coordinate 22,745,013, forward strand.
AGCATTTTACAAACCATACCTTATTTAGTCATCACAAGAACCTTCAATCCTAGCTACTATGATTATCAGCCCCATTTCATCGGTGAGAAACTGAGGCACAGATGTCTTAACTAACTTGAGGGAGATTTTCCAACTCATACATGATAGAACCACTTTTGAAGAGAATGTAAACCTGTGCTCTGGTAACGTTCAGTTATCTCCCGCTCACCATGTAACAGGGTGGATCCACTAGTGTATTTCCTGAGTTTCAGTTGACTTTTCTTCTAAACTGAACTGGAATTAACATTGGGATATCAAAATGATTAAAATGATAATCCTCTCAGATGCCTCCTTAGCTTTTTTACAGTTTTTAATCGAGAGTTAATCGTTTTCTGTTTCTTTGAGCAAACATCAAGACATTCACCTGCCAGGTCAAGTGGAAACTGCAGCATGCTCCAGGTCCATATAACAAGGATGGCATAGACTAGGGCAGGGCTATTCCTAAAATGCAGACATAATTTTAAATTAGTAATAAAAATATGATCATTTTTAAGAAATAATTTATCTTTTTTTCCATATTTGAGTATGCACTAATAAACCTCTTGAGACTTGTCAAAACATCTTGGTGATATAAGAAACCCATGAAACTCCATGCATGATTATGATGGAATAATGAGGAAGTAAAAAAAAACAAAACACACAAAGCAAAACTGACACTTAAAATCCAACTCCCACATGTGCCAACATCTGTGTAAATTATGGCAAAGCCTCTTTGTCCCATATTGTTGTCTTTAGTTTTACAAAATCATGGAAACATTATTGGAGATAAATGCTAAGAATAATGTTAGACATCGACTCACAAATTCAGAGGGCTGATTTCAAGAATTCTCAAGAAAAAGTGAGAAATTTTTTGGTAAGATCATGAGACTCTAACTTAAAAATATATCTCACAAGGACTGGATGATGATCAACAATGAAAAGCTCAGCATATAAAAGAAAACTATCTTCAGGTCAGAAAAAAGTGGAAAGATAAATCCAATAATCAAAAATTTACACTAGAATATGTAAGTCAAGGAATATGAGAGTTTCTTTCACTATTGTATCCCCAGGGCCTAAAACAGTGGCTGGAAAATAATAGACTCTCAACAAATATTTGTGGAAGGAATTGTTGAATGTACAGAAGAAGGATCCATACTTGGCAAATATACAAATGTCATCGACCTAAAAGAATGGTCTTGAATACTGAAGTCAGAAAGAATAGATGTTATAAAAATACAAAGGATACTATAGAAATGTCAAAGTCGATTTTTTTTAGTGAAAATACAAAGGAAGTTATCAATTTGAGATTAGTGGTATTATAGCAGATTTGATTGCCAACTTCTCTGTCAGGAGGGATTTTAATGTTGGAGAGGAATAGAAAGGCATTAGGGAAGAGTAGTTGAAACCAAAAGAAATGAGGTGATTGTAAAAGATATCTTTAAATGCTTCAAGTATTGAGGCCCTGAAAAATTAGGTCTCAAAAACTATGAGCCATCATTATCTTGGCAGTTAATGGCAGAGACAAGGGTGGAGACAAAAAAAATAATAAAGTCTTAATTTTCAAAATGAAGCAGAAGTGTATCTTAAAATACAAAAGGCACACTTACTATTAATCCCTAGTTAGGTTATATAAGTGATTATTTAGAAGATTTCTGAAAGCCCTTATGGAAGACAGTAATTACTAGGAATTAGCACAGCTTCCTTGAGAACAATTGCACTCAGTAAATACTAAGATCATTCTCTCTCTTTCTCTCTTCAATAGAGTTAGGATTACCAAAGAAATAATGATAAATAAATCAATATCAGACATTTGGGTTTAAATAAGGCTTGTAAAAAAAGCCTCCCACAGTGTTCTTATTAACAAGATTAAGAAATGTTCTGGGTGTGAGCACAATTAGGTGGATTTCTAAATCTGTAAATGACTCCCCAAAGGGAGCTCTCTGAGGGTTGCTGCAGGCTCTGTCTTTGATTCTGTTCTACTTCACATTTCACCAATGACTTGGTTGCACATTGATGGAAGGCTTCTCATATACACATAAGACATGGAGGTTGGATGGGAAACCATTTCCCCAGAAGACACAATCAGGATCCTAAAAGATCTTGTCAAGTTGTAACTGGATGACCTAGAATAGGATAGAAGAGATACCATTTCACAGCAGCCACCATAAAGAAAGCTCAAGGATTTTCCCTTACTATTATCTAATTATAAGTCCACAGTGTGAGATTATCGGTGATTTTCCAAGATCAAATGCAATCATAGGTCTCTTCATAAGAAGTATAAAGTCTAGAATTTTAAGTGGAGATACCTAGGGAATGGAGTCTATAACTTTTCCATCTTTGCAATGTCAATGTCTATATATAAGAGACCTCCAATAAGTTCCTGAAGTTTTAAACAATTTTGCCACAGTTTCTGAAGCTCATACTATTTCAGGAAGTTTTCTAAGGGTTTCTAAGGGTCACACTCATATCAATTCTACAAAATAGTTACACTTATCCCTATTAGACCAGTGAGGAAACTGAGGCACAGAATTGTAGAAATTTGTCCAAAGTAATGTGGTTATAAGTGTTGGAAGCAGAAATCAAAACTAGACAGCTGGTTTCAGCATCCGCCCTTTTAACCATTGTGCTAAACTTATTTACATAAAGGAAACAGAAAGTTTTAGCCTGCTATATTCTATAATGTTCAGAATATATCTGAAATATTAGGTATTGTGCTTCATGGTTTAGGAGGAAAGTTTATAAAGTTTTTGGTCCAAAGGAGAGAGACTAGGATGGTGAGAGATCTTAGAGCCATGTTCTATGTGGGATAGTTCAAGAAACTAAAAACAAGACAAGAGTCCCTAAAAACTTTATTTCACATACTTAAAGGCTATCATGTGGAAAAGGAATTAAACATTTCTTGTGACTTCAGAGGGCCAATTCAGATTCAAAGGATTTTAGTGGCACCTATAAGAATCCAAATTTTATCACAATAGAGAAAAGTACTTTCTAATAATATCAAGTCAAAATGGAATGAGATGGCCTGGGGTTAGTATATTCTCTATTAGTGAGGATTTTCAAAGAAAGTCTGGACAAAAACTTGTTGAGAAAAAATTCTGGAGAGGATTTTGCAACAGATGTAAAATAGATTGTTCAATAGACGACAACTTTTGAAGTTTCTTCTAATCCCAAACTTCAATAATTCTACCAAAAACTCATGTGCAATTTGTCTGCCAGACAGCAGAAAGCAATGGTGAAGCATGAGGTCTGGTGTTGGGTTGCTGGAGTTCAAACACCAGCTCCAGCCCTCACTAGAGAGATAGGATGTGGGCCTCCAATCCCAGAATATTTACTGACTACATGAACATGAACAAGTAATTTCACATCTATATGCTTTAGTTTACCTGTCTTCAATATGAAGATAACAATAATAATAACTACTGGATTTTACAGCATAATTTCATTAAGTATGTTGTTAAAATATGTTAAACATGTAAAGCTCTTAGAACAGCACTTGAAACAGACTAATTATGCAGGCATTATTTTTTTTTTATTATCTTATAACCTTGAGACTTTCTCAACTTCTCTCGCCTGCCACAGTTCAGCTTATAAATGGTGATAATGATAGTATCCCCCTCATAGTCTATTATAAAGACTAACTTATCACAATTAAAACCCTTAAAACAGTACTTGGGTCACAGCAAGAGATAAATAAACATTATCTAGTAGTAGTAGCAGTAGTAGTAGTAGTAGTAATACTAGCAGTAGTAGTAGCAGTAGTAGTAGTAGTAGTAATACTAGCAGTAGTAGTAGCAGTAGCAGCAGTAGTAGCAGTAGCAGCAGTAGTAGCAGTAATACTAGCAGTAATAGTAGCTGTAGTAGTAGTAGTAGTACTAGCAGTAGTAGTAGCAGTAGCAGCAGTAGTAGTACTAGCAGTAGTAGTAGCAGTAGTATCAACAGCAGTAACAGCAATGGTAGCAGTAGTATTTTTATTATGTTGAACATATTTCTTAAACTCTGTGTTTTAATTCTATCATTTCACAAACTAGGGATAAATAATAAATAAATCCTCGCCCTATGTAAGCCAAATTCTAACCTTACAATAATAAACATATATCTTGCATATACAAGTATCTGAGTATACACAAAATATGGGGAAATGTGAGTGTTGAGAAACATATTAGTAAATTTATCAAAAATAACTTTGGAAAAAATGGCCAGAAAAATTTTGAAGCAGATAAATTTGTATTAAGTCAGATAGTAAAAGTTACTCAGAAAGGTTAAAAGGAAAGTAAATAAATCATTGAGCTTAAATGGCAATCACTCAAAATTTGTAAAGGAATTTTGGAGTGAATTTATCCAACATCATCTCCATTGTCTAACTGTCTCCCCTAATTGTCTCACCTCATTTTCTCATGTGTAATGTCTTCATAAATGTCAACTGAGAAGCTTGTAAGCAGACACTGAACTCTATTCATGAAGAGACAAAAGATCTTGACAAATATAATTATAGATGTGAGTATCACTTCTCCACCTGGAAAGTTAGGGGGATAAAAGACTGGACTTTGGTAGATCAGTGCACCAAATCTACTGGATGAAAAGTAAAAACAGAGTCATACATTGCTAATTTGTTTAACGATTTCTTTTTGGAAGTGTAAATGTTCCTGTAGATAAGAGATCAATGGATAGAATTCACCTAGTTTTTAGAAAAGCATCCAACAAACCTCTTCAGAAAAGGAAAACAAAAATAAAGGAGAGAGAGAAAAATAAGGTGAGAAAATTAAGTATTAGCCTAGCCCAGAAAAAATATTTTACCAAGCAAAAAGAGCTAAATGGGCAGAAAACACAGTGTAAAAATAGGAAAATTCTCCTTTGTGTGGTCAAATATAGTGAAATAACTGTAATGTTATGAGAATAGAGTTTTTCTCTTTAAAAATGATCTGTGTTCAAAAAAAGACTGTACATTAAAGATTATTTCTAAATGTGTGAATAACCAGTTAACTCTTCCTGGCAATGATATTGAAATTCAGAATTGTTAAAAATGTTGGAGGATGGCTATAGCAGAGTGAAAAGGTCAGCAAAACCTCTCTACAACAAACATACATACTAGACAAATTGTCAAAAACAACCACTTCAGATCTCTGGAAATCAACCAAAGGCAAACAACAAATTGAGTAACATTTATTTATGAAAAACTGGTGGAGCTTCGGTTAAGAATAGTGAGAGTCTGAGGTATTCTTGTCCATGGATTTTCACACCCCTCCAGCCTGGATATATCAATGAAAAATTGCACTAGACAGAGTTAAACAGGCGAGGAAGACTTTATTCAACTCTGTTGAAATGAGAGAAATATTGAGTTCACCCCTACTGAAACAAAAGGCAAGAGAGATTTTAAGCACTGACGCGAGTTAGTGCAAAAGTACTAGAGGACATTAGAAGGGGAGATTGGTCAACATGATTAGACTATTTGTGTTTGCTAATTGGCTACTAACAAAACTGATTTCTAACTTCTAACCAAGTTAGGCTTCTAACACCCCAAAGAGACCAAGAGATAGGGGTGCTATCTTTTTTGATGATCACATTTCAAAGGGACATCTTCTACATCCATTACAAAGATATTCCTGGATAGTAAAACATGAAAGAGGCTAGGAGAAGACTTAATCTCAAAGGAGCAGAAAAAGAATTGATAATTGCAAGTTTTCTAAAGTAAATGCTATAAGGAAAGGAAGGCCAGAAGTATATACTCAACAACAGACCTTTTTAAAGTTTAGTCAAAAGGAGGGGAATGTCAATGGTGTCTTGGTCAGTCAGAATAGTAGTTTTACCAGAGAGGTCTTGACAATGAAAACCAGAGGTCCCTCATGGTCACATTGTGCTGACTTGGCTTGGAGTGATTTGTGAAATCTTATGCTTAGAGGTGTGGTCAGTAACAGTAATGAACTTAGTTGGAAATGAATGAGAAAACCTACAGCCTTGCTACTCTGAGGTTGCAATCTCAGTTGGGGTGACTGGCAGACTAACTTGAATTTTAATGGAGAAATTTTGAAAATAAGAGCCTTAGAAGGGCTAGATAAGGTCTCTGTGTATGCCAGACATGTGCCAGGAAGATCCAAGAAAACCCAGGGGAATTAAAAGCTGAATATATATGAAAACTTTCTGAATTTAAATGTGCTATCCAACACACATACATATCCATTGGCAGAGGGTGGAGGTCATAATGGCTTGAAAGTGTTTGATCACAAATCCTGTCCAAATCATTGGCTGATTAGAGTAGGTATAACCCTAATAAGCCATGCTAAAGACAGATAAATAGAAGAAGGAGTTAAAAAAGAAAAAGGAGCAGAGACATCAGTGGCTACAATCCAATGGAAGAGAGATTCCTTAGATTAAGTTCAGGCAATTTATTCAGACAACAAAAAAATAAGAAGAAGCCTGAGTTAAAAGGGAAGAGTCGGGATAAGATTTGGTACAAAATATAATTTAAAATGTCCAGTCACCACCAAAAATGTAAAACATGCAAAGAAACAGTAATGTGTAACCTATACTCAGGAAAAAAAAATCAGTAGAAATTGGGGTCTAGAAGGGTGCTTGGGTGGCTCAGTCTGTTAAGCATGCAGCTCTTGATTTGTCTCAGGTCATGATCTCACTGTTTATGGGATTGAGCCCCGTGTCAGGCTCTGTGCTAACAACACAGAGCCTGCTTAGGATTCTCTCTCCCTCTCTCCCCACCCCCACTCTTTCACCCTGAAAATAAGTAAATGAACATCAAAAAAAAAAAAAAAAGAAATTGGGGTCTAGGTGTTGGAATTAGCAGACAAAGGCACCAAAGTAACTATTATAAATATGTTCAAAGAATAAAATAAAACTATGTTCCATGAATTAAAGAAAGTGTGATGACAGTGATTCAACAGATAAATAAAGGAGTATAAGCTGTAAAAAGAATTAAATAGAAATTCTACAGTTCAAACTAGGGGGCCCAAAATGAAAAATTCACTAGGTGAACTATATAATTTGACTGTACATATAGATTTAAGATGATGAAAGAAAGAACCAGTGATGTGGAAGATAAATCAATGAAAATTATCCAATTTGAAAAAAAAAGAGTAAAACAGATGGGAAAAAATAACAGTCTCAGAAACCTATGGACCACACTTAAACATACTTATTTGTGATAGGAGTCTCAGAAGGAGGAAGAGAGAATGAAACAGAAAACATGTTTGAAAAGATGATGGCTGAAAGTTCTTAAATTTGAAGAAAAAAAATTAATTTACAGATCCAAAATAAAAAATGTTGTAGTAATAAAGACAAACAGAACCATACCTACATACATCACAGTAAAATGAATGAAAGTCAAAGAGAAAGAGAAAATCTTGAAAACAGCAAGTTGTACTGGGTAACAACAAAGCAATGGTTAACATCTCATCAGAAATAATGAAGAAACAGTGGAATGATATATTTAAAATGCTGACGGGCACCTGGGTGACTCTTTGGGTTAAGTGTCCAACTTCAGCTCAGGTCATGATCTTGCAGTTTGTGAGTTTGAGTCGTGCATTGGGCCCTCTGCCGTTAGTGCAGAGCCTGCTTCAGAACCTCTGTCTTCCTCTCTCTCTTCCCCTCCCCACTCATTCTCTCTCTCACTCTCAAAAATAAACATTAAAAATTTTAAATAAATACATAAATAAATAAAATGCTGAAGTAAAAATTGACAACCATGAATTCTCTATACAACAAAACTATTTTTGAAACATGAAGACAAAATAAACACATTTCTGGACAAAGATTGGGAGAATTTGTTGGTAGCAGATTTGCCTTAGAAGAAACAATAAAGGAAGTCTTTCAGGTTGAAAGGAAATGATACCAGACAGTAACTCACATCCACAAGAAGGAATAAAGAGCATCTTCAAATTGTAGGCAAATACAAGAGAACACATAAATGTGTGGTTATCTTTTCTTCTAATTTCTTTAAAAAAATTAAAGTCTATAAAATAATAATTATAAAACAGTATTATTTGGTTTATAACATACAAAGATGTAATATATAATACAATAATAGTAAAAAATAGGGGGAATAAATGGAGCTGTTGACTTATAGTAGAATGTGAAGATTTAAAACGTATATTGTAATCTCTAAAGTAACCAGTAAGAATACAAAAAATCAATTAAAATTGTTTATTAAAAATTTTTAGCTAGTAAGTGAGTAACATAGGAATAAACACAGGAATGAAAAAGACCTAGGAAAGAAAAAACAAATAGCAAAATGGCAGACAAAAATCAACCAAATCAATCATTACATTGCATATGAATGGAATAAACACACTGTAATAAGTTGAATGATGTCTACCCAAATTTCATGTATACAAACTTCAGAATGTAATCTTATTTGGAAATAGTCTTTGCAGATGTAATCAAGTCAAGATGAGGTCATATTAAATTAATGTGAGTCTTAACCCAATGACTGGTGTCCATGTAAGGAGGGGAATATGTGGAAACACTGAAAGAAACACTGGGGAGAATGCCATGTGAAGACAGAGGCAGAGATTGGAGTGATTATGTCTACAAGCCAAGGGACACCAAGAATTGCCAGCAACCACCAGAATCCAGGAAAGAGGCACCAAACAGATCCTCCCTCAGAGCCTCCAGTAGAAACCAACCTTGCCAACAGTTTGATTTGGACTTTCAGCCTTGAGGACTGTAAGAAAATAAATTCTGTTGTTTTAAGACTTTCAGTTAGTGGTATTTTGTTATGGTAGCCCTGGGAAACTAATATACACTCCAATTAAAAGACAAAGAATGGGACGCCTAGGTGGCTCAGTCGGTTAGGTGTCTGATTTCGCTCAGATCATGATCTCGTCGTTCATTGGTTGAGCCCTATGTGGGGCTCTGTGCTGACAGCTTTGGAGTCTGCTTCTGATTCTGTGTCTCCCTCTCTCTCTATCCCTCCCCAGCTTGTGCTCTCTCTCTCACTCTCAAAAATAAATAAACTTTAAAAAAAAGACAAAGATTGACTGGGACAAAAGATGCAAATCCAATTATATTTAGTCTATAAGGGACACCGTGTAGATATAAAGATAAAAAGAGTTTGAAAGTACAAGGATGGGAAAAGACATCCCATATCGTAAGAGATGATATGAAAAAGTATTGAAAAAGGAAATAGACAATTCAGTAATTAGAGCTGAGGATTTCAATGTCCCATTCTCAGTAATTTATAGAAGAACTAGACAGAAAATCAGTAAGGATATAGAAGAATTAAATAACCTAATAACCAACTTGACACAACTGACATTTACAGAAAACTCAAGCAAACAACCTGTAAGTATACATTCGTTTCAAATACATATAGCACATTCTCCAGGATAAGCTATATGCTAGGTCATAAAATAAGCCTCAATCAATTTAAAGGATCAAAATAATTTAAAGACTACAACAGAATTAATAGAAAACAACAGAAGGAAATTTGGGCAATCTCCATATGGAAATTAAATAGCTTACATTCTAAATAATCCATAGGTCAAATGATAAATTTCAGGAGATATTGGAAAATATTTTGAACCATATTAAATAAAAAGATAAGATATCAAAGTTTATGGGATACACATAAAGCAGTGGTTAGAGGGAATTCTGTAGCTTTGAATGTCATGTTAGAAAAGCAAAAAGATCTCAAATCAATAATATAAGCTTCCATCTTAAGAAACTAGAAAAAAAAAGCAAATTAAATCCAAAGCAAGCAGAAGGAAGGGAAAATTAAACATCACAGCACAAATCAATGAAATGGAGAACAAAATAACAATAGAGAAAAATCAATGAAGCCAAAAGTTGGTTATTTTAGAACATGAACAAAATTGATAAATATGACTAAGTAAAAACACAGAAGACACAAATGACCAATTCATAATGTAAAAGGGGGCATAATAAGTGACCCTATAGAAATGGACACAAGTATAAGAAAATCATTTTATGGACAACTTTATATAAAAGACTACATAATTTATTTAAATGGGAAAATTCCTAGAAAGAAAAAAATGCAATCAAAACTAACTCAGAAATAAATAGAATAACTGAAGAGGCTTATAAATAATTACGTTGAATTAGCAATAAAATATCTTCCCAATAGAAAAACCTAGGCCCAGATGGCTTCATAGATAAACTCTTTAAAATATTTAAAGAAAAATTAATACCAATACTTTATAAAATCTTTCAGAAAATAAAGAAAGAAGGGATGCTTCCTGAGGTATTCACTGAGTGCAGTATTATCCTAATACTAAAGCAAGAAAAATATATCATTAGAAAATATTACTATAGATCAATATGCTCATGGGCATAGTTGTAAAAATTATTAACAAAATGTTAGCAAACAAATAACAGCAATACTTACAAACCATTATATACTATAATCAAGTGAGACTTATCTTGACTCAGGACATCAAGGTTGTTTTATCTTCTGAAAACTAGTTAATGTAATATACCACATTTATAGAATGCAAAACACCATTACATAATATTCTTAATAAAAATAGAAAAATCAATAAACAAAACTCAATGTCCATAAGAAAGAAAGAAAAAAAAAAGCAAGCAAGCAAGCAAGAAACTCTCAATACCCTAGATATAAATAGGAATTCCCTCCAACTGATCAAGGGCATCTATAAAGTGTATCTGTGAAAAACCTATACCTAACAACATCCTTAATAGTGAAAGACAGAATGCTTATCCTTTGTGATTGAAATGCCTACTCTTATACTTCTATTCAACATTGAACTAGAAATTCTAGACACTGCAATAAAGCAAGAAAAAGAAATTAATGTCATGCAGATTAGAAAGAATGAAAACTATCTTAATTACAAATGGCATTAACTTACATGTAGAAAATCCTAAGGAATTTACAAAACTAATAAACAAGTTCAGCATGGTTGCTGGGTACAAGATCATAATAAAAAAAGTCAATTGTATTTTTATGTAGTAGCAATATTACATATTAAGAAATTAAGAAATTTAAAAAAAATTAAGAAATTAATAATTTTGTCAAAAAGAATAAAATACTTAAGAATAAGCTTAAGGAAAAGCATAATCAGACCCATATATCGAAAACTTCAAAACATTGATAAGAAAAGTTAAGGAACATCTAAGTAAATGATGAGATGATTCATGTTTACATATTAAAAGACTTAATATTAAGATGTCCTTTCTTCACAAATTGATGCTTAGATTTAATACAATCCTTACCAAGACTGCAGCAGGATTACTTTATAAAATTTGACAAACTGATCATCAAACTTAAATGGAAATACAGAGGACCTAGAATACCCAAAAACTTTTTATAAAAGGACAATGTTAGAAGACTTATAGCATCAAGTTTCAAACTTATCATAAAATTCCAGTATCACAATAGTATGTTATTGGCATAAGGATAGATAATATAGAGCAATAGAACACAATAGAAAATATAAGAAAACTCTTACAGATGTGGTCAGTTGATTTTTGACAAAGATATCAAGGCAATTTAGTAGGGAAAGACTTTTCCACAAATGGTGCTGACATAATTGGTCTCAGCTAGGACAAAATAATGTTCTGGTACAATGCCAAAAAACAACAACAAAAAAAGACAGAACACAAACTTAGATCCTTATATTACACCACAAAAAAGTTAAGTCAGATTATTATACATGGAAATAGTTCCAGTTTTGATGAGGAAAATATTTCCTAGATATGGCACCCAAAGCACTACTTAAAATAAAAAAATTGATATGATACATTATCAAAATTTTTAAAAATAGTCTTTGAATGACAAAAAATGAAAGAAAGCTGTATACTTGCGGGGAGGGGGGGAAATTACATTTATGTACCTAAAGAAGAACTTGTGTCCAAATATAAATAATATAAAGAACTCTTACAAATCAACAATAAAAAATCAATTGAACAAAAAATGGATGAAAATTTGAACAGACACTTCACTGAAGGAAAATATAGGATTAGCTAATTAGCACATAGACAGATGCTCAACATGTTTAGTCATTAGGGAAACAGAAATTAAAACTATAATATGGGGGCATCTGGGTGGGTCAGTCTGTTAACCCTCTGAATCTTGATTTCAGCTCAGGTCACAATCTCATGGTATGTGAGATGGCGCCCTCCATGCTGTCAGTGTGGAGCCTGCTTGGGGTTCTCTCTCTCCCTTTCTCTCTGCCCTGCCCCTGCTCTCTAAATAAATAAATAAATAAATAAATAAATAAATAAATTTTAGAAACCTACAACATGTTGTATGGAACCACAAAAGACCCTAAATAGCCAAAGTAATGTTGAAAAAGAAAATCAAAGCTGGAGGCATCACAATCCTGGACTTTAGCCTGTACTCCAGTACAGACTGTAATCATAAAGACAGTATGGTATTGGCACAAAAACAGACACATAGAATAGTGGAGTAGAATAGAGAACAAGAAATGGACCCACAAAGGTATGACCAACTAATCTTCAACAAAGCAGGAAAGAGTATACAATGGAAAAAAAAAAACACAGTCTCTAGCAAATGGTGCCAGGAGAACTGGACAGCAACATGCAGAAGAATGAAACTGGACCACTTTATTAGACCATACACAAAAATAAATTCAAAATGGATGAAAGGCCTAAATGTGAGACAGGAAAGCATCAAAATCCTAGAAGAGAAAACAGGTAACAACGTCTTTTACCTCAGGCATAGCAAATTCTTACTTGACACGTCTCTGAAGGCAAGAGAAACAAAATTAAAAATTAACTATTGGGACCTCATCAAGTAAGAAGCTTCTGCACAGCAAAAGAAACAATCAACAAAACTAAAAGACAACCAACGGAATGGAAGAAGATATTTGCAAATAACATATTGGGTAGAGGGTTAGTATCCAAAATCTATAAAGCACTTACGAAACTCAACACCCAAAAAATCAATAATCCAATGAAGAAATGAGCAAAAGGCATGAATAGACACTTTCCAAAGAAGACATCCAGATGCTCAACATTGGCTCATCATCGGGGAAATACAAATCAAAACTACATTGAGATACCACCTCACACTGGCCAGAGTGGCTAAAATTACCAATTCAGGAAAGAACAGATGTTGGTGGGGATGGAGAAAGGGGAACTCTTTTGCACTGTTGGTGGGAATGCAAACTGGTGCAGCCACTCTGGAAAACAGTATGGAAGTTCCTCAAAAAATTAAAGATACAACTGCCCTTCAACCCAGCAATAGCACTACTAGGAATTTATCCAAAGAATATAGGAGTGCTGATTCATGGGAGAACATGTACCTGAATATTTATAGCAGCACTATCAACAATAGCAAAATTATGGGAAGAGCCCAAATGTCCATCAACTGGTGAACGGATAAATAATAAGTGGGATATTTATAAAATGCAATACTACTTGGCAATGAAAAAGAATGAAATCTTGCCATTTGCAATGACATGGATGGAACTGGAGGGTATTATCCTAAGTGAAATAAGTCAGTTAGGGAAAGACAGATATCATATGTTTTCACTCATATGTGGAAGTTGAGAAACTTAGCAGAGCACTGTGGGGGAAGGAAAAAAAATAGTTACAAACAGAGAGGGAGGCAAACCATAAGAGACCTTTAAATACAGACAACAAACTGAGGATGGAAGGGGTGAAGAAAATGGGTGATTGGCATTGAGGAAGGCACTTGTTGGGATGAGCACTGGGTGCTTCATGTAAGTGATGAATCATGGAAATCTACTCCCAAAGCCAAGAGCACACTGTATACACTGCATGTTAGCTAACTTGACAATAAATTATATTTAAAAATGAAACTAAAAAGTAAATAAATAAAACCCTGTAATATGATACCACAAGAACATAACAGAATGTTTATAATCAAAATACTGAAAAAATGGTGAAAATTAGAAGAAATGGAATATAAAAATATACAGCCACTTTAGAAAACAGTTTGGTAGTTTCTTAAACAATTAAACATGTACTTAACATAAACCCAGTCATTCTACTCCTAGGTATATACCCAAGAGAAATAAAAAAAGATCTATACAAAGGACTTTAGTGTATGTTCATAGCCATCTCATTCTTAATAGCAAGATAATAGCAGTACACACATATATCAACTATTAAATGAATAAATAAAATGTGGTATATGCATGGAATACTATTTAGCAATTAAAAAGCGGGTAACTACCAATACATGAAACAGTGTGAATGAACCCTAGAAACATTCTAGGTGAAAAAGCTACACACAAAACACTACATATTTTATGATATCTTTTACATGAAATTTCTAGAAAAGGACACTGTGCAGAAAGAAAGCATATCAGAGGTTGCCTAGGGTTCGCTGTAGGAATGAGTGAGAATTGACTCCAAACAGCTATAAGGAATCTAGATTCTGATTATGGTTACACATTAATAAATTTACTAAATATCGAACCACAGAATTAGAATAGTTGAATTTTATGGTGTGTAAAGTTAAGCTCTTAAGAAAAATTTGCAGCATCTCACAAGTCCATGTAAATTCATAACTATTAGGCAAATTAACTTAAAGTGAGCATACAGAAAGAAATTGATTTAAGTTTAAAAAATTGAATTTGAGATATTTAGCCAGGATGCAGGAAAAAGAGCTAGATATCATCGTGGTGTACACATTATTGAAGGTTTTCTCCTAAATCTGTCAGTCCAAATTATGGAATTAAATAAAAATAGAAAATAAAATGTTATAAAAATAGGTAATGCTAAGTGGGTTATAATGAAGTAGCCTCCTTTACCATTGCACGTGAACATCTTTCACAAACACATTAAATTTATTTTTCATGATTGTCTTTTTTAAGGTCAAAGGGGAAGGCTATACCCCAGTGGGAGGGGTTTAAGTCTCTCCTCTGAAGAGATAGACATTTGCAGTGTCTACCCTTGCAGTACAGAAGATACTGGTGACAAAATCAAAACTCAGAAGGTGGGTTTTAAGAGGGAGAAAAAATTCTAAATTCTTTCTGAGTCTGAGTAGTGATGGAGTCGTGTGGGAGGAGACTACAGAAGGTCACTGACACCATGTAGTTATATCAAAAATAAAACGAGAAGAGCTTGGATGGTTCAGTCGGTTAAGCATCCAACTCTTGATTGCAGCTCAGGTCATGATCTCACAGTTTATGGGATGGAGCCCAGTGCAGAGCCTGCTTAGAATTCTCTCCCTCCCTCTCTCTCTGCCCTTCTCTTGTTCATGTACTCTCTCTCTCTCTCTTTCAAAATAAATAAACATTTTAAAAAGTAAATAAATAAAAACTTCAGTCTGAAACCATGAAACCTAAAAGAAATTTTAAAACAGGGGTGCCTGGGTGGCTCAGTCCGTTGTGTCTGACTTCGGCTCAGGTCATGATCCTGTGATCTGTGAGTTGAAGCCCCATGTCGGGCTCTGTGCTGACAGCTCAGAGCCTGGAGCCTGCTTCGGATTCTGTGTCTCCCTCTCTCTCTCTGCCCCTCCCCTGCTCATGCTCTGTCTCTCTGTCAAAAATAAATAAACATTAAAAAAATTAAAAATTTAAAACAATAACCAGGGCATACTTTATTTGATCCCTTCTCATGACATAATACAAGTTTAAAATAAGAAAAAAAAAGGTTTTTGAAATGTTCACATTAATTTGTAGGTGGCAGGAGAATTTGCTGAATTGAAATTACCTGGATTGGGATACGACTGTGTGTCCAGGATTTCTCTCACTACTTACTCACCATTTGCTCTTCAGTATCCACCTAGCACATTGCCTGGTACACACTAGATAATCAATCTACAGTTGATGAATGAATGAGTACCTCATGATTTTCAAAGTTTTTGGGGGGAATTAAGATTTTAATGACTAACCTATTGAATATTTAACATCTATTGGCAAACACTGATCTGTTAAATGCACCTTGGTGTCATTTCTGGATGGACCTAATAAACAGACCATTAAGATAGCCGAGTTAGTCATTTCTTATGTTTTTATTTTATTTAAAAAATATTTATTTCTTTATTTTGAGAGAGAGAGCACACATGCAAGCAGAAGAGGGACAGAGAGAGGGGGAGAGAGAGAACCCCAAGCAGGCTCCAGACTGATAGCGTGGAGCCAGATGCAGGGCTTGGTCTCACAAACCCATGAGATCATGACTTGAGCCAAAATAAGATTCAGACACTTAACTGACTGAGCCACCCAGGTGCCCATTTCTCGCATTTTTATTATCAGCCCTACAAAACATATTCCTCCTGAATACTCCATTTCCTACCCTATATCCCTCCCATCTCCCTAGATATTTAGCATGTATGTGTTTATTTCTATACAGTTTGGCTAGTCATATTTTTATTTTTATGGCCCTGTCACTGTGCCTATATAGTTACTTATTGTTTTTATGTGCTTGGTCATGATTTTTTCATGTTTTTCTTGTAATCCCATTGTGTCATAGGTGTCCTAAAGTATCTGAAAATTTGTTATACAATGTAAAGCACTGGCTAAATGTAAGGTATTAAAGATACAAAACTGAAATCAACATTTTGAGGACAATGGATCAATTTAAATTGAATTCTTGTTAAAATTCTATGTGTACTTAATAAAGTATAAGAAAAATCAGTACAAATGGAATAGGAAATGATTATATACAGGTAACCTATGGTTACAGATATACTTTGTGCTATAATTGGGATATTAAGTTTACTCAGTAAGTTAGTGCATTTTGCTCAGCTTTATGTTTCGTTATTTGAGAAACACAGCATAAAGTAAAGTGTAGCATTAAAAGCCAGCTTCATTGCAATTTATTTTTATAGCACAGTGCAAAACAACCCAAGCTGAAAGTACATACAGGCACTCAGACTTAAATCCCTAAAGGTAAGAAAGTAGTTCCATAAACAGATGTGATCATGGATTCTGAGTTTATTTGCTTGTGGCAAAAATAAAAGTACCAACTCAATAAGTTTTAATTTATAGGCATCTCCACCAGAAAGCCTTTGGGCACTTTGAACAAAACTGACTAAAAATAAAATTTAGTAAAAAAAAAAAAAAAAACAAAAAAAAAAAACAAAAAAAAAACCCAACCTAATTTGCCCCATTCTCCACTCACACGAGGGAATATAAATTCTCACCTGGGTAGAGGAGAGATTTCCTTATGTCTTTTCTAGGTGATTTCCTGGAACGGTAGCTATGCTCTGCTCTAGAAGAGAATTTTATGATTGGGGGCATTCCTGGACATTTGAGAATATGAGAGAGGAGCTATGGATGGTGACTCTACCTCTAGGTTTTCTGATCACCACAGCCCCATAGGTTAGCTATGGTCATGCAGCCATGTAGAGCCTTTCTGTTCTCACCCAAAGGAAATATTATTTGCCCATTTTCCTTAGCAGGAAGTTCACGTATATATAAACTGGGCTCATACCTAAACCTGAACATCAGGAAATTCTATGATTGTATCACCGGTCATATGATAGACTGGAAATCCTTATATTTCTTCTGTAAATAAAAGAATAGACACGTATGAGGGCCTGACCTTGCAGGCTTACTTACCTCACATTTTGTTCCTCCAGGGTCTCACTTGTGAATTCCAGTATGTCAGCAGCTGTTCCCACAAACATAAGGAGAAGTTGAGAGAGTTGGTCCCTAGTGATCCCGCCTCCAATGGGTAGAAGCCATCTTCCAATTATGAGCATTAGCAAGAATGTCTGATGGAGTCCCAAAGTCCAAACTTTTTCACATACTGTAGATAAGTTATTCACAAAAACTTTGGCCTGTGTAACAGAAATGTCATACAGAGAGAAGGACCATGAGCTGCCACCTCGGAAAGTGATGCCATCTTCACCATGGCTTTCAATCCACAGTTTTTGTGGAAGGTCATTTTCATAAAAATGATTCTTCACCTACTAAAGAAAATAAAGCTCCTTTCAACTGAAGACTCTGGAGAAAAAAAGCTAAGATGGTTCTTAAAATGGGGCAGCCTTATAAGAAGTAATTTAAACCTCACACTTGCTAGTAGGATTGTAGCATTTGGTATTTAAAGAGCCAATCTGATGACGTTTTAAAGATCACTTCTCATTTTACTTTCTCTGTAACAAAGTATGACACAACACATAGCAAAACTTTTTAAATACCAAATTAAAATCACAAAAAAATCCTTGTATTTTTCTTTCAGAGATTTCAAGTCTGAATTTAGTAATCTGGGAATATTTTAACATGGTACAAATCCCTTGTTTTTTATTGCTCTAAAACACTGCTACATCAAATGAGAGAATGTATAATAATGTTTATTAATTACGTAAATGTAAAGAAAGAGACTAACTATAGTTACTATTTTTATTTTGAACATTTAACATAATTGAAAAATCTATAAACTAGCAACCAAATTTTATTCTGCCTTTAATCTTGGACTCTCAGAAAAATTTACACCCCTTTCTTGTTTTCTGAATGATATCTCTTGCCCGTTTAACTTCTAAATCAGTTTTAAAATATATTACTGGCCCTCAGAGGCTATAATCTTTTAAAGACTACAGGAATGTTGGTCTCCAGTGGATTGGATAGTTGATTCTGATTTATACAAGTAACTTGACTATGTTTGTGCAAATCTATTTACTCCTCTCAATTACTTACTGATGTACAGGTAAAGGCAGGATAAGACAAGGCAGGATGCTAACCTGATTGAAGCCACACATGAAGATCAGTGATCTTGCCTTTACACACTATTTCATATTTCTTCTATGAGACTTCATATACATCTTACTCAATTCTTTTTTTTTTATGTTTATTTATTTTTGAGAGAGAGACAGACAGAGACAGAGTGTGAGTGGGAGAGGGGCAGAGAGAGAGGGAGACACAGAATCTGAAGCACGCTCCAGGCTCTGAGCTGGCAGCACAGAGCCTGACACAGGGCTTGAACTCATGAACCGCGAGATCATGACCTGAGCCAAAGTCAGACACTTAACCGACTGAGCCACCCAAGTGCCCCATACATCCTACTTAATTCTTATAGGAAGCATACTAGTGGGGTAGTTATTAATACTTTCAACTGTCAGATGAAAAACTGAGATACAGAGAGATTAAGTGATTTTTTCAAAGTGATGCCAGTCAGCTGTGACGGGAGCTTGATTTAGAATCCATGAATTAGACTGAATTAAATCTCTTAGAATCAATAATCTATCTTATTATTGAAACCATGGCTCATTGGTACTGGCCTGGGCCTCGAGTCTCTCCCATATATCATTTCCTAATAGGCCATGGTTAGTTTGACAAATATCAGGCATGTGAAGAACAAAGAAGTAATTCTATTTTGGCTGAAAATCTTCCCTATTTTATTAATGTAAACTCCTAAAATATATACAGGACAGATCCCAATCTTTTAACTATATCATTCCTTTACCAAAAATATGTATCTCCCTTTGTGCATACATTGTCTGACCTAAGTGTTATAGGTTACTTAATGCTGCAAGTTAAATATACCTATTAATATACAGGTATATTAGATATATATGACTATTATGCATGTTAAATGTGTTTAATAAATATAAAAATACAATTGTTTTGCAAAATCCTGAGCAAACGATTAAATGATTGGCAAATTTCCTTAGGAAAGAATGAGCTGCAAGGTGTAGAGCATGTTATTCTCACCAAATGAAAAGGTGATTTGCCAGATCCTTTAAAATACAGTGGAAAAAGCTCTCACCGTCTTAATGAGATCATCTGCTACATTGGCTTGTTCACTTGACATCAAAGTTTGATTGAAGTTTTCTTTGCTGCTGGTATTTTGTGACATCCCTTCAGATTGGCTACTGCAATGCTAAGAATTTTGTAAAAAGGCAATATGTAAAAAAAAAAAAAACCACAATAGGTAGAGTTCCAAGTGGCTTCAATTATCTAAGCAATTATGAGTAGATATGTGGAGTTTACACAGCATGCATAAACATTTCCAAAAATCAGATTATAGTCTTGAGATAGAAAACCACTTTTCAATTAATATGAGAACAGACTCAACTATACATGTTTTATTTTCCCACAAGTCTATGAGGATGTAGAAGCTCCAAGTTCATTGTGCAGAGCTGTAGAATGTTTTAAGTTTTAATTTTAATTCCAATTAATACATATACAGTGTTATATTAGTTTCAGGTGTACAATATAGTGATTTAACAATTTCATACATCACCCAGTGCTCATCTCAAGTGCACTCCTTAATCCTGATCACCTATTTAACTCACCCCCACCCCCACCCCAGCTCCTCTCTGGTAACCATCAGTTTGTTCTCTATAATTGTCCAGTTTTTTTGTTTGTTTGTTTTGTCTCTCTTTCCCCCCCCCTTTGATCATTTGTTTTTTTCTTATATTCCACATATGAGTGAAATTATATGGTATTTGTCTTTCGCTGACTGGCTTATTTCACTTAGCATTATACTCTCTAGCTTTATCCATGTCATTGCAAATGGCAAGATTTCAGTCTTTTATATGGCTGAATAATATTCCGTTGAATATATATACCACCTCTTCTTTATCCATTCATTTATCGATGAACACTTGGGCTGCTTCCATAATTGGGCTATTATAAATATGCTGCCATAAAAATAGGGGTGAATATATCCCTTTGAATTAGTGTTTTTGTATTAATAGGGTAAATACCTCATAGTACAATTGCTGGATCCTAAGGTAGTTCTAGCTTTAACTTTCTGAGGAACCTTCATACTGTTTTCCACATTGGCTGCACCAGTTTGCAGCCCCACCAACAGTGCACAAGGGTTCGTTTTTCTCCACATCCTTGCCAGCACTGTTCTTTCTTGTGTTGTTGATTTTAGCCATTCTGACACGTGTGAGGTGATATCTCATTATAGCTCTGATTTGCTTTTCCCTGATGATAAGTGGTGATGTGCATCTTTTCATGTGTCTTTTGGCCATCTGTATGTCTTCTTTGGAGAAATATCTGTTCATGACTTCTGCCCATTTTTAATTGGATTATTTGGTTTTTGGGTGTTGAGTTTTAGAAGTTTATATATATATATAATATATATATATATATATTTGTTTATATATATATTATATATATATATATATATATATTTTGGATACTAATATATATATATATATATATATATATATATATATATATATATATATATATTTTGGATACTAACCCCTTCTCAGATATGTCATTTCCAAACATCTTCTCCCATTCAATAGGTTGCCTTTTAGTTTTGTTGTTTCCTTCACTGTGCTGAGCTTTTTATTTTGATGTAGTCCCAGTAGTTTATTTTTGCTTTTGTTTCCCTTGCCTCAGGAGACAAATCCCAGAAAAAAATTGCTACAGCCAATGTCAAAGATGTTAGTGCCTGTGTCCTCTTCCAGGATTTTTATGGTTTCAGGTGTCACATTTAGGTCTTTAATCCATTTTGAATTTATTTTTGTGTGTGGTGTAAGAAAGTGGTCCAAGTTCATTTTTCTGCATGTTGCTGTCCAGTTTTCCCAACACCATTTGTTGAAGAGACAGTCTTTTTCCCATTGAATATTCTTTCTTGCTTTGCCAAAGATTAGTTGATCATATAGTTGTGGGTTCTTTTCTGGGCTTTCTATTCTGTTCTACTGATCTATGTGTCTGTTTTTGTGCCAGTACCATACTGTCTTGATCACTACAACTTTGTAATGCAACTTGAACTCTGGAATTGTGATGCCTCCAGCTTTGCTTTTCTTTTTTTAAGATTGCTTTGGCTATTTGAGGTCTTAGGTGGATACAGACAAATTTTAGGATTGTTTGTTCTAGTTCTGTGAAAACTGCTGTTGGTATTTGAGAGCTGTACAATTTATGGAGTCATAGTTGGGTTTCCTTTCTTGAATCCTGGAACAATTGCAAAACAAATCAACAACCAACGACAGCATTAAAACATGTATGATCTTGGCCAAAGTGTTGATTCTAAGAGTTTATTTCTTGTCCAGAAGGCTCTTTATCTAAAATACCATTTGCTTAGGTCAGTAATCCAATTACATTCAATCTTGCTTGTTAAGCACGGTAACAATCAAAAGAATTATCATGTTCACCCATCAAAATATACATTTTAGTGGCAGTTTGAAAGTCAACTTAGGTTTACGAAAAATTTGACAAAGACCTAAACTAAATGTTTTCCCCCTCTCACTCTTTCATTTTGTGTGTAAATTTCTGCAGGTGGACTGTGCATGATTTTTATCCAGATGCTGGGAATCTGAGGTAGAGAAAAGATTTATAAGAGAGAAAAGGGGTGGCACTTGAAAATGTAGTGGTAGCCACTGATTACTTCACACACTGTTTAAAAAAAAAAGATTGAAGATTTTGTTTTAAACACCTGCAGGGCTAACATACTTTTGAAACATACACAAACAGATGCACACAGCACTGCCATCACCACCACCAACCAGCACCACATACCCACACTCACGTATTTGGGTTTAGAGAAA
The DNA here is from genome assembly GCF_024362965.1 of Panthera pardus. Classification (NCBI taxonomy): domain Eukaryota; kingdom Metazoa; phylum Chordata; class Mammalia; order Carnivora; family Felidae; genus Panthera; species Panthera pardus. Next base: position 22,767,400 of record NW_026526788.1, read on the forward strand.
CTATTTTTTTTTAAATGCTAACGCTGTGAGAAGTATATTTTTCTTAATTATTTTGGATACTGCATCGATCATTAAATAAACCACTTGAAAAAGTAAAAAGAAATGTCAAGAAGCTATTTTTTTCTAGTCTCTCCCAAAACAACTAGTGTTATGAGTGAAATGACAAGAATAATTAGGAAAAATGGCCATGTGCCATATCTCTAAAAGCAAAAATCCAGCTGTTTGCACACTATTTTTTTCTGTACAACTAAGGCTCCAAGAAAAGATAATGAAGATAAAAAATTCAATCTTTGAACCAAGTAACAAATCCTCATTGCATAGTAGCTTTGTGAGAATCAAATAGGCAATAGGAAACAAATTTTGACCACTTTATTTGCAGGCATGACAGCACAGTGTATATTAAAAATGGTGACCTTCATATGTTTTTTTACATCCTTATCACCAAAAATCCATAGACATATTATTTAAATAAAGTCATCTGCACTGCAGTAGCAAATAGCTTTGTAGTCCATATTAAGATATTACAACCTATCTGAGTCCCATTCCATCCTTGTAATTCTACTTATTACAAAATGATGAAATTTTCCTTTAAGTGGCAACTGCATTTGGACAGCAAAAACCAACTGGTTTGATGCCTACAACCTAACGCAACTTGTATTGTTTTTATGGTAATATTATTTACATTTCGCGTTGTATAGGTGAGTCATGTAGATGTTCTGGGTACCAACAAACCACTTTTTCATGGGCTATGTCTTAAAAACTCTTACTAGTTTCAAAAATATTCCTTTGGGTCAAACCAGACTAAAACACCTTCAAGACTAGAAACTTTTCATTGCTTTAATTTTGCCACTTCATAAATAGACTTAAGAGTTACGGTCATAGTTGTTTTCAGCTATGTAAACCTAGCCAGATTCAGAAACGAAGGCACAGAATTGATCATTTAAGATTTGGAATCTCTTCATGAAATAGGTCAAGATGTTTTACGAACGCCAAAACACAGGTTAGAACTTTTAGGATGTAGAATACATGGAAAATGTGAAAAGAAACTAATTATTCTTTCCTGTCATGAAAAAAAAGTCAGATGATTTTGATTCAAAACTCCTGTAAAACATAGAACGTGTAACTGAGAAAGGCAGTGTGGGTTAACAGAGCAGGGATCAAGGCCCAGGTGCTAAGCCCCAGAATTCTTACTGATTAGCTGAGCAGGCCTTGAAAAAATTATTTAATCTTTCTGAGTCTTAGCCGTCCTCTTTTATAAAGTAAAAAAAAAAAAAAAAAAAAAAAAAAAAAAAAAAATATATATATATATATATATATATATATATATATATATATACATACCATCCTTAACTTATGGAGTTCCTGAGTTCATAAAGGAGAAAATGTATTTGAAAATACTTTGGGAAAAAAAAGGATGATATAAAGAAAAGTGGTTATTATCACAACCAAACATTTTTAAATGAATGGACTAAGACAATTGCTGTGCCTCCCTTTTTTCTGCCATTTCTTTTCCTTAGATGCAATTCCACTACTGTTTTGTCTCTCTTTCTCTTACTTTTTTCTACTTCCATCTCTGCCCACCCTGCCCAAATCAATCTTTGGGCATTCATTTTAATTTTTAGTGTCAAAATGAGTCAAATCCATTACTACTAAAGGTCCAATTTCTTTTGTAGTATGAAAATTAGAGAGGTACTGCCTGGGGCTCAAAAATCTTTTTTTTATTAAAAAGAGAGCTTTTGGTTGCATGCTATTTGTTGTAATGGGATTTGACCTGTATATCAATTAACTGTGCAATGCATTTATATTATAAAAGCGTTTGGGGAAATGAATTGTTATTGTGGATGATAGTCATGTTATAGAATTGGATGTGAAGGAAAAAAATGATTCAAATCACCAGAGCTTATTTCCATAACCCTGAAAGTTGTAAGTAGTAAGGAAATTGAAACAGTCCCCTAACTCCTCATGGTACAGTTTTAAAAACCATGATAACTTGAACCAGTCTATCTATTGTTACAAAAATATTTTTGCCACAGACATAGAGATAGCCTATGACTTTAATACCTTTTAAATAGGAGATTTAAGGCAGATAAATGTTTTCTTTATGCCTGTTTTATTGGTATGTGCTTGTGGAATTCTTCAAAAATAGTCCATAGAGTTAAATTCCCCTGTGTGTACCTAAAATTTGGAACATTTTCCAGATGCAGTTTGAATATCCAAAACATACACAAGAGGCTTAACTTTACTATAAAATGATTGACTGTAGGAAAGAAATCTGTATAGGGGCAAAGTCTTATCTTGACTAAAGCATTTTATCAGTAAAGGTACTAAAATTATACCATAGCTAAAGTTCATCTGTAACCTAGTTCCTTTATCCACGCTCTGAAGATGTGAAGTCTGGTCTGGAATCTGATGGGATCTGCCATCCACAGTATGGAGCCTTAATAACAACAGATTGTGAGACCATTCCAGAGCCTGAGACTTAGGGTTGCCCATGTGAGAAGCAACTCGCTTAGCAGCTCTTTCTTTATATATAGATTAGGGACTCTTATTGGAAACCACTGTTTATTTTTTAAATCAGTGTGGTCCTCATACATATAGTCCACCTTTCCCAATGGTGGGTGCCATACTCCTCTCCTTTACCCTGAGTGTCTGGCTCCAGAATAGAATTCCTATTTCACTAAAACAGATCATAGGACTTTAGGACTCTCAAAAGGGAATCTGTTGTAATCTGTAAGGCCTAAATTTTAAGATAGACTATTTCAAATAGACCCTCCAAGTTTGACTGTATTTACATAGCAGGGTATAGACAATGGGTTTCTATTTTGTTTTTTCTATTTTTAAAAATATTTCAGAGGATGCTGGATTATTGAGCCCTGCCCATTCTTGGTACAATATAGAAACTCATTAAATCTGTAAAGTTTAAAACCAAATTTTTACACACAGCCTGCCCCCCCCATATAAACTCTAGCATATTCGGAGGTTAGGGGGTGCTTAGGAACAAGATCTCTAACATAAATTGTTAATTAATTATGCAATTTTAAATCTTAAACAAATGTAACATTTTTATTAGTTTTGACAGATTGTGAATTCACTTTCTTTTGCTAATGGCGTCTTACTTATTCAATTCTTGATAACTCCAATTCCTCTGAGTCATGTATTTCTGAAACAAATTGGATTATAGTATGAAAGTAGTTTATTGATGAATTTTCCACTTTCCTACTTTCCAAAAGGCCATACCTGGGTCTCATGGTGCATTTCAAGAAGCCATAATGATGGAACAATGCTAATCAGATAGATAAATATGGCTGGTGAAAACCTGTGGAAGAAGAGAAAAATATGTTTAGTTTTTACAAAAAAAATTTAAAGAAAACAAAACAAATGCACATACCCTGATCACATCCAGTCAATCCTCCTTATCTCAAGTGTTCATTTCAATGGGGAAAAAAGCATTATGTGATTTCTGCCATATGGATTATAGAGAAACAAAGTAACTGCAAAAGGCACTAGCAGCTGTCATTCTCACTGAATTTCTAATCCAATTAATAGAAGTTAATTTTAATATGGTTTAATGGGACACTGCCAACTAGTTGCAGGCACAAACTGGATATTTGGTGTTTAATATGTTTTACAGATAGCAAATACAGCAACAGTAAATCTTATTGGATTTCTCAGCATTGCAATTTCAGGAAAATTGGCTGCATTTTTTAATATTAACCTAGAATTCTGAAAGCTCAAATAGTAACATCCTGCTAGAACACAAAAATCAGATGATAATGAATAGGAATGAGCAAAATCTACTGACTGTATCTGCTAGGCCTAGTGAAAATAAAAATGCAAACAAACAACAACACATGAAGTGCTTGGTATTTTTTTTAAAGCTATCTACATTCATTATTTCTGGCTCAAAATTCCGAGGGCAGTTCAAATAGTGGGCCTTTATAATAAAAAATAATCAGTTTCAAATATCAGTTTTGCCAGTGACTCTCAGTTTGCTTCCTAATTCACAAAATGGGGACAGTCACTGTATTAGTCATCTTGGACTGCCATACCAACATACCACAGATTGGGTAGTTTAAACAACAGAAACTTATTTTCTCACAGTTCTGGAGGTTGGTAGTCTAAGATTGGGGTTCAAAGATGATTGGGGTTTGGTGATGTCTTTCTTCCTGGTTTTTAGAAGACACCTTCTTGCTGTGTCTTCACACGGCCTTTCCTCGGGGCACATGTACTTCACAAGGAGAGAAAGAGAGATCTCTCTTCTCCTCTTAAAAGTCTATCAATCTTATTGGCTTAAGATCTTACCCTTATGACCTCATTTCCTAAAACCTCTATCTCAAAATAGAGTCACATTGGGGGTTAGGGTTTCAATACATGAATTTATGGGAAACAGAATTCAGTCCATAGTGGTCACATTTATCCCATAGAGGTCTTTATTATACTTTCTGTAAAGAATGCCTAGCAGAGGTAGGCACACCATAACAGGTAACTACTATTAATATTTTTATAAGACATTATACAATGAAAATGTGTCCTTAGAACTTTGAAATAAGAGAAAAATAGCATACTTTCCAAATTTATTTCTTCAAATTGCACTTCATTTTAGATTGGACTATTGCTTTATAGACCATCTCAAAGTCAAAATTGTAAGCTAATGTAATTTTATTAAAATACTTATAGTATATGCATGTGGTGGTTTAAAATGACATAAAAATTAGAAATGCTAATTCCTCAATAAATATAATTATTCAAGATGAATTGGTATTAAAACCATATTATTGTAACCCAGGAGAGAAAAGTGACCAGACCTAAGTGGAAGAAAACATCTAGAATGGACTTTTTGAAGAAAGGCTCTTAACCCTTTCACTAATATTGCCTTTTAACTTCTGGGGAGAAGAAAGAAAGGACAAAAGAAAGTGAATTCTTTAAAAATCAGTATTTAATATAGAAATTCCTCCATCTTTGATTTCCTGCAAAGAACCAATTTTGAAACAAAGGCTATAGGTCATGATATTATTGAAATCTTGGCAGATGGCTGGGCGATGGAGAGATAGCAAAAGCCCCATGGTTGAACATCCGCCTAAAAAAGGGGGGGGGGAATTAATTCCTTGACCTTACATATCAAGGGAAACATCAGGAGAGAGTATTTCCTTTGTGTGACTAAGAAAGGAAATGATTTCCAGTCGCAAGGACATTTGGGATATGTAAATGTTTGTTCTGCTATGTCAAATGTCCACTGGACTGCAGTTTTCTTGACTCTCTTGGGATTAATTTTGAGATTGACTCCCCTAACAATGCCATTACAATAATATCTAAGGAAATTCTGGACTGAACATATGATAGCTCTTAAACAAGGTTAAACAGATAACAACAACTCTTAACATCTATGCATGAGGCTTATTTCTATAATTGAAAAATAAAATACTATCCCATTTCAAGATACTTCCTCTAATTAGGAATCTGGTTATATCAAAACACCAAAACTAAAAACTTCAAGATCCAAGATTTTCTATGTTGCCTGCCACAGAAAATCTAAATTCTGTAATCTGATATTCAAAGCCTCGATATTCTAGTCTTTCCACTTCCCTTTTCTCTTCCTGTGTCATAGCCCCAAAACAAAATAAAATGTTTTCTCTAAAGTTCCCCTCACTTCAGTTCATCTTCACAGACTTTTTTGACATAAGTGAAAAGGAGGTAGAAAGAAGCAATCGCACCGAAAGCCCAAGAATTTATCCTATTCAACTCAGTCCATAGCCTTTCTCCTCACATGTCCCATCCTCTTAACCCTACACCTGAGAGGATTTGCTGGAATTTCAGGAAGCTTCCAGGTAGAGTTATTGATGAAATGCACAGCACCCCAAGGTAAATAATAGCAAAGCAGCATCAGGAGGTCCCTTCTCTCCTTCCTCTCCTTCTAATTCCCTGCAGCAGGCAGTGGTCATTGTACAACTGAAATTAAATTAAAACAACAGCAAAACTTATGGAGAAAATAGAAGTCTCAATTATCTAGGGAAGTGTTAAAATGTGTCTAAATATATTGTATTTTGGATATGAGGATTACATTTTAGCCATATATAGAACAAAGTGTTCCATGCTCCGTTAGCTTGATTAATCTGAGAAGAGAGGTTCTGAAATGGTTTTAGAGCAAATGTCCTCCCAAATTATGACTGCCTGCTATGGAATGCTGTCCTCTTACATCTCTACCCATCAACATCTTACCTGTATTTCAGAAGCATAGCAGGAATTAATCTTAGCTTATATTTCTCCCGTGACCCAACATATTCTCCCCTATTTCATGGTTATGTGTATATAAGCCTTAGCTTTCCTAATAAAGTCTCCTTGAAGGGAGATTTTGAGTCTTCTATATATTTATGTCCTTTCCCTCTTACTTCTCATTCATCTTTTCCTCTTCTCAGTGGTATCAGGTGTCTTACTAAGTCTTTAATAAATGCTTACTAAGCACATCCTTAAATGTTTAATCTGTGAATTTATGAATAATGGGAGGACTAAGCAAATGGAGGGAATGAAGGGTACTAGCATCTACCTGACTTTTATTCCCATTCCATGAGATCTAGTATGCTCCCGGAGTGTGTCCCTTGAGGAATTATTACACTGCAGTAGAAATTTCACAAACCTAGGAGACCCAAATTTGAATCTTGTCTCTTCCAGGGTAGTGGAATTCACTACCTTCCCTGCGACTCAGTGTCCTCATCTATAAAATGGAGACCATAACACCCACCTCCTAGGATGGGTGTGAGGATTAAATGAGGCAGTGTGTGCCACAGGCCTGATGGCGTACATGCTTAATACATGTGAGCTACTCCCTTGTCTAGCCTCCGTTCTACAAGTAAACTCACAGCTACATAACTGGTACCTACCCAGAGGGCACCAGTTCAGAAGACTGTTTCTTCAACCAACTCACAATCAATCCTATTTTCAAACTATAATTCCCCAAACTAAAGCTATTTAAGACATCTTGAATCAAAGGAAATTGTTTGCGCTGCTGAGGACAAACTCCACATTCGATGTTAAGGCAATTACTGTTATACAGTTGTGGTATACAAGCATGGCCATTTGCCCATGATGACCTACAGAATGTTGCACGGTCGGGGCCTGGCCTAACTCTTGGGCTTTGTTGTTTGCCATTTTTCCTCACTGTGCTCCTATAACATTGCTTTTCATTCATTTCTGGAAAAAACCTATGTGTCTTCCTAACTCAGGTCTTCACACATGTATTTCTCTCCCTTGAAATATCTCTTTACTCCCACTTTTCACCCGTGTATCTCCATTTCATAGCTCATGTCAGGTATATGGAACTCTACAGAAAAACTTTCCTTGTCCCTCCAGTCTCAATTAGATTTCCTTGTCATGCTTGTCTATAGCACTCTTCACTTTTTCCTTATAAGTCCTCAAAATTTATGACTGTATGTGTGTGCATGTATATGTGCATGTTTCCCATCAGTTGTCTCCTGGCAGTTGTAGGTAGTATAAGCACAAAAAGTGTGAGTGCATCATTATACCCTCAGGTCCTCCCACAGTACCTGGCCCGAGGTGGGTTACCCATAAATATTTATTGATTTGATAAGGCCTTGGTTGATTTTTCTGTTTTCTATTTTCTTGACAATCTGTTGCTGGTTTAGCTAGAAATTTCATCTTAAAATATCATCATAAATGGAATCTTATCAGAAGTTTTACTGAAGAAATTAATTATTCTGTTCTTTTTTTTTAAATTTTTTTTTTCAACGTTTATTTATTTTTGGGACAGAGAGAGACAGAGCATGAACAGGGGAGGGGCAGAGAGAGAGGGAGACACATAATCGGAAACAGCCTCCAGGCTCTGAGCCATCAGCCCAGAGCCTGACGCGGGGCTCAAACTCACGGACTGCGAGATCGTGACCTGGCTGAAGTCGGACGCTTAACCGACTGCGCCACCCAGGTGCCCCTAATTATTCTGTTCTTATATGAATATAATATTGTTTTGCTACTATGAAAGATTTAATATTTCAAGGTGACACTCTAGCCACTACTTATTAGTTAGAAGGTTTGCTATATTCTTGATCATGCATTGTCAGTGCAATTCACTTTTGGAACCAAGGAGAATCTGAACTCTAAAAATTAAAAACTAGACCTGACCCCACCTTTTTCTATGTAATTAATCAAATTGTGTGCCTTTTCTTAGGAGCTACCAAATAATTTTACTCCAGTCTTTATGTCTTAATGGCATCAGAAGTAAGTCAATGCCAAGTATTTTGTACGAAGTCTAATACCATAGAAGGATCTAGCCAACCCAGAAATAACTTAAGTCAGGTTTCTGGATACTTGTTTTTAAATATAAGATACACTATTTATTCACAAGCTAACAAAAACTGATAAACTTATGATCAAATTCAGAAGATATGTCCAAGCGGGAAATTTTTATAAAATGTGTACTACCCCATTACTAATCCACTATCTGCCCTTAGAGACTCAGCTTTACTATAATACCAATTCCTACTACTCTGTCAGAATACCGAATGTGTGCAACATTAATACTTTAGTGACAAATTATTTGAATTAGCTACTTTTTAAATTAATATCTTCCTAAATATATTATTTCTCTCCACAGAAGTTTGGTATTTTAGTTTTGGTTTTGAAACTTCAGGGTTTATCCACCCTATCAGTTCTCATTAAAGTACATGGCAGGAGTATCACCTATCTTGAAGGTTTTTTTTTTCCCTCTATTTGTTTATGTGCTCATTTGTTTACCAAGTAGAGATGTTTATTTCCTACATGCTAGACACTTCCCTGAGCTGTTAAAGGTCAGGGAAGCTTTTTTTCAGTTCGTTTCATCCAAAAATATTATTTATCATAAAAAGTTGTCATTTCAACAAATTACAGTATTTTTCACAAAATGATTATTTCATGACATTTAATAATTTGGCCCTACAAAGGGATCTTATTTACCTTAGTTCACCATTAGTCTAAAATCAGGATTCCATTTTATTTTTTCTAAAAATGAGTTAGTGCTTCCTTATTGAGAAAGTTTCATTCATCTCAGAAGCATATCACAATATAAATAAGCAAATAGAAAAATTAACTATCCTATTGCCCACGACCCTGTTTAGCTTTCCTCTCTGCAAACAATGAGGATTCTAGTCTTCTAATCATACGCATGAATCAGAAAATAGATAATATTTAAGTGAAGCAAAATAATGCTCCAAGATTACTTCAATGTGGATCATGATTTTACTTGTATCTCATTCTTCAGTATTCCCTACTCTAGAAAGGTGGATTGGAGTTGTAAGGATACTAGTTTCACAATCTCACGTTCAACTGCCTTGAGTATCCTCAATAAAATTTCCAGGGCATTTTATAATAATAGGCCTAATTTCATGGAAAGCAAGAAACTGGGTCAAGATACCCTTTCACAAGCCCCCAAAGGGTATCTCACAGTTTAAGGATTGTCTGCCCTCTTTCACGCAGACTGCTTTCTCCAAGTGGGCCTTAACATCCACGATTTCCCTCTGGGCTGCTCATCAAGGGCTTTGTGTCAATACAGAGCAGGAAAGAGTGGCCAATATGACAGCCTCAGCATAAACCTCCAAATGTGCCCAATGCTCTTGCAGACCACTGAACCTCTGAACACTTGGGAAGTCACTAGTTCAATTCCAGCCCCCACCCTTTTGGTGGCCTTCTTAACTAGCTTACCATAACCTCACAATCACCTCCTTCCCAGAGCCCTTTGCCTGTGCCCGCCCACTAGGGAGGGGAGGAGGCCAAAACTAACTGGGCATTTACTCATGAGACCTGCCCCTAAAAGGAAAAATTTAACAAGGAGTGTGCGTGTTTTAATAGGTGCCAAAATCAGATGATGGGTTTGTCTGTCTGATCTTATGAGAGAGCGGACTAAGCACAAGAACAGAGAGCCTGGGAGGAATTTCATAAGGGCTGGAAATACCCCCTGCAGTGGAACCATTCTTCATACCTCAAAAGCCCTTTAAAAAATGCCCACTTTTAGACTTTGCAAAGAGAATACTTCCAAAGGTGAATATTAGGGCTCTTAATTGTAATTTTCATTGATTGCTGCTGCTGGTTGTTTTTTTTAAATAAAGTCATATTCCCAAATTATGATATAAGCTGGCAGCAAAATTAGTACTATATACTTCACTTAAAATTTTCCAAAAGGTTACCTAAAGCAAGAACAAGCTTTATTAAAATTGAAGTCGCTCACGTTCAAAACTCAGCAGTGTGCTTTAGGACGACTAAACAAAATCTGCATCAATTTTAGGATCTATGTATTATTTTTCTCGTGGAAAATTTCCGAGGCAAAGAAAATCATGGCATCTTCTTAAATGAATTGGTTCCAACTAAAACCCTGCCATCATGATATTGCCTCCACCTGAAAAGCCCTTCTCTCTTCTCTACACTCTTGTAAAACCCCCAGCTACTACAGAAGCTCGTACATAAATCACTTACCTGAGAAATTTTCCTTGTCTAACAAGCCTACTGTACTGATCATATCTTTATTCTGCAGACATTCTGCAGTCTTGGGCTTAATTCGTGGAAAATTATTTTGTTCTCAGAGTGTTGTTTTCTCCTGTTCCCATATAACTGCCTCTATTTTATATTCCTTCAAAAACATCATTATAGCACTTAGTACAATAAATGATTGTTTAATGATTAAGTGAACTTAAATGTTAATGACTACAGGAATTGTAATGGTCTCTGAGAGGATAAAATGCATGATGGATGGTATTTATGTAATGCTTTAGCTTATTTCATTCTATAAAAGACAGTGGTATTTATTTCTGGTCTGTAGAAGAGATTGTTTCTTTACTTTGGGACCCAAAATAAAGGCACTTGAGATTTTTCCTCCTCTTCTGTTTTGTTTTACATCCTATTTTGATTTTACAAGTATGTCTGCTGTGCAAGTATGTCTCTGAGCCACGTCCGTGTGTAGTCTGGACTTTCCCAAAGTCTGCACTAGGCAAAATCATCCCAGTGCTCATTTTCAGGTCCCCCAGAATTTTACCAACCCAAGTTTGAAAAATAGAAAAATACTTTGACCCTTTATTTGCTATCGGGAATCCTTGATCCTAAAAGTCTATGTAGTTGTATTTTCCACAGAGAAAACCCAATCTGATGTTGAATGCAGAGCACAAGAAATAGGCTGATGGAGTTCAGTGCTGGGATGGAGACTCCTTCTCTGAGGTTTTGCTTCCTCCTTTGCCAGGAGAAGCAAGAATAATACCTCTGGGGTTATGGTGAGGACCAAATCAGGTAATGTGGACAATGTGAATTCTTGGCTCAGTAAATGTGAGGACTCAGTGGATGCTAGAATTGTTTTTTGATTTTTTTATAACTAGTTGCGACCTTAGATAAGTGATGGAGTCTTGCTGTGCAGCAATATCCTCATCATAAAATGGGAATGAAGATTAAAACTAACTCATGGGGCACCTGGATGGCTCAGATGGTGAGGGGCCTCAACTCAGGTCATGATGTCACAGTTTATAAGTTCAAGACCCGGATCGGGCTCGCTGCTGTCAGCACAGAGCCCGGTTTGGATCCTCTGTCCCCCCTCCCTCTGCCTCTGTCCCACTTGTGCTCTCTACCTCTCAAAAATAAATAAACCTTAAGAAACTTTAAAAAAAAGATAAAAACTAACTCATAGGGTTATTGCGAGGATTCCCGGAGATAATGGATGTAAAGCAGGCTTGCAGTATTGTTAGTACTCAGTAATTGATAACTGTTTCCACCCCCATTACCACCATCACCGTCCCCTTCATCATCATACTCATCACTACTGTTAACGCACTGTCAGAAAATGGCACAGCCAATTTATCAGGAAGCTATTCGAGGTGGATTAAAACAGGTGTGTGAGATAGGAGGCTAATTCAGGGAAATAAGAAAGCAAAGGAATACTGAAGGACCCAACAAGGGCTGGCAGCTGCACTGATGGTAGAGAGGACTTTTTCCCCCCTAAGGAATATTAATTGTTATTCTGATAAGTGCACAACATTGTTAACTGTATGCCAGCTGGCTCTGTGAGGTCAGACAAATAGAGGATAAAATATAATACCCCTTCCTAAACAACTACTGTGGATTCATACTCAGAGAAAAGAAACAAAATCAGGCGGCGCCTGAGTGGCTCTTGTCCGTTATGCATCAGATTTCAGCTCAGGTCATTATCTCACAGTCCATGAGTTCGAGCCTCGTATGAGGCTCTGTGCTGACAGCTCAGAGCCGGGAGCCTGCTTGGGATTTTGTGTCCCCCTCTCTCTTTCTGCCCCTCTCCCGCTCATTCTCTGTCTCTCAAAAATAAATAAACATTTAAAAAAATTTATAAAATCAGTCCCCACACTAGCATTTTATACCAACAATCTGTATGTCCTTAATATTATTTCCATGTGACTTTCAAAGAACACTTTTTGATACTTGCATATAAAAACCCTATTTTATTTCAAAACAAAACACTGATTTTTTTTAACAGAATAATGTAGACACCCTAGATCTAACTCTTCTGATAACAGTCCTTCAGAGGACCTTCTGGAGTAGTGAGGGATGTGCACGTGAGGCGGATAAACCTTGATGGAAAAGTGAATGTTCCACTGTTGGAAAAGAAGTTAAACTATTCAGATTTGTCCTGATGCTGAATGCAAATAATGGCACTACCATGAGAAAGGGAAGTGCATGGAATTTAGAAGTAAAGATATATTTATACTGACTCACGACAGCTGCCCACACCAATTTGCACTTTGCTTCTCTTCCTGTCAAGTACAAGAAGTTACAAAATATTATAACCATAATTTTCAGTTCTAAATGTCTCAGTTGAACATACTCATGGAAAAAGCATGGGCATTACTTAATGGTTCAGTTTCCTGGGGGTCCCATTCTTTTAGAATTATTATTAATTATGCAGACACAATTATTGCTTTCGTCCCAAGTCCACTGTGAAATAAAAGAAGAAAATACGCCTTTTTCTTGGGAGTGAAGCACGGCTAATTCAAGTGAGGGTAAGACTCTTCTTAACCTATGACTCAGATCACTAAAAACAAAGTCATTTGCTGCTAACATTCAATGTGTGCCTCCAAAAACATGCAAATTTAAGTCATCCTCATGCATTGGGCTCAAGGTTCAGGATATAAAACACACACACACACACACAAACACATGTGAAGACAACAAGTATTGTAAAACTGTACACACACTGCGGACAGGGCTGATAAACCCAGTGCACTGTCGGAAGTGTTACTAGAATAACTAAAAAGCTAAAGAGAGGTTTCAGGAAATCGGGACAGCAAGTGCAAACAATAAAAGAAATAGTCTATCTGCAGGGAGAATTTCCAGTGTGCAAGTTGGCCATATGGAAATCACAGGGTCTGCTTCTAAACCCTTTTATTTCATCCTCTCTGATAGCCAAAAAGATGAGCAGGAGAAGAATGCTTTTATTTCTCAACTTTCTCGCTGGCATTTTTGTAAACAATTTTGATGAACAATTTGTCGAACACTACGGAATTACATCAGACAAAGAATTTCTCCTACACTACCCAAGACTCCTTCAAGATCAGGCTTCATATGGCATCTGTCAAGTCTAGGTTTCCATCTCTGCTGTTGAACCTTCCAAATACAATTGAGTATTCAAAACAGATTTCATTGAGCTTTTGTTTTTTTGTTTTTTGTTTTTGTTTTTTACAAAATTGGTTTGAATTTGAAATCAGTTTAGGATAGAATCCCTTCTGATTCTTAATTCGTCTTTCCTATTTTGAGTTTGGAGGTACCCAGATATTTGCTAACACATGATGCTTCAGATAAGATATGGTAACAGTATAAAATCCAGAGGGAATTTTTCTGTGTTGGCAAAGGACATGGGGAAGAGTAGAGATAAGGAAGAGTAGAAAAGAAAGCAGGTTTTATTTGTCTTCTGGGGGTGTGTCAGAAATGTCCCAGGGCACACTTAACTCTTCCCTCTCTCTTTTGTGTTTCCCTGGCTCTTCCCACACTGGCTTTTCCTCCTAACAGACTCAGCTCAGATGCTGACTCCCCAGTGAGACTCTGACCACCCACTGGAATCTTCCCCTGCTGCTTCATCCATCTGGAACTCCTGCCACTCAAGCCTCCAGAGTTCTGATCACTCATTTGTTACTTACTAGCTCACTTGTTTATTATTTACTTATTTTCTGAGTCCCCTGACCAAATGTGAGTTCCCTCCGGGCAGGATTTCACCTGTTTTATTCACTTCCATATTCCTGACACTCAATGTCTAACACATATTGGCTGTTTCAGATATTTTTGTTGAATCGAGAATGATAAGGCTGTGTGCTTCCTCCGGAGAAATCTGCTCAAGTCTCCCTACATTCACCTCCCTCAGGATGTCCTTTACCTACACAGCCTTTGCACTCCTGTCTCTTACCCATTTTTCCTGATCCAGCTCAAATGCCATGACATCGCTTGTCTCTACCCACCCCATCCCCAGTACACTTCGTCACATCTTTTCTCCTCTAAACTGTTGGACTCTTAATACCTCTCCTCCTTCAGTTGATTTCACAGCTCTGTGCCTCAGTCTCCTCATCTAAAAATGGGGAAAACAGAGAAACAGAAAATCGTTGTAGTTGCTATGAGGGTCATGTGGGCTAATCTGTGTAAGACACTTAAAAGAGCCTGCACGTCAACAAATGCTAAATATTCATAATTATTCTTATTCCCACACATTTGAGCACTTAATCAAAATACTACCCTTTATTTTAAAATCTCAAGTGTGTTTGTTTTCAGTTTCTTTTGCCTATTCACACAGTGTCTAGCATAGTATTGCATGTACTTATTAGGTGATTCAACAAACAGACATCTGATTAAACTCAATAAAGGAAAAAGGAAAGAGAGATAATGAAGAAAGGTGACCAAATAAGTGAAGTATTTTATTAACTCAATTATATTTACCTTATATGCTTAGGATTCTGAGGAAGAAAGCTCGGTGCTTAAAATTCTGTACTTTTACCAATAAATTAAACTTAGATTTCTATTTATTCTTAGATACCTCCTGCTTTCATGTGAACAGGCTTCAAACTTGTCACAGTCTTGGTCATTTCTCTAACCCTTGAAAAATACCTGATCGGTATTGGCAAAAAATCAACAGAAACATCGTCTTGTGCTTGACTTTACCTAAATGGTAATTCATGGATCTATTGAATTGTTAACTGGACCATAGAGAATAAAATCAAGAAACAATACAGCAAGTGATACTAGTCTCCATCTTAAAGAAATATAAGTGAATATGCACATGAAATCAATAAATACCAGGTGAAAAGGAGCGAATTCTACTAGCACACATTTATTGAGCTTAACAGGGGATGTGTCCGTTGGCTTGCCCTCTCTATTCTATAGGATTCCAACACATTAAACTTGTCCAACTGTAAGTTATTAGTGTTGATGTAATGTTGCTGTCCCCCGACAGCTGAGCTCAGCAGTGCTAGTTCCATGTTTCCTTTCCAAAGGATAGCTAAAGAAACATTCTTTGGACAAGTGTAATATGTTTGCTATGTTTTAGGAAACTTTGTTCACATTTTCCTCTATAGCTCAATGTATCATTCCATGATTTCTGTGAGTTTGATTTACTTGGGGCCACGTGCAGATTTTAGTAAAAAGAACAATGTTCAAACTAGCTCTGAGTAGTCTAATGGAGTTCATGGATCCGATGTTCCAGAAAAGAATCATTCACCTCTTGTGTATACAGACCTTAATCTACCATTCAGGCATTATTTTATTGGTTGATTGAGTTTAAGTATGGGAAGGATTCATCTTCTTATTCTTCTTCTTGACTTATAAATGGATAATTATTCAATTGATACAAAGGATAATTCTTTAACAAGTTTTTTAAAAATTTAGCCTATAATACACATAATTCTGTAACTTTATTCTCCTGACAACATACCATAGACATCCATCTAGGTCAATAGCTAAACTCTAGCTCATTATTTTTAATACCAGTAAACTATATATAGTGTGAGTATATTACAATTTTTCAAACAGTCATGATAGATAATCAGGTTGTTTTTAGCTTTATTTTCTACGTACAAAATGGAAATTAATATTTTGTACATATGCCTTTACATATGAGTACTTTTGGATCTATAGGGTAGGTTCTAAAATGTAAGGCCAATGAATCAAAAAGCATATAACATATAGATCTGCATGTAGATAGACGGATAGATGGATAGATCTGCATTTTCCTGTATACAGATATAGACACTGTCATAACATGTACTTATCTCTTTTTTTATTTCATCAGTCTTGATTTTCTGATTGAAACTGTTTTTTAACAATCAAATATAACAAAAACTATGCCTTGCCTTACTCAGAAAACTTCAGCCCAGAAAAGAAATATGTCCCAAATCAAATCCTTTTTCATTGTTACCATATTATATCAGGGATAATTTTCTATATTTTTCTATATTTTTTAAGCATCCCATCTTCTGACTTTTTTCCTTTTGACAGAATAGTGTGTGAACTTTGTCCACCACAAAAAATGACCACATTTGCAGACTCATAGAAAAAAGCATTTGGTAAGATCAGTAGAACAAAGCATTATCAATCACATTTCTATTTACATTATTTATAAGGACTCACTTGTTCCTGAAATTTTATAAGCCAAATCTACTGTTTTCTTTGCTTATTTTAAAATGTTAGTCTAGATATGGAGCCAGCACAATTTTTCTGAATTAGTGCTATAATACACAGTATACATCATTGGACTGTTCTGAAATAAAGGTGAGAGTATTTTTTTTTACTTTTTGATTCTGAATCAATGGTTTATTGGCCAGTCCCTCAAGTAAAGTTGTTGGACTTGTACAGACAGAAAATGTGTCCAGTTGACACAAAGTGTTTTTTAATAATAAGAAGAAAAAGAAGAAAAACCCTAGGATCTAGAAAAAAACACTCCTTTTTTATTCATTGACTATCAAATATATCATTTCATTTGATTTATAACAACCTATATGTATTTATAGATGAGGAAACTAAGGGTGAGAGAAGTTAAGTAACTTGCTCAACACCTCAAAGCAAGTAAGTGGGAAAGCCCAGATTACTCCATTTTTCTTCTGATCTTGAGACCATACATGACTACGTCCCCAGTTCCCTATTTAACTCTACACATTGATCACCCATTTTTGCCCCAATCTCTTTCCTCTCTTAGTGGTAAGTTACATACCAGTCTGAATCAGCTGCCAATGATGGTATAGACATGGGGGTAAAGTTTCAACTGGCTACAGTATTTCTATACAACTGAAGAGGAATTTTGACTTAACATGAGCTAAGGCCTCTGGTTTACTCTTGGAGGGAGTATATTTGGAGGGAGTATGTTGAGGGAGGATATTTTAGGGCTGGTTGAGTTGGTCCTTCCTCTAAGGTTGACATTTCTCCCAGAAGCTGTGATAGTTGGTGACAAGATTATCTTTCATGGAACACTTTCAGCCTCAGACCTCATGCTCCTGTTACAGAAGGTATTTTCTACACTAGCATCTTAAAACTGATCAGTAAAAAACTAAATAAATCTCACATGACCTGCTGCGTGAACACTTTTCTCCGCTTCTGTTTCTTTAACCCTAAGGCTTATTGGGGGAAGCTAATGCCATTTTTTTTTGAGGTTCTTAAAAGGTACATTGGAAAGTACCTCAAATCTCTCCTGCTTAACAAGCTGTTCATAGTGAGAGGGAGGGGTAGTAACATTCCAATCCTTATTTTGTTATATTAGGATTCTACTTGAATAATTTTCTCATTGATAATTCCAGAAATTTTTCAACAGTGGAAAATTTAAGCAAGATTCACATCATCTTAAGAGACAACAGGATCTCATCCTTGAACTGTCACGAAATACACAGCCTTTTGCAGCTTAATCTATAAAACTATAGAGAGGGGTTTTCTTCCCCCTTAATTTGGTGGCTAACTATAATGCCATCGTGTATGTAACATTTGAATTGACTAATAATATTTTCTTGTAGATTAGGTATTTTTAAAAGTATCGACATATGAAAACACAGACTTACTGGTGGTTTTTGTTGTTTTGTTTTGTTTTTGTTTTGTTTTTACTAATGTATATAGCATACATTTTACTGAATTTTTATGTGACCATAATTTTAGTTTTTAAAAATTAATATAGGAAGAGGCCTAACTTGGAGAACTTTGGGATGAAAACCTCCTGGGAGTGGAGGGATGGAGGTGGAAACTCTTTGTAAATGGCAAAATAATCTTTTTCTCAATTCTTCTATTGCCATTCAAATCTTCAGAGAGCAAATAAAACGTCAGGCAGTTCTTGCAGGTTGAGGTTGCGTGGCAACCCTTCTTTGACAAGATGAACTTACCATTAACCAAGCTCCGAAGGAACCAGGACACCTGAAGCGGGTGCCATGCCAGGGCCCCCGGCTAAAGGAAGCGAAGAGGCACAGAAGTGCTTCGAGGGACTTCTCACCCTGGGAGATTGTTCTATGCACACAAGCTCTCACAAAAGTCGCTGGTGCCCAGCGAAACGTATCCCCACACCTGCATGCGAATGCACACGCACACACCCCAGGGAGCAGGGCCCATGGACACCCCCTTGCCCCACGACTCCCCAATGAACACGCACACAGCCCAGGGAGCAGGGCCCATGGACACCCTCTTGCCCCACACCTCCCCCTCTCTGGAGCCATCCCCACACCTGCATGCGAATGCACACTCGCACACCCCAGGGAGCAGGGCATATGAACACCCCCTTGCCGCACGACTCCCCCTCTCTGGAGCACCTTCTGTAGAGCAGGCAAGCGCCTCCTTTCTTTTTTCATATCTCCCAAGTTACCAAACCTGGGACCGGGTGACACCGGGCAGCAACTGAGCCTTCCCTGTGTAGCCCTGGGACCGCGAGGTACTCCGGCGGGTCCCAGAGATGCGCAAGGTCTCGCGCTCCTTGGAAGCTCCGGGCGAGGACAAAGAGGGTCCGTACCCGAGTAAGGAATCGGCGGGCTGCGGGGAGATGGGTTCTTGGGCTGCCCGCGAGCTGTAGGGCACAGCGCCCAGGGACTTCGCGCGCCCGCCCTTTCCCGGGGTGCGCTCACCATTTGTAGCCTCTGCCGCGCTTGAACTTGAGGGTGAGCCCAGTCTCCAGAAAGAGCAAGAGGTTGAGCAGCGCGAGCAGCCAGTACAGCGGCTCCTTCTTCACCTCGGTCACTCGCCAGACCCCAACCAGCGAGTGCAGCAGGAACAGCAGCCGGGTGGCCAAGGCGTTGAGCAGGACCAGTCCCTCCATGCCGGCCCGCGCGCTCTGCCCGCCGCTGCCCCCCGCCCGCGCCCGGCCGCCCCCCTCGGGAGCCCCGGAGCCCGCCCGTGGGCGGGGACGTGACAGCTGGAGACCCGCCGCTGCCGCAGTCCCGGCTCAGCCTCCCGCGCCCGAAGGGGAGACAGCGGCTCGCCCCTCCCCCAAACTTCCTGAGAACTCTCGGAGAGGGGAGAATCTAAACCCAGCACGTCTAGACTGTTGGGCTTTCCGGGAAGTCTGGGGCTGTGCCGCCGGGGCTCCGGGTCCGGGGCGTTATTCCCCAGCGCTGCCCACTGCCCTCCCAATCCCGGGAGTCAGGCTCCATCCCGGCCCTCAAGCCCATCCCACCCGCAGGGGCTTCCCCCAAACTCTCCGAGGGCTGGAGGGGAGTGAAGGTCCAGGTGCTACGGAGTCTGGAAAGGGAAGGGGGCCACATCTGCGGCATCTGCTCCCTGGCTCTTCTGCCGAAGTGGTTTAATTCACTCACTCTTCTTACAGGAACACGCTCTCACAGTGACTCTGAGATGGAACCCAGGAGGGCCAAAGAATCCGCTGTCCAAGCAGTTTTAGAAACGCTGTTCCTGCGCCGCTTGGAGAATGAAAACTTCACGGGACGGGAGGGAATCCGCCGGGGCTTTCTGAGAGCTCCCCGCACCGCATTTAGGGGGCAGGTGGTCCAGGTCACTTGCAGTCTTTGGGCACGGTGTTACCAAAGCAAAGGGATGTTCTTTATTAAGTCGTCCCTACTCTCACGCCCGCCTCCACTAATTTCATCTGAAAGAGGGAGGGTAGTAAGACAGGAAGACAGAGGGGAAAGTGAGGGAGGAGGTAGAAGATAAAGACAAGAGTTGGACTGGAGGGAGAAATTCATGCAGCTGGGAACTGCGCCCTGGGGATCAATGACCAATGAATTAAACTCTGGTGTTCCAGCATCCAAGGCGAAGAGGACACTGAAGTCAGGGTTTCCCAAAACACCTTCATGATTTAAAAAAAAAAAAAAAAAAAAAGGTTTTTAAGTTTGTTAGTTAGTTTATTTATTTATTTACTTATTTTGAGAAAAACAGACAGTGTGAGCAGGGGAGGGGCAGAGGGAAAGACAGAGACAGAGACAGAGAATCCCACGCAGGCCCCACACTGCCGCGCAGAGCCCAACACAGGGCTGGATCCCAGGAAACATGACCTGAGCAGAAATCAAGAGTCGGATGCTTAAGGGATTGAGCCACCCAGGTGCCCCATGATTTTTGTTTTCCTGTTTGGTTTCCTACCACCTGTATCACTATTTATTTTACATTTTTATTTAAATGAACTCAAATTTATACTGAAATAATTTTAAATGAAACTTTATATCACTCATAAATGGAAAAAAAAACAGTATAGTAGGCCATAGATGGAAGGTAATTACAAAATTAAAATAAAATGAAACTAAGTTATTGGAATCTCACTAAGTATTAAGTACTGCCTTCTAAGGCTCTTGTACCTCAGCACCCCTCTTTCTGGGGAGAAAAATAAATGGTAGTCATGTTACTACCAAGCAGGAATGTTCTCTCAACTGCATTAGTAAAATTGAGAGAAAAACACAAAAGGAACATTTTTCTTGGTTAGGTTTATTCAGCTTAGAATCATCCCATACCTTTCTTAAAATTTGTTTGCAAATTCTGAATTCTATGATTCATGTGTTCATTAGGTGAAAAAAAAAATCCAGTTGCTTAGAAGCTCAGTTATTTCTGATAACTGTTATTAGGAAGATTTTCTTCACCCTGTGGATGTGCATTCTTCCATATCTTCCAGGGAACCCAGCAGTGAAATCTCTGGGATCGCTTATTATAGTGCTTTTCATTGTAGGCAGATAGCACAGTGACCAGTGACCTCACACTCTTCAGTGGCACACAAGAGCACTGTGCACTAGGGCAGTGGGGGGCAGGGTGGTGTGGACCCCGGTGCCCTACAGCCAGGCCAGCAGGCTGTCTTAGACTCCTGGCTCGGTCACTTCGTAGTGCTATAAACTTTGTACCTCAGTTTCCTCATCTGTATATGGGGTACTAAACTCATCAATTCATAGGGCCATTGTGGGGATCAAATGAGTCAATCCATATAAAGAACCTGGCAGCTAAGAAGTGCTTGGTAATCACTGATGATTCTTGCCTGGACCAAGAAAGTTAGTTCTGGGAGTTGGTCTTTGACGATCTGAGACAATTAATACTCAGAGTGGAGCAATGAATGTGACCCTTGCAAGGCCTGTCAAATCCTGGCAGAATGCCACCAGGAACACATCTGTTGCTGAACAAGTGAGGTTTACTGCTCTTTGAAGGAAAGAGAGCACAGTCTGGGGAGAACTGAGGGCATCTCAGGAAGAAGGCATTAGAAAGGACTCACTAAGAAGCGCTTGAACTTCTGTTCAGTGATTTGAGGACAGCTAAGAAAGTGGGGTGCTACTCTAATTGGATGCTCCCAGGAAGTGGGGTTAATTCTATGATGGGGTGTCTTAATAAAGCTTATTTAGTTAGGGGTCAGTTAGGTCAGTTCCATGGTTTGGGCAATGTTCATATTTTGTCTGAGTTCAGACAAAATTGCCCAGTAATCCTACTTCTGTCTCACTCCATCAGCCTCACAGAGTGGCCCTGCTTGATGTTCATGTTCTGTGAAATTTTTGTCTTCACGGGAGGATGGAAGGGCCTGGCTGCCTCTCTCCTCTTTCTCAAGCCTCCTGGGAAGGGCTCCAGGAGAAGGGTTTACCAAGGAAGGGAGTTGCTCTGCTAGCTTCCAAACATCTATATTGCTTCTTGATTTGAAGGTTTAGATTCAGTCTAAGTTCCATTACCTGGGGGTCTGAAAAACAAAATTGTCATTAAATATAACTTTAAGATTATTTTAAAAAATATTGTTCCTAGGCTCATTTTAGAAGACTGGAGGCTTTGAGAACTATCTTGAGATCTCCAATCCAAATAGATCACACATCTTTTAAAAAGAAAACAAGCAATTAAAAAAAATCCTACTCTTCTTTCTTTTTATAAAAAAAAAGTGTACTTATTTATTTGAGAGAGAAAGAGCATGAGTAGGGGAGAGGCAGAGAGAGAAGAGAGAGAAAATCCCAAGCAGGCTCAACACTGTCAGCACAGAGCCCGATGAGGGGTTCGATCCCACAAAACATGAGATCAGGACCTAAGCAGAAGTCAAAAGTGATGCTTTTTTAAAAAAATTGTTTTAAGGTTTTTATTTCTTTTTGAGAAAGAGACAGAGTGCCAGCAGGGGAGGGGCAGAGAGATAAGGAGACACAGAATCCGAAGCAGGCTCCAGGCTCTGAGCTATTAGCACAGAGCCCAGCGTGGGACTGAAATCCACAAACTGTGAGATCATGACCTGAGCCGAAGTTGGACGCTTAACCGACTGAGCCACCCAGCACGCCCAAAATGTCTCTTCTTGAAAAAGCAATCTTAGCCTCATACACCCAGTTCTTGTGATATAGGGTTGGGTTGCATGTAGTGGAACCAGCTCACCCTATTGTCCCAGGGGACAGCAGTCGCCACACTTCTCTTGCCCTCTGAATGCAAAGTGAAACCATTGTCAGGCTTCTCTGTCAATTAGAGTGATTTTGCTTGTATGGAAGAGTCTCTTTCATGCTAACTCAAGTAAAAGGAGTAGTTACTGGAAGGTCTAATAAGGTCTAACAAGGAGATGAAACCCCTTGGAAATCAAGCACAGAAGTACAATAGAGGCTTGAGCAAACTGGAATTGTAGGATAGCTGTGGACTGGAGGGGCTCTGGGATTTCCTAGTTGCAGTTTATAGACCTTTTCACAGCAACTCTCTGCCACTGTCCACTTACAAGCAATCTCTCCACATTCTGAGTTCAAACTCCTGAGAAAAGGAATTCACTGAATTTTTTCAATTCTAGTTACCAGGCCACACATTGGACCAGTGAGTAGGCTATTGATGGACTGTAATTCAATCATTGGCCATTCCAATGCAAAGCCCAGTGTTGATGCTGCTTTCATCATCCTTCACCATGGGGTTCTGGGTAGGACAGTTTGAGCAGAGGAGGAAGGGCCACAGCAGGCATATTGACTGATGCATCTAGGACCATCCGTCCTTTGGCTGATATGTACACATCCTATTTCTACAGTGTTAGAGATGACCCTGATACTATTTAAACATTGTAGGCACAATTATGGCCTCCAAACAGCAATACAATCCAAAATCACATCTGCCTCCAGAAGCCACCAAAGCTGCAGTTGGGTCTCAAAAGCCACAGCTTCCAATTAATGTTCATTCCTCCCTTGGCTCCATTTTGGTATTTAGACATCACTCATATACATACACACACATACATACATATGTATGTATGTATGTATGTATGTATATGACATGTTGCATGGTAAAAATCATACACTGTAGGAAAGTACACTTCCACTCCCCAGAGAAATTGTTCACAATTAACACCTTCCATTTGCATTTTTCTTGGCAGTTACAATTATATATTTTAAAGTATACCTTATATTTCTCTGTTTCTTAATTTGCCAACTCACAAAATTTGAAAGCTGGGGAGTCTGATACTCCCACAATATTTTCTTTCTTCTTCAATCCACCTCTACTTCCCAAGTTTTGTTAGAGATGATGTTGTCTAGGGAAACAACATACTGCTCCCTAGATATAATTAAATATATTGCATTGGTCTTAAAAACTGAAAATCAACACAAAATATTTAAAATATGTAGTTAGTATTCAATGTAATTTTCATATGCAATGTATGTTTTCCTCAGAACTTTGAGAACATCTATTATTTTTCAGAATCCAGTATTACTGATAGGAAGTTTCATGTACATCTCATTGTCTTCTCTTTGTAGATAAGTATTTTTTAATCTCTGGAATTATTAGGATTTTTTCAAATCCCAGGAATGTTTATCATTTGAATGTGTGTAAATAGATATTGGACTTTTTCCATTTACACTACCCTACAGATTAGTCTTGTTTCTTTATTTAGGAAAGTCGATCTTCTGTTATTTCTTTGATAATTTCTTCCCTATTGTTTCTGTTTTCTCCTTCTGGAATGCTTTATATGTTCCATTTTTGTCTTTTTGATCTATGTTCTGATAGAGCTTCCTAACTTTCTCTTCCCGATGTCTGACTTAATCTTCGGATGATTTTATCTTATTGTTCAACTCTATCAGTGTTTCTTTTGGCCAATTTATTTTGTAACAAGCCTTTCTTATTAACTGATTAATTAATTGATATCCCATTTTTTTCATAGCAGCTTGTTATCATTTGATGGATGCAATAGCTTTTAAAATTCCTTTACTATTACTCATAATTTTATCTTTCCTGATGATCATTTCTGCTTTCACTTCATTGATTGCTCAGTTTTTATTCATTCCTTCTTTCACTTTCAGGGTTTTATAATCTGGTGATCTTCAAAAAATAGGATGATTCTTTGTTGTCCATTTATATTTGCAAACAATGAACTAGGCTGGCCAGGAGACAAATTTGGTAGAGGTGTTCTGAGTTGCTGTCTACTGAATGAGAGAGTCGGTTATGGACCTAAGGACTAGGGCAGGATACATTTGTCAGATCAGCTTCCCTGTGGGATTCAGTGAGGAGAAGCAGACTGTGGTGTCAAGGTAAGGAGAGTTCCTCTGAGAGCTGGTGCTTAGGGTATTCATTCAGTCCTTGATAGAGCATCCTTGATTTATCTTCTCTATGTCATTCCCCAGCCCTGGCTACTGTGAATATCCATATCCACTCCTCATGAATGCTCTGATTTTCTTTATACTTTTACTAGGAGTCTCACCCCACTCCCATCTTTCTCAAAAGTACAGCTCTCAGATTTTAGCTTGACATCATCAATGACTCTGAGTAAGGAAGCAGAGAAGATCCTCAACCATTTCCACTGTCCTGAGTAGAGTTAATGTGTAAATCCCTTGAGAATAACTTCTGTTTGCTCTTGCTGGTATGACTTCAGCTTCTATGGGGCTCTCACAGAAAGCCTGTGCTCACTTCTGCTTAGCTCAGGCTATTTTCTTCCCTTCTGGTTTCTCCACTGACACCAATCCTGCCTGTCCAATTCTATCTTCCTGAAAGTCCTCAAAAGTCCTGGTCCACCCCCTCACACTTTTCCAGTACTGTTTTTATTGTGTCCTCTTTGTTTTTAAAAATTAATTCTACCATTTCAAAGGTGAAATCTTAGTTTCTAGATCAAAATTTGAATCCAAAAACTCAGATTTCTTGGCTGTTCTGAAATACGTGGATTAAATAGAACAGCAACTGTTTCACATTATGTATAATAGTGGAGCAAAAGGAGAGTTCTATTAAGTTAGCAGTAATAGTAATGATTACTCTTCTTTAAAAAATTAAGTAAATTTCAGTGGTAATTATCAATTTTCAGACACTTCAAATTTTTTTTAACCTTTATTTATTTTTTTGAGACAGAGAGAGACAGAGCATGAACGGGGGAGGGTCAGAGAGAGGGAGACACAGAATCCGAAACAGGCTCCAGGCTCTGAGCTGTCGTCATAGAGCCCGACACAGGGCTAGAACTCACAGAACTCACAGATCACAGTGAGATCATGACCCTCAACCAACTGAGCCACCCAGGCCCCCCATTTTTCAAACACTTCAAAAGCTAGCAAGGAAGATAAATCTAAAGTGTAGGTGAAGGACTTGGAGGAAGGTTGCCTTCTTCAAACTGCTTTCTTCAGGCTCTGGCTTCACCTCCTAAGTGATGCAGTTGTAGGCAAATTACTTAATCTCCTTGAGCCTTGGTTTCTTCTCTATAAAATAAGAATAATGATAGTACCTTTGTATTTATTGTAAGGATTAAATTGGTTGATATTTCAATAGTGCCTATAAAAATGCCTGAAATATAGCAGGCACTCAGTAAATAATTGTTGAATAAATAAATGAAGATATGCATGAGGGTTGAATAAACAACACCTTAAAACAGAGTTGTGTGACTGCCCAGCTGGTAGATACCATAGCTGGGTCTTCTTCTAGGGCTAGCTGCTTGTAAATGATACGGTAAGTAATAAAGCTGGTAAATGTCATTGGTATGAGTTCAAGGCCTCATTCCTGAAGGAGATGACAGATAAGTGGAGTCACTGCATGGTTGGTTGTGAAGATAACAGCAAGTCTGACAATGCTGGTGTTTTTTACTGCCTGGAATAGTGTGAGACTCATCTGCCAGGATTGCTGAGTAATTAAGATTTTGACTCTGGAGTCATAGGTCTTGGGTTTGAATCACAGCTCCTATTATGAACTGAATTATGCCCCCCACCCCAGTCTGCATATTAAATCCTAACCTCTAGTGCCTCAAAATGTAACCAGATTTCAAGATAATATCTTTAGAGGTGATCGAATAAAATCGCAGCCATTAAGGTGGGTCCTAATCCAATTTGACTAGTGTCCTTCTAAAGGGAGGAAATTTGGGCACACGGAAACACCAGGGATGCACAAGCACAGAATAAAGACCATGTGAAGACATAACAAGACGGCAGTCATCTGCAAGCCAAGGACAGAGGCTTCAGAAGAAACCCAACCTGCCAATCTCAGACTTTTTGCGATCCAGACTGTGAGAAAGTAAATGTCTACTCTTTAGACCACCCCATCTGTGCTGTTTTGTTACAGTAGCCTGAGCAAACTAAACACTTCAAGCATGTGATATCTGTAAACGTGGGTGGGTAGGTTTCTCTCTCTGAGCCTCAGTTTCCTCATTGGCAGAATGAGGATATTAGTAGGACTTAATCCATAGATTTTGAGGATGAAATGAGATTGACATTTAGCACAAAGCCTGCCTCACAGGCAGAGCTAAATATGTTAGCTATTATTATTATTATTATTATTGCTATAATTATAAAAAGTGATCTTTATTATTGCTGTTATTAGTGTCTTCAGAGAGACAGTTATCAGGTTCCCTCCCCATCTGATTGAAAAGTGATTCACACTTTTGTTCTGAAACAAAATGTCACATCCTTTTGTAATCACAAGCTTATTTTATGGATGAGAAAACAACCTTCTTTTGAATGATTTTTGGGGTTTGGTAAGAAAGCCTGAATATTTACAAAAGTAAAGTATGACTATCAAACACAATATAATCAGCTTGAAAAAGAAAGTTTATTCAAAACATGAATTTATATCATGATATTTAGTTTATGTAGTTCATGTACTTGATTCATTTAAGTGGGCATTTTGACCCATTTTAAATTTTTTCAAACAAGCCTACGGTTACAGCTATGATTTGAATATACTCTATAGTATTTAATCATGAAAACTTATTTTAAGTTTTTTTTATTGATGTGTAGTTGACATACAATATTATATTAGTTTCAGGTGTACAACACAGTGATTCAACAATTATATACATTATTTGGTGCTCACCCTGGTCATTGTAGTTACCATCTGTCATCATACAAAGTTATTACAATATTATTGTCTACATTCCCTATGCTATATTTGCTATTCCAATGACTTGTTTATTTTATTTTATTTTATTTTTAATTTCATTTAAATATAAGTTAGTTAACATAGTGTAATAATTATTTCAGGAACAGAATTTAGTGATTCATCACTTACGTATAACACCCAGTGCTAATCCCAACAAATGCCCTCCTTAAATGCCCATCACCCATTTAGTCTATCCCCCTGCTCAACACCCCTCTAGCAACCCTCAGTTTCTTCTCTGTATTTAAGAATCTCTTATGGTTTGTTTCCATCTCTCTCTTTTTATTTTATTTATTTTATAACTGGAATTTTGTTCCTTATTTTCCACTTCATCTATTTCACCCATACCCCTATGCACCTCCCTCTGGCAGCCAGTAATTTGCTCTTTGTATTTGTGAGTCTGTTTCTACTTTTTTGTGTTTGTTCACTTGGTATGTTTTTTAGGTTCTACATATAAGTGAAATCGTATGATAATTTTTTTTTCATCTGACTTATTTCACTTAGCATAATATCCTGCAGATCCATCCATGTTGTTATAAATGGCAAGATTTCATTTTTTATGGCTGAGTAATATTTGTGAATATATACTACATCTTCTTTATTCATTTATCTATCAATAGACACTTAGGATGCTTCCATACTTTGGCTACTGTAAATAATGCTGCTCTATAAACACAGAGGGACGCGTCTCTTCTTGGTTTAGTGTTTTTGTTTTCTTTGGTCAATACCAAGAAGTGGAATTACTGGGTCACGTTAATCATGGAAATTATTAACCATAGGAACACTAACATGAATTTACACTGAAAAGCATTGTAATGTGTTACTTCCTATAAATGCTTCTTCTAGATATGATTTAGAAGGTGGGTAGGGTGCCGTGAAGAGATTGATGAGGTGGCAGTCCTAATGCCTTAGTTCTAGCCCTGCCTTGGGGTCTTTCTTTGTAAAATCAAGCTGAAAGGGCCAGCCTTGCACACTCCATGATCCTGAAAAGAATCACATGAGGAAATGAACATGAAGATGCTCTGTGAAAATACATTGGGGTCAAGGTTAGCATTACAATGCCAAGTCATGATGATAGTATGTGCCCTTGATGTGATGTGATGAGAATGGCACCTTATCTCTGAGGTCTTCCTCCCCAAAGCCCATACTCCTAGTCCAACCATGAGACAAACTCAAAATGAGGGACATTCTGTTGGATACCCTACCAGTATTTCTCAAAATTGTCAAGGTCATGAAGAATAAGCAAAAGACTAAGAAACTCTCACAGACCAGAGGAAGCAGACAAGATAACTAAATGTAATGCAGTTCCTTGGATGGGGACAAAAAGCATATTGCTGGAAAAACTAGTGAAATCCAAATAAGGTCTACAGTCTGATTGCTAGTAATATATCAATGTGGGTTCTGTAGTTGTGACTAATGTAACATGGTAACATAAGTTGTTAGGAAGAAAGAAACTGGATGAGGGGTATATGGGAAGTCTTTGAATTATCCCTGAAAATTTTATGTAATCTAAAACTATTACAATATTAAAAAGTTTATTTTAAAATGCTTATAATATTTTATTTGGTTATTTCATTTTATTTCAAAGTAGCTTAAAAATTCAAATTCTCACTTTAAAAATATCAGATAAAGGAATTATGTGATAATGTGAGAATACTTTCAGAATAGCAGAGTCAATTATTTGTTTGTCATCTCCCATAACTAGAATCTCTGCTTTATTATCATTGTCATCGACAAAATTATCTCAGTGCTGAGGAGACCACAGAGCTTATCATTCTTCTCACTTTGCAAACTGAGGCCCAGAATGGGCAGGTGACTTGTCCAAAATCACAACTCATTTAGTTTTTCGTGGTGGTAAGAATGTGAAAGAAAATATTTTTTTATTGCATGTAAAGTACTAAGAAATATGAATATATATATGTGTTTGTGTATAAATATGTACATACATAATATATATCATATAGTGAATTATGTATATAATCTTTCTTTTTAATAGAAATAAAATGTAAAAGCATAAGATAGTCTCCTTAGTGAGTCTGTTGATCTGGTGGGGGTGTTGTTGTTGTTGTTTCCTTAAGAGTCTTAAAACTCTTAAGGAAACACATCCAGCTAAGTTAAAGAAGGAAGTTTGAGAACAAAAACAAGTAAGTAAAACTGTGTCCCCTTTTATGTGACAGGTCTGCAGGAAGCATTGAGGATTTAAAGGGGATCAGACCCAGTCTCTAACCTTGAGGACTTCATATCCTGGTCTAGGAAGCAAACACCCAAGTGGCTTTACCCTAGAACCTGACAAGCACAGGGGCAGACATAGGTGCCGAGAAAGCTCCAAGGAGAGGCACCTAGCCCAACTACAGGACCAATTTTAAGGAATCCTTCATGGAAGAATGACCACCCTAGATGCCTTAGAAGATAATTGAGGAGTTAGCCAGATGGAGAGAAAGGAGGTAGGGATACCAGGCAGAAGTAATTTGTCCTCTGAGATTGCAAGGAAGGAAGGAAGCGTGTGAGTTTAGATAAAGCAGGGGTTGAAGGGCAATGGGAAGTCAGCCGAGATCAGCCTTGAGGACACCAGTCATCACAGTGAAGTAGGATCTGAGACCGTGTGCTGAATTGAGTGGGCAACTTGGGGAGAGTGATAAAGATTTGGACTGTGGCTGAAGGAAAAGTCAAATGTAAGAAAAGGTAAATAAAGGGCTAGTGAACAATTCTGAGCTGGTCTGAACACAAACAGGGGAATAAGCAATTTCCTTTGGCAGCGTTCAGCTGTCCAAGTGTAGAGAAGGTACAGAGGAAGTGGATCTTGGGTTCAGTACTCCCAGGCAGGATGTGCAGACTATAGGGATATAAAGGAGCCAAGAATGGCTGGTATCAGTTGTTCAGTCATCAGCTGTAAAGTCCAGAATCGGCAGGGCAAAAAGGGATATTGAAGAAGCCAATGGACTAAAAGAAAATTGAGGTAGCAAGACATTTGATGTCTCTCTAGGGATAAGGGCAAGTAAAAAGAAATCTCTTAAAAGAAAATTTAGTAGAAAATAAGACCAATCAATGTATGAAGCTTCTGAGTAAATAAAATGAGATGCCCAGAGAGTTGAGAGAGGCAGAGGCCGTTCAACCCAGGTGACACTGACTTCAATAATACTTGAGGGTAAGAACTCAGTGGGGTGCCAGGAGAATGCATCCTGGGTATTGGTGCTGTCGGGGGTGCAGAATGGCAAGGCAGTAAGGGATGGAAATGTAGCAAGAAGAGGAGATAGGTGGAGATGCCTTCTGCCTAGTGACCAAGGATTACAGAAATGGGAAGAATGGCTAGAAGGGATTGCTTCTAATGTGGCCAGGAGGGAATCAGTTCATGTTGAAGGCATGGGCTTTGGGATCAGGCCAACCTACCTCTGTTAACTACAAGCAAGTACATTAACTCTCTAAGCCTCCCTGTCCTCACTTATAAGAGCTTTGCTCTCAAAGGCTATTGTGGCCCTAAAGAAGGCCAAGCGCTTGTACCACAGTAAGTGGGAGATACATACTAGGTGGGAGCCAGTGGGTTTTTTCTCAACTTTGAGTGTGGCTGAGCGTCCTGGTGGCCTGGCCTGTGTATGCAAGGCCTGCACACAGTGGGCAGAAAGCCCCAGTGGGCAGAGAGCCCCATGCTGCTGCCCTGGTGCCAGGCAGGGAGAGTAGCAGTGGCAGGTTCTGGTATAACTAAGGGCTCTGGTTTCCAAACCAGTAAGCAAGAGTTTAATATTGAAGGCTGTTTTGAGATACAAAACATGGGAGAGGCCAACATCATAGATCATTTCTGTAGATATGTGTTCTAAAAACAATTCCCTTTGTGTCCCTGATTGTTTTCCAAAGGGCTAATCTCTTGTCCACAGGTAGGGAGGAGGCATAGACACAGTAGGAAATAAGGAGAGGGGAAAGAAGTTGAATTGAGGAAGTGGCAGGAATAGAGATGAGGAAAACCTGTGTGGAGGCAACACTGTCAAGTGAGCTCAATAGAATTCCATGGCTCTGGGTTTAGATTGTGTTTATAAGGAAAGGGCCATTCATGAGATCCATGGGGTCTTTAATTCTCATTATATATAACATGTTGGTTATATTTATAAAATAGAATCATAACTACATCTGGAACCTTTACACAGAAATTAAGGTTGACGTATGTGCCAGATTGATTTATATTCTCTGATAAGATGGTAAAGTAAAGATTTATTTTACTTTGCACTCTTACAGCTTGGATTATTATTTATACTTTATTTTGCAAATTGGTGGTAACCCAACTGCAGCCAAATCAAGAGTTCACATGCCAAGTTTTGGTCTGAAAAAGTTTTTGCATCCAATATATATTTGGCCACAAAAATAAGGAGATCGAATAATAGAAGAGAAAAGAAAGTGCTTTATGTACTTTGGAGGTCAAAAACAGATGTGAATAGGGTTCTCATGGAGTGTGGCTAGCTAACATCTGGTAATCCCTAATGCATTTCACTGTCCATTTGTAAGTTTCCCCCAATGTTTAATATCAACAGCTATATAGGAACGTAGTGACTTGCACAAAGAATAAAATTTATAGATATCAAGGACAAAGCCAGAAAATTACTCTGTTCTTGGCATCCATCCTTCCTGGGCAAGGACTTCATATTTTCTTTCTGTTGATGCTATGTTTAATAAAGCTATGTGATTGGTTCGGTTGAGATTGAGCTGAACATGTTTTGTTTTGTTTCTTCTCTACGACTCAGTGACAAAAGAAACATAAAACCTTCTGCTTACTTTAATCACAGACCTCAGGTTTCTTCTATGAAATCTGAAGAAGAATTGAGAAAACATCCCCAGAAGGACTAGTTGTACCTATAATGGGGGAGGAGGGTGAGAAAAAGGTGGTGAGGAATGTGGATAATTTAGCTTATTTTCTTCTCTTGGCACACAATCCGATTTCTTGTTCCCTTTCAAACAACTCTCTTCTAC
Source organism: Panthera pardus (assembly GCF_024362965.1). Classification (NCBI taxonomy): domain Eukaryota; kingdom Metazoa; phylum Chordata; class Mammalia; order Carnivora; family Felidae; genus Panthera; species Panthera pardus. The sequence continues at coordinate 22,800,034 of NW_026526788.1, forward strand.
AAAGACAACTCCCATTTGCAATGAAATTTGCAGATGACAGCTGACCTGTCTGCATTTCTGACCACAAAGGTTAAAGATGGTGGGGGTTGTGCTTGCTGCAAAGCAGATGAAGAAGTTATGATTCTTATTGCTAAATGCAGTCACTGAGATTGGATATATATTCTCCATCTCATCCACAGATCCATATTGCATTACATAAATTAACAGTAATCTACACATTCCTTTGACAGAGCAGGCTGGGCTGCAGAATTGCTGGATTTGTAACTAATTCAGAGATGACAGCAAGGTATCAACTTGTGTGCCTACTCAGGTCCACTGATAGTGTCTGCCAGGAGTAGGAGACATTAGAAGAATCCCAAAGTTCTTCACAAGCTCTGTGGGAAAGTGCCTTGTTGGTAGGTTTGATATGTTTGCCAAAGAGTAGGCATGGAGGGTAGCAGCATATGATCCCTGGTTTAACCAAAAGAGTTTTTCATAATAAGATCTGTTTCCTAAAGTTGGGAATTTTAAATTTAAGATCAGCGTACAGTAACAAATGAACATGTGTATTATGCAGTAATATTTATACATCCAATCATATGATGATGCTTTGTGTCTTCAGAAGAATTTTCACATGAGACTCTAAAGTGATTTCATGAGATAAAACTGGGATGTATTTTTATCCCCATTTCCAAATGAGGAACTGAACTTCAGAAAAAAATAAGCAATTCATGCTAGGTCATGCAGCCAGTAAATTAGAGAATTTAGGAAATATTTTGTCATCATTTGAATATTTTGTAATCACTCAAATTTCCGACTCAAATTAGGAGTCAGAAAACTGTAAGAACTATGGCTATGATTTTCTGATTCCTAAATTGTGCAACAACAAACTGTAACCCTGACTACATAGGAGACATTTACAATAAATGTGTGCATACACGATTAAATGACAATAAGTTGGAGATAGCTGACCTTTGAAAGGTAGGGATTATTGTATCAGTCAACTTCTCCAGAAAAAAAATACATAAAGAGATTTATTATAAACTGCTGATTTGTGTGATGATGGAGGCTGGCAAGATTAAAATCTGCACAGTTTGTGTCCCAGTTGGAATCTAAAGAATGGCAGGCTAAAGAACCAGGAAGAACAGATGTCCCAGTTTGAAGGCCATGAGACAGGAGAATTCACTCCTACTTGAGGGAGGTCCAGCCTTTTGTTCTATGCAGACATTCAACTGGTTGGATAAGGCTCACCCACATTATGGAGAGCAATCTGCTTTACTCCATCTATCAACTTAAATGTTAATCTCATTTAAAAACACCCTTACAGAAAAACCCAGAATAATGTTTGATTTGACAAAAAATCTGGGCCCATTCAAGTGGACACATAAAATTAGTCACCACCAGGGGCGCCTGGGTGGCTCAGTCGGTTGAGCGTCCAACTTCAGCTCAGGTCATGATCTCGTGGTCTGTGAGTTCGAGCCCTGCGTCGGGCTCTGTGCTGACAGCTCAGAGCCTGGAGCCTGCTTCTGATTCTGTGTCTCCCTCTCTCTCTGCCCCTCTCCCACTCATGCTCAGTCTCTCTCTGTCTCAGAAATAAATAAATCTTAAGAATTTTTTTTTAATTAGTCACCACCAGTCCACCCTTGTCAACTTGTCACCCTGACATTTCTCCTTAAACCATACTTAATCTTAAAATAAGGCAAATAGCAAGATCGTTCTTCTACCTAACACAATATAACTATCCTGGGTACAACCCAAAATACTCTAACCCTTTTCCCAGAAGAGGAAACAAAGCCCTTGAGTGATATTTACTCTTCTCTTTGATATCTCATAACTTAAGTACTTGGGAAGTTAGATGTTATAGACTGAATTCCCTCAAAATTCCTGTATTGAAACCCTAATCCCCAATGTCACTGTACTTAGAGAAGACTTTTAAGGAGGGAATTAGAGTTAAATGAGGTCATAATGGTGAGACTCTAATCCGTTAGGACTGGTATCCTTGTAAGAAGAAGAGACACCAGATCTCTCTCTCTCTTTCTCTCTCTCTCTCAATCTGTACATGCACAGAGGAAAGACCATGTAAGGACACAGCAAGAAGGTGGCATTTGCAAGCCAGGAAGAGAGGTCCCATCAGAAATCAACCCTGGAGACACTTTGTTCTTGGATTTTCAGCCTCCAGAACTGTGAGAAAGTAAAACTCTGTTGTCTAAGACCCCAGTGTGCGTTATCTTTCACAGCAGCCTGAGCTGACTACTACAGTGATCAAGCCTAACCTGAGATATTTGTTACTCTCACAGAAGAGGGAATTTATTTGAAGTATATCAGTCCAATTATTGTCTGTATGTCTTAAACCATTCCATTAAACTTCCAGTCTGGGCACAAACCCTAAATGAGGCTTTTTTTTATAAAGGGTATCTGAAGACATACTTTCCTGGTATTTTGAGGGCTGGATTGCAAATTATAAATTTCTAAATCTTCCCATGTTTCTTCAACAAAATTTCTAATAGTAGGAGGATGACTATGAAAGAGAAGAGTCAGTCAATATTATGGGGTGTGTACCATATGTTGAGCCTGGTAGATAAAATGGGGAAAGACACACTTTATCCCCATCCTCAGGTACTGTTCTAGTGAGTGCCTTAGGTTCCAGGGTGGGGATAGAGTATTTCTTCCTCTGAATCTTTTTTTTCTAATTTTATTTATTTATTAGGTGGGGGAGGGGCAGAGAGAGGGTGAGAGAGAACCCAAAAGAGACTATGCACTGCTAGCACAGAGCTCAATGCTGGGCTCAAACCCACAAAACCGTGGGATCATGACCTGAACCAAAATGAAGAGTTGGATGCTTAACCTACTGAGCCACCCAGGTGTCCCCTTCTTCTGAATCTTTAAGCTGTCATGGTAAAAAAAAACTGATTTTAAAGGGCTTATTTGGAGGGTCAAGCAGAGAGCCCAGCTATGTGAATAGGCTTAATTGGAGGTTATTCCTCTCTGGCTGTGGGAATGATGCACTTATCATCTTTGGCCATCACCAGGAGTAACAGATGCCCTAGTTTGATCACCTTGACATCTCGACTTCATGCCACCAGCTGGGTTATAAAAAGTGTGATTTAGGTCTGAGGAATTTGCCATCAAAGACAGCATGTGTGTGTGTGTGTGTGTGTGTGTGTGTGTGTGTGTGTGTGTGTAATTTAAAATTTACTTAAATTATAGTTACAGAGCCAACTTCTAATTTGTTGCAAGGCCCATGTTTGTATGGAGGTGGTTTTAATTCTTTGGACTATTTTTTGACAAAGTTGAAGAGAGAGCTCTTGAAATACTTTCAATGTTAATATAACACCTTTATGCAGTATGTCTTAAGGAAAGGCCAAACAAAGGCTGGTCTATAACAACACTAGGTGTTTCAAATTTTCACTGTGCTGCATTCATAGATTTTGGAGATGGCCTATGAAACTGTAAATAAAAGCAATACAATTTTTCTGTGAAACAATTTCTGAACTCTCCAATAGGTACAATGTTAGATTCATTTAATAGATTGGTACAGACTTTCCTTGGGGAAACTAAAGGTTTTTTTTCCCCCTTTCTGTATCAAAAGTTGATAAAGCAGAAATATTGCACAAATTCCATGGCTACAGAATCTTTTCTTTTTATTGAACAGCAGTTGTGGTTTGAAGAGTAACTCTCTTCAGAAAATTGTGGAGACTTCATAGCAATGGCTGCAGCTATTTGGACTTGCCAAATTACCTAATGGAATAGGTAAGCTTTATGTCTTTAAAATGACCCACTTTTTTTTTCTTTGAAGCCTCTGGTACAGAATTTTTCAGCCCATAATATTCTTCAATTGAGTATTGAGTATGAAATTGACTGTAATTCTTAGTGTTTCATCTTTTCAAACCCTCAATATAGGGGGAAAAATTGGAATTTTTTAACAAGCCCAAGATCTAAGAATTACACCAATGCTGCCTATGTTTCCCATAGACCCTTAGGAAAAATCATATATCAACACAGCTACGGCTAAGTTACTAACTTCTATCAACTTCTACAACAATGACGACAACAAATTCTCAAGGTTGTGGTGGTAAAATGAGTGATGAATGATGAATGGAAACAGTAGGGAGCAGGTTAACAGACAGTGGTACTCTTTACAAGAAGTTCAAGAAACTTCAAAAATAGCCTATGATCCAATCCAATCCAATTTTGAATCAAGGACATTTAAGACAATTTTTATCATTTTCTAAAACTACTAAGAGTTGAAAATTTACTCACATATGAAGATATCCTTAGTGGAATTAGCTAAACATAGATTGTGATAAAAGAAGATCTTGGTATGGCTGACCATATAAACCTATCAAGAAATTTGGAGGCCAGAGTTGAGGCTTGGGCATGTTAGCATCAGAGGTAGATGACAGGTCCCTTTCCTCCACATTTCAAACTCCCTCTGTATCCTTTTGCCTCTACTCCCAGCTCCCAGTCTCACTCCAATTGGACCCAAGGAAACTTGTTCTCCTGCCTTTGGAGAAAAAGAGACTGTTTATTCTTCCCTTACTACCCTACTCTCACACTGCACATTCCCCACTAGTAAACCTAGTCATGCCCCAGGCTTCTGTGGGACCCATAAGTCTCAGAAACTTGAATTCCATCCACAGCAGGGATGTAGTTTGATGGGAGGTGAGTGTAAAATCAGACACACATGGTAGGAGAGCTACTACAAGGAGGGCCCTGAGAGAAATCATTCGCCAAAACTGATGAAGGTTTCTGGCTCTGTGAGTCAAACTCAGATGAACAGTCTGAGCAGGTGAGGGAAGAACAGTCCTGTGTGCTCTACAAGGTGGTTCTGTAACTCCCGCCCTGAGTCACCTGCATGCTTTGGGTGAGTACCACAACCAGCCATCACTAAGGAAACAGGTCACTCCACCATGGCACATCACCTGGAAGCATAGGTGTGAGAAGGGAAAGGCATTCTCCTACTATCTTTTGGAAGAAAACCAAAGAGCCAAAGGCAAGTGGCGATGGAGCTCCAAAGGCTGTGTGCACCTGATGATGCTCCAGATGAGGATATCAGCAGGTGATCAACACCACCACATGAGTAGCCAGAGCAGGAGCCCCAGTCTGTCGAAAGGACACTGACACTCAATAAAGTACAAATGATATGCAGGGCATCCACCTGCCCTCAGGGACTTGAGGGAAGACTTTTGGTGACTTTATCTGCAAACTGGAGAGCTACAAAAGCCACAAGTCCAGGCAACATTTGAGTTTCTTACATCTTAAAACACATTTGATCAAAACTTGTTTAAGATTATATAGGGCGCCTGGGTGGCTCAGTCAGTTGAGTGTCTGACTTCGGCTCAGGTCATGATCTTGTGGTCCATGAGTTTGAGCTCCACCTTGGGCTCTGTGCTGACAGCTCAAAGCCTGGAGCCTGCCTCGGATTCTGTGTCTCCCTCTCTCTGCCCCTCCCCCACTCATGCTTTGTCTCTCTCTGTCAAAAATAAATAAACTTAAAAAAAGATTATAGAGCAAACCAAGGTTAGTTTAAGAATATATATTAGACCCTTTACTACTTCTTTGATGGACCACCTGCTCCCTTTATCTTTTTATTTTTTCGTTTGGGTTGTTTCAGTTTTAGTCAAGAAAGGGCAAAAGTGAGTCTATTTAATTTTTAATTCTACACTTTTTCATAGCAAAAGAGGACCTTGTTTTAAATTCTGCACTCCTGGGGCGCCTGGGTGGCTCAGTTGGTTAAGCGTCCGACTTCAGCTCAGGTCACAGTCTCACGGACCGTGAGTTCGAGCCCGGCGTCGGGCTCTGGGCTGATGGCTCAGAGCCTGGAGCCTGCTTCTGGTTCTGTGTCTCCTTCTCTCTCTGCCCCTCCCCCATTCATGCTCTGTCTCTCTCTGTCTCAAAAATAAATAAACGTTAAAAAAATTTTAAATTCTGCACTCCTAATCAAATACTATCCCTGTGAACTAAAACTTGTGCCTTGACGCCAGAACCCACAGTAGTATAAAGACAATAGTTGAATTCTGGGAATAGGAGGTAAGGAGAAAGAGTAGAAGGTTGAGGATTTAGCCTTTGGGAACGCTTGTAGTTAGGCAGTGGAGGGACCCTAGGAGAAGCAAGAGCTCAAAACCAGTCCCCAACCCAGTTGTTTATAGTAACCAGTAAAAATACTGATGCTTGTGTATACTTTAAATACAGAACAAAGTGGACTTACATGGACATATATAGAGATGTACATATATGAATGAAGAATTTCTTTCTCTACATAAATCTATATAGATAGATGATAGATAGATAGATGATAGATATCACAGATACATATATGTGAGGTAACAGCAAGAGGCAGGAGAAAATAAAATTTATTTTATTTTAAAAGAATTTATTCCCTCTGATTCCTTCCAGTGTCACCCCATTTCTACCAGTGACTCTTTCTGGGATTGCTGCTTTAATCTGATGGACTTTGTTTCATGGCTCAAAGCTTTGTCTGGGCTTCTTGTCCTTGTTCCTACATGTAAGCTTGAAGGAGATAACAGCTTCCCAATGTTACCAATCCCTGGGTGCTTTAGCACCTTGTATTGACTCTTTTATTTTTACCAACACCTTTGTAAACTGTTTCTCATTAGGCTTGTCTCAGTTAACCTTTTGAGGGTTCCATCTGCTTCATGATGAGACCCTGAGTATGATAGGATCCATGTTCTTGTTGATTTTCCTATAAGACATCCAAGTGAAGATATAAATAGGCAAGCAAAAATGAGTCTGGAGAAACCCTAAGGCTGGGAAAGTTTGGGCTAGGGAAAATGACATTTAAGAATCTTCAGCATACAGATGCAGAAGGGGATAGGTATGACCTTTTAGTCTTGGGGAAAGCAAGCCTCCCCTCTCACAGAACTGCCCACTGTCTTGAATTACCATCTTGCTGAATTCAAGGCAGTCTTGGACTGCCCCATCCTCACGTTCAAGAAGCCTGACATCTCGGATTAAAGCCTAAACTAATTACCATCCTCCTTCTTAGTGTCTGTCAAGACTAATTTCTCCATGCCTCACATCACTGTTTACCTTGCTTATGAACAGAAGCCCAAATTTCCCAGGCATCCACTTTGGCCAAGGCTCTCATCTCCTTACTGCTGTGTAAATCCCCATAATATGAACTGATTCTTCTCTCCCCTTCAAACTCTTTTACTTGAAGCAATTTTAGATTCTTAATCATATATTTATTTAGTCTATGCCCATAATGGACTATTCAAAAAGATGGCTAACATTTGTCCAAGAAGAGCACAAAATAAATTCACTTAAACCATTTGTTCATAATTACAATAGACACAATGCACTTCCTCACTGAACAAACTCCATAATAAACATTTGGCCATGGGGACAATGAGGCAACTTATACCGATCATTTGTTTACTATTTTGGGTTTACACTGACATACATGGCCACAGACAGTTAATTGGATCTGTAAATACTCCCAGTTAAGTTTAATTAGTTCTCTGTGCAGGATCTAAGGTTATGATAGTTCTGGTGATAATTTTCAATATTATTCTTTTAATTCCACAAGACGTTTGTTTTAAAAAAATTGACCTAGAATGTGCTCTGAGAGAAAAAAAAAAGAAAAAGAAATTGGATAAAGGAGTGAGAAATAAGAGTATGAAAAGATTAGTTACTCTGTAAAAAAAGCCAATATGATTGTAGAAGTATTAAAATCCCTGTAGGAGATTTACAGAGAAGTCTGCCCTGGATTAGAATTTGATATCAAATAACTTAACTGAAGTCATACAATTTCTGTGCCATTTGTAGTTGAGTTAATAGCATATGTTCCTGGAGGATTACAGCCAATGATTAAGGAAATTAGGTTTTGTTTGAATTTAATTTAGTTATATAAAGCTGCTACTATAATTTACAGCTTTGATATTTAATATTTAATAACCCAGATCTTAGAAGAATACTAGATATAGCTGTGTCATTATGCCTTGAAATATTATTCCCATAAGTCATTTATATTTGCTGGCTGATAGAGATGTTCATCAACTAGATGGACTCAACAGGAGTCCACTGATAAAGCCACTGCAGTTTTACAGTTTGCTGAGTCCCTTGTACGTTTCCACTCCATTTCCCACACCTGTAACTTACTGAATCATAATTTATCTGGCCGATCAATTGTCATAATAAAGAAACATTGCAGCCTTACTTCAGCAGCCAGCTGTAGGAATGACTCAACTCTGCCGCCTTTCTCTCACATTTTATGTATCTGTGTCATTAAAAACCATAGGAATTTCTCTGTGACTATTGCTCCCTCAATATTTTTCTTTCTAGTTTTTCTTTCATTGCTTTGCCACACTTTTTCTGTATCCATCTCCTTGACTTTTTGCTCCTTTTATTCCTTCATTGTTCAGAGACTCTGGAGTAATAATCTCAATTTCTTTCCTGTATAGATCTGTATCTCTTTGTAGAAATTGAATTTTTTCCTCTAATTTATAAAAATTAATCTGGAATTTCTGGCCCTATAGATTAGCATCTAAACATTCCTAATTTTTTACTCCCTCTATATTTATACTACTTCAATTGCTTTTCTCCTTCAGGGCTTGTGATTTAAACCTCTTATCTCCTTTATTCACATGTCTTTTATTGTCCTTAAGAATCCTTCTCCTCACTGTTCTGGTTAGTTTTGTTCCTCACAGTTGCTTCTTTTACTTCTTAGTTTGCACTTCCTTCAAAGACAGGTCAAGTCAGCCCTTCAGAAAATTCACAAGGCACAGTCTCTAGACTCAAAGATTTTAAAGTCTGAACAGAGAATTTACTCAGAAATACCTACCCTAACAATTTATTATATGTATATATAATATATATGTATATATAATATCATATAGCTAATATAACAATATGAAACATACGTATACATATGTAAATTATATATATTAATTATACATTATACATATACAGAATATATATATATTCTATAGTCATTATACATTATATATATACAGAATATATATATATATATATATATATATACACACTCACGCACACACATATATTCTATAGGTAGATAGCAAGGAGTAGAAATTTATAGAAATGAAATAAAGTTGGACAATACTTAAACATGCAAGTTAAAACACCAAGAGTTTGTTTGAAGGGAATGAAGAAATACATTAATGCATTATAAGAAATGAGGGGTTTTTTTATGCTTTCCTGCCAGCCCTCTAAAAATTTCAACTTCGTGAGCACAATTAATGATGATGACGATGATAATAATAATAATAATAATAATAATGAAAACATAGGGATTAAGCACTTGGGTTCTTTAGTTAGATTGGCTGGCTGGCAATCTTGGCTTTGCTGCTTTATAACTGTGTGACTTAGGATAATTTCCTTAACCTTCCTCTGTCTCAGTTTTTAAATATGTAAAATGAGAATAACAATAGTACTCTGTTGACAAAGTTGTTGCATAAAATTTATAAAATGCTCAGAATCCAGTGTCGGATATAGTAAACTCTTAATAACTATTCAATATTGTTGTTTATTATTATTATTGTTACTGTTAATGCAAAATAAAGCACTAATTAGTAGGAAATAGTGGATCGAACTGAACATTATGAAACAAACAACCATCCTGACAGTAATTGTAAAGTCATTTACCTAATCTGTATCTTTTGACATTATTTTGCTATTTTTCTGGAGTTAAGAATTCTTAGGCATTCTTTGGAGTAGCTCCCAAATAACACAAACTGAAGTCACCAGAACAATATCAACAACCATTCTTACTGGCTAAAAATTGGTCCACATGAGGAATTGAAGAAAAATCCTGCATCAAGCATATTTGAGATACAAAATATTTTTCTTTTTAAAATTTCTTTTTTAACTTTTAATTTTTGGTAACTGGAGATAGTTGCTTCGAATCCTACAGAGCTGGGAGACCTGGTGGTTGTTAAAATTTTCAACACAAGAACTAGAGAAACAGTACATTTGTGCTAATGTAAAAAACAGAACCAAAAAGCAACATCCAGAAGTAGATCAAAAGCTCTCACAACTCAGGTTAGAATTCCATAATTTATTTTAAGAGAATTCACTGAGCATTCATTGAGTGCTGGCTATAGAGAAGTCACTGGATTTTCCCCAGTAAGGAAGTTAAAAGCAGAAGAGGGGGTAATTGAAACAATAGTTCTAATCCTTAATACCTAATACAAAGGAAATGACAGAGTTTATTGTGTTCCACTGAGTCATGAAATACACCAGAACACTCCACGAAAGAAAGAAAATTCAGATTGATCAAGGAGAGAAACAGGATTGACTTTCTCTAGCTCTATTTTTGTTTATTCACAAACTGGACCCAATAGCATACTGGAAACGGCAAAAATCTACATAGTGACTAATACCAAATAAAACATCGCCAGCTAAAGGGGATACGGGCAGAATCTACAAGATATAGAAAGACAGCAGCAGGGACAAGAAATCTAAGTTTAAGTTATCTAGAGGAGAGAGGACAGTGATGGGCATTCCTGGGAACAGATTGCCAATAGTAAGAAATAAGGCAGTAGAACCAAACCTAATAGTTATAAGGTTTTAGGAATTGCCAATGGTTTTGAATCAGGAAATTTGGGTGTGCATCACAGCCATGCCATTTATTAGCTCCCTGATCTTGAGCAACATTAAGCCTGTGGAGTTTTATTCTCTAAGTAAGGACAACAGAAATAATAGTATCTCTATGCATTACCACCTTATAGGATTTGAGGCTAGTTAAATGTAATTATACTTTGAAATTATAAATATAAATATATGAAAGTATAAATTAAATTTATACTTTTTATACATATAGCACTATTGGAATATAAATTGTTCTTTATTTGAAAGAGAGACAGCATGAATGGGAAGAGAGGCAGAGTAGGGGGAGAGAGAGATAGAGAGAGAGAGAGAGAGAGAGAGAGAGAGAGAGAATTTTAAGCAGGCTCCATGCTCAGTACAGAGACTGACATGGGGCTCCATTCCACAACCCTGGGATCGTGACCTGAGCCGAAATCAAGAGTCACATGCTGAACCATCTGAGACACCCAGGTGCCCTGGAATGTGAATTGTTAGTATGATTCTGCTTTTGCTTGAGTTTTCATTGGTGAGGATATTACTTTCCTTAATCATGTTATTTTATGAATTGTTTAAAGGGAACTGTCTGTCCAATATATGAAAAAAAATCTAATTTCTACACTGGTCTTAACTCTGTCCCCTCATGCATCACAATTAAATTTAATCCTCTATCTAATGTTATTTCTTCAAATATTAAATGATAGCTATCATGATATCCTTTAAGCTTTATATTCTATCTATTAGAGAGGAAAATTCAAGGATTGGTTCAGTTATGTAATGACATTAGAGCTCTGGATTGTGTCTGGTTCCATTATTTACTCAAATATGATATAGTTTCCAGGCCCTGGAAATCCTGGTCATTTTCTGCTAGATTCCCTTGACTTTGTTAATATCCTCAAAATTTGGAGCCTATATCATTGACAGACTCTTGCCTAGGTACACATTCCCACTCCTGTTGACCCTTCTCTTTGCCAACAGAAGCCTGTTTGGTTCTGGTGTAGGAGGGTGGTGTGCTCAAGAAAGGCAGCCTCCCTCAGCCTTACCCCCAAAACCAAAGGGTGAATATTAACAAGTTTAAGCCAATCATGGCAATTTTATTACCCTGCCTTCTTCACAGTCATGTGATGGAGTCTTGGCCACTGAGATATAAAAGGAAGTCGTTAGGGGGGCTTTTTAAAAAGTTCTTACTCCTTAGAAAAGACCCTAGGAGGGGCGCCTGGGTGGCTCAGTCCATTGAGCTTCCAACTTCGGCTCAGGTAATGATCTCACAGTTTGTGGGTTCGAGCCCCGCATCAGGCTTCGTGCTGATGGCTCAGAGCCTGGAGACTGCTTTGGATTCTATGTCTCCCTCTTTCTCTGCCCCTGCCCCACTCACACTCTGTCTCTCTCAAAAATAAACATTAAAAAAAATTTAAAAAAAAAAAAAGACCCTAGGAGCACCTGGGTGACTCAGTTGGTTAAGCTTCTGACTTCGACTCAGGTCAAGATCTTGCAGTCTGTGAGTTCAAGCCTTGTGTCGTGCTCTGTGCTCTGTGCTCTGTGCTCCAGCTCAGAGCCTGGAGCCTGCTTTGGATTCTGTGTTTCCCTCTCTCTCTGCCCCTCCCACATTCGCACCTCTGTTTCTCTCTTCTCTCAAAAGTAAAAAAACATTAAAAAAGCTTTTAGAAAACTCCCAAGTCCAGGTTTAACCCCTATCCTGTCTGTGGGAAGCTTGTTTCTGAAGTTGTGAAGTTTGAACCTGCTACAGAGAACTAGAGATGATGGCAGGAGAAAAATCAAGGTTATTGTAAGGCCACCAACCCATAGCTCCTTATCCATGAAACCACTGAATTCACAAACATTCATTTTTCCCTTTTCCAGACATTCTTATGCAGGATAATCAATTGTAGTCATTGCTTAAGCTCCATTTAAATGTGTAGCAGAATCTGTTGATTCCCCAACCCATCCCTTCTGCCCACCTGAAATGATCTGTTGCTATAACAGCTAGTTGTCAACACTCTGATGTTTTTCTATCTCAAATTCCTACACCTCTTCTCTTCCTGAAGGTGCAATGATGAGATGGGAGAGGATAAGTTTTAGCCGCTGCTTTCTAACCCCCTCAATCAACAGAGAATGGGATTTAATGGAGTTGGGGATCAAGCCACTCCACAGTCTGGTGGGGCATTTCTGAAATGCATTCTACACCATTTCTCAGAGGAGTCCAGCAGAGTCCCAATAGTCCAAAGTAGAAACCCACTTAGTAACACAATCTTTGCTGGCTTATTTCCATTCTTTTGCTCACTTTTTCTCCCCTCAAATTGCTTTCCTTGACCTTGGGATCACCTTTTATTTTTTTATTTTTTTTTAATTTTTTTTTTTAACGTTTATTTATTTTTGAGACAGAGAGAGACAGAGCATGAACGGGGGAGGGTCAGAGAGAGGGAGACACAGAATCTGAAATAGGCTGCAGGCTCTGAGCCGTCAGCACAGAGCCTGACGCGGGGCTCGAACCCACGGACAGTGAGATCGTGACCTGAGCCGAAGTCGGACGCTTAGCCGACTGAGCCACCCAGGTGCCCCTGGGATCACCTTTTAAATAAATTTTATGTGCATAAGACCTTGTCTCAGGGTCTATTTTTGAGGTACCCAAATTAAGACAAGTTGGGTATTGTATGACTTGTAGCTGAAAGCATTCTGGTGCAAATGTGGTAGAGTACTATACTGCCCAACAGAACTTTCTGTGATGGTAGAAATGTTCCATATCTGTGTGGTCCAGTATGGTAGCCCTTAGTCACATGTGGCTATAAAGGTTGTAAAATGTGACTAATGTGAGTGAGGAATCGAATTTTTCATTTCATTTCACTTGAATCCACTTAAATTTAAATAGCTACATGCTGCTAGTAGCTACCATATTGGCGAGTACCGTATTGGCCAATTGTGAATCAAGTGAATGAGAGAATTGTCTCCTTATTTTTTTAAATGCCAGAATTATATTCCACAACCATACATTTTGCTCAGTGAAGACTCGTATTAGCTAGGCTTTGTGAAGAATACAAAGAAGAACAACATAAGCAGCTTCTGCCTTCTAAAACCCAATCCAGTCAGGGGAACACACTAACATCTAAATATGTAAGAACAAGATACATGTTGTAAGAGTGGTATAAAACAAAGCACTATGGGAAATAAAAGGATGCACAATTAATTTCTGCCATAGAAATTCAAGAATACTTCACTGAGGTAGCATTTGAGCTGAATCATGAAGATAAATACAGTGTCTTTAGGGGGGACAGGAAAAGAATTACATTTATAGATAGAGAAAGGAAACATAGGGAAGCAGTACAAACAAGAAGGAGAATGCAAGTGGCCCAACAAAGCTATAGAACAAAACGTCAGGTGAGGCCGAAAGTACACAGAGCATTGCATTTCATGTTAAATACACTTAACTTTCATTCTATGAGGGATAGATAAGTCTTCAAAGTGTTTGAGCACAGGTGGTGATGACTGTTTGTTAGTAACATAATTGGTTATAAATAGGAATGATTGGAAACTCAGAATTCAGTTAGAAGTCTACAACACCAGTCCACGTAACAAATGGTGTTGATGTGAACTCTGTCCATAGCATTGAGAATAAAAACAAGAGGCAGGTTCAGACTTACCTAACACGTAGACGTGCTAGGTCCTGACCACAAACTGAAAGATGGTTATGAGACCAGAGTTGGAGATGGCAAGAGACTCAGGGAGGGATGAGGTTTGGGGACAAAAGATACACGGACATGAAAGAGGTGCTCAGTAGACAATTGGACGGACAAATGCCAGGTGTTGGTGGTCAGCTGCGTCAAAAGATGCAGAATGTGAGCAGGAAGAATGAGAGAAGGTCTTGAAGTTGACTTGGAGCTCAAGGAGGATGAAGAGTTTGGAAAAACCAAAGTGAAGCAAAGGGAAGGATTAGCTTTTGTTTTGTTGTGCTTTGTTGTAAGAACCACAGTATTCTTCTAGCTAATGTTGGGTAAGAGATGGCCACTGTTTAAGTTCACTTGTTGATTTGACTCATTATTTCAGGCTACTGAGTTTATTTTTTGACTACCAGTTACTGCACAGAAAAGTGACTGTGTTTTTCCAGTTGTTTGTTTTTGTATTTTTAGCCTGGGTGCATTATTTAAAATATAAAATAATTGAATACAAGGAAAAGCTAATCACTTTCCTGAAAGAGGAAGTGGTATTATAAAAATTGTGTAGTGGATGCTGTGGTACACAGCCTGTACTGTGGTACTGTCAGCTCCTAGCTGAGTTCTTTTCCAGGAACTATCCTTGGCCTTGACCACTATACTTCTTCCTTGGAGGCAGCCTGTAACCATTTACTGGTTGATATAGCACTTTTGTTTCAATCCTGGTCAGTTTGGCAGTATCATCTCAGCACTTAGCTCCCTCAGGGATCAACTGAAGCCTGTGTTGGAACTTCGTGGCAGCTCAGCTTCTCCATTGCACCCCTCACCCAGTCTCTCCCACGCATTATTCCCAGAGCACTCCCAATTAAACTAGGTGCACGCAAAGCTCCATCTTGATGTCTGTTTCCCTGAGGAACCCCACTCAAGGTGAATTGCAGAACAAAACCTTGGTATTTTTTAAAAATGATTTCTGATTTTTTAATTTAATATTATTTTTTGAGAGAGAAATAGAGAGAGTGCAAGCAAGGGGAGAGGGGCAGAGGAATAGAGAGAGATTCCCCTGCAGGCTCCATGGCTCAGTGCAGAATCTGAAGCAGGGCTCAATCCCACGACCCTGGGACCATAACTTGAGCCATCTGACTGAGCCACCCAGACGCCCTCTGATAAAACCATTTTAGATATCATTTGAAGTATCTGGATTCTTTTTACATTTGAAAAAGAAGATTAATGAGGTTTTTAAAAAGTTATGTTAATTTAATCAGCATGGTGCTGGTGCAACAATATGGAGACAAATGAATAGAGAGAACAGATATTTCAGAAACAGATCCTCCGGTACACAAGAATTTATTATATTATCAAGGTCATTGACATCACAAAAATATGATAAATATTAATGGCATAACATTTAAAGAGGAGAAGAATGACTATTCACTAAATGGTGCTGGAAACACTGGATAGGAAAAAAAAAATTAATTCTTATGTATTTAAATAAATCCCAGATGGGTTAGCTCAATTTCGCCAATAATGAAGGAAACAAATTTGAACATCCGTGAGATATTGTCTTTGACTTGTCATATTGATGGAAAAAGCATTGATGAGGACATGGGGATAAAAGAGTGCCCTCATATACTGTTAGTGGAAATGTAAATTGCTGCAGCTTTTGAAGGACAATCTGATATGTACTATGAGAAACTTTCAAAGTGCATATCTTTGATTTAATTTATTAAACTTTTAAATGGAAGAAAAATATAAATATTAGGAATAACATATATACATGAGAAACTTTATAAAACTTAAGAGTTTTTACAAATTTATTCACTTGTGCACATGTAAAAATAAGCATGTGCAATCACATAACCACCACCCAAATAAAAATATGAAATGCTTTCAGCATTTTAGAAGTCTCCCTGGTGTTCTCTCCTAGATAATATTCCCCTCTCAATAAGTGAGTAAGACAGACACGTTCTCTCATGGAACTTATGGTCTATTGGGGGAGACACTTTTTTTTTTTTTGAGAGACAGAGTGTGTGCACATGCATGCATGCAAATGGAGGAGGAGCAAAGGGAGAGGGAGAGAGAATCTTAAGTAAGTTCCACACTCAGCACAGAGCCCTACGAGGCAGGGCTTGATCCCACTACCCTGGGATCATGACCTGGGCAGAAATCAAGAGTGAGACATTTAACCCACTGAGTCACTCAGGCACCCCTGAGGGAGATAAATATTAAGTAAATAATTACACAAGTGGTTATTAACAATTTATATCAATATTACAGTGAAAAATTATAAGTGCCAGAAGAGAAATACTATGTATATTGGGGAAACTGAGGGAAGACACATCAGAAGTGATATTTAACATGAAAGATGAGGAGTTAGCTAGGCAAGGGAAGTGGGGAAGGAAAAAACCTTAAGGAGAGGGAACAATGTGTGTTCTGAGTTGGAAAAGAGCTTCAAGGGTCTGAAAAATAAAAATAGTGTTGGTTAGCACAAGAGTCAATGAAGGAGGCTGCAGAGACAGACAATAGCCAAACCCTGCGTTAATAAGCTAGCAAAAGATGCTTATTTATACCTAATTGTAATGGAAAGCCACTCAATGGTTTTAAAGGAAAGTACAACTTAAAATGATCATTTTGGACCACTGTGAATACAATGGGTTGTTGGGAAGACAGAGTGGAATTTGCGAGACTAGAAAACAAAATGAAAGGAAACAAAAAATAGAGAATTCCAAATGTATTTTTAAAGTTGCCTCTACTGAGCTCAATGACCAAAAGGATGAGAAGGCTGAGAACAACAGAGATTTAAATTTATGTAAAAGAAGAGCTTTGAAGGATCTACATAAAACTGCTGGCTATTACCTCTGCTTTGGGTTTGGATGAGGGAGAAGGATTGAGGTAGAGTTTCACTTTCCACTCTGTACTCTCCAAACTAAAATGGTGGCGGTGGTCATGATGATGGTAATGGTAGCTTCAAGTTATTTAAAGGACCTTGCATTATTACCTGTGATTAATTGCCTTATTTAAAGGAAATAAAGGAAATGGTCATTAATTTGACTTCATAAAATAATTTTTATTCTATAAATTAAAGATAACATAATTCATATTAAAAAGCAAAGTATAAAACTGAAAGCAATATTACTACAAGTCTGATAGTGGATTGAGATAATTATTGAGTGGATTGAGTCAAATTATTAAGGTTTGGATATTTTCCACACTAATCAACAATTCACAAAAGGATAGAAATACTTTTCCTAGCTTTATTGAGATATAATTGACATATAATATTGTGTAAGTTTAAGGTATTAAGGTTATTGATACACGTTTCAAAATGATTACCACCATAGGGTTAGCTAACACCTGCATCACATTACATAATTGCCATTCCTTTTTTGTAATGAGAACATTTAAGATCTAATCTTTTAACCACTTTCAAGTACATAGTACAGTACTATTAACTTTCTTAACCATGCCTTACATGAGATCCCCAGAACTTACTCACCTTAGAACTGGAGTTTGTATCTTCTGCCCAACATCTCCACTTTTCCCCAATCCTCCAGCCCCTGGTAACCACCATTCTAGTCTCTGTTTCTATGGCATTTTTAGAATCTACATATAAGTGATGTCATACAGTATCAGTCTTTCTCTGACTTATTTCACTTAATATAATGCTTCAAACTCTATCCATGTTGTGGCAAATGGTAGGATGTTCTTTCTCATGTCTGAATTTTATTCTATTGTATAGATACACCACAAATTTTATCTATCCATCCACTGACAAACGCTTGTGTCATTTCCATATCTTAGCTATTTTGAATAAGTTTGTAATGAACATGGGAGTCCAGATATCTTTTTTGATACCCTGTTTTCATTTCCTTTGAATATATGCCCAAGAAGTTGGATTACTGGATCATCTGGTTTTCCATAGTGACTGTACCAATTTACATTTCCATCACATCTCAACCAACACTTGTAATCTCTTGTCCTTTTGATAATCATTCTAACAGGTGTGGCTTGATATATTATTGTGGTTTTGATTTGAATTTCCCTGATGGTTAGTGATATTGAACCTCATTTCATTTACCTGCCATTTGTGTCTTCTTTGGAAAATGTCTATTCAGTTCCTCTGCCCATTTTTTTAATCACATTGTTTGGATTCTTTGCTGTTGATTTGCATGAGTTCTTTATACATTTTAGATATTTATCAAACTGAGATTGAAGAGTAAGAAGGGAGGTGGAGGAAGGAATGAGATGGGCCATCTCAAGCATCAATGTAGTAAGTTAAATTGTTGTGAGTCTGGCAGTTAGACACTACTGTATATGTGTCATTACAATTTTCATATTCTTTGACTTGAACTTTTACCCCAGGGACTCTATTCTCATGAAATAACACAAATATTAAGATGCCTTTTTGCACCCTCTGTAGCCATTATTTGTAATACAACATTGGAAACAATACAAGGCACAACAATACAAGGTAAATGGTACATCTATGATTATCATAGTCATTTAAATTTACATGGAGAAATGCTTAAGCTGTCATTTGAAATGAAAATATATTTTTTATGTCTTCTTGATGCATTACCCTTTTATGACTCCTGCCTATGCAGGCTATACATATACGTAGCCTTAGTCCTACCAGTATCAACAACCAGATTTTACCACAATGCAGCCACTTGATTTTAATCTTGGACAATCTTTGGAAGGCCCAATTTACATCCCTGTCTGCCTTATCTAGCCTCTCAGATCTCCAGCCATTCCATTTAAGATGGATGGAATTCCCTGCAGGAACACTACAGCAGGATTCAGATCCATTGGATTGTTGTAATAACAACAATATGTTGTTATATATGGAATAACAAACACATTCCAGAAGAAATAAATTAGAAAGGTTAAAGTCACTGTAAGATAATCTGAAAATCTGTTAAAAATAAAACGAGGGCTAATATAACAGTCAATGTAGATGGAAGAGAGCAACAGCCAGCAAAAAGGAGAGCCGAGAATTCATACTTGTCAGTGTAGCCAGTCCTCTGCTCTGTGTCTAACACACACTCCAAATCTGCTCAATGGCATGATTCCAGGTTAGTTTTGTCTCTGCACTGGACGGCAAAATATTTGAAGGTCTTTACCTGCTAACTTACTTATATATAAACTTGCATAGCATCAAACAGTTTACATTCAAAATGTATTTATTCTATTCCTAAAACATCTAACCTTGAGAGCAGGAGACTGAGAAAATTCAGACCCTGTAATCTTTGGAGAATGCATGGGCCGGGGGTGAGATGGGGTGGGGGAATAATAGAAGACTGACCGTCATTCTCCCCTTTGTTCACATACTTCATACATTACAGTTCTGTATTATTTTTCGACAATTTAAATAATGAAATGCATCAGTTTTATTAAGAATACACATATAAAAGCATATTACTATGTTTCCTATAATCTTTCATTATTTTTAATGATATAGGAGTCGGAAGCTGGAAGAATGTATAGATATGGTTTACCTGTATTTAAATTTTTTTTAATATTTATTCATTTTTGAAAGGTAGAGAGAGACAGTGCGAATAGGGGAGGGGCAGAGAGAGAGGGAGATGCAGAAACAGAAGCTGGCTCCAGGCTTCGAGCTATCAGCACAGAGCCCGACGCAGGCTCAAACTCATGGACTGAGAGATCATGACCTGAGCTGAAGTCAGCCACTTAACCCACTGAGCCACCCAGGCCCCACTGTTTATCTGTATTTTAATCCTATTCAAACCCAGGATGAGAAGTAGCTGCCTGAAGCAAACCCAACAGAAGAGTAGTGCTGTTAGTGGAGGTGCTGGCAGTGGTAACAGCAGGCGTAGTAGCAGAGGTAGAATTAGTGGCTATGGCAATAGCGGTAGAACTTTATGTGTGTCCATTCAGCCCTGTGGATTTTTGTGACCTTCCTTATCATCATCATCCTAATAAACAACACTGTGACATCACTGTGAAATCATTCCCATTTCACTGAAGGGAAGAATGAGGCTCAGAGCTTTTGCCTAACAAATACTAAAACCGATACAAAATTCTATCACTTCATTCCTAGACCTGTCAGTTTCACTATTTTTCCGGGAACCTTCATATTTATTCATCCCAAGCCAATACACACAACAAATTGGCACAAGTATATTATAAATTCAAGTGTGCTGTGTTTCTCAATATGAAAAAATTGAATCCAATAATTTTTAATTATTTAATTGACTTATTCTAATCAATAAGTCTAACAGAATAGTGATGACTATAAAGCCTTCTGATTGTATTTATCTCATTGTCAGTGACCTTTTCCCAGAAAAGGTAAAACTGGAAAGGTATGGAAATGAAGTTCAGTGTGTCCTTGGGACACATTATCATTTTGAAGTAGTTCTGAGTAGGAAATGATCTTCTATCGTGGCTGAAAATGAAAATTGCTGCAGGGTCATCTGGATTTCAAAAATTATTCTAATGAATCCTAAGCCTAATATAAACTTTATGTGAGTTATCACCTTATAGTAACTGGTGCTAACAGACGCCATCCCTAAATACTATCATTTGATGACAATTAATAAGCCTTATAAAAGTTTTGCTCCTGAGCAACTCACCTCCTGCTAAAGAAACTGTAAATCTTCACTTTACTCTGCGATTTCTGCTGAGACACACACTTCAGGAGTTAAATTGGTGACCATTTTAGAATTGTGAATTTTAGCATCCGTGAAGTCTGCCAGTTTGTTATTTTCATGTTGCTGTGAATCACTTCCTAACTGTCATTTCCTTTTACTTTTCCTGTCATTCCTAAGGCTTCGCCACAGCCTGATACTCACTGGAATACCTAATACTCTGTTGTTTCTGTGGTGGCCAAGCCCTTTTCTCTGTGACATGAGATGGTGCGCATGCCTCCATCACTACCGCCATCACTGCCACCATCACTCAGGAAACACTTGCCCAGCACCTCCTCCTTAGCACAGTCTGGATAAAGCCTGCTTCTTTCCTTGAAAAGGGACCATCCTTCTTTGTATGTGCAGATATTCTTCCTTAAAGCGTTTTTTAAATTTTTTGTTTATTTTTGAGAAAGAGTGTGTGAGCGGGGAAGGGGGAGAGAGAGGGGGAGACACAGAATCTGAAGCAGACTCCAGGCTCCGAGCTGTCAGCACAGAGCCCAACGTGGGTCTCGAACCCATGAACTGTGAGACTATGATCTAGTCCCTTTAGAAGTTTGACTGTATAACCATGGGTGTAAATTAAAAGGAGAGGGGCCCCTCAGTGGCTCAGTAGGTTAAGTCAGAGTCTTAGCTGACTGAGTCACCCAGGTGTTCCTTCCTTAAAGCATTTCAATAGCAGTTGTACATTTATTTTTTGCACCAATGGGCTCTATTTTCCATTTAGATTTTGATCTCATGAAGATATAGGAAAAAGATGAAACTAATGATACTGATGATTTTAAATGCTAACATTGTGTAGGGAGTATTTTACTGGGACTAAACATTTACGCCATGCATTTACTTCAAGCAGAAAGATGAGAAAGTGAAGTATCAAGAGGGGATACCATGACCACGAATTTTTAGGGCCCAGAAATAATTTCCAGCATTAGACTTTTCAGCAGAGAATTGAGATAAAAAATAACTCCCCCTTCTTTTATTCAGGTATTGTGCTCCTTGTTTTGGTTGTTACATTTTTCTTCTTAACCTAGCATCTTGGGTTGGTGGGGGGTGGGAGAGGGGGATTCATTATGTACCAAGAATGCATCCAAGCATTTTACATGCAATATCTCATATAAATGTTACAATAACTTAGAAACAAAGGCTTAGGAATTTAAATAACTTATTCAAATCAAACAGCTAATAAGAAGCAAAAGCCAAGACTTAGACACAAATCTTTCTCTAAATAGAATTTAAAGCTTTAGTATTTTGGAAAAATATACCAGGAGCTTCTACTTGATTCAATAAAATTTTTTTGTGGGACATATTCCCTAAATCATATTTGAGTTATTTCACTCAGCAAATTTATCTTAAGCACCTATTGTGTATTGGGCACTATTTAGATATTGGCATGAAAGTTCTGGCATTCCAGATACAGAGAAAAAAAATAAACATAAAGGAAATTGCACAGGGTGAATTATAATGAAGTGAATGTCACAAATTATGGCATAAGAATACAAAAGGCCTGGCTATGCACAAAAATAGCAGAAATTATATGAAGCTTGTAGCAAGATTGATTACAAGTTTTAAGGTATCAGTCAGAAATACAATCCTGCTTGAAAATAACACAAAGACATGACATGAGTAATTGCAAATAATCTTCTATCTGTATTTAGCGTTGGCTGAGCTTTTATGAGAACAAGTTGTTCCAGTGTGACCACATTATAAGCAAGATACAAGAAACTTGGAGAGAGTCCAGAGGTCTATAATGAAGATAATTAAAATGTAAAAAGAAAAATCCTTGAGGAAATATTAGAGGATTTGGGGCTATTTTGTCTGAGGAGAGCAAGAATGTGAGCAGGGACAGCCTTCATAACTATGTCAAAATACAAAAAGAATTTTCAGAGAATGGGAAATAGTTGTTCCCCTTTTACACTAAAGAGAGAACAAAAGAAACGTGTATTCCCCAGATGGCAACACCATAAAGATGATATTATCCTGTTTAAGGAGAGTCATCTTCATTCTCCCTCTTGGGACTTGTAAGTAGACAGAAACAAAAACTTTATGACCAGAGGACAGAAGTTTCTCTTCTCACACCTTTCCTGACACACATAGCCAGAGTATCCATCTACCAACCAAAGGCATAACTCGACAACATAAATGTTCCTTCATTTTCTGGAGGAATGTACATCAGAGGCCAGAGGTCTGAAACTCTTTTGGCTGGTCATGTATTTTATAAAATTGAATTGTTTACCAAAATTAAGAAAAATATTTTATATAATAATAGAAATCCCTTATTCCTCTAGTTAAAAAAAATAATCAGAATACCAGAGAAACCTGGCACCCAGTCTTCCTGAGCGGAGGGTATATAGTGCAGTTCACATTCAATAGTCCATGTGCATGGGGTGCCTGCATGGCTCAGTCGGTTCAGCATCTGACTTTGACATAGGTCATGATCTCATGGTTTGTGAGTTTGAGCCCTACATCGGGCTCTCTGCTGTCAGCACAGAACCTGCTTCAGATCCTGTCTCCCTCTCTCTCTCTGCCCCTCTCTGCTTGTGCTCTCTCTCTTTCAAAAATAAGTAAACAAAAAAAAATATAGTCCATGTGCAGTGTGCCCAAGTCCCCACCATCTCCTATACCACTCATACCTTGCTTCTTTCACTCCTTCTTGCTGCCTGCCTAGTCCCTTTAGACATTTGACTCTATAACCATGGGTGTGAGTTAAAAGGAGAGGGGTGCCTGGGTAGCTCAGTCAGTTAAGCATCTGTGGGACTCTTGATTTCTTCTCAGGTTATTATCTCACAGTTCATGGGTTCCAGCCCCGCATCTGTCAGCACGGAGCCTGCTTGGGATCCTGTCTCCCTCTCTCTTTGCTCTTCCACTGCTTTCTCTCTATTCCTCTCTCTCTCTCAAAATAAATAAATAAATAAACATTAAAAATTAAAAAAATAAATAAAAGAAGCAGTGAAAGGGGCCTTTGCCAAACCTAACTGGCTTATGGAGTTGCCTCCTGGTTCCCTCTTGCTATCAATTTATTTGGAGCTATGCAACGTATTAGTGCTAGTATAGGGTCCCTGAGCAATAGTGCACGAAGAGGAGATACCAAAAAGAGATAATCCTCCATGGTCTTCCAAAAGTATTCTACAGAGCAAGGCTTTTCTAAGATTGGGACTGTGTAGTAGGGACCTCTTCAAGACACAAAGAACTGTAGCACTGGATTTTCTTGGAGAATCATTTTTATTCAATGAGAAGTCTTTTTAAAAAAATGATTACTATACTAAAGCAAAGTATTATATTATGCAAAATTCAAGAGCATTTACAAGATAAAGTACAAAAGTTAAAGTCATTTGTCACTAGTAACAGAGAACCAGGTTTGCATATTTCTGCCTTTGGTGGTAATTTTGTTGGCAGACTTTGAGGAGCATGACAGATTTCTGCCAACTCTACATCATTTTAACTTCTATTTCCTGTAGCTTCAGCCTCTCCTGAATCTCTTCTTGGAATTCTTATAAGTATAGGGTATGTGTCCAAATCACAAACAAATCCTAATTAAAATTATTCCCACAAAAATTAAGGAACTCTTGATTAGAAAAGTTATTTTAAAATTTATCCCCAATTTGGGGCACCTGGATGGCTCAGTCAGTTACGTCCAACTCTTGATTTTGGCTCGGGTCATGATCTCATGGTGTGTGGGTTTGAGCCCCACATCAGGCTTTGCGCTGATAGCATGGAGACTGTTGGGGATTCTCACTGTCCCTCTCTCTCTGCTCATGCTCTCTCTTGCTCAAAATAAATAAACATTTAAAAATCCCTTCAGCCAGGTGGCCCCAGGCTCCCTACCACTCAGTAGCTATGTGACTTTGAACCATGATCTTCAATTTCATCGGTCCTTCAGAAGATTGTTATGAGATTTAAAGGTGTCAATATTTGTAAGGCATCTAGAAAAACACTTGGAATATAAATCAGTGGTACAAATCCAGTTGTGGGGAAGTTTGAATTTTCTAACGTTTTATTTTTAGGTAGAAGGGCTATAGCTATGCATATAAGGAGCTTCATCACCTCAGACTGAGGTGGTAACCTTGGTTTGAATATATCTATCAACCAACTCTCCAGTGATCCAACCTGTAGTAGCATTAGAAGAGAAAGCCAAGTGCCAACAAATAGAACTTCTAACTCCAAACAACTATTTAACTATGTTTGACATCCCAAAAAGCAATCAAAAACTAGAACAAAAGGAAACTCTGCCCAAATAGTATGTATTTCAGAAATGGGAGAGACTTGGTCTCTAAATTTTATTTTGAAAAATCATATTTTAAATAAACGGGGAAATATTTAGCCCTATTCTATTCAGGAGCATTTAAATAAGACCAACTCTAGGTATTTTTGGTATTTGTTAGGGGATGATGAATTGTTTTTGTTTTTGTCTGAAAGATTCTAAAGGCATAGGTTCTATTCTAGATATCATACTCAAAAGATTAACTAGACCCCATTAAAAACACAAGATTATGCTAAGAGTAAGAAGCCATGTGTTTGCTCTATTATAATATACTCCATGATTAAATAGCAGTAAAAACCTAGCCAACTTCAAGCTTTTCTGATAGGCTTTGTCTGGTAGTTCTTAAACTTTTTGGTCTCAGAACCACTTTACATTCTGAAAAACTATGAAGAACCCCAAAGAGCTTTTGTTTATGTGGATTATATAAACAATTATTTATAGAATTGGAACATTTAAAAAGAGAAAAATGTAAATATTTCTGTTCATGCCATTAAAAATAACATTAAAACAAATGGATGCTAAAATAAATGACACCTTTTTATGAAAAAATAACTACATTTGCCAAAGTCAAAAATGAATAAGTAAAACCATTAGTGACAAGCATGGCATTGTTTGCAAATCCCTCTAATGTCTGATTTCAGACAATATGGCTGAGTTCTCCTATCACCTACTGCATTTATCTGCTACAATACATGTTTTGGCTGAAGTATGTGAAGATAATCTGGCCCCCACAGATATTTTGGAAAGGAAGAGTGTTTTAACAGCCTTCTTAGACAATTTTGTATATTCTTTTTTGATAATATACTCAAACCTGGAAAGTGGTAGTTTCTTAAAGGTTAGTTGCAATATGGAATCGGAAACAATATCAGTGAGTTTTTTGCACTCATTGTAATTATATCTATATATCTGTCTTGTACTTTCAATGTTTTTTTTTTTACCCATGCATAATTTTGTAACATTATGCATCGTCATTTGGAAAATTTGACTCGCTGAATTATGTAAACAATCCAAATGATGACACAGCAATGTCAAAAAACACAGTTATTAATTCATATACCATCAATCTTACCAGAAAAGCCTTTCAGAATTGAAATACTTTGAAGCTCATGGTAACAGATAAACATTTTCTGAAATTCTAATTTTATCTTGAGAGCGCCAATTTTATCATTAAGAATGAATGCTGTCATTTGTTTTCCTGGAAGTAGGAGGCTCACCTGTTTATTCGTAAGAAAATGTTCAAATACTCAAGTCAGAATAATTACAGTTTGTCAGTTCAGCTTGTAACAATCACACAAGGGGTTTCCTTCCTGACAACCATTATGCTCTGGGATGCAGCAGAAATGTTTCACACACACTTCCCTCTTCACCACATAGAATATTAAAAAGATTTAATAAAATCCAGAGTTCGGATTTAATAAAACTAATAATTTCTGTCGCTTCATCAAGGGCATTCTTAAGTAAAGCTGGCATTTTCTCTGCCTTTCTTTTTCCCCGGTGAAGGCTGGTCATGGTGCATATGACCTCTACAGCCACCGTACCCTTTGATGCCCCTGCCCTGACGCATGCTAAGGTGCCAGCTGTTTGATCGTTGCTTTTGCACCATCACTACCTGTAGACCGGGGGAGGGTCGAGGGTGGGGGGAGTCAAATACCATCTTAGCATTATTATTATTATTTTTTTTTTTTTTTTTTTTTTTGGGACAGAGAGAGACAGAGCATGAACGGGGGAGGGGCAGAGAGAGAGGGAGACACAGAATCGGAAACAGGCCATCTTAGCATTATTATTGAAACAGTTTTGACCTCACGGACCTCTTGAAAAAGTTCCGAGTCAAACTGCAGACCACAGTTTGAGTACCGGTGAC
Source organism: Panthera pardus (assembly GCF_024362965.1). NCBI lineage: Eukaryota > Metazoa > Chordata > Mammalia > Carnivora > Felidae > Panthera > Panthera pardus. Next base: position 22,826,986 of record NW_026526788.1, read on the forward strand.
CTAGCTTCGGGACATTCTCTCTTCTCTGAATTCCTATAGTAACTATCGCCTTTACAGTTTGTTTAATACTGCCTCTTTTCACATCTCTTCTGTCATCATCTCGAATTTCCATTTGCATTTTTTATTATTATGGTTATCTTTCTGCAAGCTCTGCTTGGTTCCCTCCATAGGTAGCAGTGTCTCGCTACTCCAAACCTGGTGCGTGGATCGGCAGCATTAGCATCACCTGGGAGCTTGTTAAAAATGCAGAATTTCACCCTAGCATTATCGAATCACAATCTGCATTTTAACAAAACCCACGGGCGATGTGTATGCACTGGTGTAGTGGAGACCCAGAATATTCACCTCTCACTCTCTTTTTCAGTGTCTGTCATTACTCTATTAAAAAAAATACTCCAATTCCATCGCATGAGGTTGGCTCCACGTTTCCCTTACAGAGGTGGGTGTATAAGTCAGGGAAGCTATTTAGAATACTCCATCTCTGTGAACAGAGTGATTGGTCCATGGATGGGCATGTGTAAACCAGGCCAATCAGAGTTGTTTTTCAGAAACATCTGGATGCTAGGAGAAAGGAAATGCCCTTTTCTCTAGGATTGTTAGCTGTAAAGTCAATGTAAATCTAAAATTGCTGCTGGCCATTTTTGGTGCAACAAGAAGGAAAGCTCTCTGAAATGATTGCAAAAGAGGAGGTCAGAAGTCAGAGATGAAGTGAGACCCTCGATGACATCATTTGAGCTCCTGGATCCAGCTCTGCTTGAAGTCATATATCCTCATGATTTGCAGTCATATGAATCAATAATTCTGCTTCCTTGGCCGAAGTTAGTTTGAACTGGCTTTCTGCTTCTTGCAGCCAAAAGAGTTCTGACATAAGGCGAAATAATCTGTAAAGCCAAAGCATATAATTTGTATTTTTGTAACCCTAGCAAGTGCCTTGAATATGATAGTCATTGTTATTCATCAGCTCAGCCCTCATTTAGTTGAATCTCCTCATTTTGTACTTTTCTAGAATGTTCATTGGATAATGTCACACCTGGCTCAAATACTACAACTGACCCTAATCAGCGCAGGGAGGAGTGAGTATATATGTTTAAAAAACTTTACACAATTAGCTGTACCAACTCTTAACGGCTTCTCTGTTAATTCTTCTCCACCTGTTCCCTTTATCCCATTTTCCGGTTCTTGAAGGAATCCTATACTTTCATGCCACCAAGACTTTGCACGTGCTATGCCCACTATACCCTGGATATCTGATGATCTCCTATTTGTTCTTGAAGAGCCTTTTCAAAGATCACCTCATTTGGGAAGTCTTTCCTAATGCCCACTCATTCCCTCCCTGAAATTCTATTCCTTCTGGATTCTTTATCAAGCCTTCACAAACCGTATTTAAAATTTCTTGCATATTTGTCAGTGTAGGCCACAAAATTGTGAACCTCCTGAATGCAGAAATTTCATCTTTCATCCCTGTGTTCCCAGGCTTAGTAGAGAACCTGACACTTACTAAGCACCCTTTAAGTTCTTATCAAAATCAAATTATAAAAATAGCAAGTAAGACAAGGATTTTAGTCATTACCCTTGAACTCTGCCATTTATTTGCTCTGTGACCTGAGTTAAATCACATATGCTACTGAGATCCTGAAGTTTTTCCTCCATAAAATTTTTCATCTCCTTGTCTAGTATGATAATTCCATAGACTAGCAGGCAGGAAAATGACTCCCCCCACCAATGCCTATGCCTTAATCCCTAGAACCTGTGACTATGTTATATTACATGGCAAAAGAGACTTTGCAGACATACTGGAAGTTATAGACCTTGATATGGTGAGAGTTTGGATTATTCAACTGGGTCTAATCTAACCACAAGAGGAGAATATTCTTTTTTTTTTTTTTCCTTATTTATTTATTTATTAATTATATTAACATTTATTATTATTATTATTTTTAATTTTTTTTTTCCCTTTCTTTTTTTTTTTTTTTTTAATATATGAAATTTACTGTCAAATTGGTTTCCATACAACACCCAGTGCTCATCCCAAAAGGTGCCCTCCTCAATACCCATCACCCACCCTGCCCTCCCTCCCACCCCGCCCTCCCTCCCACCCCCCATCAACCCTCAGTTTGTTCTCAGTTTTTAACAGTCTCTAATGCTTTGGCTCTCTCCCACTCTAACCTCTTTTTTTTTTTTTTTTTTTCCTTCCCCTCCCCCATGGGTTTCTGTTATGTTTCTCAGGATCCACATAAGAGTGAAACCATATGGTATCTGTCTTTCTCTGTATGGCTTATTTCACTTAGCATCACACTCTCCAGTTCCATCCATGTTGCTACAAAAGGCCATATTTCATTTTTTCTCATTGCCACGTAGTATTCCATTGTGTATATAAACCACAATTTCTTTATCCATTCATCAGTTGATGGACATTTAGGCTCTTTCCATAATTTGGCTATTGTTGAAAGTGCCGCTATAAACATTGGGGTACAGGTGCCCCTATGCATCAGTACTCCTGTATCCCTTGGATAAATTCCTAGCAGTGCTATTGCTGGGTCATAGGGTAGGTCTATTTTTAATTTTCTGAGGAACCTCCACACTGCTTTCCAGAGCGGCTGCACCAATTTGCATTCCCACCAACAGTGCAAGAGGGTTCCTGTTTCTCCACATCCTCTCCAGCATCTATAGTCTCCTGATTTCTTCATTTTGGCCACTCTGACTGGCGTGAGGTGGTATCTGAGTGTGGTTTTGATTTGTATTTCCCTGATAAGGAGCGACGTTGAACATCTTTTCATGTGCCTGTTGGCCATCCGGATGTCTTCTTTAGAGAAGTGTCTATTCATGTTTTCTGCCCATTTCTTCACTGGGTTATTTGTTTTTCGGGTGTGGAGTTTGATGAGCTCTTTATAGATTTTGGATACTAGCCCTTTGTCCGATGTGTCATTTGCAAATATCTTTTCCCATTCCGTTGGTTGCCTTTTAGTTTTGTTGGTTGTTTCCTTTGCTGTGCAGAAGCTTTTTATCTTCATAAGGTCCCAGTATTTCACTTTTGCTTTTAATTCCCTTGCCTTTGGGGATGTGCCGAGTAAGAGATTGCTACGGCTGAGGTCAGAGAGGTCTTTTCCTGCTTTCTAAGAGGAGAATATTCTTAACTGAAAAGCAGAGGGGTAGGCAGAAAGGAGGGATCAGAAAGTTTCAAAGCTTGAAGAAGACTTGATCCACCATTGCTGGCTTTGCAGATGGAGAAAAGAAGCCATGAGTGAAGGAACGTGGGGAGCTTGTAAAAATTGAGAATAACCCCTGGCCAATAGCCATAAAGAAATGGGGACCACAGTCCTACAACCACATAGGCATGAACTCTGCCAACAATATGAATGAGCTTGGAGAAGAATACATCTCCAGAGCTTTGAGGAAGGACAACAGCCCTACAGACACCTTGGTTTTAACCTTGTGAAACCCGCATCAGAGAACAGCTAATCCAACCTGCGCCTGTACTTTTGACCTACAGAACTGTGAAACAATAGATAGCTGCTGTTTTAAGTCACTACATTTATGGTAATTTATTATGGCAGCAATAGAAAACTAACACATATGTAATATAATATTTTATAACTAAAATTTTGGGCAAATATGTGCTGTTAGAAGTTGATACTGTGATCTATTGGGGATTTGGGGTGAAAGAATGTGCTGAACCAATGTTGGATCTATTATAAGGAGGATAAGGGAGAGAGAAGAAAGGAAGTGATGTTAACGTCATGAATTTAGTTTGCTCTTCAAATGTTTAACTTTGAGGTTGCCTCTTTCCAAATCCCTGGAGATTTAGCCTTCCTGCATACAGAGAGGTTTTATTAAAGCTCAAGTCTCTTGTAAAAGCTTTTAATAGCTTTCTTTAAAAAAAAAATCATCCTTAGCTCTCTCTTCTGCCCTATTCTCCTAAATGCCAGAGAGCTCAAAGATACGAAAGAAACACAGGAGACAAAATTAAATCAGGGGTCCTCTAGCTTCTCCATTATTCAAAGCACTTAGTGAACTAGAAATGATTTAAGAGTGATACAACCAGACTTCCTAGAGTAAATAGTTTTTATTTTCCTGATTGGTAAGCAGGAGAAAGAAGATTCCATATTCTCATTAGCAAAGATTTTGAATTATCTTTTGCCAAAACAAAGAGAGCATCTTTCTTCCTCTCTAGGCTACTTTTTTAAAATATGGAGGCAAATCAAGAGAAAAGGAAAGGAGATTACAACTTTATTACTGCTTTTATTGGAGAGCTATGATATGCCTGCAGGCTACTGGGCACTGCACAGAATACAGAAATGAGACCCTGAGTACTCAATCTGTAATGTAAATGAAGCCAATCAGAATGTAATATCGTTACAAGGTTCAAACCAAAGCTATGGTGTTTCTCATAACTGCACTTAGAGAGTTGAGCTGTTGAGACTCACAACATGCTTCATAAACATTAATTAATTATGCTGGGTTTAAATTTAATTCCTCCAGTGGATAGAACGTATGCACCGAAGATGAAAGGGTCAGCCGTAACCTGATGCTCATTCTAATTCTGGATTGTAGGATCAGCTAACAATAATCACAATAATAGCTGACACTTGTAATCGTCAAAACACCCTTTAAGCATTTATTAATCAACCATCCTGCCACCCTGTGGGAAAAATAAATATTATTGTCCTTATTAATAGCCTAAGAAGTTGCGGCTTCAAGAGGAATGGTTTTTCCCAGGATTTCCCAAAAATATTCCAACTGAAGAATCAAGGATTAGAATCCCTATACAGATGAGGAGCAGACCTTAAAGGTTACCAATACCATGTGATGGGAGGTGGTTCAAAGTGGTAAAACTTACAGAGGGCTTCTGTGCCTAGGGTACCCCTAACAAAGAGGGAAAAGGGTGATGAATTGGAACACTGATGTGTCCCCAGAGAAAGTCTCCCCCTCAGGGAGTTTCTTGTGAACAACAATGTATGTTTTCCCAATTTCCCCACCATGACCGGTCCTGGAACGCTCACGGACTGGATTTAAAACAGAAGTTAAAAACTTCAAGCCCCAAAGGCGACACAGAGCCCACATAAGTGACTGACTAGCCCCGCATAGTGTATTATTTTTAATTAAACATTTTTAGGTGCCGGCAGACTTGTATGCTCTCCATTGGATGTGAAACAATGCGTTTGACACCCTGGGTATTAGCATATGTAGAGCACACCATTCTGGGAAGCTCCAGGAGGATGTGTCCTTCAGGGAACCATCCTTGGAAAGGATAGCTCAGTGAAGGCACTAGGGCACCTCCGGTTTATAGCCATCAGTGCAGTTTTTTCTCTCCATTCTCTGACCCACCTCTTATTTTTCTTCCTTTTCAGCCTTGATCTTTCCACCCATGGGTCTGGCCTTCAGACTTCCAATTCAGAGCTTTTACACTGACTTTCTGTCTCCTGGGAATGTTCTTAGTCCACAGTCTTAACCCTTTATCCAGTCAGATGTCATTGCCACCCACCCTTTTCCTTCCCTTGCTTTATACTTCTTCCTAGCAATTATCACACCTGAGGCTACATGATATATTTGTTTAGTTACTTTTTGATTTTGTGAATCTCTCACTAGAAAGCAGGCTGCCTGAGGACAGATCTCTTTCGTTCACCACTGAAGCACTCAGCTCTAAACCTGATGTACAATAGGTATGCCACATACTTGGTGAACCAATGAATTAATAAATTGTGAACATATTTCCATGTCAGTTCTTACATATACATCTTCATTATTATCTTAATAGCTGCATAATATGCCACTAACACCTGAATTTATTAAACAGTCTTTGTTTTTTTGGAAATTGAGGTTGTTTCCAATTTTTCTTCTTTTAAACTAGTGTAACAGGAAAAGCGTGTTGGGGAGGGGTGAGTGTAACAAAGAGGAAGGGATCAGGCTGATTCCTTGGTAGTCAGGGGCTGCTCTGCTACCTCACAAGCCACCTGATTCTAGAGACTACATCTCTTTTAACCCTGAGTTCCTGCAGCAGCCCCTCCCAGGCCCGCAGCTTTCCTGCTGCGACTTGTTCCCATGTCTAGTTGTCTGGGTCTCAGTTCCTGCTTAAGGATGACAAGATATGGAGCTATACACATGAAGCATGTTCTCTGTAAATGTCAAGTCCCTTCCTACCCCCACTGATCAAAGGGGAAGGCACTAAGTTCAGGATCCCTTTCCCCTGTGGTCTTAACCTGTGCCTTATCCCCTTGGGAGCTAATCATGGCTAGAGTAATCTAATTACACTAATTTTGGATAATGCATTAATGCAAGAGGTTTTGGACGGCCAAATAATTATCTGGTCAATTTGGAGCCTTTAGGAGAGATGATCAGGCATTGTGATTTTCCAAAACAGTTCTGGGAGGGGCCCGAAAAGTTAGGAGGGAGAGGGAGGGTGTCAACGGCTACTATCAAATAAGTCACGTTACCTACTCGGTTCACAGAAAAATCTAATCCAATGCCTTATTTCCCCAGCTCCTCACTTACACTATGTCAGCTCAGCCATAAGAATATTTTAGGCCTGTCCTAAATACAGCCCTCAGTTTCTAGACAGCAGCTGAGCACGGGAGCAAGTTGGAAGTCAGTGCTCAGATGTTGCCGAAAACAGATTTTGATCTTACGTTGCTGAGACCTCCCCATTCCACAATGCATACTGAAATATAGCTTTTGCTTCTCATATAATGCTAAAATGCAAAATTGCTGAGTTTATTTCCTAGAGGCAAACGGTATTAATCTGCATACCTGAAATGCTGTTTCAATATTCATCTTTGTAAAAGCATCTGTAGGTTTTGTCATAAACACATAGTGTTTAAGGAAACTAAATTAATTACATGCACTTTAATACTGAAAGTACAAAATAACAAACCTTTCCTAGAATGCATATTTTATCTGTCTTGCTGAGAGGAAAGACAGATGAAAGAAAAATGTGTACTTAAGTATTCATTTAATAGTGTGGATGGTAAGGGGCAAACACGTGTGGATGAAAAATGAATGCTATCTTCAGATATTTGTGAAATAAATGGAATAGAAATATTTGTGACTAAAATAAAAGTATAATCTTGGGAACTACTGAAACAAATATCATCACTAATAAGATATTTCTGAAGGCTCACAAAAATATAATCAATTTTTCAGTTCATAAAATTTCAAAAAATGGAATTTACATTTGCTAAAGCAATTAACAAATTCTAATTTACACAGTGTTGATGCTTCTAATTGGCAGCCGTGCATTTTTATGAGGCTTCTTGTTAATCTCTTATGGTAATCAAACTCACAAATTTAAAATTCATTGGTGTTCTTGATACATGTAACTAGTTAAAATTCTTAATTAAATTAGGGTGACTAAAAGAAAAGTTGTTTTAAAAGTAAAATTATAAAGTGTTATGACTAATGCTGTACAAATTAGCATAAAGTAGGTTTGGGAAGAATCATTCCGACGACTTTGCAATTAAGAGCACCTGCTATTAGTGCACTTGTTAAACTTTTATCAATTAATCATTACTCTCTCAAATAGCAAGAAAAATTGAATGTTGTGAATATGAAGAGAGTGATTAATTGCAAGTGGCAAATTGCTGACTGGCTCCATTATTACCTGTGCTTTAAGGATTTTTGGAAATAAATGTGTATTATCAGTTTTGTGAATACATAAATTTTACTAATGTGTTCAGTATTGGTTGGTTTTCTATCTTTCTTATTCAGTAATAATTGTTTTCTCAAAGTATTAAAGATGACTTAGAGAACATGGATTCTGTAGTAGGATATTATTATGGCTTCATCAAAAACATTTAATGATTGTATTATTGAATCTTATCCTCTAAATGTACACCATCCATATTTTCTCATCTCAAAAAGCATGAGAAGAGGGAAAAGTTGTTTTCCTATGGTGTAAAAACCAATCCTTATTTGAAGTACAATTTAGGATTAAGAAATATAGTACTGTGACTTCAAAATGGTAATTAATTCTCAATTTGGCCTGCTGTTCTCAACCTAAGCCTTTAGATTGCAAAGGACATTTTTGTTAAGGCTCATTTTATTACAAGTTAAAATTGCAAAAAAAAAAATTGACTTAAAAATGTGTTTCTAAATCAATGCAGCAATGGCAGAGTACCTAAAGTATTTGCTTGAATGTACTTTTCATTATTCCAAGATTCACACAGGGATCTCTAATGGTCCCTGAAAATCCAGAGATTATCAAGAAATGTGACTTTAAGTACCATGAAATTGCTATAGCTATTTATCTTAGCCACTCATAGATAAAGCCATATAACTGTTAGATGGAAAGAGTCTCAAATGTAGGAAAGACTTCAGCTATATTTTATATTAAAAAAAAAAACTACAGGACATTGTTCTAAATTAACAAGAAGTGTCGAAGGTTGTCACGGGGAGGAAATGAACTTTAAACCAAACCTTTACAAATTCCAAATTCAACCAAAAAGTAATAAATTTCAAATAAGAATTCTGTTCTTACCTTCTGGGAAAAAATTACCCCACACTGTATTGCCATCCCTTAAAACTCTGAGATCATGAACTGCATCCTCACATTTACTTGAACTCTTGTGTTGGCCTTTCAGATCATGTTTGTTCATGACTGTCTGAGCCATTAGAAGGAAGTCACTGTGGATGGTAACTATGGTAACCAGATTTAGTATGGTGATCATTTCACAGCGTACACAAATATCAAATTATTATGTTGTACACCTGAAACTAATATAATGTTGTATGTTAATAATACCTTAATAATAATAATAATAAAGACAGGTATAGATCAGAATTTTTTGTACTGGAGCATTCTTTTTTTTTTAATGTTTATTTAGTTTTGAGAGAGAATGACAGAGCATGAGTGGGGGAGGGGCAGAGAAAGAGAGGGAGACACAGAATCTGAAGCAGGCTCCAGGCTCTGAGCTGTCAGCACAGAGCCTGGTGTGAGGCTCGAACCCATGAACCGTGAGATCATGACCTGAGCTGAAGGTGGACGTTTAACCCACTGAACCACCCAGGTGCCCCTGGACTGGATCATTCTTTGTTGTGGGGGGCTCTTTATAGTAGAGGATATTAAGCAGTGTCTCTGGCCTCTATAGAACTCCTGCAGTTGTGACATCCACAGGTGTTTCCAGATGTTGTCAAATATTTCCTAGGTGGTAGAATTGTCCTCCGTAAAAAAGCACTGGTCTAGAATGATCTAAAATTCTAGATAATTTTAATGCAGTAAATCAGATAGATTAAGCTCCCAGCTATGGTTTCCCCTTTCAGGTGTTGTCAGCTATACCACATGGATTCATTTTCTGGTTCTGCTACTCACTATCTGTGTGATTTTGGTTATCTCCAAGCTTTAGTCTGTTCATCTATATAATAGGAATGATAGTAAGTTCCAACTTAATAGGATTATTGTGAAAAGTAAATAAGATAATGAATATAAACACATAACCATGTCTGGCACATTATTAGTCCTCCATAAAGTTGGTTGTTATTTTTGCATTACTATTTTAAGCTATTATTGATCCAGTATTATTTCTAAAACTGTGGAATCCTAATTGTCTAGATGTCTTTTTGAGTTGTACTAGAGAACGTTTCAAACATAAATTAATGGTAATAATATACATTTGTTTTGTCCTTTAGAGGGTCTAAATCCTATCACAGAGGTTATTTTTAGTTTTTCCATCAAAGAATAGTTTTAGGATCAAATAGTCCATTGAACATAGTGAAGGAGGACAAAAGAAATAAAAGTTGCCAGAATTGCCTTGATTCCAAAACTAGACAAAGATTACACTGAAAAGGAGAACTACAGACCAATTTTCCTGACGAACATGGATTCAAAAATTCTCAACAAGATACTAACCAATAGGATCCAACAATACATTAAAAGAATTATTCACCACGATCAAGTGGGATTTATACTTGGGATGTAGGACTGGTTAAATATCCACAAATCAATCAATGTGATACAGCACATTAATAAAAGAAAAGATGTGTGGTTACATGATCCTCTCAATAGAAGCAGAGAAAGCATTTGACAAAATACAGCATCGTTTCTTGATAAAAAACCTCAAGAAAGTTGGGATAGAAGGATTATACCTCAAGATCATAAAAGCCATTATATGAAAGACCCACTGCTAATATCATCCTCAATGGGGAAATTGAAAACAGATCTTTCCCCCTAAGGTCAGGAACACAAGGATGTTGACTCTCATCACTGTTACTCAACATAGTGATGGAAGTCCTAGGCTCAGCAATCAGACAACACAAAGAAATGAAATGCATCCATGTCGGCAGGGAGGAAGTCAAACGTTCACTCTTCTCAGACAACATGATACTCTATGTGGAAAACCCAAAAGATTCCACCAAAGAACTGCTAGAACTGATCCATAAATTCAGCAAAGTTGCAGGATATAAAATCAATTTTCAGAAATTGGTTGCGTTTCTGTACACCAATAATGAATTAACAGGAAGAGAAGTCAAGGAATCAATCCCATTTACAATTGCACCAAAACACATAAAATACCTACGAATAAACTTAACCAAAGAGGTGAAAAATCTATACACTGAAAACTATAGAAGGCTTATGAAAGAAATTGAAGAAGACACACACAAAAAAATGGAAAAATATTCTATGTTCATGGATTGGAAGAACAAACGTTAAAATGTCAATACTACTGAAAGCAATCTATATATTCAGTGCAATCCCTATCAAAATAACACCAGCTAGAGGGGCGCCTGGGTGGCGCAGTCGGTTAAGCGTCCGACTTCAGCCAGGTCACGATCTCGCGGTCCGTGAGTTCGAGCCCCGCGTCAGGCTCTGGGCTGATGGCTCGGAGCCTGGAGCCTGTTTCCGATTCTGTGTCTCCCTCTCTCTCTGCCCCTCCCCCGTTCATGCTCTGTCTCTCTCTGTCCCAAAAATAAATAAAAAATGTTGAAAAAAAAATTAAAAAAAAAAAAAATAACACCAGCTAGAACAAACAATCCTAAAATTTGTATGGAACCGGAAAAGCCCTTGAATAGCCAAAGCAATCATGAAAAAGAAAACCAAGGCTGAAGGCATCACAATTGCGGACTTCAAGATGTATTACAAAGCTGTAATCAAGACAGTATGGTATTGTCACAACAACAGACACTTAGATCAATGGAACAGAATAGAGAACCCAGAAATGGATGCACAAACATATGGCCACAAACGTATGGCCCACAACTAATCTTTGACAAAGCAGGGCAGAATATCCAGTGGAATAAAGACAGTCTCTTCAGCAAATGGTGTTGGGAAAACTGGACAGTGACATGCAAAAGAATGAACCTGGACCACTTTCTTATGCCATACACAAATATAAACTCAAAATGGATGAAAGACCTAAATGTAAGACAAGTAGCCATCAAAATCTTAGAGGAGAAAGCAGGTAAAAACCTCTTTGACCTCAGCTGCAGCAACTTCTTACTCAACATGTCTCTGAAGGTAAAGGAAACAAAAGCAAAAACAAACTCTTGGGGTATCATCAAGATAAAAAGTTTGTGCATGGTGAAGGAAGCAATCAGCAAAACTAAAAGGCAACCAACTAAATGGGAGAAAATATTTGCAAGTGACATACAGATAAAGGGCTAGTATCCAAAATCTATAAAGAATTTATCAAACTCAACACCCCCAAAAATAATCCAGTGAAGAAATGGGCAAAAGACATGAACAGACACTATTCCAAAGAAGACATCCAGATGGCTAACAGACACATGAAAAAATGCTCAACGTTACTCATCAGAGAAATACAAATTAAAATCACAATGAGATTCTACCTCACACCAGTCAGAATGGCTAAAATTGACAACTCAGGTAAGGACAGATGTTGGCGAGGATGTGGAGAAAGAGGAACCCATTTGCACTGCTGGTGGGAATGCAAACTGGTGCAGCCACTCTGGAAAACAGTATGGAGGTTCCTCAAAAAATTAAAAATAGAACTACCTTCTGACTGAGAAATTGCACTATTAGGTATTTATCCAAAGGATACAGGTGTGCTGTTTCAAAGGGGTACATACACCTCAATGTTTATAGCAAAACTATCAATAATAGCCAAAGTATGGAAGGAGCCCAAATATCCACTGACAGATGAATGGATAAAGAAGATGTGGTATGTATATACAATAGAGTATTACTCAGCAATCAAAAAGAATGAAATCTTGCCATTTGCAATAATGTGGATGGAATTTGAGTGTATTATGCTAAGTGAAATAAGTCAGTGAGAGAAAGACAAATATCATATGAACTCACTCATATAGAATTTAAGATAAAACAGATGAACATAAGGGAAGGGAATCAAAAATAATATAAAAACAAGGAGAGGGACAAAACATAAGAGACTCTTAAATACAGCGAACAAACTGAGAGTTGCTGGAGGGGTTGTGGGTGGGGGGGATGGGCTAAATGGGCAAGAGGCATTAAGGAGGACACTTGTTGGGATGAGCACTGGGTGTTATATGTAGGGGATGAATCACTGGGTTCTACTCCTAAAATCATTATTGCACAATATGCTAACTAACTTGGATATAGATTTTAAAAATTAAGAAAAAAAGAAGTCTAGTTTGGGGCTTCAAAGAACTTAAAACCTAGTCAGGAAAAATGTGTTCTACACATAAAATCACTAAAGAAAAATAGATGATGTTGTTTCATACATATTTACTACATTGCAAACTTGTTGAGGATAGTAATAGTCTTGGACACCTCTTTAATTCCGTCACTGGCACTTTAGAAGCAGAAGCAGCTCCATAAATATTGGCGGGATGAAGGCACGGAAGGAATGTCAGAATAAAAAATGTATTTTCTTCCAAAATATCCCTGACTTATTACATGCCCTTGTTGAAGCAAGTTCTGTAAGTTGGTCCCTCAATAAATGGAGAAAATAGTAATGCCTAATACCTGACATTTATATAGCCCCAAATAGTTTACAAAGCATTTTCACTTACATTATCATATCTCATGATAATATATCATCAGCCCCATTCTCCTCCAAGAGCTCAGCAATTTAATTACTGCAGCTATATCATGGGCCTTAGCCCCAGAGTGTTTCTCAGCCTAGGATATATTTCAGTCCCTAAATAACCTTGATCTTATAAGACTATGTTTTAATAACACGAGGCAATTTTATCACATATAATATTAAGTTATAAATATAAGATCCCTTAGAATCTTTGTCTGGTAGCACAGAACCACGAGACTAGGTACAGCACCAAGAATCAGTTTTGTCTTGTCCTTTTACAGACAAGGAGATTCAGACCCACAGGCAAAGAGAATTTCCCAAGTTCTCTTGGTGAGTCACTGGCCAAGTCAGAATTAGAAGCTGATTGTTCTTTTATTGTCTCATGGTATTAATCATTACAGAAGACAAAGGATTTAAATCTAACTCAAATTAGTCAAGCTTCCTTTGGCTCTGTGAAAATATTTCACTCGTAAGAGCGTGTACATTTTTAAGCCTCTCATTTATTAACTCAATAAACTAATGAGCACATAATTTAGTTAGCCAATATGGGACATAGTAATGTAATGCAGCTGACATTCCTTTACTAGTTATTTGCTTATGAAATTTAAATGGAATTTCTTTCTTCTAAATTTGTTTTAACATCTAATATACATTGAGGCAATCATCTTCATTTTAGAGAAATTTTCAACTGTCATTAAGTGAAAATGAATCAAATATTTTCAAGCATTATATGTACCCATCATGAACTTTTATTTTCATTTTACTCTTATTTGATATTTTTGGAGATCTAGTAATCATGCAACAAGCTTTATATGCCGCTTGTGTTATACAGCTCCTCATAGATTTAGGCAATGAGTCTCTTACTCCTTTTGGACACAGACATGTAAGATGAGGCCAATAAATATTGAAAATGTTGTTGGCTGCCTGCTAAGACTTAAAGAGCCACCAATTATAATTATGCACTTGTCTAGTGAGTCATCATCATACAGTTTGAAACTTTATAGGGTTCTTTACATAGAAAAGCTTTAATAGCAAATATATACAATGACATACAAGTGAGTCAACCTGCAATAATTATATTTAAGGATAGAATGAAGGACCTTAGGGAGTTAGGTATGTAATCATTGGTGAGTTATTAAAACAGAAGTTAAACTTTTGTCTAACACTTTCTGAAACTGGAGGCACTTTTTGTGCTCAGGTTTGGCTGAAAATAAAAAGATTGTGATAAGTTGTAAGCTTCTAAAGGACAGAGACCATATTTTATGCATTTCTCTATATGTTATCATGTAGTAGACATTTAATAAATTTTTAACTGAACCAACTCTGTCTCTAGAACATTAGGTGAACTATCAGCCCTTCTCTGAAATCTAAGGATGGCATGGCTTCTAAGGAATCTTCTGCCTGCTCCTTCACACACAACTCGATTTAAGCAACTAGATTACATATGTGGATGCCAACTCGTTGCTAAGTTTACCTGTAAAGTTTCTAGAAGTTAGGTTGGCTAATTCTGTGTCACCGTTGAGATTTCCCACCATTTTTTAAGCTAAGAAAAATGACTTATTTAAATAGTAAATCTCAAATCTTAAATCCTAAATCAAGAGAAACATGGTATTCTCAAAAATACCTGGCCACCAGGGCCAATTGCTGCATGTGTATCAGCAGTATTAAGAATTGGGGCACCTGGGTAGCTCAGTCAGTTAAGCTGCTGACTTCGGCTCAGGTCATGATCTTGTGGTCTCTGAGTTGGAGCCCTGTATCGGGATTTGTGCTGACAGCTTGGATCCTGGAGCGTGCTTTAGATTCTTTGTCTCCCTCTCTCTCTCTCTCTGCCCATCCCCCACTCGTGCTCTCTCTCTGTCTCTCAAAAAATTAATAAACATTAAAAAAAAAAAGAATTAAGGAGAACTTGCACAGAGAGAAATCCTAGTAGAATTTCGTAAATGAGATCAGTTGTGGAACCCTCTTAATTTGTCAGAGCCCATGATAGGCTGCTCATGGAAACAGACTAACAAAACTTGAGGAGAGATCCATTTTATCCAGTCAACAGGCTTACCTTTCTTAGGAAAACATTATGGCTGGTATTCTCCAATCCTCTGTCTATGCCCCTAAGGGAGAATAATTTAATGACCCACAGAAGTTGCATTCCTTGAAGGGTGATTTAACCAGCCTTTGATGCCTACACCCTAATAACAATAGTTAACTCATCCAGAAACTTCTATCATGTCTCCTTGCAAGGTTCACCAATACAGAGGCTTGCTTTTTGCTATGAAAGCCCCAACACAGTATTATATAAACTGTGAGCCTGTAACCAGCTTCCCTTATCCTCTCCCAGATTGAGGAATTGCATATTCTTACTGTCATGCCCCTCAGCCAACACAACTCCCCTGGGTAAAAGTCCCATCATTTTCTGGCCGTGACTAACTCATCAGTATAGGTAACCATCCCAGAAGCCCTGGAGTTTCAAAAATGCAGACTCTTGCTTATAAATGTTCTCAAGAGACAAAATGAGATTGATTTGCCAGGTCGAAGATGAGCTCTCCATCGGGAAAAGTGGGTTCAGGGAATGCTCACTGCACAGTAAATCCAACAATTTCAATGATTTATGCCTGACAAGCTCACTTGCATTGGGTCACTTGCAAGTACTTCTTGAAAGGCAAAGTTTGTTATATACGCCAGAATGTTGTGGGTCCCAAAGTTAAGGAATCTAATGTGCTGAACTTGATGGTGGTGAACACAATTTCTGTATGAGAGATCTTAACTTCAGAGTGTCCATCTCTCCAGAATTATAGCATTTGATTCTTTATCTGTTGGGAAAAAATATTTTTAGAGCATTGCCCATTCTTCGTCCTGGTTTGAAAGGACTTTCTGGTAGCAAAATAAGCCACTCGCAAAATTGGGAGGAGCTCATATCACCAGAACATCTATTCCAGTGTGAGCTTTTATCTTGTATGGTGGATGCAATTTGTTATAACAGATAAATTCCCTTGTCAAAGAAAACACCACCTGCCTAGATGAGTTATTTTTGGTCTTGGCTGCACATTAGAATCACCTGGACAACTTTAAAAAATACTAATGACGAGGCCCCATTCAAGATATTCTTATTTAATTGATCGGGGCAGTGCAAACCCTTTAGTATTATTTTTTCTAATTCCCCAGTGAGTGCCCAGAATTGAGAACTTCTGCTTAGATTTATAATCTCTCTTTGATAATCTTTTAAATTTATTTAGCTTTACTATGTTCTACAAAGATAATCTTCCCTAGAGGACTGAAGGGGAAGATTGATGATGAACTCAGTAATTTCCCTACCTGAAGCCATTGGGGGAATGGATTGGTCATCACTTCCCACTGGGCCACTATTTTAGATATAGAAAAATTAACCTAAAAGGGATATTTATCATTAGATGTGTTCATGAACTGAAGTTGGTGGTGCTAAATGGTAGATATAAATCCAGAGGAAATATTACACTTGTCCCTAGATCAAATATTCTTACTTATCATTTATCATCCAAAGACATATTAAAAAAAGTCTGCTTTAGTTACTCAGGGAAGAGGTTTCTCCCCTCACTTTCTTTTAACAGATTAATGATGACTTAAACCTGGTCTGCCCTTGATCTTGTAGGGTCTGATTTGACAAGGAGGGTTGGGCAGCCAAATGAATTCCTGACCAGATTTGTGTGCAACATTTGAAATGAAAAATAATAAAGGGGTGATTGTGGTTTTACAAATTTCCCATCCTTTTATGATAGGGAGGTCTGGTTCTGCCAAGGTGGAGTAGCCCATCCTTCCCAGACCCCTCCCTTCACAACTAAACAACCCTGAACATAACACAACAAGCAAGCATAGGAATTCTCTGAAAGGTGGAAGGAAGTCTGGTTGCAAAGAGACCTCAAGACCTGAGAATAACATGCCAGTGAATTTCCTAGTCTCCTTATTGCCTGACATATCCTCACAGGTCCCAGAGAGGGCAGTGCAGAGGCCTCCAATAGGCACAGACCAAAAACCAAACAAACAAACAAAAAAGACAAGGCAAAACACACAAAAAAGAAAAGAAAACCTTCAACAAGAGTGCACTCATCCCAAGCCGAGGGACCAGAAGATGTGGGGCCTCAAGTTAGAAAACCTTGGAAATACCCACCTTACTCTAGTCAAACACCAAGGGGTACAACTGCCTTGTACCCATGCAGTTCAGTCCTGGAGTGGAATTTTGATCTACCCCTGTCCCTACCCAGGCAAAATCAGATAGCACTTGGATTCCCCCATCGATTGATGTACAGAGAGAAGGGAGCTGACCTTTGATCTCCTGCCCAGTGGAAGTGGGCAGTGCTCCAATTTCCCCACTGGGGTGGTGGGGTCTTAGGGAAGCTGAGCACCCACATCCACCTATTATCAGGAAACACTAAACAATGGGTACTAGTTGGAGCTGATAAGTGCTCAACTTTCACCCCAGCCCTGGAGGCAACAAGAATAAGTGGGGAGCTGAACCTCCACACCCACTTAGCACTGGGGTGGTGGAGTGAAGTAATATAAGGCAGGGCAACTGACAGTCCGCTAACTCCACAGGTCCCCGCCCCTGGTATAAGCAGGGCCAAACATGGAGCTGAGCACCCCTAACACCTGGCATCAAAGAGGCAGAAGAGGCAGTAGTACATTGCAGGAAAAATTGGAATGCCTCTGGTGTCAGAGGAATCCAGTGTGGAGCTGAGTTTCCAACTGGTGTAGTGCCTGCAGGCAACAGAGCAGTGTGAGTCATGCCACTGTTGCCAAGGTGAAGTGGACCAGGTCCTTCAAGAAGCTGAACAAACACAACCACCCAGATCTTTAGGTGCAGTTTAATAGAGGTATGGCTTGCACACACACAAAAAGATGATTAAATAGGAGCCTGAGTCCCCTAATATAATTTCCAAAATGTCTAGACTAGAATCAAAAATTATGCATGAGGCACCTGGATGGCTCAGTTAGTTAAGCATCTGACTTTGGCTCAGATCAGGAGCTCACTGTTTGTGGGTTCAAGCCCCACATCAGGCTCTGTGGTGGCAGCTCAGAGCCTGGAGTCTGCTTCTGTGTCTCTCTTACTGCTTGCGCTCTGTCTCTCTCTCTCTCTCTCAAAAATAAATAAACATTAAATTTTTTTTTCAATTATGCATCGGATCCAGAACCAGGAAAATTATGACATGAATTAGAAAAGCAACAAACAGACACCAGCACCAAGATGAATCAGATATTGGGACAATGTGACAAATACTGTAAAACAACCATCATAAAAATGTTTCAATGAATAGTTACAACTTCTCTTGACACAAACAAACAAACAAAAATAGAAAATCTCAGCAAAAAAATAGAAACTACTTTTTAAAAGAACCAAATGGAAATTATAGAACTGAAAAATACAATGAGTGAAACTGGACAACTTACTGAATGTACTTAGTAGTTGAATGGGAATGACAGAGAATAGAATCAGTGAACCTGAAAACAAACCAATAGGATTTATCCAACATGAACAGTGAGCAAGTAGACTGAAAACAGTCTTGGGGACCTGTGGGACCATAACCCACAGAAATGTACAGATTCAAGAAGCCTAGCAAAACTCAGATAGAAAACAAAACAAAACAAAACAAAAAAAAAACAAACGAACAACAACAAAAAAAACAAAGAAATCCAAGCCAAGATACATTGTAACTAGATCTCTGAAAACTGAAGACAAAGAAAAAGTCCTCAAGGCAGCCAGACAGAAATGGCATGTTATTACTTATGGGAAAACACCAAATCAAATGAAAAGCCCATTTCTCATCTAAAACCACAGAGGCCAGAAGAAAGTGACACAACATTTTTCAAGTACTGGAAAAAAATAATTCATTGGTGGATTCCAATTTGATGAAAATATCCTTCAAAGATGAAGGGGGAATAAAAACATTCTGAAAAGAAGGAAAACTGAGACAATTTATTGTTAGCAAATCTGTTGAAGAGTGACTATGGAATGTCTTCTAAACAGAGAAGAAATGATAACTGAAGGCTTTGAACTTTAGAAGGCAGTAACATCAGAAGGGGTAAAAATGGGTAAACACAATAGGCAATCCTATTTCTCATGAGATTCTTTTATCATTTTTGATGATTAAAGCAAAAATTATAACACTATGTAATGTGGTACTTAAAGTATGTGGAGTAAATACTAAGGACAATTGTGTTTAAAAGGTGAGGAGGGAAATAGTGCCATTTGAGACAACATGGATGGACCCAGCAGGCATTATGCTAAGCGAAATAAGTCAGAATGCAGAAAGACAAACACATATGATTCCACTCATAAATGGAATCTAAAAAAGGAATAAACAAACAAAAGACAGAACCAGAACTATATATACAGAGAACAAACTGATGGTTGCCAGAGAAGAGGGGGTTGGAGGATTGGGCAAAGTGGGTGAAGGGGAGTGGAAGATACAGGCTTCCAGTTATGGAAGGAATAAATCATGGGAATAAAAAGCGCAGCATAAGGAATACAGTTAAGGATATTGTAACAGTGATGTATGGTGACAGATGGTAGCTACACTTGTGGTGAGAGCAGCATAATGTAAAAACTTACCAAATCACTAAGTTGTACACTTGAAACTAATGTAACATTGTGTGTCAACTATACTTAAAAAAAAAGTGATAAAGAAAAAAGTGGAGATGGTAAAAGGACATAAATGGAAGTAAAGTTTTAAACTTCACTCAAAGGGGTAGAATGTTGATAACATCAGACTGTGGTAATTCGCATATGCATAATGTTATACCCGGGACAACCACCGTTAAAAATAAAATACTGTAAATAAAAATAAGGAATCCTTAAAAAGTGTTCTAGTAACCCAGGAAATGTTTAAAAAGGAGAAATAGAGGAAAATTAAACAGCAAACAAACAGAAAACACATCTTTTCTTCTATACTTTTTATTGTCTTAAAAATATATATATATATATCAAGTATCCATGTAAGAGTACCTGAATTTGGCAGTCAGATCTAATCACAAGGAAGACTCTGAAACATTATTACCTAGGGTATAAGTTCAGTAAGTGCACAAATAAGCTTTTTAAGTGAGAGATTAAAATAAGTACTCAAATTTTATTCTGCCCTCAAAATGGTAGACTTCATATTAGTCAATTTTTGGTTGTTTATATAACTAGAATTAAATTATGATCCTACCTCTTTAGATTAAAATGAGATATTTACTATTTTTAAAGAGCAACCTTTTACTCTTTCAACATTATAGAGTCATTAGCTTATCAGAATAGTTATGTATATCAAGTACTTCAAATATTTTCAATACAAATGAAATAAAATGTAGTAACAACTTGAAAGCTAAGGTTCTCAGACCAACATCTTACTGAATGAAAAGATATATAAGATCTTTTTCTTTTTTTCTAATTTTGGTCACTATTAAATTTTTTAAATCATCTGGTGAAAAGATTGTTCAAAGTAGTAAAAGACTGGTGCTTCAATTAGCATTGTTATTTTAGTATATATATATAGTATATATATACACTATATATATAGTATATATACACTATATATATATATAGTATATATATATATATATAATATATATATATATAGTATATATATATATAGTATATATATATATATATAGTGTATGTATAGTATGTATAGTATATATATATATACACACTATATATATATAGTGTGTATATATATATACACTATATATATATAGTGTGTGTATATATATATATATATATATATACTAAAATAACAATTTTAACAATATAACAATATAACAATATTGTATATAACAATATAACAATATTCAATATATATATATATAGCTAATGCTATACTATATATACTATATATACTATATATATATATTTAGTATATATATATATATTTATAGCATATATATATATTTGCTCATTTGTACTTTGTAAGATTTCCTCAGTAAGTATGCACTGGTTGCATGATAAGATAAATATTCCAGGTTTCCATTATATAATGGCCATTAGCAAATTCTAATTTCTCTGTACATACTCTCCCAAAAAAACATACCAGTAAGGCAGGCAAGCAATTAACAACCTCATATAGGGGATGCCAAAGGAGGAAAATACTCAAAGTATTTTTAGGAGGTGAATACAACGTTGAACCTAAAGCTGAAAACTCAAACAATGAAAACTACAGATAATGCAAAAATCTAAAATAAAATATTGGCAAATGAAATAAAACAGTACATTAAAATATAATGTATCCTGACCAAGTGGTGTTTATTATAATGATGCAAAAATCATACAACATTATAAAAAGCCTTAATTGTCATTAAATACATTAATACATTTAAGGAAAAATTATCATACATCTCCCTAGATGCTTAAGAGGTATGTGAAAATTCAACATCAATTCTAACTTAAAAACAAAACAAAACAAAACAAGAAACAGGGATGCCTAGGTGACTCATTCAACTGAGCATCTGGCTCTTAATTTTGGCTAACATCATGTTCCCAGTGTTGTGGAATTAAGCCCCATGTCAGGCTCCACGTTGAGTGTGGAGTCTGCTTGAGATTCTCTCTCTCTCCGTCTGCTGCTCTTCCTTGCTTGTGTGCTCTCTCTCTCTAAAATTAAAAAAAAACTGGGGTGCTTGGTAGCTCAGTTGGTTAACTTTCAGACTCTTGATTTCTGCTTAAGACATGGTCTCACAGTTCCTGGGTTTCAGTCCCACGTTGGGCTCCACTCTAGTGGTGTGGAGCCTGCTTGGGATTCTCTCTCTCCCTCTCTCTCTGCCCCTTCTCGCTTGCTCTCACTCTCTTTCTCTCAGAATAAATAAAAATAAAAAAATAAGAAAATAATTAAAATAAACTTTCTGAAATAAGATTTAATGAATTCATCCTGAAATGATTATGTTGTGTGTAGGTGCATGTCTGTCTCTGAGTGTTGATGTTTCTATACCTCAAACCAAAATGTAACATTTATGTATAAGGAAACACTCAATAAATTCTCACTGAGACAGAAATAATGGAAGGATGGTTATCGTCTACATTACTCTATACTCTTGTGTTAGAAATATTATCCAATGTGATTAATAAAAATTAGAAGCATAATAATTATAAAAGATAAAAACATATCTTAATATATAAATATATAATATAAATATGTATAAAATTAATATATAAAATAAAATGTGTATAATATAAATATATACAAAATAATATAAATATATAAATAAATATAATAAACGAATTATGGTAGTGTGCTTTAAAGGATCAATGAAAATAGGATTATAAATAGTAATATAATTCTATGATGTGTCAGTATCTAGAAATAACATGTAAAATTAATATGCCCTATGTGTAAAAATTGTTAGAAAAATTTGTGGAAGAAAAGATCCCACAACAAAAAAAGTAGGAGGAAACAAATAAAATAACAGATAAAATCTATACATGGAAAATAATAAAACACTAGTGCAAGGTGCAAAAATAAACTTGAACAGATAGAAAGGCACTATATGTTTGGATTGGGTGATTCAATTCCTAACAAGTCAATATTATTTGAGTTAATGTAGGAAATGACATATAAAACATGAACACAATAAAAATGCTAATATTTTTTGTAAAGCTAGAAAACTTGAGTCTTGAAATACAGAAGCAAAGAGTCAAGAAAATGTTGAAAAAGAAGAGCAATGAAAAGTATATTGAATCACACTATTGTAAAGTCATTATATTTAAACAGTGTGATATCATGTCCAAGAATAGACAGACAAAACAATGAAAGTGAATGGAAAGTACAAAAATAGAGCAAGTATATATGGATATTTATAAACGTGGCATTTTAAATTACTGGGGAAAAGCTAGCTTTTACAGTAAATTGTCACAGGACAGTTGGAAAATGGGAAAGCCTTTCCAATCATGATTCAAATTATGAAGCAGTAACGGAAAATATCAATAAATTCAGCAACAAAAAGTCTTTTGCATAGAGAAAAGGAAGAAGAAATAAAGCACCTTATGTAAGTCAAAATACAAATCTATTCATCAACCTTTGTAAAGTTATGTTGTATAACAGATCATCTCAGAACCTCAGTGGAGAGCAACAACAACGTTTTTTTCGCACTTGCAACTCTGGATTGGCCATGGCTTGGTTCCACATCGCCCCGCCCCCTTTCATGGAGCCATCCCCTTCTGAATCACTGCCATTCTTCCAACTGTCATTTAACACTCCTACGTGTGGTTCATGAGGTTTCCATTTGTTTCACATCTTTGCCAACACTTGTTTCTAATTTTTGTTTTTCTCGTGGGTGTGTGTAGTAGTGGTTTTAATCTGCATTTCCTTAGTGACCGATGATGTTGAACAACTTTTCCTGGACTTGTTCATCTGCAAAGCATCTGCACGTTTTTTACTTGGTTGTCTTCATACTATTGAGTTGTAAGACTTCTTTGTATATTCTGAATCCAAGTCATTTGTAACATGTACATTTTGCAAACATTTTCTCACCATCTGTGACTTGCCATTTAATTTTCCTAATGGCATTTTTGGACAAGCAAAAGTTTTTAATTTTGGTAAAATTTAGTTACAAATGTGTTTTTCTTTTGTGACTCATATATTTTATGTCCTATCTACACTACTTTTGCCTTACCCAAGACCACAAAGATTTTTCTTGTATGTATTTTTTGTAGAAGTTTTAAGTTTTAAAACCTTTGTGTTGGGGCTCCTGAGTGGCTCAGTCAGTTGAGCATCGGAACTCTTAATTTCAGCTAAGGTTATGGTCTCACAGTTGGTGAGATTGAGTCCACCACTGTCAGGTTCTGTGCTGACAGTGTGGACCTCTGCCCCTCTCCCGCTTGGTGTGTGTGTGTGTGTGTGTGTGTGTATGTGTGTGTGTATGCCTGCATGCTCTCTCCCTCTCCCAAAATAAATTAAAAAAAACCCAAAACTTTGTATTTAGTTCCATAATCCATTTTGAATCAAATTTTGTGTATGGTATCAGGAAAATGCCAAAGCCCCCCTTTTTCCCATATTGATACCAGTTATCCCAACACCATTTATTGAAAAGACAATTTTTATGTCATCAAATTATCTTGGTAATTTGTCAAAAACTAATTTACCATATAATCATACATCTATTTCTCAACTCCCAATTCCATAACATTGATCTAAATGTCTATATTGATGCCAATATCATACTACCTTGTTTACTGTTTGAAGTCATGTTGTATAAATCCTCCCAATGCATTTTTCTTTTTCAAAATTCTATATTCTATATCTTTTGTATTGGCATATAAATTGTATAATCAGTTTAACAATTTCTTTAAAAATGTCTATTGGGGGGCGCCTGGGTGGCTCAGTCGGTTCAGCGCCGACTTCGGCTCAGGTCACGATCTCGCGGTCTGTGAGTTCGAGCCCCGCATCGGGCCCCTGTGCTGACAGCTCAGAGCCCGGAGCCTGTTTCAATTCTGTGTCTCCCTCTCTCTGACCCTCCCCCATTCATGCTCTGTCTCTCTCTGTCTCAAAAATAAATAAACGTTAAAAAAAATTTTTTTTAAAAATAAAAATGTCTATTGGAATTTTAATTAGGGTTGTGTTAAATTTATAAATAAATTTAGAGAGAATCAATACCTTAACAATATTCAGTGTTCCAATTCGTGAACTTTGTATGGTTCCCCAATTATATATGTCCTCTTTAACTTCATTCAGCAATTTTTCAGTTTCTATTGTAAAGATATTGTACATGTTGTTAAAATTATCTCTAAACATTTTATGTGTTTTTAATGCTATTATATCTTCATTACTAGTATCTAGAAACAACTGATTTTGGTGGTACTAGTCTTATGTTATCATGTGATACTGTTATATTCACTCACTAAAGTAGCTTTTTTTCATTTCTGTAGTGTCCTTAGGAATTTCTATGTACTTCATGATGATATCCACAAAATAAAAGCAGTTTTATGTCCTCCTTTCCTGCGTGTGTGTGTGTACTGCATATCTGTGTGTATTTATTTTCCTTGCTTTATTGCACAGGCTAGGACTTCCACCATAATGTAGAATAAAATAAATGTGGCAGAGATTCTTGCCTTGTTCCCAGTCTTAGAGCAGAAGATTATTTAGTCTTTCACTACTACGTATGAAATTAGCTGAATGTTTCCTTCTCTTTCCCTAATATTCACATTTGGCCAAAAGCTTTTAAGAATTAGTGGATGATGCATTTCGTAAATTTTTTTTTTTTACTATATCTATTGAGATGATCATATGCTTTTCTCCTTTATTCTCTTTATATGGGGGAATTACATTAATTGAGTTTAGAATGTTAGACTAACCTTATGATCTTGGGATAATACCACTTAGTGGTTATGTATTATCTATTTTTTTGTATTGCTTGATTTAGTTTTCTAATCTGGTTAAGGATTTGCATCTAGTTTTATGAAGGATATTGGTCTTTAGCTTTGTTTTTTTGTGATGTCTGTGTCTGAATGTGGTAACAGGCTAATGCTGGACTCATAAAGTGTTTGAGAAATTATTGCATCCTTCTCTATTTTCTGAAAGAATTTATGTATGATTGGTGTTATTATTTCTTTCTTAAATATTCAATAGAATTCTCCTAGGAAGTCACCGGGGGCTGGAGTTTTCTTTTGGGAGAGCTTTTAAGTAATGAATTCAATTTATTTAGTAAATGTAGAACTATTCAGGTGTTTGTTTCTCTGTGAGTCAGTTTTGTAATTTACACCATCAAGGAATTTGTCTGATTCATTTATGTTCCCAAGTTTATTGGAATAAAGTTGTTCATCATATTTCCTTATTATCATTTTAATGACTGTCAGATCAATAGTGATGTTTCTTATTTTATTCCTGATAGTGGTCATTTTTGTTTTTTTATTCTCTCTCTCTTTTTATGATCCATCTACTTAGTTTATCACTTTTTTCTTTTTTTTTGCCATTTCAAAGAATCAGCTTTGAATTTTATTGATCTCTATTTTTTCTGTTCTTTTTTTATTTGTTTGTTCTTATCTTTATTAATTTGCTTGCTTAAATTTTTATTTGTTTTCCATTGTTAGAATCTTATAATGGAAGTTTAGATCATTGATTGTGTACTCTTCCATTTTATTTATATAAGCCTTAGAAAAATATAAGCAAAGCTTTAAGTATATCCCACAAATTTCAAAATGGAGTTTTTTTCTTTATATTTACTCCCAAAGATTTTCTAACTTCTCTTGTAATTTCCTTGTTGTCCTAAGGAAAATTTAGAAGTGTGCCAGAGGTCTACTGGCCATTAAATCTACTAAGTGATCAAACTTAGCATCACCAATATTAAGATAACCTGACATCATGTGCCTCTTGATATGATGCAAAGTACACACCATTACCTGTAAAATACCGTCTTCAAAAACATTTACTGTGAGTATGGTCTTTAGATGCATCTTCCAGCTTTCCAGAAATAGAGGATAGAGAAAAACAATAAAAACACCAAAAAGTAGGGTGTCTGGGTGGCTCAGTTGGTGAAGCATCCAACTCTTGATATGAACTCAGGTCACAATCTTATAAGCTGGGTGTGGGGCCTACTTAAGATTCTCTCATGTGCTCTCTTTCTCTCTCTGAAAACAAAAACAAAAATAAACACAAACAGACAAACAAAAACACCAAGGAAACAAACTGATATATTCAAAATGTGGGACATTCTGTAAAAAAACTGACTTGGTCTTTTTAAAAAGTCAATGTAATTTAAATACCTAAATAAATTAATTGCTAGGAGACTATTCTAGATTTAGAAATACTAGAAGCAGACAACTGCAAATATGGCCATTACCTATTGCTGAATCTTGATGATGGAATTTAGTTTTTTAGTTTTTCTGCCTGTTTGAAATTTTTCATAATAAAAAATTAGAAAAAAAATCTAGTTGTTTGACATTATTGACTTAATTGGATATTGATCAGTTCAGTCGAAATACCTAAAATGAAAGTACATCAACTTTAGATACTGAATTTTCTTCTCTTCATCATGATCTAATTATTTAATAGGATGTACTATTTTTAGGGACTTACTTCATTAATTTACCATTATACTTGCAGAAGATAAAGCAATGGTCAAAACTAAAAAAATAAAATATTCATCATATCAGCAGGAATTTCTGCTTGATTTATTATGCAGAGATGATGGCAGGGTTGTGATTTGGGCAACATAAAAAGGAATAGAAAGCCAGATAAGTAAGATCCTCCAGTCTTTTTTTTTTTTCAGTTTTAATTATGTATGTCACCCACAGTTCAAGCCAGCTGGTATGTTGAACTCGGAGTAAAAAAAAAATAAGATAACATTAGGCATTAATTCTGTTTGCTTCTACAAACCAATGTTTTGTCTCCTTAATTAGGCTTGGTTTTTGCTATTAAGAAAAGAATGTCTAAAATTATTCACCCCTTTCCTTCACCCAAAAATAAACAGGATGCCTTTTACTTATTATTTTTAATGTTTACTTATTTATTTGTGAGAAAGAGAGAGAGTGAGAGAGAGGCAATTGAGAGTGTATATGAGCAAGGGAGGGGCAGAGAGAGACAGAGACAGAATCCCAAGCAGGCTCCATGGTGTCAGCACAGAGCTGGATGGGGAACTTGATCTCATGAAATCATAACCTGAGCCAAAATTAAGAGTCAGTTACTTAAGGGACTGAGCCACCCAGGTGTCCCTAAAGAGGATGTCTTTTAAAGCAAACTCTTTGACACAACTTCCTGGTAAGCAAGTTTAATTACAATTCTCTTTCTTAAAGTTTTACTATTTGTAACTTCCATCAAAATTTTCAGGGCAAGTAGGATAACAAAATGTCTAGCTGCAAAGGAATTCTGATTTCTTCTTTTGTTAGTAGCAGTTTAAGTACTAATTTCATTAGATTATAGGATAGAGTTCTGTCTCAACATTTTATATCTTAAATTGGGAACTACTATAAAGCAGGAATAAGTAGAAATAGGACTGGTGTCTGACATAGCACCATAAAACAGAAATGATTAATAGTAAGGTTTATATTGATGGTCGTCATTTGATGGCCAATTATATCATGGATGTGGGCTTTGCTCACCTCCTGGGACTAGGAGCTCTGTTCACTCTATTTTTAGTTGGTCCTTCTCTGAGCAAATATAACTAATAATTTGCAAGGTAAGATGAAATATTGACAATAGGATAAAGAACATTCAAAATACCTTGCTTCTTATCAGCAGCTCAGCAACTGGTACTGTCTTCATAGACCAGAGGTTGGGAAAAAAAATAAAAAGTTTTTCCTGCAAAGGGTCACATAGTAAATAATTTCGGATTTCTAGGCCAAACCATCTTTGTCACAGCAACTGAACTCTGCCATTGTAAGGCCAAAGCAACATAGACAATACATAGATGAAGCGGTGTGACTGTGCTCCAATAAAACTTTATTTATAAAAATAGATAGCAAGTCAGAATCCAGTCATAAGCTATACTTGCCATCTCCTAACATAGATGATCAAATCATCCAGTAAGCAGATGGCATCTGATGTAGAATTTGGTTCTTGAAAAAACACAATTGGGGAAGTTAAAATATTTTCAGAGGATAAGAAATTACTTATGATTTCCCATTTTGTCTTTCTAACTAATTAATTCTCATTTACTATTAGTATGAAGGTACAAAAGATAGAAAAAATAAGCTATGAGAATTAAATACATATTAATGATTTGTATATTTTCATTCTTTTTGTCCCATGCAGCCATGCAAATTTAACATTTCCCTCTTCTCAAAGGAGGAAAATAATACCTTCTTGAGGTTTTGACTCAAACTTTATTGGACAAAGGTCAAACACCGAGCAACAGAAGTTACTTACATGTGAGGATTCTGTGTAGAAATGCGGCAAAAAATATGAAATGAATAGAATGCTTTTAATGTGTGCAGCATTGAAACATTTTGCTCCGTTGTAAAGAATTTTTTCAAGTCTAGCAGTGACCTTCCTACCTAATGGCTACTTTCTGACACATACATCTCATGAGAATTGAAGACAATTGTGGAATACCCAGCTCAAAGCCTGACATACAGTTTTTTAAAAAAAATAGTTGTTCTATTTGAGAGACACATGCATAGACTCAGATGTGACCAGACAGCTTAAAATACTAAAATTGACTTTATGTGGCCAATAAAGCCCCCTGGAAATATCAGCCTGATACCTCGCTTACAACACTCCCAGGATTCTTACCAGGTGAGTAAAGAAGGTCACTTCCTACCAGGTGCAGGATCTGAGGAAATACTAAATTCCAGTCAAAGCCCTTGGGAATATAACCAATGTTTCCATTGTGCCTACTGCATAGAGAACAAATTCTTACTGAACTATGCAAATAAGTATATTGCCATAAATTTTTTTTTAAAATAGTTGTTAAAGGCCTGCTCTGAGAAGCTGTGTATGGATTCTAGGGATGATTGTCTGGGTGTGATTGCAGTTGTGTGACATTAGGCAAACAGCTTAATGACCTCTCCATAACTTAACTTCCCTCTCTGTAGAGTAGGGGTCATAATATCAACCTCCTTAGATTATGTTGTGGAATAAATGAGTAAATATGTACGAAACACTTTGAAGCACTGTCATATAGTTAGGAAAATATAAGTATTGAATGAATTTATATTAACTAACCTACAATCTAAAGTTGAAATTTCTTTTATGGCCCTTATGTAAAGAGCACGAGGGAACCATATAATTAATACTTATTTTTTTATTCTATTCAAAATTGATTTTTCAATTTGTAGTAGATATCACTGCTGCTCATTTGATTCACCCACAGACATGACTTTTCTGGCCAATAATGTGTGACCAGAAATGAAAAGTATGAGGATGTTTCTTTTGAATATGAGATCTTTCTTTGGTAATAATCATGGTTATGGATAGGCATCACAATCTAAGAAAATCATGATGAACTCTAACCCTCGATGTAATGGAAATGTGAGTGCTTTACAAATATTAATTATGTTAGGGAACCATTTGTTGATTTAATATACAAAATTCCTAAGAGACTTAAACTATCTGATCCCCTCTTTTGGTGCTCACCGAGATCAAAGAATTTAAAATTCCAGAGATCTCTCTAATCACTAGCTTTCACTTTGCTGAATATGATGGGTAAAAGCTGTTTCATGTGTTCCATCTTGTCTTTCTTTTCCATTTTCTTTTAATATAACACTGGCTCACAGCTAGGCTTTTTGGGAAAAAAAAGTCGTCCATTAGAGAAGCAAGATGTAGATTTTAAGCAAAAATTAAAAGAACTCCATTGAGTTGTCTATAGATTTCTTTCCATCTTCCATAACCATAACATGATTTATAGGTTCTACAGACACTTCAAGTTTATATTCTGGGTCTGTATTAAAAGATATAGCTTAGCCCTGTGGTAAGCACATTATTTATGTATCTCTTTTCATACATTCAACAACCCTCCTCTGAGAGCATATTTTACAAATAAGGATATTAACACTCTTAGAAATGCAATTTAAGTGCACCTGGGTGGCTCAGTTGGTTAAGCATCGGACTTCGGTTCAGGTCATGATCTCATGGTTTGTGGGTTCGAGTTCCATGTGAGGCTGTCTGCTGTCAGGACAGAGCCCACTCTGGATCCTCTGTCTCCCTCTCCATCCCTCCCTTGTTCATACTCTCTCTCTCTCTCAAAAAGAAATAAACATTAAAAAAGTTTTAATGCCATTTATTGAACCACTAATATATGCTAGACATTGTTACGGGTGTTTTACATTTGTTATTTCATTATTTCATGCAAACTCTTCAGTGGTAGTGTTACCATATTTTCAGGTGAGGAACTAAGCTCAGAGAAGGTCTTTATCTAAAATCCACACTTGCATTTAATCTACTCCAGTTCATATCTCTTCTCTTTCTACATTCCTTTAGCATTTTATTTTTTTAAAGTTTATTTATTTTGAGAGAGAGAAGGAGTGCTAGTGGGAGGGTGAAGGGAGAGAGAGAGAGAGAGAGAGAGAGAGAGAGAGAGAGAGAGAGAATCCCAAGCAGATTCCATGCTGTCAGTGCAGAGCCCAGTGTGGGGCCCGAACTCATGAACAGTGTGATCATGACCTGAGCCGAAATGAAGATTCAGATGCTTAATCAACTAAGCCACTCAGGGATCCCTCCTTTAGCATTTTAGAATGGATTTTTATTTTTAATCATTATTTTATATTTTCCCCCTTGTCTGTCAGATAAGAACCTTTGTGATAATTTATCATTCACAAAAGATAACTAATACAACTGTTAGCCAAGTGACATGCCAGAGAACTGGAACCTTTTCATTTCTGCTTCCCACAAATTTGATTTAACAGATATTGGAGGTTTTATATGTTAGGCATTAGATATTGCCCTTGTCTTCAAACAGGCTCTCATATAATGGGGGATGGGTGAGAGAAAAAAATTTAAATAAGGCTTTTCCAAAATTAAACTCAAAGTAAGAACAATAATGGAAATACTAAAGAACTTGCATAGATAAATGAAATTAAAAATAAACAGACAACAATCAATGAACACAAAAGTTGATTCTGCACAAAGATTCACGTAACTAATTAACCTCTAATTAGAATGATTAGGGGAGAGAGAAAATGAAAACATAAATTATCATATGAATTATCATATGAGGAATGAAAGAAAGAACATCACTACATATCTTAGAGATAAATTTTAAAAAAGATACTAAGAAACATCCATTCATGAAAAAAACTCTCAACAGGCTAGCTTTGAGTAAAAACTTCAGAGCTAATATCATCCTCAACTGGGGGAAAACTGAGAGCTTTCCCTTAAGGTCGAGATTAAGACAAGTATGTCCCCATTCTCTCACCACTTTTGTTAACATGATATTGGAAGTCCTATGCAATGAGACAACAAAAAGAAATAAAAGGCATCCCAATCAGTAAGGAAGAAGCAAAACTTTCACTATTTGCAGTTGACATAATACTATATGTAGAAAACCTGGAACACTCCACCAAAAAACCTGCTATAACTGATAAACAAATTCAGTAAAGGCGCAGGATGCAAAATCAATGTACATAAATATGTTGCATTTCTATACAGCAATAATGAAACAGCAAGAAGAGAAATTAAAACCATCCTATTTACAATTTCACAAAAATAATAAGATACCTAGGAGCAAACCTAACCAAAGAAGCGAAAGACCTATACTCTGAAAATTATAACATACTAATGAAAGAAATTCAAAACAATACAAAGAAATGGAAAGACATTCCATGCTCATGGATTGGAAGAAAAAATGTTATTAAAATGTCTATACTACCTAAAGTGATCTACACATTTAATACAATTCTTATCAAATTACCCACAACATTTTTCACAGAACTAGAACAATTTTTAAATTTGTATTGAATCACACAGAAAAAATAATAACCAAAGCAATCTTGAATGAGAAAAGCAAAGCCAGAAGCACCACAATTCCAGATTTCAAGTTATATTACAAAGCTGTGATTATAAAAACAGCATGGAAATGGCACATAAATAGACACATGTATCAATGGAATAGAATAAAAAATTCAGAAATGAATTTTATAGTCATTTCATAGTCAATTAATTTATATAGTCAATTTATATAGTCAATTATATAGTCAATTAATTTTTGACAAAGCAGGAAAGAATATCCAATTGAAAAAAGACGGTCTCTTCAACAAATGGTGTTGGGAAAACTGGACAGCAACATGCAAAAGAAAGAAATGGGGCTATTTTCTTACACCATACACAAAAACAAATTCAAAATGGATGAAAGACCTAAATTCTGAGACCAAAAACCATGAAAATCCTGGAAGAGAGCACAGGCACTAACTTCTTTGATATTGGCTGTAGCAACCATTTTCTAGACATGTCTCCTGAGGCAAGGGAAACAAAAGCAAAAATAAACTATTGGGACTACATCAAAATAAAAAGCTTCTGCACAGCAAAGGAAACAATCAATAAAACTAAAAGGTAACTTCCTGAATGGGAGAAGATATTGCAAATGACATATCTGATGAAGTGTTAGTATCCAAAATATATAAACAACTCAACACTCAAAAAACCAGTAATTTAATTAAAAATGGGCAGAAGAAATGAACAGACATTTATCCAAACAAGACATGCAGATGACCAACAAACACATGAAAAGATGTTCAACATCACTTACCATCAGGGGAATGCTAATCAAAACTACAATGAGCTATCACCTCATACCTATCAGAATGGCTACAATCAACCACACAAGAAACAGCAGATGTGGCAAGGATATGGAGAAAAGCAACTCTCTTGCACTATTGGTGAAATGCAAATTGGTACAGGAACTGTGGAAAACAGTATGGAGTTTCCTCAAAAAGTTAAAAATAGAACTACCCTACGATCCAGCAATCGCACTACTGGGTATTAACCCCCAAAATAAAAAAAAACACTAATTCAAAGGGATACATCCACCCCTATGTTTATAGCAGCATTATTTACAATAACCAAGATTTGGAAATAGCCCAAGTGTCCATCGATTGATGAATGGATAAAGAAGAGGTTATATATATACATATATATGTATATATGTGTGTATATATATACACACACATATATACATATATATGTATATATATATATATACATATATATGTATATATATACACACACACATATGTGTGTGTGTATATATATATACATACACACACAATGGAATATTATTCAGCCATAAAAAAAATAAAAAGAATGAAATCTTGCCATTTGTGACAACATGGATATAGCTAGAGAGTACAATGGTAAGCAAAATAAGTCAAGTCAAGGAAAGACAAAAACCATATGACACCTCTCTTATATGTGTAATTTAAGAAACAAAACAAATGAGCAAAGGGGGAAAAATGAGATCCAAACCTAGAAACAGACTCTTAACTTTAGAGAACAAACTAATGGTTACCAGAGGGGAGGCAGGTGAGGCGATGGGTTAAATAGATGATGGGGATTAAGGGATGAACTTGTGATGAGTGCTGGGTGATGTACAGAATTGTTAAATCACTATATTGCACACCTGAATCTAATATAACCTTGTATGTTAACTAACTGGAATTAAAATAAAAACTTCAAAAAAAAAACCCAGGAAATTTTATGAACAATACTATAAAAATGCTTAGTCATAAACTTAAAAATATATGAGACTGATTCAATGAAAACTAGCATTGCTGAAAAAAATTAAAGCAGACCTAAATAAATGATAAGATACATCATGCTCAGGGATTGGAAGACTCAATATCATTAAGATGTTTATTCTCCCTGAATTAATCTAAAGATTTAACACAATCTCATTCAAAACTCTTGCAAGAATGTGTTTTAGCTATTGCCCAGCAAATTCTAAAATGTGCACAAAAATGCAAATGACCTAGAATAGCCAAAGCAATTTTTATTTTTATTTTATTTATTTATTTATTTATTTATTTATTTATTTTACTTTTAAAATTTTATTTAAATACAAGTCACTTAACATACAGTGTAGAGGTTTCAGGAGTAGAATTTAATGATTCATCACTTACATACAACACCCAGCGCTCATGCCAACACTGCCCTCCTTATTGCCCATCACCCATTTATTCCACCCCAACCAATCCCCTCTCCAGCCACCCTCAGCTGTTCTCTGTATTTAAGAGTCTCTTATGGTTTGCCTCCCTCTCTGCTTTCTATCTTATTTTTCCTTCCCTTCCTCTATGTTCATCTGTTGTGTTTGCTAAATTCCACATATGAGTGAAATCATATGGTATTTGTCTTTCTCTGTCATAGTCATCTTTTTAGTCAGCTTGTAACAACTGCAAATGAGAGGTCTCAGGGTAACCACCAACACTGCGCTTTGACTCCCAGCTGTGTCTCTTCTTTCCCCGGCACACGACTCATTTGCCCCTTCTGGACACCCTCAGAGCTCCTCTAACCAGGTTTTGCCCCCTGGCCTCACAAAAGCTCTCCTGGAATGTAAACCCCAGCTGTTCCAGCCGCCCTGACCAGTCTAGCATCTTGCGGCTGCCATGCAGTGACACTTTCTTAGGTGTGAGTATCATGTTCTCTTATTCTGGTTGCATTTGTCTGGTTCAATGGATCTGAGGCCTGGCTTCGCATTAGAAACACCCAGAATCTTTAAACAAGTACTAATGGCTGAGTCTCATCCACAGTAATGGAATCAGCATCTCTGGCAGGGGAGCCCAGTGATTCTGATGCATGGTGAGGGCCCAAAACTACCAGTCTCGATCCTCCCTCCTACTCCGTTAGATTATAAAGTCCTGAAGGCGGAAGCTTTGGTGGTGGTGGGACGGAGTCTTCTATTTCCTTGACTCCATCAATGTCGGTGAACTCAGTACTCATGACTTGGTGCTGTGACTTCCCTGAAGGCTTGTTGGACCTGAGTGGCTCTCCCGGGCCTTCTCATCTTCCTCGAATGTGGAGCAGTGGGTGCACTTCCCACGTCTGCCAGGATGAGGCAGCATTGCCCTCCTATCTTTTCTTTTTTTAATATGAAATTTATTGTCAAATTGGTTTCCATACAACACCCAGTGCCAAAGCAATTTTTAAAAAGAAGAACAAAGATGGGGCACCTGGGCGGTTCAGTCAGTTAAGCGTCTGACTTCAGCTCAGGTCATGATCTTGTGGTTCATGAGTTCGAGCCCTGCATTGGGCTCTGGGCTGGTAGCTCAGAGTCTAGAGCCTGCTTCAGATTCTCTGTCTCCCTCTCTTTCTGCCCCTCCCCTGCGCACACTCTGTCTCTGTCTCTGTTTTTCTCTCTCTTTCTCTCAAAAATAAACAAACATTATTTTTTTTTAAAAGAAGAACAAAATTAAGTGAATTACACTTACTTGACTTGAACACCTAACATAAAGCCACAGTAATCAGGTCAATGTGGCACTGACTTAAGAATAGGCAAATAGATCAAAATAATAGAATCTGGAGTCCAGAAATTCACTCATCTATATATAGTCAATTAACATTTTACAAAAACATCACAGCAATTAAATAGGGAAAAAGTCTTTTCAGCAAAAATTTTAGGGAAATTTGGGTATCTATAAAGAAAAAATCAACTGATATCCCTACAATACATCATATACAGAAAATAATTTCAGGTAAATCATAGACTTAAATATAAAAGCTAGAATCATAAAGCTTCTGGAAGTAAACAGAATAATATCTTTATGAATTGGAGTCAGCAAAGATTTCTTAGCCAGGTCACAGAAGACATTAA
The DNA here is from genome assembly GCF_024362965.1 of Panthera pardus. Lineage (NCBI taxonomy): Eukaryota > Metazoa > Chordata > Mammalia > Carnivora > Felidae > Panthera > Panthera pardus. The sequence goes on from NW_026526788.1 coordinate 22,863,099, forward strand.
CTATAAAAGAAAAAACCTGTGAAATTGGGCTTTATCAAAACTAAAAACTTCTTTTTATTAAAAATTACCATTAAGAAAATAAAGAGGCAAATCACATCCTGGGGAACATAGTTATAATTCATATATTTAGCAAACACATATGTCTGTAATATGAAGAATATCTACAATTCAATAATAAAAAGGCACACAACACAATTTTTAAAATAGTTGATGAAGGGATATCCACATGGAAAAGAATGAAATTGGACTCCTATCTTAAACCACCCACAAAAACTAACTCTAAATAGATTAAGGACTTAAATATAATACTTGAAACCATAAAATACCTAAAAGGAAATATAGGGGGGAAAAACACCGTTACAATGGTTGTGGCAATGATTTCATGGCTATGACACCAAAACCACAAAAGTGAAAATATACAAATGGGACCACCTCAAACTACAAAGCTTCTGCATGGAAAAATAAATGATACTAAGATATTAGTACAACTTAACACCGTACAATTGATATAATTCAATAGAACAAAATCTGATTTAAAAAAGAAACTGGTTTTTAAAACAGGCAAAGATCTTATATTGACATCATTTTAAAGAAAACGTACAAATTGTCAAAAAGTACATGAAAAGGTGATCAATATTGCTAATCATCAGGAAAATGCACATCAAAACTACAGGGTTCGTATCACTTCACTTGTTAGAATGGCTATTATGAAAAAAGACAAGAGGTAAGTGTTAGCGAGGAATGTGAGAAAAAGGAGCCCTTGTGCACTACTGGTGGGAATGTGAATTGGTACCCCACTGTGGAAAACAGTATGGAAGTTCCTCAAATAATTAGAACTCCCTATGATCCAGCAGTCATACCTTTGAATTTGTATCTAAAGGAAATGAAATCACTACCTTAAGAGATACCTGCACTTCTGTGTTTATTGCAGCATTATTTATAATAGACAAGACATTGAAACAACAGAAGTGTCCACTGATGGATGAATGAATAAAGAATTTGTGGAATACATACAAAATAGAATAATATTCAGCCATAGAAGGAAGGAAATCCTGCCATTTGCAAAATATGGATGAACTTTGAAGGCATTATGCTAATTGAAAAATCAGAAAGAGAAAGACAAATACTGTATGATATCATCTATGTGTGGAATCTAAAAGAGCCAAAGTCATAGAAATAGAGACTATATTTGTGGTTACTAGGGCCTGGGGAGCATAAAGAAATGCGGAGATGTTGGTCTGAGGATACAAACTTTCAGTTATAAGATGAGTAAGTTCTGGAGATCTAATGGATAGCATGGTGACTATAGTGAACAATACGGTAAACTTTGGATCTTAAATATTGTCCCCACCACCAGAGCAACAGAAGTATAATTGTGTGAGATGATGGATGTGTGAGCTAACCTTATTGTGGTAATCATTGTGCAACATATATATGTATCAAATCATCACACTGTATACTTTAAACTTAGACAATATTATATGTCAACTATATCTCAATAAAACTGGAAAATATTTTTTTTAATTTGGCAAAGGGCCCAAACGGACACATCAAAGAGGAAGATAAATGAATGCCCAGGAACAATATAACAAAGTATTCAACATCATTCGTCATTAGGAAACTTCAAATTAAAACTTAAATGAGATACCGTTTATACCCAGTAAAGTGGCTGAAATTAAAAATGATTGGCATATTGAAAGATGACAAGGAAGAAGAGAAACAGGAACTTTCATACATGGTTGATGAGAATATAAGATGGTAAATATCTTTGGGAAAAGACTAAGTAGTTTAACTCTTACAGAGCTAAACATACCTTACCCTATGACCTAGCAATTCCGTTCCTAGCTAATCATCACAGTGAAATGAAAATATGTGTGTTCCCTAAGGTCCCATGGCAAAACAAACCATCAAAAACTGTTTGTATTAATGAAACCTGCTTTTGGGATGTCTGGGATTGAGACATGTTTTAAAACACTACTTTTTCAGAATAAATTTAACTTCAAATAAAAAGTGTAAATAATTTCCTGTCCATTGGGAGATAATTTCTGACTGAAAGAGTTATCAAAGCAAAAGCTTAAAAGACTCAATTTTTCCCAAGTAATATTTTCATGGGGCTCACTCCATTCAACCAACATTATTCAATATCTTCTATGTATATCTATTTATCAGAATTAAAATGATAAAAAAATAATTATCAGCATTCACTGCACCCATAACATAGGTGGGTAAATGAACACATAAGTATCTTTTCTAAGGCAAACAATGACAAATGCTCAATGGAGCTAGAATGAATTTTCCATAAGAATATAGCTGTGAAAACAGAAATTAATTTGAGAATATAGGGAAATCATTTACAGACAATACAGAATTTGAACTGAACTTTAATAGGCAGATACGATGACAAAAATGACAGTTGTGTTAATTTCGTAAAGCTTTGATGTATTTGTTAGTAAATGTTGAATGAATTCACTCAATAGATATTAAATCAGCAAATATTTACTAAGTGCCCAGTATGTCAAATCTGACAACTGGAGTGCTAGGTACTCATAAGTACTTATATTTTATATGCTTCATTTCTGCTACAACCCTAGTCCACGACATCAGTGGTCTCCTACCTGCACTGAATGACTTCCTAAGTGACATCCCCTTTTTTGTCCCTTTAATTTCCTCTGATACATTCTCTTCACAGTAGAGTGACTTTTAAAAACACAGTAGGAATAGGCTATAAGACCTTTAAGTAAATGATACTTGTTTGTGGAATGTTCTTTTTATTTATTTATTTTATTTTTTTAACTTTTATTTATTTTTGAGACAGAGAAAGACAGAGCATGAATGGGGGAGGGGCAGAGAGAGAGGGAGACACAGAATCGGAAACAGGCTCCAGGCTCCCAGCCATCAGCCCAGAGCCTGACGCGGGGCTCGAGCTCACGGACCGCAAGATCGTGACTTGAGTCGAAGTCGGACGCTCAACCGACTGAGCCACCCAGGCGCCCCGTTCGTGGAATGTTCTTTCCCTGCTGTCCCATAGCTGTGTCCTTCTGGAACTTCCAATTCACACTCACATCCTCAGCGCTTCCTTTTCCTGACAACTCAAGCTTCCCAACACAAAATACATCTATATTTTAGCAATTTCCATTTTAAATTTGTATTTAAATGTTGGTGATGAGCACAATGTTGGTGGTGTTATATGTAAGTGATGAATCACTAAATCCTACTCCTGAAACTAGTATTACACTATATGTTAACTAACTGGAATTTAAAAAAAAAAAAACTTGAAACTAAAAAAAAAAAAAAAAAAAAGGGTTGGAGTGTTTCTGTAGTTTAGGTCTCCCCAACAAGACTGTCAAGCTCTCGAGGGCAGGGATTTTGCCTTTTTCGCTGCCCAGGGTGCACCCAGCACCTTGTACAGAACCAATACATAGCAAATACTGAATAAATATTTAATGTTGTATTATGGTAGAATCAGACATGATACTTGACTTCATGGAACTAACAGCCTTACAAGTGAGGCAGATATTAATCAAATAATCACAGAAGTAAATAGAAAAGTATAAATTGATAAGTGCTTGAAATATAGCACATGATTTAATGAGAACATGTAATAGAAGGATGAGACCTACCCAGGTGACTCAGGAAAGACTTTCCCAAGAGGGTGCAATTGAGCTGAGAGTTACCAGGAGGAGAGAGGAGAGGAAGTAGGGGAGTGGAGAAGGGGGAGGGGAAGGGGAGGAAAAAGGAGAGGAGTACCTTTCTTTTCTTTTCAATTTTTTAAAAAGTTGATTTATTTTGAGAGGGGAGAGGGACAGAGTGAGAGAGAAGGAAAGAGAGAGAGAGAGAGAGAGAGAGAGAGAGAATCCCAAGAAGAATCCCAAGTGCAGAGCCCAATTCAGGGCTTGAACTCACAAACGGTGAGGTCATGACGTGAGCTGAAGTCAGACCGGCTGAGCCACCCAGGCACCCCAAGGAGCACCTCTCAGTAAAGGGGCAGCACCTTTCAGTAAAGGGGGAACAGCTTGTGAAAAAGCTTTCTTGTGACATTAAGCATGATGGGTTAGAGCAATAGTTCTCAACTGAGAACATTTGTTAAGGTCTGGAGGTATTCTGAGTTGTCATAATACAGGTGGGATGTGCTTCTGGCATCTAATGCGTAGAGTCACTGCTACACTTCCTATAAAGAGGAGGACAGCTCTCCACAGTAAAGAATTATCCAAGCAAAATGTCAACAGTACTAAATGTGAGAAACCCTGGTTACAGTATTGTTTCTCAAACATTTTTTACTTCAGTAATATTTACCCTGTTTGCTTGTGATATACTCTATTTTCTATTCTGTTTTCTGATGCTGGTCTCCATTCACTAAGTTTAATTCATGATACACTATTAAGTTTCAATGTGCAGTTAGAAAAATCCTCTATTAAAGGAACTGAAAGAAGGTGAGTGGTTGGAACCCAGAAAGCAAGGCTTTCTGAGGCAGGCTGGGGTGAGACTATTTCCTAGAGGCCATATTAAGGATTTTGGTCCTTATCCAAAAAGGAAGACACTGAAAGCTTGTGAGCAAGGGGATGACATAATTAGATTTTTATTACCGTACACAGGAGTACTGTCCAAGAAAAATATAAAGGATGCCACATATCTAATACTAAGTTTTCCAGTATCCTCATCTTTTTAACAAGGTAAAAAAGAAATGAGTAAAATTAATTTTTATACTATGCTTTATTTAACCCAATAGATCATTTTAACATGCAATCATATTATGCATCATTTGATGCTTGCATGAGTTATAAGTCCCTTAGTTAATGAGTGCTAGTATTGATCAGTATCAAGGCATTAGTCTTTCCTCATTACCTACCCCAAGTTTCCCTGGAAGGCAGTTTTTTTTTTGCTTTTTTAACGTGTGTGTGTGTGTGTGTGTGTGTGTGTGTGTGTGTGTGTGTTCCGGACTTAAAAATCTACCTATGTTCCACTCACCATGTTATTCCACGTCTTTGCTTTGTGACATGTTAAAATCAGACATATGCTTATGTGGTACAGATTTCCTGACCACTCTGGGCTCTGCCTCACAGCTGCAGTTCACCCATCAGTCACTCTGCCTCAACAGGAACAAGCATTACCATGTCTGGAATGATCTTTCCTATTGTTACATTTTACAGCATATACAAATAGGAAACAAAACATCTTTTTTAAATGTGTTTGTTGCAGAAGTTATATATTTCATATGTTTCATGCAGATAGATTAAATATGTATATATATGTGGAAATAAAATGGGATGACACAATATAAATTGCTCTGAACCCTTCTTTTCCCACTTAACAATAGCTGTCGCCATCTTGCTATGTTATTAGAGCACTCTTCGGCATCTGTATCTATCAGGGGTTGAATGAATTCCTCATCCCTTCATTTCAAATTGCTTCCTGCCTTTTTGCTATTCTAAATAACTCTGCATAAACATTTATGTTAGTGTTTCTGCCCTTGTTTTGTTATGTTTTTTAAGAATAAGATTTTCAGGAAAATATTTCCATGTAAAAGGTTATGCAAATGTTAAGGGTCTCAATACAGCCAAACTGCTTCCAGAGAGGTCAGCTGGGTTCTCCTTCCCCAGCAGTCTGCAATGCTGGAGTGCCAAAACGCACACCTGTCCAATCAAACGCTTTGTCTTTGCCAATTTGATAGAGGAGGAAGTGTCATTTCATCTTTGTATTAATTTGCATTTATTTTATTACAAGCAAATCTGCATGAACTTTTTTTCACGTGTATATTGGTGATTTGTATATATTTGTGCATCTTTTATGCATGTCTTTAGTCCATTTTTCCTCTCAGAAAAATCATCTTTTTTCTCATTCATTCATAAATGATCTTAATAAATTAAGAATATTAACTCTCAATAACATATGTTTTAAATATTTATCAGTTGATCATTAACTGGGGGAGACAGGAACTTGGGTGATATTTTCATTTAATATTTATGTCTTCAAGTTTGTCAATCTTTTTATGTAGCTTCTGACTTAATATCATATGACAAGTCATTATTCAATAGAGGTTACATAAACATTCATTAATATTTTCTGTTATATTACTTTTACAGTCTCATTTTCAATATTTAAATATTTAATCTATATATACTTAATTTGATACAAAGTAAGAATATAATTTAATTATTTTCCAAATAATTAGCCTATTAGAACAATATACCAAAAGTATAATTGATTCTTTGTTCACTGACTTGATTTTCCAACTTTATTACATAGAAATGTTCTACTAAATGAAGTAATATAGGATTGAGTTAAAGGGGAGGATACTTTGACAGCTAAAAACAGTAGCTTTCTAAATATGAAACAGATGTCCAATTTTTCTAAAACTTTGTTAGGCAATGTGTATGCAGTTGCTAAAAGCCTCATTTTTTTTAATGTTTATTTATTTTTGAGAGAGAGAGAGAGAGAGAGAGAGAGAGAGAGAGAGAGAGAGACAAAGTGTGAGTGGGATAAGGGGAGAGAGGAAGGGAGACAGAATCCAATGCAGGCTCAAGGCTCTGAGCTGTCAGCACAGAGCCCAGTGAGGAGCTCGAACTCATGAACTGTGAGATCATGATCTGAGCCAAAATTGGAAGCTTAACCGACTGAGCCACCCAGGTGGCCCAATAAAAGCCTCGATTAAATGTGAAATTAAAGTATAAAATAAATTTCCAAAGTTATTTCTTATCTCTCAGTTATAATTTCTAGTTCTCTCAGTTTACTTGAAACAACTTTTATGAAGCAGAGGAAATTGGGAAGAAAATTTGCCAGTGTTAAGCTTCAGCAGGTAATTGAGTTTCTAACTTTAATGGTGTCTTATTAACTTCCTTGAAATATTAATCAAGAAAAGTCGAACATCAAAATTCTTTTCGTGATAAAGGAGTTCTTGTTGCTCTTAGTAATGACCCAAATTTTAACTAATGGAAAAATTTTTAACTTTTTATTATGGAAATTTAAAAACACAAACAGAGGTAGAGAGAATAATATGACAAACCTGCTTATACCCACCACCAAGCTTCAATAATTTTTAAATTCCTACTTTTAGGGCTCTTGTATTTCCTTAATTACAAAGCCACCATCACCTTAACATAATGTAAAACATTTTCTTAAATCTTCAATAATCACTATTCTTCACAAGTCCCCCATTGGTTTTTTTTTTCCCCTTTTTAAAAAATTTACGGGATGCCTGAGTGGCTCAGTCAGCTAAGCAGTCAACTCTTGATTTTGGCTTAGGTCATGATATCAGGGTTATGAGACCAAGCCCAAGCCCCTCATCAGGCTCTGGTGCTGGGTGTGGTGCCTGCTTTAGGTTGTCTCTCTTTCTCCCTCTACCTCTCTCCTCCTCCCTGTCTGCTCACACATACTTTTTCTCTCTCTAAAAAAAATTGCATAGGGATTTTTGACTCAAATAATGTGCATACATTGCAGTTTACTGATATATATCTTGTCTCTTTATAGATTCACCTTCAATATTCTGGGTTTTTATCTTTGTATTTTTTTTATTTTTGTTTTGTTAAAGAGACTGCTATTTTGTCATACAGAATTCCTACAATCTGACTTTTGCTGATTGCATCTCCATAGTGAGATATAGAAGAAAGGTAAGATTCAGATTCAATTTTTGGTGTGTATGCCATGACTGTTTTATGGGTAATTTTGTATATTTCTATCAGGAGGTGTATGATATCTACTGTCTCTATTTTTTTAATGTCAGTAACCATTGGTAATCATTACAATACAGTATGGGTAGTATTCCAATTCTACCATTTCTTACTCTTTATTTTCTGGCATACATAATAAGAAGCTGGGTTTCATCAATTGTTTGACTACTGTAACACGCAGATAATACTGGAAAGTCTGGGCAAATATTTGGATCACTCTGTTTACTAGCTTTTAAAATAATGGGTTCTTCTCTAGCATCCAGAAATCACAATTAATTCTGAGTTTTGCATATTTGATACATCTAATGTTTCCTTTCCAGCTGATTATCCCATCTTTGTTCAGTGGGAGCTAATTCAGGTTAACTATTGAGTCCTTTTGTTATTAACAGCCTGTTTGGTAACTTCTGTTCTATCAGGTACAACATGTGCCAAGTTTCCCTTGTACATTTCTTAAATCAGATCCAGCATTCAGTCCTTCTTTCAAAAGCCTAGTTTCCTTAGTTGGTTAAATGATATTTCACAGAGCCAATCTGGGTGCTGATGGGAATCAACTGGCCTGACAAATGTTTCCTGGATTTTTCACAGGACCAATTTACAAAATACCTGTTTTATTAAGAGATATATTGATAGTGCATACTGATGCTTCCATTTCAAATTCAGGATTATATATTTGTATCAGTATCTCCTTTCCTTCATGATGAAAAGCCTTTTAATGATGTCAGTATGATGAAAGCTTTTTAGTGATGTCAGTATAAATATTTGCTCTATCACACAACACATAAAACAGTCTCAGAATAACCATAGCACCACTGCTACCCATAATATAATTGAAAATAGCATTTACACATGTTCTGCAGCTCTTTCTCTCCTTAGAGTACATCCTACTTGTAATGTAGTTAGATTACTGAGTTTTAAAGTCATTTGGGATAGTTGTCTCCATGAGATAAGGTCAACTGAAGATAGAATTAAATTCATCATTTTAAGATATTGCTTTTTGGGGCACCTGGATGGCTCAGCCAATTGAGCATCCGACTCTTGATTTCAGCCAGGTCATGATCTCAGGGTCACATGATCGAGCCCTGCATGAGGCTCCACACTGAGCATGAGGCTTGCTTAAGATTCTGTCTCTCTCTCTCTTTCTCTCTCTCTCTCCCTCTGCTCCTGTCCCCTGCTTGTGCTTTCTCTCTTAAAAAGAAGAACAGGGCAACTGGGTGGCTTGGTCGGTTAAGCGTCCGACTTCGGCTCAGGTCATGATCTCACGTCCATGAGTTCAAGCCCCGCGTGGGGCTTTGTGCTGACAGCTCAGAGCTTGGAGCCTGTTTCAGATTCTGTGTCTCCCTCTCTCTGCCCCTCCCCCATTCATGCTCTGTTTCTCTCTGTCTCAAAAATAAATAAACGTTAAAAAAAAAGAAGAGACATTGCTTTTTCATTAAATTTTCTTTTATGATAATGTAAAATTTTTTAACTTTCCAAAGTCAAATCATCCAAATAAGGTATATTTAAAGAGATCTGTCTATTCCACCCTATTATTTCCCCTCCCATTATAAGTAAGCTCTTTTTTAAATTTTTGATTTTATGGTTATATTTTCATTGTTTGTTAGTAAACATTCATATCTCCTCTTTTTGAAACATTAGCATACTTTTACCACCTTGTTGTCTTCATCAATATATCCTGGAGATCATTCCATAATGATACAGAAAGGTATTTCTCATTCTATTTAAATGACTTAATTGTGCAGATATGCAAGTTTAAACAACTAGTCCCTTACTGATAGACATTGGGATGGTTCTTAGTCTTTTCTATTACCCCTGGTGCTATAATAGTTTTGTGCATCTTTTCAAATGTTTTGCCCATGTTTTGGTCTTAATAAATTTCTACAAGTGTAATTGCTGGATCAAACATAGATAGTTTTGTTAGATATTGGAAAATCCTCCTCCACAGACTGTCTACAATTTTCACAAGGAATATATAAAAATGTCTATTTATCCATAGCCTTTTCAGTCAAGTATGCTGTCAGACTTTGGAATTTTGCCCATCTGATGGGTAAAAAAAGGTCTAATGGTACTTTTAATTTGCATTTCTTTTGTCATAAATGAGGTTAAACATTTTCCATTTCATTTTCTATTTCTGTGAACTTTCTATTCATTTCACTAGCACATTCTTTATGGAGCATTTGCTCCATTTTCAGAAGGTCTTTATATTTTAGAGATTATTAGTCTGTGTCTGTGATTAACTGCAAATATTTTCCCAGAGGTTTTAATTTGTCTTTTTGCTGTGTTTAATCAGCTATACAAACTTTTTTAGTTTCCCAGAATTAAATTAAGCACTCTTTTCTTTTATTGCTTTTAGAATTTTGAAATATTTTTGCAAATTCCAAGTAATAGAAAAATTCACTCATGTTTCCTTCTAGGACTTGCAATGTTGTGTAGTTCTTTCTTACCCCCTGCATTTATCCATTTGTATTTCTGACCCATTTGGAAATTAATGTGATATATAGGACAATTATTGAGATAATAAGTAATATGAAAACAAAGATGGGTGTAAAACATTTTTGATAATCTATAATTTTAATGATCTCTTTATTTTCTCCATTTATCTACTATACCTATTCATTTAGGGGGAAGAAAAAAATCATGTTCCATAATGTAATTCCATGATTCAGTATATTATCTTTATTTTTATTATATTAATTCAACAACTGGCCAGACAATGGATGAGCTTAAGCCAAAATAAACTCGCTATAAAAAAGAAAGATACAACATTTTTGGCCTATCTGATAATTTCCAGAAACATCTTAAATATATTATCACTAATATCAGCATTTCCATTTTTCTATGTTTACCTCATTATAATAGGCTGAGAATTTTTTAAACATTCCAAACACCAAAAATTGCTCAAGCAAACATGATGACAGAGTTCCGAAAACTGTTTTAAGAATCAGAGGTATGCTCTGGAGCAAAAGAGTTGGTGATTCACATATACATAGCAACCCATATTTGGCTGATGTACCTTAGGTATGTTAGTGTGCGAAGTACAGAAAAATGTGTCACATGAAAATTGAAAGCGATTTCAAATTGTTAAAAATACATAGATCCGTTTTCAGACTTTCTATTTTGTCTTATTATGCTACCTACTATTGCTGTTACCACACTGTTTTAATTATTGCAATGTTATACATATTTTAATATCTGGTTGAGATCATAAAATGGAGAGGAGTCAGGACTTTCTCTATTTACTTGGACTTCCCCAGCTGGACACCCTTCTGTAGAGCACAGTTAGAACAAACACTTGGCAATGATGTTTTATGGCTCATTATGATATGCATTGTAATTTCTAATATTCTCTAAAGAGGAAGTATAACCATGGATGGTGGGCAGAATAACTCCTCCCCTGCAAGATGTCTATGTCTTAATCCTCCAAACCTGTGAATATGTTACATTATGTGGCAAAGGGGAATGAAGTTTGCAGATATAATTAAAGTTACCTGGGGCGCCTGGGTGGCTCAGTCGGTTAAGCATCCGACTTCAGCTCAGGTCACGATCTCACAGTTTGTGAGTTCGAGCCCCGCTGTCTGTGCTGACAGCTCAGAGCCTGGAGCCTGTTTCACATTCTGTGTCTCCCTCTCTCTCTGCCCCTTCCCTGCTCATGCTGTGTCTCTCTCTGTCTCAAAAAATAAAATAAACATTTAAAAAAAGAATAAAGTTACCAATTAGCTGACTTTAAAATAGGGGGGTTATACTAGATTATCTAGGTAGGCCCATGTAATCAAAGAGGTCTTTGAACATGAAAGTGGGAAGCAGGAGGGTCAGTGTCAGAGGGACGCAGAGTGCTAATGTTTCAGCTGGCCATTGCTGACTTTGAAGATGGAAGGGGACCACGAGCCAAGGAATGTGGGCAGCCTCTAAGAGTTGAAAAAATAAAGGAAAGGGATTCTCCTTTCAGGCTTCCAGAAGGAACACAGCCCTACCCACAACTTGATTGTAGTCCAGTGAGACCATATCAGATTTCTGACCTCTAGAACTTTTATGTAATAGTTTGTATTGTTTTAAGCCAGCAAGTTTGTGGTAATTTGTTACATCAGCCATAGAAAACTAATACACCATGGAAGTCTAAGCATCCCGCAAATAATACATTAGGACACATTAAATTATGATTTTATTTGGATTGAGTTATTTGTTTATTCATAGGAATCCCCCAAATCTAGGCAAGAAGCTATGCGAACCCAGGCAAAAATTAGGTTATGATTTTATTCTTAGAATCTTCTTTCTATTCAAGAACTATTGATAGAGATCCTGCTATATGAAGAACACATTTTAGTTACCTCATCTGTGCACGTATCTGTATGAACACATACATACTCACATAACTAAGTTTTCACAGGTTCCCAATATTATCTCATGCACTCCACTTATAGAAATTTATGCTATAAACTTACCTTCAACTGCTTCTTGCTATAAAATTTACCTTTCCTGTCTTTCATTCATCATCCACTCAGTCAAACATTTATTGAATACCTACAGTGTTATGGGAATGTGCTTATTCAGGAGATTCAGATGTGTCCCTCTGTATCTTCCCCTCTCAACTTTGGAATGCAAAAACCTCTTGAGATCAACTACATTAGTTGCTGATACTAATGGAAGTGCATTGTGTTTAGTGGGTATGTTTTAATGGGGGGGGGGAACATTTGCAGAACACTCCAAGGGCAATAGGCAACACTGAACAGTTTCAGCAGTGTACTAATAGTCAAAACATTATGGCCACCATGTTGAGAACAGATTGGAGGGAGACAAGATTGAAAATATGGAGACTGGGGTGCCTGGGTGGCTCAATCGGTTAGGCGTCAGACTTCAGCCCAAGTCATGATCTCGGGGTTTGTGGGTTTGAGCCCTGCATCAGGCTCTGTGCTGACAGCTCAGAGTCTAGAGCCTGCTTTGGATTCTGTTCCTCCCTCGCTTTCTGCCCCTCCGCCACTCACACACACACACTCTCTCTCTCTCTCTCTCTCTCTCTCTCTCTCTCTTTCTCAAAATAAACATATTTTTTTTAATTTTAAAAAATTAAAAAAAAGAAAATATGGAGACTAGTCAGAAAGCAGTGGAAGATACCTAGAGGGAGAGATGCCTAGGATGCTGGCTGCAAGAATGAGAAGCATTTGGATTCTAGAAAACTTAGAAGTTAAAACTAACAGGAATATGTGGTGGTTTGGTGAGAACAAATAAAGAACTGAGGATCACAATGAGTGACTGTTTGGATGGTAGTGGCAGATCTAGATCTGGGGAATAATGGGAGGGGAAAGCACCCTTCTGGAGAAGATCAGATGTAGAAGAAGGCACCTGTTTAATTGGAATGGAGGGTGGTGACTAATCAATGTTGATATTATCATGGGTGCTAATGTCCAAAAGAACTTTTATAGGTGGGGTTTAGAAACAATTCTGTGGTTTTGTTTCCTAACTCAAAGGAATTAGAAATAACAGAAATTTCAAACCAAGATGGAGAACTTAAGACCAACTTAAAGAAAAGGTCAGAGCAGGTATGGAGGTCTCTTGGAAGGAGAGGTGATTTTTGGAGCTCTTCATATCATTCTGTAGAGTTAGAGACCCATCTCATCTGCTTGTTAGATAATGCCAGTGTATACTTATCCTCACATATGGGCCATAATGTAGCCCTGGAAAAAGCAGTGACCTGAATTATCTTTAATGAGCCACATGATCCAGGAAAATGCAGACTGTTTTCCCAGAGCTATTGTGATTGACTGCATTCCCAGTGCATTAGTGACTGAAGTCCCCTATTTGGTTTTGGTTGTACAGACACTGCCGAAATGCATCACTGAAGCCTAACCTGGAACTTGTAAGAATGAGTGCTACCCAGGCAACAAAGAAGAAAGCAAATGCAAAGACAGTCTTGAAAAAAGTGAAACGATGTGTCCTCTCTCACTCACCTGATGCCTATTCTGAGGTAGACTCATCTCAGATTGTTCACTGAGGTCTTCACCATGAAAAAGTATGATTTTTGTGCCTGTCTATTCTGAAGATTCCTGAAAAGACCTAATAGGTTGCTGGGTTTTTCCAAATATAATTTGCTCTGGAGACACTGTGAAAGAAAAGAATTATTGATCTGAAGTAATAACATAAAGACTGTGAGAAATCCCAGAGAGACTGCAGGCTGTTGCGAATTGGTCTGGAAAGAGTTGGGAATCCCCTTAGGACCAAGGCAGCCTGACAGCAGCAATGAAGTATAGATTGGAGCAGATTTTTTAAGCTCTGCTCTTGTCTTATCCTTCATTGCCTTTGGATAATCATTGCCTGCTCCTTTACATCAGAAATCATACGTAAATACAAAGGCCTATGGATATGGATGTCCTTTTTTTTTAATTTTTTAAATGTTTATTTATTTTTGAGAGAAAGAGAGCACAAGCAAGGGAGGGGCCGAGAGAGAGGGAGACACAGAATCCAGAGCAGGCACCAGGCTCTGAGTTGTCAAGCACAGAACACGATGTGTGGCTTGAACTCTTGAGTTGTGAGATCCTGACCTGAGCTGAAGTTTGACCCTTAAATGACTGAGCCGTGCAGGTGCCCCTGGGTGTGAATATTCTTAGAGCAGCCTTAGCCTTTTGAGGGTAAGGAGAGGGTGTAAGTATAAGCTGCCCAGTCACTCTTGCCTATTCATTAATCCAACTCCTTTCCACCAAACCCCCAGGGCTGAAAATTTATAACCCTAAAGGATTGTCACCTAGTGCTGCCCCTAAGAGTTAGAAGTGAATGCTAAAAACAGGGCTATTGCCAAATGGAATGGAGAAAACTAGATTAGTCTGAGGGATTCTGTGGTGCCTAAGGCTCTACAGTTTATTCCTCTAATCCCTCCCTCATAACCACTGCCTGACCTTCAGTCCTTCCCTTATGTATCATAGACTTTTCACACTGTGGGTGTTGACCCATTAGTGGATAATTAAATTAATATAGTGATTAGTTACTAGTATTTTTCAATAAAATCAAATAGAGTACAAAATACCAGAGTGCATGGCTCCTCATAAAATACACATTATTTTGTAATATATATAAAATAAATATACAAGTATCATTTTGTAAATCTATATCAAATGGGTTGTGAGAGGTAAAATGTAATTCTTAATGTAGAATAAAATCAAAAAAATTTAAGAGCCTCTGCAAGGCTGTTATCCCCAGGGAAACATGACTTCACTGAGAGATACAAGCTATAATATAAAGATAATAAACTGAACAAAAATAACTGTATGATGAAGAACTGTTGGAGCAGATAATCCAAATATGCATAAAGAATATACTCAAATGGGGGCAACTGGGTGGCCCAGTTGGTTAAGTGTCTGACCTCAGCTCAGGTCATGGTCTCATGGTTCGTGGGTTTGAGCTCCGCGTCGGGCTCTGTGCTAATAGCTCAGAGTCTGGAGCCTGCTCCTGATTCTGTGTCTCCCTGTCTCTCTGCCCCTCCCCATTCATGCCCTGTCTCTTGCTCTCGCTCTCTCTCTCTCTTAAAAATAAATACACATTAAAAAAAATTTTTTTTAAATATACTCAAATGGAGAATGAGGATATTAGGAGTGTTACACGGTTCTAAGAAGAAAGAAAAAAAAATAAGGTGAAATGCGAGGTGTGAAAGTATGGTAGGTGAATAAAGAATACCAGTTGGTAATTTGTAAAACACTGAAATAACAGACTGAGGACCTTTCCCAAAAGACAGCAGGAAAAGAAAATGAATGGGGACATATAAACAAAATAATACTTGGGAATATTAGAAATATAAGCAAAAGCAGATGAGTAATAGATACTGGATGGATATTTTTAAAAATATAAATGAAAAAGTATTTGATGAGGAAAATAAATTTTCCCAATTTAAAGTAGGATTAAAAAGAGGGCTTTTTAAAAATGAACCATTGGGACCTCATCAAGATAAAAAGCTTCTTCACAGCAAAGGAAATAATCAGAAAAACTAAAAGACAACCAATGGAATGGGAGAAGATATTTGCAAATAACATATCTGATAAAGGGTTAGTATCCAAAATCTATAAAGAACTTATGAAACTAAACACCCAAAAAACAAATAATCCAGTGAAGAAATGGGTAAAATACATGAACAGACACTTCTCCAAAGAAGGCATCCAGATGGCTAAAATACACATGAAAACTTCTCAACATTACTCATCATCAGAATAATATAAATCAAAACCACAATGAGATTCTACCTAACACTAGTCAGAATGGCTAAAATTAACAACTCAGGCAACAACAGATGTTGGTGAGGATGTGGAGAAAGGGGAACACTTTTGCTGTGTTGGTGGGAATGCAAACTGGTGCAGTCACTTTGGAAAACAGTGTGGAAGTTCCTCAAAAAATTAAAAATAGAACTACCCTATGACCCAGCAATTGCACTACTAGGTATTTATCCAAAGGATATAAGTGTGCTGTTTCAAAGGGGCACATGCACCCCAATGTTTATTATAGCAGCTCTATGGACAATAGCCAAAGTATGGAAAGAGCCTAAATGTCCATTGACAGATGAATGGATAAAGAAGATGTGGTGTGTATATATGTACACACACACACACACACACACACACACACACACAAAATGGAGAATTACTTGGCAATCAAAAAAAAAATGAAATCTTACCATTTGCAACAAAGTGGATGGAACTAGAGTGTGTTATGCTAAGCAAAATTAGTCAGAGAAAGACAAATATCATGACTTCACTCATATGTGGAATTTAAGATAAAACAGATGAACGTAAGGGAAGAGAATCAAAAATAATATAGAAACAGGGAGGGAGACAAAACATAAGAGACTCTTAAATACAGAGAACAAACTGAGGGTTGCTTGCTGGAGGGATTGTGGGTGGGAGGAGGGGCTAAATGGGAAAGGGGCATTAAGGAGGATACTTGTTGGGATGAGCACTGGGTGTTATATGTAGGGGATGAATCACTGGATTCTACTCCTGAAATCATTATTGTATTATATGCTAACTAACTTGGATGTAAATTTTAAAAATAAATAAGTAATTAAAATATTTTTTAATTTTAAAAAGAGGACTTCATGGGGCACAAAATAATGGGTAAAACCCTACACTTGCACAAAGTATAGTAAAATATAATAACACCCAAAAAAGAAAATCCTAAAAGTTTCCAGAATGAAAGAACAGATATATTACAAAGAAACAAGAAGTACATTGAAAAGAAAAAAGCATGACACAGTATAATATTATTTCTGAGGTGTAGAAAGAAAAAGTCTGTGATTATAAAATTTTATATTTACCAACATGTCATTTAAATCTGATGGAAAACACATCCTTACAAGACTTGCTGAAGTCCAACGTTCAGGGCCCTCTTTAGGGAAAGCACGCAAACAAAATAAAGCTGATCCCAGGAGGATAACTGAAGACATTCAGACATTAATGTACTCAAATCACTTTTTGAAACATATTGTCATCTAAAAAATGAGGACAATATAAATTTAAATACACCTGAAACAAACTAGAACTAAAATTCTAAAAAATAAGAAGAAACAATGCATGAGAGAATATTTATCTTTTGGAAGGAAGATATAGATAGTCAAGAAATAAATATAAAATGGAATTTTTTTTTTTAGAAAACTACAACTTACCAAAATAACCCCAGTGGAGATAGAGAATCTAAATAGATAATTTTTCATAGAAGAAATAAAAATAGTAGTTAAAGAAACCACACCCCCAACACACAAAAGCACGTGGTCCAGAAGGTTTCACAAGAGATTCTATGAATTCTACTTTTATGAAACAATTAAAACATGACCCCAAATCCTGACAGAGATTTCCCCGTAAAAAATACAGAATAATCTCACTTAAAAATAGTGCTGCAAAATTTTTATATGACTTGTATATTAGCAAACAGAATCCAACAACACACTAAAGCATTATTATCATGTTTAAATAGGGTTAACTCAAGAAATACATGTGTGTTCCAACATTAGGAAACACTTAATGTAATTCATCATTATAGTCAAGTAAAGGGAAAAAAATATCATCTCCATAGATACAGGAAAGACACTTGACAAATTCAATATTGAATTTTATTCATTTTAAAACCTCATTAAAATAGGAATGAATGGAAGATGTTAATATATTTTTTACCTATCTACCTATAATTTTTATCTATTCAAATGCTGGTATCTTTCTTAATAAGGAAACATTAAAGGCTGTCCTACAAAGGTCAGGAAAAGGCTAGCCACTATTTCTCCTGCTATTAAACATTGTGTTAGGGGCGTGTCTCAGTCGGTAAAGCGTCCAACTTCGGCTTAGGTCATGATCTCGCGGTCCGTGAGTTCAAGCCCTGCGTTGGGCTCTGTGCTGACAGCTCAGAGCCTAGAGCCTGTTTCGGATTCTGTGTCTCCCTCTCTCTCTGACCCTCCCCCATTCATGCTCTGTCTCTCTCTGTCCAAAAATAAATGTTAAAAAAATTAAACATTATGTTGGAGTTACTGACCAATCAAATTAGACAAAAGTATATGCTATAGACTAATGTTTGTGTCCTCTTAGAATTCTTATGTCGAAACTATAATCCCCAAAGTGATAATATTTGAAGATGGGACATTTGGATCATGAGGGCAAGCTATCATGATGGGATCACTGGCCTTTTGAGAAGTGACAGAAAACTTGTTTCCCCCTTCTCTCTCCACAATGTAGGGATATAACCAGGAAGAGGGCTGTCACCAGGAACCAAATTGACTGGCATCTTGATCTTGGACTACCCAACCTCCAGAACTGTGATAAATAGATTTCTGTTGTTTAAGGCATCCAGACTATGGTATCTTGTTTCAACAGCCTGCACTAAGAGTATGTATGGTATGCTACCATTTATTTAAGAAAGTGTTGAGTTTGATAAGTAAGTTCTTTATAGATTTTGGATACTAGCCCTTTATCTGTATGTCACTTGCAAATATCTTCTCCCATTCCATTGGTGTCCTTTTAGTTTTGTTGATTGTTTCTTTTGCTGGGCAGAAGTTTCTTTTCTTGATGAGGTCCCAAAAGTTCATTTTTGCTTTTGTTTCCCTTTTCTCCAGAGACATGTCTAGTAAGAAGTTGCTGAGGCCAAGGTCAAAGAGGTTGCTTTCTATTTTCTCCTCTAGGATTTTGATGGTTTCCTGTCTCAAATTTAAGTCTTTCATCCATTTTGAGTTTATTTTTGTGTATGGGTAAGAAAGTGGTCCAGGTTCATTCTTACGCATGTCGCTGTCCAGTTTTCCCAGCACAATTTGCTGAAGAGACTGTCTTTTTTCCATTGAATACTCTTTATTGCTTTGTCAAAGATTAACTGGCCATACATATGTGGGTCCATTTCTGGGTTCTCAATTCTGTTACATCGATCTAAGTGTCTGTTTTAGTGCCAATATCATACTGTCTTACAACTTTGCAATACAGCTTGAAGTCCGGAATGGTGATGCCCCCCTTTGGTTTTCTTTTTCAACATTATTCTGGCTATTCTGGGTCTTTTCTGGTTTCATACAAATTGTAGAATTGTTTGTTCTAGCTCTGGGAAGAATGCTGGTGTTATTTTGATAGAGACTGCATTGAATGTATAGCTTGCTTTGGGTAGTATAGACATTTTAACAATATTTAAGAAACAAAACAGATGAACATTGGGTAAGGAAAGAAAAAATAAGATAAAAACAGAGAGGAAGGCAAACCATAAGAGACTCTTAAATACAGAGAATAAACTTAGGGTTGCTGGAGGGGAGGTGGATGGAGGCATGGGCTAAGCATTAAGAAGAGCACTTGTTAGGATGATGATTGGGTGTTGTATGTAAGTGATGAATCACCGGGTTCTACTCCTGAAATCAATACTACACTGTATGTTAACCAACTTGAATTTAAATAAATAGATTATGTACTCTAAAAGAATAATTAAACAAATTAAATAATCCTGTGTAAATTACCAAAACATGGGGTTTTATACTCTGGTGATCTGGCACACTATTTCCTACTTCACCTCTTGGACTTCTTAGAATAAAAAAAAAAAAAAGGAAAGTGGGTGGATACATAATTTTTTTTTTTCAACGTTTTTTATTTATTTTTGGGACAGAGAGAGACAGAGCATGAACGGGGGAGGGGCAGAGAGAGAGGGAGACACAGAATCGGAAACAGGCTCCAGGCTCCGAGCCATCAGCCCAGAGCCTGACGCGGGGCTCGAACTCACAGACCGCGAGATCGTGACCTGGCTGAAGTTGGACGCTTAACCGACTGCGCCACCCAGGCGCCCCAGGATACATAATTTTTAAAGCAGTTAACTGCAAGGGAATGGAGGGAACAGGACAAAGAGATAAAAGCTAGACCCACATGATTATAACCAAGTGATCATTGATTAAAAAAGCATAGGCAATTCAACGGAGGAGGATACTGTTTTCAACAAATGGTGCTATAGTATAATTGGGCATTCATATGCAAACAGATGAATCAGAACACAAGCCTTTCACATAAATGAACTAAATATAATTTTACTATCATTCCCAACAATTGCACTCCTATGACTTTACACAAATAAATTACGTCCATACAAAAATCAGTACACAAATACTTATAGTAGCTTTACTCATAATTGTCAAAAACTGAAAGTAACCAAGATATTTTTCAATAGGTGAATAGGTAAACTGCGGTAATACATGCAATGCATTATTTTTCAGAGATTTAAAGAAATTAGTTGTTGTGGCTCCTGGGTGGCTCAGTCAGTTAAGTTTACAACTCTTGGTTTAGTCTCAGGTTATGATCTCGCGGTTTCATGAATTGGAGTCCATGTCAGAGCCCACACTGACAGCACAGAGCCTGCTTGGGATTCTCTCTCTTCCTCTCTCTCTGCCCCTCCCCCACTTGTGCTGTCTCTGTTTCTCTCAAAATAAATAAATAAACACAAAAATGTTTAAAAATGAAAAAAGAAAAATTAGTTATCAAGTCACGAAAAGAAATAGAGGAACCTGAAATGTGTATATTAAGTCAAAGAAGTCAGTCTGAAAAGGCTGCATACTGTATAATTCCAACAATATGACATTTTGGAAAAGGAAAACTATAGACAGTGAAAGATCAGTGGTTTCCAGGTTTAGGAGAAGAGAGAAGGGCTGAAAGGTAGAGCACAGGGAACTTTTAAGGTGTAAAACCATCTGTGTGAAACTTTAATGATAAATACATACTATTATGCATTTGTCAAAACCCATAGAACTGTACAAAAAGAGTGAATCATAATGTAAGTAATGCTTATTAATTAGTTATTAATAATGTATCAATATTCATTAATTATAATGTACCACACTCATGTACCATGCTATTTAAAGAACTTAATAATAAAAGAAAATGGGGGAAGGCATATCTGTTGGGAATATGGAACTCTGGGCTATCTGCTAAGTTATCCTGTAAAGCCAAGAATGTGCTAAAAAATAAAGGTAATAATTTTTACCAGTTCTATTGAGATGTAATTGGTATATAACAATTTTATAAGTTTAAAGTGTGCAAATATAATGATTTGATGTATGTATATATATGAAATGAATATCATAACAGTTTAGTTAATATCCATCACCTCATACACTTAAGAACTTTTAAGATCTACTGTTGTAGCATCGTTCAAATATACAATATTGTTAACTATAGTCATCATGCTGTACATTAAATCCCCAGAACTTATTTATCTTATAACTGGAAGTGTGTACCTTTTGACCACCCCACCAATTTCCCCAGACCCGTACCTCCTGCCTCTGACAACCACCAATCTATTCTTTGTTTCTAGGGATTTGGCTTTTTAGATTCCACATATAAGTGAATTCATATAGTATTAATCTTTCTGTCTGGCTTATTTCATATAACATAATACTTCAAAGTCCATCCAAGTGTCACAAATGGTAGGATTCCTTTTTTATGGCTGAATAATATTCTTCATGCATTCATCCATTGGTGGAAACTTAGGTTGTTTCCATGTCTTGGCTATAATGCTGCAATGAACATTGGGGTGCATATATCTCTTCAGGACAGTAATTTCTTTTCCTTCAGATAAATATCCAGAAGTGGAATTGCTGGATCATATGACAGTTTCTCTATTAATTAATTTTAAAAGTAATTTTAATTATATAGAATATATAATTATAATCAAATTATATATTATATAATTAAATTGTATTTAATCATAATTAAATTATATTTAATTTATTAAATTATATATTGATTAAATTATGAACAGAATTTAATTTATAATTAAAATTACAAATTTATAATTTATATTATATACAATATAATTATATTTGATTAAATGATAATTGAATTATATTATTAATATATTGTTGTTATTAATAATATACTATTAATATGTTATAATTATATTATATATGATTATAATTAAATTATATGTTATATATTATGCCATATAATACATATTATATATGATAATTTATAATTATATTTAACTAATTATATTACATATTATATATAATATATAAAATATTATAAATATTTTTAAGTATTTTTAATTACTAGATAGTCTGTTAAGCATCTGACTTCGGCTCAAGTCATGATCTGGTGGTTCATGAGTTTGAACCCTGCACTGGGCTGTCTGCTGTCATCACAGAGCTTGCTTCCTCTGTTCCCTTCTCTCTATGTTCCTTTCTTGCTTGCACACTGTGTCTCTCAAAAATACATAAACATTTAAAAAATTATTTTAAAAAAGTGAAATGAATGAGTATGGGTATCTAGTATCTCTATGTGTACTACACATAGTGTAGTATGTACACATAGTGTACATGTGTAGTATGTGTAGTACACATAGAGATACTACCCTAAGTGACTTTAAAATATAATAATTTGACTACATAAGCCTAGTGAATAAATCATAAGTATAAAATAACTGCAAAAAAAATCTTAAGTTGTTTTAACAATCATATTGTTGGTGTTATAATAGATATTGTTCTTCTGATGCTGTTGTGTATGTAATGTAGGATTCAGCAAGTAGTTATTACTTGATAGACTAATTCTGTCAGGCCTAGTGTTATTGGTAGTTACAATTCTCAGTGAGAGAGAGAACATATATGTAATATTTTTAAAAGTTTAATAAAAAACAAAAATTCTGTGGTTCTGAATTAGAATAATAAGAATTAATTACATATTCCTAGCTTTATGGAAAAATTTGAAAGTAATAATCAACTCAGTGTAAGTAATATGCACTCCTAGCACCCAGAATATAGCATTTTACTCTAAAAAGAAGTAGGGTTCCTCAGGGAAATGACTGATTTTTTAGGGACAGAAACGTACATGATAAGTGTGAATATCACAATGAAAAGAAAGAAGCTATCAAAACTTACTATAACTGTATCAAAATGATTTAGGAGCCAAATTGAAGGGTCCAAGAATGGAAAAGTATCAATAATGAACATAATTTCAATGGCTAGAAACATATCAAATATATTTAAATCCATGAGTTCATGACGACTTTTCTTAAAAAAGAAAAAAAAAGAATAAAAAAGAAAAAGGAAATGATTCCTGTTTGAGGAAGCCAGATATCCTGGTTAATTTTATGTATTAAATTGAATGGGCCACAGAGTAACCTATTTGCTCAAACATTATTTTGGGTGTACCTATAAGGGTATTTTTGTATGAGATTAACCTTTGAATTGTTAAACTGAGTAAAGGATATTGTCCTTTCTAATGTGGGTGACACTCATACAATCAGTAGAAGGCTTGAGTAGAGCAAAAAGTCTGACCCCCCCTGAAGAATGAACTTCACTTGCCTGACTGCTGAGGTGGGACATCAGTCTTCTCTTGCCCTTGGACTAGAACTTAACACCATCAGCAGTTCTGGTTCTCAGGCCTTCAGACTCTGATTGAAACTATACTACTGGCTTTCCTGGTCTCCAGCTCACTGTTTGCAGATCTTGGGACTTAGCCTCCATACAGGTAAGCCAATTCCTTAAAATAAATCTCATATACACAAATACACACTCTATTGGCTCTGTTTCTCTGGAGATCCCTGATACCATGGGACCACCTCAGTACTTTTAAAAACCTGTAAATAAAAAGAATCAAACTGTAATCCTGCCTTTGTATATGAATGGTATCAGGTGTTTTTGCAGCCCTAATGACTTCATGGATCTAAGAATTGATCACCAGAGACAGACAGAAAAACCGTGTAGTATGTGACTCTTGATTAAAGAGGAAAATACCAACTTTGAAGAACTCTTATCAAGACCTTAGATCCAAATATTAATTCGTAGCAAATACACTGACAAGAGAAACCTGTTAAATGGCATCACAGGGATACAGTCTGTAAAATGCCAACTATGAGATAATCTATAGGACAACCAATGCAGCTTTATCAACAGTAGGGGGAAAAAAGATTGCAAGAAAAAAAAAAAACTATGAAGAGAAAACCTAGAGATTAAAAATATTTTTAAGAAAAAATTATAATGGGTGGATTTTATTTGGACTTTAGTTTCAAAAAGAAAACTGTAAAAATAAATAATGAGCAGAGGGGTGCATATATCTCCTCAGATGAGTGTTTTTGTTTTCTTTGGATAAACACCCAGAAATGGAATTGTTAGATCATATGGTAGTTTTATTTATTTTTTTTTTTTTGAGGAGCCTCCATACTGTTTTCCATAGTGGCTCCACCAATTTATATTCCCGGCAGTGCATGATGATTATCTTTCTCTACATCCTTATCACCACTCATTGTTTTTTGACTTTTTGATAATAGCCAGTTTGACAGGTATGAGGTGATATTTTATTGTTATATGCCTGAAACTAATAGGCTATTGTATGTCAATTATACTTAAATAATGAAATAAAATAAAATAAAATAAAATAAAATAAAATAAAATAAAATAAAATAAAATAAAATACAATAAAATACAATAAAATACAATACAATAAAATAAATAAATGATAACCTGCAAGCTTAAACTCTTCATATTTGCTGATTTAATAATTGTGTTTATTTTTTTATTTTTTAGAGATACTTTCTAAAATATTTATTGATAAAATAATTTAATATTGGAGATGTTGCTTAAAAATAATGTTAGAAGAGGGAAGGTGAGTGGGAGAGGGAAACAGGAGCTGATAATTGCAAGGTTTGTGGTGTATCCAGGGCACTTAATAATTTTTTTCTGTGTGCTTTTAGTATGTTTTAAAATGTCTGTGTTACACATTTTTTATTTATATTACTAATGCATAGTAAAGAACAAGTGTTATCTGAGCTATTTTTAAAAACAAATCTAACATTTGTCCAGTGATTTAAAAAAAAATGTACTCACAAAAGAGAAAGAGAATAGTGCAAAAAAACAGGGATAGAAGCCAAACTTTGATTTGTGGATTTAATGCTGGAGCCATAAAAATATTTTATATGATTATAAAATAAAGTCCAATCAAAAAGAAATCATTAAAAACTAAAAATGAAACAAATGAAGCTAACTCAGTCTCCAGTTGGTGGCATAATCATGCAGGGAAGATCTATTGCAAATGACTTTAAGATGCAGTAATTTTATTTTATAATCTCAGTGGGAAACAATCTAAGAATAAACCATTTTTGGTAATCATATTTTGGGTGGTAGCAATGGTATTGTTCTAAAACTGGTGTATTTGTAATCTGGGATAGAGTAAATGAGTAATTATTAATTTTTTGTCACTAAAAACTGAATTTGGGCATGGGAGAAAATAGATATAATGTAAATTTAATGAGGGTAAGTAAAGACTCAGTCCTAAAGTTGATTTGGAAGTAATAGTACAAATATATAATACATTTTATCATATAATGTATTTTTTATTGCTCCAGCCATGAAAAGTCCTAGAAACAATGACCAGTATCAACAATGTATTAGGTTCTTATTGCTGCTATAACAAATTACCACCTAATGGCTTAAAATAGTGCAAATATTCTGTTACAGGTCTGGAGGTCAGAAATTCAAAATCAGTTTGAGCTAAATTCAATTGTCACCAGAGCTGGTTCTAAGCTCTACGAAAGGAACCAATTCCTTGCTTTTTCCCACTTTTATAGGCTGCCTGCATAGAATGTATCTTTTCATACTTGTATTATGGTTATGTGTTTTAAGTCTTAATCTTTTGGAGATACATTGTGAAATATTTATGGGTAAAATGACATGAAGGATTTGTTTCAAAATAATTTTAGTAGTTGTGGGGTGGTGGGCATGAGGAAGTTAAAGGTGAAATAATATTGGCAATTGGTGGTAACAGTTGAAGTAAGATGGTGGTCTATTTGTTTTATTTTACTATTTTCTCTGTTTTTAACTTGATGGAAAGTTTGCATAATAAAAAGTGTTTTACAAAAATCTTTAGTTATAAATAAATGTTCAGTATGATTCTTAGGTTAAGGTAACTGCATAGAAACAAATACATTCAGAAACAAAAGAATGCATAGCTTAAATTTTAAACCAGATGAAGAAAACCTAATCTGTCCAATGGAAAATAGGATAGAAGAAAAATAAAAGTAAAACAAATAAAAATTATTAAATAATAAAGCAGGATGAAATGCTAATATAACACAAATAAGTGGAGTAAATTCATGCAAGAAGAAATAGAGAATCTGAATAGACATATATCTATTCTAAAAATTGAATCAATGATTGATAACCATCTGAAACAGAAGGCACGAGACCCAGAAAGGTTCACTGGTAAATTCTACCAAATATTTAAGAAAAAAATTATCAGTTTACTGCAATCTCTTGCAGAAGATAAAAACAGAGGAAATACTTTCTAACTCATTTATGAGTCTAGCATTACCCTAATACCAAAATTAGACAAGAAAAATAAGAAATTACAAGAAAAGTACACACCAATATCTCTCATGATTATAGATGTAAAAATTCCCAAGAAAATATTAGCAAATTAAATTCAACAATGTAAAAAAAGAATCCCACACCATGTCCAAGTGGGATTTGTCCTGGGTATGGAAGCTTTGTTCAACATTCAAAAATCAAGTAAAGCAATCCATTGCATCAACAGGCCAAAGAAGAAAAATCATACATCCATACCAATAGATGCAGAAAAAGCAGTTCACCAAGTTCAACACCCATTCATAATAATGATAATAAAAAAGCTCTCAGTAAACTAGGACTAGAGGGAAAATTTTTCAACTTGATAAAGAATATCTACAAAAAACCTACAGCTAATATCATAGTTAATGGTGAGAAACTTAAAGTTTTCCCACTAAGATCAGGTTAAGGCAAGAATGCTTCCTTTCACCACTTCTTTTCATCATTGAAGTGGAAGTCCTAGCTAATGCAAAAAGAAAAGGTAGAAAAAGTGAAAAGATTGGGAAGGAAGAAATAAAATTGTCTTTGCAGATAACATTATTGTAGATGTCTATGTAGAAAGTTTGAAAGAAGTGACAAAAAACAAAAACAAAAAAAATGGGGCTAAAAAGGGATTACAGCAAGGTTTCATGAACCAAGTTAATAGAAAAAAAAGGATGCAAAAGTCAATTACTTTCTTATATACCAGCAGTGAACAAGTGGAATTTGAAATTAAAAATTCAATATCATTTAAATTAGCACTCCCCAAAATAAAATACTTAGAAATAAATCTAATAAAATGCACGAGCTCTATAAGAGCAAAACCAAGAAATTCTGACAAATGAAATCCAAAAAGAAATAAATGGAAAAATAATCCATATCATGGATAGGAAGATTCATTATTGTCAACATGTCAATTCTTCCCAACTTGATGAAGGTATTCAATGCAATCACAATAAAAACCCTCAGAAACTATTTAATGAATATTGAAAAATGCATTCTAAAGTCTATATGGAGAGGCAAAAGACCCAGAACAACCAACACAGTGTTGAAGAAGAACAAATTGGATAACTGACACAACCTGACTTCAAGACTTACTGTAAAGCTACAGTTATCAAGACAATGTAATATTGGTGAAAAAACAGACAAATATAGATCAATAGGAGAGAATAGAGGGCTCAGAGATAGACCCACATAAATTTAGTCAACTGTTCTTTGACAAAGAAGTAAAGGCAACACAATGGAGTGTAGGTCATCTTTTCAACAAATCATGTTCAAACAACTGGGCACCCACAAGAAAAGAATAAATAAACTAGACAGAGACTTTTTGCAAAATTTAACTGAAAACTGGACCACATATCTAAATATAAAATGCAAAACCGTAAAACCCTAGAAGATAACAGGAGGAAACTAAGGTGACCTTATGTATAGTGATGACTTTTTAGATATAACACCAAAGGCACATCCATGAAAGAACACATTGATAAGCTGGGATTCATTAAAATTAAAAAGTTTTGTCTTGTGAAAACAATTTTAAGAGAATAAACAAGCAAGTCAAAGATTGGCAGAAAATATTTGCAAAAGGTATAGCTGATAATGTACTATTATCCAAAATCTGCAAATAACTCTTTAAACTCGATAATAAGAAAAACAACCCAATTAAAAATGGGCCATAGACTTTAACACATCACCAAGGAAGATATACAGATGGCAAATAGGCATATGAAAAGATGTTCCACATCATATGTCTTTAGGGAAATGAAAATTAAAGCAAGGAGATGGTACTACACATTTATTAGAATGACCAAAATCCAGAACATTGAAATCACCAGCTGCTGACAAGGATGTGGAGTAATAGGACTTCTCACTTATTGCTGAGGGGAATGCAAAATGGTACAGTCACTTTGGAAGACAATTTGGATGCTTCCTACAAAACTAAACATGCTCTTATTTTATGATCCAGCAATCATGCTCTTTGTTATTTACCTAAAAAAGTGAAAACTTGTCTCCACACAAAAACTTGCACGTTAATATTTATAGAAGCTTGTTCATAACTATTAAAACAGCAACCAAGATATCCTTCAGTAGGTAAAGGGATAAATAAACTGTGGTACATCTAGACAATGGAATATTATTCAGCTCTAAAAAAAAAAAATGAGTTACCAAGCCATGAAAAGACATGGAAGAATCTTGAATGCATACTAAAAGAAAGAAGTCAATCTAAAAAAGCGATATCTTCTATAAATCTAACTCTGACATTCAGGAAAAGGAAAAATTATGAAGGTAGTAAAAGGTTTAGTGGTTGCTAGTGTGGGTTGGGGAGGGATGAATAGAATAAATAGGTGGATCACAGACGATTCTTAGGGGAGTGAAAATACTCTGTTTGATGCCATAATGATAGATACATGCCATTATACATTTGTTTAAACCCATAAAATGTTCAATCCCAGCAGTGAATCATACTGTAAACTATAGACTTTGGGTGAATATGATGTGTCACTGTAGGTTCATCAATTATAACAAATGTACCATTCTGGTGGGGAATGATGATAATACATGCGTGGTATATGGGTAGCCTCTATAATTCTCCCTCAATTATACTGTGAACCAAATATTTCTCTAAAGAAATAAAATCCTAATAATTAAAAAAAAAGCTAATGATGACTCATGCCACCATATATTGACATATTACAAATACATTCTAACAAAAACATTTTTACTCTCACAAAAGCAGACAAATTATAACTGATTAAACAATTCAGAAACAGACCATTTTTATATGATGAAAGTTGAACTATAATGGGCGAAAAGACAGACTAGTAAATGTTGTGGGGAAAAGACAGACTAGTAAATGTGACTGGATCATTATATGGAAATAAACCTGATTTTCCACTTAACACCATAACAAAAGAGCAATATGCGATGAATTATCAATATAAATGTGAAAGGTAAAACTGCAATGAAGGCACTAGATAGTGAATAAGCAGAAAAATGACAGAGAGGAGTTAACACTTCCTGTAAGGAAATAGTATAAAGTAAGTTCCCCCATTTTTTTGTAACCTCAAGGCAAACCATAATCAAGTTGTATGAGCTGGCTAAAACTTTAGACTAGGCTACTTAATAAAGAACTAGAGGATAGGTTTCAGAGCAACTATCATAATGGGAAAGTGAGAGGAAATTTTAGAAAGTAGAAATCCAGACAGAGAAAACCTCAAATTCTTTTTGTGAACTTTGTCCAAGCATCTGGCTAATATTAAAAGAAATAAGTCAATCTGAATATATTCACAGAATAGATTTAGTAATCTAACTAATGATAAAGAAAAAAAAAGGAACGACACTGAACTGAAATTTGGACTGTCGTTCCCTATACAGGAGACAGAGATTCTCAGTTTGAGTTCAGTTGATTTAATTGCCTACTAGAAGAAAAAAGAATCAGCATTCTTTGAAGAAACATAACAGAACCCAGAGTCTCCACAACATATCATTCCCAATGTCCAGGATGCAGTTCAAAATTCCTTTTAAGAAAAACAGAATAATGCTATCCATTCTTAATAAAACAATTAATCAACAGAGACCAAACAACCAAACCTGAGATGACTCATATGTTGTAATTATTAGAGAAGGATTTAAAAATATCTATTATAACTATGATCAATGATATAAAGAAAAATATATGTACATTCAAGGAAAAGATAGAAATTTTCAGCACAGAAATAGAAACTATAGAAAGAAATTAATGGAAAATCTAGAACTGGAAAATAGATCATCAAATAAAAGCTTCAGTGGCTAGCCTAATATCAGAATGGAAATGACAGAGAAAGAGGAGATTGGCAAATAGAAATTATTCAATCTGAGGATGAATAGGGACCAGTAGTACATTACCAAATATTCAGTTATATGTGTATTTGGAATTCTAGAAGAAGAGAGAGAGAATGGAACAGAAGAAGTATTTAAAGAAAAAAGTTGGTATCTAATGTTGAAAAACATCTTTCTGTCTTAAACTAAATCTCCCAAACACAAACCATATGTAAAAATTGCATAAAAGCACTGCACTGAGGGCATCACATACAGAAGCACTCAAGGTGAATGTGCATTCAGGGAAACGGTTGAATCTAGAGATTACTGAGTCACTCCTCACAAAGGTGTTGAATAAACAGGAAAAGTAATTGGAAAATACAGATAATTTAATAAATGTGTGGGGGAAACTGGCTCACTATGATTCTCAATCTCTCTATTTGCTATCCTTATTTATTTATACATAAATTCTAAGTAAAATGAACCACTGACTGATTACAGAGTTGCTTACTTGAATTCCTTCACACCACACTACCCCTCTCTACCATGACCTTTGACAAATGGGAATACTTTTCATCCAACTCACAAGATGAGCTAAAGAAAGAATCTGAGAATCTAGCAGAGATGGGCAAATTTAAGACAAAAGGCAATCCTGCTCTTCTTGCTTTCTGAGGCATCCTCAGGGATAAATGGCCAAGCCAAGAAGGAATTCAGTTACGAGTTATCATGAAATTGAGCTCTAAAACAAAGCCAGGCAGACCCCTAAACCAAAGGTTTCCTGAAAGTCTAGGATCTACATTGGGAAGGTTGGGCCACTTTTTCTTCCTTTCTATAGTACTCTGTGGGTCTCCCAGGCCATCACTTGGGCAAAATAAGCTCTTAAAGAGTCTTCAGTTTTAATGAGGACTCTCATCAAATGGAGCAAACACTGAACCAGATTATCAAGCTTAGAAGTAAAGGCCTAAAAGTAAAGGCAGGTACTAGTGTTATTTCAATAACCTACTTTCTCTCTTTCCATAATAGTTCCCTTTCTGGCCTTTTTTCATTCTACCAGACAACCAGTGTTCTGAGGCTGTTTCCCCCAATGTTTCCTATTTTTTGTGTTCATGTTCTTTCTGACACAGTCCAAAATACTTTACTTTCCTCCTCAGTATCTTCCCAAATTAGAGCTCACTTCTCTGTCACAGCCATTTAACCTCTGTTAATTACTAGCTAACAAAAGAGAATAAAGGTAGTCATTACTGATAAGTAATAACAGAATGTGAAAGTCTTTCCTGATGTAGCTTTCCATTGTGGCTAAAACCTTTAGACTCTTAAAGGCAGATGAGTGAGTAACTAGAATATTCCCCATACTATGGAGGAGTCCATAGAAGAACTGACTCCAGAGGGAGAGTTGGACAGGGAAGAGCCTCAGTAACCAGGCTCCCATTTCAAAAGAGCTGATCTGCTTTTTCCTGCTTTCATGTTAAGGTTCTGAATAGATTTAGCAGAGGGAAGAGCATATGACTATTTTAAATTTAAAAAGAAAAACCAGTGAGGTAGAGGGCTGTGGGTAGGAGCTTCCTAACGGTTCCTGAGCTTCAGTGTAAATGTGAGCCCTGCCATAGTCTCATTCTGTCAGGAAGTCCTATGTCATGAGTCCCAGGCTGCCTCAAAACGTGTCAGAGGGGTAAGGAGTGTTATTTTACACATTGCTGTCAGTATTTCTATTCCTGAAAGTGATTATTGTACAGTTTTTTCCAGTTTTATTGAGAAATAATTGATAACATTTATTGAGAATAGTTGATAAAAGTTTAGGTGTGCAGAATGATGGTTTGATTTATGTATATTGTGAAATGATTACCACAATAGGTTTAGTTAACATCCTTCAGTTCATATGGCTATTATAAAAAGAAAACAATTCTTTCTGTGATGAGAACTCTTAAGATCTACTCTCTTAACAACTTTTCCATCTACCATACACCAGTGCTAGTTACTATCATCAGGGTGTATATTACATCCCTAGTAATGTAATCTCTACTCCTCCCTTGCTTCTCCCATCCACTGCCTCTGGTAACCAGATTAGGATTTCTTTGGCTAGTCAGGGTCTTTTGTGGTTCCATGTAAATTTTAGGAGTGTTTTTTTTCTATTTCTGTAAAAAATGCCATTGGAATCCTAAGAGGAATTACATTGAATCTATAGATGACTTTTGGAAGTGTTGATACAACATTAATTCTTCCAATCCATGAACACAGGATATCTTTCCATTGATTTGTGTCTTCTTCAATTTCTTTCATCAATCTGGTTTTCAAAGTTGTCCTGTAGCTCTTTGGTTAAATGCATTTCTAAATATTTTATTGTTTTTGATGCTATTGTAAATGGAATTGATTTCTTTATTTCTTCTTCAGAAAACTTGTTAGTGTTACTGCAGTTTTTAAATGCTCTTGCAACTGTAAATCATACACACACACACACACACACACACACACACACACACACACCATATTGTCATCTCCACAACCAGTGTTGATCCTCAGAAGTATTACAGAATTGTCATATGACAGGATGGGCTTTTTTTTCCTTTTCATTTTAAAACATCCCTGTCTGCTTACTTGTTTTAGTCCCCTGCAGTGAATGAAGAAAACCTTGCAAAGGTTTACAGATACAGGTTAGACTCCCTAAGCAAAGAACACTGCAGGATGCTTTTATATGTAATGAGAATTCCCCAAATCCACATTCTTAAAGCAATCCAGGTATCTAAATTACTGATGCATTAAATTCACTCAGATAATACAGTAGTAAATAAAATAACTTTTAACACAAACATCATTGGCCAGTTTTCTAGGAGTTTTCATAAACTGAAATGTATCTTCATAATCAAATTCCTTTGGCTTTCCTTTGTATTGTTTCAACTTTGTACATATAAACTAAGATTTAAAGCGTATAGGTAATTCAATAAACATTTAATGCAGAATGTTTGTCATTAGAAGAAATGTTTGTCATTATACAGTAGGCCCTTATATTAAGAAAGAACAGTAAACAGAAATATTGTTTTCATTTCTTCAAATGTTAAAGCCAGAGCAGTCTATGGGTGAAAGTAATGCTGAGTCTAGTTCAGCTGAAAGATAGAAAGAAAGACCTATAAAAGAGAGGTAGAGAAGGCTGGAAAGAGAGAGGGAAAAGGAAGAGATTACCCACATTGGATTCCAGTTCTAAATCTGCACTTCAGTTTACAAATCCTCCACCAAGGGGTTTAGTAGAGGAGAATTGCAGTATTTGAGCCACTAAATCAATTTAAGTCACATTAATGATTTGTACACCTTAAAACTGTTAGTTTTAGCAATTCCGTAGCATTCCTGATTTCAAATGAACACATTTGTAATCACGAGAACTACTATCTGGTTGTGGAGGCAAAGGGAGATAGAGATCGGCAGTGGTCACACTACATTATTATCCAATTGTGTTTAATGGAGAGCTCATAGTGAATGCGAATGATAAGAATTCTTGTTTCAGCCTAAATCAATGTTTCACCTTGCTTAAAAAGTTGCTAAAATATGGAGTAAATGTTCCCCTTTAGTATTGGAGTTATAGAATATAATTACGATGTAGTAAAATAAGTGAAAAGAAACCAACTTTTATTTTTTTTCAATATATGAAATTTATTGTCAAATTGGTTTCCATACAACACCCAGTGCTCATCCCAAAAGGTGACCTCCTCAATACCCATCACCCACCCTCCCCTCCCTCCCACCCCCCATCAACCCTCAGTTTGTTCTCAGTTTTTAAGGGTCTCTTATGCTTTGGCTCTCTCCCACTCTAACCTCTTTTTTTTCCTTCCCCTCCCCCATGGGTTTCTATAAGTTTCTCAGGATCCACATAAGAGTGAAAACATATGGTATCTGTCTTTCTCTGTATGGCTTATTTCGCTTAGCATAACACTCTCCAGTTCCATCCACGTTGCTACAAAGGGCCATATTTCATTCTTTCTCATTGCCACGTAGTACTCCATTGTGTATATAAACCACAATTTCTTCATTCATCAGTTGATGGACATTTAGGCTCTTTCCATAATTTGGCTATTGTTGAGAGTGCTGCTATAAACATTGGGGTACAAGTGCCCCTATGCATCAGTACCCCTGTATCCCTTGGGTAAATTCCTAGCAGTGCTACTGCTGGGTCATAGGGTAGGTCTATTTTTAATTTTTTGAGGAACCTTCACACTGTTTTCCAGAGTGGCTGCACCAATTTGCATTCCCACCAACAATGCAAGAGGGTTCCTGTTTCTCCACATCCTCTCCAGCATCTATAGTCTCCTGATTTGTTCATTTTGGCCACTCTGACTGGCGTGAGGTGCTATCTGAGTGTGGTTTTGATTTGTATTTCCCTGATGAGGAGCGACGTTGAGCATTTTTTCATGTGCCTGTTGGCCATCTGGATGTATTCTTTAGAGAAGTGTCTATTCATGTTTTCTGCCCATTTCTTCACTGGGTTATTTGTTTTTCAGGTGTGGAGGCAAGGGAATTAAAAGCAAAAATGAACTACTGGGACCTTGTGAAGATAAAAAGCTTCTGCACAGCAAAGGAAACAACCAACAAAACTAAAAGGCAACCAACGGAATGGGAAAAGATATTTGCAAATGACATATCAGACAAAGGGCTAGTATCCAAAATCTATAAAGAAACCAACTTTTAGCAACTATATAACTTAATGTATTTAGCTTTGATTTAATGCTTAGATTATATCTTCAGTAGTAAAAAATGTTTTAATCGAATTAATAAATAATTAATAAATTAGATTGTCATGATTCCCTCTCCCCCTCAAATCTCTCCTTCTTTTTCCTTTCTTTTCTCAACTAGTGGCATGACCACCTATCAATATATAGTTAGTCTCTGGTAACACTGACTGTAATAAGTTCATAAATGTACAAATGAACAAATATAAAAATTATGAGTAACAATAACAGTGTACTTCCCTAGGTCAGCCTCTGCATCAAGTACCAGGGATTCCTCTATGATTAAGACATGGCAGCTTCCTGGAGGAACTGAGTGTTCAGAATCCCCACTAAGGACTGATTTCTATTTTCACTAGTGGCTTCATTAGAGCAAAAGAATAGCAGCTTTTAATTCTTTGCACGGCTAGGTGGATGGCTTGGTCACAGTGGATTCAAGGTAGATTCGACTTACAGTAAGCGTTCATATGAAAAACTTCATTAGAAATGCCTGGAGGACAACAGAGACACCATGTTAGGAACATGTTTCTCACTGAATGAGTGCTAATAAATGCTTCTCTTCCCTCTTCAAAGAAGGTCTAGTCTTGGTTTGAAGCTGTGTTTCCACTAAGTGGATCGCCTCTACCAAATTTATAATTTTTGCCATTATCCATGCATTATCTATGCATCAAGTAAATACTTAAATACTCGATAATTTTATTTACCGTGCCTCACAATATTTACGTAGTTTATCCTAAGCAATAATACAAGTGAATCAAGTTTTTATATGCCTGCTATATACTTTCTACTACATACTAAAATGTATAATTAAAATCTAAAATGTTTATTGATGCACTTCCCTAAAACTTCTCATCCAATTTATCCCAGGAATGTGAGAACCATTCTTGGGAAAACACTGGGTTAGTGCAATATGGGATCTGTTCCAATTGGGAAAATGGCACTATTAATAATTGTAAGTCATATTTTTTAAATGCAGGTATAATTGATTTTAACACATGGAAAAACAATCTGTACAATGTTAATCTGACTCAACATGGGTGTCCCAAGAGATTAAGGAAAATAGCATTTGTCAGATACTTTGTTGAAACAATGATGTTAGAAAAATTTTGTCTGAAATAATAGGTCTTGAGCCTTTTTAAAATTTACTCACAGTAAGCGGACAATCATTAATTTGTGACAACTTTCTTATAAATTTATTATAAGAGAAACTCCAGTCATGTC
This sequence comes from Panthera pardus, assembly GCF_024362965.1. NCBI lineage: Eukaryota > Metazoa > Chordata > Mammalia > Carnivora > Felidae > Panthera > Panthera pardus. The sequence continues at coordinate 22,899,266 of NW_026526788.1, forward strand.
TCAAAATCCATTAACAATATAATTAGAAAGTAATTTCAAATAAATTCTTCAGGAGGTTCCTTCCTCTCAAGCAAAGGAGGTTGAAGAACAAAGCCCCATGTGAAAAAAACCTTTGGGGGGCCTCCTGGGTGGCTCAGTCAGTTAAGCATGGGACTCTTGGTTTCAGCTCAGGTGGTAATCTCACAATTCCTGAGTTCAAACCCTGTGTGGAGCTGTGCACTAACAGCACAGAGAGTGCTTGGAATTCTCTCTCCCTCTGTCTTTTTGCCCCTACCCAACTTGTGCTCTCTCTCTCTCTCTCTCTCTCTCTCAAAATAAATAAATAAACTAAAAACTAATTTAAAAAAAAAAAAGATAAAAACCTTTGGGAAATCATGATATCAGGGTCTCTTAACATGAACTGGTTCCCAGGCAACACCCTTTCATGATTCCTTCATTAATGCCCATGGAAGTGATTGACTGTAGATTTACTCTGCTTATGCCATTCCCACAAGTGGAGATGTAGCACATGGTACAATATTGTGTGCCCAGGGTCATGCTTGCTCTTATGAGGAGACCTTCATGGGAGATGCGATCTCTGGTCTCTCAAGCAGCCTACAGTCTAGCTGATGAGACAGAGAGAAATTGAAGATAATTTACAGCCACGGGCTAAATCATGAACCAGTGTCAATCAGCACTGAAGGAAAGGGAGATCAAGGGGACCAGAATCCTTCAGAAAAACTTTATGGAACAAATGGAACTCAGGCTGACCTTGTGATTGGTCACAGTCAAAGAAACAAAAAGAAAGAAAGGCATACCAGAAAAGATAAAACATGAACGAGGACACAGATGCCAGTGGGAGTGAGCTGGTGTTTCGCCTTCCCTCATGGGTATTGCAGAGACTGGACTAATCATCCCTGGGACTGCCAGCCTGTGTTTGTTAAAATACATCATTGCCAAGATAAAAGAAAAAAGAGATTTAGTTTTCACAAAATAAAAAAACTTCCAGAAAAACTGAATGCATTCCCTTAGGGTAAAACAAAGCATGGAGAATTCCAACTCCAAAAGCAGAATTTTTCCGAGTTTGAAATAATAGGGGGAACAGAACTGGAAGCCAGTATGTAGCCCTAGGAAGGAGCTTACCACTATATGCTGCAGCCACACATTTTCCCCTTTTCTTTATATTAACATCACATCCCTGCTCACATTTATTTCCTTGAGGATGGGTATCTGTTTCTCATTAGAACCCCTCCTTTATCTTCCTTTTTGGTATCCTTTCTCAATTATTAAATTTTATGCCAATTAATCCTATTAATAAAAGACCCCAGATTCAAGTAACATTATTTTTTCTTCTCGGGTTTGGAATTGCTTAAGCAGACAAAGGGTAGAGTCAAATCAATTGTCCCCATGGGCATTAATGAAGGAATCATGAAAGGGTGTTGCCTGGGAACCTGGTTCATGTTGAGAGACCCTGATAGGGTGATTTTTCACAGGTTTTTTCACATGGGCCTTAGTCCTTCATCCTCTTCCTGCTGACTTTGTTTCATGTAGAATTTTTGCCCTCACAGCCAGATATGCCTGGTTGGGAGGAGAAAATATCGGCCCCAAATGGACATTCCCTAATACTCCAGTATTTAGATATGTGTAGGAAGATACCTGGACTGTGGGGACAGTGTTTATCCAAATGATTTGACAGTCTTCATTGTTCCATTTGAATCATTCTAGGAAAATGTAGATTTTTATCATTTGCCTATAATTTATTATTGAGTATTACTATCTCACTAGAAAATGGTGGCTTAGTCTTAAAATTTAATGTTAAAATTGTACCACAATTCAGATTTTACAAAGCTCTTCTTAAACAAGTTACTTCACCTGCTTTCTCCCCACTGAGTGGTTGAGCTACCTTAATATCATTCATACAGAAATAGTTCCTCGTTTTGAGGGAACAGCCAATGAGCAAACTTCAATCCCAAGCATATGCATAAGGGACACTACATTAATGCTTTCAATTCTGGTAACGGCAGAGATCCTGATATCAACCTGAGGCATACCCTGTCTCTCTGTTCAAAACAAATATAACCTGACTGCTTCAACTTCAAACTAAAATGCAGCATCACTCAATATGCTTGTGTGAGTACTATAGTTCAGGGGGAAACTGTATTTATGAAAACTTCAGACTAAATTGAGAATAGGCTTCTGGATGCAAATGTACAAGGAAAGCAAGGGAAATAGGGAAAACAAGCCCATTTATTATCATTACCTTCTAGAAAATACCCAACACACTTTGCACTTTGCACACTTTGCAAGATATAAGAACACCCTTGACGGGTGATCTTATTTCTGTGTCATGATGTTTGCAGAGAGGGTCTGGCACACCGACAGCACTCCCAGCAACAGTCTAGGGAATTGGTTTTCCTCTTTGGGAAGTCATAAATCTTGCGGCTGTTTACCATGACCTAACAAAACCTCTGTCTGAAGGAATGGCAGACGCATTCTGAATCTAATCTCTGACATCAGCCTGGGCTGGCTGGTAACGTGTGTTTACACAGAGCCCTCCGAAAGCTGTGACATGTGATGAGTGTCACGGCCCTGCCTTCCTTGGGCAGCCTAATTGCCTATCACTACCTGATACAGTAGGGAAGCGGCCCCTCACCAGGCTGGAGAAACCCAGAAGAGTAAGGGGAAGCACTTACAAGGCAAAGTCTGAAACCAAAGGAATGCAAACATGGATTCAACAGATTTCCAACACTTATAATCAATACATTTGGCAAAATCACATGTCTTGTAGTTTCTATTCCAGAGAGATCTTAAAGAAATACGATGACAAGAGGAAGAAGCTACAACTAAAACTGACAGATGGAAATAACAACTGCATGGCCTGGGACTCGGGCTGCAAGAGAAACCACAAAAAATCAGACCAGAAGAGTTTTCTCCTCAGATGAAGAGCACCCAGGAGGCAGGAAGAGAGATGGGGCTGGGAGGCAGGAGGGAAGCTTCCGGAACAAACCATAAAAGTGCATAACTGGGCCTGCCAACGGTGGCATTAAGGAAAGTGGCTGGAAAATCAATATGGAAAGGAAAAATTTTTTTAAAGAAGTCTTGAGAAAAATGAAAAACAGCCTCATTAAAACATTTGGAAGTGATTATAAAAACCACCTTGAAATAATCAGTGTTAAACACAGCTTCAGAAAAATGTACTGGGATTTGGCTCAATTAACTCTTTCAGTCCTGCACCTATGTCAGCTTCCACGGACACAACATTTTACTAAAAAAAACCCTCCATCACACTGTCTCAGTTCTAAATAGGAAGCCATTAATACAAAGAGGAAGTGGCTGAAACTAAATTGAGAGAGATATGAATTAAAATACCCATGCAAATTAACTCTGATTTTTTCTTTAAAATGTAGAAAATTCAAAAAAGAACTCCAAGCAATTCCATCACGATTTTACACAAAAGGGAGCCACTTAAAACGAAATATTTGTAATTAACTGATAAAGAAACTGTATTATTACATCGGACTTTCCTGATTCATTTGTTAAATGATACAATTTCCTTGGCCAGAGGAGAAGTCACAGCAGAAGTGGGGCTTAAGAAAATCAGCAAAGGGGTGTGTGGACTTCCTGGCCCTTCCTCTAGCACCATGGTCCCCTGACCAGAGGTCACTGACACCCGAGGTCAGAATTGCAAGGAGCCCATGAACCTTAGGGATCCTGGACTAAATTCTATATGTGTTTATTTATACTTTTTTTCCTCTTGGGCAAAAGGTCTGTTAACCTTTCAGCAGCATCTCAAAAGATGTTTGTGACTTAAAGAAAATTTAAGATTAAATTGTAATATGAATAAGTGACTACTTTCACAGTGTGGGGGGGAGGGCAGGTAACCCCAACAATGCTGCCACTCATTAGCTTACTATTAACTCCTGTTAGAATAAAAGTCTTCTACATGAATATAAACATAAACATATGGGTGTATATACATATACTTACATAATATATGGATGTGTATACATCAACATATATATGTGTATATACATAAGTAATATATGGGTGTATATACATATATGTGTATTCATGTTAGTATATATAAAAACAACGCATCCTCTTTCTCTTAGGAATAGCCTCTTTGAATTTTAGCAGGCCATGTGGCTACCCCAATACAAGTGACATTCATGCTCCCTTGCAGGTTTGTGTGACAATCTGGCATCTAAATTCTAGACAATGGGCTGTAAAGAAAGTATCCTTAAAGGGAGGATCATTCTCTTTCTTTCTGCTTCCCCCTTCCTCTTGACTAGAATATGGATGTGATGGTGGAAGCTTCCAGATTTAATGAACACCTTGGTCTATGGTTTGATTTTGGGAAAGTGAGAAGAAGGTAGGACATGAGAAATAAATAAGCTTGTATATTGGTCATACCACCACTATTTGGGGTTTTTATTTTGTATTCCTTGCAGCCTAATCTAATTTGAACACCTCTAAAGAAATATCACTCATTTAGGTGCATCAGAAAGATAAACCTTGAGACTAAAAATGGACTATCTCCAATGTCATGGAGATAGGATGTTGATGTTGTAAGGGCAGCTGGTTCTGGATGCAAGCTGTTTCTACGACAGGAGAACCCTTATGCCCCAGCTCCTCAGACAATGAGGGAGGGTCTGCCTCAGGAAAATGGCCATAGGTTATATTGAGAAACAGCAATTTCTTGGTAGAGCCATAAGAACAGGAGCATGGGTAGCCATTGCTCTACCTAACACTGCTCGAGACAGTTTCCGTTTGCTGCCTACATCAAGTCCACCACCAGCCAAAGATGTCAGTATATAGTAGGTCTCTGTTGTGCTTGGCGCCGTGGACCCACTGCTCTTGCCTCCAACTGCAACAACAGGGAGATCCTAGTTCCTGGGAAATTCAGTAGACTATTTTGGATTTTCATCCACATTATGTCATGGACTGAACATAACACTTCTAGTGTTTTCAGGCTTGTTATGGAAAGGAGGGGCCAAGGAGGAAAGAAAGATATTTCTATGACAGCGAGATGGGGCTTGGAGTCATTTAATTTGAATATTAAAAGAGAGATGACCTTGTTTTGAACCCCTAGATGATGACATGGGACATATCAGTTACCTGTGTAAGATTTCACTTAACATAAGGTTAAAATCACTGCCTTACTCAGAATGAAAGCTCAGGATTTTATAGCACACTGCTTTAAATGCCAGACTTCAGGTCAGACAAACAGGGTTTGAATCCCAGCTCCCCCTTTTAATGATCATGGATGCCTAATTTAGTCTTTCTGAATCTCCATTAGCCTAGCTTTGTGTCCAAGAAACACTATACCAGACTTCTCACCCATTCAATGATTGGCAAATGACTTTCATTTTGAGTCTCAATTCAAATAGTTTGGTTGCCGCCCCTTGGAGTACTATGTTGAAGATCTTGATGTAGCCTAACTTCACTGGGAAAGTGTTCTGAGTCCTCAGGGATGCACAACAGGGGTGCATGCATGGAAAGGGAAGAGGTCCAACACTTGCCATGTATTTAGCTTTCTTGTTCCAGACTCATGCAATAATTTGCATGGACAAGCACATACCTTGTAAAGTCAGAGAAACACAAGAAATAAACCAGAAAATTTGCCATAAAAAGCAGAAATTACCCAAGGGTTTCAGGTGAAAAGAAAGATTCTGGCAACAGAAACTCATATATGGCATTTAACCTCTCATTTACACAGGTTCTAGAAGAAAACATCTGAATATATGTTTGTATATATAACATTTAAATGAACATGGTTGATATCTAAATGACTATACATAGTTGAACAACATCCATAAATATGCAAATCCACAAACCATGTCAATTAGCTTAATACCAACTTTCATCCTCCAACATCTTGGAAATTCCTGATGATCACCATTTAGGGCACGTCAGAGGTGAAGGGCTGGGAAGTCCCCAAAAGGGACACAGTTTATCATAATTTTTTTCTCAAGTTTTACTACCGAGTTCATATGTGACTTCCTATGGGGTTAAAAGTTAGGGAGGCCAAATGACCAAGAACGGAAATGGGCATTTGACTCTCTTCTTCCAACGTTGCTCCACTGTGGCTCTCTCTCCCTGAAGACTGCAGTGTCTGTGCTAAACAAGAACAAAGCATGGTTGGTCCTATACCCAGTTAGGAGGTAGATCAAGAAACAAGCTGATATGGGAATCACGTGAAAGTTGCAACTTTATTTTGTTTTTATTGTTTATTTTTGAGAGACAGAAAAAGAGTGTGAGTAGAGGAGGGGCAGAGAGAGAGTGAGACACAGGATCCAAGGCAGGCTCAGGGCTCTGAGCTCTCAGCACAGATCCCAACACAGGGCTCGAACCCATAACTGTGAGATCATGACCTGAGCTGAAGTCAGAAGCTTAACTGACTGGGCCACCCAGGTGCCCCAAAAGGAAAACTGCAACTTCAATTGCAACTTCCAGTTCAAACCAACCTTGAGATCTGGACCATAACAAACTCAAGCAGTTTGGAAACATTCTATATTGCTTTAAATCTCTTTGATTAGCTGGTGAGATCAAACCAGAGTATCTCTGTAGCAACACTCTAATTGCTTCTTGGCCCCAGTTGTCTTTCTGGTCCCCATTTGCCGGCAGTGTCATAGCCAGCCTTATGAAGAAAAACAAAAGGCCTAGTAAATACTCTGCAAGAAGCCTTCTCTGATACCATCAGACTAATCTTTTCTTCCGTATTCACCGAGTTCTTTAGAATCTCACCCATCACTATAGGCACTATATACTATACAGATACACATTATGTTAATGCTAGTGATAAATACATGTGCATTTGTTATGTATATGTGTTTATAACATACAAATATATATGCATATTATGAATACATTTATTGAATAATATTTATATAAATAATGTGTATATACATTGTTTTAATACTAGTGATAAATATATGCATATAATATATGTATATACAAATGCATAAAATACATATATACATACATATGTGCATGTCACGAGACTCAGGAACTTCTAGAAGGCTTTCTATATAACCAGCAAGATTTAGCACTTTGCACATAGTATGTGCTCATATCCATTATGACATGTTCAGTCACAAATAGCAGAAGCAATCCCCTCAAAATGGCTTAAACAGATTAGGAGCTATATTTTCTTCACTGAGTAAGAAGCCTGGTAAAACAGGTAAGGAGTCCCTGGCCAGTACAACATCTCACAATGTCATTTGGAACCCAGGCTCTATCGGGCTCTTGCACTTTTACTTAGGAGTTACTATTCACAGAAGCACCTCATGAACCCCACACAGTTCTTCCCCATCCAGCCTTGCATCCACATCACAGCGAGGAAGGATGGAAAGCAAAAGAGCATTTGTCACGTGGATCAGCCCCTCCCTTAACCTTAATTAGCTTTCTGGGAGCCCAATCCTGTGACTTATCTTCATATCTCACTAGGTCAAACTATGTCACTACCCTTGCTACAAGAGAAGTGGGTGAATGTAATATTTATAACATGTGTACTACCACACCAAATGACATTGAGGATCATTTAGTTAGTAAAAAGGGGGGCAAACAGATGATTGATACAGGTGACAAGCAGTGTTACAGCATCTGGAATGTTTTCCAGTTGTTACATAAGATTCCTGGCCAATCATTTCTACACACTTTGTCTTTTTTAGTATGTGTTTTGAAGACAGTGTTAGCATAGCAAAAAAGCTATATATAACATATTTATTTAGACATACTCATTGGAATTACTTCTTTCCCACAGCCGTCAGTCATTAGACTCAAATGCCAACATTTTTTTTTTTAAGTATGAGAATTATCTCAAAAGAAATGAGAAGACAGTTATTTACTCCTAGATGAGTCAACTCTTAATAGATTTATTTGAATTGTGATAAAGAGATTTTAAAGATCAGAAATCCTCAATATAGGAAAATTAAGTGGTTAAATAACAACAGGCTATAATCTGCAATTATTCTCTAGACCTCTCATTTGTCACTTAATTAAATGTGCCCTCAATCATAATTCTGTTGTCTTCAACAGCACTACAAGCTCCCCAAGGGCCCCCAACCAAACTCTATGATTCTTTGACTCTCAGTGCTGAGAGCCCTGCACTCCATCAGTGCTTAAGAATTGCTTGTTGAAGATTCTGGAGAGGAAAGAATTTCCTAAAACTACTGTTCTAAGCACTGAACAAATATGTTGTTAACATGCATTAAACTGAAAAGCATTTTTGTAAGGGACTAAGGCCCAATAGGAAACCGTACAGATGAGGTTAATCTTAGTTGATAGCAATTTTGCAATCAAGATCAAACAAATTATTAGTCTTTATCCTTTTGTTAATTCTTCTCACACTTCAAAGATGATAACAGAGATGTCTACGCTTCAAAGGAGGTTCCTGGAATACAAAGGGAATTTAGCAATAACCTAATCCAAACCCTTTGTTTACAGATAAAGAAACTGAGTCTTGGGGAAGTCAAGGGACTTGAAGCTATTTAGCTCCTGAGTAGAACAAGTTTCCAGGCTTCTGAAACTCTTGATAAAATCAGTACAGTGGACTGAATATTCCATCTCCATTCAAATGTTTTCTTTCTCAAAGTGTTTTGTGTCAAGTGGCCTGATTGTTTTACATTAACATGTTTCATCAAGACTTGAGAAATGCTTTTTATAAATGCTGAACTGAGGCAGGTACAGCCATCTGTCTTTGCTAACCTTTGTCAGTGGCATCCCCAGCTTTAAGGAAACACATTTTGGGGCTCAGTACTATCATGTGAGAAATAGGTCTGCCTGCAGAGGGCCTTGAGGATTTCAGGACCACCATGGCAGTGAAAAGATCGTGAGCCGTGATACTATCAGTGCTTTGCGTGGAATAATTAAGCCACCATTTGTGTGACAGGGCTGTGGTCATTCCTAAGGGCAGAAGTGCATGCTATCAAAGGACACCAAAATTAAATTCAAGGAAAGGGACTCACAGGCAATGACAGCTATTTGAGACTGAAGAAGTGCTCCCAAGAAGTGCTCCAAGGGAAAGCCAGGAGATAAGATGGCATGACGAAAAAGAAAATGCCTCTTCTAACTCAGCCAGTACCAGTGTGACCCTTGGCATGACACAGGTTGAACAATACATTTCACTCTATGTTCTTTACCAGTTCTAAGTTTTAAAGCTTCTCAGTGGTAAGAATTCCAAAAGGCTCACTTTATTAACATTTCTTTCTTCGTGGGTAAACATGTAAAAAGTCTTATAACAAAGTCACTTTCCTCTTGATGGGCTTTTTTATGTCTTCTTACTTTCCAAGAAAACTGCTGTGTTTTATCAAATCTTTCAATCATTGTTTCTAAATATGAGCCATGATTGGACGGTTCCCTGAGATAGCGTAAAAAATACGTGGTTCTTACTCTCCCTTTGCTGTTTCATCCAACTTTTTTTTCTGACCATTATGCCAAAAACATAGGATTCTAGGTTGTGTTGAAATGAAAATAAGATGATTTCCCAAACTTATTTAACTGCCAAAATTATATAGCCATCACAAAAGGCAAATATTTAACTTCCAACACATTGATAGAAAATAGAACCATTATTATTAATTATTATTAACCAAAGCCTCCTCTTTTGCTTGTTGATTCTTTCATGCTAGTCCATCACTCAGCCTGTGAATCAGACCTCCCAGAATAACCTGATTGGGGCAAATTCAGCACATTTTAGTTTAATTTTCTTCAATTCAAACACAACTTGCACAAAGAGGTGAGCGTCTAACAATTCAAAGGAACAAACCATTAAATTAAAATTCGTAACTTGATTGTTTGAATCACACTGGGATAAATTTACATCCTCCATAGCACTGTGGGAATTCACTCTGTGGGAGATTTTTCTAGCTACATTTTTTAAGCAAACCTTTTCTTTTCTCCTCTTTTTGAAAGGGTGAATTACTTGCCGCTGTACCTTTAACGATAAGATGAAAGAAATAAAAACTGGGCTCCAGGAGAAAACAATGAGGCAATAATTCTGAAATTAAAATACAGCACATGATATATCAATATAATTGTCCTGCGTATGTGAAGATAACTCTGCTTTGATGGTGTTATTTCCTGAGCACGCAAAACCTAATAAAATCTGGAGGGCTGAACTGATGAGAAATTCAGTGTTAGACATTATGAAAAACACACACTAAAATAGCCAAACAAAATTACTGAAAAACAATTTTAGTGGCAAATTATTTATCTAAGTAATGCAGGAAGATTTATAGAGATCTTCCAACATTAAAATAAATTAGTTACATAAAACACTTAACTTCCTTGACAAAGGAAAAGGATATGATTATGTAACTATTTGTTTGACCTTGAACAACTCCGTTGACATTTCTGTGGCTCGGTTTCTTCATGTTTTATTATTCATGCTTAACGAAACCTTAAATTTTTCTAAAATTTCTATGACTATTCTCTGTGCTGATATTCCCCCCTCCTTGTCTTTTATTCATCTCATTTCTTCAAAATGGAATCATTAATTATAAAATAGAAAAAATAGGTTTGGTTTTGATCGTATCACAAATTGATTATATAAATACCAAACTGCAACAGAATCAATCATGGAAGTATCCAGGATGATGCTTCCAAGTATCCGAGTAAGCATGAGGCATCCAAAGGAAAAAACAAAAAGATGCTAGCCTTCACTACACAAGTAACAGGGGGACAACATATTTGCTTGATGTGACCTTGGGCGTATTGAACTGTTCTGCATCCATTTTCTTTTCCATGTATGTAAAGTGGAGGCAATAACAGTATCTGTTACAGAATCACTGGGAGACTTAAATGAGATAATTTCTACCTAAATCTAGGAACTGCCATATAGTGAAAGCTCAATAAATATTTCCCATAGTTAGCATTTTACTGTAATTATTACAGATAAGCTTTCCACTGTGTTTACCATTTGGGGAATAAATTTCAGCAACCAGAACATTCCACTTCAACATGAGCATTGCTATTTAACACGACGTAGGAGAAGTTTGGTAGAAGTTTTTCATCTCTTTCCTTATAAATAATAAAACAATCACTCAAATAAGAACTAATTATCTTATAAGAAAGTGATGAACCTTGATTTGCATAGTCATAAAAAAGGAATTTGCAAGCTACAGCTTTGCTAGGAAGAAAAAGATGGAGAAGGAGGAAGAAAGATTTGTTTTTCCAATTTCTTGGTATTTGTCCCTAGGTTTTGAATTATTTTCCCACATGATTGGTCCCTTCAACTTATAAACCTACAAATCCGGCTTTATAAAAACTCCAAAGGTTTTTTTAATTTTATTTTTTATTTTTTAAAATTTACATCCAAATTAGTTAGCATATAGTGCAACAAAAATTTCAGGAGTAGATTACTTAGTGCCCCTTACCCATTTAGCCCATCCTCCCTCCCACAACCCCTCCAGTAACCCTCAGTTTGTTCTCCATAGTTATGAGTCTCTTATATTTTGTCTCCCTCCCTGTTTTAATATGATTTTTGCTTCTCTTCCCTTATGTTCATCTGTTTTGTCTCTTAAAGTCCTCATATGAGTGAAGTCATATGACATTTGTCTTTCTCTGACTGACTAATTTTGCTTAGCATAATACTCTCCAGTTCCATTCAATCTTGCAAATGGCAAGATTTCATTCTTTTTGATTGCTGAGTAATACTCCATTGTGTCTTCTTCATCCATTCATCCATCGATGGACATTTGGGCTCTTTCCATACTTTGGCTATTGTTGATAGTGCTTTTATAAACATGGGGGTGCATGTGTCCTTCAAAGGGTTTTTTTAAATATACTTTTTATAATCTCCTCTTCTCCCTATTCCACTAACAGCTCTTGCTCACATGGACACACTGGGTTTCTACCAGCTCACTTGGAAGGCATGACAGTACAGGTCTTGCTTCGTTGCTCAGATGTTGACATATTATACCAAGGAAATCCTCTTGCCTCAAACTGCACTGGTCATTCTAACCCCAAATTGTTTGAGTAGGGCCAATTTATTCACTTGATGTTAATATAGAGAAAAAGATCTCCAACGGTTGTAAAAATTAAATAAAATGATACAATTTTTAGCAAGGGGCTTAGAAGAGTAAGAAAATAATTAGAGTCAGGGAAACTTAATCCTCAAGCCCCAAGAATCTTTGAAGAAACTAAGAAGGTTTCTTTGGTTTCATTTCATATGTAAAATGAGATATTAGGTGAATTTTATGTGGCAAATACTTAGAATGCTTAAGCGCTCAATAGCAAGGATACTATTAGTGATGGTTTTCTTTGTTTAGATTCGGGTGGTTGCAATAATAATAATTACAATGAGGTGAGTCATAGACTAGGTATGTCACATGCCACTTTTTTACAAGTTCTTGACCTTTTCACATCTTGACCACAAAAGAATAAGAGACATTTTTTTGGTTATTTGCTCTGATATTTGCACCCTATTTTCTCCCTATAGCACCTACTAAAATTTGCAAAGTTACATTTATTTCACAGCCTCATTGATTGTTCTTCTTTAATCTGATTTTTTTTAGAATAAATTTACCAGATCTCTTATGATTCCATACACACAGTAAGAAACTTGTACTATTCGATTCTCCTCTTTGTCCAGCACACAAACATTCACTTACCCACCATTGAATCAATCTATGGTTTTCTTTGTCATTTCTCCTGACTATACTCTGGTCACCTAGTGTGGATTCCAGAAATGCTCTTGTCCTAGAAAAGAAAATCACAGGCTTCTCTCCTAAAGGGAAACTTCTGCAAACACGGATGAGAAGGCATGAGATAACTATGTCAGATGGAGAAAGGAAGGAAAGATATTTCATAATCAGAAACTTGCATCAACCTCTGAGTAACTGAGTTGCATCAACCTCTGAGTAACTGAGTTGTTTATCAATTAGATTTTTTTATGTACCAGCAACAGAAGCCAATTCTGGCTAACTTAGCCAAGCACTAAAAAAAATAGGGTGGGGAAACTGTAATTTGTCACCACATAAAACTGAAAAGTTCAGGAGTAAAGGCTTTGGCATCATTTGATCTACAGGCTCATATGTTATCATTTGTGTCTGGTTCCTCTCCAACTTCTTGTACTGTCTTCTTTCATAACGTTTTATTATCTGGGCTCCAATAGTGACAAGAAGATTGCCAAGAACTCTAGGGCCACATCAACTCAGGTTCAGTTCTACCAGGAAAGAAAGCATGCATCTCAGAAGCCCTAGAAAGGCCTTGGAATGAACTTCCTTGACATGCTTTTGTCTTAATCAATCACCATGACTGAGGAAAAGGAACTATGCTAATTAGGTTAAGCTTAAGTCACAGGTGCACATGAAGGCCAAAATATGGACTGAGAATGGAGAGGAGGTTGTTACCTAAGATAAAATTAATAATCTGATACCTGGAACATAGGAGATACTAACAACAATAATAAAGCTAGCATTTTATTGGTCCTTTGTGTCTTACTATATACTAGGAATTATTCTATGCACTTTATGTATACTAATTCATTTAATCTTCACACCAAGGTACATGTGATTATTATCTCATTTTGCAGGTGAGGATATTGAGCCTCAAAGCAGTTAAAAAGAATCTTCTCATAATTACCCAGGTACTTCCTGATAGAGTTGAGATTTTCACCCAGGCAATCTTAAGCCAGAGTGTCTTTATAACAATTCTAATATGCCAACTGTGTTATGTCTAGTGGGGGAAAAGTCTGTTACAATTGTGTATTTTCATAGACTTGAGGTAAGTACTTCTGCTCATTGATTTACCTCCAGACCCTAAGTATAGTATTTGGCATATAAGAAGCATTTGTTGAATGAATGAGTTAGTAAATGAATAAAAAAATGAATGGATGATGTATGAAGCCTACTGCAATCTATCTCAGCAAACTTTAAACTTCAACTAAATCATAAATTCCTGAAGACAGTCATATCTTATGAGTTCTCTGTGCCTTTTCCACAGTGTTAAATACATAAGGAACTTTAAAAATAACAACTACAGGCGCCTGGGTGGTTCATTTGGTTAAGTGTCTGACTTTGGCTCAGGTCATGATCTCACGGTTTGTGGGTTTGAGCCCCATGTCAGGCTCTGTGCTGACAGCTCAGAGCCTGGAGCCTGCTTCAATTCTGTCTCCCTCTCTCTCTGCCCCTCCCCCGCTGTGGTCTGTCTCCATCTTTCAAAAATGAATAAAAGTCAAAAAAAAAATCTACTTATCCAAAGCCTACCTTGCCCAATAAACTTTACAGAGTAATATAATTTAGTCTTTATAGCAAGTGTCCCCTTTTACGGATGACAAAAACTGATGCTGAAAAAGATGACACCCTTAAGGTCAGATAACTAGCAGTGGGAAAGCTGATATTAAAAGTCTTGTCAGTCTTACCACCACTGATGTTTTTCACAACCTGTTCTCTGTGATACTTCTTCCGTAAGAGTCCACTCTACAAGACGTCATACAGAGTAACCAAGCATTTGTGTATTGACAAGCTCCTATGTAGGTGGAACTGTGCATGTATGAAAGTCTAAAAAAATTCACATTCAATATTTAAATTTAAAAAGTAATTTTTCAGAACCATACACTGGTTGGAAGGAGGTGTGTTTTCTTTCATGATAGTGATAGGAAAAGAAAAGAGGAAATTTTAAGTAAAGAAGAAATAGTCAAGGCAACTAATGTGACACCATGTCAGGCAGGTGAACAAAAGGGTCTATCAGGTGAGGAGACCCAAAGATAAGCACCCTTTATTGAAAATGATTTGACCTGCCTTAAGTCTCCTGAATTCAAATCGGGAATCTGCCAAGGGTGCTCAAATGCACTCAGCCAGTCACCTGCAATAAAGACAATGAATGGGCTCCAGAATTCTCTGTTACTGAAGTCATTGTGAAAAATTTTAGGGTTTTGTTTCTGTATTAGATTACTTGTCAGCTGAATCAAAAGTTTGGGACTAACAGTAAGGAATAAATCAGTGCAGAATGCATGCCTTTCTCCTCAAAGACTCCAATAATATAAAATTACTAGAGCGAGCTAAGTTGGAATATACTGAATAACTGAATATATTTATACATCACAGATGGTGTGGAAGGCTGCCAGTGATACCTTGGGGATAACTTAAAGTCTGGCTTTCCTAGGGGCAGAGAGATAAAATAGCCAAAATAGAATCCCTTCAAACTTGAATCAAAGAGATGGAATGAAAATGTAAACTCATTTAAAAACTCGGAGGACTTATCTACCCTAATACAAACCAAGGGAATAACTCAATACCTTTGAAAAAACTATATTGTTTCTTATCAAACCATCAGAGTAAAAGGTCTTCGGAAAAATAAATAGGCCCACAATGCCACCATACAGACGAAAAATCTGAGACTGTGTGTTCAAAGGCAAAGTGGAAAGGAGAAGAGATGAATCCATTTTTTGTATAATTCACATAAACTATTCTCCATTTTACAGGGGCTGGAGACTCAGAATTAACCAGACTGGCAATGTTGATTTAACTTACAGAGCAATTTATAATTTTATTTTTATTAGAACCAAAGGACACTTTAAAAATCTAGTCCAACCAATTCATTATATAGCTCAGACAATCCAGGTTCAAAGGTATTAAGCTGCCTGCCCCAGGTCACACCACTAGTTCAGCTGTAGAAGAAAAAAATAAATATCTAGGATGCCTAGCTCCTAGCCAACTGTTTTTTCCAACACACTATATACTTGACTTGGTTTCTGTGTCTATTATACTTTTTCTGGCAGCCACATTTATGAAGACATATCTAAATATAAGCAAAACAGAATTTTAGGGAGCTGAATTTAGTTGCAAAAGAAAGTGCCAAATCTGAATTTCCTTAAAATGTATTAAGGCAATATTTTATCATCATTTTCATCAAAATATCTACTGGACACCTGTGAAGTTCACAGTATAGTTGAGCAAAATATTCTACCTTGATTTCATTCCGGAATAATTTGGAACTAATGTTTTCTTAATATTAATCTTAATGAATTCATTAACCTAGTAGGGCAAAAAAGTTTCCAAAGTATATGAACGCATATATATGTATGATTATGTATATATCCTCTTCGATGAGATCATGTTTCCTGTCTTTTCTACTTATGACCTCATTGTTATTATAGGGCCTCTTGACATGTTTAGAGTATGATCATTATACGTGTTTAATTTCACAAAGATTATGCTAGTAAGAACTGTATTTTATTCTTCCTTTCATTGGTATAAAGCTTAAATATTCTTTTCATAAGTCTGACTCCTTGTCATCAGATAATCTATTTTAAATGAATTTTCCTTCTCTTGGTTCCAAAATGCAAATTGAGGCGGGCACTCAGGAAAGATTATTCCTTTGTTTTTAGGCTGCTTTTTTTCAAATAAGATGTAGATCTATCTTGATACCCATAAGGACTTTTAAGAATGCTGGTCCAATATTTATTGTCCAATAATTATTGTGACTGAATGCTGATGATCTAGTGAAGGAGAACTATCATGTGGTTTGAAGTAGGATAGTCTTCTCTTCCTGCCCAAATTTGCAGTTATGTGTTTTCTCAGGATAGTGTTGTGTATCATAGGACCTCTGCAACTGGGTGAACCACCTCATCCACATGCCAGACATCCTGGCACAATCAATTTTTGTAAGAGGTGAAAGGATTAAGGTTGAGATATATTCTCAGTGTGCATGCAAAAAGTCCACTCAATCCCCTGAGATGGCCAGTGTTAATCTCTTGATATTATCCATATTTTACTGTCATTAATGGCATCACATTCTGGTTTGGGGGCAGAAATTCCTTTCCTCTGATTGACTTAATAGAGGAATTAATAAAGCACAGACTTGCACAAATAACAACAATTTCAGAGGAACTGCACACTCCAGAATTTGACTCTATTCTGAGTTTCTCCAAATAACAGCTTATTAGATCACAAAATACTCTGCATTTGCAATGATTCATCTCTCTGAGAAGGTTAATGGAAAGTGGGTGGATGAGTCTAAGTTGTGTCCAGCTTGCCAAACACACCTTTCTTTTATGTGAATTTAAATGATCTCTAGCATTTTCTTCAGGTATAGATAAAGAGCCACACAACTGTATCCTTAAGAGTAACTCTAAAATCTATTACTTAAGTCTTAAGCGCTTCCACATTAGTAAAACAAGGGGCCTCTGGAAGTTTTGAATCCCATATGGGACATACAGTCTTCTCCCTATACTTACGTCTCCTATTGAACACTGAAAGTATTTCTGGGGTCTTCAATAGTGCAATCAATAAATAATCGCTATTTGATATGGCCCAAATCTGAGACTTGAGTAAATTAAAAGAAGTAGCAATTTGTTTACTTATTCATTCATTCACTCATTAATCCACTCAACAAATAGTCATACATGCCTGGCCTTTTAAAATTTCTGACCAGATAGAAATAAACAAACAAACAAACACATTTTCAAAGAATTTTACTGGCTTCTCTTGCCAAACACTCAAATCATGGGTTTGTAACCATACAGAGAAGTCTCACAGATTCCTTAGAGAAATTATTGAAAGCTGTGGACCTTCCACAAAACAAACAAAACAAAACAAAACAAAACAAAACATCTAAGTCCAGACAAACACACAAATATTTCAGTTGTCCCTAAAATTTACCTGAAGATACATGCTTAAAAATCATTGCTCTAAGGGACACCTGGGTGGTTCAGTCAGTTAAGCATCCACCTCTTGACTTCAGCTCAGGTCATAATCTCATGGTTCCTGGGTTGGAGCCCTGCATAGGGATCCACCAGGGTGGAGCCTGTTTTGGATTCTCTCTCCCTCTCTCTCTGCCCCTTTCTCGCTCTCTCTCTCTTTGAAAATAAATACACTTTAAAAAAATCACTGCTGTGTCAAAATCCTGCCAATTAATAAGCTGCTGATAGTCCATATCCTGTCAGTGTCATACTTTCCCCATCCTCAGTAATCACTCTACCACACACACACACACACACACACACACACACACATTTGGCAAATTCACCACCTGTTAAGCTCATTGTTCTATTGCAGGGCAAAATATACATTCTCAAAAATTATAACTATTCAGTACAAAAAGTAAAAGAAGACTAGTTCCTTTATTTGTATAGGTAGGATAAACACAAATGTTTGTGTGTTGAAAGAATTTTAGAGAACTTTACAAACTATTTTAAAGACTAATTTATGATTTCAATGACAAATAGTACAATTTTTCTCCACAGAGGTAAGAAAAAAAATCAACATAAGTGTACATTGATAAAATCAGTGAATCCCAGACATTCTGCCTGAAAAAGCAGATTGTACCCTACCCAGAGTTGTTGATTTCATTAATTTCCCCCATCTAATCTAATGGGACTGCTTCCACTTTCATGGCTGCGGCTGAGGCCCAGCCTGTGCTCCATGACCTACATATACAAATAGGAGTCCTGGCTGGCAGATGATTGCTTCTGCAGCAGATCAATGTCCCATTGCTCCAGTTCATGGATATTTGGCCCAGCTTGTCTCGGCTAGACCTCAACATTTCTCATGTCCCTCTGGGATCTTGGTTTAGGTACCTCTGAACCCAGGGAAGGGCTTTTGGGGGCCCAGGAATGACAGGTAGAGGCAGATTCTGCATGTGACAGCTTTAACCATAGAAAGTCTTCATGTCTTGCAAGTTTAAAGACAGAAGAAGTATTTTCTTCTAGCACATTAAGTGATCCTAAATATAAATCAATTGGCTTTGACAATTTCAATATCCACTAAATAAATCAAATCTAATGTATGAAGACAAACATCTCAATGAATATTAAGGCATCAGTGAACCAAAAATCTGATAGTATTAAGGAATTATTATTTTTTAGGAGTGTATTGGTGATTTTTTTAAAGGTGTTCTTAACATTTACAAACACATACTGAAACATTTATGGATGAAATGATGTGATGTCTGGGATTTGCTTCAAATAACCTAGAGAGCAAGGAAGTGCTGAAGAGTGGATGAAACCATTTGGGTCAGAGGTTGATAATATGTAAACACTGAGAGGCTACTTGGGAGTTTATTGCATTATTCTCTCTCTTTTCACACGTTTGAAATTTTTCATAATAAAAAGGGATTTTTTTTTAATAAGAGAGAAATCACAAAAAAGTAGAAGCAACCCAAATGTCCCTCCACTGATGAATGGATGAATAACATGTGGTATGTCCACACAATGGAATACTATTTGTCCATAAAAGAAGAATAAAGTAGGAAAGATGCTACCACATGGATGAACCTTAAAAGCATTATGCTAAATGAAAGAATCCAGCTACAAAGAACCACATATTGTTTGATTCTGTTTGTATGAAATGTCCAAAATTGACAAATTTCTGCAAACAAAAATTAGATTAGCAGTTGCCTAAGACCGGGGAAGATGTGAGGACTTCGGCATGATGGTTAAGGAAAGTAGGGATTTGGGGGAGTTCAAAATATTCTTAAATTGATTGTAGTAATGGATGCACAACTCTATGGATATAATAAAAGCCACTAAAGTGTACACTTAATAAAGAAGACATATGGGGAACAATTTACAAAAAATTTACTATCAGCTTTGTGTTTGACACCATTAAAGAAGTAGTATTAATTTTGTTAGAAGAGATAATAATATGGTAGATATATATATATAGATAGATATAGATATAGATATAGATATAGATATAGATATAGATACAGATATAGATATAGATATATGGACATTTCTCACTTTTTTATAATAGCATACCAAAGTATTTAAAGATGAAACATTATGGTATCTGGGATTTGCTTTAAAATCATCGCAAGAAATAGGTGAAGCAATGTGGCAAAATCTACATGGTTGTTATATTAAAGTGATAGGTGTATAGAATCCATTATACTTTTCTTCTTATGTGTATTTAAAAGATTTCAGGCTAAAAAATTAGAAAACAAAATCAATGAGATTTCGGAAAGGAGACATTTTGTGCCAGAATGGTTATTTGTATGTGAAGATTGCCATCTTCTACAGAATACTAGTTCCATGTTAATAATCATTACTTAAAATGGGATAATGTGGCCAAATAAGATCATTAGACCTTTCAGCATCTTTACCGTGTGAAGAAATAAGGTGAATCTGCAAGATTGAAGATATCCTATGTTATACCAAAAGTTCTTTTCCCTGTACATGCTGTTTATTAGATCAAACAAACAAACAAACAAATGAAAAAACAGCAAGGTAAGATCATTCTGCAAAACACAGCCCATCATTTTTCACCACTGTGACGTGTCTTCCTGCAAGCAGCCCAAACTTATACTGGTACCAATCTTTCCATTTAGAGGCAAGAGGCTAATAATAGACTAGTTCAATTTTTTAAAAAATATCTCAAATTCTCATTTGTTTGAAGATTGTCTATGGTTTAGGACAAGACATAGTCCATACCCATGGTCCACGATTGGAAGCATATAGTTGGTATTGGCAAGCTTTGCTCCCACTGAATTCCTAGAGTTTTGCCTCAGTATGGTATTCCATGAGCTGAAGTTTGTGATGTTGGAGGAATAGCTGGTTTTGGTTGACCAACTCAGCAATCCATGCCAAACAACCCCAGTGTTTCAGTTATTCCAGTCCTTCAGAATATAGTGTGCACCCATGACACAGATTCATGGAACAAATCCAATGTTCATAACTCCCTAGAAATTCCATCATCACCTCATGGCAGAAACTCTCCTGTCAATCAAGGGATGAGAATATTGAGGAGCTATTCCATGAACAACACTTTTGCCTTCTGCTTTCCTCCATCTTTCAGTGACTCCCTTTAACGTTCAAGCCTTTTTGAAGGATCACAGAATTTGAATTGCAAATTAATGCTGCAGTTAGCTCAGATGTGATAAAATACATCTAAAAGACTCTAAATCTTAGGTACATTAACATTTGCTTCAAGGTGATTCCAAGAATGGATATCAACAATTCACCTTTCACATTAAAACTTAGCATCCACTAAACTGGCTGATCATGGAAAATAATTGTTGAGGCCCTCTAGACACACTGTTGTGTTACAGTGTTAAAAGTATCAGGTCTAAAATCAGACTGCATTTGAAGTTCAGCCTCACTGTAGGTTAGCTATTTAGAATACCTTAGCTAACCTTTCTAATCTTCAACGATTCTCTGAAAGGGCAATATAATAGTACCTACTTTTATGACTTTCATGAGGACTAAATGAAATGATATGGATAACATAAAGTGTTTAATGCAGTATTTGCACATAGTATATTAGAATGCTAGCTGTCATTATAGGTTTTTTAGATTCTTGTATTTTTTTCTCAAAAAATAGTATTTACTAAACACACTTGGGGACAACATTGATTTAAATAGAATCAACTTCTGTCCCCCATATCAAGCATAGTACCCTTATATGTGGATGCTCAAAAGTTTATTACTGAAGATGGTGGATGAATGATCAAATCAGGCTCTGCAAAGACTATAGATAAATATGTTGTAGAGTTTTTGAGCTGGTGGCAGGAGAGAAACTTCCCCTCATTTCACTGAGGATCTATAGTGTATCCTGCTACAGAGAATTGGAATATCTTTCTCTAAATGAAGCTTAGTATGTTACTGAAAAGATCATCATGACCAAATTCCATGTTACCTTGGCATCAGAATTTCTTTGAATCTGATTATTATCTTAAGCCACATTCCAATGATCGCAAGGTGTCCTGTGGGGAAAATAATTACTCAATTGCTAGTAGTTGGCAGATATCCCACTTGGAAAAAAAAAAAAAAACAAACCCAACACTTTAAACTTGCCTTTGCATTCCTCAACTCAATACCAGTTAAATCAAAAGTGGATTGTGATTAAAATGAAGGCATTGTTATGCATTAACATTGACTGTATATATTTTCTAAATTATGTTCTTTTCTGTTTTGTTTAAAAAAAAGGTTGGTTCTTCAGGGTTTTTCCTTGCCACATGGATTAAATTTTAAACCTTACTTTTCCTAGTGAGAAAAGTATTAAAGCTCTACATATGACCCTAAATGACATATGATCTACCAATGACTTCATTACTGTTCATTTTCAGACTTTACATTCTAAAGTGACATAAGTGGAGAAGACTTACTGCTTAAAAACTGACCTCTTTGTTTAAAATGTTCAAAAAATATACAAATTGAAGAAGTACAAGTTTGTTTCAAATTCAGAAGCACCAATGTAATGATTTGTTTTTAAAGTTACAGTTTTCAAGAAAAGTCACAATATAACATCTTTAATTTGCAGTCATTCTTAGGGATTTCTAAACATCTTTCTGGGCTGAATTTAGTATGTAGTACATAAGTAAAAGAATTGTTTTTTTCAATAATTCAAAATATTTTAGTGGTCAACCATGTATTCAAGCTTGGAGTCGCTTGGAGAAAATGAGATCCATGGTTTCTTCCTAGATTTTCCAAATTATTAGTTATATTACTAGTGTTGGTCCCAGGGTCTCTCAAGGGTTCTGTTTCCTCATTTCTAACACAGGGGACTGGACTAAATGACCACTAACATTCCTTTCAGTGCTCTGACCTTATGTTGGGACTAACTAGATTATGGGAAAATCTAAATCACTGTGAACTGAAAGAAATGTGAAGGAAGCTTTTGATAGTAAAATATTGTGAAATACCCAAACCTTATTGAATCACAATCAGGCTTTAATGTAAACAACATCTGGATGTTATTGTTAAGAACCAAGTGCAAAAGGGAAAATCCAAATTATGTTAATGTTACACTGTCTAACATTGGAACCTTGGGAAAAGAAACAATTTAAAAGAAAAACAAGACAGGAATGACCCATAAGAAAAGTGCAGTTACTATAAACCAGAGTATATTCAAAAGATATACAGAAGTCAGGGAAACTAACAAAACCAGAAAGGTGAAATATTGTATCAAAATAACCCTTTATATTAATGTTGGCCTAACTGATTTTCTAATGTTATACCTTAAATATAATACAAATCTATATCTTTATGAAAGTCTACATGATAGACATTACACAGACAAGAGTTCTGTCTTAAAATGTGTTCAATTAGATTTACAACTGCTTTTCTCAGACCGTTAAACATTTTCATCTGAGCTTTCCAGTAAAAACATTTTTAGTGGTTATGGCTACTATTTAGAAGGGAATTAGATGGGAACATTCTCACTGGTGGGGCTCAAATTTTTGCTAAAAATTTCCTTGCCCTCATTTGACAATACTGAACGTCTTCCTGGGGCTATTTTTATCCACACATCACTCAAGATTCCACCACAGCAGAATCTTATGAAGCATATACCAAGGCGAAAACCTCAGGGTTACGTGAAAACACAGTAATAATAAAAAACAGTGATAGCTAGCACTCCTATCATTTATTGACAACCCAAAATATAAGCCTGTCATATACCAAGATGTACCAGATGGGCGTTATCTTTGTATTCAAGTTAAATAAACCAAATTGAAGCTCAAAGATGTTAAATAAGTTATGTAAAGTCAGGGACCTGGCAAGTAGCAGGGCTAGAATTTAAACCCAGGTCTACTAGCTTCTGGAGTCCACACTCATCCACTGTGCCATGCTGGAATCGACAGACATGGCAGGACGTGAGGTCAATATGCATGCAAAATGTGTGCGTATGCATGTGCTCAAACACAGGCACAGGCCCATTTCTCTGCAGTGAGAGTCTATTGCTTGAATCAACTTCTCAAAGAAGGGCACGACACCCCTCCCCTCAAATTAATAACTCCAGCAGTGAATCCAGCAGATCTTGGCCGAATACCCCACTTGGGGCAAGAGGCAGGGGAAGAGAGGGAAGAGAACTAGATTAAGAAGTTCCCAACCAATTACTTCATATACATTCTCATCTGTATATTTCATATATGCAAAGTGCTTTAAAATGTACATGGCTTTTCTTTTCTTTTTTTCTTTTTTTCATCCTTACCGAACCCTTGCTAGACTCTCTGGTCTTGCAAGGAGGAAATAGAGACTCAGAGAGAGTAGGTAACTCCTGTAAGAGCTCAGCACAAGTGAAGGCTAAACTTCCCCAGTCCACACTTCAGATCTGGTCCACTTCTCATTCTGAGGATGAATTCCCTGGGGATGTGCCATCAGGCTGGCCATCTAGGCTCTCAGAGCCTCTGCTCTCTCATTTGAGCTGGGTCTTTCAAGTTCTCCTTAGTTCTAACACTCCAAAATTATTGGGGTCCATGCCACATGCTCTAGAAAATATTACAAGGAAAGAATTTCCAACCCTTTCTGCTGTCCACCAGGGAAGGGAAGAACTTCAATTTCCATCTGAATAATTATATTTTAATGTGGGTTTCTTTTTAATAAAAGTAAGCTTTAATAAAAGTATCCCTTTCTCCTTGTTTCGGAACCAAATTTTAACGTAATTTCAAAATACTGTCCCCATCCAAAAAAATACTATTTCCCTTCCCAGGCTACTAAAGGATCCAACTATTCAGGAAAACACTCTTATTCCAACAGTTGTACACCAAAAGTAAATTGCAAATTTTGGCAGATGCCTAATCTATGAATTTTCTTAATCTCACATTTTTCTGACCCTTTCCACAGTGTTTCTATATATCTTATATGTCTTTTAGGCTGTTCAATTTCCAAAAATAGTCAAATATTTCACTACAAGCTTAAACATGCCAAATATGCACAAATCTTAACTGTCATTAGTCCAAAAACAGTGAGAAGGAGGTAATGGGGAACAATAAAGGGAAACATATAGATGTATATTGTAGACTCATGGGCCCTTGATAATTCTTCTAGAGGGAGCAGGGGGAGATGAGAGAAGGGGGAGGGGGGAAGAGACAAAGAGACAGAGAGAGCACATCATTTTAGATAACCTAGAATAACCTGAAATCACAGCTACCAAGGGAGTAAAGCAGACAAAGGATTCCCTCTGAAACACCTCCTGCTTGGAGTTGCTCTGCCATCTTCCTCCATCTATCCTCTGGTGCAGACCCGTGGCATTTGCTGTGGGGCAAACTTTTAGGTTCGTGACCCTGTGAAGGCTATGAGCATCTGTCTACTTTTCTATTTGTTCTCTAGCCAATTGGAGCAATTAAATCTCTGCAGCCCTGCTTAGGTAATTTGAAAACCAATGATCAAAGGCACTGCCCCTTGTCTGATGCACATTCCAAAACACTGAACTCCTCCCAAAGCTGCCATACCTGGTTTCCATCTTAAGAAAATAGAGAGATCAGCTCTTGAGTGGCAAGCCTGTGTCAGGGTTCTCCCTTGTCAGCATGACAGAAACACAATGTGGACTATCTTTTTGGCATAGCATCTACACATGACCACTAAATATTTTCACCGAGGGGATTTTGACTCTTAGATTCATGGCTTTTACAGACTCTTAGACGTGCCCTTAACTGGTTTAATTGGTTTTCTTTAAATAAGTGAAAAACAAATCAGACTAATTTAAATCTGAAAAAAAATCCCAATTATTATTTCTTAATAACTAGACTTTGTCTTTAAGCTCTCACTTAAGGTGATAACCTCTAATCTCCTTTAGTGATGCCCATGCATTAGCCCCCACCCAAATATGTCATTCATTTTCCTGTATAAACTTCCCTAGATCCTGTCTCGTGTTCCTGGGCTGTTTACAAAAACAGATAAAGGAAATGACTCCTTACTTTGTTCTTTTATCCGTATGGCATAGATGTGTCTGAGAATGGAAGTCACGGGTCCCGTGGGCAGAGAGTAGAGGAAGGGAGAGAAATGATTTATGATGGTCAAAGTGTGGGATGGTGCAGGAAGATAAGAGAATAAAGCAACCTCTTGCATGAGCCTTGTTCTCTAGGATGATTAAAAATAAACAGCTAATCTTTCCTTCTGCTTAAGTGAAAGTCCTACAGTGACATGTGGGTGGAGAAGGAGGCCATTCCTTCTCCTAAGCACCCTTGAAATCAAATCAGTCAAAACAAATGTTTACCAAATATTTACTATGTACAAGACTGTATTAAAAATTTCACCCTCTGTACTTGAATTAGTTCAGATTTAGCTAACAGCTAATTTTTGCCCTTCTTCTTATCCTTCCTGGATCTTCTAACCTAGAATCTTACCCAGCTCCTATTTTCCCATTAAATTCTAAGATCATATGAGGCTATTTTAAGCATTGGCTGTTCGTCATCAAAACTTTTTTCTCACCCATATGTACACCGGGTAGTTATTTTGACATATATTTACCAAGCTACACACTATGGTTCCTGGCACATCCCTTCACCAGAAAGCTGGTTAAACATGTAAGTCAAGAGTTTTGCACAAGCCTCAAAGGACATGTGATTTGTTGCCCAAATGATTTTTCTCAAGAATGCCCATAATTCTACAACTTTAAAAATTGTAAAGCACTTAATAGTATGACTGTGTCTTGCATTTCACTTCTGTTCTTCACAAGCACTGGGATATAAATAAACTATAATCTCAATAGATATGTATTAAATAGGCTTTATTCATTCTCCTTCTAGATGTGATTCTTTCTCAGAAACTGAGTTCATTTTCTCCCTTTCTTAGCTGCTATATAAAAGTGATTCCAATTCAGCCTCATGGCTGGTATTATCTGAGATTTGCCTAACAAGAGTAGTCCAGCTTCACAAGAGAAAGGATAAATCTCACTGTGTGTATATTTACATTATATATTATAGGAAAATATAAATATGTAATCAACAAGCAAACAATCAAGAATAAATAAATAATAGCTTTGTGGCGGGCTGTGTGAAGAAAACACATGAAAATGGCAGGGAGTGGAGCTGTAAGACAAAGTGAAAAGAACCAGGGATGGGTAAAAGAATCCACACAGAGTATATTGACTACCTCCCACTGAGTCTAATATGAGCAGAGACCCGTGCTAATGTTGATATGAGATAATACATGTAAAGTGTTTGGAACAGGGCCTAGCACACAGTAAGTGCTGAATAAAGCTTTTTTATTGCTACTGATTTTGGTGTGCTTACTATGTGCTTGGGACTATGAGGTGTTGGGGATGCAATGGGAACAAAGCCAACTGGGAACCAGTACTCATGGATCTCATGATGAAATGAGCAAAATAAACATGAAACAAATATACAGGTTTTCCCTGCTATCCAAAAGAAGAACATTCCTATGGAACCTTTCTTGAGCCAAAATGGCATAAAGCAAAGAAGCAATTACCATTAATTTTATGAAAAAAATGTTGAGCATTCCCAGACCCCAAAAATAACCTCTCTTGGGCTTTTTAGATACCTTAGGACATATTTTGCCAATGGATACACAAGATAAATCAAGATAAAGCACAGATGCTCACAGATAGTTCAAAGCTATGGTGTCTTGCTGCTGAGGTGCTGAGTGTAGTTCTGGGGGAAGGAGCCTGGTAGGGCCCCTCTTGCTGCTCAGGCCTTCTGCCTCAAGAAGCGTTCACTGCAAAACAAAGCTGAACACTATTTTCACTTCTTGTCTTTTTTCATAAAAGTGAAAATATTCTTCCGATTTTTTTTAGTTTGTGAAAACAGGTACTAACTGTGAATATTTTGTAAAAGTAAAGTG
Source organism: Panthera pardus (assembly GCF_024362965.1). NCBI lineage: Eukaryota > Metazoa > Chordata > Mammalia > Carnivora > Felidae > Panthera > Panthera pardus. Next base: position 22,926,711 of record NW_026526788.1, read on the forward strand.
GTGTGATAGGAACTTTAGAAAAACTGGGGGTGGGGGGATTCCTGTGTATATAAATGAACATTTTCAAATCGTGACAGGTCATATGATAGAAACAGAATGCATGTGCTCCTTTCAAAAGAGAGGCCAAGGGAGGTCTGATGAGACATTGATACTGGTTTGGGGACATCAGCTGGGAAGATGTCTTCCCCCCACCCCATGACCTCTTTGTGTTCCTTCTCCAAAGAAAAGAAAAATACTGTCTTCTCTACTTTAATTATATCATCAGAGCTACTTGTGAGCTCTATCCCCTTAGTTATAATTCTGTATAAAGCAAGCTTTGTTCTCAGTTATCCCTGTATTTTTTTCCTGACTAGTGATGAAGTGCTATGGTTTTTGGCATCAGACAAATCTGGGTTACAATCCCCCTTATGAGCTGTGTGCCTCTGGCCATTTTCTTCATCTGTAAAAATGTGAAAACTAAAATCTCCTCCTTCAGAGAGATGGAGTGAGATAAATAAAATAATTTATGGAATGCCATTATCACAGTTACTGACAAAGGGTAAGTGCTCAATAAATAGAGTATAATAAGAATTCGAAATTTTAGATTATTCATAACATTTCAGTGGGTTTGTTATTGAACAACCTTTATGTTATTCCTGATTATTCCAATTTCACTTTCATCAATCCAGCCTCCTCCAGGAAGAAAGAAAGAAAGAAAGAAAAAAGAAAGAAAGCTCTACAAAACTTATATAAGTAAATATTCCTCAATTTGCTTAACTATGAACTTAATTTGTGAACAAACACCTCAAGGAGCTATGGAAATCTCATCTGGTTTGTTTGTGTGTTTGTTTGTTTGTTTAATGTGGATGTCAGTCTCTCCCATATCACCAATTAGCTGCTGGTCACTAGAACAATCCATGTCGTCTTTCCAAAAATTTCCAAAAGCAAAGCCTGTAAAAAGCGAGGGAAAGGGATCATTCTCTCTGCCAACTCCTTTCCAGATTCTTCCAGTTTTGTTAGAATGACAACTAACTTATTCCTTCTTTTTACGTTTTTTTTCTCTCAAAAAACATGGATAAGCATTTGCATTTTAAAAAGTGGCAATTATCACTGTGAGGCATTCGGATTGAAAGCCAACATCCACTCTTGCCATATTTCATCACAGTGTGCCTGAAGGCCTTCACTCCCCTTTTATAGTGCATGTAGATTCACCCTCAGACAGTTCTAGTGTTCCACAATGATTGTAACAAATTATCTTTTCTATGAATTGTGGAAACTATTGTCCAGTGCTGTGTACACACACAGAGAGTGGGTATAATTACCTGACCCCAAAAGATCTGAACAATGCCCTTACCAACAAGAGTTAGCTCTCTGAACTTAACAAAGCTTTTGGGTGCTATTTCCTTATTCAGTCTTCCCAGTTCCATGGAGAATGGCAGCTGTCACAGCCCCAATGTACAGATGGAGAGAAACCAAATTCTAGAGAGCTTAGAGAATTTCTAAAAGCCACTATCAATGATATTTATTATTTATGAGTCACTCATTAACAGGCCATCTGAAAGAGTTTAGCCTGGAAAGGTCTCCTCATTTTGATGGAATAGGAAGCAAATGTTTTCAATCCATGTTCAGTTGGGATATGTGCTCACACAGCAAAAAAAAAAAAAAAAAAAAAAAAGAAAAAAGAAAAAGAAAAAGAAAAACTTGTAGCACATCCATCACTGTAGTCCTCAGAATGTTGATTTTGTCTGGTTTGGATACCCCATCAGATTCAAGTATGGAGATAAAAGAGCCTAGATCACAGGTGTGATACTCTCCCAGGTGGGATACATTCTCCAAGTGCAATATCTGTCTCCCTTCTAGAAAGTCCCACCCCTTGCGCCCAGCTGGCTGCTTCATAAACCCAGGTTTCTCATCACAGGAGCAGCTAGGTGAGACAGTGTGACCACTTCAAAGCAAAGTCACCACTTCTGGAAGTCTCTAAACATACGCCCTTTTGTCTCTCGGCCATAAGAAGGAGCAAAAATTTTCTGGGAGCCTGGATGTGGCTCAGTTGGTTAAGTGATGGCTCAGGTTATGATCTTGTGGTTCATGAGTTTGAGCCCCACATCGGATGAACTGCTGTCAGTGCAGAGCCTGCTTCAAATCCTCTGTCCCTCTCTCTCTCTGTCCCCCTCTGCTTGCACTCTTTCAAAAGTAAATAAACATCAAAAAAAAAAAAAAAAAAAAAAAAAGAAGGGGCAGACACTTTCAAATACACCACAAGAGAATGTAAAATCTTTATTCACGGAAGCCTTCCCTTAAAGTAAAAACTTGTAGTTCTTTTATGTCACTGTGAATGGGGGACATTTAAAAAAATGCTATAGAACAGCAAACCAATGCTATAGAGCAGCAAGCCTACCATCTATTTTTGTAAATAAAGTTTTATTAGAACATAGCCATTCCTTTAATTTATGGTTTGGCTATGAATTCCATGTTATAATGGGGGAGACTGTTTGGCTCACAAAGCCTAAAATATTTACTACTTGTCCTTTTACATAAAACGTTTACTGACTCCTGTATAATGTGGTCCCAAAGTGTGAGGCAGAATAACATCCTGGTTTAAAGCACAGGCTCTAAAGTCAGTATTCTGTTTAAAGCCTGGTTCTGCTGTTGAGTAACTGAGACTTCATGCAAAGTATCCAAAACTTCTCTGGGCCTCGGTGTCCTCATCTGTAAAACAGGAAGATTAATAGCATCTACCTAAGAGAAGTGTGGAAAAGATTAATTGAGATAATACATCTAAAGGGTTTCAAATATTGCCTGGCATAAAACATCTTTATTAGTATCACATTGGCAACAGCTGTATAAACTGAACTCCAACAGAAAAGCTTCAGCTGAGTTGTAAATGGCACTTACACATGCATGTAAGAATTTCCAAGATTCATCGCTGTGTTATACAAAGGGGATTCTCAGCTTATTTCCAGTGACAAGCAATAGGCTGACATAAATGACAGCTTAGGAACATAGCCATTTTATATCCTTCCTTCACTGTATCCCCAAACCATTGCTTTTGATTTCAATAGCTTATGTCTACATATGTCATACATTAGTCTGTAGTCAGACATTCAGACTTCAAATTATTTGATCTTCAAACTTGTCATTCTTCATGTATTTTGTCTTCATCTCATCTCCCTTGGATTTTTTTTTATGCCTAGCACTCACTCCTTAATACCGATTTTACAACACCCACAAATTTTAGAGGTTATGGAGGATGTTGGAGAGGAGAACCCTCACACTTCCACTTAAGCCAATGATACTCGAAAGATAGTGTACCAAAATCTCTGGAGTTGTTATTTAAAATGAAGGTCCCACCCCTGCCTCCCTGAGAATTTTATTTCATAGGACTGGGATGTTTCTAGAAAACTGCTTCAGTAGGACACAATACAGCTGATTCTTACATTGAATCATACTTTAGAAAACACTAACCTATTCCTCCTCTTTCTTCTACTTTATCAAGAGAAAGGCTTTTTGAAGTAGAACATACATCACCATGTCCCCTTTCTCTCTGGAAAACTGGCTGGTATATATTGGGGGCTAGCAAAGGTGGGAGTGGGGTTAATATTTTGATGGGCCTACATTGGTCCCAGCTGGATAGCACGAATGGTCTTACTGAAAAGAAAACAGAACTTTATGTCTGCATGTAGGAACAGTATAGATTTTCGGAGATGCGTAATGATGCATACCATGTACCAGAGGGTAAAATTAAGCTCATAAGACTTTTCAGCTATAGTTGATACTTTGGAACATGAGGGTCCTTCCAGATCAATTTAAACTATCTGGTTGAACTATCTGCTTTAGTTATTACATGATTTTTTTTTTTTTTTTTTTGGCTGTGCCAGTTTCAATTTGTAACTCCAAGTTTGGGAAAACCATCTCAAGTTAAAGGCTGGTTTTTAAAATCATTGTGTTCACCGCTAACCACACCCTGCCTCCCCCCCCCCCCCCCCCCCCCCCGGCAATGGAATGAATTCTTAGTAATATGCTGAGGGCATGCAGCTCTGCCAAGATTTACTTCCTGTTTCTACTTGGGCTGGATTAGTATTATTTTCCAATGTCCCGAAATTGCATGTCAGAATTTATTTGAAAACATAATAATTTGGAAATGGATATCCTGCTAATTGGAGCATCTGTCTCTAGCTACAGCTTTTTTCTTTTTGTAGCATCCTGATTTATAATGATCATCTCACCTTTGCAGATATTGCAGTATTTAGGAATAATGCTCAACCCTGTTCTGTCTCCGAAATAACATAAAGTCATCTTGGGTTATGCTATTATTCTACTACCTACGAATTATCTCTGTGCTTCACTCCCTATCAGTTTGGTTTGTTGCCAAAGTGGTGATTTATGTCTGCTTGCTTCTAGACTATATTATTGCAATGCTTTCATATACAGACTAACTGATTAGACTCTGCACAGAAAGAAAGAAACAGTTCAGTTAGTCATGTATGTTACACACAATTCCCTGTTTCCTTAGGCTTCCTTGTGGTTTCCTTTCCTGAGGTGGGGCATGGAAGCCATACCACCAAAGTCAACACCCTGACCATTTCCATTAAGGTCTTTGAAGCTTATACATTCTAGGTCTCTTGAATTAAAAGTATCACATCTAGTATAGCAAAAGAGCTGCTGATAGTTTGAAAATGGGAAGTTTTATCCAAACAGCTGTGCAAACTAGAGCTGATTTTGCTTTTCCTCTTAGTTTTCTTTCAGATGTTCTGTATGGTTCAACATGATGTATACAAACAGCCTTATCCTTATGGAGTTGGACCTTTTGGATTGCCTGGAGTGAAGGAATGATGGTCCTGGAGGAGGAGTTTCTCACATAGTCTACTGTCTCTCTTCATGCAGCTGACTTTTATCCAGCATCCCTGGCCATAACCATTAAGCAACCCTCTGGTCACTTTCAGTAATGAGGGTCTCAGTATTTTAAACACAGCTGGCTACCACTGTTGCAAATTTCTAGTTGTTGTTTCTTTCTTCCTTTTCAATAGGATCCCAAGCCTCCTCTGGGGTAATCTCCGCCTTGTAGCCTTGTTTTGTTTTGTTGTCTTTTCTATAGCACTTGCTGTGGACTGGTTGTGTTCCCCCAGATTCATATTTGAAACTCTTATCACCAGTGTGATGGTATTTGGAGATGGGGCCTTTGCAAAGTAATTAATTAGGTCATGAGGAAGGAATCCTTATGATGGCATTAGTGCCTTTATGACAAGAGACAGGAGACAGCTTGCTTCTTTTCTCTCTCTCTGCCAAATGAGGGTACAAGATGAGCTTTTGTAAGTCAAAAAGAAGGGCTTCACCAAGAATACACCGTGCTGTCACTCTGATCTCTGAATTCCAGCTTCCAGAGCTGTGAGAAAGATGGTGGTGACCATCCAGAGGAAAAGACAGTTCTCCCATTTGTCTTAAGCCCCTTCACCAACTAAACATATCCAATTTCTTTTGCTATCCCTCACATCCCTGGTTTGCAAACATTTTACCTTTCTGTTCAAGTTTTTAGCAAGTAATTCTCATTGCCAATTTCTCCCCTTGATGAGCCCATGTGATCCTGGTATTATTACTTAACCACTTCCTAACTTGTACTGCAATAGACATTATTGGGCTATACTTTCCTACTTAAAAACTCTAAATTCTAAGAAATTCACAGAAGAAATCCAAGGTAGGCAAAAATACTTATCAGACAAAGCACTCTGCACAACTCTAAGGGAGAGTAATACACACACACACACACACACACACACACACATGCACAATGACTAATGGATTGTGACTAATGACTCAAGTTTCCTGTTTACTTCCTGAAAGAATGGACATAATATTATTTTTTATAGTTTGAAAGGACAGAATCCAAATAATAATAATTATTATTCTGGAGTGAAAGTATTACAGGTAGTTTTTGTCGCTTTTGCTTATTTACTCTTCTAATTTTTTCTACAGAGAATCAGCATTGTAGGGGTGCCTGGGTAGTTAAGTCAGTTAAATGTCTGACTCTTGATTTCAGTTCAGGTCATGATCTCACGGTACATGGGATTGAGCCCCAGGGTAGGCTTTGCATAGACAATGCAGAGCCTGCTTAGGATTCTCTCTCACGCTCTCTCTCTCTGCCCCTTCCCGGCTCATTCTCTCTCTTTCTCTCTCTCTCTCAAAATAAATAAAATGAACATTAAAAAAAAAGAACCAGCATTGTTTATGTAACTTTTTTCGAGACAGTCATAAGACCAAATATTCTAAAAATAATTTGTCAATTATTTACTCTTTACTATGGCATAGACGACTCCCAAATGTTTACACTCTGGGCATTAAAAACCTTGGAAATTATATTTTAAAATCTTTCAGTATAAAACAATTATAGTTTTATAATTGAGACAAAATTATGAGAAATTTTCTATGACCCTAAAGTAAAGGCAAGGATTCTGAACAAAGAATTCATTGGAAACATTCAGGCAAAAGCACTGCCTCTGGGTACATTGTTTTAAATCCATTTTTTTTAACCTTAATGTGGAAGATACACATACAATGATGTTAGCCCATGGTAACACACAACAGAAAATGTATTATTAAACTTGGAATACTTATAAGCATCCTTAGACAAAAATGCCCAAAGTAGCTGCCTGAATTGAGACATCTGGAAAATGGAGGCATTATGTGTTGACCTAGGATAATTTGCTATGATGCTGGTGATTTTCTATTCATTTTCTTCAGTACTTTTCAAAAAGACTATTGTATTTAAAAACGAAATTGCTGGCACCACGCAATTTGAAAAAAAAATACATCAAGTACACAAATTACTAGAGGAAAATGCTGCCTGTAGTTTCCAACCAAGTCAGATCCACAGAAAATGTCATGTCAAAATCCTGCAGGGTCATCCTTTCTACATTTGAGGATGAATTTATTACCTTATTACCCAGACCATGCCAGCATTCTAGAGCAAAAGCTGCCTGTGTAATGGAAGCTTATGCAAACATTGATTTCTTGTGGTTAACTTCCAAATGTCTTCGGATTATTCTTGTGTGCTCTTGGAACTTATCTCTTCACCCAGCAGCAGACAAGGGAGTTAATATACGGTGCGTGTGTGTCCATTTCTGTTGACACAATGCACAGGCTATCAGTCGCTATTAATTCCAGGAGAGGAAGGGCAGGGCAGAGGGCAGGCAAAGCGGAATCCCAACGCAACAGAAAAAAGAATACGTCCTGTCAGATCTCTTTTTGTCGAGCAGTTCAGTTGGGCACCACTGATCTTTTAAAGTCTGTGTTTGTACTACCTTCAATTACTTGTACGTGTCATTGTTTGTATAGCACAGAAACATGAATTAAATCTGTCAGGCTTTTGATCTGCATGCCAAGTCAACAGTGTAGTCATTGTAAGCACTTATCCAAAAAAATCCCAACCCTCCTCACCGCCCCCCCGCCGAAAAAAAAAAAAAACACTTTGTATTTGGCCGTGAAGAAGAGAGGGAACATTTTTTGCTCTTTTGACTATTTTTATCACTCTTCCTGTACTATTCCTTTTTAAAATGACATTTTTTTGTCAGTACGGAAAAAAAATCTCTTGTCAGATGCAATGCTTAATTATAGATTTTGAGATCTGTGAAGGCTTGCATTACTTTCTTCCATTCAGGACATAGCCACACAAGTAATGGAGAGAGAAAGGTAAGTAGTAACCCAGGGAAAATACTGTTTTGTGTTGGTCATGGTACGACAGTGTGCAATTTCTTCCTTTAGTAGTTTTTATAAAATTGAATACTCTGGAAGTAGAACATAAAACAATCTTTCAGGAAGAAAAGGGAGGAGACACTGAGTGTCGTTCAAGCTGAAGTTCAACATTAAAAAAACATAATCATCTACTGGAAAAAATTAAACTGGCACTCTCCATTTTGTCTAATCACCCAAAATAAACACTCTTATCATGTAGAGTGCTTCAAGAAAGAAGGAAATTCTTTCCAAATCATGTCGTTGAAAGCACAAAATCTGAGGACTAAGATTAAAAGCTCCCTAATTTTTTATTTAGCTTGTTTTATGGTTAATATTAATAGAAAAAACTGTGCAGTCGTTTTACATTTTAATAGTCACAAATAGTTAGAAGATGGATAGCACTGATGGTTGAACAATCCCTAGATTTCAGTTTATTAACTGTTTCTTAGGCATCTAATAAGTAGGAGATTGACTCCGTCCAGCCTTTTGCTGTGGAAAGGGATGGGGCACACTCTAAGGAAGACAAGCAAGGTGAAGCAAAGGATCTCGATCATAATCTATGTGACCAAACTCTGATTAACAGAGCAGCCTCCTTACAATGGAAAATCATTTTGAATTCATAGCTAATCCTTATCCCCACAAAACAATCTGGAGGTAAACCAATCAGTTTCCAGCATGGAGAGTTAAGTCTCTGGAGCTTCTGGGTTAACATCTTTAATGAAAGCTACATTTATTTTCTTTGAGGAGCTTAAAAGGACTCCCCCATCTAGCCAGCAATTAATATCCAGACCAGTGATGTGCTGAAAAATCACTCTGACCATAACCGAAGTCACTCCAAGTTACCTCTTTCAGACTAAGATGAGAACATGAGAACAAAGACACTACTGAATGTGTTGTCTTGGGTCTTTTTGTCTGGCTGACCTCTCTGTAGATGAAAAATCGGTGACAGCTGTAGCTGTGTATGGCACAAACATCGCTCTCAGTATTCTGTGTAACACACACACTTCAGCTCACTTTGCTTTGTTTCCAGAGGCATTTATTCTCGAGTTTCAAAGCTGAGAGGCAAGAAAAAGTGCCAATTGGAAGTCAAAAACAAAACAGTGAGGAGATACACTTTAATAGATTCATCTGCATCGCTTTGTTAGCAGTCTGTGGTTCAGACTTTTCATTTCTCCATCACTCAAATGAAGTACATCTGAGTCACATAAAGATATAGTCTCTTAATAGCAAATTGTCATAGGAGGGGGGATAATTTGTGTCCCCTCATTCCAGCGAATAAAGTTTGCAAGTGGCAATGGAAGAATTTCAGGTTTTGTTTGGACTGGAAGCTGCCAGCTTCCAGTGTTTGATTATCGACATAAACCAAATATTTCATCCTGCTAAAGTGGAGTAGAAATCTCATGACAGCATGCCTTTAAACAGTATTTCTAGTACTTCCTGCTTTCAGATGTGTTTTCTCCCTGCCCCCTCTCTCTGTCTCTGACTCTGCTCTCTCTTTGTCTTTTCTGTCTCTCTCTCTGTCTCTTTGGCTCTTTTCCTCTCTCTCTCTCTCTCTCTCTCTCTCTCATGTGTGTTGTTCTCTTTCATAAGTTTTGGCCAGATCTTAAAGCAACAGGAATCTTAAAAATAGTTTTTTTGTGCTTTTGTCCATCAACAATGCCTCCATTTGAACTTACTTGCTGAATATCACAGGTCTGAACTCTGTCATATAAGGACAGGAAGTATCCCAAGCATTCAGTATGACTGAGTTGTGGGAGTATGTAAAATTTCAGAGTTAATAACGAATGGATACCAGTGGGTTAAAGGTGCACTCTACCAAAAATGCCTGTCAGAAAAATCAGGAAACTTCGAGTCTGAAAATGAAGGTGATGCTATTTTCCATGCCTTAATAAAAGGCCAAACAAACACATAACAAACACATCCTTCTATGTAAGTGATGAGGAAAACCTGGCCTTTAGTTAAGACAGCAGCTGCCATGTTTGTGATAATGTTCTCTAAGCCTCATGGTGGGCATCACAGTAGTTGATTCAGTAATCAGCCCGGATTCTGAAGAATCTTGCTGTAACAGCCCATACTCAAAGTTTTAAATGGAGGGAGGCCCTATAGCTTAGCAGTTATAAATTTGGAACGTGGAGCCAGACAGACCTGAGTTGAAGTCCCAATTCTGTCATTTACTGGCTGTGTGGCCTTGGGCAAATTACTTTACTCTCTGAGCCTGTGTACTCAACCATCAGACGTGGAAAATAAAAGAGCTTTACACGTTTGTACAAGTTTGTCTACATTTGCTGGAAGGATTAAGAGACAAAACTCCTATAAAGAGCTGGCAGGTAATATGTGCCCAGTGCAGGGCAATGACCTCATTTTATTATTATTGAAGTAAAGGTTCTACATCAATTGTCAGGAGGCCCCTGGGAAGTTAGTTCATTGATTTACCCCAGAGTAGAATTCTTCACACTAAGTGAAACTTCCAGTGGCTCCCAGAGGAGGTAACAGAGGACAGGGAGGCAGAGAGAATGGCAAAGGAAGAAGGAAGTGGAGGAGAAAGTTTCACTTGTTGACTAATATGCTGTTGACTCTGAACCTCCCTGCTGAAGGGAGAAAATTAAGCTCCAGCCTTTGAACTCTAAACTGTGAACTAAAACTATAGGCATGTCCCGGACATCTTCCCACTTGCCACTCCAGAGATAACCGAGGAAGGTTGGTGGGAGCCGGGGCATTTGCTAAACATAAAACAGAAATGAGGGAACCAGAGATAGACAAAGTCTTAGTCCCATAAATATTATGCCAAGTGCAGGGTGGTAGGGGTGAGGTGAGCAAGGGGCAGCTTTGGAGACCCCTACTGAGAAGGAATTCTAAGCTCTGCTCTTGAAGGTCAGTCCCGCAAGCAGATATCCGCGGCCTCAAGAACACACTCTGCACGCCCACACATGCATGCTTGCACGTATGCACACACAAGCACAAGTGCCCTTCTGATTTCAGAAATACTTCCAGCGTAAGCATTTAATTACCTAATAGACAGTTTAAGACTTAAAGCTAAGAGTTGGAGCCCAAACTAGCACTTAGCACACAGACACTTTACTGTCAGTAGTTAGCCCAGAAGTGCTCTCTGATAGAATACCTAAAAGCTCACCAAACGGCTTCTCAGAAAAAAAAATTATTATAACTAAATATCAGTAAATGTCAAGGCAGTAAATAGGACCTAGTTGTTTAAGCCAAAAAATGATTTCTCTATCCCTTGTCTCACCCTGTTGGCAACCCTGTTTTCTCTACTCCAAATAGATCCCAAATCTGGCCATGTTTCACCAGTGCTCATTCCCACCGCTGATCCAAGCACCACCACTTCTCACCTGTTGCTTCTCTCAGCCTTTGGGAATCCACGGTTTACACAAAAGTCAAAGAAATTGTTCTAAATGGAAATCAGAGCACATTGCCCCCTGCTCACCTTCCTCCAGTGTCTGGGAAGACAGGGAGCTTTCTAGACTCACACCTGCCTTGACTCCCCAGCCCTTGGTCCCTTCATTTGAACCTTGAGAACCTTGCTCCCACTTTAGCTCCTTTGCACATCATGTCCCCTATGCCTTCGAACATTTGCCTCCAAAATTTCCCGTGGCTGTCTCTTTGTATCCCTTTAAAATGTTTGTTTATTTTTGAGAGAGCAGGGGAGAGGCAGAAAGAGAGAGAGACAGAGGATCTGAAGTAGACTCCAGGCTCTATGCTAATAGCAGAGAGCCCAATGTGGGGCTGGAGCTCATGAACTGTGAGATCATGCCCTGAGCCATCGTCGGAGGCTAATTGACTGAGCCACCCAGGCGCCCCGTGGCTGTCTCTTTGATATTACCCACATCTCATTTGAAGTGACACTTCTCTTCAGGGTTCTTTGCTGACCACTCAGGGAAATGGTCACCATCCTCACAGCCACACCCTCACATCAGTGTTCTCCTGGCTCCATAGCTCTTACTGCTATGTGACCGTATCTTAGTCATTACCTTGTCTACTTGCCTAGTGTCTGCTTCCCCTAGCCTAGAATATAAGCTCTGTAAGGGCAGATGCTTTCTCTTATTTGCCACTGAATCTTCCATACCTAGAACACCGTCTGACATGTGTTTTTGTTGAGTAAGTGTGTGTCGAGTGCTTCCCATGAACAAGCGTGATAGTGAGTTCTTTATATGGTGTATCTTATTTAATATTCCCCAACATATTGAAGATGGGTACAATTAGGATCCCCATTTTCACAGAAGGAGTATGAGACTTATATAGATTAATAACTTGTCTAATCAGGCAGCAAGTAGATGATGGTACCTGTCTTTTAAAAATAAAGTCTACTGAGGCATAATTTATCTATAGTAAAATGTTCCCATTTTAAGTATAGAGATAAATGAGCTTTGATAAATGTATGCAGCCATGCAATCAGCTCTACAATTAAGATATAGAATAATTGCTATACCCCAAAGTGTTCCGTTGTGTCTTTTCTAAGCCATCCCTAACTAACCCTGGCCCCTGGCAACCAGCGATCTGCTTTCTATCCCTATAGATTAGATATAGCATAGACTCCTTTGTGGCATCTATGTTTAAACCCAGTTTAGAAACCACGCTCAGCTACTTTGTTTGGCCCTAAAGCCATTTCTGGCATTACTATCTTCTTTGATGCATGAACAGGTGACATTCAGAAATTTAGATCAAATTGCTATATACTCTAAAAATTTTATAATAAAAACCGATTGTGCAAACATAAATAAAGATTTGTATCAATTAATATATAATATTTGTATTGTATTTGTATCAATTAATACACAATAACTAAACAGCCATCATTTATTAAGGTAAAAAAAAATACTCCAAAACTAGGTTCAAATTCTGGTTTTGCATCTTATTAGGTTTTTGACCTTGAATTAGTTTTTCACATACCAAGTTTTAGTTTCCTGATCTACATATAAAAATGCAGATAATTATATGCAAAGGGGTTAAAAGATTGTGAGAGATCTCGTAATTAACATAAAACACAGGTACCTGCACCTAACAGGGCATAGATAACTGTAACACTCATTACTACCTCTATTCCAGAAGCTGGGACACATTGACTTAAATTCTTCGTAGTGTTTGTCTTTTCAAAGCATGACGATTGCCTGTTGAGACTGGGGCATCTCTGTGAAATAGGTAGAGAAAGGAATTATTACTGAGATTGTTCAGTGGAGAAATCACAGTCAAAGTGACTTGCACAGGCTGCAAACAGAGCTGTTGGCAGAGTGAGGTCAAGAACACAGATTTTTCCAAAGACTTTCAAAGTAATTCCTGTACATTATTCATTTCCTCTGTATTTTTGTTAAGCTAGCGGGAGAAAACTGTCTTCATTGCATTTAGTAAGTGGGGAATCTAAGGCAAGGGTGTGTTAAATACCTATTTGAATTGTTAATGTTAAATAATGGCAGAGCAAGGATTAAAACTTTAGCCTGTGGATTTACCGTTTTCTTATCGCTGAGTGTGTCTATTCCACAAGCTTTAAAACTAGAGCTTTCCATAAATGAATTACCAATCAAAAAGAATGGAGAGAATTAAGAAGACAGAAGGGAAATGGGAAGAACACTTGGGAAATTTGACGAATAAAGATAAATACTGAAAATAGTAGAAGTTGTGAATATGGCCCATATGTTCTTCTGAAGCCAGAAATTACCCAGACAAATAGGTGGGAATATATGACTGCTAGACAGACAATGTACCAGAAATATCCATTTAAGGATAGAGTAATCAATATGTTATCAAGAAATGTGTCTTCAGGATCATGGAGAATGTGCTATTCGAATGATGACTCAGAAATTTCAAAATTCTTGGCCTGTGGCTGCATAAAATGAGTTATTGGCTTGAACCAGAGCAGAGAAGACAGACTTGCAATGCAGAAAAAAAAAATTGACTCCCTCTTAGCTAGCTCCTTGTAAAAGAATGTTGTGATAGTTGGTGAAGAAGCACTTTATAAAATAAGAATATCTGTTTGGGGTACAGAACAATTCTTAATATCTCGGTGTTTAAAAGCAGTAGTTTCCAGCAGTGTTTAAAATTAATAGAGTATGATGTTCCAGAATTCCTCTGCCCCTTTTCTGAAGACACAGAGTGGGGAGGAGGGTTATGCCGCTGTTAAGTCAGGAGGTACATAAGGCATACTTCTTGACTACTTGCTGGCACAGACTTCATTCTACACCCTACATGCCAACCCACTTTTTTTGCCCTTTAAGATACAGCAGAGTGAAGGTTATGCCTTCAGCATTTTGATGGAGATATAGAACCTCATTCTTTAAGAGAAAGATACTTTCTGAGTATTTGTAAGGAGATCTTATTCCCAGGAGGGCTTAATGAATACCACAGGTGCTGATATGTCAAGAACACTTTAAGAACAGTCCTGCCTAGAGGCAGAATGACAAATCTTAGTGGGAGGTGTTTGAATTATGCTGGAATTCAGAACATGCAATGACACACTACAGTATTTTACATCAGTTCATTCCTATCCCTAGCTCGTAATAAAAAGAACAAAACAACACTCCATGTTTCCACACACTTAGGATGTGTGGGATGTATGTATATATGTGGTTAGGGTTGGAGACAGAGAGTGTCCTTACTCCTTATTGAAGTGATTCTCTCCATGTTTCAGGTCCACAGTTCATTTTAACAGTTGATCTAAGAGAGAATATACAGCTAGGAAATGATAGACCCTCAAAAAATGGGGAATCAGTAAAGGTTGTCACCAATGCCTTTTTATGGGACCTCTCTCCCCCACTGTGTGACTTTGTGATTCCCTTTATGTTCAGTTTGCCTATCCTAACCCCTCCACCCCACCATTACTCAAAAGTCATATGCCAGAACTTTCCTGAGCCTTTGTCAAAATATTGAACTGGACCCTTTCCCCTTCAAGGCACAATGGCATGTGATTGCAAATGTGTCTATCATTGCTCACATAACATTTTTTAAAAAAAAATCTTTATTTATTTATTTTGAGAGAGAGAGCTCACGAGCACTCGAGAGTGAGCATGAGTAGGGGAGGGACAGAGAGAGAGGAAAAGAGGGTATCCCAAGCAGGCTCCACACTGCCAGTGATCTCACCAACTGTGAGATCATGACCTGAGCCAAAATCAAGAATTGGATGCTTAACCAACTGAGCTACCCAGGCACCCCACTGCATAGCATCTATTCAGATGCAATTTAGTGCCAAACAAGAATGAATACTGTTCACATACAAACCTGAATTCTATACTGCTCCAGAAGAATCGGATATCCACAAATACTGGCTCACCATCTTGCAATGCAACAGTCTCCAGGAGTGGGGTGGCCTGGCGCTGCCCCCTCTCAAACAGGGTAGGAACACGGCAGTTTCCCAAGCTACCAGACGGTGCCCCCCACCTTTTTTTTACTGTCTACTGTGAGCTGGGCTGTGTGGTTAGGGACTGTGGGAACATAATGGGCAGGAGCTCCCCAGCCAGAAGCACAGAGGGGAGTCCAGAGGCCAGGGAGGGGGCCACAGTGGTCAGAATGTACATAGTTGTTGGCCATTCACCTACAAGTACCAAGTAATCCACACAGATTTAGGGAGATCTTTACTGTCAGTTTATTTTGTTATTTTACCATAGAGCACAAGCTAAATTAAAATAACAAAAGGAAGGAATCAAAGACCAAAACTACCTACAGCCCCATCATCCAAACAAATCAGTGTTGTCTTTAAATGTGTTACCTGGGGGAACTTTTTCCTAGGCACATTTAGTGATTACCTATTTGAGGTAATGTTGTAGATGAAACTGTGTTATTATATACATTCCCTTTATATTACATTAGGAACCTACTTACCGTTTTGCCCTCCTCTTTTTATCTCTTTCCAGTACCCAAGGAACACTCTAGGAACACGTAACTTCTATAAACATAGATGTAGGAGCGTTTTGTTAGGAAAAAATAGGTTCATGCTGTATACATTTCTCTGCAACCTGCTTTTCTCATCTAACAACACACCATAGATACAGGGGAGGTGTGTGGGACTTATAAACTTGTGACCAAGTTTCACTGAGTGTCCTAGGAAGTCTTTGTCTCTTCACAGACGTTGTCTCCAGCCACATGGCTCTCCCTAGTGATCAGCAGGGATCCACAAAACAGGCACAAGTCACCCTTTAATTAACTTACTCGGGATTTAGCTATGAGAAAATCTGAAAATAAGCTATTTTAACTCTAGCATGTATATGAATATGAAGTATGATGTATTATTTTATTCTGAATTATATATAGGGAGGAGCGCCATAATCTTTTCAGTGTTGAGTTATTCTAAGAATCTTAATCATGTCTCATTTATGTGTGTGTGGGTTAATTAATTAATTTTAAAACTTTGATCATGAATGAGACAAAAAAAAATTTTGTCTTGGGACGCCTGGATGGTTCAGTCAGTTGAACGTCATGATCTCAGGGTTTATGAGTTCTAACCCCACATAGGGATCACTGCTGTCAACTATCATCTGTCCCCCCTCTCTTTGTCCCTCCCCCACTTATGCACATGCTTTCTCTCTCTGTTTTTCTTTCTCTCAAAAATAAATAAACATTAAAAAAATTGTCTCTAAATAAAGTTAATAGAGGTGGGTTCACAGAGGCATCATGAAGGTTACAGGAGATGAATTTATGTGGAAAGTTCTGGATCCCTTCTGGCACTCCGTAAGGGTATTCCCTTCCCACTTCTGCCCACATCCTCTGTCACAGTCCTCAAGGCTTGGCCCCTGAACACCTCCCTCAGGAAACCCTTCCCAACCTCCCTCTTTCTGTCTCCTTGTCAATTCACTTACAACATTCTTAGTCGTTTTCTACATTTTTGGTATCCATGTCTCCACTGCCAGTTTGAAAGCCCCTGGAAGGCAGGAACCAAATTGCTCTATCCCCAAGGATTTCTTGGACTGAATGAAGACAAGTGACTTCTACTCACACACTAGGAGACACACAGAACAGGGGAACATGGGGAAAGAAGGAAGCTCCCCAGTCCAAACATTGCAGGTGGTTATCGTCCCCAAAAGGTTTGGGGCACTCTGGCCTCCTGTCCCTCTCTCCTTTCTCCCCTTGGTCCTTCTGGCTTTTTTCTGCTTATAGTCAGCCTCTCTTTTTCCACTCAGGTGTTGGATGCAAGTGTTAAATGCCTCATTGGCACCTTTCTTCTGGAGACTCCAGAGAGTAGATGCCTTCAAGTGGCTCCAAAGACCACAGGCCCATCCGGGCTGTGGCGGCAGGGCAGGAGCCTGCCTCCTGGCTTTCGAGTGGGTGCAACTTCAAAGGAGGCTGCAACTCTGTTTCCTTCCCAGACTTTGCCACAGCTTTCATTTGGGGCTTTACCCAGTTTCCAGATGTACAACCTGGCTTCTTCTTCTACTTCTTTTTTTTTTTAAGGGGCCAAAGTGTATTCTTTAAGCACTATTTGAAAGAAAATATGGCTTTCAATAGTCCATCGGGTATCTTTATAGCTTTGTAGTCATTCAAAATAAAATTAGGTAGACGTGCCACGATAAAGAGGATTTTAAGATTAAAAAAAATTTATTGCTGTCATTTGTCTCCTAAATAATAACAATAGATGAGCTATAGTGTCTTTTATCTGAATTTTTGCTCTCTTCGTTTACTCCATGACACAGGGCCCAAGACTTACATTATTGCATTAAGTTTGCAAAGCTATCGAGATGCCCTTGAGTAAGATTCATCATCTTGTCCTAAATTCTCCACACGCTCCACTAAAAGCCTAGTGGCAGACTGAAGGGATTGTCAGAAAGCATAAAAGACAAAATAAAAATTTTATGCTCTTTTAGGCAAGTGAAGATTTGCCCTCTAGCAATTTCTGATATTAACTCATTAATCCTCACAACCCATCTAGAGGATAGATTTCGGTAAGGAGCAGCCTCTTGTCATCTCAATCACCTTCAAAACTTGCACCAAACGGAGCACTGGCCATTCCCCTGGGCTTGGTCTGAACATCTCCTCAGAGCCCAGGAGGAGCCAGCACTGAGACAGGCAGGATTCAGAATGCGTCTCTCCAACTCCCTACCTCTGTCACCAGGACCAGCAGTGGCCCAGGATCTGTGCCTGGTGGAACGCACCTCTGTTGCCATCTTGAATTTTTCAGATGCACGTTGATCAAGAAATCCTGCATTTTCATTTTATACTGGGCCTGCCAAAATAATATAGTCAACCCTGTCTCTCATGCCTTCTAGAAGAAAAGACATTGTGGTGTAGCATTTAGGCCAAGACATGTGTCCTTGATCTCCATACAGATGCCAATGATGCAAGAGTAAAGTACACTATCCTCTTGCCTTATTGGTACTCTAGTGATGCTCTGCTTGTTTCAAAGTACATTGGGCCATGTGCTGAGAATGGTATCTAACACTGAAGTCTAGCTATTTTCCTTCTCTATTCTATTTAATGCCACATTACTTTATGTTTTCTTGGTTTGAAATCCTATTTACTTTACTTTACAGTGTTTTTAATTGTTGCCATATAACACCATACCTTCTTTGCATGTGGCATCTCAACAATGTGCAATTTCTAATAGTCAGCATGAAATCATAACTTAGGAAAACATTGCTGAGCTAATTACAGGGACTATCAAAATAAATCAAAATCTTTTCTGGGCCACAGTCCATATCTGAATCATAATAAGTGTGAAAATGTTTACAAATCATTACAAATTTTCCACGTAGTTTCGCTCAGTGTTAGGACCAATAGTGTTTTTCTAGTCATTTGAGTCGATGGGTTGGATCATCTCCAGTGAGAACACTGATTTTAGAAAAGAGTTCCTTAGAGATTATAAAAATCAAAAGACAAAATTAAAATATCCCTTAAAACGCGAACTGTAAGGAACATTGTTCATAGAGCTATTTGAATACACCCAGAACACAATATATTATTTATTTTGGAAAACATTTCACTGATGTTATAAAGGTAAGAAATAGAAGGAAAGTAGACAGGCACTTTATTTTGTCTATTGTAATGAATTTACATGTGAAGAAAATCCTGTTTATAAGCCTAAAAATTGTATGGTAGTGAAGCTGTTTGTTTTACAACAAAATAAAGGAGAATTATTTTAATAAGTATCCACCTAAAATTACTTTGATGACATTGGAATTTAACTGGTACCTTAGGGAGAATTCTGAGACTGATTTTTTGTTACTTTATACAGGATTCATTGTACCTACTATGTGCAGCACATTGAAGAATCCATTCATGTTGCACATTTCTTACTCCCTCACATGTTCTTATTTAAGCCTTTTTTTTTTTTTTTTTGAGACAGAGAGAGAGAGAGAGAGACCTAGGGATGAGCAGAGAGAGAGGGAGAGAAAGAATCACAAGCAGGCACTGCGTTGTCAGAACAGAACATGACATGAGGTTCAGTCTCACAAACTGTGAGATCATGACCTGAGCCAAAATTAAGAATCAGATGCTTAACTGACTGAGCCACTCAGGTGCCCCCCTTCACATGTTCTTAGTCCTACTAGACTGAACTAGAAATGTATTTTGAGACACAGTGAACTCAGTTCTTTCAAATTCCTAAAGCTGTGCCTGTAAAAAGCTAAATATTGTATTTTGAAATTTAAGTAGGGGGTGTTTAGTTTTTGTATTCTGATAAAAATGGTTTATGTGTGCTTGGGTCTAAAAATGAGTTTCAGGGAGTCCATGAACCCTCAAAATTGTATGTGAAATTTTGGGTGGAGGAAACTTGTTCTGGAATGAACTTTGTAACTGTTACCTGATTCTTAAAGAGTCCAGGACTCCAAGCATCACCAGACTGCCCAAAGTACTGCCTTCTTCTAGGCTAGTTGGTCACTATCATGAGACCCTGACACACTCAAACACCATGAAAGTCCAAAATAAGTCAAATTCCTTATTCTGAAAATTCTCTAAGATTCTATGGTTGCCTCATTTTGTTCTACTTGGGATCATTCGGTTCTGCAATTATTTTTCCTGTGAGGTATACATTCTCCATGGGGATACAAACTACTTTTGAGCCATAATTATTTTTAGTCTACTGCAGCTTAGATACATATTGTATCTTCAGATAGTCATGCAGTGTGATCCATAGTGTTCTGAGAATGTCAGAATCGAGAGCATACGTTTCTTTGATAGAAACAGAAAAGAATTTCCAACTTGATTAGTATTTCGTTAAATAATATGTGTGGAAATAAGAAGGATTATATGTTGATAATGCTATGAATTGCTAAAAGTAGAAATTATGATTGTGGTCAAAATGATTCACACGAATTCATTCCAATCTCATTTCTATCTTGCTTAATAATGATTTTTTTCTAAAGCAGAAAATTCAGTTACAGGATAACACAAAATAAGACAAATAATCTGTCTTTGGGTTCAAAGCTTTGAATACGACCCTCCAGAGATTCTGCAATGTGCTATATTTAATTTAATTGATCTAGACTTCCTGTCCAATGATAGCAATCTTTCCATGTGCCCCTGCATTGGGAGGAGATTGAGAAAATTTGAATAGAAGTAACTAATTCTTTAAATATCATCATGCTGACATACTTATGTCCATAATGATTACTAATCTGTGAAAAAGCAAAGAATTTGACGATACGTAAAATAAAGAACTGTGGTAATATCTAACATTTGATCTCAAGCTTGGGACATGCCACTAACTTTGGGGAGATGTAGCAGACATTTGGGTTTACTCGTTATCCATTGTCTTTTTCTCTTAGCATACTCTAATTCCTTTTGAGTATCGTTTCTTCCCAATATAGCCTGTTTAGTGATGGAGAGCCAATTTATCTCCAACACCAGAGATGTATCCAGATTGGCAAAAATAGTCAGCAAATCCATTCTCAGACATAATGACCAGAGCCCGCTGAGGGTCAGTGAAACATGAGGAGATCTCTGCTGAGAGTTCCTGAAAAAATGTTTGTACCCTCTTCTCTAAGAGCTGCCAGAGGAAATCTTCTCTTACTGCTTAATGTGAATTAAGAAGCATTTGGTTCTTCAAAGCTAAGTCTTTCTTGGATGAAGCAGATACTTTGCAGGCAGAGAGGAGAGTCAGAAGAAAAGTAGGATTTTGATAATATAGTTTAATTTCTTTTAAAAATTTTCATTGGGGTATAAATGACATGTAACATTATATTAGCTTTAGGTGTACAGCATAATAATTCCATATTTGCATATAGTACAAAATGATCACTACAATAAATCTAATTAACATTAATTACCATACACATTTGCAAAATTTTTTCTCTTGTGATGGGAACTTTTAAGATCTATTATCGTAGCAACTTTCAAATATACTATACAGCCTTACTAGCTATAGTCACCATGCTGCACATTACAACTCCAGGACTAATGTACTTTGTCTTTCTCTGACTTATTTAGTTTAGCATAATGCCCTCAAGGTCCATTCCTGTTTTTGCAAATAGCAAGATTTCCTTTTTTATGGTTGATTAATATTCCATTGTATAGATATCCCACATTTTCTTTATCTGTTCATCCATGACAGACACTTAGGTTGTTTCCATATCTTGGCTATTGTAAATAATGCTGTGATGAATATGGGAGGGTATATATTCTTTGAGTTAGTGTTCACATTTTCTTCAGAGAAATATTCAGAAGTAGGATTGCTGGACCATACGGTAGCTCTACTTTAATTTTTTGAGGAACCTCCAAACTCTATCCTTGATTAATTTCTGAATCAAACCTTGCTTGAGCTCTGACCTACCTTTGACTCACCAGCTAGTTAACAAGTTACTATTTGGGTTGTTTTTTTCTGTATCATACAGATGAGGTTGTAACATCTACAAATTTAGAAATACTACTGACAAGGCATATAATTAAACACATCTGCAAGTTTTGTCTCCAAATACTATCACTAATCACTTTTTTAATAATATGGAATGAGAAATATTTTTAAAGGTAGTAATGAGATCTCAGAAATTTTTCCTAGATTCAAGAGATGAATGTCATTTTTTGAATGATAATAATGAAAGCAATATTAATTGACTATACACTATGTTCACAATAATAAGCAAAAGATATTTTCTTTATGAGGAAACTGAGGCTTAGTTTAAGTAACTTGTCAAGAGTCACCAAGTAAGTGGCAGAGCCAAGACCTGAATCTGTGTCTGTCAGACAGCAAAGATTCTGCTCTGAACCCACCATGTATTCAGACTTCAACAGACTAAACATAATTATTGCTGAAAAGCAGTTGGCATTCTCATGGGAGTACATGCCTTACTCACAAGAACAATAATCAAAAAGTTAAATGACACCAAAGCACAACAAAATGATGGACCAGTAGAATCTCAGAGAATTTTCACAACCCCATACTCTCAAGCGAGTGGCAGAGTGGTACCAGGAAAAGATGTGGTCTACTTGGAGGAAGTTAAATAATTGAGCTACCTGGGTTTTAGCCTCCTCATCTTGCAAATGGCCCGCTGAACTGAAAAAATTTTAAATTCATTTCCAGCTCATAGTCTTGTAAGATTTGTCAGAGGAAGATTCAGAGCAAACTCGTGAAGTTTCAGTTCCAGTTTTTACTTAAAAATTTTTAAAAGTTTACTTATTTTTGAAAGAGAGAGAGAGAGACAGACAGAGTGTGAGTGGGGGAGACACAGAATCTGAAGACACAGAATCTCCAGGCTCTGAGCTGTCAGCACAGCATTGGGCTCGAACTCACCGACCACGAGATCATGACCCGAGCTGAAGTCGGATGCTTAAGCAACTGAGTCACCCATGTGCCCCTCACTTTAGTCTTTAAGTATGGAACTAAATTTGTCTTTTGGGTGATAATAGATATTCCTCATTAAAAGGATTCTGAATCATGGCTACATAATTTCAACCCCTGGATAAGTTAGTCCGTGAAATAACACAACCAGGAAAAATAAGATTTTTTTTCAAAGAAATATGGCTGATGTTCTTCCAGGCATTTAACACACTTTGGTCTAACTTGGATTTTTCTGATCAATTGTTGGCTGATTCTGTTATATTACATTACATAGATCTTCAAAATATGTTACTTATAACACTGGGAGTTTTCCTGCCAATAACTTCATGGTTTTAAATTTCCAATAGGAAAATTAGAAGGAAGATGAATATTTGTTGTTGAGTCTTGTGATTTTCATCTTAACCCACTGTTTTACAAATTGGCTCAAGAGCTCTAGGTTGAATTCAGATGTCAAAGGAAAACTCTACCTTGACTGATTGCTTTCCAAGGATCAGAGTTGGATAAATGTGTCATAGTGTTCCTTTGACAATGATATTTTAAATGAAAAGCTAGTATCAAAGTCACTGAATTAAGATCTTATTTCACGTTTTCAATGACCACACTCCATCTTCCTCAGACATCTACCAGTTTGCATATAAACCAGTAAACCTGTCTACACCTTCCATCCCCAGAGGTCTAGCCCACACCCCATCACTTCTTAAAATTACTAATGCAGGTGTATTACACAGAAGCTCTTAAGAGGAACACAGTCTTTCATAAGAGAAAAAATGTTAGAAATATTTTGCAACATTACATAGAATGACCCAGTCTGACAAATTGACATATAGTGCATCAATATAATATTGCCATAGAGCAATAAATAAGCACAGGAAGTCTGTGGATGACTGGAAGCCACATGAACATTTTCAGGTCTCCTGGGTCCTATCTAGTGCACAGAAGAAGTAATTTATTAAATGGAACTCCAGCCATGTAAAATCTTATATGTGGCTTTGAAGGGTAAATTACATCCTGAGAAAGTTAGGCTAATTGAACTCCTTTATAGCCCCATTCTTGTCAATGAACTTTGTGGAATTTGAAAATAACCCAGGACCTGTGAGTTCACTAGTAATTTATAAATTTAGTATAATTCTTCCCTAAATTTCCCAGTGTACCACATAATAGAGACTTATTAAAATGGTTAATAGTAAAAATTGGGTTGACATGAGCAGCATTCAAATATTTATTAAAATAACATCCAAGAGGCCCACAACCCTCAGCACTCATTATTAATACATTAAATGGCAGGTGCACACAGCAAATGATTGATCTTCTAAAGGCCTGAAAGAGTTAATGCAATTGCCTCATTCACACCAACTTAATAGTGGAAACTATGAGAATCTGATTCTTTAGCATTCATTCATTGAAAGAGCCAGTTGTCATTATTTCTAAAAGAACCAGATACAGTAGTCCTTATTTCCTCCCACTTTCCAGGAACATATTTGTCGAATAAAGTGCACATTGAGTAATATTTTTGTGTTGACTTGCACCATTCTCCCATAAAAATATTCTTTCCTAGACAGGTTGTTCCTCTCTGTCTGCCAAACACATTTTACCTTTTTCCCATCACTAACCATATTGCCTAGTATTCCTTCACCTGGAACTATATCTCTTCAACCTTGCTACATTCTACCAAGCCTTTTGATCCAGTTCCAATGTTGCTACCAACCCCACCCTTCCCCCCCCACCCCCCGCAACTAAAGTCATCTTTCTATACATGTGGTCCTCTCCACAATGAGTTCATAGGCAGCTTGGAGATAGAAAACATGCCTTGCCTCTCTTGGCATCCCCCACTGTATATAAGATAATTTCATTCTTATAATCTAGGCTCACAATGTAGATCCCAGAAGGCTGACTTAGAGAGGGAGCATCTTCTTTTTCTTATTAACACTCAATTTGCAATTGGTCCTGGAGCTGCTGGACACACTGCTATATCTTTGTATTAATTCCGCTGTGCCGATTGTGGTTTTTCAAACTATATGCCATCAAGGAGATGGCTCTTTTAAAAAAACCTGGCAATGAAGGAAAGAATAAGCCTAATTCAATTGCATAAAGAGAAGGCCGGATCAGGAAAGGTATTGCTTTATGGACAGGGGCTTGGAGGGAGGCTGAGAATGTCCATAGGTTGCAGCAAAGAGGATGGTGGAGCAAGAGAGCCCGAAGTGATGGTCGATGGCATGTCTGCTCAGAAATAGAGAGGATGGGATCAGGTCAAAGAGTTTCACATACTTTTTAAATAATATTTATTTATTTATTTTTGAGAGAGAAGAGAGAGAGAAAGAGTGCACAAAGTGGGAGAGGAGCAGAGAGAGTGGGTACAGAGGATCTGGAGGATCTCTGTGCCGACAGCAGACAGCCCGAGGTGGGGCTCAAACTCACGAACCATGAGATAATGACCTGAGCTGAAGTCGGAGGCTCAACGCCCTGAGCCACCTAAGCACCCCATACATACTTAAAAAAAATACACATTGATGTGCTGGGAAATAATGGAGAACACATCCAAGTTTTCAAACAAATGGATGCCCATTTGAAACCCAATATGTCATGTGAACATGGTCAACAGCCAGCATCTCTGCTGGCTATTTAGCATGTATTGAGTATTCCTCACCTACCAGACACTGCACCAAAACACTCACATACACTATTCCATTTAGTTACCACCTTGGCAATTTAGCATGCTAACACCATGAAATTATTAAATGCATTAAAAACTTCTACCAGGAAAGCTTATCAAAAGGGTGATTTTGGTTTTTTAACTGAGTTGTAGCAGAAGGTCTTGGTGCCATTTACAGGAAGTGAAGGAATGTATTTACATACTGAGTGCCTCCAGAATAACTCCCTCCAAGAAAGTTCCCATGAGGCAGTTACAGTGCTGTTCTGGAGTTGTAATAAAGCAAATGATTCAGTAAGTTGAATCCTTCCATTGTGTGATTAACAAAGACACAGAACATTACACGTATCACCAAACTGCAGTGTGCTCACACTGAAACAGCTTCAGTCTGAGAGCCTTGAGGACTGGCCATATACCAGTGTAAACCGTCAGGAGGAAAAACCAGCCTTACCCGTAAAAATGTTTAGCTTAGTCAGAGCCGAGTCCAAAAACAGGCTTTTCTTATTGTTTCTGTTTCATTTTGTTCATTTACTATTTTCCTATTGCACAGGTAAACCAGGCATCATTGTAAGACAATTAAAAAAAACCCAAGGTACACATTTTTCAGGCAACCCTTTCATATTTTTCAACAATATTACCGAGAAATACTCGCCACAAAAATATGAACCACCTGGACATCATTCACCGATGAGTCTCAGTCACCAGATTTATGTTTTGAAATCATGAGTTAAAAAAAAATTCCCCAATCATTGGGATGAGTTAATACGTAGAAATACAGCACAGCAGAAAATGTTACTACCACTACTGGTAAAGCTATGGAATATTTCAGAACATACAGAAAGAAGTAGAAACAAATTAAATTAAATTTTAAAAGATAGCCTAAAGCCAAGAAAGCAGGCTTAAGAGGCACAGTGTCTCATCAAGATTGCTTCACTCATGACATCAATGTCCATGCAAACTGCCCTAGATTGCCCTAGATTGCCCTACATTCTCCCAGAGAGCCTGGAGTTATAAAGAACTAAACTTAAACTCAAGAGGACAGCCTCACCTCACAGCTCAGACCCCACTTCTCTAATCAGTGCACAGGGATTCTTGAAACATAATCAAAACAGAGAGACTGAGACATTAAAACACAGAGAATGAAATATGAGTCTCAACAATACCTATAGCCTTCCAAAATTCAGAAGAAAAAAAAGATTACATTGTGATGGGACTGACAAAAAAAGAATATATATATTTATTTGCTGCTTTAACTCATACAGTAGAAAGATTATATTACAGCCAGATTTTATTATTCTATTCAACACGCATAGATTTTTGAGGTACTCTATCTACCTCATATCAATAAATAACATTAAATGAAGTAGGACTGATTCATGGCTGGCATAAATTTTTTTCTGTATTACTATTTCTGTGGACATTGCTGCTTTAGTGTTTGCTCTCTGATACCAACACACACACACACACACACACACACACACACACACACCGCAATCATAACCATAAACTAAATGACTGCATACTCAGAATAGATGGCCGTTAGAAAATACTCACACTAATTGATAATGACATCATGCTGGTGTGCACATTACAATGTAAATGAGGCTTCCAGACTCATTTATGGCTCTTTTATTCAAAGTTTAGTACTTAGTACTCTTTTTTCATGGTTTAGAAGGTTCTTCTTAAGGCTGTGGGATTACTTATTCCTGCTGATTTTGCCCCTTGGAATTGGACCAAGAGTACCAATTTTTA
Organism: Panthera pardus; assembly: GCF_024362965.1. Classification (NCBI taxonomy): domain Eukaryota; kingdom Metazoa; phylum Chordata; class Mammalia; order Carnivora; family Felidae; genus Panthera; species Panthera pardus. The sequence goes on from NW_026526788.1 coordinate 22,953,521, forward strand.
ACTGTATTTTAAAACAGATGCTTCCCAGCAATGAAACAGAATTGAAATGTCTAATGGAAACCACATTACTGAAAGAAAACAAGCAAAGAGAAAAACTGATTAACAGATTTATCCAGGCAGCCATTTGACTTTATTAAATATTTGAATTATTCTTTGCATCAAAACATAACGGTTTCCATGCTTCTGAGTGTGTGAAGAAAAAGCACCTAAATGAACACCCTTTCTACTGATATATTTTGAAAGGTGGTTTAGAATCTAGCTCAAACACATCTGTATGCTTAAGTGACTTCTCAGGGTCATATGAAAGATCGAGGAATAAGAGGCAGAACTCTAAACTTGCTGTGAAGTGTTTATAAAACTTCGCCAGATTTAGCAAAACCTGGAAAGAAGACTATGCAGATATAATGCCCAGCTTGCCTCTGGCTCTTATTTGTGGTGATTCAGAGTGAGACCACATGCTTTCCCTACATCGCAACTCCTTTTTCTAAGAAGTCATATTTCTAGAAGCCTCCATCATTCTCCTCAACTCTAAGAAGTATAAAGGAATATTGGGGGAATTCAGAGTTGGGGTCCTGATGGAGATGTATAGAATATTTTTCTTTTTCAAGTTGTGGAAAGTAAATGAATCACATTATTTGGTAGTAAATTCGTGAGTGCAAGTAGGTTTATGTTTAATCCACTTATAAGAACACCCCTCTATGTTTAAAATAGTTGCATTTAACATGTGTAAATCATAGCATGTAACTCATTGCCTAGATATTGTTTACCTGTTACATCTTCATAACAAAGGTGGGAGAAAACTTCCTGTGTTCAAAGAGCTGAATAAGTTTTTTAAAAAACTAATATAAGGTCTACCAAAGTGAGGGGGGATAAAACACTTCATTACGAAAAATAAATTACTGAGATGTAAAATTGGGATCAGAAATGAAGGAAACATTAAGAGAAGTAGACTGTGATGATCTCACCAAGTGATATCACCGGAGTCATTCTTCAGTGCAGTAGTAATTTGGCAGAGGGATGGTCTGACAGTAGCTCTACGTTTTGCTTAGCTGAGAGCTTCCCTTGTAGCATAATACATCATGGAATTGAAAGCATTCAGCTTTGTTTTGCAATTCACAATTCAGCCCAGGTGGGCCACTATTACACAATAACCGTGCAGCTGTTAGTATCATTGCCTAAATTGCCCTTCCTTTTTAAAATTTACAGTATAATCTGCTCAACCAATAGATACTAATGTCCAAAAACTCAGCTCTTATTTACCATTTACTCCCTATAAAGGTCTAAAATAACTAACAAATCATTCTCAAAGGAATTCCAATTATGCTGCTTGTTCCCTCAAAGAGTATAAAGGAGTAAAATGTCAGCATTGTGTGTAAGAAATAAAGTACTCACAACACCTGCTAACAATACATACTGTATAAAGCACTTAGCCTGTAATGCGTTTCTGGAAATCATTTCAGAAATTTACAAACATAATTTTTGGCCTATCTTCCCACCATTGTAAAGACTCGACCATATGCTACAATTTTCATCTGAATTGCCTGGTTCTCTATTCCTGATGTTAGCATGGAGGGAGTGTTTTACAGATACAGAGGTTATGTCAAATATATAGATTTTTGTCAGTTAATGCTCATAAAAATTAATAGCTTTTGCTGAAACTTTCTGATCCCAGGGAAGTTCATTTTTTAACTGATCCTGTTTGTCTTCATCCAAGAGCTGTTGAGTACATCCAAAGAGCTTTGTTCAGTCTGACAAAATGATAAGTAGAGCATGTGTTTACTCATTTGTTTTCAAGGCTTTAAAAACATGTGTTTTTTTGATGTTCTAAGGGCCTTCAGAATGGATAATAAATTAAACAAATTAGCAGGCTGAGGTCTGAAAAGTCAAGTCCAGGTATAGTCCGTAACTTGTTAATAGACGGTAACTGACATAACACAGTCTCCATATTTTACAGGTGAGATTGACTACAGGCTAAAGAAGCTTCTGGCCAATTTTGGCAATTTTTGTGGGATTTGTCAGAAGGGGAACATTTTTTTCATAAAATTTCTGCAACATCATGTTGCAGAATGAACATGAAATGAGTACATATGCAAACAAATTTATTCAGCCTCTTGCCCCTTACCAGCATATTATTTCTTTATTGTTCACACTATCCATGTGGGCTTAGTATCTATTTTCTGAAGTAATGGTTCCCTCTGACCTGGGTATTTCTACTTCAAAGTATTTTACTAACAAGCATATGAATGAATACACCTGACAGTTTATGACCATAATCTCTGTGAGCAATTTCCGAGTTTGTGCTGTTAAAAAGTTACCGGATCCTTATCTTGTTGTTTTCTGCTCCTCCAAAATAGCTGTAGTCATTAATTATTTATTTTACATGTATGAAAAGTGTTTGCTGCCCAAGGACTTCTGGGTTTGTGCATAAAATTTAAACTAAATCCAGCAGCTAAAATCCCTCTTAAACTATAATGAAATTACCAAGTTAATGGAGCGGTATAATCAAACCAGAGTTAATAAATATGGTGTGGCCTTAATAGATGCCATAAGAACAAATGTCAATAGATATTGACAATTTGCCACATGAAAACATGACATTTATTATGTTTATACTCATGTTATGACATATTTATTATTTTTATGGTCCAGTTATACTAAGTGCATTGGAACCACACTATTGGACCTTATGGAAATAAAGGAAACAATTTTCCAATTTCCAAAAGGAAGTTACCCAGAATTTTTAAAAACAGCACACATTAAAGTTTGCCAAAGGGGTTAGTCCATCAAGATGCACACATTCCCACTAACACACAGTTGAAAATGTGCCTTTAACACTTGGTACAAAATCAAGAGTCTGGAGGAAAGGTTTTTAGTTGTAAACATACTTGATGGTGATTGTTGTACCTCTTTGTGTCTTTTATTCATTCTTCAGTGGGGAAAATATTTAAACTCGTGACAGTCTGTTTTTAGCATGTAAGCACATAATCCTTTGGAGAAAATGTGGCTCTTCACTTCTAGAAAACCTTGTAAACATCTGCTTGCAGACCACGTTCTGTATTTCAGCTTCCGAATTCAAGAATGAAGGCATGCTCAACACTGATTGCAGAGTATCTAGACCCTTTCACTTAAACTTGCTTTACCAAATCTTGCCTCAATTCTAACCTAGACCACACACAATGGGCCATATCACCTTTTGGATCTCATTGTACACAAGCTTCTGGTTTATATCTTCAAAGCGACAATGGTAAACTGCCAGAAAATGGAGATGTGTTTTTTACTTTGTTAAAAAAAAAAAGAAATCACATTATTGATTTGCTATTTTCATTAACAACACTGAAATGCTTTTAGCTTTCCTTTACAAAAATGTTGGTGACTAAGCCGATGTTTTGGAAACAGGATTTGGACTGTGGAAACAAATTATTTTTCAGGGGAAGATACGAGAAATTCTTTATGAAGAATCATAATTAATAAGTAGCTCCAGGAAGTTTGAGCACAATGGTTTGTGGGTATAAACTTAAAAAAATTTTGTTTTAAAAGAACCTCAGTTGATAGTGTTGAAAAGGATTGGCTAGATACATGTAGGTTCATTATATTATTCTCTCTACTTTTGTGTGTAAGTTTGAAGTGTTCCACTAAAATATAGAAAATGACATTGCCTATTTATTATAGAAGATTTACAAAGTACAAATAAATAAAAATCACCATAAGACACTAAATAGTTTAGTATTTCTCCAGTTCTTTTACTAAATATATATGTACATATATTTATTTATAAATATATAAATAAGTATATATTTATATATAAATATATATAATATTTATATATAAATATACAATAATATTTATAATAAATAATTATAAATAAATATATATTTATATATGATTATCACCCTGTATTTCTTATTTTGTACTATACTCCTTTTTAATTTATCATGAACAATTTCTCAAACATGACACTTCATGACCATATAAAATTTCATTTCATGAATCTAAACGGATTTATTTTATCTTCTCCCATTATTAGACATTGCATTATTTATCTCCCTGATTATAAACAATGTTACATCACAAACTACAGATGATATTTGTAGACATTTATGTTTATGTCCTTAGAATACATTAATAGAGATGTAATATCCAAGTTAGGGAGTAAGCAAACCCTTATGTTTTTATGTGTATTTTCACACAAACTTCCAGAAATTGTATTAATTCACATGTCCATAAGAAATACAGTATTTCGCTGCCTTACCCATGGGGGTAAGGCTGCCTTATCCATGGGGAATACATTCTAAGACCACCAGTGGATGCCTGAGACAGGGAATAGTACTAAACCCTATATATACGATGTTTTTCCTATATAGACATACCTATAATAAAGTTTAATTTATAAATTAGGCACAGTAAGAGATTAATAACTAATAATAAAATAGAACAACTATAACCATACACTGTAATAAAAGTTATGTGAAGTGATCTTTCAAAAAAAACTTGTACTGTACTCACCCTTTTTGTGATGATGTGAGATGATATAATCCCTGTATGATAAGACAAAGCAGGTGGATGACGTAGGCATGTGACATAGCATCAGGCTACTAATGACCTTCTGACAGTATGTCAGAAGGAGGATCATCTGCTGTGATGGAGGGTAATTGAAGCCACAGAAAGTGAAACGACAAGTAAGAGGAGACCCCTGTACCTGACTGAGAGTGTTTCCTGTCCCACGCATTTGTGAATCTTGATAAGCAAGGCCTGCTACAATTGCTTTAATTGGTATTTCTTTCATCATTAGGGAGGTTGAACCTCTTTCATGTGTTTCTTTTCATTAATATTTCTTCTTTTGAGATGTACCCATATATACTTTTATCTAGTTTCCTGCTGGGGGCAGGGGGGTAAATTTTTCTTTTTCTTACTATCTCACATCCATTTCAATACATCCACTAGTTCAAAACAAAATAAGGTTTTTTTTAAACAACATAAGTTTTGGTTACATATTTTGTGTCTTGATTTTTCCACATTAAGGCATGGTTTCCACATAAATGAAACCATTTTAAACTTATTAATCAACCACTGTAGACAATTCATTCTAGTGACCAAAGTAATAATTATGGAAATGATATTATGAATGCCCACTTCTCATGTTACTGGCAATAACCAGCTTATATTCCACCTAGATAAGAAGGTAAACTTTAGATGAAAGTCTGCTAGTGAGTTGAGGTATGATGGGGTAACATTATAGAGGTCTGTTGACATAACAGTTGCCATCTTAAATTCAAATGAATTGTTCCTTTGCCCCCAACATCCCAACAATAATGTCCCTCCAAGTTCACTCACCTAACATCAATGACTAAGTAATGAAATTATGAAAGTTTTTGCACTATTCCACTTCCTTAATGGTATAGTTATATAGATTAACATAGGTGAGAGGGGAAAAAAAACTGTTTTGATCACTGGACTATTTATATTCACAAAAGGAGTAATATTTTCTAGTTTCATTTGGGCAGCTATGGGCACAATATAGGTTATGTCCTAATTTCCTAGGTAGTTGCCATCTTTTAATCACTAACATGTTTACATCAATGAATTTCAAACTCTACCCTTCCCCCTGATATTTTTAAAATTAAGGCTTAATATGTAAATAGATGAAAATGTTATATAATTTACATATACATACTGCCTATAGTCTATATTAACATGGCATTATTATAACTATAAACATTTATTTGCTGATTATAGCATATATTCATTTATAAGTATAAAAATTAGCATAATAAGACTGTTCCAGCCATGTCAGTCTCAATATTAAATTTATTCCAATATTCTGGCTTGGTTTCATAGTGTTAAAACAAAAACAAAACCTTGATCTACATAAATAATTGCAAATGGTAGGATAAAAAAGCAAACAAACAAAAAACAGAGCTTCCCCGTAGTCTCAAGATATTTTAAGCAATTCAGAACTTACGATAAAATCTAGGTTTAGTCACTAATTATATCTCAGCTTTTCTCAAATATAAGTCAGGCAAAAAGCATCTAAACCTAACAAACAGTAAATTACCTTTCATACCACATTATGTAAACATGTTATGGGTTCTCTTGTTAATGAATTGTCAACAATTCCGTAATGGTGAGAACATGTACCCAGCAGACATTCCTGATCCGACCCTGTGCTACACATGAGCTATTTCATCGTTTTATGTTGAACAGACATGCCAAGACCTGATTTTTTTAAAAATCATGCCAATTTACACATGCCTAACCAATGAAACATTTATACAGTGTTCAAATGTGTGCTCAGAGGAAAAAAGTGTGCATGCATGCATGCAAAAAGTTCCTAGCCCAATTTTAAGAAAGAGGTCAAGGTCCTCCAATCGGTAAGCATGTGGATTTTTGTATATGGGAACACATGGTTTTACACATAGTTTTAAAGAGATGGCTAATAATAGCTGCTTTGAAAAATTAATGTCACATCAAATTTCAGTGCAACCTCTAAACCACTGTCCTGAGACACAACACAATATAGTATAATTTAGGCTCTTAATCAGATAGTCCTGAGTTTAACTTCTATCATTTTTACTAAATAGCTGTGTAATCCTGAGTAAATAAGTAATTTCTTTAAGCTTCAGTGACCACATCTGTTGTGAGATTTAAATGAGGTAATGTGCAGAAAGTAGTTAGAATGCTAGTTATGATAATGGTGATGATAAACTTTGCTCAGTTAAAACTGCAATGTGCCCAGATTCTCCGAACCCCACCCTTCAGATCCCCTTTCCCTCTGCTCTATTTTTTTCCATAGCACTTACTACTTTCTAACAAACCATGAACTAACAGCCAGTAGGATATGATTTCCAGAGAAAGAAGCATCACATATATCAGACTCTTTAAAGATCTTAACTTCTCAGACTCACATAGACAAAAAGCCTTCCAAAATGCTAATTAATGGGTTCTTATATTTGAAATAGAATCTAGGTTTATTAACTCACTAGAGTGGAATTTCTGATAGGAAATAAGGCTTTCACTAAATGCTTACAATAGTGCCTGCCGCCTAGTCAGTAGTCAATAAAATTTTGTGGAACAAATGGATGAATGAATGATAAGAAAATGCCTCAGGCCACATTATCAACAGTTTTAAACTGTCTTAAATTGTAGAGAAAATTTCTTTTACTCCATTTTCAGTTCTTAACACTCAATATAATCATATAATTAAGCACTACTTACTGGAGGTGGAGTTAGAAGCAGGAGTGAGTGAGTTCCTTGTAGTGAGTTTGTCTTTCCATGAATGGATACAACCAAAGCCAGTTTCATGGGCACCCCCACCTAGGTTTCAGTAGGGAAGAGAAGACTCCCTAGGCAAAGAGGAGAGTTAAAGTCTACAGTGGCTTGCCACTCCAAGTAGAGCCTAGTACCTGCTGCTGCTGGAGAAGAGTAGAAAGAATTTTTCCAGGAGTCCATGGAAAAACAGGCCCTTTTCTATCCATCCCAGAGAGAACAGTAATGTACCACCTTATACCCAACCTATGTCTACTGGGATACTTGTGACTATGAGGTGGCACCATAATGGGCATGTGGTGATACTTTTACCACAGTAACAAGATAGAAGTCAACCATAAGTTTCAAATTGGCTATGGTATAGAGTTTGGGAACTACCACATATAATCTTCTCATACTCTTTACACGACTAGCTTCCCAACACATATAGACAATCAGCTCTTTCAAAAAAAGCTAATGACTTCTATTATTATAAAATAAAATATTAAGTGGCCTAGTAAATTCTGTGATACTTTAGTGTACTCCTCCAAAAGTTGCATGATGGCATCATGAATGCCTGTAGTGGAAATGCTTAGTCCAGCTTGGAGGCACACAAAAATGTGTTTCATCTGAAAGGACACACTTGAGCCCTTTGGTGAAATAGAAAATTAATGTTTAAAATTATACCATCAGGGCACCTGGGTGGCTCAGTCGGTTAAGCGTCCGACTTCGGCTCAGGTCATGATCTCACGGTTTGTGAGTTCGAGCCCTGTGTCGGGCTCTGTGCTGACAGCTCAGATCCTGGAGCCTGTTTCAGATTCTGTGCCTCCCTCTCTCTTTCTGACCCTCCCCCGTTCATGCTCTATCTCTCTCTGTCTCAAAAATAAATAAACGTTAAAAAAAATTAAAATTATACCATCTATTGTATTAGAATCAAGCATCACCATAGCTACATTGATTCATTTACTTTTTCATCAACCTGCTCTACCTATTAATTGAATGCTTACCAGAGCATTGCAGCAGCTGCTGTGGAGTAGAGAAGAAATCACAACATCTTATGACACCAATAAGTGGAATTAAGCTGTCTCTAAGGTGAGGTCTAAGAAGACACCAGAAGAGACCTTCTGTTTCCAAAATATAAACCCCATAATTTGGCAATCCTCTATTAAAACTGCATGCTTTTGAGCTACAAAAGAATTTTCCATCTTTAAGAGTCTCCTAGTAAAATACAAAGATACCTTAGTAGATGCTGTCATAACACCTCATACTTTAGTTGTCACTATAGATAGGCCTTGGCTGATAACCTACTAAGAGTAAAACACTAAATGAATTAGCAATTATTGTGAAGGCACTGAGGAAGCAGGGTGGGGATGAGAGGAAGACATTGAGGGGAAGGTGGAAAGTTTCCAGTGGAAAACCTCACCAACCTACCCCGGCTCTGGAGTACACAGAACAGCTGAGGTAATGTGATGCAGTGGAGCAGAGCGAGTGAGCTGTGCAGTCACAGCACCTCGCTCATACTTGGGCCTGCCTGCTACATACTTAGCCACAAGACACAGGGTCAGTTGGCTCTCTGAGATTCTGTGTCCGCATCTGTAAAACAAAATAATACCACTGTATTAGGGTTCTCCAGAGAAACAGAATTGATGGGATATGTATATGTATATACATATACATACAGAGAGAGAGACGTATCATAAAGAATCACCTCACATGGCTATGGACACTGAGATGTCCACAAGCTGCTGGAGGCCTAGGAAAGCCAGAGGTGGAGTCCAAGTCCAAAAGCCTCACAACCAGGGAGGCCAATAGTGTCACTCCTCCTCTGAGTCTGAGGGCAAACAAAGACCGTTTCAGCTCAACAGCCAGGAAGAGAAAGCAAATTCTTTTCTTCCTCCACCTTTTAGTTCTATTCAGGCCCTCTTGGGATTGGATGATGCCACCACATTAGAAAAGACAATCTACCTTTTTCAGTCTACTGATTCAGATGTAATCCCATTCAGAAATACCCTCACAGACACACTCAGAAATAATGCTCAGCCAAATATCTGGGCACTCTGTGGCCTAGTCAAGTAGTCCATAAAATTAGCCATGGTAAGTTCACCCCTTGTCAGCTGGCACCTGTATGCATCTCCTTAAACCATACTTAACCTCCAAATAAAGAAAATAACATGGTCATAATTCTGTTTAACATGATACAACTATCCTGCGTTGGTGAAAATGCGCCAACCCCTTCTCTAGAAAATAAGGTAAAGCCCTGGAGTGATGTTTAGTATTCTCCTTGATTTCCTGTCACTTCAATACCCTGAGGTAAAATTAATAATACATAAATACTATGATGTATTAAAGTGAACACATCTTATGTTACATAAGAGAGGAAAGAAAACACACATACACAAACATATTCATAACAAAGTAAGGAGAAAATACTCATGACAGTTACAGTCTTTATTTCTGAAACTAACCCTTGGTCATAGTTGGCATTTATAACCACCTTCTTCCACTAAGTCAGTATGTATTCCCTTTGCCTTCAGCAAGTAACTTAGCTGGGTCATGGTTCTTTACCTGGTGTGGTAACCTGACCCTTCATTCTTGAAGAGACTGAGCCATTAGTAGCCCTGCCTGCGTAGTCTCGTTGTAGTTTTCCATTGACCTTAATCACAGGGCATGATAATACTAAGAGAGGACTTAGGGGTCTCCTGTATACTTGACATACTTTTCTTTACCTCGATGGTACAGAAGAAACCCCATTTCCCATTGGTGTTAAGTATCAGAGACTCCAGCCAACACTGTAACTCCTCTTTTGCCTGTTGATTTAGGGCCATGAGAAGCTCACAGTGGTCAGGTGGCAGTTTTAACTTTCGTTTAATGGGATCATTGTTTTGTCTCCTGGTAGAAGCATTCCTCCCTCTGGAACTAAGACCCTGGGGGCCAGCAGAGCAGAAGGTCATGGGAACAGGAAGTGAAAATGTTACCAGTGGATTATTACGGCAGTAATAGTGAATGTTCTCACTACCATTTCCACTCTTAGATTCCTGTTCGCATGAATCCTAGCTATGGAAGGAATAACACAATGTACTGGATGCTCATTCAGAGCATATATATCCTTCTGGAGGATACCTTAGCCCTGCCAGCTACTGACACCTAGTTGGTATCTTCAAACTCAGTAACTGAGTTCCACTGTTCCATCAAACCCTCTACTTGAGGATGAGGAGGAACATTGTTAAGACCAATGAGTGTGGGCCCACTGCCATGCTTCTTTTCCTGTGAAATAATTTCCTTTATCAAAAGCAATGCTGTGTAGAATACTGTCATAGTAGATCCTGATGATTAAATGAGATCATGCATGTTATTTTACTGTCTTAAAATCATAAATATGAATATACATCAAAAGTGTTTGATGACAGTAATATTGTCTATTTGCCAAAATGAACATTTTAGACAAAGAATGCTTTGGGAACTTATATTGTAATAGAATTTTCAGAGATGAAGATTCCTTAGAGATTACCTAGTGGCTTTCAAACTTTTTCAGGCCTGCAATCCTTCCTTCTAACAAAATTTATAAGACAGCTATTATGTAAAACAGGTAAAATTAGACTTGCTATATTTAAAAGTAGGATGGGGTGGGAGGTAGTGCAGAGAAGGAGGCAATGCTTGCCTGCCCAGTCAAGGCACTTCCTAGAATCCCTCAGGATAAGTCTTCTCAAAAATGCATTGAACGAGTAATGGAACCCCCTGCCAATAATTAAGTGGCACCCAGTCACCTTTCGGCAGTTTTAGAAGGGAAAAACATCAATGCAACTATTTGGATCATACAGATTTTACAAATGTAAAATAGGGGATGAATCTCGATTTTTAAAAAAATTCTTTATGGCTAACTCAAATCATGTGTTTAGAGATTCTGTTTGTACTTTATGAATTTGGGTCAGGCTGCCTTGGCCAACATTCTGGAAACAGGGTACAGTTTCTGTCAGCTAAAGCATGGGCATTTCGCTTACTATGTCTGTCATTGTCTAGGTTTAACTTGATTTTTTTGCATTAGATTACCAGTCCACCATTACGGATTGATGCTTCAAAAGTAGTTCACTGAAGCATAAAAGGAATGATGAAACTACTAACATAAATACTGCCATAAAAAAACAATTTGTAAATGAAAATAATTAATAGGATTTGTGTGCAAGTACAGATTATAAGTCTAAATGTGCTGCAATGAGTGAATCTGTGAACCACATGCATTCTCACAAGCACACTCCCCTGCCTGGTGTGCCTCTCCTGGATTCCAGATGAATGCCATAGCACGTGGCATGGGAGGTTTTATTGGGAAAGGTCAAACCTCCAATGCCAGGATCAGCATGAAGAGAAGAAGAAGGCACTACTCCTCCCCCACGCTTCCTATCATTCGTGGAGAGAGCAGGACACGAGGAGTTTACATGCTGCTGAGACGGACAGCCGCTTAGGACATAGATGACACAGGTCCATGGGTAGTTACAATTCTCCCCTGCTTGTCATCAATCCTGAGGGTAGTCGAACTTGGGTGTAGCTCCTTCAGGCAGAGAATGGGTGAGGGTGGGTTGCAGTCCTACCTAAATAATTGTTTGAGATTTCTTATAGATGACACTGCTCACTTGGAAACAACTAAGTGGTGGACAACAATGGTGTTGAGCAAGCCAGGCTTTAGTCTTCTGTGTTAAATGTTCTGGAGTTAATTTTTGCTGATATCAGTGAAGATACCAGCGGGAAACAGATGGCAAAAGGTGGGAACTGAGGAAAGTTTAGTAAAGGAGCTATTTATAAACATGTGGGCAGAAGACATAAGGGAAGCAAGCAAGGGATGGGGAAGAACCCTGGGGCTGGCAGCAGGATGGAGGCATCACTTCTCCTAGGCCTGAGGGGCAAGGGGAGCTCATTACTAAAACCCAGAGAGAGCTGTAGCTCTGGAGAAGCTAAGGGATGGGCTGTGGTCTTGACGTCCTTTCATGTAGGAACGTACTACCTCCAACCTACAATCCTACAGGGAAAAAATAGGGGATAATAAATGACCCTCACCTCACTCTTCCCCCCTCTAACCTCCTGCTGGTGTTTCCACTGGCCAAATTGAACCACAAGTCAGAGGGCAAAGGATGTAGTAAATCCAGCTATTGCAATCCATAATGGTCAGACTTCCAGGGCACAAGACCAACTGGGGAAAGAAAAGAGTATATACAAAGGGCAAACAGAGAATACCCACACACCAAGGAAGACAGAGCCCAATGGTAGCCCTTGAGGGGACAGCTTGAGGAGAGTAAAGGAAGTAAGGGCATGGAGTGGTTTAAAGAGAGATAAGAGTAAGATCCTACTCTTTCAATAAATTGATCAGGGAGAAAAAGAACAAGTTTTAAAACTATCTTAAAGAGGTCTCTGGATTAGGAAAAGAGAGTATTTTCTGATTTGGAAAAGAGGCTTGGTGTTTTCATTTGAAGAGCATAAGGGTCCACTATGAAGGGAATAATTGAAGAGAGGATAACAGATATACCCAGGCCTGGAGCATAGAGTATATGGAGAGTATAGAGTCTTGAAGACAAGTTGCAGGTAGTGAACAATGTCAAAATTGTACCAACTGTTTATTGGAAACCATTACCCCTCCATAGTTAGTCCTAGAATGCATACTACTATGGTAGGTTTACTATGCCATCTCCTAAACGTGTTTTATTAGGCTTTAAAATGTTCTCACGTATGATTTGAACAGATTAAGGCCCTTGATTGAAACGAGGAGACCAGATTTGAGGATTAGGTAAAGGTTAAGAAAATTAAACATATTTCAAAATTGATTAGCTATTGGAATACTTTCTAGGCTAAAACTAAATATGTAACAGAGAATGAAGGCAATTACAAATTAAAATGCATTTTATACTTTTTCTACATCTAACAATTTTAATGTATTCAAGGCTAAGATACGATGTGTTATCTAAATTCCATCTGCAGAACTTTGTGGTATCTCAGAACCATTTAAAGGACAAATTGGAATTTTTCCAGCCTGATCTACTTAAGACTATCACAAGTGTTAACAGATTGAAGACCTCAGGAATCACATTGTTTGAACTACTAACATGTCATTAATAACATTAGTGATATTTCATTTCTTGTTAAAGAACTTCATTCATACCTAAAATGAGCCAATAACACAGGCACCATGAAAAGCGGAGTAGGCATGTTTCCCCACCGTAAGAAGACAGCAGACATTTCACTGTCAGTGCTTACTGCCATATATTACCACACTAGACCATCAACATCCATCAGAGCATTATTTAGTCCTTTCCTAAATGTTTCTCAGGTATTATTTTTTATTTTTTAATTTATTTTATTTTTTTAATGTTTCTTTATTTTTGAGACAGAGAGAGACAGAGCATGAGAGAAGGAAGGGTAAAGAGAGAGAGAGACACAGAATCCGAAGCAGGCTCCAGGCTCTGAGCTGTCAGCACAGAGTCTGATGCAGGGCTCAAACCCACCAGTCATGAGATTATGACCTGAGCCCAAGTCGGATGCTTAACCGACTGAGCCACTCAGGTGCCCCTATTCATTTATTTATTTTGAGAGAGAGAGAGAGAGAGAGAGAATCCAAAGCAGGCTCCAGGCTCTGAGCTGTCAGCACAGAGCCTGACATGGGGCTTGAACCCACAAACCATGAGATCATGACCTGAGCTGAAGTCGGAGGCTTAACTGACTGAGCTACCCAGGTGCCCCTGTTTCTCAGGTATTTAAAAGTATGGTGTCTTTTAAACATTCAAAACTTGAATTGGCAAAATTATGAAAATGCCTCTCTTCAAAAAAACTGATTCTATTTGTAACATGTGCTCCACTCAGGTTTACAGGTATATGGATGGTAATACTTTTATGAGAACAGGGGCCGATCCAACTGATCAAAATAACGGTATCAAGCTATCCCACATTTCGCTGTGATGTGGTAAAAGTCAAAGGTCGTTTCAAACAATAATTGTAAACTATAAGACCCATAGGTTTCCTTTTCTCTTCCATCCTATAACAATAAGATAAAAAATGGAATTTTGCAGCCTTTGGTTAGAAGCCTTTATCTTCAAAAGAGACCTGAGAAGGAAGACTTAACTGACCTTTCCATGTAAGAAAACGCATCACCTACTGAGATTTGTCTTCCTTGTGGCCACCTCCCTACAAAAGAAGTAGGAGGCTAAAATCAGCTTCAACTTGTGCAGATGAAAAGTAACCTTCAGGCTAATGGGTTTTCAACACCACTCCTTACCGGGCAAAAAATTTTGTGTCCCATAAAATTAAATTACCTCCTCGGAAATGACTTCTCCAATAAATTACACCATTAAATATAGTAAAAAATGGAATTCCTAGAAAACAATTTTCCCCTCTCTGAGGGAACTCTCCCATCTCTGTGAAAATTGATTCCATCTTTAATGGAGTATCCATCTAGTCCAAAAAAAGGGGCACAGAAAACCTAAAAACTGTCAAAGAAATAGCAAGACAATTAAAGGCCAGAAAAATAAATCAAGTCTTTGAGGAAACTAGAAATGCAGTTTAGAGAAATCAATGCTTTAGCACTCTACCAAATGCTAAATTTAAAGAACATGGAGTGCTCTCACCTAGCAGAAGGTGTCTTTTTATTTTCAGTTTCTTTGAAGTAGTATCATAAGGAAACAATCAGATAATTAAGCATTGTAATGAGTTTGCGAGGTGGTAGTTCTTGTATTAACTCTGGCAATCACTATAAATTGACTATATTTTCACTAATTGCGGAAGTTCTAATGTAGTCCTTTTTAAATGGGGTTGGAAGTCATAAACACATTGTTGAATGACTACTCTGTATTAAGAACTAAACCAGTTTCTTTAGGGATGAAAATATCAAGACACTACAATCCACTTGAAACATTGGCCGAACATACACAAAACAAGAGAATTCATGAACATGGACTGATAGTACAAATTTTGGGCACAATTCTCACAAGCCTATGCTCGTGTTCAGTTTGACCTGAAAGGCAATGGGCAAATATAAGAGGCCCATAATGAAATATTATCCTGGCAGCTATGCACAGTGTGGACTAAAGTCAAGAGAAATATAATACAAACTAATGGTAATCCTAATAATATCTAGCAGTTACAGGTGCCAGACTCTGTTCTAAACATTCTCGTATATTAACGTGTTAAATCCTCACAGTAAGGCTAGGAGGCAGGCACTGTTATTATCTCATTTTACAGATGGGAAAACCAAAACATTTTTTAAAAACATGTGTGATTCTGGGGCGCCTGAGTGGCTCAGTTGGTTGAGCTTCCGGCATTAGCTCAGGTCATGATCTTACAGTTAGTGGTTTGGAGCCCCATATCCGGCTCTGTGCTTACAGATCAGAGCCTGGAGCCTGCTTCAGATTTTGTGTCTCCCTCTCTCTCTACCCCTCATGCTCTGTCTCTGTCTCTAAAAAACGAATAAACCTTAAAAAAATTGTTTAAAAATGTCTGATTTTTACAGGAAACTTTCTGCATAGCAACTTCCACGCAGGTAAATACAAGGTAGATTTTCAAAGCAGGTATTGTCATTCAGAGAAGAATATGAATACTGCCATTAATATATTATTTTTAAAATACTTTTATCATTGAAAACTTCAAATGTATCCAAAATAGAAAAAGTAGTGTAATGAGCACTCTCCTCCACGTACCCAGTCTTGATTCATCTACTCTACTTTCACTCAATGACCCAAACCCCTCCTCCCTCATTATTTTGGAGTAAATGCATACATTCTATCATCCCATCAACACTAAATCTTTCAATATGTATCTCTAATACGACACTTCTTTCTCCTTCTAAACGTGACAATAACACCTTAAAATTACAGTAATTTCTCAATACCAATACAGTAAAATCTCAATGCCAATCAATGATCAAGTTCCAATAATATGTCTCATTTCAGTATTTATTGAGAACTGGCTATGTTAGCATTAGATACTGCCATTTAAATTGCCTTTCTTCCCCCCCCCTCCCCCCCTTGCTTTCACTCTTACTAAAAGGAAGGAGCCTGTCTCTCTACCCGATGATTCAAAGCTCTGCTGTGAGGGCACTTCGCAGAGCTGCCCGCAGCAGCCGGGACCCGGGTCTCCGGCCGCCCCGGCCCCGCCCCTGCCTTTTCCCAGAGGGGCCCTCTTGCCGACCCGGAAGCCGCTTCGCAGATGAATCTGTTCCCCAGACCCAGACCCCGGCCCCGCCCCGGTTGCCTAGGCGACGAAAGGCCGCAACTCCGCGGCGAGTTAATGACGATGTCTTTGGGGACTACTCCCGGGGGAACGACCCCCGCGGCGACGACCCCGGCGGGAACCACACCGGAGTTAGAGGTACGCCGCTCCTTCCCCGCACCCGCGACCCCCCGAGTGCACGCCCCGGGCCCGCAGGGTCCGCGGCTGAGGTCGGCCCCCAGGGAGGCACCCAGCGCCCGGGTTGGGAGCGCGGCACGGGATGAGGTCGGGTTGAGAGCTGGCCTAGGGCGGCGTCGGGGTCCCAAAGACAGGCGGGGATCACTGAGGCACCGCCCCGCGCCCCCGAGCCCTGCCGCAGACCGCGCGATGTGCCCTCGGGTAGAAACTGTAGAAATAACTCCCTTGGACGTTTTCGGGTCCCCGCGACCTCACGACGGCGCGCTTCTCTCGCTTCTCTGCACTTGAAAGGGGATCTTGGAATCTAAAATGGGCCAGTCCGTTTTTGGAAAGTGCTACTGATTTTTTTGCAATGATCACTGTTCTTACTGTTCAAAGATGTCATGGAATAATAACTCTTCATTGTTGGTAGATTAATATTTGAAGGCCAGGGCTTGGTGTCTCCCTGGTTATTTTATCACTTCTCTAAATAAAGAAACACATGATAGGACAAAGGAGGGACGCTGGAAAATCGACCTTCTGCTTATGGCTTAGTTGCACAGCATCAGCTTGTCGTTAGGAAAGTTATTTAACTTCCTTGGGTCCCAGTGGTTTCCTGTGTTAAAAGAAAAAAAAAAAAATAAAAAGAAAAGGTTTATCTTTAGACCCCTCCCAACACCAACTCTCAATAATAAATGGGTTTTAGGTAACTTTAATTACTCATAAGCTTAGTATCCTATGATTTTAATTAAGGACATATCTGCTTTGCCAGATACTGCTAAAAAAAAAAAAAAAAGTTTAAATCTGCATGCACTGAGTCCATCATGTTGTTCTATGAAGTTTGTCTTCAGTTTTTTTTTTTTTTTAAGACTGAAGGTGCATAATAATGTTATAATTAACATTGCTATGCTCAACTCTCTTATTAGTCTAAATAACATTTTTTTGTGTTCAGAAGATAAGTATTAGCTGCTATTTTATAAATGAGGAAACACGGAGTCAATAATTTAGTGCCTGGCTTCAGAGATATATACAAGTTGTTCCCAATCAAGATTCTTCTGAATACTGTATGCAGACCGCTAAAGCATGCTGGCTTTCCTATGAGCCTTTTGAAATTAGCATATATTAAAAACACATTTTAATGTGATAAACTGGTTACTAAGCTAGTTACTCCCTTGTGACCTCTAATGTAAGTAATAACAGTTTCAAAAGTGGCAGAGGAAATTTCCCAATTAAATAGTGTTACTTAAATATATACAAAAACTTACTTAAGAAAATGCTCATTTGGCATTGTACACTGCATATACTTGTTTACCCATGTAGATATGTCCTTTCCAAGAAGATTGATAAATTTGGGGCTAATGAATCTGCACTTAAAAAAAAAAAAAAAAGAAATCGTTTTTAAAGATGCAAAGAAGTGCAATACTCCATGAAAAAAAAAAAAATCACCTTTTTTTTTTTTTTTTTTTTGGTTGGGTCAGATGAATGAGTTAGTTATAGACCTTAGATGATTATCTGCCATGTTAGCACCTGTCAGTGGGCACATTTGTTAATTTCCTGGAGGAGCAGGTATTCCCTGTAATAAGCAATTCAGAAAATGCTCAGTCTTTTAGTTAGTAACAAACTGAAGAAATCTAGATGGAATTTGGACTCACTTAGCTGTACTCACTTAGCCTGTACTGAAAGGAACAGGCATATGATATGCTGCTTGGTAGGAATGCCATTTTCCATTCTAATGAAAGCAGAGTTCCTGTAGGTCACAGAGAAGCCAGCTGATCCATCCAGCTAGCATTCATTAGAGTGACAAGGCCTGCCTGCAGCCCACTGGTGCCCACAATGTGTTTTAGGGGGCAGATGGAAAAGATGGCAAAGACCTCTCTGAGTCTGTTCCCAAGGCTACTGCTTTTCAGTTAGATACTGAAAAGCAGCTCAGCTCAGATTCTTTCCAGAGTTGATCCCCCAAGACCTAGTCCCTTATGGTGTCATTTCTAATATATTCTGTATCCAAATTGACTTAGCCAGTAGACCATCTAAGTCATCTGAGCCAAACAGTTAGTGAAATATTTCCTTTTTCGCCAAGTCGATCAAAAATAAAGCATAAGCTTCCAGTAGTTTGAGGTTTCCAGACTTATGTGTTGTCAGTACCTAGAATAAAAACAATCAGTTATCCTGATCACATAGTAGGCACTCAGTAAAACATGATAACTAATTAAAATCACAGGTGGTCTCACATACTCCAAGGAAGGTACTTATCATAAACCAAAATCTATTGAGATACTGTGAACAAGCAGGCATGAGATGCAGGTCCAGGATTTTTTTTTTTTTTTCTGTAAACACTGCATAAACTATTTTTGCCAACTTTTTGAATTCGACATTCCAGTTTCTTTAGTAACATGGGAGTAAATGCCTCCCTCTAGAAGATAAGACTAAATGTTTTGGAAATACCTGTGTAAATTCATAAGACTAGACAAAAATGACAAAAATCTGAAAATGTTTGCTATGTATAGATCTGAAAATGAAAGGTATTTATAAATATTTATAAATTAAATCATAAATGAGTTTATAAATGAATACTTAGACTGTAATCATTAGTCTTTTATCAGTAGCTTGTTCATACATAAACTGACTTTCTTAGTATCTTAAAAAAAATACTGTTTAGGAAATATAATCATTTAAGTAGTATATACATAAAAGGACTATACTTCAACTCACATTGGAGACCTAAAAGAAAACATAAATGATTATTGCCCAATTGCTTCTTCTGAATTATGTCTCTGAGTGTTACCCCATTCCTAATGGATGACATTTACTCAGTGCCTTCGAGACTTTATCTTACTTACTGAAGTAAGGGCACTTACATAATCTTGGGTGGAAAGGTAGTGTTACTTGTCTTGGAGATTTTCAACATGTCTAGGAGAAGGCCATAGACAATTCTCTCTACATTAGGTGATCTCCCTACAGACCTTGAAAGCAGCCTTCACTGCATCATCAACAGGTTAGAGAGAAACTCTTGGGGCTCAACTTGAGCAGCAAGATGATCAGGGTCTTGCAATTTCTGTATCACTCAAGAGATATTTATTGAAACCATTTTTAGCACATACCATGGGAAAACCTGAGCAGGACCATGGGGGGATGCCAAAAATATTGCTTTTTAAAATATTGTTGAGAAGATAGTACTAATGTTCTTCAAAATGTTAATATGCAGTAGTATTATTTATAAAACATTTAGAACCTCTGGGAATAGTGGCTGTGGGTTTGGAGATATTGACAGACATTTGGGCTTGTCTTTCTTTTTACCAGTGGTCTTTGAGTTTCCTCTCTTATTTTAAAAGTCCTGCTTCTCCTCTCTTCAGCTCTTTAAGGTTATGCAAGTAAACTTTAATATTTTTCTAACATATAAAGTTTTATTTTACGGGGTGCCTGGGAGGCTCAGTCGGTTAAGCGTCCGACTTCGGCCCAGGTCATGATCTCACGGTCTGTGAGTTCGAGCCCCGCGTCGGGCTCTGTGCTGACAGCTCAGAGCCTGGAGCCCGTTTCAGATTCTGTGTCTCCCTCTCTCTCTGCCCCTCTCCTGTTCATGCTCTGTCTCTCTCTGTCTCAAAAGTAAATAAACGTTAAAAAAATAAATTAAAAAAAAGTTTTATTTTACTACAGTTATGTCTTTAACATCACTAAAATGAATTTTTGATAGATATATTTGGTATATTTGAAATGAGGATCTAATTTTATCTTCTTCTAGACATGAACCATCAGTTATGCCAGCTTCATTTACTAAATAAACTGTCCTCTCTTTCCATCGAAAATGGACTGTCACTATCACATGTGTATATACACATGAATAAATGCAAGGATGGCCAGAATAGTAGAACAGAATAGAGAATCCAAACATATATATGTATACATGTATGTGTATAAATGTATATGTATGTATATATGTGTGTGTATATATATATATATATATGTATTTTTGAATTTCCGAAAACTTATATATATTGTACATTATTATATTTTTAATATCCTTTCTTTTCCAGTGACCTAATTTGGAAAGGTTTCACTCATTATTTTCCTTTTTGAAGATGTATGTATTCTTGCATAATTTTAAAAAATTATTTTGTAAGTTTCCAGAATGATACAATTGAGATTCAAAATTGTCATCACATTACATTTATGATGTGGGAAGGATTTAATTTTTTTAATTTGAAATTTTCCGGTGAATCTCCTTTATTAAGCCTTTTTATTAAACTTTTGATAAAGTTTATAACTTCTTTAGGTCTATATCTTTCTTATTATATTTATAACTAAGTATAGTTTAATCAAGTTTCTACCATTTCCATTTCTGATTAGTTTCTAATATAGAGAAAAGCCATTGGCCTTTATATATTTATGTTATGTAACCATCTTATCAAATTTCTTATTAACTCAAACCATGTTAGTACAATGTCAGGTTTCTTAGGTATGCAACCCTGTAATCTTCAAATAAAGATTTTTTATTTCTTAATTTTCAATATTTAAGACACATATTTAGTTTCTTATTATATTAGTTAGGTTCTCTGTAGAGTGTTGAATTACAATAATGTTACTAACCAAGATCCCTTTTTAGTTTCTGGTTTCATAAGAATGACTTCAGTTTTTCACCATTCAATCTGATGTTTTGGCAAACAATTATTTTTGTGTTTAAGTTTTTTTTTTTTCTATTTATGTTTTACTAAGAGTTTTGCTGCTGAATTCCAGCAAATGCTTGCTCATTATTTACTTATATAATTATACCATTTTAATCATTTAATCTGACATAAAAATATGCTACAGTTGTTAATGATGATCCATCCTTGCATCTCTGAAATTAACCTTATTTGGTCACAGCTTATTTTTCTTTGAGTACACTGTTGGACACAACTTTCTAAGATAATATTTTAATTAAAATATTTGCATTTGAATTCATTAATGATTTTGGTTTATAATTTCCATTTTGCTCTAGTTTAGGTTTTTCTGTGTGGACTGTGCTGACTGCTTAAAAATAAATTGTCTACAGTCTGTAATTATTAGACTAACAGAATTTATGTGTTCCTGATTGTTAGGTAGAACTTCAAGTGTACAACTGTGTGGGCATGGTGACTTTTTAAAAAGTAGACATCCAGTTTAATTTGGTCAGTTCCATTGCCTTTTTCACCTCTGCTCAAATTTGATAACTTCTATATTCTAGGAAATCACCCATTGTCTTATAATTTCCAAATGTATTTCCATATAATGTGGCATATAGTTATTTTTTCTTTTAATCACATTTGCCAAAGGTTTTTGCCTATTTTATTCATTATTTTAAATATCTAGTTCTTGTTTTGACTTATCCTTCTTTCATCTATTATTTAAAAATATATATATTTTTCTTTTTCTTACATTGGCTCCTTAGGATGGCCTGGACTGTAGTGAGGTGAGTGAGGCAGTCTCCTTGGGCACAAAATTTAGGAATGCCAAAATTTAGTAGTCAAGATGAACTTTAGTTGAAGGCATTTTTTAAAAATTGAAAGTTAATACAAAAAGCCCATAATGGATCAAAATTTTACATAAAGACAGCATCAGAGCTACTGAGTTTTCCTTTTGCCTTAGGCTCTGACATCACTCAACACAGTGCTGCTTCTTAGTACATTTATTTTCATGCTTGAAGAGAGCCTTTCAGAGTGTGGAAATTGCAGACTAGTCTATGTTCTCTAGGACTGTGAAACCCCTCTTTAGTCATGTTTGATGAATTGTGTTGTCCTTCTTTTAATGAACATTTATTAAGAATCTTTTGAGAATACTACCAGTGATGTGTAGAAAGATGCCCCGAAAGCTTAATTCTAGAAGAAAGACATATATACAATGTGGAAATTTTAGGTGAGTTAGAGAAAAAATTCAGAGACAAGATTATCTGGCAAATAATATTAAGCTTACAATTTTATTGCTTCTGGAATAATTGCTAAAATCCACCAGGTGGTGGAGTAAAATGAGTTACAGTGAAGTTTAGCTTACATATTTTTCTAGTCAGAGATGTAATTTTACAGAGAAAACCAAATTATATATCCACATTTTTATTAGGCTATTCATGAATTTTCTATTGTATCTTTAATTTTTATAAGTCAGAATATATGTGTTGAAAGATTAAAGATTTTTTTACCACCTTATATTCTTTCAAGTGCAAGGCAGCATATAAACAAACAAAAAAAGAGTTATAGTTTAAAATAGGTTCAGGAATTCAATTTAAAACAAAAGAAAACAACAACAAAACCAGAGGCAAGCCCTCCTACAAGATGATTATCGTAAGCTGTCGAGTTTTAGCAAAAAGAGAGACACTAATATTGAGCATCTTAGCTAGAGTTATTATTGTAAAAAAGGTTTAAGATTGTTGTAGTCTCTTTCAGACAGCTCTTGTGTGACCTATTTTCTTCTAATGTCTGTGTGAACATTTTCACATCTAATAAAATTTATTGAAGGTACAATGTACTTTTCATGCATATTTTTATTTGTTAATAATGACAGCAATCTTTGTTAAAATATCATAATGATATTTAACATGAACTCAAACCTAGGTTCAAATGACTTGCTGTAAGTCACAAAATTAGTCAGTAGTCAAAGCCTCATGAGCCCTCCAAGTCCAAGTCCTACTGTTCATCATGCTCCTTCACCTATAATGGCATCAGATGATAGAGATGAATTCAGGCAGTTGATTAACAACCTATGTTGATATGACTAGGATCTGCAGAATTCTAAAAAGAAGTAAAAGATTGAATGACTGTCCCTGATAAATTTACAGTCTAATGGAGTTGACAGTACAAGAATAATTATACTTTACTGCCAATAATAAAAAACATAACCAACAAACATTTAACAAATATATAGTCATATGTTACAGACTAAAATGCTGTCCTATCCAAAAACTGAGTGCATATAACTCAATTTACAAGTATCTGAGGGCCTACTAGCTGCAAGATATTATATTAGGTACTAAAAGTATTTTTTTCTTATTGAGTATATAATCTAATAGAATGACCTAGTTTAAATTGCTAACCCTGGGTTACAAAAAGATAGGTAATAAAGTACATTATTGTATGTCTGAATTAGATTTTTAAAAATAAAAATACAATAATTTAATATTAAATTACAAACATTAAGATGATTACCATTCCCAATAAGTGTTAGCTTTGGGATTTTTCTACTCTTGAAAAGAAATAAGGAAAATGTGGGATGTTATCTTGTTAACTATAGCAAAGCATTTTGTTGCTGTTCTTATTTATTGGAACCCATTCACACGGAAGGATAATTAACCATTTGTTGCATTGAAAACATTTGCTCCCTCCCCCACCCCTCCAAATCTCACAATTCTTGATTTTTGTGGAGCTGCTGCTTCCTATTTCTACTTCTCCATCACCTCTTCCATCCCCCATTCACAGCTCTTCTCCTCATGCTCTGGCTCTAGGCAGTTTGATCCATCCTCACACTTGGAGTGACTCCTAAAGCAACATTTTAAAACTTGACCTTTCTGAGTCTACCATTTCTAATTACCTTCTAAGCATTTCTTCCTTGATATGCATATTCCACTTTAAACTCAACCATTGAAATCAAACTCATCACGTCGCCTTCTTAAAACCAGCATCATCTTCTGATGCTTCCATTTTTATTGGTGTAATGAGAGTGCCACGTATGGTTCTTACAGACTGTACTCTGAACAACAGGACATGGCTGAGGGTTGAACAGGAGGTGAAACTACTGTATTCACAAGTAGTGCACTTAGACGCAGGGCTATATCAGCCTTAAACCTTTTAACACATCCTCTACTCACAGAGGTTGCCTGGTCATACAAAGGTGGCATAGGTGCTATTGGAGGCCCTAAGAATCATCGCCTTTCTCTCAGTCATCTATTTCAAAAACTCATACCCTCTATTCATTCTGGCCTCTTGTAGTCCCCCATATATAATATGTTGCATTCACCCCTTTCTTTTCATGCACACTGCTAGGAACCCAGTGCAGTCTGATGCCTCATTCCTGAAAAGTTCAAAAACATTTTCATTGAACTCTCCTCTAAGTCCTTTCTCTGCTCCTGTCTGTCCTTCACCCTCCTACAAATTGCCTTTCCTTAAAGCACAATTTTATCTTGTCACTTGACTGCTAAAAAATTTCATGGGTTCCTTATTCCCTATATTATTAAAAACAAACTCTTCAGCCTATCACTCTTTGACCAGCCAAGGTCTAAAATATTTGTGATCTCTTGTGCAGTATCTTGCATGTTGTAATCAGGAAATATTTATTTAATTATTAAATTTGAGGTCTCCCACAATATGTTTCCAATGCCCACTTCCCACTTAGATCCAACTAGTCCCTGACTTGTATCCATGACACCATTGTGTGAATTAGTTGATATTTATAGAACCAGTCCCCAAGTATCCTGTTGCTGATTCATCCACCTGGGGAATCATTCTTGCCCAATCTCACCAACGTCCATATCTGGACCTCCTCTCTATAGGCTTTCCTTGGTCTGTCTCTGTTCTTGTTCCTTTATTATGGCTCACTTTTCATTTTATTTTCTTGTCTTAAAGTCACCCTTGGTTTGTTCCTTCCACTAGACGTTAAGATAGTGAGGCTAACAAGTTGTTTCGTTTTGTTTTGTTTTACTTTTCTTTGCCTCCTCTTGAAGCCCAAGCACAATGAGGAATATGTAGATATTTTTTAAAGTTTGTAAATTGACTCATTCTTGTTTTATCGATTCCTGGATGCCTAAGAAGATACATATTCCAGACCATTGTCCTCCATAAAAAATCCAGAATACTCAAACTAAGATAGGACTCATGCTCCTTTCCTTTCTGAGTTTTCCATATTCTCTGTCTGTATCTGTTCTCTCTGTGTCTCTCTGTTTATATGTTCTCTCTATGTCTCTCCGTCTAAACTCTGTTCTTCCTCTTGGTTTGTGTTTGATTTCCATCCTGTGGGAAGCCAACGACCCACTTGAATGGTCCACTTCTGGGTTCCTTGGACCTGGGCTGCCTGAATCATCTTGGTGATTATGAGGGGACCCTCAGAGGAACAGTTGTACCCCCAAATTAAGTCTGCACAGCACCGCTTATTTGACCTTTGAGGATCAGTAAGTTCCTCCTCTGGGAAACAGTTGGTTTAATGCCGATGCAATTTTTGCCTCTGTGCTTCTCTGAATCTATTCACTGGGGAAAAGAAAACTTGGGAGAACTGATATGGGGACCTGTTCTCACTTCCTATTCTCTTTGTGTTCTAAATTTCTTTAGCTGGCCCTGAACCTAGTCTCATTTTAATCATAAGACTCTGGTTCAGCTCTTGGACAGTTTTTCTTAAGCCTGTTAGCTAGAATAAGAGACTGATTCACTTAGCTCCAAAGACAAAGGACACTTGCTCCTTCCCACCAGAAGGTGTTCTTAGATGACTCAGAACTGAGGGAAGTGTCAGTCCCATAGAGGAGATCTCCCCCATGATAATTCATTTTTGGCTTGCCTGGGATGCACACGTAAAACTGATCATCCAGTGCTCCGAGCCCCACAGTGGTTTTAGACTGTCACTGGGAGAAACCAAGACACATATGAGGGGAAGATCAGCCCTTTGGTGACTCTCTGGGAAGTTCTCGCCATAAGCAGCACATTCGATCCACCAAATGCTTTCCCTACAATAGAGTTTCAGCTTCTAACCCTTTTTCTTTCTTTTCCAGTGCTGGGTAGATGTGTCCTCATGGCAGTTCTGGAATGTTGGTATTGTGTTGAGGATTGGTGGCCAATCCTGTTGACCAAAACTCTTAGAATAAAGAAGTGGCCCTGCTACCCCTGGTTGCACTGGGTTTTCAGCTTATCTGGGTGAGGCATGTGGCAGGCTGGTCACTGCTGGGTGGTCATCTCCTTGTTGGATTGCCTAGAAACATGTAACCTGCCACAGGAAAAAATAGAAAATTTGAACAGACCAATTACCAGCAATAAAATTGAATCAGTAATCAGTAAACAGTAGTCCAGGACCAGATAGATGGCTTCACAGGCAAATTTTACCAAACATTTAAAGAAGTGTTAACACCTATTTTTCTCAAACTGTACCAAAAGAATACAAGAGGAAGGAAAACTTCCAAATTCATTCTCTGAGGCCCGAATCACTCTGATACCAAAACCAGATAAAGGCACCACCAAAAAAAAAGAGAACTGCCGACCACTATCGCTCATGAATAAATTTGCAAAGATCCTTAACAAAATATTAGCAGACTGAATCCAATAATACATTAAAAAATCATACACCACAATCAAGTGGGATTTATTCCCAGGATGCAAGTGTGGTTCAATATTCATAAAACAATCAATGTGATACATCACATCAATAAGAGAAAGGATAAAAACCATATGATCATTTCAATAGATGCAGAAAAAGTATTTGACAAAATACAATATCTATTCCTACTTCAACGAAGTAAGTCTAGAGGGAACATACCTCAACATAATAAAGGCCTTATATGAAAAACCCGCAGCCAATATCATAGTCAATGGTGAAAACTGAGAGCTTTTCCCCTAAGGTCAGGAACAAGACAAGGATGTTCACTCACCACTTTTATTCAACATAGTATTGGAAGTCCTAGTCACAGCAATTAGACAACATAAAGAAATAAAACACATCCAAATTAGTAAGGAAGAAGTAAAACCCACTATTTGCAGATGATGTGATACTATATATATAGAAAATCTGAAAGACACCACCAAAAAGTTATAAGAACTGATAAATGAATTCAGTAAAGTCACAGGATACAAAATCAATGTGCAGAAATCTGTTGCATTCCTATGCATTAATAATGAAGCAGTGGGAAGTGAAATTAAGAAAGCAATCCCATATACAATTTTACCAAAAACAATAAAATATCTAGGAATAAACTTAACCAAAGAGGTGAAAGACCTATACTCCGAATGTTATAACACACTAATGAAAGATGACACCAAAAAATGGAAAGACATTCCATACTCATGGATTGGAAGAACAACAATGTTAAAATGTATGTAATACCCAAAAAATCTACAGATTTAATGCAGTCCCTATCAAAATACCAACAGCATTTTTTATAGAACTAGAATAAACAATCTTAAAATTTGTATGGAACCACAAAAGATTTCAAATAAAGCAATCTTGAAAGAGAAAAAAATGGAGGTATCACAATTGCAGGTCAAGTTATATTACAAAGCAGTAGTACTTAAAAACAGCATAGTACTGGCATACCATAGACACATAGATCAATGGAATAGAACAGAAAACCCAGAAACAAACCCACAATTGTATGGCCAATTAATCTTCAACAAAGGAGGAATGAATGTACAATGGGAAAAAGACGGTCTCTTCAACAAATGGTGTTGGAAAACTGGACAGCCACATACATGCAAGAGAGTGAAACTGGACCACTTTCACCATACACAAAAATAAATTGAAAATAGATTAAAGATCTAAATATGACACCTGAAACCATAAGAATCCTTGAAGAGAGCATAGGAAGTCATCTCTCTGACATTGGCCATACCAACATTTTTCTAAATATATGTCCTGAGGCAAGAGAAATAAAAGCAAAAATGAACTATTAGGACTACATCAAAATAAAGTTTCTGCACAACAAATGAAACAATCAACAAAACTAACTGAAACTAAAAGGCAAAATACTAATGGGAGAAGATGTTTGCAAATGACATCTGATGAAAGGTTAGTATCTAAAATATATAAAGAACTGATACAACTCAATACCCCCAAAGCAAATAATCCCATTAAAAACAGGCAGAAGACATGAACAGACATTTCTCCAAAGAAAACATCCAGATGGCCAACTGACACATGAAAGGATGCTCAACATCACTCATCATCAGGGAAATGCAAATCAAAACTACAATGAGATATCACCTCAAAATGGCTAAAATCAAAAATATAAGAAATAACAAGTGGTGAAAATGTAGAGAAAAAGGAACCCTCATGCACTATCTGGGGGAATGTAAACTGGTGCAGCCACTGGAACACAGTATGGAGGTCCCTGAAAAAATTAAAAATATATCTACCCTACGATCCAGTAATTGCACTGCAGGGTATTTATCCAAAAAATACAAAAACACTAATTCACAGGGATACGTGCACCCCTATGTTTATTGCAGCATTACTTATGATAGCCATAAATATCATATTTATGATAGCCAAACTATCATAAAGAAGTTTGTTAACTGAAAGCCATCACCCAGTTTTAAATATGTGTAAAAGACAAATTAACTAGAAATTCAACTTTTCAGAAGAGAGGTACCATTACTTGAAAACAGAGGAGAAAAATGATTATCTGGAAGACTGTCATATTTAAATTTTATTTCTTATTGCAACTAGAACACAGAACAAATTTTCATATCATTGGATTAATATGTAGAACATGTGATTGAAATAACTCATTCCACCTTTTTTGTTGTTGTTGGTAGAGAGATGCTGAATTCCAGGAGCATGAAAAGATTCTGTCTCCAGATTTTCTTTCAGCTGCTCAAATCACTGAAATGCTAACAGAAGACATAAATGGAGTTCAACAGTAAGCACTTCAATATTACAACCAAATCTAGAACAGTTCTAGTTCTGCATCTATAAATGGCCATGAAATGCTATTAGAAATTTTAAACTTTTTAAAAAAGAGTTATTGTGTCAGGCAAATATATATACTCTGGAGATTATGTGTATATATAATTATATATATCGCCATCCAGAGTCTGGAACATGAAAATTCTCAAACAACTGACTTTTTACACTGCTCAGCTATCTTCCTTGTGGGAGAAATGTGTTTCAGATCAATGTATTAATGTTAAGAGAGAGTAAGGATTTATTGTTAAAAGCAGCCTTTAACATATGCTGTCTTCTGCTTCTTTTCTTTTTCATTCATAAAACTTTCAATATGCACAATAACCTTTAAGTCTTCTGTCTCATTGTGACAAGGATAAGTTGTACTTTTTGTAATATTAATAATTAATACATTTTAATATTTTGGAAATCCTGAGTATTAAGCCATCTACCTGGGATTTTTATCAGATATGAAGCTATACTAAATACTCTGATTTCATATATTTTGCCTAAAAATGCGAGTAAAACTGAATTTATGGGCAACAATTCTAGTATATGTACATCTCATTCTTAAGGCCATTGATTTCTACAGCAAATTATTTACTTCGAATTCTAGTTAGATATATCTAAGACACAAGTTCCTAAAACGTGTTTTGAATAATCAGTCATTTCAAAAGTTATGTTGCTCTAATAATGGAAACCTCATTGACTATAATGTGTAGAGAGTGGGAATGATGTGATGTTCTTGATTATAATGTCTCATAAGATTTCTGTAGGCCTGTCGTCCGGATGTTAGGGTATTGTGGACCATAATGGACAAACAGAAAATGATCCTGTCAGTGTCTGTCATTTGCAGATCTTACAAATATTGTGAAATAGAGGTGATTTACTACTGAGAAGAAAATATGACAGGTGTACTGGCTGGAAGAGAAATCTGAGAAGAGAAGGCATATTAAGAGCAGGCAAATGACACTGACAGGCCTTTTCCCACGATGCTCTTTACCTTCAGGACCTGCAAATCCTGCTAGAAATCCTGGTGATCTGTGATTTGGCCATACTGCTTACTATCTATATCTTTATAAGTATTAGTCAGTCAATTAAAAAATTTCACAGATATTTAAACAAGTATCTCATGATGATTTTACCATTTTTAAAGAAATGAATACCCATTGGGAATTTTGGTTTTTAGTGTGAGAATTGATTAGTAAACTGCATTCATTGTAATGGTATCCCTGATTATTTGTGCTTAGTAAATAAAATATTATTTTCCATTTCTAGGTAATCTCAAATGTTGGTCATTGAAATGCAAAACATAGGTTATTTAATATGGGCAAAATAATATGATGCAAATGACAGATATTTAATATATTTTACAATTTATTTGTATTAAATATTAAAGATGTTATATTAAATGCAATTAATATTAAATAAAAGGTATTGCAAACAAATTGTTTTTAGACTCATTTCTTACCAAATTTTAAGTTTTACTGCATCCCATTCCTTGTATAACAATCTTTTTTTTTCCATTTATTGGCTCTGTTTGTTGTTAAATATTTAAATTTTAAAAGTATTTTCAGTCTTTAAGAGGTGACTTCTAGGATAAAAGAAATGATACAGAGGGTGATACAGAAGTTAGCAGTATAGAAGCAACGAGGTTCAATGCAGGTTGACCTTTTAGACTTTCTCATTAATAGAATTCACCTGAAGTAATCTCATATTTTAGGATATCAATTTTGGGTAAATGACAGTGTTATGTCAGGAGCCATTTCTTCGCAAAGTAATTTTCTTGAGGTTCTTTATGTGATTTTTAGAACAGTAATCCTGAAATATTTGCAATCAATCATTCATTTCTATTTAAAATAGCATTATTATAAATGGGGATTACATACCTTTCAAAATGACAGAAATATAATTTAGGTATCCTGTCACCAAGTGACAGAAGTATGCCAAAATCATACAGTCTACAAAGCTATAAACCTATTTAAATAAATTACAGGAAATCAGCACATTTCCTTAGCTTTTAAAATTAAAAATTGTGTTTCATGAAAGCAGCCAACCAAATGAAACATTATAGTATCATTAAAACATATTTCTAGAGCACACTTCAAGTGAAGTTAAATGTCTGCATACATTTCTCATGATCTCCTAACTATTATCAATCATTCATGCTTTTAATGTAACCCTGATTTTTTACAGATCCGCCCAAATCCTTTTTGAAAAAAAGGATAAGGACTAAATTGAAAATAACTATTTGAACACAGAAATAACCCTGAAAGATCTTTTAATAACCTTTCCATAACTGGGCCTTCATGCGCTGTTCAGCTCCTGCCTTAAGGCTTATTTCTGCATGTCATCATATTTAAAAAATAAGATGCACTCCAATTTCAAGAGCATGTAGGAATAATGTAATGCTTTCACTGGAATTCTTGGTGAGACAAAGTTGATCACCTATCACTATAGCACAATTTCCTAGATCCCTGTGAAGCATCTTTCTCTTTTCCTGTAGTCTCTAATGCCACAACAATAGCCATCTCTCCCCTCTCCCATGTCCCGTCTCTTCTTATCCCCAGAGGAAAATCTTACAAGTTTGCCAGTAAAATGCGTGGAAGCTTTGCATTCAGACTGTGGCAGCATCTTGCTCCAAATGCTTCCCTGCATAATCTCCTTTGGGGTGAAATGACTGAACAAAGAATAGAAATGGTTAATATTCGGCCCTGCAATTCAAGTTGAAGGTTAAGTTTCAAATGGTACTAGGGGAAGTGGTGGCAGGGGAATGAGGGAGAGCAAAGATACAGGGATGCCAAAGAAGTTTCACTAAGATATTCTTAGACAAATAGTTGCCTTCATTTACATACAGCAAAACACTGAAAAAATGAAAATGAAAGGCAGGGAGCACATGTAACTATTTAGGTCAAATATTTAATATTTAAAAAACGTATGGAGATGGCAGATGAAGAGTGCAGTTAGAAGGAAGACTAACTGTTGGAAACAGAAGACAATGTTATGTATATGTAAAATATACATAACAACTTTCAAAGATAGATTGAGTCCAGAGTTGATTGATGCAAGGCCTCAGTGGTATCATCAAGAAATGAGTATAATTTTGGGACTGATTTTTCTTATGATTATAAGATGGGTACCAGTAGTGGTCAAATGTACTTATTTACTTTTTTGTATTTCTGTTCCACAGAAGAAAGTAGACCTCATCCTTAGTTATGAATTCAAACACTTTTAGGAGAGTGTTCACCATACACCAATAGTTTCTATAGGGAATACATATACGGAATGCCATTTTATGGCATGATGGGATGGGGGTGAGAGTATCACAATTGGTTTAGAAGAATCAGAACTCATTTTTGGCATTGAGGTCTACTTTGATACCACTATAGATGAGATTGATGTTAAACACAACACCAGCTTCATTTGTTCCCAAACTTGTTTAATCCTGCTGTATTTATCATTCTGATCATAAAATCTATTTCAATATTATTAATAATAAAGACTTCCTGTTTGTGAAAATGGCAGTATAAAGTTGTCACACACCCACATATGCTCCCTCAGAAATCTATTAAGCAATGAGGAAATACCAATCACTTCTTTGTCCAAACAAGGGGAATGCTGTAAATCCAAACTACAAAATGTGAGGATGATTGCCAGAAACATTATAGATCAAGCAGGAGTGGAGGAGAAAGAGCAAGAAGGATACACATAGTTAAAGATCTTAGAATGAGCTAAAAAAAAGATAAGTATTCTCCTAGATCAGAAGAAAAACCTGAAGTGCCATTTCAAGAACCCTTGTATGCAACATCAGGATGAGGAGGCACAGGCTTGGAACAGATAATTGCCATATTTACAAGAAATAGATTGTTTATGTGATGGTAATGACTTTTTTCTTTTCTTTTAACCCACTAATTGAAAAAAGAGTAATAACCTGGAATAATTGGAACAAACTTATTTTGTAGCTTGTCACTTGGCCAGGTTTGAGTACAAAACGAAGAATATGCATAAAATGACATTTAAAAAATAATTGAAGAGGGGCGCCTGGGTGGCTCAGTCGGTTGAGCATCCGACTTCAGCTCAGGTCATGATCTCACAGTCTGTGAGTTCGAGCCCTGCATCGCGCTCTGTGCTGACAGCTTAGAGCCTGGAGCCTGCTTCAGATTCCGTGTCTTCCTCTCTCTGCCCCTCCCTCGTTCATGCTCTGTGTCTCTCTCTGTCAAACATAAATATTTAAAAAAAGTTTTTAAATAATTTAAGAATAAAGGGTAAAAAACCTGGCAGGCAAAGAAAATACAACCAAATGAACATAGCCATGAGTATATAAAATATACTGTGAAATATTTATCATGAACTAAAAAGAAACTTATGAAACAATCACAACAAGAGCATAAAATAGAGATACAAAAACTCAAGGAAGAGATAACAGATAAAAGGTGATAAAACATGTAAAACAGCAAAGAATAGAAAACAAAGTTCTTACAGAGGTGAGATCTATAAGCAGCCCAAGGGTTTGAAACTGCTGAAAACACTAAGGAACTGTATTGAGAAAGATACATAAATGAAAAGGAAATGATCTGAAAAAATTTTTGAAGGTTAACAGAAATTATAGCTAGAGGCAAAATGAGTAAAATAGACATAATTGGAATTCTTTAAAAAAGAAAACAGAACAGGGGCAACTGGGTGGCTAGTCAGTTAAGTATCTGATTCTTGGTTTCAGCTCAGGTCATGATCTCATGGTTCCTGAGTTCAAGACCCACTTCAGGCTCCTGCCCTGACAGCTGCGGAGACTGCTTGGGATTCTGTGCCTCCCTCTCTCTTTGCCTTTCCCCCACATGCTCATGCTCTCTCTCTCCCAAAATTAAGTAAATATTAAAAAAAGAAAGAAAACAGAACAAATATTTCACAATACAGTTCCAGAACATTGTCAGAAATAAATTTGATCATATAAATAGAAAAAGGA
The DNA here is from genome assembly GCF_024362965.1 of Panthera pardus. Lineage (NCBI taxonomy): Eukaryota > Metazoa > Chordata > Mammalia > Carnivora > Felidae > Panthera > Panthera pardus. Next base: position 22,987,653 of record NW_026526788.1, read on the forward strand.
ATTGAATTTTGGAGAAAAAAAATGCTAGTAAAGTTACTATACTTGGAAGATGGAAGAGGAAGAAGAGGAAGAAGGTGAAGGGAACAATGAGAAGAATAGAAGAAGTGGAGGAAGAAGCCCAAAAAGAGTGCTCATGCTTGTTCTCTTCATCTCTTTCTTACCTCTCTTGTTTCCTTTTTTGTTGTTGTTGTTTTTTCTGTTTCCCTTTTGAATGTCATTTTAGACTTAGGATTTTGACATAACTTAAGGATATTTTTAGATTCAGAGCGTTATATAATTTTAATTCAAGAAAAATATCTGCGTTTTTAAAACGTAGAAGAGGAAATGTTCACTAATCTGATTTTAATGTCTGGATTTTTCTTTTCGTTACAGAAAACTGAAAAAGTTTTTGAATTTCAAAAACCTTCAAACCTGTTTAAAGGAAGCCATTCTACTAGATTATTATGTATCTGGATTTTTGTGGGCTAGAGGAATGGACTTTTCTGTTATTCAATATTCAAAATTTATGACTTTACTAGATATGTTACTTCATAATCTTAGAAGTAAGTACATTGTTTTTTCTTTTAAGAAAACATTTAGTCCACCGTCTAAATGAATGTTCTTACACAAAAGTTCCTAATTTTATTGTAATTCCTTTAATGAAAATTATGGTTTTTTTTTCCCCAGGTAGATCAAAGATATGGTTCATACCTTCATTAAGTTGTAAAATTTCAAGTAGTATTAAATAATGCTAAAGTTCTCTTAACTTGCCAAAGATATGTTAACTTCATTTAAAAATCGTGTCAATGCCATCTATCCCCAAAATGTCAAGTAGTTCACATTTATTTAGGTAATTTTTAATTATTTGAGATGTTTTCATTTCATCTAACCTACAAGTATTACTAGATATCTCAGAATGATTAATGAGAGGAGGTAACTTTAGCCAATATCTAAACCCCATTAAATGGACATTACTCACATTCACTTAGATTTTGTGACTTTTTTCTTATATAACTTATATATAAGTTTTTTTTATATACTTTTTTCTTCTATATTTTCTATAGAATGAGTTACTATAGGAAATTCGGATCTTCCTTAGAGCCCTTTTAAATGTGATAAATTTTATTTCAGAATAAATAGGATTGCTTCTTGGAAGGAAGAAAAGAAGGAAATCTATCACTGATATATTGCCAACTCTGTGTGCTAGGCACTATGTTTGGTTCTAATCTTTAACATGCATTATTGAATCTCAGAGCAACTCCCACATGGGAGGTATTATAACCACAATCTCAGAGCTGAGCAAGTAGTCCACAGAGCAGGGATGCAAGCTGTGAAGTGGCAGAACTAGAACTTGAATCTCCCAGTATATAATGAAAAGGCCATGAGCACTATAAACATAAAGGTATTTGTGTCTCAACTGAAAGACATGCTAATGTCAGTTGATAGCTCCTTCCTTCTTCCCTTCCTTCCTTCCTTCCTTCCTTTTTTAAAACTTTTCTTTTCTTTTTGGTCGTTTGCTTGTTTTTAGTTCTTTTTTTTAAATTCGGCAGGTAGAAGACCTTGCTCCCCTAAAGAATTGTCACCATCACTGTGGCAAAATATATAGATGCCTTATTGTGGTCACATTTTGTGTATCAGTTTCTAGGAGGAGAAATTTTAAGTGAATTAGCAAAACTAATAGAGAAGCCACTCATGCCTTATGCACGCTTCCTGCTTTTCGTCAACCTTACAAGGGAAGAGTTAGTAGTTCTTGTATGTGAGAAAAAGAAAACACTATTTTTCTTCTCTGCAAGTGGGGGGATTTTATCTTTGCTTATACATAAGTATATAGTGCTACGTTACAGATAAATAATAGTACCAACAGGAGAAAAAATAATTATACTTGATAATGAAAAAAATTGTATGATATTAACTGATCAGACTGTGGCTGTTTTTTTTCCCTCTCATGAACAAAGATCAAATATTTATAGAATCTTTGAGTACTATGTATCTCTAAACAATAATCTTTCAATACCATTGCCAGAATTGCTTGGCAAACAAGGAACCGTGTAAATCTCAACTTGCATGGAATATAAGAAATAGGTGCTGACAATAAGATGAAATAGATATTGAGATTATATGTTTAAGACTTCAAAACAGGTATTATAAAAGTGCTTAAGTGAACAATCATGAACATCCTTGAAATAAGTGTTAAAAAGAATCATGAAAGAAATAGAAGGTATAAAGAAGAAACAAATGGAAATTTTAGAATGAAATTATATAATAACCAAAATCAAAATCTCATTAGGTAGAAAGAATAGAATGGAGAGAAGACAAAGGAAAAATTAGTGAACTTGAACATGAAGTGATAACAATTATCCAGTCTGAATAATACAGAGGAAAAACGATTGGCAAACAAATGAACAAAACCTCAGAGACTTGTGGGACAACCAAAGTTCTAATATCCATATTGTTAGAGTCCCAAAAGGACCAGAGAAAGAGGATGTTGCTAAACAAACATTTGAAGAAATAATGGCTGAAAACTTCCCAAATTTGGCAAAAGGCATAAGCTCATAAATTCAAGAGACTGACTGGACTACAAACAGGCTAACCCAAAAGAAAAACACCATCAACCAACTGGGTCTAATTGACTTTTATAGAACAGTCTACCCCCAAACAGCAGAATAGTCATTGTTTTCAAATGCACATAGAATATTTACCAAGGCGGACCATATCCTGGGCCATACAACAACTTTAAATTTAAAATAATTGAAATTATACAAATATGTTTTCTGATCATAATGGTATTAAACAAGAAATTATTAACAGAAATATATCAGGAAAGCTTCAAACATATCAAACAATACAATTCTAAATAGTATGCAGGTCATATATCTTGACAGATGTTAGAAAAGACTTTTAAGTAAGTAAAAATAAAATGTATGAAAATTTATGTGTCAGAGCTGAGTCCATGAGAAGAGGGAAGTTTGTATTATATATTTATAATATAATGCTTATATTATAAAACAAGTCTAAAATTAACAATCTAAACTCAGACCTTAAAAAGCAGTTTTAAAAAATAAGCAGAAATCAAGCAGAAAAGAAAGACATAATAAAGAATAGAAATCAATGAAATTGTAAAAAAAAAAAATAGACAAAAATCAGTGAAACCAAAATCTGGATATTTGAAAACATCAATAAAATTGCTAAACATGAAGAAAAACTTGTCTCAGAAAAAAAAAAAAGAGAAGGCACAGATCATTACCAGGTATTAAAAAAGGGGGATATCACTACAGAATCTGCCGACATTAACAGGATATTAGGAGAATACTACTTATATACATAAATTAGAAAACAAAGAGGAAATGAACCAAGTCCCCCAAAACCTCAAGCCAGCAAAACTTGTGCAAGATGAAACTTATGACATGATAGTCTTAGAACTATTTAAGAGATTGAATTATTTGTTGCTCAAAACTTCTAGTAAAAAATCTGCAGGCCCAGATATTTTCACTGGAAAGTTCTATCAAGCATTTAATGAATAAATGCCACCAATTGTACATAATCTCTTCTAGAAATAATAGAGAAAGAGTTCTTCCTAACTCATTTTATGGGGCTAGAATTATCTTCATACCAAAACCTGACAAAGATAGTATGAAAAAAAAGAAAAGGGAAAAAAGGAGGCAACAACAGCAGAGGAGGAGGAGGAGGAAGGGGAGGAGAAATTACAGACCAATATCCTTCATGAACATGCACAAAACATTTTTTCAACAAAATATTATCAAAATGAATCAAGCAACATATAAAAAAATAACACAACCCATTGGGGTTTATCCCAGAAATTCACTGGTGGTTCAATATTTGAAAATTTCATCAATGTAAATGATCAAAAGAGGACAAGCTACATATGATGATATAAATAGATACAGAGAAAACATTTGGCTAAACACAACATCCATTCATTATTTTACAAATGTCAGAGAACTAAGACAAGAAATGATACTTTTCAACATCATAAATGACATCTACAAAATACCTAAACCTATCATTATAGTTAGTGGTAAAAGACCAAGTTCTTTCCCCATAAGATCAGGATCAAGACAAGAATGTCTACTCTTAGCACTCCTATTCAACATAGGACTGGAATTCTTAGCAATAAGTGCAATAGAGTAGAAAAATAAAATACATGCAGATTGGGAAGGAAGAAATAAAACAGTCCCTGTTCTCAGATGAAAGGATTGTCTATATAAAAAATACACAGAATAAAAAAAATCCTAGAACTAGTAAGTTAAGCAAGATTGCAGGAATAAGGTCAAAATACAAAAAGTCAATTGTATTTCAGTGTATTAGCCATATACATTGTATATCAAAATTTTAATAAATAATATTATTCACAATAGCTCAAAAAATAAAAGAAATACTTAAGTATAAATCTAACAAAAAATGTACAAGATCTGTATGCTATAAACTACAAAATGATGATCAAAGAAATAAAAGAAAACCCAAATAAATGGAAAACATACAGTGTTGTTGGATTAGAAGTTTCTACATGGTAACGATGTCACTTCTTCCCAAATTGATCTGTACATTTAATGCAGTATCAATCCAAATCCCAGCAGGATTTTTTTCTAGATATACCAAGCTGATTTTTAAATTTACATGGAATGGCTAAGGACTCAGAATAGCTAAAGCACCTTTGAAAAATAAGCATAAAGCTGCATAAATCATACTACCCAATTTTTAAGACTTATTGTAAAGTTAAAAAAATAAAGTCAATGTTGAATTAGTGAAGATGACACACAGAAGGAACAGAAGACAGAATGCCGAAATACACTGACACAAAAAAGGTCATCTGATTTTTTTTGATAAATATGCAAAAGCAATTCAACTGAACAGGGCAATCTTTTCAACAAATATTGGAACACCTATGCTAAAAAAAAAAAAAAATACGCATCAGCCTAAACCCTTTACTTGATACACTTAGCTCTAATTGGATTGTTTAGAAGAAAACTAGGAGAAAATATTCATGGCCTGGTGTTTTACAGAGTTCTTACCCATGACCCCCAAAACATGACCCATACAGGAAAAAACTGATAAATTAGATTTCACCAAGTTTTAAATCTTTTCTTTTATTAAAGTCACTCTTGAAGGAAAAGCTACAGAGAGAAAAAAATCTGCAAAGCAGGTATTTGACAAAAGACTTGTTTCTATAACATGTAAAGAACTCTCAAAACAACAATAAGAAAACAATCCTATTAAAAATAGGCAAAGCTGTCAAAACCCATAAGTCCTGTCAACCATGAGGAAAACACTAGACAAACCCAAACTGAGGAGCATTGTACAAACTATTCTGACCAGTACTCCTCAAACTAATAAGGCTATTGAAAAAAAGAAAAGATTGAGAAATTATCACTCTAGGGAAATCTCAGGAGACATGACTCCAAAATGTAATGTGGTATCCTAGATGGGCACTTCAAACAGAAAAAGAACATTAAGTAAAAGTTAAAGAAATCTAATAATAATTTTAAAAATATATACTTATGTATAAAAACAAAGATTTAATGGAAGAAAAAATATATATGCTCTAACAAAAAAGACAAACTTTTTAAGAATAAACTTTAAAAAGAAATATACAAGTTCTATATGAAAAAAAACTTCAGAGAACTTTTAAAGGTCACAAGGAAGTTTTCAACATTTGGAAGAACTTTACAATATTCATGGAAATACTCCACATCAAAAAAAAATGCTAAATCTCACTAAGTTAATGTATAATAATAGTATCACAATAAAATTACCAAGTTTTTTGTTGACGTTTTTGCCTAGAGGTGGCTTACTAGGCAAGGTAATTCTAACAAAAACATAGAAAATAAGCAAATACAAATTGTCTTTAAAAAGTTGAGGGGTTCCTGGGTGGCTCAGTTGGTTAAGTGTCCGACTCTTGATTTTGGCACAGGTCATGATCTCACATCTCATGAGTTCAAGCCCAGCATCGGGCTCTGCACTGGCAGTGTGGAGCCTGCTTGGGATTCTCTCTCCTCCCTCTCTTTCTGCCTCTTTCTCTTCTCTGCCCCTCCTCTTCTTGTGCACATGCACTATCTCTTTCTCTCAAAATAAATAAACTTAAAAAAATAAAAAGTATAATAAATATAGCCTATCTTGGGATTAGAATAGTAGTGTAGTGTTATAAAATCTCAAATATTTGAACACAGTGGTTAATGACTAAACAGACAGACCAATAGAACACAATGGAAAGTTTAGAAATAGACCCAAGCATTGAAATTCAGTATTTGATAAAATGACATCTGAAATATCCATGGTGAAAAGATGTACTATTTAGTAAATAATACTGTGTCCATCTAGAAAAAATAGAATTGGATCCAACCCTCTGTATTTCCATAAACCAGGGTATATTACAAGTGAATCACTTTTTTTACTTAATGTAAATGTAAAATAAATGGAACTGTAAAAATGTTGGAGGAAAACATGGATAAATTCCTTATAACCTTGGATGGGGAAGACCTTTAAAACTATGCCTCAAAATTCCAAAGCCGTAAAGACAAAGATAATTAAAGTTGATATATAAAAACCAAAAGTCTACAAAGAAAAAATACCAAGAGAAAAATCAAAAAAAGAATAAGAAACTGGGGAGATTATTGTATCTCAGACACCAGCAAACAATTAAGTTCTATAATATAAAAAAAAAAAGCATGAAAAAGCAAGGAGAAAAAGACCAATAATTCAATAGAAGAGTAAGCCAAGGATATGACTAAATAAGTACAAGTGATTCTTAAATGAAAAGTTTAGCATTAAAGATAATAAGGAAAATGCTAATTAAAACTACACAGAAATATCATATGTCAGATTGACAAAACTTTAAAATTTTGGTAGCATTTTCAGCTGTCAAAGCTAAAAGAAAATAGGTACTATCCTATATTGCTAATGGAAATATGTATTTAAAACCCTCCTGAGGAGTTTAGGTTAGCAGCTGTCTATCAAATTCACTAATGTATTGTCCCCTTTGACCTAGCAATTCCACTTTTGTGAATTTATCCTACGTATTTACTTACATACACATAAGTAAAGTCGTTAGTTTCAGTCATGTTTGTAAAAGCAAAAAATGAGAAATATCACCTGGAGATAAGTCACTTAACTTAATGTAGATACACATATATTTGTAGAGTTAAGTGTATGTACATATACTTCTTAGCTCTGTCTGCAGAGAAGGCCTAGAAGCAACAGCATCCCAGTAGTAATGAGCATACCCAGGAACCAGGTCTTGGTTTATAATTTAATTCTCCAAGAAAAGGAGAGAAGGCTTACTGTAGACCTGGAGCACAGAACATAAAAGATGAGCCTGGGGCATATTGTAGTGGCCAAGAGTAAATGCTCAAAAATCAAAATGGTTGGTGTGTCAATGAAATAGAGAAGCCAACTGAAAAGTTTCCAATGTCCAAAGTTGGAACAATATGAGCAAAATAGCATGATAGTATTGAATTATAATCCAAAGTACAAAATTAACATCCACCAATCTATACTGATAGAAATTAATGATTTATATAAATAATCAGCAGTATGAAGTTTGCTCAAAACATTAAAAATAGAACAACCATATGATCTGGCAACCCCACTTCCGGGAATATATCCAAGTGAAACAAAAGCATTAACTCAAGAAGATATCTGCACCCCCATGTTCATAGCAGTATTACTTACAATTGCCAAGATGTGGAAACAACCTAAGTGTCCATCTATGGGCGAATGGATAAAGAAGTTGTAGTATATATACATAACCATGGAACATTGTTATTCACCCTAAAGAAACAAATCTCACCCTTTGTGACAACATGGATGAAACTTGAAGGCGTTATGCTGAATGAAATAAATCAGACAGAGAAAGACTAATACTGTACAATTGCACTTACATGTGGACTTTAAAACAAAAACAAAGAAATAAAACACCAAACCCATAGAAATTGTGGATACCAGAATGTGGAAGGTGGTCAAGCTACAGACTTCCACGTACAAGATAAATAAGTACTAGGGATGTAATGAACAACACGCTGATGACAGTTACCGGGTGTGATATACAAGAAAGTTGTTAAGAGAGTAAATCCTAAGAGTTCTCATCACAAGAATTTTTTTCCTTTGTCTTCTTTTCTCTCTATTGTGTCTATATGAGAAGATGGATGTTACCTAAATCTATTGCAGTAACCACTGGACAATAAATCAAACCATCTTGCTGTGTGCCCTAAACTTACACAGTGATATATGTCAATTATTTCTCAATAGCACTGGGGGATTTTTTTCTGTAGGGAAGGATGTGGGAAGTGGACGTGTGGGCAACAAAGGTGAGGAAGCCTTTTCACAATAGACATTCACCTATGTTTTTTGAACCATGTGAATATATCACCTATGCAAAAATTGAAATAAGTCAGACAGACTTATGGTAAAAAAAGAATATATGACGTGAACAGTCCTATGGTTTGCAACCTCTTAGCTTAATGTTCACAATCTAGAAACAGAATAAAGGAAAGTAAAACATTTTCATGAATCTTCACATTCCAAATTTGACAAAATATTTCCATTTTATTTTTTTCTGTAACTTACAAATGACTCAAAAATATTTCTTTTATGTGAAATTTTATATTGTTGATATTAGTTCAAAAATGAGTTTTAAAAACTTGAGCAGGACCCATGCAACTACTCATAAACTAGGAGAGCATGAAAGTACATATGTAAAATCTAACCAGAAAAAAGCACGGGATCTAGTTTTCCCTTTGGGGAGGAAAAAAAAAAATTCCCTCAAACCTTTAAACCTAAGAAGGTTATAGTTATCATCATGAAAGAATATAATCATAGGTAAGTGTGTCAGAGAAAGAGGTAGTCTGTTTATACTTGGACTCAGAGGAGGTAGAGTCCTGAGCACACAGTGAACATTTGCATCCAGCAACATCTTAACAGAAAAAGCACCGTAGAACATGTCTGGGCTGTTGGCTGCAGCATGGTTGACTGTTAATAAAATTCTAGCGTAGGAACTGCGTTTTCTACTGACTCAGTTTCTGATCTGTTCCTTGTCTCAAGTTTGTGCTGCATTATCCACAAGGCATTCTGCAGACAACTCACCTGGAATCACATTGGATCAAAACCAAAAGATAATGCAACATAGCATTGTCTTAACAATATACATTTTGGGCTCTAGTTTTTCCAGGGTCTGACCAAGGACAAGCTGTTGAGTATTAGACTGGATATTTGACCCCTGTCCAGGTTGATGGGCCTAGATTGATTCTCCTCTATACAACATGAATATTAGCAAATAGCCACAGAATACTTTTTTTGTTCCATGAAGCTTAATTATTTCCCCCTAAATAGGAATGATAATAATAGGTAACATTTGTGTAGGATTATCTTGTGCCAGTCAGTGCATTTGCTTTCCAAATACTGTCTAATTAATTCACACACAGCCTTGAAATAGTTCTATTATTCTCCCCATTTTAAAAATGAGAAAAATAAATGAGATTTAGAAAGATTAAATAACTCCTTAAGGTCACAAGCATCAACCCCAGTGACTGAGAATCCATCCTTCCTACTGCTACATCAAATGTGCCAGCTTTGAGCTGACTCTAGAAAGCTCTATATACATGTAATATAGTAGTGTACATATTTCAGTTTACCAAGAGTTTAACATGCATGCCTTATTTGAGCCTCACAACAGCACCATCATTTTGAAAGTTAGTCTTATGTTCGTTTACAGATTTAGGAAATGAAACTTAGATCACCTAGCTAGTAAGTGGCAGTTATAAGGTACCATCTTACGTCTTCCAAGTAATTATTCTAGCATGTTCGTTCATTATCCTAAATTTTCAAAGAATAAATTTGATTTCTAATAGCCCTTACTATTTAAATGGTTTAATCTTTCATATTTTAATCATATCACTAAATATGATTTTTAAAAGCAAATATTTCAGTTAGATAAGTGAAATGATAACTTTCCTAATTTTTAAAGCCATTATCTATAGAAAGACATTAGACATAGAAAACAGTTTTAAAGTGTCAATTATATTTCAACATAAGAAAATAGTCATATAAATGTATTTTTGTGCTTGATACACATAATTACATCTAGAATTATAATCATCTAAGAATTACTTTTTTCTCCAGCATCTCTAATTAATACCATTTTAGTAATTAAATGATTCAGATTTTTAATCCATTCATTTTTGAATTGCTTTTATCCAACAAATTTTTCATTTCTGAAGTTATCCCCAAACAGTTTCAAGTTTATCATAGGAAAAGAAATGTACAATAATAACTGAGCTTCTCTTAGAATGATACAGTAAAGCCCAGTTATCCAGCAATAACTTGTGTGTCTAACATATATAAAAGAAAATCTGGAGGGGCGCTATGAGAAATGGACCAATTGTCATTCATCAAACCAGATTTTAATTGTTACACAGTTTTTTGCTTCATTCTCATTCCCACAGGTAGAAAAGAATCTAGACTAAACAAATTGCAAGTTAGTGTTCATCATGTCTTCCTAAGATTTTTAATCATTTTACTGTTATTTGATCAGTAATTTGAGGGCATAACACTTACATCCCAGAGTGAAAGAGTAGCTGTGTTACCAGAAGTGGCTGGGTCCAACAATCAGCTTATGTTCTCATAAATCCTCTGCATTACCCACTCTGACCTCCCTGAAAGATGCACTCCATTAGCAAGAAGTAGAAAGTTTACTGCTGGTTTCCTAAGAGAGATAGAGGTTGGGTCCGGGAGGGTGGGGCTCACATTGAGCAGCACAGTGCTCCCCAGAGCCTTCATCCAGGCCCCCAGCTAACACCTCCCCCAACCCAAGCAGCTGCTCCAATCTCATCTTTGCCAGAGATTTTCAACTCTCCACCTCAGTCTCTTCAGTCTCATGTCCATACACTCATCATTTGTCAGTGTGTGTGTGTGTGTGTGTGTGTGTGTGTGTGTGTGTGATGGAAATAATATTTTGCCTGCCACAAATAAAAATGAGCATAGTTAAACAGGAAAAGAAGATGGAAGTTCATATTTGTGTTATAGACACTGTAAATGTTGAGTCTAAGGCTTTTGACATTTATCTACTTCTTTTTCAACTTGACACATGCCATAAAAGATACTATTCCTTTCTTATTTGTTTTTAGTTGCAGGAGAATAGACCATAACCATTGACTTGTTTATTTTTGGTGATGGTGGCAAAGTGGTGTCAGCCTCGCTCTGTGCTGTCATCTGGCTCTCACCACCACCACCAGGCATGCATTTGAGAAACAGCTAACATAAGTTATAAGTCTGTATCTTGGAGAAGAAAAAAATATCTTGATGTTTTCCGTAAAAATACATATTTCTGGCATCTAATGAAAATCTTCAGTCCCAAATTGCCACGTGGTAACAATCAGCCAAAGCCAAGTGTTGGTTGACTCTGTTAGTCTACATTTTCAGCTCTGAGTTCAGCTCTCCTGTCTACAGTAACTGAACCTACCACGTAGGTCTTCCTTAGCAGCTAATCCAAACCACCATTGTGTCACTTCCATATTTTCCTTTATTCTAAGATCATTTAAAAAGCATATTTTCCATTTTAAAGTTATCTTTAGGTAGGTTTTAAATTATTTGTGCATCTTAAAATGGAAACAAAATCTTTAGACAATTGTGTAGCATGACAGTAATTTATTGTTGTTGGATGTGTCACTTACTCTTCTTTTACAAAAATGTAATTATTAACATATCATTAAAAAACAACATTGCTATTAGCATTGGCCTTACCAATATTGGAAAAGTAAATATTTGGACGTTAAGGACATCTTGAATTATTTTGTTCCCAAAACATCTATCAAAATAATGCTTAAGATTCTCTGCGTTTTATTTCAGCACTGCATATGTCCTTAGAAGACAGCATAAAATGGCTTGGAGAAGTTATGGCTGAAATAGGACCACCCCATTCACAGAAAAATGAAGAATGGAGTTTTTTTAATATAAAACAAGCCAATGCTATCATCGATTACTTAAAAATCAGGTATGGATTTTCTTTCAGTAGCATTTATTTTTCATTTCATTTTATTTTATAAAATGTGTACTAAATAGAAACCAATTCAGTTTTTAGACATTCACAGTATTTATGCTATAATAAGCCCAGCCAATAATGAGATAATATTAAAATCTTTAATCCAATAAATAAAATTCAGAACATTGAATTTTTGGCTAATCTTGCATTCTTAAAAAAAGGTTTGTGTTTAAAAAGTATAAGTTCATGTAGAATTATAATAAATGATACAAAAATTTATTTTGTCTCTTAATCTCTAATTAATAACATTTTATTAATAAATTTATTCTTTCACATTAATCCAACTTGATTATAATGGACTTTATATTTTAGGTAGTGAGCCTTGACATCAAAATTTTACATTTTAGAACAACACTAATTTCCATTTAAACATTTATTTGAAATTCTTTGTGCTAAAAATTAGAGAGGTATATATCCATGCTTCCTCAAATTTATTATGTGCCCTGAAATACTTTGTAGTATTAACCAATTACACTCATTAAGTTTTTCTCTGTGCTTAGGAAATTATGGTGAATTGAGGGGAAATATTTTTATTACAGTGATTCTTCAGTGGTAAACTAAGAAGAAATTGGCCTTTTATATAATCTGTCACAAGGTCTGCATTAGAGGCATGCATCTTTCCCAAAGGACATTTTGAGAGTTTGCAAATATTTAAACAAGAGTTGGTAAAAAATCTGTCTTTTGCCTAACTAAAGGCTTCTGCAGAATATCTTTTTTCCTCCAACACTATGCACTGCAGTGTTTTCCAATTTTAAATTTTAAAATTCCAAAATAAAGGGTGCTGCATGATGTCCTAGACATGCTCATGATTTCCTTGGCAAGGATCCTGGCTATAGTCTGGAAGCTTTTTAAATATTAATGTGTTTAATATGATAAGGTTTATATGCTGGTTTCTGGCATGAATTAATAATAGAATATGATATAAAATGTTTTTATATAATAACATTGGATATAATTTGATTTCTTAATGTAAAATATATACCTCCTAATGTGTGTCTCTCGCTGAGAGCTGCAGTACCCTTCATATCAATTAGAGTAAAGCAAGGTCCCTGTGTTGGAGGCAGGAAGGGAATGGAAATCCAGAACTGGAAACCTTGCTCCCCAAGGTCTTTTTGCCCATCAGAGTTTGGTAATCCCTAGGTGAGGGGAATTTTCTGCACATTTGTATGGCAACCTTCTTTCTCTTCTTTATCTATTTGAAACTGCCAGGTTTCTCTTTGAAGAACACATTTTTACATCTGAGCTCTAAGCCCAGGGGGCTTATGATGGGCACCAGGACTGATAGCTAACCATAGCAGCACAACTCTATGCAGGTGCCCTACTGACATCTTCTAGATGGTGCAAGATTGCACCTCTTTTCTCTTTAATCGAAGGATGCTCATGAGTCTATTACTTGACATTTCATTTCAGAAAATTAAGTTAGGAAGGGATGTCAGTGTTAGTCATCATTAAATGCTAACCAGAATAACTTTACTTACCAAAAATTTCTATTCTCATTTCTAAAAACAACAACAACAACCATAAAATGTTTGAGAGATTGGTCACGTGAAGCAAATCAGAACTATTTTTGATGACATTAAATCTTCATATTGTGATTTCAAATAAATTATACACTTTTAAATTTTTTATTCAAATTTTGGTTAACATACAGTGCAATATTGGTTTCAGGAGTAGATTCCAGTAATTCATCACTTACATACAACACCCAGTGCTCATTCCAGTAAGTGCCCTCCTTAATACCCATCACCCATTTAGCTCATCTTCCACCCACTTTCCTCCATCAACCCTCAGTTTGTTCTCAGTGTTTAAGAGTTTCTTGTGGTTTGTTTTCCTCTCTCCTTTTATTCCCCTCTATCCATATGTTCATCTGTTTTGTTTCTTAAATTCCACATATGAGTGAAATCGTATGGTATCTGTCTTCTCTGACTGACTTATTTTGCTTAGCATAATACACTTAGGTCCATCCATATCACTGCAAATGGCAAGACTTCATTCTTTTTGATGGCTGGGTAATATTCCATTGTACATATATACCACATCTTCTTTATCCAATCAGCAGTTGATGGACATTTGGGCTCTCTCAATAGTTTGGTTCTTGTTGTTAAAGCTGCTATAAACACTGGGGTACACTACCTCTTCAAATCTTTATTTTTGTATCCTTTGAGTAAATGCCTAGTGGTGCAACTCCTGGATTGTAGAGTAGTTCTATTTTTAGTTTTTTGAGGAACCTCCATACTGTTCTCCAGAGTAGCTATGCCAATTTGCATTTCCACCAACAGTACAAGAGGGTTCCCCTTTCTCTGCATCCTCGCCAACACCTGTTGTTTCTTGTGTTGTTAATTTTAGCCATTCTGACAGGTGTGAGGTGGTATCTCATCATGGTTTTGATTTGTATTTCCCTGATGGCAAGTGATGTTGAGCATCTTTTTTGTATCTATTAGCCATCTGGGTGTCTTCTTTGGAAAAGTGTCTATTCATGTCTTCTGCCCAAGGAACTTATACATTTTAAATGCACCTTTTACAGAAAATAAAATATCAGTTAGTAGGATATCTAGAATTGGTACTGAAGTTGTATAAAAAGAAATGTGCTTTTCTACAATACCTATTTAGAATGCCTCATAGGTCCACATATATAAATTTAATGGCAATTAAACCATATAATATTTTTCATTTTAATGACTACAAAGAAGTTTTATAAATATGAAGCTAACTCATATTATAAGTTTTATGTAGTATAAGCATGTTTCAATTTAATCTGATATCAAATTTACTCAACCAATGTAAGCCCTCGTCAATTCAGGGAGAGTAGTTTTTAGAACATGACCCACACCACATGAAACTTAACTAGCAATAAAATTGGAATTTTGTTTGATACTGTTAATAGAATATAAATTGTATATTCCATCATATACATATGATATACATATACATATACATATGCATATACATATAAATGCTACTGCAGCTTTTTAATATAAGACATCACTTAGATATACCTGGTCCCACTACACTTCTGTCATTGTGTATTCTACCTAGTCCTTGGAAATTAGGTGAAGGTAATGTGCATAGGCATTTACTCAATATAAGAAAATCAACACTGCCCCTCTGTGCACAACAGGATATACTTCCTGGCAGTGACCTCAGATGTCTTGACCCATTTTATTTCTGAGGATTCTCCCTTTGATTTAGAACTATGACAAGGTATTTGACAAAATAGTCTAGGGGCTTGAGTCAGCTGGAAGTCTTCCTTCCAAAGGAAGAGGGAGGAAATGTATTCCCATAACAGAGGTGTCACTTCACTCCCAGAGGAAGTTACCTAATAGTTCCCTGGTAAAGTTACACACCCCAACCAAGATGCGGACCAGAGCGAAGCAATGGAGGCAACTTGACCCACCCCTGAAAAGTGCCTCGTTAGGTGCCTTCCTCCTCTCATCTATCTTACCCTAGTCCTGGTCTTGCCCCAGCTCGCTTCTTTGACTACTGCATCCAAGTCATGAATTTTATTTTCATTGTGAGAAGTGAATTTCCCCTTTGGCATGAGACAATCTAATTCCTATATGCAATGAGGAGAGTGAGGCTGAAAGATTATAAAATTGCAGGAAGGAAGATTTATGAATTAACTTCTTTATGTAACATAAGATGGAAGAAAAATTTTACACTAATTCACAGAGAAGAAGCCAAGTTGTTTCCAAATACTCTACAGTCTTTATTTTTTCTACTCAATCAGTTATTGCCAGTGTAATATTTTTAACCTTAAAGCTTTCTCTAGGTAAGCAATGTAAGGAAAGGAGAATTTGAATTTATTTTGCTTCATTGAATCATCAAACTTCACTAATCTTGATGTATTTTCTAGCCAACAAATCAAAGTAATGTCAAAAGCTAAGTTAGTTTTCTGAGTGTTGAGGAATAATTTGAATGTACGAGGTCCCCCCCACCCTGCCTCAAAAAAAAAAAAAGAATAATAATACCATGACTGAGTCTGCATACCCATCACTTTTTAATGGATTGTGTTAGTAGTGAAATCAACTGCTGATATAACTCAGAGAGACCCAGCTGCCTGAGGATTTCTTCATTGATTTCAAATGAATTGAAACTTTGATCCATTACAGCATTCAGGAGAAGCCATTATTATACATGCTCTGTAGCTACATTTTGCAAATGTTAATTTCTAAGTTATATTAAAATCAATTTTCTTGAATAGCAAAAGGCACCAGAGTGAAAGAGAAACCAGTAAGACAATTTTTTTGTTCTTGGGCATTTTGCTGTATTATGAGTCTATTAATTTTCCCAACCAGCAGGAAAAGAATTAGAAAAATTCAAATATTATCACAAACAGGATATTAGAAATCAGCCCTTCAGTAAATTTTTAACTCTCAATAACACATTGCTGAGATCTTTAAACTTACCAGAAATACTTGTTTTAAGAGGCTCCTGTTCTTTAGCTCTTCATGGTTTTTATACACTGACCACCTGCTCTTTAGGGTAAAAACTGAAGAAATTACCTTTCTTATATTAATTCCTCTCTTTGATGTGTGAACAAATATTCTACAGGAAAATCAGACAACTCCTAAATGGATTTCAGTACATGCTGCATCATTTTCAGGTGTTATCAGAGATTAATTTAATCTTGAATCAGTTTGAGAATGTGAGAAGTAAATAATACAGATGTAGATTATAGATTTCAGTCCGTTCATTCCAGAGGAAACTGACTCCAGTTTGAAGCAAAACATGAAAAATAATGTGAAGTTTGGTGTTATTTAGGGACACTGCATTATTTGATTGCCAGCCAAGAAAAGCCCAGATGCAATCTAATTGCTCCCTTATCCCAAACCTATCCATTCATCACAGATTAATTGACTGATCTTATATTCGGTACTGTGTAATACTGTCAACGTCTCAAAAAAGTAAATCTTTAGTTTTTTACCATTTCTGGACAATTCATTTGGAATAAAACAGGTAGCTCACTCCATGTTAGTATTTAATGTCTTGCTCAATATGAACTATTTCCCTTTCATAAATACTCTTACATATTTGCTTTCTTTCCTAAAATAAATTTATCAGAGTTGCACATTTATTTTGTATTTCAGCTTATTTCAACACTACAAGCTATATGAGTTTCTATTCTACTCTACCAGGGAAGAAATTGTGATAGGAACTGAGGTAAGTAATTTATCTAGATGGAACCAATTAAGCTGAATCACTTAATGCATGCTGATCGGCATCTGGATCTTTAACTGCTTAAAGCAACTTCTTGTCAAGATTACTCGAGTGTTAATATAACCAACTAGTAGTTTGCAAAAAGAATAATTACATAAAGCGAGCATTGGATTAAGAAAATAAGCTGTCTTTTGGCATTAAAGGCATTGTTAATCACATATACTTTATGTATTTATGGATTATTTGACAAAGAAAAGCTCAATGGGTTATGTATGTCTTCATACAAAGAAAATTGGGAAAAGTGAGATAAATTAATTCAGTTAAATCTCTTCTAATATCGCATTTTTTCAGTCTAATCATTTTTAAGGTCTAATTCAAATCCCACTTCCTCAATGAAGCAAACCTTCCTTAATTGCATCACATCTCAAAGGAAAGGTTTAGACAAACTCTTTAATCACATTCTATTATTTTATTCTGGTTGATCTCTTTCTGCTGAATATTGGCTACTCTTTTTACACGTATAAGCACATAAATATGCACTGTGCTATATGGTTTTCTAATTATTTTTTGTGGATTGATATAGTCAGCACAACTCAACTGTAATTTCCTTGAAGGCAAGGATGAGGTGATGCCTTTCTACCAAAGCATAGTGTAGAATGAACCATAGTGGCCCCTCAATTAATACTACATAAGTGATTCAGTGACATTGAATACAATAGCATTTCTACAATAAATGGTCTACCTTAAGATATTTTGGAACAGCTTTATGTATAATTACATGTTCATAATTGCTACAAATTAATCCGAGGTAAGAAAACATCTTAAGGAGGCTAAAGATGCCATAAAAAGTGCTCCTTATGTTCCCAACTACTTGAGGAGTCTATGTTGCCTAGAAGTATCAGACATAGGAGTGGCCATGGTCACAAATAAACAATGAATAGGGGTTCCTGGGTGGCTCAGTCGGTTGGGCGTTGGACTTGGGCTCAGGTCATGATCTCGCGGTCCATGGGTTCGAGCCCCACCTTGGGCTCAGTGCTGACAGCTCAGAGCCTGGAGCCTGCTTCGGATTCTGTGTGTCCCTCTCTCCCTGTCCCTCCCCCACTCACACTCTGCCTCCCTCTCTCTTTCTCTTAAAAACTAATAAGTATTAAAAAAAAATTTAAATCACATAAATGGTGAATAAAGGGATATTTATGTTATCTTTATAATTTCTTGATACTAAGCACCAGGTGGAATGTGCCAACTATTATATCTGCCAGGGTGCTGTTGTTCTGGATTTAAAAAAAAATGCCTACTTCATAAACACCTCAGTCACTGTTACTCATCTTCCATTTGGGTACTTGTTCTCATGTTGGCCTTTTAAGTTAATTGAAGGAAAACAAGGAGCCCTTTGTGCCTTTGACTTCTCTAAAATTTCTTCTTTGTGGTCTCCTCATACGAGCTTAAATTAAGTGTCACTTGACAAAGTTTCACTGACAACATTTCCATGAGAGAATTACATCATATAGTGCAACAGGTGCAAAAATTATCAGTTTAGAATACAACGCTATATCATTTATTCAGCAAAACTTTGGGAAAATGATAATGGCTTTGCCAGTAGCATAAAGCAGATACTTAGAATCATCAAGAAAAAATTTCATAAAGGAATTTGAACTCCTTTTCTCTTTGTTAGTTACACAATCGTGCCTTTCTTCTTTGTTGTAAGGATATATTTAGGTGACATTTATGCTTATGGAAAGATAAAATGGAGAAAGTAGACTGGGATTGATGCTTTTATTTTCCTTTGTCATTTACATTTTCTCCAAGCTGACCAGAGTTATAAAAAATAATCTTTAATGAAGGGATTTTGGGTCTTCAGGAATTAGGCCATTCTTGGAATTTTAAAGGATTAACCAAAGCAGGTATTATACTATAATATTTAATGACATTGTTGAAGTGTCTGATAACCCTTGGTGCTAATATCTGTTTTTTAATTAACAACCTTTCATAGAGGATGCAGAGGCCTGCCCTGTTAATGTGATTATTCATGCTGACCTCAGTGCTCTGAGAGCAAACAAGGTCCACACAACAACTGCATAAATGTTCCAAGTTTAACTCTCAGGCTGGTGTTCAAGTTAAAGAACACTGACAAAATTTAGTTTCTCTCTTAATTGTGGATAGGCAATTATAACAAAACATATAAATCCCCTCTATGAATAATTGTTAAATATTAATTTTAGTTATTAATAGGACATAAATAAGTCATACTCATACTTTTCTTGGGTTTTAGTTTAAAGGAATTGGTTTTTGCATTTAGCAATTGTTTCTGGCTAATCTCTACTCACCTTTTTCAAAAAAGTTCATGTTGTGCTTAGATCATAGAGGCACATTTTCAGTAAATTATTATTCTTGACCTGAGATGCTGCATAATGTAGGAATATTTCTGATAGATAGAGTTCTATAAACGACATGTTTTGTAGTTCATTCAGTGGTTCACAGATCATATACGTTGAAAAGGTAGTAAGCAACCAGAACGAACCAGGATAATGACAGAATGGAGGCAGCAAATACCTGTGGCTGTAGCCACCTGAGAGGATGAAGTGTATGAGTTTCACTCACTTTAAAGAGATGAGGGCTGCCTTTCAGTCGCTTAAGCCAGCTCACCAAGACTTGTTTTGACAATGCAATTAGCTCACAGATCCTCTGACATAAGAATTGTAAGGGAAACAGACTCTCCTTAGGGGATATGATCTATATCCTTCCTTGGTCTAAGGCCCCATCCAGAGAGAAATCTGGAAACTGCTATGTTCTTTCTTTTGTTACCTGAAAACCACAAGTAACATTTAATAATTGCACACAAAAAGAACACTTTCAGGTATTAGCAATGGTGATGATCAAAAACTCATAGCAGATACCCAAAGTCATGGTTCTACTCAGGTATTTAGCACAAGGCATCTACTAAATGATACAACTATAAGTTATTTATTTATTCATTCAACATGTGACCCAGTTCCTATGACATTGTGGGTTTTGTGCTAACTTCCAGAGATACACAGTGATAAGCAACAATTCTTGTCCTCAAGGGGTTGACTGTCTAATGAGAGGAGAGAGGTGATTAAATAATTCATTATAGTATAGGGCCCCAAATATTATGATCCTCTGGGAACAAATAGAAGACAAAGAGGAACACCTAACTTGTAGATTTAAGTTTATAGGGGTTTCTAGGAACAAGTGAAATCTAAGAGGAAATCTGAAGGTTGTGAATGAGATAGTCAGTGTACTGTAAGTTTTTTGGTGCAGTGAAAGAAATTCCACTCAAAATAGTTCAACCAATTAAAAAAAGGAAAGGTGTATTACGTGATCACTAACTGGTAAATACAGGGGTGAGTGGGACAGAGGTTAACTGTAGTCAAACAATGTAGTTAAGAGTGTATGTGTATACACGCATATATCTCAATCTTTCATCTCTCTTAGATGTTTTTCATCTCTTTTCTCTGATTCTTTTTGCTTTGGTCTCATTCCCCTCTACTGCAGACAGTCTTCCTCCCAACTGGTAGGGGACCTGATAGAAGCAGCTCTGGTTTAGCACATCTAGGAAAAAGGGGAAATATTCCTCACAGTGTTAACATTATTGGCTATGCTTATGCCACGTGTCCACCCTTGATTAACTACTGTGGCCAGAGGAGTGGAGTAATGCTACCCGAAGACTAAAGTAGAACTTATTGAGTGGGTGACAGAGGATAAAGAAATCCCCAAAAGAAACAAAGAGAGTCTTTTTAAGAGGGATGAGTGATTTTATCAAAAGAGTGAATTAAGCCGACATGTACAACTCTTCCATCCAAAATCCCATGCGAGGCCAAAAATTTCAAAATCCACAATGCTATGGATAAAAGATTTTATGACATGTAAAATTATAGATTTCTGGTTAGATGAAACCACAGCCCTGTATGCACAAAGAAGATGCTACAGAGTTAGTGAAGTTTCCTTAGGCATGCTCAATTGATACAGAAATAGGAAAAGCTTTAGAGGGAAAAAAGCCAAAAGCATGTAGGGAACTGCTTTCAGAGCAACTGCGCCATTCAGCTCCTTCACTTCTGCTGCCTGTGCAGAGCACAGGGACTCCATAGCATTTTCCCCAAAACTGAAGAAACTACTGTGGACATTGACACTGAAGAGGAGAGCAGTTCTGAGGTTTCCAGGAGAGATCATGAATATACCCTAAAAATAATCTCCTGGTGCATCTAGCTACCATTATTATTTGCCCCTCTCCTACAGTCTCTAGTGGCAAGCTATGGCACACAAACATTGCCAGGCAAGTGAACAAGGATTATCTAATGTAAAGATTTTAAATGGCAGCCCCAAATCACCAAGCAGTTGAGGAAAGCAAAATCATAGATAGACATGAAACTCTATGAACAAATCAAAGAATAGCTAAGGAACAGAGTTGATAGAGCAAGTGGTAGAAGACTTGAAGTCCGATTAATAGTCTTAAGAGAGTTTTAAAGGTTGCTGTATTCTTGAAAAATTAACTAATAGAGATCTTGGAAATTTAAAATAAGATTTAAAAACTCTTATTAAGATATCCGGTACAATTTCATGTTGATAGGTTTGAAAATCTACAAAAAAACAATACTCGGAACTATACCAATATTTACTTAAAAGAATACTGATGATCTTAGTAGAATGATAATTATGTAACATATTGAAAAATCCAAATGTAAAAGTGGCTTCAGACCTAGACGATTTTACAGGCTAGTTTCACCAAAATTTCTAAAGTAGATAATTCCCTTTTATGTAAATTGTGATAGAGGATAGAAGGAGATGGAGAACTTCCAACTCATTCTTTGAAGTTAGTATAATTCTGAGAATGTTTCGACTTATTCCATGAATTGGTAATGAATTATAACCAAAAGTAAAAAAAGAATAAAAGTTATGGGCAATCTCAGGTATGAAAATAGATGCAACAATCTTAAATAAAATATTAGGAAGTGAAATATAGCAGAGGATTGGGTCTTCAAATAGGATATATTCCACATATTTAAGGATTATTTAACACTGAGATATCTGTTAATGTAATTCTGTACGTTATCAGATTAAGGGAAGAAAAACCAAGTGACCATCTCCATAGATATGGTAAAGTATTTGATAAAATTAGACACTCATTTTTCACTTTAACTAGACTTCAATTAATCAGTAATATAGAATTACACTCTTAAAAAAATAATTACACTCTTAACTCAGAATATACCAACACAAAAAACTCTCCACAAATATCTTAATGAAAACGTTAAAATACCCGTCAGGAACAAGACAAGGCTAATTATTATTACCAACATTGCTTTTTAGTTCCTAGCCAATGTAGTAAAACAAAAAAGAAGTCAGAAATAGAAGAAAAGATAAGTATTGACAACAAGACACAAAGCTTTCATTGTTTGCAGATGGTATGATATAAAACCATCATTAAGAAAATATTTTCTTATTATATTAGTAATAACCCAATAGAAAAGGATCACATTGATAAAAATAAAAGCCATAACATTTTTATAAATGAACCTAACAAAAATGTTAAAAAATTATACAAAAAAAAATTGAGTAGTTTTAGTAAAGATAGTTTTTTTTTTCATTCTGAGTAAATGGAACATAAAACATGTTTCCAGTTTAGAAGACTCAGTTTTATGAAGATATCATGTCATTTCAAATTAACCTATAAACTCAGAGTAATCACAGTCATAGTGCTATGATTATGGTGGCTCTTTACCAAGTAATTCTTTAAATTTTTTTGTTGTTGTTGTGGAACATTTCAATCATATGTAAAATAGAAGGAATTAGATATTAACTCTCATACGTGAGCTTATGACCATAATAGTTAAGTATTTTAATATGTGACTCTAAAATATAATGAATTTAAAGTAACTCTTCAATATCATCAGTTGTGCAGCCAATGTTCAAAAGCCCCTGATTATCTTATAACTGGTGTGTATTTGTGTTTTATTTATGTATCACTTTGTTTGTTTCTATGTTTGTTTGTTTGAAATAGCACCCAAATAAAATACCTATGTTGCAATTAGATTCTTAAATCATTTTAAGTTTATAGGTTCACTATTTGCATTTTTTAATTTCTTTGTAATTTGTTTGTTGAAGTATCCACATCTTCTATCCTATAGAATTTTCCACAGCTACTTTCACAATTGCATTCCTGTGGTATTCTTAACATTTCTCTACCTTCCATGTTTCTAGCAAATGGGTAGTTAAATGTCAGAAGACTGGCTAGACTTCAGTTCAGATGTTTAGCAAGAAGAATTTATAGGTGGTTTTGTATATTTATATTAGGAAGCAAATAATGTCTGGTTTTCTCTTTTTTGTGACGTTAGCAACCACTGACCATTATTACCTAGATCTATTATTTCATTAAGGGTTAAAAAATGGTGATATTCTATGTCATCATGCTTTTTTTCATTTATGGGCTGGATATTTCTATGAATAGAAACTTCCACTCTTCAATTATTTGATTCAACTGAGATACAGTTCATATAGAAAAGACAGGATGAGTGCTAGATTCTTCTCCTTTCTTTAATAGTTTTCAGAATAATAAGTTGGATTTTTAATATCCTCCAAAAGTACTTGTGGTAGACTGACTGATGCCCCCACCACCTCCAGATGCTTGCATGCTAATTCAATAAATTCAGGACCTCTGAATTTATAACCTTACATGGCAAAAGGGACATTGCAGATTGACTAAATTAAAGGATTTGAGAGGGGGAGATTATCCTGGATTATCTAAGTGGGCTCAGTGTAATCATAAACTTTCTTACAAGAGAGAAAGGGAAAAAGGGAAGTCAGAGTCAGAGACAAAGGAGAGAAGTTTAAAGGTGCTACTGATGGCCTTAAAAATGGAAGAAAAGACCAGGAACCAAGGAATTAAGGTGGCCTCTAGGGGATGGATAAGGCAAGGAAACATTCTCCTCTAGAGCCTCTAGAATGAATACAGCCCTGTCAATATGCTAAGTTGAGAACTTCTCATATCCATAACTGTAAAATAAATCTGCATTGTTTTAAGCCATCAAGTTTGTGGTAATTTGCTATAGCAGGAATAGGAAACTAATATAGACTTTGACTTAAGAGCACACATTTTTTTTTGCATTTTGATCCATTTTAATTACTATTCTTATTAATCCTCAAGTTGTCTCATCTTTGACCAGTGTTCTCATTGTTCTGTTTGCCAGTCCCTGTCTTAATACCATATTATTTTAACTACCATAACTTTATAGACTGTTTTAGAATATGATATGGCAATGCCTTCTCCTTTTCCTCCTCCTCCTTCTTGTCCTTTCTTCCTACTTTTTCTTCTCCTCCTCCCCATCCTTCACCTCCTCCTTCATTATCATCATCATCACCATTAGCATTTGGTTGATTATATAGTTTATATATGATAGTTTAGTTTTCCTTCAATGTGAAATTGATCATTAAACCCATGCATATGTGTATTTCTAGTATACAACATATACAAGTATTTAGAAAGGTGGCATTTAAAACCAGTCAGGATAATTGGCTATGTGTTTCATTTAAAAAGCTAGATTTCTACCTCACCCCAAACTGGAAAATGAGTCTAACCTATTAAGAAATCTATTTCCTATAACAGTAGACATATCGTATAATGACAAATTATAATTTGCCTCAATACTTCCACTGAGAACAACTAGAAAAGCTGGACAAGTTTTTTTTAAGACTTAAAATGTTTGAAGGTATTGGAGCTAGCAAAACTCAAAACAATTGGGGCTCAACAAGTGAGCCTGAAATGGTTTGGTGTTAGAACAAAAACTGGAGGGGCGCCTGGGTGGCGCAGTCGGTTAAGCGTCCGACTTCAGCCAGGTCACGATCTCGCGGTCTGTGAGTTCGAGCCCCGCGTCAGGCTCTGGGCTGATGGCTCGGAGCCTGGAGCCTGCTTCCGATTCTGTGTCTCCCTCTCTCTCTGCCCCTCCCCCGTTCATGCTCTGTCTCTCTCTGTCCCAAAAATAAAAATAAAAAAAAAATTAAAAAAAAAAAAAAAAAAAGAACAAAAACTGGAGGAGAAGGGAAATATAGCAAATCCCACAAGTTGCATGTTGGGACTCCAAAGGACCATACTTTAAAAAATCAGCCTTCACATAAACTGAACTTCAGCTTCAAGTTATCTCAGTTTTTGGTAAATTTAAGATTATCCATGTATAGTGCTATTAACCTCCTCTGTAAGTAAAACAAATTCATGCTACACTTCAAATAATACCAACTGTTTTTGTAACCAGTGTCTATCACTCAGTAAAAGTATGAGGCACACAGAAATAGAAACAGACCCATAAGTGTTTCAGATAATGGAGTTATTAGCCATATACTGTAAAATAATTACGCTTAAGAAATAATAAATATTCTGGAAAATAAAATACAAGACAGTTAATTTCAGCAGAATATTAGAAAATATTAAGAATACTAAATGGGGGCACCCGGGTGGCTCAGGCAGTTAAGCATCCGACTTCCGCTCAAGTCATTATCAGGTTTGTGAGTTCGAGCCCAACGTCCCCCACCGCCCCCCCCCTCATCGGGCTCTGTGCTGACAGCTCAGAGCCTGGAGCCTGCTTCGGATTCTGTGTCTCCCTGTCTGCCCCTCATGTTCATGCTCTGTCTCTCTCTGTCTCTCTCTGTCTCTCAATAATAAATACAAGTTTAAAAAAAATTTTTTAAGAAAACTAAATGGAAATTCTGGAATTAGAAAATATAATAATTGAAATTAATAACCAAATAGATAGATGTGTTTAACAACAGGTTAGTCATGAATGAAGAGGAAGTTGGTAAATTGGAAGATAAGTCAAAATAAAATACTAAGATGAAGCATGGGTATGCAAAAGCTATCATGATAAACACAGTAAAAGGTGTAGAAGAATATTGATAGAGTGAAAAAGGTCTGACATAGAGATAAACAAGTCAATTCCAGAATGAGGAGATAGACACAACATTCAAAGAGTTCATTTTCTGCAAATAACAAACTTTAAACCACTTTAGATTTGATTCACTGTGAACTCCAAATACAAATGTCCACATCTAAACATTCCATAGTAAAATTTCTAAAAACCATAGGTGGGAGTACTGGTTTCCACATCTGCATGTAAGGAGTTTGAATTGTCCACTCTATCCTAATGACAAGTAAAAAACTGAACAGACTAAAAGTCAACAACTCTTGGATCCATATGAGAGGGAAAGACACAGAGCAAATGGTTACCCCCAAGATTAGAGAGATAGGCAAATACAGACCATTGTGGCTTACTGTAACAGACTTATGAGTGGAAACTGCCACAGGACCCAGTGCCAAGTTAGGAAAACCTGAACTATAATTGATGAACTACTCAGTGGAGGCTCAGTGCCAATAACTCTGAGAGTTAAAAACTCCAAATGGACCCAGTCCTGAGGGGCCCCACTCTATTGTGAGATTTACCTCACAGAGCCTGATCAGAAGTCCATAGTAAATATTAATCCTTCCCATTGTGCTTCTGGCAGGGTGAGAGGAAAAAGAACCATATCAAAATATGCCAGATCACTTATTTATTCTTAACAAGTCCTGTACTTAAGGGAATGGGGTTAACCAGAGTCTAACCTGCTGAGGTGTTATCATAGTCTGACCAACCCAGGCAAATGCAAACACCCAACTTCAACCCACTCTAGCCATCCTGTCCCATCTAAAGAGGGAGAAAAAAAGCAAAAACTCTTGTGAAATTTGCAGTCCAGAGGCACAGGCTTCCTAAAAGACTGAGATGTAATCATAGAACTATAGAACATGTTCTCTAACCTCATACCTCACCACTACATTACTAAAGGCCTATCTTCAGTAGTTCTTTTTGCCACTTTACCATTTACATTAGGTCCAAAAAAATAAAATACTTAGGTATAAATTTAGAAAAAATAAGTACAAGGTCTATATGAGTGGAACTGCAAAACTCTGATAAATGAAATAAAGAACTAAATAAATGGAGAAGGATGGTCTATGATCATGGATAAGAAGACTCATTACTGTTATGATGTCCGTCCTTCCCAATTTGATGTATAGGTTAAATGCAATCACAATAAAAGTCTCAAAAAGTTATTTTATGAATATCAAACAACTCATTTTAAAGTTTATATGCAGATGCAAAAGGCTCAGAATAGCCAATACAATGTTGAAGAAGAAGAAAGTCGGAGAACTGACACTATCCAACTTCAAGACTTACTATAAAGCTAAAGTAATCAAGACAGTGTGGCAATGGTAAAGAATGGGCAAATAGATTAATAGAACAGAATAGAGAATCCAGAAATAGACCCTTTTAAATATACTCAATTGATCTTTGACAAAGGAGAAAAGTAACACAATGGAACAAAGTAGCGTTTTTAACAAATGGTGCTGGAACAAGAAACTAATCTAGACACAAAACTTACACTGCATAAAAAAATTAGCTTGAAGTGGACCATAGATCTAAATGTAAAACACAAAACTATAAAACTCCTAGATCATGACAGGGAAAAACCTAGGTGATCTTGGGTATGGCAATGACTTTAAGATACAACATTAAGGCACAGTTCATGAAAGAAACAGTTGATTAGCTGGACTTCATTAAAATAAAAAATTTCTGTTCTGGGAAAGTCAATATCATGAGAATGTAAAGATAAGCCACAGACTGGGAGTAAATATTTGCAAGAAATACACTTGATCCAGAATATACAAAGAACTCTTAGAACTCAACAGTAAGACAACAGTCTGATTATAAAATGGTCCAAAGACCTTAACACACACCACTCCCAAGAAGATATACAGATGGCAAATAAGCATATGAAAAGATGTTCCACATCATATTTCATCAGGGAAATGCAAATTAAAACAATAGGATAGCACTACACACCTATTAGAATGGCCAGCTGGAGCACTGACAACACCAAATGCTAATAAGGAGGTAGAGCTCCCTAGAACATTCCCAAGAAGTATCGAGGCACATTTTGTAAATTAAGTGCAGGCATATATAAACATGTTCCCATACTAATAAATTGACCGAGAGAGATCATCTGGGTGTTGACAAACTAAAAGACTGAATAGAAAAAATAGGTGAACTCTCAATCCATAAAATTAAATACTTTGCAAGTGTGTTGCTGCCACATTTTAAGTATAAACTAGGTTTAGCTGAAAAGTCATTTATAGAGTAAAAATCTGGCGTTGTGCTATAGCATCCCAAATTTTTCCTAAGAAAATAAAATTGATATCATGAATTATGTATGCATAGTACATTTTAAAAATATTTATTCATTTTAATTTTACCAAAGTGACAACACATCAAATCTTGGATCATTTGTACTTTCAAAGGTTATATATATATATATATATATATATATATATCCCCCACACGAACATATTTGTGTTTGAATATAAAAACCTCATAAGACTGCTTTGATAGTTCCCTAATTTACAAAATATAATAGAGAGATATAGTTTGATTTTTTTTCCATTTAAGCCAACATACTTAATATGTTTCAGGATTTTGCTTTATCATGCAGACATCTTCACACAAGCCCCCTTTGCACTACTGCAGGAGGCATCATTCACACTGTAGTCTGTGTGATCAGTGGGGTTGTGCATTGTGCCGCCAGTGCAGCTGCTGGTGGAGGCCCTGTTTGCACAAGGGGTACTCCAGCAGAATCATAGTATTATAAATATGGTATACTTAGAAAGATATTTAAAGAGAATGATAAATATACCTAAGTGGTTACCTTGCCTGGAGCCATGTTTCGGCAGCGTTTCATAACCCAAAATAATACAACTTAACGTCAGCAACTGTAGAAAAATCAGACCTCCCTAAAATCAGTGAATGTCAGTTGTATATAATTTCATGTTCTGAGCACTTATTCCTAAAGAAAAACAAAATAAAGAAAACACTTTTTTCTTCCTTATTTCAAAACCCACACAGATTATGGGTGTTAATGACACTATACTTAAAAACTGTTAGCTTTGTGTGGGGAGTGGTGGCAATAACCAGATAGGAACATAAATTTTATTTTTTTAAACTCTAAAGTTACGGTGTCCTGAATAAACAAAATATGAGACTTATGTAAACACTCACCCCTTTAAGGGAAAAAAAGGCAGCAAAAACAACATTGCATGTCTGATCATATTTTGAAAAGGAGAAAGGCAGCTGAAGCATAGCTATAAAGATATCTTTTTTCTATTCAGTTTACCCTTGAGATGTACCTATCAAAATAATCTAAATTTATCCAGATGATATTTTTAATCTTGAGAAAGGCTTTTTTTTTTTTTCTTGTTGGATGATCCTATTAGCAAACTGCTGGAAGGGAAAATCATACAGGACATAATTTGTAGTTTGACCTACTCACATTGGGTGTTGCTAAAGAAAATCAATCAGAAATCGTTGTGTTAAAATAACTCTATCTGCTCTACCTGGCATGTGTGACTGACTTTAGAATCTATCATTTAAAGAAAATGGTTGATGCTTGGGTATACAATTTATCAAACTTCACTCTAGTCCTTTTTCTCCAAAGCACAGAAAAATAATCATCCCTCCCTAAATATAAATCTTTTAAGAGAAATTCAGGGATCTGTCTCCAGTAAAATAATTGATAAATGGCAGAGCATAATTTAAAGATGGTTTCCATGACAGATCACATGGCACCTAAACTCTTGAACCTGTCACTCAAGTCTCTTCATCAGTTTGCCCACTGGCATTAATCGCAGCTCCTCTGTGACCAGTTCTTTGATAGGCCTTTTCATAATTGCAGGTTTCCTACTTATTGCTGCCTTGAAGTAAGCTCTTCCTACTGCCTGAAATGCTCCCCAACCTCTTTTCTGCCAATCCAAACCTATTATTCCCTTACAGCTCTGCCTGAGGGACACTTCTCTCAAGGAATCAAAGATAGAAAAAGAAAGGAAGAAAAGAAGAAAAGAGAAAGGGAGGGGGGAGGGTAGACTGGATGGAAAGGAAGGGAGGGAAGGAAGAATACTTTCTCTGACATTACTTTTTACGTTTTATTTCATCAGTATTAAATGCCTTCTAAATATAGAGCTACATCTTGGGAACTAATTACATAGTTCTGTGAGATCAGGGTAACTGGCATTATTTTTTTTCTATTGTTTTTCTCCAGTGTTTGATAATTGTTTACCGAATCAGTTAATGTGAAAGAAGAAAAATCTTATTTCATTAACTAAATCCAAAACATTATTTGGAAAATGTTATTTTGGTGTGTGAAGTAAAAAATCTGAATCAACCTTTTTAAATCTCAGTCGTTAAACCCATTACTAGGAAATTAAAACCTGATATAGAAGAAATATGCTTACATTAGTCATTTTTAATTATGAAGAATCTGCTTTATATGCACCACCTTGGGAATGTTTATTGTATAATGGGAATGGTCATTACAAATTGAGACTCTAAGACACCACAGCCACTAATATATCGACAATATCAAAATTTATAACTTCTATTTTAGGGAAGGGGAACACTACAAACAAAAATCAAACAAATTCTAAAAAAAAATTTGCAGTACAAATGACAGAAAGGCAAAACTAGTATTAATATTCTATGTAATTTCTTATAAATCGATGAGAAAAAGGTGACCATGCTAATGGAAAAACTCACAAAGCGTTTTTAGAAGAGAAATATGTAAAAAGCCAATAAATTTATATGAAGACATTCACACTAGTACTCAAAGAAATGCAAATTGAACTAAAATTATCAGATTCTCAAAAATCACAATGATAACACATTGTGTTGTCAGAGGGTGGTGAACTGACACTCTCATATACAATGGGAAGAGTGTAAATTGGTAAACTTTTCAGAGAGCAGTTTGGCAAGATATATCAAATTTTGAAATGTGTTCACCTTTTGAGCCAACAATTGTACTTTGAGTCTATCCTAAGGAGGTAATCAGACAATGAGCAGAAAGAACTATGGCTGCATATATTTGTTTACAGTGGGAAAAAAAAAATAGAACCCAAACTGTGAAATACCTAAATGTCTATCATTAGAAAGAAGTTTTTAAAAATTTGTGGTACCTCTATATAATATAATTCTGTCATTTTATTAAGAGTACTCATATAACGGGGCATTTGGGTGGCTTAGCCCATCAAGCCTCTGACTCTTGGTTTTGGCTCAGTGATCTCACAGATTGATCCCTGCATCATCAGACTCTGTGCAGGTAGTGCAGAGCCTGCTTGGGATTCCCTCTCTCTCTCTCTCTCTCTCTCTCTCTCTCTCTCAAAATAAATAAATAAACTTTAAAAAATAATCTCGTTTCTAAAAAACAAAGTACTCATATAGCATTGTGCTTATGATGGAAAATTATTCATACTATTTAAAGTGAAAAAAACAGACTCCTAAATGTGTTTATTGTGGTTGCAGTTTAAAACTTTATATCCATATCTATCTATCTATCTATCTATCTATCTATCTATCATCATCATCTGTCTACACATAGAGAATAGGCTCTGAAGGACATACATCAAATTGTTAGCTATAGTCATTTGATGTTCATAATGTACCAGGTAATCTCTGCTTTCCCTTTACACTTGTCTGTATGTCCTGATTTTTTTTTTGCAATTATCATGTATTTATAGCATATAGCTTTTTTTCAGAGTAAAGACTTAAACTATCTTTTATCTTATTTCTTTTTATTTTCCTTATTCAGCATTATTTCTCTTTTCTTTCTTATTTAACTTTAAAAGATTGCGTAACATTATGAAAATGTCTGTTTTATTTTGAAGAGCTGCATTTCATGTTTATGTGATTAGGCAGTGTTCTTTTTCTCTAAAGCAAAAGGTTCTATTGCAAATGAAAATTTAATTATTACTCAAGGATGAGCATCTTATTATTCATGAGTTATATAAATCACCAAAATGTCCACAGTGATCACAGCAAGACCTAGAAAACAAGGACTCTAGCTACAGGGATTTACTCTGTTAAGATACTATCTGGCCAGTAGATAGTAAGAAGTGGCAGGATGAACAGAGTCTAAGAAAAATCAATATGTCTCTGTACTGTGATTACATACTCAGCAGAATCCATTAATAACCCAAGCTCCTGGTTTAAAGAAAAAGTGATCTTTTCGTTCTTTTCTAAGATGTCCAGACATGTCTAAAATAGATTATGTAATGTTCAGCAGCCCACATTTGAAAAGGAGCATATTCAAATCACACTGTGTTCAGAGAAAAATAACCTGGATTTTCCAGGACCAGAGGACTGATTCTGAAGAAGAAAAAGTTCAGAGAACATATAATAACTGTCTCCAGATCTAAAGTTCTGGCAAGATAAAAAAGAGATTTGTCTTGTCTGTATAACTCCCAGATGGTACACCAAAGACCAGTAACTGGCTATTTTGGGGGAAGATTTTGACTTAGGTATATGCAATCACTTTTGAAATGATAGATTATCCAGAAATGGAAAGGATAAGATGTGCAAAGGCAGGAGCTTATGCCTTCCACACTTTGATACTAGTGATTCTTCGCACAGGTCCTTGCAAACAAAAAGCAAATATTAAATTTTATTGAACAAATTGAGAGGTAATAAATTATGTCTTAATTGAGTATATTCTGATTCAGCTGCATGATTTTTGTGGAAAGATTTTTTTTAAATTGTTTAAAGCATTAGATGGGTGATTGAGTCAGTTATCTATAAGTGTGTGGCCATCTATCCTAGATTTTTCTAGGATTTTCTAGTATAATTCCAATTTAAGCTATTTTGTCTTATTCTTGCCTTGAGTATATTTCTAAATGTTGTTCTTGTTAGAAAAGTCCAAAATTTATGATGAGCTGGTCTTACTCTAAGCAGCATAGCTAATAAAATGACAAAGTAGATTCTTTTCTACAGCCTCAAAATTATGTTGGACTGCTACAGTTGGTGCAGATAGAAAACTACAGTTGTTTAGGAAGTCATTTGCTATATATGTATAGCTAGCTCTATCTTGGTAAATGTAGGCTTAAATGTTATAAATTTCTGTAATCAAACGAAATCAACCAAGATTGTATGTAGAGTAACATTTTTTATTGATTACTTTCTTTAAGAAGAAGATTTTGGTCACAGCTCTATACTATTGGGCCATACATTTACCAATGTTTCCATAGCATTCAAGTTTGATTACGAAGCCAGACTTAAATCTTGGTAAGTGTTTGACAGATGGCTGAGAATATGCAAGTAAGTGTGCATTGTGCAAGAAAGCATGCAAGTGAAGAGTCAATCAAGAGAGAATAAACATGCTTAGAAAGAGGCCACCTTATTGGTATTCTGACTACAGAATCAAGCAACTTTCTATGCAAATTATGCAGCTGCATCAGCACCATTGACACTATAGGAGTAAAGAGGATAAAACCCCCAAAGTTTTCTGTGGCAAACTAGCTCTGTGCTAGATCAAGGAAATAATATAAGGGTAGGTGAGGTAAAGTTTTGTTTGTTTGTGGGTTGGTTAGTTGGGTGTTTTTTAATTGCTTATTTCTTTTGTTTTCTTGAAGCACTAATGACCATAGCAAACGTGGCAAGTTTAACTGATGAATATAGAGTTTCATAGCTCCCAGAGCATGGCTTTTGGACTAATAAGAATTTAGATGGGAACAGCAACCTACTTTCCCTTATTTCAGGATTTGCATGCCTGCTGGTACACACAGAATCATGCCAATGGTTATGGGTGGAGACTCTCTCTCTCTCTCTCTCTTTCTCTCTCTCTCTCTTTCTCTCTCTCTCTCAAGAAGAACCAAATAGGTGCAACTATCCATTATTCAGAGAATGTTTTTCAGCCCTTATTCAGCACTCAGTAATTTAAAGAATTAGGGCCTTTTAACTAAAGAGATACAAAATTTTAGACGGGAAAAGACACATACAACTAACAAACGAACACAGATATTTTTGCTCCGTTTAAACAGCAAAAATCTAACTTGAATTATCTTTTCTTCATAAAAAGCAAAATATATTAACATATATCACATATTAATATTTACAATTTGAAGCAACTTGTGTGTCTTCTATGAAGCAATTCCTGACTTCCATAAACCATGCTGAATCCTCCCTTCCTACTGACCACTGTTGGGATTTGACATTAAAACGTTGTGCCTTACAGTGTTAATTTGTGTGTTATCTGACTATAGGAGGGTTCCCTTCAGTCTTGCCCTGCTTTTTGAAACACACACACACACACACACACACACACACACACGCAGTTGATTCCTAGGAACTGGAGGGAAATAGTTAATCTTACTTTATATTGTAAGCTTTCATTAAAAAGTCAGCACAGACATTAGGCATAAGGTACCACACAGAGATCTGGATATTTCCCTCTCCCTTCATGTTTCCTCTATCACTCTTAAATATATGTGCACAAGTTCCTTAACACTTCTCCATTCGAAAGGTGGACCTTAATTTCCCTTTCCTTGAATGCAGGATGCATTTAATGACTCTTTTTTAGAGAATAGAATATGGCAGAACTGATGGGATGTCACTTCTAAAATTAGGCTATACAAACTATGGAAACAGCCTAAATGTCCATCCACTGATGAATGGATAAAGAAATTGTGGTTTATATACACAATGGAATACTACTTGGCAATGAGAAAGAATGAAATATGGCCTTTTGTAGCAACGTGGATGTGGATGGAACTGGAGAGTGTTATGCTAAGTGAGATAAGTCATACAGAGAAAGACAGATACCATATGTTTTCACTCTTATGTGGATCCTGAGAAACTTAACAGAAGACTGTGGGGGAGGGGAAGGAAAAAAGAAAAAGAAAAAAAAAAAAAAGGTTAGAGTGGGAGAGAGAGCCAAAGCATAAGAGACTCTTAAAAACTGAGAATGAACTGAGAGTTGATGGGAAGTGGGAGGGAGGGGAGGGTGGGTGATGGGCATTGAGGAGGGCACCTGTTGGGATGAGCACTGGGTGTTGTACAGAAACCAATTTGACAATAAATTTCGTAATAAAAAAATAATAAAGTAAAATAAAATAAAATAAAATAAGGCTATAAAAAAACAATGGCTTCCATCTTGTGATTACCATGAGGCTTGCTTTCACTCTCTTGCTATCTGTCTCTTGAATCATTTGCACTGGAGTAAGCAAACTTAACTGCTGTTTCATAAGGATGCTCAGGAAGCTTCTGGAGAGGTTAACTTGGCAAGGACCTGAAGCCTGTCAACAGCCACATGAATAATGTAGGAAGAGGATTCTCCCCAAGGTGAAATGGTTAAGGTGAGATGATTACAGCCTTGACCAACAGCCTGACTGGTGATAACCCCTGAGCCATAACTACCCAGCCTAGGCAGCCCCAGATCCTGACCCAGAGAATGGTTGATTCTAAATGTTTGTGGTTTTTAGCTGCCAATTTGGGATAATTTACATAGCAACAGATAAGTCATATATTTTCCATCTACAGCAATTGCTGATATCTCCCTCTCTTACCTCATGTTTCAGTCCCCCTCCAATGATCATTTCTTCATCTTTTTTCATTTTTCTCCTCCCTTGTGTCAAGCTGCTGTTACACAGCCCACTCAGCCTGTTCTGATGGCTCTTCACTCTGAGGAAGCCTGCTGTAATTGTAGTAAAAACAACCAAATTCTCCACCATGAAAGGCTTATATAGCAATATGGATTGTTCATAATAGGTGCTTAATAAATATCTCTTCATAATATAACCAATTTCAATTTCTTCTGCCTTATGAAAACAAAAATCACTCATTTGAAAAATAGTATTTTTTTATTAGTTCAGACTGGAGTTATAGAGAGAAGCATTTTAAGTGTTTGAAGCTAAGCCTTTTGTAAGCAAGGCTGACTACTGGTAACTGTATAACTTCACCTGGTACCTGTGCCAAGCAGATATTGGACTCAGTGCACACTTTGGCTTCAGGAACCAAGGTTAGGTATGCATTTAAGTTACACATGGGCAATGCTCAACAAGCACTTTATCCTGAGGAACAATTACAGGTTCAAGATCACTGTCTTATAAATGTATTTCCAATTTTAGGTCTTGTCAGTAATTTTCAGATTGGTGTCTATTGCCACCTTTTGTAAGACCATTATTAAACAATTGGGATGTTGCACTCAGTTCTCCAAGTCAGTTTGTTTACAAATATTTTTTCTGCTATCATTTTGTGACATGGGTTAGCAAAACAAGCACAGTTACTCATAATGCTAAATAGGCAAGAGAAATGGACAGTGATTTAATCAACCCACAGGCATGTAATTACAAGCCAAGTACTGTACAGGAAAAATACAGATTACAGTAAAGACCTGTATTAGAAAGCTTTCTCTAATCTGAGGAATAGTGAATCACAGAAAACTCTGAGCTAATTATCTTTGGGTGGAGATCTAGGATAATAAGAGGTAACTAGGCAAGAGTTTAGGGGGAAGGGGAGCTAAATTATTTGAGCATTTACAATATGCCAGGAACTATCTAAGCACTTTAGGTATCAACATATGTAATATTCACCATAGGAGGTGGGCCCCAATGTAACCACATTTTAAGATAAACCTGAGGAATATTGTCCACATGCTTACTGCTGTCCCAGAATTCCTCTGTGGAGACTTTGATTTCATCCCTACAGGCACCAAAGACAACTCTGAATGCAAGACATTATTTAGACCACTTTTAAGCTAAGTAGCATGCCATGATATTGGTTACCCACAGAAGTTTCAATAATTAAAACACAAATAGAACATAGTTTAATTTTATGACCTTCCAAATATGTAGTCTAAAAAAATAAGATGATATAAATGTTATTATAAAAATTTTAAGTTATTAATTACTTTTATAATTTTTTTAAATTTCTTTATGCTTTCTACACAAAACCCCATGTTATTTTTTTTTTACAATAAATACTGCTAACCAAATATATATACTCTGCTTACACATGGTTTCTGAAAATGGTCACTGTTACTACATATTAAATTACTGCCAAAACTGAGAAAAGAGAAAGGAAAGTACTTTATTATTCTTTGTCAAGTAATGAATGTTTGGAGTCATGTGATAATTAAATGCACATAAGCATAACTCTGATACAAATATAAATTTTTTAAAACTTAAAATGTACCTTAAGATAAACTCTTTGACTGAAATTCTGAATATTTAATTGCTCCATTTTCACAAATGAATGCAGTCACCTATTCAATGTAATTAGCTATCTAGGTAAAAGCAATTATAATTGAACATAGCTGTTTCCTAAATACATGTGTAATACCATAGACAATGCTACATTAAATATTTGGCCTAATTATTTGGATAGCTTTTGTTTGCCCCCTAAGATCCATTCTACCCTTTTCTATCCTACTTGTGCCTTAGAAGGCCAACATTTCTGGAAATTATCAGTAGACTCCTTTATGGTTTGACTTCTGGCTGGGACAGTGGAGTGGCATGAGTGGGAGGGGAGAGGCTGAACTGGCTTTCCTCCAGCTCCCTCTCTATTGGGTCAATGCATGTTGGGTATGTCCTCCACAGAACGATAGGATTCCTATCCTATCTGTGCAGCCATTCTGTCTAAATTCTGGAAACTGCTCCAACCTCTTCCCTCATTAGGTGCAGGGACAAGAACGGATAGGGTGCTGAACCATCCTTGTAACTTCTTCCCAAACCAGCTGGCATCTTTGTAAATAGCCCCTTTCTTAAGCCATCATCAATTACCCAAGGCTAGTGACCTATTTTCTTAAAGAACCCTGACTATAGAGTAATTGATAATAGGAATGGCCTCAGAAACTAGCCTTCGTGGAATTCTGAACTGGGTTGATCAGATACATATGTGGTGTCCAGATAACTTATTGGGCAAGAGTAGAGGGAAGCGAGGATGCAATACTGAGGAACATGATATTAGACAAAGAAGATAAAGCAAAAGATGAGACAATAGAACTTGAGGAGGATGAATGTATTGATGTAGGTGCACTTACTCAGGATTCAGGGCTTGACAGTGTGGCTTGGGTACCCAGAAGTGGCTTTATTAGTCTGCTAGACTGGCTAACTATAAGGTTGAACTCAATGGTGGCCTACAGTCAATTAGAACGATGTGTCAGAATTTCCCTCCTATAATGCAAAGAAAGGATTCAGATGGTTCAGGAGGAGGAAATGATGTATAACCTATTTAACCACTTTCTAACCATTACTCCTGAGTGTGTCCTTTGGATTGTTGGCATTAAGGCATTAAGAAATATATTGGTGAGGGAATCACTACCATCACTGGTGATGACTGGTGATGATAGTCACTGTGGTGACTGTTCTCTGTGGGCTAACTCTGAGCTGGAGAGTGAGGCTGAGAACTGTGTTTGGGATGTGGATCACATTTGCCTTTCCTATGACACGTTTATACTTTTTTAACCATTAAATGAATTTTTAATAATATCAGTTAGAAAAGAGTGCTGCAATGAAATCCTCTTTTAAAAATATCTCCAGTAGAATCTACACTGGTCACTAATGCCTTAATGAATGTACTCTGGATGACCAATACAAAAAATTACTGAGTCCTGTTTCAAGTTTGGCTCAAAGTGAAAACAGAAGCTAACACATGAGCTTGGTCCAAAAGTCAGCCACTTACTATTTGGGTTATCATTTACAATTCTCTTAATCTCTGTGAAGCTCAATTTCTTCATCCACAAAATGAGAAGAATAATATATGCCTCTCATAGTTGTGAGGATAAAAAAAAAGAGGACAGCAATTCAACTCACAAGCTAATTAAGTTTGCCATCTTCTGAACTCCAGCACCTTGGGCATTTCTCTCTCATAGCACTTGCAATCTAGTACAACATACCATACTGCAAACCCCTTGAGTTTAGGATCCCCAGTGTCAACACATATCAGAGGCCAACTGTGTGAGCAATTGAATGAATGAGTATATGTCTTATTTTGATAATGAAATGGAAGTGGTCAGCTTATGATTTACCTTTCTTTCCATCCTTCTGTGTGTTTAAATTCCATCTCCATCTGCTGCCTTTATAATCATGAGCAAATTATTTAATCTTACTGAGCTGTTGTTTCCTCATCTTTGAAATTGAGATAACACTTTGTATACTCATAGAAGTGCTATAAAAAATAAATTATATAACAGTTATGAGATCTGGAAAATATGGAATACTCCATAAATTTTATTTCCTTTTCTATTCCTCCTTTGTATCTCAAGTGCCTGGCACATTATATGCACTGAAATAATGTTGTCTGTGATGGATCACACATGAAGTTCTAATTTTGAAAGCCTGTACACCATTCGTTTAAAAAAAAATTCCTTCATGTCAGATTACTGCCTATGGGATTGAAAAATATTTTTAAGCCTTTTATGGTTCAAATTCTCTAAGAATTTGGAAGAGGCCCCACTTCTGAAACATTTCAATAAATCCAAAATGTATAGATGTGGAAAATATTTAACATTCAACAGTTAATTTTGACAAACAAAGGATAACAAAGGATATATAGTTAATTTTTCCCTTTTATTTACACAAATCATAAGAAGAGACAGTTTAGATAGAGTACTCAAAAGAAGTTCCCCAAATCATTTGTAATGGGATACATCAACTCAGGTGTTGCCCAAAGACTATTCCTAACAAATGTACATATTGTTTGGCTTTACTTGGAATAAACAAAAAGCCTAAAATTAAATTATTGCTTAGACATAGAGCCATTAAGTTAAAATAGGGCCAGACATTTTGAATTAAATCAGTTTAAGATAGTTACCTTTGATTAAACATTACTATAATATTTGGATTGTTTTATTAGCTTTATGCCATAACCATAAAAACTCAAATTTTACTGGTAAATTCATAGTGCCTTTACACAAATTCACAAACACAAAATCAGTGCCTTTACACAAATTCCCTTTAAATACAAGGGAGTCCCAAGAACCACTAAACCACTAAAACCAAAAGACAAAAAGAGAAAAGATTTATTATATATATATATATATATATATATATATATATATATTCTTCCCTTCAAACAGAAAATAAAACATATATAATTGACAAAACTCAGTGTTTCTTCACTCATTTTTTGTAGGGCTCTAGCACTGCCTCACTATCTAAAATATAAGTAATTTAAACTGATTTAGAAAAGGAAGCTTTACTTAGAGCTTATTTGTGTTGAGTGGCTTTTCAGAAATCACATTTTTCAGATTAAAGGAAATGTTTGTGGTAACATAAGCTCCACTTGCCATTTCAAAATTATAAAATGAGTTAAAGGATGAAGGACATGAATTAAAGCATGAGTGACTTCATAAAATAAGCATTTTACATAACTTATAAATTTAAATTTTTAACTTGAAAACAGAATGATTTAAAAGTGTAATGCATTAATTTGCCAAAAAAGGAGAAATTTACCTACTTACTATTTTAAATAAAATTTCCAATGAGCTTTTTTGTGTATGTAGTCAATGGAAGCCTTTTGTTCTACGCCAGAGATTTCCAGTTCCTAATACAGCATTGTGACTGGAGGCTTTAGATACTGAATGTGTGTGTGTGTGTGTGTGTGTGTGTGTGTGTGTGTACAGACATGGATAGAGACAGAGATAATGATAAAGGTTTCATTATAATAGCTTCTTTAATGAGCTCGTAGACTTAACTAGAGAAACTCTAAGTTTCTGTTGAACAGTTTGGATCCTAAAAGCAGTTGTGATGCTGCTGACATTCCCTGAATATATAGTGAGCTGAGATTCTCCCCTTAGGAACAGTGACAGGTCTTGGCACATCTTCAACTACTGGGAACTATTAAAAACATAATAGGTTGCTTGGACAAGCACAAAGGTTTGAGAGACAACAAAGAGCAGAGGCAGGGCTGAGTGACAAGGATCATCTCTTACATAAGGGCACTCCTTCAAGACTGGGAAAGGCATTTATCTCATACAGAAGCCAATACAGAGAATCAAACAAAGGAAGAAACAGAGGAGTAGATTTCCAATGAAAGAATAACATAAAACCTTAGAAAAAAAGCTTAATGAAATGGAGATAAGAAATGTACCTGATAGAGAGTTCAAAATAATCATCATAAAGATGC
Source organism: Panthera pardus (assembly GCF_024362965.1). Classification (NCBI taxonomy): domain Eukaryota; kingdom Metazoa; phylum Chordata; class Mammalia; order Carnivora; family Felidae; genus Panthera; species Panthera pardus. The sequence goes on from NW_026526788.1 coordinate 23,028,810, forward strand.
TCACTGAACTGGTGAAAAGAATGGATAAGCACTTCAACAAAGAGATGGAGAATATAAGAAAGAAAAAAAAACGAAAGAAAAAAAACTGTCAACCAAGAATATTCCAGAATTGAAGGAGAGATAAAGAATATCCCAAACAAGCAAAAGCTAATAGACTTCATCACCACTAAACTGATATTTAAAGGAAATGTTAAAGGGACTTCTATGAGCTTAGAGGAAAGGGCGCTAATTAGTAATAAGAAACCATAGTACAGAATGCAGTTCACTAGAAAGGTAAATGTATAGCAAAAGTAAGCATGCTATTATATATAGAATACCCTAAGTAGTCCATCAAAAAACAGTAAGAAAAATTCAACAAATTTGCAGAATTTAAAGCCAAATACACAAAAATCTGTTGTTTCTATACACTATCAAACTATTAGATAACAAACAGAAAGAGAAATTAATGAAACAATCCTATTTACAATTACATGAAAAAGAATAAAATGCCTAGGAATAAATTTAACCAAGAAGGTAAAAGAGCTGTATGTTGAAAACTATAGGACATTAATGAAAAAAAATAAATAAAGACACAGACAAATGGAAAGATAGTCCATGTTCATGGATTGAAATTATCAATTTTTTAAAATGTCCATACTACCCAAAGTATTCTTAGAGATTCAGTGCAATCCTGATCAAATTCAAATGTCATTTTTCAAAGAAATAGAATAATCTTAAAATTTGTATGGCATCACAAGAGACCCCAAATAGCCAAAGCAATATTGAGAAAGAACAAAGCTAGAAGCATCATGATCCCTGATTTCAAAATATATTACATAACTATAATTTTAAAACATTATGATATTGGCATAAAAACAGACATATAGATCAATGGAACAGTGTGGAGAGCTCAGAAGTACACTCTTCACATATATGGTCAATTACTTTAAGACAAAGCCAAGAATATACAATAGGGAACATTCTCTTCAATAAATGGTGTTGGAAAAACTGAACAGCCACATACAAAAGAATGAAACTCAATGACTATCTTATAACATAAACAAAGATAAACCCAAAATGGATTAAAGAGTTAAATATAAGACCTGAAACCATAAAACTCCCTAGAAAAAAACATAGGCGGTAAGTACCTTGACATAGGTCTTGGTGATGATTTTTTGAATCTGACACCTAAAGCGAAAGCAACACAGGCAAAAATAAGCAAGTGATACTACATCAAACTAAAAAGCTTCTGCATAGCAAAGGCAACCATACACAAAATAAAAAGGCAAGCTGCTGAATGAGAGAAAATATTTGCAAAGCATGTATCTGATATGGGACTAATTAATATCTAAAGTCTATAAAGAACTCATACAATTAAATAGCAAATAAAAAAATCACAAACATTCCAATAGAAAAATGGGCAGATGATCAGAATAGACATTTTTCCAAAGGCCAAAAGGTACATGAAAATATGGTGAACACCATTAATCATAAGAGAAATTCAAATCAAAACCACAATGAAATAGTAGTTCATACCTGTTAGAATGGCTGTTATCAAAAAGAAAAGAGATAACAAGTGTTGGCAAGGATGTGGAGAAAAGGGAACCCTTGTACACTGTTGATGGGAATGTAAATTGGTACAGCCACTATGGAAAATAGCATGGAAGTTTCTCAAAAACGTAAAGATAGAACTACCACATGATCCTGCAATTCAACCTCTGGATATTTACCCAAACAAAAAAACACTACTAACTCAAATAGATATTTGCATCTCCATATTTATTGCAGCATTATTTACAATAGCCAATATAAAGAAACAACCTGAGTTTCTATCAATGGATGAATGGATAAAGAAGATGTGGTATGTATGTACATATGTATGTATGTATGTATGTGTGTATGAATATTATTCAGCCATAAGAAAGAACAAAATCAAGATTTTTGCATCAATATGAATGGACTTCAAAGGTGTTATGGAAAGTGAAATAAGGCAGACAAAGAAAGACAAATACTGTATGATGTCTCTTATATGTGGGATCTTAAAAAAAAAAAAAAAAGCCAAAAACCTAAAACCCAAAAACACAACCAAGTTCACAGATAGAACAAATTGGTGGTTTGCCAGAGGAGTTGTGTGAGCAGGAGGGGAGGAGAAAATGGATGAAGAGAGTCAAAAGGTAAAAGGAAAAAATACATTCTCACTTTTCAGAACAGTAGAAATATGTTCTTTGGGGGCATTAAACAATGAAGCATAAATTTTAGAGATAATTATAGATCTCTCCCATGTGAAAAGTACTTCAAAAAATAATTATTTTGGCACATCTTCTTCCAGCTCTGATGGGTTGATTATCTTGTAATAGACCATGAACTTATCAAGAACAAAGAGAAAAGTAGATAATTTTTTAGACATCATTTGAAGGCTTTGGATATCTTGCAAGGCAGTCAGGGCTTAGGAGGCCACAATCCCAGAAGAAGTGAGCCCAGTATTTGTATGCTGCTTTTCCTCTTGAGACATTTGTTTTGGGAAGTTCAAGGCAAGAAATTGAGAAACGGGCAGAGGGCAGCCTTTAAGAAGCAGAAAAGCCAGTAGAACTTTTGGCAACTTTGTAAGACTAGGAAAACAAAAATTAGAGTGTTAGTATGCCAAGGCTGTCAGGATTGAGATAAAAATCACAAGTAGAAGGTAGGTGTAAATCAGTGAGCCTGATACTTTATGACAGCAATGCACTCCAGGCATGTGCTGATTCTTAAGCTTTGATGGGCAGATGACTCACATGCTATGCAGATAGCTTCTGTATAGCCAAGCAGAGCTTTTAGCAGTCTTATTGTATGAAGGGTATTAAAAAAATAAAGTTTAAATAACTGGTTATTTGGGATCCTGGAGTGATATATCCTAAGAGTAGAGGTGAATTAAAGGCATGGCTTGCCTTAATAATGTTTGAAAACCAGCTCCATTATTTTCTAGCCCATAAATGGATTGAAATCATCTACTTCTAATTTGTGTTTGTCTAGAGGAAGATAAAACAAGTCAGTGAGTTTCAACTGGGCAAAAATATGTGTAATGGACTCCTAGAAAGAGAGAGGGAGAAGGAGAAAAAATATTCAAAGAAATAGTGGCAAATCTTTAACCAAATTTCTTGAAAACTATAAATTAACAGATCCAAGAACCTCAAGAAACCCCAAAGTGAGACACATAAACCTAAACTATGATATATCATAACCAAATTGCTATAAAAACAGTGTTAAAGAGAAATCTTAAAAGCAACCAGAGAATAAAAGTACATCATCTTTTTTTTTTTTTTTTTTTACATGGAGGAACAAAGATAAGAGTGAGCACAGTTCTTATTGGATGAGAGCAAAGTTCTCCTGGGCAACAATGCAAGCCAGAAGATGGTGAAGCACTAAAAGAAAATAAACTATCAACATAGAATTCTATATCCAGTGAAGATATCTTTCAAAACTGCATGTGAAATAAATACTTTCCCAGAAATACCAAAAACTTAAAAGATATCAACAGCAGACTGCATTACAAGAAATGTAAGAGAGTCTTTCAGGCAGAAGAAAATGGTACTAGTGGGATATCTGGATCTATACAAAGGCATGAAAACAGTGGAAATAGTAAACATGTGAACAAACATAAAATAATGAAAAAATTATAAACATTTGACTATTGAAAGCAAAAATAAAAACATTATTGGATTTATAACATATAAAGAAACTTAAAATGTGCGACAATGGTAGTTTAAGGCCAAGAGGAGGGAAATAGGAGTATATTGCTGTAAGTTTCTGTACATGGAGTGATACAGGATATCACTTAGGATAGACTGGATTAAAGGTATATACTATAACTCCTAAGTTAACCACTAAAAGTATACCAAAAATATAACTAATAAGAAAGCAGAGTTGAAATGAAATAAAAATATGCTCCATTAATTAGTCCAAAAGAGGAAAAAGAAGGAAAAGAACAAAGGACATACAGGATAATAGAAACAAATAGCAAGATGGTAGATTTAAACTCAACTATATCAATTATCACATTAAGTAGAAATGTCAACCTAACCATATCAATTATCACATTAAATGTAACAACTCAAATAAAAGATCATCAAATTGCCAACTGTATGACCCAGTTATGTGATGCCTACAATAAACGCAGTTTGAATATAAGGACACAAATCAGTTAAAATTAAAAAAGAGGTACAATATATATTCCAGGCTAATATCATGAAAACAAGGGAGGAATAACTTTATAAATATCAGAGAAAGTATATATCAGAGTAAAGAATTGGCCAGTGAAAAAGTTCGTTTCAAAATGATAAAGGGGTCAATTCAAGAGGACAATTCTAAACATTCAGGTACCAAATAACAGATTCAAAACCTATGAAACAAAAACTGATAGAATTAAAACAAAGAGAAATAGATATATCCATAATTACAGTGGGAGATTTCAAGCTCTTTCTCTAAATAATTAACAGAATAAGAAAACTAAATAAATATGTAGAAGACTTGAACAATACTATCGAATAACTTGACACAATTGACAATTAAAGAACAAAAACAGAAAACATTTCATGGGGTGCCTGGATGACTCAGTCAATGAAGTGTTCAACTCTTGATTTCAGCTCACGTCATTATCTCACCATTTTTGAGCTTGAGCTTGGCCTTCATGCGGAAACCACAGAACGTGCTTGGGATTCTCTATCTCCCTCTCTTTCTGCCCCTCCCCTGCTGGAGGTCTGTCCTTCTCTCTCAAAATAAATAAGTAAACTTTAAAAAAGGAAAAAAGAAAGAAAACATTTATTTAAAGTAAACAAAAAAATATTTACAAGCAGTCCATATTTTGGACCATAAAACAAGTCTGAATTAATTTCAAAGAATTCAAATCCTACAAAATACGTTTTCTGATTGCAATTGAATTAAATTAGAAGTCAGTAACAGAAAATTCCATATTTGTAATTAACACAGTTCTCATCAAAGAAGAAATCAAAAAGGAATTTTAAAAGTATTTTGAATGGTGTGAAAATTAAAACCAAAAATATCAAAATTTGTGGAATAAATGCTAAAGCAGTATTTACTGGGAAATTTATACTATTAAAGAAAACATCTCATATCTCTGACCTCAGCTTCTACCTTAAGAAATTAGCAAAGAGAAGATTAAACACAAAATAAATAGAAGAAAAGCAGTAATTAACAACAGAAACCAATAAAACAAGAAAAAAAAACAGAGCTATTAGAAGATTGATAAAATTTATGTCTCTGTGGAGACTGAGTGGAGAAAAAAAGAGAGAAGACATCATTACCAGTAACAGCAACAAGAGAGGTGGTATTACTAAAATTTCCACAAATGTTGGAAAGATAATAAGGGAATATTATTGTCAAGAACTGTGAAGGGCCTGAGATTTTACACACTTAATAAGTTAGCTTTCATATTTTCATTAATGCTGGCAGAAGAACCCAGACTCCTGAGCCAGGGACAAGTCAGAAAAATAAATGTAAAAAATACCAAATTACATTCAAAGAAAGAATAAGGAAGGAAATTAAAAAGCTAAAAGCAGAAATTAACAAAATGAAAAATTTGCAATCAGTAGAGAAAATTAACTAACCTATGAGGTTATTTGAGAAAGACTAATACAATCAGTAATGTCCTAGCAAGACTATTTAAGGAAAAGATAGAGATGGCACTAAATACAATGTTAGTAATAAATTGGAGATCTTTAAAAATCATACAGACATTAAAAAGATAATAAGATATTATAAGCAACATTATATCTAAATTTCATACAATATTAAAATTATAATATAGTAAAATTCAAATAACTCTATATCAAAGAAATTGAATTAAATTAAAATATTTTTTTAAATTAACTTAAAATATTTTCCATAGGAAATTTCCAAGGCCAGCTATATTCATATTTAAGAAAGAAATAAAACTAATCTTTTTTTAATGTTTATTTATCTTTGAGAGAGAGAGAGACAGAACATGAATGGGGGGAGGGACAGAGAGAGAGAGGGAGACACAGAATCTGAGGCAAGATCCAGGCTCTGAGCTGTCGGCACAGAGACTGATGTAGGGCTCAAACCCACAACTGCAAGATCATGACCTGAGCTGAAGTTGGACGCTTAACTGACTGAGCCACCCATGAGCCCCCAAAAATAAAATTAATCTTTACACTGTTTACTAATTTTTGAGAGAGAGATAGAGAGCTGGGGAGGGGCAGACAGACAGGGAGACAGAATCTGAAGCAGGCTCTAGGCTCTGAACTGTCAGTGTAGAGCCTGATGCAGGGCTGGAACCCGTGAACCATGAGATTATGACCTGAGCCAAAGTCGGATGCTTAATTGACTGAGCCAGCCAGGTGCCCCTGCATTAAAACTAATTTATATAAACTTTTCAAGTTTAGAAAATGATCAACCTTAATATCCTTAATATCAAAACCATAACCTTAACAACCATAACCTTAATATCAAAACCTGGCAAGGACATTACAACAAAGACAAATTCTTGACACATCTCGTATGAACATACAATGAACCAGACATTAACAAATCAAATGCAATGGTATATGAAAAGATACTCCACCATGAACAAGTTTTTTATTTCAGGAATGCAAGTTTTTTTTTAATATTTGAGAATGAATCAATGCAGTTTAACACCTTAGAATAAAGAATGGCAATCATATGATCTCATCAGGAGCAGAACAATCATTTCATAAATCTGACACCCAGCCATTATAAAATCTGCTAGAAAATGTGGAATAAGTCTCATAATTAATGGTCAAATATGGAAAACTTCCCCTGAAAATGGGAAAAAGGATGTCTGCTCTCATTACTTCTATTCAATATACACTGGCAATCTTAGTGCAATAAGGCAGGAAAAAATTAGGGGTATAGAAATGGGAAAATAAGATGTAAAACTACCATTTTTCACATTTGACTTGATTGTGTATTTGGAATGCAAAAGAATCTACAGAAAAATTATTGGAACTTAAAAAAGAATTTTGTAAATTTATAGGCAAATAAGCAATATACAAAAATATTTTTTTCTATATACCAGCAAGAAACAATAAGAAATAAAGTTTAATAAAATGACAGCATTTATAATAACATCAAGAAGCATAAGATCTAACTGGAAGTTATATACATAGAAGACTACAAAATGTTAATGAATGAAATTAAAGAACATCTAAACAAATGAAGGAATACCAGTGGCAATGTATTGGAGGGCTCAATATAATAAAGATAGCCAATTCTCTCTAAATTGATCTACATAGTCAACATAACCTCATTAAAAATCCCAGCAGGGGATGCCTGGGTGGCTCAGTCAGTTAAGCTTCCAACTCTTGGTTTAAGCTCAGGTCATGATCTCCCAGTTTTGTGAGTTTGAGCCCTGCATCAGGGCTCTGTGCTGGCAGCATGCAGCCTGCTTAGGGTTCTTTTTCTCCTTTTTCTCTACCCCTCCCCACTCATGCTGAGTCTGTCTCTCTCAAAATAAATAAATAAACTTAAAAAAAAATCCCAGCAGGTTTTGTGCATGAATTGACAATCTAATTCTAAAATGTGTGAAGAATAGTGAAAGGCAAAAAAAGGCTAAAACAATCTTGAAGAAAAAACAAATTGAAGGGTTTATACTACCGTATTTCAAGATTTGTAAATCTGTAGTGATTAAAAAACATGCTTAATTTTGGACAAAAAGACTACTGGAAGAGAATAAAAGAGTGCAGAAAGAGACCTACAAGTACATGGTCATTTTAATGACAAAGGTGACAATGTAATGCAGATAGGAAAACGTAGTCTCTTCAATAAGTGATGCTGGATCAAGTGTATAACTCCATAAATAAAAGAATGAATCTGGACTCTTAGCTCACAATATAAGCAAAGATAAGTTCCAAATGAGGTATAGATCTAAATATCAAGGTTAAACATTTAGGCTTATAGAAGAAAACAAAAATATCATAATGGCCTTAAAAAATACTAACCATAAAAGAAAAACTTGGTAAACTGTACTATATTAACGTTACAGACTTCTTTCCAACAAAAGACACAATTAAAACTTCAACTGGTTTGGGAGAAAAAAATTGCCATAAAATGTATGAGAAAAAAAAAGGACATATCTGCAATAGATAATCAGCTACAAAGCAATAAGCTAGAAGTCAGATAAACCAATAAGAAAAAATGGGCAAAAAATGGGCAAAAACTTGAACATACACTTCACAAAAGATATCCAAATGAAAAAGTGTGTCCAGCTTTGTTAGTCATCAAGAAAATGCAAACTTTTGGAAGCTGACCTCCCTGTGTATGCTTTCTCCACATAGTCTCTCTATGTGAGGCTGGGCTCATTACATGGTGTTCATTACATGAATCCCACTAGTGAAATTCGCAAGAAGGAAGGGGAAGCTGCCAGTCCTCTTTGAGGTTAGGCTTAGAGCTAGTACGGTGTCACTTTGACCAAGTTGCATTGGTAAAAGCAGTCACAGAACCAGGTTGGCTTCCAGGGGAGGGGAAATGAATTCAACCTCTCAGTTCGGGAAGTGCCAGGATTTGCAGCCATCCATAATCCATCACATCTTCCCACCTCCCTCAAATTTATGCTTGTCCAAAACTATCTCTATTTCAAATCCTCTCTTTTATGAATTATTAACCCCCTAAACTGAAAATAGCTCTTCCATTTCCCCCTGTGAACTCTCATTTTATCTGTACTTTTCTTGGGGCACTTTTAACTCTCAACCTGAATTATTTATATAAGTCTTATCTCCTCTACATTTCAAATAACATTATTTCTAGTTGCTGAAATAAGAAATTCATATTGTATAAAATTTTCAGGATATATTTCTGAATTATATGTGCCTCCCCAACACTGCTTTACAAATATGAGATAATTAATAAACATTTATTGAGGAAAATTGGAATAAAATCCAAACTTTCTAATAAGCCAATGCTAGGTACTTCTGAGAATATTTGATTTGCTACTTTCTTCCTTAGACTTAATCATATTTTTAGATACAAATAAACAAAATAATACTAAATAATGCTTGTATATATTTCACTAGGCTCACATGGAGGGAGTGTCATAATAAAGAAACAATGAAAATAACACAATGGATAACACTACTGAGCTCTTAGTCATGTGCCAGGCACAGCTCTGAAAACTTCATCCTAACAGCCCCACAAAGCTTTCAAAGAAAAGGAAGAAATAACCAAGGAATGAAGAACAAAGGAAACAAAAAAAGTCAGAGGAAAATAGAACCCATAGAACCCTGAACAGTTCCAAGACTTCTGAAATTCTGACATAAGTTGGCTTACTTGATGAGGGAAACCAGACTCAAAAAAAAAAATTTTTTTTTTCAGGAAATGACCCTGGAGGAAAAAAAAGGCATCTTTCCTCTGAATTAGAATCTACATTTCTCATATATATATGAAATACAGTCTATCCCATGAATTCTTATTTTTGAAAACAAAATCATCCATTTTCTACCTTAATAGAATTTTAAAGGCTTCACATTACCTTAGTGTAGTTTTTAATATAATATCAAATTCTTTACTCATCCATACAGGAAAAGCAAAACCTAACAGTGACTTAGTTTAAAAAATTGTGCTCTACCTAGAGTCAATAGTCCAGTACTACAATTAGAGAAAATTAAATATATTTCTCATAGTTCTGTTTAACAATAAAAAAGTATTACATGTTTAGTGCTATCCTTTATAACTGTTGAAAAATTTTAAGAGTGTAATCTTGTACCTGATGTCAGAGTATATGCAGTCTATTTGACAAGATAAATATTTAGGGAAAGCTTTAATTTAAAAAAAAAAAAGATAAAGGGTCAGGAAAGGGAGGAACCACTGTGGAATATAACACAAAAATAAAATTTGGTGGAAGAGTTGGGAAGTGAGATGGCCCTACAAAGTAGAGCAGGATTTGAAAAGGATAGCAATAAATTTTCCAGATTCAAGAAGATAGAAATTAGTAACAATATGAGCAAAGTCATGGAGGCTAGTATGCTACATTTTAACCAGATAAGCAGGAAGAGCCTACTCATCTTGAGCAGCGCTGTGTATTGGAGAGTATTGGAAAATATAATTTAATGCGTAAGGCAGGCTAGATTATGAGAAGCTTTAAATGGATGCTAGTCAGTGCGGTTCAGGCTTGGTACAATAAACAACTAGAAACCATTTTCATACTTGACTGTGAGACTATTTAATGAACTAGGGAACTTTACTGAGTTTTAACATAGGAAAATCCTTCCTGAAGTACAGTTGAAATGAAAGCTTTCTACTTGTTTGCCATAAATTCAGCATGATTTTCCATAAAGAGATTATTATTTTTGACATGAAGCAAAGGTCAGAGTTTGGGTGTGTATTTGTGTCCCTGAGCATGATGATGTGTGTAGGTGTTTTAATTTACAAAGTCAGGGTCAGGAGGCAGGTTAGGGCTACACAGTGTCATGGCAAACTTTCATTTCAGTCCAGAAAGTAGTCAGTTTACTAGAAAACACTCAATCAACTAAGTTTAAATTAAAATAGTTACAAATTATTGTGAAAAGCAATCCCAGCTTGTTTAAAGAAAGGTATAAAAATAAGCATGTTTTTCCATAAGGAGATTATTATTTAAACATGAAGCAAAGGTCAGAATTTGGGTGCGTATGTGTGTGTATAAGTTTTAATTTCCAAAGTGTGGGTCAGAAGACAGATTAGTACTACACTGAGTCAATACAACCAATTAAGTTAGTTATCTCAGGTCACAAAGTAGACAATTTTTTGGAAAAAGCTCAAAAAACTAAGTTTAAAACAATATATTTACCAACTCACTGTGAAAAGCCACTGTAAGTTTATCTAATTAAAATATTAATAATTATTTCTTGAGATCTAACAGCTTGTCATTCTGCCATAGAAATAAATTTGATTAATCTGATGGGATACATTTCTCACCAAAAAATTGGTTATTTCTACCCAATGCCCCAATCTTCTGGGTGCTTAGAAATTGATATCCAAATTCATTATAAAAAGTCCAGCAATATTGCTAAATAAGAAAGTTTCATCAGTTACTTTTCATTTCATAAATATGCTTTGAAAACACTGTTAATTTTACAGAAAGTCATTAGGTTAAATAAATTACCACTTGGATACACTTACTAATGGAGTAAAATAATTCCAATATATAATTTACTTCTAAATGGCTCAGAGTTTCAGAAAGTATTAATAAAACCCTGACATCCTATATCTTACACCAAACATTAAGTCTGATCATTGCTTTCCTGGGTGTTACTAAAACAAATTATGAAAATTGTAATGGGCTTCTTAGAAAGGTAATGACATGGGCATGCTTACAAAACTCTTTTCTTTGATTTCCAGGTGAAACTAAGGAAAGTTAGGCCTCTACTATAAATTCCACAGAACAGCTATTTGGTACAATACTCTTCTTATCACATTGAGAGAGGATTCAGAGAGCCAAGCTTAAACTTTCTAGTTTATAACACAGTACAGAGTTGCTATAAAAGTTTCCTACTTTTTTTTTATTGTTAGCTTTAAAAAGCCAGAAAATACTCAGCATAGGGCCTACTCTTCTACTGCAGATGAGCAAGATCGCCAAACAGATGGGAAGTGGTTTCTCCAAACAGTATGCTGTTATCTCTGAGGGGTTCTTTTAATCAAAAGTGGTGCCATCTTGGGCAAATATTACATGGTAGGGCATGAAAGCCTTCCTTTTGTGTTTTTTCTCTAGATTTTTTGAAATTTCTAGACTGGAAGAAGCTTCTCTCTGTTAAGAGTTTGTTCTATCTTGTGGTTTGCTTCCTTACCTTCCAATTACTGACTTGGGATGACATTAATGCGTACCAGAAAAAGAGTCCCTTGATCAAAAATAAATAAGCATTTAAAAAAAATGAATCTATAATTAACAACAACAAAAATCAGAAAGAAGGAAAAGGAGGAAGAGGAGGGAAGCAAGAGGAAAAGAAAAGAAAGAGGAGGAGAGAAAGGGGAAGGGAGGGAGGGAAAATGAATGAAACATATAAATAGGCCTAGTAAAACTAGATGAAAATGACTAACTTTAGAGAAAAGACATAAACTATAAATGCTTTATATTTCCAAAGAAATTAAGGAAACATGCATGACATATAAAGATATGAAACAAAATAAAATGAAAAAAGAACTGACATTCTAAAGAGAGAGAAAAATGATGACATGGAAGAACTTAAAATATTCAGAAATAATAAAGAGTGGAAATGACACAGTAGAAAAACCAACCCGTGACACAGAGAAGCAGCTTTAGAAAATCACACAAGAAATGTGAGGGAAAGAACAGAGACAACGATTGCAACAGGTCCAGTGGAAACCCAATATATGTAGTACTGCCACCTCTGAAGAAAACAGCAGAATTAATGGAATAAAAAACATCACTCAAAGATATAATTGAAATAACATTTCTGAAGTGAAGGAAGATAGGATGGATATAAAAAACAAAAAGAGTCACTGTTCTAGAAGAAAAAGGTGAAGAATGACAAACTCTGAGCTAGCCAGGTGAAGTTATTGAACTTCATGGCTAAAACACTCAAGCAATAAAAAGTAAGTCACCAACAAAGGAGGAAGTAAAAACAAACAAACAAAAAAAAAACAAAAATACAGACTTAAGAATTCTCTTTTGCAGTTTTAGATGCAAGGATATTGTGGAACAATGTCAATGGAGTTTGGAGGGAAAAGAGATTTGACTCTAAAATTGCATATTCAGTCAAATTAGTATTCAGATGTCCAGACAATATGAAATAATTTAAGATGTACAAACTTTGAGGTAGCATATCTCCTAGATATCCAGGTAACATTTTTGAAAAATCCATTAGTCTACACAATCCAGTCAATATAGAGAGATTCAGTCAAATAAAAACTACGGAAATGGCAAAGTCACAGGATGAGAGATGGTTGGTGAGTACTGAATTTGGCTAAGCATAAAATTAAGGCCCAATTCCTAACTAACAAAGCATAAAACAATGTAATTGTAATTTCTAAAAGAAAAACTACATAATGTTGAAAGGAAATGATGATAAAAGTCTCAGTGAATACCATAGTATCAATGAAACTGACAGTATCCTCAAAAAACTTTTAAAAACCTTATTTTACATAGGGGCAAGAATCCCCATAAGCTGGTGAGTACCTATGTACAAGCAACAGCAGCAAAGACATTAAGAGCTCTGGCAGATTGTATTACTTTCATCCATTTCTGCTTCATGGGGAGGCTTATACTTCTCTGCTCCCCTGAAGTTAGCCTTGCCCATTACCTGTCTGGGCCAATAAAATGTGAGCTGAAATGTCATGAAACAGATGGACAGAAATTTTTAAAGCTAGTTTGTGCTTCTTCCATCCCCTGGATCCCAGATCAGACATCAGGACGTAGCACCACGACCAATGAACAATAAATAACTTTCATAGTTATAAGTCACTGAGATTTGGGAGTAATTTTTCACAGCAGCAAATCTAGTTTTTTTTTTTTTTTTTCACGAGTATACTATCCCTAAGCCTGAATGGAAAAGGAAAGGGCAAGTTGTCACTAGAGTCTAAAAAGTTATGGAATCGTGGAAAAGGAGTCACAAAGCTGGAACCGAAGTCAAAAAGAAACACAGGGTAGGCCAAAACTATCCCAAAGCAGCAGGAAATAGGGTAATAAATGCTCTTCTATTTCTGTCTGCTCTTTCTCTCACATTCTCCTTGTGGCTCCATTTGGCCAAATCCAACTGGAAGCAGAGGTCTAAGTAATAAGGCATTCCATAGAATTCAGTGTCACAAGTTGGGTTTCCTTTAATCAGATGCTGAGATGGGGTTTGGATGCAAAATCTGTACTAGGCATAAACACATGTGAAGAAAAGGGGGATGAAACAGGATTGGACAAAGATATTGAACAATACAGCCAATGAGCTACAAAACATCAGCTACCCCATTGGAGAGCTCTGGAGTGAGAATTATTTATCAGAGCATCCCACACAGGGCCAAAACAGCTAGTCATGTGTGCACATCTTGCCAGCAATGGGAAGCCTAGTAGCAAAAGCTAGTTGACATCACCTGGCTGAGTCATTTTGTCTACTTGGTTGTTTAGTTCTTCCATGGTGGATGGCCTCTGTAGGCATTAACATGTGATACATATACACACACAAACTATATTTATATTTTATTATTGTCAACAGAGAAGACATTATTTTTTATTTTTTAATTTATTTTTAATTTACATCCAAATTACTTAGCATATAGTGCAATAATGATTTCAGGAATAAAATCTAGTGATTCATCCCCTATGTATAACACCCAGTGCTCATCCCAACAAGTGTCTTCCTTAATGCCCCTTACCCATTTAGCCTATCCCCCACCCACAACCCCTCCAACAACCCTCAACTTATTCTCTATATTTCTTATATTTCTCTGTATTTCTTATTTCTTTCTATATTCTTATGTTCTATCCCCCTCCCTGGTTTTATATTATTTTTGCTTCCCTTCCCTTATGTTCATCTGTTTTGTGTCTTAAATTCCACATTTGAGTGAAGTCCTATGATATTTGTCTTTCTCTGACTAATTTCGCTTAGCATAATACCCTCTAGTCCATCAATATTGCAAATGGCAATATTTCATTCTTTTTGATTGCTGAGTAATACTCCGGGGTGTGTGTGTGTGTGTGTGTGTGTGTGTGTGTGTATACATACACATATGTACTTATATATATTATATCTTTCCATACTTTGGATAAATACCTAGTAGTGCAATTGCTGGGTCGTAGGTTAGTTCTATTTTTAATTTTTTGAGGAACCTCCATACTGTTTTCCAGAGTGGTTGCACCACTTTGCACTCCTACCAACAGTGCAAAAGAGATCTTCTTTCTCTGCATCCTCGCCAACATCTGTTGTTGCCTGAGTTGTTAATATTATCCATTCTGGCTGGTATGAGGTGGTATCTCATTGTGGTTTTGATTTGTAATTCCCTGATGATGAGTGATGTTGGAGCATTTTTTCATGTGTCTGTTAGCCATCTGTATGTCTTCTTTAGAAAAGTGTCTATTCATGTCTTCTGCCCATTTCTTCACTGCATTATTTATTTTTTGGCTGTTGAGTTTGGTAAGTTCCTTATAGGTTTTGGATACTAACCCTTTATCAGATATGTTCTTGCAAATATCTTCTCCCATTCCATTGGTTGCCTTTCAGTTTTTCTGATTGTTTCCTCCACTGTGCAGACGCTTTTTATCTTGATGAGGTCCCAATAGTTCATTTTTGCTTTTGTTTCCCTCTCCTCCAGAGACTTGTTGAGTAAGAAGTTGCAGCAGCTGAGGTCAAAGAAGTTTTTGCCTGCTTTCTCCTCTAGGATTTTGATGGCTTCCTGTGTTACATATAGGTATTTCATCCATTTTGAGTTTATTTTTGTGTATGGTGTAAGAATGTGGTCCAGGTTCATTCTTCTGCATGTCACTGTCCAGTTTTCCCAACACCATTTGGTAAAGAGATCATCTCTATTCCATTAGATATTCTTTCCTGCTTTGTCCAAAATTAGTTGGCCAAACGTTTGTAGGTCCATTTCTGGGTTCTCTATTCTGTTCCACTGATATATGTTTTTGTGCCAGTACCATACTGTCTTGATGATTACAGCTTTGTAACACAGCTTGAAGTCCGGGATTGTAATGCCTCCAGCTTTGGTTTTGTTTTTCAGGAATGACCTTTGGCTATTTGGGATCTTTTCTGATTCCATACAAATTTTAGGATTGTTTGTTCTAGCTCTGTGAAGAATGCTGGTGTTATTTTGATAGGGATTGCATTGAATGTGTAGATTGCTTTGAGTAGTATCAACATTTTAACAACATTTGTTCTTCAACTCCATGAACATGGAATATTTTTCCATTTTTTGTGTGTCTTCTTCAATTTCTTTCATAAGCTCTCTATAGTTTTCAATGTATAGATTTTTCACCTCTTTGGTTAGATTTACTTTTAGGTATTTTATGGTTTTTGGTGCACTTGTACATGGGATTTATTCCTTGGTTTCTCTTTCTGTTGCTTCATTATTGGTGTATAGAAATGCAACCAATTTCTGTGCATTGATTTTATATCCTACAACTTTGCTGAATTCATGAATCAGTTCTCACAGTTTTTTGGTGGAATCTTTTGGGTTTTCCACATGGAGTATCATGTCGTCTGTGTAGAGTGAAAATTTGACTTCCTCCTTGCCCATTTGGATGGTTTTTATTCCTTTGTGTTGTCCAATTGCTGAGGCTAGGATTTCCAATACTATGTTGAATAACAGTGGCAAGAGTGGACATCCCTGTCAGAGAAGGCATCATTTTAAGTGGTCACCAAAATTTTTTAAAAATATAATATTTTAGTCCCTCCAAAAAGCCTCCACAAATTCCTGTATTAAAAATAGTACATAATACACTGACAGTAATTCATTAAAATTATGAATGAAAAACAAAGTATAAAGAAACAACACAACAATAGCTACTTGCAAATGTTAAAATTCTCCAAAATGACTATAGCCAAAGAATAAATCCAAACCGAAGTTGCTAGAAAAAAAACAATTCAATCACCAATTGCCAAACCTACTGGATACAGCAAAACTCTACACAGGACCTTAAGGTTGTTTACTATTAAGCAATAAAAAGAAAATAATAAAGCATTTTACTCAAGAATTTAGGGAATAAACAACAGTAATAGCAAAGAAATCAGAAGAAAATCATTAAGATAAAACCAGAAATCAATGAATTTTAAAAAAGAAAAGCAGCAGAATTAATAAATTTAATAATTGCTTCTTCAAAAAGAAAGTATCCTAGATAAAATGTTAGCTAGCCTAAAATTTAAAAACATAAAGAAAAAAAGAAAAATGTAAAGGATAAACACTGATACAAAATTAAATATGAATTAAAAAGTAAAAATGGCCATAGATTCCTGCATAGAAATGTGGTTGGAAGGAAAGAACAAACTATCCAGTCACAAGATGATTTTGAAAGCCTACACCAATAGATAGCTGTAGCATGGAAACTAAAAACAAGGAAGTCTTCAGAGGTGAATTTTTTAACCTTCGAATGATAGATAGTTAACATGTATTTAAACTCTTCCAAGGGCTACAGAAAGAAAGGCTGCTCATATTGTTTATGAATCCAAGATAAAAATTCTAAATCTTGTCAAAAGTAACCTGAAAGAGAAAATTACAAAGCAATTTACTAGTGAATATTGGCACAAATAACCCAAATACAATTTTAGAAGTGTAACTCAGTGATACTTAAGAATAACATGCTGGGATCAAGTAGGGTTATATTAGTTTTGTTAGTAGAGTTATCAACATAAGTCATTTCTTAATAGACAAGAAGAAAAATTATGTTATCCCACTGACAAATATTTAAAAAGTATTTGATAAAATCTAACAGTCATGCACATTGCTGATAGGAACTCTTATTAAAATAGTAATAGAAGGATGCTTAACATTTCTCAAGTATGCATTTCCCAAACCTAAAGGTGAATTATAAATACCACAAGCAATCCCATTAAAAATAGGATTCCTGCTGTTATTTAATATTTTTAATGACTTCGAGCTTGTGTAATAAGAGAACAAAATAAGAAGTACATTAGTCTGCTTTCGCTGCTATAACAAAATACCACAGACTGGATGGCTTAAGCAGTAGAAATTTATTTTATCCCAGTTCTGGAGGCTAGAAGTCTGAAATCAGGGCCAGCATGATCAGTTTCTGATGACAGCTCTTCCTGGCTTCGAGATGGCCACCTTCTCTCTGTGTCCTCATGTGGCAGGGAAGGACAGGGAGCTCTCTGGTCACTCTTCTTTTAAAGACACTAATCCTACTGGAACAGGGCTCTACTGTTATGAACCTTAATTACTATCTTATTCTAAGCACAGTCATGTTGAGGTTTAGGTCTTCAACATATTAATTTGGGGTGGGAGGACACAATTCAGTTCAAGAAATATTAGTACTGGAAAAGGAAAGGCAACATTATGATTAGCTTCAAATTGTGTAACTATTTATCTGAAAAAGCCAAGAGAATCAATTGAAAACTTGTATAAAAAAGTAGCATTCAGTATGGTAGCTATTAATAATTAAAATTATAATATAAAAGTCAATAGCATTTCTATGTTTAAACAGTATAATTAGAAAGTACATATTGGAGTAAAAACTCCATTTGCAAAATTAAGAAAATTTTTAAATTTTTTAACCATTTACTTATTTTTGAGAGAGAGACAGGGTATGAGCGGGCGAGGGGCAGAGACCGAGGGAACCAGAGCATCTGAAGCAGGCTCCAGGCTCTGGACCATCAGCACAGAGCCTGATGTGGGGCTCGAATCCACGAACTGTGAGATCATGACCTGAACCGAAGTCAGTTGCTTAACCAACTGAGCCCCACCCAGGTGCCCCAAGAAAATTTTTAGATAGCAGTGAAAAAGTGACCAGAAAAGCAAAAGAAACATCTCTTTTTCTTTGATAGAAATGCTCGATATTGTGAAAATTTAAGCTCTTAATGTTTAAATCCAATGCAATGCCATTCAAAATTCTATTAAAATTTGTGGCTGAGGTACCCTCATTGTAGGGTATGTAGATTCACAAGAGAGACTATAACAAAATTATCCTTCCAGCTGGAAGAATAAAATTATATAATGAAGAGAACTTATCCTATTAGATACAATGATACAGGATCTGGAAGAGACCCACAGATCATTGTGGCACAATAAAGAATTTAGAAATAGCTGTGAGCATTTGTGGGATCTTAATATATGATAAAGATGGCATTCAAATCAATGATTGAAATGTGGAAAATGGAGAAATGCCCATTACCAGCACACTCCTTACATCAAAGAAAATACCAGATAAATAAAATATATGAAGTTAAAAAATTAAACCATATTAGAACTAGATGCAAATATGAGTGAATTAATTTCTAATTTCTTTATAATTCTGGATGGGCCTATCTGAGCATGTAGGAAAAGACTGTAAGCATAAAACATCATAATTACATTTTTATTTTTATTTTTTATTTATTTATTTTTCAACGTTTTTTATTTATTTTTGGGACAGAGAGAGACAGAGCATGAACGGGGGAGGGGCAGAGAGAGAGGGAGACACAGAATCGGCAACAGGCTCCAGGCTCCGAGCCATCAGCCCAGAGCCTGACGTGGGGCTCGAACTCACAGACCGCGAGATCATGACCTGGCTGAAGTCGGACGCTTAACCGACTGCGCCACCCAGGCGCCCCCATAATTACATTTTTAATAGGAAGAGACACCAAAAGTAACTGAAAAAAATTTTAAAAGAGAAATCTTATTTGTAACACATGTTAAACAAAGAATTAATATCCCCAGCATCTTATAAATTAATAGGAGAAAGAAAACATCCCAACAGCAAAATAAACAAACAACATAAACAGCACTTCACAAAAGAAGAAACAAACTGGCCATTAGATATACGAAAAAGACATTCAGGCTCAAAGAAATACAAACAAGATAATGTGATATCACTTCCTTTATTAGAGTGGCAATCCTGAGTGTTAGCCCATGTGTGAACAACTCTCCAGCAGTGTTTGTGGAAAATTAAACTGGTACACTGCTAGAGTACAGTTTGTTAAAATGTATCAAAATTTTAAAAAGTCATATCCTCTGGCCTGGCAATTCCAATTTCAGGGCTTTATTCAAAGAAGATAAGTCAACATGTACCAGGATAAGTCTATGAGGATTTTTATCCTAGTTTTGCTTTTTACAATTATTAAAATTTGGAAACTAATGTTCCTCAATAGGAAATTGTTTAAGCACATATTCATACATCCATCCAATATAAGACTACATAATACCCATTAAAAATAATGAGCTCATGTATTTTCCCACAAGATAAACAATGAAAGATCATCAAATACCTATATCATATCTAATTTCTTAAAATAAAATATACACATGTGCAATATTAAACCTAGCAATATAAAAGATGGATTTATTTTTACGTCATATTTGATTACATAGAATAACATCTGGGAAATGTTTACATGTTAAAGGTTTATGGAATTTGGATGATTGTTAGTTATTTTTCTTTTATATTTTACTATTTTGTATTGCTTGACCTCTTTCAGAATGATTCTGTTCATTTTTATGACTAAAGTGCAATAAACTTATTTTCATTGGTGGGAAAAAGTACTGTGATAGGGGATATGTTACTTATTCTAATAGGAAATATTTTTCTCCGTGGAATCATGTATGGTTGCCCAGAATTGGATGACTTCCTTTGAACTCCCACATCACTTCATTTACTACACTTGTATAAATTGCAATAATGAAAGACAAAATGTAATTTTTAAGCTATCACCTTCCATTAGATTATAAGTTCTTGAAGTTAGGACTCTTTCTTATTTAATTGCATTTCCTACAGACTTTAACATAAGGATGTACTCAGTAAATGTTTATTGAGTTGAACCAATTAAACTTACGCAACCATTTAACAAAAATCATGATCTTTATACCTATACTAATCAAACTGGAATTTTCAAATAATTCTGAAATCAAAAACCAAATTCTGCATACTGAATAAAAGAAAGTGGAAAGATGAGATTATCACAAAGCTTTTGACCTCCAAGCCCAGAAATTGGAGGCTACAGGAACAGAGTTCTGAGTTGCTCACACTAAGAGATTTTTTAGGGATAAATGTGGAAGTTATTTGGCTTTTTCAGCTGATTTGTTGCCTACTGCTCTTCTTTCTGATTTGGATCAGGGTAGCTGAGGCAAGGGAACCAGGAAGTGCAGGTATGGCATGAACAGTACTGGTGCTTGGATATTGGCAGGTGTCCTCTGCTGATTTCTGGAAAGAGCTGTAAATTCCTGTAAGGTTAGGTTAAGTTTCCTTTATGTGCCTGCACTGACTGTCTCCATTTTGTCCTTGACATAAGTGACTTCATTTTAGTTTGATTCTATACTAGTTACAAATGGAAATACGTAAGACTTGGCCATTGCATAAATCTCAAAAATAATTTGTATAATAGTAAGATTTTCACTAGTCTTCTCAGAATATTGAAGAAAGAGATGTAAACTGTTTCAAGTTAATTAAAATTCATCTAAAAGAGCTCTGGAGTTCAAAGAATGTACAATCAAGCCCCTTACACACAACATTTCTCTCCAGTAAAAAAATAACTACAAATATCTGTTTTCATCCATAACTCTGCAAATAGCACAAGCTCAGTCTTAAAAAATGATTTTTGAATGTATCGAGGATAAAAGAAAAGCAGAAATGTTTTTCTGATAATTGTCTGTCATTCTGTTCCATTTCTGTATTTTCTGTAATGTGCATCTATAATGATCAAGAACATTTTCTAATTTTGTAAATGATCAGCATGACTCAATAAAAAATAAACCAAAATAATTCTGAACACCTAACTGGTAATATTTTTAAATATTCCTTGAGCTGGAACAATTAGATGTTTGAATTACTTACTCCAAATGCTAATGTATGACTACTTTTCTCCTGTTCCACATTCATCTCTCTATATATAAACTATTTAAATCACAGTATAATTATGGAATATGTTAGTAGAGGGAAGGCAAAGTGTTTTATCAATGCCTGTAAGCATCATTTACATTAACATCTGTTACAGAATTGGTTTTAAATTTATTTCTAGAGACTTAAAATCTGTGGGTCATACACATTCAATGTTTTTAGACTATAATGTCATAAGACTACAACCATTTTTTCAACCTTCCTTTGTTTTAACCTGTTTTGAATGCACCTGAAGATATGGGTATTATATCTCTCTATCTAATTTCTTTAGATCCTTTTACCTCTGTAAGTCTTCTTATGTGTTGTTGAGTTTTCTATTTGTGTTGTTGTTTGTTTTTCTTTTTAAATATACAAAATAGTTCTCACTCATGTTTATATCAAGGCCTTTAACACTTGGCATATCAATTTTCAGATATCTTTCAATAAAAATATCTTTCTCAAAATATGGAAGTATGAGACATATCTGCCAGCACTGCAGTTGGCCTGTAGGTATTTACAAAGCAGCACCAATGTCACAGGTGATTGTGAATCTCTGGGCAAAAACATATCATTGGGGAACTAGCCTCATAAGTAAATTCATTAGATATCCCCTTGTCAATTAAAAAGAAAGAATAACATAATATTTATATGCATTTTATATCTTCCTTAAAAGATGATAAACATATTTAACCCTTGAGATTATAAGGGAAAGAGAATATAACAATATTAATACCTTTTATATGCTTATATAGATAACCTGATTGTTTCAATTAATATTGAATAGACTCCAAAAGATTATATCAGAATTTGGAGTTTCCAAAAATTTTGACTGAGCCAAGCTTCTGCCAGCACACTAGGCAAGAGGCTGGAGAAATGAAGTATATCCATCCAGAGTCCAGCGTTCAGTCACTACAGCTAGCAGCAGGATGGGAGACTGATGTGGCCAGAGCCAAGATTCTTAAGCCTTTCCTCCTTCCTTTCTTCATCCATTTCCCTTTCTCATCTTGGAATCTGACTCGGGGGGAACAGGGAGAGAGAGAGGGAGGCATATGTTGAGGGTTGAACTTTTGATTGGCACAACTTTGAAAATTGGCTGCATATGGTAGGGGGAGGCATTGAACAAATAAGTATGTCAAGAAAAAAGAGCTTTGCACTCTAGGGGAAGGGAGTTACATATGTGGTAAGAGGGAAGACTACGATAAACCACAGGGTATTGGAGTTATCAGTGTGAACTAATGGATTTTAAGATGGATAGATAGATAACATAATGATAATCTTTTTCCAATATTATCTTCTGAGAGAACCTAACACAATGATACCTCAGTAACAGTGAGCACGCTAAGTGCCCAGCGCTTGGTTTCTAAATACCATTATCCAATAAAAGAAATGGCTGACTTTGGGTTTGGGGAAAAACAAGTTAGATGGATCTGGAATATGTTAACGTGCTAGAAAGCAAAGAAATATACAAAGAGTGATGGAACCTTGTTCAAAAGGCACAGGATTCAGCTTGAACTGACTCCTACTAGCCAATTTGAACACCAAAATAAATTACAATAGAAACAAACTGTAACCATTTGAATAAAATACATATCCATGAAGCATTACTGTCAAAAATACATGAATTAAAAAAATAGATATGGGGGGAAATAGTAGAATAACAACTAATATCAAAAATCTAAAAATACTAAGGGGCGCCTGGGTGGCACAGTCGGTTAAGCGTCCGACTTCAGCCAGGTCACGATCTCGCGGTCCGTGAGTTCGAGCCCCGCGTCAGGCTCTGGGCTGATGGCTCGGAGCCTGGAGCCTGTTTCCGATTCTGTGTCTCCCTCTCTCTCTGCCCCTCCCCCGTTCATGCTCTGTCTCTCTCTGTCCCAAAAATAAAAAAATAAAAAAAAAAAAAAATCTAAAAATACTAAATCTAAATCTAAAAAAATACTAAAATCAGTAGAATAACAACTAATATATCCAAAAAGAAAAATGAAATTAAAATATTACCATTAGGTAATATTACCATTAGGTAACTACCATTAGGTAACTATCACAACAATAATTGATTGCAGCATGATTTATCAAAGAATGCTGAAGCTAAAGGTGTAAGTTTGATAAGGAAATGAATATTTACATAGTCTCAATATCTTCCCATATTCCCATATTCAATAAACATATCTTACTGTTTATTGAATAATAAGTATAATATGCTGAATAATGAACTTTGCAGCAGAGAAACTTAACCAATACCATCTTATTCAGGAAATACACATTAATATCAATTCACATTGTTGCTTCCTCATAAGCTGCAATGAGAAGAATATAACATCACTTCTGGGGTACTCCTGTCAAAAATGCATAAATCATGAGGAACATCAAATAAACCCCAAAAGAACAATATCTTAAAACATAACTGTTTTAGGCTCTTCAAAAATGTCAAGGTCAAGGAAAATAAGGAAAGAAGTGAAGAACTCTTATAAATTGAAAGACACTGAAGAAATATTTAAATACCAAACATGCCTCTTCTGGATTGGATCCTAGACCTATAAAAGACATTATTAGGATAATTGACAAAACTCTATTGGAGTCTGGAGATTATATGGCAATATTAGATCAAACTTAATTTTAATAGCTGTTCTGTGATTATATAGGAAAGGGCCATCCTACTTAAATGTACTCTAAAGTCTAATGAGAAATGCAGCATTACTCTGCAATTTAATATGAATGGTTATTCAGGAATTCTTCATTATTTCTATAACTTATGTGAAAATTAGAAATTATTTCAAAAGAAAAAATGTAAAACAGACAAAAAACAATTTGACCAAATATTTTTTTTAAATCTTAAAGTCTGAATTATGGGAGCACTGAAAATGTTTATGTGGGCCCTTCAGAGAAGTTACTTCCACATGTCCTGGCTCCTGTTTATATTGGATTTTATCACATAATCCTGCCCAAGGAAGCACAGTGTACCATTTCATTCACCCAAAGATGAAGCCCATATAAAATCCAGGATTGTAAACTTCCCATTATCTTCTTCTTTTTAACTCTTGTATTGTGATGGTTTCTAGTACTCAATGTCATATTTCACCTTCTGGTTTTTCTTGTTTCTAAAATAGGAACAACAATCACTCCTCAAAATACTGATTCTTTTTCTTTTTTTTTTTTTTAGTGGAGTCAAACTTGTAAATTAAATAAATTTTTGCAGCAAAATTTTGCTTAGTACTTAAGCAATGGAGCATTTTCATTAACTAAAACTTGCTTTTATTTTGACATGTTAGATCTTGTGAAAAATCTACTGGTATCACCTACCGACTTTGGTAAAAATAATAAAAGAAAGGATGGAGAGAGTGGGAGAAAGAAAGAGAGAAGGAAAGAGAGAAAGATGGAAAAGAAAAAAAAGTTTCCTTAATAAAACTTTTGTTTTTTAAGGAAGACATTTTAGTATCCAAGAGTGATATAAAATTCAATGGAAACTTGGCCTATCCCTAATATAGATCCCAGAAGTTGCATTTTTTGAATTACTAACATTAAGTCTTTTGACTACAACTGAAATAATCTTCGACAAGGGTGCCAGGAGTATACAATGGGGGAAGGATAGTCTCTTCAACAAATGGTGTTGGGAAAACTGGGCACCCACATTCAAAAGGATGAAATTGGACTTCTATCTTACAATATACACAAAAATAAACTCAAAATGGATTAAAGATTTAAACATAATACCTGAAACTGTAAATCTAGAAAAAAGCATAGGGAGAAAGCTTCATGACATTGGTCTTGACAATGATTTCATGGCTGTGACACCAAAGCATAGACAACAAAAACAAAAAATAAACAAGTGGTACCACATCAAACTAAAAAGCTTTTGCACAGCAAAAGGAAACAAAACAGTGAAAAGGTAACCTACAGTATGGGAGAAAATACTTTCAAATTATATTTGAAAGGGTTAATTTCAAAGGGTTAATTCAAAGGGTTAAATTAATTCAAAGGTTAAATTCAAAGGGTTAATTTTAAAATATATAAGGAACTCCTACATTTCAATAGCAACAAAACAAAACAAAAACAAAAACAAAAACAAAAATCAAACTGCTTTTAAAATGGGCAAAGGGCTTGAACAGACATTTCTCCAAAGAAGACATACAAATCAACAACAGGTATGATAAAGATACCTAATCATCAGAAAACTGCAAATCAAAACCACAATGAGATATTACCTCACACCAGTTAGGATGGTTATTCTTTATTTTTTTTAATATTTATTTATTTTAGACAGAGAGAGAGAGAGGAGAGAGAGAGAGAAAGAGAGAGAGAGAGAGAGAGAGAGAGAGAATGTGCACATGCACACACAAGCAGGGAAGGGGCTGAGAGAAGAGTACAGGGAATCTGAAGAAGGCTCTGCACTGACAGCAAAGAGCCCAGTTTGGGGCTCAAACTCACGAACCGTAAAATCATGATCTGACCTGAAGTCCGAGACTTAACCAACTGAGCCACTGAGGTGCCACTAGGATGGTTATTATTTAAAAGAAAAAATATAGTAGACATTGGTAAGGATATGGAAAATTAGAACTCTTGTACTGTTGGTGGGAATGTTAAAAGGTACAGCCACTGTGGAAAATAGTAAAGAGGTTCCTCCAAAAAACATTTTTTAATAGAACTACCATATGATCCAGCAAACCCACTTCTGCATAGGTAGCCAAAAGAATTGAAATCAGGGCTTTGAAAAGATACTAGCACCCCATATTAGTTGCAGCACTACTCAAAATAACAAGATGTGGAAACAACATAAATGTCCATCAATGGATGAATGGATAAAGAAAATATGGTACATATATAATGGAATATTATTGAGTATTTAAAAAGAAGGAAATTCTACTATTTGCAGCAACATTAGGATGGATCTGGAAGACATTATGCTAAGTGAAATAAGCTAGTCACAGAAGGACAAATACCGAATGATTCCACCTATACGGCAGATATAAAATAGTCAAACTCAGAAGCAGAGAATAGAATGGTAGTCATCAGGGGATAAAGGGAGCATTGAGGGGGAGTTATTCAATGCATATGAAGTTTCAGATATACAAGATGGATAAGTTCTAGAGAACTGCTATGCAACATAGTGCCTATAGTTAACAATCCAGTATTGCGAATTTAAAAACTCCTTAAGAGGATAAATCTCATGCTAAGCGATAAAACCACAAAAATAAACAAATAAAAGAAGAAAAGGGATATAAGAAATCTTTTGGAGATAATGTTTATAATCCTGATTGCAGTGATGGTATCATGGGTGTATGCATATGTCCAAACTCATCAAAATGTGTCCATTAAATGTGAAATTAAAAAAAAAATAAATAACAGTACACCTCAGTAAAGCTGGGAAAAAAATATTTTTAAACAGACGTTCTAAAAAACAAAAAATCAAGTAAATGGAATATTCTGGTTAGCTAGATTCCACATTAAAAAGCAAAGAAAACCTTGATGATATATGACTATATTATTTATGATAAGTATCTGATTATGTAATTTGCCAATTTTACATAAGATAATATTTAAAAGTAATTTTTATTATATGCAAACAGATTATCCAAGTCTTACTTTCTTATTTTTTATTACTTTTCAATTTACTTTTTCAATTCTTTATTGGCTAAAGAATCTGTAACTATGAGCTAAAAGAAAAGATATGTAAATTAAAACAGGCTGTCTTGAATCCCCAGGGGAGTGATGAAATAGCATTTTAACTACCAACAAATTTAATTATTCAACCAACATTTGATGGTGTGAAGCATCAAAAGTTTTAGTTTTAGTTTTCTTCTAATATAGAATGTAGATTCAGAAAACTGTCAGATTTGTATTCCAGTTATGTTATTTTGCTTCAACTATGAATTCCCAGAACATTAAAGTTATCAGTATTTGATCATAAAGAAGGATATGTACCACCAAAAAGTTAAGCCTGGTTGATATAGGAATTTTCACCCCTTTAACTTTCTACCAGTCTTTTCCTTCATCATTAGGATTTACCCAAATGCCTGACATTTTTAGGTAAAACTATAATGAAATGACTAACTTCCTTAATGGAAACAGGTTTGTTATGTACAGTTATAGAACTGTGTAACTTTATCTATAACCACTGTTCTTTTTACTCTTCAAATGTTATGCAACTGTCTATTCAGTATAGCTTTTTTGGACTTGTATGGCATTCTGTTAGTCCTCAAAATAACAAGGCAAGGCCCACAAAGACACATGGTAGCTGCCAAGATTGCAATTACTTTCATGTTGATTTGACTCTGGTTCAGTATCAAAATATTTTATCTCCTGAAGAACAACTTGAAAATACACTAGTGAAATTGAAAGTTATGACCAGGAACATTTTAAAAATCTTAATTTTTATCATTACAGTGAATGTTTTTAAAGCCTTATTGGGAGAAGGTAAACCAGTTGGGAAATGCTTTGCTACTTGGATTTTGATTCTCTCTCTACATTCACTGAGATTGATTTACCCATCTACTGTCTAGTTAGCTAGTCATACCATTATAACACATATTATTTGTAATAACATTTACATATATTATTTATATACACTACTTGTAACAATGTACCACTTATAAGTGATAATGCATTTATCTGTTGAATGTCTTTTAGTTTTGATTGCTTAGCTTCATAGTTCTAAACTATTCCTACTGTTTGTTAAAATATTCATCCAGACCACACATCATACCAATTTTACTGTATTTTGAGATAAGATTTTATGTTGAATATATGCCATAAAAAGATCAAATTACCTATATTCCTTTTTATCAAGGAAAAAATATTTGACACATATGCAATCTGCCTATCTTGAGTTTCGAAAACTAGAATTTTCTAATTAAGGAGAAAGACTCACTATTTTGGATGTTTAATCAAGGACCAGATAATGATAGAATGGGTTGCTGTAGCTGCAATTTATACGAGAATCACACTATAGTGCCCTCCTGTGGAGGTTTGGTTAAAACTTCATTTTTATGCCCATGAGGATGATTTTCAAACTAAGTGACAAAACCATTACATTCAAATTACTGAAGTTTGATGTAATTTGGTCATTTTTTTCATTTGTAACTAGATGTTAAATTACTTTTAAAATATAGAAATATTCAAAGTTCAGAAGATTTGCAGTTCAAAATACAAATTAAAGCATGTCAGCTTGTTATCTATATTTCTTAATTATTTTATTGAAATAGATTTCTTTCCTTGGTTTTTCCTTAAATAATTAAATAATAAAGAATAAAGAGCACAGTCAAATCCTTAACTAGAAAGACAAATTCTTCATCTAAGACATTTTTAGATTTATGTAATGAAAATGGAGTTTTACTGTGAGAAGCATAAAGACTATAATATTTTTAAACTACAAAAGAAAAAATGACAATAAAAGTTTAGTCTAGAATATATACTTATTTATATTTGCCAAAAATATGCAAAAGGCAACTTTCTTCAAACTCAAATGTTTTTACTTTTCCAATTCAAGATTTACATTTTTTTTCTGAGGATAAGTTAATGTTACATATTAGTTATTTCAAAATAAGTTGATTTGTTTGTTTTACCTCTAAGTTCTAAACCTCCTTTTACTCTTAGTTTCTGGGGTTTGGAACTGTTATTAATTACCATGGGAGGCAAGCACACACACGCACATGTGCACTCATACGTATATGTATCCCAAGCCCTTTTTTACTCTGGGTGCATGTTAACAATCAAGTTCAATGTGTGCAAAATCCTCATATGTGTGGGTTTAGGTGTCTGATTATTCCTTTTGTGTTTAGTCTTTTCCTCCACTGGCCTACTGCTTTACTGCCCAAGCTTTTCCATTTGCTAATGCAAAGATGCCTGCTAACTACTCAAAGCCTAAAGCCCACCTTCCTTCTTAAATGGGAAATTAAACAGGTGTTAAGAACCACTAGAACCTAATTAAGACTTTCTTGAAGAAGTAGGGTGTGGGGGGGAAACATTAACAAGAGTTGGGACAAAAACCAGAAAGCTATCTGCAGTGCTTTATGTCAACAACAAATACAATGGATTTTTGTCTCTTCACATAAATCTTTTTAAATCTGTCTCCTGCAAATGAGAAGGGAAAAACACTGGTTTTTCAAAGTTTAAATGTCTATAATTATAGACCATTAGTTAGCTGGCAACATTCATGACTAGAGAAGTAAGTGGAGCTCTTTCTGAAGCAATAGCCATGATCAAAGAGATTATAAGTAAGCTCATCCAAACTAGAAGTGTTGGATAAAATCTTAAAATAAAAATAGGATGAGATAATGTGGAACAGAGTGGAGGATGGCGTTAGTTTTCTGTAGTGAAATGAGATTAGAACCATAGTTGAGACACTCAACCTAACTTAAAGTGACCTAACTCTCCTGCTCACACTCTGTCTCTCTCTGTCCCTCAAATAAATAAAACATTCAAAAAAATTTTTTTAAATGGGGCACCTGGGTGGCTCAGTCAGTTAAACGTCCGACTTCGGCTCAGGTCATGATCTCACAGTTTGTGGGTTCAAGCCCCAGATCAGTCTCTGTGCTGACAGCTCAGAACCTGGAGCCTGCTTCAAATTCTGTGTCTCCCTGTCTCTCTCTGCCCCTCCTCCACTCACGGTTTCTCTCTCTCTCTCTCAAAAAAATTTTTTTTTTAAAGTAACCTTAAAATTTTAGATGAAGCATGCTTAGTACTGCATATCCTTGTTCCTCTATGTTCTAAAGAGAATCTAGGAGAAAAATGGGATTTTCCAAGTCCAGGAATATAGGAAGTTCCATTGACAAGGAATTATATAATCTAAAGTATCTTTGTAGAATTATATAATCTAAAATATCTTTGTATCTTGAAAGATACTTTTACAAAGTATCTTTGTAAAATCAGTGGAGTAAGATGGGGCCCAAGCAGAAAGTTTCCCTCAGAGGGATCTAGGGTAAACCCCCAGAACTGTGTACCGCACAATCACCACGTGGTCCACAGTCAGAAAGGAACATGTGGGGCTCAGAAGACCACCTCAGAAAGCTAAGTCAGCACAGAAGCTTTCTGTCTCTTTCTAGACTCCAGGCAGGTCTGACAGCAGTTCTCTGTCAATAAAATCATATAATGTCAGCCAAACGAAACCATCTAAGACTAGGTGATGGTAACTCTTAAATATTGAGTCTCAGTTTCCCACCAAAAGCCCCTGGAACAGCTACACCAGCTAAACCAGTCTGGTACCAATACAGCTTAGTATTCCCTCACACGGACAGTTTTTGTTTTTTTTTTTAATTTTTTTTTTTACGTTTATTTATTTTTGAGACAGGGAGAGACAGAGCATGAACTGGGGAGGGTCAGAGAGAGGGAGACACAGAATCTGAAACAGGCTCCAGGCTCTGAGCTGTCAGAACAGAGCCCGACGCGGGGCTTGAACTCACAGACCGCGAGATCATGACCTGAGCCGAAGTCGGCCGCTTAACCGACTGAGCCACCCAGGCGCCCCTCACACCAACAGTTTTTGATCTCTTCCAGGCCATCGTCCCTGGAGGTCCTCTTGAAAAAGATGAAGCCCTTACCTTCAAGTACTTCACTTTATAGCTGTCAATGTCATTTACCTATCACTTAAGTTGCTTGCAGAAAACTTTTTTTTAATCCTCAATTCCTTTTTTTCCCTCTACCTCCTTTGTCGCGTGAGCTATGAGCAAGTTGCTCTGAGGGCTTGATGACTGGTGGCGAAGAGAAGAATAGGTAACCAGGTCAGACAAATGAGGGAAGAAAGGAACATTGAAGGAGATGCTAACAATTCTAATCCAATGTTTCCTATACTTTCTTCCCTTATCAGTTCAGAAATAAAGTGGTTCAATGTCCCATCAAGGGATCGTGCTGCCATCTAAACCTCACCATGTACCTGAATCATCCGTAACTTTTAAAAATAAACTCTTGACCTCCCCCACCATAATCCTAGTTGAATACACGTAGGTTAGGGCTTGGCATCTCTACTTTTTAACAGTCATGGTGACTTTGATGTTCCAGCATCAGTGAAAACTGGCAAATTAAACTTTGCCTGCTACAACTAGGTGTAATTTGCTGGCATAGCTCTTACCATCTCCTTAGCACATAAGGTTTATGATCAGACAGTGGAGACTGCCAATGAGGACAATATGATCTGTGGCAGAATTGCTGAATTATCTCCCCAAATTCACTCTTTCATTTTGCCCTTAATAGAAGATTTTCAGCTGGGCAAATAGTTGATTGGAATAGACTTCATTTTCCAGACTTTTTTTCAGTAAATAAATAAGTAAACTTAGCCATAACAATTCTGGCTGATAGGATGTTAGCAGAAGTAAAATTTGGAACTTAATGGAAGTGCCCTAAAGGGGAAGGACAAGATCTTTCTGCCTTTCTCATATTTTTCTGGCTAGAATATAAAAGGGATGGCTTCTGATGGAGCACTTATTTTGGACCATGAGGTAATCTTGGGAATGGAGGCCAACATGGAGGAGCAGCAAGATAGAAGGAACTAGACCCCAAAATAATAGCCTTCTATTGCTTACCTCTGGATTTTTATGTGAAGGCAAGGTATCTTGTTAAAGCTGAATTTTTGGATTTACTGTTGCTTTAACAGCTAACTGCTATCCAAATATACCAACATTACTACCTTTTATTATTAACAAACAAATGTTAGCCACTTTTAATTTAATTTAAAAACTAAATTTAAAATTTCTTTTTTTTTTTTTGAGAGAGAGAGAGAGAGAGTGTGTATCTGGGAGGGGCAGAGGGAGAGGGAGAGAGACTCTTAAGCAGGCTCCACACCCAGCATGGAGCCCAGTGTGGGGCTCAGTCTCACAACCATGAGATCATGACCTGAGCCGAAAACAAGAGTCAGACGCGTAACCAACAGGAGCCACCCAGGTGCCCCGGAAACATTTTTAATGATAGCCCCAGAGTCAAAATATTGTATCATATTTTATCCTCTCAAATATTTGAGAATCCTCTCAAAATATTTGTATGTTTATATAATTCTAACATAAACGTGGTAGTATACATTATATGTTAACAATTATGTTGGACAATATACATTGTAGCAGTTAGAGTGTTTTTGCAAATTATAAGCAGTAAAAACTTCACTAATTCAAACGTAAATAACTTAGAATTTCAGAATGTCAACCTAGTCTGTGCCAATAGTAAAATTTTAGTCTCTAAAGAATAGAGACACATAATTTAGACAATATTACATGGAGACCGTCTATAAACAGCCTATTGCTTTCTTAAGTAGGACAGGATTTGAATTTGGCAGTATTCACTGTTTATATACAAGTGGACATTGTTATTATAAATGAAGTGGGTTTTTTTAAGCCGTTTAAGGTAGATGCAGAATCTCTACTTATAATATTTTATTAGCAGTTTATTTCAGTTACTTTAACAGGGGTTCTACAAGAGAACTAAGTCCTACAGAAAGTTGTTTAGGTGACTATTTTCTTGATTTTCTTCAAGAATGATACATAGTAAGGTTCTATATGCATAGAAGAGAAGTTAATTTGTGATAAATAGTGGATGTCTCAGGCACAAGGGCTAACTCCTCCTGGCTGAAAGGCTGAGCATGCTATCACTTAAAAGTAAACTTCTACTTAGAAAATATTCTATAATGTGACTGCTGTCAAATTGAGACTGGCTTTTCACTCAAGTCATCCAAATTAATAATATTAATTTGAATTCCTCAGAAATTTGAACTTAATTTTTTATTCCATCTTTGATAAGAGCCCATACCTAAATGTTAAAAAAAAAAGCAATTCTAGATTACAGTTTTGAAGCATGAGATTGGCATAATAAAAGCAGTATTTTGATCAAAGTAACTTGGCAATGTTACACACAACATTTGAAATGAAAAGGGATTAGAGACAAAAAGATAAATGAGGACATTATAAAATTGAGAAATGATAAAAAAAAATAGGCCTAGGATATAGCAATGGAAATGGAAAGGGATGAGCATATGTAAGAAATGTTATAAAGACAAGTAGCACAGAAGTTGATGTCCGTTTAGATATGAAAGACTAAGAAGTTAAGGTGAATCAAAACTTGTACCGATTTGAGGAAGAAAATCTGAAAGTAATTGTGCCATCGACATAATTAGAAAAGACATTTTCATAACGATAGTAAGGACTGTGATGATAATTGTAGTGTTAAATACATTAAATGTAATGTGATAATGGAATGACAAAGTGTAAACTTCCTACAGACAGTTGGAGGTATATAGCTAGATATATTAGAGAGGTCATTGTTTGAGTCGGGAGAGGGAACTCTCATATAATGATCTATATCTAGCCTTCTTTGGGCAGGTGTGGCTTCTACCACCCACTGTGACATATTGACACAAAGGTCCAAGGTTCAAGGTCATATTGTAATGTAAGTATGTCCTTTAGGACCTGGCTCCAAACACATGTAAGTAGTGGAAGAGAAACCAGGTTTGAAATGTATTGAGCTACAAGCGAGTCAATGGAAAATTCTAATAATTATCAGCAGTGTATAAAGCTATTCAAGTCTTGCAATAAGAGTTAAATGACATTTTAAGAATTCTAAAATATATTTTTGAAGACTTGGAAGAAAAATCCAAGTGCAAATGAAATGCAAACATTTTATTCAATAAATTTTGAATATACCATTTTAACTGCAATTTGGGCAGACTTTTGGAATGTTTTAGTTCAACAAGTGAGAATTACAGCTTGTGATTTGGACTTATATTCAGAGTACCTTCTTTTGTCATCTTTAAATTGATTTATTAAAGAACTGAGAAAAATTCAAAGTTTGGTAGAATATGAAGCCAGGGCAATACAGAAGAGCAATTAAATCAATAGAAATTACTCTGACATCCATGAGTAACTTAAGCCCCCAAAACTCAGATCATAACCAAAGTAGTAATCAAATAAGGGGAAGAAGTGCATTTTAAATTGAAACAATGAATAGGCTTCTGGATTGCTTGATAGTCCAATTAGTGAAGAGGAGTGAATCATATGAACACATTGTAAAAAGATTTAAATTTCTTGCATTTTTATAAAAAATACTAACATCAATGAAGATAACATCAAACCTATAATATGGCTCTACAATGAAGACATTGACACAAATCGGTTAATGAGTGCCATCCATTTGAATAGTAAAGATTATTTTATATTGTTCACTGAAGAAGAGAACCTAAAGAGAATTTTAAACTTTGCAATTCATTTAGGAAAGGAAACTTGATACAGGTTTTCTGAAATTTGACATCAATCCTGACATGTACATGATACAACCAATAATGAGTTGTGAGGCTGAAATTCCATTAACAAGCTAGAGGAAAGACTAATCTTTCCTTTCTTTCTATGGAAAATAATATTACAAAATCGTTGTCATGTGAAGAGCTGATTAGAGTAGAGTAAAATGTATTACAGGTTTAAGTAAGGTCAAGCAGTTAATGATCTTTAACTTGTTTTTTTGTTTTGTGGTATTTGTAGAATTTGTCAGCTCTCTGATATATGTGATTTCTCGTTACTACTTTTATCACTCTATACATTCACTTTTGTATGTAATTTTGTATCATAACTTAGTTCCAGGCTCCCCAAAACCTACTCTGGCTGCTCCTTGTCCATGGTCCTTACTGTGTCCGGAGCAGCGAGACTTACTTTCCACAGCTAGAAGGTGATGGCTATGGTCCAGGGTGCTTGGAAAGGGTGGTGGCAGGGAAGATAGACAGAAGTAGATATCAGATAGATTTCTGAGCAGATATGACAGGACTTGCTGAAAGTGTTGGACACAAAGGGTGAGGGAGAGGAAGGAATCAAGGATGGCCCCAGGATTCTGACTTGAACAGCCAGGTGGGTATTAACACCATTACCTGAAAGATTGGGGAAGGAGCAGGTTTAAGGGAAGGAACAAAGTTCCTTAGGACATGGTGAGTTTGTCATGATTTCCCCCACAATGCCACTCCACCTTCCTTGCTGCTTATCATATTATGCTTCATATTATAGTCACATCCACACTAGACTGTAAACTTGAGGAGGGTAAGAACTCACTGCTCTTTGTCCTCCATGAGCGTAAAATTTCTATTCAATTGAATTTAACATGTAACACACCAAACACATACAAGATGCTCTACCAGAACTCAACTTAAATCACTTGAATCAAACTCATCCTACAAAAAGAAAAAAAAATGCAAATGGATAATAACCCAGGTTTAGAATGAAGTAGACCAGAGTTAGCACCTTAGCAGTCTCTTGCTAATTGTGGCATCTTGGAAAAATACCACATCTGCTCAGAGCCGCTTGTTTCTCATCTAGAAATGAGAATGACTGTCCTTACCTCATAGAATTATCACAAGTAAAACAGTGTATGTAAAATGCTTATCACAGTGCCTAGCACACATGAGCACTCAATAAATGGTAGGATGTGCTTGCATTTGGTTTTCTTGATAATACAAATAATGTCTGTAGCACAGACATCACAAAATCACTAGAAGTCACTAGAAAATGTTGAGAGAGAAAAGTTACACTTTCAGCATAAGAACCTATCTTAAATTATTTCAGGAAAAGATAATAGGCTTCTGCACTCTTTCAGTCCCAAAAAGGGGGAGGGGGGACTAAAAGGCACTATGAACAAAAATAGAATGAATTTACCCAATTCTTTACTGCACTATTTAACCTCTGCTTTCTTAATCATATGCACAGCAGGGGAAAGGATGTGCTAAAACAATTCATGTGTCATGAACAAAGCAGCCGCAGATTTTAGCTCAAAAATCACACTAGGAAAACCACCAGTTGGAAGTAAAGTAATAAGGCCAAATTTATTTTTTTAATTGAGTCTTGAGTTACAAGCAAGCCTTTAATTACATTAATCAAGCAGGCTTCCTTTCAGCAAAGGATGAGGGAACTGCATTGTTCTAACTTTTGCTAAAAAACTTGTTTTAAAAATTGCTAGATATTATTTGGACATATGGAAAATAAATCCTTTGATTTCTTTTTTATTTTTTCCCATCGTTTCAATGTAGCTATAGCAAAAGACAAACATGCACTTACTTCTTGGACATGACATACTCTAAATGACTATAAATCACATTTAAAAAATTTTAATGTTTATTTATTTTTGAGAGAGAGAGACACAGAGCAGAGCAGGGGAGAGGCAGAGAGACAGGGAGACACAGCATCTCAAGCAGGCTCCAGGCTCTGAGCTGTCAGCACAGAGCCCCAGGTGGGCGCCAACTCACAAGGTGTGAGATCAAGATCATGCTCTGAGCCGAAGTCAGAGGCTTAATTGACTGAGCCTCCCCCACGCCCCCCCATCCCCCTATAAATCACATTTTAAATTTAAAATATCCAAATATTGAAAACATTAGTATTCAACAAACAGAATTTAATTTTGTTGTTAGACTTTTACATGATAATGTTTATTACCATTGCTCTGAGCTTTGAATTTTTGATATATGTTCCCCCCAAATCCCTAAGAAAATGGGTTCTACTGATTAAATGTCAGTCAGTAGGTTACTTGCCCCATGTGACAGGTGAAAAACCTAGGCATATAAGAAATGAAATGACTTGCCCAAAGGTCATGAAGTTAATAATAAACACCAGAGCTGGGCCTAAACCCAGACCTGTGTGACCCCAGCTCGTCACCAACACTGTGTCATCTCTTACCCTAGAATGCTCTTCTTACATACTGTGTTTTTGTAAATGCCACTGTGTCTGTCTTTCTGTGTGAGATTTTCTCTATCTGACCCCATCTGCTTGCTAACCCTACTTATTCTTCAAGATTTAATTCAGGCACTATCTCCCCTTCACATTTCCCCTAACTCTTCCCCTCTTCCCTTCCACTCCAATAAAGTGGCTGTCTTCCCTCTACACTTCTAGGATACCCTACATATACTTCTAATAATTATTTCATTCTACAAATTACTTTGTATGTCATCCCCACCAAGCCCCCAACCCATGCTCTAGGTTGTGACCTCCGTGAAAGTCAAGGAACATGCATTGGTCGTGTCTGAATGCCCAGGGCCTAGACAGTGCTTGGCTTTTAGTGCATGCTCAGTGAAGCTATGCTAAAAATGACTGTATATGTGAGAGTTTTAGAAACAGAGTGCCTTGTTTTCTGAAAAAAAATATGAAAGCTTTAAGGAGGAGCTGGGAGTTGAGCTGAACTTTTGAAGACATATTGGATTTATATTAACATCTTTACAGGAAATATAAAGAAACAAATTATATTTCTGTCACTGCCAGTCATACTTTGAGGATGCAATAAAATAATTAATATTTTACAGTAAGAGCCCTAAAAGTATACATTAAGCGTTTTATGTTCTCTTGTCTTTAAAAATGATTATTGCCATGTAATTTACACTTTGTTCAAGTAAGTATGAAAAACATGGCATATTTTTAATCAGTGTCACCAAGCAGCCCAGCAACAATTCATTTCATCTAATATTTCATAAATGAAACCTGTTTGAGCCAGGCGGATTCTTGCAGATAACTAAGGATAATCTTGGTTCTTAACCAAACGAAACTAGCCCTTCATTAGGAGGTACTCCTGTGTTGCACTGGCATATCAGCCCTCCGCATGCTAGGAGGCGCTACAGAGCCAGAGCTGAGGTCCTCAGAGACGAGATGCCATCAGCCCTGGTAGGTACTCACTGTCATGCAGCAATCCTAAACTAGCTCAATCTCCATCTAAGAAAAAAATACAAACACCATCTGTGTCTTAGTAAGAGAATGGAGTTAAATAAAACCACTAATTCAATTAAGTTGAAATAGAATATGACAAATGCTTGGGGAGGGAGGTACTGTGGTGTGAGTTTTCATTTCCAAATGCACACCTATATTCTGCAGACCTATATTTAAGTAGATCAATCATTTGCTACTTTTCTCTTGAATCTACATCTTGTCCTTTGAAAGAGTAGCAACATTTCAGTGCTATTCCTGTATGTATCTTCAGTAGTGTTTGCCAAGGGCTTGGGAAAAAAAGACTACATAAATGTCAGTAGATATTAATATTTGGATTTTTAAAATATATTTAGCTATCGATGTGTTTTCCATAATCTATGACCAGAGGCCTATTTGTATCCCTCCAACTATAAACATTTTAAGTAAAAGTAACCATTAACCAACAATGGTATTTCTTCTGTTCTTCTTTATAATCAAATAATACACTCAATTCCTTATAATCAATAATACACTTCCTTATAATCAAATAATATGCTCAAATTAATAATTGTGCTCAACTTCTTCAAGAATCAAATTTGTTTTAAGATATTTTTATATTCAAGTGGTTTAATGCCACTTATTCCTCTGGGTTTGGATCATTATATGACGAGTAGATAGCTGACAGTGGTATCCACCCGCATACTCCACCATGCCCTTCCCTTCCTTGCTAGTGTCTTTGTCTGACTGATCTCCTACCTAGTACATCATTCAGTCATTTGCTAAATAAAGTATGACTAATCTTGTAGTCCCCTATTCTAGCCCAGTTGTAGCCATGTTCACATATTGTTATAATTGATTTTGTATCCCCTGCCTTCTAACTTCACCTCCAGTTATAATTTGTAACCCTGTGAGTGCAGAAGTCCTACCTGGATGGAATGCACCCAGATCAACTGAATTGAACTGAAATCAAAATCTTACTCAAGAGGCAAAACTCTTTTTTTTTTTAATTTTTTTTAACGTTTATTTATTTTTGAGACAGAGAGAGACAGAGCATGAACGGGGGAGGGGCAGAGAGAAAGGGAGGCACAGAATCTGAAATGGGCTCCAGGCTCTGAGCTGTCAGCCCAGAGCCCGACGCGGGGCTGGAACTCACGGACCGCGAGATCGTGACCTGAGTTGAAGTCGGACACTTAACCGACTGAGCCACCCAGGGGCCCCGAGGCAAAACTCTTTTAAATATGTGATATGATACAGCATACAGCTTACTAGCAGAAGGTCATAGCAAAGCCAGCAAAATGGTGTTTTAACTTTTCTCTTAAATGGTATGTCTAGATCCAGTGTATTAAAAGAGGGGACAGAGGATAATGAAACATTTGAGGTGACCTATAGCTGGTTCTCAAGTTCTCTTGAGAGAACTATGTTAAAATTCTAT
Organism: Panthera pardus; assembly: GCF_024362965.1. Lineage (NCBI taxonomy): Eukaryota > Metazoa > Chordata > Mammalia > Carnivora > Felidae > Panthera > Panthera pardus. The sequence continues at coordinate 23,068,297 of NW_026526788.1, forward strand.
TTTAACTTAAAAAACAAAATTGATTTGAGGACCTCTTACCACATGCCTCATCCACTAATGCATTTTTAAGAATTAAACAAATTCCCATGTTTGGCAATGACTCATAAGGACAAGAATAGGTCAAAATGTAATGACAGTGCTACGTAACCAGTCTACAAATACAGGCCTATCCTCTTTCTGGCTCAAGCTAGCAACATTAGCCCTTCACTTTTATGTGCACTAAATTTCACTCTAGTTTTAATAATAATAACAATAAATATAATAATAAAACCTTGTTTATATAAGAGGTTCATCTAGTTAAAAATGCAGTGAGACTCATGGTACTTTATAGGACCCAATTTATACTCCCTTTGATGACATGAAGGTGATAACTTCATGTGATTCATTGCCACCTAGTTCTGAATTTTAATAACATAATGACTCATCATGATTTTTACATTTCTTAGAGAACCAGCTTGGCTAAAACCATTGTAGTTGTTTTTACTGGGTCATCTGAACTACGGTTCCCAGAATGCTCATGAAAGGGATGTGCTTATGTGTTCTGAACAGCCATAATCCATCATGGCTGGTGCCAGGTCGACACATTATAAGAGTTTATAGTGTCAGCCCAGTGAATTAAGGCTTTGTTGTAGACCAGCTTGCTATGCAATTATTTCCAGTTCATATCATATAAATCATCACTCTTCACATGACAATCAGCAACTTCCATATAATATTCTAAACATCCATGTTTTGCCTTAATTGTGCTGTCTGATTCTGCACCTAGAACAACGTGACAAGACTGGTACCAATAGCTTAAAAAATAAATTTCACTATCACTAGAACCTATTTAAGGAATACTCTATGTTCTCACATTTTTTGTTGAGCTATTTGGTATTTATGTTAAAATAATAGGAAATGAATTTAAATAGAAGCACTTCTGTGTCTTATCTCTGCAAACAAAAAAACATAATTTACAATAAATTAGCACAGCAGTTGTTAGTGTAGCTCAGCTTTATTTTGCAATTCTCACACCTAAGCTCACAAGTTGACACTTTTTCTGATAAGGTAATCTTTATAAGGTAGTTCTGTAGGTGATTAAATCTGACAGATGCTAGTGAGATGGTGAAGTTCAGAGATGTAGCAGCAAACGCTTTAAAAAATTCTTGCTAAAATAATAAAATGCCTTATGATATTCCAGCAGAAAAATCAATCTAATAAAAGAATAAATCAGTTATAATGCTGTGCTTCTGTGTCTACAACCAAAAATAAAATTACTTTCCAATAAGCAAGTAAACAAACTGATTACAACAAATAAACTGTAAGGAAAATGGTATCCTTTAGAATAACGAATTACTGTAAAATATCATCTTCCCAGTTGTTTCTTAGTATTTGCAATCATTGCTGAGATGAACAGAAATAAAATGTTTCAAATACAACTAGAAGCTGAAGAAATAGAATGTGCCTTTTCATAACATTTTGATACTCTATCTGTTCTTCAAAACATGCCTTGAACACCATATCCTTCAAAGGTAAAAGCTTCATCTTAGGGCAATGATGATAATCAGATGGCTGAAACTTCCAATGATACTCCAATCCAAAATCTGTTAAGGCTTAGTTGCAGACTGTATAATTAGATTAACCCAATTGGTATTATGGCTTAGTTTTGCAATTTACCTGTAACATTTGAATGGTTTCAGTCCTGGTTTCTTATTTCTAGCAGGATTTCAAAACAGTAGCTCATTGTCCTTGCTTGTTTTTGATTACTTAAATGATGGTAGCTTTGCTGGAATCAATCGATATTACAATCTGTTAAAGCACTATATTACAGCATGTGCTGTTTTCTGATTTTCTTATCTAAATATCAGTTGCCTAATGTATGAAGTTCATTTATAAATACCAGGAAGTTCCCTGAATCAAGTAAATTAACATGCTGGGCCACATTCTCTGGCTTCATTAGCAACCCCTCATGCCAGGGCTGTGTTCATACAAGTGTGAAAACCAGAACGATCCTTCAAGGGCTTTCCTGTCCTGAATAATTTCTTCATCAGGGAACCGGCTACACTCATGCTTATATTCCAGTCTTACCACTACAATGTATTCATTTGGCAGGACTCCATTTCACACGAGCACCTTTTGGAAGAATCTAACCATTAATGGGGAGGAAAATGTCAAGTCAAGGGACCAGGCTGGATGCACAGATGAGGGGAAGTCTTAGTTATAGGTCACAGTAGAAGATCGAGGTGTGGGGCATGGGCTGGTAGCAGGGAAGAGAAACAGAAAAAAATCTTAAAATTTGGCACCCTGTATGTTAATAGCAGGGGGGAAAATGGTGATAGAATGGTCTATTGACCACAAAGATTTCCTACATTTAATTATTCAGTAAATATTTATTACTTTCTCAGTATTTACCAGCCACCTGCCAGGTAATGAAGTGGGGAACAAAACAGACCAAGTCCCTACCCTACCCTTTGTTTATTGTTGTTGTAGACATAAATATGTGACATGAAAAAATATATTTTAAAAAATCAAGCTTCACGCTTTTAAGCTGTTTCCACATGCCTGGCACTGTGTAAGTGCTTTACACATGTTGATTTAATCTTTACAAAACCCTTGCAGTGGGGAACGACTGTTATCCCCATTCTCTAGACAAGGACAGTGGCCTTTGTTGTAGGACCAGGTATGAATAACCATCCTCTGAGAGCTGCACTTATGCCTTTTACTTGTGACAATGACTGTGTTTCAAAATAGCAGATCGTATTTTGGGGGCAAAGAATTTTAAAATAATGTTTGTTCAGTCTGTTTTTCACTCAAAAGAAATGAATCTGGAGAGACTGGGTGGCTTAGTCAGTGAGGCATCTGACTCTTGGCCAGGTCATGATCTCATGGTTCATGGGTCTGGGTCCCACATTGGGCTCTGTGCTGACAAGGTGGCCTGCTTGGGCTTCTCTCTCTCCCTCTCTCTCTCTGCCCCTTTCTCTCTCTCTCCTTCTCAAAATAAATAAATAGACATTTAAAAAATAATGATTCAAACTGAAAACAGGTGTCTAAAATCTATAAGACAGCACAAACACTATAGTCCCTATAGGACAGCTGTTGAGATAAAGCCAATGCACCACTTGGGCTCTGCTAGAAGAGTAACTTGGTACAGTTGTCTAATTCCTTTTATGAAATGGATGGGACTGATCAGGAATTAGAGCCACAGGATGGACAATGAAACTCATCCACAAGAGAACTAATATCTCATTCACCCAGGTTTGACTTTAAAATTATATCAGCCATGAAAATTATTTCACTGCCTTCTGTTGTGAGTAATCGGACTATATTTAATTTTAATCATTAAAATGTAAAAATAATAAAAGCCACCAAAATAGTCTATAGTCAATTTTCTGATAAAGCAAATTTGTTTTTTCCTCCATTTGTGATTTAAATGGCCTCCAGAAAGTTTTTTGGAACTAAGTGTTAATTAAAAATATGGAAATGGATTTAAAGCACATTACAGCACACAGTGGAAGAATAATCACAAGAGATTTGTTCACATAACCATACTCATTTCTCAATGTGTTTTTAACTGTCTATGTTATTGGTTGCTTTTCTGCATATGCCTGTTCCTAGAAAAAACTGTGATTCCAAAGAAAACAGTAATTACAATTACAACAAATGAGACAAAATGCTATTTGAGCAGGAACATGCAGTTTTCGTCACCAAAAGCAAACGGATGCTCATATACTTTCCTGCTTACAGAAATGAATTAAGCATGTTCTCAAATTTCTTTATAAGCCAAATGCCTTTTATATCTTGCCATCTTAAAAAAAAATAAATCCTCCATATCTTTTGTTGAGTATTTTGGAACTGTGCACAGTAGGACTGTGAGGAACCAGAGAACAAACTCTTTCTGAAATTCCCTGAGAACTTATACTTTCAGATCCCTAGTGTGTATATATCATTTTACTTGTCTGAACCCATTTTTTCACCTGTAAACCAGAGAGAATCATTTTTGGGACAATACACACACACACACACACACACACACACACACAAATGGGATTCCACTTGCCACCAAGGGTTGGGTGCATGGGCTTTGGAGCCAAAGAGATGTGGGTTCAAGTTCTGACGAATTTGTCATTCTCTAGTTGTGTGACCTTGACTGAGTTACTTAACCCTGTGAGCTTTACGTTCTTCATCCAAAATATGAGTTCAATAAAACCTCTCCTCACAATGTAGCATGAATTGAAGTACCTAATGTTTATAGTGTGCTTTCTAACTAGTCCCATTCCAAACTCAGAGTAGATTCCCAATAAACAAGAGCTTCTTTTCTTCATCATCAATGTTCATTTTACTGCTTGGTGACCAGTGCTGCCACAACTCCACTGGGTTCAATTCACAGTACTTGGGGGATTGGGGATGCCGGTGGGTGGCCTATGAAAAGCAATGTGAATCATGGGAGCCTGGAGGTGGGCAACTCAGAAAACTTAAGGATTTTCTGACGGTACATCCATCAGGAGCTATGTGGGGGAAGTGGTATCTCTGATGAATGATTTAGAATTTTAAACTATGCTGTGTAAAACAACCATTAGTCAGTTTAAGCAATGCAATCCAGTCAGTCAGAGCTTGTTTTGTCGTTTGGCATTATGATAATCAAACAAATACCCAGGACTCCGTTCATAACTGAGAAATACAGGTATTGCACAGATGCAACAACAAACCATTAGATTTCCTTCTCCAAGTTGCATAATTTTTCATGACAAACTTTTAAACTGAATCATAGCACATCAAACAAATTCGCAACCCTGAAAACTTTTTTTTATTTTTTTATTACATTTCTTTATTTTTGAGAGGCAGAGAAAGACGCAAGTGGGGAAGAGGCAGAGAGAAAAGGAGACACAGAATCCGAAGCAGGCTTCAGGTTCTGAGTTGTCAGCACAGACCCTGATGAGGGGCTGGAACTCACGAACCATGAGATCACAACCTGAGCTGAAGTTCGATGCTCAACTGAGCCACTCAGGCACCCCAGCCCTGAAAACTCTTAAATGAAATGTTACCCTAATGTAGTACCTAACACCTAACGAGTGCCATCTTTGTACAAAGACCTGAGCTACTGTCTCAAGATGAATGACATGGTCTATACCCTCAAGTTGTTTCCACAAAGTGGTGGGAGATATCTCATGCATGGCTATAACTCAAAGTACGAGGTAACAAGTACTGTACAAGGGGAACAAACAAAAAACTGAAGCACAAGGGGATCAAGAAAAACTCCACTGAGGTGAATGAGCTAACCTGGAAGGGCAAATGGAATATTGACTAGCTTGGATGAGGAAGAAATGCCCTCCCAGCAAAGAGGGCAGCACAAGCAAGACTCACTTCTGGGAAAGGACCCCCACCCATGATGTCTGGCTAGCTGGCTCACTCTTTTCATACAGCGAATATTTATTGAGCACCCACTATGTTATAGTAGCATGCTTAGTGGGAAAGTAGGGAGTAATCCAGTATGGCTGGAGCTCAGGATCTGTAAAGGCAAGATCTTGGATCTGGAGGCTACATGGTAAGAATGCTAAGAAGAAGAAGGAAGAAGGTGTGACAGATATCTGAAGGTGCCCCCAACACCTGATTGAATGGTAGAGCTAAGGGAGAGGGAACAACTGAAGACAATCTCAAAATTTTGAGTCCCAAGACCAAGAAAATGGTGATGTCATTGAGAGATAAAGAAAATGAAGGAGAAACAGGTTTGCAGGAGATAATTAAGTAGAAATAAATGGACAAGCTGCAACCTGTATAAGATTCCATTAAGTACGAAGACTGTAATCCAAATAGTCTCCAACTTTGTGACAGAAAAATACTGAATCTGAGGATCTGCACAGGCTGGCAACTTTGAGTCTTGTGTAAATAGAGAAAAGGCCACTTGAAGTTTAGTAACATAGGATACAGCATCTGTGACTGAACTAGAGATGACCTAGTCTAACCCCCTAATTTTACAAATAAAGAAAACATGTTCCAGAGATACTCTCTACTGAGGGACAGATCCAGTCCAAGACTCTGACTGTGCATGTAAAGGGAAAAAAATCCAGATTGCTAAAACACTCAAATCTGGAATACAAACACCACGTAAGATTTTCAGAGTTGCTATTATTTCAGTTTGTTTTTAACAGAGTATAGGTGAAAGGGCCTTTTTGAAAAAAATCTATTGCTGTATGTGCCATTGTCCACAAAATCAGTCTTGTAGTTAATTTCCAAGAATTTAGATTCCGTGAAAAGCCTCGGAAACTTAGAGGGCCTAGAGCTCTTCCTGGGAAGGAAAGACAAGACTCTTGTTCAGTTACTGAAATAATGACACCCCCATGTATATAACAATGGACTGCCCTGCATGGAAGGAAGGGCCGGGGTGCTCCCTGAGAGAGCTTTGTTTCTAAATGCCAGGCCCACAAGAGTAATCAGCAGCACTTCCCTCCTAAGCAAGAAAAGCCTGACCCGCTGATCATAGAGGAATGACTATAGCAGTTAAAGAATCATTTAATGGAGATTTAAAAAAGGGGGGTGGGGTGGGTGAAGGGAGCTAAGCTGAGGGGGAAATATTTATAACTGTGACAACATGTTTCCTTGTAATAATTTATGAGCCCACTGGAGAAAAAGGAAACACACAAACTATGAATAAAATATCCAAAATGTAAACATCATGCCTTCTGTGAATTTTCTTTAGTTAAAAATTAAGGTTGAGGTTGACTAAAGTAAATGACTACATTTTCATGGTCTCTTATTTCCTTGATGCTAAGGGTTACCAACTGATTTACAACTTCCTGTGTTGTTTTTTAATCTATATTTGTCAGCACATTTTTAATGTCAGATTACTTAAAATAGACATCTTGAGTCCAAGAGATCAGAAATAATAATATTATGTTGACTTCTCTAAGGATTTCAGAGTACTTTAAAGATAAGTCCTTGGTGCTAGTCTTTTTCTTTTCATGGACTTCCTGTTCCATGAGGAACAGGGTTCCTTCATTTATTGGAGGTTCCTTCATTTATTGTAGTTTCCCTTCTAACCATTATAATTTATTATCTCCTATAATTTCTGTAAATTACAGGTACTTGTTCAAAAAGAATATTCTCAAATATAAAAGCCACGCAATAGTTTTGTCTTCACAGAAGTTATCATACGATGTAATTAAAATGCAACATATATAAAATCAATTTTTAAAATTTATATTTGAAAATTCAAAACAAGCTTTCCACAAAGATAATTGCATAATCATCTTTATTATGCTAATTTACAGATACTGATACTTAATTTCAAATTCTTAGAATAGGAGATAATTTAGAGTATTTCCTCAATTTTAAATAATAAAAACCATCAAACTTTACATGGAACACCAAGATAAAACCAAAACAAATTTATCCATGATCAGAACTTTTTGAAATACTTTATACTGAATTCAAGGATATGCGTTTTAGCGTATAAGCTAAGCAAATATACTCTGAGTGGCTTTTAAAAAATATTTTTGAAAAGCATTAGTTATTTTCCAACTATATCTAATAGAACCAGCCAGACTTTCGCTCTCTGACCCTTAGGAAGTCACAAGATAAGGTCAATCTAAGAATCAGAAGTACAGTGTTGAACTTAGCAGGTTCAAGAGCTCCAGTGTTTCAATTTTCACAAGAAGGACATGCTAAAAATGTGTCCTATGTGCCCTAACTCTTTACTTTTGATGAAATCTGTTAAAGGAAATCTTTCTGAAATGAACTCAGTCTGGACAACCACAGACCACATCGGTTGCTGAGAAACAAAAGGTGAAAAGAATGATAAATGGGGTCGGGGGTTGAGGGGGGGTGGGCGGGTCGGGGGAGAAGCAGATTTTCTACTTTTGAAAGTTAGATATAAACATTCTCCTTTTCTAAATAGGTGTCTTGCTGTAGTCCTGAGTGTGCCACACAACAAAGAAGTATGTCATGCTATCTAGGTCTCCAGAGGGAAGTTATTTGGGTCCAAGGAATTCTTCAAATAAGATGGCATTGGATATGTGTTTGGTAATTTAAAGGCTGTGACTATTTAGAAACAGGATGATGGCATGTACTTATTAACAAATTCTTCTGAGTTAGCTGGACTCTTTGGGCAATGTGAACAATTACATATAGACATAGCATGGACCAGTATTCTTAATATGGTTACTCTACTCTTTCAGTTCTGGCTTTAGAAAAATGATCCTTTCAATAATAACAGTAATTATAAATAATAATAATACACCTTTGGGTTTAATAATACTTTCCCTTTGAAGAACTCCCAGAATTTTCATCCACATTACCTAATTTGTGCTTGAAACAATTCAACGAAGTAGCCAGGTAGCAATTATCATTATCCTACTTTTACAGATAAACAAACTGAGGCCTAGGGATTTTCTTAGCATCACACAATTAGGAATAGAGCCAAGTCTAAAGCCTGTAATTCAGTGGTCTATCTTCCAGATTATTGCCATCTTTAGAAAATATCTGGGTATCTGAAGAATTGTTCTATCCCTCAGGAAATGTTTATGCTACAGCCAGATCAAAACATCTTTTTCTTTTAAATTGCATTTACATTATGAGAAGGTACTTTTTTTCCAAATTCATTAGAGAGGATTTTGCTGTCGGAGGTCATTAAGATAGGAGTACTCAGATTTCTTTTCAAATTGTAATGTTGGCCTTAAGCAGAACTATGGCTTGGAAATGCTAAAGATGTCTAAAATATTCTGGAATCAGTTCCTTTAGTTATTTAACTTTAAAAAAAAAATGTCAAGCCCAAGTTAAACAAGATCAAATCAGGGGATATAAATAAAAATGGGCACAAGGTGTTAACTCAAGTGTCCTAGCCAGACTGCAATTTGGTTTACTGCAGCCTGCCAACTTAAATTCCTCTTTGCAGCTTCAGCTGGAATGGGTAGTCTTCATTTCCTGTCCTAACTTGTCCTGTGTCACCCATCACCGTTCAGGTGATTAGCATGTGGATCTGGTGGTCTCAAAGCTCTATTAAGTTATAGATGTTCAAACTGCCGGTATGTTGTGGATAAAAATAGAAGTTGCTATTAGATGTCTATTCATACCCTGCAGAAGCCTGGCAACATTTTGAACCTTTTCAAAATGTAAATACTGCATATTAAGCACAGGAAAGAAAATTAATGTGCTGCATTTGCAAATTTATTTCCAAGTCAAAAATGCAAAGGGGGAGGAGGGCTCTTGTAGCAGAATTGATATTCTACATTTACAGGGTATATTAAGAAGTTTGTAATGGCCTGAACACAAAAGAAAACACTTTAGAAATGGATTAATTGAAGTTTCTCTGATAATCTTAGCCTGTGAATTTCCTCTCTTTTGATTTCAAATTTATGGCCTCAGTATGACATTACCAGAGTTTATTGCATTTTACAGGTGGCATTCATATGTTGTTACTTTTTGTGTAGTATATTGTGGGCAATGGGTTACGATTTTTGTTAAAAATTTCCAGAACCACACATGTACTACTTCATTAGACTTGCAAATGAGTAATGCCTTTTTTCAAGGGGAGAAAATAGTTAAAACATTACAGGAATTTTTGTGCCTTTTCTCCTTAGTTAGTATTGGGAAATGTGTGCAATAAAGTTTGCTTTTTGAAACTTTGACATTTTGTAGTAAGTTTTGATTTACATATGAAGTCATCATCTGACAATTTGAAACAAATGTCTTTTTAAAGCATACCAGTTTTTTGTATGTATTTCTATCGCTCAGAAAAGGCTTAACAGATTTATCTTGCTTCCTGCCATTCAAAACAGTGGAAAGTTTTCATTTCAATGACATTTTTTAATATCTTGAATAATTTAATAATTGTATTTAATAATTTAATAATTGCCACCTTGATCATAGATTTCATCAGTACAAACACTACCCACAAATCATCTACCTTTTTTTGCCAATGGAAAACAATAAAAGAGTAAAATAAGTAACAATAAAAACAACAAAAAACAAAACAATAACAAAAACAAATAAATAGCAAAAACAATTAACCAGAGTTGATACTATCAATGATCTTAACACACAAAGTAGAAAAAGAAAGCAGGAAGTAATGCAGTTTTCAGATAAAATTTTTATACTTTTTCTCAGACATAGTAAAGATCTGAAGCAGATTCTAATTCCTGTCAGCATTTTGTAAACCTAAACTGTCCCTGTACTTAGTTCCAGGGGGGTTCAAAATTCCTATCATTTATTCCCATGATGGATGTCCATTTCATACTGAATATGTAAAGTCTTAAAAGTATTCTAGTGATTTCATTTGGCTTGTAAAGTAAAGATCTTGGATTTTTTAAAACCTACATAATGTTCAGCGATGAAATTTTGTACTTACGAGTATTAAATTATGCCAAAAAACCATTTACTTGATATTCTTTAAATACCATAGTACAATTCCACTAAAGCTCAGATTGTAAACCATCTTAAATAATGCTAATGCAGTATGCACATAATGAACAATATAACTAACTTAAGTTAATTTTCATGTAACAGATAACATCTGGGGGAAATGTATAGTGGTAAGTTATGCAAAACTAATTTTCTAGCGACCACATCTGTAGATGTTATTTATTGTATGTTCACTTAACAGTCCATTATTCTGTTTAGAAATCTATTCTCTTCTTTATTAGAGCTTTTAATGTACTCACCTTGGTTCAAATGGTCTGCTCATTATCAGAAAAAATATAAATGGCATTCACATGGAACAACATGATTGTTTTTATTATATCCATTTGTGTGCAAGCATTCAAAAATGGCAAGAGAAACACATTTATTGCTTTACATTCAAAGTAATATTTAGGGGGTATTTGAAAGTCAAGCAAAACCAATCATTTGGCCAAATGGATGTATGTGTATAATCAGAAACTCCTGATTTTTAATCTCAGCATTAGGCCTCAGGCAAGTCACTTAAAGTCTTTTCCTTTGTTTCTTGATCTGAAGATTATGGGTGCTATTCTCTTATAGAAGAAGAAAGGGTGTTGCTAACACAGGGTACCAAAGAGGAGTGTTTTTTTAATAAACACACTTGATCTTTCTTCTGTTTTTATTTTTTGAGGTTTAAGAGGTAACGTATTAGACTTTTTAGGAAAAAAAATATGAGACAATTACAATGCTACAGGAATGTATAAAAATAGTTATAAAACTAGCTTTATTTAATTTGCTTCAACTATTCATAGACTTGAGGAAATTATAACGTTCTTTCAGAAAATCTAACTTAATAAAGCTGACCATGTCTTTCTGTTTTAAATAGATTTTATTACAGAACCAGTGATGTTGTAAAACATGAGGTTTTGTTAAAAAAAAAAATACAAAGGCCTAATTGTATTTTTTTAAGAAAGTATTGCATCAGACGGTTTCATTTAAACATATTTGCTGGCTCTGTGCTCTTACCACAATTATTGATTCTAATTTTCCTTAAACTTGTTTTTGAAAAAGACTACTTAGTGGGGGGAAAAAGCACTATGATGCTTCTGGTATTATGTTTATTTCAAACTATATATTTGACGGTACGCTTTCTTATTATTAATGAAATGACTTTATATTTACTCCCATTTGAAACCGGACTTTTCTTTCCTTTACAGTTTTTTTACTCAGACAGCCAAATGTAACTCTTTGTGAAAGAGAAAAATGTAGCTGTGATTTGATTCGTTGATAGTATGCAAGACACTCTGAAGAAGAGAAATTCTCACCCCCAGTTTTTGTGCAGGAATTAAATCAAATGAATTCCTGTATGAGCTATATTCATAAAAATCAAGCAAAAGAGTTTCTTGAGATAAACAGGAGCTTCACTCCACCAAAAAAATAATAATGTAGAGCTGGGAGTGACCCAAGTTCCCAAGTGTGTGCCCAGTGCACACACACACACACACACACACACACACACACACACAACCAGTGCCAGAGACCAGGAAGACTGGTAGTTGGCAGGTATTTCGGATGAGCCATATAAAGAAATGCAGACCAAGGGGATGTGAGGGATGGAGTCAAAAAACTGAGCACCCGTATCTGCTTGCAGTCATGTGTATGATCCGATGGAAGGAAGGGCACAGGGGGGCAGGGGGAAGAATTTGCTACCACCAGGATGCAGGGGTGACCTACTGAGAACTTACACCAAGGGGTGAGAGAAAATTAGCAGAAAGCCCTACCTGTGTGTAGAAAAGCAGAGCTGTAAGACATATTTAGCAAGAGCAACAAAATAAAATTCTGTTTCATGAAAAGAAATGTTTTACTTTGCATATTACCTCATGCTTTCTTTCAGTGCTTACAGTAAACTCAGGAAACCCCATTCAGTTCCTTTCTCTCCTCTTTCCAATGTCTAACTCAACTCCACTTCCCCCAAATTCTTATTCCTCACCCTCTGTTAAAGTCTATACTACTAAATAAATACCTCATCATCTGCCCTTGTCTCTGGATTCCCATGTGCAACTTATTTATTTTACCTGTAATGTTGCAAAGGACACTAAAATATATTTAGCTGTTTCATTTTCCTAGCTTGGGCAAATAAAGAGCAATGCAAGGTTTGGGAGGATGAAAAACAAGCATGATGAAAAAAGGTACAAATAATTTTGTGGGAAGATGAAAATGCTTGTACATCCCATTTGGGGAAAAAAAATCACGTATAAACATGATGAGAGAAAAGAATTGCTCTGATATTTTTTTTGTATTCTATATTGATTAGCCTTTAGTCAATTTGAGATGAAAATCTGGTGAACAACAATATAAGATGTCACCTAACAGAAGAGATTAAGCAATTGATAATATCGATAATTTCCAAGTATGGTGGCATGATGATGTGCATACTGAAAACCACATGGGCCAAGAAGTTGGCACAGCAGGTCTAAATCCCCGTCCTGTCACTAGTAATGAGTTGACCATAAGACAATCATTTAATTGCTTGGTTTCTAAATTGCCTTGACTATAAAGTTTTAACAGTTCCGTCCTTCTATATATCTATACAAACTAGCAACTTCCTATAAAATTGAATTAAAATTAATAATATGAATTCAATGCAAACATATAGGGATGGCTAGATAATAGCTTAGCTTCTGAGACCTTCCCAAACCTATCTTAATAAATAATAGTATTAATATTCAAATGATGAAATATTATAACACAAAAGTTATACATTATTACATTATTACATATTTAACAGGTAAGTTAACATGAACTATTGTGGAGAAGTCAGAAATTAATGTATGATGACTTCAGATATTCCAGGTCCCATAGGATGGTGAATATTTGGTGATATTCTGCATTTCTAGAGTTTTGTCTTTAAACTTGTATGCTCAGGGTCTGAGTTTGTCAGCAGACAGTGGGTGACTTCACCTCAGGGCTTCAAAAATGAGCTCGTGAGAGCTTACTATACAAACTAGAACATCAATGTACTGATTTACAGTGAAGAATGTAATAGGCATGAAAATCAAAGCACTCAACTGAGCATGTCTTTACAGATCAATTGAGATGGGAAGTCAAATTGTGATCAAAACGTTGCTTGTCAAACATGGAATCAGAACAAAAGGAACTAATTAAATGATTCAGATGTTTGATCCCATCAGTACCTCATCTCTTTCTAACCTCCAAGTCAGGGTGGAATGGACACTGCTTAAGTTGACTTCTTTAACTCCTGTTTTTCATTTCTGCTGTTGACCACCCATCACCCTCCCTGAAATTTGCACATTTGCTACAGAATTATTCAATGCTCACGGTGAAGTCTTGTCTTGTCCCCAGTGTTTTTGGTTGATTTTGCAAATCTCCCCTGATTTACAGTGTGCTGGCTTTTATACATTAACCTTTAGAGCCTTTATTGTCCTCATCACGAAGTTCTTGGTGGCCACTTTGTTACTGCCCCCAAGAACAGCCGCACTCTGCTGAGTAACATCAATCACCATTAGGCTGTCATTGGGTGTTTCAAGAACCCAACCTCTGCCAGAATTGGATAAGGCATGCAGAAGATCTAAAACATGGTTTCCTACAGAGAGCTTATAGGCAGCAGGAAGGACACACTGACACATAAAACAGTTAAAGATCAAGACAGTATAAAATAAAGTTCTAACCACATAGTATAGAAAGAGAATAAGACAGTGGGAAGAATAAAATGCTAATTATAAGATACAGAGATACAGAGACCAAAAAGCAATAGAGAACTAACAGGGCAGTGGTGTCAAGAATTCAGAGGAGATAGCACTTAAAATATAATAGAATTGGAACTATATAAATATATATTTAATATATAAATATTATATAAATATAAATATAAATATTATATGTGTAGTTATATTAATTATATATAATTATATATTAAATCTCATATACTTTTAATTAATTTGATTACCTATTATATATGTTATATAGTATATGCTATGTATTATATATTATATATTCATTATAATATATAGAGAGAAATTAATGGATTGGTGGAAACTGTGGTTACTCACCAAAGGCTTTGTCATGATACAGTTCTTTTCTTCCCCTCCAGCAAATGATAGAGGTTGTCAAGCCTTCAGGTGGTCTCCTTCCAGATCCTCTAGAAGAAGGAATGTCATTTGACATTTATTCAACATTCATAGAACCACCCCCAACATTGGATGCAGAAGTGAAGGTATGTTTCCTTTTGTCTCCTAATTCACCTTATCTCAGTGTTATATTCTCTAAGGGCAGGAGGAAAGAAAGCAAATGCTCTTCCATTTTCTTTCCCTTCTGATTTTTCCTAGCTCAATACAAATACTTCTTTTAGGGTTGCTTCACAGATGGGCCAGATGAGAACGGTTTAGCAATTTTAATCTCTCCTTCTCCAGCCTCCCCAGTCTCCACCTCCACTTTCCTAAGAGTAAGCACTGATTGCCACCGTGACTTGATCTGTCAAGATGCTCATGAATAATGAAAATGCAGGATAATAGCAAATCAAATTCTCCTTCGAGACTGGCATCATTCCTTGTAGAAAAGTACCCAAGAGAACTTGAGGTTACATATAGCTCACTGAATGCTCCTGAAATCACTTGAGTGTTGTTCTCTTTTGATATTCCAGGGGTTGGATCAAGAACAAGTCCCTGAGGAATTCCAGTCAGAAGCCAACATTTCCGATGCGGATCCTTTAGTGGGTTTCACCATTGAAGATATAAAATCAGTGCTGGGTCAAGTCACAGATGATATTTTAATCGGCATTCAGGTACTCAGCCTTGATAGCGTGCTCACTTACTTTATTATTATTGGTTAATTAGGCAACCTCCACCTTAGGTCTGTAAATATTATCCACACTCTGCTAACAAGAGCGATGCTTAATGATGGAGGACCTCAGTTCAACATCTCCACATAATTCTCAGTTGAGTCATCGGAGATTCCAGAAGATCACAAAACAGATTCACTAACAGCACCTAGTGTGCTGTGTGTTGCCAGTTTACAAAATCATGTGGCACTGAAACCGAAAAAATAACATGGTAAAGACTTAGTGCCTGTCATACTGTAAACATTGCTCCTGCAAGAGTAAATGGAGTACATTGCTAACAGTAAACACTGATTCTTCAGTAAGTCTTCTCACCAAATTTCTAACGAGAGGTTTTCAAATCTTTCTCTCAGATACTCTCAGAGGTTACTCTCTGAGAGAGGTTTTCTCTCAGATACTTTGTTCCATTTTACATATCACTAATAAGCAATTTACACCAAAGGCTGCATGGAAATAGTGATGGAACAGCCGTCCTGGTAGCAACTGTCAATGATGTATCAGTCAGTTCAACTCTGTGCGTGGATATTTTTCCTGTCCAAGAAAACAAAGCAAACCAAGACAAAAACCACTTCTACCTCAACACAAAGGCTTGCATCATTTTCCAGGCAAAATGATTAACCAAGTGAATTGCAAATTTGAAGAAGATTTATAATTTCTTATAGAAATGACTATGAATCAATAGAACAATATACTACATGTTTCAAATATTAATGCATCTCAGGGAAAGATTTAATTGTTATCTGAACATGAGACTATATATAAAAAGCATACTGTATTAACAACTAATTTAGAAAGAGCAAAAGATTAGTTAGCTTGGCATAAGCATACCTTGTTACTTGTTAATCATCAAATGTTAATGCACTATTTATGTGAACGTTTAATGGTTTGATACGAACAGAATCAGCCAAAGTCCTCGGCTTAATAAGGGGTGTTTAGTGTTTACCAGAAATAGTGGTAGAACACGTTTCACACAAAGCTTTATTGTTAACAACCCCATGAATGTAATAGCTGGTTACTGTGTGGAAGGGCAGAGTGCAGTTGAAATAAACTGAACTCAGAACATATCTCCTTTATAGATTTGATAACGTTTCATCTAAATATAGTTTATGTATAATCATGGCCCTGGGCTCCTTTGCCATCCTACAGCTCTGAAATTATTGCTGAGGAACTACTAGACAGTAATAGAATTGTTTTCAGGCCCCCAAATTGAAAACATCTTTACCGAGGCCATGTTCCATGGAGTGAGCAGTGTATTTTTAACTATTCATTGACTTTTTTTTTTTTTTTTACTGTTAGTGTTTGTAGCATTTATATCACTCCTCTGTAACAGAGAGAGTATGATTGCTATATGTGTGCGTTATTGTCCCTTTGGCCTGAAGCCAACCTTGCCAGGCCTGGATGTTCATTAGCTGGTTCATCCCAGTGTGATTAGACATAGAAAGAATGTGGACAAGGGGTGGGAGGTGCGGATCCTTTAGGTGCCACAACCATTTCCATTTTCAGTGTATTCACGGATGTTAGCCTGGGCCAATTACTGCCAATTTTTCAATAAAATGGCTTGGTGATGTGGATTTACACAATGTCTCAAGATAACAAACCCCTTTATGTATTTTCGCTTAATAATCCTCATAAACTACATGAGAATTAGCCAGGCACTTCCCTGATAAATAAATTGAAAAATGATAGACACAGGAAGACTAAATCATTTATCCATCATTTCCAGGGTCAGAAACTGATGAAAGGCCCTAAGTGGAAGCTATGACCTGGATTCTAGTTCTAATTCCAGTGTTACCCACAAAAACCACATAACCCCTAATATCATGACCAAGCTACTTTGGATACTTTAATACTACCGTGGTGTGGCACTATTTCAGTGTTTACCCTTGTGTCTTGGTCAGGTTCCAAGTTTAATTATTTCTCTGCCTACCTAAATGTCTTCCCCTGTTTTAGATGGGTAAGTTATTCTCGCCTTCTAAACCCTGCCTTCCAGCGTCAATGGCCCTTAAAACTGCAGCATGCCTGTTCAAAGGTAGCCCCCTGTCAGTGGTTAGGGTATGAATACACTGAATTGCTGTGGGAACATTTAATGAATGAGTATTTGTAAGATGTTTTAAATTTTCCAATATTTTTCCCTCCTTTATTTAAGAGCCATACTGTTATTATGATTTTTAGAGGAAAAGGCAGTTAGAAAATTCATGTTTTGGGTTCAGTTTTTTTAGAGCTCCTTCTCCAGTGTGGTTTCAGGCATTTTCCACTTTCTATAGCTCAGAAATTTCAGAGAATGTAGTGTGAATCTTTACATTTTGTATATTAATCCACTTACTTTCCCATTGACTCACTTTATAGTTCTAGAGATTTATTAAGAATGAAGTTATCTTGGCCCTGAGATGTTAATTATAATTATTACTGAAGAGAGCAAACATTTTAAGCTTATATAGTTTAGGTATTTTAATTTTAAAGATACATTCAAGATGAAATTATTTTGGCCCTGAGTTGTATAATAAAAATTATACCCAATGGAGCAAACTTTAATATATTTAAAGAATTACATTTCAGAGAAATATGAATACTAACACTAAATTCTTACATTAAATGTTGGCTCTTGGCCCTGTCTAAGCAATAGGGTAAAATAATGTGAAAACCTTGAAGGAAGTTTGCCATCTTGGGACATTAGGTATTTTTAGGTAAATTTGAATTTCCAGGTGAGAAAAGCTGAATTTGACATCACCTCAAGGTAGTGGTCAATGAGAGGCTGTTGAGCCCAGATCATGGATTTTCCATTCTTCCCTTAAAATAAATAGAAACTTTCACTCGTTAGTGGTCTTAGGACAGCTTATCTGTTCAGCAGTGTTCTGAGGAATAACAAGGAGACATGGTAGACTGACAATCTCATTCTTGACCAGACAGGGAGTCTTTGTGCCTGAACTGAAGTAGTGATCACCGCAGTCCAGAGCTGTGAAACCTAGCTCCCCTCTGTCAGTGCACTGTGCTGCTGGGTACATATCTTACCCACATGAACCTTCTCCCCAAAGCCCACACCTGTGTCCGTGAATTTTGTTTCAGTGAAATACCAGAAAGATCTCCAGGTTAATGTGAAAACACTGGTGACACAGGGAAACTGAGGCTGATCAATGCTAGTACATATCCATAGTCAAAAGAAATGAAATTATTAGTGGACATAGAACACATGAATTGAAAGTGGAAAGAATTAACTGTTTAGTTAGAGTAGTGCTTCCCAATCCTCTGGAATTGAGACAAGATTATTTCTTCAAACCTATATGGTCTAATATGTTGCATGCCAGAAAGAAACAAGAGTAACACATTTTAAAAATATTTCTCAAGGGGTCCCTGGGTAAGTCAGTTGAGTGTTAGACTCTTGATTTCGGCTCAGGTCATAATCCCAAGGTTGAGGGATTGAGCCCCGCATCGGGCTCCTGCTTAGGTTTCTTTCTCTTTCCCTCTGCCCCTCTCCCCCAGTTGCATTCGATCGCTCTCTCTAAAAATTTTTTTAAAAATTCACAAAGTCATACTAATGAAATATAACACTGGTGAATATATCACAAAATCAAGAGTTGGAATTAAGAATTTAAAAATTAGCATGTAATGTTAACATACTTAATTATCAATCACTTAATTTTTCAGGTAAAAACTAATACCCAAGGTAGCCAAGTGACTTGTCCAAGATTATGTAACTAAATTAATCCCTTGGTTTCCAGCTCCTAGACCAGTGCTCTTTCCAGATCTACCAAAATCATGCCCAAGGGGATCAGTGACTCCTAAACAATGACAGAGTTCCTTTGTAACCCTGAGGACCAAGTTCATTCTTCCTTGCCTCCTCCACCCAAACACTAGGAAACAAAAAAGGAATACAATGGGAAACGAGAGGCCAGAGTTTGATAAAACTTGTAGGGCTTGATAAAACTTGAACCAAAGAAGGATACTTTCATGAGGATCCAGAATTGTTGACACCAATGCCATCTTATCAGAAATACTGATTCTTACCAGTGAAGTTGAAACAAAATCTCATCAGGTAAGGTAACCAGGGTATACATTTCGAAACTACCTGTTATGGTTGTACTTATAAATAAATAAATAAGAATGAAAATTTATATGTGGACCAAAACAGTATTTGATTTTTTAAATTTATTCTGTATAAATTGAAATAATAGATGTTTTCTCAAAATACAGTTACCCTGAGGACATCAAATTACGTTGCAGATGTTCACATTCTAAACTTCGAATTGCTTATTAGTACTTATGTGTATAAACTACTCATACACGCGTAAACTTTTTTAAAATCCCCTAAACAAAACACTAGATTTACCACATTGCTTACCACTGGTTTCTCTATACCTAATTTTATTATCTATCATGAAAAAGGGAAGACATTTCCGGGACTACTAATGTTCAGATAATGTAAAAGGATTTCTGGAATTGTGCAGGTAGCAATGTCAGCCCACAGAATATCACTGCCAGAGGCTAAATGCTATCACAGCTGCAGCAAACACTAAAACCTGTCAGCAATCGCTTTACTTTTTTATACCAAAACTATACCACAAAGTAGCATAATTCCAAGAGTTATAATGTATGATGAATATTCTTAATTATCAGAATTGTTCCAATTGTGAGATTATTTGTGTTGTTATACCACAACAGAGGCTTTCCGGGATCCCATTTAGAATGTATTACACAGGAGACAAAAACATCATTGAACAGGGGTGGGGGGTACCAACAAGAGCGCACTAACTGAGCCCAGAGCAGTTATTCTGATTCGGTGCTTATTGGTAAAGTCTGTCTGAAAATACAGATAAATTAGCCTATCTGCCAACACGAGGCTGTGTGAAAAATGGCTGTCCAAATACCACTTCCTGTTCGCAGCAGCCACGCTATACATGGGGAGTGTGCGGAGAAATATGATAGAGTGTTATCACATCACTACAGGCCGAAACACGGCTCTGTCTGCAAAACAGGAAGGTGTGTGAGGGATAATGTCTGTCTTTAGGCACTATAGTATGTCAAAACCGCAAAGACAATGTGCAGCAAAAGATAGCTTCATCATAACCACTTTTTTATGATTGTCTTCACAGACCGAGATAAACGAAAAGCTGCAAATACAGGAAGAGGCCTTCAATGCACGAATAGAAAAACTGAAAAAGGCCTGAGGACTTAGTGCAAGGAGAGTGATGCTTAAACTTCAGAGAAACAAATAAAACCAGCCAGAATAATAGACTCTCCAGAGCAGCAGATATCCTTCCTTTCATTGGGAGAGGGAAACCAAGCCCCACTTTTTATTATCCTAAGTAATTAGAAAAGTATTGGCCCCATTTTGCTATCTCCTGTCCCATAACAGCCTCTGAATTTATTGCACTAAGTGTAATAAGAACATTCTGTATACAAGAGTTTGGAGAATTATATATAAAAATACAATTACTTTTACGATAGTCCTTTGACATTTTGACTAATAAATGCTATTCATCTTCAGGGAGAATGAAGCCCACTTTTTTTAAATAAGGAAAAATAATAATAATTTTATCCATATTGACCCAATGAACTGCCACATTACTGGAGCCCTGTGAACAGATAACCACATGGCCAAGGATAAAACTTGCTAAACAATAGCAATTAAAATGCATATACTATGGGTTTTTTCCCCCTTAAATCGCTTGGTTTTCTTATTTAAACGTTTCAGTGTGAAACCAATTTTCTGAAATTATATAATGCAGTTTGAAACACTTTAATTTATTCTGTACCATATTTGTTATTTCTAATCTTGTTACTCTCCCAGGAGAATACATGACCTATATAAAAAGAAGCAATGTATAAATGGTTATTAAAGACCAACCTATATATAGATTGTAAAAATCTTAAATACAAATCAAACTCACAGAGCTCTTAAAATGAACCATTATATTGCAGTAGAATGATTGAAAACATCTCAAGCCTTTAAATACCTTTATGAAAATATAATTTTAGAAGAAAAATATCCATTTGCCAATTGATTGTTTCAGGTTGGATAAATTAAATTAATTATGAGCTATATCCTTTCCAAATTTCTTAGACTTCAGAGTATCCTAGAATGGAGAACATTACTGGGAAGGGGAGAGTTCCTTTAAGAAATTCCCAGTTTATACCGGAACCAGAGGTACTTGGTTGAATATGTTCTATCTACATCCTAACTTTGGGTCAGACCTTACCTTCTCTATCAGTATCAGAGGGATTGCCCAAAATGTAGAGACAGATGTTGAGGTAGAGACAGATCTGACAGCATTTGATAGTTTTCTAACTGTGCTGATCAGTAAAGCCAAGAGTGGTCCTTAAGATAAAGCCATGTTTATTGTTCATCGGTTCCTAGTCTGGAAGGCCTGGAGATACACTGTGCTTCTTCCTTGAGCTGTCCTTCCCAGCTGAAAACATTGATGGCCACAGGAGATCAGTAGGAGGGCTTGTGAGGCTTGATTTTTCCAAGCAGTCTTTTCTCCAGGGAAAACAGAGGTGAAACTAGGGAAACCACAAATGGAATAAAGGAGCTCCTGGAAATCACCAAGCACAGCTTCAAATGCAATCATTGGCACAGAGTGGACCCGCATTTCTAATAAAGTGCTTATTTTGAACAAGAGTACCAGCAGTCTAAAAGTGAGCCACTGGCTAATATGTGACTTTGAACAAACTACACAACCTCTATTTCCTCATCTATTCAATGAGGATGATACTTATTTTTGAGGTAGTTATAAGGATCCAATAAATTCATATTAAAGGACACTTGCTGTCAGGTTTGGCTTCTGTTCGCCTCTTAGGATACCCGAAAAGGCACAGGCCATCTCTCATACCCACTGCCCAGATGTTTGATCAGCCTCTTTGCCAGAATTCCTGGCCTTCTCTGTCTCTCTATTGGCACCTGTAGACCAGTGTGTCCTCCCCTGGTAACCACTTTGCCACTGTGCCGCCTACATCTTTCATGCTGGAGGACCCCGGAGGTCTCTGTTGTTGCCTAACCCTACCCTCTAATAACAGGAGGAAGAGCAGCCATGGTAGCAGCAGCTCATTTCAATTAATTTTGAGTTTATAAAGGAATATATGCACTCAGTTAAAGACAACAAAAACGAAGTGCAGACAATGAAAAATAAATTTCACCCAAGCTGGGCACCCTCATTTCTCTCCCCACAAGCCAACTGCAGCTTCCAGTAAATTCTTAGAGAAGTATTTTTAACCCATTTAAACACTGGATGCTTGTAGAGAGTGATCTTTTTTAAAAAACGTAATTTGCACTGTTGTTTACTTTGGTCTTTTCATCAAATAATATATTTTGGAGATAATTCTACATTTTAATGACCATATAATATTTAATTTTATCAATTTCATAACTTTTAAACTAGTCCTATTGATGAACTTTTTATTGTTTCCAGTAATTTACTATCACAATGCTACATTGCCATTTTTATAAACACATGTGATTGTATGGTTCCTAGGAAGGGAAGTTTCTAGGTCAAATTTAGTGCCTTTAAAAGCTATTTCACCAACAGTGTATGAGAATGCCTATCTCTCTCTGCATTGTTACTGAAAATATGCATTGGCCAATTTCTTATCTTTGGTATTCTGATAGGTAGCACATAATGTCACACTGTTGTGTTAATTTGCTTTTATCTTTTTACTCTACACAAATTGAGCAACATTGGTATGTTTATAAGCAAATGTGTGTGTGTGTGTGCCTTTGCATGTGTCTGTGTGTGTGTCTGTGTGTTTATCCTTTTAATAAGCCTAGGACAGAGAAAGATAGGTATTATTGGCCTCATTATATAGTTATAGAGTCTGAAGCTTAAAGAGATTATTAACTTGAACCAACTTGTACAATTACTACTTGATGGATGAGGGCTTCAAACCCAGGTCTGATCTATTTTATAGATGAGGAAGCTGAAACTCAGAAAATTTTTAAGTACTGTTCCCATGATCACACGACCAGTAAGTGGTAGAAACAGGTTTTGAACTTAGGCCTGTATGATCACAAACCGCACATTCTTCACCTTTATCTTCACTGAGCTCTCATTGTCAACATGAAACTGTGAAAAGTAAACACTGGACTTTCTTTTATTAGTTATTAGTTATAATAAAAGAACAAACTTGGGGTGCCTGTTTGACTCAGTCAGTTAAGCAACTGACTTTGGCTCAGGTCATGATTTCACGGTCTGTGGGTTCGAGCCCCACGTCAGGCTCTGTGGCTGACAGCTGGGAGTCTGGAGCCTGTTTTGGATTCTGGGTCTCCCTCTCTCTCTCTGCCCCTCCCCCATTCACACTCTGTCTCTCTCAAAATAAACATTAAAAATTTTTTAAAAAAGAACAAACTCATCTTATCGTTAGCATGTTAAGTATTTAGAAAAGTTATGCAAGAATGAAATGTACAACTCAGCTGTGTTCATTCTTTCATTCATTATCATTCACTCCTTCATTCATTATCCAGTATATAGCCACTGAGTACCTACTATATCCCTGGGCATTTAGTAGTGAGCCAAACAGACTTGGTCTCTGCCCTGATAATCTATAGGGGAAACAGATACTGACTGTGATAAAGACAAACTTTGGGGAATTATGAGAGTATTGAACAAAGGAGTTTATCTAGTCTGGGAGGTCAGGAATGTGTCCCATGGGTTTTTACATTTGGGGACTGAGCAGTACATAGAATTAACTAGACAGAAGAAGGTGAAGGAAGAGGAATTTCAGGCAGAGAAGTATGTACAAAGTCCCTGGGACACAAGGAGAGGCTGAACAATTTAGCCATAGTCAGAGCTCTCCCAGGGTCCCGTAGACCACATTACGGAATTTCATTTTTAAACTAATAGCAATGGAAACTTGTTGATAGGTTTTAAGTAGAAATTGACACCAGATTAGTATTTTTTAAAAAGGTCATCTCCCTGGTGCTAGGACTTCTATCCATGGAGACAAGGAAAATAGTATTTTCATAGAAGGATTCCTACTGCTAATGATGCTAACCTCCACTTCTTAGCAATTCCTATGAGTGGGAGAAGTAAAGAAAAATTTTAACTTTTTTAAGTCTCAGGGTTCACTGACTCTAAGCAGTCTTTGGCACAGAGGCAGCCTTTTGAAGAGCCAATTAAAAACCAATACCAACCTATTACTTAGACAAGCAGCAACCTTTCTCTTACCATCCACAGGAAGATATCTTTCTTCCATCCGCAGGAATAATTTGGGGCACTTTTTTCCTCACCCCCATGATGAGTTTCAAAGAGAAAATATATTCATTATGTTATGAACAGCCACAGACTGCCACAATTTCAGGTATTTGCAGGCACTGTTGCGCCTAAATATAGCTGTGGAGTCATTTTTCCAAAATCCGAATATAAAGCCCCTATTTCTATCCTCCATTTGATTGGAACCATTCAACCATCCTGGTAGATAATAAGTTTGCATGTTCTTAGATTGCATTTCATTATGCTTCAGTTCCCCTAGAGAATAAACGTGCTCCTTTTCCCAACAATTGTAGAGGAGAAATGCTTCTGACATCTCAAATTTCAGAGAGCCTCAGGAAGACGTCCCTCTTCTGGACATCAAAGTCTTTTTTTTTCCCCTTGGACATTGATTTGTTAAATAAGAGAAGTCAGTACTCCTTCATGGCAGCCAAAATACCTATTAATTTAAGTTTCCCAAGCAAAAAGGAATCTAAATCAAAATAATACCATCTTGTTGGAATTCAAATTCCAAAACAAAGAAAGAATACTAAAAATCTCTTTTGTTTTTAGGATCACTCCCTTTTTCATGGAAGCACCAGCTGTGGAGGTTGGCTTATCTCGTTTCTTGGTCAGAGCCACCAAAGAGTTGTGTGTTATTTTACTTAATTTTTAGCTTCAGAGAATGTTCACTGCAGATGTCTCCAATGGTCATTTGATGTTTATTTCTTCTTTTTTTTTAAAGTTTATTTATTTATTTTGAGAGAGAGACAGAGACAGAAACAGAGAGAAGGAGATAGAGAAAATCCCAAGGAGGCTCTACACTGTCAGTGTGGAAACCGACACAGGTCTTGAACCTGCAAACTATGAGCTTATGACCTGAGCTGAAACCAACAACCAGATACTTACGCAACTGAGCCACCCAGGTGCCCCAGCGTCTTCTTTTTAATATATTCAAGGCACTTTCTAGGTAGGACAAATGTAGGAAGATAGATAAGGTCCTTGACTTCCAGGAGTTCATAGAATTGATAAAGTTTATAATCTAGAAGCAGATGATACACAAGTGAACAAATAAGAGGATCTTAGATAACAATAAATGATGGTAATGATTAATACAAAGCCATGGGATAGAAGGCTCTGGGATATGGGAGAGGCACCTTACCTGGGGTGCTCTGAGAACTCTGGTTGGATGGGGTGACCTTCAAGCTGAAACCAGGGTAGGAAAAGAAACCAGCGATGGGCCACTCCATGGAACATTTGTTCCAGACAGCGAAGATAGCAAGTAAGGTGATATTGCCAAGTAGAACTTCTGATCACACAAAGCAGCTCTCAGAGGAGATGTGTATACCCAGGTCACACTTTTGATAAGTAACCTGGCTGGTTTGCAACCTTAGATCTCACATTCTTAATCCAGTACCTTCTCCACCCCATCATGTTGCCATGGTCATATTGCCTTATCTAAAAATATATATGCATAATCATAGCCACAAAATGCTTATTAGAATATCCCCAAATCCAAATAAGCCCACCTACTTAAAAGAATCTTGGTCCAGATCTCCCTTGCAGAAGAATTACAAATAAATTATGTAGATACTCTACTCCAAAAGAGGAGGACCGTAACTGCCATCATTATATGTGGGCTGTACATAGTGACTTCTTTCCAAAGAATACAATATGGAAAGAGTACCTTACAGTTAAGAAACCTGGCAAATGCTACTTCTTCAGTATGATTAATATCAACATCAGTAGTCATAAATCATGTTGATGGCATATACACTTCTCCCCAAAATGCATAACCCTAGACTAATCATGAGAAGAACATCAGACAAAGTCCAATAGAAGAGCATCCTACAACATACCTGATCAGTACCACTCAAAACCATCAAGGTCATCAAAAATGAGGAAAGTGTGAGAAAATGTCAATAGCCAAAAGGAGCTTAAAGACATACGACAAGTAATGAAATGTAGAATCATGCATGTGATTCTGGAACAGAAAAAGGAAATGCAAAGACATATGAAGATGAACTTTACTTAATAAAATATATCAATATTGGTTCATTAACTGTACCAAATGTACCATACTAATATAAGACAAGTAATAACAGTAATAATTAGTAATAATAGGAGAAACTGTGGGGAGGCAGGGGAACAGTATGTGGGAAGTGTCTCTCCTGTCTACTCAGTTTTTCTGTATATCTAAAACTGTTCTTAAAAATTATCTATTAATTTAGAAGAATCTATGTCAAAACAAAACAAAATTAATTAGAAGGAAAGATGCCCCCAGTCAGATTTCACCACTCGTGTAGTGACATCCCCTTTCTAGTGACACATGAAAAATCAGATAGAACCATCTTGCAAACTAGGAGGAAAAAGAAATGCTCATAAAGGTCCCATTTTTAAGAGAAACTGCAAGCATCATCAGTCTTGCCTCACCTTACCTTCTCAGTTCCATGGGTAGATGTTGAAACTTTCTAAAGGCGTGCATGACTCATAAAAGCAAGGGTATATTGGTTCCTTTTAAGTACCCAACTCCACAATATAACATGATAATATGGTCTATCAGCCAACCTTAAATAAAGAGATCAACCATTAATAAGATGGCTCCAGTCTCTCAAGCTGTTCTCAGTGAGGCAAATTTCCTCTAGATCCTACTAAGACTTCTCTCAATGAGCATTCCTTGTCTTATATAATATGGATATAATATGGAAATTGCTATTTTTAAATAGATAAAAGGAGAGAAGATAGATGATAGATAGATGATATAGGTAAGTGATAACCAACAACTTGAAATCAGGCATGGAAAATGATCTTCTGCCATTCTATCACCAAAAAAAAAAAAAAAAAAAAAAAAAAAAAAAAAAAAAGGAGGTGGGGGGTAAAACAGCTTGGATATTCATCCTTTTTATTGAATATCAATCTCAAAATCAAAAAAGTGGAAAAAAACCTGTTCTTACACCAATGAAATATTCATTCATTGTCAATACATGACCTTCATAAAACCAAGTTTTAAATTCAACCAAAATGAAAGTAACAGTGCTCATCTTCCAACCCCCTACAGAAGCTAATCTTACAACTATCAACAAAATGTTTGTGGATTTTATTTCCTTACCTTTTTCTGTATAATAACTAATACTATTATTTTTCATTAACCCTCTCCAATCTTCTTTTCAGCTGTTATTGGACTTTATGGATTAGCATAAAGTTTGCACTGAAACTCAAAATGAAACAATTAGTGTTCTCACTCTACCTTGCCAGACCCAGAACTTGCTACATCTGCTTAGGAAATGTAACTGAGTGATTGAACAAACTTCATGACCCACAGGATTCAATTTTCAAATCGTAGGACCATAGGATCATGGTGCTGAAGGTCTTAAACATCATCTAATTCAACCCTTTCACAATGAAGAAACTGAGGCCCTGAAAGGGAAGACTTTGTGATCACACAGTTAATTTGTGGCAGGGCCAAAAGTAGAATACAGATCTTCATTCATTCATTTATTCAAACATACTTATGTTCAACACATGTTTATTAAGTATCTTCTGTGGGTAAGAATCTATGCTAAAAGAGACATAATCGCTGACCTCGTGGGGTTTATAGTCTATTGGGAGAAGACTAGATTTCAATCAGTCACACAGGCAAAAAGCAAAAGAGTAATGGGTGGTTGGGGAAAAAAAAAAAAAAAGATACACTCTTCTACAGTGAGAACTTACTTAGAGGATTTTGACCAAATCTAGAAAGGTTCCACTGGGAGAGTCACATTTAAAGGATCAATAGGCACTAATGAGGCAAAGAGGGGAGAAAAGGGTTTTCAGGCCAAGGAGACAGCCAGTGTGAAAGTCCCTGAGAAAAGGGAACACGGGAAGCAGAGAATGTGAAAAGGAGACTATGTGGCAGGAGCCTCATAGTGAGAAGGAATATCTTGCAAAATTGAAAATGCTTAGGTAAGAGGAGATTAGATTATGCAAAGCCTTGTATGTCAGGATAGTTTTGTCTTTTTCAGAAATATAATGAGGAGTTATTGAAATGTCTTAAGAGATATGGGGCTTGTTGATGAAGGACAAGCACATTTGCACTGCGCACAGATGATTCCTATTGCAGTGGGGAGAGTGGAAAAGAGCCTAGAGAGGGTGGGATCACTCAGGAGACTCTTCCAGCCTACTACTCTGTGTGTAACATCACATGCATGTCAGAAGCTGTCCACCAAAAACTGTTCTCCTAGAATGACGGGATTCCATTTCCCAGGTCACGTGGCAGTTGGGTGTGGCCATGTAACTAAACTCCAGCCGGTGAAATGTGAATAGAAGGGAAAGGCGCTACCTGAAGGGTATTGCTCAAGACCAGACAACTCCTCCCCCTGCTCTCTCTTCTGCCTTTCTGCCGGATGGCAGTGAGGAGAGTGACAATTTGAAGGTGATAGAGCAACTATCTGCCTAGGTTTCTAAATGACCATGTGGCAGGAGACACTTTCCCACCTGGATCACAAGTCCAGACTGTCTTATGAGGGAGAAAGAAACTTCCATTCCTTCGAGTGACTTCATTCCTGGGTCTATCTCCTACAGCAATTTAGCGTGCCCTAATTAACTCCATGAATATGTCTGTGTTTATGCATATGTAATATGTCTCACATGGGTCAATGTCTATAAACTGGGAAAACAACTAGCAAATTCATTAACTAGGGACCTACTTATAGTTTTATTACATAAGGTAATTATTTCTTAGTTTATATAAGCCCACGGCCCCTTCCTAGACTGACAGTCTATGAAATAATTGACTAAGCCTCACAAGTCTGATGAATTGCACACTCAGGAATTTCCCATGAGAGGACACACCTTAAATACTTTCTACTTTAAGAGAGGCCTGTAAAGTTTTAAATGTCTATAGTTAGCTGGGGATTACTCTAATATAATAAGAAAAGTATAAATAAGACTCTAAATTATTAATTTGCTAGTAGTTTTTCCTTTCAACCCAGGTTATTTCCGGAGCTGAAGTACTCTTTAATTCACTAAAAATTATTTACTAAATACCTCCACAGGAACTTGGCTAAGTCCCTTATTAGAGGAAGTATTGATATGTTGCGTGCTGTCGATATTAACCATATTTATTTCTAAAAATGGACATGTGTTTCTGAAATATTCTGGTTTGGATAGTAGATGGGTTAAAATAAAAGACACGCAGATCGTAGACAAAGTTGAGACTATAAAATTGAGATTCTGGGGCACCTGGGTGGCTCAGTCGGTTAAGTGTCCAACTTCGACTCAGGTCATGATCTCACAGGTTGTGAGTTCGAGCCCTACATCGGGCTCTGTGCTGAGAGCTCAGAGCCTGGAACCTGTTTCGGATTCTGTGTCTAACCTCTCTCTCTGCCCCTCCCCCACTCACACTGCCTCTCTCTTTCTGTCTCTCTCTCTCTCTCTCTCAAAACTAAATGAACATTATTTTTTTTTTTTAATTGAGCTTCTGTCAGAGAGAAAAGCAAGAATGGCCATCGGGTAGGCAACCACACATCTGCCCATCCACAACATTTCATGCTTCAGAATATCCTACTGTTCTCAGAATTCTCAAATTCCAAATTTAGAGAGAGCAATAGATAGATGGATGACGGAGAGAGAGAGAGAGAAAGAGAGAGAGAGGCGGGGGGGGGGGGGGGGAGAAAGAGATCTTGTCCTTCTTTCCAAAGATTATGCTACTGGTGCTGATTGTTACCTCTTATGGGTAGGTGTGGTTTTTTAAATGTTTGCCATGGAAGAAGCTACCTGCATTCCAACATGTCTATGAATAATAGCTAGAAATTTTTGAAACCAAACCTTTTCAGCTCTTAAGGTGCTAGATTCATATTGAATTATTATTACCATTTCCTTTCTGCTGAAATTTTGATGACATGGCCATCATTCATTCAACCAAGTGTGGCTATTTCAGATTCAGTTAAGTGTCTTTATTCAAGGTGTCCTCATAGGCTCCTTTATTTGTTAGAACTATTTCAAAATGAATAGCCAGATGAATCACGAGAGCATTGCAAAGCAAAACTCATGTCAGGGCTAAACTGAGGAAACAAACAAAAAGATGAGGCAATTACAGACTTGGGGAATTCTTTATGATACAATATTGAATGAAAAAAAAGGAAAAATCTATCATTTAATATGAAATGTGTTTTCTGCAGAAAATTTGATAGGCAAAGAAAAAGCATTCAAACAAAATGGAGGTTATCTCTTGGTGGTGAGAGTACTGGTGATGGTTAAAATGTTTGTTGTATTTCCTATACACTTTAATTAACTTTATTTTTTTAACTAATGATCAATAAACACTGCTTCTAACAGGTTGATGCTATACACTAGCCTGCATTGTCACTGCCCTTTTGCCAGCTTCTGGACCAAGCTGTTGGAAGCTTGGGTATCTTCCCTGTGCTATCTGGGAAACCATTAGAAAGCAGCAGGTACCGTTTGGACAAGGGGAAGCACAAAGAGCCACCCAAAAAGGCTACTGTTCTCAAAAAGCAATAGACACATTGCCCTTCTAGTCCTGAGACCACTTCTAGAGCTGGATTCCACAGAGGATTCTGTCAGGAGAAACCGCATAATGGTGGGTATGTCACATTACCCCCCTGTGCCTCGGGTTTATTGTTTATAAAATGATTGACAATTGGTAAAAGGAGGTGACACGGAAAAGCCTTTTCCTAAAACTTTCAGATTTTCAAAAACTAGAAACTAGTCTTAAAGGAACACAGCATGTTAAAGAATGTCTCAAATTGGCTTAAAATTGAAAGACCAGATGTATTCTCATTTAAGCCAAGAATGAGACAAGGGGAGTAAGTAATGGAGTAACTGTATGAATACCTGTCTAATATCTGTCTCCCAGTCCAGGCTATAGCTCTAGGAGGGCAGGGACTGTGCTCTGTCTCCAACGTCTAGCATAGTGCCTGGCAAAGTAGGTACTTCATAAATATTTTGCAGAAGGGAGAGCAGAAAGCAAGCAGACTGACTGGCTGGCTGGCTCTTTTCACCACTGGCACTGAGCTTTTCCTACCACTACAATAAAACAACATATAGAAATTAAAAGTGTAATTAACACAAAGCTAAAATTACTATTGTTTTCAGATCATAAGATTATCTACATTGAAAGCCCATGAAACCCCATTCTAAAAAAACAAAAAGAAATCAGCTAAAAATAAATATTATTGATTTTTCCATAAATTAACAATGATTACAAAATATAATGGGAAAAAAAAGTCTCTTACAGTAGTGACGCACATACCAAATACTTACGGTGAAAATAGGACATGTAAAGGACCTGTCTGAAGAAAAATATAAAACTCCCCTACAGGGCCTTTTTGCTAGATGCAATGTTTAAATATAGTAAAGATGTCTTTTCAAATGTAATTCCAGTGAAAAATATCAGGGTTTGTAATTGCCAATGCTAGTCTGAGATCAACATGAATGCTGAAAGAATAGAAAGGGCAAGGGCTTTCCAATTTAAAAACATTACAAAGGTAAAATATTTTAAAGTATGGTGTTAGTGAAAAAATAACCGCCAAATTAGTGAAACAGAATAGAGAACCCTAAAATGGCCTTCATACCAAGAATTTGTTTTACAGCAAAATTTACTTGGGTGGCTGAGATGATGAATCTGGAGTCCCTCAGTCCTGAGATCCATTCCTAGACCTGCCCCCTGTAGATAAAATCAGTGTAAACTGTCTAAGTCTCTGTTCACTCATCTATACAATAGGGATAAAAATAACTCTAGTTTCAGGAGAGATGGGAAAATAAAGAAATCTACAAGAAATGATGCTGGGACAATAAACTGAGAAAAAAAATGTTTATTTGTTACATATCCACGTTCTATTTGTTACATTTTACCAAGCATATCAATAGGTTAAAGCATTCAATGCAAATGCAAATGTTAAAACTACAGAACAGCTAGAAGAAAGAGTAAATGATTCTTTTCCCAATCTTGTGATGGGAAAAGCTTTAACAAATAAAAGCAATGAAACAACATCACAAAGAAAGGCAAAAAGGATAATTTTAACTACAGAAAAATTTTGAAGTGCTCCATGTGAAAGAAAATTCACCATAAGTTAAAAGAAAAAGAAAAAGAAAAAAAAATAAAAGAGAAAAACGCTTTCAGCAAGATGTATGACAGATATGGAATTAATAACTTTAATATATAAACAGCTCTTTACAATCAATACAAAGAATGCTAACAATTCAATAGAAAAATTTCAAAGGATCTGAACAACAGATTCACAAATGAGAGAATTAAAGAATAAATACAAATCGTCAGAATAATGAAAAAGTGTGTAACTTCATCAATTCTAGAATTTCCAAGGGCTATATATTTGATGTATTTAAAGTCAAAGAAATCAATAAAGGGAAATGCAGAAATGAAAGTATTTTGTGTGCTATTATGCCAGAAATTGTCTAAAAGTGACTCAAATAGCACTGTGCAACTCCCATTTAACCCTGACGTGTTAAGATGTACTTCAAAAATTTTGTTGAGATATTAGAACTCCTTTTTGGTAACATGCAGTATGCCGTTCACTCACTCTTTCTGCCATCTCATGTTGTTCTCTACTTTTTGAACACGGCACACAGAGCTATCACACCTGATCATTTCCACGTCATAAATATCAATGTGGATGAGCAAGAACTAAGTGGGTGATGAAAGATCTCTGAGGATACCTTGAAGAGATCTTGTTCTGAGTCTTGTGCTCTTACCACTAACTGTGAGCTAGGTCATGGAAGAGGCACATCAGTTGACCAAATGAAAGATGATTAAATCAGTGTTTTCCCTAGTGAGTTCTCAAATTCCTGTACCCAACTCCATCCCTTCCAAATCAGAAGGCAGGACCTAGAAATTGGCATTTTTAACAAGCACCCCAATTAATGCTTTCAAGTCCCTTCTAATGCTCCAAATTAAATATTCTGAAGGAAAAAAAAATATGCACGCTGAATAACAGTTCCACTCTGTATGTCCAAGAGTGACACCCACCTCAATTCTCAGATCCTTGTTATTTTTGAGTTAGTGTCTCTTTAGGTTTGTTCTCTCAATCCCATGCATCATATTACACTCATCGAAGCTGCCAGTCTTCGAAAGTGCTTTCAGAAAGCACATAAATTCAACCCCAACTCCTTATGATTCAGACATTTAATCACGTCATAAACTTAATGGAATCCAATTTGAATGTAGACACCTCAACAGCTACATTGCATTGAATTCACAGCCTTCATAAAATGTGGGTCTCAAAATGAATCACCAGCCTAATGAAAAGTTCAGGAAAAAATGCTGCCCTCTCATTGGTCACTGTCCTGGGTCTTCAGCCGCCAGGAAAAGGACCGGAGCTGTCAACACAACATTGTAGCCCAGGCAACCAGCCATGCTACTGGGAACTTTTCAACACTTTTAAAAAAATAAATACAAGTTACTATAGAAACTTTCAGATGCTTTCTAGATTGTTTGGACAGCCCATGGCTTATAACAGTAATGATGCCAGGGTTAGACTTCACCTGTCAGTTTAGGACCTCCCATCATTAACAGTCCAGAAATGGGTTGCTTTGGAGGTTCTCCAGACCCTTGCTTGATTGCCACCATAAAGGGTGTCCCTTCAGTGGTGAATGTTCTCTGGGTAAGAAGAAATAGGAGCCCCGGGGTGGCTCAGTTGGTTAAGCGTTGGACTCTTGGTCTTGGCTCAGGTCTTGATCTCAGGGTCATGAGTTCAAGCCCCATACTGGGCTCCATGCTGAGTGTGGATCCTCCTTTAAAAAAAAGAAATAAAGATGTGCCTGGGTGGCGCAGTTGAGCATCCAACTCTTGATTTCAGCTCAGGTCATGATCCCAGGGCCATGGGATCAGGCCCCATGTCAGGCTCTGTGCTGAGCATGGAGCCTGCTTAAGATTCTTTCCCTCTCCCTCTGCCCCTCTCCCCCACTTGTGTGCTCTCTCTCTCTCTCTCTGTCACTAAAATAAAGAATAAAAACTAAATTTTTTAAAAGAAGAAAGAGATACTATGTTTCCAAGACTCCAACAATTCATGACTTAAACAGGAAATAAAAATACAGCTGGCCCTACAAACACCCAGAAATTGTCTCAATGATTTTTGGCATCCACTAGGTGAAGACATCTGGGTGACCACTTCTGAGCTTTTGATCCAGATGTTTAACCATAGTGGCAACTCAACTTTGCACTGAAGCTGAGTAACGTTTATAGTTACTACAGAAGTATCTGTGTGCACTCCTTTTATTGGGAATGTCTTGTCACATTAGCTTTTCTACCGTGGGTAGGGTGGCTTTGCCTGAAAGAACCTCAGGATCTGCAGAATCACTGAGACCAACCTTCTCAATTTTCTCTTCTTTCTCTTCTTTAAGCTTTTGTTGTCATCACTAAGTGGAAGGGAGACAAAATCCTTTCTTAATTTTTTTTTGAGGACAGCTGATGGAATCTACCCATTCTTAAAAAGTTATAGTTATTTACCTGAAGTAGGAACCTTGTACATAAGGGAAGGAGGCAGGACTCTCAAATGTCTTGTATACTTTTTGAGTCTAATATGCTGAACTGCAAATTTAATCCACTGAAGTGGTTTCATGCAAACACTCCTCTCAAATTCCTTTTGTACAAAATCTTGATGCATAATGTATAGAGTCTGAAAATGGATTAAGCTACATTTGGAGATGGTTTGAATTTTTTTTAAGCAAGCAAAAACAAGCAGCTTTTTGTTGTTGCCTCATTTAACCCTTCCTGCTCAAGCAATCACACATGGATTGTGTCTTCTCAAAGCTGCCTTCTACACAATATTTCTTGTCTTTTTTTTTTCTGTCAAAAAGTTTGAAATGTAAGAAGTTTTAATTAGAAATTTGAAGAGTGAATTAGACTCATTTCCCTCAGATTTTCCAACTAAAGCAAGCAAATAGAATGGTAAAACCTTCTGATTTACTTCTGGAAGATAATTTAGCAACTGAATAAGCAAATGAGTGGAATCTTACTGAATAAAATGTTTCCTGGTACTCCAGATCTTAATTACCCTGAGGACTGTGGCCATAGATGGAATGCTCGGTCTGCATGTTGTTGGAAGAAGGTGTGGTAAACACTCAGAGACACATTTCTGCCAGTGCCAATCAGGGCCAAAATGGTGGAAAAGGAGACAGCCAGGGGGAATTGCCAAAGCTTTTAAACGAATCACAGATACTTGGCTACAATCCCACAACTTACGTACCAATGAGTCAATACGTTTGTAATGCTCTGCTTCATCATTTGCTTATTTTTACATATCATTTGAATATTATGTAAATTGTACTGAAAAGAGAGTTGCCGCTGGAATGAGATTTTGGCTGAAGCCCTAAGTTGACCCGATATAGTTATGTGACCTTAAACTCATTTGCTCCTTCCAGGTTGTGTTTCATCATCTGTCAAGGAAGGAGAATTACACTCCTCTAGCTACCCACCTGCATCTGGTCCATGGGGAGAGATGGGTGGGAAAGTACTTTGTCAAGTCTCAAGCCTCATAGACATAGCTGAATTCTCTGTTTTGCATTATCTTCTGAGAAAATGGTAGCATCCTTGGCTCTTCTGCCTCATCCTTCTTCATCCAGGTTTCTCCAAAGGGTGAAGAGAACAGGCTGTTCTGAGGGAGACTTGCAGCTGGCACAGCTGGCCATTTTATGGGGGGCCCCACATACTGAGTCCCAACAGGAGCTTTCTCGCTGGCAAGGCTCCACCCACAACATACAAAAATTGGCTTCGGATCAATACAGAGAACCAACACTCCCTGGGGCCCAACATTACCTATGGCCCCCATTCTGAATCCTCACCTGGACCCACCTTTTTTCTGACCTCATGACTAGCCTTTTCTGCTGTTATTTGCCTCACCTCTCCTGTTTCCTAGATCATTCTAGTTATCTGGTTTGGACCTTTTGATTCTCTTCTCCATCATGATTCAAATGAGTCACTCACATTCCCTTTAACTTAGTCCCAGAACCTTACAACCCCAGCCCCATGAACAGACTAAGAGCAGGTTTTAGGGGCAGGTGTAAAAGCTAGATGTGCCTCCCAAGACAGACAACCTAAGGGTTTCTGCCAGCACTACAGACATTTCCTCTTTTGTAACTATAGACTTAGAACAATTGGACAATTTCAAATTCTATACAACAGGTACCTTAGGGGAAGGTGACAGAGGAAAAGGAAGAGTTTTTCCCCCAATTCACCTCATCTTCCTACTTTAAATTATACCACACAGTAGCATATGTGAAAATACAGAGGAATCATCTCCTGTTTGTGCCTCTCCATATAGAACTTGATTTGTTGGTTGCAGTGTTGATTGGGAAGGGAAGACTAATTTAAATTCAAATTTATTCTCCATGACTTCACAATAATATGAACTTTACTAAACATTTTTTTTTTGTTAATTTCTACAATGTAGTAAGAGCAAGACCTTGCCTATCTTGTTCATTGGAATATCTCAAGGACCTAGCACACAGAAGGTGTTTAAAAAATATTTGTTGCCTGAATGAATACATAAGAAGAAAAAACAAAGTAATATTTGAAAGATTTCTTATTACCTGATGCTGATAGAGAGTAAAGTTAATGATTTAGAGAACAAGTATGCAGCAGGACTGCTCACTAATACCTTTTAAAATGTGTTGATACTCATAAATCCAAAATAAACGACCTGTAAAATCACTTAAGAAGAAATAATACGCATTTAATCAGGCTTCCAGAGGAAAGTCTCAGGAAAAAGCTGAGAATTTCAAGAATTATTAAATCCCTTCAAATTCAATCACTGGCCGATCACAGACACGCCACATGTCCCTCTGCCTGCAGGGCTGTCCCGTTAGGCAGTCCTGCTCAGCCCTTCGTTATAAAACTCCTAAATTACAGCCACCTCCTGGAGCCAGAGGGAAAGGCTTTGGATCAGCTGCAAAGGGTAAGTCCCCTTACAGGTCTACCCAGCACGTGTTTCCACCTTCCACAGAGGGATCTGAAGTAAAGGGGGAGAAATTGAACACATCACCCACCCCCTAAAGCCAGCATCTTCAAAGTCTTACACACAGCTTTAGCTTCAAGTCAAAGGGCTCTTCCTCTGGCAAATAAAATTCAAAATACTGTGAAATGCCAGTCTGTGCCTCTGCTTTATAATCCTGTTGAAGTTTTTGGAATTTAACAGTGTTCTGGTACCTTCCGTTCCATCCTGGATTTTACCTCTTAGTCTGCTAATGAGAGTTACTTTACCTTTCCCAGAGTTTGATTAAGGTCCTGAGGGTGGTAGTAAAATGGATCCATCTTTTTGTTACAAACTCAATTAGCAGAAGTTGGAATTGCTCTCTTCAACAAAGTTAAATAAATTGTTAATGAGAAATTTACCTTCACTTGATTCGTTAGTTGCCTTATTAGCTTGGAGTCAACACTATTAAAGGAGAAGATGTTTATTAAAGCTTAAGGTGTTTGCTGGATTGAATGTTAAAAAGAAGATGGCGGGCTAGCACTACTGACTGCCTGCTTCCAAAACCCGGAGGGATTTCCATGATCCATTCAAAATGAGTAACTCTGAGCTTTCATTTGGGATCTCCTCATCAGGGAAACAGAGATTTACCTGGTAGGTAAAAAAGTGCCACACACTCCTGGGTAACATCCAAAGCTTCTCTTTTCAGCCACTGTGGTGGTTTTCTTTTTCTTTTCTTTTTTTTTTTAATATGAAATTTATTGTCAAATTGGCTTCTGTGGTGGTTTTCTAAGTCAAATAGACATAGACCTGAAGGGAGGCCACTCAGCTGCAGGTGAATCTGAACACCTTGCCTCCCCTGGTAAGGAAGGAACCAAAACATATTGGAGGAGGTCCTTGAGGGGACTTGACCACCAGCCTACCTGTGAACTGGACCCCGACAATCAGGGGCTCCCCACCACCTCCCCTGTCCTTGGAACAAAGATTCTACCCATTGTTCCCACACTGGGAGCCAGTTTTAGGGAAATAGCCTTGAGAGAACAATATGTTGTTGAGACCATCTGGACAGTATACATGACTGAGCCCAGTTAAGACCTCTATTTTAACTTTTAAAGATTCTGGCAGTAGGGTACAGACATCTACTCATTTTGCAGTTTCCCAAAACAAGCCTCATATGGAAGTTCCCTTGTTTACTAAATATTCCACCTATCCATCTGGAGTGGTTTGCCTCCTTCTTGGGTCTCTCCTTGCCCTCCTCATATGGGAACCAGTTTTCAAGCCAACACCCCCACCGTAAATGTCAAGGGCATAGGAGAAGGAGGTTATTTACTCAAATAAGTTTATAAGCAGATCGTAAAACCACCTATCCAAAGAAAACCATAATGTCTCCCTGATACTGCATTTACTGATAACTGGGACTAGGTCTAGGCATAGTTGTGAGGTCAGTCAAAATTGTTTCCAGGCCTGGGGTGCCTGGGTGGCTCAGTCGGTTAAACATCTGACTCTTGATTTCGGCTCAGGTCATGATCTCACAGGGCTCTGCACGTTGACCATGTAGAGCCTGGTTGGGATTCTCCCTCTCCTCTCTCTCTCTCTCTCTCTCTCTCTCTCTTTTTTTCTCTCTCTCTCTCTACCCCTCCTCCACTTGTGCTCTCTCTTTCTCAAAATAAATAAATAGAAAAAAACTTCTCCATTTCTCTCTCAAAAAAGCTTCCCTGCATTCCCACCATATAGCTCCTGTGGTAGAATCTCCAGGCTGGTTCACTCTAGTCCATCTGTACCCCTTCATTGACATTGTATGGCCCTGCAGAGGCTGACAGGCTAAGTGGTATCATTTCCCAGAGTGCTCTACAGTTTGGGTTCCACATGGGACCTAGCTTCAGCCAACGAGACACTCCTCCAGGAAATGTGGAAGTAGACTTTGAGGTGGGAGCTACACTAGCCAGCAAGTGTAGAGACAGGTGGGAACTCTAACAGATTCTCCAGGGTCCAACCCCTAGCACCGTGGCTACTGAGAGGCCAGCAAAGGGCATGTGTTTTGCTGGTGTGGGCTGGAATAGACACAGTGAGGTACAATAGTCAGCAGTTGTGGGGATGACTTTCTAGATCGTGGCAGAGAGAGCAGCTCCTCTCTGGGCAGGTTCTGGGGTGTTGATCTAGGGTGTGATTCCTGGACATCTGGCTGAAGGATTTCTCCTCCAGCTCTTCTAGGGGTTTTTGTAAACTCTTGATTCTGTCCATGAACTCCATTTCTGCTAAAAATAGCTAGACTGGATTCTGTTACTGCAACTAAACTCTGACAACGACACTTCCTTCCTACACAGACAACCAAGTGCCTTATGTTTTCAGATGAAATGAGTTGACAAATTAATTCACAATAAGGTAGTTAATAACTAAAAAAGTAATTTCTCATGGGTACTTGCCTCAACCCAAGCAAAAGGATTCTAATGGTAAATTTCCAAACATGAATGGTTTACAATGCTGATGAGAATGTTTTGTTCCTAGACAGGGAAGTAAAGGGTTTTTAAACTGCAAAGTAGTTGTTGCTAGTTGTTAATGATGATGGGGATGACAGTGATGGTGATGTTTAAAAGTGAACCCAATTTGTAAGGCTCACTGGGCTGACATCCCCAACCCTCCCCCCTCCCACTCAATCCTCTAACCAGGGCAAGAAACACCCTGGTCACCACCCTGCTTCTCATCCCTCACTGCAGATATGTCAGAGAGAGCACTCTATGAAGTCATGACCATCCCTGGAAAGAGAAAACTTGCATCATAAGGGGATGAACAAGAATCTCTCTGAAAGTCAATAACATACTCTCAGAGAGAAGACAAAGAAATGGGCAGGTGAAGAACGGGCAGTTGGAGGGAAAGATGATCAATGAAGTTCATCTGCACAGCCAGTGATGCTCCTGGAGCAGCCACTCTGTGGAGGCGCTACCCCAATATTTGTGGAGCTCACAGTACAGGGGAAAATAGGAATTGCCATTTCCCAATCACCTTCTGTGTGACGGACTTTTCTCCATTAATTTCATTCACTTGACAAACACTTAGTGGTTTTCCTTTTATTGTAGACACTGATGAACAAACTCCATTTCCTAATCCTTTACAGGGGGAACCAGATAGGACACCAGTACTCACACAGAATTTTCTCAACTGTAATTGGGGCAAGTGCTACAAAGGAAAAAACCATAGCACCCTATCTGATGGGGGAAGGGGGTTAGCATAACTAGGTCTCGGGTTTTGTGGAATATTTCCCAGAAGAAAAGCCACTCCAGTTGAATCTTGGGGGCTGCACACAAGTTAGTCAAGTTGAAGGAACAGCACCAGCAAAGGCCCTCAGGTTGGAGGAAACTTAAGTCAGAGAGGTACATATTATTATCCCCAGTTTACACACGGAGCAATAGGGACGTAGAGATTACGTAACTCTCTAAGGTTATGTGGACCGTAGGGCAGTATGACCTCAAAGAGAGCCTCCTTACATATAATCCAGCATCCGTGAGAGGTAGAGACAAAAATACCACGCAGGCTTTAAACACAATTTTCAGGGGACCCTCTCAAAAGGCTTGAGAGGCAAGGCCACCCCTCCTCCTGAAGGAGATGAGGACAGATTTTCATTTTCTCACTCTATTGGGCTCAAGATTAAATTAAATGAAAAACCTGCTATTTCAGACGCAAAAGTCCTGGGTGCTTTTCGGGAATGCAACCATCTTCCCGCCTCCCCAGGGCCTTTCATACCATTATGGTGCAGTCCCAAGCTATCAATGATCGTAAAAAAGCGGGGCTTTGCGGTAGAGGAAAGAGGCTATTCACGTTGTTCCTGAATTCTATAAAAGAGAGATCTTTTGATCTTTGAAACAGCCAAAAGGGCAGTTTGATCTTCCTCAAACTCATTTATTTTAGATTCTTGCAAATTTCTTTTCTTTAGGTTTACTTCCTTAGAAAACTCAATATTCAATTGAACAGTGACTTTTATATATTGAAATGCAATATTGAATAGCTGAAGCCTAATAAATGCCATCCTGGCTATACAGGATATTTTAAAAGTCATAAAAGGGCCGATTGAGCCTGATCCAGGCAAAGATGACAAAGCGAATTCAATGCTTCTTTTGAAAATGAGTCATGGTCAGAAATACTCACTTTGACCAAAAGCATTTCTTTGAATGCCAGAGGTAAATTTGCTCACTTTCATTTTCTGCCTGGATTTCAAGTCAGCCCTGCAGAACTGAACAAAATCAACTCCGAGAGGCCCTGGCAGCTGTTCCAGATGTAAACGTGAACAGGATCGTGAGGTTGGGCCTATTCCCTTCAATGTCTTATTTTCAAATTATGCAGATGATATTCAGATATGGATGGATCACGCTTTGTATATTTTTTTCAGAGAGGAGTAAATCATTGCTATTTTCTGCTGCTTTAACATTCCCCAGGACCACCCTTCCTTTTACGTAGAAAAAGGATGTTTTATTATCACAAGCCTCCAAATTACTGGCAAAGGGAGAATCTGACATATGTTCCCAGTCGTGGGGGACTCGGGGGAGGACAGACACAACATACTCAATCGATTAGCCAAAAGGAACAGCCTTTGATGTCAGGGAACCTTTCCAAATTTCATTTAAGACTCAAACAATCTGTGGGAAATCAAAGTTCTCAATCAGAACCTCTGCCCCACTCCTCTGGGTGCAGCAGTGGCTGGAGTAACTTTTGTTTTAACTGTTTGTAGATGATGACCCAGTCTGAGGTTGTGTTTGCCCCACGGCCCTTTCAACACTAGGCTCTTTCAGAAGACAGATAGCTTCGTTCTCCATTTTCTTCTTGTCACATGCCCCTTTTGCCTCTTGCATGTGTGTTTCAGGAAAACCCAGATTAGGACTGCTGAAGAGCCATTGTCTTGCAGGACTCCCTCCTAGGTGTGACCTTCAAAGAAAGTCTGATTGTATAAAGTATTACAGGAATGTCTACGTTTTCTCCATTCCCAGTATCAGTAGAAAGGCAGATCTGAATAATCGGGAAAGCAACTGGGACTAGGAGAAGCAGGATGCCCCATGGAGGAGGAATGACAGCCATTTGGAAGGAGGGGAAAGAGAAAAAGGAGGAACCACAGATGCATGGAAGGATCTGTGTCTCACTCTCAGAAATAGCAAAGTCAGGAGGAGGAGCTGAATGTGGTGTCAGTTTAGAGATCACGGTTTAGATTTCGAATAAATTTGATTTTACGTGGTTCTTTGGGTATCAGAGCAGAAATATCAAATCTCAGGCACTGCCTACGAGCCTGGATTACTTCGCTATTTGGAGGCAGATGTTTCTCCTATAAACAAGAACATGAGAAGATTCCAGAAAGAGATTCCTGAACCTTTGCCTGCTCTGCACTGGTTAGATCACATCCAGGATACAGCACCACCTTCAGTGTTGATATTACAATTCTGTTCACCTAAGCACCGCCAGCTCCTCATGCTGTCTTCTAAATATAGACCCTAACTAGCTGGAGTTTCCACAGGAGTGGTCAAGATGATAAAACGCCTGGACAGCAGTTAATACCCTAGAGATGTTTAGCCCAATGAAGAATGACTCAGAGAAGTTAAGACAACACTGAAGATCTGTCATGTGAGGAGGGATTTGATGGGCCCTTTTTGTTCTAGAAGAGAGGTTCTGTGGAAGCAATAAGGGGTAGGGAGATAAATCTTCACAATGACAGAAATCCCAAACAATGCCTGGCTAAAGTAGTGGGTTTCCTATCATCCTTCCTATCCTTTGACACTCCGTCAAAAGCTGGATGTCCTTCACTTGGAAAGAAAGTTGTTGAAGAAAGAATTTTCACATTCCTGGATAATATTGGCACTGTAAGGCACCCTCAGTGTCACATAGTCCAAGTGTCCATGGGGTATAAGAAAATCCTGACAATCCCCCTTAGTATATACTTTCAAGTATATCAATAAGTATATACTTTCCTTATGGTGTCAGGATTTTAAGAACAGAGCTCCTGGGTGGCTCAGTCAGTTAAGCGTCCAACTTCAGCTCAGGTCATGATCTCACAGTCTGTGAGTTTGAGTCCCGTGTTGGGCTCTGTGCTGACAGCTCAGAGCCTGGAGCCTGCTTCACATTCTGTGTCTCCCTCTCTCTGTCCCTCCCCCACTTGGGCTCTGTCTTTCTCTCAAAAATAAACAAACATTAAAAAAAAATTTAATTTAAAAAAAAGGGATTTTAAGAACATTCTTTGGGAGCCAGTTATAAAAGCGGCTTCAGTATCTCAGAGTCTTTTGATTTGAGTTGTTTTCCATCTTGAGACAATCAAAAACAATTCCTGCAAAAGGAAGTCTCTCTTGATCCAACAATCCCATTCTGGGTATATATCCAAAGGAAATAACGTCAGGATCTTGAAGAGGTATCTACTGTCCCATGTTCACTTCAACATTATTCACAATAGCCAAGATATGGAAACAACCTAGCTTCTGTTGACAGATGAATGGATAAAGAAAATGTGATATAGATAAAAGATAGATAGATAGATAAATAGATAGAGATATATATACAACAAAAGATTATTCAACCATAAAAAAAAAAAGGAAAACCTGTCATTTGTAATACCATGGATGAACCTACAGGACATTATGCTAAGTGACACAGGCCAGACACAGAATGACAAATATGACCTCACTTTTATGTGCAATAAAATAGTTGAACTCATAGAACTCAAGAATCGAATGGTGCAGGGGCTCAGGGGTGGGGGAAATAGGAAAATGTTGATCAAAAGGTACAACTTTCATTTATAAGATGAGTAGGTTCTGGCCATTTAATGTGTACTATGGTGACTAGAGTAAATGATGCTGTATTGAGGAGCACCTAAGTGGCTCAGTCAGTTAAACATCTGACTCTTGATTTCAGCTTAGGTCGTGATCTCATGATTCATGGGATTGAGCCCCACGTTGGGCTCCACGCTGTCAGTGCAGAGTCTGCTTGAGATTCTGTCTTTCTCCCTTTGCCTCTCCCCCACTCATGCTCTCTCTCCCTCAAAATAAATAAATAAACTAAAAAAAAAAAAGATGCTGTACAGAATACTTGAAATTTGGTAACAGAGTACATCTTAAGTATTCTCACCACCAAAAAAAAAAAAAAATGTAACTCTGAGGTGACAGACGTGTTGATTAGCTTGATTGTGGTAATCATTTCCCAATGCATACACCTATCAAGCTATCACATTGTACACCTTAAATATATACACTTTTATTTGTCAATGATACCTCAGTAAAGCTGCAAAGATATACAAAAAAGTTTCTCTTGGGGATGGGAACTATCCACAGCTTAAAAAACAACGGTGGATAATTAATGTCCACAACAGAACTTGAATTAGAGGCTACCAAGCAGCTCAAAGACAAAATTCGGCACTGAGCTAACTGAATATACATAGACATGCCCACACCTGTTTCTAGGGCTGTTAGTTCTCCAGTAGGCATTTGGGGAAAGGAACTGTGTTTGTTTGTTGTTGTTGTTGTTGTTGTTTTCCTTAGAAGCAAATGGGGGCTTCCCTTCA
Source organism: Panthera pardus (assembly GCF_024362965.1). Lineage (NCBI taxonomy): Eukaryota > Metazoa > Chordata > Mammalia > Carnivora > Felidae > Panthera > Panthera pardus. The sequence continues at coordinate 23,113,123 of NW_026526788.1, forward strand.
TTTCCTTAGAGAATTTTAAAACAAATTAACAACAACAACAAAACAATACCTAGATATCTAGTCACTCAGAAATAGGTGTCTTACAATCCAAGGCCTAGAACATAAGGTAACATGTTTCAAGAGAAACATAAGATATAAAACAGGTAATTTCATTCAAGGCACGGTAATAAAAATCAAAGACAAAACGGCACCGCCGGCGTCTGAGAACAGGCACGTGCTCGGCATCCAGGCTAACATTGGTTTGAATAACAGTAGTGTGACAAGATTGCCTTTGTCACTCAGTTAGCGCCTCCTGTCTCCTTTTATTCACTTTGCTGCTTTCCGGTTGTAATTTTATCAGGAGATTGAATCAAGCTGTAGACTTCTTATGGAATAACACCCACAGACACTCACCCAAGAGTAGTTTGGACAAAGTTTCCTGTGCCAGGAATAAAAATGTTGGAATTGAAAGAGAAGTAGAACCAAACAGAAATATAGAAATGGCAGAGAGGCTACCCACTTAATTAGAGGGGGGGAAAATGATCAGGCAAGATACTCGATATCGCAAGAAAAATGGAGGAACCTGGCCTCAAATAAGTAGGACCCGCCTTCCTAATGGCATTTTCCCCATTCCGCTGCGAACCTCTGCAAGACGGACCATCTGCCATCTGCTCCAGTGAGAGTGTGTCACCCAACAGAATGGGTTTATTGGCCCAGCTGTTTGTTGTACTCATTAATTCGAGGACAAAAGAAAAGAAAAAACCTTCCAACGTAGAAGTCAACACTAATCTCGGTGGCTGCCACCCTTAAATATCCAAAGAACCTGTAGGAAAGCAGGAGAGAAAGCAGCAACGAACTTCCAAAGCACGAACATAATTTTGCCAAGCACCGTTTGTAAACTAAGCAACAGGGTACAGATTGGGGAAAACGTTCACTGATGATACACCAAAAGTGAGATATTTGCCCTCTGACACCTTTCTCCCCAAACCTTCTATCAGTAAAATGCTATCAAAACAAGCAAGGAAAAATACATTGCTATTTCAATTTCTATTCCAATGCAAAACACAGCTCTCCAAATGTCAGTTTCATCTAGTCTGGCCTTTCCAAGGACGTGCATAGTTAAACCTCAGTGACCTGGAGTGTTTGGAGGAGGGCTATTTAATTGAATTTTCAGGTTAACTGGGGGTGAGGCAGAAAATTTTCTCTTTTGGTTCTGTTAGGAATCAGTAGAAGATACTGATGGAATGAAGATGGTTTTGTCTTAGAGTTCTAGAAGCCTCGATCTGTAGACAATTTCTTGGGAAGTCATATGCAAGAAACTCTCACAAAAGAAAATGCCTAATGCCTCCTCATCAGTTGTCCTTGTGTCCTGAGCTAGCAGGCAGACTTCTCTGATGGGGTCAACTATAGCTCAGGACTTCTGGGTCCTCTCCCTGCCCATCTGTCTAACCCCAAGTCTTATCATTAGGACATCACAGGAAAAAAGATCTCACCAAGTCCCACATAGAAGTGAGCCCTAAACTTTGCTATTTCTGCCTCAAGAAGGGAGGAAGCTGAACTTTGCTTCTTACTTATAAATATGGTGCACAGAAAAACTGAACTTCACTTAATGGGCAGTTTTATATCTTTTTCTAATTGAAATTTTGTTATATGCAGGTGACAGTTTGCATGTCACTGCTCCATGTCTTTACCAGCTTCAGGGAGTGTAACACTGCCACCATCACTATGATTACCATCATCATAAATGAGACTTTTCTAACACAATTGGTTACACAATAGACTAGCACCTCCATGCTGACTGTAGGGAAATGTAAAAGAAATGGCCAGTTCAAAGGTGAGTGGGAAATGGGGCACAGATCTAAATCAACCAAAACATCCTCCTAAAAACCCTTCAAGGTTCTAAGAAGACAAGCAAAATTAATTTCATTCTAAAGTAAGTATACTTTTAAAAATTAACAGATAGCTAAAAAACTAATGCATTTTTGTTTACATTATAGTAGTCAAATAGAATTTTATGTGATGTATGAATATTTCACATATAATTGCACTTATATACACAATGGATTAGGAATATATATTTCATTTAAAACTTGCGAGTTTAGATTTTTTTTAATTTAATAGGAATTAGATCCCAACCTCATTATTTTAAGAGTTTGCAGTTTGTATCTTGAATTTGGTGACAATGAAAGGTCATTTCTAACATATTTGAAACTGCAGCCTTGTTCAGGAGCACAACTCCCGAACATAACACTTTGAATGGAAAATATGATCGATTATGCAGAAATGGACTCAGTGATCCAGTTTTCAGGAATATGTGTTGGCAAAGAACCAGGACTGAGTCTGTGCCTCCCTGCTTTAGTTACTTATATACCCATGAATCAGGAATAGAGAGCAGTCAATGAGTATATTGACTAATATGGTAAACACCATAGGGATCTTCACTGGTGCTTTATCAAAGGCTTCTAGGGAAGAGATGTTTCTATCCTTCCATCCACTGGACCCATTCTATGGGTGGAGTGACCAGAGCACTTAGAGACCAGCATCCACCAACCATGAAGTCCAAATAGCCTGCAATTCCTTTTGATTCTCCAGCCCCCTAAGGGGACAGAAAGTGGTCTCCAACCTTGTCTGCCCATAGATGGACATGAAACTCATTCAGATTCAGTTCTGAGACCCTGATTCTATAGGCTCAGAAGCTTTGTGTTACTTTGAAATCACAGAGCACCCTCCCAGACCCCCATGCACTCACTGTCCCACAGTTAAGCCCAGAAGACCAACAGGTAAGGTTTGGGCATGTAGTCAAATCTGTGTAAAACTATTACCATTCCTGGAAGAATAATCCCAGATGTGTACTCAGCTCCAATATGAACCAGGGCACATCAAGCAAGCCTAGAGCTTGACATTAGACTTGGGGAAAATAAGTCCAAACATGCCTGCTTTCTTGGTTCCCAATGAAACACCTAAGACAAATTACACAGATGCAAAACATATATGAAGAAGTGAAAGCATAAGGCAAAAACCACAAAGGAACAAAAAGCACTGATGTCAGTAATAAAAATACCATGGTATTTTTTTTTCCGCTGAATCAGTCAGAACTCTATCAGTTGTTGGTGACCTAAATGCAACTCAAATTAGTTGCAACCAAAAAGGGAGTTAATCCATCAGTTCATACATTTAGAAATTCAAGGGATCATGTGTGATGGCTTCATCGATCTCTCCACAGTGATGTACTCAATGATCCCAAAGAACCAGCTGTTCCATGCTTGTTTCTATTGCTTGTAACCTTCAAAGGAAAAAGAGACCTTCTCTCACCTAAGAGTTTCAGCAGAAGTCCCAGGGTTACCAGCTGGAGCTGAGTGCCCATTCCTAAGCTTGTCACCTGCACATGGGGGATGCCAAATGCTTATGAGGCCCCACTCCTGGTCCCAAGATGTGGGCAGCCCTACCTGCACAATACTAATAAAAAGTGGGAATTGGGACAGCTCCCCAAGGGAAAAGCAGGAAGGTACACACAGAGTAAGGGGGAAAGGATTTTTTTGTTTCATTTTGTTTTATTTTGACAAACAACAAATAGCCACATTAGCTACCAAGACTCAGATGGTATTATGAAGAATGAACTTGGAAATAGCTAAAAGTCTCTGGACCCTCTGTGGGCCCCCTGTGGTATTTGTTCTTGAGCTCAAGGATCCAAGACTATATCAATGAGAAGACACAATGTGCATCCTTCATTTATTTAACAACTGTTTATTGAGTGCCATCCCAGAGTGAGGTACAACGGCTGGTACAACGGCCAGCAAGAAATACACATGTGGTAGGAGATGGGATGGGGAATGATAATAACAGTGCATGGTCAGGAAGTGTCATTAGGTGACAGACACTATGATAAACTTATGTATTTTTAAGGGTGTCATGGGACCACAAAAGAAGAAATCCTAGCATAGAGTTGGGGGATCATGGAATGCTTCTAGAGGAAGTGAAATCAAAGCTGACATTTGAAAACCGGGTAGGAGTTTGGCTAGTCTGAGGGGGAAGTCGGGTAGTTCAAGCAAAGGAAACAGCACATGCAACATCCCCAAAACAAGAAAAAGTACAGTGTTGTAAAGGAATAGAAAGACTTACATAAAGCCAAATCATTTATTAATATAAATATCCTCAAGGGCGAAAACTGTATCTTACTTAACTCGTTTTGTGATCTCAGACAGGTCATTTGAATCCTCTGGGTCTCCCTCACAAAGTTGTTATAAGGATCGAAAGTAATAATGCATGTGAAATACTTTGTAAATTTTAAATCCTCTACAACGTAAGGCACATGTAGAGAACTAAAAGAAACACACAGAATCATAAAATCCTGAGTAATTAAGAAAAATGGCTCTATATCAGGGGGCTTCTGAAGAAAAACATGCTATAGCTTTATGATGTTGTCTGGTCACTAAGGCTTCCTTTTACTCACTGGAGGGTTTAAACTTTAGTCTATACTGTAGTTATTAGACTTATATCCTATAGTCTGTATACAGTGAAGACTGGGCCACATGTTCTCATCAGCAGCCAGAAATTTAACGAGAGGAAATGGGCAACACGGAAGACTGTACACCCTAAACAAACAATGGAAGTGCTCAAAAAATGTGGGTCCTACACAGTGTTGTAAAAGCATCGTTGGCAGGATAGAGGGATCCTGGGATTTTAAAAGGAAAGGAAGAGAAATTTCGCTTGCTAATGTTCTAAGAGTATAATCAACTAAAAAGATGTACTTGGAAGATATCTGAAAGGGAAAAGAGAAATACAAGGCATGAAATGACTATGAATCATTTCTATGAATCTATGAGAAGGTCACAGACTATGAATCTATGAGAAGAAGTACAGGAAATGGTTTGGGGACTCGTATTCTCAAAATGTCAACATAAGGTATGTTTAAATTGTAACTTAGGCCAGAGAGTCATGAATAATCAGTTTGTCTTGGAGAATTCTGGAATTATAAACAAAAGGATACAAAGCATGGCCCAAGGTAAATATTGACATGACTGAAGAGGAACCAGAAAAACTTTTAATGAAGCCAAAAATACTGCATCTGGGGAAGATGTTTCACATTCTTATAATAAACACTCGGATACAAGAAGTTTAAGGACGATGGGGAGGAATTATTGTCCAGTAGGTTGAAAAATTGAGTTAGAACAAAGGCTTTTTCCAATTTAAAACAGTAATACTATGAAAACATAAATATTAATTTTTAAAACCGTGTTATTTCTTAAAATAAAGATAATTGTCTCTGCCAAACACCTATTTGCCCAAAATATGAAAGGATTAGTATTCACATCCTGAGAGAGCCACCCAATTTATATTGTGGCAGATGATGTGCTGGGGATTCTTCCTCGAATCCCAGCTGCCCAGGGGCGAGGCGGTCTGGGAAGTCCCTCCTGCCTAGGCACGGGTCCCCCGCCCCCACAGTGACAAACCTCCCCATCAGCTGAAACACATCCCCCATCAAGGAGACTGAGGGAAGAACTGCTCTTATTCCCCCAGGTTCACACCTTGCTTCCTTCCAGAGGATGTTCAGGTAGGGTAACCTGAAACTTAGAATAAACAGAAGCCCATTATTGCTGCTTAGTGGGAGCCAGTGTAGGATCTTGTCAGCAGAACAGCACCATGGCAACCAGTTCTTCAAAGCGTTTTTTAAAAATACAAGTCAAATTTCATCTGGAAACATCCCAATTACCCAATTAGACTAAGCTGCGAAGTCTTTTTAGAATAATCTCAGATCATAAGTGAATGAATAGCTCAAACCCAAACCATTGCTTTCTGATACCCAGAAAATGCAAGTGGTGGGTATTGTATTCTGGTAGAAAGACTGTTCTCTGTTAGCAGGAGGAAGGGGACCAGTCTGCATTTCCACAGGGTTCTCAATGCTAACATAATATATGACTATATCCCATTGGGAGCCATGAGATTCTGGTTTTATTTTTCCCACCTTACAGAATGGAAAACTAAGGAACTTTAAGTAGTCTCATCCCCAACAGGACACAGAAAGTCTGGGGTGGGGTGAATCTGGCTTTCTCCTGCTGTGTGTGTCTGCGTGTGTGTGTGAGCACACACGTGTGCACACACGTAGCTCCAAAGAGTTGGCAGATTCAGGCTCCAAGCCCTGTAGATTCCACTTCTGAGATGACTCTACCTTCCACCTCTTTTCTCCACCCTTTCTTGGTACTGGTCAGAAACGTTCAGTGTTGACCACCTGGGCCACTGTAGCCTTTTCATGTTGTTGCTGGGAATGCCTCCAAATGCACAGGTCAGATCATGGGCTCCCCAATGCTCAGAGGACCAAAGCTACCCTGTAGCCTGTAAAAAAAAAAAGTTCACTGGGCTAAGGATGGCAGTCAATGTCTCCTTGATGCTGCATATTAATAGAATGAAAAGAATTGTCCACTCTATCCTCATCTGCCAACCCAGCACACCATGAGCCATCAACATTCTATTCATTTCCTGAGATGTTCTGTCAACCTAGAATTAACCTATCTACCTGGGCTTCTTATCACTCACTCCTCAAGGCCCAGGCTGAGATCATGAGTATTTCCCTAATGCCTTACAACTGTATATCTAAGACCTGAGAGACATTTGTCATATGCCAGGCTCTGTGCAAAAGCCTTTTCCATGCACTGTCCCATTTCATCCTCACAGTTATCCTATGGGGTGGGTACCCCCACTGGCCACATTTCACAGATGAGGGAACAGAAGCATGGAGCACAGAGGTGATGTGGCCATCATCACAGATGGTAGGTGGCAAGCCTCACTCCAGAGCACCGAGAGTCCCTTGGCTGTGCTCTCCCTCTTTGGAGGTGATGTTTGCTCTGCACCCCCACTCTACTTTGACCCTCAAAGGGAGCGCATTTATTTCCCACTCCTCTCCGATACGTATAGTGGTAAGCCTCTCTGGGCCCAGCTTCCTCATCTGCAAGCTGGAGATAATAACTGATTATACAGTTTTGTTTTCTAAGGACCACATGAGCTACTCTGTTAAAAGGAAACACTTGGAACTATGCCTGGCACACAGCAGGCACTGGATGAATATCAGATATTAATTGATTAGACTAGTGCTTCTCCAACAAGAATTGGAGCTCCCCTGTCCAGCTTATCTTGGTATTCCCCAGACCTCCGAGCCTAAAGTAGTACTCTGCACAAGTTGAGCACAAGGTAAATGGATATTCAAATATTAGTTGAATGTGTCATTATGAATGGATGCCATGTATTGATCACTCTTCTTCCTGTCACAGTTAAAATAAAACCTACGGTCTCCACCCCACCCTACCAGGCACTCTCTTCCCTGGCATCTGACTACTGGCTCATTTCTTCCTTTCTCCCTCTCCCCCCATCCACTTCCTGTGACCACCCTGCCGTTCCCCAAACGCACCCAACACGTTCCTTCTCAGAGGCTCTGCTATAACCTCTCCCTCACTCTGCTATGTTTTTCTTAGAACTTGACAGTTTCTTCCATATCTATTTATGCGTTTATTATCTACCCTCCCCGTTAGAATGGGAGCTCCATGAGAGCAATAAGCGGTCTGGCGCACAGCTATATTCCCTGTGTTCAGACAGTGAGTGGCACAGAGCAGATGTTCATTGATGATCAAATGAATACATGAATGAACAAATCAATTTTCAAACCCCACAACAATGTGGAAAGGTACATGACATTTTACAGATTAAAAAATTAAAAAAAACTGGGGCTCCTAGGGGGCTCAGTTGGTTAAGTGTCCAATTCTTGACTTTGGCTCAGGTCATGTTCTCATGGTTCGTGAGTTCACCCCGCATCGGGCTCTCTGTTGACAGTTCAGAGCCGGCTTGGAATTCTGTCTCCTCCCTCTCTGCTCCTCCCCTTACTCGTGCTGACTTCCTCTCTCTCTCCGTCTCTCTCTCTCTCAAATAAATAAACTTAAAAAAAATAAAAAATAAAAATAAATAAAAAATTAAAAACTAGGCTGCAGAGATATTAAGCAATTTTACCAGAGGCACACATTTAGGAAAGGCAGAGCCTGAATTTTATCCATGTCTCTCTGATCCCAAAATTCATTCCAGAGTCTCCTAATCTTAAGGCATTCAGGTGCCACCTTTAAGAGCTTTGCCATGTTCCACAAAACATCTGAGCTAATATTTACCTCACATTTTTATTTAAGTCACTCATACCTTATGCAAATAATTTTATTTTAAAAGAAAAGCAATGATTTCCATGGAATAAATCACACTGAAATAGATATGTATCCATTAAAATTCAAAATATTCACCGGTGTATTCTGAAGCAGGGCCATGCCTACTGCATTTGAAAGCATGCACCCTGCCTCTCTCTGCATAACCCTGGTGGGGGGCTGGTCCTGAAACCCTCAGCCCAGGGGTCAGAATCTTCTACATCTCACAGTCTGTATTCTCAGTCCTTCTCCTTCACTAAGTCTCCTGCTCACAAATCATTCTGCTTTTTCGTGGAACATTCCTCATTGAGAGAAAGCCAGAAAGAAGCCTTTAAAATACACACACACACACACACACACACACACATCCCGCGTGGGAAATTCAGGCAAGCCTATGAACACTCTAGCTCCCCAAATGAAAGCAAAAGCAGGATGCAGGAGGTGGGGAGAGAGACATTAATTGAAAACTTGAGGCTGTCAAGCCACACTGAGGAAAATCTCTCCGAGTTAAAGATCGGGGACATTTTTTTTTAATAGAAAGTGGCTTCTATCAAAGCTTGATTGGTTGGTCAAAATCGCTAGTCATCCTGAAAATAATTGCCTGGAAGAAAGCACTGAGTGACCTGTCTGCTTGAAAAGGAGCAGCTCGCGCCGACAGCGAAGGCACCCCTCCAGCCGTCCTCCCCTTCTGCCCATTGGGGCCCTGGCCAGGATGCACTGAATCTGCTTAAGGAAGCATATTGCCTCATTATTTTCTGCTCCAACATGCATGCATATTTCTCATGGATGTTAACTCTCAACAACATAGAGGACGTGTTTGTGCTCTTTGTTTCCGCAGCCTTTTCATCTCGATGTCAGCGTTTTAAAAATATTCAGCCTATACTCCTCTTGGTGCAGCATGAGAAACAAGGAAGGGGGCCATGGGCCTGTTGAGGGTGAAGCTACTGCAAACAGGTCTGTGCCTGGCACTCCCCTCAGTCCACAGAGAGTCTTCTTCTGCCGGCATCTGCTCCTGTCCCATCTCCTTCCTGGCACCACAGTGCCATCGAAAATGCAGATATGACCACAGCTCCTCTTGGACAAGAATTCTTCAACATTCCCTACTGCCAACGTGAGAAAATTCGTCTTCCTTGATGTGATGTGCGAGGCCTCCCACCATCTAGCCCTGGCCTACCTCTTCTAAGCTCTTCTCACAGATTATTCCTGCATCCGCTAGAAGCACCTCCTGTTCCCTCCTACCCCTGGGCCTGCCCATGTTGCTCCTACAGGGCCACCTACAAGGCCCACTTACCTCCTCTCCTCACGTCCTTTGTTGGCCTTCGAAACTCCTTTTCCTCCTGTAAGACTCTGCTCCGTGAAGCCTTCTCTCACCAACCCCCTGCCCAAGTCAACTGACTTAGGGAAGAGAAATGCCCAGAGCCTTAGAGAAATGTCGTCTCATTAGGCTTCAGCCTTGTGTCAAAGGCCGACTCATACTTCCAGCAGCCCACACAGATCCCCAGCTTTCCTGAGTTTTTATGTTATTTAAATCTGTGACACATATCTGAACACTTCTTTTCCACCACAGATTTGAAATAATGCCAAGAATTCTGACCAAGTCATTCTCTTCCAGGAATCTGTCCTGAGGAAATAATCAAACAGCTGGTTAAACATTTATGAACACAGACTCTTATTGCAGCATTTTTTATAATTACAAAAAGAAAATTTTTAAAAGGGAACAATCTAAGTGTGTAACAGCAGGAGGTGGTTATATAAGATATATCCATACAGCCATTAAAAATATTTTAAAGGGGCGCCTGGGTGGTTCAGTCAGTTGAGCTTCTGACTTTGGCTCAGGTCATGATCTAAGGGTTTGTGAGTTTGAGTCCCGTGTCAGGCTCTGTGCTTACAGCTCTGAGCCTGGAGCCTGCTTCAGATTCTGTGTCTCCCTGTCTCTCTGCCTCTTTCCCACTCATTCTCTCTCTCTCTCCCTCTCTCTCTCTCTCTTAAAAATAAATAAAATTTTTAAAATTTTTAAAAATATTTTGAAGAATATTTAAGGACATGGAAAAATGCCTATGAAATAATATCAACTTAAAAAGTAGAATCTAAAATTGCTTGTAAAATATGATCCCAGGTTTATAAAAGATTATATATATATATATAGAGAGAGAGAGAGAGAAAGAGAGAGAGAATATATATATATATATAATTCTATATATATATTCTCTCTCTCTCTCTCTCTCTCTCTATATATATATATATACACATATATATCAAAATATCAAAATAATGAGTAGCATGGACTCCAGAACCAGGCTTCCTGGGTAAGTGTCATCCTCTGCTCTTGGGAATATTACTTAACCATTCTTCACTTTACTTTCCTTATCCATAATATGGGATAATAATAGAACATTTCATGTAGGGGTATGTTGATTAAATTAGTAAAGATTATGAAATTATACCTGGCAAACCATAGGTGTTATATACATGTCAGTCATCTCTTATATATTGAAAAAATACTGCCCTTTCTGGATGGTGAAGCTGCAAGTGATTTTTATTCTTGCTTTTATATTACTCTATCCCTTTTTCCCCCAAATCACCTATTACTTTATAATCATTCTTTAATCTGAAATATATATGATGTTTTTAAAGAAGTACAGCTCCATTCGAATTCTGTTATTCTTGACTCCTAGGGTTCAGGTATGGATTCCTTCTTTCCTTCCTCCCTTCCTCCCTTCCTTCCTTCTTTCCTTCCTCTCTTCCTTCTCTTCCTTCCTTCCTTCCTTCCTTCTTTTCCTTCCTTCTTTTCTTTCTTTCTTCTTTCTTTCTTTCTTTCTTTCTTTCTTTCTTTCTTTCTTCTTTAAAAAATAGAGACAAACTGTGCTATCAACCAGTCCACATTGCCTAAACCTCTGTTGCCAAAGAGAACACAACCCCGTAGACTCTGGGAAAAAAGGTTGACTGTAGAATCTAGCTGCTAGGAACAAGAGCATTGGGGACCAAAGAGAAAATGGTACTGCATCACCTGGGCAATCTGCAAATTTAATTCTCAGATTTAAGTCGCAGACTTTTTTATCTGCAAAATGGGGAAAATAATTTCTGCTTCATAAGGTAGCTGGAGAAACACATAAAATTGAATAGGGCCTGGCATATACTAGGGACTCCGGAAACGTTAGCCATCATAGTCATGACCAAAACTCAGAATAGAGTTGCGCAGTTGACACAAGTGTAGTGGAAGGAACAGCTTTGGGGACAGACTAACTTGGGTCTAACTCAAGGCTTTAGTCCCTACTTGCACTGTGTATTCAAGATCAAGGTCTAAGTCAAGGTTCCTCTTACTCTGCACCCCCAATTATGCTCTATATTAACACACTATTTGAAGCCTTTGGAGCACTTACCACCATTTATTTCCCACTGATTTATCCTTTGTTTAGTTATATTTTATCTGTCCTCCCAATTCGGTTGCAAGCCCCATAAGGCAGGGATCAAGTGTATCACATTCAGCATGCCATCCTCAGAGCCTAGAACAATGCCTAGAACAGGACAGCACTCATTAAATAATTGTGTGGTAAAAGAATAGAGGGTCAAATGAATGAATGAACTTGGACAAGTTACTTTAGTTGCCTTTGCCATTATGAAAACTACATAATAGAAGGCAAATGTGGTGCCTGACATATACTAGGTGCTCTTCCAATATGAATTTATTCTTTCTGGGTATTCATAAGGTTAACTTTTATCAGACTCACACATTTTCTAAAATTACTTTGACTGTCTGGACAAATGCTGTTCAGATACATCTTAAACTATTATCCCTTGTGCCTGAACAATTGCTATCTGATAAAGGGAATTTTTTTGCCACAGAACAGAGCAAAAGAAGCTTTGAAACTAGAATTTTTATAGTTCACACCCCATGCATGCCAGACGCAAAAATCACTTTGAGGTGCTAATTGGTGACGTAAAAAAATGAAAAATAAAAATGTAAAAATGCAACAGTGGGTTTTGGCAGCAAGGAGAAGAGGTTCTTTTTAATCTAAAAATGGTTGTCATCTCAGTTTTTACTGCCTTAATTCATTTCTTAAGCAGAGGGCAAAAAAAAAAAAAATTTGATGATTAAGATGTGTAATGGAAAATTTTCAGAGCAGAGTAAGGAGGTGACTAGAGACCATATGTTGCCCAAGAACGGAGCCTTCAGCAAACGTTGGAGAAGAACGAATGTGCTGATTTGCATACTATTAGCGATTATGTCCTGATGAAAGAATACATCCCATTAGTACTAATGGGCATTATATACACATACGATTAAAACACCATATAACCTTTCCTGAGACCAAAAGCAAAGGAAAAGCTGATAATACATTGCGAGGAAAAAAAGGAAGAACAAAATGAACTGCTAGATAAGAATACTTCACACATGTCAATGTTAGAAAAAAACCAAAGTCTTAATGTTAGCAAAACAATGGGTCTCCGAGAATCTTATGTGAAATCATCCCTCTCTGTCAGGAATGCAGAATGTGTTGTGGCTGTAGCAATGAACAAACCTACAAAATAAGGTATAATGGGCCTTGTCATTTACCTTGATCCTTGGAGGCCAACTCAAACCGTTAAAACTTAGTTAAATCATGCAGTAAACATAAGCACAACACACACTACAGTATTTAGCAAGCAATACTGGCACAATCTGCCAGGAAAAGTTCAGTACAATTCACCCAAGAGTGGTTTGGGCAAAGTCTTCTATGTCAGAATTAAAAAGGTGGCCATGTGCTTCCATCAGCCAGCGGCATAGACTCAAAGAGTCCTGAATCATAAATTCCACCCAAGCCGATGTTCAAGATTCTTGGCATTCAGAAGTCCAGAAGTCAAACCCAAAGTGGGTCAGGTCAAGGGTTACAGGGAGGCTACCCTCAGTTATTTCTCAGGCAAGGAGGGCAAATTCAGTGACACAAGTCAACATGAAGTTGCAGTCAATACCTGAGGAAGGTGTCTCAAGATGTCTATAGATGTTTCCATGCATCTGGATTGAGGGAATACAAAAGCAGTGTGGCAGCAGATGTGACAAAGCTATGGCTATCCTTGGTCCTGGAGAAAGGCACTTCTTGCCTCAGCACTGTCACCAATGACCTGGCTCAATGATGTAACTATAAACATTTTAAAACACTGTGTCCTAAGGAAAGACCTGCTTGAGGACAGAGACCATTTTGTAGTCTTGAATTTCCGACAGTGCTCACCACTGTGCTTTGTATACGGTAGGCACTCAATGAACAAAGACTAGGGAGATTATGAAACTAACTGTATGTCAAACATTTACTTTTTCCTCAGCCACTGCTACTCCCCCTACAAGTTCCCAGTGCTCTTAAAAATGCACTTAGGGTCTCCACCAGAGCTTAAGACCCAGTCAGATCCAAGTTTAAATCTCATTCCACTACTTCATAATAGTTAACACTTCTACCCTGCCAAAAATATATCAGGAACTATTCTAAATACATGTACATACAAACTCCTTTTATCCTCACAATAACCCAGAGGTAGATACTATTGTAATCCCCATGCATAGATGAAGAAACTAAGTCATAAAGACTGATGTTAAGTATCTGGCCAAAGTAACAAAACTAGCACTCTGGAGCCTGGGTTGGAACCCCTGCTGTAACACTAATTAACGATGCGACCTTGGGCAAGTTACTTAACCTTGTTGAGCCCTATTCTTTTATTCAACAAATTGTATTGAATGAATACTGTGTGTCAGGAATTGTTCTCAGCATGAGGGATAAAGTGGTGAATAAGACAAAGATGTCTTTTTTTTATTAGTTGAAGACTAATCAAAGACACAGGCAACATACGGTATATAGGATTGATTATTTAACATAAGACCATTGAAAAAAATAACCAAGGTGACAAGATAAATTAGAGGGGGAAAGCCCTTAGTTAAAGTGGTTGAGGAAGTTCTCTCTGAAGCAAATAACCTGAATTCCAACTGAGAAGCTAGCTAACCTATTGGCCAAAGCTCAAGATTCCATAGTGGTTGTTAGTGTTGGTTTTAGGGTAGATGCTCTCAGGTGGAGGTTAACATACCATACAAAGGTCTTCACTCTTCATGTCTGCTTTCCTAAGTCCATCCACATGCCTCTTGCCCAAATCTAGTCCTCTGTCTTGTAATCTTATTCATTCCAGGCTCCTATTTCTAACCACGCCAACCAATTGCCATTACTCTGTCTGCATATATTCTTTCCATGCATATTCTTACCTTGGGTCATCTGTCCTTTCACACAATGTGACATCCCAGTGTACCCCCTGATGCTCTGCCCATTGAAAGCATCTCCTCTGCCTGCTGTCTTTCACTGAGCAAGACTATAGGGCAATAACAGCCCATTCTTGGCTCCTACCTGCATATTCTACAGACCCACCTGTGAACCAACCTCTGCTCTTTCCTCCTCTGACAGTTAGTCATAAGGAACCTTCCACATGACCATAGGTGTGTGCTTAGGGAGAAGGACTGGGGCAAAAGTGAGGATGGCACAAGGGTGTGGCCACTCACCTGTGAAGCTTGCTTGTGCCTTCTGACACTGCCATGCTCAATGCCAGTTGATGATGGTGGCAATGACAACGATGACGACAATGATGGATTCCTGATATGTCCACCATAACTTGGTGAAGAGAACTCACTATATGACGGGCAACTCTGGCTACAGGGTCTCTTGATAGCACAGGGTCAGATGTTCTGTTCTCCCAAGGACAAATAGCATTGAAAGAGCCGCTTTCTAAATGCTATATAATTCTCTGCTGTGAATGGAATGTTCCTGCTCTAGAATCCTAGAGGTCTACATTGTGATTCTCCTATTGGGGCTTGCCATAAACTCCACATGGAGACTTTCAGTACCACACAGACTTATATTTTAGCACCACACAGACATAGGGTCTGTCAAGTCTGATGGTGTAAGTAGCAGGGCTGTTTGCAGTGTAGCCTGGATCTGCTACAAAGCCCTTTTCTGCTGTTGGCCCACTCAAAGTTGGCTGCATTCTATGTCACATAGTAAAGAGACTGAAGCAGTATTCCCAAGTGTGGAATGTGCTTCCCCAGAACCCAGCAATGCCTACCAAACATGGTTCTTCTTTCTTAGTGGTGGGAGAGGAAATAATTTCTTCTTGTCTCTAGAAGTGATGCTTTGGTGTGACCTAGACTGTCTGACCTCTAAAAACACCACCAATTTAGTGTTTTACCTTCATAAAGTTTATCTCTCACCCTGTGGAGCACATATATCTTATCCAAATCTCCACTTACTTGCTGCTTTTGCTTATCTGATCCAATAAATATAATGCCATCAGTAAAGGACCAAGGTGATGTTCTACAGTACATACAGATAGTCCAGATCCCTTCAGATTATATGGTGACTGTGAGGAGAAATAACAAAGCCCTGGGGCAAAAATGTCCATTCTCCATAAATGGGAAATATTTCTAATCTTTTTTATTTATAGGGATGGAAAAAAATACATTCATCAGGCCAATGACCACACACTGGTCTACACATCTGAAGCCATGTTAACCCATTCTAGCAATCATATATCCAGCATCACAACTGCAATTGGGACTACTACTTGCTTGTGACTGTGTGGTCCACTGTTGACCACCAGAATCCATCCAGTTTTTGTTGGGCTCAGACTGGTAAATTAGGTGGAGATACACCAACAATTTTGTATCCTTTAATTATTTAAGGCTAGACCTAATCTCTATAATTCCTCCAGCATACAATATTTTGAAAGGGAGTAAGAAGGCAGTTCCAGAAGCTTCCATTTGAACTTATGATCCTTAGATCATTATATCTCACAGACAAAACAAACAAACAAACAAACAAACAAACAAAAACTGATGTGATGATTCTGCCCACCACAATTACATCTGTACATCTGTTCCAATTATATATTTGAGGTCCCCAGAAATGACCACTGGGTGCAACTAATGGACCCACGATGGGCCAGACAAAGATAAGATTCCATTTATTACCTGCACCCTAAACTCTGGCTAATCCATGAAGTTACTCTTTTCTCTTGAGCCTAGATAAGAAACTTAGAATCTTTCTCAACAAAGTGCTCTGGGAAATCACTAGTAATTAATTAATGTTGATACTGAACATGAAACCTACAGGCCACCTCTGGATTAAGAGTTCCCTTTTTGTGGCCACAAACTATGACTGCATGCTCAGAGCCATGTATGGAGAATCACAAGCCAACACAGCCCCAGTAACTCTTAGTTTAGATGTCCTAGGTGCACATGGCATTAGCAGGGCCATGAGGACAACTGCTGAGACAGAAGTCACTGACTACGTCCCACTTTTTCCAATGCCCTTCATCCTCTCAGCCTCTAGGTAGGGTTAGGGCCAGGGTCCCCTCCATAAGCTTAGGCTTCAGCCCCATTTATACCTAACCTGGCCCAGTAAGGAGCTCTTCCATAGAAGTGGCCCTAGGGCATGTCAAACAATCACACAGAGTGAAGCTATCACAAGGAAAACCAATTTTAGCAGGAGTCATCACTTCAGTGCAAATTAGCTCTGATCTTTACTTGTCCTTAATAGGCCTTTTGTTTTACCAGAATTAAACCTTTTATTTCCACAAGCCACCTGAAGACCAACCACCCCCAACCTCTCTTACCCGCACAATTTCATGATCACTTTCCTCTCTTCCCAACAAACAGACACTACTAAGAAATCAACCGACCTATTAAGAGCAAGAGAAATAGTCCTCCTGCCCAGCCCATTTGAGCCCTGTCCCTCCCAAAGCTATCCCCTCCTAACCCTTCCCCCCTCATACTATCACCCTCTGTCTTTAAGTAGCTCATTCTACATAATGAGGGTTTTGCAAGATAAACCCTGTGGTTCTTAAAATAATCCACTGTCCTCATTAGGGTCCATCTTTTAAGGCCTTTTAACTATTTTGAAATTCTTAACACTGTCCTTGTTTCCTGATTTGTCAGTAATGCTGCCAGATACAATGTATCATTCAATAAATCCAACTGCTTGTCAAAAATAGCAACTGAATTCCCCATATTGCCAACTCAAAGCTTGATCTCCTGAAGCCCAGATTCAAAAATACATTAAGCTCCACTGGGTTCAAATTGCATTTGGAGATCTTTTGCTGATAGCTGCCAGCTCCTAGGACCCTAAGGCCTAAAATCAAGCATTAGGTAAAAAGTATGGCAGAATATAGAATGTCAGGGCTAGAGGGGACTTCAAAGATCATGTAGTCCAACCTCCTTGTTTTACAAACAGAGAAAATATGTCCAGGAAGGTTAAGTGATTTACTCAGGGTTACCCAGCAACTGAGTGACGAGTCAAGAATCGGAACCCTTGCCTGATGGGCACCCTACACACATACGATTGCACATGCCCATCAACTTTTGTTATTCCAGATATTAATAATGCACCATCTTTTGGGGGCATAGAGAATGAATGGAGCCAAATTTCCAATACTAACTCTCTTCTGACAATGTTATAGATTGTATTTTAATATCCCACCCGATAGCCATTTCCACTTCACCTTATTTTCCCTTATCCTGAGAGAACAAGAAAATCCAGAGGGGGAAATTTTTTTTTTTAATCTAAGTATCAAGTTCTGTCAAGGTCATAAGCAGTGTAGAACTTATAAGAAGAAGGTAAAGGCTGCTGAATTAATGTGGCTTGGGCACCTACTGAAATGTCTCCTTGGCTCAAAATGCTTCCATTTGCTGGCTGTGGTGGCTATAGGATAGGTGCTTCAGGAGCTAACAGGTGTTAAGACAGAACCTCACTGACAAAGTGATGGTTGAACAGAGACCCAAAGGAGGTGAAGGAGAAAGTCAGGTGGGTATCTGGAGGAAGCATGTTTGTTCTATGCAGAAGGAGCAAAAAGGAACATAGCAGGTAAGGAAGTGGGGTTGGGAAGGGTGGGAAGCAAATCATATAGGGCCTGAAAAACCATTGCAAGGACTTTGGATTTCATTATGAGTGATGAGCCATCAGGGTACTTAGAAAAGAGGGTGTGTGTGACACGATTTGACTTATAAGTTTAAGGAACATCTAAATAATGAGAGATGACTTCACACTCAATAGGATGGCTATAAACAAAAAGTCAGATAAAAACAAATGTTGACAAGGATGTGGAGGAATTGTAACCCTCATACATTGCTGGTAGAAATGTGAAATGAGGCAGTCACTTTAGAAAACAATCTGGTGGTTTCTCAAAAGGTTAAACTTAGAGTTACCATATGACCCAGCAATTCCACTCCTAGTTATATACCTATGAGAAATGAAAACATATGTCCATGTAAACACTTGGGCATAAATATTCATAACAGCCTTATTCATAATAGCCAAAAGTGGGAACAACAAAAATGTCTATTAACCAATAAACAGATGAATAAAATACAATATATCTATATATAGAATATTATTTGGTAATTTAAAAAAATGAAATACTGATACATGCTGTAACATAAGTGAACCTCAAACACGTTATGCTAAGTGAAGAAAGCCAGTCAAAAAGGATAATGTACTGTATGATTCTGTTTATATGATATGTTCAAAATAGACAAATCTATAGGAAAAGAACTAGATTTGTAGTTGCCTAGGGATGGGGGGAGAGGTGACAGGGGAAGTTGGAATGAAATAGGAATTGACTACTAAATGGTTATGGGGCTTCTTTGGGGGGCAATGAAAATGTCCTAAAATTTACTGTGCTAACAGCAACACAACTCTATAAATATACTAAAACCCATAAAATTGTACATTTTTAATAGGTGAATTATATATAGTGTGTGAACAATGTCTCAATTAGGCTGTTCTAAAAATCAAGTCAGTCTATGATCAGGCTGCTTGGATAAAACATAGAGTGCCAAGAGCAGAAGTACAGAAAACAATTGGGAAGCTATTGCCAAAACAAGATATGAGATGATGGTGGCTGGGACCAGGGTGAGAAGCAAAAGTGAGAGAAATCACTAAGTGTTATATACCTTTTGAAAGATGAATCAATATCCTTCATTCTGACCTATTAAGTATGAAATATGAGTTAGAGGTAAATGTCATTTTGGGGGTCTAGGCCGTGGTACTGTGTACTCTGAAGGGGCCACTGCTGGAGGATAAACCTGAAGGGCAGCCACAAGACCTGGAGCTTATGTTGGGTTATGTTAACCTTGAGATCCTATTGGACATCTAAGCAGAAGTGTTGAGTGGGCACCTGAATCTGGCATCCAGCGGAGAGGTAAATACTGAATAATAAAATAGGGACTATATTTTGAACCTGAGATGGAATATCACCTAGAGCATGGGATAGATACAGAAGATAAGAATTCTAAGGACTGAGTCCTGGCATGTGCCAACATTTAGCAGTTGGAAAATGAGGAGAAAGCACCAAAGGATATGGAGAAAGAGTGGCTATTGAGACAGGAGGAAAAACCAGGTAAATAAGGAGTCTTGGAGCCAAAGAAAGAGAATATTTCAATGAGGAGGAATTGATCATCTTGTCAAGTACTTTTGGTAAGTCAACAAACTTGAGGACTGAGAACTGACTAATGAACGTAGCAGTTGGAGATCACTGGTGTGACCTTCACAGGATTGTTTTTGTGGCGTTAATCTGGAGGCAAAGGATGGGTTGGCATGACTTCAAGAGAGGGTGAAAGGGGAGAAATTGGAGAAGAACAGAGACAATTTGTTCACCTAGAGTTTTTGTAGAGAAGTTCTGAGAAATGGAGTGGCAGCTGGAAGACATGTGTGTCAGGAAAGAGTCTTATCTTAAAATGTGAGGGGCGCCTGGGTGGCTCAGTCCGTTAAGCGTCCGACTTCGGCTCAGGTCACGATCTCGCGGTCCGTGAGTTCAAGCCCCGCGTCGGGCTCTGTGCTGACTGCTCAGAGCCTGGAGCCTGCTTCCGATTCTGTGTCTCCCTCTCTCTCTGACCCTCCCCCGTTCATGCTCTGTCTCTGTCTCAAAAATAAATAAACTTAAAAAATTTTTTTTTTTTTTTTAAAATGTGAAAACTTATAGGATGTGCGTATGCTGATGCCAAGTGTCTGGTGGTTGAGTAAACAGGGAATGTTGGTGGTTCGGGAAAGAAAGAGGCAATGGCGAGTGAGAAGAGCTGAAGTCTGCACCCAGGAGCATGGGCAGCCCATCCACAGTGACAGGAGGCCAGAGAGGACAACAGCATGAATCCAGGTAGATGGGGAAATTGGAGTGTGTAGACATCTTCTTTTGATTGCTTCTCCATGAAACAGGAAGCAAGGTCATTAGAGGAGCGTGAAGAGGGAAGTGGGGAGGTAGGAATGACAGAATTTTGAGGAGGGAGGTGAGGTAAAATAATCCCCTGTAAAGGGAGAGAATGACCAGACCAGGTAGTTCAGGTCAAAGGCTATTAATTAAACTGCTACTGTTCACAATGTGTGTTTTCTCCAGGCACATTTAATTGTATGGGTACAGGCAGAGAGTGGAATTTAATCAAGGCTTAGGTTTTCCAGAAGAGAATAATGAAGAGGGAGAGGGTGGAGTAGCTGATGGAATGCAAAAAATGAATATAATGTTGGCCCAGGGAGTCTAAGCTAATAGAGTGAACTGAGGACATGGAGGGGACTGAAGGACAGTGAAAGGATCATGGGAAAAATGGAGCAGGAGGTCTCAGTGGGAAAGAAGAGATTTGGAAGCTTGAGGAAGGAGCACATTAAGCCATCATCAGATATCACCACCTCTGCCTGAATTCATTTACAGGCACTTGTTAAATTGAATTAAATTTTAATACATTATTACCATCAGCAAAGTTATATGGTATATGAGTTTCCTGGGGCTGCTGTAACTGGGTGGCAGAAACAATAGAAATTTGCTATAAGTTCTAAATCAAGGCGTTGTCAGAGCTGATTCCTTCTTAGGGATGTAAGGGAGAATCTGTTCCATGGCTTTCTTCTGGCTTCTGGTAACCTCAGGCATTCCTTGACTTACAGATGGTGTACTCTCTATGTCTTCAGTAGTCTTCCCTTTGTGCACGTCGGTCTCTGTGTTCAAACATCCCCTTTGTATATCAGTCTTATTGAATTAGAGCCCATCCTAATGACCTCATTTTAACCATATTACCTCTGTAAAGACCCCAACTCCAAATAAGATCACATTCTGAGGTACAGGGAAGTTAGGACTTCAATATATTTGTTTTGAAGGATACAATTCAACCCATAACACAGGTATCCTAATAGTAATACACGTGCTGAAGGAATACACAAGCAGGTATACCAGCAGGATATTTTGATCTGAGAAGGATCAAACTTGAACTAAAAAAAACCCCAAAAAACAAAAAAACTCTGTCTTCAGTTGTTGGATGTTCATGTGAACAGGAATCAAGTCATCCATTAGCCTTTACCTCTACTTGAGGACAATAGGAAGTTGGGCGTACAAAAGTGGGGAGTGAGGAGATGGGGAAGCCAGAAAAATTACCTGGATAATGGTCCAAGCAGAGGCCCTGGAGGAGTCACAAAGAGGCTTATAATCAGGCTGCCCCAGCTAGGGATCCAGAAAAACCTTTCTCCACCTGGATCTGAAGCTCCCTTTCCTTCTTCAGCACTGTATCTATGAAACTGGTTGTCCATTCTATGCTGTTGGCCCATGAATGGACTGGCATTCTCCCAGTCTTAGGAAATAATGGTGCTAACCACTGGGTCAGGGCAAACCATGCAAGCCCTGGACACAAGGCACTTCTCTCTCAGTACTAAAACACCTGGCCAAATGAATGCATTCTCAGAAGTGATCAATAGATCCCCAAGACCTTTTTGAAAATATGATGCCCAGTACCTGGACCCTCAGTTGTGAGGTATTTGCCAGAAATTCTGTCAAAATAGGGGCTTAATTAGAAAAAGTCAGGCAAGCTGGTTTGCCAGACTTCTGGAACTGTGATTATCAAACCAACCCATTGATAAACTGCCATTTAAATGGATGTAAAGTGATCTTGATTTAATTCATAGACATAAGGACTATTTACTACTATGTGGGCAATTAGAGGTCACTAAATTTTAGTCTTCATAAATTAAAGTTATCACATTATGAGTTGATTGAGGATGCTAATTCACTGCTCTGCTAACAAGTCTGGCAACAATGCTTGGCAACATTGTAAGCGCCAGCGTAAGCTCAAGTGCACACAGCTGGAATTCATACAGGTTTCAGGAAGGATCCTTTGTTATCAGTGTATTAGCAGTGTTGTCCTGGGTTGGTTGGTTGTGGTTTTGGAATTACTGCTATTCTTGTTTTCTTTACTATCAATTACTATGGTTTTATTATATTATTATTAATTGTGTTTGTTTTCAGTTGCTTGGTAAATCTTACTGTGTCTACTGCTGCATATTTGCACCAAGAATGTTTTTGGTCTAATATATATGTATGTGTATATAGTGGTTCAAATATGAATCATCCAGAACATTATTTCTAAGCAGATTTTATATATTATACTACATACTATATATTATATACAATATATATTTATATATAAATATATACATATGTGTGTATAAAATATGTAATTTTATAAGCATAAATATGTAGTTTTTATATATTTTTTACCATTTTATTTAATTTATTTTTTTAATTTACATCCAAGTTAGTTAACATATACTGCAACAATGATTTCAGGATTCCTTAATGCCCCTTACCCATTTAGCCCATCCTCCCCCCAACAACCCCTCCAGTAACCCTGTTTGTTCTCCATATTTAAGAGTCTCTTATGTTTTGTCCCCCTCCCTATTTTTATACGATTTTTGCTTCTCTTCCCTTATATTCATCTGCTTTGTCTCTTAAAGTCCTCATATGAGTGAAGTCATATAATGTTTGTCTTTCTCTGACTGACTAATTTCACTTAGCATAATACCCTCCAGTTCCATTGACGTAGTTGCAAATGGCAAGATTTCATTCCTTTTGATTGCCGGGTAATACTCCATTGTATATATATACCACATCTTCTTTATCCATTCATCCATTGATGGACATTTGGGCTCTTACCATACTTTGGCTATTGTTGATAGTGCTGCTATAAACATTGGGGTGAATGTGCCCCTTCAAAACAGCATACCTATATCCCTTGGATAAATACCTAATAGTACAATTGCTGGGTTGTAGGGTAGTTCTATTTTTAATTTTTTGAGAAACCTCCATACTGTTTTCCAGAGTGGCTGCACCAGCTTGCATTCCCACCAGCTGTGCAGAGAGATCCTCTTTCTCCACATCCTCGCCAACATCTGTTGTTTCCTGAGTTGCTAATTTTAGCCACTCTGACCAGCGTGAGGTGGTATCTCAGTGTGTCATTGATTTGTATTTCCCTGAAGATGAGTGATGTTGAGCATTTTTTCATGTGTCAGTTGGCCATCTGGATTTCTTCTTTGGAGAAGCGTCTATTCATGTCTTTTGCCCATTTCTTCACTGGATTATTTGTTTTTTGGGTGTTGAGTTTGATAAGTTCTTTATAGATTTGGATACTAACCCTTTATCTGATATGTCGTTTGCAAATATCTTCTCCCATTCCATGGGTTGTCTTTTAGTTTTGCTGTTTGTTTCCATCGCTGTGCAGAAGCTTTTTATTTTGATGAGGTCCCAATAGTTCATTTCTGCTTTTGTTTCCCTTGTCTCAGGAAACGTTATTTAGTAAAAAGTTGCTGTGGACAAGATCTAAGAGGTTTTTGCCTGCTTTCTCCTCGAGGATTTTGATGGCTTCCTGTCTTACATTGAGGTCTTTCATCCATTTTGAGTTTATTTTTGTGTATGGTGTAAGAAAGTGGTCCAGGTTCATTTTTCTGCCTGTCATTGTGTCCAGTTTTCCCAGTACCATTTGCTGAAAAGACTGTCTTTATTCCATTGGATATTCTTTCCTGCTTTGTCAAAGATCAGTTGGCCATATATTTGTCGGTCCATTTCTGGGTTCTCTATTCTGTTCCATTGATCTGAGTATCTATTTTTGTGCCAATACCATACTGTCTTGATGATCACAGCTTTGTAATACAGCTTGAAGTCCACATATGTAATATTTTTATATATTAAATATTCCCCCCAAATTTGCTTGTGCGGTGGCATTTTGTTGGTGATAAGTATTTGTGCTTTTAATTTATATAACTTCCAGCATACTATTAAGTTAGTAGTTTAATACAATTGTTGGGTTATTTTTGTAGGTGTGGGGCATTAATTTATAATTAGAAATCATGTGTTTATGGCTCCTGTCTTCTCTTATATGATAAATAACAGGTTTTTTTTAAGTTGTAAGCAACAAATTAGCTATACTTTCTTATTTTGTTCCCCAGATAATGAGAGATCATGCCTTTCTTTTTTGTTCCCTGCAAGGATCCATATCCAAGAGATCTGAGACTCTGAAGTCTTGACACTAATGTGGGATGACAGCTTGACAAAGTTATTGGGATGGGGGGGATGTACAATAAAGTGAAACAGTTAAAGAGCAAGGACCAGTTCAAATCCTGACCATACAGTCTAGTGATGTGGCCACAAGAAACTTTTTCACGGGCGCCTGGGTGGCTCAGTCAGTTAAGCGTCCAACTTTGGCTCAGGTCTTGATCTCATGGTCCAGGGTTTGGGCCCTGCATGGAGCTTTGTGCTGACAGCTCAGACCCTGAAGCCTGCTTCAGATTCTGTGTCTCCCTCTCTCTCTGCCCCTGCCTTACTCTCTCTCTCTCTCTCTCTCAAAATATAAGTAAACATTAAAAAAAAATAAAAACGTTTTCAACCTGTTTGAGTTTCAACTTCCTCGTCTGCAAACTGAGGAAGTATCTCTACCTCACAAGATTGTTACCAAATTAAATGAGATGGGGCACGTAAAATCCTTAGCACAGGGTATGTGCTCCCCCAAATGGCAATATTCTTATTGCTGAGGTTATTACCATTACTAATCATCAGCCAAGATGGCTAAACTATACAGCCCCAGCAAAGAGCACCCAGATTAAAACCCGGTGGTTTACAGCAACAAAGATTTATCTCTGGAATTCACTACCTGTTCATTTCAGGCTTGTGGCAGCTTTGCTCCAAGTCATCTGTGCTCCGGGACCCAAGCTGGAACATTGCTAGCTATTGTGGCAGAGGAAAAAGAGAGAAAAACGTTGCTGGCTCTTAGAGCTTTTGCCTGGGAGCCATGTATCCCTTTGCCCTGTATTTCATTGGCTAAAGCAAATCATATGGCCCCTTGTACATTTAACAAGGTGGAAATGTGTAACTTCCCTGAAGAAAAGGTACCACAAGGAGAATGGAATATCTGGGGAGCACAGATACCATCAACCATGCTATTACTAACTCAGAGACAAGGGGAGGCAGTTAACTTACAAAACGATTCATCTGAGATTTATTCACAGAACCACAAGTGAAAAGGAATGACGTTGAGGCTTGCTTACTGAGGGTGTGATCCTCAGCCACACTGTCTTCAGTCTGAGAGTTGACTCAGCTTACCTAATAGGGTCAAATCCCCTGCCAATGCAATGTAAGCTATATTTAAGAATAGTCTGAAAACAGGGGCACCTGGGTGACTCAGTCAGTTAAGCGTCTGACTTGGACTCAGGTCATGATCTCGCAGTTTCTGGGTTCGAGCCCTGCACCTGGCTCTGTGCTGACAACTCAGAGCCTGGAGCCTGCTTTGGATTCTGTGTCTCCCTCTCCCTCTGCCCCTGCCCTGCTCGTACTATCTCTCTCAAAAACAAATAAACATTATCAGAAAAATTAAAAAAGAAAAAAAAAGAATAGTCTGAAAACAAATCTTACAATGATGGCACCTATCCAAATTTCTCTCTTCTATATAGATCCAAGTAGGAGACAGCTTCTGCTACCGTTTCACAAATGCTCAGGGCAGTGAGTTGAGGCTGTCCTCACTGCTATGACTTCCCTTGCAGCCAGATTCTCCCCATACCAGAGCTACTCCAACATCTTAACAAATGCAAAGTGCTCTGCAGTACCCACATTGTTGTTCCTCCCTCGTTTCTTTCTTCCCTTGTTTCCTGAAGTAGCAGGTATTGCTGAACCATAAATGTCCCCAAGGAATAAGTAACTAAATTATTTGTGGGGAAGAGGGGGGAGACATATAAAAAGGTAATACGATTTCCTGAGAACTGAACTTACATAAGCAGAATAATGTCCACTCTCAGGGGCTTTGTTTCTACACTCATTATGGGCCTACCAATGACCCAGACTGGGAGCTAGACTCTGGGCATGCTCACGTCTCTGTCAGTTCACAATCTCAGAGTGAGTGGCTGGTAACTCAAAGGAAGGATTTATGGGTGGGAAAGTCAGAGGATGCCATACTGAGCCAGGAAGCAAACCCATATCTAGTACTAATCAAAATTTGAGCTTAAATCATTTAGCAAATGCAAAAACACACCCAACCATGATGGCCCCTTCCCCAAAAGCCACTCAGATGCAGACCCATATTTAAAGACTGATACTTGGGGGTCTGACACTTCCCAGACTTGGCTAAATGATGAGGATGATAGATGAAATTCCCCCAAATTCACAAGCAGTCTCAGCATGGATGGCAAACTGACTGACGGGTCTCCTGGACACCACAAGAGTCTAGACCCTGGCTTCAGGAAGTCAAGATAGTATTGTTTACTCCTTTAAAGTAAGAGGTTCAGGCCCATTGAGATAAAGATACAAAGGTAATGACTGAAGTTCTGGCCTCCTGCCTTTATGCAGGAGCTTTCCAGAACTCTAACCATTCTTCTGCTACCTTTAGAAACCATGTCATAGCCATGTGCCACCTGCTGTATTACTTACTTAATTCTTTTAATGTTGAGTGATTACTTTTAAATTGAGCTTAAACTTAACCTTTTCCTAAGCAGGAGTAGATGTGAACTCACAGCTTTGATGTGTTAATTATTTTGTCTGATACACTTCAAAATAAATAACTATTAAAATATTTGTAAACTGTGTTCATAAACCCTTAAAATCACTTGGGCCCCACCAGTGACGCACACACTGAGCTCAGAAGATGAACTCGGCAACCGGCTGCCCCCACACAGTCCTGCACTCCTGATTCTCCATGAGGATGGCCATTCCTTTACTCTTTTTCCTATTCTTTCTTTACGCATAATGCATACCCATGCCAAGGACATTTTTTTTTCTTTTTTTACTCAGAGGTGCCTCAGGGACTGATTTGACAACTGGTGGACTCCTGAATTTCTTTTTGAATATTTGGCTAACCTGAACACCAACTTGTACTTTGGGAGATTCCCCACCTTATTGAACCATCTCATCACAGAGCTGATACCAGACTCACCTTACCAGGCTTCCCTGCAACTAGGACACAATTATTTAGTTGAGATTCAGCCCACCCCACGTGAGAATCTGAATTCAAAATGTGGTTACACAAAGAAGTGCCACCAAGAGCCCATCTACAGAAGGTGGCAGATATATCCATCCCCCTCTGCATCAGGTTCATGATCTAGTGTGTTTCAAATAAATGTCATTGGATAAGTGCACTGTAATGAAATAACTATTCTAATTAGGGCATACACAGAACAGTCAATGCAGAGATTATAGGAAAAATCACCAGGGAGGTGATATTGGTGTTGGCTCATAAAGGATGGGTTTTCCCAAGAGGATAAGGAAAAAAGCAGCTCAATTAACGTTAGCTATTATTATTATCATTCTTAGCAGATTTGAGTCAGACAGACATGGATTCAAGTCCCAGCTCCACTGGGTAGATCAGTTTCCTCATCTGTAGTCTTTCCCTATTTGGTTTTGCCAAGAATAAATAAGAGGACTTGAACAAGATACAAACTAAAATACTTGACACAGAGTTTCTTCATAACTGCTATTTCTCTTCTCAGCTCTAGTTTTGTTTTTTTTTTAAATTGGAATGCCCTTCTCCTCTCCATTCCATTCTAGAAAAAAAAAATATCCCCACTATTCAAATTGTACTTGAAATACTGCCTCTTCTGTGAAGCTGCTATTTACTAGAAAGACACAATCTTCACTCTTTTGAAAATCCATTGAAGTTCATCTTGACCTCCATAATGCTTGGCTCATGGTTGGTACATGTTTGCTGAAATAAATTAAATTGCCAATCCACCCCCCACAATTCTGACTCCTATTCAGAGTCTTAATGTCTTCTTGTTGTTTGTTGTTGTGGTTTTTAATTCTTTCTATGTGTCTAGCTAGCATTATGACCATACCAAGGCAAAGCTCTTATTTTTTTTAAAGGTTTGTCCAATGGTCAGGATAGCTAAACTACAAAATGTCTTTGATCCCAGGATTCTGCATGTTCTTCCACTGCTGGCCAGTCTTGTTCCAGACTTGTCTTCCTGTCTCCACGTGATACATAGCTACTGAGCTCCTTCTATATATCAGACAGGGTCATAGGCACTTGGCATATGTCAGTGAATAACACAGATCTTGTTCCTTGTCCATTCTCTCAGGGAACTTATACTCCATTCTGGGTAGACAGTCAGTAAGTAAACAACACAATGACAATTACAATGATGCTACAATGGAAAAATACAGACAGACTTGCCCTAGACCCAGTCTGTCTCTTGTCTTGCTTCAGCTATTCTCTCCTCCCACCTTTTCTTCCTCTCCACTCTCACCCCAGTGTTTGTAGGTCCCAAGTCTTATCCTTTAAGGCTGCTTCCAATGTCAACTTCTTCATGAACACAGAAAGAAGTACACACCATGTAAGCATACAGATAGATTTGTATGCGCACCTTCTCCCCCATACTACAAGCTTCTGAAGGCAAGGTCTGGATGCCAAGGGCTCCCAACACAAAGCCAGGAAAGAAACACTCAGTATCTCTTTGCTTTGAGCAAAGGGTCCTCTCCCTTGTTCTGCCACACAGTACCTAAGGAACCCACATCCATGTTCTCCAGATGAAATCCTGTTTTGTTACTGCTGCCATTCAGGAATATATTCTTTACAAAAGGTATATAAGCACTTGCAATCCAGAGATGCCAAGAACGTAGAACATTCTACATCATGATTTCCATGGTAACTAAGGTTGTGCACGAAAAAGTCGACCATGCTAGTATCTTATTCCAGAAAGCCTGAGCATTTTTCAAATTGTTGATGCTGTTATTTTGGCCATAATAAATGGTTACCTGGATTCCAAGATGCTGAATTTCTCTAAAAAATTTTTTTTTAATGTTTATTCACTTTTGAGAGAGAGACACACACAGAGCATGAGTTGGGGAGGAGCAGAGAGAGAGGGAGACACAGAATCCGAAGCAGACTCCAGGCTCCAAGCTGTCAGCACAGAGCCCGACGCGGGGCTCAAACCCATAGACCGTGAGAACATGACCTGGGCCAAAGTCGGATGCCCAACCAACTGAGTCACCCAGGCACCCCTGGTAGTCTGCATTTCTAAGCCCACCATTCCACTGTACAGCCACCATGAATGTAAGGTACTATTTACCAACAGAACATCTGAGGTTGTTTATGGGAGCCCTGGATCAAGTCAACACTTACTGCCCTCAGTAAATAAGCAGAAACTTACAGAACATTAGGCTGGGATGTATACACACTATTCCTCTGTTCATACAGAGCCTGCTACTTTCCACCATATATTTGATTTTTATCTTAGGTGCTATGCATAAACAAAGCCATGGGCACTGCTGTGAGGGCTGGTGAATGTGCACGCCTCTGTTTATTTGGGAAATGTAAGAGCTGTGGGGTTTTAATTACCCTGAGCTGGTAGAGATCAATTTGAAAAACAAACATATTAGTTAAAATCCAAGCACTCTTTTGCTGCCAGAGGATTATAACTTGAAGTCATATCATCCTAGAGCTTTACAGCTAGAAGAAACAGCAGAGATTAGAGGGGAAAAGCCCCTCATTTTACAGATTGGAAAACTGAGCCCCAAAAGGTGAAAGAGCATGAAGTGTGTTTAAGAGCTTGGGTTCTGCTATGACACAGATGTTGCTCAAATCCCAGGCCCACGATTTACCAAATGACCTGGAAAGTCACTTGACTTTTCTGGGCCTCAGTGGTGTCATCTGAAAAATGGGGACAGTGATAGAGTTGGGAGGATTAAATGGAGTAATGGATGTAAAGTGCTCAGCACGGCACCTGACATGGCAAATAGTCAATAATATGAACTATAATCGTTATTATCATCACATCATTGTCTAACATCACATAGCTTATTAGTAACATTGCTTTTGCCTACACTAATAGTTCCTTACACATACCTGGGTTTGTGTCTATAGATAGTAAGAAATAAATATTTTATAAGTCTTGTCTCAGTAATTGTATGGTCCAAATTCATTTCCGAATCAAATTTTACAGTGATTCAGTGTTCTCCAGTGCTCACTGAATCTTCCAGTAATTGTAATTTCTACATTGTCGCAGTTCAGGAAACACAGTTCACTTAGCATGGATATATTCTTGTCCTGAATGCGTAGCCATCAAGAACCAGTAATGATTTACCAAGATGTATTTCTTTGAAGCACACAGAAATCTCAGTAGATTTGGCTAGAATTCTTTTACCCTTTCCAAAGGCCCCAGCTTCACAAAACACGATGCTCTTTGTGGCTTGATCTAAATGGATAATCTATGACTCAGAAAAAGATTATTTCTGAGCATGACATGTAAATGCAGAATTCATGGCTGTTTGTTTAAAATCTGGGCCCTTTTCCTTGACTGTATTTACTATAATTAGAAGACTGGTCATTCTCACAAGGGGTCACAAAACACACCATTGGCAATGTTATATGTGTGATGCCAGACAAAAAAATTCATACTTTTTTTTTCTTTTTTTAAAAAAATTCATACTTTTATGATGAAGCTGTCAGCCCCCAACATAACTTGCTATCTAAAAAAACAGAGAGAGAGAGAGAGAGGGAGAGAGAGAGAGAGAGAGGGAATCCAGAGAAGGAAAACACTGGGAATATGGATGACGATTCATAGCCAGCCAAGAGAAGAGAAATTTCTACTAGATTCCCCATGGGATGGTGGAAGATAAGAATGGAAGGACTGGACTATGTGATGATCCAATCTGGAATAATATGGTGCTTTCAGTGTCAGATTCAAGTTGTATGGAATCCAAAGCTTCCTGAGGAAACCCTCTTTGAGTAAAAGAATACAAAGTTGTAAGTAAAAACTACTGGGACCTCTCCCAGAGTCTTACAAAGAACCCTGGCAAGTGGGGAATCCCTGAAAGTTAAGTTTCACTAGCTTCATAATAAGTTTGGATTTTGGTGTTTTATAGTTTATGCCATTTTCACATAGGTCAGACTTAGAAAATTGATTAAGAGCCTTAGAAGGTGGGGATGATGGCATGACTCCTGGCTTGACCATTTACAGCTGTTTCTGTCAGCTTAGGCAAATGTCTTTTCTTTTCTTTTCTTTTTTTTAATGTTTATTTCTGAGAGAGAGAGACAGAATGTGGGGAAGAGAGGGGCAAAGAGAGAGGGAGACACAGAATCTGAAGCAGGCTCCAGGCTCTGAGCTGTCAGCACAGAGCCCGACGCCAGACTCGAACTCACAAACATGAGATCATCACCTGAACTGAAGTTGGACGCTTAACCAACTCAGCCACCGAGGCGCCCCATCATAGGTAAGTGTCTTAACTTCTCTGATCTTCATTTCCCCCAAAAATGAAAGAGAAAAAAAATAATATCAATTTTTATGGTTATGCAAGTTTTTATTTTTTAATGTTTATTTTTATTTATTTTGAGAGAGAGAAAGAAAGCGTGATCAGGAGAGGGGCAGAGAGAGAGAGAGAGAGAGAGAGGTAAAGATAGACAATCCCAAGCAGTCTATGTGCTGTCAGCACAGAGCCCAATGCAGGGCTCGATCTCACAAACCATGAGATTGTGACCTGAGCCAAACTCAAGAATCAGATGCTTAAGCTTAACCGACTGAGCCACTTAGGTGCCCCTGGTTATACATTTTTTTTAAATTCATGTAATGCACTTAAATAAGCATCTAGCATCCAGAAGGAGTGGCACAAATAGAAGATAGTAGTGTTTTTATTTCGTATACTTCTCATTCAACTTGCATCTTAGTCCTGTCAATATTCATTTAGAAAATAAGGTTTTCCCCTTCAGAGCCAACCTTTGATAATTTGATAATCATGATTCTCTAAGTCCGTATCTCTTACTTCTCTTTGCTGATGCCTACCTTGTCCTCTTGACTGTTTTACCCAGAAATGAGTATGGGTCAGGATGAGAAATGGAATTCAAATCAGCTAGTTAATACCCCTGGAAAAAGAAAAAAGAAAAAGATACTCGTGTTGCAAGCATTTAATCCCTGTCCCCCAGCTCAGCTGTCCTGTATCAGCTGTTGCCTCCCTGTAACGGTCACAGACATCGGCGAGCAAGGGTGGGATGCAGGCACACACACACCTGGGCTTCGGCATCTTGTTTCTTCCTCTGCCTGATTAAGAAGAGGGAACATGAGGTTATCCTTTCTCCTGAACATACAGATGATGCCTTTAAGTTTAGAAATAAGGGCGTGAATTTTTCATCGAAAAGAACAGCCCGACTTCCGGGGGGTGATGGCCTCACTTTTCGGACTCCGCAGGCAGGGACAAGCTTCAGCTCTGGGATCAGACCCATGGCGTAGATTGGAAGTACGGTTCCACTACTTACTGCTGGTCGACCTCGGGCAAGTTAGTTTCAGGAGATGTAATAATGGCACCCACCTCACGGGATTACTGTGAGGATTAGATAAAATATGTATGTAAAGCGCATGGTATATTCCAGGGGCAGAGGGAAGTTGGAAAAGGAAGAGGGAGAGGTGGGGGGAGAGAGAGGAAAAGAGAGAAAGAGAGACAGAGAGAACAGGAAAAAGCCCCAAAGAAACTCAAAACAGTTGTTTCTCACAGTATGAAGAACTGGGGCATGTCCCAAGGGCTAAAGGGCCTTCAGAGGCAAAAAGTCTTCATTCTTATGTGCCAAGACAAGCCGTGGACACTTAACACACTGAAATAAGAAGGTCTTGAGGCCACATCCAGGCATAGCTGTGATCTATTAATAATGTCTGCCATAGACAGGGGACAGAGGGTGTTGTAGCACACAGTACCCACCTGCTATCTCTGCCTTCTCTTCTCCTGGGGATTCGGATCATTTTCCCAGGTCTGCTACTAGTTCAATATATGAGGTCACTATTTTAGGTACAGCCTCAATCTTCAGAACTAAGAAAAACTTATCATTTGTGTAAAATTAAATAGCTGTTCACAATAAATATACCACAAAATAGCCTAAGCAAAAGGAGTCTCCGTTTTTCTTCCTATTGATTTATCATGTATCTACTTGGACCCTCTAATTCCATTTAGTGTCTGCAGTTCTCAGCAAAGTGTCAATTTTCTGTTGAGACAGAAAAAAAAAAACAAAAACCCTAAACACCTCCCGATTTACGGATTTCTAAATATTTCAAAACATATGGTGTTCATTTTAGTTCTGGGCTATACATCTCAGCTGACACTTGTTTTGGTATGTAATAGGTGCTCAATAAATACTTGTAATGAATTTAATAAGATTTCTTTTATGCCAGCTCCCTCATTATGATACATGCTTCTGAAAGACAAATATGATGTATTACTCATTATTTGCTCCCTTACCCCCATTTCCTCAAGTGATTGACATAGTGTCTAGTACATGGTAAGGGCTCTATAAATATTTGTTAAATGAATGAAGTATTAACGGCAAGACTGCCAACCTTCATAGCTTCAAAGTTCTTCTGCTATCTGTTCAGGCCTCTTGCTACATAAATCTTTCATATCGGCACATTACAGTATTTGAGAATTTTCCATTTGAAGAGCTCACCAGAGAATACTCCCCATAAAGAGGAATGGGCCCCTATATTAGCTTATTACTTACTAATTTCCTAAGAAGTGCTGTTTGTTGCATTCTCCCAACCTTCTTCCTTTCTGTTACGTTCCCTGCCACTATCTGCTTGGCTCCTGGAGAGGCTCCTTATTCTGTGGGTGCCACCGGAGCCAAAACTGCTTTCGGTCCCTCCTGTAGCAAATCTCCCAAGCTTCCACACTGCACCTTTGGGCTGGAGGAATTTCCATCTGCCATATCCGGCAGGCACCTTTATAGATCAAGCGACTGACTTTTAACACTCAGTCAGTACATGCTGTGTTTCCATCACGTGTTGGGTAAATTTAAGACAAAGAGATTTCTTCGCACTATTCTTCCATTTGGCTTGAGTTTCCAAGGCTATTTGTGTATGTGCAGAAACTGAATGTGCTTTCTGCAGGCAGGTGGATGCTGGTGTCTACCTACTACTTACCTACTTATCTTCACATCTTTCTAGTCTTGTTTTTTCTCCCCGCAGAAACCTGTTTTTATTTCACTTAAATCCGTTTCATCTTATTTTATTGCATTCATCTTTGTAAGCTACTTAAATCCCTTTGAAATAATGTGGTTTATATAACTCAATGAATGTGTATATATATATGTATATATATACGTATGTATATATATATATATATATATATATGAATGTACGCACACAGGCACACACACACACAGACTCACTAGAGGAACAATGAAATACAGTCAGTGGCAGACAGCAAGTATGCAATAGGTTCCTGGAAGATTAATTCAAAGGGACATTCAAAATCATCACGCCGAGGTTCTGGGACTTGACTGAAGTCACCTGAGTGTTTCAGCAGAATTGAAACAAGTCTGCAGATCTTCTAACACCAAACCTTGTTCTTGTTCCGGGTCCTCAGTACCTTACCCAGTGCTTAGTGTTAAGGCAAATATATGTAGTAATCCATTTAGGCAGGTCATTCAACAGATGTGAAATAATTTGTCATCATAGGGCAAACACTGTGTATCCTCTAAGAGCTATACAAGCAATGTCTGCTCTTAGTCATAAAGTCTTTTTCAATATATTTTTTTAGTCTAATGGAACCTAGGTTACTATTTGACTGGCTGAAAAACTCTCCTTGAATTCTGAATCAATTCAATTTAAATTTCTTTTTTTAAACACTCATTTCTCTTCAAGAAGTATTCAAAGCATCTCAGAGTAGGAAAAAGAAAATTAATAAAATGGGAACAAAATGGGAGATTCAGTCTTGTAAAAAGTTTGATAGTAAGTGACACTAGTTGTTATTTTTGCACTTTAAATATGGCTCTGAGCTTCCTGGAAGCCCAGTCAAAAAGGGAAACAAAATTAGTTGCATGGTTCCCTTTAGCTGAAAGAAGCAGAATAATTTTCTCACAGGGAGAAATGTACAGGGGAATGGGAGTGTAATAAGTGGTATTTTCAATAACAACTCTTAGCTAAATCAGGACTGAAATCCACACAACTTTTCTGTAGCAAAGAGACCAAGGTGATGCCTTAATTATATGAAAAAGATTCTGTGAGGGACCAGCAGTCAACTTGATCAAAGGAAAAAATATAAGTAATCTAGAGAAAAGGGCAAATTATATGAGCCTTAAATTATTTTTCCCCAATTTTTCTCTCTTCCAGGCTCTGGACAGGTTTTAGATCTTACACAATTTCAAGGCCTTCCTCTCTAGCAAGAACACAGAGTGAAGTTACCCTGAAGATTGCTAATTGAGGGCAAAGTTAAAATTTTGAAAACATGTAAGCCGATGTTAAATTTGATATTGCCTCAGGCAAACTATCAAGCCCAGGCAATGTTCCCACCAGAGAGGAAGACCTCCACCCAGAGACTGGTCAAACTTCCTAGTCAGGAAGAAAGTTAACAACTCCATGTTGCCTTCCTGAAGGCTTCCTCAGTTTCCTCAGCTGTAAAATGGGAATAAGAGTGGGCCAACTCACCAAGCTGCCAGTGGAGAGTGGCTGTGATAACATGTGAATGTACTTGGCACCTAGTGGATTCCCAGTAAAATGCTACAGGCATGAATAAGTAAGTTTCAATTGATACTGTAGATTTCCACTGAATATAGAACATTCATGTTTCCAAACATCTCAAAATCAACTTGAAAAGACATGTATGTTCTCTCTCCTTTCAACCTAAGGTTGTATCACAACTCCAATTATCTAGAGCAGAAGTCAGCAAACTACTGCCCTTGAACCAAATCCAGCCTGCTACTTGTCTTTGTAAATAGTCTTATTGAAGTCCAGCCACACCCATTTACTTACATATTGCCTATGGCTCCTTCTGAGCAGTTGAGTAGTTACAACAGACACCAGCTGCCCCACAAAGCCTAACATATTTGCTATCTGGCCCTTTAAAAAAAAAAAAAAAAAGTGTGCTGACCTCTGAATGGAGCACATGTCTTCAAACACAAAACATTCCAAACTAACGTTTTCATATGAGCATGCACATTGATGCACACACGTGCATATGGCACCCATATCCCCGACTTGCCCTTCTCAATGTTATTGTACACTCTGGTTCCTGTCATGAATGGTCCCATCTCCTGAATCCAGTTACTTAGTCACATCCTACCGTCTTCTTTTCCCTTTAAAAATTCTCACATCCTTTGCATTCCACTCCCATTGTATCCCGGACTGCAATCAGCCCCTTGCCTCTGCTGACACCCTCTGTAATTCATCCTCCACACAACTTCCCGAGCCACTGGCCTAACATGCCATTTTTATACTATTACAATCTAGCTCAAGAGTCTGCAGTGGCTCCCACCTGCCTTTTACACCCAGTCTGACTTTACTCTATTGGCTTTTAAAACAGTTTACAGCCCGGCTGCACAGTATGTGTGAAAGTCTAAGCCCCATTTCTACCTGGACCACACGAAACACTGCAGTCTGGCCCAACTCCCTCAGCACCCACCTTGCGAAATCTCACCTCCGTTCTTCATTCCCACCATGGTGTCTGCTCGGGATTGAATCGAGGCCTCCAAAAATTCAGATGTTGAAGTCTGGACCCCTCATACCTCAGAATATGACCTTATTTGGAAAAAATAGGGTCATTGCAGATGTAATTAGTTAATACTGGAGTAGGGTGGGACTTATAAATGTTTTTATAGAAAAAAAAAGGAGAAATTTGGAACCAGAGACACAGAGAAAACACCGTATGCACATCAAGGCATAGATAAGGGGGATGTATCTATGAGTCAAGAAATGCCAGAGCCAACAAGCCACCAGAAACTAGGAAGGAGGCCTGGAACAGATTCTCCCTCGTGGCTCTCAAAAGGATCTGCGAACACCTTGCTCCTGGACTTCTGGTCTCCAGAAGCATGGGGCAATAAATTCCTACTGTTTAAGCCCCCTCAGTCTCTGGTACTTTGTAAGGGCAGCCCTGGCAAGCTAAGACAGCCTCCTACCTGACCCAGGCTCAGAGGCTTTCTGGAATAAGATGGCCCTGAAGGCCCTGTAAGATGTGGCCATACAGAGGTGACAAGTAGAAAGAGCTGGGAACGGCAAGGGAGCATTTAGAGGACCCAGTCCTCCCTTCCAAAAGGAAGCCCAACCTACTTCCTCGCAAGCCAGCAAGGTTTTCTGTGACTTCACCCTGTCCCTGCTGGGTCAGAAGGAGAGAGGGACTAAGGAAAGCCCAGACAGCAAAATGTGCTCCAGGGATCTGCCTTCCTTGTTTTGCTTCTAAATGTCTGCTCTTCCCCTCCCTTCCTTTCCTCGCTGAAGACTTAAGCCACAACTTTTGTAAAAAGCAACTTCTGAGCCAAGCAAATCCACTTCAGGAGTCCAGTGCCCGCCTTCCCCCTGCTTCTGTTCTGGAAGTCTGGACATCTATCTGGAAAGACCGCAGTCCTTGAACAAAGGCTGGCTGCATGAGGCTGCCAAGACTCGAGCCTTGTCCAGGAACTTCAAAGAGCTAAACTGGGACCTATCAAATCATTAAGGAGACTTCTTGCAGGGAATGTGACTCCAGGGAATCCAGAGAGACAGAGTGGAGCTCTGTGGCCCTGGTTTGCTCTTATATGCAAGCCTGCATGACTCTGGCTGGTTGTCGGTGAGAAAACGAAAACCCCTCCAAGTCACTCGACTCCAAGAGGCCAAGGCCAAACCAACCCTTCAGCCATCAAGTCATCACAGACTGTGTGTCTGTAAGTGTATGACCCTCTTCCCCAGAGATATCTAGTAACTCCAGGAGGCTTGATAGACTTCTTACCTCAAATGATGTAGAATGAACAGTAATCAGATTTTCTTTGTCCCAGAGAAGAAGGAAGGAAACACACTGAAGTGAGGACATGTCTGATTAGGTGGAGGAAGAAGCAGGGCCAGCTTCATGCGTGTGCAGTGTGTGCACAGGACCTTGCATGTAACCAGTTCTGGAGAGCAGTATGTGCACCTGTGCGCATATGTGTGTGTGTGTTTAGCCAGGGGGTGTGGTTTGATGATGAGTGATGAGTAGAGAAAGAATGGCCCAATTTCTACCTGGGAGTAAAGAATAATGAGAAGTACAGGCTTTTTTCAGTATTCATAGCACCTGGGTTCGATAAAGTTGCTGTAAACTCTGAATTTGTAAACACTGAACCATGCTCCTAGGGGAAGTACACGGTTAGGTTCCTATCAGCCTCTGCTCCCAACATTTTCATCAGCTTATCAACATACAACCTACTTTTATATGTGTTTCTGTTTATTTTACGTTCGTTTATTTACCTTAAGAGAGAGAGAAAGAGAAAATGAGAGGGGCAGGGGAAGAGAGAGAAAGGGAGACAGAGAATCCTAAGCAGGCTCTGTGCTGTCAGCCAAAACCAAGAGTCGGACACTTAACTGACTGAGCCACGCAGTCACCTCTATATGTGTTTCTGTTCAAACACACCTTATTAAACATGTTGTTGATTTGTTCACATCAAACTTACGGCCAACAGCACTATGACTCAAGTGAGAACAAAGCTTATCGAATGCATTTTCTCCACAAAACACATCTCAGCCTTTTGCATCTAGGAACACCAGACGGCACTTCAGCACTGTGCTTGGGGAGCATTATAAACAATGGAATCACCAGCAGAAAGCCAAAAATGTGAAAACACGACACTAAACACACTGTGAAAAGGACACATGTTTATAGTAGGAGACAGGAAACAAGGGAGATGTTGCCTTGTTTGATCTCCGATGGAAAGAGGCCCATCCAGTGACACAATTCACCACTCTGCACAGGTCCACAAATAAAGGCAAAAATGCCCAAGTTTTGGTTCAGAATTACAAATAACTTGCAAATATGGAACCCACAAATAAGGAGGATTGAGGTATATTCCACTAGGATAAGGAGCCTACCATACAATTTCTGTTCCATCACTGCTGTAGGACATTCTGCAAGTTATTTATCCTCTCTGTTGGCTTCCTTTTCTCCATCTACTAAATTTCTATTCAACCTTTAAGACACAATAACCACCATTTCCTCCATAAGGATTTTCCAATAGCCTCCGTAGAAAATGAAATGGTTTCTGTTTTGGAGGGTGGGGGGGTCTGAGTCACTACTTTTCTATGGACATCTGCCCTTCATCTGTCACTGTGCCCCCAAATAACAGCCATGTTGTTGGGGCATGTGACAACTTTATCTACACACACTGCAATGCTCAGTCTTCCTCTTCACCTCCTTTGGTTCCACGGATTGCTACCTCCTGGCCCTCGTGGCCTATGACCACTGTGTGGCTGTGTGCCAATCCCTGCTTTATGTCACCATCATGACACAGAAGGCCCATTTGGGGTTTGTAGCTGAGGTTTATGTTTTCGATATCTTCTGTGCCTTTGTGATGAATTGTTTCTTTCTCTCCAATGTTCCTTATTTTTGCCTGTTCTGCTCTTATAAAGCTTATTTAATTATGCTTTACTGCAATTCATTGTTGATCTTCTATTATTCCAATAAGTAGATTGTAAAAGCTGTTAGGAGAGGGATTATATCATATTCACCTTTATATCCACACCACTGGTGAGCTGTTTCTTGTAATACAGGTGGTAAATAGGGATTTATTAACCTGAAATGGGAATAATAAGCCTGGCCTTATCTATCATCATTTTTTTTTATTGTGGTAAAACACACAGAGCACAAAATTTATCATTAGTAACATTTAGTACACTTACAATGATGCACATCCATCAGAATATTTCAACACTAAAAAAACAAACTAAAAAAAAAAAAAAAAAAAACCCAAACCACAAAACACCCTGTACCTATTCAAAACAGTCATTCCCCAATCTCTCCTTCCCTTGGGCTCTGGCAAGTACTAATCTGATTTCTGTCTCTATGAGTTTGCCTCTTCTGGACATTTCATAGAAATGGAATCATATAATATGTGGGCTTTGTGTGTGGCTTCTTTCCAAAACATGATGTTTTGGGGTTCCATCCATGTTGTAGCATATATCAGTACTTTATTCCTTCTTCTGGCTGAATAATATTCCATTGGGTGGACATACCACATTTTGTTTATTTCACTCATCAATTGATGGGCACTTGGGTTGTTTCTACTTGTGGCTTTTATGAAGAGTCCACCATATATTTTAATAATATGACTCACCATAGAAATGTTAGTGACAATTAATATTTCTGTTACACAAATGGACTGCCTGTTTATGAGTACCTTCCTCCATCCCCACTAGACTATAAAGTCCTGAGGGCAGAGATGTTATCTTGTTCCTTGTGGATTCCCTAGGGCCTTGGCTAGTCTGGCACAGAGTACATGCCTCAGTAAATCTGTTGTCTGATGAATGATTTCTGCTTAGAGGACAGACTTCCCTATCACAATAGATACGAGACATAGCAAAAGTCACTCTCATAAAATCATAGAATACTGGATCTTGAAGAAGAAACCATCTGATCCAAAACTGTCATTTAATATTCTTGGCACATCACTTTGTAGCTGTGTGACCTTGCGTACGTTTTTTAATCTGTTATTCCAATCCCTTATTTATAAAATAAAGGTAATAATTTCATCTACCTCATAAAACTATTTTGATGATTAAGTGACTTAATACTTATTCAATGCGGATTACTAGGAATGAGGAATGAAAATCAAAAAAGGTGAGCAAATTACCCAAGATTGCACTGCTAGTTAGAGGCAAAGCTGGGACCAGAACCCGTATCTCTTAGCTTTCCCTTCTTCTCTGCGGTTGTTTGAAGGCTACTCAGAGCCTTACCGGGAACAGAGCTTTCTCTATAATGAGATCAGTGTTGCCGCCACAGTCACATTCTCTGGGGCAAAAAGCTCCTCCTTGAGCAGGTGGCCTCCAAGCCCTATTGGGTTTTTTTGTTTTCTTTTGGGGGTGGGTTTTGTTCTGTTTTGTTTGCCTCTCCACATTCCAAATCCAAGTATGCTTACCTCAGGAAAATAGGACATCTCTTGGAAAGGAATAATGCAAATGAGCACATAGAGGCTACTAAGACATTCTAGATCCCTGCTCATGCAGTTGTTCCAAAGCATAAGGAAATATGAAATCTTTTCCCAGCAGAGAATCCCTATCACCATACTTGGAATGCCATGAAACTGTTTTGACAAACACTGGCCTCAGTTGTTATCCTTGACATCCAATGAAAGGGTTTTGTCTAGTTTTTTACTGCTAGAACAGTACCTGGCAACAAATGATTATTTGTTGTAGAAATGAATAAGTCTTTTTTTTTTAATGTTTATTTATTATGAGAGAGAGAAAGCACATGCAAACGAGGAAAGGCT
The DNA here is from genome assembly GCF_024362965.1 of Panthera pardus. Taxonomy (NCBI): domain Eukaryota; kingdom Metazoa; phylum Chordata; class Mammalia; order Carnivora; family Felidae; genus Panthera; species Panthera pardus. The sequence continues at coordinate 23,154,733 of NW_026526788.1, forward strand.
GGAGAGAGAATCCTAAGCAGGCCCCGTGCTGTCAACACAGAGCCCAACGTGGGGCTCAATCTCATGAACCATGGGATCATGACCTAAGCCAAAATCAGAACCCAGATACTTAACCAAATGAGCCACCCAAGTACCCCAAAGAAATGAAAAAATCTTCGTGAAAATCACTACTTGGAATCTGAGGTATCAACCACCAGTAGAGAAGAAGCCAACGCATCAGCTGCTGGGTCTTCACTCTAATTGTCCCCATACAGAAGATCTCCCCACTGAGTTGGCTCCCACAAGACAAAGGCTCCCATCCACCCAGTACTGGCTTCTTGCTTTCCAACATGGTGAGTCCTTGTCAGAGTAGACCAAGAATGTAAATCCCAGTCACTGCTGCCTGATTCACTAGACTCCTTCCCCAACACACCAGTGTTTCCAGGAGCACCAGTCTTCATGAATTCCACACAAAAATCAGGTTCCCTTACATATCTGATATGAGCCAATGGGCTCTAACCTGCACACTCATCGAAGAATGAACTCCCTTCCAATAGCCCCTGCCAGTCTTTCTGGGTTATCTAGGCATTAGCCAAGAACAGTAGGGAAAGGGAAGTCTGCTTCAACTTTTCCTGGCAAAGTGGCCTTCCTTTTCAGAAACTTTAGCTCAGCTAAGTGGAGACACCTGGTGTTTGTTGTTGCAACTTCAAGACAATACATCAAAGCCTCCAGGCAGAAAGTCAGGCTCCCCGTAAAAATTGCATCATCTCAAAGACAGAAAGGGGAAATGTAAATGGTAGGCCATCTCATGCCTAGGAGACTTTCTCCCCTCTCATATTTTCTACTGTGTATACTTTTCTCCATGCTCTTGCCTTTAAAACATGAGGGAAAACACAGTGAAAAGGCACCCAAAATTTGTGAGTAGCCAGGAGGAGTGAGAAATCCTCTTTCCTGATTGCTTCATTTTGTCAGGTGTTTAGAGTGCTAACTTCTGAGTTATAACGTTTGGTAATACTTAATAAGTAGCTGGTGTACCATAGTTCTCCCCCTCCCCCCGCACCAACACACACACACACACACACACAAATATTTTAAGTCTATACAAGGCCAAAGGAATATTAAAGTTTCACTGTGGAAGAAATATGGCCACTGCCAAGAACTGATTAGTCATAAAATCCACAGATTATCATCATCCATCATGCCTTTCTTTTAATGACTGAATAAAAAGAGAGACATCAAAGTTTTCAAAATAAGGTTATAAAAACGCTGTACACAGATGAGGCCTCCAAATATTTTGATAGAACCTGAACAAAAAAAAATATAGAAAAATCATTGAAACAAATCACAAAACATATGTTGTTATGTTTTGCTCTAAAAACCATGAAGTTTATCCAGAACCCTATTATGGTAACTGCTTAGCTTTTCATGCATTCCTAAATTACCATGTAATCTAAAACCTTGTTTTCAGCTGCCCTATATTGGAAAGTCCCTTAAAATAATCAGGATGATTACAGGCTAGTACTCAGAAAGAAACTTGCCTGTATTATAGTAAATGAAAGTGTTATTTATCAGGCAGGCTCCTTTAAAAAAAAAAAAAAAAAAAAAAAAAAAAAAAAAAAAACTACCTCAGAAACACAATGTATTCAGGAAATACCGAAACCAAGGATTGCATTTTGGGCTCTCTACATTTTCAAACACATGGATAGTTGGTGTAAAAATATGTTCTTTTCCTGCAGGGACTTGACTGTAATTAGTGTATGCCAAAACTCTCTCACAGAGATTTCATTGTCTTATCTACTTACATCATCTTAATGCGATTTTATTTTACTTTGTCAAAGTCATATTAATGTAAATGTGTTCTTGATAGCAAACAGAGTTCTTTTTTATGCAAAACAGGATTCAGCTGACTCTAATAAAACAGCTTGCAGTCTATTAGACTATAACAGTAATGTGCTTATTTTGTTTCTCAAATCAAGACTGTGTCAGAAAGCTATAGACGGAGATTTGTCTTGTTTTTCACAATAATTGCTAGGGTGGGGTTACATTATGATCTTTAAATGAATAGTATCGCTTAGAACAAACACTTCATATATCTTTTATCTTCCCCTGCACACAGTTCTGAGTTTTCTTTGAAAATGCTGCGCTACTTTTCCACATAAGTCATCAGAATGTTTCCAAAGAATTTTAACTGCCAGATTAATTATATCTTGCAAACAAAGATAGATTGCTTACATTCTTTATTCAGAATTCCTGCCAGTATGGAGCAACTGGCAACAAATTAATTTCTTTTGCAACCATGCAAAATGTTTTGCTATGAAGAGCTCTGGAAGGTAAATGAATCCTTTAAAAAAAAAAAATCAGGTTGCTCATTCTGAAAGGCTAATCTGTAAGCAAAGAACAGAGGATTAAATGAACTTCATGCTCCCCCCCCCCACCCCCATCCTATGTTATAGCCTTCCATGAATGTATTCAGTTAATTAAGTATTGCTGTGACCTGGTGGCAATTTTTGAAATCCGGGGAATTTTTCCCCCTCTAAATTCTGCCTCCCCCACAGAGCAGAATATAATCTGTTTCCAGTCAGTCTGTTTATGTCAGCTGTGCCTCTACTACAAGCCTCTAAAATGTTTTAATAAATTTATCAACCAAAAAATATTACAAACATTTCATTTCCTTTGATTCAGACACACACACACACACACACACACAGGCCTCTGCCTTCATTGCAAATTCTTGCTGGTATGAATCATTCTAAGTAATATTTGCTTTAACTTTCGTGTGGTTCTACAAACAACCTTTATATGGCTGGACTTCAAAGCTAGGAGAAATAAAGGTTAGAAATGTGATAGGAGTAATCTATTATTAGGCATGAAACATTAAACCACTTTTAGCAATAAGTCTTAAAACCTGAATAATCTAGGTTTTTAATGTAGTGCATATTTATTGTGCTTTCACTAACACAGGCATTTATCACAGAGAAGTGTTTGGAAGAGAAATATTTTCCATTGCACTCTGCACCACAATTTGGTTTAATTTTTCCTAATATTTAATTTAGAAAAACGGTAATATTATAACAGGGTTCTCATGTTTCCTGGCCAAAATGCTTGGTGTTCCTCACAGAGTAAAATTAATCTGTTACCAGCCTGCTGACCTGTAAGTCAGGTTTCAGTAAAGTAGGCACGGGGTGGGGAGGGGAGGGGAAGGGGGTGAGTTAGGGTGGGTAGGGTGATAAGATCTCTTTCTTTGACTAGAAGGGGAAAAAAAAAGACTTAGAGGAATGTCTCAACCCACCCATGCCATCAGATGACAGAAAATAAGCTGAACGTGTATTTGAGCTGAGGAGTGTTTGAAAACATTTATTAGCTCCATCCAGAACGACTTCCACTGCAGGAATGTTAATTGTTAAAATCTGTACTGCAGTTATTTCTTTAAGCTGGGGGCTGCATCGGGTGGAAATTCAGCTCCTTGTTTCTCTTTTTTCTCCACATATATTTGCACTTAAAAAAAACAACAACAACAAAACTAATGTTATGAAATAGTTCAGATGTCAGATGGAGAGCTTCCTAGCACAAGGGAATGCAAAACAGTGTTAAGGATATATGCATATGCAGGAACAAAAAAACAACATTGGTAACATTTTGTTCTTGATTTAATTTGTGCTTCTAATACAGTAGATTAAAAATAAGTCCAACTGTTAAACACATTAGTGTTCAGCCACTGCCCATGTGCCAGGAAAGCAGCTATCACTCCAGACCTGGCCTGACTCTTTCTGTAGTCTCGAGAAGACAGAGGAAATCTGACCCCTGGGAAATCTGAGCCCCCCAAGTCCATCAATGACCCTACAGTTTGAGGAGTCCTCATTTTCATCTGCTGATTAAATCCCAGAATGTTCTTAATATCTTCTCACACCGTGTCAAAAACCAGTGTCTCTCAACAAAGCTGAAAGAGAATATTGGCTTGGAAAGATGGAGAAAAAAATGCTAATAGCCACAAGCAAGACACTCTGAGAAAAGTTCAAGTTAAGCTGTAGTGTATTGGGCGATGATTTGTGAGACTTGTGTCTTTTAAGAAGATTGGTGTGAGCCCCACCTTCCACACTCCCAGAATTTTATGACTGGGGCTAAAGACAGGATTGGATCCCCATATACCTGAACTTGAAGACATTCCAGAGATCATAGCACTCTCTTATTCCACAGGCGATGCCTAGTGAGGTTATAGACAGGGCATGGCCAACATCCTACCAGGAAGCCTGCCCTCACTGGCCATGAAACCCAAGCTTTGGTTCCTCCAACCCTTTGGTCTGTTGTGTGATACCACACTCCCCTTTTGGTTTGTTGAAAGAAGGAAGGAAGGAAGGAAGGAAGGAAGGAAGGAAGGAAGGAAGGAAGGAAGGAAGGAAGGAAGAAAAAAGGGAGAGAAAAGAAAAAAGAGAGAAGAGAAGAGAAGAGAAGAGAAGAGAAGAGAAGAGAAGAGAAAAGGAAAGGGAAAAAAAAGAAACTGAAATTAAACCCATGGGTAAGAAAAATAATATACTTCTTCAGGTAATTACAGTAATGGCTCTTTACATAATCTGTGGGGTTTTTTTTTTTTAGAATATGAGTATTTTTTTAAACAAAAATACCAACTTGTCAATTCTTACTCCCTCCTTCCCTCACACAAATCCTCCACTCCCAGCTTCCCCTGTTCCCTCTCCAGTGTACTTTTTTGTGGTCTTTGGTCAATCTGGTTTAATAGGTTACCTGTTGCTGACACTCTCACTTCACACAGAAGTGAAGCTCTCTGCTGTGACATGCTTTCTGGAAGCAAAAGGGTATGAGGCTGTGACATTTGTAAATCTAGGAAGTAATAGCTCCCCAAAAGCAATGCAGAGATCTGCATTGCCAGGAAAGGAGAGCAGTTAATTGAAACTATTTGGGGCATGCAGTATTGAACAAGGAGATGGTTTCTGAGCAACACATATCTAAACGTGGCTTGCCAAAGACCTGCACACTTTTAATTTACTCTACAAATTTGGTTAGCCCAATAAAGTGTAAATATCAAACACTGGTCATGGAGAGCATTAAACATTAACCAACTGAGACCTTAAAGACTTGAGTAGAACATTAAAATTCGAGGAGAGAGACCAGGCGACTCTGGGAAATTAGGTTAAAATTCCAGAAAAGAATGTTTGTTTGCTGAGTAAAAATAAAGTAAAAAACTATTTTGAGATTGGTAACCATTTGTCTCTGTAGACAAGCCATTTCCTCCGCGGAGATTATATTTTTAAAATTAAGCGAACTTAACAAAATCAGTTTGACTTTCTGATTATTCTTCAATATGCAATGTATTACCACCCAAATGAACCCTGGAAAGGGATATTTCAATTGCTGTTCCCAGCCCATAAACCCTTACCTAGAACTGTGTCTTTTATCCATTTTGTGTGTTTGTGTGTATTCCACGTTGCTTAGTCTGGGGTTCAAATCCCATAAAGGTTCGATAAACTTCTGTCAAGCAGCAGACTAAAAATGCCCTCTAAGGCACTTAGGATGGCTGCCAGGTTCACCCATTCAGACTTGTCAGATAAAGCCCAACACAAAAAACTGCTTGAGTCCAGGATGTACTACCTTCTCAATGAGGGCAATAAGTGCTTCCTTTGAAATAGTAGGATATAGAAAAAGGAGAATAATACCACATTCAAGTACTTTGTTCTCTGGGCATCTTTTGCCCCAGCAGGCGTCACAAAGTAAATTCCTATAAGGTAAGAACAGTTTTCTCTCAGGAAAAAGTTTGTTACAGTATTTCTTTGATAAGAGTCTAGGATATAGAAGGTGACAGCTCTCAAATAGCCCCACATAAGACATGGAGTGGCTGAAGTAAAAATAAGTTAAACCACTGCTAAACCAAGAATGAACTCCTAAGATAATTTGAATGTGGCTGCTTACCTTCAAAATATCTACCCATGATAGAACAAAAGAACCCTTAGGGACCCTGCCTTAATTTGGGTTGCCTTAAAAGTAGACCCTGAGACAAGGATTTGAGTGAAGAAATTAATTGGAGAGACAAAAGAAAAACCAGTCAAGGAGAAAGAAAATGAGACCAGATAAGGAGGGTAGCCAATATGAGACGTATTGATACACAGACTACCACTCTGGACAATGGGAGCTTCATCTTAGTGGAAAAACTCCGAGAGGCAGTGTAGAATACACACCTCAGTGTTATCCCATCAGAGAGATGGGAGCTGGGGTATTTTTACACCAGCTGCCATCAGTCTTCAGATGAGGTTATTCCTGAGAGGTATTCACTCTGGGGCACTTAAAGCTGGCCACCCAGGTAGACAAAGTAGGTCTTGGTGACCAAGGGAAGTTCTCAAGCAAAGAAAAGCTTAAGATTGCAAGGCAATTACAGTTATTAAGCAAGGCAGAATGCTCTCAAGTCACCAGGGTGAGACACTATGGGCAGGGCCCAACAGGCCCCTTTGGTGGAGTCTAAATATCATCAGTAACTTCCAAGAAGTTCAACTGCAGTTTTTTGTTGTATCTAGTATAGTGGCTAACACACTGCAGGGGCTTAATCAATATTTGTCAAATAAAGGAAGGACAATAAAACATTAGTTAATGTTGTTTTTTTTTTTTTTTAATACTTCACATATACGCTTTATTCTCTGTTCAATGTTGAATAGTTTTTTTCTTGGGAAGCTATATAATATGAGCCCAGGCTTAGTATCAGACAGACCAAAACTTAAACCCCACTTCTATCACTTTCGAGCCATGAGAACTTGAGCAAACTACTTCCCTTCTCCTAGTCTGGGTTACTCCATTGTAAGATGCATATTTCATAGTATCAGATGATAAAAGACTGGAAAAGTAAGTGTAGGATTGATATAGTAACCAACACATATTGAGTACTCAATGCTACTATAACAATCCAAGAGTCAGTTCCCTGACTTCAAATCCCACTTCTGCCACCAATTATCTGTATATCTTCAAGCAAGTCATTTGGCCTTCTGGTGCAAACTTCCCATATGGAAAGTGGAGATGAAAGTTGCCTGCTGCTCATTCCCCAGAGAGTTAGGCTCTAAGTGAATATCATGAGAGAGATAAGTCACACTGATTAAGCACTTTACAGGTTACACAATCCTTACATATGTGTCATATCATTTCTCAACAGGAAAGGATTCTGAATTTACATATCATTCTTCCAATGTAAGGAAGCATGTCTCCATTTCCCCAAATACTCCCAAGTCTGATTTGTGCTTAAATTGTGTTGTAGACCACGAAATGATCCAGAGATCTATAAGAAATGCACATAGGAACCCTGAGGAAATGGGATTTGACCCTGAGGAAATGGTAAGGCAGTCAGAGTGGACATGAGAGTCAGTGTCCAGCAGGGGCATGCCCAAGTGGATCTTATAAGCTTATGTCAGGATGGAGTGTTAATAAAGACCCCAAATGATCCAAGAATGGAATTTATACCAAAAACCATTGAATCAATGAAGTCATGTAGCCAAGGATCTGAGCTGGCCCGTATGAAGAGGGCAGGAAAGGTAGGCCTCATGCACACCAAACCAGGAGACAGAAGCTTAAAACTTAGCCCAAATATTATCCCATCAGAATGTCTGAGCACTAATTTTGTGTCAGGCATGGTAAAGGACACAAAGATGAATCTCCTTTTACCATCCCTACTTCCCAGTTGATACAACTGAAGCTTAGAAAAGAGAAGTTATTTGCCCAGGTTATGCAAAACTATAGCCCAGTTTGGCCTAATGCCAAGGAGAGGGTTTTTTTGTTTTTTGTTTTAAGTTTATTTATTTTGAGGAGAGGGCAGAGAGAGACAGAGAGAGAGAGAATGCCAAGCAGGTTCTGTGTGCACAGAGCCTGATGTGGGGCTCAATTACAGGAACAGAGAGATCATGACCTGAGCTGCAATCAAGAGTCAGATGCTTAGCCAACTCAGCCACCCAGATGGCTCCTAACGAGAGGGTTTTAAACTACTACATAATACTGGCTTTCTACAACACCATAACATTTTGATGCCATTCAAAATGAAACTATAATAGATAAACACAAAATAAAGAAAATCTAATTGATAATATATATATTTTTAACTTTCAACATCCTGAGGGAAAAGTACAACAAGGCATTGGCAGCCACCATAATGAGCATTTGAACCATGAGTAAACTCTACAAGGGAAAACAGTCTTGGCCACAGCTCTCCAAATGCCCTTATTCTAAGGTATTGTTAAGCTTTCTACAAGAATTCAGCCAGGTTAATATGAATAAATTTAAGTAATTAGTCCTATTTATGATCAGTTTTCTTCATTGCATCTAAGTGAACTCACTTTAATTTAAGGGATTGAAGAATCAAACAATAATTGCTAATTTACTATTCATTTACTGAGCACTTACTCTGTGTCAGGCACTGGCTCAATGCCCTACCTACGTTGTCTCCTGTACTCCTCAACACGTCCTTCTGGGTTAGGTGCTATGAGTCCCCCCTTTTATAGATGTAAAGCTGAAGCTTAGAGAGATTGAAGAACTTCTCCAAGGTCCAGTTAAACCTAACAAATGGAGGGCACCTGGGTGGCTCAGTTGGTTAGGTGTCCAACCAACTTCAGCTCAGGTCATGATCCACCAGTTCAGGGGTCCAAGCCCCCCATCAGGCTCTGGGCTGACAGCTCAAAGCCTGGAGCTTGTTTTGGATTCTGTGTCTCCCTCTGTGTCTCTGCCCCTCCCCCACTCACACTCTCTTTCTCAAAAATAAATAAACATTAAAAAATTAAAAAAAAAAAAAAAAAAGAAAGAAAGAAAGCTAACAAATGGAAGAAATGAGATCCAAATCCTGACTCCTGGTTACAGGACTGATGCATTCATCCACAGTGCTTTGCTATCTCTGGAGTCTTGAATCCTAATGATGGAAAAGTACTCATTTTTATTTAGGCATTTTCTATTACATGGGACAAATATGGGCTTTAAAGTATTATAAACAACTTTTTTTTTCAATATACTTAAGCAAACTCAGTTCCTAGGAATTCTTGAGAACAGACTTTAAGTTCCAAAACAAAACAAAACTTCCTAAAATGAGACTGTTCATGACATAATTGCATAAAAAAATAGAATATACAATTGCATACAATATATGATCCCAGTTTCATGCTCATTTTTAAAACTTTTAATAAATATATATCTGTAAAAATATACCTTCAGAAAACACCATATTTTATTTTCAAGTTTATAATCCTGACACTCAGCCTTACTTTATGAGTATACCGTCTCCATGATATTCAGCATGGAAAAACTCTAGAAAGAAATACATTAAAAGTCAAAACATGATCCCTATTTTTTTTTCTTATCTACAAGAACAAATGTTATATTATTATCAGGAAAAAAATGAACATTAATATTTTTCATTCGCCATGTATCAGTGACAGAGCTGAGCTTTTTACATCTATTATCTCAACTAATATACACAACAAGGATTTCAACTCTTTCTTATTCTAGGCTGAGAGTTCTTTGGGCTGTACAATATAGCCCATCGTACACACTATTTATGCTGGTATCTGTACATGTCTCTGTGACAAAATTATTTCCTGAGATACTAATTTATGGTATGTTCCTGATTTTATAGGAGACTGGAAGAAAAAAGGGCATTTTCCCCACCCTAAATCCAAACTGGAGAGACGTATTCCCAAGACAGGAGAGATTCATAGGGCAGAGGTGACCTACAAGTGGAAAGGTATGAATGGGGTGCTGCGTTTTCTGAAGGTATGGATGGGGTTCTGGCTTCCTAGGAAGGCTGCCCATGAGGCCTCCCACCCAGGCATTTTGCCCAAAGATCCCGTGCTTCAGCTTAGCACATGCTAAGTAAGGCTGTCTATCTTTGAAATAAGAAATCCTAGCATTGCTCAGAGTATAACTTGAAAACCTCCAACCTGAAGAGTTCCATGAATGGAACTTTTCCCTTCTATGTCAGGTCAGGGCTCAGACTTAGTAGCAAGGAGGTTACTCAAACATAGGCACAAATCCCATTTTACCAAGACTTCTGAGGGGTTGAACTCACTGGCACCATGCCAGGGAATTCATCCTCATTGGCAGGGACAGAAAGAGAAGCAAAATGTGGTGAGCATTCCAACAGTCCACTGCTTGTGTTTCTTTCAAAAGCTTCTCCCAGGGCAATATGGCTGCCCTTTGGAATGGCAAGAGTTGACTACCCACCACAAAAGAGCCCAATTCCAAGCAGCCCGTGGGCCATGTTGGACACACTCTCCCACATCCTAACAAATGTCAGGTTTCAGTCCCATCAGCCACTCCTCTAGCTGTGGCCTCTATCATGGGTTCCACTTCAATCATTAGCAATAAATAGAAAATGCATGAAAAATCCCCTCCACCCCCCCCCCACACCCCCGCCCCAGAAGTCTCCTTTTCATTTAAAACACTGAGATTTCATTGCTTGAGCTGTGGCTAATATCAGGCCACAAAGTGGCAAGACAGTTCCCTAAGTCCATTCTGTTTGCAGGCTCATTAAACTTTGGAGCCGGGTTTGTCCTTTGTGCGTGCATGTGTTTTGAGGCTGTTTTATGACACATTGTCAGGAACTCAGGTGCTGGGCCTCCCTAACTCCAGCTTTCAGCAGCTGCCTTTGCACTTCCCTTTCACATAATTAAACACCCGATGGTACTTAACAGAGTAATAAGTGGCCCATCAATAAAGCAATAAATAATTGTGTTCAGGAAAACTCCAGAGCTATCATTCATTAATCGGCAGCTGTGAGCAATAGTTTTGATTAATCAATAAAGTTATATAATAGGAAAGCGAAAGTCAGTCAAGGCCCGGGGAATAATCAGTCAGACTCGGCAGCCATGAAGGAGTCTTATCTCTGAGGTAACTTGCAGGCAGAATATCAATTGGAAGCACTAGCCCAGGGAGTAACTGCAGCAGCAGGAAGCCCCACCTCCAGAAACTAGTTAAAAATGCTAGTTAAAAACAAAGAAGCGGGACCATTCGGCTCGAAGGCAGGAGGGCTGCCTACTGAGAATATGGAGTGAGGGCCCCATAAAAGCGAAATGTTGCAACTTCTGAAAACAAATAGCGGTAGCTGAGCTGAGGAGCAAGTAGGAGGATGACGATGAGCCTGCATCTCCATCAAGGTGTCCGCAGTGAACTTGCTCAGGTCTGGGTGAGGAGAAGTCGATCAGCCTCTCCCGCCCACAGGGAGACACTGTAGGAGTGTTATGAGACCACAGCTCTACGGGCCAAGGCCAGGACAGGGCTGAGGAAGTCTTATGGCCCTCAGAATCACCTGTGCAGTTCTGTGTTCCAACAGCTTGCCTGGGCCCCAGGCCTGAAAATGGTGGTCAGAGTCTGCAAGCGGGGCCCAGGCGACTGTGTTTTTTGTTTGTTTGTTTGTTTGTTTTTAATTTTTTTTTAACGTTTATTTATTTTGAGACAGAGAGAGACAGAGCATGAACGGGGGAGGGGCAGAGAGAGAGGGAGACACAGAACCGGAAGCAGGCTCCAGGCTCTGAGCCATCAGCCCAGAGCCCGATGCGGGGCTCAAACTCACTGACCGAGAGATCGTGACCTGAGCTGAAGTCGGACGCTTAACCGACTGAGCCACCCAGGCGCCCCGGCGACTGTGTTTTTAACACACTCGCAGGTGGTTCCGCGGCACAGTGGATGCGGAGACCCTCCGGTTTAGAGACCTCCATGGGCCTCCTGAGCTGGGGCGGCCTTGCCACGTGGGCCACGAGGCCGTCAAAGTCCTTCCCTTGTAAAGCAAAATAGATTTCTGACATGCCAGTTTTGTGAATGAGCCATAAGCTTATTTGTTTGGCACCAACAGTCTGGGGCCCATGGTGTGCACGGTCCAGGGGGCTTGTGTCCAAGCCTGTGCCATGTAAGATGTTTCCCCAGTGATTCTAGCCCAGTATCACTATGTTGAGAAGCCTACACTGATTCCACAGAATATTGAAGACTACTATGTGCCAGGCACTGTCCTAAACATTGGGGATTCTTTGAGGATGAAAAGTAACCAAAATCCCTCTCTAGGGGAGCTTCATTCTAGTGGTGCCCCAGAGCTTGTCCAAGGGTCTCAGTGCCTGAGAGGGTGGGGACTGAGCCCCTGAAGCTCTGCACACCCCAAACTCCATTTTAGCAAGACAGCCAGGCTTTTATTATAGAAATGTTAAAGCACATATAAAAGTAGATGGAGTGGTGTAGGGAACCCCCATATACCTCCTACCTGTTTCCACAGCTATTAGCTCATGGACAGTCTTCTTCCACACTCCCTGTCACTCCCATCAGCCAGGTATTTCTGAAGCAATCCCAGACAGGACATCATTTCATCTCTAAATGATTGTCAGCATGCATCTCTAAGACACAGATAACCTTTTAAAAAATAATACTGACTTATTATCTTCCCTAAAAAGTTAACACTAATTTTGTAATATCATTAAATTTACAGTCAGTATTACCATTCCCCCAACCATTTCATATTTTTTTGATCAGGATGAAAATTAGGTCCATGTTTGAAAATTAGTTGATATGTCTCTCAAGTCTCTTTTGCTCTAAGACATTCTTTTGTCTCTCTCTTTCTCTTTCTCCCCCACTCCCTTGAAATTTGCTGGAGTAACCATGTCCACTATCCTGTATGGTCTGGATTCTGCTGATTGCATCCCATAGTCTCATTTAACATATTCCTCCCCTGTCTTGTGAATTTCCTATAAGTTAATGTCCTTCTGAGCCTGACATTTTCACATCTTTGTCCAGTGGAGCAAACTTAGTTTGGCTTCTGTGTCCTTGCCATATGACTCTTACAGTCTTTGATAACTTTTTGTCTAGATGTCTAGATGTTCTAGGTGCTTCTTGTACCTTTCCTGCCTCAGGTCTGGAATTAGCCACTTGTCCAAAGAGCCCTGTTTTATTTTTAATGAGCAATGGTATTTATGTTTTTATTTTTAATTTTTTTAACGTTTATTTATTTGTGAGATAGAGAGAGACAGAACATGAACGGGGGAGGGTCAGAGAGAGGGAGACACAGAATCCGAAACAGGCTCCAGGCTCTGAGCTGTCAGCACAGAGCCCGACGCGGGGCTTTAACTCACAGACCCCGAGATCATGACTTGAGCCAAAGTCGGCCGCTTAACTGAGCCACCCAGGCGCCCTGAGCAATGGTATTTAAAGACCATATGCTGCAGTCCCACTTTTATCAATTGTATTTACTGAGCTTTGGCAGGAGATCCCACAAGGTTTTGCTACTTAAGCATTTCTTTGATGGTCACTTGTCTTGGGAAAAAAGCTTAATAAAATGGTTAATATAGAATATATAATGAGTTCCTAAAACTTAACTTAAAATACAAATAACTCAATAGAAGTATAGGCAAAATATTTCAATAGGCAATCAAGAAAAAAGAAAATACAGGTAGCTCAGTCAGTTGAGCGTCTGACTCTAGATTTGGCTCAGGTCATGATCTCATAGTTGTGAGATCCAGCCCTGCATCGGGCTCTGCACTGAGTGGAGAGATTCTCAATCTCTCTTTCTCTCTCTCTCTCTCTCTCTCTCTCTCTCTCTCTCTCTCTCTCCATTTGCCCCTCCCCCACTCGTGTGTACACATGCTCTCTCACTCTCTCTCAAGTTAAAAAATATATATACTTAAAGAAAAAGTAAAATATAAATATACAGTAAACACAGAAAAATGTTCAAGCTTCTAGCTGTCAGGGAATTACAAACTAAAACACTAATGAGACACTAGTTTTCAGCCTTCAATTTGGAAGAATGTGAGAGTTACCCTTTAAGTAGTGCCAGAGGTAACAGACATAGACACTCTCATACACCAATGTTGGGAATATTAATTGACCCAACTTTTTCTAGAGACTAAATGTTAATATGTAGAGCCTTTGACCTTGTAATCTCATTTCTAGGAATCAACCCTACAGAAACGAAATCACATGTATCATATATATGGATTTTGTTGCAGCATTGTTTACAACAAAACTGAAGGAAAAAAATACGTAAAAGTCCACCAGGAGGGCACTGGTTGAAATTATGACATATGCTATAGGAAGCTAAGCAGCTATTTTTTTAATGTTATACATTTATATTCACCTATATGCAAACATAGCCACAATATATCCATAGTTCCAGACTAATATGTGTAGAATGATCTTATCTATGTACATATGTATGTGTGTATATACATGTACATATGTACACATATGTACATATGATAGATAATAGATAGAAAGACGTAAAAATGACTCAGAAAAGATGCACAGTAAAACGTTGAGTGGTTACCTTTGGTAGGTAAAATGGAATGAGAATGCCATTTTTAATTTTTGATGCTTAATTTGATATTATTGTTAAAAAGTGGTGGCAATATTAGTTTTAACTCTTTTTTTGGTTTTCAGTATAACACCCCTAACCAAAAACAAAACAAAACAAAACAAACAATACAAAACAAAACAAAACAACACCTCACCACATTAGCACCAGTTAAGATAATATCATTTATTAAAGAGCTTGACATGGACCAAGCAAATTCCTCCTTCAGAAATCCATGACAGATACTTATGAAAGAGTGTAGTGCTCAAAGGTAATCACTTCATCCTTGGTGTTTGCATCACTACTTCTATGCCCTCAGAGGTTTTGTGATCATGGTAAAATGCAATGTTCTTTGAGGCAACCCTTTTTTTGTACTGAGGAAGCTTTCTGTGCTGGTGCTTCTTTCTTTCAGGTGTCGGGGAACCTGTTCCCAATACAACTGTTGCCTCCCACAACTGTGGGAGTTACAGAGGGTGGGATGCTGTTGCTAAACTGAAAATCTAGAAATCGTTACAGGTTACCTGGGACTCTCCCCATGACACGTTGCCACTGATCCCCATGGACTAGCCCAGTGAGGTTTTTACCAAGGTGTTGCAGAAATTAAGAATACAAAATGTAATCAAAAGCATTAAAAGGGCTAGCGGCTGGCATTAAGTTTAATGCTCTCCATTGGGTGCATGATAGCCTGTCCCGGCTTCGTCCCTAAGCCCCATAAATTTTCTGCAGGACAATGTGGATATGTAGCTCATCATCTTGCTTGAATGTTTACAGAGTCCTTGATCATCATATATGAGGTTAATCTAACCCGACATCCCAAGGACATAGACATGGCCACAATCTTAATATAGAAACCTAAACATTATATTGCAGGTTAATATATTGCAGGACTTCCCTGAGTCCCACAGCATTCCCAAGTGCCGATACTCCTACCAATATTTGATCTCTTCTTGACATCTCCAGGTCAGCAAGTCCTTAGACAATCCTCTTTTGCCTCTTTAGGTCATAATCTCATTACCAGTCACCTCTCTATGAGTTCCAACTCAAAGAGATTTACATTTATAAAAAAACATTTACAAAACACCAGCCACTTGCAAAATCAGACACCATCCCAATGCCATCCAATTCCTATTTCATAGGACACCACAAGTTGCCTCCCATTCTTAAAGGGAAAGGCCATGAATTTATCCCTTTGATTCCCACTATGTTCCAGATGCTGTCTCTGTCCAAGCTCCCTACTCATGCAGGATGTTGGGGCATTTTGGATCTAGAAGGAAACTTGATTACAAACTTGTTCAGTCCCTTATTAAACACCTCAGCAAGTAGTTAGGTGGCCATGACTTACAACCTATCATAAAGATCATATCATAGCAGTCAGGGCTAGCAACCCACAAAAATGTGGCTCTCCTGGCTTGGTCTAAGCACATATTTTCCTCCACTATGTAAATTCAATGGCTTCTCTAACCTTTCCTTTTATTTAAATGTTTTCAGGTTTTCTCCATCCTTTGGATTCAGACTTAGCTCTAATATTTCCTTCCTTCCTACAAGTATTCTCAAAATCCAATTTTCTTCCCAGAAAAAGTCTTTTTGGGCTCATCATTTCTTTTATGATGATATGACTGAGGGTGATTCTAAATAACAGGAAAAGTGAATTCTCAGGATGCCTTCCCTTTTGCATATCTGGAAAATAGCAAATTCCTAATTACCCTTCGATACCTTCCCCAAGTAGTATGCTTCCTTTTAGCTTTCTCTGCCACTTCCTTTATCCTTTGCTGGGCAGAATTATTGTCTTCCATTTGTGCTGAAGTGATTTACAACATGTTGGTCTCTCTTGCTAGACTATGAACTCCCTGAGCAAGTGACCACATTCCTTCAATACCCCTGAGACTCAGTACAGTGTCTGGCACGTGAAAAGTACTCGGTAAATGCTTGTAGAAACAAAATAGAATAGATATCTACCATCTCTCCTAATGAACTCCTCATTCCTCCCAAGTATTTATTTTTTTAATCTATTTAATTTATAGGCTCTCTGTAGTCTATAGTTTCTGCTTTTAAATGCTACATGCCACCCAAGTGTGGTTGGGGTTGAAAACATTTATAATTATGCAATATCATCAAAGAATAGGGTGTTTCACCTAATAAAATTTTCGGTCTTTTCGGAATCAATATTTCCTTATTTTAATTAATTAATGATAACCTTTGTGAAAAGTATTACAAACTTCCCTGCTTTCTTAAACAGAGTGCAATGATTACAACATATTGTTTTCCTGATGAGTTAAGCAAGTTTAGGCACACCAATTGTTGTTGTCTGATATCATATAATGAAGCCCTTGGGGGCTATTAAGGAAAGTAGATTTGTTTTCCCCCACCCCCAAAGACCCTAAGGTTCTGTGTTATTAGTGCTTGAGTCTCATTTCAGAGCTTTATGTTTCCTTATTCAAAGTGTAATTGTCACTGTTAGCATCAAAAGTGAGACTTACCTCTCATTCATATTGTGTTTTCAATAAGCCATTGTTGAATCTGATGAATTGGTTAAAAAGCAAGGACTTTTTGACAGCTACCCAGTGTTGTTCCTGCTCTTCAAGTAAGAGGGGCATTAGTGATGTGAGAACAACCAGTCAGCAGCAGAACTGGAAAAATATTATGTAAGTACTGGGTGCAGGACTCATGCAATGAGAAGAATTAGGGAGACGTGAGAGAACAGCAGCAGTCTATAGGATTCTAAGGGGAAAATAGGCAGAACTAGCAAATGAACTGCACAAATGTTTTCATTAACTGAATTCCTTTGCCCCCCACATCCAGTTTCCCAATTCTTACACCATGGCAGACATCACTAAGTCAGCTTTCTTTCCTATTGGAGAAGGCCTTATAATGTTTCTGAGCATTGGTCTCCAGAAAGCCACTGGCAGTCAGTCTTCAACTATAGAAGGGAACGTTTTCTAAAAGTCAATATAGTGAGTAGTTCCGCCTCAAAAGGCAAAAGAACTACCATTTATTGGGTGTTTACCATGTGCCAAGCAATGTCACAACCATTTTATATCACATTTAAAATCCACAATCACTCTATGACATAAGCAACATTATTTTCCCACTTCACAGATAAGGAAACTAAGGCCCATTAAAGTTATACAACTTCCCCAAAACACAGAACACATAAGTAGTGGCACTGAGATTTGAACCTAGGGTCTGGCTTACCCCAAAGTCCATGGTCTCAAACCTTATCCTATACCTCTGGATAGGAAATAGGGGGGTGTATTTCCTATCACTGAAGACAATATTCAAACACATACTGAATGCCCATTTGGCAGGGATATTGTAGACAGGATTTAAGTATCATATAAGGTTAAATTAAGTGACCATTTAAATCCCTTGTAATTCTGACAGCTTTACGTTTCCATTTGTCCCTTGATAATAGAAATACTTACGAGACAAGTCTCATAAATCCCAAATATCAGTAGATAATTTCAAAGGTTTCTGTGTTTGAGATTTTAAGATAATACACAGGTCATTTATTAATGACGTTTATCTAAGAGAAGCCCATATTTATTGAATTCTTTTACCAGTGAAATATGATAAGTTAAAATAGGTAATTAACCAAGAGCTAGGGTTGAATATTCTCTAAAGCTGGCTAGGTTGGAGTAGAATCACAGAAATGTAAGGTTGGGCTGCAAAAGAGCTTAGAATCATTGAGTGGTTGACCAGCATCTGTTTCTCTCCTTTATGAGGCAAATACTTATTCAATGCCTATTATGACTGGGCTCAATGCTGGACCAGGGTGGGTAATATAGGTTCAGAGGTTCAGAGAGAAGCAGTCAGCTGGATGCAGCCTACTCTGTAGCAGGACAGCTCAAGTAAGTTATGAGTCCTGGCCTCCCCTTTGAAAGAGCCCCCAGGATACCTCTGCTGTCTCATATGCATGGTCACACATCATCTACCAGAAGTCATCTGTAATGTCTCCTTCAGGTCTTAAGGGGACTAAGCACTCTCAATGTGTCAACCACTCTCATACAATGCAGTTTCTGGCCTGCCTGCCTGCCTGCCATCAGAAGGCCTTGCTCTGGATCCATGATAACAAGTGGATTTATGACTATCATATTCCAATTGTACTTTGATTAATAAAAATGATAGGTTGCCTTCTCCCTCATTAGTTTTCTACTTATTGAACCAAGAAGAAAACAGTCAAGATAGTAGGTTACATCCTAGTAATAAAAACTACTGCCTGTTAAGTGCCTACCATGTGCCAGGCACTATGTTAAGAATTTTCCTTGCATTAACTGATTCATTCTCAAATATTTTCTCCTTTAAACATGAAGAAACTGAGGTTCTGAGAGATTGTAACTTGTTCAAAGTTACTTTGCTAGTAAATACTGAAACTGGGATTCAGAATGGAAAATCAAAGTTTGCTATCTACCAAGGTCAAGACCTTATGGTGTGTACCAAGGGCATCAGTCAGAGATCACACCTTCTCTGCCCTGACATTTGGGTGTTGGAAAAGTTCTGTGAATAACTGTTAAGGGGGAAGTGCCTTAAACTCCCTGCAATACACAGTTTCCTTTCCCAAACCTCCATTTACCCAAGTGGCAAATGGGGCTTATTCTCTCAGTAATTTATCTCCCAAATATTTACTAAGTGAATACTATGGAGAATACCATTCTAGGTTCTGGGCCATCAAAGGATTAACAGAACAGGCTACATTCCTACTCTCAAGGACATACATACATATGTACATACATACATGATAAATATATAGTAAGGCTTTGGGGTAGTGATAAGCTTTCTAAAGAAAAGTAAAGCAAAGTAAGGAAATAAAGGACAAGGATTGGTGTTTTAAAATATACTCAGGATTTCAGTTTTATTCAAATATGCTGAGGCCAACAGATGAGGAGACAGTTGCCACTGAAAAGATAGTTACCCATAGTTCCCAATTGGAAGGGGCCCACGGTGCCCTGCAGGGCCACAGAGGGAAGCACCAGGATCAGTCAGAAGGCACAAGGAATAAGAGAAAAAGTGGGCAAAAAGCCTCTGTTGTGGTTTTCGTGGAAAGGAATGGGAAAGGCGGGGCAAGCAGTTGAGCTGTGGGGTCTGGGTTCCAGGAGTAGACGCTGGTACCTGGCCCTGGGTGATTTAGTGTCTGGGACTATAGGAGCTTGATCAAAGGAGATGGGTGGGAGTGTGGCTCAGGATTGGTTGGTTTACATATCAAAGTCAGGCTTCTACCTCAAGGCAAGTTGTTTGCTCTCTCTAGGAATTAGCCAACCTCCAGAGAGGCAGTCTTTCCCCAGCCCTGAGTAGTCAAAGCCTCTTAAAGTATGGGGGGGGGGGGGGAAACATGGTTAGTACACCAAGGAGTTGGGGAAAGACATCACTTTGTAGACTAGTCAGGGAAGAAGCAGGATTGGAGCAGAAGCCTACAGGAGAAGAGGTCTGGGGAGGAGCCTCAGACAAAGAGCAGAGCAAACCCCAAAGCCCTAGGGAGAGCAGGGCTGGTACTTGAAGAGCAGCAAGAGGGCCAGTGTGAGGGCAACGGAATGCAGTAGGAGAGGACAGTAGGAGCCAAACCTCTCAGACAGAGCTCTGGAGGCCATGTTCCAGAACTGTCTCCTAAGTGGGAAATCAAGGGAAGACATTGGAGGGAATCTGGGGATTGTTTATTTGTAAGTTGACTTATTATAAAAAATTTCAAACTTTTACCAAACTAGAGAAAAATAGTATAACAAATCCCCATATTCTCATCATCCTGCCACAATTGTCAATTCAGATGACCTCATTCCATCTAAGCCCACAATATTATATAGAAAGAAATCCTCGGCATCAATGTCATTTTATATTTCAGCATATATATAAAGTGTTTTTAAAGCATGATCAAAATATCATAATCAGACCTAAAAAATAACTAAATAAAAATGATTCCTTGATATCATCAAACATTCAGTCATGTTTCCCCATACACATACAACTATTTAAGATCCAAATAAGGCCCAAATGTCTGTGTCTTAAGTCTCTCTTCATCTGTGAGATCCTCTTCCCTACCCACCCTCCACACCCTCCACACCCTCC
Source organism: Panthera pardus (assembly GCF_024362965.1). Lineage (NCBI taxonomy): Eukaryota > Metazoa > Chordata > Mammalia > Carnivora > Felidae > Panthera > Panthera pardus. The sequence goes on from NW_026526788.1 coordinate 23,175,059, forward strand.
ACCACTGCTAAGGATGACCATAATCCAGGTCTTTGCCTGAGACTGAGGGTGTTTCCATGATGCTGGACTTTCAGTACTGAAACCAAGAATGTACAAGTTGGTTCCCCTCTTTGCTCTACCCCCTTGCTACTTATTTGTTGAAGTGGCTGCAGAAGTGGCTTTTAGGCAAACAGACTTGAGCAATGAAATGCAGAAAGGGCCCACAGTGACCCCCTGGCTGAATGCAGTCAGGCTCATCAGGCCACCCAGTTCAAAATATCCATAGGCCCTAACTGACCAGTGGGCTACTTATAACCAGGCACAGTACCAAAAAAGAGGAAATTCCATATGTCACCATACCTCCTCATCTTCCCTCTTTAAAAACAACCCACCCACTGCCTCATTGCAGACAGCCTCCCCTCTACTGTCCTGACTGCTGCTCCCTTGAAATGTATTCAATAAATTTCTATCTCCTTTGTTCTGCCTCAGGTGAATCCTTTCTCCACCCAGGATACTGGTGTCCACCCTATATCACCCCACATTTGGAGGCCCCCATCATATCAGGAGAGATACCACATTTAGACACCACAGTGGCCAAGTTATTTGTCATGTAGCATTCCCTGCATTCTAGATTTTGCTAAGTATGTTCCATTGTGTCATTTATTATATACCTCTATCCCTTGTACTGCCTGTAAGTTGACAATTAGATGTGGAAGGTATGGCAGATTTGGGTTTAATATTTCAGCAAGAAAACTTTGTAGATGGTAGTATGTTCATCCACACATTATGTCAGTTTCTCTCTCCCTCTCTCTCTCTCACTCTCTGTCTAATCTTAGTAGCCATTACTGGTACCTAGGTACGTTTTTTTCACTAGAGAGTTTTCAAATGGTGGTTTTCTAAGTCTAACATTGCTCTTTTATTTATTGGCAGAAAATTTTTTTATAAAGAGAAACTTTTTGTCATCCATTCTTGCTTACCCTGAGAAATAGTCACTGAAGGATTCTGAGAGGGTAATGGCAAACATCTCTGGATGTTTTTCTAAACATCATGATGCTGCTATGTGAACAACATATTGTGGGAGCTTAAGAATAGAATCAAGGAGACTCTATGGTGGCTAATCCAATGCTGTATGAAAAAGATGATAATGGTTTGAACTTGGGTAGAGGCAGTGGAGATGAGAAGAAGTGGTCAGATTTGGGATAGAGACCTGGTGCTGGTGGGTTGGAGATGAAGTATGAAGGAAGATAGAGGAGACAAGAATGACTCCAATGTTCTGAGTAACTGAGTAGGCAGTGAGACATTTACTGAGATGGAAAGAAGTTGGGGAGAAACAGATTTGAGCTTAGGGAAGATAAAAAATGGTACAGTGAAACAAAATCTTGATGCCTGAATTGCATCAAGAGATTTGAAACCATTCCAGATGATCTTAATAATATCAAATTCAAGAGATGCCTGGTCCACTAAAAATGAGACTTTTTCTTTTAAATTTGTAGTTTCTGCATCCAATAAGTTGACTCTTCTAAATATTTAGAAGTTGCTCTATTTCCAGTCCAGCACTAAGGATATACCACCAATGCCATTTATTAGAGGTATGATGCCCATGTAACCCCATGAGAGTAAGACATGAGGTCCAAATTATTACAAGCATCACATTTACACATCAATGTAAAGCAGCCAAAACTGTTACAGCAAATCAACTTAGTCTAGAGTCTAAATATTTCATGAAAGCCAAGAGCAGCCACTTTTCTCCCTGCTGATGTAGGCTTCTTTTCCAGGGCCACTGTGGATAGTTATACAGGTACAACTCTGGGGAATGCCCTTCACACTGGCATCTTTGTTCTTCCTTCCTGATGAAATCTCACTTCCTCAGGAAAATCCTGAAGAGAAAGTGAAAGGCAACTCACCTCAGTGGAGATGGTGGCTGTTCTCTAGGCTGCCAGAGAAGCCCTGAGCAGCTACCTTTCCTGACCGCCCTGCCTGCATCACCTGCCTTTAGTCATGCTTTGAGGGCATGCTTTTCAAAATGAAATACCCCCATTCATACATTAATACATTTTAAAAATGCCATTCACCTAGAGTTAATCTAAAGGTTTCACTTGTCCAACATTTTGAACAACATCATGTGACATTTTGAATTTTATAATCTCTGGTGCGTTAAACTAAACGTGAGTTGTAAGCCAGCAGATATCATTGGGGGAAAAGAAGAAAAAGCAAACACACTTTTCCATGTCTCTCAGTAGGAATATGTGACACACTATCAATGGTGTAGGGAGTGAGGGAGGGATGTGAGTGAGTACATGCATAGATTTATTAGTAAACATACTCACACTGAATAAGCCTTCAAGTTTCCCATATGAGGTGGGAGGCCATCTCGGGGAGAGGAAGTGGGACTGAGCTATGAGCTATTACAAGACAAAGGTAATAATTTTACCCATAAGGAAGCCCATTCACATCATCTCTTAAATCCTGCATCAACCTTGTGAGTTAGGCAAGGCATGTTGGAATCACCCCATTCTAGAAATGAGAAAAATTAGGTCTGGGAAAGATAAGTAAATTTCCCATGATCCCATTGCTTATAAAACACAGAACAAATCTTCACATTCACATTCTGACTTTAAGGCCTTCGGCTTTGAGGGAGCCTCTGGCTTAACCAAGAGCAAGTAGGGGACTTGAGGCTTCAGTGGGGTAGATACTTCAAGTGTTAGTCTTTCCCAGAACCCCTCTTCAAAATCCATGGCATGAATGACCATTCTTACCCGCCAATGCATTAGGCCAAAGTGGACACTCCTTCCCCAAGCTCTGGACTTACACCCCAAACTCAGTTGCCCCTCTTCACTGAGAACCTTTTTCCTGGAAGGTCAATGGCTATCAAAAATGGCCATTTTGGTTTTCTTTCATTATATATCATTTATTTTCTAATTTTAAGAAGTACTACAAATTTATTGTTTTTAAAAGTGGAAAATGTAGAAATGCTCCCTTGTGTTGGAGATAAAAGTAATTATCATTATTCTGTAAGTCAACTGCAATTATATAATACAAATGTTTCTATAACTATATACACTGCATTCGTAATACTATTCTATTTTATAGCCTGCTTTTTTTCACTTTGTATATCATGGGCATATTCCCAACCATTAAATATTTTACTAAAATATTATTTTTGACTTCTGCAGAGTAATTTTAGTCTACCCTATGGAAGTACCATTACATATTCAACCATTTCTTTTTTTGATGGACTTGTTTGTCCATTTCAGTTTTCTTGTCCTTTTACCTTTTATCAGAAAGGAACGGGTTCATATGTACCCCACTATTTGTCATGCACTTGACTTGACTCCTCTCTATCCCTAATTTCATATATCTGACCAGTCCCTGGATCCCTCTGCCTTAACTCTTCTGTTCTTGCCCTCTGTCTTTCCTCCTCCATGTTACTACCAGTGCTCCAGTCCAGGCCCTCCCACATCTCTCTCCCAGACTGGGCTCCCTAAAGTCCATCTGGGCCCATCCCTTTCCATTCACCCACTTCAGCCTGAAGAGTCTAAAATCTCCAGCTGGACTATATCACTCTTTTACTTATAAGCCATTCAGTGGTCTCCCATAAGCTAAAGCCAATGCCCAGTGTCCATTACATGGAATATGGGGCCCTCGATGGTCAGGCCCCTAGAAGCGCATTTTCAGTATCATCTGCCATTCTCAGCATCCAACTCCCAACCCCACATATAGCAAGTAGCCCTCCAGCAACCACTCCTGCTCTCTCAGGAGTCACATTGTGCATTTTCTAGCTCTGCCATCTCTGCCCATGCCATTCTGATGCTCCTGAAAAGCTTTCTCACTTGCATAGCTCTTTTTAGTTGTTAAAAACTCTAATCAGGACCTTTTTTCCTCAGGAAAGAAGCTCCCCCTTCATGCGTCTCCTCATCACTGCACCTCCCCCACAAGTCTGTGCTAGGAGCCCCTCCCTGTAAGCGTTCCCACAGGCCCCATGCACATATCCATCAAACACTGCACATTGTCTGAAATGACACGCACGCCTGTATCCCTTGCTACACCATAACATAATCCAGTGCCAAGACCAACTCTTTTTTAAATTTCAATACCTGTAGGCCTATACACAACACTTGGCACAGCATAGATGCTGAAGAAATGTTTAGTGGATTCAATCAATTTATTCCAAATCAGTGAGGCTCCTGGTGTGCTTAATCTCAGACTTGTCCTACCTACTTTGCTTCTGAGTCTCATTTCTTGAGATTGACCTAATCTGATTGTCTACTTTTGGTCATTTACTGATTGTCTACATGCTGTGCATTTTCACATACATGACCTAAATTTAATCTCACCACAAACTGGCCGAGGTAGACAGCTGGTATTTCTGCTTCCTTCCAGCATTCACTCTCTTTCACCTTATAAACTTACTCCAAATTTTCTCTGCAGAACAATCCATCTCCTAGTCCAGAAGCAAGTGATTTTGGTAGAGTGGGGGATGCTAACAGCACACAGCAGCAAATGGGCAGATGGCCAAGACTAAATAAAGCCAAATAGCATAGCATATTGTGCTGGCCACAGCAATTGTTTCAGGGCTGAGCACATGACCAAATGAGCCAATGAGAGGCAAGAAACGCAGATGAGCAGCTGAGACAAATGTACATTCTCTTTCTCAGAAATGATGCCAGAACTGCTATAGCCATCTTGCCCCACCTGAGCCTCCAAATGACACTAACAAAGAGAAAGGGGCAGCCAAGAAAGGGGAGATGAAGTTGTGATGATGTTGGATAAACTCTAGAGTGAAGTGGGCTTAAAGCCTATGATCTGGACTTGTCACTTGCACAAGCAAATCAACTCCTTTTATCTACATAAGTCAACTGGCATTAGATTTTCTATCATTTACAAACCAAAATAGTCTTAATCCATATGCCTAAAGAGGAAGTATTATTATACATAATTATTATAAACTAAGATTCCAGAACATCACTATAGGCAAACTATAGCTAACAAACAGCACAGCTAAGATTTCAATCTGAGATTTTGTAACTGTACTTTGCTGTTTTCAGTCATGTGATAAAAACCTGGCACAATGTGGATGAGGGAAAGCACACACTTACACACGTGCACACACACACACAATCTCTGTACCTCACCATAAGATTTTCAATGACCTCTGTGGGTCATTCTGCTCCTCTCTCCACTAAAGACATATTAGTACATTAAACAGCTCTTAAGATCTGCCTCACACGACACAGAAGAGTATTCCTAAAAATGTGAGTACATAAGACTTTTTATTAGGCAAAATTTATAGTATAGAAAAATCCTTTATTTAAAGGCATCTTATAAGGGGTCCCTGGGTGGCGCAGTCAGTTAAGCATCTGACTCGATCTCAGCTCAGATCATGATCTCACAGCTCGTGAGTTGGAGCCCCATGTCAGGCTCTGCACCATTAGTGCAGAGCCTGCTTAAGATTCTCTCTCCTCTTCTCTCTGCCTCTCCCCTGCTTGTTCTCTCTCTCTCTCTCTCTCTCTCTCTCTCTCTCTCTCTCCTCTCTCTCTCTCAAAATAAATCAATAAACTTTAAAAAGTAAAAAAATAAAGGGGTTTTATGAGAATCCTTCTGCAAAGTGAAGAATCTTAATGTTGAGAAGAAACATTAAGAATCATTGGGAAGTGAGTACCTTAATTTAAATCTGGGCATTGATTAATCATGATTGCTTAAAAATAAGTCTGATCTACAATTTAAAAAGTAAAGGAATCCTGACAGCATGTAGGTCACATGTAAAAGACAGAACACGTCCTACCTTCTGTTTAGAAGGTTTGGACAAAGAGATCATTCAAAATGTCCAAAATACTTCCAAAGATCTTCCTGGATAAAGATCCTCAATTATGTAAGGAAACTTTGATAAAAGCAAACAAACAAAGTCCCTCCTTTTTTTTGTTTATTTATTTGTTTTGAGAGAGAGAGCGCACACACACAAACAGGGGAGGGGCAGAGAGATAGGAAGAAAGAGAATCCTAAGCAGGTCCTGTGCTGTCAGTGCAGAGCCTGACCTGGAGCTCGAAGTCACAAACTATGAGATCATGACCTGAGCCAAAATCAAGAGTTGGACCCTTAACTGACTGAGCCACCCGGGTGCCTCACAAATAAAACCCTTCTATTGGAACAATTGGGTTATCTAGTAGTCATTAATTTAAAAAAAAATTTTTTTTGAGCACCTCCTAAATTCCAAGGACTGTGCTAGGTACCTGGGATATGATATTAAGCAAAAACAAGAGAGTCTGTTCTCTTGGAGGTTATAGTATAAAAAGTGTTTTCTGTGTGCTGTGCTAGAAACAGGGCATACAGAGATAAATAAAAGTGGCATCAGCCCTGCCCTCACAGATCTTCATCAAGTACAATATCTCTAAACTATTTTGATTGTTTCATTCCACTGTTACACTCTTGAGCAAGCATCCCTCAGAAATGTATATTTACTTGTTCATAAATGTTATCCTTCCTCTACTTTTAAATATGTGTAGTATTGTGTATATACATTGAAACCAATGTTTTCCTTGGATGAGACCAAAATTTGATATAAAGAGTCATAATATTTCCTTCCCAAACCCCTCATTGGAGACCATTGGGCTAGTAGACTGGGCTTCCAATGACCAGCCATTGCCCTAACCAAATCACAGCTCCCTTCAGGCATAATCAATGATTGACCTACACCCTGGGGCTAGCACTGAGCTGAGTAGTTCTTATTCTTTCCTAGAAAGCCACCAATCAGTGCCTGGTCACCGTCAGTGATCCTGTCTGGTATTTGCTCTTGAAATCAGGGCAACCATGGTCAAATCAGCTGAGTTTTCACTTTTCAACCCTTGGCTTTGGTATTGGGGAGACATGCTGCTTGAATATTCCTCACAAAATAGCTCACATACACACCAAGACAAGCTGGTTTATTGGCCATTGCTGGAAAACTCAAGAACTACAAAGAGTCTCCAGTGCATTCTCTCCAGAAAGACATTACCTGGACACAGCTGGCTACATACTCCAGCCAGGCTTTTAGTTAAGAAGCACCAGTATTCTTGGCATTCTCTATTTCTAAGGCCAAACTGTACAGGCCGGTGTTTCCTTACACCAATTTCTACTCATATTCCTGTAAATTAATTCAATCAGCATTTATGGAGTGTCTACCTTGAACAAGACACAACAAATAAAAACTTAGTTTTGCCAAATGATTTGAGCCGACACAGATATGTGGGCTGAGAGACTCACTTATATGCAGAGCTCCCACTTTAAGAAAATTATTTCACAAAAAATGATTGCTAAGTAGAGTTTGCATGCCCATCCCCTGGCATCATTGTGAACACACATTAGCAACCAACAGCATGCTTCCTTCCCTCATACGCTAATGAAAAATGATTGCTTGTCTTTCTAAAACCAAACCAATTACTCTTGTTTTTGTTGAATGGAAATTTAGCTTGTGTTTAGTGACAGAATAACTAAATCAGTCTTATTTGGAACCCAAGCATCAACGTGGATCCTGTCACTTTGCTGACAGGAAATGTAACCCAGAGAGCTTATTTGATAAAACAGGGCTGTTTTGGCTTTGAAACAAAAAATTCCACTCTTTTGACTTCAGAACGAGTGAACCATATGCCCTCACCTCCATCTCTCTCTTTCCCGGGCGTCTGTCCTCACGCAGCACATAACGAGGCAACGTTTTACATAACCAGCAGTATCTGTTCCGAGCTGGTATACAAACGCCCACCTGATTGAATAGCACCATTTCAGAAGTGCTGCCTAATCACATTTTTTCAGGCTGTGTGAACAAAATAATGTTTCTTTAATTACGTGAACTCTTTATTTTTGATATTTTAATGACATTTTAGAAGATGGAACGGCCACTTCTCTTAGATCGGGTGGTATTAATCAGGTGTGACAGCTAGTTATTTGATACATTTTTAAATCCCACTTGTATTTTCACACGAGTAATCTGGGGCTTGATTTCTCAGTCCTGGGCCTGTACTGGCAACTTGTGTTTCTGCCCACAATGAGCAAAATAATTGAACCAAATTAGCACTATCTATAATTCAGTGGTAGCTTAGAGGCCTTGCTTTATTTTACTTTTTAAATGAAACGAAAAAGCATTCTCCCCCCAGGATGAATGTTAATAAATAAAGGTCTGTGAGAGCTACCTTCTTCACCGTGTTGGTCCAACATACGTTTTCCCCTAGGGCTGCACCCAGCTGCTGGCCTATAAACGTGGCAGGCCCATTTCTTCATTGAGCGTGTTTTGTGCTAGAGAGCTGCTGAGACACACATGGGGGCTCCTTTACCTGGGTCAGGACGCTGGGGACCATTTAGTGCATCCTAGATGCTGTTTGGGGATCACAGAGTATTAGCATGAGGTACGACCTGGGCACATGTTTGTCATAAGCACAATAATTGTTAATTTGTTTGTCTCTCTGGTATTACACTACACTGGGAGCCCCCAGAGGGCAGGCACAAGTTGCCTATGCTTCATTGGACTTTGTAACCTCAGCACCCAGCACGGCATTAGAAGCGTTTGCCTAGAGGCCATGCTCCTAGTAAGTGAGTGTTTTTGTAGAATGCAAAGTATAAATATCACTTGGTCCTCTCATTTTACAAAGATGATGAGGCCCAGAGTAGACCTGGTCAAAGTCACACAGCACATATACTTGAATTCCATTCTCAAGTCCTAGGCCAGTCTCCCATTTACTTTACTGGCCTACTCCATAAAGCTGAGGGTCTAAACAACCAGTTAATAATAAAAGCAATGGAACAGTGTTTCTCAAACTCTCATGGGCATATGAATCACCTAGGGAGCTTGTTAAGGTGCAGATTCTGATTTAGTAGGTCCAGGGTGGGGCCCAAGGTTCTGCCTAACAAAATCCAGGTGACACTAGGACCCCAGTCTGTGGACTGCACTTGGAGTAGTGAGGCCAGAGAATAGAGCGATGAATCCTGCTGGCTCTGGAATCAGACTGGCAGGTACTTTCTGCACATTACTCTATGCTAAACACAACACTGCTACCGTGTGCCAGTCTCTCCTCTGCAAGGTCTACAGAAACCAGATAAAGCAGACAGAAGGGAGTAGAGGGGACTGAGGCAAACTGGGACATACGTGCTTTTTCTGAAGTAGTAGCTGCTGTTTACCTTGATTTGATTGTTACATCATGGGAACCAAAGTCCTTTGCTGCCAGATCTTCTGAATTTTTAGAGAAAATCTGTATTATGGATTTTATATTTGAGGAAGAAAAAGATGAAAATGATAGATAGATAGATAGATAGATAGATGATAGATAGATAGATACTGCAGTGATATCTTATAGTTTTTAAAAGTTGGCAACTACTTAAAATATTTCAAAGCACCTTGCAGGCCACCAATGGGCTGGATCCTGCCTCTATCTTGCTACTTCTATACAAACATATTCTCATTTAATTATCAAAACAACCCCACAAGGTGAGTACTTTTATGCTTACCATTTTTCATAAAGGAAACTGGCCTACAGCCATTTGGGAGCTCCCTCCCTGTGTGTGGTTAGACAGAGTGATGCCAGAACTCAAGCTGGGAATGAAGATTCCCAAGCCCGATCACTACCCATCAGTAGCGATTGTCACAAAGTTCTGCCCAAATCTGTTTCTCAAATGTCTCCTGGACCATGGCTGATGTGCCATGTTCTAGCAAAAGGGAGAAAACACCAATAACCATTAAAAGGAATTTGCAGCAGTGCCTGGGTGGCTCCAACTCTTGATTTCAGCTCAGGTCATGATCTCAACAGTTCGTGAGCTTGAGCCCCACATCAGGCTCTGTGCTGACAGTGCAGAGCTTGCTTGGGATTCTCTCTCTCCCTCTCTCTCTCTTTCTATCCACCCCCCCTTTCTCTCTCTCTCTCTCAAAATGAGGAAATAAACATTAAAAAGAAAAAGGAGTTTGCAAATCCAACTGGCCCAAAAGATCAAACTTGTGACATAGGCCTCCTGAGTGCTGTGCTATCTCGTTCCCTCCACAGGGTCTCTCTGTACATTGTTTGAAGATAACGGAAAAAAATACTAAATACCACCTTGAATCCTGGACTGGAAGCCACCTAATGTCTGTAGGCCTCTATTTGCTATGATGACCACCTCCCATCTTGGGCTGGTGGGAGAGTTAAGTGGGAGCTGTACTCATAAAGCATCTAAACCAGGCTCTGTAGTGGTGCTCAGTAAACAGCCACCCCATGTGTACACAGTCCCTGCAATCTCCAGGCATCTGCCCCCGGACCCGAGCACAGAATCTGAATGTTCCTTGCATGTCAAGGGATCTGATTCATGATGCGCCTTTCTTGGGAGCTAATCAAGAGGAAATCTCATACCACCAGAGCAGTGTCTGTTGTCCCAGGGTAATGACTTCTAGTGTCCCTCTAATGTCTTCTCTCCCCACCACCAGCAACAGCACCACCCTACCACTGCAGCTAATCCCCTGTAAGTAACAAAGTCTATGCTCGGAAGACAGGACAACCTGGTCTGGAACCTATCGTGTCCCTGGTTGTGCCACCTCAGTTATATCACATGAGCTGCTGGAGGCTCAATGTCCCCAACTGAGAGTTGAGAGTGAGAGTGAGAACAATAATCTCTGTCTTCTAAATTTTCTTTTTGTTTTTATAGGAATTAGATGAGATGTTGTACATAAAATACCCGATACATAGTAGGCATTTTGCACATTTTAGTCCCTATAAAACCTCTGGCCAACCTTGTCCCAGAATATCACTGGGTAAAGAATGAGGAGATTATACCAAACCTATACATATTCCTACACATCCACACTGCGAAAAAAGCTTATAAAGAAGACAAAATTATACCACATTGAGCCCTGGACTGGGAATAGAGAACTTAGATGTTTGTTTATAAACAAACATGGAAATGCAAACTGTCATTAACCCCATTTTAAAGGTGGGGAGACAGAGGTTTAGAGAGGCTAGATCATTCGTTCAAGATCACTCTGCTATCAACAAGGAATCGGCACCTCATTCCTCAGTAGGTTCACACCAAGATAAGTCATTTTACTTCATCCATCAAATACAGATCTTGGTAATATACAACCATATAAGAAATTCATCTTTTTGTCCTGGCTCTTGGGGGTCTTCCCCATGAAATTCTTTACTGAGACTACAGCAGGATGCAGCCGCTGTTGGAAAGGAGCCTAAGGGCAGAGGCTCGCCCTCAAACACGCTGTTCTCAGGCCATCGTATTAGAGACAAGTCCTGTTTGGTGATCTGCCCCGGTCTCCTTTCAAGCTGGCCTGTGTGGACAGTTGGGTAGTCTCTCTCTTGGATCTAAACTATTTTCAAGTGGCTCAGATGTCCAGGATGGAAAGGATCCTTTTGATACAGATCAAGTTCAGCTTTGATCATTAAACCATTCCCTACTTCCCTGTGAATTTTCACCAAAGCGGGAAACTGAGCCAATACATGCCCATCACCTCAGAGGGGGGGTGCTATGGATCAAGGCCGGAGAGAGGTAGGGGCACAGCTATCTCCTCTAAGCCGCGTGAAGACACCCTGTTAGGACCAAAATCCGGGGCGAAAAGAGGTACTTTAAATAGAAATCAAATACTGCTACCTACCCTCTCTTTCTCCCTTGCTACTCCCTTGCAAATAAACACATAAGGTTTATGATTGGATAAAGGTTTGGTTTCATTCCAAGCATAGAAATGGGTTTAGAAGACTTCAGTTTCCTGTCTCCTAACTTTCCTGACCACAAATATTTTTTATTGTAAGCCATGAAAGCAAAGGGTTATTTAATAAATTAACACTTCAAATGCCTTTGGTTCAACCCTCAGTTAGTCCTAAACTCAATTCTAAGTGCTCAGGCACTTAGTCCTGCCTCGTCTGTCTCTTAATTCCTTCATCTAGAAAGCTTTAATTCCTATCGTTGCTAGATTTTATGGTTTTTACAATACTTTATTGAATTGCTATATTGTAATATTTCTGCCCTCCACCCCCACCCCAAATAATCCTTTATGAGGAAGTATGGACACAGCCTGGAATGCAGTGAAGGAAGCACAGTGGTCTTTACAGCATTTCACAAATTTCTCTTGGCCTCAGAAATCACAAAATAATCACATTAAGAAAACAAAACAAAACAAAACAAAAAAAATCTAGCCTTTTGCCTGCAGGACAATGCATGGTTTTTTATTAAAAGAGGAATTTAAATTCCTTCTGTGCCCAGGCTGTTTTAACTATAAAGGCTTAGAAAATTAATTTTTGCCTATAATCTCTTATAGATAATGCTATAAAAATAGTTCCTCTTTAAGAAGCATATTTCATGCAAATATCAAAAAGCCTTTTATCTGTGTTCAAGATTTCTTGTTCTATTTCTGTCCCTTGTTTCCTTCTCTTCGTAGAAGATCAGACTTCAGGGGCCCTGGAGCCCAGAACTGGCTGCCAGGAGGCAGAGCCCAAGAGAGGCCATAGGTTGACCCGTGTGCCATCTCAGGGCCCAGACATTGAGCACCCCTGCTGAGCTTCTTACCCTGTGCTGGGCACTGCGCCACGCACTGGGGGCCGAGAAGAGGTGTGCTCGAAGGGTGAGAGAGGCAGAGTTCCAGTCGGAAGGATCACAAAAGCCTGGTGCTGTTGCAACAGACAGGGCAGCAGTGCAGAAAGAGAGGCAAGGGCAAGAAACAGCATCTTCCAAGCAGTGTTGCCCAAACCTCCCTCTCTGACAAACCACCTTCAGGATTTCTGCACATCCTAATACCACCTGTCTTATTATTTATTTCATATGTTCTTGAGATGATTCACTTTTTTCCTTTAATTCAGCCTCATCCCAAGCAAACACTTTGGTGAAAGGCACTGTTTATTGAGCTGCTATATGTTTGTTTCTAATATACATTAAAATAAGTGCAACCATTAAAATAAAATGTTTATCTGGGTGCCCCTAAAAATTATCTCAAGCATACCGCCAGGCATCCCCACAACCCACTTTGGGAAACCCTGCTGTTATGGACTGAATGTTTGTGTCCTCCCCCACCCCACCCCAACTCCATATGTTGAAATCCTGCCCTCTAATGTGATGGCATTAGGAGGTGAGGGCTTTGGGAGACATTTAGGTATTGAGGGTGGAGCACTTATGAATGGGATTAGTGCCTTTAATAAAAAGAGACCCAAGAGCTGGCTCTGAGTCTCTGCCTTCCACTCCATTTATGTGATGGTGCAGTGAAAAGGGGGCTGTCTGTGAACCAAGAATCAGGCCCTCAGCAGGCCTGATTGAATCTTCTGACACCTTGATCTTGGACTTCCCAGCCTCTAGAACTGTAAAAAAAAAAAAATAATTATTATTATTATTATTATATATATATGTATGTATATTGCTTAAACCACCCAGTCTATTTTATTGTAACAGCCTGAACAGATGAAGACACCTTTCTTAAGATATAGAAGATACCAGGAAATGGCAGGAATGAGAAAAAATTAGCTGGGACTTGGCATTTGCAGAAAAAGAGTTTCCAAACCATGTCAGGTGGTGGGGGTGGGGGGCTCCCCATCTATGTACATACTCCCCAAACGAAGCACTAAAGTTGAATGCTCAAGACACCTTCAGCCCCATCTGATGCCCTTATGTCCCAGAGCCCCAGGAGACATCAGTCCCCGACTCTGCAGACTCCTGCTGTTTGACAGAGAGTGGGACCTGGGTAAATCTGACCAAATCTATCCTAATCACTGGAGCGCCCACTGAAGTGCACCTCCCCACATTGTGGTCCACACAATAAGCTCTCATTCGGCAGAGACTGTGCTCATTGTGACATTCACCTGCCCTCAACACAGTACATTTATGGCCCACAAAAAGGTATGATACCTTTCCATGCCCCAAGTATTGGACCTTGTGGTTTACTAAGCTCCTGAAGGCAGCTGTGGGATAGTAGAAAGATTGAGGTTATGGAGTCAAGTCTCTCCTGGCTTTTCTTCCCAGACATTGACCAGATGTGCAATCTTGGGTCAGTTCCATAAATCCTGTGACTCCCAACCTCCACATCTGTAAAATGGAGATAATGATCCATACTTGTAATAATTTTTTTGGTCCGTGAGGTGGGGGCAGGGCTGGACAAAATGCCTAGCGTATATTTAAAAATGCCTAGCACATAATTTGAAAGCACACAGTAAATATATTTTTAATATGAACTATGCAGCCATTAGAAATGACCAAATCATAGGGGCTTCTGGGTGGCTCAGTCCGTTGAGAATCCAACTCTTGGTTTCAGCTCAGGTCATATTCCCAGGGTCGTGGAATTGAGCCCTACATCAGTCTCTCTGTGCTGAGCGTGGAGCCTGCTTAAGATCTTCTCTCTGCCCCTTTCCCCCATTCTCTCTCTCTTAAAAAAAAAAAAAAGACAAAATTATAGTAGAGAAGACTATAAAAATAATATCAAAAACTCTTAAGGTAATTTTTAAAATATCCCAAGTATCCTAATTTTAATATATTATAGTCTGTTTGTATATTAACTCTAATTTCACATGAAAAAAAACTGCATATTTATGGACAAAGACAAATAAAAACACAGTCAAGTAAATAAACACAAAAAAATAAAACTTGTGCATTAGGGCTGAGCATGGAACTGAAGTCCTGAGTCCATTAAACTGAGCTTTAATCCCAGTTAGGCCTCCTCCTGAATGTTATCTTCACTAAATGACATAGTCTCTCTAAACCTTGGGTTCCATTTCAGAAAAACAGGGATATTAATAATAGTACCAACCTCACAAGTTGGCTTAGCTGGTATTCGTAAGTTCTGATACCGAATAAATTTGCAATAAACAGTCCTGATATTCAGGTCATAGGATTATGAGTGATACTTTTACCTTTTAAGAAAGGATTTTTGTTCACAATAGAAAATGTAAGTAGCCAAATTACAACGACATTCACTGTGTTTCTATTGTTCAACCCCAAAGTCGTACGGTGGGAAAGAGCAAAGGCCCCACTGCCACCAGGCTGCCCGATCAAGGCTAAACCACACCTGGGCAGCTTGTGACCAAACCAGAGGGACAAAGGTTCACTTCCCACCTGGCACAGTCAAATAGGACGTAATGATCCAAGTGCCTTTTTGTCACACAGAACAAATGCATCTGAACTGTCCCTGGGCTGTGTGTCTACCACTGCCACGTCCAATTTTATTTCACAGCTCCATTGGAAAAATGTAAAGCCTCTTCAATTTAAGCTGTTTTTATTTGTATTCAGACTAAGATAGAGTGTGGGTGCCAGGGGATAACTTGACCATTTTTAAAAAATTCTGTTTGACTACATATATTTTTATCAATTTGGGAAAGCTATCAAAGCAAGCATTTCCACTTAAAAGCTTGGAAATAAAGCTGATATCATCTAGTTGGGGGAGGGCTGGGGAAATCACTACAGCAAAAAAAGACCCTTTTGTGTATCCAATTTCACATTGCTGTTGTCATGTACAGGATGTATATTCAAATGTGTTTGCATATTTCTAAACTGATCATACATCAAAATTAGAGCCATATTGTTCCTTTTACAGTGAAACTGTTTATATAGGAAATATTGTACCAAACATTCCCTGCCTCCACCCTGGGTTGTGACTGATTGCAGGGTGAGATAAAAGCACTTATGTCCACAAACAGGAGAAAAGCCTATATGCATGCAAGAAATCAAAAGAAGGTGTGATTTTAACACAAACACTATTATCAACCAAGAAAAAAAAGATTACCGGAGTTTATGCAAATTCAGAGAGAGCAAAAAGCATATACTTACACACTGACAATCTGAAAATTAAGGGTTGGGTTAGATTACAGAATTCAGTTTGGTACAGTTCAAAATAGCTCCTGGATGTCACTTTATTTCTACATAGCCAACTGAATTAGAGTCATTTACAAGGGACAGATATGGCCCACCAAGGGGAATCCATTTCCTACTACACTATAGGAAACAGTGACATAAAGCTGGCCCCTTGATTCTTTAGCATATTCTCCAGAAGAACTGAGTTGGTTTCAGTAAATTTTCCCTCCTCCACACTCAGCCATTTTTTCCTTCTTCTTGCTCAAAAGCTTGCTCCAACCACAAAGTGAAGTGGGAAGTTGGCAATTATCCTATAAATCCAGGTTATGTTGTTTGGTCAACAGAATTGCAGATTTGATGGAGCTTAAAGGAATTTTTAGAAATTATCTTATCTTGCGACTTTCAGACTTTAATATTTTGTCAATGAAATCATATGTAGAACCCCAACATATAAATTGGATTTTAACAGTATTTCGCCATAAATTTACTTAAAAAGCAAACAAGAAAAAGTCCTGATTTTAACATTTAACCTCTTTTTTTTTAATGTTCATTTATTTATTTTGAGAGAGGGAGAGCCAACCAACATGGGGAGGGGCAGAGAGAGAGAATCCTAGGCAGGCTCTCTCCTGTCAGCACAGATCCCGATGTAGGGCTTGATCCCAATGAACTGTGAGATCATGATGTTGGCCAAAATCAAGAGTCGGACTCTGAACCTACTGAGCCACCCAGGTGCCCCTTAACATTTAACCTCTTATACAATCGACAAATAAAGATGATAAGACTGATTTGATAAATATAAAATATTGATATTTGGAATTATGAATGACAATTCTTATATCTGCCTCAGCATCTAGTTCATTGCTTTTGAGACCACTATCTCTCACACAAATAAGTAGTGTAGAATAGCAAGTTTTATATTTTAAAAATATAAACTAAACACTTTATTTAAAAAATTTCAAATGTCAGAGGACACTTTATGCCAAGGCCTTCACAAAAGCAAGGCAATGTGGCCACACAAGTAAAAGGATAGATAGGCTGTAATATTTAGAATTGGGGGAATACAGTTTTTGTTATTATAATTCTTAAAATTGAGTAGAAATCTACTTTAAAATTAGATTCCACCTAACTGTCTACAAAACTCCTGAATATGGTTTGAAAACTACTGATCTGGTTCAATACCCAAGGAAACCAAGACCCACGATTGAAATGGCTCACTCCAGGATGCAGAGCAAAGCAAGTGACAAATCTACTTCTGTCACTCCTCTCCTTGCATGGGAGCATTTTTACTTCTCTGCAGATTGTTCCCTGAGCACAAAGTATATTTTGTTATCTCCCAATAAAATAAAGTAACGAAAGTCTCAATGACCCAACACCCCAACCTCATCATATTACCACCTGCCATTCTACTCCCACTTTTTAAGTTTCTTGAAGAATGTCTACCAATGCCATCTGTTCTGCAGTCAGTTCCAACGTGACCACCCCTCCTACCCTTCCACCAAATCCCAGAGTCCACTGTCTTTTTACTAAACTTTATTGTCTGTCACCTACACCAGACTACAGACTTTACAACAGAAATTTTTGCATGTTTTGTTCATTGACACATCCTGATTACCTGGCACGATGCCTCATTCACAGTAGGTGCTTAATAAATATTTGTTGAATAAAGTAGTAAGTCATGTTAGGGTCCCTATCATTTGTGAATAAAACTGATTATCAAAAATCTCTAAGGGCAGAGTTCTATTTTAAAATAACACTTGATAGGGACACCTGGTTAAGTGTCTGACTCTTGATCTGGGCTCAGGTCATGATCTCATAGTTCATGAGTTCGAGTCTTGAGTTGGGCTCTGCACTGACAGTGTGGAGCCTGCTTGGAGTTCTCTCTTTCTTTCCCTGCCCTTACCCAACTCGTGCTCTCTCTCTCTCAAAATAAATAAATAAACTTTAAAAAAAATTCCAATGAAGTAAAATGATACTTGGTAAAGGACAAAAAGGAAGCAATTGCCCAGGAAGCATCATTACAAACGGCTCTAGAAACACTCGTATTGTTATAAGAGACCAAGTTTTTTTTCTTTTCCTTTTCAGAGAGAGAAAGTGCAAGCAGGGGAGCAGCAGAGGGAGAGGAAGAGGGAGAGGGAGAGGGAGAGGGAGAGGGAGAGGGAGAGGGAGAGGGAGAGAGACAATCTCAAGCAGGCTTCACGCCCAGCGAGGAGCCTGACGACTCAGGGTTCAGTCTCAGGACTATGAAATCATGACCTGAGCCTAAATCAAGAGTCAGACGCTTAACTGATTGAGCCACCCAGGCACCCCTCTAAGAGACCAAGTTTTAACTCCACTATGACAATCAGAGACTTTCTCAGTTTTGTGTTTTATCAGATGTGTTTTGTATAGATGACTAATGCTTCCGTTTTCCATAAGGCTTGCAATTTGGAGCTTATATATGCCCTTTTAATTTTACCTGTCAACCTGCCAGTTCATTTTCAAGCTCCTCTCCTTCTTGTCAAATGCAGCTAACAGAACCAAGGCATACTAGTAATGTTCTGTTTCCCAAACTCCCATACTTCCAAGTAATTGCAAATGGCATTTCTTACCTCTGTATACCTTGTTATCTCACCTTCTATAATGTGGGTTGTCACCTTTCCATCCTCCAGGAACAGTTGCTTGCTCATTACCTAGCCCCAAATAGCACATAATCTGGCTATGCTTCAATAAGAAATGACCAATCAACAGCTTATGATGATAAAGGTTTATTTCCCACTCATCTTGCATGCCAGCTGTAGGACAGCTGCAGCTCTGCCCCATGAGTCTTCTTTATCCTAGGACTCATGCTCAGGGATCAGCCCCTCTTGGAGACATTGCATTCTCATGGCAGGCAAAAAGAAAGCAATGGTTCTTAAAGCTTCTGCTCAGACAGAGAATATGACACACTCCTGCTCGTATTTCATTGGGTAAAGCAATTCACATGGCCTGATGCCAATATTTGGAACATATTCTTGCCATGGAGAGGGAGGTCCTGTAAAGGAAGACATCCTATAAAGATGGGAGCAGCGAGAGGGGTAGTAAATATTTTGGGAAAGAAAAAGTAATAATACTGTCCTCTACAGTTACAGTTTGGATATTGAGAATGAGAAAAAGACCCAAGTCTGGAGGGACTCGCCTATTTCTAGCCTGGGGAACAGAGCAGATGATGATGCCATCCCTCCAAGTTTGGAAATATAGATGGAGGAGCAAGTGGTGAAGACAAAGATTATGGGTTACATTTTGAATATGTTGAGATGTTGATGGCCATGCAATTGCTGGAATAGAAATGGTGGTTTGACACCTGGTTACACTACACCAACTTAGATTTGAAAGACAGCAACTGTGCCAACATATGGTTCTAGAGTCATCTACATGTAGCTTTTGGATGGAGGCACATGAGTGAATGAGATCTCCTCAGGACTGTGAAGGAAGAAAGACAATACATTTATGATGTATTGATGTATGAGAAAAGTACGTTCTTGGCACTCCCAATTCAGTTGTGACCAGTGCAATGAGAACCTACAAACAAGACTGAGAAGAAGGAGGAAAAGATCCAAGAGAGGCCCATGGCAATCAAGGGAAAGAAGATTTCAGGAACTTGTAGACAGCATCAAAATACTAAAACTGACAACTAGTGAATGCTTACTAGGTACCAGTTGCCATTTTAAGCCCTTCACACATATTATTTCAATTAATATCCACAATCTCTAGGAAGTAGGTTCTATTTTATAGTGAAAGAAACTGAGATAGAGACAAGCTAGATGACTTGCCCATGGTCACACAATAAGTAAAGGAAGAGTGATGTGGAACCAAATTGTATAGTTCCAGAAACCACTCTATACTTCAAAGTTGATGCAGGGAAGAAAAGGGTGAAAGCTTGATGCCAAAAGCTGTTAAGTGCAGGGAAGGTGAGGAAATGGAGTGGTATGGCAATCCAAAAGAGGAAACAATTACCTGTAGTTGAGCTGACCAGGAGAAACTTCATAGTATCATTACTAAAGGATGAACATACATTGGACATTCTTTCCTTCCTCCCTTCTCTCCCCTCACCCTTCCTTGGCAAACCTATCGTTCAGAATTGTGATCTTCTAAGAACTCCATCTAAAGGGCAGATACATAGGAATATTTTCAACTTGAGTAGGTTGTCCATTCACTGTGATGACCATCCTTCCATTGGATATTGTGGCAGAGAATGTTGGCTGGTCATCACTGTCTCTTCTTTTCCTTGTAGACAACTACATTTCCCTGTGTCCTTTGCATCCTACATGGTTATGTGACTGAGTTCAAACAATTATATGTGGAAAGTAATACTGTGTTCCAGGCCTGGCCCATAAATAACACCTCCACGCAACCCCCCCCCATACTCCTCCCTCCTTTGACTGCTCCTCTGATGCCCAACATGACCTGTGTTGAGAAGTCACATGTTGCGGATGGCAGAGCCTCCCTTCACCTGGATATCTGAATGACTATAAAGGGAAAACACCTCAATGTTACCAATGAGCAGCATCTGGATGAAATTGTTAAATGGTAAATTTTCATGGTGTTAAACCTCTAATATTTTAGAATTTGTTACAGCCATTATTATACCCTTAACCAATACAGGTATCTTTCTCTATTCCAGACACCTTGCATTTTCATTTCTTGAATAACTGCATGTTTCCCTGGGAACTTTTTGTACATTTTTAAACTTTTCTTTTAAGTTTGTTTGTATGTTTGTCTATTTATTTATTTATTTTGAGGGGAGGGGAAGCTGGGTAGAGAGAGAAGGAGAGAGAGAGAATCCCAAGCAGGCTATGCACTGTCAGCACAGACCCCAATGAGGGGCTCAATCTGAGGAACTATGAAATCATGACCTGAGCTGAACCAAAAGTCAGATGCTTAACTGACTGAGCCACCCAAGCGCCTCTATCTCTAAATTTTTATACATCATAAATTGTACAGTCTCAGGAGACCAGATAACAAGAAGACAAAATTCAAGTCTCTTTGGAAGAAGAGATCATAAGTCCACATCAGTGTTTGACTCTAAACTCCCCTGGGCCACCTTTTCTTTATAGACAAAGAAGAGCATAGAGTAGACATGGCCTAAACCTGTTTGTAACATAAAACGTCTGTTTCTGTGATGTAGTGACAAGGGTGTCAGCAAGAGCATACAGTGGTGCGATGATAAAGTGTCAATGAGACCAGACACTGGTGTAATGGAAAGATTGCCAGATTCAGAGTCAGATAACCTTATTCCAATTGCATGACCTCGGGCATATCACCTAATCTCTTAGTTCCCTCCTTTCTAAAATAGACATAAAAATACCTACTTTGCAGACAATTTTGTTTATTCAACCAACATTGATGAGGTTGCACTGCCACATGAAATGAGCAGGTACATATACCTGTGTAAAACTTTGTAAGCATACACAGATAAAGCACTCAACAATTGAGCATAAAGCACTCAACAATTCTTGATGACTATGTTTCTGTATCTCTCTAATGAACTAAGTTTCTGCTAAAGTGTGTCTGTTCTCAAAACCAGTAAGAGAGATAAGAATATGCCACAGTGACATAAAAACCATATATGAACGACCCAATCCTAATATCATCCTCAAGGGGGAAAAACTGAGAGCTTTCCCCCTAAGGTCACGAACAAGACAGGGATGTCCACTCTCACCACTGTTATTCAACATAGTAATGGAAGTCTTAGCCTCTGCAATCGGACAACACAAAGAAATTAAAAGGCATCCAAATTGGCCAGGAGGTGGTCACACTTTCACTTTTCACAGATGACATGATACTCTATATGGAAAATCCAAAAGATTCCACCAAAAAACTGCTAGAACTGATTCATGAATTCAGTTAAGTTGCAAAATATAAAATCCATGCACAGAAATCGGTTGCATTCCTATTCACCAACAATGAAGCAACAGGAAGAGAAATAAAGGAATCAATCCCATTTACAATTGCACCAAAAATCATAAAATACCTACGAATAAATCTAACCAAAGAGGTGAAAAATCTATACACTGAAAACAATAGAAAGCTTATGAAAGAAATTGAAGAAGACACAAAAAAATGAAAAAAGATTCCATGCTCCTGTATAGGAAGAACAAATATTGTTAAAATGTCGATACTATCCAAAGCAATCTACATATTCAATGTAATTCCTATCAAAATAACACCAGCATTCTTCACAGAGCTAGAACAAATAATCCTAAAATTTGTATGGAACCAGAAAAGACCCCGAATAGCCAAAGCAATCTTGAAAAAGAAAACCGAAACAGGAGACATCACAATCCCGGACTTCAAGCTGTATTGCAAAGCTGTAATCATCAAGACAGTATGATACTGGTGCAAGAACAGACACTCAGATCAATGGAACAGAATAGAGAACCCAGAAATGGACCCACAAACGTATGGTGATGATGATGATGTTGAGCATTTTTTCATGTGTCGGTTGGCCATCTGGATGTCTTCTTTGGAGAAGTAGAAGAACTAATCTTCAACAAAGCAGGAAAGAATATCCAATGAAATAAAGACAGTCTCTTCAGCAAGTGGTGCTGGGAAAACTGAACAACGACGTGCAGAAGAATGAACCTGGACCACTTTCTTACACCATGCACAAAAATAAACCCAAAATGGATGAAAGACCTAAATGTAAGACAGGAAGCCATCAAAATCCTTGAGGAGAAAGCAGGCAAAACCCTCTTTGATTTTGGTCGCAGCAACTTTTTACTCAACACGTCTCCAGAGACAAAGGAAACAAAAGCAAAAATGAACTACTGGGACCTCATCAAGATAAAAAGCTTCTCCACAGCAAAGCAAACCATCAGCAAAACTAAAAGTCAACCGACAGAATGGAAGAAGATATTTGCAAATGACATATCAGATAAAGGGTTAGTATCCAAAATCTATAAAGAACTTATGAAACTCCACACCCAAAAATCAAATAATCCAGTGAAGAAATGGGCAAAAGACATGAATAGACACTTCCCCAAAGAAGACATCCAGATGGCCAACTGACACATGAAAAAATGCTCAACATCACTCATCATCATCGGGGAAATACAAATCAAAACCACAGTGAGATACCACCTCACACCTGTCAGAATGGTTAACATTAACAACTTAGACAATAACAGATGTTGGCAAGGATGTGGAGAAAGAGGATCTCATTTGCATTGTTGGTGGAAATGCAAGCTGGTGCAGCCACTCTGGAAAACAGTATGGAGGTTCCTCAAAAAATTAAAAACAGAACTACCCTATGACCCGGCAATTGCACTACTAAGTATTTATCCAAGGGATACAGATGTGCTGTTTCATAGAGACACATGCACTCCCATGTTTATAGCAGCACTATCAACAATAGCCACAGTATGGAAAGAGCCCAAATGTCTATTGATGGATGAATGGATAAGAAGATGTGGTATATATATAAATATATATTTATTTATATTTATTTATCTATATAAATACACACACACACACACACACACACACACACACAATGGAGTATTACTCGGCAATCAAAAAGAATGAAATCTTGCCATTTGCAACTACGTGGATGGAACTGGAGGGTATTATGCTAAGCGAAATTAGTCAGAGAAAGACAAATATCATATGACTTCACTAATATGAGGACTTTAAGAGACAAAACAGATGAACATAAGGGAAGGGAAACAAAAATCGTATAAAACCAGGGAGGGGGACAAAACATAAGAGACTCAAATATGGAGAACAAACAGAGGGTTATTGGAGGGGTTGTGGGAAGGGGGATAGGCTAAATGGGTAAGGGACATTAAGGAATCTATTCCTGAAATAATTGTTGCACTATATGCTAATTTGGATGTAAATTTTAAAAAAATTAAATTCAAAAAAAAAGAATATGCCATAGCATTATAGCCAAAGGATTATAATCTGTCTCGGAGACTGCAAAAAAGGGTTTTATAAAATTGGCCCCCATGTCCCTCTGGCCACTTTGCTATTTCCTCAACTCAGAAACACGGGTTTCATTCATTGCTTCCTCTGTGTGTGCCAGCATCACAACACTAGGTCTCTTCCTCTTTTATAGACTCTACGAGTCCCCATGTACATCTCATAGGCAAGAAACAGGATTTCAGCCAATGGTGAGCAGGGAGCAGAGCCCATCAGGCTGCAGCACCATGTCAATTCACCTTTAAGGTCCATGCTTTACTGGCCCCACCAGTGCTTTGCATGCTCCACCAGCATCAGGCAGGCAGATCTCATTTCTAATTCTTACTAGATGTCAAGGTTCTTTAGGAATCTGGAACCAAAGAGCTTTAGTCTCTCATGACCACCTGCCATTGCTACCATGTTCTTTGTCAGAGAAGGCTGCCTCAGATTAGGGATCACTTAATGTCAAGACAGGACAAAAAAGTGAGGTTGGTAGGCTATTCTCTGTTTCATTTTTTTCTCTTCCAGAAAACATTTCAGGTTCTGAAAGAGTACTGCAACTAAATAGCTACCTAAAGGTTTGTAAACCAGAGAGGCAAGTGTCACGAGATGAGTGACTGACTCTCCAATCCTCAATGTTCTCAACTGTAAAATCTGAGAAATAGCATGTGTTTTGTTCTGCCACACAGGATTGTTGTAAAGCAAATAAGATCACTTCCACAGATGTAGGAGGTATTATATTATTATCTTTATCATTATCTAACTGAAGAACAACACCAAGACCTATGCCTCAAAATCATGTCATCAACAGGGCATATTCTAGGTCAACAATACTGGATGTGGGACTACATTATTTCATATTCTACACAGTGAGGATCTCTCTGAGATTAAGGCCTTGAATAATAGTAAAGTCTCAGGAATCCAGACACTGCAAATTCAGAATATATCACCCCACAGGGGCAGCTAAACTGAACGTGCCTTTGCACCAACTACAGGATAAGGACTTAATGTGTAAACAAGGCTTCAAGGGGAGTATTGACCCTACTCTTGAGTTGATCTTCAAAGCATTTTGCTCAGAACTTTAAGAAATATTTTCAAAGCAATGTCTTCCTATAAATAAGTAATACAGCAATTCAGAAATATTTTTACTGCTTTGTTATGGCAAGTCCCATAAGGGCCTACTCATGAAGACTCTGTTCACTGAGATTTCTTAATTAAAAATGTATTTGCTGAAAATATTCTATAATTTATACTTTATAACAAGAATAAAAATTACCTTTTATTGAGTGCCTATTGGGGCACCCATCATATCATTTAACCCTTAGGATAACGTGATAACTTCAAGATATATTGTAGAAGCCATTCTTTTCTTTGTACCAGCAGGAAAGCTTGGTTTGAAGAGTCTAAGTAACTCATCCAGTGTCCTTAAGCTAAAAAATAATAAAGCAAAGATACAAACCAAGGATTAAATGATTCTAAAGCCTTTTCTCCTAACCATTTTTCTATTTTATCTTTTAATTAAGATTCTTTAATCCAGTTAAGTCAACTTGGTAGAGACTTTGTTGCAATGAAATATGCCAAAAGGGTCAGCATGTTTCTAGAAAACAGTAGCCACACTTGATCAGATCTTTATTAAGTCCATTCAGCCAGGCTGGGTGTCTTCATCTGTGGATGCCACAGGAGGTTTCGCAATCATTGGTCATGACTTCCAAGTTCCTTGTAGTCAGGGAATTGATAAGCTTAAGAAATGACCTGTGTAAGGTCATAAAACCACCTTGCAGATGGGAAGTGGGCATCACTGGCTAATTCAGGGGCTACCAGGCTCATCTACCATCTTCTCCTTGACCCTCGGCTGACATTGCTCCCTGAAGCAGCTCTGGCACTTAGAGGGAAGGTGAAGGACAAGAAACATTAGTCTTTCCTGATCCCTCCCAAGAAAGAAAAGAGAACCAGCTGGAAAGGGCAGTGCAGTTGTTTCACGGTAATACAGGCTTTAGAGGGAGCTGGCCCCAACATAAGGAATGTGCAACTCTATCCGCTGCTGGTTTTCTCCCTGAAGAGAGACCCTGTGGAACATAAACTTCAACCAAGAATTGGATTTTTCTTACAAAGTCAACAATTACTTTGTTATTAAAGAAAAAATCTGTGAGGGAGACAGCAGATGGGCACATCTGACAAGAGACAGGGAAGAGGGAGCAGTGTTCCAGGTAGTGGAGAAATTGTTCAAGGACAATTTGTGTGTGAAAATATAACCCCTATAAATCTGCCAGAGCCAACAGGGCTGAAGACGAATCA
This sequence comes from Panthera pardus, assembly GCF_024362965.1. Taxonomy (NCBI): domain Eukaryota; kingdom Metazoa; phylum Chordata; class Mammalia; order Carnivora; family Felidae; genus Panthera; species Panthera pardus. The sequence goes on from NW_026526788.1 coordinate 23,201,009, forward strand.
CTTACAGAAACGTGTCTGTCCCTCCCCAGCAAAGCTGACCACGGGTTTAATTTAGGTGCACGCCCTGTTTGTACTAGGTTTCAGGTATTTTTTTAAAGTGAGGCATGGGCAACAAAGAAGTAAATTGATACCAGTCCTCTTGCTTTGTCCCGTTAATAGCATCTTTTGCCTCCTGGTATTTTTAGAGCTTTGATTCAAAATATAAAAGTCTACGCCATAATCCAGACCAGCGAGCATATCATTGCCTTGGCAATAGAATATTGGCCTAAGAGCAAGAGAGCCAACTTTTTGTTCCCAATGCCATCATCAACTTTCTTGTTCTTGTCGGCATGACTAAAAAGGATGGCAGAGCTGATCCATTATTTAACCAGTTGAGAATTGCCTAAGCAGCTTATTCAACCCATTAGGATATAAGTCACATTAGGGCAGGGATTCTTTTTTTTCCCTTGCTCATGTCACATCCCCAGTGCCTGAACCATGACTAGTTCATACTCAGAGGTCAGTCATTATTTGTCACATTAATAAATGAATCATCCATCCATTTATCCATCCTTGAAGACCAATGCAAAGTATGCATGGGTTTTCTTTCCATGGAATTGCAAATGACACTCATTATCTCACTCAACTTTCTCTCTGAGACCATGGGTAAACATATTTCCACATTACTTTAACTGCTGGTCCACAATTTTGGAATAGGAACTCACCTCTGGGACTGTCTTACACCAACAAATACTTCCACTTAATTTTCAAACCACCCCTACCAACTCTTCAATAGTGACCTACTTTCTTAACTTCATGTGTTCAACAGCTTGGATAAAATAGGTTACAGACAATTAAACAAAGATTGGGACTCAGAATTATTGCTGTTTTAGATTATCAGGTTACTGTTTTATTCCATCATAGTTTTTAAAATGATCTATCAGCTTGTCATAGGAGATTTTAGAAGAAAGACTTCTGATGTGCCCTTGACTAAGTCATTCTTTCTTAGCCTACATCTTCTCATTTGGGTAGAAACACTTGGACTAAATCAGATGCACCAAGATGGCAATACTCAGAGTGGTTGAAAACCATGGACCCTTCCTATTTGACCTACACAGAAGTTGTTTGTGTGTGTGTGTGTGTGTGTGTGTGTGTGGCAAAGGTGAGGGTGGGGGTGGGAGAAGAGGTAGGGGAGTTTAGTTGCTTAGTTGCCAAGAGATAAAGACATCTTCATATAAAAACCCAAAAGTCCAAATACCTGTCTTCTCTTTAGAAGTCACACCTGGCAACATTGGGTCCAAAGTCTTGCATAGGAACAGTTAGGAGAGATTCCCTTTCTAGTTAGATCCCTCTGGTTCTCCCAGTGCCCTCTGACCCACATCACTCCTTAATGCTGACCTCTGAATTAAGTGATCTTTGAAATTCCTTCCATATTGAGCATTCTCTTATTATAGAATTGTACACAATGCTGTCAGTTGCTAATCAGCATTTAATAAGACTCTACAATGGGTAAAATTCCGTTGTCACTATATATGACTTATGTATTTCTTAAGAACATGGGGACACTTGATGCTCTGAGTCTGTTTCTTCAACATTCATGAGGGGCACTGCTGCTAAACAGAGCTGTGAGGCCCCCATGTCCAACCCCCTGCCCTCACTTTGAACGTAAAGCTAAGGGATTAAAATGCTACCTTATTGCTGCTTCTCAAATATGCCCAGATATTAACTTTGAATGACTATAAACTGTAATAATTTGCTCACTGACTTTTTTCTAGTCAATGAAGCAGATAGTATATGTCATAAGCCAGTACGTTTTTCCTATGGGACTCAATAAAGCCATATTTATTTTGAATGTAAAATAAAAGCCCATAAATTTTGTTTATTTTTATTCTGAATAATCCCTTCCATTTCTCAAATTCTGTGATTCTGTGTTGTTGTTGTTGTTGTTGTTGTTGTTTTAATGTCTTTCTCCACCTAGAACAAAATACATCAAAACTGGAGATATTCTACAAATATTGTATTGGAAGAAAGAAATAAAATTGGAGTTGCCTAAATATGCTCTACATGCTTTTTAATATGTTACCTCTGGCCTCACAGGAGCCCTTTGAAGTGGATATTATCATCTTACTTTTACTGTGAGAGACCAGTAAGAGCTCGAACTTGGTGTGGTCTGATTAGAAATCAAGCTTTTCCTACCATCCATCATGGCTCCCTAGAAAAGTCTGTTTCCTAAACTGTAGACAATTACATGGTTTTAGACTGAAGTAGGCTGAATACCCCTCCATTACTGACTATTAATAAGTTGATACATTCTTCTCAATGAGGGACTTACTTCAGAAAATTAGTAATTAGCATAAAATTGTAAATCTCTCAGGTTTAGAGATAATTACATTTCATCTTTGAGTTTTATTTCCAAAAATTTTTTTAACAATGTTTTTGTTTCCATTTTATTTATTTGTTTGTTTGTTTGTTTGTTTGTTTTGGGGTACCTTCTATTTACCACAAGTGACACTGATTTTTCTTTTAGTCATAAAAAGTTGTAAAAGTGAGCCAATACAAATAAATAGTAATGAAGGGGAAACAATACAGGTAGCAAATTGATAAAGCAAACATCAGAAAGAAAACATGTCAATGTCTGAAATTGGAGAAAGACTAGTCTGAAGGAGGAGGTGACTTACTCTAGTTACAAGTTAATGAAAGTCCCTTCCCAGGGAGCAGTCATCTTATTGGCTGAAAGTGGAAAAGGACCAGAAATAATGAAGGGTAAAAAAAAGAGAGAGATGTTAATCAAAGAAGAGACCTCTTTTGGTCTTCTCAGTGTTTCTTATTTCCTCCTCTATACACTACTGTCCTGTCCCTTAATTCCACCCCACCCAGGGCCTATTATTTTTCTATTAGAAAGTGCATGCACTTTTTTTAAAATATATAATTTATGGTCAAGTTAGCTAACGCACAGTGTATACAGTGTGTTCTTGGCTTCCGGGGTAGTTTCCCTTGATTCATCACTTACATACAACACCTAGTGTTCATCCCAACAAGTGCCCTCCTCAATGCCCATCACCCATTTTCCCCACCCCCCCCCATCAATCCTCAGTTTGTTCTCTGTATTTAAGGGCCGCTTATGATTTGCCTCCCTCTCTGTTTGAACTATTTTTTTTCCTTCCCTTCTCCCATGGTCTTCTGTTAAGTGCATGCATTTTTTAAATCTCACTTAATTGGTCACTGACAAATCTGACTCTTCTCTTGAATATTGAATATTGAAGGCACTCAACTCCAGTAAAAAATTTTCTTCTCTCCTCAGTAGAACAAATGGAAATTATCTGCATAAAGATAATAAAATAAATAAAAATTCCTTCTGCAAGAAAGAACATTAACAAGAACACAAAGGAGAAAGCACCAAGTATTTAGAAAGACATCAGCGTCATTTTATTTAAATGCTCCACTGTTTGTAAAAAATTCTTAATAGCTTGCAAATCCAATTTTTCCACTACCAATTTTACCCTTGGTCACTTGGCAATCATTGGCTTGTTTTCTTTTCCACTTCTGTTACCCCTGTGCAGAATTTGAAGATTTGGATATGTGAGTCCTGAATTATGAACCATTGCAATGAAAATATCTTCTCTGTGCTGGGAATAGCATGAAGAAGCATCAGGACCTAGACTATTACAAATTACTGGGACCAGACTATTCCTCCACCCTACTCCACAACAGAGATTCAGAACACACAGAGAATAGAGACATAAAGTCTCTAAGCGTAGTTGATCTGTATTGAAACTCTTTTATAATTTAGTAGACACAATTGCATCTAACTTTTATACTAACCACATATCACTCATTGCATAATTATCATAATTATCGAAGGATTGAAAATGTATGACAGATGTGCCGTAACTCCCCCCACCCACACCATGGCAGACATTACTAATCAATCATGGAACTATTTCCTGTTAGAATGGGGCTGAGGAAGGAAGGCCAGAAAGGGTGTGCCTGATTAACCCTTTCCCTCATAACAGAATCCAGCTTTCCAAGGACTAATACTCCCATGACTGCCAAAATTAAAACCTCCCTTTTTTAATGCTGGATAAACATCATTCAAATCTTCCTCTTTTGATTCTTATTTCAGCAACCCCAAGCAATTCACAAACACATTCTTTCTTCTGTCAGATCTTAAGGCAATGGGTCAAGTTTCAGCTTCAGCCAGGTTACTGCCATGGAGAAAATTAAAGCTGCCTGCGTATGTTCTCTTAATGAGTCATGTCTGCATTCTAAAGGCTGTGGGTAAAAATCCTAACTCAAACTTATTTGACCCATTTTTCTTCCTGAAAAACCCATTTCACAGATCAAGATTTAGGCAGTTACTTTAGGAAAAGTTGCCAGAGTACTATTTTTCAGCATATTAATATTCCGCCTTGTTTGGGTACGAGCTGCCCTCATCTCCCTATGACCACTTCAGCCACTCAGACTTTTCCTTAGTGGATGTCAGTCCCAGGTAGTTCGTCTCACTGATCATACATGAATTCTAGGTGTTGACCACACATCCTTATAACAGCAATCTCCTCTGTGACATAGGATTTGGCTTATGGTTTAAAATAATGCCCAGTCATGCCTTGGATAAAGCTTTTCCACATCCCTTATTTTACCTTGTTCTCACAATACTTCTATCAGGTATGACCTCTTCATGTCATTTGTCCCATTGGCAGATGAGGGAACTGAGGCTCCAGGAAGTAACTGAGAATATGTCTTAGTGATGACCAAAGTCTATAAAGTACCTCCTACCTCTCAGTATTGAGCTAGAAGCCAATTAAACCCTTGCATAGAATAGGTTTTCAACACAATGGACTTTTGAAGCCTCGTGCATTGAAGGCTTAGTCTGGTAGATTGTGTCTAACTTTAAATCACCAAGTTTCTCTCTACTGAAATAAATACGTTTGCCACACCTTAGTCATTGCTGTTGTTTCCCCCTTGTTGTTATTTAGTAGAGTTCCTGTCTCTCAAGGGAAGAGCAATATAACTATACAACTTATTCAAAGAGTCACAGCCAAGGAAACACTGCTTATCGAGTTCCAGGAAGGGTGAGATGATTCTCAGCTGATAGCATCAGAGAATTCTCCATAGAAGAGGGGCCCTTGGGCTGGATTTCAATGAATGATAGGGATGGGAATGATGAGTAGAAGCATTCCTTGCAATTATATTCCAAGGAACATAAACGCCATGAACAAAACTTCATGACAATCATGAAGGTTTTACTGTCTTTTCAAGATTCTGTTTCCCACTATTTGACATAGAATATTAAGGATCATCAATGACTTTTTAGGAAAACAGTTCTTCTGTGTCTGTGTCTGAGGTTAGAAGGTGCCTTGAGGTTAGACAGAGACCCAAGGGCATTAGGCACATTTACTTTGCAACTGGTCATTGATTCAGTACTTGTCCTTAGGACTAAATCACTTACCAGTGGCCCATTCTTTGATGTACACAATTAACGTTGTCTCATTCTCATGCGAAGTGCTATGCAAACACAACCTGAAAGAGTTCCAGGTCACCTCCTTCCAACAGTACTGCCACCCTTAGGGCCCTCCTATTTAGAAGTTCTAAAGTTACTATAACATTTAGTACTTCTGTATTTCCCAGCTGGTAGTTAGGTAAGAGAAACAGCAAGATATCAAAGGAGGAGACTCTTCAGGAGGTAGAGGAGAACAACAAATGTTCATACAGAGGGACTGGGAAGGGAGAAATAGGTGCCAAGCCAAACAAAATCCCCAAATTACCAAAATGAATTGAATTGACTTGCTCTAGGCTCCTCCTCAGATCAGATACCCTTTGTATCACATCCAATTAAAAAAAAAATCTACCAGTAAACCACTTTCTATGTGGTAGAAAAGTTAACTGTCCCACCAAAAAAATCACACAATACAGTTACTTACCCATCCTGGATTCCCTCAGGTCTCAATTTCTAATAATGGATGGTTTAATTTTTAACCAGATAAACTTATCCTCTTTTGGGGGTTAACCAGCTAATGTTCCATTCCCCAGGAGATGATTCCTTAACACCAAGGGTCAACTTTATTATTTTTTTTATTTTTGAATCCTACAAATTATTCACATCTCCCTTAGAAGCTTCCTCCTTAGTGAATTTGAGCAAGTTATTTAATCTCTCCATGCTTCAACTGCTAAAAAGGACTGCTGAGAGAGCTTCATGTCATACAATTTGTAAAGATTAAAAGAAATAATTCATTCAAAGTATTTAGTGGAGCTCCTAGCCCATAATGAGTGGTCAATAAATGTTAGCTGTTAATTTCACTTTGAACCTTCTCTGGTTACAGTCACTGCCTGTTTTGCACAGCTGCACAAGGTTTTCAAGTGGCAAGGAAGGTTGAGCACTTTCTAGTGTATATATGTGAGATATATAAAAATACATATATAAATACATATACATTACATTGTAGAAATTTTGAAACTACCAAAAAAATACAAAGAAACATAATTGTCTTAAATCTCCTATTGACATAAACTTGTATGTTTTAAGTTAAAGAGATTTCCTTATTAAAACAACACTATTTTTAATATCTTCCCATGTCAATAAACATGTTTCTATTACATTCTTAATGTGTGCATATTTTTCCTTCCTGGGATTGTGCCATCATTTTTATAGTCAATCCACTATTTCAGTTACTCATGCTGCTTCCAAATTTTTGTTATTTTAAACAATGTTCTGATGTAAATTTTATATTATTTTTTGTGGACTTGTCCAAACTTTTCCTTAGCATAAATTCATAGATGGAGAATTTCTGAGTTTGAGGGTAGGCTGTATCTAAAGGATGTATTATATACTGCCCCGTTGTCTTTCAGAAGGACTATACAAATTGGCACTCTCCTCTGTAAAGCAAATTCTGTTCTCTTACTTCCAACTGAACATTGGCTACTCTTTAAAATCTTTGCCAGGTTGATAGGTTGTAAATCTAATTTCATTTTTTAATTTAGTTTTTTTAATCAAAAGTAATGAAGACAACTGTTTAATACATTCATCAAATATTTGAATTTTTTCTTCTGTGTCATCCCTAACAGTGTCATCAGAGAGGTGGTAGAATGTGTATTAAGAGTACAAACTCTAGACTGATTACCTGAGTTTGAATCCATGCTCTATGTCTTTCTAGCTGTGTGATCTGAGGCAAGTTACTTATCCTTATCAGTCATGTCAGTGCCTTCATCTAAAATGTGAATAATACTGGGGTGCCTGGATGGCTCAGTCAGTTGAACATCTGACTTTGGCTCAGGTCATGATCTCACAGTTTGTGGGTTCAATCCCTGCATCCAACTCCATGCTGACAGCTCAGAGCCTGGAGCCTGCTTCAGACTCGGTGACTCTCCCTCTCTCCCTCTCTCTCTCTCTCTCTCTCTCTCTCTGCCCCTTCCCCACTTGTGTTTGCTCTCTTTCTCAAAAATAAATAAATAAACTTAAAAAAAAGAAAATGTGGAGACAACTAGTACTTACTGAGTACATGCAGGCAGTTAGGACATTGTTTGCCTGTTTTTCATTGGTGTGTTGGACTTCTTTCAGTGGACTGTTGAAGAAGGTGAAGGATATCCCAAACAAGTAACGGCATAAACAACGCATAAAAGAACATGAAGTGTCATGCTAGCTCTACATTTGAACCTTTCCAATATTTTCATGTGATTTAAAGAATGAAAAACAAACATGGTTTCATGCATTGTTTTTTACTTCATGAAATCCAATTTAAACCAAATGGAAAAAAAAATCTTGACAGCTCATCAACATGAAATTTCCTTGGAGGACACTGTCCTCCTGGGTCTAGCAGCTCTGTGCTGTCTTTTACCTGTAATGACCCTTGTTGAGCAGGTGCGGTGAAGTATGACTACTCTTGTTTTAGAATTCTACGGGCCCCAGGCTCTGGATATCAGAATGGAAGTTATACAGGAATATCTCTCTTGTCCTTGTTGTGCAGCACAAAGGGGGATGCATAGAACCCAACTTTGTGTTCTAATATTGTCATCATGTTTGGGTAATACTACCTAAAAATTCAGTACCAAAATTTCATGAAGGGTCAAAAGAAACTTCAGACTTCATGTGGTTCAACCTTTTCCTTCATAGTGAAGGTTCTAGACCCCTATAGTCACAACAGACCTAAGAATGGGAGAGCAGAGAGCTCAGCTTTCTAACTTTTGGAGTTTAGGGGTGTTCTATGTAATTTGTCTAAAAATGGTTTTTTGGGGTTTTTTTTGGGGGGTTGGGGTTTTTTACATTCACAGATTCACAGAGTATATTTTTATTTTATTTTATGTATGTATGTATGTATGTCTAAAAATGTTTAAACCCAGCTCTTCAGTGGCTCAGTTAGTTAATAGTCAGACTCTTGATTTTGGCTTGGGTCATGATTCCAGGGTCTTCAGATAGAGCCCCGTGTTGGGCTCCATGCTGGGTGTGGAGCCTGCTTAAGATTCTCTCTCTCCCTTTTCCTCTGCCTCTCCCCCATGCATGTTCTCCCTTCCTCCTCAAAAAAAAAAAAAAAAAAAGTTTTAACCCAACCCCAATGTTAACAGGATCAGCTAAACATGGAAGAGCCACAATTACCTTATACCTTTTCTGCTTGTACATCCCATCCCAGAATGGCTTGAGGTATTTTATGAAGATGGAATTCAACAGCACATATTTGAGAACTATTTGTGCAATGTGCTAAACCTTCCTTTTCAGAGTTTTGCCTTACAGAAGTCATCCAACACCACTTAACATCTCTGGGTCTCAGTTTCCCTCATATGTAAAACAAGGGTTCAGTTTTAAAATGCCTTCCATAACAAACATTTCATGATTCCATTTACAGGCCAGTATAATAGCTCAAAGAATAGACTATCCCAAGATACAATACTTCATAACAACAGAAAATCCCCACCCTCAAAATTACTATTATTGAAAAATAGCCCAAGGGGTAAGCATAAATTAATAGCCAGGCATAGGATAAAATTCAGGACTCCTCAATTCTAGACCATGACAAGCCAGTACACTCAAAATGGGTATTGCTCCCCCTCCCCCCCCCAAAAAAAACCTTAAGAAAGAAGACATTTTAAAGATCATCTTACTCAACTTCACAAATAGGACTTTTCAATACTTCCAAGTAAAAATTTCAAAAGCTGCTTTTAATATCATCTTCTCCATGGTGTTTTCCCAAGCTGCAGTCCCTGATTTTTGTCTAGTATCACAGTCTGGGATTCACACCTCTGGTTGTACATTAAAATTCCCTGCTTGGGGGAGGAGGGTAAAAAATCCCTATGATTTGTGTACCTACCCTCAGAGACTCTGATTTAATGGACATGGGGGTGAGACACCAGCATCTTATCTTGTAAACTCTCCAGATGACCCTAGTGTGCAGCCAAAGTTGACTGCTGCTAGTCTAGATGAACTGACTCCAAAGTGAGGTGCGTAATTCATTAGCACACTGAACGGAATTTTAGAATGTCTTTTTATATGTATTTTATCTAATTCTTTTAAATTTCTTTATAATTTAAATCTTTGACTATATTAGTATATTTTATTACATTTGTAACATATAGGGTAATGGCAAATATACAATTTATAAACAAATACACTTTTATCTGGTGTGCATTCCAAAACAAAGGCTTCCTGATAGAAGTGTGTCCTCTAAACGTTTGAATCTAAATAATTCATTGGGTAAGTAGCCATTTCTAGTAAGTGGGCCTTTCTTTAATTATAGTTTTCGAGGCCTGTTTTTAGCTTACTTGTATATTGTTATTTGTCTTTCATTTGTGCATTATGTCTTGTCTCCCAAAGTAGATTGTAAATGCCTTCAAGGCAGAGACTGTTTCTTGCTTTTTACTACCCTCCACATTTCTTGGCATGGTGACACATGGCTGTTCAGTTTTGGACAAGCCTCAGTTTCCTCACTCAAAAATATTGATAATAATAGTACCAACTGCATAGCATTTTTATGAGGATTAAATTTGAGACATAGTTCCTAAAATATATTGTGGATTCAATGAATGGAATGATTTTATTATTTGTTTGTTGAGTTGAACTCTTACATCCCATACATATGGACTACATAGACTAACAAGTAGACTCATAGTCTAACATAGTCTAACATAGTGTAACAACAACAATAACAACAAACTCCAAACACTTAAACAAACATAAGGACACATAATAGATGTTCAGATTGGCACATGTATAAAATGCTATGAGACTATAGCTAAGGGAACAATTTTTCCTAGGGCCTTGAAGCACGAATAGGAGTTTTCCTATAGACAAAGAAGAGGCATATGCTTGGAAAGATAGCATAAGAAAATATACAGAGCACTGATTCTCAAAGTACCATGGGACACCTGCAGACCATTCTGGATCATCCACAGGGTTAAAATAATGATCATAATAATGCTAAGATATTATTCACTTTTTTTCACTTACATTCTTTCAAAAAAGTATAGTGGCATTTTCCAGAAGCTACATGACTTGAGATATTCAACAGATTGAATGTGGAAACAACTATGAGAATCCAGCTGTCTTCCATTAAAGAGATTTGTAAATGTAAAACAATGCTTCTCTTTTCACTAAGCTTCTTTGTTTTGGAAAATATAGTTATTATTTATAAAAAAAAACATGTCATGCCAGTATGTAATGAGTTTATTATTGTTATTTTAAAATTAATATTTAATTTTTTAATATTTCAATTATAATTTATATGATAAATATCAAGATATATATATTTATATTTAATATATCTACCATAAACAAAAACTTTTTGAGGTCCTCAACAATTTTTAAAAGTGAAAAGGGTCCTGAGACCACTAGCATAAGTGCATAAAATTTCATGGTCTGTCTAAGGAATAAATGAATAAATGAATACATGCAGTTAGCTGCCTCCAGTTCTTTTTGGAAGTAGACAGAGTATAAATTATAAATATATACATCACACATTCATACACAATGAATCTGATTATCATATCCTCTCAGCCCATGAATAACAGATAAAATACACCAGAATGTTGAAAGAGTTAACCTGAATTTATTGTGATTTTTGGAAAGGAGGGGGGAGCAGATTTAGTTAATCCAGTGAAAGTCATCGCATATAAATTTGCAAACTAAAATACTCCTTGGGCTGAGGTCATGTGTTTAATTTTAGCAAGCAGGGTGAATATGTTTGGGTAGGTATTTATACTAAGTGGTGGACTGAGCTGGAGATAGGTTTGGCAGTGGAAACAGTGATACAATCTTTATTATTTTCAATGCAAAAAAAAAATGAACTATTAATGTGATGTTCTGGTTGAGAATTTAAACTCTCAAAAAATCTGGAAATTCAAAGTCATGGTACCCATAGCAACCATAACTCTGCCCCCTTGCATGCCCAGTGTGGAGTATTTTGTATTGCAGTACATGCTGTGAAATCTATGCCTAAATGTGCTATATAGCAGAGTTACAGTTGCTGTGGGAACTGTAACTTTGAATTGCCTGCCTTTTGTGTCATTAAACTTTCAGCTGAAGTATTGCATTAAAGGAATTTTTTTTTCCTCCACTGCGTTCCCTCATTTAAAAAAATTGATTGGGTATTTTTTTTTAAAAGGATGTAAATGATGTTAGACTCAAATGGAAGGATAATGCATTCTTGTTTCCCAGATATATGCACTGATATAGCATTAGTGAATTACCACATTTACATATTTCAACCTGCAATAACGAGTCATAAAATAATCCTCTATTTATATAGCACCTTTAATCCTGAAGGGTCCCATCACACACACAGACACACAGTAACCGAACCACATTGGATGAGAAAATTCAATAAATATTTAACAGCGCCCAACAAAATTATACAGTGCTTTAGGACAAGCAGTAAGGAAGAAAGGCACTGTCATCCAGTGGTTGGAACACAAGCCAAGGAGTGGGAAATCTCACACTTCAGTCCTACTTTTGCGATGGCATTGGCTCTCTCCTTGAGTCAATGATTTGAATCTCTCACAACGCTGGGTGTTTCATTTTCTCTGTTGACTGAGGAAGGATTTCCGGGACCAATGGCAAGGAAAGACTCCAGAAGGTCATTTGGTTGTGTCTACTACTCCCAGCCAAGGAATGTACCTACGTATTCTAGAACGGACAACTTCTACTACAAAATTCTGCTACAAAGGGCACAATAGTAAATATTTTAGGTTTTAAGGGCCATACGGTCCCTGTCACAACTACTCAACTCTGCTATTTTAGCGTGGTGAAAGCCATAGACAATACATAAATGAATGAGCATGGCTGAGTTCCAGTAAAATATATTTATGGGTGCTGAAATTTGAATTTCATATAATTTTTATATGTCACAAAATATTATTCTTCTAGTGATTTTTTTTCAACCATTTAAAAATGTAAAACACTTTCTTTGCTCATGTACAAAACAGGTGGTAGGCTATAATTTGCCAATCCTTGCTCTAGAAGTTTGGGTTGCATGTCAGGCTCAAGGCTACCTTTAGACAGAGATGTGCTTCTAAATATTTAACTAGCTTCCCATCCTTAAAAAAAAAAAAGTATGTGTTTGCCTGTTTATATCTAGATCTAGATATGTACATATGTATATATCTAGATTTGGATATATACAAATATGTGGGTATATAAATCCATTATACATTTTGCTGATATACAGGAAGTGTAGCACAAATACACAAATAATAATAAAATATACAACACTTTTCACTGTCAATTCCATATAGCCAACTTATTTGCATAGAATGATTTTGTTAACTATTTGCTGAACTCTTGTATAACTATTTTGCTTACCTATGATTGCATTAACAAATGAGTATAGTTCCAACATGAATGTCAGTTGATCTTTTCATTTATATTAAGGAGTAAGACAGAAATGAAAAAACAAAGAGTATCTCAGAACTTCACTCTTTCATTAATAACATGAGCAACTGCTTTGCTGAATCACATAGTAACTTCCAAGTATTTTCTCATTGTTTTTTGCACTATTCACAATATAATTGGTATAGACTTGACACACTTCTAATTTGTGTATCAGTCAGGGTTCTCTAACGAAGCAGAACCAATAGGATGTCTGTATGTATATTGACTCACATGATTTATGGAGGCTTGGAAGTCTCAAGATCTGCAACTGGCAAGCTGGAGAACCAGGAGGGCTGATGTGAGACTCAGGAGAGCCAATGATGAAAGTTCCAGTCCAGAAGTCAGCAGGCTTGAGATTCACAGAGCCAATGTTTCAGTCGGAGTTTAAAGACTGGAAAAGAACTATGTCCCATCTCCAGAAGCCAGGCAAGAGTCTTCTCTTACTCAGACTTTTTGTTTTATTCAGGCCTTCAACTTATTGGATGAAGCCCATCCACACTGTGGGACGGGGGCAATCCACTTTACTTAGTCCACTGGTTCAAATGTTAATCTCATCCAAAAAATCCTCACAGACATATCTGGAATAACATTTGAGCAGATATCTGAGCACCCCATGGCCCAGAATGATATCTAAATAGAACTATCACAATCTTCAATATTAACATTTTCTCTATCATTTTCGTAAGTCTAAACAATCAACAAAACAATAAATCAAGTCCTGATTTGTAACGTTTGCTGACTTCCATGGTTTAAATACTCCCAACACAACCAATTTCAAGCTACCAACATACCAATGGCCATGGACTGAGAAGAGATGCTCACTAGCACACCATCTTACGGTTTTATGCAACCATAAAAACACAAAAGGTAAAAATAGCCTGAAGAGTATAGATAATAGTAAAATCTAGGAAAATAATTAGAAAGCAATGAGTTTTGAGTATGTACTACCTTTGTTTTTAATACAATATTTAATTATAAGTTTATATAATTTAATGTTTAATAATAGATATGTTTAATAGCCAGCTTGCAAAATTCCTGAAAACGTAACAATCAGATCTAGAGAGCCCATAATTGTTGGTTCTAGCACACCTTGAGAATGGAATTGTGTACGTCCTAAGTAAGGTTCATCTGGCCCCTACCTTCTCTGTGAAAAGACTGAGAAACTTCATTTCGGCCAAAGCTTACTGAAGAGAAAAACAGGAACAATCTCACTACTCTTCTTGGTATTATTTTTCCTCTGAAGTACTCAGATCTCTTTACACCCTTAGTGAATTACTACATTTACATATTTCAACCTGTAATAACAAGTCATAAAATTATCAGTCTGTGGCATGGCAAAATGTAGGTGGAGGCAGCCAAGGGACTTGCTGGCGCTTCCATGGGTTTGGTTGATGGCCTAGCACAGGGGGCTGCGACTACACAGATGACCAGTCTGGATAATTCTGCCACAATTATCTGAGAAATCCTGACAAAGCCAGAATTAGGGTTTGAGTCCTACAGATAATTATAGCCATGGACAGGGAGACAGAAAATCAGTGAAGAATGGTCCCCTTGACTTTCAGTGTAGTGATTTACCTACCATACCCACTCTGCTTCTAAGTAATGAGTTACTTAATGCCTGTCAAGTAATTTTAAGTCATAAATCACCAAATACAAGGCATCATTAACGTTCATTTGAAATGGCCCAGAGAAATTTTTAGTAGGCAGTATATGAGTCCCCCAGTAGAGCAAAGGCTCCATGTCTGTCCATTTTCCCGCCTTCTTTTAAAAAGAATCAGTTACGGCAAGATGTTTTAATAACCTCAAATGGCTGGGACCTCTGTTTTTAGAATGAGCTAAGATAGCTGTCCCCAGCAATACCATGTTGAGGGGCAATGTGATCAAATTCTTTATTAATATGTGGATCACAAATGAGTGTGAAAAATAAAGAGCCTGTATGTTACCACCACCCATCCCCCCAGCACTTCAACACTTGAGATGAAATGGTCTGTCATCCCAACAGAGGAACAAGGTAACAATTTAGTCAAATGTCATATGGGCACCACTGCAGTGTGTGCAACCTTAAAAAGAAGAAGAAATGAAGCTTATTTGCTTCTAAACTGAATAATGCATAAATATGGAGGCATTTGAAGGAAACGAATTGTTCAAATGAAGGAGGTTTGGGTATATTTGTGATCAGGGGAAAGGAGTGGGACTTGGCTTTCATTTATAAACAAATGTTAAAAAATAGACTCAATATTGTTACTATAACTGGAAATGTCTTGGGCAAATTTATTCCAACTTCCCTGAGAATACCTGATCAATCTCAGACCTGGAAGGAAAATCAAGATAAGATAGGAAGTCGCCATCTGTACTAAGGGCAGAGGAAATTGGGGCCTCTGTGTCCACAAAGGGCACCACATGACCCCTCCCTGGGGGATCTTCTCACAGTTCCCTGCTTCTCTCTCGGCTTTGGCCTCAAGTGCACGACAAATCTGAACCAAGCTACCGACCTTATTGCCTGACAGGAGCTGGCGACCCAGCCCAGAAGACAGGCGACAAACACGAGCCCCATATTTAAGATGTAGCTCAACCTTTGACCACTAGAGGTCTCCTGGAAAGCAATGACCCGTATAACCCGGTTTATCTTCCTTCAAACCAATAGACTTGTTGCACTAAGACTTGGCGAGCCTGCTCTGCTGGAGGCCGCCTTATTAATAACGCCACCCACCCCCACCGCTGACTACGGCGCCAGGCTTGGGAGGGGGAGGGGACTAGGCGGTGACTGACCCTCAAGCACTGCTAGTTTTTCAGTCCACGAATCAGTCTGAGGGCTCCGGGGCTACCCCCTCGAACCCCACTTCCTAACCAAGCAAGACGGGAGAGAGCCCCTAACTCGAGGTCCCCAGGTGGCAGCACGGAGTCCCACGGACTTCCAATCAGCGATGGACTAGCCAGCCGACCAGTGTGCAGAATCACCTAGCATCAGGTCCACCAACAGGCCAGGATCCACCCTCCCCCGGCTTCGCCCCACTCCTTCCTCCCCGCCCCCCTTCATCTCCTCCCTTTGCCTCCCGATCGTCAAAGTGGCCGGAGTTTAGCCTGTGGAAGAAGATTAGGGAACCATTCACCGTCCCTGTTCTGATCCATGCGGTATTTTCTGCAAAAATTAGCTGCTTCTAGCTGGAAGAGGAAAGAAAAAAAGAGGGGGGAGGCGAGGGGGAGCAAGAAAGGAAACAGCCAGGTTGAATTCCCAGTCTTTATCAAGCAATTCGCTCACCAGTGAAAGCAAGCTGCAGTGGCAGATTCGAGCCACATGCGGTAGTGTGTAGCAATTAGTAGATAAAATGCTGACTAAAGTGCTAAAACATGAAGTATTATTGTAGCCAAGGTCAAAAATGCTTCAGTTGTCTTTTACAATTTGGGGGAGGGGGAGGCCCAGAGGTGCGCAGAGAGATTTGAATTTTCGAAATGGTTGCCTTGTTTCTTCAAACTGTACTTTTTTTTTTATGATCCTGTTTATTATAGCCCAAGCTGCCTAATTATGTCACTGCTGGTTTTTGCAACTAACTTAATCCTCCTGATCCTTTATGAAACGATTCACAGACACTGAAAAAAAAAATGTGGCTACTTACTCCCCCCTCCTTGAGGGGTGAGAATGATTTTTTATTTTTTACCCTTCAAATAAACCAAATAAAACAGAGGGTTGGATTTTTGGGCTAGCAAAGCAGCAGGAATATAGATGTGTAGGTACAGGTTCCTGTGTTTCAGTGTAAGAAAGAGCCCAGAAATAGTGGGTCATATAAACATACACTGCTTTCTTTCCCACTCCTCTTTTATACACATTGAGTCCCAGCTACAAGCTTTTTATAGATAAATAAAGCAGTTGCTTTCATGATTATAACTGTCCTGAATGGATTGTCTTCTTACAACATTCAATCTGTTTATGAGTATTTACTTTACATTAGCCCAAGGACCCTGCACTGCAGGAGTTTGCCTCTATTCCCCTGGGTGTCGGTGTCTCAAGTCTTACATCTGCTCTGTGATTGATGGAGCCTTGAATCCACGTTATTACTCTCTCACAAGCAGAAATCAAACAGGCTATTAACTACATTACTTCAAAGAACTGTTTCAATACAATCTCCTTATCTTAATTGAAACTTTCTTTGTATGGATATTTGCTACACAGATAATTTACAGGTGCCTATCAGCATCATGTTAAAGAGGTAAAATAGAGGATGTTTTTTGGTTTTGGTTTCTTTTTTTTCTTTTCTTTTCTTTTTTTTTTTTTTTTTTGTAAACACACACCACTGTGATCTGTGATTTTAAAAGCCATTTACAGGATTGGACCAGAGGCTTGATTTATTAGATTTTATTATTTTCATGGGGGTGGTAGTGGGTGGTGCTGTAAAAAGAGAGGGAAGATACCCCTGGGATCCAGTTTTGAAATTTAGCATTCATCTGATTACGAGACTGCAGATATTCAAAAATATTCAGACCTAGATCCCTGCAATTGTTAACATCTGAAAAACCTTATCGGGAGTTTACGAGAAGAGAGATTACTCAGCATGCAGCCCTAGTTCAGCTTCTACCTTGAAGAGACATAGAAACAGCGTTTCTAATTAGATGAAGTCCCTTACAGACACTTAAAGACTTACAGCACCAAAACCAGCAGAAGTTGCTTAGATGCTCTAAAGAGTTGTGTATTTTTTAAGAGAGAGATTTAATATACAATCCAGGGATACCCTCAGGCATTCTGTTAAGGTTTCCTGCATAAATGCTGCTGCATTGGTCATACAGGAAACTGACTCAGAGTCGATCTCAAACATGATCTTGTCAAAATACTGCAATTCAAGTTTTTAAATATAGGATGTCTTGAACTGGATGTATATATTCACGCTAACAGCACAGCGACTAACTGAAGCCTTAGGCATCTCTCCTGTATTTAAAAAAAAAGATACGTAAAATACCCTTCAGTCAAGTCCATTCATATGTAAAAAAATGAACAAAATGGGTTATTCTAATCAAACGTCTGCAGTATGCATCATAAAGTTAAAAAGAGAGAGAAAACGCTAGAGAGCTGTAATTTCTCTTTGTAACCCATGTTTATAAAATAGAAAGATCAGATGAAATTTCAAGGAAGATAATTAAAGAGTGATGTGCAAGTCATAATCTGGCTAATGCAAAGATGGGAGACTGCGAATTGTTACATTGTCCTCCTTCATGGTGCAGAGTTGTGATATTACTTTAAATTATTAAAATAGTTTTCATCTTTAAGAATACCGGCTCTCTGGCATGGGCTTTTATTACTTATTGTAATTGGAGGATCTGCCATTTTCTTTCGTTTATCTCTGTGTGTATAGAAACGAGATAGATCTTGCCTTTTATTACTTCCCCATGTTCTGAATCAAAAATGTGGTTTAGATAATGTTAAGTGCCCTAATTCTTACTGCAGCGGACGCAGACGTTATGAAAAGGCATAAAAATACACACAGAGGGTCTTTCCACCTCAAGTCACTGAATATGAGGCATTTGTGTTCTGCCGGGTGTATTAACTTCAGCCATGTGAATATAATTTTCATTAAAGTAATCCTGTTTCAACTAGATGCTGTGACTAGAGGTGAAACGTTGCGAAAGCGTTAAAAATAGCTTACTAGTAATTTCAACATCCTGTAATTTTATCACAGATCAAGTTTCAACTGTCATACTATACAGACCTTATTCCCCATATAGTACATGTTTACTTTTTTAGCATGCCAGACCCACTTTAGAAAGATTGGTGCCAATATAATAAAATCGGGGAAGGGGGGGCGGGAGGCACTGGAAGGAGTGGGAGGAGAGCGGGGAAGGGGGTGGGGAGCGTGGGGGAAGCGAGTACACCATTTTACATCAACACTGCGAAAATGCAATCTAGCCTGGCGGAGGACGGGCAGCTGGGTCGGAGCGAGCGAGGGCTTTGCAGTCTCTGCCTGTTCCTTGTTCTGTCGCTCTTAAGTTTCTCTGTGTTTGCATAATAGCCGTGCATGCAAACCTCGCAATGCTCCAGGGCTCCAGAACAATAAATATACACATTTAAAACCTTTATTGTCTTACGGTTCATGCCCCCGGTTTTCAACAGCTTAATTTCTGGTTGTATTTAACTAGTTTGCAAATGGATTTTTTCAGTTTCAAACTATTATTGAGGAAGCTCCCCTCCCTTTTTTGGCGGGGGAGGGGATGGGGGTGGGGTAGGAGTCGGTATATTATTCCTGTAGCGCTGGGTTATATAAACACATTATCATTTGAGAGCGCCCTTGGCGTCCATCAGCATTGTAAACACGTACTAGTGTATATACTTCAAAATTAAAGAATGCACACGCAGAACCGGGAGCCTGAATTCATATTCCGAGCAGACTCGCTGCTCGCATTTATTGATTTATCATGCATCGTTTATTGTTCCAGTCCCTAAATGCAGTCGCTGTCCGTTCAATATTGTTTGCAAAATCCTGAGATGTTTGTGCATTGCTCACTTGTCTTTCTGGGTTTTTTTTTCCGCTGAGTATTTTTTTTTTTTTTGCGAAGCGAACAAATGCATTAATATTTATATGTTTATATAATCGATAACCCACTTTTCCCTTCCATGTAAATAGGCATCAAAAGATAATTTAACAGATTAGTTCTCGAAAACATGGCAGTGAGGAAGCGTAATTTAACTATCAAACAAATCTACATGTCTAATAACAGCAAATCTGCTAAGGAGCATTAGAAAGAGGAGCAGCGCCCCGGAATCTCTGCAGGAAATGTTCTTTATATTAGACATATACAAGCAGGTCCTGTCAGATGCAAAGCGGAGCTCGCGAGCTCTCGTCTCCTCCAAAAATCTCACTAGACGACACCCCTAGACAAGGGAGATTGGGAAGAGGGAGATCTCATCTTCACACAGTTTTAGGGTGGATTTTATTTTTACAAACCTTCCTATATGTTTTTTGCCTTGATCCATCCGCTTCCCGCCGAGATCGGACAGAACCTTACTTCCGATTATGAATTTGATCATCCCACATTTGGAAGGAAACCTACACAGTTTTGACAGGAGCTGAAAATTGAGTCGTCAGAGAAATATTAGGACATATTTTCAATCATTTTGGTGCCGAAGGGGAGGCAAGAGCTCAGTTTTATATTGAGACATTACGCCAGCTTAAGGCAGAGAATGTTTTTCCCTGCCAGGACCTGATGCAATCCATTCAAGCCAACAAGTTTGGAGAGAATGTTGAGTTCAATCAATTCAGAACGTCGAGATGGAGCCCAACTCACTCCAGGTATTTCGCTCTCCTCCGCTCCTCCGATCCCGGCACCCCCCGGCACCCCCCAGCCCCCCAACTCACCCACACCTCTGCACCCACCCACACCCCCCACAAACTTTTCACCAAACTTTTACCCTCTGCATCCCCCCAAATCATTTTTATTGTTTAAAAAAATCCCTGCACTGATCATACATACATAATGTAATTTTACCGCCTCAGATGGAGAAGTAGGGAGAGGTGGCGGTGGGGGTGCCCGGAGTTTTTTATTTTATTTATTTTTTTTATTTTTAAGGGAGGCAGAAAATTTGTGGGCTCTATTATTTTTCCACCCAGCTTTATATCTGTTGGCTCTTCTGTATTAAGAGTGTGGATGTCTGTGTGTAAATGTGTCTGGGAATAGATGTTTGTGCTCTGATGGCTACGTTATTTATTTGGTGCTTTTTTTCCCCTGCAGTGGGTCGGCTCACCGTGTGGCTTGCACGGACCTTACATTTTCTACAAGGCTTTTCAATTCCACCTTGAAGGCAAACCAAGAATTTTGTCCCTTGGCGACTTTTTCTTTGTAAGATGTACGCCAAAGGATCCGATTTGCATAGCGGAGCTCCAGCTGTTGTGGGAAGAGAGGACCAGCCGGCAACTTTTATCCAGCTCTAAACTTTATTTCCTCCCAGAAGACACTCCCCAGGGCAGAAATAGCGACCATGGCGAGGTGGTAAACTTATATCTCCCTCTCTTCTTTCTTTATTATCCCCCCCCTCCCCTAGTAATGCTTATTACAGGGCAAGCTTGAAAATACTGTATTCACTTCTGCAGGCGAGCAGGATCGACTCCTTTTTTAAAGGGGTAGCGCCACTAGCTGGGGCTCGAGTATTTTGCCATTGTCAGAGTTTGGCTGTCAGCTTTACAAAGAGGATCCAACTGCTGATTTTAGTCAAGATCAAATAACTTGTTCGAGAAGGGTTTTGTTCAAGGATGTGTGTGTGTGTGTGTGTGTGTGTGTGTGTGTGTGTGTGATCGTTCTCTCTCTTGCTACTGCCGCTTGGACATCACATGCTTTTTTATATTTTTTGCCTTTTGAAAATTTTACCTTCGCGTCTGGCTCGGTCGGGGCTGGGTGGATTTCTTTCGGTGGGTTTAGATATTGTTCACTTTTTTTTTTAAAGTATTTGATATGTTTAAGAGGGCGGAAATTACGAAATGGAGGCAGAGTGAGATCAAAAGCTATTGAGTTGGCAAAGACGTGTTGAATAAAGTGATAAATGACAGGTACTGGAATAATACATTCAAATAACTTGCAGATCTGCCCGGGCGGATTTCAAAGCGGTCGTGTAACCGGCACAAACACGTTAAGCATTAACAACTATCTCTCGCCCCCACCCCCCTCCCCCTCGGACAAGCCATTTGATGTTCTAGTTTTCAATTACTCCACGCAAAGTGGACGTCTTCCAGCGCGATCTTCTGGGATGTGTGGGACCGGGACGGGGGAGGGAAGGGCAGAGGGGTGTGTGCTCGCCCACTGGCCCCGCGGGTCCCGCGGCCTCCGTGCCCAGACGGCGCTCCCGGGAAGGGTGGGGAAGGACCGAGCTTCGCCGGCACGTTTCTGGGCGGCCGCGGGGGCGCTAGCCGCGCTCCCGGGAGGACGCCCGAGGTGAGCTGCTGTCACCGGGCGCCGGGGCGGCCGCCTCCCTTCGGCTCTGTCATTTCATGTGTGACCGCAGTTCTGCGGGCTCCCCTCGTCAGCTGACCGACCTCAGCTCCGCGATACCCACCGGGGGAACTATTTTGGGGAGGCAGTGCCCTCGGTGCGGTGGGGAGGGAGGGCGCGCGGCCGCCTGGCAAGGCTTTGTGTTTCCCAAGCGAGAGCAGGGTGCTCAAACTGAGACTTTTGAGGGCAGCTAGCTCTGTGCCAGGCCCTCGAGCTTTCGAGGTAGGTGTAGGATCTTTTTGTTAAATGAATGGTTCCGCGTTTAACTCATCCCGGAGCGTAGAACTGCCTGCCAGTCCTTCCAGAATCCCTTGGTCTGATGGAGTTGATTTTACTTTTGGCATCGCCAGTTCACTCCCTCTCCCAGGCTCGAATTGCCCATCAGTGGTCTATGCCGGTTAATTACTGAGTTCGTCAAAACCTTCGCCCTCGGATCTGCCTCTTCGGAAATAAGCCCCGCCCCCCTCCCCGAATGCCGCCTCCCCCCCCCCCCCCCCACTCCGCCTTCCACCGCCAGCTTTGGGTTTTAAACGTTCTTACTTCCCGACGTCTGCCTGCAATTTTACAAAGGTGTTGTTTGGAAATACTGTGAAAAATCCTGCAACCTACCAACAGGTTGAGCTCTTCCCCCTCCCGAGGTCTAGCTCGGCCCCCTCCCCCGACCCAACTTTCCTGCGCAGCTGTCTTCCTCCCCTCCCCCTCCTGATTTCTTATTATTTGCTTTTCAAATTTATTACTTCAACATGGCCTGTGATCTGGAAAAGGGAAGGATTAAATATCCAGAAAAGAGCTGGTGCCTAATAGACTTCTGACTAAACCCAGAAGGAAATTATTCAGTGTTTTATGAGATATTTTGTGGTCACACACACTCTCTCTCTTTTTTTAATTGAAATTGAAATACTTTTAAAGACCCCAAGTTGACCCCACTTGGTCCAGTTTTAATTTCTGTTGGTGTAATTAAATGGTGAATTCTGATTTAAGAATAAAAACAATAACAGCCCAAGTTTGCATCTGTTAGAACTGCTGGTAATGGATAGATATACAGTACTTTTAAACACACGATTTTTAAAAAATTGTTCATTAAGGGGAAATGAAAGTGAGCCGTTGTAATGATCTGTACATTTCGTCACTGCTATATGAGCCATACCTAAGAAAATTAATCTTGCCATTTAAAAGTAAACTCTAGGGGGTTTGGGGAGGGAGATGGCTCTATTTATAATCCTCAGCTGCATATACATCGTCTAATATTATGCATGATTTGTTTTTTAATGCTAACACGGCTGGTAATTAGCTGTATGATTATACTTGTATATTTCATTAGGACTTTGGCTGATGTCATTGTGAATTATTCAGCCATATTAAAACAATTTTCAATTGAGATAATGACACGCCTCAAAATTATGCAAATGCAGGCTGCATTGTGCAAAATAATTATGACAAATGTAAAGCAGGTAGAAAGTTTCCCAATGCAGATCGGTTTTCCACCCTGGTGATGTCATTTCCCCCCTGGCCTAAGTTAGTCATTCATTAGCTGAATAGCAGCAGCCGTCTCCTCTGGAGGAGAGCCTACAGAAACCAGCATTTACTGCAGGCACCTAGAGGGGGCAACAGGGTCTTCTCATTAAGAAATTTGCTTTGTTTTCACTTACTCCATTAACTTGTTTATATACTACAGTGAGATGATTTTTGTTATTGATTTTAAATAGTGTTGAATGATGCATTTGCCATTTGTAAAGTGTGACCGAACGAGAAAGGTTTCTTGGTGATGTGCACGGTTACTTGGAGAAAATGTTCAGCACATTTAATCAGCCAGTACAGTTTATTTTAAGTAACCAAATGGAGGTTAATAATTTCTTGATTGCGCTGACATCAGCATCCATTTCAAAAGGACAGCCAGGACTCAGTATGCTTTTTTGGTTTAAGAGAACCATTCTGTCTATTTATGATTTCTTGAAATGTAAAGACGTCAGTTCTAAAAGCAGGAAAATTATCATTGTGCGAGATTAGAAATAGCGTCCCTGTGTGGTTTGCTGTGATCTGCAGAGGGCCTTTTTGGGGAATATTTTATTGATCCTTGAAATAACTGGAAGAGGCTGGATAAGGCAGGACTTTGTATGCCATTTTACAGATGGAGACAGAGGCTTAGGGAGATTATGTGGTTTGTCAAAGGTCACCAGAGTAGGACCTAGGTCTTCCTAAATTTTAGGGTTGGTTTATCTTCCCACTGAATCCCACCCCGCTTAATGCATCATATTATATTCTAGAAGTATGTACTACTGTGGGCAGGTGCTTGTTCATTTTAGAATCATGACTAGTCAATCAGTTTTGCCAAAGGTCCCTAGATTTTAGGTAGAAGAACCATTCTTATTTTATAAAGTTCAGCTAATTCTAGCTAGTGGTAGCTAACAAGAATAGTTGCATTTTAGTACCATGATTCATCACCATTGACAATTTATTGTTAGTTGTACTGATTATGATAATGACTTGCATACTTACATGCACTGCTGCCTTCCCATACTTCCAGAGCTGGCCTCTGGTGTTGAGGAAGAGCAGTCCAGAGTCATGTCTTTTTTTTTTTTTTTTTAATGTTTATTTATTTTTGAGAGAAAGAGCATGAGTGGGGGAGGAGCAGAGAGAGAGGGAGACAAAGAATCCGAAGCAGGCTCCAGGCTCTCAGCCGCCAGCACAGAGCCCAACAAGGGGCTCAAACCCACAAACCGTGAGATCGTGACCTGAGCCGAAGTCGGATGCTTAACCGACTGAGCCACCCGGGCACCCCAGAGTTGTGTCTTGATTCTGCAGCTTATTATTTGTTTGACCTTGAACCGTCATAAACACTCTGAGCCTTAGTTTCTTTAGCAGTGAAATGGGAACAATAATAAGGCTGACTGTCTATGGCTTGTTGTGAATACGTATGGACAAAAGTACTTCATTAACTGTGTAGTCCTTACATAAATAGAAAAGAGTAATGATTATGGTGGACTTTATGCTAGATATTCTTAATTTATAAATGATAAGCAGAATAACTTTTATGTCTGTGTGGAGGTTCCCAGGCCTAATCATGATACTGTCTTAAATTACCATGAAAGTGAATAGCAGGGCCATATACAAGGAGTTAAGTGTCTTTAGTAATTACCCACAATTGCCATTCAGCCAGTATCTCTTCAGAGGAGGAAAATGGCAAAGTAGGCGGGTAATTGGTTCTGTTACTGGGTAACTTCTGATTACATTCATTTTCAAAGTGCCAAGCGCTTAATCTATTGGCGATATACCCCCTTAAAATAGGTGGATGTGCAAGCTTGTATTCCAGCCTGACCATGGGCTAGATTCTACAAGAAGCTTTACTGGTCACCTGCAACTGTGAGTGTGGATGAGTAAGCCAATTCTGTCAGGAAGTCAGGATCTAGCACATCTGGGCATTACAGAGGCTAGCATGTAGTCAGGATTTCTAAAAGTGCTTACCTCATTAAAACTTGTCAAAATTTCATATTCCAAAATGCCTGTTGACATTAACTCAATTAGAATCTCTGGAATTGGGGTCAAGGATCCTGCATTTTGAACAGTCTTGCTAAATTTAGCTGTGTGACCTTGGGCAAGTTTTAAACTCTCTGTTCCTCAATTTTCTCATCTATAAAATGGAAACATAGTGCCTATTTCTGAGGATTATTTTAGAGATTAAATGAGTTAATACATATAAAGTGTTTACAGTTGGCACATGGAATCTTCAGTAATGGGTGACTCATTATTATTATCATTAACATTCGTATTACTGTTCTCCTTGAAGTTTGAGACGACTACCATAGACCTTCCTAAAGAAAGGTTTTCTCTCTGAGAAGACGGCACGTAGGTTAGTTTACTAGTACAGATAGCGAATACAGGTCTCCCCAAATCAGGTTGGTTTTCATCCATGTGATGGGTTTAGCTATGTCACCAAGATAAAAAGCTCCTTGAAGATTTACATGTTAGTATTGAGGTATGCTGTCTGTCATCTGGATCAGCAGGATTTGTTTCAAAGATTGCCTGATTGTATCATATCTCAGGTTGGTCAGACACATTCTGAAGTCCAGGAGGGGCTGGATGGCTACTCAGTCTCAGGTCTGTACCCATGAGCTGGCTTTTAAAAATTTCTGACACCTCTTCAGTGACCTCACTGGCCTTGGACAATTTCTTTAACTTTTCCGAGCCTTAGTTTCTCCATCTGTAAAATGGACTTAATGATCTCTACTTTGCCAAGAGAATTAGAAATAATAATGAGAAAGGCCTGCTAACTAACATAGTACTTAATACACAAGAGCTCAGCAAAGGATAGATGCAGTTATATTAGTTATTATTATTTTTATTTTTTTTTTAATTTTTTTTTTCAACGTTTTTTATTTATTTTTGGGACAGAGAGAGACAGAGCATGAACGGGGGAGGGGCAGAGAGAGAGGGAGACACAGAATCGGAAACAGGCTCCAGGCTCCGAGCCATCAGCCCAGAGCCTGACGCGGGGCTCGAACTCACGGACCGCGAGATCGTGACCTGGCTGAAGTCGGACGCTTAACCGACTGCGCCATCCAGGCGCCCCATTTATTATTATTTTTAGAAATGATTGTAAACTATGAGAAGGAGTAACTTAACTGGCTGGCCCTTTAGAACTAGGGTGAGAACTAATGAATTATATGGAGAGAATTTATTGGACTGTGACAAGTATCAGCGAACTAAGGCTAGAGGGCCAAGTCTGAACCACTGTCTGTTTTTGTAAATAAAGTTTTATTGGAACATAGTCAAACTCATTTGTTTACGCATTGTTTATAGCTGCTCTCAGGTTCCAGTGGCAGAGTCGAGTAATTGTGACAGTGACCATATGGCCCGCACAGTGGAAATTATTTACTATTTGGCCCTTTACAAAAATGTCTGCTGACCCCTGGCCTGTGGAGTTGATCTGAAATAGGGAATGTGATTGTGTACTTTTTTCTCCTTCTTACTTGGGTTGGAGCAAGATCCAGTAAATATTAAGAAATAATTTAACATTAATATGTCAAAAATATTTACATAAACAAATCTCTGTTTTAGCATTGAGTCTAATGATGTTAAAAGTTGAGAATCAGTAGAATGTATACTGAGTTATATTTCGTATGGTTAAGATCCTAACTCCAGCAAATGTTGGTATCATCGGTCTTGAGTTAATCAAAAACTACTTGTTGAATGCTGACCAGGTACTTAGAGCTCTGCTAGGTGCAGAGATGGTTGCAAACAGTTCGTGGTGTGACCCTGTTTCTCAAGAAGCTTATCAATCTTGGTAGAGAGATGAGATCAACACGTTTTTAAAAAGGTAAAAACAGCAAAAGATGTTCTATAACCCGGAGAATTGTGTTGACAGTAAATGCAACATGTGGTCAAGGGAAGGCTCGCTATCTGCATGATTTTGGAACAAGAATTTATTCAGTTCCTCAGATGCTGATTGAAAGTTTACTATGTGCTGAACAACGGGATACAGAGATGAAGGAGAATGGCCTCAGCCCTGAAAGAGCGCATAGTTTACCCTCTTGGACAGACATGGGTCACAGAAAAGCTGTGAGACTCTTTCTGTGCTTCTTAGTTAAAGTGGAGATTAACTAAAGTCACTATTTATAGCCTTTCATGATCTTTCTGGAAACTAGAAAGTATTGTCTTTATCTTCGAAGTCTCATTCACTCAGTGCTTATTTATAGAGCACCTACTTTGTGCCAGAGCCTGTTCTAGGCCCTGGGGATACAGCCGTGAACAAGATAGGCGAGAATCCCTGCCCTCAGGGTTCTTACGGGGCCTTGGTAGGTTTGAGCCTCCCCTGTACTTTGCACGTGTATGTTCTGTGATGCTTATCTGTGTTCTTTCCCTTTGCCTCTCACTCCCGCCCCCCTCCCCACCCCAGGGTGGTTCTCAGGAACTGAGGGTTGGGCCTTACTCACCTCTGGGTCCCCACACCTTATTCAGCGCTATTCACTAAGTATTTATTGAATAACCGAATGATATAAGTCATTTAAAATGTCCTTTCCCACCACCTGCTTTCTTTAAGCTTGGCCCAGCGTCTTCTGGCAGAGGACCCACTGTCGGCCATTCACATGTAGGCCAGCTGCAGCACCCCATCTCACACTTTTTATTTCTCTTCTAAAATCCACGGTTGTCTTGCACCGAGGATGTGAAACAGCGTACAGGATTTTCTTGAGGCGTACTCACCAAAGAAATCGGTGCCTATTTGGGACTGGATGATGAGGCTAAGAGCCAGCATCTCTATCCATTTGAATACTTTTCCAACCTTCGGCCCTCAGCCCATAAAAAGTCAGGGCTGTGGGGTGGCACTCTGAGCAAAGAGTGGACTTGAGGGGAACAGTCCCTCCTCACCTGAGTGTGGTTGCAGCTACTTCCAGCCAGCATGTTTTTCAGACTGATGGTCTTAACTAGGCCAGTGTTTGATGGTGAGTCAAAATTGTAAGCAATTAAAACCTCCCTTGACATTTAGAGTGTCAGGCACATACTAAGGAAATGTTATTTTTATGAAGTACACGAGTCCATACATGTAAATACTTGGTTATTAATTATGAATCAAGCATACCATTGTTCGTAGCGGCATCTAGTGATACATGATGCAAGCCCATTTATCAAAGTCTGGTTTTAACCGATATCCAGAATATAATTGCTCAAATCAAATGTATTTGCGTGTCATTTATTATAGCCAGGGTAGTTGGATGTTTGCCATCTTCCACTCAGAATAATATTGTAGCCTGTGATTACCCTTTGGTTTGGCTTTTAAAGAAATTTCAAACAAATTTATCGGTTGTTGGATGAAGGATTCATTGGCTTCTCAGAGAGGTGGTTGTGGGTTTCCTGCATTTCTCGAAAAATTTGCTCCCATGCCCTTGCACAGGCACGGATGGCTTTTTCCAGCCACACCGTGATCTTTGCCGGCCCGCTGGAGATTAGAACCCGGACCTTGGCCTTCAGAAGCACGGATCACATCCTGGCCTGTGAGCATCCGTATCCACAACACATTTCAAGCATGCAGATGATGATTATTACTGAAAGGGTGCTTTAGAATCATGCTAATGGCATCAATCTGTAGCACACATGCCTAAATTAATTCTGCTTTTAAAATCAGATGCACTGTTAGCAGCGTCAAAGATGGATATTTGACATTTATCACACAGACGAGGACGTGTGGTTTAATTACATGAATTTTCTATAGAATCTCTGTGGCTGTATAAATAGATGCACGGTAGTGTATGTCCTTACCCACGTGACCATCAAGTTCACAGCCCTGTCTCCATTCTTGGCCCACGGGGTGAGGAAAATGGAGGAGAGGCCATGTGTTACTAGTCAAGCTAGTGGCCCCACGGACATCTTTCCCCCCACCTTACCTTTCCTTTTTCGTGACTCGGAGCACACCCAGGCTGTGGAACACCCCCCCTCCTCCCCAGCATTGAGTTCCAAGCCTGATCAGTGGCACTAAACATTAAACTCTTGTCTTTGAGAATAATAGGCTTTGCTTTCTACACCCTCAAGCATGTTGAGCTACTGTGCAGGCTGGAAAATAAAAATGTTCTAATTGTGTCTTTTAAATAAGCATAGGAGTGAATTAATTAGACCATATTTTGTCTTTAGTTGCTTAGTTACACAATAGTATTCCTGAGCACGAGAAGATAAATTGGTTCTTTTTGTGCTGCCTGTCCCTTAATCATAATTACTGTATTGCTTAGGAGAGTAAAGCATACATAGATTTTGAATTTTTTATTAATAGTCAAAAATATGCATATGATATATAAAGTATATGCTGTTCAACCTGTTTTATATGCTTTTATGTGGGAAGAAGTTTTATTGTGGTGGTAACATTTGCATTAGTTGCTCAAAGATGTAGTTCTGGGAAATACATAATTGAAATGTTTTTGAATTGCTTTTTCTGGCCTTTTCAATCTTATTCAAAATAATAGTGCCTCCAGTCTTGGAGCAGTCATTCTCATTTGATTTAACATCTTTCTTTGCACTGCATGTGTGGTGCCCAGCTTTAACCCTGCAGAGCCTACACGAGGCTGTGATTCATAGGCTTCAGATGTCGCGCCTTACGTTTTGGGGCTCACGCTGTCAGGGGTCGGAGGCAGCGGGGCTGTGGAGCACCCGCATCCTGCCGCCATGAAATGCCCCTTGCTCTTGGCACACCTCCACGTTCCTTGCAGCAGGCCCCAGGGTTAGAGATCGTAGGTGTGTGTTGTAGCTTGGGCTGGGCAACGCTCTGTGCTTGCCTTCTGGGGTCTTGGAAAATGGGATGTTGCTACTGGAACTTGGGTGTCTGGCCCCCTACCCCCACCCGCCACCAGGGAGGCAGCAGGAGTTGGACAGCTTGATATAGTTATTGAACAATGGGAGAGTCTGGCTTAAGACCCAAGATGCATGCTGGGTAAATGTATGTGAAAATTGACCCCATTGTTCTGCTGTATTTGAAAAGCAAGTAAATTATTTACAGATATTTGCTAATTAAAGCCCATGTTGTTTTACCAGCACAAAAGAACACAGTATAACTGGAGACAAAGAACTAAGTGCAAATAATTTAAATTTGCTAATTCTGTGTATTCTTCTTAAGGGAGGAATATGTTTTAAAAATATGTACATGTACATATACATATTCATTGAAGTGTGTATGTACATATGGATATGGATGTGTGGTTTTTGTTTTGTTTTTACCCCCACATGGGAAGTCTTCCATGCTACAGAGATAACAGGCCAAGTTATCACCAGTTCCTTGTCCCTGGGCCTGCCCCAAGCCCCCTGTGGAACATGGAGTTGGAAATCATTTTGACAGAATGCTGTTTTCCCTTTAGTCCAAGCTTTGCTCACCATCATCTGGTTCGAGCTCAGCTTAGAGTACCACTGGACAAAAACAAACTATCCAGATAGTATGCCAGCGAATAAAAATGTTCTTCCTCATTGCCTTCTTCTCTGACTTTCCCCAACAACAGACCCAGGTGACTTTCCCCAACAACAGACTCAGGTTTAGATGTTTTTCCTCCATGACCACCCAGCTTTGGGGACATTCTGGTTGGAAATTTGCATTGTAGAATGAAGACCTCTGACATGGGGTGAAGGGTTCAGAGGTGGAGAAGGTTGCTAAGAACATTCTCAGATTCTCAAGAGTCCTTCTGGCTGGAACGTTGGCAGATCCATAGGTGTGGCTGGTCTCTCTGGATCTGCCATCTGCACAGACATGTTTGGTTTTAGGCGTGACTGGCTGGACTTCCCTTGTCTTTGTTGATAAAGAGGATCAGGAAGACTTTCCATGGTCATCTAAGAAAAAGGCTCATGTCTGATTTGTCATGGACATCTTATCGACTTGCAGAACGTTCAAGAGAGCAAGTCTAGCCCCCTTTATTCAATGGACACAGAAAGGCCCAGGAAAATCTTGGCCACATGCTCAGAGTTCGTGAGTGACAAGCAGAACTAGAAGCCTGCGCCCTCAGGCACAGCAGGTCTCCTGCTTTGAGGAAGGACTGCTCTCTTAAGGTTGTACTCTGAGGAAAGTAGGCAAGAGTTTCCCATGGGTGTATTCAGGGCAGGTCATTCGAGCGGCCTGTCTTATACCAGGAGATGATGCCTCTGTGGTATATCACTCATAAAATCACTAATGACAGTATGGACTTTAATGCCAAGATACTTACCCAAGGGTCAGTGATGACACAGAAACTAGGCTGGATATTCACACTGCCCTCTAGACCTTACCTTCATTTCCTCATTCTTTCCTGAATTTAGGAGGGCCCTCTGATGGTAACATTTATACTGGCTTAAGAAAAGCTTTGCCAAGATGGCACTCTTGGTGATAAATGGAATTGGCATTCCTGCTACATCTGATATTCATGGATGGTTTCTTTCATTCAGAAATGTTTATTGCATGCCTACTATGTGTCATGTCTCTACAATGGGGATATGAGAGTTGACTAATACACAGATATAGATTTCTGTTC
Source organism: Panthera pardus (assembly GCF_024362965.1). Taxonomy (NCBI): domain Eukaryota; kingdom Metazoa; phylum Chordata; class Mammalia; order Carnivora; family Felidae; genus Panthera; species Panthera pardus. Next base: position 23,232,770 of record NW_026526788.1, read on the forward strand.
TCATAGACCTTACTCATTCTCTCATAGTAAGGAGGGGAAAACAACCTGAGTTTTCCAAAATGGAGGAAACCCATCTCCATCATCTTAGAACCCTATTCATACATTTTCTCGTAAAGGTTTCTCTTCTGCACATTCCAGAGAAATAGATTTCTGTTCTCATAGAGTTTACTCATTCTTTCATAGTAAGGAGGGAAAAGCAACTTGATTGAGGTTTCCGAAATGGAGGAAACCCATCTCCATCATCTTAAAACTCTATTCATACATTTTCTCCTAAATATTTCTCTTCTGCACATTCCAGAGAAAATGCCCCAACTTACTGTTTTTCAAAACCATCTGCAAAAATTTTACCCATGGTGTTTTCAATGAAGTTACATTTTCTGTTTATCAACTAGCTATTAGTGTCAGGCATTGCATATATCTTGGTATGTAAATTAAATGCTCATTTAATTCTCAAAGAAATTCTCTAAGGTTGGTTGTATTGTAGCATTTCATACTTTATAGATGAGGCAACTGAGGCCAGGGAGGTTAAGTGACTTGCCTAGGGTCACATACAGTTAAGACTCAGAGCCAGGATTGAAACCTGGATGTCCTCGATTCTACCAGGACTCTGACCTTCGTGTCCCCTATCACTTTAGAATATATTGAGGGACTAATATTGGGACTTTCATCATATACTGACCTATTCTCCAATTAGGCCTTCATGAACATTGTTTATTTTAGTCCTTCATTTATTTGTTCAGTATAAAACTCTTGAAAGCTTCTATCCTGCTCTCTAGGAACGTGCAAATTGGCAGTTGACTGATACACAGATGACTCATAATAATACTGTGCACTCGAGGAATAAAATGTTTAAAAGGGCTCCTTAAATCCCATGCCCCCCAAGGCAGGCATGTGGTGCCTCTTGCACATTTCACAGGAGAGGAGACTCAGGCTCCGTCCCTCCAGAGTGCCTTCTGCGTGCAGGCCAGCACAGGTCCTGGCGGGACAGAGGTGGGAAAGCAACCAGGCAGATCCTGCCTTCGCGGAGCTTCCTGTCAGGTGGGGAGTACGTAATCAATCAAATAATCACAAGTCATGGGTGGTTGTGTGGCAAGGTCAGTGTGATGAAGTGAAAATATATGGACCTGTGACAGGGGTGCTGATCTCGTTGGGAAGCTGTATGAAGGCATTTTGGAAAAAATAACATTTGAACTCAGGTCTAGAGAGATTCTGATGAAGATTGGGAAGAGGTTTCTTGCCACGATGTGTAGAGTCCCTGCAGGATGATTTCTGGGCTGAGCCTAATCTTGGTGAATCCAGTAAACAGATTAGAGATGGCCACTGATGCCCACTGGAGGCACCTATTTTTCTATTCTAGATATCAGTGAGACACCTACCTAGCATCTTCAGAGCTGATTTACACTGGCTGGCTGTGGGGGTATCGAAAACAGGGGTCAACAAACTAAGGTCAATCTGGTCAGCTTCCTGTTTTGTGAATAAAGTTTTATTGGCACACAGCCACACCCAGTTGTTTGCAAATCGTCTCTGGCAGCTTTCATATTGTAGTGACAGAATTCAGCAGTTGTGATAGAGACCATGTGATGCACAGAGCCGAACATACTTACTATCTGGCCCTTTTGCAGAAAATGTTTGCCTGACCCCTGGTCTAAATATATATATATATATATATATATATATATATATATATATATATATTTAATGTTTTTATTTATTTTTGAGAGCGAGTGCAAGCAGGGGAGGGAGGGAGAGAGGGAGACAGAGGATCTGAAGCAGGTTCTGTGCTGACAGCAGCGAACCCAATATAGGGCTCGAACTCACGACCGCGAGATGATGACCTGAGCCTAAGTCAGAGGCTCAACTGACAGGGCCACTCAAGTGCCCCTAAAATGATATTAGTAAAGGTAATAGTAAACTGTATGGTTATGGTTTCATATGTGACCTTTTATTTACTTCTTACGATGATAATGCTATGAGGTAGAATGTAATGTCATCTCCATTTTCCAGAAGGGCAAACTGAGAGGTTAGGTGACTTGTGGAGGTTTCTAAATTCCTTCATCAGGTAAGTTCCCAGAATGGGAACTTGAGGTGTCTTGATTCCAAAACACAGATGGCAAAAACGGCATGGCATCCTGCTGACAAGTGGAGGAACTGTATTAGAAACTAACTAGTAACACAGGCAGTCTTAGAAAAAGGGTGTAGAATTCATTGAGGCATCCCCCAGTGAAGTAAAAGTCCATCTTTCAAGGCCCTGTTCAAAAGCTACCTCCTCCATGATGTCTTCCACTGTGTAGAGGAGAAAGGGACCTAGAGCTCATGCACCTGTGTAAGTGCCCACCAGGCCAGGCAGGTAAGATGAGGTGGAATGAGCCAGGTCTGGGAGAAAATATCGTGCTTGAGGGAAGCAGGGAGCACGTGGCTCCTTTGAATCGTGCCTCTCTCATCCTGCCGATCACTGCTGGGCAGGAATGTCATTTCATATTGCCAGATCTCTCCATTTTTCAAGAGAAGTGTCAGAAATCCAGATTTTCATGTAAGTTTAGTTGGCGGTTTGGTCCAACTTTCAAAAACACTGTGGGCCAAACAAAACATGTCTTCAGTCTAGACGTGTCCCCCGTTTCCCAGACTGCCACCTTGCACTCTCTAGAGCAAAGCTTTGGATTGTTACAGTTTTTAAACTTTTCTTGTATTTGGTCCATTTTCTGTAAATAAAGCAAAAGGAACCTACTGGTCCTAAAGGGGCAGCAAAGGAAAGACGAGGGGACAGCCAGTAGACCAAGTCCTCACCAATCTCTCTAGCCAGAGTTCCAGGGTCTGGAGGGACGGAAGGACTGGTTGTGCCAGGACACCAGGGCTCTGTGTTGGCGCCCATAGTAAGTCCTAAGGGTGCAGGCACTGGCTGTGAAAAGAAGTGTGTGTGACTGGGAGCATGGCCACCAGTAGCCATGCTGAAAGTACCCCAGAGAAGGGAAGCTTGTGAGCAGGCCCTTGAAAATAACGAAGGCTTTCACAGAAAGAGATTTTTGAGGAGCGAGGGGGACAGAAGGGGACATCCTTGGCAGAAAAAGCTGTAGGCAGGTAGGAAGGGAGGACATAACAATATCAGATATGGTCTGAGCTGGGCAAGAGGGCAGGGGTTTAGTGGAAAATAAGGTAGACTGAGGCCAGACTTCAGGGGGTCTAGCAGGTCAGACTTGACTGGAATCTGAAGGCAGTTCTGATTAATAATTTCACATGTGCATTTGATTTTTCTGGTTAGAATATAAACTCATAGTCTGGAAGGGTGAGAGAACCAAATGTGAATACTTACTTTGCCAGTTAGGCGCTGGGTGTCATCCGCTTAGTTAATCTCTCTGGGTCTCTGTTTCTTTATCTGTAAAATGGGTTCAACTTGCTGGACTGTGAATCTCAAATGAAATTTATGTGGGCACAGAGCACCAAACCATGGCCTGGCTTCTCCTAGGCCTTTTGCAGATGCTAGCTATCGACCCCACCCTTGCTGGCCAAGGGCCAAATCCTAACATTATTGTCTCAGTGAAGACTGTCATGGTGCTAGATTGTTAATAGCTTATTAATAGGTAACTTATTGGTTGAGCCGTTGGATGACTAACTATTGTATGAAAATGATAATTGAAAAAACTGTCAATTTGCATAGAGTTAAACTTCCTGGATTCCCATCTATCCTGAGACTTTTCTGTTTTGGTGCAGAGTTTTTGATCCATGTTTGAGGTTTCCAGTCAGATCTCCATTCTGTTCTGTACCATTTAGGTCTTAAAGGACCTTGAGGGGGCATCTATTCCATCAGCCACAACAAAATAGGATGAGGTGGGAGAGTGATGGTGTCAAGAGACAAAATCTGCGTTCTAGATGTTCCATACTGGTACGCCAACGGAAGTTCAAACCTGCTGCTTCTCAGGTTCCTCCCCCTCCACAATGCCACCTCCAGAAGACTAGTGTTGATCTACTGAATGTGCACAACTTTGAATTTATTTTAAGTACTCTCACTTTCCCTTCATTAAAAAAACAAAAAGCCTCTCCTATTTCCCATTCTTAACCACCTCCCTCCCAATTTAAAAATGTGTTTCACCTCCTAGATGCCTCCTCTCCCTCCTCCTCCTGTGGTGGTGGTGATAGCAAGTGTATTCTCACACACATCTTTAAAATGTGCAAGGCAAGGTTCTGTTAAAAAGCAAAAACACATCAGCAAAAGGATGCGAAGGGAAGGGAAGGGGGTCCCAGCCAAAATGGCTGGGGGATCTCAGACGAAGGATCTTCAAAATAGAGACTGCCTGCTGGGCCATTAAATCCTTTTGCTTTGGGTTAATCCCACAGTGTATATCAGATTACTAGAATTCAGATGGAAACCCTGATGTAGTACTCCGTCTCCTCACCAAATTATTCCAAAATCGAGTGTACATGGGTTATAAATACAGAAAATAATTGAATTCTGTGTGTCTTAAGTGAAATAATCTGTTCCATTCTGTTTCTTGTGAATATTCTCCATAATAGTCTAATTGTGTTTTGTGCTCCTGGGAGCTGAATGTGTGTTCAGCAACAATGCATTGGGTTGTAAAATACGCATCCCCAACTATCTGGGCAGGCAAAAAAGATTGAGTAAAAAGGCTGAAGATGTGTTTCCTAATGCAAATTGTATGAGTCACATAAATGGTAGTGTCTTTTAAAATTATCAACAGGCTCTGGGTTTTTGTCTTTACAGTTATAGGTCCTGTTTCTCACTCCACATTTTTGATGTTATAGATCAGTAATTCAATAGACAGCCAAGCAGGTGTTCAAATCATTCCTGACCCCCCGAATTCCTTAAATGACCCCTCTAAGCAGCAGAGCGAAAACATTCTCAGCATGTCAGAATATTGAGATTCTCAGTTGCCTTAATATTTTTTTGGCCTTAATTTTTTTCTGCCCTTTTTGTTTGTTTGTTTGTTTCTCTTTTTAAGCAAAGAGAAGCCACATCTTGGCCATGAGGATTGGAGGATTGTACGTCTACAGGACCTGCAGATTGTGCTTATAGGTGACAGAATTCTAACTGGTCAGCTGTGTCAAGGGCCTTTAAAAGATGAATCTAGAAAAGGTGGGAGAAGGAAAAGAGAGACAAGGCTTGGGCTTCTCTGGTAGCTAAGGATGTAATACAATACTGCTCTTGAAAAACAGTTCTATTTTTAAACAGAGGCCTTTTGACTGCAAATTTTTATTCGATTCAATTCACCCAGTATTTATTATTATACCCACAGTTCTGTGGGGGTGCTAACAAGACGAGTAATATCGGCCCTTCTCCCTCTACTTGCTTAGAGGAGATAAAACAAAGTTAGCAACTTACTTAGTAAGATTATCTTTTGCTTTGCCCCTTCCATCCAGAAAGGTATGCTCATATTGTTAAGTAGTTTTCTTAGAAATTTCTGTGGGTACCCCCCAAAAAGAAAAGATCTCTCGTATGGGCAGTTGTGTCAAGATTTAGGCAGTTGCATGAAGCCTTTTACTACTTCTTGGCAGAAATTAGTTTAATTTTCAGGCATAGTGAAAATTGGTATTTAAGCAGTTTGTTTCACTGACTGTATTTCATGATCACACAAAAATGCGTGAATGTATCCCATATTAAAGATTAGTGTGCCAGTTATCCATTGTTGTATAATAAGTTACCCCAAATTTTGTGTCTTCGAACATCATTTATTATATTTATTATTTAGCATTTCTGTAGATCAGGAGTCTGGGCGAGGCTCAGTTGGGTGCCTCTGGCTGGGGGTGGGGGGCGGAGGGAGAGGGTGGGCTAGGGGGGTGGTTCTCAAAGCTGTTGCAGATCCCGCCTGGGCTATACTCATCTCAGAGCTCACTGAGGTAAGACCTACTTCTGAGCTCACTCACTTGCATGTTGAGGCCTCAGGGCCTTGAGGGCTGTTGGCCTGAGGGCCTCATTCCTTGCTGGCAGTTGGCTGGGCCCCCCTCAGGTTCTTGCTGTGCCACATGGGCTTCTCCATGGACCAGTTCCCAACATGGCAGCTGACTTTCCTCTCAGTGGGCAAGTGGAACAGAGGCCACAGTCCTTTTGTAACCTAATCACAGAAATGATATGCATCACCTTTGCCTAATTCTGTTTGTCAGCTGATGTGCAGCCCACACTCTTGGGAAGAGGATTACTTGAGGGCATAAATCTGGGAGGTGGGCATCATTGGGAGCCAGATTAGCCATCAACAATGGAACCAGTCATTTTAGCATGAGGCTAGTCAATGAGGGTTGAAGGATATTCTTCTTACCCTGTCTAGCTCTTATTACGTATTCTCCCCGGGTGGCTCCTTCCAAACACCTCCTCGCTCTTCTGGGCATTTAATTATAGAAGGCATACATGGTAGACAGCAGATTGCTTTAATCTTTTAAAGATTTGTTAGTCTTAGAGCATGTCAACAAGCCATATTGGGTCTTTCTTAAACCTAACATCTTGATCAGTGAATTTGGAGAATTTTGCTGGAAAGGGCATTGTGTCTGGTGTGATGATAAGTCTGCAGAGGGAAGGGGAAGGAGGCCCCTATAGCTGGTATAATTAAACAGGCTCCTTACTGCCTAAGAAAATAGGTATGTTTTATGCACAGTGGTTGAGGAGGGGCATTAAATTAGGTTGGTATATGTCCATGTAAACACCCAAATGAGAGGGATTGTTGTCCCAGTTTGTGTCTCTAACATGTGTCTACAGGAGATGAACATGTTCTAGCTACCCTTCAACCCTGTGCATATGTCAGAGACTTGCATCTTGTAAATTCTGTGGAAATCAGCTATTTCATGGGAAAACTTTCATGGAGGATGCAACTTTGTTTTCAACACAGTGTTCAAAACATACAAATGTAGGGGCTCCTGGGTGACTCAGTCTGTTAAGCATCAAACTCTTGATCTCAGCTCAGGTCTTGATCTCAAGGTCCTGAGCTCAAGCCCCGTGTTGGGCTCTGCACTGGGTGTGAAGCCTACTTAAAAAAAACAAAAACAAAAAACAAAAATAAAAACAAAAAAACAGGGACACCTGCGTGGCTCAGTCAGTTGAGCATCAGACTCTTGATTTCTGCTCAAGTCATGATCATACGGTGCATGAGATTGAGCCCTACATTGGGCTCTGCACTGACAGCACAGAGCCTGCTTGGGATTCTCTCTCTCTCTCTCTCTCTCTCTCTCTCTGCCCTTTCCCCCACTCTCTGTCTCTGAAAATAAGTAAACATTTTTTAAAAACAAGAAAACCCATACATATGTAGGCATTAAAGTTTTGAGGAAAAGGTGGCATAAAGAAAATTTTGGTCAATTTTTAACAATGGAAATTGATTTATAATGCAGCTTCCATGCTAAACCTACTGGAAACTTGGAGAAAAGGAATCTGGATTCAAATTTAGAAGCATGCAACTGTGTTTGTGTGTGTGTGTGTGTGTGTGTGTGTGTGTGTGTGTGTGTTTAACCTTTAGTTTGACATTTCACCATGTTCCCCCCAGTGCCTGTGTGTCCTCTGTTTTTTCTGCATGCAATGTCCTGGTTCTTCTCCCTCCTCCTCTCACCTCCTAACCTTGCTAGCTCCTTCTATTCCTTAGGGTCTCAGCAGAGAGAACTCCCCAACCACTCAATTTGAAATCATCCCCGGTTCCACACCTTGTCTTTCATTATTGCCTCTTCTAGGTTTTTTCCTTCCTATTTTGTTTATTATCTAGCTCTTCTGCCCCACCCCTCTCTCTCTCTCACACACACACGTGTGCGCGCACACACACACACACACACACACCCCATACACACCATACACTACACACCATACTTAATCACTGTAGGCTCCAGGAAAGTAGGGTTTTCTCTGTGTTATTTCTGACTATAACCCCAATGCCTGACACATAGTTGGTGCTCATTAAATATTTGTTGAATGAATGAAAATGAATGAAATAACTTATGACAGTTTCTCAAGTAAATCACGTTTAGCTGAGGGCTATTGTTTACTGTCTACCCACCCCCAAAACTGGCATCCATGAGTCAGGGGCTTCTTCCCCAGCTGTTCTAGTACCCAGCACAGCTCAGCGTAGATGTGCAGAACACTGACAATGGAAGAATGCATGGATTCTGTGGCAAAGGACTAAAAAGGGAAGAGCCTTCACTTCTTAGGCGAGAACAGGAGGCCCTGGGCACTGTGGGTTTCTGAAGGGCAGCACCAGTGTCTTCTTCCTCCTCATCTTTCCGTGGCTGGTACTCAGCCCAGTGCTTGGCACAGAGCAGAGTCAACACAGGTTAATTGGATCAGATTGAGTTGAGTTAGGGAAAAGCTCTAACAAAATTTCTCCTGACCATAACCCAGTGTGCTCAGCTTGTGAATACTCCCATGAAGGCGGCAAGGATGGTTCCTTCTGTATTCCCTTCTGCAACTGTTTTGTCAGAATGCTCAAAGCATTCATTCATTCATTCATTCATTCATTCATTTATTCATGCATTCATTCACTTCCTCATTGCACTCAGGAGTGTGCTGGGTACCAGAAGTCATGGAAGACTATGCAGGTTTCAGAAAGCTTACCTTGAAGAAAACTCGGGCTTCATTCTCCGGTTTATACAACCTGCCTGAGGTGGCAAAGTAGTTGGAATCAGGCTGTTATAGTTGCTTGGCTCTGTCCTCTGTGCCGGCCTCCACACCACCGGCTTTGAACAGGAGGAGAAAGGTCACCCACTGTGGTTGCAAATTGGCTCTTGCATTAATCCTGGCTTATTCAAAAACACTCAATATTTTTCCAAACTGAGTTTAGAGCTTTTGATTGAAGCCTGAATCATTTACCACGGCAGAGCATATCACCAGTATAGGAAAAACTAGAACTTAAAAATACAAAGCCCCTTTAAGTAATCCAATATAGGATAATTACATTATTAAATAAAGCTGTGGGTCTCAAATTATTCCACTGCCATTGGACATGTAAGGATAATAATGTGAACTGTGCTAAGTGAACAGAGCAAAAAAAATGTTTAACATGAGGGAACATGTCTAAATCATATGTTTATGTTTAAATAGAGGCTACACAAAACAGGAAGATTTACTTGGTTTCTACATTAAAGCGTTCTAAATAGGCATAAGGCTCTTGGTGCTTCTCTGTGAAGACTGCTCTTCTCATTAATGACAGCAGTATATCAAGACTCAATGCCAGATCACCAAAACCCTGAAGAATTCAGACAGCTTCCACCGTGGTTTGCATATACCAACAGGGGCAAAGGGTTTTTTCTCTTCCTCCTATCAGGGTCTTTCTGAAGTATAGGCTCTGTTGAACTGTGTACCTGGGCAGGAGACAATGTGCCTGTAAAACTAGGTGGAAAAAGATCAGGAGATGTCAAAGGAATGGTCTGGAGTCATTTGGCATATTAGATCACCTGTGTTGGGTGGTAGTTGGGTTTGGGTTTATTGCTATTAGTTTTGCTTTTATAGAATGTTCTTCTAGGTAACTTACCTGAACTTTAACACTGGAATTGGGCTCATTTATCTCCTTTTGCTTGTGTTTTAATGGCCAGAGCTAAGAACATGAGTGCCAAGCTAGTTTTTATTATGGCAACCTGAAAGTAGTTAAAAAAATAGACTGTGGAGTAAACACCCTATCTATTTGGCCAAAGGAAAGGTGGCAGGCTCAACCCCTGACTTCACACATCTTCAGTGGATATCAGATACTTGCTTGTTTAGAGATGAAATATCTAGGACACTGGGATGCATCTTCTTGCTTTTCGTGTAAATGGTTTTTAATCTTAGGGAGGAAAAAAAAAAGCACATATGTGGTAAATCCAAAAGGAAAGAAGTGAAACTGAGAATTAATGAGATGATGTTTCTGGTGCTTTCTTTAGAGATGGGCTTCTGGTCAGGGAGCAGGCTGCAGCCTAACAAGTTTTAGATTAGTGTGTATTAAAAATGTATTTAGGAACATAAAATATTTAGGATTTTTGAATTACTTGTTTGATACGCAAATGCCTTTGGCTATACCATGAAGGATGGTCGCATTACATCTGACAAATCACACCTCAGAGCAGTCTTCTGTTTGCTTACTCCCTCTAATTGTGCCAGGATGGCTTTCCAAAGTTCACTGAGCCACAAGCTTCACCCAAATGTCTGGTGGGAAGGAGGGGGAGGTTGGAAGAGAAGGGGCTGGCTTGGGAAATTGGAACCCAATACACTAATGAGCCTCCATGGCAAATCCATTTCATCATGTTCAGGGAGTCAAACGAAACCTTAGCACATACTTGAGAAGATATCTTCATCACTCAGACAACAGAAAATTCTTTGCATTTTTAAATAGCACATGAATGGCAATTTCTGCCATCTTACTTTGGGGACAAGAACACAATACAAATCAAAAATTAAAATCCCTTTTGTTGCAAAATGACTTTAAATCCCACCCCCTTGACCTCCCAGGACACTGTTAGGGGTGAGTGCCCTTGTCCCAGGTGGGAGTAGCATGGATGGAGTATTACTACTGAAAGGGCTATGGGGACCAATTTGCCAGGGAGACAAGGGTGCTGCCAAATCTGGTTTCTGGTTCCACATCAGTTTTCTCATCTCTAAAATGGGCCTGGGAACACCTACCTCAGATAGTCTTTGCAGAGATTAGAAGAGAGTATGTCTGCTAAATTCATGGATTAGTGTCTGGACAAAGTAAAGCATTTTAGAGTGTTCTATTCCTCAAGGACTGAGGAGAATGACTTAGAATCCCAGACACTAGTAACTGCTTTTTACCCTAACTACCCCTTGGAGGTAGCCAGCCGTAGCCACAGGGGTATCATTGTTCCCAAAGAATTAAGAGGAGTGAGGAATACACAGGTGACATCTTAATACTGCTCGCTCTCACGCCCTCATTTTCAGTCACAGTGACACGATGTAATAATAGTAATAGCCATTATTTCTTGAATGCCTACTCTGTGTTGACCATTGTACTGTGATAACTTCAACATCCTTATGACCCAGTGAGGGGAGGGTTTTTTTTTTTAATCTTATTTTCCCCCACTTTTTAGGTTGTTTTTGTTTTTGTTTTTGTTTTTAATGTAATCTGTATAACCAACATGGGACTCGAATTCGTGACTCTGAGATCAAGGGTCACATGCTCCACTGACTGAGCCAACCAGGAGCCCCGCCCAGTTTTTCAGATGAGACCTTGGCAAGATGATGTCATGTCTCAAGCTTAATGTGGACATTCAACCTAGTACAGCTGCGTTTGAATCTGGGTCAGCCAGACTCAGAAGGCTGTGCTTTCTAAGTATCCCTTAGTTTCTCCCAACATGGAACATCCAGAGATGGTTTCCATTAAAATCCGTATTTTTTGTCTGCTTTAGGCACAGCACAGTCCTTGGTTCCTTGGGAAGTACAAGAGAAGTAGAAATTAAGCAAAGGTACCTGCCACTAAAAAGTTTCTGCGATGCAGGCATTGACTGTAGAGAATAGAATTCCATGATTCAGCATCAAATACTGGTGCCTAATAAAGATTTAACATTATGTCAGAGGTAATAAGAACAGTAATTCCCAGTTCAGGGACCAACTGAGTGTTGATATCATTTTATTTTGTCTACTCAGGACATTAAAAAACAACTGCTACCATCTATTGTCATCCTCATTTCTGAGGAAAAATGGATATTCTAACACCAGATGAAAGGAGGAGGGATATAGTATTAAGTGGAAAGAGTGTGCAGGGGCCCCTCTAGATCACCACTGCTTCCTTTTCTCTGCTGTCTGCCCTGTGTCTTTTCCTGGTGTGACTCCAGTAATAGGGCTCCTGGGCCCTGTGGCTTCCACTGGGGTTCGGCCTTAGAGGTTCCCTGCCAGGACAGGGACAGGCGTGGGGGGGAGACATGTATTTACTCCCTGTTCTTATCCTGTGAGCTTCCTCCAGGCTGTAGGTGTCCTTCTAACAAGAGTCACTGCCACCAGGAGAAGGATCTGCTCTGATTTTGGTAATCATTCACTCCCACTTTGACCCTTTGGCCGAGACATGATGATAATTGACCTGCCCTAAGCCCAAGTTCCTGTACGATCTCTCTCAAGTTTCCTTTACATCCCACCAACACCTTTGTCATTAGTCCCTTCCTAAAATCTTCCTTGGATCATCATTACACAAGTATTCTATCTATTTCCCACTGGGACCCTAACTGGTACAGAGATAGTCCTTGAAATCTAGCAAATTGAGCTTCATGAAACGCTGGCTGCATGGTCTTCATTTTTCTCATTTCATGGCTGGCCAGTGAAAACTTCATCTTGTCGACCCACAGTACCATTCTGTCCTGCCTGACTTTCTCGGACCTCTGACTGGCAACCACATGCCTGTAGAGTGAAACCTTTTTACTCACCCTGTAGGTGTCCTGTTCATGGAGCACATTAATGCCTAACTGGGAGAGTGATCGGCCAGACGAGTAGGTGCCTAGAATGACAGTTATCTGAGTGGGGCTTGAAAGCATGAGAGTGGCCAACCCAGCCAGGCCCAGTGGTGGCACCTTCTGCCCCTTGCACACCATGGGCACACAGGCCTAGCACAATGGTTAGGGCACAAGCTGATGTGCTTGCACTGGTCTTTCTAAATGTTAACATTTAACAGTTTTTCTTCATTTTTAGCTTCTATCTAGTTGAAAATATCCCACTCTTGGGGAACCAGTTGGACTATTATTTTGGTTTCACGATTTATTTAGCTAACATCACCTGTTGGTATGCTTGCATTCCCGTTTATCGCATTTCAATTGCTACAATGAATATTTTAAAAATCTAGGATGTTTGGGGAAGATTGAGTTGAATATGCTGTGCTTTCTTGTTCTCATTCCATCCTCCCCCTGCCAACCCCTCTATATTACACTTATGTGTTCATAATCCTTTAAGCTTTATTAACATAGCTGAATATTGTTCTCCTAAGCAGTGATTGGTTATTGGTTACTTCATGGTGTTATAGGGAAGGTTGCATTCATTTTCTCTCTTCTGAGGAATGATATATTCATAAAGATAGAGGTTTCTCTGTGTGTGAGAGAGACGTAGAATTAGATAAGTGGCTTAGATAAGTTGGGAGTTCAAATCTCTCTCATGTCACAGCCTACAGGTAAATGGTTCAGGGCTAGTGTGGTGGTTGTGCTCCATGAGGTGGTCCAGAGACCCAACTCTGGGCAACTCCTTTCTGTCTTTTTCCCCTGAGAGATTTGTCCTCATGTGTATGGTCCAAAGGCATATCTGTTTCCCTTTAAGGGCATGACTTGGAAGTTGCACACACCACTAATACTCATTTTTTTTTTTTTTTTTTGGTCAGAACTTGGTCATATGGCTGCACCTGGCTATAAGGGAAGCAGGAAAATGATGTGTTTATTCTGTGCCCAGCAATTTAGCAGTTCATTACAAAAGAATGAAGGAGGAATAGATATTGGGGGAAAGCTAGCCACAGTTGGGGGATGTTAAATTTCCCTTGAGTCAGCTAAGACCTTTTCTTACAATAAGTCAAATGGGCTGTGGAGTTCCACTGAGCTTGAGCTCATTCTGAGACATCTAAATTGACAACATGGGGCTGGAATCTAGATGAATTTTTGGAACCAAACTGGAAAGTAGTCATAGGCTTAAAGGTAAATATTGGAATTCCCATGGAGAATATGCAGAGAAAGATCTAGACCCAGACTGCATCTAAGGATATATGTTTCCTACATTTTCCCAGTAGGGAGATGGAAAAAGGAAGAAGAAAAATTGAACAAAGCAAAGAAATGTATAGGTGGTAGGTGCTGGGTAGGTGTTCTTCCTGGATCCACTGAGTTTTTGTACATCTCGTGAGCAGAGCCACTGACTGTTCTGGACTGTCCTTTCAAGGATGCTCATGTAATGAACAGCCTTGGAAGACAGAGCTAGTGTCTTTCTCCAGAACAGAGGGCAGGCATAATCACTGCCCAGTATTAAAGATTTGGGTTCCCTCCGCTCAGGGTCCTACTCCTATAATGCACCCTACTGCCTGTGCAGGTATCATCTAGCTCTCTTGGCATCTCATTTTGGGAATTAGGTATTGAAGAAGCAACACAAACATGATCCTTTCACTGCAGCTATTGCTGTAAGCAATAAACCATTCTTTGTCTCCGACCAGGAGTCTTGTGTCCTCTGCCAGCATCTATGGAACTGTGGCAGGACAATTTGTAAGATTGAAAGTAGAGTAAAATCTTAGACTCTTCACAGTTCTTAATAAGAGGATGAGTTTCATCAAAGGTAGGGTTGTTCATTATCAAATGCCACTAAGAGGTCAAAGAAACCAAAGAATAAGAAAAGGTCTTGGTTTCACGATACAACACAATGGTTCCCAAAGTTTTTGGACTCAAGACCTTTTGCACTCAAATTACTGAGGACGCCGAAGAGCTTTTGTTTATGTGGGTTATATCTATTGATATTTACTGCATTGTAAGTCAAAACTAGAAATAACTTAAAAATTCTTGGTAACTTACTGAAAACTAAAAATAAAATGACACCCATATGTAAAAAAAAACCCAAAAAACAACAACCCTGAATGTTAAGCTGAATCTCAAACTTTATTCAAGATTAAGTCAAAATGAATCATACTTCTATACAACTTTGGGGAGAAAACATAGAAGCTCTTTGTGACCCAGGATTAGGCAAAGAGTTCATAGGTGCAACAGCAAAGCCACGATTCAAATAAAACAGCTGATCGATTCGACTTAGCCAAAATTTAAAACTTTTGTTGAATACACTAAGAATGGAAAGACAGCTACAGAATGGGAGAAAATATTTTCAAAACACATATCAGACAAAAGACCTGTATTCAGTAGATACAAGAATTCTCAAAACTCAATGGTCAGAAAATAAACAGCCCAATTTGAGAAATGAGCCTGAAGACCTCAACCCACACTTCACCAAAAAGGATATACGGATGAAAAATTAACACCTGAAAAGATGTTCAACATCATTAGTCATTAGGGAAATGAAAATTTAAAACATGATGAGAAGCCACTGCACTTATATTATGATAGCAATAATAAGTTAATTAACAAACCCAGTATCAAGGGCTGGCAAGGATGAGAAGCAACTGGAAATCTCATCCATTGCTGGTGGGAATGCAAAATGGTAAAGCCACTCTGGAAAATGGTTTGTACAAAATTAGATATACACTTACCCAGCAGTTCCTCTCCCAAGTATTTATTCTAGAGAATTGAAAATGCATGTTCACACACACACACACACACACACACACACACACACACACACAAAACCATCTGGTTATAGCAGCTCTATTTGTAATTCACAAAGTTGAAAACAACCCAGTGTCCCTCAATGGGCGAATGGATGAATAATTTTGGGACACATCCATATCATGAGATACTACTCAGCAGTGAAAAGGAACAAGCTATTGATACATACAGCAACATGGATGGATCTCAGAGGAATTATCCTGAGTGAAAGAAGTAATCTCAAAAGATTTCAGATGGTATGATTCAATTTATATGACATTTGGAAAAGAGAAAAAAGATAGCGAGAAAGATCAGTGGTTGCCATGTGGTAAAAGTCATAGAACTATACATCAAAACAGGAAATTTTACTGTAAGCTAATTTAAAAAATAAGAACAGCAATATAAACCCATTATATATATTTGCCACATTTTTATGGAAATTAACCATATTTTCAAAAACAAAAAAAAAACAGTGGCATTGTTTTACATTTTTATAAGCTCTTTACTGTCTAGCTTAATGGAGACAGCTGGATTCTCATATCTGCTTCTGTATTTACTCTCTTGCCTTACCGTATGTCATATAGTCTCTGGAAAACCCCACTATACACTTGAAAGAGAATAAGACTGCAAAAAGCAAGTAATGTCTTAGTATTATAATGATCTTTGTTTTGATTCTATGGACTACCTGAAATAGTCTGGGGGATTACCCAGGGTTCCTGGACTACAGTTTGAAAACCACTGACACAATACACTGTCCCAAATTTCAGTAATTTTCATGCATCTTGACTTTTTTTTTTTTGGCTGTACCCACATGTCCTGTGTTTACTTAATGGTTTTGTTCAAATTGACCTATTTTTTAACTTAAATTTATTTAAAGAGGAAACATTCTAAATCTCCTGTAAATGGAAAACCAGTACCACTTTCCCATAAATGAAAAGTAACCACAAAAATAAATAAGCAATGAGTAACATATATATATATATGTGTGTGTGTGTGTATATATATATATATGTGTATATATATACGTATATATATGTATATGTATATATATATGTATATGTATATATATATGTATATGTAAAGTTTACCTGTGAGCCATCTAAACTCATCTCTGCAAGGACTCAGGACAGTGAAAATGGGAGTTAATACTGACGTACCACTCATTTATGTTAGCCCATTTAATCCTCAAAATTACCATAAGAGGTAAATAGTATTATTATCCTTTTTTTCTACATACATACAAAATCTTGAAGCACGGGGAGGTTAAAGAAGTTTCTCAGTGTTCCATGGTGAATAAATTGCAGACCTGGGATTTAAACCCAGGCCGAAGGCTCCTGAGTCCAAGATGAATACTCTGTGGGCAGATAGGAAACCTGGGTTTTTGTCGAAGTTCTATTGGAAGTTGGTATGAGGATATGTCATAAAATGAAGGAGGTGGAATAAATCAGGGTGTGCAAGTTTAAATGTTGATTGGCTGTCCGGGCGGCCAGGCAGGTAAGGCAACAGGGAGTGACGGGGTCACTGGTCAACTCGAGATCTCGAATCTTATCTAAAGAAAGCAACCACTTCCAACTGTTTGGGGGAACGTTTTTGTTTGTTTGTTTTGGCAGAGATATCATTTTATTTTACTATTTCATTTCATTTTATGAAAAGATGGACGTCTGGATACCTTGTGCAAAGTTTTCCGATGTGCAGAGGCCGGCAATACACAGGCAGGCTAATTCATGACTAGATCCTTTCCTCTGACATAGAGGATTCTGTGATTCAAAAAGCTGTTTTTTATACAGTCGTAGACACAAAATCCAAATTACAGAAACAAGCCGTTTAAAACAATGATGAAAGGGGATATGGGCTCCGATAGCGTCTCAACACAGCCTACATAAATATTGATCGGGAACTGGGTTAATTGAAAAGCCAAGGTACATTAATAGAATAACAAAGTGTATTTCTTTGTGTTTCTTTTGTGTTGTATTAGAGTAAATCAGCAATATTTATCCAGTGCTAATTCTCGGTTTGCAAAGAGCTAATGTAATCATGAGATGAGCTTATTGAAATTCTTTTCTTAGACATAGAGGCTTGCCCGAGAACGGCGTGTATTAAGAACTTTAGTCAAAGCTTGCTCAGAATAGTAAATACGAACATGTGATTTATGCCATTGTGTGTACAAAGCAATGTTTCCTGAGACATTTTCTATATATATGTTAGCTGTTTTGTTTTTTGGGCTGGTCTGCTGCTTCCCCCTCCTCCGCTTATCAGATTTCCTTCTAAATCCTGGCATTTGACAATGTTGCAGGGCCAGTTTCTCTGTGAATCCACAGTAAAACATACTGGTGGTTTCACAATTAATCCAAACTTGGGTTTATGGCTTATGTGTGTTTATGTGAATTCCTGCATTTGTTTTTATATATGTGTGTATATTCATAAAGTCTGTTTCTGAGAGAGAGAAAAGGAGGGAGAATAAAATCTATAGACTGAATCTTGAAAGATGGGTTTATTCATCAATGACATCATAAGGATTGTATTTTCTCTTGGTTAATAAACTGTTTGTTTGGCGGGCGTTGTAAGCCAGCCAGCGCTAGTCATGCCATTTCTTGGAAAAGATCTGAAGCAACTGGTAATTGACATGATAATCATTTGATCATAGCGCTATTTGAAAATAACACTCATCTCCAAACTTGTCTCTTCTAAGGAACCATATTTGGTAACATTGTTGCCAAATTCCATCTTTGCCAATGTTGAGTCTTCTATACCATGATACTTAATTATTTTCAGTATATTCTAAACTTGATTTCTGGTGTGCCCTGTCCAGAAGCTGTTCCCATATGCTTTGAAACAATATCCAGCCTGAATTTTCATTCTGACATTTAATAATCACCATGTAATAGCTATAAAATGCGTGACAACTACAGATCTTTTATTTCAAGAGGATGGTGTAGTGAATCTGAGTGAAATCATCTATTGAAATGGTACTTTGTAATATGCCCCATTGTTTATAAAGTACTGAATTTTTTTTTTCAGGAGCAAAGGATAAAAACAGTTTCCACTTTGGGTCCCATTCAGGGGAAGTTCATATTTAATCATGATAAGAGAAAGGACTCCATTACGAAAGTTTTACTTTTCATTTTTGATAGAGTATTTATTTTGCTGCTGCCTAACAAACTTTGTTCTCAGAAGCAGCTTGGAACTGGATGAGGAAAGGTGAAATTTTAGACCCTACCTTAAAACATTTTTAAAAATGAAATCCAGGGCTTCTCATTGTGTGAAGCTTATCTTAATAAACCCTTTTTTGTTTGCTTTGGAGTAACGTGTGCAGTACTCTGTGTGTGTGTGTGTGTGTGTGTGTGTGTGTGTGTGTGTGTGTCTGTGTGTGTGTGGAGGTGGGGGGCGGGAAGGAGGAAAGAGTCATGTTTAACAGCAAAATTAGCCAAAATCACTTGTGAATTCCTTTTGTTTAATAGCTTAGAGACATCTTCCTGTTGTTGTTTGTCAAAAATATTTCTAAGATTTTGTAAGCTTAGGGGTTTTCACAGCTAAGCTTTTCTTCAGAAATGTGAAGTAAAAGAAATGAAAGAAGTCAGTTCAAGTTGAAATGTCAAATGCTTCAAATAATTTAACTTAAAACCCAGTGAGATGATCTTCTTAAGCTTTTTCCAAGGAATCTTTGGGTAGGAGAGGCCTTCCTTTGCTCCATGGATGGATCTCTATTAAATATCTTGCTAGATTAATTCTGAGTCAGAAAAGTTGGTTGTTTCCTGGAAGCAATTAGGGATGCTTAAAATTCAAATTTATGATCCATAGGAGAAACTTAAGTTTCAACTACTTTTCTTAGATTCAAAGGCTTTCTCCTCACTCACCCTCTCTCTTCTTACCCCATATGTATTAAAAGAAAAAAAATCAGTTCATTTCTCAACTTACAAAGTTTTTAAGAAACATGAGAATGTGTAAGTTTCTTTCAGTGGGAAGCACATAACATTTATGAAGTATTTCTTTTGGGATTACATCACAGTTTTATTTAATTTTTAGGACAAAAGTTAAATTCAATATTTGTGTATAAGCCAAGGGAAAATGTACCATAAACATAGGAATTTGGGGGTGAGTCAGAGTTCCAAGAATCCCAGATTTACTTAGACCATTTATATAGAGACAGGCTAACCATTAGTCACCTAGTTCTCGCTTTTTACTTTTGCAATTAACTGCACCTAAAAATTAGCTTTCACCTGAGTGGTCAGATAGGCAGCATGGGCTTTGGCAGCTAGCATTAAAAATAGCTATCAGAATTACTGCTCTAATCATATAACAAATATATCTTATAAATTATTTTTCAACTAGACAGCTAGCAGTGAAAACCCATTGAAATGAAGCGAGCTATTAAAGATACTCTGTCACCAAAAAACACATTGTTTGCTCGTGTAGGGCTAAACTACTCAAACGGTATTTCAGATGGGCTTTGTTGAAAATTTATCATTTGCCTCTCAACCACCAATAATAGTTTTGTTCTCCCCTGACCACCTCTTGTAGGATGAAGTCATTGCTGTTTCCGAAAAGGTAATCGTGAAGCTTGAAGACCTGGTCAAGTGGGTACATTCCGATTTCTCCAAGTGGAGGTGTGGCCTCCAGGCTGGGTCGGTGAAAACCGAGGCCTTGGGAAGGAATGGACAGAAAGAAGCCCTGCTCAAGTACAGGCAGTCAACCCTCAACAGTGGGCTCAACTTCAAAGACGTTCTCAAGGAAAAGGCTGACCTTGGTAAATAGAATTTGTACTTCCAAATCTAACGTGTGGGCGGATACAGTAACCTACTTTTTTTTTTTTTTTTTCTGGTCATAGGCTTTTCTGGAAATCCTGCCATATATATAATTTTACATATAAAATTTCTTTAACCTCAAAGGGTCCTCGGAACACCTTATGGGCACGTAGTCCGGGTGTGTAAGGGGTGGGTGTTACCTGCCGGATCGCAGGGCCTTCTTGGCGTGGAGCCCTGTGCTAGAACCTGGGGGATAGCACACGTGACCTCAGGCAGCTTCCACGTGGTGTCAAGGCGTGAGACTTAACTAGGACACCTGAAATAGAACTAGTGAAGAGTTTAAATATTTGTTCTAAGTAGATAGTATGACATCTATTAATACCATGTTAGAATTTCATGTTTTCGTGTTGGGTGGAAAACGAAGTGAGGAAGAGAGGCGAGTGACTTCATGTGGAGAAGGAGAGCAGTGTCAATGCGGGGAAGCCACTGGTTGGCGATTCATGGCGTAGGTTTCCCTGGGCTTTTAGCATTCGGAGATCACCATGAACGTATTTTTTTCTTTCCTTCCCTCCCTTATTCCACTATGAGTTTAAAGGAGAACTTGAGATTTGGAGTAGTTATTCTAATTAGTGTTCGAATCCTGACTCTCCTGCTTATTAGCCGTGTTTTCTGGGCAATTTGTTTAACCTCCTAGCCTCCGTTTCCCTATGTGAAAAATATGAGAACTTTATAGGGTCACTGAGATGTAAGATACGAAGGGTTTCGCACCGTGATGACTGGTATATAGGAGGGGCTCCATAATTAATTCTATTGCTTTTTCTGAACAGTTTCTTCTCCAGTGCCTTTTTGTGCCCTTTTCTTGTGTTTTGTTTTGTTTTGTTTTGTTTTGTTTTTTTTCCCTCTTGTTTGTACGTCCCTCTGGCATTCAGTGACTTACTCTTCTAACATTGCTCAAGACCAAAGTTGTTGACCTCTGATTTAGACTCGTTATTTCCTCTTTAGGCAAAGAGGAACTTCACTTTTAACATATTAAGGCATCTTTTTCTTTCATTCTGGCACAATGCTGATTTTCATAGCCCTATTTTATGCCTTAATGTGACAACTTCCTGTTTTTTGTTTTTTTTTTAACCTAGGATTTAACTATTAGGGCAAACCTAGACGATTTATTTAATTGGCATAAAGAGACTATATAACAACAGTAACTGTCTTTCATGGGATTCTGATTTGTGATGAGCTGTACTGTGCTTTGGGACTCATATTAATATTTTCTTGCAGTTTGAGTCAATGACCAACAGTTTCCTGTCATCTTTTGGTAGATGTCAGGCGGTAATATTTTGGACATGGCGGCCTGTCATGTGTACATTTAGAGAAAATTATTTAATCTGGTGGTTTTATTTTAAAGCCAATAAATTGATTTCTTACTTAAACTTCCTATATATTCTGTTACACGTCCCAATTTTATGAACACACAAATGACCAGTCTTCTAACCTATGCTAATGCTGAATAATAATACATCTGTTGTATTCTTTTCCTAATGTATGATCTAAGTTGCATTGCTATTGTCTTATGTTTTCCTTAACATTAAAATGTTTCTTTTGTTCGTTTGATTTTTTTTTTTTTTTTTAGTTATGGAATATACTGTTACTAATAAAAAACTAAACAGGAAACCCACAGGGGACAAAAGGATGTGTAGATGGTTAAGCTTCTTGTTGCACATATAAACAAGAGTATTTATAGTGGAACTGCTTTCTGTTTAAAATTGATAGTTTATTAATGAATATGAAAAGAAACTCAATCTCTTAATTCTAACAAAAGATTTAGAGGGTTTGATCTTAGTGAATTCTAAAAAATGTCCATGACCTATTTTTTTAATAACTGATTTCAGAAGAAATTGATTTATGGTGAATATTCAAATTACTTAGAGTTTTTTTAACTCTAGCTGTTCATTAGACTCACCAGGGGAATTTTGAAAATAATACTGATTGCTAAGTCCAGCTTCCCCAAATTCTTCATTCAGTGAGATTGAGACAAGGCCAAGGAATGTGTACTGATAAAAGACTTTCTAGGTGATTCTAATTTTTTTTTTTTTTTTTTTTTTTTTTGGTCTCATTTGGGAACAGCACTACAATTAGTGCTGAAGAAGGGAAAATAATCAACAGGAGATTTGATTGGGAGGCTCTCCTCTGGTGAACAAGAAACACCATGTACTTTTCCTTTGTTTTTTAATGTAAAATACCCCTTTAAGGATAGAATTTGGGGCCTTGAAATTCTACTCAGTTGGTATGAACTGTGGGGAATTTGAGACAAATAGCTTTTGTAATTGGAATGCACACTGTGTTGTAATAATGTGGAAAGAGAAACAAAAACTTTCCTTAATGTAATGAGTTTCCATTATCTGCCTGATCTAAGGTTTACAAGTCTACATTGTTAGGATTTATATTGGGGAGATAGGGGGTGTCATTTGCTGTACGCATTCCTGTCCCAGCAACTTTCTCTTCAACCTCTTCCTTTCTCTGTCTGCAACATCAAAATATTTGTTGTCTGTACTTTTCTTTCTGCACAGTGGTTTTCTTATCTCTCTTTCTCTTGGCCACACTGAAACCACTTCCAATACCACATTGTTAATGGAAGTTCACACACTTATTAGGTTTTTCCTTCTGTAGAACACTTCCAACTCCTCATTGTTCTTACCAAAGAAAGAAGATGAACTCTGAGATTACTTAAGACCCCCCCCCCCTTTTTTTTTCTGGTGGAAGTAAGCAAAGAATGGAAAGATCTCACCTTTCTGTGGCTAAAATAAAACTCCAGTACGTTATTTTTTTAACTGAAGTATTTCATCACGTTAAAACATCAATAACAACATACTAATTAGGTTGACTCTTAAAGAAGGGATTCTACCATCTAAAAGCTAATTAAGGAACTCTTCTTGCTCAACGTTTAGGTAGAATAAGCTCCCTTTAATCCCAGTTTGTGTCACTTCCTGTCCCTCTCTGAATAGTAAAAAAAACAAGAATGTTCTCACAAATGTGTGTCTGCCAACAAATTAATACTCCACAAAGAGAAACTCTGCCCCAAATGGCAGCTTCCAATAACTGCTCTGATTCAAACCACAGCTCTTATTTTTTTTTTTATCCCCTTCCCCTTTAAGGACAATATTTGCGGATATCATGTTTGCTTTTTACAAAATCTCTGCAGTTTTCGTTTAAGATTCTAAATGGCTGGTGATAACATGACACATCTAGGTAGTGGGAAAGACAACAATCTTCAAAAACACTCCTGAGATGTGTTGCAGCGCCTTCGTCCCCTTCCCTCCTCTTTGTCCTTTTCAAAGAAAGAAAGTTCAGTATGAAACCAATTCAAATTATGACTTTACTCAGTGAGATGTTTTACCTTCTGTCAGTTTCATACTGAAGTTTATAGAAAAAGAAAAAAAAGAAGAAAGAACTGTGTTAAAATAGAAGGGTTAAGGAATGTATTATTCATAAGCATAACGAACACAGGAACCTGTTTTTCCAGAAGAATCGGGTTGATTAAATCATTCACTACACAAGCTTCTAGTTATTTATTTTTGTCTTTAGAATTACAGTACTTAGCTTTTGTAATAAAGTGGACTTGATACCCATATTTGGTATGGCAGTTGGAAGTAGTCAAATGAAGAATTATTTCATTTTACGAAATTTTTAGCAACTAAGGAATATAAACACTATCAGTTAAACATAGCAAACTTGCATTTTTTATTCCTTGGGCTATAGTTTGAAAAAAAATCAAATTATTTTATATAACACTGCTTCTTACAGAGTTCCTTTAAGTGAAGTATGAAAGCTGCAGAGTAAGCTTTATTGGCCTATAAATATGTCATTATAGTTGGACTACATTTATATGCTTTGGATTGTTGTTTAAGCCAAGAAAATATGTCTCTACAGGTTGACTTTTTATTGAAACCCTTTGAGGCATACAACAGAATGTATTTTAGGCCAAGGTTATTAAAACAGCATTTTTATTTTTTTGCAGCAGACTCATTGTCAATTATGCTGCCACAAACTGTCTGTGGATGGGCAGTTATAAATGGTTTCATCTCCAAATGTGTCTCTAGAAAAAGAAAGAAAAGAGAAGCATCTGAGCTGAAATTGAGAAGAGAGACCAAAGGATGTGGGTGTGGGTACAGCTGAATTTAATGATGGGGGTTCCCTCGGTTCAATTTCTGTTTCTAAAGGCCCATCAGATTGAGAAAGTGTGGCTTCCCCTGTCCCTTCTGGTCCTTGGATTTTACTGTACTCTGGGGAATAAACAGCATGGTGGTTGAAAGAGCAGTGGATAGGAGGTCAGGAGACTCTTGGCTCTACTTGTCCTGTAGATCTGTCACTCCCTGGAACAGTCAGCAGGTGTTTGTGCCTTCAGGTTCCTTGGATGTGAAATCAGTGTAATAGTGTGTACCTTGCTTTATCTCCCTGGATTTTTGAGAAGATCAACTGGGGAATAATTAGTGTCGATGGCAGCATTTGTGGTACTGAAGTCCTAGTATTTTCACCATGTTACTGTGAGAAGGAGGTTCTATATGATAGGGAGCTATGTAGTATGATATTAGTTTATTTGTCCCTTTTGAACTTCCTGAATCATGTGGTCTAGTGTTTAGGGCAGGATTTATTCTCATTACTGTCTGCCTCAATAGAAGACGGTTATTAAAATCCTTCTGGTCTTTGCTTTAATATATTATATATAATATATATTATATATATATTTATTTATATATTATATATAATGTGTATATATTGTGTATATATAATATGCACATATATTACATATTAAATATATTACATATTATATGTTAAATATATATTATGTGTATATGTATAAATGTATATAAATTATGTGTGTATATATAATGTATATATATTATATGTTGAATATATAATATATATTAAGTATATATATATTATAAATATATACTATGTATATACATTATGTATACAAGTACATATGTATATATGTACATATAAATTATGTGTATATTAAATATAAAATATATGTATGTATTTGTAAGTTTCTTTACATATAGATTTTTTTATGTTGTATAACTTTTTTCCTTTTGAAAATTTTGTCAAAATAAACTGGGCCGTTAAGTGCCCAGTAGTATAAATGACTTCTCTAGTACTTTTAGTTAGAAATTAACTATACTGCTTGGAAATCTTGGAAGCCTTGTGTTTCAAATGGTTATTTCAGATCACTTTTGAGTTTGATGTGTCAAGCTGCTTCCAAGGGGGTGGATTGGGTCATGATTCTTATTCTGCATTGAAGAAAACAGTTTAAATGTCTGCATTATGAAGCATGGTAAGGTGCTGATGGTTTACCGTAATGAGGAATTTTCACCTGATACATCTAAGGAACTTGCTAGGATTGAAGACATGCTAATTATTAAGACAGTCCTTTCCTTCCTTCCTCCTTCCTTCGTTCCTAGATGTAAACTTCGTATATTTATTAAACAGTCTTATGTACGTATTTGCTGTTTACGTTTTAACTTCCATTGCTGGGTTAGCTGTACTATTTTCCCTAAGATAGAAACTTGTGAAGTTTCTTAGATGGTATATTGTTGAATTATTCTATTCATGAATATCATAAGGAATCCCTACGGAAGGACCCCTTCACTGAAACAGATCTGGCCTTTATAGTAGTCTTGAGTTCAAAATAGAAATCAATTACATATGGTGCCTATCAGAAATTTGTAAAGGTACTTTCTAAAGGATTTTCTCACAAGGCCTTCTGACAGTATTGTTGTGTGAACCACGCATTCTTTAAAGAAACTCATCATGGCACAGTTAACACTAGAGAAGTATGCTGTCAAAGGGCCAACATGGCTGTTTCCTCAAGGTTACTTCATGCCACTGTAAAGTGACAGCCCAAAGGACCTTTGACAGGAGTGAGTTCATACTTCCAAGAATCTGTATCCAAGATGTTCAAAGCTTTAGAACAACTTCATGATGGGATATTTTCTACGGATCTAGGAAGACATCAGGGAGATTACTTCATTTCATTTCAACGTTAAAATTCAGCTTGCCCACGTAATCAAATAGTTGAACGTTGTCCTGCAATAATGGTAGAATGTGTGTGTAAGAAGTGTCTTGAAAAAATGACAGTCATGTATTTTGTCTGCACTTAGCCATCTTGGCTGTTCCTGCTGGAAAGGAAGTCTGCAAAATCTAACCATGTGCGAGCCAGTCAGCAGCTAGTCATGGATATTGCTGTCTAGATATTCGTGTTGCCATCATTCATGAAGGCTCATTCCAAGTTAACACCCTTTCATTTAGAATTTCTGTTGACTTGTGCATCTTCTAGTGTTTTCTAGAATTATGAATGCTTTTTAGAATTCCAGATTCCTATCTTCTCTTGATAATGGGCTGAAGATGGATAGTCAATAGAAATTTGTAGAATTTAAGAGTTTATTCTTTTAAAATTGGAGATCTTGGGGCAAAAGTAGGGGGAAAAACATGAAATTGGAAATTTCAGTGCTATTTTTAGTATTCAGGTTACCAGTATTCACCTCTTGGCTACAATGCATGAACAAGGTAAGAAACTCATGCTTTTTTCTAGCTCTTCAGAGAGTCGTTAGGCTGGACATTGGTGTCGTTGATGTTTCTTCTCACCTTTCCTTGAAATAGTTCTCAATCCCTATTATTATATTATTATTATATATATGCTCTAATATTAGTGTTTATTTGGCTGAACAATCCCAATTTTTTTCAGTTTTTCCCCAAGACGTGGTTTTAAAATCTCTCACCATCCTGGTTACTCATCTTAGGATCCACTTTGGATGTCCTTTTACACCTGCTTACCCATTTATGTTTTATGAGCTCATCTGTGCTGAGAAACCTAGACCAAAATGAGAGGCGGCTTCCAGTGAAACAGAGATTGATACACATCCTTCAGGCTTGGTAGGCTGCACTGACTAACATATGAGACTCTAATACCAGCTGTATCGTCTGGACTTCTACTTCTCAGAGCAAGGAGGGAAAATATGTTATTTAGCCACTATTCCTGAATTTTAGTCACCTGGGTTTTTTTTGTTGTTGGTTTGTTCTGGTTTGGTTTAGTTTGGTTTTGTAGTAGTATTAAGTGTAGACTATTATCTAATGAACATCATTGTCAACTAAGATGGCAGGAGTCTCTGTGGCTCAAAACCAGTGCTGTGCGTTTCTAGTTTCTGTTGTTCCTGTAGTTGTGTACTATAGCATTTAAGGTAGCACTTGCCCCAGTTGAGTTTTGCCTCAATAAAGGTCCACAGTTGAATACCAGCTTGGTGTCCAGCTAGTTTAACCTGCTCCAATCAAATAAGATAAAGACCAAGAAGTATTCCCTAAATTATCATATGTGTTAGTTGAATGCATTATCATTCTCCCGGACTCCAGCTGTTTTTGCTTTTTCATTTGTTTTCATTTTCTGTTCTTCTGGCATTTGGTCTTTAATCAGATACTCTGTGGTCATGTCTGTGATAAAAAGACCATGATGGGGAAAGCAATCAACCCATAATTTTGTTTTATTATTTCATTGATTTCATTATTTATTATTTCAGTAATAAGAAATGTTAATTTCACAATGAACTATCTGTGATGGTCACCATCTGAGGATAGATAACCAAAGATAAAAGAAATTTAGGTGTGGTCACACACAGAGACACAGAGTCCTTTGCCATATATATATATATATATATATATATATAGAGAGAGAGAGAGAGAGAGAGAGAGAGAGAGAGAGAGAGAGAGAGTGTGTGTGTGTGTGTGTGTGTGTGTATTTATGTATCACCTTTAGGCTGGTTACATATCTGGGGCTACTGGAGAAAGTCTTATAGGGAGCCTTAGCTTCTTGCAAACTCGTTAATTTCTGGTATCATAGATGAATTGATGAACTTGAAGCAATAAATCTTTTTGCATTTGGTGACAGGAGTGCAACATTGACTCTGTGCCTCTAATGTGCTTTAAAAATGAGGTTAGATTCAACAGTTCCCCTTCCAACTGGAGATACATAATGCTTTCCTCCTATTCTTGTAACCCTAAAATGTTTCTGTTTGCTTTCCACCTCTCATCTATTGAGCCTCTGCATGGTTACTGACTGCAGGCTGTTATTATAGCTGCTACCACGATGGCCTCACCTTGGAGCACAAAGCACATACATCCTACATGTGAATTGATGTGACTTTTCTAGGGGGTTTTGTGAGCAGATATTTGATTGGGGCATTTAGACTTAATTCTCTTTAGTGTTGACGCTGATTCTTCCAAACAGCTCGTTTATCTTTTAGAGTACTTGAAATGTGAGGTTTTATTGCAAAACATTAATTTTCCTAAATGTCAAAGATGCGCTCCCCTTCTCTCCTCCAGCATTATGTGTTTAAGTCTGTAGTTTGTGCAGGTCACTGCAGAGAAAAGCTGAGGTTTGGACTTTCACCCCGTTTTAATAAATATATTTATTTAGGACAGACTGGAATAATGATGGGTTTTCAAAGCCTTTACGAAGTGCTTCATGCACAGTAGGGGCTGAGCAAACAGTGCTGCCATTTCAGGGTTTCCTGATTGCCTCACCTTGTGTGTTTCCAGTTAGTATGTTGGGATGAAATAGCCTTCCTTCTTTCTTTCCTGAAATCCCAGAGCCGTGCCTTGCCGCGAACTTTCTTCCTTTGGACCTCTCCACTTGCTTTCTAAATTTTCAGTAATTTTTAACATTTTTATACTTCTGACCCTTTTAAAATACTGGCTTTCAGCCTGTAGCCCTCCTTTCTTCAAAAACTTCATGCCTGCTGGATAAAGTACAATGTTGTCGGCAAGCATCCAGTGCTTTTCTTTCTTATTAAATAACTTTCACTGTTGTTGTTTTTATTATTACCCATGCTATCCATATTGAAAATGCAGGCATTGCAAACAAAAAGCAGAAAAATGTAAGCTGCTTCCCTCCCACCCAGAACTAACTGCTGTTAGCACTTTGATATATCTATATGCCAGTGGATATCATATATGCAGAGACCATTCATATGCATATACCTTTTCCCCATAAAAACAAAATCTAACGTTTGCCTCACTGATTTAAATTCATACAGATGTGTTGCGACAGTGCCTTCATGTCCTAAAAGGCTCCACACTGTTTCTTCCTGCCTGCGTAATGTTTTATCACAGAGGTGTTTCTATGGTTGGACATTTTGGTTACTTCTGTTTTCCCAAAACTCTGTGAAATTCTTGTTGCTCTGCACATACCCATGACTATCTCCTTATATATTTGTAGAGGTGGAATTGCCAGCTCAAAGTGCACTTGGAATGTTAAGACAGCCTATCTCTCTCCCTTATCTCCTATTCCTTTATGTAAACCTCCTGCTTCAGTCTAACTTGTCTAACTGCTTGGTCTTCTTTCTCTTTAACAACATGGACCTACCCTCCCGCCCCCCAATCTCTGCAGTACACTTTGATTGGCTCATGCCTTCACTCATTCTTGAAATACCCCTTCCAGGACTCTCTACCTATAGAAATTCTCTTCTTTAGGACTCAGTTTAAGCCCCGAAAGCCCTTGTACGCCATTCAGCTCTTAGTATTTTCCCTGCTTACAGAGCTCGTATCACACTTAGTGTCTCTACCACCTACTAAGCTCCTTACTCTGTAACTAGCAATAGAATGCAGTATCTTTTTCTTATCTTCCCCGTAACAGTCTTAGGTCTATCGTGTAGGCACTCTAACTTCAAAGCTATACCTCCTAGGTTGAGTAAACATGCGACTTTTATGATCAACCTCTGAAATCTCTGGCGTTCTCTGTTCCGAGTCGAATTGGGATCCCTGTGTGCATACAGTGGTTGACTTCTTTTCCAGCACTTCCTAGGATGACACCCTCTAGAAGAGGGGCTGTCTCACTGGTACCTGGGAGGAGAAGCAATATGCTAGGGAAGGGTATATCGCTTTTAACTATTTTGGCTTAATTTGTAGTCAGCCATGTGTAGACTTATTGTAGGAAACTTATTAAGAGAGCTTTTGACCATGCTCGAAGCTAGCTGCTGGCCTGAGGATTTTTGGTGGGGTTGTAGGGATTTGTTGTGTGTAGACATTTTTTGTATTAATGCTGGCACTTATTAATTCGTCTCTTCCTCAAGGGAATATTTTACATGTTTCAGGATTATAGCAGTCACAAAAATGTGTGGGGAAATAAACAAATCCAGACTGGACTTGCTCTGCCTTATCTTTTTTTTTGTTATCGGCTTGTTCATAATCTGTCTTTTTTTAGGTGACAGGTTATTAAGGAGATGGTTTTAGCATGGCATCTAATATTTTGTATTCTGGGCAATTGCACTGTTTTAATCCTCACCTACCTTAAAATGGTTACTTGCTAATCATGATGGAGGATATTCTCCACCTTCCAACTACCCATTCGACTTCTTTGGTTCACAAAGAAAGTATTCTATTAGGCCCTACAAAAACAATGCTTCATGCCTGGCCTATTCACTCGATAAGAAATAAAACATTGTTTTCATAGCAGTGCTGATAATAAGGCAGATTTCAAAGCATGATGAAACATATACTTTTCGAGCAGAGAAAAACCTATAGTTACCTGGCTAATTACCCATCACGTGATGGTTGTGTGTAAATATAGGCTTCTCACATTTGCAGCCTCTGTATGGGTGTCTTTTTTTTCTTTCTTTCCTTTTTTTTTTTTAAATTGAGAATGCTTTTTTAGTTGACATTGTTTTGTATTAATATTTTCAATCCAAGATTTAGAATGAGCAAACAGAAGCTGCCACTTTAGGTTGGCTTCTTTTTCACCACTGTACTAAACCATTGTAGAGCAGACTTTAAAATAAGACAGATCTGGATTCACATTCAAATTTTTGCTCCATAAGCTGTATGACCTTAAAAGTTGTACTTCTGCTTTGATTGCTTATCTGTGAAACAGTTAACAATACTTGTCTCACGGGACTGGGGAAGATTAGAGTAGATCACATATGAGGAATCACCAAGCATACAGTGGGAGCATTTGGTCA
This sequence comes from Panthera pardus, assembly GCF_024362965.1. Classification (NCBI taxonomy): domain Eukaryota; kingdom Metazoa; phylum Chordata; class Mammalia; order Carnivora; family Felidae; genus Panthera; species Panthera pardus. Next base: position 23,263,674 of record NW_026526788.1, read on the forward strand.
AGAATGCTGGTTTAGTTTCCTCTTTCCTTTAGAAGAGTAAACCTTACAAAATGCTGTTTTCTCCCCCAGAAAGTAAAGTAGACAATTGCAACATAAAAGAATACCTAGATAATAGATAACAGTAGTATGTGACTTCATTCAGGTTGACTCCTAAACATTGGAGTATCTATTATAAGGCCCAGAAGTTGACTCAGGGTTAAGTAAGTCATGATCCCAGTTTCCTAGGGGTCCAAAACAACCTGGAGGATTATTTCGAAGTGCTTTTAAGGTGATGTTTTGAAATTTAATTCTTTTGGTTAGTGTTTACCTGTGTATTGCCCTGCAAACCATCTGCTTTTATTTCCTCTGATCACGCTTAGATCATAATGAGCAGCTGATTCTAGTTGGTTAGAAAATTAGATGCCAGGAATTCAAATGTACTTTGGGATCTCACACGTGAAACATGTGAGTTACTGGCCTCATCTGCTGCTTCTCTGGCTGTGAACTGGCTGTTCTTGTGGTATATTGGGTTTGTATAGATAAATGTATGATGCTTGTGTGCTTGTGGACTGGTCCACACTGGAAATCTGTTTGTCCTTGAGGTACCTAATTATTCCAAAAGAAACCAAACCACACTGTGAAGGCCGTGGTTTTGTGTGTGTTTCCTCTTGAAGGTCATGAGCAAGAATTTTCGGTATTCATCAGGACAGCCTGCGTTGTGCTACAGTAACAAACATCCCCCAAGTCTTGGTGGCTCAACGCGACAAATGTTTATTTCTTGTTTAAGCACACAGTTCATTGTGGTGTACAGGACTCTACAAAACAAATTTTCTCTCTTGTGATGGCTCCACAGTGGTGCTTCATGCTTATAGGAAGGGGAACAGAGGGGTGGAGAGCTATGTGCTAGAGTAAATGTTTACACTCAGTAGTAACATGAAGTAACACACATCACTTCCACTCACAATTCACTACTCATTCAGATTAATTTCATGGTCATGTCTTACTTTAAGGAGGTTAGGATATATAATCCTCCAGCATTCTTGGAAGGAAAGGAAAATTGGATGTCGGGTAAACATGTGTAATAGAACACCTGCCCTTGGGATAATGATCAATTTCAGAGAATAATAAAATCTTAGAGTTGATAATTTAGTTACAAGATTCTGCTTATGATATCTTTCCTGAACTTACTAGTTTTTAAATGTCTTCTGTTGAGATTTTGATTAGTTGACCTTTTACTGTTTTCAGCGGTTGGGAACTCATGACCTTATGAGGCAATTCCAGTCCATCTTTGATCATCTCTGTGTTAGAAATTATTACTTTTGATGACTTAAGCTTGAAATATATGGCTTATAGTACACACTATTATATTAACGGTATACTGTGGTTACTAATTGTATTCTTGTAAAAACAGACAACAAATCAAATTTTCTTTTTCCTTGATAGTGTTTCCAATATTTGAAAAGAGCTGCCCCTGCCCCCAGTTTTTCATTCTACTGGTCCAACACCAACAGCCGCAATCCCACATTCCTTATGTAGCATGGCTTCTAATTCTTTCCCTTCGCTAGTAGTCCTCATCTAGAGGAGTCTCAGCTGTCCCTGCCACTCTCAGAGTGTAACTATATTTGTCGCTACTTAAAGAAAAGATGGGACTGCAACCCCTTAATTGTTTGTGTATAATACATGTAAAAATTTAAACCGTTTTTCCCCATAATTGTACTATTTATACAATACATGTAAAAATTCAAAAGTAAGAGTCCTTCTTCCCCTCCTTTCCAGTTTTACTCCTTCTCTTAACATTTACATGTGACTAACTCTTGGTGGTTCCTGCTTCAGTTATCTTGTGTGTGTGCGCGTGTAAATTGTTTTGCTTTAAAAATAAGATCTTACTGTGGACACTCACTGTCTGACAGCTTGCTCTTATCAGCTACTTAAATAGCCTACAACTGTGCAGTCCAGTATAGTAGACACTAACTGCGCACAGCTATGGGACACTTGAAACGGCTCCTGTGACAGAGAAACGGAGTTTGTCATTTTAATTATTTTTAATGAATTCCAGTTTAAAATTAAAAATTGAAGCAATTAAAATATTTTTGGTTAAGCATAAAATAACTTTATTGTTTTGATAAGGCTACTTATCACTTTGCTACACACTGAGCATGCAAATTACATGTACTGTAAGTAAAATACTCACCAGGTTTCAAAAACTTAGCATAAAAAGTATATCTCATCAATAATTTTTTATATCAGTCACATGTTGAAATAATATTTTTGATGTGTTAGGTTGAATAAAATATATTATTGCAATTGATTTTACCTTTTCCTTTAAACTTTTTTTAATATGGCTACTAGAAAATTTAAAATTATATATGTGGCTCACGTTATATTTATACTGGACGGTGTCGATCCAGCGAGATTTGAATAGCTGTGATGGTTAGCCAAAGTTTTTATTTTGAAGTAGGATCGCTGTTGTATGCACTGAGTGCTTAAGAAGGCTAGGACACTAGATTTGCTGTGGAAGGAAGATGAAGACGAGAGTGACCCAATGTCAGGAACTCATAGTGTAGTGGGGCAGACAGACACGGCTAGGTTGTGACAGAGTTTGCCAGGGCGTGGATAAAAGTGTAAGCAAAGTGCACTGGAAACATGGAAGAAGTTTCCTCACTACATGTCTCGCAATGTGAGCAAACTTATAAATGCTTAAAGGGCAGGGATTATGATTGTTGAATAAATGAGGAGATTCCCATCCCATGTGATTTCTCTGTCCTACCGGGATATTACTAGAAGTGAAGAATCTCATGATCGATCATCTCTGGTGTAGATCTTCTTTCTGAACGGCCTCCTCCTCTCACTGGGAATTTGGACTTTGTTCAAATTTGGCCTTCCAGATAGAATTCGTGTGTTTGATGTTAAATGCCGACCTTTCATTGTCTCTGTTAAACACATTGTGGTTCATACCAAGCTTGTCTAGTTAGCAGAAGAAATATATATATTATATATTCCTCATTGAAATTCCTAATATTTTGTCAAAGCTTTAGCACTTCTACCCAGAAAATGTTCTGAGATGTTGAAGGGAAGATAATTAAACTGAAGTCTCCTTCTTGGTTTATTTGAGTTTATAGAGTTCCATTTGTCTCATAACTACGAAGACTTTTTATGCCTACTAATGCATTCTCTGATGATAAAAGGATTATCAGTTGAAACTCAGAATGTTGTCTTTATCCTCTCATTGAGTGTCCTTGATTCATCAAAGCAATATTTTCATATCATATTCTCTGCTTGTATTACCTAGAAGCTAAGAAAAAAGTTGGCAATTTTAGATTTGCAAATGATAGAACTTTTCCATGAAAATGTCAACTTTCTGTCTGGTTACATTATTCATAGTTGCAAATGGGGCTAGTGTGGTTAATCAAATCAATTCACATAAAACAGTTTCTCCGGAAGGCAGTGTTAGTGGTGGATCTCACAAAATCAAAGAATTTACCTTGGGCAGAGCTTTCTGACTGAATAAAACTTCTGTCGAATCCGTTCTAGGAGTGAAGATAGGCATGGTATAGATCTATACTACAGATAACAGGTTCAGGGTTTGGTAGGCAGTGTACTGATAATCATCAGTTCTCTCCTACCCGCGCCCCCCCCCCAAAAAAAAAAACCTCTGTAACTTAGGGTAGGTTTTAAGTCAAGTGCCTGAATGTTCTATGGAAGAATCATCTGAGTCATGGGTTCTTAATTAAGGAACAATGGAAAAAATTTTGTGAGGATTCCTAACCGCCCCCACAACCAATGCCAAATCTTCCTGCAGAATTCTGTATGTAAATACACATTTTCTTGGAAACCATTCAGAGCATTAATCTGATTCTGAAAGGAGTCTGTGATGATAAAAAGTTATGAAATACTTTTTTAATATCTGATTATCAGTAATGCCTCTCTCCAAAAAACACCACTCAGGCATTTTGGCCAAATTTTATGTACTGCATTTTCCTGCTAGTCCATACATATGTGACTGGAAGGAAAGGTAGTTGGATTCTCCTATTCTGATGGTGCTTAACTTTTGTGGGGGTGCCATAGATGACTTTGAGAATCTAAAGAACACTGTGGACTCCCTACCCAGAAGACATTGACATCCACAAAACTGGAATGACATTTGAGCACATTCATGGACTCTGTCCTGAAATTTGCTTTTTGAACTCTTGGATCAAGACTGCTGGTTGATTCCCTTCAAAGAGTACAAAATCGTCATCCTATGAGGAAGAAAAACAAGGATGATGTGTGTCCACCCACAATGTTGGTGAGAATCCACTTTCAGATATGAGGATTTCCGGTTTTCACACGTGTGGCTCTCTCATCTCATATATTTTTCTTCTATATTTTCAAACTAGAAATTTGACAGCAAGAATAGACCATAGGCAATTCTTATTTTCTACTGTCTGGATAATCTGGATATGCTGTGTGGACATTATATCTTTATTAGTTACTTCCTCCATAGGGTGCTGTAAAAAGCTTGCAACACTGGGAAACCCTCTGCAGACTCCTTTTGATGAAGTAGAGCGCCCTTTTGTGATGTAAATACAATTCCTATGGCTTAATTTTTATATATAAGATTTTCATAAAATTAGGCCTAAGGAGTCTTTTGAAAGGCTTTTTGTCAAATCGACCCAGTGGCCACTTCTAACAGCAACTTATTTATTATGTGAATCCATCTCATGTTCAATATTCTTAATATTTATAAAATAATGACTTTTGTCTTTTACTTAGGGAGCTCTGAATATTGTTTATGAGCCTAATTTTAGTCTGTTTCCTGGGAATATGAGTTGGAGCCCAAAATGAGAAACGTTTTTTTTTTTTTTTAACTCTGATCAAAACCCTTAACTGCCATTTACTAGACTAAACTACGTATAAGGAAGGGAATGAGGGTCCCTCATTCCCCCAACCCTACTTTTAATGTAAGATATTGTCTGGCATGCAGTAGGTGTTCAAAATGTACATTGGATAAATGGTTGCATGACCAGGCTTTAGATCTTATATCTGGAGACAGCATGATGTAATGGTAGAAGTCTTACAGAGCTGGACTTGAACCCTGGATCCCCAATAAAAAAAATCTATAATAATTCCTACCTCATAAGGATATTGTAGGATTTAATAATACACTCCATTTTAGGTTTTTAAGACAATGTCTGGCACAATAAAGTGTTTGGTAAATGGTAGCATTATTGGGGCACCTGGGTGGCTCAGTCAGTTGAGCATCCAACTTGGCTCGGGTCATGATCTCATGGTTCATGGATTTGAGCTTCGCATTGGGGTCTGTGCTGACAGCTTGGAGCCTGCTTCAGATTCTGTGTGTGTGTGTCTCTCTCTCTCTCAACAATAAATAATATTTAAGACAATTTAAATGGTAGCATTATTAAAGTCTTAGGCTTTCAATTAAGATATCATAGACTTTAGTTGTTTATAAACAACATCACAATTTTGTCATATTGAAATTCCCTATTTTATTATTTACTTAATATTTTTCTTTAAATTAACTGCTTTTTTTTAACCTAACTTGATTTAATAGAAAATTTTATTTCACTACTATAAATGGAAAACCTGTATCACTTGCTATAAATAACAGTGAAGATAAATACATAATTCTTAAAAATAAAAAAAAATTGTTTATCCACGTACCACCTAAAATTGACTTGGGTACCACTAGTGTATACCACACTTAAGTCATTTCCTTTGAGGCTTTTCTCTTGGGCAACAGCCCAGCCTCGCTTATTGATAGCAAAGAGACCTGCTCAGGCTGTGGCAAGCCTCATGTCAACAGCAGGCCAGGAGGGGTTGGGACCAGTTACACTGAATTCATCTATAGGCTCAGAAGTGTAACTGCCACACAGATGTGAAGTCTGAAAATAACCCACCACGCACCTGCCTTTTTCGTGTGTCCGTTACAGCGTTAATCGAGCACCAATAGATTAGATGCTGTAGCAACAGTAGAGTAAGGACATGCATCTTTCCTTTGAGATGCCTGGACTCTTGTGAATGGTTTAATACTCAGCCCCTGATTGGGGTTGCAAACTTAAGAATTTCAACTCTGGGCAGTTTCTGAACACAGATCCCAGTGGATAAGGAAAAGGGTAATCGTTGTTACCCTCGACTGGCCTCAAACAGTGATTGTGAAACCTTTAAAACAATCCTGGGTAAAATTAGTTTCTTTAGAAATTTGCCTAGACAAAGGTGATTTGCTGAGACTGAATCCTTCAACTTGTCAAGATTAAAACAATTCCCTTGCCCAAGTGTTGGGTTCAAGCTAAGCAGAAGAAAATAAACCCTGCTCTAAAAGGGAGTGTACTTAGTGGCCCACAAAAAACAAAGGTGAAGGCTCACATCTGTGTTGTGTTGCATAATTGATAAAAGCTGAAGACCCACAGGCTCATCGCCTATATACCTCTCCTAATCATTTAAATATGGACAGCACGTTTTAGGATGCTTGTTAATGACTCCGCAGGCACGTTGGTAGTCGAAACATTGCGTGTGGTTTGAGAAATGGGTCTGGATGTGTTTGCCAGACAATTTGATTCCAACAGTGTACTGAGGACCATCCTCAATTTGACTGTGCTCTACTCTGTTATGCTGTGAAAGAAAAAGATAATTCAGCCGAGCATAGCGCCGTTGGCTAGAACCACCACAGTTCTGAATACAAATATTACTAACGGTAAATGAATCATTAAAAGAAGGGTAGCATAAAATATCTGACAAATGGACTCCTGAAGTTTGGACTAGAATAAATTCTACCATCCATGAGCAGTACCTTAATTCATCAACCAAAATATTAGTTGTCCATTTAAGTCACCAAAGAACATTTATAGTCTTAGAGTAAATGACTGGTAATTAGGACTCACAAGCTATAAATACATTGCAGGGATTTGGTGATATCATAATAAACCACGAGAGAAGCTAGAGTGGTTTCTAATGTTAGTAGAACCTTGAGAAATATTTAGATCCATGTTCTCAGCGCCACAGTTAGGTTTTTTATGGGGAGTGTGGGGTTTGATCCAAAAATGCGCACTTCTTTTCCATCAGAGGCAGTGGGAGTGTACAGACTGTTGGGTGGAGGAGAGGCCCTTGGTTTGAATAATGCATGAATTTTTTAAAAAAATTTTTAATGTTTATTTATTTTTGAGACAGAGACAAAGCATGAGCAGGGGAGGGGCAGAGAGAGAGGGGGAGACACAGAATCTGAAGCAGGCTCCAGGCTGAGCTGTCAGCGCAGAGCCCGACGCGGGGCTCGAACTCACGGACCATGAGATCATGACCTAAGTTGAAGTCACACGCTCAACCAACTGAGCCACCGAGGTGCCTCTGCATGAAGTTTTTAATAAACAATATATACTTAAAGAAAAATAAAATTATTCCCCTCCTGCTTCCCTCACTTCAGAACGCTTTCCTTAGAATGAGTTTTATATAAATGAAAAAAGACAACAATGGAAAGTTCTGGGCCTCTCAGCTCCTCGTCCCCAGTTTGGCTGGTTTATCCCCCATTTCAGACTGTAAGAAGTAAAGCATTCGTCGTTCCGGCTCTGGACTTTGTTCCCCTACCTGTTTCCCTGCCGGCCTGCTAATGCTGGAGACACTGACAGGGGTGCCGACCCACACCTGCCTTCCTGGCTTCACTCATAGTGCAGAAAGGCAGCCTGTCGGTGGGAGGGCGAGAGCTAGGCCACGTCCAGAAACAAAGTCTGGTGACCTGAGCGCAGTGGCCTGGTGTAAGATTCAGCCCAACATCTGATCTACAGGCCAGGGTTGCTGCCCTGCAGGACCAGCCCAGCAGAGCATCTTTTGAGTAAGGGAGCAAGACCATTCTTTGTAAAGTCCATTAGTCCCACAGGAAGCTCCATGGAAAGTGGTGCAGGCCGAGTGCTGGGGGGTGTAGACCATTGCTTGCCCCATGATAGCTGCATTTCTGTGCCTCTGGCCCATTTCAGGAGATTCCAGTCATCCCTGGCTATGCATCTCTTGAGCTCCTTCTGTGTGCACTCACTATAACTGTATCTAGCACGTGCAAGGCACTGAGAAAGAAATGACCTGTGCAGCCAACACACCTACGTTGGTGTCATTAGCAATACTTGCTTAACGGAGCTTACATGCAGGGACAGATATGCCTGGTGTGCCAGGGACAGGTGTGCCTGGATCTGCCCCGGAGGCATTTCATTTTTGCACATGTCTGTGGTCCTCAAATCCCTTTCAGATTTAGGTGCCTGTGTGGCTCAGGTGGTTGAACGTCCCACTCTCTTGGTTTTGGCTCAGGTCATGGTCTCAGGGTGGTAGAATTGAGCCCCTCGTCCGCCTCTTCAGCATGGAGCCTGCTTGGGACTTTCTCTCTCTCCCTCTGCCACTCCCCCACCCCTCTCTAAAATAAAATATTTGCACCTTTCTTGATTTTGAAGTCTGGAATCAAATCCAGAGTCCAGCTTACTGGATAGTCAGAGTCACCGGTGAAAATTGGCACATAAACAACTAGAAGGCACGTGCGGGCACCAGTCCGCAACCGGGGGCCCCTGGTGTGGCCAAGGTTAATCCACAGTGGCTGGACTGAGGGGGATGTCTTGAATCTCCTAAGGGAGGATCTAGGGATGTGGGGGAGGAGACAGGGGCTGGGGGCACTGGCTGTTTACTAGCCTGCAAGAAAGTCCTCGGGCCTCATGAACTGGTGAGGCCACAGTGGTGCAGCCCAACTGAGGGACAGCCCTCCCTATGGTCCTGGTGTCAGTGTGTTAACATGGGGGCAAGAATCCGTGTAGGTTCTGTTTGTAGCTTGCTGAAAGCCCACCCTACAATGCTTAACTGAATAGTGCTCTTCAAAATTCACCGACTAAAAATAGTTTCATCTGCAGTGTGAACATAGTTTCATATTTATACTAGCATCTGGCCTAAGGAATTGAATACTCCATTCTTTAAATAGCTTCACTCCAGCTCTTGAATACTCTGAGAAGAAAATCTATCCCAGTCAAACACCTTGTTTACATAGCCATGTTTAAATGCAAACAAGCTCCCTTTTTAAAATGCAGAAGAATATTAATTTGGGAGCGATGGTACGTCAGGGCAGCCTTTCTGGGGTGAGGGTAGAAGGCTGACTGGAGAATGAATTTAAAAATCTGCCCATTTTGTAAAAAATTCTGAGACATCTACTAGGTTTACATTTTTGTATTTTCCTAAATTTGATTCACAAGCATGTAAAGAATATGTGTAAATTTGGGGTGCCTCCTTTACTGTCATCTGTGAACCAGCCAGAATGAAGGTCTTGGGAAGAAAAATTTATGCTGCTGCTAATGCCCAACAATAATAGAAATATAAGCCTAGATATACTTTAACTTTTTCTACCAGCAAATGCTCTGGGGCCGGAAATCATTTGCCAGCAGGCAATGAATGTACTTTTGTTAGTCTTAGGGGGATACTAATGGTTAGTCCCCATGAAGAAAAATGTGAAAATAACACACTAAAAGTAAACATTACGAATGGATGGCTAATGATTAGCTGTTATAGTCCAAAGGGGCAGGGTATTTTTTTTTTTATAGTTTTATGACCCTTGCCCAGCCTTTATTGAAAGAACAGTGTATATTCAGATTTATATATTTCAAACTGACACCTCCTTTGAACATCTCCTTAAAGATCATACCACCTATTCTCTGCATTCATTTGTAGGGTGTAGAGGGAGGAGGATTTTAAATGTATACTAGTTTTAACATTATATTAAAGAAAAGCAACCGATAGTTCTTTTCAAAATTCAGTTTGTGAACCCTCAGAGTGGGATATAATAATAAGTCTTCACCGGTCCTGACAATTACGTGAGGGCAGGAAGATGGCTCTGTTAGGTAGAGTTAGTCCATGATCGCTGCAGTATAATCATGATCTATCCCTGCCCCGCGTGAAGAGCTTTTGTGTACATAGGCCAGTTCAGAGAAATAAAAATGTTAACAGGTTGCATTTTTTTTCCCTTATTTAAAACAAAAATGGCTTTTTTTGGAGCCCCTGGGGGCTCTAGTTTTACAACTCAGATTAACTACTTTAGTAAATAAAAGAATGTCGGTAGAATATTGCCCACTAAAATGTTAACATGTGGGTATTTGGAGAGTAGTAACATAAAGGCAACTTTTCAGTCATTGATGTTGAAATTAGATTTGAGGCCACGGGTCGTTCTTCACGGTCTACGAAAGTAAGTGCTCTGGCTGAATGAAAACTGTGTATAGTCTTTTCTCTGGGAAACATTGAAATGTCATAACTTAAGCACCACTTTCATTTTTCACCAGTGGGACTTTTCTAGATAAAAATCTAATCTAATTCTAAATCATCCTTTTAAAATGTTTTTCCCTCTTACAAATGTAATATGTTTTTTATTGCAGAAAGTGAAGATATGCAAGAAGAAAAAATAAAAATCATTCATAGTCCCACTCCCCAGAGGGTACTACCACTGTTAACAGTTTAATTCCAATTTACTATATTTCTTGATCCTAAGATGCCACCGGTTGTAAAGATGCGTCATTGATTTCATGACAGCTTTTGGGAAACAAGAAGCAATTTCATTCCAGTTTTTAGATACATACTGATATCAGAAAATTAGTAATTTGTGAAGGGGGCCAGGGAGTACATTTTAGAATTGATCATAAAAGGGCCAGCTCTGGCCCTCCTTTCCCCAAGAAGTTGTATTACTCCCAGGGTTCCCAGATCACAGTGAATCCTACCCTGGTCTGAAACTCTTAGAATTGTAAAGAACCTCAACAATTCGATCTAATCTCATTTTACATCCAACACAGTAATCCTTCCTTGTTCTTCCAGTCATACTGACTTTACTTCCCTTATACAACCATAGTGTTTTGTTTTTTTTTTAACATGCTCTGAATATTAGAAAATGCTTTCTTTTTATATTGGACCCAATGGTATGTCCCACCACATTTTTTCCATTAGGACTGGTTTCCTTAAGAAACCCCACAAGAGAAGGGTATAAATTATTTTCCTACCTAAAAGTCCTTTAGATACTTTAAAGGCAGCTGTCTCGTTGCTTTCAAGAGCTCCTGAAGTTCTACTGGTTCTTCTGAGGTCTTCTAATTTCTAAGCTGAACATCCCTTTCAACCCAGAATAATTTTTTATTCTCCTTTTCTATTGATATGCTTCAGTTAATCAGTGTGTATTTAAAAATAGTGTCTGCAGACTATATGTTTTCTAACCACTGTGGCATATAATAAGACCATTACATTCTTTATTCTGGACCTATATTTCCATGAATTCTGCCCATGTTTTATTGTTTCTTCCTAGCACTATTTCCTTTTGACTCATACAGAAATTATGTTTAGCTAAGAAAATTAGGTCTTTTTCATATGAAATGTTGTTAAGATGGGCCACCACCATCCTGTTCTTACACAGTAATTTTTTTTCTTTTTTAAAACCGAGTGTAAGATTGCATTCTCCCTTATTACATTCAGCATTATTTGATTTCAGCCAATTTTCAGCCCTTTAAGAACTGAATATGTATTTGGATCATATCCTTGGGTCTCATATATTTGGATCATATCTCCCCACTGCATCATCTGCAAGTAAACATAAGCCATTCTTATTATTGAGATGTGGCCATATTCCTACCTGAATTTCTTTCTGAGTTATATCTTCCTAACGTGACTCCGATGTCTTACAGGAAGAAACTTGTCTTACTGGTCAATATTTGGATCTTCCAGAGCTCCTAGTTCAGAATAAACTTTTGATGAATCTGTTGCCTGTTCAATGTGTCTGCCTCACCTTACCATCAGCCACCACCACAATTCTTTGCATGTGAACAAAAGGGAAATTAAGTGGTGTGAGGCCATACGGTGGACCTGGGTGGAGATGTTTCATACAGTGTCATGTATCCTCACACAAAAGAGTCATTTTTTTCATCCATACGTTTTCTTACAGAATGATAAACAGAGCTGGTTGATAGATTAAGGCTCATCTTTCAGCTAGATGATTTATAGTGTGTGTAGACAAACTGCCCGAACACTTAACTCAAGTTTTTCTTTTTCCAAGCAGATGTTTTGCTAGAATGTAGACACAGCTTCCACATCTACTTTCTGGCCTGTGAATGTTAATGCCTCTGTTAATAATATAGGTGCCATTTACAACAGAAGAGTGATGCTGGCATTGTATTTTGACAAAGTGTTGGAAGTATGGCTTGATGTAGTAAAGGGAGCATCCCGGTCCCATGGAGTAGTTCGAGTAGGCTTCTGGTTTGGATACGCTTGTTGTAATCATGTAGATAAGCATCTGTTTGTACATTCTTATATTGACTTATTCATTAAACACTTAAGGGCCTATTGTGTTCAGGCTCTATTAGACTTTAGTCTTTTGGAAAGATTCTCAAAAATATTAATTTTCTTATTGTATGGCAGTATTGGGAATGAATGGTTTGATAAAAATTACTTACGTTAGAATTTGTATGGATACAAATATACCTAATTTAATAATATTTGATAATACTAATAACAATAATAAATTTAACATGGTAAGTCAGTACACACACAAATGGTTATATTATATTTATATTATATAAATGTATATGTGTGTGTATATACATGTATACGTGTTCAAACCTATATTTTCACCGTACCCTACCTAACACTATTGTGAATGATGCGCTTTAGCATTTTCTTGCGTGTTAGATTCTATTTCATTTTTTTAAATGATGGTTGCAGCCCACATACTAGGTTTTGTAATCCTACTAATGGGCTGCAAGCCTCAGTTTAAATAACACTGACCCAGAGGTAATCATTTTCCACGACATCTGATTTCTGGTTAAGACACTATTTCTGAACTGACCTGCTCATGGACCTGAATTTGGCCAACTGTTATTCAGGTTCTCCCAACCCTATAACCATCCCTACAGAACTTGTGTTTTCCTTTCCAAAGTCTAGAAATGAACGCTTCCAATGTATCCAACTTCTAGGGCATCATTACTAGCATAGTTCTATGTTCTTACTGGTAATCTAATATACAATAGTAACATAAATAATTAAGCTTTCCATGTCTAAAATAAAAAGAAAATCCCACATGTAGTCTTTTATAACACAATGCCCTTGATTTTTCAAAATGTATGGGTAGGTTCACTCTTCTTCACATATACAGTGTGTTTAGAGAATCTACCTTTTAGGCATTGTCTGAATTGGTGTGTGACTCCTTGGTGGGGAAAAAGCAATAATTTCCTGATTCTTTGCCTTGGACCTAAGAGAAACTGCTTTCAACATCCCAAAGACAAAGAAAAGCTTCTATTTATAGGTTTCATGTGGTTTCTAAAGTTTTAACCAAAGTGAATAGAACAATAATAAATTGCTTTCACATTTCTGTCCATAGAATTGTTTATTTAGCATTTTCTGTAAAACAAGAGACCTTCCATAGTCATGAAAAGACTGTATTTTGATTGCCTGGGAGATTTGAAATGATTTCTAATCTTGCCACAACTGTCTTCTGCTGTATAAATGAAATGTTTCATTTTCAAAGAGACTGTCAGGATATTCTGAAGACAGTTCCTTTGCTACTCTGCAAGGCACCCCCTGCCCCCCTTCCTGCATGCCCCCCCCCCAGCCAAATAAAGTGCTTTGCTTTGGATTTTTAAGAGAACAATGGCATTATTTCATATATTGGAAGATAAGATTTTTAGCAGGTCCTAAAATGCTTATTTTCTGCCAGGTTTTTTTTGTTGTTTCATGAAGTTGCTGATAAGATTCTCTTTTTTGATTCACTAACTGCCAAGAGTTGCCAGTTTTATGGGATGGTCAAACAGGACAGTAGCCCTCTGGATATAGAGCAAGAACTGAACCTTAAAGTAGTATCTGTGTGCAAACCACTATCCCTTTAGGAGGGGGAAGAGTCAAGGCAATAAGTATCTACAGCAAAACTCTTTTCCTTTGTTAACATTGGCAGGCCTTTTCTTGATAGCTGGACAAACCATATCAAGGGATCTGCCATTTTATCAGGCTGTCCAAAAGGACTGAGTTGAGCTTATCAATCAGCTTTCCTGACCTTCAGGCTTAGCATTTTCGAGTTATTTATATTCTTATACACTCTAGATTGCTGATCTCTAGACCTGCCCTGAGTGTGAAAGAGGCTCAGTTTTGTAATGACACTTGACCCAACCGGTTTTGACTCTAGAATCATCATGTTCTATTTGCTCACATCAGAATCGATTGACATATTCAGTTTACTAAGTGCTTCAATTTTGTTTAGAAATAGCCCATGAGGCTATTCTTTTAGATTTTTTCTTTTGCCCTAAAGTTCTTGATTTCCATGCTAAATTATCTGACTGATACATTTAATACGGGGAGTTTTTCACAATTACACTTAAAGAACTGGATAAAGTCAAGTTTAAAGCATATGTTAGTAATGCCATTACCACTTTCTGGTAATGGCAAGCCTATGCCATTACCAGAAAAGTGACTAACATCCAAGTAAAGAAAAATAGTTAGCCAGCCCGCTAATTATGTTAATAGATATAAACAGGTCTCCAAGCTGCACTTCATCAATATATTCTGCCTTGATTAGCCATATTGAAATACTTGAAACCCTGAATTGTAATATGAAATTCAGACATACTTATAAATGGTGATAGCTTTTATTTACTTAGAGTCAACAGTTGATGAAAAAGCTCTTACTTAAATAAATTGACTTTGAGAACAAGGATACAAAGAGAAACATAATTCATTCATTTTATAATTGTTCCTTTCTGCTGTGGACATTAGCCTTTGGCATCTGGTCTTTAACTATAATCTATGGCTAGATATAGCCAGGGCACTGGAAGAATGCTAAGGTAAATGCAAATTGGATAATGCTGGAGAATTCCAGTTCAAACAAGTTGACTGAAATTTAAAACACACTGTAATATAGACAAAGGAATTGTTATTATAGATTAAATGTATGTCGAAGATATAGAGGGATTATTGTGTCTGTTTCAGATGTAATTTCATGCCTGAGAATTTACATTGAAGGAAAAATGGTCTGGATCCCATTAGCGAAAGGCCCTGTTTTTCTGTCAGTTTAATTAAATGGAAACCGCTGGCAAGAGCGTTCAGGAGGTTGATAGAAGCAATACTATTTTGTATGTTGGAACAGGAAACAGTTAGGTCTTCCAGTTTGAAAAGGATACAAGAATGAAACCTGTGATTCATTTTTGTTTACAAATTCCCTCCTAGTTTACAATGACCTAAGTGATAAATTAACTACAATAAGTTATACATAGTGTGCAGGACAATGGCTTGATCCCAAAATATGAAATGCTCATCTCTGATGAAGAAGGTAGAACTTATTTTAATGTGACTTTCCCCTAAACAATGCATTCTTCAACAAAAGTAATTGTTTCCCTTGGTTTATTTTTCTGTAAATAGATTGAGAAGGGGGGAGGGGTATTCAGTTTGCTTTTAAACTGTGTGTGTGTGTGTGTGTGTGTGTGTGTAGCAAAAGAGAGAAGAAAAACAAAAGAAGAAAGGGGGAAAGAGTAAAAAAGAGACCCTGGAACAGTGATTTATCTGTTAAGTGTGTTTGGCATCCTGCCTTTTGGCTGGAATTTTTGAGAGAAACATATTTGGTTTACTTTAATGGGCAAAAGCTCTGAACCTCATTTGTAGAAAAAAAGAGCATGTTTTCTTTTCCCTTTTTCAGTTCAGTTTATTATATCTTGACATTCTGTCTTGTAATTGAATAGTAATTCTGAATTTAGAGCTGGAGAAGAAGAAAATTTAAGTGGGTCCTCCTCCTCCTCCCTCATCCCTTCCCCCTGCCCCTCCTCCTCCTTCCATTTCAGAGAAAAGGACTAGCTGATCCCAAAGTTTTATCTCTTTTCACAGCCACCCTTAAAACTGGCACCAAAAATGATTAATTTCACTGGGACTGTGTAGCTGTCTTTGTACCTTGGACTGTGCTGAGGGTTGTTGACATGTTTGCATCTATCTAATAATACGAAGTCAGTATATGTTATTAGAAGGAAATTTTCAATCTCATTTAAAAAGGAAAGATAGCCAGTGAACATATTCTATATGATACTGTCATGGTGGATACATGGTGGTACTGTCATGGCATTATGCATTTGGCCAAACTCTTGTACAATACACAGAATGAATCCTAATGTAAACTATGGATGTGATTAATGATAATGTGTCAATATTGGTTCATGAGTTTTAACAAATACACCACACTAATGCAAGATGTTTTAAAAATGTTTTGCATAAAGATACTAGCAGCAAAAAAAAAGGGGGGTGGTATGTAAGTAGTATGCCAACCAAAATCCTATTCTTCCCCCTTAGTAAGAGGGGGAAGTATGTTAAGGGGAAATTATCAGAGTTACAAACACATAAGTTGGATATATTATTTCCAAAAGGTTTGAGCAAATGTTTGGACCACCCAACATTGGAGAGTTTATGCAGGGCCACCATCTCTCTCTAGGCCCACATTTATTTTCCTCATCTCTTTTAGTTGTTCTTACTTTCTTATAATAAAAGTACTGTATGCTTATCATCTGAAGATGATATAAAGAAATAGAAAGAAAAAATGTAATTACCCATAATGACACCATGCAGAAATAACTACTGGGGATATCTGTTGTCTATCATTTGAATCTTTTTTCCCCTGTCTATATGTGGGTTTTAATTTTTTTTAATTTATACTGTATCTTAAGTTTCATATCTCTTTTCTTATTTAATGTGATCTTTTATACACAAACAATGTTCATCCGCAGTATCATTTTTAGTAACTGACTCCACTGTATTCCATTATACAGAAGTACCATAATTTATCTGTCTATTCTCCTATTGTTGGACTTTGGGGTTTTTTCCTAGCTTTTCACTATTATAAACAGTGCTCTTAGGAACATCCTTGAATTTTTATCATTCTTTGTATTCTTATTTCCTTAGCATAAATTCCTAGAAGTGGAGCTTATGAGGTCAAAGTTCAAAGCATTATTTGGAGACTTTTGCCAGGTATTAGTTAAACTATAAATAGAACATCTTCAGTAGAATTAGGATATCATGTATACTGAAAATCCCTCAGTGCTTGGCATTGCTGAAGCCAATGTAAAATGAAAAATATGTTACCAGGTTTCAAGAGAAGTTGGGCAAATTTAGATATAGCCAATCTTGGGCAGATTTGTACTTTGTGTGTAGAACATGTTTCTATACCCCAAATTCTATCTCTAGTTCTCATGCTGTGATTAGGAAAACTACCCCAACTCTAATAAGAGTGTTTTTAACCATTCCCTTCTCCACCTACCAGAACTTCTTACAAGGTCCCTTTGGGAGCTTATAGTTACAATAAGCTTTCTAGTGGAAGAGACATACCCCCTGCTTTTTACAATATTCTAGCTCCACGGTGTGTGTGTGTGTGTGTGTGTGTGTGTGTGTGTGTGTTTAGGGAGTAAGTGTTCTTCCTGAGGAAGTGTTCTCTCTGTGCTGTCCTATTCACAGGGGTATTTAGGGGGCTCACGTTAATGAACTAGCCAGTGATAGGCTGGGACATCTGTGAAAGGGTTAACTTGAAAGACTGTTACAGCCAATGAGCATTCATCCTGATGATGTCACAATGGTGATATCAGAGGCTCCGGGGAGTTTATTATGAAATTACTCAGAACTGTAAACATTCATTCCACTCTTAGCTTTTCTGAGTGTGACAAAAAACAGGATAAATTGAAGTTTTAATAAAATAGGGCTATATGTGTTGTTCCAGATTAATGAAAAGCATTATTTTGAGTACAGTTAAATTAACACACAGGCACACACACATAAAACTCTCTTTCTCACACACACACACACACACACACACACCAGATGCCAGTGTAAAAAGGGGAGGGTGGGAAGCTTTTAATCTTTGTTATTGATTTTCTGTGTGTACAGTTTTATCTAAAGAGTATGGTTTACCAGCTATTGTGGGACTGGGCTTTAGGGCCAATAAAAAGCTTTGGTCCTTAGAAAATAAAATGAGATATTCAGGCAGCTAGTTTCTTTTCTTTTCTGTTTTTCTTTTCCACTTCTTGACAGTATTTCAAATAATTAGGTTGATTTATGATTACAGATAGTTTTAAGATGTAAGATGCTTTAACAATGCAGTGCCAGTTTATTGTATCTGGCTTTATCCAATTATAAAATTGAGTTTAGTCATGTAATGATTCTCTAACTAAAATATCAATCACAGTGCATGGACTTTTCCAATGTGTATACTGTGAGGCTATTTTGAGCTTCTCTCTTCAAGGCGCCCTCACATCTGAATATGCTTACTTGGCTTTACTCTTTAACATGTAAGAACACATGAAACTTTGGCTACATTTAGCTTCCTGAGTCTAATGCACATGGTTGGTGACAGCAAAGGGGGAGTTTTGATGACGAGCAGAATATGATAGACTAGAGTAATTATTTCCGCAAGAAAATGAGCATCCTACGTTATTTGTACAAATAACACAAAGTGATTATTTGGCTGTGCTGTTGTAATGAAACAATAAAGATCATATTTAATTTAAAACAGTATCCCCCAGGGTCTTCTTTTTTATCCAGAGCATTTTTGGCTACTAAAACAAACACGATTTGCTGCTATGGTTAACAACAGCAATTTTAAAGGAGACAGGGAGGGAGGGGGAGAGAGAGAAAGGGAGGGGGAAGCAAAAGAGGGGGAGAGGGGAGAGAGAGAGAGAGAGAGAGAGAGAGAGAGAGAGAGAGAGAAGAGAGAGAGAGGCACATCTTTTCCTTTCTTTCCTTTAACTCTAGCATTCCAGAAATCATGATAAGGGCATAGGGAACAGGAATGTTAAAATAAGTCGCTTATTGCACTATTCTTTCCATATTGTTCATATAACCATTTATTTACAATAATTTGAGTAATCTCAGAGTTCCTCCTAAAGGCTTTTTTTGGCCTGGATAAAAAGTGCAGCTTTAAGATATTTCTCCTAAAATAAATTTGAGACGGTCTCATTTATAGTCAGCAGTGCCTTGATTACTTGCAGACACACTGGAAATTTACATGCGCTTTTCTCCTTTATAAAACACTGATCTGTTCATATCATTAGTTCCCTCATGACTAGCGCTTGGCTGCTTGCCAAGCGGTCTAAATCTGTAGTTGTAAATCGTGAGTTGAAATAGCAGAAAGTGGATTTGTAACTTAAAAAGTGTAAACAGTTTGGAAAATGAAGTAATTTTGGAGTATGATTGATTGCCTTGTGATTGTACTTTAAATTAGCCTGGGGTCTTGGGGGCAGATATGTGCTCTAACTGCTTATTATACATTTTCAGATTTCGAAGGAATAATAGCATTGTTGGTAGGCTTTTAAACAATGTATGCATCTCCTGGAGTGACCTTTTAGGAAATGAATAGTTTTATTGTGTGTCCATTACTTTGCCTGAAACAACATTTTTGAGTTATTAATTTGACTTGTTCTATAAATAAAGAATTCAAAATGCAAAGCAGCTGTGTAACCCAGAGCACAGTATATCATACTTGTGCTTCAGAACCACTGTTTGAGATTGATAATCCACAGAACAAATGGTTTCTTGGGTGATAAATTAATAATGTTTTCTGGAGCCTATGGTTACCAAAGATTAGCCCTTCGATATTGCAGAAGCCAAAAATTATTATTAAGGAGGACAATCGATTAGTTGGCCTTCTGGAGCACTGGAAATATAGGTCTGCCTTTGTTAAGGGATCTCAATTCACTTCATGGCTTAGATAGAAGGCAGGAATAGCCCAGTGGGTAATTTCTGGGCAAAATATAGCAGCTGGGATAGGCAGAGAGCCCTGGAGTTAGAAAGCCTGAGCCTTCTGATAATCAGCTCTCTTACCCTGATAGACCAACGGAGTCATTAGGCAAGACAGTGAGTCTCCAATCCTCTTTTTTCCCCACCAGTAAAATGGGTGTAAGAATTTCAACCTCACAAAATCGTCATAAGATGCAAATGAGGCAAGCTCTGAAAGGGCGTTATAAATATAGAATGCCTTGTATTTCACGAGTATCGTCATCACCGACATCATCATTATTTTTATCACTATCGTATTATTATTATGTTGGCTTTGGTAACTTTGCCTGTCTATTAATGTTGTGAATGGCTCATGCATACAAATTTTAAGCAACAGTCTCGTTCGTTGTTTGCTTCCGTAAAGGAGAGGTCTAGGAATAGTAGTTTTGTGCTAACACTGGAATTCGAGTTTTTGTTTATGGAAACAATTTTCCCAATATAGTCCTTTCCTTGTACTTTTTTACTTCTTCCTCCAACCCAACATTTCTTGGGGACCACATTTGGTTCCCGTGTTTAGAGATGAAGAATCCTGGTTCCTTAGAGCTTTTACTCCATGTCAGGAAGAGCCTGTGGTAGGCATCAGGGACACAGAGGTGAAACGAAGATACTCTTTACCTTTGCAAGTCTTCAAGCCTCAGGGAGCACTTTCCAGTTGAACTTTTTGTGTTGAGGGACCTGTTCTGTATCTGTGCCTTCTAATAAGGGACCGCCAGTGACATGTGGCTGGTGACCACTTGAAATATGACCAGTGTGACTGAAAAACTGACATTAAACATTTTAAATTTTATTTGATTTTAATTCATCCAACTTTAGCCAACTGTGGCTAGGAGTTATTGTATTGGACAGCCCAGCTCCAGAATAAAGGTTTGTTAGTATAACTGCCAGCTTGGAAAGTAAACCTAAATATTCTGGAAGCACCTGGAGACAAAAAAAACACCCATGTTTCTCCTCTTTTTAATGAGACACAATGCCAAAACTCAAAACGTTGGCATTTGGGTAATGCCACTGGACAAAATGGATGAACTGCTTTTTAGTGTGTGTGTTGTCGCAATAGGAATCGGTATGTATAGACAGGGAGAATGAACAAAATACTCAAACAGGGCCTAAACCTGAGCAGCTTTGTGGGAGTGGTGTTGAAGCAGGGTGCTGGCTGGGAAGAAGCCCCAGCCAAGCCAAGTAGAGGGGATTGTCTGGCTGTCCTGGTGAGTAAAGGCAATTTGGGGGCATCCATACCCACCGGTCGTAAGTATAGGATTTATGAACATTGAACTACAAAGTAAAGAACTCCCTGCCCCGCAGAGAAAATACAGCACTTCACATCTTCATTTCGAGTTATCAAAATTCATTCTTATCTATGGAACAGAAATATCCAAAGGTATTGGTTTGAAATGCAGCCATCGAAGATAGGAACACACAAAATTGCTGGGGGAACTCCCTGTGCAGTCAGAGCGTGCAGGGCCCACTCATGGGGGGTTGCTGCATCCAGACCTCTGCAGCACTGGACCACAATGCTTCTTTGCAAGTGGTCTGGGTTCCTCAAAGTCCTTTCTTGGTTCCTACATTAGTGAGTTTCCTCTGGGAGAGGAAGCAGCTTTTGGCATTGTGAAGCAGTATGTAAATACTTGTGGTGAAAAGGCTAATATTAGAGTGGGAACAGGGGTGCCTGGATGGCTCAGTCAGTTGAGCATCCGACTCTTGATTTCAGTTCAGGTCGTGATCCCAGGATGGTGGGATTGAGTCCTACCGCGGGCTCTGTGCTGAGTGTAGAGGCTGCTTGAGATTCTCTCTTTCCCTTTGCCTCTCTCCCCGACTCGGGCTCTCTCAGATAGATAGATAGATAGATAGATAGATAGATAGATAGATAGATAGAATTTTAAAAATAGAGTGGGAACAGAGAGACTTTTGACATCATGAAATCCAATCTGATTTTGCTTTTATTTTTTGAATTCAGTGTTCCTGGTTGAGCAGTGGCGATCTTACCAAGGATGGCATAGGGTGGATGGCGGGGTGGCAGAGGGCTTGGCTTATATCCCGCACCCAGTCACAGCTCCAGCGTCCTTTCCCACCTGACCCAGCTCCTCTCCCCCTGCCTCAGCTGCCTGCCCCTGATGGGAGGTCTCTTCTCCACCCTTCTCCCACCTCAACCGTTTTTCACTGAGTGACACTGCCTGAATCCCACGGCCCCAAACTTGCTTTCCCGTCTCCAGGACCTCAGAAAACAGGGGCTTGCCCTTTGTCCAGTCGGCCCAGGGGGCACAGCGCCCGAGGCCCACAGCACCTTTTTAGTCACCCACAAAAATGTCTCCAGAGGAGAATACAACTTTTTGGTCAATGAAAATGTTTTTTGTTCTTTTTTTAAAATTTTTTTAATGTTTATTTATTTTTGAGAGAGACAGAGACAGAATACCAGTGGGTTAGGGGCAAAGAGAGAGGGAGACACAGAATCCGAAGCAGGCTCCAGGCTCTGAGATGTCAGCACAGAGCCCTATGCGGGTCTCAGCTCACTAGCTGTGAGATCATGACAGGAGCCAAAGTCAGACGCTCAATCGACAGACCCATCCAGGCGCCCCACGGAAAACGTTTTAATGTATAATATTTCTATATTCATCTTTATGCCAATGCATGTCTACAATATAATTAGTAATACTTTCCTATGTCGGAAGAGGCCCAAGGAGGTAAATGTGCCCAGGGGCCTTTGGAAGTCATAATGCAGTGCTACCTTCTCCCCGTCCTACCTTCTTTAGAAGGCGTGGCCCCCATCATCATACAGGGAAGGCACTTGAAGTCCAGGGAAGGGCAGGACTTGCCCAAGATCCAAAGCCAGGGCCCGGTGCACCGCTCCCTTCTGGAGCTGCTTCTTTATAGGACATCAAGGAGATTTCTTCTTAAAACTATTCATTCTCGGACTGGTTTTTGCCAACGGTAATGTAATTGTACTTTAATCAATAAAAAAATTTCCTGTGGACTAACTGGGAGGGTGGGGAGGAGAGAAGCCCAGCGAATGTGAATTGTTTGTCTCTCTTAAACCACGTTTCACGTTAAAGCAGCTGCAAATGAAATGAATTGTATTATAACCATCTTAGGAAAATAGCTGCTGATCTCATAAATTCATCGAGCTTCCTGGTTCCAAAGGCCTCTCTTAAAATAATAAGTGTCTCACACTCAGTAAATACCTGCCTCCACTTAGCGGGCAGTGAAGGAATTGTAATTGCAAAACCAGAATGGGTCCCTCCTGCCTCCTCCGAGGTGGCAGGTTCTGTGCTGACCATGAACAGGAAAGGGGAGGATGGTGGCTTCCCGGGACTGTCTCCTGTCCTCTGGATTATATGCTGCCTGGATCCCAAATATCATCACTCAGCTAATAGTCCACTCCTCTGGGCATCTCCCTTGCCCGGCACATGGCCCACGGCTCTGTTCTCAGCGCTGTGTCATAGCTTTATCTGGGCATAGGCGTCTCTCAGAAGTCCTGAGTGGTGGTTGTGACTGGGGACTGCAGAATCAGACAGACCTTGGTTCCACAGTGACCTTGACCAAGATGCTTAATCTTTCTAAGCCTCAATTTCCTCATCTATAAAATGGAAGCAGTAAACATATCCCTCAGGATTGCTGCGGTGATTAAATACACATTAAGGGCTTAGCGCTTGCCTGTCAATAGTGTACGTTCGATAAAAGGCAGCCGTATGCAAGCAGGACAGTGTTGGATAACTGAACATTCTGACAGGTAGCCCGGAGGTTTTTATTTGTGTTTTTCTTTTGTTTGGCATCCAGCTTTGTGATGACAGCAGTATGAATAAACATCAGAAAGCGTGCTTGGCATTTTGCAAACTGGACTGTATCTTACCTGTCCAGGTGTGTGAGATGTTTGCAGAAAATGGTTCCAAGTTAGTTGTACTTGAATGGTGCCGGAGATGAAGCCAGCTCGTCAGGTTTAAGATCTTTTCAAAGCCTGTGATGTATATTTCTCAACGCAGATCTCTTCACACCTTTCTGTTACCTTGTGCTGGCCATCGGAGGATGTGTTCAGCAGGAAAGAAGCACCCGACTTGGGTGTAACTAAACTCCATTACCTCCTGTCAGACGTGCATGGCAGAAGAGACGACTTCAGTCACCGCCAATGGAGTGTCTGAAGGGTTTCACTGTCTGTATAGACTCTTCTTTGACACACATGGCATGGCATTTTTAAATGTTTTTTTTTTTTTTCTTTTTGCAGGTCTAGAAATCTTATTTAAATCAATGTAATGAGACACTTTGAACAAAATGTAATCATTCTCACTTCTCAGGGGTTGGAAGAAGCAGTGTCACAGCTACAGAGTTGGGCTGAGCTGGTTGTGTTGACACAGGCTAGTGTTCATGCCATGTGCTCTAAGTCATCACGGTGTATCATATAAGTAGGATTTTGCGTGTGTCTATATTAAGTGAATTGTACTCTGGAAGAATTAAGAGGGCTAGTATTTCACTGTGATTTTTGAAAGAGTGGGAAACCTCAGACCCAAGCAGAATCTCTGGGCCAGACCTTTCCCTTTCTCTTCCAGGCCCCCTTCATATCTTGAGAAGACCAGTTCTCCAGTTTTCCAGAAGGCTCTATTGAAATGGACGTATAAGGTCTTAAAGTTTGAGGGTTTGTGAAATCAAAAGAGTCTTCACTTTATCTTTTACAAGAATATATTTATATATTAGTTCTGAAATTTAAGAAAAATATTTTTTTAAACCCTCAGAAAGTTTTACATTTATTTATTTTTGAGAGACAGAGAGAGACAGAGCACAGGTGAGGGAGGGGCAGAGAGTGAAGGAGACAGAGAATCCAAAGCAGGCCCCAGGCTCTGAGCTGTCAGCACAGAGCTCGATGCAGGGCTCCCACTCACGAACCATGAGATCATGACCTGAGCCAAAGGTGGACGCTTAACCAACTGAGCCACCCAGGCACCCCCTCCCCAAATATATATTTATTGAGGGTGCCTGGGATAAGAATCTGACTCTTGATCTCACAGTCTGTGAGTTTGAGCCTCGTGTTGGGTTCTGCATTGTGTCCGTGTGGAGCCTGCTTGGAATTCTCTCTCCTTCTCTCTCTGCCCCTACCCCCGCCCCCTCTCTCTCAATAAGAATGCATGAGCAAAGATAAAAGAATTATCTAATTTCTTCTGGCTGAAGAAATTCTTGGTCTCCTCATGGTTACCTGTGAAGGAGCAACTCATTGATTGACACTTACGAAGAGCACTTTAACTCAAGATACGATGTGATGGGAAACTTTGTTGGAAGAATCTCTTCCACTAGTCTGTGCACAAGAACATTTGTCCCAGCTCTGAAGCCCAGCTCTGTTAGCAAAAAGTAAGAGGAGATTCAGCCAGAAAGAAAATGGTGGTGCTGGAAACCCCTTGCTTTGGTTCTCCTTATTGTGCATGTGAAGATGAAATTCTCATTCTAGATTTCAAAGTATGAGCAAACTTATAACAAGAAGTACCACCTGAGGTGGTAAATTGTGTTGCTTTTTAATTTAGAAATAGGCATCCTAAATGAAAAGAATAGAGATGACTTTAAGTAATTGGCTTGATTTGAAAGCTGGGGAAGGTGGAGGGATCTGATGGGTCTTAGGGAGTCTCTCTTGGCTGCCTAAGACCTCCTTCAGATGCTGTTCATATGTGCCTCTGACTAAATCCTTAGAATAACTGGTGCTGGAAGTCCTCTAAGCTTCAAGATTTGTTGCTGGAGCACGAAAAGGGTGTTTGGGGTGTCCCACTCGACTTGAAGGACCTGAAAGCTTAACAGCCAATAAAAAGAGCGTGGGTGGAAGATGAATGCTAATTTCAGGCAAGAGCAGACGGTTTCCTCATGCAAGCCCTTCCCCTCCTCCTTCCATTAAGAACTGAAGAGGTGCAATGGCTTTGTCTTAAGGTAGGATGAGAGAGAGAGGTGATTTTCTCAAGTCAGCGAAGGAGACAAACATGGGGTTCTTATAACATGTAATGATTGCTGGTATTTAAGTGTACTTTGGTGGCATCTTGGCTGGTATTCAGAGACTCGAAATCATCTTGATTGTGAAGAGTCACTAAAAGGAGCTGTTAAATTGTGCTTCTTGAATTACATTTAGCTACAAAGTATTGGTTCTGTCTTGGCCTTGTGAATGATAACACCTATTATCTAGATGTTCTCTGTCCACATCCCACCTGAGGAAAAAAATCGAATTGGGTTTGAATTTCAGTTGAGGCAAAATATATTAATAATATCTTTCATTAGCAAAAGAGATCTCGACCGCTTACTTGCACGGAATGTGAAGTGCTTGCCCTGTTGAAGGTGTGGGCTATTTGTAAGCCAAGTGCCAGAAATAAAAATTAAAAAGGAAGTATTTAAATTATAGGCGACGTAGTTGATATATTCGTTTTTCTTCTGCAGGAACCTGGTCACAATCCGAATTGCATGTTTTAAACCCCCTTTTGTTCAAATTATTTCACCAACCACCGCTTTTAAAATTTCAAACTTGAACATGGTGACATAAGAAACATCACTTCCAGAGCTGGGGCATAAACACCTCTAAAGTGTGGAGCTCTATGGCGTGCTCTGCATTTCACTTCTTCGTCCCTGGGGCTCTGAAGTTCTGTTTGGAGCCACCATCCGTCCTTCACCTGGGTTCTCCCTCCTGGTGTCTCCACCAGAGCACAAGACGAGGAGCTCCAGGGGTGAGCCCTATCATGTTCACAAGTGAAAACTGATGAGCAGTGTCTGGCTGTGAGTAGGAACGAAATAGGCACTTGTTGAATGAATGACTAAAGCACAAGGCATTATTCTTGAATGTCTGGTTGATCAAATATATGATACCCCTCCTGGTATCTTGGCTTTGAACGCTGGCCACCACGGCCTCTTTCTCCTTTAAAGAGACTCGATTGGGACACCTGAATGTTGTCTCCTCTGAGCCAGGGTCAGTGGAGCTATGCTCTAGCTATGGGAGCAAATGGGGGATTTCCCTCAGTCACCTGTGATGAAAGGAGGAAAATGAAAGGCAGGGTTCAGATCTGGTCTCCTGGAACGCATCTTCAGCTCTGGAATGAATGAATGGGGTAACATGCTTGAAAGAATTTCCGGTGCCTTCAGGATTTAATCTGAACCCTGTCACATGGCTCGAGGTTCTCTGCCTCCTCACAGAGCACCAAGCCTGCACTCCAGCCAAGGCACTTTAATCCCATCATCTCCATCAGTCCAAACCTGTTAGAGTCCGAGGGACTGAACATGTGCCTCTTTCCTTCTGAGACGGCAGCTCAGGTCCATTCTTCAAGCCTCTTTGGCAGCATGACTGTGGCAAGTCACTTAATCTTTTTTATTTGTCAGTTTCCTCATCTGGAAAATGGGAATAATAACTCCCTATAGAGAAGAAGAGAGACGTGTTCATGATTGACACACACAAGGGGCTCAGGGAGAGATAGTGTTTTTATCGGCTTTGGGGGTGTCTGTGTATACTTTGAAACTCAGCTCAAGTTTTGTCTTCCTGAAGACTTTCTTGGTGCTGTTTTGGTACTGGGGACCTGCCTCTGCTGTGACTCTTGTGAGGACACTTATTTACTTGTTCACGTACATGCCTACCACTTCTCCCAGGCTGTACATCCCTGAAGAGGGGGACACTGGCTCTTTGATCTTTGTCTTCCTGACACCGGTGTTTGACCAGTCAATGGACGGTAATTTTGACATCAAATGCTATCTTTCTCATGATGCAGAGGGTATAATTGTGTAAACTCTGCGTGTTGATGAAAATTGGATGGTTTGCGGATCTTTGCCCTGAGATCCAAAGAGGGGGAAGTTATAGAGAGAAATAACACTATGGGCTTCACTGAGCCTAAAATTTGCTTCCCGAGGGGTTAAACGTGGAGAAGTGTGTGGATGAGGGATGTTTTATACAATGGCAGTCTCTTTCTGAGATTGTCTTCCAAATAAGGCAAAATCAAGTTTCACTTTAAGGATTGTTTTGAACATGAGATTGGAAGGGATACTTTAATAGCACAACCTGAAACAAGAAGTTTGCTTCTCTTTAGTTCATAAAATCACGAGGATTTTCAAGGCCACCGGCCCACTGGGGAGGCTCCGAGAGTCTCTCAAATTCTCATGAATCTGCCAGAGCCCCTCTCAGAAGTTTGGGGCCAAACACAAGGCAGCTAGGGTGTAATGGGGATAGTATGATATTTCGTGCCAGATGACCAGTCCCTGTCATTAGCTAGGTGACGCCGAGTAGGTCATTCACCTTGCTGAGCTTTTTATGTCCTCTTGTGTAAAATGGGGATATTCATAATAGACTTGAAAGGCGGTTCTGGGAAGATTACATGGATCTAAGTATGAGAAAGGGCTTTATAAATTGTGAAGTGTTATACAGATGAGTGATTATACTATGCATAATAACTTATTTGTAATCTTACAGTGTTAAGCAGGGTATGTAGGCAGAAAGGGTAATTGCAGAGAGCTGGGGAGTCCTGTAATCAACATTTGGGTGAGCAGTCCCCAAAATGTGATGAGAAAACACAACCTCTTAAGGTGAGCTGTGAATGACCAAAAAAAAAAAAAAAAAAAAAAAAGTGGGGAGAGGAAAGAGGGGAAGAGAGGATTCCATGGTAAAATAAATTCAGGAAACGCAGCCTATTCCCTCCTGTAGATTTGAAATGCCGGCTAGCAGGTTGAAGTCTCCAGGGCAGGGAGATTGTCTGTATAACTTTGCTAAATGCAGTGTATTCTGTACTGTGGTACCCTTTCCCTCATAACTCTTGGGTATATGCTCCCTTCTCTCCCCAGGAACTGGTTTCCTTGGAATACTTTGGGAAACAACCTACAGGAATACTTTGGAAAACAGTCTACAAAGCAGGAATAATAGTGACTATCTATTTACTGTTGCCTGTGCCTGATACAAACCTCAGTACTTTTCATCTTTTAACTCATGGATGCTTCCAGGAAGGCACTGTTTTTTATGTCCATTTTAGAGATGAGGATCCTGACGCTCTGAGGTTGTCATTCCCCGGGTCACATGGTTAGCAGTTGGCCAGTCGCGTGCCCTGCTGCTCTTTGATACAAGCTACCTTGTTGAATCCTGCAAACGATTGAACTCATGCCTCCCAAACTCTCAAAGCAATTGATCTTAATGCTCACCATATACTGGTGCTGACAATAGGTAGACTAGTGCGGCCAACATTGTGGAGTATGTGATTTTTAAATGCGTAGCCTACTTTAAAGAGTTTATTTGTGTTACTAAGAGAAAAGAGTAGTAATTTCCGTTTTTAGCTACAACGCCACCTGTGGTCTTCTGTTAGCGAGCTCTGACCCCCTTTTCACTCTAGGATCTTTCGAACACTCTGCAGTGCTTCAAACTGGTTTTCTGTTTCTTATTTTCATTCTGTCCCCAAGCCTGAATTTCACCATCTGTTTCAATAGGTGCTTTAACACCTGGGATACTTGTTACCAAGCATTAATCCAGAGACCCAGCTCAGACATTCTCATTTAACCTAGCAGCAAGGTGGTCCAGGAATCTCTATTTAAACAAGCCCCTCAGCAGTTCTGCTATGACTGGTCCACAGAACATATGTCCTCTCTTGATTTTCATTTAAGCTCTGAGTGTGAGGACATCCTACCGAGCTAGCACTTGCCAAATGAGAACCTTGGCAGAGTATCAGTCAAAGTTGAGGCAAAAACAGACTTCCACTTAGAGGGTTCAACCAAAGAGATGTGAACAGAAGGAAGACTTATAGAGGTGTGGTTACGGTAAAGAGAATCCAGAGGATGGTTGAGGCACCCAGGGTCTAGTAATAGCAGGAAGCAAGGGGAGGAAATATTGCTAGCTGGTGAAAGCTGGAGCCCTGGAGGAAGGGCAGTGGTGTAGGGGTGCAGCCACAGGCAGAACTATGGAACCAAAGCTGAGAGGGAGCAACGAAGAAATACCCCAGCTTCTCTCCACCATCTGATCTCCTGTTGGTGTCTTCCATTTGCTGAACTAAGAAAAGGCCAGAGTGTGAGGAAGCCCAGTAATACAACCCTCAGGGGTCACACAGCAAGGTAGACAGGCTAGATAATGAGTAGAGGACACCAAATAGTGAACAACCAGAAAATATTAATTTGAAATATTAATTGAAAATTAATTGAAATTAACATCAGTTGAAAGTCTACCATGTGCTTCACTTGTATCTACACTGTTGGAGATTCAGAATGCTAGAGACCCTGCTCCCGCTTTCAAAGAACCCACAGTCTAGAAAGGGGGACTGAACATGAACAAATAAATTCAGTAAAATACCACAGAGTAACTGCATTTTAGGAGTTAAATTGATCTCAGCGATCCAAAATAACATTTCTGGAAGCAATAATCTGTTCTCCAGAACAAGGATCATCCTACAGGGACCAAATAGATCAGATTTACTGTCCATAAAGCCTCTGTCACAACAACACAACTCTGGAACTGTGCGAGTCTGCTGCTGTAGCAGTGTCAATGAATGGGCATGGCTGTGTTGCGATAAAACTTTATAAAAACAGGCTTCAGGCTGGATTTGGCCCAGAGTTTGCCAACCCTTGCTTAACATAAACCATCTCACAGAAATATCTAGAATGGGGATCTGTAGCACTGGTAACTCGTGATATGAAACCGCAGAATTGTAACTGGAATTAATATATTAGTCACCAGCAATTTGTTTATTGTGTCTTTCATGAGAAAAGGGAAGTAGGTGTGGATATTAGAGATTGGGGAAAGGAGGAATTTTGCAGTGGAAATGATTTTTAGCGGATGATAGGTATTATGGGAAATGTGAATAAACCAGATTCTTCCTCCTCCTATGTTGCATCAGCTTACTCACTACTAACGCTGTACAAAAGGAAGTAAGACAGAGCATATCCGTATCATCAGCTTTCAATGATATTCTTCCACGGTGCACTGTGAGAGCACATTAGAAGGTGCTGGAGTTTTTATATGACTGCATTGCCGTGAGATTGAATAGTGGTTTCAGTTTCCAGTAGGTTTTATAAGTATCTCTTTCCTTCAGATGTTAAACTAATTTTCATATTGCACACACTAGAAAAAAAAAAAAAAGAAAGAAAAATACTCATTCCAAACAACTGATGTTCTCCTTGGCATTGTGATAGAAAACAGAGCAGATGGTTTGTGGGAATGCACCAGGTGAACTTGTAGTTAGTTAGTGCAGGATAGTAGATAGAACCTAGAGAGAGGGCTCTTACCAGGTTTTATAGTTGAAGCTTTTTTTTTAGTTTAATAAATCAGTTAATTTATTTGTTTTATCATTCATCAGAAACCAAGATGGCAAGCAAGGATCTCTGCTGAGATAATGGCACAGGGTGGCTTGCTACCTTTTATCCTTGCTTGGGGTTTTGGTTATCAGAACAGTGAAATAATAGCCACTTAAGGCTTTTCCTCCAGTTTTGTTCCCTTTTTCCAGTTGTGTTTCTGAACCCCTCTTAAGATTGTAGGGTCTTGGAGTTCAGGATAGAAAGGCATCAGGGGAACTATGCCAAATACTCAGAACTGCCCCTCCCTCCTGGCTGCCTCTTCAGGTCCAGGCTATCCAACACAGTAGTCTTCAAGTGTCTTTTCTGGTGGATTTCCTAAAACCGTGCCGTCCAATATGGTAGCCACCAGCCATATGTGGCTATTAAGCCCTTGAAATATGGCCTGTCCAAATCAAGAGATGCTGTAAATGTAAAACACGTACCAGATTTCAAAAACTCAATATAGAGAAAATAATGTGAAATATCTCACTAGTAATTTTTTACATTGCATATGTGTTATAATAATATTGTGGGTATATTGGGTTAGATAAAATAGTTTTTTTAAAGGGTATACCCTAGAGAAACACTGTACTTATCGTATGAAATAGTACAAAATATTTTCTTAGTTTATATATATGTATCAAATCATTGTGTTGTGTACCTTAAATTAATACAGTATTATATGTCAGTTATATTTCAGTAGAACTGGAGGGATCAAGACAAAATTGAATTTTGCTTTTAATAATAAAAATTAGAGCTAAAATAGATAAATGGGCTATTAAAGTTATTTCATGGTTTTTTTTTTCCTTTTTAGATTTTATTTACATATTTGGCTCCCATTATGGTTCCATGAATAGCGTTGCTTTCGATTTCTGAAACACTGTATTTGGGCCTTTACCCGGTTTTCAGTGGACGTCTAAATTTTATCATTGGTTTGACTGAAGTTTTTTTGTTAATAGGAGGTAGAAAATGTTAAACATGATGTATATGGTACTTGGCTATAATTTAAATGAGCGTATATGATTTGATAAAATCTTAAGTTTTAAAATCTGACTTTATTAAAGTATAACAGTTCTGAATAAATCACGTGAAATGTTTATCCTTAGGTTTTATCTAATTTACTTCAAAAGATCTGGTAGCCATGTAGAGCATTCCACCTATCTTTAAAGGGATCAGCATCATTAACCTTTATTGCTCTGGCTTTTCTGAATTCAGAACATCCTAACACAGGCCAAAGTTCTCTATTTCTACTGCCAAGCGTCTCCTTTAACAGAAATATGTGGAAGAAGGGAAAGATCAGAAACCTATGGTTTAAAAAGCCTTGACACAGCAATAAAGGAAGTTTCTTCGGAACCAGTATTTTGAGCGGTCTCTTTCGTGGTCCTAACAGCAGGGATGGGTGATGGGTAAAGAAGGACATTGGCTGTATTGAATGCGGTCTCATGGATAGAAGAGTGAGTGATGCAGATTTGAGGATCTGTCCCATTGCTACATAGGTAGGTTGCCCTAGGAAAGTTCTCTTATTCCCACTGGGTGGGGGTTTACCTCTTTGAAGATTACTGATTTAAGATGAGCCACTGATACAAGATAGAAGCCTTTGTCCTCTTTTCCTTGTTAAGCCACTCCAGAAGGCCTATGATAAGAAGAAAGATAACAATGCAATCTATACAACTCTTCTTACCTCAAAATGTGAGCTCTCGGAGGTCAGTGCAGGAATTTGGAGGTGGTCCAGCACTTTTAGGGTGGTCCACACACTCCTCAAGTGGTGAGATCTTTCCGAAAATAAGTCCCCAAAATGAGATGTCCGCCTAAACTCATGACCCTTCATCCAAAAAGGCCTGCCAGCCAGTGACTGCCACACTTTGCTCAACAACTTTCTCTAGATTCTTTCAACCTTTTCAGAAGAGTTGCTGGCCCAGAGCCTCAGGTGAGAGCTTTGGGTGAACTAATGGCCCAACTGCTCTCACTCCTGGACGGAAGGTTCAGGTGCTTAGTGCAGCACCGTCTGCAGGCAACTACACTTGTGAGCGCACCTGCCGGGGTCTGGGGTGGGGGGTAACCAGAAATGAGGACACCAGTTCTGTGCCTCCAGGAGTTCATAGATAGTTGCTGGCTGGAGAGATGCCTCTTCTCCTCCCAAGAGCAACTCAGAGCACCTTCAGAAAATATAACCCCTGCCCCACATTCTCCTCTTGTTTTACTATGTAAAATAGACATAACGTTTATCGTTCAATTATTTAAAATTTTTTTTATGTTTATTATTTTTGAGAGAAAGAGACAGAGAGCAAGCAGGGAAGGGGCAGAGAGAGAGGGAGACACAGAATCAGAAGCAGGCTCCAGGCTCTGAGCTCTCAGCACAGAGCCCGATGCGGGGCTCGAACTCACAAACCGCAAGATCATGACCTGAACTGTAGTTGGCTGCCCAACCGACTGAGACACCCAGGCGCCCCATCATTCAATTATTTTTTAATGTGCAGGGGCATTAATTACACTCACAATATTACGTAACCATCCTATCTATTTCCTGAACTTTTTCATCATCCCAGACAGAAACTCTGCACTGGTTAAGCAACAACTCCCCATTCCCTGTCCCGTCCCCCCACAACCAGCTCCTGGCAACCTCTCTATTCTACTCTGTAAGAATTTGCCTGTTCTGGAAGGCATAGGAATAGAATCATACAGTATTTGTCCTTTGGGGTCTGGCTTATTTCACCTAGCATAATGGTTTCAAAGTTGACCCATGTTATAGCCGTGTGTCAGAACATTCCTTTTTTAAAAAAAAATTAATGTTTTTATTTATTTTTGAGACAGAGACAGAATATGAGCAGGGGAAGAGCAGAGAGAGAGGGAGACACAGAATCGGAAGCAGGCTCCAGGCTCTGACCTGTCAGCACAGATCCTGACGCGGGGCTCAAACTCACGGACTGAGATCATGACCTGAGCTGAAGTCAGACGCTTAACCAACTGAGCTACCCAGGCACCCCAGAACATTCCTTTTTATGGCTGAATAATATTCTGTTATTTGAACATACCACGTTTTGTTAATCTGTTCATCTATTGGGTTGTTCCCACTTTCTGACTATTATGAATAATACTGCTGTCAACATTGGTGTGCAAGTATCGGTTTGAGTCCTTGTTTTCGATTCTTTGGGCTATATACCTAAAAGTGGAATTATTGGGTCATGTAGTAATTCTATATATAACATTGAAATAACTTCCAGACTGTTTTCCGCCACAGACAGCTGCCCCACTTTACATGCTTATCAGCAATGAATGAATGTTTGAATTTCCCCACATCCTCACCAACACTTGGGAGTTTTTGGTTTTGCATTTGTTTTTTAAGTAATAGCCATCCTAGTGTGTGTGAGGTAGTTATCTCATTGTAGTTTTGATTTGCATTCCCCTAATGGTTAAAAATGTTGAGGCTTTTTTTCATGTGTCATTTGTGTAACTTCCTTGGAGAAATATCTGTTGACATCCTTTCCCCATTTTAAAATTGGATTGTTTGTCCTCTTGTTGTAGATGCTCTTTATATATTCGGGATTTGATCCCTTATCAGATATATGATTTGGAAATGTTTTCTCACATTCTGTGGATTGTCTTTTGACTTTTTTGACAGTGTCTTTTGATGCACAAAAATTTTTAATTTTGATGTTATTTAGTTTACCTATTTTTTAATTCTTATTGCCTGTGTTTTTGGTACCATTGTGAAATCCAAAGTCATAAAGATTTTCCACTATGTTTCATAGCCTTGAGTCTTTAAAAGGATTCATTTTAAGTTAATTTTTGCATATGGTGTGAGATAAAGGTCCAGCTCATTCTTTCCCTATGAATATCTAGTTTCTGCACATCATTTGTTGGAAAGACTGTCCTTTCTCCATTGAAGGGTCTTGGCTCCCTTGTCAAAAATCAATTGGCCATATATTTGCAAGTTTATTTCTGGTTTCTTTATTCTCTTCAATCACGTTTTATCCATATGCCAATACCACACTGTTTTGATTACTATTGCTTTGTAGCAGTTTTTAAATAAGGAAATGTGAGCCCTCCAACTTCGCCTTTTTTTTTTCAAGATTGTTTTGACTGTTTGTGATCCCTTGAAATTTCATATACATTTTCCAGATGTTCTCATCTTTTAAAAAATTACACAATTAAAATGCAGGCAAACAAAGGAGAAAATAATCACAGATAATCTCACAACCTAGAAGCATCTATTATTAACAAGTTTTAAGCATTTGTTTACAAAACAGCATGGGATACCACTTCACATCCTCTAGGATGGCTGTCAAAAGACAAATCATAGCAAATGATGGAGATGTGGAGACACAAGAATGCTCACACGCTGTTGGAGAAAATGTAAAATGGCACAGCCACTTGTGAAAACAGTCTGGCAGTTCCCAAAAAGGATAAACATAGAGTTACCATATGACCCAGCAATTCCATTACTGGGTATATGCACAAGAGATATAATGCACAAGAGATATATATGTCCACATAGAAACTTTTACACAAATGTTGATAACAGTATTATTCATAATAGCCAAAAAGTATAAACAACAATAATGTCTCATTTATGGAATAGATAAATAAAATTTGGCATATCTGTACAATGGAACATTATTCAGTAATAAAAAGAAAAAAGGTACTGATATACTCTACAATGAACATTTTACCAAGTGAAAGAAGCCGGTGACAAAGAACTACATACTGTATGGTTCTGTTTATATTAAATGCTGAGAATAAGCAAATCTGTAGAGACAGAAAGTAGATTAAACAGTTGCCTATGGCTGGCCAGGGGAAGGGAGATGTGGGTGCAGGAGGGTTCAGAGTTTCTTTTGGGAGAATGGAAATGTTGCACATTTGATTGTAGTGATGGATGCACAACCCGGAGAATATACTAAAAGGTTGTATACTTTAAATGAGAGAATTGTCTGATATGCAGCCCATATCTCAGTAATGCTATTAAACAAGAGACATAGGTTTGAATATATTGTTTCATACCTTTTTTTTTTTTTTTTTTACTTAATGTAACGGAATCTTTGCATGACCTGAAAGTTTTTTAATTTTGTTACTTTTAATAGACACACAGTTTAATGAAAATAGATATAGCATTCATTACATACACACACACACAAACACACACACACACACACACACACACACACACACACACACACGTGTCAATATAAGTCAATCCTACACTGTTGGTGTTTAATTCTCCATACACATGATGGGTTTTTTCCCCTAATATAAACAATGTTGGGACTTATGAGATTTAGCCTGATCAGTGTTGATTAGTTGTGAAATAATCATGTCCTTGAAAGTCATGACAAATAGTGATTAGTCATTTTGTTAAGACACACATTTGGATCTTACATGCTGAGAAGACTGATGTGTGGAAGTTAATTATTTTGCTATTGATCTGTCCTGGATGACACCTTAATTAGGTTTATTCATGAGTGTGGGGGTTCAGGAGGGTCTCTCAAATGTGAAGGGTTTATACAGCTGCTGCAGTAATGGCATTGTGGTTCTTGAAATGTTGGCAAGTGTAAGACACAACTTGGAAATAAAAAGCCATATAGATTTATAAGGGGAAAGATGGCAGAAGTAATTATAATTATAATTTTTAAAGCCAGTTGGGCTAATGAGGTCAGGTTTCCTTCTCTTGTAACAACTTTTTCATAGTACCCGTAGAGGCTGGATCTTTGGTGTAGTTCCTTGTAAACCAAAAAAGCGTTGAGTTTAACTAGGTTCAAAGCCAATATAATCGCCTCACCTGGGCTGCTAGTAAATAAACAAATGTGTGAGTTCATCTCTGAGAAAACTTTGGGCACAATTTTTAGAGCAGGAGAAATTGTGTCTAAGCCCTGGCTCCCTGGTGCCCTCATGGGTTCTTCATACTTTCTTCTTCAGATAGTGAAATTCGTTTATACTAAAAGAGAATGACTAACTATAGTTAAACAGTTTGTGAAAGGGAGGCAAGTGAAGGTAGGCCAGGGCCCTTAGAACCACACTCCAAATGCGGTCACCACTTCACCTACGTGTCAGTCTGGCCACGTGGTCTCAACAGTACATGCACTTATTGCCTAACCACGGTCATGTGTGACACTGCCACTCGGCTGAGATGAGCCGTGTGGAAAGAAGGTGCGGAATTCTCACAGTGAAATCTAGAGTGGCTCCTGGATGTGGCTTAGAATTCAGGCACCATTTGGGAAAACCTTGGAGGTGGGGCTGGCGTGCTTCCCAGGGGGTTCGTTCGTTACTCAGAGTCATGGCAGCGTTTGGTTTTAGTTGAGCCTCGTATTGTTTTCTTTTTGGAGCGAGGAAGCAACTGTCAGGGCAAAAGCCAATATTACTGTATTAATACATGGCTTTATATTTGTGTGCCCATGTATTGGAAGGGGCTTGCTTTGGGAAACAGCTAGTTAAAAACCCTGGATTTTGCATTTGAAATATTCTTTGTTCTGTTTACAACCATGCCCTGAGATATTTTCCCACATTTTCTTCTTTATAAGTTCCCCAGTGATGTTTTCGTGGCCTATCCTGGGAAGATCTGTCTTTCCATTTATCAAAACAAATGGCAAGCTGGGGACCATTTAAAGTAGTTTTTTTAGTTAATAAAGCCAATCTCCTTGTTCTGTTATGTTAAAAGTACATTATCTTTTTTATTGCCGGTTCTCTATGGCTAGGTCTGTTTTCTGTCTTAGCAACCTCAGGGCTGCCCCACTTGCTTACTGTGTAGAGAATTACAAAATCATCAAGGGTGGGGCAGCACCAGCTGACTTACAGTACAAACCATTTCTCAAAATAACCACAACAGTGCAATACTGATGTGTAATTTACGTCACAGTATGTTTTTATGAAATAGTTTGTGGCATTTTCATTTCTATTCCGGATGGAATCTTGTTCTCTCTCCCTTCTAATCAGGCATTTAATTTATTTTTATTATTAATATTTTCCACTCCTTGTCTTGGCATGCCTCCAATTTAACAGCTTTGATGAGGGGGAAAAAAAAAAAGCAACCAACAACCAATCCTCCCCCGACCCCAGCTCCTCCCCAACATCAGTTTAACTGCAAATGTATTTTCCCCTTTGATGTGTACTTACTCTGGGTACTGAGTTTACTGCCTTGAGAGAGCTTGAGAAATATGGTGGGACACATTACACATTTACACGGCGTTGTAACCAGGAATTGATAAAGTTGACGTACAACTTTGGAATTTTAAACACTTTCAACCAAGTCAGGCTATTTAGTCTCCTGCTCTGCTGTCTTTTGCTTTTACGAATGTCTTTCTGTATAATGTCCTGTAATTAGAACAGGAAATCATTGAGTAACTGTAAGATGAATAAGAGCACTTAGACTGGAAGGAAAATTACCTTCCGAGAAATTATATTCTCTCTCTCCTTTTTTTTTTTCCTGCATGTTACAATGTTGGTAATGATAGTAACAGCTGTAGCTACTCTTATCTGTAGAATTTTCATGCTTAGGTTTTCTGAAGTAAAAAAAAAAAAATCATTTTCAGTAATAATCAGAAATGAATGGACAGAAAATAGGAAATGCCTAATTATGACAAATATTCAGTGTCACAGCAGAGCAGCAATTAAATGGAAACTTCAATATAATTGTCAATAGCAGTAAGAATTGGAACAGTGCCAGGTATATAAAGTTGATGCTTTGCCGTGGGTTGGTTGCTAGGAGCACAGTGAAAAGTATAAAGCTTTGAGAAAGGAATGTCTAATGTAATAAAGTAACAGAAAGAAGCATAAATCATTGTAAGAGCCTCTCATATTGACATTATTTTACTTAAATTGTCTCAAAACTAGACATCAAGTTTTATAACAGGAGCAAATTCATATTTGCTTGGGGGGAGAAAAAGAACACTGTATGTTGTCTTTGAAGGACTGGGGACTTTGTGTCTCAAACGTAGCCTTCATACATATTTGGAATCTTTTAAGTGAAAATCTTTAAATGTTTGTTTCTATTGGCATCCAAATGCATTTGCCCTAATGCGATTAGAGAACTAAAGGGCAAAATACTTGGCAGATTTTTCAGTTGAGGTAATTAGGTGCAGGAAGGAACATGCATACTTTTTCCACCAGGCTCTATAAAATCCTGGTGCAAAGATTTTTTTTTTTTTTAAGATTTTTCTTTTTAAGCTTACTGATGTTAGAAGTAGATTATAGTGGTTTTCAGTAAGCATAATAGTGTGATGTTTCCGAAACAAGCCTTCCCCTTCTTCCCCCAGAATGAAAAAGAAAGTTACATTTCTAAATGTTGTGTAACAGATAAAAGCAAATTTCTCCTCCGGAATTTATGTTTTCAGCCTTCTGTGCATTTGGCCACCATTATCTGTTTAAAAAAAAAAATAGCATTATGGATATTTGAAAGTCAATGCTCCATTAATTCATTGTGTTTGCTATTTCATGCATCTCTCTTTGTATAAAGACAACTTGAGCAACGTGCTATTCAGAATGAATGCCTGCTCTTACCCTCTCCCCCCCCCCCCACCCCTTCCCCATTCCCAGCCCAACTCTGAGGATTAAAGCAATGGTATACAGTTACTGTTTGAAAAGCTTGGGTGGAGTCTCACGTTATAATTACAGTTTCTCTGTGGAATTCTGTTTTGGACTTTGAAAATATATAAATAAGTGAAAAATTGACATTGAGAGAGGTTAACAAAACGTGTAATTATGATATAAGCACAGGATTAGAGTAATTTTGGTTGAGCATTACAAGCAGTGTACTTTAGGTATTAACTTTTAATAGGCAAAATTCTTTTCACTGAAGTTGAAATGAGGTTTAGTAATTTTGGGTCTCTTATTCCCTTTGAATATTTCATTTAAAAATATTTCACTTTCTTTTTTGGTGGGGAGGGGAATTGAGAAATGGGATGACATTTTAATAGAATATCATAATATGGCTTAAAATTTCAGTCTTTGGTACCAACAATTTATTGCTGATCATTTCTGTTAACAGAAATCAAGTAATGCATACATAATCCAACCAACTATAGCTGACTAGAGTGTGTTAGAATAAGATTCCTTGGGGTAATACTTTGATTTCTTTTCCTATGTGGGTGTGGTTGAAAGAAAATCTTTGTTCCAGGAACACTCTGTTTATCTTTCGCTAAACAAATGTGCAATTTATCCATTCTTTATTCATTCGTAGATTTATCTGCTAGACCTATTATGAATTGGAAAGGGAAAAATATCCTATGCAGCATTTATTGGCAGCCTCCGTTTCATGGGTAACTGCATAGGAGTGTTTGTTTATATGTACATGAAATGCAAAAGGAGGAAAGTAGTAGCTGAGGAATTTAAATAAGAGTTCTTGAAAGGGGTTGTTTGGCTTTATTTGTTTCTTAGTATACTAGGGCAAAATAAAATGTGACAGCTGTTGAACAATTTAATAGTTTTGTAGCTGTATGAGGAAGATGTTAATTTAACGCAAAGGCTTAGGGGGAAGTTATAGGATCATGAGTTTAGATCTGGAAAACTCTTCCAAACTCATAATTTTATTCTCTGCTTTACATACTTTCCTGTGAAGGTGACTGTACTTGGGAGAATAAAATTCTTCTCCAGTTGACTAAGCATGTCTACCAAATTCTTCTAGGGTAAAGTTTCTCTGAGGTATCTTCACTCGGAGAAATTTTACCCTATTCACTATGGATCTTCTCTTCACTCTCACCTAGAATGTTTTCTTAACTTTCATGGAACTCCTGAGGGTCTCATGGCTTTGTCTGTTTTTGTTGTTGCTGTTGTTTTTTTGTTTTGTTTTTGTTTTTTGTTTTTTGTTTTTTTTATTAAGGACAATTCCTTTCATGATGTCTAATTGTAAGGTTGGAAATTTACCTCTTTCCAAACAATGCCAAAGTTCTGGTCCAAATGGATGATTCTTTTCATAAAGAGCAAAAGTATCATAATTTTTTGGTTTGGTAGTAGTAAGTAGCATTGCCACATTAAACCAGGTCCCAGCTGGACCTCTAGATTCTTAGTATGGAAGAGGTTAATGAGGCACAGGGGTTCTGGGCTTGCACAACCTGAAGTTGGCTTTAGTTCCTATTATATGGGTAGAAAGTAGGAAGCTGATATACACAATCCTCCACTTATCCATGGAGGATACATTCCAAGACCCCAGGTGGATGCCTGAAACTGCAGATAGCACCAAACCCTATATATGCTGTTTTTTCCTATTCATACACACCTGTGAAAAAGTTGAATTTATCAGCTGGGCACAGTAAGAGATGAATAATAATAACTAATAATAAAATTGAACACTAATAACGATATACTGTAAGAAAAGTTATGTGAAAGTAGTCTCTCTCAAAACACCTTATACTGTACTCACCCTTGTTCTGTGATGATGTGAGATGATTGGATGCCCGAGTGAGGAGAACAAGTGAGGTGGATGATGTAGGCATTGTGACGTGGTGTTAGGCTACCACTGACCTTCTGATGATATGTCAGAAGGCGGATCATCTGCTTCCAGACCGCCGTTGACCACAAACCGCAGAAAGCGAAACCGCAAAAAGCGAGACCACTGTACATGAAAGATGTGTCAGTGCTGCTAGATCATTACAATGTGACTTGCGATGTTCCCAAATAACAGCAAGCTAACTGAACCGCAGTAGAACCTG
Source organism: Panthera pardus (assembly GCF_024362965.1). Lineage (NCBI taxonomy): Eukaryota > Metazoa > Chordata > Mammalia > Carnivora > Felidae > Panthera > Panthera pardus. The sequence goes on from NW_026526788.1 coordinate 23,305,277, forward strand.
GCTTGTAGCTGGCTGAATTCTACAGTTCTTGATGAAACGGAGGTTTCGTATTTTACATGACCAAAAGCCATCATCCTCCTCCCTAATATTGTAAGTTGCTTAAATTTCTAATAATAATATGTCAAATAAACAAAGATTTTCTTTCAACCACAGCCACATAGGAAAAGAAATCAAAGCGTTACCTTAATGATAATAATTTTGCTATTATTAGTATTTGTGACATTTTGTCATAATGAAAAGCCCGTCAAACTTGGAATTAAAAGACCAGGTGGCAATCTCACCTCTGTCACTTTGCTTCCTTGAGATCCCGAACTAGTCACTTGGGTGTCTGAACTTGTTACCCCACCTCTGAATTGGGGGATGTTCAGAAGCAGTAAATCCTACTAATAGGGTTGTTGTGAGGAACAGAAGAGATGTGTTTTGTGAAAGACCCTTGTAAATTTTTGTGTTCTATTATCAGTACTAGAAATCATAGTATTTCTAAACAAATAGTCCCTCTGTCCCTTGTATTTTTGGCTAAGAGCACTTGTTTTCATTTGGGGTCTTCTGTGACACCTACAACAATCCTGGGAAAGTGGCAAGAAGAAGGGAATTCGGGGTTTTGATAGAAGCATATACCTAAAAACAAGTTATAAATATATATATTCTTGGGAACCCCAACTTAAGATGTTTCAACTTAACAATTTTTTGACTTTACAATTATGTAAAAGCGATACGCATTCAATAGGAACTGTACTTTGAGTTTGAATGTGAATCTTTTCCCAGGCTGGCGATATGGGCACAATACTGTTTGGTGCCTGCCATCAGCCCCCAGCCACAACTCCCAGTCAACCACACGGTCACGAGGGTCAACAACTGACACACTGGTACCATTCTGTACCCACGCAACTATTCTGTTTCTCACTTTCAGTAAAGTACTCAATAAATAACATGAGATATTCAATACTTTATTATAACATAGGCTTTGTGTTAGATAATTTTGCCCAATCTCAGTGTTCTGAGCACATTTAAGGTAGGTGAGGCTAAGCTACGGCGTTTGGTAGATTGGGTGTATTCAATGTCTTTTCAATTTAGGGTATTTTCAACTTATAATGGGTTGTCGAGACATATTCCCATTGAAAGTGGAGTGTGTGTGTGTGTGTGTGTGTGTGTGTGTGTGTTTACACATACATACAGAAACAGAAATCAAAACCCAAACTGAATAAGTTATTACACATCTGTGCAAAAGCTAAATTCAGACTCTGAGGTAGTGGTTTCAAAGTTTAATGTGCATGAACTACTTGGGAGTTTGTTAAAAATGTAAATTCCTGGGGCGCCTGGGTGGCGCAGTCGGTTAAGCGTCCGACTTCAGCCAGGTCACGATCTCGCGGTCCGTGAGTTCGAGCCCCGCGTCAGGCTCTGGGCTGATGGCTCGGAGCCTGGAGCCTGTTTCCGATTCTGTGTCTCCCTCTCTCTCTGCCCCTCCCCCGTTCATGCTCTGTCTCTCTCTGTCCCAAAAATAAATAAAAAATGTTGGAAAAAAAAAAAAATTAAAAAAAAAAAAAAAATGTAAATTCCTGGGCCCCAACCTTCAAGATTCTGAGTTAGTGGTTCTCGATAGGCCCCTAGGGCCTGCCTTTTTACAGTTACTCTATGCGATTCTGATGCGGGCAGTCCTGGGAGCACTCTTAGAAGTAATATCTCCAAAATGAGTGGATATCATAGGACATATTTCCATGACTTGGACCAGAGGGAAATTGCTAGCTTTTCTTCCAACAGAAAGAGGATTCATGGCTTGGCTTGTGTTTTGGGAACTGCATGAAGAAAGAGGGATAAATGTTTGGAGCTAGGATGAGGTGAAGAGAAAAAAACAAAAACAAACAAACAAAAAACAACAACAACAAAAACCAGGTCATTTCTAAGCACGAAAGATAGTCAGGGAGCAGATTCCAGAGAATTAGGGAGAGGTTAGAGATGGCATTATCATGAAAAATGATCAGAGAAAAACAGAAAGAGAATGAAGGGACAAGAAGGAAGTGAAATGGTCCCAAGAACGCAGGTGACATCTTCTGCTATAAAACTAACCCTGAAGCATCCATTCTTCTGCCATCATTCCACCTGAAAAGCAGGATGCCCTCCATTTCATTTCAAGACCACTTGGAGAAACTAGTGCAGCCATTGCCCCCGTACAGAAAGCCAACAGCACAACCAAGATAGAATTTTGGAAGCTGTGTATAGATTTGCACAGTATTTACTCTTTGCAGACATGGTATTAGGTGACGAGCATGCTGAAATAAGTCCTCAGAGTCCGTGGTTATACCCTCTCTCATCCACAACGTCTTGGACAAATACAGCATAATAATACAGTTGACATGTTGGGGGCCGCTTCAGTGCTCTGGAGTTCTGATGATGTTTGGTGGATAGTTCCTATAAAATTCTTTGTGCTTGAACTCTATAGAAAGCACAGATTTGAACCCAACGTGTGAACTAGGGTCTGGGTCTGCCATAAAAATCTCAAATTTAAATGCCTGGGGGCATATTTCAGCATCTTAAAAACTGTACTTCATTTGGGGACTTGCCTTCAATGTAAACATATTTCCTTTTAATTCAGTATGGCAGCTGACAAAGTGACTACCCACAACCAGGCAGGAGTCTAAGAAATGTAAACTGTTAAAAGATGTCATCTTGAAAGCAGCTAAACATCTCCATTCTCGAAGAAGCCTCCAGCCTGAGGAACTAAGTGAACATAATTAGAAATACATCTGGGTATTGGCCTCCTATCTGAAAAGGTCACATGCACACCTTCCACTGGTACTGGTTATATTCTATCATTTGTTCTGTCCTGACTCATTTGTCTCCCACTGGTTACCAGATGGCCACGATAATGTTGGTATCCTTAACAACTGTCTTGTGCAATTCCCTGCAGCATGGTAAGGACTCAAAATATTGAGTGTTTTCCCTTTGGATAAGCCAGTGACATATCTGGGAATTGCTTACAAACGCCCTGACAGAGTGGTTATAAAGAGTGATGGCAGACTGGGTCATGGAGCCCAAATTCAGCTTGACATTGTGCAGGTGGCAGGCTACCAAAGGGGAGTTTTTGCCATTTCTCAGGCTTAAGATGAAGGCAGGATTCCTCCATGCAGAATCTGGTTTTTATAAATAATCACTTAATATAGAGAGGTGCAGATAAACATTAAGATCATTGTAAAAGAGAGTTTCATTAAAGTGGCTGAAATGTTCTGAGCTAAGTTGGTTCTGATGGAGCTGTCACAAGGATGCTTGGGGAGTCCTCTCAGCATGGTTCTCTGAGATGTGCCAAGTTACCAGATGGATTGGAGGAACATTAGAAGGCAGGGGGTAGGAGAAGGGGGGAGGGCAAAGAAGGTGGAGGTATCAATCAAGTTGGGATAGATCATGCTGCAAAAACAAATAACCCCCCAAATCACAGCCTCACTTACAACAGCAAAGGTTCCTTTTGTGCTTGTGTTCTGTGTCCATTTAGGATCAAGGAGGGGTCTCTGCTCCATGTGATTCTTACTCCAAGACCCTGACTTGCAGAGTAGCCACTATCTGAATCATTACAGATGCCCAGGACAAAGGGAAAGAGAGTGTTGTCAGTCAAACACTGGCCCCTAAAGTAGCCACTCACTTCTGTCACATTTTATTGGCCAAAACAAGTCACATGGTCACTTGACTCCAGTGGGCCAGGAAGCACGGTCTTTCCACACTACCATAAAGAGAACCAGAAATATTTGTTGAATGGCACTACCCACCACCAGATTTGATGATGATGCTATTTGAACTTATGGACATCTCTCTGGGGCCAGATGACCTTTACAGAGACTTCCAGCACTGAAAGAATATATAATCCAAAAATGTAGCAATACCAGACTCTGGAAATATGTATAAAGAAGCTCCACAAAATTCTGATTTTTCCTATGATGAGTGACTTTAATGCTTAAAATATATATCAGACTCTTTCAAAACAGTTTTTTGGTTCTGCTGCTTTCTGGTGACCCAAACATTGCTTAATCTGTCTATGAGATCACCCCATCTCTTTCTTTTCCCCACTTTTTCTTTTCCCTGTCAGTAACCCGAGGCTTTTTAGTGGAATTGGGTTGGTGAGGTGGGGCTGGGAGAATGCCCACGTCAGCCAGACAGAGACAAACATGACCTGGTAGAAGAGTCTCACTGAAGACACATTTTAATACAAAACCAGAGTGATCACTGAAATCATGCCATAGCCTGGACAGTTCTTTGTTGGAGGGAAGAAAGTAATGGGAGCTTTTTCTCGTTTGTCTAGGGGAGGACGATGAAGAAACCAACGTGATCGTTCTCAGCTACCCTCAGTACTGCCGGTACCGATCGATGCTGAAACGCATCCAGGATAAGCCGTCTTCCATTCTAACAGACCAGTTTGCGTTAGCCCTGGGGGGCATTGCGGTGGTCAGCAAGAACCCTCAGATCCTGTACTGTCGAGACACGTTTGACCACCCAACTCTCATTGAAAATGAGAGTATATGCGATGAGTTTGGTGAGTCTTTTTTTTTTTTTCCTACCTGAAACTTGCGCGTGTGTGTTTAGTTGTTTTCGGTTCTTGTAAAGAGTGGTGATGGGGAACAAGGCTTATTTTCACAATCTCTGTGTGCCACCCCTCCCCTACCCTCCCCCCAAAATTATTGTGGCATGAAGTGTCATTGCCTCTTCGGCAGCCTCTGTTTACCAGGGTAAAAGGTTATTATTTAGAATTTGTTGTTCAGTATAGGGTCCAAAGTTGCTTGGTCGACCTTGAAATTGGACTTTCAGACAAGAAGCTTCCGTGTTAGTTCTTTCTTTGAAGGCTTTGGCTATTTGGATACTGATTTTTGTTTTTAATTGATCACGCCCTTTTCCATGTTATAAGGAACTATAAAAATGCACCAGTTGTGACTACTTCAGTACTATAAAGGTGAACAGATAGACTGATGATAGATCCCCATGCCTCTTAATTTTTTTCATATATATGTATGTATGCACATATATATCCATCTTTGGTGGGCACAGTGTATAAAAAATATAGAGAGATTTATTTATATATCTATATTCAGATATCTGTGTATATTTTTATACTTATTTATATATCTATATTCAGATATCTATATATATTTTTTGTACACCATGCCCACCAAAGATGGATATATGCACACATATCTTTATCTGCATCTCTGCCTAGCTGATCAGTCATGTGTCTCTATAGATAGAAGTGAAGGAGGAGAAGAGATATACATTTGGGAGACCTTGCATGATGCAGTGAATGACTGGAGGCAAGCCAGGGTCACATCTCTCACATCTTCATTTTCTCATCTGTTTGTTGAAGAGACTGGCTCATATCGTGGTTCTCAACAGGCTGGGCAGGGATATCAGAAAGCCCTGGGGGTGCTTTATCAAGCAATAAATGTTCCCTGGAAATTCCTGTACTTACAGAGGCATGAAACTCCCCCACCTACCCCTTCTTTGGGAATTGCCACCATGGAGCGACCAGTATGATGACCGACCCATGCTGAATCTCTCATGGGTCCTGGGGTGAAGAAGAGTCTGAGACCACTGGCCCAGAGGGAGCACTAATGGGGTCCCCTTGAGTTGGAACACTCCTTGATTCCATCGGCTAATGTTTTCCCAAGGATCCCTAGTTTGTGGGTTATTCAGATTCAGATTATTCTGCTAAACAATTGCAGGCCTCAGCATGGTTTGAGAAATCCACTGTATTCATGACCTAGGCAGCCTTCCACCTGTTTCAGGGGGGTGTTGTACGTAGGGGTGAGGATGAGGGGATGACGTATAATCCAACAAGGAAGGGAGGAAAGAAGTAGGGCACCTAGGTTCATCGGACCTGGCTTTTTCTTTTTTCCTTACAAACTTTTTTGTTGGATGCCTTTCACAGCTCTGGCTTACTGAACGACTGCCATTCTATAAGAGAATAGTAGTGTTTCTATAAGTTATTTTCTCCTTTTTCCAAGAAGAATTGTTTAATACTCGAATAACCTTTTGTATTCAAGTAGATGAATGTATCCAATACATTTTTTAATACCTTCTCTTTTCAGATCAACCTCTACAAATCTTCCCTTTTTAACACTTCTGTTTTGAGGGTTGTTTTTTTTCCCCATATCCCTGACGTCCAAACCCCTCTGTCCTGCTTGCCACTGAAGAGGTCTGTAAATTTCTGACACAAAATAAAACTGAAAGAATGCTTTCCCTCACTTAAGAGTATTCAAAGAGCATCACAATGTAACATGATGAAAAATGTTTTAACCTTTTTGGCTAATTTAAGAGTTATTAGTCATTGAGCTTGAAAGCTGTTGTGTCTGGAATTGGTAATAGAAAGAAGTTCCAATTTAACAGTGATCACAATGGTTGTTAAGAGTTCCTAAATTAGTTTTAAATGTTCTCACAAACACAAGCATCTGACTTTTGAATGTTTTCCTGAACTTTCTTCTGGTAAAGCTAATTTTAATGCTGTTTTTCTTCTCCAGCCTCTTAAAGTGGAAGCTTTCTTTTGGAATAAAGGTACCTTTAAAGAGCTTTTAGATGGCTAGCCTAATCATTAGAATATTAGATTTTTCTTTAATCTTTAATATTAGTTGAGTTTGTACTTCGTATAGTATTTCATTCTCCTAAGTGGACACCCTTTCCCCCCGCAAAAGAGCTTATTTTGACCTGATTTGCATACCTTCGCCAACATCCCTCCCCCACCTTCCACGTTGGGTCACACATCTAAACTTCCAGAAAGCACCCTTTTAAACCTCCAATTGGTTGTATTTGAAAGCAACATGGGTTAAAGAGTTTGTTAAAATGTGGGGTTGGGTTTCTCCAACCAACTAACAGTTGGTAGGAGAACATAAATTTCATTAGCATTAAACAAATGTTCCTAATATTAAACACTGCCAGATGACTGAAGCACTTCTGTCAGATTACCGCGAGTGCCAGGGGGCCCACAGATGAATTTTCTACACAGTATATATTCTGTACCACACGTTTGGTGACTTCAGTAATTGGTCAAATGTAATTTAGGTAACAGTATGCCTAGGCTGTAAAAATCAAATTTTATTAGCCATATCACCAGGTGGGTGAATGGTGGAGCTGATGGCAAAGGGTTTATAGCATTTATCAGCTACACCTTTGACACATGGAATTCATAAATTGCCATAACATACCTGCAAGGCCCTTCTCAAAAGGACAGTGTCTGCTTTCCTATGATTAAATAATGTTTGTTTTATTAACTAATATATTTTCTGCTTTCTCCTCTTAAATGGGATTATGGAGTGGGGGTGAGAGAGGGCATTCAGAAGATAAATAAAACACGGTTCTTGCTTGCTTGGAGGATTTAAAAATCTAATTGGGGAAGACAGGATTAACACACCTGAAAGGTTAACTAATGTTACAAGAAAGTCAATGATTAAGTATTTGGTGAGTGTTGCAGAAAGCAAGCATAGGAGGAATTTAGCACTGGGCTGGCCGGGGCAGGGAGGGGGGTGATCCTTGGAGGGGGGTCAGGGAAAGCCTCATGAAAAAGGCAAGACTGGGTCTGGTTTTAAAGGACAGGGAGAGGGGCGCCTGGGTGGCTCAGTCAGTTAAGCATCTGACTTCCACTCAGGTCATGATCTCACAGCTTGTGGGTTCGAGCCCCGCATTGGGTTCCACGCCAACAGCACAGAGCCTGCTTGGGATTCTGTCTCTCCCACTCTCTCTGCTCCTCTCCCACTCGTGCTTTCTCTCTCAAAAGTAAATAAATAATAAAAACTTAAGAGAAAAAAAAAAAGGATAGGGAGAAAGGCTAATAGAAAAGTTTTGGAAATACCTAGATCACTGACAATTCATGTCCTGACTCTCCATGTTAAGAATGGCTGCCTTCACCCTGGGTGAACCGTTGGCCTTCCCTTACTTGGTTTGCCCCCAATAAATGGACTGGTGCCTTCTCTTTACCAGGGGGACAGGAATATGAGTCTGTGGACCAGGGCTGGGACGAACCCAGGCAGTGGCTTTAGAGCCTAAACTAGGCTTTCTTGGGCAGAGATGACCCACATCCTCTGTGCGTGTGACAGCCTCTTCCAACTGCTCAGACATCATCACCCCTCCCCACTGTTTCAATGTTGTCCACTGAATAACAGGTTTAATTGAACAATAAAAGTAAGGCTTTTAAATCTACAATGAATTCCTATAAATAAATTCTCCGTGGAATTTTATGAAGCTGTTTAATGAAAAGTTTGATTAGAAACTATTAAAGAAAAGTAGAATAGATGAAATTTCATCATTTAGTCCCACATTACAGTGGTGTCATTTTGATTTTTATTTACATTGAGATATTCAGAATAGAGTAAATATATCCTGGTTTTAATTAACTATCCTCCTTACTTGGGAAAGGTTATTTTAGGCTTGAAGGGTTTTGATAGCATACCATCTGCTTTCGTCCCTGTATTTTATTCAAGTCCCTTCCCTGCTTACAGCGCTGTGCGATATCTAAACCTATGACATAAGCATAAATCGAATCATATTAATGGCAGGTGATTGAAAAGCTTGAGCCTCGACATCCTGCCTGAATCCTTCCGTCTTGTCAGTTACAATGCTCTTAAAGGCAATGTGCTGTTTTCTCAGCACAAGAAAATGGACTATTTTTAAAACTAAAGCAATGGACTCCCCATTAAAGCATTGCGAAAACTGATTGTATTGCACATGCAATTAGGAAATGAGATTATAATAATAATGAAGGGAAAGTGACATTACGAATGACAATTTTTCTCATAAAAATCTCTCCCCTGTGCATAATTCCTGCCCCCACTGTCCTGTTAGACTCTCCTAGCACGAGGCATTCTTCAACCATCCCCCTACCTTGCTTTTACCTCTTTTTATAATTTGATTCCTCTTTTGTAAAACGCATACCATCATTTATATCATGCTATTGTCTGGACGGTAGGAAAAACATACACGTGCACCCATTTTGCCTATTTTCCCTGTTAGAACAATAAAATGCCTACCAGTTTGTCATGTGTGCTGTTTACATGACTATCACACGATTGATTTCCCATGTGTGAAGTGTTGACAGCCAACTCCAAACAGAGGTGTGCACAGTACAGTAGGTACATGGACAACTTTAAGGTACCAGCTTTATCAGATGTAAGGTGGACCCAGTATATATAAATGAGATGAAATCAGTCCGTAAATATGGGTGGAACTAAATGGATTAAGATATGGTTAATTAAAAATATAACAAAAGATACGGTTTATTTTAGTCTGAGTTTTGAATTACAAAGAAACATAAGACATTCTCCTAAGTTCTTTGGAGTCAGGGTGTGTGTGTGTGTTTGTGTGTATGTGTGTTCCTTGACCAAGGAATGGGATGGAGTTAAAGGAAGGATGTGGTAATTCACCTGAAAAGAGCAGAGATGAGATGGACTGCCATCTTGGCATTTGGTCCACGTGCAGGAAACCATGAGGTCCTACCCTCAGGGAGAAGGTGGCTACATCAGCATTAAAACATATCCTTTGCTGAAGCGCAAGGAGCATGGCACCATTTAGGAGAAAGAAGTGCCAGGCTTACAAACAGGTACAGTATTAATCAAGGCTCGCCTGTCTGATTTGCTATTCCTCTGGGCAAGAGATGTAAGTCCCCTCACTTGTCCCATCTTTAAAACCGGGTAGTAATAGCTCATCGCCAGACTCAGACTAAATCTGTATCCGCTTGACCAAAAAAAAGTCCTCGTGGTGAATGAAGATTCTCTACTGTTTCTATTAGAACTTAGGACTTAGACAACTTAGAATCATCTACACTGATCTTGCTCTGTAAATAATAAAGGAACTGTTCCTCTAAGGCCCTGGGACTCTTTCTAGAACCATAATGGAAAAGAAAACTTTCCTACTTTTTACAGTATGTTTTAAAGAATCTTTTCTGACTCTGCACTGAACTTTCCATTTCTGTTTTCCTGTTGGGTGAAATAATGACATTCTAGACAAAAGAAGAAAAAGCCAAGGGAGGGAGGAAAACAGAAGAGGGAGTGAAACTTTGACTTCTTATGAAAGAAAATTCAGGATGCATAAAATTATTTTGAAGCAGAGGACGAGCTGGACTGTGCCTCTTCCCTCTAAACATCACATGTTTTGCTGGAAATGAAAGGAAAGGCAGTTGTTTTGTTAAGGATCATGGGAATTTGTAAGTGAGTAAACATTTTTTTTTCCTTGCCAAAGTAGGTTTCATGGTCACAGTGGATTTCGATGATCAAATGGCCTTGCTCCTGGCCCCTGTCCACATTCAGGCTTTTGCTGCCTGCCTGCAGTGCCCACTGATCTCCCAAATGATAACAAGGCAGATGTTTCTCTTTAATTGAAGCAGAGTGGAAAAGGAGCCATGCTTCTTGTATATTGCTATTTATGCAGAAGACCTTAACCTTCAGAGATCTCTCTTGGAGGACTGTTTTGTCTTGGAAATTTTCTAGAGATTCTGTTTGCCATTAGATAGTGGCCTACCCAGGACCATGCTTGGTACTTTCTGTTTATTGCATGTGCTGCCCAAGTAGGGGCAGAGGAATGTTTAAGTTCATCATACAACGTAGTAAATGTAGTGGTATATCGGATGTGCTCAATAGTACATGTAATGATTAACATATGGCCTTGGCTTCCAGGACGCTAAGACACAAAGAGGGCTGGAGAGCAGACCTCCTGGGGCAGAGCGTTGGAAGCTAGGGTACCATCTCTGTGGAGGGTTAACGAACAGAATTTTTATGTTGTTACTGCAAGTTAACTTTCAGAGTCATGCTATATGGAATGGGTAGGATTCATGGATTTCTTTTCTATTTTTGGAACTTGAAGGGATATTTTAAAATAACTGTGGACTCCTTTTGTAGCCGAGGGGACTCAATGGGTTATTAAAAACTATTTGGACTCACGGGTACAACAAACTCTTGTTCACTCCAGAAGAAAGGATTTGTGTCTATATTGGCTAATATTTCACCTAGCATTTCATTTAGAAAAGCAAGAAAGTTATATCCCATTACATTAGCAAGATCAACATATTCCTCTCTAGGGTGAAATAGATATTTTTATCAGTTAACACACACACACACACACACACACACACACACACACACACACAACAGGAAAGAACCAGGTCATTGAAAAATCACAGGCAAAAGTGCTACTTAGGGTAGGGATGGTAGAATGAGGATCAGAATAAGTCTGTATTCGCTTGATTTGTAAAATCCTCTTGATAGCAAAAGATACCCTCTAAACCCCTTCATTCTATCTGCTCAAGGAAATTGTATTGATTAAAGTTCCTTGGACTGTAGCGAGGCTGTCTGGGGATGCTGGGAGCCCACCACAGTGCCTGATACTCAGTACGTTCTTGTCCATTTATGCATTGCACCAATATCTATTACACACCTACCATGTGCCAGGTATTGTTCTTGTCCCTGTGCACACAGTTGTAAATAAGACAAAACAATTTATACTCCTAATGATCTTACAGTGTGGTATGTGGGGAGAAGATTGGGAAAATATGGGATAGGCATGCCATGGGTATTAACCATACCTCAAGAGCTGTGAGGATTAGGACACTTAGATGGTCCATGGCAAGTACCACTTAAGTACTCATCATTAACTAAGTCTTCTTGTACCTCTTGCACCACGCCACACAACCTTACCCACCTACCAAGTCCATAGTGGTTCCTCAAAAAAACATTTATAGAATTATTTCATACCTATACAGACTACTGGGGAAATGAGGTATCATTTGCTAGTAAAGATCATTCAACAACCACTCATTCCAGAAATACTTGTTTGTCCTTCTGCATGGAATGTGTTTCCCCAGATATCATGGGTCTGGCTTCTTCTCATCATTGCATCCTCAGCTCAGATGTCTGCTCCCCAGACAAGTCTTCTCTGACTTGCCCCTTTTCACGTGTTCTGCTGTACCCCGTCACCCAACATATACTTACCGTCCTATAACTTATCTCTATCTGAGATTAACTATCATATTTGTTTTGTTATATGTTTATCGTCTGTCTCCCCCATCCCCACCTGTGTTATAATGTAAGCTCTTTAAGAGAGGGTTCACGTGGGGCACCTGGGTGACTCAGTCAGTTAAGTGTCTGGCTCTTGATTTTGGCTCAGGTCATGATCTTACAGTTTGAGAGTTCGAGCCCTGCCTCCCTGCTTGGGATTCTCTCTGTCTGCCCCTCCCACGCTCGCTCTCTCTCTCTCAATAAATAAGTAAACTTTAAAAAAAGCGGGTTCACAACCCTGTACCCACCCAGGGACCAGAACAATACTAGACACACAGTAGGTGTGTAATAAATATTGGGTTAAATGAGTGAGTGGATGCATAAATACTCTGTGTCAATATCATTGCTCTCCCCCATTTTTTGAAGTAAGAACACTTATGCACAGTAAAGTTACCTATCAAGTGGCAGAACCAGGGTTTGAACCTAGACACTCTGGCTCAGCGTCCATGCTCTGAACAATGACACTAGACTGCCTTTCAGCTTGGACCTGGCTCAGAAAGATCTTTCCAGCTTCCTAAGATCCGGCTGCCTGGAAACAGATAACTGGTCACCAGCTCTCTAGATAATGAATATACAGTGGGTTCTGTAGGCTTTACAGAGACTGGTGTGTGTTGGAGAGGTTAGGAGAGGAATGATCATGACAATTCAAAATCTGATCAGGAAACGTTGATGCCAGCCACCGTCCTCGCTCGTCTGTATTCTACCAGCCTCCCTGATTCAGCCTTCGCTGGCCTGCGGTCTCTTCTGCACACCAGCCAGAGTGGTGCTCCCCATCTCATCACACAAGCAGGTATAAATAGAGAGCCCTGTGAGAGCTGGAGGTTGAAAGGGGCAGATAGTAAACTGCCCTGTGTTCCCATGGACTCTTTTTAAGGCACGGGGTTGTGATGCTGACAGGACTTTGATTATACACCTCTCTGTAATTTTCTGCTTAGGAACGCATTGGCTTTCCCAACTTGGCATCCTCCCTTAATGAAAAAATTATAGGTCTAATTTCAAAAAATGAAATGTATGCAAGCTTTCCTGCTTCTGTCACTTCTTTATTCCTGTAGCACATAAATCATTTCCCTTCTTAAAATTAAATTTTGCTTGCCATGATCTGGTAATGGGTTTTCAAAGGAGGCAGACTAGCCAAGCTCTTGGCACAGGTGCAGGCGGCACTGCCTGCTCAGGAAATCTTCTCATCGCTGGCTGGCGTGGGCCTCGACTCCATCATCTGGGCTTTATGCTCCCTCTGGAAGTTGCCTAGAAACTCTCTCCCTGAGAGTCTCTTCTCTGAACGGCCTTTTTGGCTCTCCAGTTGCCATCATGGAAGACTGAAGAACAGATGGGATTTGGGCAGAAAAAGACTGGTACGTTCTAATACTTCTGGGTGCTTCCATTCATGCATTGAACACCGGCTCTGTTGAAGGCGGAGGTCCAGGCATTGTTGGGACATGGGTCTCTGCTCTAAGACACTTAAAACTTGAGTTGGCAGAGATAAGACATAGAGTGATGGACCACTATAGATATTATTGTGATCTTAAAAATTCCTCATCTTACCACGAGCAGCCTTATAACATAGTTATTTCGGGGTCACAGATCTAGCACGTTGCCAAAGTGGGAGTTAGCACCCCCACCCCAGTCTGCTGACCCCAGGGGGTACACGTTTCCACCCTAAAGTGACAGAAGCATGGGGCTAAGATTCAGGACTTATTTTGATGTTCAGAGGAGATGATATCTGTCAAGCTTTGTAAATGGGAAAGCTCTGCCATATAATCGGCACTGCAAGGCAGTCCACTAAGGGCTAACCAGAGGAGGCCAAATTGTAGGTGCCCCTGGAATTAAAAGATGTAAAAGAGGGCCCAGATGTCAGGAGAAGGCTCTGAAAGGAAGTGGATCTTCAACTGGACCTTGAGGGATTCAAAAAAAAAAAAAAAAAAGGAAGTTATTTCAGGTGAGGAGATGGAAAATACTCCAGACTTTGAAGTTCAAAGAAAGAGATTGTTTCCTCTGCCATTTTTAGCTTTCAGCATAGACGTTAAAACACACACACACACACACACACACACACACACACACACACACAAAACAAATAAAATACCAGCCTCTGCAAGCAAAACTTTTTTTCTTCCTGGAAGATGTCACCTTCCCCTGAGGGAGCCAGTGCTTCTGAGTCCTTCTCTCAGAGACCCCATTGTGGTTAGGACCCAGGGGAAGCCTCTTGGAGGAAAAATCAACTTGTCTCTTATTAAATTGGAAATTTCCCCTTGGGCCTATAAGAAGGAGAAGGAGAGATGCATCAACTTTGCAGCAGGGGGTAAAGGACTGAGGTGCCTGCTTGGTTTCCTGCACGTTTAGGGGCTGCTTCTAGGTTGAAACTGTAGATTCAGAACAATCTTCTAGAATACTTCACTCCGTGTCCTTCTGTGTTCCTCAGTACTTTCTCAAAGTTGCTTTTTTCTTCTGTTTGGTATTAAAGTTAATGGATTCTGTTGCATTTCTCTTCCCTAGATTCTAAGCTCCTAGGGGGAGTAAGAATCATGCGTTACTCACCTCTGTATCAACACATGTTTGTGTAAGTGAGTAAAAATCCTGCCAAATGTCAGAAGGCTTCAAATTATCATTTTATCTCCTTCCTTAAAGTCAAGTATTTCTTAACCTCAATCTTTAGCTCATTGCCAATTGATTGAATTCTCAAGGGAAAGTATCTAGCTCAAAGGACATGTTTTTTTTCCTCAACATTTACTCACCTCTTCAAACCAGAGGAATGTTCTTCATAAATCGGTCAAGATCTTTGGTTGACGAGTTTTCATTGGTTATGATGTTTAATAGATCCCGGAGTCTGCACAACCTAGAAGGGTGTTCTCTGAGGAAGTCAAGGAGCATCCATAAATTAAAGCAAATAGTAGCCTGTACCCATAAGTCACCACACTGATCTTTCCAGCCTCTAACCCACAGATCTCAGAATTCGGTGTGAAAATCAAGGAACACTGGCAGGGCCATTAGCATCTAGGACATTGACAAGTTCCAATTAAATGTGGGCTATCTGGATCTGAAACATAATATAGATCACAGTTCACACTGGGATCAGATCAGAAAGTGTTGGAAAAGAAAAAGCTTAGCCAGTTGAACATTCATTACTAGGAAGATTACTTGGTGGATGGCACTTACACCCTGAGCATACTTTGTGGATTGTTGACTTACGTCGTGTTCTTTATGGATGAGGATGAGACCTTCTATCTCTCAGGAGAGCTTCAGTGAGGAGAGCTCCATCTTTGGATGAGGCAAGTTCACAACACACAGGATTTAACAGGCCACACTTTCTTCCTCACAGTTCCAGACGTGAATATTAGGTCTTTATTTATTTTCTTTTTAATTTTTTAAATGTTTATTTATTTTTGAGAGAGAGAGAGAGAAAGATTCAGAGCACAAGCAGGGGAGGGGCAGAGAGAGAGGGAGACACAGAATCTGAAGCAGGCTCCAGGCTCTGAGCTGTCAGCACAGAGGCGGACACGGGGCTCGAACCCATGAAGCGTGAGATCATGACCTGAACTGAAGCCGGACACCTAACCAACTGAGCCACCCAGGCACCCCGAAAATTAGGTCTTTAAAATAGGAGATAGGGGCACGTGGGTGGCTCAGTCACTGAAGTGTACAACTCTTGGTTTCAGTCAGATCATGATCTCGTGGTTCGTGGGTTCGAGCCCCACATCAGGCTCTGCGCTGTCAGTGAAGAGTCTGCTTGGGATTCTCTCTCTTCTCTCTCTGTCCCACCCCCACTCACTCACTCTGTCTCAAATAAATAAACTCAAAAAATAAATAATTAAAATAATAAAATAGGAGATCAAATATTTTAACAAAGATGACCATGCACAGTGCCAGAAACTATACTCTGTCAGGGTGCTGACCGCTGCCCCATTCCAAGCACAGACACCTTCAGAAAGAGAAAGGATGTTGGTAAAAGTGGATTCTTTTGCTCCTTTTCTTTATCACAGTCCAGATGACAGGCCCTATGCTATAGAGAATGCATTCTGTCCCTTTGTTCTTCAAGAAAGGGAGTTGAAATATGTCAGAACTAGAACAAAAGGGGCCACAGGGAGCCCTATTAAAGTGTCTTGCTGACCTTGCCGGAGCTGAGGTGAGGAGGTAGCCTCAGAGAGCAGAGAGACCATAGCCTGGCCTCTTCCAACTGGGGCAGAGGCTCATCCCGCCCTCACACTGGCATCCACAACCCAGGAGAAGAATGTCCTTCACACACAGAGGAGTGTTGATCATACTTTTCAAGTGGCCTTCACCCCATCTTCAAGATCTTGCCTCTGAACAACCTTGTATAACCTCAAGGACCCGTGTCCATGACCCCTTTGGGCAGCTGAAGAACTGATCGGGAAATTCAGGAGTTAAACATGAGTGTAGTAGTGGTAAGACCTCAATGGGATGTGGGCATCAGCTTCTCGATCTGCGCTTCTGGGGGCTGTCCCCCCCCCCCAAATGGGGCCCAGTCCTGAAGGGCATGGCATCACCACCACGAGATCCTATGCAGCAAACTCTAGTCAACCAGGATCTTGAGTCAACCAGATGCTCCCCATCCCGAATACCCTTTGTACAATATTTCAAGGAGGGGGAAAAAAATAGTAAAACACAGCTCATATGTTTTTCAAAATATTTTTCTCATTATGAAATTATTTCCATTATGGAAAGGACAAGGATAATAATAATAATAATTGCCACTCTTCTGTGAGCATGCACCATATGTCAGGCCTTATGCTAACTCCTTTACATACATAATCTCACTCCTTAGAGGCCCCTGTAAGGAATCCCATATTAGCCATCACTTCACATGGGAGGAAGCAGAAGCTAAGAAGGGTCACATCAGCCCAAAGTCACACGGCTAGTAAGTGGTCAGGCTGGATTCCAGTTCAGGTCTGTCTAGCTTCAAAGCTGGTATGCTCCTCCACTCTTTGATATTGCCTCCCTAAATATCATTGGTAATCTCATCAGGGTTTATCTATTTCCTTCCAGACTTTTTCCATAGCATTTTTATTTACTTGAGAACATTTTATACATGCAGTTTTTTACCTTAAAATTTTAGCACTTATAAACATTTCCTCATATCCTTATGAACAGTTACACTAGCACCATTTTAATGGTTGCATAATACTGAATCAAATGACTTTATCAGAGTTTACATAATCCCTTTCTATTAGAAGTTGCTTTGTTTCTTCCAGGGTTTTGTTTAGCTTTGTTGCTTCAATGGGTAATGTATAATTAACACTGTAATGAACATCTTTTTTTATAAAAGCATCAGCATTTTGATGGTTTCTTTCGGATAAATTCCAAGAATCTCTTATTGCCAAAATTATTTTCCTTCTCAGCAATAGCAGAGATATCAGATAATCAGAGCCAGCCCAGTGCTTGGTTACAATCAGCCCTATCTACTGAACCTTCTATGGCTATGGTTGACAACACTGAGAACCCAGTGTTCAGAATGAAGATCCACAGTTTCTGTGTGACTCTAAGGCACAAGAGGAAAAAATTTCTTCAGTGAATACTGGGGGACTTAGGCAAGAAAGTGAGCTCGGGCAAAGATCTTTGGTCTCCCGAAGAACTCACTAAAATTGTGATTTTTAGTCTCAGACCTCCTGAATTTGAATGGGCAATGTCCCGTCACCAACATTTTAATCTTACTTTATGCACACTTAAGACTGAGACTCAGTGTTGCAGGAATGCCCAAAGTTGTAGTGGTGGCCATGATGCTGACGAGTGGAAGTCGACAGGGTAATGATTACTGCCAGCTCTTCCTTCCTTAATTGCTTCCATCCAGGTGTGATGGCAGAACCCTTGAGCTGCATTTGAACTGACGTGCTAGACTGAGATGACAAATGGCAGCAGAAGGTAGGGTATGTTCCCCGGGCAGTCACGGGCTCCCGTAAAAGGCTTTCCTTAAGGAAAAGTGCATGATTTTGGAGGGATACACTCTAGTGCTATGAATTACCCAGAAATAGGAAAAAGTGCAATGTACCAGAAAGGGCCCTTGACTGGGAGTCAAGAGAACTGAGTTTAGAATCTGGCCCTCTCACCAAATATGGAGCTTCACCAACTCAGTTAATTCCAGATTTCCAGTCTTACCTCTGAAATGGAGGGTTGGACTGGATTTTTGAGCTTTTTTGGATTTCCGCCCCATTGGAGGATCTGAAGGAAGCTATGAGTCTTCTTCTCATGAAAGTGTGCGCGCAAACATCATCATCATCATTACCATCATGGTTTTGAACAATGTTAGCAAAAATTAACCTATCAAGCAAATATAGGAAATCTGCATATATTTTTCAGGATTTGTCCACTTATGTGAAACCTTAGGTTATGAACCCCTAGACCAGGTGATCTTCCAGATCTCTTTCTGTCCTCACATACTTGCATTCTATCTGTGAAACAGATCATGATTTGTAACGATTCTCTGTCAATGTTACATTTCACTACCTAGGGCAGCTCATTTCCTGAGAATTCTGGGTAATTAAAAAAATAACAATAACTCATACCTTTTATTGAGAGTGTACTATGTGTCAGGCACTGTATTAGGTGTCTAAATAGAGTCTGTGTCCCAAAATGATATCTATTTAATGGATCACATATATTTTATATGATTAATCACTTTAGTGGAAGGTTTAGTGAAGGTTTAAGGTTCAATGTGTATTGAGCACTTAATATATACATCACCTCCTTAAATTCTCACAATACTTTGAGGTAGGTAGTGTCCTGTTTTGCAGATGAAAAAATTGAGGTTCAGAGCTATTTAAGAGGAAGCCATCCACCAGCAAGTGGTGGAGCTGGGATTCAAACCCAGCTTGGTACTCTCCAGCTAGTGCTCCTGTGGGGTGTGCTGCATTGCTGTCCATGGTAAACGGGTAACTACTCTGATTCGCGTGAAGAATGATTGCAAGAATCCAAAGTGTGCTCAAAATTTTTGACAAAAGGGATGCTAAAATGTCCCCACAGAAGTTCTTCACATTCAGTTGCACAGTCTTTGTTTCCAACCCCCAGCAATATCCATTTAATGAGGCATGTGAGCCTAAGCACGATAGCTCGCCTTAGCCTCACCTGACATATACTGGGCACCTGCTGAAGGCGAGGTGTTACACTGGCAAGACCGGGGAGTGAGACATCCGGTGTGTGCCATCAGGGGCACTGCATCAGGCCCAGTGTTCCCTCAGCGTGCAACACTGGCTCCATTCTCACAGTGTGCTAAATAGGGCAGATTTATGGCCCATGGGCCCTATCTGGCCCATTGCTGTCTTACGGAGTTGCTTGTTTGTTTAATTTTTTTGAGAGAGAGAGAGAAAGAGAGCGAGCACAAATGGGGGAGAGGCAGAGAGAGAGGGAGAGAGAGAATCCCAAGTAGACTCTGCACAGTCAACACAGAGCCCAATGCGGGGCTTGATCTCATGAACTCTTGAGATCATGACCTGAGCCAAAACCAAGAGTCGGATGCTTAACCAACAGAGCCACCCAGGTGCCTGATGTCTTATAGAATGTTTTGCTGAGCGCTGCCACACCACACTCATGTGTCTCTGTCTCGTCCATGACTGTTTTTGTGCTACAACAGACAAGTCGAGTAGAGTATGCCCTACAAGGCTGAAAATATTTACACTCCTACCCTTTACAGAAAAATTTGCCGATCCCTGATACAGACCAAACAACTAGGTACTATATTTCATCCAATCTAAACATCATTTGTAATACACATCATTTTCATACATACTGCCAAGAAATAAAAAGCATTATCACTGTAAGATGCTGTCCATTTGGGAGGCCACCGATTCTGGAGACATTGAAATGTGATAAGAACTGTGTGCCTTACACTTGAAATTTGGTACTTTTCAGAGAGATATTTTAGAGACATTTTTTAAAAATGTAAATATGGATTGTCATAAAGACTATTTTCCCTTTCCCATTAAATCAACCACGTGTTGACTCCCTGTGAAACCTATAATAACAGACCATGTGATGGGACCCAGTGAATTAGAAAAGTGCTGGCTTTTTGGCATCTGTCTTGCCAAAGACTGTTGCTATTAATGAGTAGAAGAAATATTTTGGCATTGTTCTCTGATACTATTTTCAACTCCTGTTAGTATAAATATTTAGGGTGTTGCAGCACAGTGGCTTGTGTGGCAGTAAAATTGTTAGTTCTTTTATCTTAGGGCTGGAATATTTGAACAGTATGCTTGCTCTTAAAATGTGTTAGGCTGCGTACAAAAGGCTTTGTAGTAGTTTGGAATGGGAAGCTTCTTAGATGCTGCTTATGGTCAGATTCTTACCAGTCTGAAAAATATGCTAATTACATACAGGGCTCTGAGCGAAGAGTGAACTCAATATTACAATTTTAAACTTCCTCAAAGCAAAAACAAGACACCACTTAAGGTGAGATGGCGATTAATGCATTAACAGTACGTACCCGCTGTGTGTACACAAACTGATCATTGTGTGTTACACACATTTGCGTATTCGTGTAAACTGACCAGAGAGCATCCATATTTGCAAATGTAAGTCATGGTTTTATGTTTTGTTTTTCCTTCAAAAATAGAAATTTAGGAATTCTGAGTCAGGCCACTTATTCTTTGGCTAATTTCAACTGCGGAGTAAGTTATTAATGACCCCCAGATGTTGTTTATAGTGATTGGATATTTTCAGTTGTGAAGTAATATTTTCTTTTTTTGTGTGCAAGTGATATTTCTTAACATGCTCTATGGCATCTGAATAAAAGTTTGATGGCAGAACAGTTTGCATGTCCAATGTAATTGCTTCTAAGTGAGCTCTTCATTCTTCACATTTTTAGCTCTAATTGCTTTTTTTCCCATATGTCTAAAAATAAATATTTGCAAGTTTTGCGTTCTGCTACTCATTGTAATACATAAAATATTTGTACACTGAGCAAAATTCACTGATAATGTTCGCAATGGGCTATTTAGAGAGAGTAAGGTTTGTGTGGTAAGAGGAGATAAAATACGCTTTTATTAGTATAAATGCCAAAGAAAGCCATTTATCATATTTTGAAAGAATATTTTTAAAGGAGTGGCCAGATATTTGACCTCTGGGACTATTTAAATAGATTCAGTTGGAAAAAGAGATCCTGAGTCAAAAATAGTCTGTTTTGCTATATAATGGATATTATAAGTGATCTTTGGAAGGTGGCAATTAACTTTTGATTATCAGGGACAGGGGCCCCACTATGTAGATGATCCAAGCCCCCCGACTCCCTGGGCAGGCCTCCTCTGCCTCCTCTGCCTTCATTTGAGTTTATTCCAGCTCATTAGCACCTCCACCCGAAGGCTGGCAGAGAAAAGGGGAAGAAGAAAAAATGAAATCACTTGTTCTGCTCTTAATGGCCTTTGGAAAGAATGGATCATGAATGAAATAGAAACTAGTGGGAAAAATAAGCTATTGGATTTTCAGTGTTTTCTTTTATCCTTGCCTTCCTTCGTTGACACGAATAATCAATAGTTGGCTTAAAGACTTTTAAATGAACTGTACCTTGGAAGGCTTTGCAGTTATAATAGCAATATTATTCCCTTTACGCTCCCAAAGACTGGGTGAATTCCAGAGAGGTAAATATTGCCCAGTCTGCATGTTGGCATGTTTCTGAGCTTGCTGCCTTTGTTTTTCTTCTTTTTTTGGTAAAAAACAAAACAAAACAAAAATAAAAACAAAACCCCACCTTCTCCCAGTCAGTTTTTATGCACAGAATTCTGCTTCCCCTGTCCCCGTATTAAATCTAAACAATTATTTGTGTGTGTTCAGATATATGCATCTGCTTGGCCGCCATATCCTGTGATCCTGTCCATGATACTGACCTGGCGATACTTTGCATTAATGAAAGTTGGCGGGTTTGGTGTTTCTCATCATATTTGCCTCTTAATGTGTTGCTGTATTTACAGTTCATCCAGAACAATGTGTGACAAAGGTTTGCTTTTAGCATAACAGCTGCCAGATTTATACCACATCTCAAGGTTCTATTAGACGTGACAATAAAGCAATTCTTCAATGTTTGCATTACTTAGCCATCTTTTTGATATATATTCTTTAAGTTATCCTGGCTACGTGCATCTCAAATTTCAGTCGCTCTTTTGGACCACCATGCAGCCCAGAGCTTTTGAGCTTTGTCTTGGAAGCTCCTTCCATCAATCAGAATACCAAATTTACATTGTTAGGTTCCCCAGAGGTGTTAGAGCCCTGGATCCAGCAATTATTGTGAATAAGAACCTTGCAGCCAGGGTGAGTGCCAACATTCCAAGTGCTAGCACAATGGAAAAGAGAAGTGGTTTATGTTAGAATATGGTCACATTCTTCTGATTAAACCCACTCAAAAAAGACAACATTGTAATATTTTCCAATGACTGTTTATCATGAATTACGTCAGCCTTCGTTTAAATTGCTATTATTTCTCCTTAATGCTTCTTGGTGCCTGCATAATTTACAGCACTGGCAGCCTGGGGGACTATGAAATAACCTTTCACAACCAACACACAATGGTAAAGAACATGGCGTTTTTGTTGTTAATTATTATAGGACTCCTTTAACTTTTACAAAGTGACATAAAATATTGTTGAGGTATTTATGGTTCAAGCTACTTTTACATGGATCTATTTTGCTTCTGGCTAGTTCTTAACTAAAGCAATCATTTGTGGTTATTAGGCCGCCGGAGATATTATGTCAGAACTGGTTTAAGAGTATTATTATGTATCACATGTCTTACACTACATGTCAGCACTTGAGACTGTCTTTCAATAAAAACAAATGTAATTTTAGTTTGTGCTCTTTTAGGGATCAGTGATTTGTAAGCTAACCTGAGTTCATTTGAAGGTGTCCCAACCATTCGGGAGGGGGCCTGTCTCAGCCTTCCATCCTACCCTGTTAGTCGCTTTCCTGGGGATTTAAGACCTGTCCAAAACAAACTTTGGCAAATGTTTAATTCGGAGTGAAGATTTGCTTCTGGGGAGCAACAGAATTAGCAAGGACTAGTTAATTGCCCATGGCTGAGCTGGTTTTGATTCCCCTGTTTTGTGGTTATTCTTATAGATTTCATAAGCACTGGGTCATCTAGCTATGGCCTTCTGAAGAAAAGGGGAGAGTCCCAGCCCATAGGAGGCCCTACCTCACACGTGCAAAGGGGCTACCCCAACATTCTGGAGATAAGTCTTGGGTAAAGTCTGGTAGAAGCAAAAAGGATGGGAACAGGGTTGAGTTTCCACAAAGCTACACTTCCAAGCAAACTTTGAATTAGTATGTCACTCCCCTGGGTTCCAAATACTGTGCATATTTTCCAGTCCTTGCTTATTTAAAGCAAGAAAGGAAGGGCGTGCCAGAAAGTTTTACAAAGAATGAAAACACATTAGTGACTCATGTGAACAATTACTGATTTTCTTAACATATAATTTCTTAATTACTGTCAAACAAAATAATTTGCATGATAATATTTTCCCCTCCCCACCCCCATCTGTGTTTAAAGAGCCATAAAATAGTGATCAAAGAGCCTGTTTGATCAATAGTAGGGAAACTTAACTCCTTAATTCTTAGGGATTGATGGGATTCTGACATTTGGATATTCTTTAGAATAATCACCTCCAACACAATGGGCAAAATGAGCTTTCCAGTAAAACAAACAGCTTTGAAAAGAGCTCGGGGGCATTTTCTTTAGCTTGAATTCAAGGAGGAAATTGTGACTTTTATGAAACTTGCATAAATTTACATGTATCCTGTCAGAGTTTTAAAATTAGACAACATGCCTGAATGCCCTGGAAATGAGTCTGCCATCCAGATTTAGAGTGCTTTTAGCTTTTTTAATTAAAGACATTTCACCAGCCAACCCCAGAGAAGAAGGGAATTAAGCATTACATAAGAATGTAGCAAAGTTTGAGATTTAATGAGTGAATATTATAAATTTATAAAGGAGATAAAAGGTGTGAAAGAAGCAGTTATTGGGAGTTTTCTGCGTTGTTTTTTTTTTTTTTAAATACAAAAAATGGAAGAAGTGAAAGGGCCAGGCTGCCATTTGCTGTAGCCCTCGTTCTGGAACTGGTTCAAAGCTCGCAGAACTGACTGTGGGCTGTGAGGCTTGTTAATGAGCACTTGTGGCAGTGAACTGGGATCATGGGCTTGTCACATGAATATATATACACACATATATATAACTCAGAAGATAGAAGACAAGAATTGTTGCTGCCGTGTGGTTGTGAGAAACTCAAAACAATTAAAATCATCCTCGAAACTGCCTTTATCAGAACTCCAGTGCTGAACCCTACAAATGCTCATTTTGAATTCTTTAATAACCATTTCATGGTGAAATATCGTTATTGAAAATTGTTTTTAGCTACATATGTTATCCCATTTAAAAAACTTAGACTAAATACTGTCAGCCCGTGTTTGCTTTCCTAGCATGTTATTCATTTATTGAGAAATTCAGAATGTAAAACATCTGGGAATAAGCTGCTGTGTGCAAAGTCATCTTTAAAATGTGTATATTTCAGAACTTCTTTTGTGTATTTATTTAGAAATATGGGAGAATTCTGTAAACATGTTCTGGAATATATGTAGCATTTGAATATGAAAGAGAAAGTTGGCATAACTGAAAACCCAAATTTCATTTTCTATAAATATTACTCTGTTGGAGGAATGGGTTTCTGAAATTAGAAAATTCAGATTATGGTTAGCGATATTTACAGGGAAGTAGCTCTCTTTGCCCTGGACTAATGTGTGAACCAGAAATGTCCATTCTGGCTCCTTCTGGGGTGTGATGTGATGTTTATGTCTAAATAAAGGAGTTAATTTATTTCAGCACTTCAAGGCCCGCGTTGGAGCTTCACAGACCCAGTGGTGTAGATGTAATAGAGTCCGACCAGAAGGGCTGCACCGCTGGGGTGTTAATAGCTCCCTGGTTTTGTTCGACAATTAGTCCATATATTTTATGGCTGGGCCTTTAAGAAACTGGCACCATCAGCACAATCACAGTAATTGGAAGATGACACAACATAGGGAGGAATCAGGAAGGGAAGTTATTAATGATTTGTAATTTTCTCCTTTTGGGAAAAGTAGAAATTAGACCCAATATCGCAGAGCTCTGTTCAATTCTTGTAAAGTTCACATTCTGTAACCATTCTGGTAGCTCTGAAGCCCCAGGGCAATTCCCTCTGCCCCGGGCTCTTTAATCCTCCTCTTTTTTTTTTTTTTTTTCCTGAAATGGAATTCATTCTTTGTGATATGAGCAGAACTTATATAATTTTGTTGGTATTGTCCAGTGGACTGCACTAGATGAGCCCCAACCTCCTCCAAACACCACTTTCCTGGGTTTCTAAAACCCATTCTGTGGATGAGATTCTCTAAGCAGCATAGGGGTCTCCAGCTAAGGGGCACTCTCACTTTATTTTAACCCATGAGGGCCTGAGGTCCTTCAAAAACCTCCCTGTTTTCCCTGTGCCTGTCAGCTAATACAATCCCTCATTTGTGGCTTTGGCTCTGGACTTGAGAAGATTTGAGGGCCATCATCAAAGGAATATTAAAATCAATGTGTTTTCCCAGGACAACAATTCCCTGGGTCTTGTAAAGAACTAAAATGACAGAAAGGAACTGGGAGCACACTTTCTGGCAAGGAAATTGACTAAAAATTTAAACTAAAAATAAACAAACAAAACCCCTCAGTGTGAACAATCCACAGAGATCTCCTGTAACTGGAGTACAAGGTTAAATTTGTTCATTGACCAGAGCAGGAAAACTCATTGAGCCACTGTCAAGAACAAACCATCTATTCTCTTAAGAGTTTAGATGAGGTCTCTAGATCAAGGAAATCCTGGGAATAAGCCAGAAAGACATGCCTCTGTGTTTATCTCTTTCTTCTGCCTGGACTTTCAATACACTGGGGCAAGTCACCAAGTCCTTCCCCAGCACCTAGTAGGTGTGGCAGAACCATGTGGTCTTGGATGATTCAGAGAAGACTTTTGAAGATTTTAGTCCCTTGCTGTGGATAACACTTATCTGTTCATTAAAGTGAACACACTTTGTTCATTGGACATGCTTTGCTAGTAGATGGTCAAATGTTTGAAAGTAACAAGATACTTATTAGAATATTCATCAGTTCAGACTGTTTATGGGTTCGCTCCTTAAATTTCAGTGAGGGACCTCTTCCCCCAGTGCCTCCTTCACCATCATTCACATTATACAGTTGACCGCCCTGAAATGAGTATTGCTGCCTTCAGAGTTCCACGTATACATAACAGACAGTCCTTTCCAGTCTACTCATACCGACTTGACCAGATGGCTTATTTATACACATCTGGGCAGGTCATTGCCACATTTTGAGGCATATTCTTATACCAAAAGAATGAAATACTGAAGTGCTGAAGGGATTGGTCAGTTTAAGTTTGCTGTAGGGGTAGAAGCTAGACAATCAAGTCAGAAACAACAGACTCTTATTCAGAAAGTGGGGGGAGGGAGAGGATAAGAAGGATAAGATAGCTGTGACTCTATAAATAGAGACAGATAGTGAGATGTCACAGTAATCAAGTGAAGGGAAGACTATAAAGTTAATAAGAATGGTTTTTTGGACAAAGTCAATAGGGATATTTCTGATATGCCAGTCAAGCCACAAATCTTTGAGTGGTAGCTGTTCTGCCTTTAACTTGAATGCCCTAGGCACATTGGAGAGCACAGTCTGTTTAGGAGAGTTAGTAGATATTCTTGAACTGATCCATAAAACAAATTGTGAATAGAAGAATAAGATGCTAGCTGTGTTAGGAAGACTATATGCAGTTGAAAAAAGTTAACAATGATGGCCAGAGTGGTCAGAACAGCTTCCTGAACGGTCTTTAACTGAGACAAGGTCCACAGTATTTGACACACTTGTGCTGTTTGAACCTGATGAGAGTTTATGTCCCACCTCTAAAGGATAGCATTCAGAGCAGCTCGTTTTGCAACCTACTGGGTTGGATGAAGTTGTGGGTGAAATAGCCTACAGAACACAAAGCCATAATCCATGGAGATGCAGCCTTTGGTTGGAGATTATGGAGGTTTTATGGGTAATTTTTCACACCAGTGTCCCCCTTCCAAATCATCACGGTAACATTTAGCTGATAAATGTGATTCTTCCTCCAAGAGTCCTTTGAGTGGATGGAGGAAAATGATATGAGCCCCTTATCACAGATGAAGAGACAGTGTTATTGGGACTCATGGCATAAATGTGTTGCTGGAAGGGTCTGGAATAAACTTAGCTCAGCCACTGTTGATACTCTCGTGTTCCAGTGATAGGATGCTGGCTAGAGGCTCCCCGTGGCCCTGAGAAGTGGAGCCATTGCTTCAACATCACTATTATCTACTCACCTCTGGATAATAGATAATAAGTATTTAGGAAGTGTACCCCCCAATTTTCATAATGCTTGGTCTGCTTTCTTGTTTGTTCTGTTGTTGTAATTTCATTGTTGAGTTAACTTTACTGAGCTTTCTCATCTCATATAGAAGAATGACAATGCCCATTTCCCATGGTTCCCATAATTATGGGCCAAGATCATATATGAGAAATGTTTAGCACGGTGGTCCTGCTGTGCTAGTCTTAAAACAATAACAATAGTAGTTATGATCAAAGTCACAGAGAGATCGAGCTGGTGGTTCCTTCTGCTGCTTCACCCATTTTGTGTCTTCCATAAAGGTAAGAGACAGCATCCATAGCAACATCCACCCAAATATATGGTGGACATTGATTTAGGTGCTTGTGTCATAAGCAGCTTCACATTCAAGCCTCAGTCTTCTTAGCTTTGCGGCACCTGAGTAGCTCAGTTGGTTAAGCATCTGACTTCAGTTGAGGTCATCATCTCATGGTTCATGAATTCAAGCCCCATGTCAGGCTCTCTGCTGTCAGCACAGAGCCCACTTCAGATCCTGTCTCCCTCTTTCTCTGCTGCTCCCCTGCTCCTTCATGCACACATTCTCACTCTCTCTAAAAAATAAATAAGCTTTAAAAAATAATAATAAATAAAATAAATGAGCAAGACAATCCCCTTAACACAGAGCTCCTTATTCATCCACCTGGCTATTCTTTCTGTTGAGGCCACCATTCATCTATTCAATAAATATGTTTAGGGAGAACTTATCATGTACCAGACATTGCATTAGGCCCTGAGTCAACGTTAGTGAATGAAAGAGATGTAAGTGCCTGGTGAAGTCTGGAGTCTAGGGATAACAAGCAAGGAAATTATATATATATATATATATATATATATATATATATATATATATATATATATAATACACACACACACAAGCACACACACAGAATTACAGGCCATGATAAGAGCAACAAACCTAAAAAGATTGCTGCCTTGGTTCAATGAAATACTGTATGTAAAAATGCGTCATAGGCTATAAAATGTAGACCTTCAGAGACTTTTAGTTTTGACTAATGTAACACCTGCTGTCTTTGTGGCAGCCGGTGGCTACTGCACATGCTCAGTGCCTGAGATTGAATGGTGACACCACCAGTCCTTTTTTTTTTTTTTTTTGAGGCTTATTTTGGAAAGAAGAGTGGACGAGAACCTTTCTGTTGAGTTTATAATAGCAATTACAAGCTGATAAGGACAGACCATTCATCAAACGATCATACCTCCGGACTTTATCTCTTTGGGTCAAATGTTTCCTGATTGATATTGACTACCATATCTTAAGCAGCTTTGAACAGATAAGAAGCTAGAAAAGAAATTCCTTTTAAAGAGATTTGACAAAATTATGTTTTCTGATTTTTTTTCTTTAAGAAGAGAGATTAACTTCTCATTGTTCTTCTAAAAGAGTACAAAAGCTACCAAACTGTTGAATTGAAGAGAATCTAGAGAAGTTTTCATGGGTAGATACTGACTGCATTCCCACTGAATGCAAATTATCATCTGCATTGATAGTCTTTCCTGGTTCTGAAATTGGAAAGAACTTTCAAAATATTGAGAATGATCCTGTACCACAGATACTTAGGAGTAGACAGTTATTCCCAAGAAAAGATATCCCCTTGATTGCTATATATAAATGCCCTCCTAGAGACAGAGATGTGAGCAAAAGTCTTATAGGTTCAGTATAATTCATTTTCATAGAACATTATTTGTAGAAGCAACGTTTTAAAGGTGGGGAGGGTAGGTTTCTGACTGTGGGCCTGATATCCAGCTTCTAATTGAAATGACCATAAACATTGTAATTAATCAACTATGTACTCAATTATAAAGTATATAATTACATTCTGAACAGTAAAAAGCTTCCTAAAGTGTATATAAATCAATTAAACAGGGCAATACAGTAACCGATCACATAAAATTATATTTAATGAGATGTGTCATCTATCACAGTGTTTTCCACACAGTTCTTATCGTACATCTTTGTGATTCATTTGTGCCTTACTTTTTGCTGCAACGGAGCTCACAGTAAAGGAACCTCTTTATCTTGGTCATAGAATCTAGTGACATTATTTTGAGCAGACATACATGGGTATCTTTAAAGACCGTTTGGGAGTACGGGGAAGGTTGGGAGTCATTTTCTAATGGCTTTTGGGAAGGGTGACCTGGATTTGCCTGTCTGCCTTTACTGGTTATATATTTCCCTGAAGCAAGTGTGGGCATTTGTGCTGGTGGTCTTGCTCCTGAATCCACAACCGGCATCTGTCGCCTTGAAATTAGCTAGATGACCTGTGTTTGTAAGAGCTTCTGCAAGAGCTTCCAGGCAGGACAACAGAGGGATAATTAGAAAAGCATGCGAAATGCAAATCCTCCTGATCAAGTCACTGCGTGTTGAGAAGTATAAGGATAATAACCTGGTACCAAATCGTGCTGCCTATATGAATATCAGTCCTTCAGGTTCTGTGTGTATAATCAAGCAGGTCATTCCAAGCAGGCTAACCCAGGGCCAGTGGAACTTCTAGAAGCAAAGGAAAAGCACATTCGTATTCTTAACTTTGGCAAATTGTAAAGACTTCTAAAAAAATTGTTATAAGTATAGTCTAAGATGAGTTTCAGTCAGTGGATGCTCAAGAGACATTTGCATCTGGGGAAGTAACCCCAAAGCCCCTGGTCATGCACACCTCAGAATGGGTAATAAAAAATTGCTAAGTAACTCCTAAAGGCCTGGCTTTCTAATGTGGTGGTGATGCCACTCATGTACCTCTTTCTCACTCCTTTCAGAGCCCAAATGGCTTTTCCCTAAGCGAAGTCATTCTCATGCTGAGTAACTACACCCAATCTTTGCTGCAAGAAACCGAACCACACAGAACAACTGGCCAGTGCAGGACTGCCAAATGGGAGGATCTGAAAGGCCTTCTCTTCCATCTCTCAGGGAGCACATGTGGTTGTTTTGATCCCCACTTCCCTACATTACTTGCTAGCAGATACTTGGGGTGTAAACAGTTTGTTCATTAATTTGTGTGTCCAACCAACATGCTTTGACATCCAGCTATGTAATTGTGTGTTGCCCTGTGTGAGGATACAGGGTTAATACAATTAAGACACAACAGAGCTAACCTCTGAGGCACTCACATGCTAGTGGGGGCACTCTTGAATTAAACAGACACTTAGTATTTACATACTGTATTTAAGTATTTAAACAATATTTAAGTACCGTAACGGAGCTAAGTGAATTCTTCTCAGATTCAGTAGACAGAGAAGAAGATACTTATTTTTTTTAATTTTGATTATTCCCTTGAATATTTTACTGGAACTAATGTAATTGAGGGACTGGCAAGTTTTACAAGTGACTAATATATTAATCCCACTCTACCCTGTCGCCTTGTGGGATTGTCAGCTGAGTCAGGGCTTAAAAATGGAACTTGATGAGATTTGCTCTAAAGATGTTGACTAATACCAATTAAACCCCTAAACATCACACACAGATTGATTATGCCTTTTTCACTTTTTTAAAGACCCAAAGATGCACCTAGTTAATAATCTACTCCATGTCCTTAATAAAGAGCAGGCTAATTAAAAATTGTTTGCTAGCTGAAAATGAATAAATTAAGAATCACATATTAAAACAGTCATCCTCAGCCTACAGAAGGGGCTGAACACAGGCAGGCTACTTGGGGGGGGCGGTGGTGAAAGGGGTAATTGTGAGTCCTTTATCATCAAGCATGACATGTACAAATGCAGAGCCGTGTCATGGAGACAGGGTGCTGGGGTGAGAAGGCTCTCGGCAGGGCAGACAGCCAGGTTAGTCTCCCCTGTGTTCCTGATACAGAATGAAAGAGCAGGGAACAAAATGGAGTGTATTTCGTCTCGTCCCCCCTCCGATTCTCCTAATCCTTCCTATCCATCAGGCCATCCTGCCACACGTCCTGCACCCACCTCCTTGAATCCCTCTGTGTGTCTCCCCAGAGCCTTTGGCATAGAAGGTCCTTATCACAGCGATGCATGTTTCCAATCGTGTCTGGTCAGAGGGTAGCAGTCCCCACCTTGTGCTCTGTAGCCAGCAGCCTGGGATTTTCTCAGTTCCTTGAACTTGCTTTCCTCTCCCTGGAATATGTCTATCCCAGTATATGTCTTTCCTAGAAAAGAAACACCATCATCATCATCATCATCATCATCATCATCATCTCACATCCCTCACACTGGCCAGCTTCTTCCATCCTGCTGACCTCAGTTTAAGCATCACTTCTCAGAGAGGTCTTCCCTGGTGTTTCCAGGAGTTCAGCACCCCTTGATTTTCCCAGAACTCCTACTTTTGCTTTTTGAGAGCACCTACCCATCCACTCTCCCACAACCTCAGTTTTGTGAGATGAAGGCCAAGGGAAGTCTTGGAAACCCCCATGTCCCCAGGACATATCCTGCATATCCTAGGTGATCAGTGAATGTTGAAGGAATAAGCCAGTTATGACTCCCAGCAAACAAACTCAGTTCTAACTTCCCTAGAAAGTGAGAATATGGTCTCATGTTTCTTTGGTGACCCTCATGAGGCCAACTGGTGTTCAAGAAATATTTGTTGAAAACAATTCTTAATTGTGGTCTTATATTTACCTTAGCTAGGAATGAGAGGAGTTTCCTTTAATGATGTGTGGGACAGGGAGGAGAATGAACGAGCTTGGGCTTGTTTTTTCTTAGTTTGAAGGAGTTACATAAGCACAAAAAGGCCAGGTTATAGTACTAAGGGAGCAAGCGTGTGGAAAGTGAGCGCCAGTCACCACTGCAGTTGCTTTAGAGGCTTCTGCGCCTGGGCCTCCTGTAGAAGAGACCAGAGTCTGTTCCCTAAGAGGCCACTTTGAACAGGCTGCCGTACAGAGGCAGGTAGCACAGGCGCCAGGAGGTTGAATTCTGACAACACCTGGGTCTGGGTCTCAGTCCCCACTCACTGTTACCTACCTCCCTTGTGCTCCTGGCCAATTCCTTTACCTGTCTGTGCTTCAGTTTTCTCATCTAATTCTTCAGTTGGTGTTAATGATATTAACCGCCTCAAGGGGATATCATACGAGGATTAAGTGAAATGCTGCACGTAAAGCTTTTAGCACGGTGCCGAGCAGGAAACACTTCTTAGAGATTGACAGTGTGTACCACGAGTCACCTAAGTCAAGGGAGATCTGCTGTCCAGAATTGCTTGTGGGACAGTCTGAGTTGGCAATAGGGACACAGAGAGGCCTAGGATTGATCTGTCCAGAATATTCCAGAATCATGATGTTCTTGCATCTATTTTCTTTCTCCTTCAGCCCTCCCACCACCCTAACGCTCGCACATACTGTGTAGACTGCTCTCAGTTCACCATGCCCTCTCTTCATGGCTTTCCAAAAGTCAACTTGAAGGTTTACTATCATATTTTTTACTTTAATATAATTTTATCTCTGATAACAACCTCAGTTTTTTTCTTTGTGTTTAAGTCTATTATCCTCAATATATTTCAAAATTGATTTCATAGGAAAGATGTAATCTTTTTTTAAGTTTATTTATTTATTTTGAGAGAGAGTGAGTGCACACCCATGCATGCACCAGCCGAGGAGGGGAAGAGAGAGAGGGAAAGAGAGAATCCCAAGCTGACCCAGCCCAGACCCTGACATGGGACTCGATCTCATGAACTGTGAGATCATGACATGAGCCAAAAATCCAGAGAAATCCAGGAGTTGGACACTCAACCCACTGAGCCACTCAGGCACCCTGGAAAGACACAATCTTTGATTAGAATTAACCACGATGAGAATATAGGGCCAAGAAACGGTGGGAAGACAAATCTAAGACCCAGAAATAATTATCATCACAATAGTGGTGGTAGTGGTACTGATGTTGATGCTGCTTATGTGCCATTCACTCTGTGCCAGGCATTATTCTGAGCCCTGAATCATTTTCTCCATTTTACAGATGATGACACTAAGTTACCTGTGTGAACCATGTAGTGGAAAGAGTATGCAGTTAGCCTAGTTTGCCCTTAGGACTCTGATGGAAAATTATTTTTCTTCACTTAATATCCAACGAAAGAGGGAGATCATATTGCCACAAGTTCTACCTTTGTTTAGTTTAGACATTTGACTCAATTTATGGATGTCTATGTCTTTGTAGCTTGATCATGACTTTGGAATGTCAAAAAAAAAGTGCAGGCAAAACACTATAAAATGAAGTCTGCGTTTACTGGTAAGAAGCACAGAGCATTTGGCATCAGCAGAAAGCTTAGTCTTTGATGTGGAAAATAGAAGAGTTCTTGCTGTTTCCATTTGGGTCAGAGAAAGAGACGATCACTATATGATAAGTTTAGTGGGTTCTAAAGCTAGATGTAATAAGTGACGAGCCACAAGCTGTCCTGCCCTGAGGATATTCAAGTATGAAATACACATGTCAGGGAAAATGTGGTCAGTGCAGAACCACACAACAGGAAAGCAGAGAATATTTAATAAGATAAGTCCTGGTTATCCTGGGAGTGAGACTTGAAGAGAAGGCGATTTACATATTTGAGTGGGGGGCTGAAGAGGGATGATGGAAGAGACAGAGAGTAGGGGAGTAATTTATGGTGAATCATCTTACCCCCTGACAGACAGAAGCCAGGACTAAGGAGGAAATGCTTTATTTTAGGTAAGGCAGCATCCTCAGTTTTAAACAATTTTCCCCCTGTTTTTTGAAAGTGTTCACACAATTAATGCCTCTTCCATGTATTCAACAATAGTTGCCTAGCAACCATCAAGAAGCATTTTTGGAGCGCAAAGGGTCTAAAAATGAATGAAGAGAAAATACAGCAGATACACATTTAAGAGTAATGAGAACTGGTCTGGCATCCTTGGAGACTCACTGCAATGTCCTATTCATCTTGGACACATGCAAGGGGGAATATGTAAAATATAAGAGAAACCTTTAAGTGAGGTTTGCTACGCTTTTCTGCCTTCAGGCAGGACTGCTTTCTACCTAATTCCAAATGCATGTGGAGGTAATGAAGTTTTGGAAAACTCTTAAGAGGAAGGATAATAATACCTCCTCTAGTAACCCCACTTTTGGATCTGTAACCTTTGGCCTGAGACCACTAGGTAAAGAACATAGGTTAATCAAGAGCTACCTCTTCTTTGCAGGCTAGATTTCTATCATTGGCTGGCTCTCACAATCATACCTTATTTGAAATGAAAATCTAAGTGAGCTTCCAGATCAGAGGGCACAAACTCAGGTTCCAGAGGTGTCAGCAGGGAGCGCAGAGGAAGAAGGGCAGGTCAGGTCTGTAAGAAATCAGAAGCAGTGGATCCCTACTCTGTAGAAAGGAGGCCAGTGTTGTCAGATCTCTCAATTTTCTAAGAACAGTTAGACATGCTGATTTCTATGTGAAAATCTCATGACTTTAGATTGATGACAATGATTAAAAAGAAAGAAAGAAACAAACAAACAAAAAACTGTGCAAGCTAAGTAAATTATGGTACCAGGCAGATTTGGCCCACGCACCAGTCTTGTCTAATAAACCCCTAGTGTTATAGATGAGGAACCAGGCCTGGTGAGTGAGTATACTTATGCAAATTCAATGAAAATGTAAACTCCTTAAAGCCAAGAACTGTGTGACCTTCTCTGTTTTATCCCCAGCTGGACTAGCACAAGGTCAGGCATATGCTGGCAATGCAACAAATATTTATTGAGTCAACAAATAGTAGATGTTAGAAGCAAAACCAGGACTTGGTTCGGTCAGTAAGAAATCAGGACCTCAACTGCTTCTTCTTAAGTGACTCTTGTTTCCCCCTAAGTGGCTTTCCATGACTTTCATATGGATGGAATCTACTCTTCCCTTTAGCCACATAATGGCCTTGTTTAAACCAAGATTTGATTCAGGGAAATGTTCTTATAGAAACTCCAGAGGAAAAACCTTGCACCTTGCCTGGGTTTAAACCTTTCCATAGATTCGTGTGTACTGGGACAGCCATAAACAATAGATTGCTTTTCTTCTTGGCCTGCCATATTCAATTCCATTCAATTTTGTGTCTATTTCTCGAGCTCCTACAATGTGCAGAGTCCTCTGTATGGTGATTCCAAGATATAGAGGATCCTGCTGAGCCTGGGGGCCTCAGAAATGTTCAACAATTTCAGAGAATGAAGGTACTTAGCATAGTCTCCTTTTTATTTTCATCTCAATGTTTTTTTGATTCTACTTAGGCAACACTTTACTGTGTGGTAATTTCCTGACTTGACTTTTTCTTTGGAGATCTAAAGTGGTCTAAAACCTAGAATCCATTATTACCAAGACATGTTCTCCTCTTTTAACAACCTACTTATTGCCTCTATGATGAAAGGCTCTGCCGGAGTAGACAGGAGTCAGCCTCCATTGAGGTATACCCAGGGCTTGTGTCAAATGATCTTCTAGCTTTCATTGTATTTATTCCTTATTCTTGGGTTCTGTAAGGTGCTTATCTCTGTGCTGAAGGTTCAGGTGTATCCAGAGTATCAATAACTCTCCCACTGGAGAACCACTGGCCTCTCAAAAGCTTGAAGTGATGCACGATTTCCTTGTGTCTGTGCATATCATTACTGCACATATATACTGTGCATATATTACTGCATCATAGTATGTATGCAGTAATAGTAATAATAACGGCATCCACCACGTCTTAGTGTCTTCTAGGTCCCGAATAATGTGCCAGACATGTTGTTTCATTTTATCTCATTTATAGTCTTTGTCTGCAATTCCTAACCTTGCAAGATAGAGTCCCATTTTGGTAAATGAGCGTATTCAACCCCAGAGAGAGCTGATGATTTGCCTAGGGTCATATGATTGCCTGGTCTGTGAAGTAAATGCACAGCTACCTGCTTTCCAAGGGCCCTCTTTACCTCCTTGTGAAACTTCTGGGTCCAGCAGCAATTTCACCAACTTCGCCAGTGTTTTGGAGATGAAAGGAGAGACGCTGTATCGCTTTTTCAGAAGCAAACTCTAGGGGACATTTTAAACAAAGTAGATTATTTTGCATGAGACTGTGTTTAATTTCAGAACAGTGTCCTTTGCTGGAGAAGATAATCAGATGTAATGTCATCTGCAACCTCTCTGCGTGCGTGATTTCATAAGACTGGTGTAGCAGTTTATTATTATAAAATTAGTATAGCATAGAACAAACCCGGGATGCAAGCCAGACGAAATAGACAATGAATAGTTATATAAGGTTTTGGAAAGCACATGTAGTAGAACACAAGCTCACTGTATTTTCTTCTCAATTGTCTGCTGTTTGTTCATGTTTCCTTTTCAACATGATTGCATCTCAGTTTAATAGCACTTGCCATCTCAGGCTTTATGGTGCCAGGCCTGACATAGTTACATCCCCTCTGTGCTAAAAATATTGCATGTATATATTCAACCGCAGCCCGACATGTTTAGCTAATGGGTTACTCGGAGCTATGCGCTTATATAATTAAGTGATGTATGTAATTTTGTGTTAACACATTTGCAATGTGTGTTTTCCTGGTGATTGCAATGCTTTATTCTGTGTAAAGTGTGACATTTTAATTCCCGCTGAACAATTTCCTACCTTGATTCGCCTTGTTTTTGTGGCAGGGGATTATTTTGCAATCAAGATAAAAGCATTATTTATGAAATTTCTGGACTATCCCATTACTGGGAACTTTTAACTGAAGATCAATCTCCTATTCTATTGATCCCTTTGTTAAAAATCTTTATCGGAATTTAAATTTAATCTCTACATTATAGATTTGCCCCGACTTTTGTCTGAAGGCACATTTTTTTAGGCAGCTTTGCAGGGATGGGGTTCCTTAAAAAGTAATTCTCACTAGGCAGGCTGCCATCTTATCTTCCCCAGGGAACTTAACTTCTCTTAGGTATCACTGATTTCTTCCCTGTTGAGGGTTCTCCAGGAGAGCCAGCATCTCTGTGGGTTGGAGAGTTTGGCACACCAGGTCAGATCTATAGATTCACAGATAGGGCCTGTTAAGCATTTAAGTGATTGACAAAGCTGGGTCTCAGAGTTACATAATGTGGGCATACACGCTTTCTCTTTATTAATTGTAATTGTGACCAGTGGAAGGTGCTACAGACAGGAAGGTGAGCCACCAGGGATAACCCAGCCATCTTGCCCTCTTCAGAGGTTGTTTGTTTTCTCCAGTGGGATCAGGAGTTAGTTCAGTTTCATAAACATGTATTAGACTCTTACCAAGTACCAGACAGGGCTTTCAGAATACAGTACAGAGAGAGTTACTTGTTCAGTGAACATCTATTGAGCACCTACTGTAGCGATATTACAGTGACCAAGACAGAGTCTGGTGAGGGAGAGAGACCTACAAGTTGAATATGGGATGATAGGGGCTAGGGTAGAAGCATGCTTGATGTCGAAGCTACTGACGAATGGTTCCTCCTCCAGCTGGAGGTGAGGAGAATAAGGACACTTTTTAGTGGGTGTGATGCCCAGTGCTGGTCTAGGAGAAAAAGTAAGAGTTGGAGCAAGAAGGACAAGGGTGAAGAAGGAAGGGTATCATCAGAGGGAAGCCCGTGAGCATGGGTACGCAGGGGTGAAGCCATGAGAGGTGCTTGCAACCTCTAAGGCATTTGTTAATTGTTGGAAGATAGGGCGAGGTCACTCCAAAGCAAGGTCTGCTGTGGTCCATTCTCCTGACCCCTGAAAGTCCTGAATTCCCCAGGCCTTTCCTCAACCAAGGAGGCCCCCTTCGTTCTTCAGCACAGCCCAACGAAAGCAAGCAGGTGGCAGGCACTGATGCCAAATGCTGGAGTATTGCCCCGATGGCTTCCCACGTGCTTGCCTCTTAGTCCCTCCCATTTGGGTCTGAACACACTTTCTATGTGGTACACAGAAGTTTCGCCAGGAGGACCCACAGGCTGTGCACTCCAAGTGAGCTATCTCAGTTGTATGTTTTGGCATTTGAACACAGTGGGAATGTCCTTGTCAGCTCCCATTTGACTTTATTAATTGCAATTCCTTGGGAAGTGTGTTTTAGTAATGTGCTCTGGGATGACAGAGCTCGCCCTGCAGAGACCCAAGAGGAGGTAATCAGGGCCCATTGAAAAGCCATCTGCTGGTAAGTCACTGCTGCTGATCCCACGCAGCCAACAGACACCATTGTCTATCACAGCTCCGCCACTAGCTGTGTGACTTCAGACAAAATTGCAGACTCTCTGGGCCTCCCTTTTCTGATGTGTAAAATAAGACTTTGGACTAGTGGTAGCTGAGGTTTTTCTTAAACTTGGGAATTCCAACACTTTATAAGTTTCTTGAATGAAGAATTCTGCAGTCGTAACATCTGTGGATTCACCAACTCCTAGCAATGATCTTTGGCTCCAACTTCATATGAAAAGCCAAGAACCCCTTTCTATACTTCATGTCTTTTTTTTTTTTAAGTTTATTTATTTTGAGACAGAGAGAGAGAGAGTGTGTGCAAGCAGGGCAGGGGCAGAGAAACGGAGAGAGAATCTCAAGCAGGCTCCACACTATCAGCTCAGAGCCTGATGTGGGGTTCGATCCCGTGAACCATGAAATCATGACCTGAGCCGAAATCAAGAGTCGGAAGCTCAACCTACTGAGCCACCCAGATGCCCCTATACTTAATTAATATCTTGTAATGATTCTCTGCCTCTGCATTTTAGGAGATCATCTACACTAGCCCTCAAATCTAGATTTTAATTTTTCAAGATACAAAGGGAATCATTAAGCCTCTGAACATTCCTAGAATATATAGCAGTATGGATCAAGTAACCCATTTTATTAGTCATGTTGCAAGAGGCTGTCACCTAGCAGCTCTGCATTGTTTCCAGGCTCCGCCCCCACCCCCACTTCCCTGAGCCCTGAGGCTGTGGTTAATAATGTCAAAAGAATGTTTTAAAATTGCTCTTCTGTTGATTCCAAAGAGTCAGAGCCCTCACGTGGTTAGAGTCCTGGGCTAGGAGTCAAATTCTAAATTTAATTCCAGCCTCTATGAATGTCTTCATTTCTTGCCTCCTTACCATTTCTCGAGGTTTCGATTTTCTCATCTGCAAAATAGGCATAAGATGCCTTGCTCCACAGGGATATTGGCAAACAGCTTCGTTGTGCACACAGATTAGCTTTATATCGGAACAGAATATAATTTTCCATTCCATAATAGGAATGAAACAAAAGCCCTTTTGAGTGTGCACCTTGTGTAAACGCCCTCTGCTTAAATTCTGATGGATTTCAGAGGTCAGCAAATCCCTCCCCCTTCTTTAATATTATTTTTTTTAAGCTAAACAAGGCTAACTAGGGAATTCATTTTGGTATAAAAAGACATGAAAGAAAGGGTATTCGAGCTTGCACAATAGTACAAAGAAGAACAAGAATCATCATGTTTGCTAAAGAACTCACAGCTGTTTAATTTTATAGTAAAATTACTTTAAGAACTTTGCTAATTCAAAGACAGACCCAAACAACTGTTGTTGCAAAACTGAATTTCCACGTGTGAGTGGAAAAGCCAAGTTAGATTAATCTGCCCCTAAACTCGTATTAAACTCATATTAGAAATACAGAGCATTTTTGTTAATGCAGGTTAGAGGAGCGGCTGTTATCTGAAGAGAAGACACATAAAAAGGGAAATGGTACATTTGCTAGTAATATGATGAAAAATAGTTTATGTTCTTATGTACTTTGCCCCCAGCTTTTTCTTAAGCTGCTCAGTCTGTTTTAATACCAGGTTTGTTTGCTTTGTGGGGATGGGCCTGTTAGGCAGGAAATTGTCGAAAAAGCATACAGCAGAAATTTTAAATGCTGTTTTTAAAAATTAAAATTAAATACCAAATTGAGTACCCAACCATTTATTAAATTTGGAGTTCAGACTTTTATAAAATTTTATCTTTAGAGGATACGAATGAACTGTGTACCTATACTTGGTTCTGTAAATTCCAAGTTTCCATATGTTGCCTATTGTCAAAAACAAATAAACTTTTCCTTATTTTTTTAAAGTGATTTTCTTCCATATTAGGGAATTATTCAGACTTCTTTCCTTGGTTCCTATAATTCCAAACCAGTTGGAACATCAGTCTATTTTTGGTTATGAAGGAACTTTTAAAATGTGGGTATGATTTTTTTGACGTTTCTAAATCTCATAAAGATCAATTTGCCACATATATAAGAGTTATGGTAGTAAACATAGTGAAGTCATTGTATACTAGGATGACAGTTCTAATTTCCATATTATGAGTCACCCCCTCCCAACCCCCGTCCCCCACCTCCATCCCCTCTGCATGGGAGGGCTGCTAAATGTACATTCTAAAACATATACAGCAACATAAGGTTGTGATTTGTGAGTGTTTCTGTCAAGGATGAATGTTCTTACCTGTATTTGATTAAACTCTGTTAGTTTCTGGGTTTTTATGGTCTTCCCACCACATCACATAGATTCACCACAAGAGGGCAACCAAGAGTTTACTTTCAAGCTAACAAAGCTAGAAATGGTTTTAATATCAGCTAAGTGTTTTTAACTTGCTAAGGATTTATTTCCCCGCCTTCCGATTGCCACACATGCAGCCTCTGAGTTTCCACGAACAACGAATAATAATCCAAATAAAGTTCTTCTGAGGGGAAATATAGACAGACTGGTGCAGACAAGAGCTTTTGCCCAAATAAGGATCCTTTTTTGGAGACCCCATGTGTTAGATAACCATCAACTGACAGTTGGTCATGAGTTAATAATGTTGGATGCTGAAATATGCATACCATGTGCTATAAAAAAGTTTGGAGGACAAAGACAAATACTGCTAAAGTTAGATATTAGAAACATACCAGAGGTGTGCAGACTGCTTCACTGGATGAAGGTGGAATCTGCCAGATAACTTCGTTTTAAAAATGTTATAGGTACCACACAGGAGAATGTATGATATTCACTGCACAATTTGTTGCTTTTGCAGGGATTTGGTCTTAATCTCTCTGCATGTTACTGCCTTAAGAGCTATAGCAACTCTTGCCTTCTAAGAAAAGAAAATATTTCCTAAGCTTATTTCCATTGCTGCCATTGCTGTTCTTTTATTTTTACAATGGGAACCCTAAAGGGGGGGGGGGGGGTAAGGTTCCATAAAAGAATACAGGTGGATGTGTAGCCCTTTGATTGGCCTGTTGTATTTGGAGAGCTGTTAACTGCTAGTTCTGTTTCTGTGTTGTTGCTGCAACAGGAATCCAAAGGTGAGGGGTGGAGCGAATAGGCTTTGATTTCAGCTACTGTGACCAGTTATTTGAGAGGCTGGGACATGGAGCCAGGTGGCCACTGGGCAGCTGCTGTCTTCTTAGAGTGACACCCCAGAGGCTCCTGGTGCTAAAAATGAATGGGGAAAGAATGTGTCTCCTCCTCTGCCCCCTAGAGTTCAGACCTTTTTGTTCTGTCAGCTTTTCTGGGTTTATTGGAGTGCTTGTCTTCAATGAATAATCTCACTTTTTCTTGTATAAAAAAACCATGGGAGTTGAAGCATCTTGGGAAAGCCAAGAAGGCCGTGCCCTTAGGTGACTTGAGGACTGACTATATCTGATCGCTTTTCTTACTTGCAAATGCAATCTCCAAAAAGAAAAACACAGCCAGACCATGAATTTATTCAACAATTTGTGGTTAAGAAGATTCTACCTAACAACTAGCTGAAATCACTGAAGATCTATTTTCTCTTACTCAGTTTGCAAATGGCTTACATTACACCCAACCCACATTGGTAGCTGGAGAGAACAGTTAGTAAAATTAATAATTAGACAGCTTCTCTTTTTCTCTGTCTCTTCCCTCTTCTCCCCAAGTGTCCTGTCAAGGCTTAACATTTGCTTTGACATATTAGTTAAGGAAGTTAATGAAATAATATCTTCACTGGGGCCATTGAGTAACCTTGAGTCAATGATTACCAGATTTGAATTTTACTAAGGAAACACCTCAGGTTCAGCAAAATTCTCAGATACTAACATCTGTGTATGACTCTCCTGCATATAACAGCAAATAAAACCCTAAATTTCACTGAAACTTTGAATCAACGCTCTTGCTGATTATTCCCGCTTCAGATGTTAATCTTGTTCTGTCTACTCTTTAACACATTTCCAAGGACGTATCTATAATCATGACATTGAACTGACTGAACCAGCATCCCCCAAAAGAAAGATAATGCAAGCCACATGTAACTTAACATTTTCTAGTAACCTCATTTCAAAAGGTACAAAGAAACAGGTAGAATTATTTTAATAATGTGTTTTATTTAATCCAGTATCTTCAACATAACATTTTGATATGTAATCTATAAAATGTCATTAATGAGATATTTTGCATTTTATATATTGTCCTGGAAATCCAGTGTGTATTTTATGCTCGTGGAAAATCTTAGCTTTGTACTGGACATATTTCCAGTGCTCAGTAGCCCCATGTGGCTAGAGGTGACTGTGTTACATAGAGCAGCTCTAAACAGTTATAGAAACATTTTTTTCTTACACTGAAAAAAAATGAGAAGCAGTTCTAACCTCTTCTGCGTATTCTTCTTGTTCATCGTAAGATTTACATTAGGATTTCTGATGTAGTTATCTGTCCGTGTTTCTCCAGAAGGTGACACACACCCACTCCCACTGACGGAGCACTCTAGCTTGCCCTGACTCTACACGCACAGCCCAGACCCTTGCTGTCCTCATTCTGGACCCTCACTCCACTCTGCTCCAACACACACACTGTTCTCTGCCGTGGGTCTAGGAGTTCCTTGGTATCGCAGCAGAGCGATTGAAGTCGTTTTCTGGTATTGGGGCTTGTATGTACCCACAAACAAATCAAGCTCAGAGATGCCACTGGTAGCTCGGAAAGGGAAAAAGGGATGGGAAGGCTTAATGTGAGAAAGAAAAATGTGTAAGTCTCAGACAAACTACAGTAGTCATCTTTTTTTATTTTTTAAGTAAGAGACTATCCTTTTTCAATTATTCTTTCTGAAAGATAGAAAAGCATAAAGAAAGTGAAAAATCCCTTTTAAGTACAAATTCTTTTTGGGATCTTTTAAAAAAGGGATTGGAAGCCTATTACTTGATGACCTTTTACTTTTTCTTATGTGTATGTGTTTGAAAACCTGAAATGTCTCTCATAACATATTAGTCTAAGTCTGCCAAAGTTAAATACCTCCATGCTAAACCACACATGCACTCACACACACACACACACACACACACACACACACACACACACACACAATGTCTCTTTTACTTATTTCCAAGTAGGGAATGTTTTCTTGAGAGATGTAGCAAATCAATTATCCTCAATGTTGAAAATGGAATATCTCATTTCCAAACCTGGAGAAATGGCTGACCAAGAATGTTCTGTTTATAGAGAGTTTAAAAACTGCTCTGATATTTGCTGCCCCTTGCAAGGCTGTTCAACACAAAACATGTAACTTTCACTTCTGTGCTGTCATGCTCAATAGTAACACCACAGAACATATCAATCATGTACTAGAATGAGTGGGTCTATTGGTTGTAACAAAAAGAAAAAAGAGAGAGACAAAAAGTCTCTATGTTTAAGAGGTCCTATCTTTATACATTTCATAAATTATAGAAATCAAAATGTCCTTAAGAAGTATTTTCAGACTGGATCTTTAAAATAGCCTAAAACTTAAAAAAAAAAAACAAGTATCTTAAATTAATATTCTATTCTTACAGACAATCATACAAAGAACAACTAAATCTGTTCATGGAATAGTTTTCAAAAAATGGAAACGTAAGTTATTTCAAAATCTTAAGAAAAAGTACATAGTAAGCATTGAAACAATGCACTTCATCTAATTATTAACAGCTTTCATGCAGGTTTTTCCTCAACACCCAACATGGTCTTCTCCATTAAGAGAGGAGGCTGGGACCCAGGGCCTGAAAAAGGGACCATGGGCACCAGGCATCCAGGGAGAAGAATATAGCAGGAGAAATGAGTTGCTGGGTAGATGTGAAAGTAGAAGTTTGAGACCCTGTGGCATTTTTAGAGGCCCTTTTTGGTTTTGCTGGGTTTGCCACTTCATGACGAGACCTGACTTCATGACAAGATCTTGCAGCTGGGGGCAAGAAATCAGACCTTTTGTGCTCAGTAGTAACACCTAGA
The DNA here is from genome assembly GCF_024362965.1 of Panthera pardus. Taxonomy (NCBI): domain Eukaryota; kingdom Metazoa; phylum Chordata; class Mammalia; order Carnivora; family Felidae; genus Panthera; species Panthera pardus. Next base: position 23,349,744 of record NW_026526788.1, read on the forward strand.
CCACACCACCACCTGTACTCCATGTACCAAGCTAAGTCCTCAGGCATCCACTCTGCCCTGATGTTTCTTTTCCTTTTTCTTTTTTTAAGTTTATTCATCTGGAGAGAGACACACACAGCACGAGTGGGGCAGGGGCAGAGGAAAGGGGAGAGAGAATCCCAAGCAGGCTCCGTGCTGTTGGCACAGAGCTCAATGTGGGGCTCAAACCCACAAAACCACAAGATCATGACCTGAGCCAAAACCAAGAGTCGGACACTTACCCGACTGAGCCACCAAGGCAGCCCTGCTCTGATGTTTCTTTACAGAATTGTAAATTTCGTACTTTGAAGGCGAAAGAGTCTTCCATTGGCTCCTGATGCCATGGTACATAGATCTCATACCCTCAGAGACAAACATTTGTGGGACACCTGGGAGCCACCCCCTCTGCCCCTTCAGCAGGTCCTGAAGGGGACCTTTCACTGAGAATGGTTTCCATGAAGGATACTGGGCCTAGCCAGAACAAACCAAAGGGAAGGTGAGCGTTTGAAAGGTCAAGCATGGATTTCCATTTTCATCCCTATTTCCAGAATTCTCTCCTTAGAAAGTCCGTCTTCTGAAAACCCAGAATCTCTCTTCACTCCGCACCTTGATTTCATTCCCAGATTTTCCTCTCATTCTGCAAGTGGTAGTGAAAAGTGTCCGTAATCCCTTTCTTCTTTCCCAAGGCTCTTGTAGACAAGCCTATTCTATACTTCTAGAACATTTCTGCATTCCTTTGGAACTCACTACATTGTTTCAGAATAATATAGAGATAACATTTGGGCATTTAAATTTCTCTCCTCCTCAAGACACAGAGGGAAATAAAGATAGAAATCTGCCTGTCACTGCTGGTAAAACCTGACTAAAAAAGAGGTTTGCTTGTGTTTTAATGGCAAGAATGCGTGGAGTCACATGCTTTCAAACCAATTAGCAATACAGATGAGCTAGCAAATCGAGTTCCGTTTATAGGGTGGGGGAAGGGGATAAGTCAAATAATCTGTGTTTTTAAATGTTTCTGAGAAATGAAGACCTCCAGGGCAGAGAGAAGGCGGATCAGGAAATAGCTATGCAAATCACATGCCTATGAAATTACTAAAACTTTGATCAGGGGCATTAACAATTGCTGCAGCATTCACAAGTATGAAACAGAGTGAGTAAGACGGGCATGTTTTGGAAGGGATTACAAGAGTGTTTATGTACATGGTTTGTTGAGCAGTCAATGAAGTCCATGGCCATTTTGGACTTAAGCCGCCAAAGCAGTCCAGGTATGACAAATGCACTAATACGTTCCACTCTCATTAGTGACTCGTGGGGATCTCAGTGATTTTGACCAAGAGCCAAAGTGGTTGGACCTCATGTAAAGTCTGCTTCATGTCTTCCCCCCACCCCCACCCCCTTTCTAACAACGTCACTGCTCACCCTTCACAGGAGGTAGAAGTGGATCTGGGTTCTGAGAGAGTGTAGTGCATTGGAAATGCTAAATTGTTGTTATGGACACTGTGGTCCAAACCACACCAGGTCTAAAGCACACTTGGAAACTCAAGGCGGCCATGACATCCAGAGTGGCAGTGTGATCATCCCTCTGGGGCAGGTGCAGCCTTCGCTGTTCAGGGCTGTGTGGTCTCGGGGACATTTGAGAGTGAGAGCATCTGCGGCCAGGTCTAGTCTCGGTTCATGACTCTAAATTATTATTTTTCATGGCTTTATTTAAGAAAAAAAAATTACTCTTGAAAAGGGAACTGTCAGAACAGTTACAGAAAGCGATGACATTCTTGCAGTGTTTTGGTTTGTTTGTTTTTTTGTTTTACCTTCCTATTGCTTTGAAGTCATCATTTAAGGTTAGAACACCACACAAGATAGAGTTTTGCTGGTCTGTGGTCCCGGGTGCTCGTTTCTTTTACAACACAGTTGCTTCTCCAACATTCCTGTTGGGCCTAGAAGATTGTTTATAGGAAAACAGAATAAAAGTAAACTTGAAAATTTTTAAATCTATATGTAATTAACGCCCTGTGAATTCACAGAAAGATTCAGCTAATTAACAGACGTTAAGTACTAGCAACCACAGATTCCTGGCACCGCTCTATTAGGTGCGGGGTAGTGAGTATATGGAAATGCTGTGGATTTGAAACAAACATTTAAGGGTATCATTTATGAATTTTTAAAATAAAAATGTTGGCTGTAAGTTAAAGCCAAAACGAGGGCTGAGAGCTTCTGTTTTTCTTTTCTTTTTTTCCAAGTATTTGAAAACTGAAATTCTATAAGAGATTATCTGTGAAATGGCTCTCCTTTATTACACCCATAAATTTCAGGAGTGGCTCTGATCAAGCTTTCTGCCATTCTTGGTTTCTAAATCTTTTAGTCATACATTAATAACTTTAAAAACACTCATCCTATTTTTGTTGTAGTGAAAGAGGAAGTTTCTAAATAGTCAAAAGGGAAACATTGAAAATAGAACACAGTAAATGATAACTAAATTAGGGTATTTTTTTTTTCCAGCAAGAGCAAAGCTCCATGCTGAAACTTGCCAGAGTATTTTAAGATTATTGTCTACAAAGAAAATGTAGCAGAGAATTGAGATCCTCAGAGGAAAGGCATTACAGAAATGCAAAGTATTATCAGCAATGTGCATTATACATGGACCAATGTTTCTCAGTCCCTAATGCATCAGTCAGTGGACTTTAGTTTTCTGGCTTGTGTTTGGTGTTTAAAACACACACACACACACACACACACACACACACACACACCCCAGTGCGGACACGCACGCACAACTTGCAAATCAAGTGAGTTAACGCTCTGCCAACTTCCTCTAGATATTGACCCTAGGGGGTCAGACTCTTAAGAAAATGATGCCTGGTTTTCCATCCTCCTAATTGCAGTCCCCCACCAACAAGCAAGTCCTATCTCTAAGTGGAAGCTCACAGAGAATTTCTCGAGAGAATATGGAGCTGCGCTGGCAACAAAATCGTCTCTGCAAAATGAGAAGAAAGAGTTGTTAACTGATGAGTCAATCCAGCTTTTATAGCAGTTTATCTTCGTGGTATTTCCAAGAGCATAAATGTTATAAAAAAAGAGAGACGGTCATGACAGGAAGAACACAGTAGAAAAAAAACAGGGACGTTTAAGCCAAAAGCAATTTACTTTGCCAGTAACTGGTTACATTTCCTTTGTTTTATTATTATTATTTCAAGGGTTGGGATTGAGCTGAAAGTTTCCCACACCTGTGCTGTCCTGACACATAACTTTGGCAAAACCCATAGAGAAGTGAATATATAAATGAATGCCTGGAAACTCTGAACTTTAGATGCTTTAAGAAAACAAACGAACAAAAACCTTGTTTTGCTATATTGTCTTTAAGAAAGCTATATTGTATTGATGTTTGAATGAGTTTTACAAAAGGAGAAGACAAAACACGTGGATGAGATGTCAAAGTGGCCGGTTGCCGACTCTCCTGGGATTAATGCCTATAGAAATAGCAGTGACTTCACAAAGGTGAATACTTGTTAATTTCATGGCCCTGAGTAAGAGGAACAGATGGGCAGTCAGAGAGGAAAGATTTTCTTTTTTTAAACCACAGAGATCTTTCACTGTTCTTCTGCAGTGGGCAGAATAGTCAGTGGCCCCCTGCAAAGGGGTGATGTGCGTGGCACACGAAGTTTTATTGGAACTCTGCGGCTTTAGTGGAAGTCTGTCACCTACTGCTGAGTCAGGATTGATGGGGACCCTGCCCTGCCTCAAGTCTGGAGGATGCTGTTTGCTGCCTGAGATGGGCTTTTAGTTCCCTTGTACCGTGTCGTGGTATTTGACTGTTTTCATTTAGGGAAAGCTCCCTGGTGACTGCCAGCCCAAGTTAATAATATAAATATCTCATTATGAGACAGACTGAGTGTGTGTGTCTGTTAGAAGTTACTTAAAGCAGGGATGTTGGATAAAGTCCAGTTGCCCGGGTTGGATCCTGTTACCAGTAACCAGTTGCATGACCTAAAACAACTAATTCCATCGCTGTCTCAGTTTCCTGGTCTGGAAAATGGGGATAATAACGGCGCCTTCCCGTTGGTTTGCTGTGAATTTTAAATGAGTATTGTATGCAAAGTGCTGACTGGCACAGAGAAAGTGCACAGTAAATACCAGCTATTGTTATTATTCATGTGTAATATTGAAAACATTGAATTCTGTGAATGAGCGTGGATTATATACACATGCAAAAGTAACCGAGCATTTATTGCTTCACACTAGTTTGTTCCGTAGCGGATCTAACTAGACCCAGTTATGCTATCAATAAGTGTACTGCTGGCCTCCCGCACTCCTGAACACCACCACACCATAAAGCATTTGTTTTCACTCACTTCCCTTGCAAATGATATGTTTTCTTGACTCTGTAAGAAAAACAAAAGTAGCCCAGGGACCAGAATTTTTACTCCCCCCGCCCCCAAAAGCCAGCTCCTCGGTCCCAAAGCTTTGCCCAGGGTCTTACGGATCTAAAAGGTTTCAAATTGTGTCATGGGGGCTCCCATCCAGTTCTGCATTCTCTGTTCTCCCTGGGACTTTGAACATCTGCTCATCAGGGCACTGGTTACACTGGGTACAAGATCACAGCTCATCTAAGATGCCAGACACAAAGGCTTAACAGTCATCAGGAACCAAAGGCCTTAGGTTTTCAGTCTCAATTCCCAGAGCAAACTTCCTGGTCACTGGGTTATGTTCCCAGAGCTCAAGTGTAAATAGTAAAGGCGAGCAGATTTACAGGTGCCCAACATGACAGGTATGCACAAGGCCAAGTGTGTGGGTCCGGCTCGAAGCTTGAAGGAGTTACATGTGGGCATCTTTATTTCCATTAGTCACTTATTCATTCAACAGATTTATATTATGTAATGCCGCCTCCTGGGTGTGTGCTGGGCAGGTGAGAGATGAGTCTGACATGGTCCTGCCCTTAAGGACTCTCCAATTTAGGATAATAATAAGCCATAAAACCCAACTAAAGTACAAAGAATACAGTGATACCTTCCATAAGAGAAAGTCAGAAAAAGGAGGGCAGAGGGGAAAGGAGAAGAGATATTTGAGTTTGAGGCTTGAGTGATTGGTGGGATTTGCCCAGCCTACCTGAAATGTCAGCGACTTGCCTCATTAGGAACAAAAGGCTTTTTCTCTTGATCAAATCCCATTGAGAGTTTAAGTTTGTGTGACCAGAATATTAGGTGCTAGCCTGTTCTAAATTTACAGTTCTCAGAATCTGTTGGGGAAGGGCACATGTGCTTTTCTGGGTTCTGAAAACAGCTCAAAGAATGGAGAAAATAGACCCGATTTGAGGATGACTTTATTGTCGGTTCCCGGAACCTTTGCCTTTATTTAAAACAGCCTGTTCAGTACAAGTTCTATCTAAAAGGCCTTTGGGATTTGAAAGCTCTTCTGGAAATAAATGCTTTTAGGTTTAAATGTTTTGGAGGTCTTTTTTTGCCAAAATGTTAGGAAGGAGAGACCATAGTTAACAAATCTGAGAACGGAGGCGATATTGTTTTGTTTCTTTTAATGAAATGTCTCAGACCTACCCTAAGTTCTGTTTGTCTCTCTGTCAGCTTTCTGCTAGGCTATTATTTTGATAAGGGACATGAAAGTACATCATTCCCTCGCGGTCATTAAAGTCTTAGCACTTGAGTCGGTTGTGGAAACACTTCTGCGCGACACCAAAATAGTCCACGCCCTGGCTCCAGGCTGAGGACCGGGGCAGTTCATGGAAGGTGGCATTAGGCTGTGACAGGAGAGCAGGAGGTCAGGATCCACAACACAGGCCCGATGAAATCACCAAGGCGGTGCAGGGAGGGGGAGAGAGCAGAGCCCTCCCTGCCAGTCTGGCAACTCGGCAAAGTCCTCAGAGCTCATCCCACACACTCCGTGCTAGTCACTGCTGTGTGTTTACATGAGTAATGGAGCTGCCGGGGGAGGGGAGTCGTAAGCACAGCGCTGAGCCTGGCAGCTTGCACTTGCGTTCGCGTTGGGAGGGAAGCTGACATCCACACCAAGTCAAGACTTCCAGGGACGTGGCCGGGAAGCAGTCACATGCTGTAGCTTTCATGAGCACAGACATCCTCAGGCAGATGTTTGTCGACTGGAATGGGTAATCGCTACTTTCTCTTTGCTTGATTTTTGTCTGCGAGGGTGTTTACCTGTGATAATTCCAGGCTGGCTTTCGGGGGTGGACTTCTGGACACCCGTCTGGGGTGGGGGGGGAGAAGAGAGGGGAACGGGTTTGGGAGGGGGAGCCAGAGCCCCACAGCCACTTTTTAAACTTTTGCCGGGCTAGAAAGGCAGCTCTGCTCTTCTGGGCTTTACCAACAGCACAACTGTTATCCACGGTAGAAAAGCGAGGGCGCGGGAGTCATGTTGAGGAGCAGAGTGTAAAATGTCCTAAAACCACTGGTTAAATGTGTGATGTAAGTAAGATTAACAACAATTAAGAGCGTTCTAGTGGTTCAGATTGGCACCGTCGTAATCCTATCTTTAAGCAATAAAAAAAAAGCGCGGGTACCTCGACAGGGCTGGGAAAAACTGCTCAGGATACAATACAATTCACTAGTTTGGAACCGTTCAAGGGCTGCTTGTTTCACGGTTTGTTTTAATTTTGCTTGACTTGCGTGACTGATGAAGCTAAATATGAAAGCTGATGCCGGACAGTCCGAGCACTAGGTAAACAGCAGCCTTTTTTTCCCCTGCTTTCTGTATGGATCTTAAAGGGATTCAGGCTCAACATCAAGGATGAAATAGAACTCTGCTTTGCACCTTGTCTGTGGCTTTCAAAAAGTATAATCTTCACAGAATCAGGCTAACCCCAGTGTGATCTTTGGAAGTAATTTTAAATAACCCTCGATATCTTACCACATTGAGAAGGAAAAAGAGAGCATGCTGATTTAAATGTATCAGCCAGATTTGTTGAGATTTGAAACATGCTGGTCGCAATATTATTAGTAAATACTTGTAAGAATATTTTTTGGATTGTTAACTATGAATGTTCTTTCTATAGCTCTCTCTCTCTACTCATTTGTATCATATCAACTTATTTGTATCATAATTTAAGAAACTGCTCATGTCTCCACTTTTGAAGAGAGAGGTTTTCAAGCGCCACATTACTATGATACCATAGTGGGCTGGCATTTCACCTAGGTTTCTGAAAAACAGATACAAAACAAAACAAAGACTAATCTCCGAGCCTGGCTTCGGGTGGACTTTCAGCTCAACATGTTTATTTTCTAACAGTAGGGAAGTGCCTTTTCCTTACCATTGTCCTTGAGAGCTGAGAGCTTCATTTTATTTACACTGATTAGACATGTTAAAGTGCAGTAGATTCGCTTGGGGAAGCATGTACAGAACTGTGGAGTCTACCAAGGTGCGGCCCGTCAGAGAGAGGAGCATAAAATGAGATGCGTACGTTTCTCTGAACAGTTTAGAGGGCACCGCTGTAGTAGCACTCATGGTCTTTCGTAAGGAAGCCCACGCCCATGAAAATGTACATCAATTTGTTCTTCGTTTGTTTTCAGCGCCAAACCTTAAAGGCAGACCACGCAAAAAGAAGCCATGCCCACAGAGAAGAGATTCGTTCAGTGGTGTTAAAGATTCTAACAACAATTCCGACGGCAAAGCTGTTGCCAAGGTAGGGTCATTTGCTCCCTGGTATCCATTTGGCTGCATCTTTTTATTTTTCCTCTTTCTCTTTATCTCTCTGCTCTTGTGTCTTGATGGCAGTTTTTAGTGGAGAATCTGACTTTGGTATTCACAGCCCTCTGTGTCTGTTCCCGCCACCTCCTCTCCCCTGTGTGGCTGGGGGAAGGGGGAGTGGAGGCATTTTGATTAGTCAACAGAAAGGCTTCCCACCTCCCAGGCTGGCCGGTTGGGTAAAGGACAGATGATTAAGCGCCCACGTCATTGAAGCTGAGATTTCATAGTAGGTGACACAATGACATAGTTTACTCTGCTTGTGTCAAAAATAGACCAAGCTGAACCATCCTCTTTCTGAACGTGTTCATCTAAATATGTTTCAGAGATTAACAGAGGATGAAATTAGAAATGTCTAGAATTAAGCTTTTTAGTGATTTTTTTCCAAAGTCACCTCTAATTTACCTTAGATTAAAACTGAAGATATTTACCTACATAGCAAAAGAGTTACACATACACATGCAGCCATATATACATTTATGTCTTTGTAAAGATCTCCAGTAACGCAGAAGGAAAATACAAATGCTAAACTCTTTTTCCGGGCGCAGGCCCATTTTGCCAAAGAGTTCCGTGGAGTCTGGAAAGTGCACACCTGAGGGACTGAGCACGATGAGGGGTGAAGTGTCACTTCATATTTTTAGACTCACTCTTTTGACTTTTGTGGGGGTGGTTGGTCAGATTTGCACGGTTCTGTTTACTGGGTGTTCATACTTAGGTATTGATTCTGTGCCAAAGACAGCATTAACCCCTTTAGGACTCGAATTGAAGACCAGATTTCAACTGATATTATGTTTCCAGATTCAAGGACTAAGTGTATGAAAATGGACCATTTTGGCTAGTGGTGAATTTGGAAGATGCTGCTGTAGAAAAATATGAATTCGGCTCTGGGTTTGACAGTCTACTATTTTTCTGCCACATGTGCCAAGCCTCTTCCCAGTGTAATGGAAGCAAATCTGAGACATTCACAGTTTATAAATCTTATTTTTAGCAGGTGATTGTTATATCAGGAAGTTCTGATGACCTTTCTGTTAGGGTTTCTTCATGCTTCCAAGAATGCAAAGGGTTAAAAAGAGATCAGCCAGTAGAAATGTGTATTTTCTGTCTAAAAACAGATCTGTCTTTCCTTAAAGTTATTTTTGTTCTGCTTATTTAACCTTCTGCAAATGAGTGCATGTGGGTACCAAGAATGACACTCTAGTAATTTGGACATCTCAGCCCTAGAACTGCCTATCAGCTTCCGTAGTCTTGAAGAATGTCAGCAGGAACAGTTTATTCCCTGTGATGTGGTTTGCAAGATACCATAGAATGGAGCGAGAAGGTTTTAGGATCTTTGCATTGCACAGAGTTTGCACTGCCAGTGTCTCATGTTGGCACCCTGCCTCATACCTCCAAGGTGACATCATGTGTTTACCCCAGTATGTTCTGTACCTGAGCCCAGCAGGATGAAGCTCCTTCCCATGTCATTTGGAGCTACTAAGGAAGTATGCCCCTGGGAATTTTACAAAACTCCTACAAACTGATCTGAAAGAACAGCACCTCCAATATTTCTCACCATGGAAGGCAGCTCAAGACTCACACTAGGATCCACAAAACCGAAGAGAACACAAACCTGCTCTGTATGAGATGTTCACTGACTTCCTAGGAGGGATAGTGGTCAAACCTGGGTTTTCTAAGTGACCCTTTCCACCCCCTCCCACCAGTGCTTCCATTCAGTATCTTTACAAGGAGGTGGGTCACTCTCCCACTGGTGGACTGGTCTAAACACCCAGCTCTCCTCAGACTCTTGGATTACAGTTTTGCCTTGGCTGCTTTCAACGGGCCTGGCAAGATCAGTTCTACTAGAAGAAAGAGATGAATAGGTATGAAGTATGGTGGGCTTGTCTCTTGGCACCAACAGACAGATGTAAAGTCTCTACAGAATGAACAAGCCACGTCTGGGCCCAGAACAACCACTAGAGAGGCATTTATGTCTTCAAGGAGTCTTTCCTCATGAAACACTGGAATGGAGACCACAGCCTGTGACCATCTGATCACTTGCTGGACTGGAAGCAGTGTTTCAAGTGACAGTTTGGCTTTATGACCAAGACCTATGTGACTGAGTTTTACAAAAATGTCTCAAACAGACCATTTCTAACTATGGATAAATCCCAGCTTCGTGCAGCTACACCCCACTAAGCTCTCTAGAGGGAGAACCTCCTGGATCTGTTGTGTGCATGGCTGGAAGAACAATGGCAGCCATTTGCCTGTCGCCATCAAAAATTTGCACTCTCTCAATGAGAACATAAAAACCAGCTTTGCAAGACTGTTTTCTAAGGGACGGAGAATTTCATGGCTTTCCAAAGACAGCAAAAGACACACGGGAAGAGGCTACCGGTTCTCTGAGGATGTCTTGAAAATGTCCAACCAAATCCTGCTGTTTCCCTAGGATCATATTATGGCAGCAGAGGGGGGCCCAAGCCCGTTCATACGGTGATCTGTGCAAGAAAATCCCTCTCAGTCCAGGCCTCTAGTGGAAGGCCTCCACCAATAAGAGGCAAATAACTCTTCACATTCTGTAAGCCCCTTCGAAAGGCCAGAAGTATATAACAGGTGGTTAGACTCTAAAAGGAACAAAAGAAGGGAAGCCATGGTGTGCCATATGTTCTTACATTTAAATCAGGAACATCCTGATAGTTCACAAAGGTGATACTTTCATTATCTTCAATATTTTTCATCCAGTTTGGTCCTCAAACCCCCAGGGACCCCCAGGGATTATCCTTCCTGCGTCACTGAGGAAGAACATGAGGGTCTCCTACCAAGTCAGTGACAAATCCAAATGAGACTGTGGCTCTTCTTTCTTGCTGGTTCATCACATCTTGCTGCCCCAGTTGAAGGCTGGATCAGTTATAACTCAGGCCAGTGAAAGGATGTGGTTAATATCAAATAGGTGGTGGTTCACTGAAAACATTAAATGTGGATTCTTTAATTAGCACTTCCTCAATCACTTTAGAAACCCCAAAGCTCTTAGTGAACTCAACAAGTATAAGGTGTTCAGGTTGGAAAAACAGATCGAGTAATTAACTGTCACCATCAAAAGATTGGGCATTCTCAAGGTCAACATGAAGACTAGTTCCTATTGGAACTGCAATAGATTAAAATGTTAAGTTAAAATGAGAATATTTGGGGTAAATGTGAGAAAAATGTGGAAAGTAACTTGGCCAGGTCCTACCCAGAAATGCGATAATAGTCTAAGGGGCTCTTATGTTAACTCAAGAAATGTATGGAGCGAGTCTGAGAAAGGAAACCACTGTTCACTTCTTACAAAGCCTATGTGTGCCCCTCCCCCCACCCCTGCAAGGAGAGACCTGCTGGGATGCCCACTGAGGTTCAGGATGGAGTTCAGGACGTGGCAGCCTGGCTTTCCCAGGAGCCTTTTCTACAAAGCAGGGAGTCTGAATGACTCTGGGCCTGGGTTGTGCACCTCCGCCATGCTTTCCTTCTGTTTCTGGGTGTTTCTGCACAGTTGAGGCACAAGGTTAGGTGGCCATCTAGACACAGAGGGAAACCTCATACTCCCTTAATCCCTTAATAGTGGTGCTTCTGATCTTATTACATATATATATATATATGTGTATATATATATATATATATATATATATATATATATATGGCCCATTATTGCTTCACAGTTAAGACTCAGCCTGTTTTATATGCAAATCTTGTATCTACTCCTGTTTGGGCAAAACTGGGATTTGGAGTGAAGCAGACCTGAGTCCATACCCAGAGTTCTGCCCCCCATGCGCCCAGTAACAAAATACATAACCTCACCGAGCTTCATTTTCCTCAACTGTAAAATGGAGCCAATCTATGATTGTTATTTCTGATTGTTACGAACGAACATTCAGGAGACTGTGTGAGACCACAGCACTGTATCCAGCTCACTGCCAGGGCTCAGTGGATACTAGTTTCCTTCCCTTTGCTTGATATACAATAGAAGGAACGGAGCCCTTTGGTTTCATACTTTGGAAACCATCTAGTTTCATCTTTTGTTCCTCATTTGCTAGATCATATTTCTAAGCTGTATGTTTTGTAACACCCACTATTAAGATATGCTTTTAATTGCAAGTGCGTTTTGACTATCGATTTAATTTTTTTTATGAGTGTCAGTAAATCATAGTGTTTGATACCACAGGCCCTAGAGCTCAATCCCAAACTCACCACTTACTAACTTGGACATGATCTTGTACCTGTTACTCATCACCTCTGTACCTCAGTCCCCTCATCTCTAAAAGGAGAATAACAACGTGCCTCATTAGAATTATGGGCATAAAATGAAATAATACCTAAAAAGGGCTTAGAATGGAGCCTGGCTACATAGTACCCACTCGCAAAAGGCCCGGGGCAATCCAGATAAAAACTGGAATGATTTTATGATTTCAAAAAGCCATTAAATTATAGATTTCATCAGAACTGTAGACTGCATCGAAAATTTGGCAGTGAAAACTGATGACAACATAAATTTTCACAGGATGCTCGCCATAATATAATGTGGCAAAGTACTAAGGTTTGAAAATACTGTCGGTAAAAATTCTACGTGGAAAAACATTTTAATCCCATTTCCACCAGCCCCTTAAAAATTATAATCTTATCTAGGGGCCCAGTCGAATGAGTTGTACAGGAAGTTTTATTTTTTCCAGAACCAGTCTGAAGATATTAACCTCGCATATTCCCTTAAGAGAACAACGTGAAGAAAACCCCTGTGCACAGGAGGACGCCATCCCCTTTTATAGATGAGCATAGGCTTTTATATTCTTAATGCCTGGGAAGGAGACTCTGAAGGGGAAGAAAAAGAAGGCTCAAAAATCTGAAATGGAAAACAATGTCAAATATGTGGGACATTTTTGTTCATAACAATTCCCCAGCCCTCTTCTCTCCGATGTGAGATCTGGAGATGTGAAGAATATCGAACTGTACACATTCCCCATGGGCACATTTGAACTCAAAGTCTGACCCTTTGTACTTCCCCTTTTTACAATTAAAATAGCTCAGCAACTTAGCGTTATATTTAACACCCATCAGAGGCCTCTTGTAGAACATGGCGGTGGGGAGGGGACCTTAGGTTAGCCACTCAGGTTGCCGAGTTCCATATTTGCCCTAGAGTGTGGAAGCAAGAACATCTGGCACATTTACTGCCATTTATTTTCTAATCATGGCTCTTTCCACTTACTCTTCTTTGGTTTTTAGCTGACCTCTACTCTTGCCTTTGCCAAGTTAGCATCTTCAGCATTCTCAGAGCTGACTGAAAAACAAGAAGCCCTCATTAAAGAGTGGGACCTTTTGTTACCTACTGAGGGTGCATCAGTAAGGCATCACCCTCAGGTGACAGACAGTAGAGACTTTGCTGGTGTTCCTGATGCCGACATCCGCTGGTGGTGACGTTTTTTCAGGTTGCTGGAAACAGTAGCAACAAGATAAGTTTACTATGAAGAAGTAATACACTTCACGTTGATACAAAGTGCAAAATACGGGACTATATATTAAAAAGACACGTTTTGTTCAATGACATTAACAGCTGATGCCCCTTGAGAAAATAAAGTGTATAAGGAGGCAAAAGAATGGTCCAGCCAGATGCAAACACTGTTTCTGGAATCGTATCAACATACTTGTAAGGACTCTAACAGAGGTTGGCACAGTTGGGCAGACCACGGCCCCCTTACCACATGTTTCTATAAATAAAGTTTTATTGGAACACAGCCATACGCATTAGTTTATATGTCCGTGACTGCTTTTGTGCTAGAGTTGAGTAGTTCCAACAGAGACTCTCTGGCCCAAAAGCCTGCACTATTTACTACCTGGCCCTTTACAGAAATTTACTACCCCGTGGTGTGAGACCATTCATATGCAGTGTTGCCTTTAAAAAGCTACTTCAGGACAAGGATAATTTACTGGTTCACCCTTCCCACACAGTGCAAGCTGTGTCTTTGTAAGCATCCCGAGGCTGTACTTGATTTGATGTGGCATATTTTCCCCCCCTTTTCCAGGTGAAATGTGAGGCCAGGTCAGCCTTGTCCAAGCCGAAGAATAACCATAATAACTGTAAAAAAGTCTCAAATGAAGAAAAACCAAAGGTTGCCATTGGTGAAGAGTGCAGGGCAGATGAACAGGCTTTCCTGGTGGCACTTTATAAATACATGAAAGAAAGGAAGACGCCAATAGAGCGAATACCCTATTTAGGTTTTAAACAGAGTAAGTATGCTTGTTTTCATCTCTGAAATATCAACACTACTCGTATGCTTTAAACTGGAAAACAGTTTCGACTCAGGATTATGTCGAAATCCTAATCTGGGGATGATGCTCTCTGTGTTTATACTAAATCTACAAATCATCCAGGCCAGGAATGTTTCTCCCTGCCTCTTTCCGCTACATTGTTCCCTTCTGGGGCAGTTGCAGTGAGATATTTATAGGCTTGAATCCACTGATTATGACTGGAAATAGACATGTTGAAAGTTTCTCATTTTCTGTTTTGTCAATCTTGAGTGTCTGTCACGCCTTTCTTCTGAGATAATAATATGACGTCGCTTTATCGGGCACAGATGTTGCCTGTGAAAAGACAGCTTTTAAGAGGAGGACATTTAAAGGTGGACAAAACAACCAGAAAGAGAAAACATATTTCCTAAGCCCCAAATTTGTTAAGGGATAACAAAAACCTGACTTCAGAGGAAACATGAAAGACACAGATTTGAACCGAAAGCCCGATTTTGAACTACTTTGACATGCACATTTTAAGCATCGTAATAAATTTTTAAGTAGAAAAGGAAACTCATAGCTGAGCAGAATTCCATAGAAAAAGAGAAGGAACCCAGATCCGGTCCTGATTTCACAACTGAATATATATTTTGCCTCTGTCTGGATTTTGTGGCACACAAAGCAATGAGCCCCTGGCTTGAAATCGTATTTTCTCCAAACGTATCTTCCTAGATTAAAACCATGTGTCATTTTGATGAAGAATGTCAAACCTGTATGTTTTACATAACAATTTACATACCTAATAGCAGTTGGCACTGATTGCAAGAGAGCACTCGCAGCCATTATAAACTTATATAACTACGAATGATTACAATGTTTGTCTGAAAACTGGTTGCTTGAAATAGAAGTAAAATTAATGTACTATGAACAGCTTTGTTGCATTATGCATTGGTTCAGATTAAATCAAGGCCGAAGCAGGGCTCTCGATAGCTTTGAAATAGTACAAGGTTCAGTGAGGCTTTTCCAACGTGTTGTGTCAAAGAGCCTTTTCTTTTTTTAATTTTAATTTTATTCTCCATTTCCCTTACCAAGGAATTACTTGAAATTCAATTTTCCCCTCTTGTAAAAGAGTCAAATCCATAGCAGTCCCATTCCATGGTGTCTGGGACAAACAAACAGGATTGCCAGCAGTTGGGCACAGTCGTTTAACAGCGTAAACGTATGCAAACCTGCAAAGAGAAATCTGTTTTAACAAAGTATGTATGTGTAACATCACACAGACAAGTTAGGGGACTAGAACTAAGGACTCCATTCTTCTGTGAATGAGGATCTTCCTTCCCTTGGATGTGTTCTATCACTGCTACTTCTAGGGTGAAATATTTGTTTTCCTACTCGTTACAAGGCACCACGCGTTAGTGAAATACTGTATGAGTTCTTAATGGAGTGCTGCCTTCAGACATTCTATTGAAAACATAATCATGTATGAAAGTGGCTGTTATTTCTTCATTATGCAAAGGTCTTGTCTGAAGGAAGCATTATATATTACCATTTAATCAATGGCTTCTTTCTAAGGGTTGAATGAGACCAACCCTAATTTTGAAATGCCACACTTTTCCCAAGGACACCATAACCTAGCTTCCCTTGGTCGGCTGATGGCCACAGGACTAAAACTGTGTTGTCCTTTATCCTCAAAGTAGAACCATTTCCATATTTGCGACTGTTTCTTAAGAAATATTTTAAGTGGTAATAATATATCCTGGTGTTGAATGCCCTTTGGCAAATTGTTGCCTAAGAACTTAGCTCTCTGGGGTACTCGTATTTTTTTTTCTCTTTCTCATTGAAATCAGAACAAAACAAAATGTTTTAATTGACGTTTCTTGGAAATATGTTAATGCAATGCTTATCTAAATACTTATTGTCCCTCTAACAGTTAACCTTTGGACTATGTTTCAAGCTGCTCAAAAACTGGGAGGATATGAAACAGTAAGTGTTTAAGCAACTTAAATGAAATAATTTTGCAACCTAACTCCCCCCACCCCTCCTTTGACCAAAATGGAGAAAATGCAAGAGTAAACCGTCATTGACTGCCTTTTCAAATGGCTCCACACTTTTGGGGGTTTATTGGGCCGCTTTTGGAAACGATCCCAATTAGTTCCAGGTTTGGCAAAATTGTAAACTTGTCGTAAAAACTACAAGTGGAAAACATATGTAACTCTCCCCCTGTCAGGGAAATTAGTTGGGTCTGTAATTTTTTCCCATGTTGAGAAAGGGCTATTATTGTACAACAAGCCAAGATTGCATAAAAGAAATTTCCCTTGGCAACATACCTGACATCTGTTCATGTCTAATATGGGAAATGTATTAAAGGCTTTCAAAAGTAATCAGTATTGGCCATTAAGGAATAGAAGACAGCAGAATCTCCTCTTATTCTAGGGCAAAGAAGCTTTATTAGACAAGGGTCAGTGCCGCATAAACAGGAAGTTATCAAACTTATTCAGAACAGGCTCTGACACTCTTTATCAGCTAATTCTAACTGACAGGAACGGGTTATTTTTAGCCCACAGGAAAATTTGATGGCCACGGATTTTACAGCCTGTATTTTGAACCAATAAAATGTGAGAGCAACAAACTAAGATTAAAATCTTGAAAGAAGAAAGAGCTGTATTAACAGAGCACGCAGAGATGATATCTGTAATAAAATCAATTGACATAGGAAGATGTCGTCATTGGAAATATTGTCTCCTCCACACAATGATCAGATTAAGTTGTGCAGTTTCTTCTGCAATCGAATAAGAAATTTTTTTTTTTTTCTCTCCTCACGAGGTAACCTGGGATATCTCTGTATCTTAGTAAAATGACAATAAGAGACACAAAGTCAAGAAAATGAAATTCATTTTAGCCCCACCATAATAACTAGTGTGTCTTGCCAGATAGAGCATATTACTCCACAAACTAATATAATGGTTTGATGTCATGGGGTTGGAACGGGAAAAGATGGCAGGCATGATGTGATTCGGATAATCTGGTATTTACTGTAGAAATCCCTGCTGTGAATTCTGACTAAAAACTCTTAAGATGTGAGTCAGTGTGTGTGTAAAAATATTCATTTAATACATGGGAGGTACTAGTACCAGTTTATAAAGAAATAAAGTTTATAAAGAAAGAAAATGCTCATATGAAGCACATATAAGATGTGCATTTCATAGACATGAATTTCCTTACAATATTTGTTTTATCAAGCACCCACTGTACAAAATAAATAATGAAATTTTTCACTTGGTTGGGTCTGTTGATAGGACAAAGAGGTTGACTCCTTGCCACTGTGGCTCACAGTTTTGCAAAATCTTAAGCTAATTATAGCTTTTGTCCATGTGAAAAAAAAAATAACTTAGTCTCATGAATTCAGGAGTCAGCCCCATAGCTTAGATTTTTAAGCCTAACTCTTGATGTTAAGAATAGGAATACACATTTTTATGAACTGTAGATAAGTTACATGATACTGCACAATATTATGAAATGTCTTTTTAAACCCAGAAATTTGTTGTTGCCTGCTGATAGGGAGAGTGCCAACAAATTTCACAGAATCAGTTTTTCCTGCTTTTGTATCTTCTGTATCTTCACAAGGATCTATTTTTTGCCATGCAACGGCAAGTTGGTATAGAATACACAAAAGAAACTTCTGATTAGTTTCAGGGCATTTGCAGTATATTGAACACACAGTATCTTCTCTTTTGTTGAATGAGGGAAATAATGAATGGCCACGCAATCAGCACATCACCAGAGCACATACTTATTAAGTCGTACATATTGGAGGCATTGTGCTACACACTCTAGAAGATGCAAAAATATCTACCCCAGTGTTTCTAGTTGTTTACCATCCAGGTGAGGCAGTAATTATAATGAAAAGACAAGTGGAAAAAGGTCCATTCCCTGTTCAAGTAAAGTACTATTTCATTTAGAAATGAGGGAAGGAAGGCTTGTGACTCTCATGTCATTCGAGCAGAATTTTGGAGAATAGATAGAATTCAGACGTGAATGATCATGGTCTTGCAGGAAGAGAAAGCCAAACGGGGGAAGAAAGTGTGGAGGTGGAATAATGTTGGACATGGAGAGTCTGAATAACTTAGAGTGACCAGGTGGCTGGGACAAGTGACCTTGAAGGGGAGTCCAGAGAGGATGCAGCCCAGTGAGAAAAGGCTTTGGGATGGTAGGCCCTGGGATGATTCTGTAGGCTGGGGGCGAGGGGAGGGATGGAAGGCAATGCATAGAAAATTTATAACAAGCTAAGCATTCCCTTTTGCCATGTGCTGTGCCTTCACTCTATGTAGGTGGAGTGCAGGAGAGAAAGGCTGGGGTGGGGGCACATGGGAGACCAGATCGGCATCTGCTTTTCATGTGGTCATGAGCTTCGAGCCTCTTCCACCAAGCCACAGAGGGGACTGGCAACTTCTGGAATCGCTCCCTTCCTCCTTCCCTATTTACCCATCAACTCTCTCATTGTTCGTTGGGCCCTTGCCATTCTTCACCCCCAGCTCTAACATCACATCTGAGACGGTGAATCTACTTAGCCCTCTTACTCTAAAATCTACATCCAGGGTCATCAACTGGATGAAGCCAGTTTGGTAGGATTTGTCCTTCCTCCCTTCCCTCCTTCCTTCCTTATTTCCTTCCTTTCCTTTTTATTTTTTTAATGCCTTATGCTACCTTGTTGTGCCTGTAGGCACTGAAGTTTGCAACTCCCTTGCTCCATTGAAGCTTTTGAACCTAAGTACAGAATACACTTTTCTATTGGTAGAATTGGGCCAATAAACAAAATGAGATGTTCAGTGAGGATTCAGTTTTGACATCAGTCCAGCAGACGTATGAGTAAGATCCAGTCTGAGGACTTAAATTGTCATCACTGTGTTACTGAAAGACATTTATCTGTGAGATTATCTGATATCAGATGCAAGTGTAGACTTGTCATTAGAGCTCAGAGGAGATCTTGGAATCTTCTAGATCTGTGGTTCCCAAAGGCTATTCAAGGACTGGGGCTCAAATTTTCAAAGGGAACTTTAAAGCATACGTAGCTGTCTAGACCTCCACACTGAGATATTAACTCTGTGGTGGGCCCTGGGCCTAAGAACCCAAGAAGCCTTTTTTATAAGCTGTCCAGGGGATGTTAATTCAAAGCTAATGGTAACAGATTATTCCCACTTAGCCTAATAGCCCTCATGACTCCCAGCTTCAAAATGTGGCCCCATCTAAGTCAAGTATCAAAGATTAGAAAGTTGTCTTCACACCATTACTAAAGAAGCAAGCTGGAGTATTAACATCCCTTTGGCTCCCAAGCAGCACAAACTTTCCAGCAAAGGTTTTTCCATTTGGTAAAGTGGTAATCTAGCTACATTGGGACTTGATAAGCCATTTTCATTTTGAATGCAGGAAAGCCCAGTGTCAGAACATTTTTATTTTTTGCAAATAGGCCTTTGTGCAGAGAAAGATACTTGCCCTGCTCCAGCCCACACCCTCGTTTTATAAATGAGGAAACTGAGGCACAGAGAGGTGAAATGAGTTGCATGGGGTCATTATGGATTTCTTCAAATTCTGACTTGCTGAGAATTTTGTGCACAATTGCCTCAAGCTCCATAGCAACACTGAAAGGAAAGACCATCCTTCATATATAAATGACCAGTGTTTATATCTTCCATCCTCAGCAGTCTCTTAGGTATGTGTACAATGCTTTCTCCATATTTCCAGTGATATTTTGGGAAAAGCATCTAATAACCTACCTTCACTGGTAGCATCTTACAGTGAGTTCTTTGTAACTAACCTGAGCCTAACCGGACACACTATTAGCTGAGATTTTATCTGCGTCTTGAGAAAAATGTGTGAACTTAGGAGATGGGTCAAGAAGTCTGCATGATGTAAACATTCGGTAACAGTAAAAAAACTGCAAGTTTAAAACTTGTGGATGTATCTCTCCTGCTGTTAACTTGTGATTGGATAAAGACATCTCTCTGGAATTCCTTCTGGTTATAAAAAGAGGCCATCTTAATTGGCTTGTTTTTGTTTGTGGTTATAAACTATTCCAAACCTTCTGGTTTGAATTGCGGATTATGGATTATTTCATTTCAGTCCTTCATAACCCTCAAATTGAATTAAAAAAAAGAAAGAGGAGCAAAGGTTTTATTTTAAGCCTTTATAAGCATTCGACTAATGGCTATATTCAGTTCTCTTGGCCTCCTCTGTCTTTGCTGGAAATGGATTTTGTGTCTGTGCCTCCTTAGGTCGAGATCATAAATGTAATGAATGAATTTGATTCCCTAAAAAACAATATCCTGGCATTTTGATCGGTTGGCAATGAGGATCCTTTCCTTTACAATCATGCATCCTTCCATACATTTTAGAATATGGGTCACCTACAGTTGAGGAGGCAGAACGGAATAGAGCCACACTGATGAGCTAAACTAAAGAGGTCTTCACTTCAGTGTCTGGTGAAGCAATTAAAGCTTGAAGAGTAGCTTGGGGTATTACCAGGATGCGGTGTGTTGAGGGTAGTTTGCTAAAGTGATTTTCATTTGGCTAACCACTTGAAGGTGAACCAGAGGCAATATTTGGAGAGAAGGTAGAGTAGGGAAATGGGTCTTGAGAAAATCTTATTCTAGATGCAAAAGACCATGCAAGGGGTGCCTTCTAAGAATGTCAGCAGCTCCGCCTCTCCCCACGGGTGAGACAGGACCATTATTTCTCATCTGGAAGAAGAAGCCACGTGTCTCCTTGCTGGAAGGATTAGGCTTTGACACCAGATTCCGGCTTTGACATCATTTCAAGACACCCTCTGAATCTAACCCTAGTACTCTGGACGGACAAAGCCTCTTGCTTAATTCAAAATTCTCGAGGCCAAAGATGATGTCATGTAGTTTTGAAAGGCTCCAGTTCCTGGAGTACTACCAGGAAAAAAAAGTCATCTTCCTTGAATTCAGTCCGCCCTCAAGGTGTCCCGAGAAAGAGGCTGTTTCTCAGAGCTGCCTGGGTAACACTGCACGCAGGCCAGTGTGCCTCTTGAGTTCACATCTCCTACGTTCTTAAGCCCTGGACACACTCGAGTCCTGCAAGATTTCTGATTGCTGTTTCCTAACCAAGCCACAAAAACTCCAAGATGATTTCATCCCTGCAACCTCAAAGGTTAGAGAAACCAAAGCCCCAGGACTGTGCCTTGGGTTAAAATAGTTTCCCCGTTTTTTTTGTTGTTTTGTTTTGTTTTGTTTTGTTTTGAAGTGACAGGATATTTTCCTATGTCCATCCAGGAAAGTAGAGAAGGGGAAGATTCCTTTCCCACTCTCTGGACCTGTTTTCTTGGCAGAGGTGAGCATTTAGAAAGCTGGTTTCAAGCCACCTCTAACATAGTTTGGCTTCTAAAGAACAGTTTGAAAACGACTATATTTAGAAGCAATGAAACTTAATGAACATAATAGGTATAGAGCTTTTCATAGTTTCTTGGGTCTTCCCCACACTGGGGAAAGAAGTAACTGTCAAGTGTCTTCAAAGCGAGATCAAGTCTCTCGGATACCTACATTGGTTTGTTTTACTTGGGTGTGGTCTGTTCGGTTTTTCATCTTGCTTTATGGTTAATTGTATGGGGTTATGCTTCCTGCTAAATCATGAACCCTTGATAGCAGCAACTTCTCTTTATTTTCATGGTATCTCCCCACCCTCCACCCTCCACCTTCTACCTTCTACCTCTATGCTTTTCTGTACCTGGCACAGGGCCCTAAAATGACAAGCAGTAGATGATGGGTTGATGTCATGAATCCCTAACATTTAAATGAGGATCTTGAAGGAGATCACAGGAGAAGCACAAGCTAAGAGAAATCATTGCTTGAGAAAATTTGACCATTTTCTTGAGGAAACAAAGAGCCAGAAGTCCTTTGCATCCTTAAAAACCTAAAATAATATGAGGTCAGTTTGAAACGTGTACATAACCAGGAGGCCTCGGCTTAATGAAAGCGTTAGTCAAGCTCACCCCATGGCGGTATCAAACTTCCCAGCTGAGTGGGGCTGGGGACTACTAGGCAGACACTGGTTTTGCCCAAATGGGGTTTTAAAGCTAACACACATTCTGGACAACAGAATAACAACCCTAAGCAAATGCACACTTCGGCATGATGAACACAGACTCTCACGGGAGGCAGGTTTGTACAGGTGGGAGCCTGATGCCCGGTGGCTGGGCCAGGCGGGGCTCTCGTGTCCTTTCCTCTCTCCTTATAGGGCGTTGGGACCCACTGTGGGTTTAGACAATGGGAAGGTTTAGACATTTCTTGCTTTAAAGCCCATGGGCAGCATTTGAATTAAAAGCGCATCTGGACACAAAAAATGGAGATGTGTACCCAGGAGCACTGTGCACTTAAAAGCATAAAATCATTTAGCAGTTGGAAAGAGCACATTTTATGACTTTCCTGTGGAAAGAAAATATCTCAAAATGGTCTGATTCATCCAGGCCGGCCTGTGGAAGCTTGGTAAACAGGGACCACTTCCTGGAAGGCCCAGCCCTTGTCTTTGCTCCAGATGAACTTTCACTTGTAAAAACTGTATTTAAACACCAGCACCTGCTACAGCAGGGGCTAACACAGACCCCTGGCCAGCCACACATACTTATAATGCCAAATGGGACCTGATGCTGGCCTCCTGCTGCCGGTTTCAATCCTAGTATGAGGAAGATTGTTTTTTCCTTTTGATAATTCATTATTTATTCTTAAAGAAGTCAGTCATTTCTGTGATAGGCAAGGGTTGAACAGGGTACTACTCCCTAGTCTAGATGATAGGTTGTGGGAGGGAGGCATGGTCACTTTCCACACATTAAATATCCCATCACCAGTGGTCTCCTGTTCATTACATTTTTCACAACCTGTATTATTTTGCTTATCTATTACGTCCCTTCTTTATTTTTTTTATGCCTCCCCACCCCCCACCCCCCACCCCCCCACACACACACAGACACTAGGATATGGTCATGTTGGGTGTTGGGTCTGGTTTTCATTGTTTTGTCCCAGCTGCTAGCACAGTACTCAACCAATGGGAGATGTCCAAGAAATGTCTGGTGCCTGGGGGAGTAAGTAGAAGGATTCCAATATAATTGAGAGTTATCTGTGATTCAGTGGTGGACATATAGAACCTCTGTTCTAACTAGAGACACACGTGAGCAGGGTCAGAGGAACCATAGTTTTACTTACTGAGAGTAAAATCTCAGAGCACTGTTAACCTAACCCATCCCCTTAGATCCCTGCTGACCTCTTTGCTGCACTATCTCCCCCCTAGTAAGAGACCCACAGCTTATAGTTGACAACTTGTAGCAGAAGCTATGATTTCCACAGTCCTCTGCCTCACTTGAAGCAAAAGGTCCCCAGAGTTCTGTATTATCACCTTGCTACACACATGGGCTATTCACCAGCTCAATCTGATGTGGACACTGTTTTGATGTCATGAAAGGAGTCTGCTCTTGGGATCCTAAGCTATGAGTTCTGGCATTGCCATTCTACTGCTGTGTGTCCTTGGCCAAGTCATGCAACCTCTCTGTGTCTTGCTTCCTTCATCTGTGATGAGATTCCTCTAATCTACCTCACAGGCTGATGGGAGGATGAAGTGATAATCAAGCATGTGAAAACTCTTTATAAAATATGAAGTAGAGGGGAGCCTGAGTGACCCAAGTTAGTTGGGCATCTGACTCTTGATTTGGGCTCATGAGGTCATGATCTCGTGGTTTGTGGGACCAAGCCCTATGTTGGTCTCTGTGCTGACAGTGCAGAGTCTGCATCAGATTTTCTCTCTTCCTCTCTCTGCCCCTCCCCCACTTGCACTCACGCGCTCTCTCAAAATAAATACATTTTCAAAAAATATATGAAATAGAGTGCATAGAAGAGATAAAGGATGACAAGAGCGATGGTTTCCTCTGAAGTGATTGCAGGGACTTACATAGGCTGTCTTCTGGCCTTGCTGGGCTCCCCACCCCATCTGAGGCAGGGGTGGGGGAATACAGAGGTGTGTTTCAAGGGGCCTCAGTATCTTAAGGGCTTGGAGGAATAACATGGACACATGGGAGGGGAGGTCTCAACAGGTCTCAAACAGACCAGCCTGAGATGGTATTATTAAAAAGATTGGGGGAGATTGTAATTAAATGTAAAATGATTACTAAAACACATATTCTGAGTGTTTTGAAAGGGGCTTGAAACCATTTATTATAATCTAAAGCAAGCTATAAATAAAGGAAGATTTTATTTTTAGCCATACCTGCTAGTAGATGTAAAGGGTGGTTCTGTCTACAGAGGACTATGGACACAACTTGGTTCAAGCATGCTTCGTGGGAAGCTGAACAATGCAAAGCTCCCATGGTCTCGAGGTCCTACCCGGGCCTGTCAAGCAGGGTTTAGGGAAATAAAGGGGTCTTTACTTGAGATGGAAAAGGTGCCATTTACCCTATAATATTTAACCACCCCTCCTCCTTCCATTACAATTACGAGCCCCTGTTTGCGAGCTGAGATTTTTTTTTCCCTCGGATTGCTGCCTTCAGCCCCTAACTGAACTCCGCTGGCAGCTTTGCGGTTATTTTCCAAAAGAAGCCTCCTACTCTGATTGTATCCAGTGCCACTGGCACCTGTGCAGCGCCCTGCCCCCTGCACGTTCCAATAACAGCGTTTTCCTGTAACTCTGTTTGGAAACATCCACAAGGACCTCAGAATGCATTCTGTCTCCTGGTTTCAAGGAAATACTAGACTTGCTCGGATGTTAGTAAATGACGTGGTTTCCCCAAATTAATCATTTGCCAGATCATGCATCTGCTATTTTGTAAAGTCTTAATTTATGTACAAAAATAAAATTAGAGAAAAAAAGGAAATAGGGCCATAGCATGCCATCAGTATATTGCAAGCTGTTTGGTTTTATTCACCCAACTCAACAGTAGACTGAGCTTGCGTTTTAGCTTTGGAATTTGCTCGTTTTCGTAGGACTTGATGGATATCCCATTTTCCTGAACTAAGTGAGTAAAAACAAACAGCTCGCAACATACACAGTTGGAGATCTGGGTTTTGTTTGGGTGGTGGGAGGAGCTGGCATAACCATTTAGCCTGAGATGACTGCAAATCCCACAACCAATTGGGTCAATTTAATTAATTTACATAGTAATTTTATTTAGTTTTTGAAGTATTCTATGCATCACACAGTTCAGAAATCAGAAGATACAAAAGCACGTTTAGTGAAAACTCTCCCTCTTTTCCTACGTCCTTGGGCACCCGTTTCCCTGCTCCTTAAGCAACCGGTGTTAATTCTGGTTCTCTTAAACTGATATTTTAGCTGAAATCTCATTTTATTTGTATGCTTCCTCACACTGACATAAAGGAACAGAGTATGAGTTTGGGACCCCGGGGGGAACTAGCTTCATAAATGTCCAGGGAGATGCCTTAGGGTGACAAAACAGAGCCCAAAGCAGAATTCCGTTTTTATTATAAAGAAAAGTGCTAAAGGAGAGATCTCACTGTAAAACCCGAGTCTCCCCATATACTCATGTGGACTTCTCTGTTTCTGGGTTTCCAGAACAGGCTGTTCTCTTCTGCCTGTTGCATATGTATTGAATCCTGGAACTGTGAATCTCTTATGATGAAGATTGAATTTCCCATTGCCATTTTTTCAGATAACAGCCCGGCGTCAATGGAAACATATTTATGATGAATTAGGCGGTAATCCTGGCAGCACCAGCGCCGCCACTTGCACCCGCAGACATTATGAAAGGTAAGAAGCCCCTTCTCGGGGGCGTCTGGGTGGCTCAGTCGGTTGAGCGCCCGACTTTGGCTCAGGTCATGATCTCGCACTTTGAGAGTTCGAGCCCCGCGTCGGGCTCTGCGCTGACAGCTCGGAGCCTGGAGCTGCTTCGGATTCTGTGTTTCCCTCTCTGCCCTTCCCCGCTCGTGCATGCTCTCTCTCTCTTTCTCTCTCTCTCAAAAATAAACATTAAAAAAATAAAAGTTGAGATATAATTCACATACCATGAATTTTACTCTTAAAAAAAAGCCCTTTCTTAGAAAGCCCTTGCTTAATTAAAAGTGTGTTAATTGGAAGCAGCTTCTGGTGAAGGATAAGGAGAAGTCTAAAGGACTTTTTTGGAAATAGAAAATATCCCCTGGCATTTACCTTGCATACCGCCTTGGGGTTTTTTAAGGGACATGGCTCTCTCTGGTTACCGGGGCTAAAATTAGATGTTCTTTTAGTTTGGTTTTATCCTGTGACCACCTATTTGACAATGCCTTCCCCACCACCCCCAACACAAGCCTAGACTACTCAGTATGTTTTCTGTAGGTTTATTTACTGTGAGAACCTTCCACTTCTGGAAATCCTAAGTCTGCAGTGTTACTATGAGGTTGCCATGTAAATGTGTTAACATTGAAATGTATTAACGTTGAATGTGTTAATATTGAAAAGTAAGCATTTCTTTAATAAGAAAATTGGTCCCAGATAAGATCCATTGTTTTTTTCCCATGTTGGTATTTTTCTTCTACAGCTATGCTTTTCACCAAGAAAATCCTTTCTTGCCAAGCCGTGCATGGCTCAGTTTTCTAACACTTTTAGCTTCTCTCAGAAGGTGATGATCATGCAAACAAGAAGTAATGCCAAATAAGCCTACTATGAAGGTTGTATCCACAAGAGTGTTTCCTCTTTGCATTAGGACTGTTGTTGTCCACAGCATTGCAGATCTGTTAGTGAATTCATGCATTATCCTTGTTCTGCGCTTCTAGTCCATACTTAATGTGTTAAAGTCACACCAACTTCTCTATCTCTGGCATTTCCCTGCTGAAATGTTGACTGACTCAGCAACCTGGTTTCAAATTCAGATCCAAGTAGAGGGGTGTGTGTGTGTGTGTGTGTGTGTGTGTGTGTGTTTTAATGCATATGTTTTAATAACAGTCATGGTTGGAATGAAGTCAAGACACAGCTGAACAAACAGGCCAGTTAGCTTGCTAGTTTGAAAGGTAAAACATAACTGCCTAATGTGATGGTTGCCTTTTACATGTGAGTTACCATTCCAATTTCATCCCAGATGCCCAACACCTGCCTTCGGATCATACAAATGCATCCTCATATAATGTCATCTGGAGCATCAACTCTTAGTCATATTTTTTTTAGTTCAATTAAATTTTTATCTGTGTTGCATTCAGCGTAGAGTCTCTTTTAGTATAGCCATTCCACGAAGCCTAGAATGTTTTGGTCGGTATAACCTAGTAAACTAGGTTGGGTTTAGTAGCCCATGGAAAAATCCCCATGAAGTATTCCTAAGGGATTGCCTTACGTGCTGTTACAGTCCACAAGGATTTTTTAAAATGGTAACAGGAATTCAAATTATTACTCTTCCTAGCCTTTTTTTTTAGTATGCTACATCAGTTTTTTAAATGTGAGTGTTACTTCTCTCAGTATTTACTACAACAGCCTACATTCTCACTGTACATAACAGGTACACCACTGAAACCCTAATACAAAATAGCATAGATATCTCAGGTGAGTGTTGTGTTAAGAGCACTTAAGGTAACATATTCAACTTATTTTTGACTTATGATTCAAGGCTTTAATCAGAACATTTTCATTAGAAACACCGTCTGTATTTTCAAAGGGCTTCTATTCTGATAGTGAACCTCCCATATCTCCATGTGCAAATGTTCCCAACACCTGAACCATCAAACGTAAAGGACCAGACAGCAGTTAAAATTGGCAAAAAGAGTGTATCTCAGCTGTTTCACTCACTTTAAGGATGAAAATTAAACGTATTACAAAGCATCACATGATCAAAAAACAGATTGGGTTTGATGGAAAAAAGATTGGATCTGATAATACAGTGAGTGTGTGTGTGTAATTAACTCAAGTACTGGTGTAGATAAAAATAGCCTCAATCTTAAATGAGATACCAAGATCTGTACTTAGTTGCATGACATACCTCATCCGCAGTAGTAAAATCCCAAATGCCTTCAGTCAGTCAAATTGGAAAATTCTAGGAGAGATACTTTACACTTTAGCAACTATACAACATTATTTAACATTCTTAAAAAGTTCTCTTCCCTCCTCATTCTTGGGAGTAAAGGGGATGTTTCATGAAGGTTTGGTGTCCCAATGGATTAAATACTTTTGAGATGCTAGGTCACTCACTCTTCTAAATCGAGAATTTGTTTGGTCAGTGCTTATCAGTCAGGATCTAGTAAGGACAATAAAAACCACACTAGGTATTCAACAAAGAGAACTGATGTAGAGACTTGCTTAAACCACTGTTTTTGTGAAGCTGTATGTTAACACGGAGGTAATAACCACAGGTTCCCTGGGGCCTAGAGGAGAGGCTGTTGCCACCCACAAGTTTAGAGAGTATGCCTCACAGAGCTGGGGTTAATATCCCTCCTCCCCGGGGAGGCTCCCAACCAGTGCTGGTGGTTGAGCTCAGAGGTGGAGCATCGCGGAGCTAGGCTCAGACCTGAGGAGGGAGTGCTCCCTAGCTGGTTCTGGGCCCCAGAGCAAATGGAGGGTGATAGTTCTGAGATTGTCGAAAGAAGCTAGAGGCTGGAACCAACTGCTGCTGCTACATCACTGTTGGGTTGGCCCTGAAATGAGCAGCGAACAAATTAGAAAGAAGGAGGGACTTCCACCCCTCCCCTGGCCTGCTATGGCCCCATTTGCAGAACCCCAAAAGGAAGACAACTGACAAAAGAGACATGTAATGGGCGGGACTCCGGTCCCAGAACACAGAAGAGTAGGTTTGGAGCTGAGACAATCAATAGTCAGCTGCCAAGTGGGACCCCCAACATGGAAAGCTCTGCACAGAGCCTGAAACCTTATCCCAGGGTGGTTAGCATCCTTCCTTGGATATCCTTTCACTATCTAGGCCCCTTTCACATTGTCGTGATCAGATACAAAAAGGGTGTCTTGAGTGATTAGTAATTAATAATAGTGAAGCACTAAAATTTTCAGATAACTGACTTTTTCTGGGAAAAAAAAAAAAAAAAAAGAGGCTCCACTTTCATGATCCTGAAAGGAATCACCCATGCTCCTGTGTGTTGTGGTGGGCAGAAAGGTCTGGGGCAACTGCTCCAGATGTCTTACATCTTTATTCTCTTTAATGGTTCTACGGGAGAAAGGCAGAGGACACTGAGATCTGTCCAGTGACTAGAAACAGTTCTGCTTGGGTCAGAGAAGAGCCTGAAGCTCTCAGCCACAACTGTGCTTAGGGACTTGGCAGATTTCATTCCTTCTTGCTAATTACAGGCATGCTAACACAGAACAGAGAGGTCTAGATTGGGGAAAGGCCACCGTTTTCAAGAAGGTTCAAGAAGTTGAAAAAGATCAGGGTCTTGTGGGCAAACATCTAGTCCGGAGATGCCCGTGGAAATCTGTCAAACCTTCCCCGTCAGATCAGAATGATCAAGTTCCCCCTGTGCATTCAGTCACACTCTTTTCACTCTTTTCACTCCGGTATAGAGACTCAGTCTTTTTCCTATTTGCTTACCACCAGCTTTGCTTTCCTAGAAGATGAAGAAATGAGTGATCTAGTAGGCATTATCCACTGATTTATTTTTCGTGTGGTGTGGTTCATGTTTCCAGTAAATGTTTTCATTTTCCAAAAAGAAAAAAGTAGCCAGTTCCTCAGTGAATATTACTTGTATGTTACTCGGGCACTCTTGGTTTATTAATGAGTGTAATAATGAAAGTGTGGGTTGTTGAAAAGAATCAATGAGTGTTTTTATTTAAGGCACAGCAGAAATGGTACAATGCCTGTGAATGCATCATTGTTGCTGAAGGCCTGACTCGTCCAAACTTGCCTCTGATTGGTTTAAATCAAAGAGGTCCAAGCACTTCATAAAAATGTCTTTGTCAGCCTGGTTTTACTTCCAAACCTATTCATCTCTGTCAGTTTTTAATATTAGTACCAGGCTCCTGGCCATAGTCCATTAGTACTGTACTTAATTGCTCATGTTACAGCTGATCACCAATATAAAAAGCATTAATGTTCCCCATCGCGAGACTGTTGCTATGTAGACGTCTCAAACTCAGCAAAGCTCATGAAGTGTGGTTATTCTGGACATTCCTTGCCCAGGATTTATAGATAAAGTTCCTATCAGTTATAATGCAAAGAAAAATGCCCAGCTCCTCCTGGTCAGGACCCTACTAAGTAGAACATTTTCCTCCTGATCTGAC
Source organism: Panthera pardus (assembly GCF_024362965.1). Classification (NCBI taxonomy): domain Eukaryota; kingdom Metazoa; phylum Chordata; class Mammalia; order Carnivora; family Felidae; genus Panthera; species Panthera pardus. The sequence goes on from NW_026526788.1 coordinate 23,379,885, forward strand.
TCTCTCTGTTGAAGATGTGCTGAGTTACCGTTATCAGGACAGGAGCAAAAAAGGGAAATGGTTCTTTTTATGGCATTCTCTTAGCTTAGTTTTCTGGAATAGTAATTCACTTTAAAGACTTTGCTTTCACATGCAGATTTGTTTTCTTTTTTAGAAAAATGTTGTGTTTTTTTTTTTTAAGCACATACAAGAGAGAAAAAAAAATCTTCACATAGAATACCACATCACTGGTTTGAATTTTCTTGAATACATTGCATGGTCTGTGTCTGAGGAGCACGTGAAGTTGTTATTAGGGTTGGAAAAAGGAGCATTGAGGCAAAAGGGCTTTATGATGTGCTTTTCTGAGTATTTAGAAAATCAAAATCAGGGGTGCCTGGGTGGCTCAGTTGGTTGGGCAACCGACTACAGCTCAGCTCATGATCTCATGGTTCATGAGTTCGAGCCCCACATCAAGCTGTGTGCTGACAGCTCAGACCCTGGAGCCTGCTTCAGATTCTGTCTCCCTCTCTCTCTGCCCCTCCCCTGCTAATGCTCTGTCTCTCTCTGTCTCTCAAAAATGAATAAACATTAAAAAATGTTTAAAAAAAGAAAATCAAAATCATAAACAAATGTGCTTATATGCAGGAAATGAGCAATTATGCATCATCTTCTTATATACCTAGTGCCCAATTTCAAATTCTAACCTTTTGCCTTACCTGGAAGTATTCCCCTGGCAAGACTGTCCTGCTGCAGGGCTGGGGCGGCCTCCTTTGCAGTGACCTGGGGTCAGTGGTACCCAAGCAGACGCATCTGAGCAGAACCCTAGTGACGGCTGGACCTCAGCCTTTCCTCTCTGAAGAAAGAGAGGTTCATGTTTTGAGTAAGATAAATATGTGCTTTAAGATAAAGACCAAAAATATATCAAGTCCTAAGGAACTCAGCTAATCATGTTGTGAGGAAAAAGCCAAGGGAAAGTAAAGTAAGGTGAGTTCCAGTTCTGTTTATGTCCTGGACATGATTTGCTATGTTTTTGGTCATTTTGATACCCTTGAAGTTAATCAGTACACAATTCAGAAAGACACAGGCAAGATCACAGAGTATTTTAGATTTGAGAGGTCCCTTAGTCGTCCTCTAGACCAGTGCTTCTCAAGTGAGGCTTTCTGGCCTGTCTGTGTTCTGTGAACAGAATAATTATGAATAAGCATTGTTACACGTATGTAGCAATTTGCCAGAATCATTTTATGTCTGTTGAAACAAATAAAAAATCGGGCCTTGTGTTTTATGTGCCTTTCTTAAATTTCATTTTCTACTAATTCATTTTTATGAGTTACGAATTTTACACCAGTGTCAGTCAGCAACAGACAGGAAACTCAGAAAACTGGTCCTTCATGTCAGGCCACTGAAGAAGCACTACTCCACACCCCGGGCACAGACTCAGATGTTTGTGGGGGAGGTAGCATAGGTGAGTGCAGTGGCCAGGTAGGAAAGTAGGAAGCTGGCACACACAGACAGGCCAGAGAGGCCCAGCAGGATCAGCCAACACCACTGTCTTGGACAGATACAGCCTCAGTACTGTCAGACCTTGAATGGTTTCATGATAACTTTTACATGAAGTCACCTGACTTGCAAATATTGGATCCAATATTTCTGAAAATATTTTACATCAGTTAAACTAAACATACCCCTGGGCAAAATGTACCCTATAAGCTGCCAAGTTCTGTGGGGACTGAACTACCTTTGGCACTGGGCTAATCCAGTCTCTGCTCCAACGCCTTGCAGTTGGGGAACAAGAAAGAAGCAGGCCACCGTTGGAGGTGCTCTTCATCTAAACACTCTTCCACATGCTGAACAAGATACCATCTGTGGCTTCCCACTGGCCCTCCCTCACCTTCTGGGTCTGACTCTTTGTCTGTGTGCCATTTCCTTGGTGATGGGCCGCCACATGCTTGGCAAAGCTTCTCTCCCACTCCAAGGCCTCCTATTCCATTCAACCAAGCCTCAGAGCACGATTTATGGGTTTTCACGAGGTTGGCCTGCTCTTACGTAGATGCCTCCAATTTGTGTCACTCAGAATACCCAAAGCGATTCCAGATGTGGTATATAGTACTTCTTGGGATGTAGCAGTATCAGCCTTTCAACATAGCCTGAGATTACATTTGAAATTGATAAGAAGCCCCCTCCCAGTGGCCACTTTCTTTTTCTGGGATAGGAGTGATTTGCCATTTGAGTGACTGACTGACTGCCTTTTTCCTTTGCTGCTGTCCTCAAGAGCCATTGGGTGTTTTTTGAATACCTATGATGTACAAAGCATTCTCTGGGATAATGAAAATGGATGAACCAATGAGTTTGGAGTAGGGTTGACAAACAATGAGGAGGTGCTCACCCTACCACATTTATGGAAGAGATCGCTAAGGGAACATGATGCTACTTTCCATGAGGCCAAGCTCAGCTTCAGAATTCTCCTCAGTATGGCACCCCCAGGCCAGTGCTACCAACTCAATAGAACTGGGAGGTACTATGATCCTTGGCTTATCTAACTTATCATACGATCTGACTCTTAGTTCATACATACATGAAAGAGAGTTGAATATTTAAGGCTATAAAAACCTTAGGTAAGTAAGTAATAGATACAAATAAGACGTTCAACAGGGATGAAAGAAAGAAGAGAGAATTTTCAGCTGGAATGACCAAAGTCTTCCAGGAGGATCTAGAATTTGAACTGGATCTTAAAAGAGTTAGGTTAGAACTTGAGAGATCATCATACATCACACATACAGAGATCAACATACAGCTAAAATATTCAGCTGAAGAATTCAAGAACAGTAAAGATACTATTTTTGGGAGCAAGGATCATGTGGTATTGCTTTCCTTGAGTCTCCCCAATGCACCCAGTGCAGCATCATGAACATATCTGGGAACTCAGGAATTAGGAGTTGAATGAATTGATTTCAATCCAAACAAAAAGGACAGTTTCTTCTACAAAATGGGCATAAAGAGGTAGGGAACGAGGTGGTGGAAGAGGCTGTCAGGGGAGTACTAAGGCTCAATTTCAAATCAGATCCACCACAGGCAGGTCTTGCAGTTTATCTTCTCAGTGTCTGTTAACTCTCTTGCCCTGAGGTCCAGTGGCTGGACCACTCCCATCCTCACCCATGGGTGACCATGGTGGGGTTGACCAATGTCTGGACTTGCAGCTCCTTTCTAAATACTGTGTTGGTAATGTGGGCTCTGGCCAGTGGGCACAGGTATTAATACCTCTCCAACACTGCCACGCAGGCTTTCTCAACTCCCTTTTTCCTCAAATACACAGAAGTCCTCCTGGCTCTTATCAACAGCCAGGAGCCTGGGAAATCTAAGGTGCTGAGATTCAGGCAGTCTGAGGCATTTCTGCCACTCTTCCATCTACACTCCACCAAGCTTGTTCTGGGGGACCTATAGAATTCCTCCCCAAAGGACAGTCAGATAATTTCCTAAGCAAGAGCCTCCCTCTGTATCACTCAGCATGCCTAAAATGCTCTGATAACTTTCCAATGCCTGGATATTTCAAGAAACTTTTAAAAAGGAAAACAAAACTCTCGCCAGGCCCTGGAGTAGAAAAACTGGTTTCTGCTTTAAAAAAAAATAAACAACAGCCTTTGAAAAATCTCTATTTAAAAATTCTTAAATTTGCCTCTAAATGCGAGTTGTAATTAATAGAAGTTGGAGTTTACACTATCGAGTGTAAAAACACCCTCAGGCACAAACTAATCAAGTGTGTATGTCATGCTGTAAACTACAGCAAGTTCTTTGTTTGACCCAAAAAAAGCTTGCCAAACAGCAGTTTTTCTTTGTCAGTCTCCTTTATTGTCTCATTTTTGTTTTCACCCTACCTCCCCCCTTTCTCACTCCTTTGAACCTGGGTACAGTATTTAAGAAACTTTTCAGGTCCTATGTTTTATTGATAGTTTTCATCAAGCATGAATTTAAATTTGAGAATAGATTAGGTGTCTTAGCCCCTTTTCTTTTTGATAAATAACAAGAGGTTTCTACTTATGATTTTCTGTCCTCGGGGCTTTATCATTAAGATTAAATAACTGTACTCTCAAGCATGCCACTGCACAAACATCTTTTCAATTACGTGAGTAACAGATGCCTTCACAAAGGAACTATTGAAAATTCAGAGAGCCATGTTTCCAAAAAAGAAAGAAAAAAAGAATCAGATGACGGAAGAATGTAATTGTTTACCATTAAAATATATCCTTAACTCTTCCACCGAAAACCTCTCAGAACATTTTGTTTTTATACAACTTACTACAAAGTTTGATCAAAATTATAAATGTTTGGGGGAATTGTTGAACATTTCAGAAGCTCTGGAACCCATGGTGTCTCACGTAGATGAGACCTAAATGCAGTAGTTGTTTGCCTGTCTTCACATAATGGACACTGTCTGCCTTCATTTGTGGGGTGCTCATTATGTTGAAAACACTGTAGTTATATTTGTCTGTTACTCTTGAAATAATGTTCATCTGCCCTTGAAATGGATCCATGCAACTTGATTCTGAGTTAGTCATTGTTTTTTCATTGAGAAGAATGATTGCCTCCATCTTTGCTGGCTGACATTGTGGAGGGCTGGGTGCTATTTATGGTCTATGCCCTCTGTTGTGAGAATGTACTTTAATCCCAGGGCATCAAGTCAGCCTTAAGTCCATTCCAACTTTCTTTAGTGTGAAAGACATGGGGATAACATCAGTCTAGACCCTCTTAGAAGAGGCAAGGAGGCATCATAGAAGCAAAGCCCCTGAGGAGCTTTCATTCTAACTGGGGAGGCCATGAGAACCTCAAACATGGTAAGATTAAGTGCCCCAGGCTGGAATTCATGAAGGGATACGATTCCTGAGTTTCTCTTACCATCCAACATCAAGCTGGGCCTCATCCACGTAGGGTCACCACCTTTTCAAGAGTCATGGTATTTTAGAAAAAGGAGCATTGTGCCCAGTGCCCAAGCCATAGGGCTGTTCTAATGGGTTGACTCCTTGTGGAATGGCCATGGGTGTATTTTATAGGTCTGTTGCGTCTGAGAAAAAGAGAATGCTCACTCTGATTTTTTTAGTACCTTAAGTGCTTAGAATTCTCCTAACCCAGGGGTGATCAGTTCAGTATCTCCTGAGTGTCAGTGCTTCTCAGACAAGGTATAATAGTGCAGTTACCCTGCTGATATGAAGGCAGCTCAGAGAGGCAAACAGATCTGTGTTTGAACTCAAATTTTAGCACTTAATAGCTGCATGCCTTTGACTAGTCATTTAATAATTTCACTCTGAACCTCCATTTCCTCATCCATAAAAATGAGGGTAAAATAATGTACCTATATATACTTCTTTTTGTAATAGTTGAACTTAAGGTATACAAATACCTCCTATTAATAGGCATTTAATACATGGTCCCTGTTATTAATATTGGAATGCCTAATCAATATATAAGAATAACCAGAAGTTTCTCTCCCCATCCTCCCACCTCAGGCCCCCACAGACCAATGTAACTGCAGTTCAGCGGGCCTGTCATCCCTGAGCAACCTCTCTCACATTGACAATCCTTTATAGGAGTCAAGCCACCATCTTGCTTGGCCCAGGCTTCATGTACCTTGCTTTTCTTTTTTTACTTAGTTAGGGTTACAGGCACTCCAGGACCACAGAAGAAGGTGTCAGAGTCATTAATGGGCCTAGGAAACAACTCTCCCACCACTTCCAGGGGCAAATGGACGGTATTAATGCCTTCAAAAAAGTTTCTTGTTCATCTTCTGTTGTCTCTAGAGTAGGCAATGAAGCCCTGTTAGGCAGGTAATTTTCCCAAGAAAGACCTTTTCTGATGACAAGTGGCCATATATTGTTGTTGATATAATGGGCCACATGGCTTTTGGGTATCTTACATAGAATACAAATGATGCTATTTATACCCACTTCCTTATTAAAGCACTCCATTCAGTTTACCCTTGGTGACCTCACGGTCAAGCTAAGTCTTCCATATAGAACCCATGCTGCATTCTCCCGTGGTTTTCTTAGCTCACATGAGTCCTGCCATTCACCATTCTCCATGGCCTACAGGTCAGCATGGCCTCTGTCTCCATGGTTCAATGCTCAAAGCCTTTAGTTCACCTCCTCATCTGTTTTAGGAGGGTGCTGGAGACCTCTTTCTCAGCTCTCTTGGTTACTGACATTTTGCTCCTCACACTCTGCACGCTATTTTTTCTGCTTTCCAGAAACACACCATAAAATAGAGGAGATTTTTACCCAGGGCCCACATCTTTCTCAGATGGAGCTTGGTTTTTAAGAGAACAGGAACAAAGTTTCTGTTGTACTCAGTGAGTGTTGTGCCCACTGAGGAAACATCCCACTTCTGTGTACGCTGACATAGCACATTTGTGTCTTTGACTTTTGTTTTGGTACCAATCACCCAAACGCCCTTCTGCCATTTTTATGGTTGTGGTCTGGAACCCTGAGAGGTGGACAGTATGTGAGATTAGAAACTTTCTAGTCTTCTTGGAACCTTAACAAGGGTGCATACATCATCTTCAGAAAAGAAAAATATACCTTCTATTGGCTCCATATTTGGTGAAAGATTGCTTCCCACACTTCACAGTGAAGTTATATTTTCAATTTCTGGCTGAGAAGGGAAATGTCTGGCCAAGCCTTAGAATTTATCAACCCTGGAATCAACTTAGAGGTATAATGACTTCATTTGGGATCAGATCAGATCCGAAGCCCCAGCGGAACCAATATGTCATTTCTTTTCTACCGCCATGTAAAAGCCTAATACTGCAAGTATAGTAGGAACATTTTGGCCCTTACATGCACACCAGCTTTATTTCCTTCTGACCCTAAGGTATTCTGTTCCAGGGGCACCAGCAGATCTTTGGGCCTAGAGTTTTTCACAGGTTTGATGCCATAACAGTGTCTATAAAGTGACGAGGGTGAGTTTGAGGATCAATTACAACCCTATAAATTACCTACTTCTTTCTCCCACTCCAGATTGAGTCAGTTCTAGACAGTATTATACTATCATTTTGCAGAGCTCTATAAATAGATGGATTCTCATTTTTCCTCTTAAGCACTGTTTGCTCAATGTTTTTGGCCCCAAAGTTCAGTCATTCCACGCAAGCATTAATCAATACAGAAGATTATTAGTGGTTACTCGTTCAAAAGAGATTTGACATTATTTTCCGTCTGAGTATGGGGAAGGGAGGGGGACAGCGCTGCCTAATAAAGATGAAGTCTTTTCTTCTTTTGTATGAAATGCAAATGATGAGGACATGTGGCGATATACATTTCTTGAATGTGAGGCTGCTGGTTTTTGTTAAGAAAGAGAGGCAGGACCCTGGAGGATTTTAGAATTTGTAAATATAAAATTATCTGCCTTGGTGTTTAAAAAAATAATAAAAGAGAGAAAGAGCTGGCAGGTTGCCAGATTACTTACATTACAGTAATAGATTTGCTGACCCCTGACTTCTGCTGTAGGGAAATGTATTGAATTTTTCATAATATCAGATGAGGCAGATCTAAAAACCTAGTATACTGAGCACCATTATTTAACTTGAGATTTAACAAAGCCGAAATCTTTTCAAACCAGCAATTTCTTGTATGATGATAATTTAGTGGCTCAGATGCTAATAAATCAAGGTTATAATGCTATTGATTTGTTAATTTTAACTTGGGTTGATTTTAAGTCGTCTTTATTTAAAAAAAAAAAGATGAAGAAGGAGAAGGAGAAAAAAAATCTTGCTTTCACAGTGACTGAATTTAATAAGAATCTTGGTGATAGCAAAAGGCTCCCCTACTGTTTCTGCTGTGGGGTGGAAAATGTTATTCTTGTATTATTCCTAGGGAAAAATAAAATCTCATGCTGCTACAAATCTTATGCCTATGGAAAGATGTTATTTTTTAATACATGATGGCTTACCTATTTCAGATCCATTAATGGCATCGTAAATAAGCATTTTGCTAATCTGAAATGTGAAATCTGGATAATAATAAAGGCCCATTTATCTGCCAAGCTTTCAATTCCCAGAGTAGATGTAGATCAGGGGTAAAAATCTCTCTGGATTTTCTAATGAATATATTGCTTCTCTTCCCCATTACTTCCACCCACCTAAAACCCAACCCACATTCTTAGAGTTGCAGCCCATTGAAGATGGGCTGTGTAATGAGTTCTCAGGGGCTGGGGTGCATTTTTGCTTTTAGCTGTATAGTTTAGAGACTGATTAAATCTTTGTTGTACTACAAATATTTGAGGAATAATCATCCGCAAGGCACAGGCATGTTGCATTATACTAGATTCTTTATACACAACAAGCCTACTCAGCTTCCTGCATTGGGTAACGTTGACCTTAATATTGGCTAACCTGTTTTTAATGGTATTGCATTTACCCTAAACGTTTAAAATGTTCCAAAGCCTATAATAGCTTTCGTCTTTTTGTACTGTAAAAACTTCTAATAATCAGATGATAAGATCATATCCTGTGGGGTAATTGTGTTGTACCATGACAGGATAACTGAAAAAACATTCAGTGAAAATCGCACCAAACGGAAATCACTATATGAACAGTGATTGTTTGTGTGTTGTGTGAGATCGTGCCCTGTTCTTTGGGGCTTAGCTGGCCATATTTCTACTTGTTTCCTTTTAGCTGCTGCCTTTCTTGTTTTATTTTGGGAACCTTTTTTTCCCTGAGCCACTATAATTATCTTTCAGTGATTTAGAAGGAGGAAAAAAAACCACTCAATTGACCTTTACACACACACACACACTCACTCACTCACTCACATATTCTCTCCCTCTGGAAGCCTTGAACAAGCAAAGCTTGTGTTTGGATTCAGTTTTACCTTAGTCATGCCTCTTTCCAGATACAAGAAACATTTAATTCCAGATTTCCTGCTTCTGGCTTTAGGCCTTTGACCAGCAAAGTGAAATGTATTTTTTACTGCTGTCGGCCAGCCAGCTGCTGAGTTGAGTGAAGAAGAAAAAAAAAAAAAAAAAAAGAAAGAAAAGGAAAAAAAAAATGAAAGCAAAAAATGAAATGGAAATGTCGCCCTGCTTCTTGAATCTGCAGAATTGTCTAAGGAAATTAAAGTCTCCTAAAGGCACCCAGCTAAAGGGCCTGGGTGGCCCGGGCCTGTGAGAGCCTGAGGGGAGGGGCCCACGTTGGGTGTGCCTCCAACCCAGTTCTCTGCCTTCTGTCACCCTCTCCCTACACTCAGAGGTAACACTGTCATGCTTCCCGGTGAAGAGGGTTCCTCCACGTGTCACCGTCGCGATTACAGAATGAAGCTGAGGGCAAGGGGGTCCCAACAAACAGCAACCATTGGAATACCCAGACTTCAATGCTACTTGGGTTCCCATGGCAACCAAACAAAAGTAAAACAAACCTATCCATCCCAACAATAAAAATATGTTTTCATTAAAGTCTATTTAAAATGTTTTTCCCCCCGTTTAAAATATTCAATGCATTTCACTCCCCAGACAAAAATCCCCAACCTGCCGATGTTAAAGGGGGATCAAGTCCCTGGCAGGACCACGCAGATAAAAGGAATCGGGGTAATGTTGGGGACTTTACAGATGAGACGGGATAAATTCAAGTATGAACAAGATTGCTTTTTTCTCTCTTCTGCTTAGTTATGCTTTTTATTATATAAACATTAACCGTAATATTACAGTGGGAGTCAGGTATTTGGCAACCATATATTATTTTAGTAAGTCTACATCGAGAGAACAGTTTCCAGTTTTAGCAGCTGTAACATGTTTAAACTCAGTTTGTAATGGGATCTGAAGATAACTATTCCCCACGGGCTGTGTTGATCTTCATGGCTGGCCCACTGCCAGACAGAGGACTCGAAACTATTATTCACGCCTCCTTGCACATACCTTGTCTGAGCATGCTCAGTAAATGAATTTTGTTTCTAATATGCTGTAAATCGGGATTTCATTTTCCCATAATTTCCTTGGTATTTTATTAAACATCGAACTATTATCACAAAAGCCCCCACGTCTGTACTCGCAAACCTGAACAGTTGTGTGTGTTGAAGTAGCTGAGATCCAAATTGCCTGGTTAGAAGCCGATTGTAGGATAGCTAACAAATATCCAAACCAAAGAAGTTTTTGCCTGGAAGTCTTAGTTTAAAAATAATTAGAGTTCCCAATATTTGAACAGATTTATGTTGTTTATAAGCCAAGTACATTTTCTTCATTGAGTCAACTTGTCTTATTTAAAACAAATTATGTTTGCCGTATTAAAGTTCATATTTTTAAGGCTGAGTCTTGTATTAATCCCACAGTGAGTCATTAATCATACCAAATGCATTATAAAAACTTTAATCACTGCAGTTGAAACTGAGATTGTAATGCAATCCATCCCTTTTAATTACATCAGCTATTTCTCCCTTTCAGATCAAGAGCTATGTCGCAAAGGGAAAACAGATTAAAACTAGAGCTGTTTGATGTTTCTCTTTTTAGAACAATTTTATGTACTTTGTTTGAAAAGTTATATAATTAAAATGCTTGAATTTTTCTGCCCTCTGATTTTTGTGGCTTGAGTGGTCTGTCCGCCCTCCTCACTGGGGCTGTCTTTTGTTTGGCACCCCAAAACGGGTGGGAGTCACCCACCCACCTCAGAACTCGGGAGAAGACAGCTGTCTCTCAGCTACACTGAGCTTGCCTCCCATTAACCTCTTTATCTTAAGTGTCTGCTCTATATTTTAACATGAATGAAAATATAAACTTTGGAGACAGGCAGAACTAGGTGCAAATTCCATCTCTAACAAATGGTGTAATGCTTAAGCAAATTATTTAACCTTTCTGGGGCCTCGCTTGCCTCATCTCTCAAAAAGGAATAGTAATCATAGTACTAGTAATAGTAGTAATATCATAGTAATAGCAGTAATATCATAATAATAACAATTACAGTAACACTCCAGGAAGATATTGTGGAGATAACATGAAATAATCTATATAATGCATTTAGGACATTACCTGACACATACTAGTGCATACTTAGACTATCATGTTCATGAAGAAGTCAGGGGCTTTGAATGCTTTGTTCACTGCTATATCTCAGTGCTTTGAGCACTTACGCACATAGTAGGTGCTCAATAAATAATAGTTGGCAGAGCAATAAATGAATGCCAGCTGTCATTAGTCTTGCTTTCATTGCTGTGATAATATTTTTGGCACTTAGCCAGGTTCCATGAGCTGTGATAATGACGTTAACTTTGGACGCTTCCATTGGTATCTTTGGTATATAGATTCATAAAACCAGAAAGATGTCTTGCAAGGAAGTATGTAAGTTACCAGGTGCTGGTTTTGACCAAGGAAGTAGACCCCGGAAGTGTGGAGTAAGTTTCTAGAAATGCACAGGTGTCATTGGAGATGAGGTCCTTCAATAAATTGCTTATATTGAGAAAAGAAACTAAACCCCAGTAGCATCAATGCTACCTGGAATTGCCTCCCAAGATTGATCATCTCTTCTGATATCCTTCCAGATTAATCCTACCATATGAAAGGTTTATTAAAGGAGAGGAAGATAAACCCCTGCCTCCAATCAAACCTCGGAAACAGGAGAACAGTTCACAGGAAAATGAGAATAAAACAAAAGTATCAGGAACCAAACGCATCAAACATGAAATCCCTAAGAGCAAGAAAGAAAAAGAGAATGCCCCAAAGCCCCAGGAATCATCAGAGGTGAGTTGCTGTCCTCCACAGAAATACCTCTGTGAGACACATCCTGTCCTGTGTCTTCTGGAACCCTGCATCCAGAGCCGTGTCCCTGAATACCCACAGCCCTAGACTAAGAATTCACATCATCTCAGCTCCACGGGTCCCCATAGAGTGGATCTGTTGGTTTGCCCAGGAGCTGGAAGGCAGTGCGTGGTATTAACTGGATGGACCAATAACAGGATCTAGAAAGATGAGAACATCCTGTATAAAACTGATAGCAAATGCTGACTTTGAGATAGAAGGAGTCAGGGCTTCAGCTCTGGGAAGCAAAGAGACTCCTATGTGATGTGGCTTCTTTGTCATTTCACAGCCAGCCTATCTGAGGAGTTGGTCTGACTCTAAAGCACACTTTGTGGGTTCTAGCACATTTGGGATGTAGAAATGATATATGCCATGTCTCCACAGGACTTCCCTAAAAACTCAGAGATTTGTTTGCCTCCCATAATTGACTTCTGTGCATGAGCCTTGGGTTGAAACCAGTTTAGAAACACCTTAAGTATATACTATTTGTAGGAGAATTTTGAAATTGTTCCTCTGAAACCATTATTATCTCTCATGTTAACAGGTAGTTTCTGAACCTTTTAAAACAAGCCCCAGCTACCCACAGCCCCCAACAGCCCTTTGGTAGAAGCCATTACTGTCAGCATACATCCAGTCATGGAGGCTGATCTGGGCTCTGTTTCAACATGAATAATAAAAAACCCTGCTGCCCATAAAAAAAAAAAAAATTAGCAGCCACATTTGGAGACAGCATGTTCTAGGATTCAACCCCAAAGGGAATTTTGGTGCTGATATTAAACACCCCCTAAAAATCAGGTTTATAATGAACACATAAGAGACTCCCTAATTAAACACTGGCTTAAAACACACAAACACACACACACACACACACACACACACACACACACACACACACCACACCAACCTCCTAACTAGAAATTAACCTACCCAACTGACTCCTGTGTAAGAAGAGATTATTAATACCAAGAAAAGATTTATTTTTTATTTTTGTTTCGTAATTATTCTAAGCTTTAGTAATTAAAAAAATGGGGGGGGGGTGGGGGAATGATGCAGAGATTTCTAAACATCTGCAAGCTTGCAACATAAATGGCCAAAAGCAAGGAAATTCCAAGTTAAGGCTGACATTCCATTCTTCCTTTATCCCGTTGGCCTGGTGATTTATTATAGGGTTTTGGATCAGTGAGTTCTATTAGATACCATATGTACAGCATCGCCAAAGCACCAGAGGACAAACTGAGGCCATGGGGCCAGCTGACCTTTGAGTGGCTCCACTTTGGGGATGAAGTTTGAAATGGTTATTTTGTGAGGTGGGGGCAGAGTCCTCAGCCCGCTGCCCTGAAGCCCCTCAGCTTGGGGAATGATTGTTGCCAAGCATAGAGCCTGACTCCCTCCAGATCACAGAAATTCTTAAGGCCTTCAGGCTCCCTGTTTCTCCTAGGCCCCAGTGCCTCAAGGCACTGTAATGTTGGAGTATCAGAGGTTATCATGGTCAGGTCATCTGAACTACCTGGACTCTCATACCCTCTCCGAGGCTGACCTTAGAGTAAGCACTGCTGCCCACCTCCAACACAGACCCATGTGTTTGGCCAGGTATATTTCTCCTCGGTGACTGTGTGTTTGGAGTTTGGATTTTATTGTTGTTTTTCTTGATGTTTTCAATATGAAGCAGTGAACTCAATGGAGACAGGAGGGCTTATAAAGCCCTTCCAGTCAGACCCACTATCTTCAGGTAATTGGATTGCAAATGGCATGGTGGGAAGGTACCATTTAACACATCAAGGCAGATCATAAAATGCCATCCCAGGAAAAACGGTCCTTTACTTTTTTCTGCCTAGCTTCCAGAGACCCTCTAAACCTGTTTTACAAACAAAACCATAAAACTCCATGTAACCGAAGACCTAGGTCCCAGAAACTTCAGTGAGATTGAGTATCCCCTGTAGCTTTACTTCAAACCACAGCCCCATCAGAAACTGACATTTAAATGCAATTTGCCTTTTTCCCTTGCTGTACTCATTTTTCTGTATTTTCATGTAATGTATAAGCTCAGGGGACCAATGATGATTGTTAATGTAGAACAAGTAATGATATTTGTACTGGAAAAGGCAACTATTAGTACAAAAAAGAAAAAAAAAGAAAGAAAGAAAGAGAAGAGAAGCAAAAGCTATTAGGTCTTACACGTCCCTAAAAGACAGAGTTATCTTCAAGTAGATTTAAGGAGAAATACCTCTGAAAGGGTTTGATTTCTTTAAAATATTTTTTCTGTGCACCCCTACACCAGCATCCTCAGTCTTACCCGAAGATGTTAATGTGGTTGATACTTCTTTTCTTAACAAAGAGGAACAACATTCAAGGGATGAGATGATGGGGGGGGGGGGGGGGGTGGGCAGGGGTTGGAAAAAAGACCAGCTCAATACAACTGTTTTGTGACTGTTCTCCTCTTAGACACGTCAGGGCAGAGTGACAGTTTTGAAAGGGCTTGTCAGCCAGCTGGGTCACAGATGGAAAGTTAAAATGACCTTCTAAGGTCAAACTTTGCACAGCTACATAATGCAATGAATGGGTCAAATTGTGCCCACAACTTCTGTCAATAGGGACACATAAAGCGCACACCCATCTCATTGACCACAATGTATTTCAGTGAACAGAAAAGCTGCATTTGTGGTGGTGCTCACTGCCTGAATTTTGATAACTTCATTTTCAGCTTTAATAGAAATATAGTTTGCTGCAGCCTAGAAGGACTTTGAGTCCTCTGTCCCTCAGGTAGACAGGCTGGTGTTGCATCCGCATAATTTTTTAATATTTTAGCATTATCTGCATGTCATATGGCACCGAGTAGAAATTAACACTTAAGCATTGCTAATTTTAGGCATCATACTGAACACATTAGGATGAGATTTGCTGTCTCAAAGAAAGGCAAGGGGTTCTAGGAAGTTTGTTGCCTGTTGTTGATATGGGGTTGGTTGGTTTTTGAAAGAGAGATGCTTTCAAAAAAAAAAATCTTTCTCCAAAGTGTCATAAAGCGCAGCATGTAATTTAAAACCCATTTGGATAATTGACTGATCTGACAAAAAAAAACACCTCAGAATTAACCTATATATTAGAATCAAAGAATGATAAGATCGTATACACTTTGCTATTTGATAGGTGTCACACAAGGGACTAGAGCGCCTATCTACCCTCATGTTTCTGTAATTTAGATTTCTTTGTTTAGAGCTGTGATGGGTGGGGGGCAGAATAAAGCTTTACAGAAACTCCCTGAGCTGATTGACAAGCCTGTTTTCAAGAAAAACTGCTGCGTGTAATATTTTGTTTCATAGCAAAATGTGTCAACGCATTTGGCTTCCTTCTGACTGTCTTTTGAAATATTTTATCAGGTCTCATCAGAGCCAGAGAAGGAACAAGAGACTTTAAATCAGAAGAGCATCACGGAGCCTCTCCCGGCAGCAGATGTGAAGAAAAAAATGGAAGGGTACCAGGATTTTGCAGCGAGGCCCCTGGGGTCTAGGGCAGACCCAGAAAAGGACAATGACATAGATCAAGGTGCCGACAGTGAGAAGGTGGTGGAAGAGGTGGGAGAGAAGGGGCCTCCTCCTCCACTCCCGAGTGCCCCTCCGGCCCCCGAAAGGGGTCCAGCCCCTGTCCCCGGGGCCGGCAAACAGCCACTCACCTCTCCCAGCGCTCTTGTGGACTCGAAACAAGAACCCCAGCCCTGCTGTTTTACAGAGAGCCCTGAAAATGACCTCCAAGAAGCGCCCTTCCCTGGCTTCCCCACCACGCAGCCACCCCTGGCAAACCAGAATGAGATAGAGGATGACAAGCTACCCGCAATGGCGGATTACATTGCCAACTGCACCGTGAAGGTGGACCAGCTGGGCAGCGATGACATCCACAATGCCCTAAAGCAGACCCCGAAGGTCCTCGTGGTTCAGTCATTTGACATGTTCAAAGACAAAGACCTGACTGGGCCCATGAATGAGAACCACGGGCTCAATTACACCCCTCTGCTCTACTCAAGGGGCAACCCAGGCATCATGTCCCCACTGGCCAAGAAGAAACTTTTGTCCCAAGTCAGTGGGGCCAGCCTCTCCGGCAGCTACCCCTATGGCTCCCCACCCCCTTTGATCAGCAAAAAGAAACTCATTGCCAGGGATGACCTGTGTTCGGGTTTGTCCCAGGCCCACCATGGCCAGAGTACCGACCACATGGCTGTTAGCCGGCCGTCAGTGATTCAGCACGTGCAGAGTTTCAGAAGCAAGCCCTCGGAGGACAGAAAGAGCATCAGTGACATCTTTAAGCATGACAAGCTGGGTCGATCAGATCCCTACCGCTGCAGTCTCTCCAAGCATCACCTTAGCCCCCTTGCTGACTCCTACGTCCTGAAGCAAGAAATTCAGGAGGGCAAGGAGAAGCTTCTGGAGAAAAGGGCGCTCCCTCACTCCCACATGCCTAGCTTCCTGGCTGACTTCTACTCCTCTCCTCATCTCCACAGCCTCTACAGACACACTGAACACCATCTTCACAACGAGCAGACAGCCAAGTACCCTTGCAGGGACATGTACAGGGAATCAGAAAACAGCTCTTTCCCTTCCCACAAACACCAAGACAAGCTCCACGGGAATTATCTCGCGTCGCTACATCTGCAAGACAAAAAGTCGGCCACGGCCGAAGCGCCCACGGATGATCAGCCGACGGACCTGAGCCTTCCCAAGAACCTGCACAAGCCCACGGGCAAGGTCCTGGGCCTGGCGCACTCGGCCCCAGGGCCCCAGGAGAGCAAGGGCGCCCCCCACTTCCAGGTCCTCAACAGCCAGGGGCGAGACTGCCACCCCAAAGCCTGCCGGGTATCGCCCATGACCATGTCGGCCCCTAAAAAGTACCCCGAATCGCTCTCCAGGTCGGGAAAACCTCACCACGTGAGATTGGAGAACTTCAGGAAGATCGAGGGCATGGTCCACCCCGTCCTGCACCGGAAATCGAGCCCCCAGAACATTGGCGCCGCGCGCCCCATAAAGCGCAGCCTAGAGGACTTGGACCTCGTGATTGCCGGGAAGAAGGCGCGGGCGGTGTCGCCCCTGGACCCATCCAAGGAGGCCTGTGCGAAGGAGAAGGCCTCGGAGCCGGAGAGCGAAGGCGGCAAGGCGGCACACAGCGCGCACTCGGGGGGCCCATCGGAGGGCCACAAGCTTCCGCTCTCGTCCCCCATCTTCCCAGGTTTGTATTCCGGGAGCCTGTGTGGCTCGGGCCTCAACTCCAGGCTCCCGGCCGGCTATTCCCATTCTCTGCAGTACTTGAAAAACCAGACCGTGCTTTCTCCACTCATGCAGCCCCTGGCTTTCCACTCACTTGTGATGCAGAGAGGAATCTTCACGTCGCCGACAAATTCTCAGCAGCTTTACAGACACTTGGCTGCGGCCACACCTGTAGGAAGTTCGTACGGGGACCTTTTGCACAACAGCATTTACCCTCTAGCTGCTATAAATCCTCAAGCTGCCTTTCCGTCTTCTCAGCTGTCGTCCGTAC
The DNA here is from genome assembly GCF_024362965.1 of Panthera pardus. Classification (NCBI taxonomy): domain Eukaryota; kingdom Metazoa; phylum Chordata; class Mammalia; order Carnivora; family Felidae; genus Panthera; species Panthera pardus. Next base: position 23,397,141 of record NW_026526788.1, read on the forward strand.
ACCCCAGTACAAAACTGTAAGCCCAGAGCTGCACTCCTTACCCTGGGGGTGATGGCTTATAGAATTAGAAGTCAGTATTTCTTCTAATCCGGGGGTAAGATCAGTCCCAGCCAAAGGGGCTGAACATGCCGAGAAGGGAGGTGAACATACCTGATTTTTCCTGGGACGACTCCAGCCTTGGCTAGTCGGTCTCCAGCCCCTTCCAACCCAGATGCCCTGGCGCCTAGATGGTTCCCTTTGCATGTGGGTCTTGTGAAGGGATTTTTGTGTATCCAGGAAGAATTTAGAGGACCCCGTCTTGAGGATGGTCAGGAACAATTTGGGGAAAAAAAAAAAAAAAAAAAAAGAAAGAAAAAAAGAAAACAAAAAAAAGAAAAGAAAAAAGGGGGAAGGGGCAGGCATTTCAAAGGAAGGGGCAAGGAAGACTGGCAAACATTTGCCAAGGGATGCCCCTCTTCCCACAAAACTCTCCAAGGTTCAATCAATGCAATGTATAGTGAAACTTCAGTAGATCTTTCATTTTGACACTATTAAACAATCCAGAGAAGTAAACACTGTTAAAATGACTGTATATATTTGCTTCTTAAAACTACCCGTATCACTGTTTGCTCACCTAATTTATATACAGGTAGTTCCATTTTCTCCCGGTTCCTTCTTGTCCTTTTTTTTTTTTTTTTTTTTTTAACAGTATCGCTTTTGTTTGCAGGTCTTTTGTTTTGTTTTATTTTGTTTTGTTTTGTTTTGTTTTTTAAAGGCTGACTGACTGTCCTAGTTGTTGATGTGTGTTTGTAATTTTTCCACATCTTACCATTTTGAGCAGCTTTGGGTGGTAAAGTTATTGTTTACAAATTGAAGCAACTGATTCTAGTGGAACAAATGAAAAAGAAACAGTTGAGCACACAATAGTGCAAAGAATGTTCCTTTGCAGATCCGCAACTTAAGGATTTTGTTCCTCATAAATGGCATAGTCGAAAGAGCTTATACACTGCTTACCCGGCCAAATGCTTTGCTTTGAAGTATTGGGTTATGTGAAAATATCGAGCATTGTCCTTACCTTATCTAGGCTGTGAAACTGTCCTACATACCAGAGGAATCATAAAAACAAAAACCTCACTGGCAGCAAGCTGCTGAACAACAAGAGTCTAGAGGACATATTTGTGGGCTGCGCAGATATTTTAGGAATTTCAGAAATTAGAACAGAAGCCAAAATGATTTACATTGGTGTTGGCACCGATCCCTTTAAACAGTGTGGGAAAGGGGGTTGGGGAAGAAGAAGGAGCCCCACTATCCGGAAGAAAAGGAGCAGCTGGAGGCCCGGGCACCTGATACCTTCCCTGGGTCGCGGTCTTTTGAGTAATAATAGGTAGTCACATGGCCTTCATCAAGTTGGTTTCTTGTTCTCAAGAAGAGCCTCCCAGGCCACATCTCTGTGGGATAATTGGCATCCTGGATTACCCATTTCAAAAGAAAGCCCTCTTCTTTGGGTTTATGGGGCGTTAGTTTTGTGAGTATGCACGCACATCTGGTGGGTCGTGTCATGTTTTTAACCACCTGGCAAGACAGTCCACTTTACGATTTCTTTTATTGTTGGAAGAAATGGCCAAGTTGTTCAAGCAGTCAAAAGATGTGGAGAATGTGTATGGTCATTCTCGCCACTTTATTCCATGCGCTGCTGGGATGTAACATCGAGGTGGATGCATTTTCTAAGTGTGTTAAAAGTCAGTCAATACAGAGTGGATTTTCTTTCCAAGTCCCATCCCTGCTGATAAGACTGCTTGGGTGAACTCCCCAGCCAACCTTTCCCTCCCCCAACACTACCAGTAGACATTAGAACCACAGTTAACCAGTCCTTTACCTCTGAGATATTTAATTCTATGAAAATTTTGATGACAATTTTCAACTTCTAAATAGGTAACTTGACTGCAAAATAACCACAACTGGTAAACAAGGACACTGCGGCTCTTAAAGCCATGCATGCCATACATTTGTATTGAAGCGTCTCCATGACATGAAGCCAAATATTCAATGTAACATACTTAATATCCAAAGGTGGAAACAAAAGAATGTAGAGATCTAGTGTTAAGAGTTCCATTTGCTTCAATTAATTATTTACCTTCCTGTGGAATTTTACATATATATATATATATATATATATATATATATATATACCATAGATAGACTAGTAGAATATAGATTATAAATGTGTGAGTGCAGATTATCCTGCTATTGCACAAGATGGAGGGGGAAAAAAATCTCAATTCCAGCTGGCAAATTGCTAGCCAGGACACATATAAGCAAGTTGCACTAGATTGAATGGTCACAGAATCAGAGGCCATGGAAGAAAAAGGAAACTCCAGTGTTTCTGCAGCAGAACATGGGCTAGACCCTAGCACATGGTCTCTAGGAGTCTGTTTCTCAAAGGAGTGGGGGCCGTCTGTCCCTGGTGGAGCTCACCTATCCGTTTGGAATATGGGGCATTTGTTCTCCCTGCTACAATGATTTCAGTCTGGTTTCATCATGTTGGAATTCGATCACACCATTTTCAAACAATGTTAACATAGTCCAGCTTTTGTTTTCCTCATCTCTTCCGAGAGGAGACTCACTGTTTCTGTCTGAGGAAGCTCATACCCTCGGCAAAACATCAGGACAAATAAAGAGAGATGGGGGTATACATTCCCAACAGAAGCAGTGTGTTATTTGTTTTAAAACTCCGAACAGAGATCTTGGAAATCTTTCAAAAAAACCATTGAATTCTTCATTGGCTGAGAACTACATTTTAAAAAGTCTTAAATAGGGCTTTGTTTGCATTGTTTGAGTTCAAGGGGCCTTATTATTGAATGGAATTGCCCAAGCCTTTCTTTGTGCAATCAAAGCATTGTTATTGGTAGTTTAGTAAAGGAAACTGTGGAATCTAATTGGCAGTGGAGTCATAAATCTATTTACTGAGTGTGGCTTCCAAGAAATGTTGCAATTCAAAATAGCACTAAGTCCGTGATTTACTGGACACTTGGAGATTCTAAATAATATTAAAAAAAAAAAAAAAAGAAAGAAAGAAAGCTTGCCATGCAACTTCTGGTTTAACATTTGGCAACTTAAAAAAAGAGAGAGAAAACAAAACAAAATAAAACAACAACAACAACAACAACAAAACCCCAGCCCAACTGAGATTCAGAATTAAGTATTCTTCTAGTAAGTGATTGGAACTTGTAATATTTGCCACAGGACTGACTTATTTATTTACTAGCTAGAAGCTCTTAAGTTCACTTGTTTATCAGGGCATATACAGAAGGGTTTATTAAAACTCAATGTTGACTTTACAACTTTCTGACCTGGTGCATGAATTCTCAAGTACTGTATTTCACTGTGTTGGTGTGTCTGATGGAAATTTCGAGGTGATCCCACAAAAATATTTTATGTAGTGTGCCTTCAAAGAGAACCATTTTTTTCTCTTCACTTGTTGTCCCACAAAGTCACATTTGGTGGTGGTCAGCCAAGTCCCATCTGGTCCAGTTTTACTCTTGTCCCAGATTTAAAGAGAAATGGGAACAAGTTTGCCCCAGTGAGACCCACACCATTGCAATGAGTATCTTGAGCACTTAAATTCCAGTGTTGGCTGTTGATGTATTTGATATTCTGCTTGTCTCCCCATGGTTGAAATATGTCTGAAAATAGCAGCATAATCTCTTGGCTGTTTATACTTTTTTAAACTTTCCTGTGTTGTAAATATTGTATACTTTTGGTGATTCCAGCTATGTAACCTCTATGCTCTGTAAGGTGATTATTTGTATATAGCAACATGGCCCAGTGATATTACATAGTTTCCCAATGGAGAGGTTATTGAGTAACCTTTGCATTAGTTTAAACACTACCAGAAGAATGCTGAGCCAAAACTATAAACACTCAATTTTGTATGTTTTCCAAATTGTACTTATTACTGCTTTTGATACTGTATTACGTGCCAATAGTTTCCCAATCACATAGCAGGCAAGAGATATTTTGTACTTTTTGATCCACTGTAATATTTAATAAAAAATGTTACTATCTGTTTCCTTTTGGGTGTGAGCAATCTGTTACTTCTTCCTGAGGAGTCCTGTGGCCTCAGGACTTTTTGCACCCCGTTGTCGCCAAATTGGATAATAGCGGTGATGATGATGATAATTGGTAATGGTGATGATGGTGTCTACTTTGTTGAGAATTTGCTGGGTGCCCAAGTGACATACACACCCGCACGTGAATACAGGTACACCTGTTTTACTGATGAGAAAACTAAAGCTTAGAGAGGGCAGTCAATTTGCCCCAGGTCACCTAACAAACTGAGTTAGGATTTGAACCCAGAGCTCTTAAGTCTATGACTTCCTTTGTATGCCACGCTCCTCTCCTGGCAGATAACAAAAGTCACTATTTACTTGGTCAACAAAGATTTACTCATGCCTGAACTGCCGGGCTTAGTGTTAGGAGCTGGAAATACAATGGTGAGTAAAAGATAAATATTGTCCCTGGAACTTATAAATCTTATGAGAAACAGTTAATCAAGTAGTCAGTCATATAAATACAAAACCTTGACCTGACCTAGTTCCCAGGGAGAGGAGTATGGTAACAAAGTGATACATGAAGAGGAAGTGGTGATTCAACTGGCATGTGAAGAAGGAACATGAGTTGATCAGGTGAGAGGGAATTGGGAAAAGAGGAGTCCAAACATAGGGCACTGCATGTGCAAAGGCCCGGCAGCAGGGACAAATTTGGTTTATCATAGGTATAAAAAAAAAAAAAAAAAAAAAAAGCCTGCGTGACGGAAGCATAATTGACAAGGTCCAGGGCATGAGGGTGAGGTTGAGGTGAGGTGAAAGAGTATAGCAGGGGCCAGTTAGGTAGAACATAACAGACCAGGCTGAGCATTTTGGTCTTTTTCCTAAGCAAGAAGAGGTTTAAGCAGGGAGGTAATGTGTTCAGATTTCTTTTGGTGTCGCTGGCTGCTGTGTGAAGGCAGACTGAGCAATCTAATACCAAGATGGCAGTCATTTCAGTTGGGGTGGTGGAATGGTGGCATGGGCACCATTCAGAGATGGTTAGAAGGGTGAAGAGACAGCAATGGATTAAATGGGACAATTGATGGATACTCAGGGAAGAGTGAAAAGCTAGGCAAACAGCGTATTCTGACTTATGCTGATGATGGACGATTTCTGATCTTTTGTCCCCTTAATCCTCTGCCTTCAGGCTTCCCCCTGGTTTTGCTCAGTTTATTAGTTGAAATGAGGCATTCACAAAGTACCCTATGCGCTCCCTTCTTAATGGAGATTAGGGCAGGGGAGAGGGTGGACAGTCTTTGGTGAGGGTCTTGCTTTACAACCCCCACCATCTGGTCAGGATGGACTTGGAATAGACAGGAGAGAGTAATCTGCTAGCAAGCATGTGGCCACAACTCTGAGGGGGATTAGGGGTGGGGAAACACATATATTTTTATAAAAGACACTAGAACCTTTTTCTTGCCATGGAAAGGACCCTGCTCACCCTCTCAGACCAGCAGGAATTACAGCAACATGTTCTGGGCTACTCCCTTTTCTTGCTATTATCCCTCTGTTAATCCAAACACTCCAAACACAGGACCCGTAGCCTCAGGGTCTCCTTGCCTTCACTCTGATTCATGTGCATTTCACCATATCATGTGAACTGCTATGAGTACATAAAAAAAAAATGTTCTTCCATCTATGACACATTCAGCATTTATAGATCTGATACTTGAATCATACACAACAGGAAACATCATGATAAGTTATCTATTTTTACCAGGCCTAGCTGGCAAATACTGTTGGGAAGGAGGGTGCTTTTGCTAAAGATGTCACTCATAGTGCAAAAGCAATGAAAATGCCCAATGATTTATTCTAGGAAAGTGGCCAAAGTTGACAAATGTTTGAGGGCTGATAGTGACCAGGAAATGGGTGATCATTTACAACAACAAGTATATAAGTGGCAGGAGGCAGGAGTGGGGTGAGGGGTGACCTCTGGCCAGGAATAATGTGAAAGAAAGCATAGTCTTCAAGCTTGGCCTAGGGAGTATAGTAAATCATGTTAATTTAGGCTTTGCCAATTCAGAATTCCTGGATTTTGGAATCTCCAGGCTAAGTCCTAGGATAAAAAACATTCCAAAGTATTTGTTTAACCTGCTTAAAAGAACAAACTATTTTTAATCATGCTAGCCATAACCCTAGGCATTCAGCCAACCGAGGAAGGACAAGGTGATCTGTTCCCTGAGGCATCCATACAAGAACTAGTACTATTTTAATTATTGTTGAAACTCTTTCTAGAACAGAACTGTCCAGTGGAACTTCCTGGGATGATGGAAATATTTTATAATTCAAAGCTTTCCAATACTGTAGCTACCCACCAGTGTGGCTACTGACCCCTTGAAAGGTGCCTAGTGTGATGAAGGAACTGACTCTTTAATTGTATTTCATTTTTATTCATGTAAATTTAAATAGCCCCCTGTAGCTAGTGTTTCCTACGTTGAACAGCACAGCTCCAGAAGGTCTAATTGGTTAGTGTTCACATACAGATAGACTCTGTTACAGATAGGTCAATATCTGCATATAATCGTTAACATGAACACTAAAGCAGTCAACATTGAGTCTCTTCTTGGCAAAACTTCGTTAATCAGTTGGGGGTGGCTATAGATTTGACACTATTTTTCACTCAGGATTAACACATCACAGGCATTTAAATACTTAACTGAATGAACTAATAAATCATTGAGAGAGCATTAAGAAAGAAGTCTGCAATTACGGCATTTTGTAATCCAGTCCTGCTTTTTATGTTAAATCTGATTGTGTAAGGCTAGAGCACAACTTCCAGAAAGTCTCTGCAGTGTGTGGCCGTGTTCAAGCCATGCTGCTTCACCCCTTGGGAATTGGAAATTAACTCTGGACACCGGGAGAGTATTCAGCATGAGGGAGATTATCAAGAAGAGAGAGAGGGGCCCAGGGACCAAGTGTGGAGGAATCCATGACAAAATATTTTCAGTGTCCTGGTCTTTGTACCTCAGACCTGGGTATGTCCCTTTATTTCTCCTTTACACATAATGAAAACAACAAACACCCAATGGTGTACAGTGAGAACTCCATATGTTTTATGCTTTAAATGTTTTGTTTTGTTTGTTGGCTGGTTGGTTGCTTGGTATTCATTCATTCCATCTTCAAGGATCCCATGAGGTAGATACTGTATTTATTCCTATTCAGTTGAGGGAAATAAAGCCATCACTGAGCTTTTTCATAACCAATCAAAACGGGCAGGTTTTGGGGCACGTGGCTGGCTCAGTCTGTTAAGCATCCTTCAGCTCAGGTCATGATCTCACAGTTCGTGGGTTCGAGCCCCATGCCAAGCTCTGTGCTGACAGCTCAGAGCCTGGAGCCTGCTTCGGATTCTGTGTCTCCTTCTTTCTCACTCCCGCTCATGCTCTGTCTCTGTCTCTCTCTCTCAAAAATAAATAAAACATTAAGAAAAACAACAACAAAACGGCAGGTTTTTCTTACTGTGTGCAACTCTTCTCCTGTTTCCTGCCACCCTGACATAGAAATTCAAGCAATCAGCCAAAAATGTCACATAACACCCTAAAGTTGTCAATTAATGAGGCAAAAAAGAGAGAAGACATCAAGAAATAGTATTATGAAAGGGAAAAAAAAGGACATATTTTTTTTAATTATTAGAGGACAGCATTAACTTTAAGCTTATACATTGGAAAAGTTAGATGAAAGGAGCCATTTTCTACAAAGCTAGAAATGAACAAAAATTTCCCAAGAAATATAAAACTCAAATAACAACTGAAGATTTGATCAGGTGTCGCATAGTTCTCCACAAAAAAGCACCAGGCCAAGATGGTTTTAAAAACTGCGTCAGAGAATTGAAAAAGAAGAAAACTACTCAGTTCTTTTTGTAGGTTTATTTTGACCTCATTAACTAAACTCAAGAAAGGGCGACAGTGAAAGAAAAAAAGAATACAGATCAATCTCACTTCTAAACCAGATGCAGCAATCCTAAGTAAAATACCAGAAAAATATAAAAATTTCTGTTTATAAATGTACATCCGTATTCACACACATAAATATGTCTTCTACACATATGTGCATGCACAATATACTAAAAGGATGTACGCATTTGAAATGTATTAAAAGCAGTATTCTACCGTGCCCAAGAAGGGTTCATCCTAGAGATATAAAGTTGGTGAAACATTAAAACTCCTATTACTACAATAACATATGAAAGCTATCTGGAAAATGATTAAGGTGGTGGAAACCTGGAACAGTACACAATACACAGATGAATTTCAAAGAAAATGTGAGAGAATTGTTCTATACTCCTGGAGTGGGGAAAGCCATTCTAACTATGATTCCAAATTCAGAAACTATAAAGGATGACTACCTATGTAAAAATTGAATTTCTATGTGCAAAATATAAGCAAATTCAAAATGCAAATTTTACATTGCCAATAAATACTGCAATTCACATCAAAAAGGGCTAATCTGTGTAACATATAAAGAGCTCCTAGAAATCAGGAAGGAAATGGGCAAATGGCAGTAAAATTTACAAATCTTAAGGGTACAGTTCAATGAACTTTGACGCATGTGCACAGCCATATGAACATGACCCAGAACAAAATATAGTATACCTTTATTTTGGCAGAATGTTTTCTCATGACACTTTCCAGTCAACTGACCTACTCTGACCCAAGAGGTAATCACTGTCCTAATTTCTATCATCAAATTTGTTTTACTTGCTTTTCACCCTCTTAAAAATTCAGAACACAAAGACATTTACCATCACGTCATTGCTTTTATTTAACATAGCACTCTAGGTCCTATGCACTGTGGTATGACAGGGAAAGGCAATAAAAAAGCGTAAAGTTTAGAGAGAAAGAAATAAAATTGAAAATTTTCATAACAATATGATTATTTATCCAGAAAAATCCAAGAGAATTTACAGATAAATTTTTATAAAGAATGAGAGAGCTCAGTACATTTGCTGGATGTAAGATGAAAATACCCCAGTCCATAACATTTTTATCTACTAGCAACAATGGAAATGATACTCAAAAAAAAATTCCTTTCAGAGTAGCAATAAAACCAAAAGTTACCTAACGGTAAATTTAACAAAATGACTTGGAAAGCAATTTGGCAGAATCTAGTAAAGGTGTAGATGTGCTTACTACAAACTCAGCAAGAACACTTCTAGATGTATGCAGAGAACCTTCACAACTTGTATTAAAAGGGGCGTGTTGCAACGTTGATTTCCCTCACACACAGAGGGACACAGAGACACAAAACAGAATAAAATTCCATTAATGAAGAAAGGGTAAATAAGTATATGGAATAATACACGGTAGTTACAATTAATTTTTTTTAACTTTTTAAATGTTTATTTTTGAGAGAGAGAGAGAGCGCGCGCATGCACGCACACAAGTGGGGGGAAGGGGCAGAGAGAGAGGGAGACAGGCTCGAGGCTCTGAGATGTCAGTGCAGAGCCCAACATGGGGCTTGACCTCACAAGCCATGAGATCATAACCTGAGCTGAAGTCGGAGGCCTAACCAGGCACCCCTACGATGAATATTTTAACTGTCTATGCATCAATGTAAAGAATTGATGAAAAACTTAATGTTGAGTGAAAAAAATTACAAAAAAGTTCTCATAGTATAAGAATTAAAAACATAAGTAGGGTAATACTGTAATGAATATATTTAATGAATGTATAAAGACATAAACAGCAGCACATCAACATCAGATTATTTACAGGAGGAGAATCTGATGGGGGAGGAGGAGGCCTTTTACTGCCTGTGAAATTTAGTTCTTTTGACATCTGGGGCAAGATGGCAAAAAGTTAACATTCACTGAATTTAAGTGGAAACAAAGTAGGGATGTACTATGACACATTTTGTGTATTTGAAATGACTCCTACTTTATAAAATAATTGACACATAACACTGCACGTGGAGTAAAGACATGTGGGTTTGCAGCCTCCAAGCCTCAGTTAACTCATCTGTAAACTGGGGATGAATAAGTCCAGCCTGGTCTCCCATCAGTGTTGTCGCTATATGAAAACACTTCACAAGCAGGGAAGCTCCGTGCCGCTAACATCACTACTGATGCTGACGGGTGGGATCGCTGTGCATCCGACTCCAAGGTCCATTCTCACAGGATGTATCAAGTCTCTTCTATATGGGTTCCACACGTCAGCCCCTCACCCAGAGCCTCAAATGCTTTTAGCCCACATACCCCCATAACACCCTGGAGAGACAGACACAGGCATACAAAGGCTAAATGCGTGACCCAAGGCTCCTGGGGAAGTGAGTAGTAGACACAAGGTTTGAACCAGGCCCAGCTCATTCCAGCACCTGAGCTCTCCATCACTGGGTGGCTCCTTCCCAGCTCAGGCTTGTCGCTGTTCAGTATTCGCACAGATACCTCCTGACACTCGCTTGTGTTAACACTCTTTCTTCCTCTCTTCCTACCCACCCCATCTACCTTCAGGGCAAGGTGGGATTTTTTTACTGGTTGCCTAATACAGAGAAGGATGAGGGTCTGGAATCTCCTTAGTAGAGCTCAGATCTTCCATAGAGCACATATTTCTGTCCCTAAGCCCTTCCCTTCCTTTCTCCTCCTCTTGGGGTCCCTACAGCCAGCCCTCCACCTCAGACCCAGGTGGGGCCAGCAAGCACTTATTACAGTGGTGCCTGCGGGTTGAATGAGAGCACCAAATTTGTTGCAGATTTCAAGAACATGTTGGGACTGATTTCCAACTTTGGCTTCTGATCTGTGTGCGGGTGGGACACTGCTCTGTGTGGAACTGCAAACAGGCCTGCCCAGAGCAAGAGGGTCAGGATCCCATGGGTGGGGGTGTTCACACTTTGTCCTGGGAAACTGAGGCTGCAAAGTAATGGGACTAGTTTCCATGAGCCAGGAGGATTCATTTACAATTCCTCCTCCCCCTCTCCTCCTCCATGTATGTGAGTGTGTGTGTGTGTGTGTGTGTGTTTGTATAACCCAGGTACTGTGCTAAGTGCTCCCACATACATAATCTTCTCATAACAACCCTCTGGGGTTATGTTATTTCTTCTTTACAGATGTGGAAACTAAAGCTGAGAGAAGTTAAACAACTTGCCTAAGTTCATCTAGAGCATTTATGGCAAGGCTGCAATTCAAGCCCAGACCTTCTGGCTTCTAAGAGCATGTCTTAGTCCATCATCCCTTCTATTTCATAGAGGCCCGAATGGGAAGATGTTTCACTGTATAGTAGGAAAACATCCTACTGACTTCTTTAATCCTTGAGGTCCCGACCATGCTCCCTCACTTTTGACATGTCTGATTCCTGAAAGATGGCCACTCCATCCGTGTGTTTAAGCCAAGTCATATCCAGGAAGTAAGTCAAGCTTCCATTAATTTGGGGAATATAAGGGAACCAAGGAGCAATGGTCTTCACCAGGTTTAGCACCTTCTTAAGTAAGCAGCTTAGATCTGGGGATGTCAATGTTGGTGAATGAAAAACGGACTGTTTGCATGCTCTGAGTTAGTGACCTTGTGAGAGTAATGTCTGTTGATCCTTTGTTGCAATGCAAACAAGCCACTGAGTTCTTCATACACCTTGTTTCATTTTTCCATTAAAACTCCTTGTAGATGAGGAAACTGGAGCTCAGAAAGGGTAAGTAATTTGCCCATAGTCATCCACCTACAGCGAGCACTGTGACTATGAACACGACGAATGGCTGTCGTGTCTGAGCGCCCAGCCTCTGCCCTGAACTGACCCAGTAGGAACTCACCTCAGGATTTCCACTTTCGCTGCCAGGCTCTTGATGGGAGTAAATGTGAGGCCTGCGTCCGGGCACCTTGGGCTCTCTCCGTATGGTCTCTTGGAGACTGCTCTTTCCCAACTTCTTTAGATCTATCACCCAAACTTTGGGAAGCACATGTTTGGGAAATTCATTTATTGATTGATTATATATCCAGGGCCTGTGGTCACACACACAGTCGGCAGCATGTTTGTACTGGGCCATTTCCTCTGCTGGCCTGTAGTCCACCGACACGTCAGTAACCTTTCATCAGAAACTGGTCTTCTGTGTCCTGCCTCTTGTGGGTTACATAGAGGAACCCACAGAAAGGTGTAACGGATAGGGTTCCTCCATCCATCTCAAACTGAGATATGCTGATCCCCACAGAAAATATTTTGGGAGAAAAAATGTTCATCCATAAAATAACATCATTGGGAAGCTAAATCATTATTAATCTTTTAAGTTAAAGATGGAGAGTTTAAATCTCTTGGAGTTCACAAAGGCATGGAAAGATTATGGCCTTCTCTTATTGTCCTAATTTACTCCATCATTAAAAAGCAACATTATTTTCATGCTGAAAATCACATAGATATATTATGTAATCAAAGGTAGAATTCTTCTGAGTGCTAAGATGAAAACCAAAGACATCAAAAATACCAAATTTGGTGGCACCTGGGTGGCTCAGTTGGTTAAGCTTCCAACTTCAGTTCAGATCATGATCTCACAGTCTGTGAGTTCGAGCCCCGCATAGGGCTCTGTGCTGACAGCTCAGAGCCTGGAGCCTGCTTCAGATTCTGTCTCCCCCTCTCTCTGCCCCTCCCCTGCCCACTCTCTCTCTCTCTCTCAAAAATAAATAAACATTAAAAAAAAAAAAAACAACAAAATACCAAATTTGCAGCAGGCTGCTTTCAGCTGCAATCCAACAAATACTCACTACATGGCCCCCATGTGTCAGGCATAGTGAAGAACTCCCAGTTAGAGCACTGCCTAAGGCAGCCCTTCTCTGTTTCTTCTGGAGCTTGAAATTTAGCAAGGAAAACAGAGGTGAAAGCAGTATTTCTAAGTGTGCTGAGTATTACAAGAGACAACAAAGAGCTGTGAGAGCATAGGCTAAGGGGAATGGTAATTTCAATTAGGATTAACGGAAGGTTTCTTGGAGGAAGTGACTTTTAAGCAGAGATCTGGGAAGAGATGAATAGGGAAATAAGACAAATGAAATTTCACAAACAAGACAGCATGGAATGTTCTAGGAACTGAGAAAGAGCAGAATGGTCTGTGGTTGGGGTGAGGAAGCAAGACTTTTGAGGTCCCTGCTTGAATAAGGAGGTATAAAAAGTACTGACTCAGTGTGCAGCAACTATAGCACAACCTCTCATATGATAGAACATCAGGTATTAGTCAAACAAATGACAATATCCCCTTCGGGGATAATTTACATTCTAAAAGACAATGCCAGGCCCGGAAAACCTGAGAAAACCACTGGAAAACAACACGAAACAGTAAGAGAATTCAGATATGAGTTGCAAAGTAGATACATAAAACCAATAGCATTTCTTAAACCATACTTGTTAGAAATTGCAGTAAAAGAAAAGATCTCATGTAAAATAGCAGCCATAAAGAATCTTAGACATGAATGTAACATGTAATTTTCAAAGCTTTTATTTAAAAACACTTTAATAATCTATTGACAGACCGGAAGATGGCTTAAGACATTGAAAGACAAACTATTGTCTTTGATGGGAAGATACCAATTCTTCCTAAATTAATTCATAAATTGAATGAAATTCCAATTTAAATGGCATTTATTTTTTTAGAGAGAGAGTGTGCACAAGTGGGGGAGGGGCAGAAGGAGAGGGAGAGAGAGAGAGAATCTTAAGCAGGCTCCAGGCCCAGCACAAAGCCCAAAGCGGGGCTTCATCTCACAACCGTGAGATCATGACCTGAGCCGAAATCAAGAGTTGGATGCTTCACCAACTCAGCCACCCAGGTGCCCCAGAAAATATCAATTTTTAAGTTAACAAAATGATATTAAATTTTTTGTGTGTGAAACAAATGTTCAATCAGAAAACTTCTCAAAAATCAGACAAAAACTGCCTCTGTCTGATGCCAAAATTATTTTAAAGCTACAATAGGTAGCTTTAAGTTATTAGGTAAAAATAGATCAATGAATAAGAATGAAGGGTCCACAAATGAAACCAAATTCATATGGAATCTTGATGTATGAAATGGTAACATTTCAAAATATTAAGAAGAAGGTGATTAGTCTGTAAATGGTGTTGGAGAAATGGGCTGATTGGAAAGAAAAATAAAGCTATATCTCTTCCTCATTTATAACACTAATATCAATTCCAGATAGATCAAAGATTCAAATGTAAAATGGATTTTTTTGGAGTAAAAGTATACCATAAACTGAGAGAAAAGAAAAATGACAAGTTGGGAAAATATTTAGCTCATGTGATAGGAAAAGGGCTAATTTCTTTCATTTTTAGAAAGCTCATGCAAATAAAATAGAGAAATGACAAGCAGTACCCATCAGCAGTCAACTACCAAAAAGTGAAATAAAACGTAGACAGTAAATATGAAAATATGCTCAACATTACTCATAAGGAAAGACATGCAAATTAAACAGCCACAAGAGATTTTCTTAAACTCAAGATTGTGAGAAGCTAAAGTGAGGAGACACCATTATTATTTTTTTTAATGTTTATTTATTGTTTAAGAGAGAGAGACAGAGAGAGACAGAGCATGGGCAGGGGAGGGGCAGAGAGAGAGGGAGACACAGAATCTGAGGCAAGTTCCAGGCTCTGAGCTGTCAGCACAGAGCCTGACATGACGGCTCGAACTCATGAATCCCAAGATCATGACCTGAGCTGAAGTTGGACACTTAACCAACTGAGCCACCTAGGTGCCCTGAGGAGACCCTTTTCTGAGAAGGCTATGGAGAGTTGAGAACTGGCAGACATTGAACTGCAGCAAGGGGTGGTGCACTGGTACATTTCTGGAAGGAAACTTGACAAAATCAATCTGATTTTAAATGGGCACATGGGTGGCTCTGTTGGTTAAGTGTCCAACTCTTGATTTTGGCTCAAGTCAAGATCTCATCATTCATGGGTTCGAGCCCCACATCCAGCTCTGTGCTGACAGTGCTTGGGACTCTCTTTCTGTGCCCTTTCCCTGATGTTATGCATGCACACACACGGGCACACACACACACTCTCCCTCTCATGAATAAATAAACGTTAAAAAAAAAAGGTACTACTATAGACTGAATGTTTGTGTCCTCCTCACATTCACATGTTCAGTCTTAATCCCTAATGTGATGGTACTTGGAAGCAGGGTGATTTGGGGATGATTAGGTAATGAGGGTGGAGTGCTCATGAATGAGATTAGTGCCCCTATAGAAGAGACCCCAGAGAGTTCCCTCACCCCTCCCACCATGTGAGGACACAGTGAAATGCCAGCTCTCTAGGAGCCTGGAAGGGGTTCTCATCAAGACGCTGAATCTGTTGGCACCTTAACTTTGGACTTCTCAGCTTCCAGAATTGTAAGAAATAAATTTCTGTTATTTATAAGCACCCCAATCTATGGCATTGTGTGATAATAGCCTGAATGGACTAAAACATATATGTATCATTTAACTAAGCAACTACTCTGCTAGGAATTTACCTGTAGAAATATACCTACAGATGTTGGTCAAGAGCTATGTGTAAGAAATATGTTCCTTTTTTAAAAGTTTATTTATTTTGAGAGAGAGACAGAGAGAGAGAGAGAGCAAGCAGGGGAAAGGCAGAGAGAGAGAGAGAGAGAGAGAGAATCCCAAGCAAGCTCTGTGCTGTCAGCACAGAGCCTGACATGAGGCTTGAACTCACAAATGGTGAGATCATGACCTGAGTGGAGATCAAAAGCCAGACACTTAACCAACTGGGCCACCCAAGTACCCAAGAAATATATTCCTAGTTATTTAAGCACCTCTTGCAGGGAGAAGGAATCACTGAATGGTTATGGACTCCCTTGTTTTGGATTCTTATGCAGCTGTGGAAAAGAATGAACTAGTTCTGTGTGCACAGAGACAGGGAAAAAACCCGTTATAGGACCATGTGTCCAGAAGCATCCTTTTGTGACATGGGAAGAGGTATATACAAATAGATAATGATAGGTAGATAGATATGCATGCACACTGGTATGGGCATAAACAAATTTTCTGAAAGCAATCAGAAATAATTTATCCTTGGCTATCTTTGGACAGAGACACAGGCTTGAGGGATCAGGCTTTTACCGTTTGATTTCTACTTTGCTCTACTATTGAAAGTTTTCAAATATATAGACTAATTACTTTCATTTATTAAAATATGAACATGGATTACCTGGATAGTGTGATAAGGGACTTTTTTTCTTCTTTGAATGTCCATGGTCTTAAAACAAAGTTTGAGTGGTGGGAGGCAGCACTAAAGAAAATGATACTAGGTGAAGTCTTGACCCAAAAGAATGAACCTCAAATGGTGGTCTGTGCAGCTGCTAGAGCTGCAGAAGAGGTATTTTCAGAGGAGGGGAATTTCTAACAGCTCGCAGACTTCCCCACTCGCCTCAAAGAATGATGGCCCCCTCATATATAACCTTCAGGGAACTTGGCTTTGGCATTAACAGAGTTAAAAGGAAATCAGGCTTATAAAGAATGTCGTTACTATTTGTGCAAGCATTTCCTCTCTATAGATAAAAATGAGCTAGATGACAAAAACAGATACAGGTTCAACTCAAGCCTTCTCTTTTCCTCCACTTAGCTGCGCAGACTACGATGGCTCACACCCACTTTACCTTCTTCTGGGCCCTGCATGCTTCCATGACCCAAACATGCAGCAAGCTTCAGCTGGATTCCAGGACCCCAGGAATGTGTCCTGTGACCTTCGCTGTGTCTTCTCTACATCACCTGTTTCTGAGGCTCTTCTTCTCCCACATCCTTCCAATCAATCTGTACTGAGATCAGTTCTGTGTGCAGCACCATGCAGGGTGCAAGAGATGGTAAAACAAGGCCTATACACTCAAAAAACCGCTGGATGTTTCTGAGGAACCTCAGAAATCAATTAGGCAGCCATGTGAAAGGAGGTATCTAAAGACAGAATTTCAGTCAGGAGTTTGAGTTGGAGATGTGTTGGTTGACCCAACCTCCAGCTGATCTTCTCTTCATACAGCAAAAGTCAGCCCTGTGACACCTTTCAGGCAAAGAGATATAAACAAAAATCTTTGGAGTGAAAAAAGAAAAAATTTGTAAAAATGACAAATCCAGGCAACATTATTCTTTTGGCCTTTTGTCCCTTACCCCTTTTTCTTTAATTGGGGATGTGCCCATGAGGCTGTAGGTGAAGTAATGATCTTACAACCAAGGGCAACCTGCTTGAAGGTGAAGCCAACATGTTAAGGAGAGCAGGATGTAACAAAAAAAGAACTGAGTCTCCACTGGCATCATTGGACCACTGCACCAGCCCTGATTCCTGGCCTCCTGATTTTCTGTTCTCTGGGAAAAAAAAAGCTTCCCATTTGTTTAAGCTGCTACTAATTGGATATTCTGTTATTTTCAGTTAAGTCCAATATTAACTGAAATACCTGGTAGTAAGAGGAAATAACTCCGATTTAGTGGAATGTGCCTTGGAATTGAAGAATTTGGCTTCAAACCCCAGTATTGTGGTTTACTGGGATAAATTAATCCTTAATTTTTCTGGGTCTCTGTCTCCATAAGTATTACATACGGCTAATACAGCTATTCAGAAATTTGAGGACTTCACAGAAAGAGGGGGCAAAAGTCACTGCATGTAATAGGTCCCAGCTCAATAAATAGCTGAGACCTTTTTTGTTGGGAATGTGGAAGGACATGTAGAAGATGAGGTTTACCTAGAACACAAGTAGAGCAAGATGAGGTGGAATGTAATCCAGAAGGAGATAAGGGAAAACCTCAAGAAATGTGAACAGAATGGTGCAGTGGGCAAATCATCTTGCCCCTTGAAATGGACCTGGAATCTAGTCTCCCTTCGAAATCTTAGGGCAAATGGAATTGATGTGGCTGAGGAGAATGCTTCCTTCCTTCCTTCTTCTCTCTGCTTCAGGGTTAAAACTATTTCAAAACCATGTAGAACAGACATGATTTGTTCTGATGCACAGTGGGAAGATGATGGAGCTGGTTTTTCAACCTTCTAATCTATTGAACCACAAAGAAGATTTCTGCTTTCCTCCATTTCCTCCCAATGGAGCAAAGCACCATGATGTGGTCACTGTGTGTCAAATAGTCTTCTGTCTGGCTCTGCATGAGTTCTTGGACCTCCTCCTAACCTCTCTGAGCTTCAACTGGGACAAGAGAAAGAAGACAGGAGAGGAGTTGCTTAGAGAAGATCTCAGGTTCATTTTCCTATTTATGGTTTTGTATGGTCCCTGGAGCATCAGAGGGTTCATTCCATCACTCATTTATTCCATAAATATCTTTTGAGCACCTACCCTGTACCAGGCATGGGTTAACCACTGGAAATATGGTGAATGAAATAGACAACATTCTATATCCTAATGAAGGGGGTAGACAATAAAGGAGCAGACAAATGAAGAAATTAGATAACTTCAGAAAGGAATAGGAGCTGTGGACAAAATATCACAGTGAGGGGGCTACTTGAATAGGTGGGCTCAGGAAGGCCCCTCTGAGATATGAGCTTGTGTTTAGCCAAAGTGAGGAGTCAGGCACACCCTGGCTCTGTGACTGGGGATGCACATTTGCCTTCACTGAGAGCATGTTTCCAAGATGGCATGCCTTAAGTGTATCATGGCATCCTAACGGGCCCAGACTGTGAGTCTTCATGGCCCATAGTGACCATCAAGGTGAGTGAGGCAAACCTAGTGATGTCTGAAGGAGAGGATAAGAAGGCCAATGGCTGTGCAAACCAATTCAGGAAGGCAGACAGAAAATACTGCACTTCTATATTATCTATTTTTTATCTCATCTTTTTCAGTTTTTCTGGGGAGATACTCTTCATAATGAATATGATATATTATTGTGATGGGGTGCCTGAGTGACTCAGTTGGTTGAGAGTCTGACTCATGATCTCAGCTTAGGTCTCGATCTCAGAGTCGTGAGTTCAAGCCCTACATTGGGCTCCATGTTGGGTGTGAAGCTTAAGAAAGAAAGAAAGAAAGAAAGAAAGAAAGAAAGAAAGAAAGAAAGAAAGAAAGAAAGAAAGAGAAAGAAAGAAGAAAAGAAAAGAAAAAGGAAGGAAGGAAGGAAGGAAGGAAGGAAGGAAGGAAGGAGGGAGGGAGAAGAGGGAGGGAGGAAGAAAAAAAGAAAGATATATTATCGTGATTATAATGGCAAACATTTGACAGTGCTTTCTATGTATTTAGACATTGTTCAAGGTGCTTATGTATATATATTAATTCACTGAATCTTCATAACAACTCCATAAGGTACGTATTGATATTCTTTCCATTTTATAGATGAAGAAGCAAAGGCACAGTGAGTTAAGTGACTTTCCCAGCTCATGAGGGGCAGAGCAGGACTTGGAGCCAAGCAGGCTAATCCCACAGTCAGTTTTCTTAACAAATGCATAAAAAATGTATAAAATTTGTGTATTCGTTTCTAAGCATATTTATATATAGTTTTACTGGAAGTTCAAGTTTGAATTTTTTACAAATCTTCTGTCAAAAGGTTAGAGACCATAACATTGGCTATGAAGTCAAGGAGAACTAGGTTTAAATCTCTGTTAAAGAAAAATATATTCATGACACTTATTAGAGATGGTGAGGCAGACTGTATTCAAGGGGGACTACTTAGCAGTGGGGGGGGGGGGGGGCGGGGTGAGATCAGGCTCAGCTCTGAGTACCATATAGACAAGTGGAGATTTATAGCCAACAAGTAGAGTGGGGATTACCAGATGGAGGGAACATGGGGTAAGGAGAATTCTGGCTGAACCACTTTGATAGGATTTTTGCCAAAAGCAGGCCAGAGTCAAAGAAGAAAATTTTGTGTTTATTGGTTTTGCTTTGTTATGCTTTGCTTTTCTATTTCATTATTTTTATTTTTTTATCATGATAAGTGTTCTCTTTAGTCCCCATCCCCTATTTCCCCCATGTCCTCATCCTCTCCCTCTGGTAACCATCAGTTTGTTCTCTATAGTTATGAGTCTGTTTCTTAGTTTGCCTCTCTCTCTCCCTTTTTCCTTTGCTCATTTGTTTCTTAAATTCCACATATGATTGAAATCATATGGTATTTGAGTTTGGCTTATTTTGCTTACCATAATACCTTCTAGACCCATCCATGTTGTTGCAAATGGCAAGATTTTATTCTTTTTCATGGCTGAGTAATATTCCATTGAATATGTATATTGTGTATATATGCATTGTATATATACAATATACATTGTACACACACACACATCACATCTCCTTTATCTATTCACCAGTCGATGGACACTGGGTTGCTTCCATAGTTTGGCTACGGTAAATAATGCAATAAGCATAGGGGTAACTGTATCCCTTCGAATTCGTGTTTTTGCATTTTTTGTGAGGATGGGGGATATTTACAAAACTGATCCAGCAGGACTTTGCTAAAACTGGACTAAATGGGACAAAGACAGACCCCAAAATGAAGCCTCATCAGAAAGAGGCCTCAGAAGACCCCGTCTCAAGTTTGGTTAAGGCAAGTTTAATAAAGGAAAAGTTTGGTAAAAGTCAGCTCCTCTGCAAAAAGAGAGGAAGCCCTCAAGCAGAATGAGGCTTGTAATTGGAAGCTGGGCAGCAAACTTGCATGGAAATTGAAGGTCCCAAGGAGATACAGATAGGGCCCTGACAGCTTATATCTATTAATCAGAACTCACTACAGATGGCTATGGATCATGGGTTCTGAAATAAAAGGTCCTGAATTAGAGTTTTAGCTTTACCACTTTGGACAAGCCACTCTACTTGCTAAGGCTCATTTCTTCATATGCAAAATGTGGGAAGGAGAGAATCAAAACATATATCTCACAGGATTGTCATGAGGATGAAATAAAATGATATATATGAATGTTTCTTGCTATATGCAATTTAGTTAATAAGCCTTTGGTCTTTATTTTATTTAAAAATATGTGGATGACAATAATATACTGAATAAAGGTAAAACTTGTAAAGTTGGAATGGAATCACATTAATCTTTGTTCACTTAGCTCTTGAACAATGACCATCAATGTTCAGAATGAACCCAGAGGCACTGCCAGATTTTCTTTAAAGAAGACTCCATTTTGTTTATCTATCTTTGGACATAGAGATTATGGCAAAACAGCTAAATGCTTACCAGCATCTGTTGCCTCTTCTTCCTAGGCTCACAGACTACTTTACCAAGCCTCCTTGCATTTAAGAGATGCCATGTGACTGAGTGCTAGTCAATGGAATAAAATGTGTTCCATTGTTAGTCTTTGTCCATAAAACCTGTCACAAACCCCTTTTTTGTGTGTTCTTTCTCCCTTCTGATTGGCTGAAATGCAGAAAATTGCCAAGGTGACTTTGGAAGCCACATGTTAATGGCACAGCCTCTGTTCGAATGGGTCTCTGGATCTCCTGCCAACCCAATCACCCTTCCATTACGGTTACATGAGCAAGAATCCTTGATATTTCTATTAAATTCAAACCACTATAGAGTTTTAGATTATTTGTGGCAGCAGCTACCATTCCCGTAACAATTAAACCCATAATATATTGGAAATATTTCCATCAAGAGAGTTTTGGCTTAACTCTGGATTATAAATTTTCATTAAGTATAACTAACTTTTTCAAATATTCTGATTAACTGTGGTTGTGTTAGAGGGAGCTATGTCCATACAGGGCAGTGTGGAATGTAATAATTGTATTGTGAAGTTAACTACAAACTGATAGGCCTTCGAAAGCAGCCCTCCAACTGAAAAATTCTTCATATCCTGGGCTAGCCCGCAGAAGAGAGAGCAGGGAATCATGTTCCCCTTCACAACAATCATTTTCTACCCAAGAATCTTCATCTTTGGGTATCTTTTAGATAATGGCAGGTGAGAGGTATCAGATACATTTTCTATGAAAGACCATTTAAGGTAAGACAAGCAATCTCTTCCTTCCTGATCTAATGAAAGATCTACTGAGGGAAGCAGCTGAGATTCTATACTTTTTTTGTCTTGTTTTTAGTTTTTTTTCACTTTTTGTTTATTAATTAGTCCAAAAAGACAATTAAAATCATCTCCATTCCAGTTATTTATTGCCAAATAACTACCTCCATTTAATGACTTTAATGTCATTAAACAGCCATTTTTATTATGCTCACAAACTCTCTGGAATTCAGGCAGGGCACTGGGGATGGCTGTTTCTGTCCTCAAACATCTGGGACCTCAGGTAAGAACGACTGAATGTCTGGGAGTTAGAATTATCTCCAAGTGGAGGCTTCTTCATTCACATGCATAGTGCTTGGGCTGAGATGACTCCGTGGTTAGGCTTGGCTGGGCCTGTTGACTGGAGAGCCTGTACATGGCTTCTTCATGTGGCTTTGTCTTTCTTGCAATGTGGTAGTCTCAGGGTAGCTAGATTTCATAACTAGCAGGTTGGGGCTCCAAGAGTGTTCCAGAGACCCAGGCAGATGGTGGGAACCCTTTTATGAACCAGCATTAGAAGTCACATGGGGTCATTTCCACCATACACTTCGGCTAAAGTAGTTCTAAGCCCACCCAAATTCAAGGAGAAGGGGCACAGATACGACTTCTTGATATGAAGAAAGTCAAAGAATTTGCAACTATGTTTTAAGCTTGTCACTGTCTCTAATCCTACCATCCAAATATAAGTGCCACTAATATTTTGGTTTATTTGTTGCCAGTTTTTAAAAATCCCCAAACATATAAAATAAAATTGAAAGAAGAATTAATACTGTTAAAATGTCCTTACTACTCAAAGTAATCTAAACATTCGAGGCAATCATTATCAAAACTCCACTGGCGTTTTATTCACAAAAATAGAACAATACTAAAATTTGCATGGAATCACAAAAGACCCCAAATAGCCAAAGCAATCTTGAGAAGGAACAAAGCTGGAGGTATCACACTCCTTGATTTCAATCTATATATAAAGCTATGGTAATAAAAAGAAATATGGTATTGGTATAAAAACAGCCACATAGGTCAGTGGAAGAGACTAGAAAGCCCAGAAATAAACCTACTCATATATAGTTAATTACTTTACGACAAAGAAGTTAAGAATATACAATATACAATAGGAAAAGACAGGGTCTTCAATGAATGATTTTGGAAAACCTGGACCGCCACATGCAAAAGAATGAAACTGGACCACTATTTTACACCGTACACAAAAATTAACTCAAAATGGATTAAAGATTTGAACATAAGACCCAAAACCATAAAACCCCTAGAAAAAAAACATAGGTAGGTGATAAACTCTTTGACATCACTCTTAAGGATGATTTTTTTGGATCTGAATCCAAAAGCAAAAATAAACAGGTGGCACTACATCAAATTAAAAAGTTTCTGTGCAGCCAAGGAAATCATCAACAAAATAAAAAGGCAAACTGTAACCTCCTGAAAGAGAGAAAATGTTTGCAAATAAAATATATTTGATAAGGGGTTAATATCCAAAATATATAAAGAAATCATACAATGCAATAGCAAAAAACAATCTGATTTTAAAAATGGACAAAAGATCTGAATAGACATTTTTTTCCAAAGAATATATCTGTATGGCCAACAGACACATGAAAAGAGGCTCAACATAACTAACCATCAGGGAAATACAAATCAAAACCACAGTGAAATATCACCTCACACCTGTTAGAATGGCTAATATCAAAAAAAAAAAAAAAGAACAAGAAAGAACAAAATAACTGGCAAGGATGGTGGCAAGGATGTGGAGAAAAGGGAACCCTCGTGCACCGTTGGTGGGAATGTAAATTGGTGCAGCCACTATGAAAAAACAGTATGAAGTTTCCCCTATTAAAAATAGAACTACCAGCTGTTCTACTTCTGGGTATTTCTCTGAAGACAATAAAAACACTAACTCAAAAAGATATATGTACCTCCCTGTTCATTGCAGCATTATTTACAATAGCCAAGATATGGAAACAACCCTAGCGTCCATTGATGGATGAATGGATAAAAAGGATGTAGTGTAAATATACATTAGAATATCATTCAGCCATAAAAAAGAACGAAATCTTACCATTTGCATTAATGTGGATGGAACTTGAGGGTATTATGCTAATGAAATGTCAGACAGAGAAAGACAAATACTCTATGACCTCATTTATATGTGGATCTAAAAACAAAACAAAACAAACCCTCCTAAAACCTAAGCTCATATATACAAAGAACAGATTGGTGGTTTCCAGAGGCAGGGAGTGGGGGTGGGAAAAATGGATATAGGAGGTCATAAGATACAATACAAAATAAATAAATCATGGGGATGTAATATATACTATGGATACTATAGTTAATAATAATGTGTTGCATATTTAAAAGTTGCTAAGAGAGTAGATCTTAAAAGTTCTCATCAAATTAAAAATAGAACTACCCTATGACCCAGCAATTGCACTACTAAGTATTTATCCAAAGGATACAAAAATTCTGATTCAAAGGGGCACATGCACCCCAATGTTTATAGCAGTGCTATCAACAATAGCCAAAGTATGGAAAGAGCCCAAATGTCCATTGACTGATGAATGGATAAAGAAGATTGCATATGTATGCAATGGAATATTACTCAGTGATCAAAAGGAATGAAATCTTGCCATTTACAACAATGTGGATGGAACTAGAGTATTATGCTAAGTGAAATAAGTCAGAGAAAGACAAATATATGATTTCACTCATGTTGAATTTAAGAAGCACAAGAGATGTACATAGGGGAAGAGAAGGAAAAATATAAAAACAGAGATAAAAACCATAAGAAACTTAAATACAGAGAACAAACTGAGGGTCGCTGGAGGGAGGTGGGTGGAGGTATGGGCTAAATGGGCATTAAGGAGGGCATTTGTTGGGATGAGCACTGAGTATTATATGTAAGTGATGAATTGCTGAGTTCTACTCCTGAAACCAATACTACACTACATGTTTACTAATTTGAATTTAAGTAAAAAATATAGATATAACTCACGTTTAAAAAAATTCTCATCACAAGAAAAAAATTGTGTTATTACATATGGTGATAAATATTAACTAGACATATTGTGGCAATCATTTTGCAATATATACAAATATCAAATTATTATGTTGTACACCTGAAAATATATAATGTTTATGTCAATTATACCACAATTAAGATAGAATAAAGTAAAATAAGTTTGGGGGAAACCTTTTGGTTTGGTTGTGTATCCCAATCTTTTTGACTTTCAATATAATATCCTGAGCTCTTCTCCATGTCATTAAAAATTCTTCAAAGATCTTTTTAAAAAGAAAATAATGTTCAAGGCACCTGGGTGGCTCAGTTGGTTGAGTGTCTGTCTCTTGATTTCTGCTCAGATCATGATCCCAGGGTTGTGGGATCGAGCCCCACATTGGGCTCCACACTGAGTGTGGGGTGTGCTTAAGATTCTCTCTTCCTCTGCCCCTCTCCTGTGCTCTCTCTCTCTCTCTCCCTCTTAAATAATAATTTTAAAAGCATAGAATGTTCTACAGCAATGATGTATTGTAGTTTATTTTTAATGTTTCATTCATTGTCTGACATTTGACTTTATAACTAGCATGAACAGCTTCTCTAGCTACAGGTACAATACTCAGCTTCAATTTTTTTCTTCTTTGTTAAAATTGAGGTATAATTTATAGCACACTTAATCAATTGTAAGTGTACAGACTGGTGAATTTTTACATGTCTATGCACTTGAAACACAATGCAAATCAAGAGATGTAGAACGTTTCTGTCACCTAAAATTTCCCTTGAAGTTCTTTGCCAGTCATCTTCCCCCACCTGGAGGTAATCACCATTCTGACTCTTACTGTCATTGATTAGTTTTGCCTGCTGTCGAGTTTCATAGACTCAAAGGGTAGGTACTAATTTGTCTTCTTTTATTCACGTAATTTTTTGATATACATCCATGCTGTTCCATGTATCCATAGTTGCTCTTTTCCCATTGCTGATGTATTTCATCATGTGAATATACCACACTGGATTTATTCATTCCCCTGTTGATGGATAGGAGTTGGTGGTCTCTAAGTTTGGGCTTTGATGAGTAAAAGCACTACATTCTTGTATATGACAGTTCGTGGGTATATTCATTCAGTTCTTCTGGGTATATACCTAAGAATGGAATTTCTGGGTCACAGAGCAGGTGTATATTTAGTAATTACTACTATACTGTTTTATAAAATGTTAACAATAATTTATATTCCCATAAGCAGTGTGTACAAGTTACAGTTGCTCCATATCCTCAACAACACTGGGTATTTCCAGTTTGTACAATTTTAGTCATTCTAATGGGTGCATTCTACTATTTTACTGTAGTTTTAGTTTTCATTTTTAAGATGAATAATACTGCGCCGTACTTTTTCATATGCTTATTAGTCATTTGGATCCTCTTTTGTGAATTGCTTGTTGAAGTCTTTTACTAAGTTTTAATTGTCAATTGTTGGCCTTTGTAATATTTATTTGCAGGAAGTTTTAATATATTTTGGATTCAAATCCCTGCCTCTGATGAAGTTTTTCATAAACAGAAATTCTTAATTTTAATCAATTCCAACTTACTAACTTTTTTATAATTAGTGCTTCTTGGTCCTATTATAAAAACTTTTATCTTTACCAAGATTATTAGCAGGAACACACATCACACATATTTTTTTCTTCTTGAAAATTTCAAGTTTAGGTCTATATCCACTTTGCATTAATTTTTACACATGGTGTGACTAATAATTAAGGTCCTTTTTTTTTTTACAGATGTGCTTTCAGTATCACTTATTGAAAGGCTGTTCTCAACTGAATTAAAGAAGAATGTTTTCCATAAATCAAATGACTGTATATGGAATAGGGCTATTTATGGCCTCTCTGTTCTGTTCTACCAACTCATTTGTCTATACTTGAGCCACTATCCTATTATCATAATTACTCTAACCTCATAGTGATATTCCAGGCAGTGAGAGGAGTAAGAGATCTGAGTTCAGTCATGTGACCAATGATTGGAGCTTGCATGCCTACATAATAAAACTTTGATAAAAACCCTAGACACTGAGGCTTGGGTGAGCTTCCCTGGTTGGCAATCATACATCAATATGATAGGTAGGTGATGTGTCCTAAGGACAAAGAAACTTCATGTGTCAGACCCTCCCAGCTCACCTTACCCAATGTACCTCTTCATTTGGCTGGTCCTGAATTGTATCCTTTATAATCAAAGTAAAAAAAGTAAAGCACTTAGCTGAGTGTTGTGTGTCATTCTAGAAAGATATCAAACCTAGGGGGAGAGGGGAACCCTTGAATTTGTAGTCAACTGATTAGAAAGGTGTGCAGTTCCTTGCCACTGGTGTCTAAAGTGAGGGAGGTTTTCTGGAGAACTGAGGTTTTAATATGTGAAGTCTGCACTAACTCTGGGTAGTCAACATCACGAGTGTATAGCAGGCACATGCACATTAAAGATTGCTTTATATTTTTAGAGAATTGGCTCCTTTGCAATTACACAATTTCCCTCTTATCCTTGTTCTGAGGTTGGCTTTGTCTGAAATATAGCTAATACAAGTTTATTTTGATTCGTGTTAGCATAGTCTATCTTTATTGCTTAATTTTTAATCTATCTGTACCTATGGGTTACCTGTTGACAACATATAGTAGGGTGTTTTTTTCTTTGGGTGTTGTTAAACCCACTAACAGTCAAACTGGTTATCGATACAGTCAGGTTAATATCTACTGTACTTGTAACTTTTCTATTCATTGCCCTTCTCTTTATTTATTTGTCTTCCACTCTTTTCTTGCCTTCTCTGATTTTAATTTAGCATTTTATATGATTCCATTTTCTCTCCTGTCCTAACATATAGATTATACTTCTTTTTAACTATTTTTTTTTCGTGGTTGCCTTACAGTTAGAAATATAGATTTTCACTGAAGACAAGTCCACTTTCAAATAACACCATACTGTTTCATGGGTAGAATAAGTACCTTAAAACATCATATTCCAAGTTATGTCCTCCTGTCCCTTTTAATATTGTGATCATTTATTTCAGCTATCCATAAGCTATAATTTCCAAATACAAGGTTATCATTTTGAACAAGCTGTTATCTGTGAGATAAATTAAGAATATGAAAAAATATTTTATCTTACCTTCATTTATTCCTTTTCTAATGTTCTTCTTTTCTTTATGAAGGTCTGATTTTCTCACCTATATCATTTTCCTTCTCTCTGAAGAACTTTTAACATTTCTTGCAAGGCAGTTCTACTGGCAACAAATTTCCTCAAATTTTGTCTGAGAAAGTCTTTATTTTGTTCTCCACTTTTGAATAATAATTTCACTGGTTGATAATTGCTAGGCTGGTGATTCTTTCTTTTTTTAACAGTTAAAATATTTTACTCCAGTCTCTTCTTACTTGCATGGTTTCTGAAAAGAAGTCTGTTGTAATTCTTATCCTTATTCTTCTGTTAGTAAGTTGCTTTTTCTTCTCAGGCCCTTTCAAGATTTTCTCTTGATCTTTGATTTTCTGCAGTTTAAATATAATATACTGGTGTAATATTTTTTGGTATTTACCCTACTTAGTGTTCTCTGAGCTTTCTGGATCTGTGGTTTGGTGACTGTCATTAATTTGGAATGTTCTCAGCCTTTATTACCATTCAAATAGTTCTTCTGTCCTTTTCTCTCATTTTTATCCTTCTAATATTCCCATTACATGCATGTTATACCTTTTTCAAAAGTTCCATAGTTGTTACATTCTGTTCCATATTTTTTTTTCTCCTTGCATTTCAGTTTTTGAAGTTTGTATTGACATATCTTCAAGCCCACTGATTTTTTCCTTGGCTATGTCCAGTCTGCTGATAACCCCATCAAAGGCATTTTTCCTTTATTTTACAGAGTTTTTGATTCCCAGAATTTCCCTTTGCTTCTTAAAACTTCAGTATCTCTCTTTACGTTGCCCATCTGTTCTTGCATATTGTCCACTTTTCCACTGAAGACCTTAACATATCAATCATAGTTATTTTAATTCCCAAATCTCTGCCATGTCTGTGTCTGGTTCTGATGCTTACTTTATTAATTCCGACTGTGAGGGGTTTTTTTTTCTTTTGCCTTTTAGCTCACCTTGTAATTTTTTGCTGAAAACCAGACATGATGTATTGGGCAAAAAGAACTCAATTAGATAGGCCTTTAGTGTGAAGTTTTATGTTTATCTGGCTAGGAGTTAGGTGGTGTTTATTGTTTGCTGTAGCTGTGGTGTCAGAGACCAAAATATCTTTTAGTGTCCTTGTTTTTGTCTCCCTTGTTATTTTGGGTTTTCCTAGACATTTTAAATAGTGTCTGAGGCCTGCAGTTCTTTCAGCTGTAATCCTCTATTATTATACAGGAGCTGGATTGATGTGGTAATAAGGTGTAGGGGGAGGGGAACTTATCTATAGTCCTATAATTAGATTTCAGGTTTTTAGTAAACCTGAGTTGGGTATTTTCCCTTTCCCCAGGGTGGTTAGTCGTCAGTAAAACCACAGTAAATTAGACACTATAAGTCTCGTTAAGGGGAAGGTCTCGTTAAGGGGAAGAGTGAACTCTGGGTGTGTTTCAAAATGGTTATTTTCCCCTCCCCCTGCTGGAAGCATGAGGGGATTTTCTCCAGTCTTCACAGTGAGAACCTGGTAGAACTCATGGAGACAAAACTCACAAATGTAGGGGGCCCCCTAAAACTGGACCCTCTCAGAGTTTCAACCTCTCATGCTTATTACACTGAACCTTCAGCAACTTGCCAATTATAGTTTAGAAAATTCCTACCAATACTGGCAGTAGTGAAGGGTTTCTGCTCCATGTAAGCTCTGGTTCTCTGAATTCACCTATCGGTCTCTCCAGTTTTCAGGGCAACAGTTTTCCCCCATGACCCAATTCTCTGTTGGATCTAAGAAGAGTTGTTGATTTTCATTTGGTTCAGCTTTTTTCTTGTCATGAAGACATGAGTGAAGACTTCAAGCTCTTTACTTGTTGGACCAGAAATCAGAAGTTCACCAGGTATGTTTTTGAAAGTTAAATTAACATATTGAGCCACCATATGTTCATATCAGCAGGAAGAGTATGTCTTTATCTTGGAAACTCCTGGGTGGATGGTCCAAGAATACCAGCACTTAGTCTAGTTAGTGGACCTTTCAGATATTCTACAGAGAGAAATTGCAGAATATGACCAGTCCACTAGCAAATTTCCCTTTTTATCCCATGCCATTGCAATGACTATGCTACCATTGAAAAGATGTGGCTCTCCCATCCCAATGCTGCCTACAGATCCTATAATGTTACTTGCAGCTGAGACTATAGTACTTTTTTGAGGGTGACCTTAGTCTATCTCAATGTTATGCATGTGTACATGTACTCTACTTTTGGACTCCTGAGGTTATAACAGCCGCCCTTACACATTCAGCCAATGTCCCAAAGTGAACCCACTATACCAGGGTAGATAATTTAATAGGGGCATCTACAAACTTATACTATCTTGTTGTCATGGTGAATTCCCTCTCACTTGAACTTCCTTTCCTATTAAGTAGGACTCATTCAGACCTGATAAGCTGAAATAGAGTCTCAGTTTATCAGATCTTTAAAAGGGAAGAGTTCAGGTCTAGATCCATCTGATTCACCCACTTGCTATCCAGAGACTAGTTCTGTACTCCAAGAGGTATAGAAAGAGGTATAGTTAAGACACCTGTAGATCTTCAGAGGAATATCCTGAGGGTGGAACTGTGCGGCTTGCATTTGCTTAGAGCTAGAAATGTCTGGGAATTTATATCTAGCTTCCTCCCCCAATTGCCCTTCACTAAGGTTCTGCCCTGCCCTTCACCTCAGGTTGGAGGTGAAGTGAAATTAACACTCCAAGTTTCCTCCGTGGGATGAGGGTGAAGCTAATTCATATCCTTGCTTGGTTTCCTTCCTTTCCTTGTCCTGCTTCCTCCCCATCCTTACCCATTCCCTTTGGAAGCATTTCCCTAATCAACCACTTCCTCATGGCTCTCATCTTGGAGTCTGATCCTGGAGAACTCAACTTAAGACATCATCCAAAGGGCTCAAGATGGTGAATGCCTTTTGGTCTTAAATTTTCACAGCCAAAGGGTTGATCTACTCCAAAATGATCTGTTTCCTCCAAGTGAAGTAACTGACACTATATTTAAATAGCAGTTGCTCATACAAATAAAGGAACTTTTCTATTCCTGCCCAGCCAAATTATTTGCTATTGCTTGTTTCCAATCTCTTTACTTAATATTTTTCTTGTGACTAGCCCTTAGAGGCCCACAAAGATCAGGGCCCACAGTAGCTAAATAATTCATTTGATTGACCACCATATTCAAAGAAGTTTGCTTGAGTATTTACTCTGAAATCAGTTTAGACTTTCTGACTCCTCCTATTTCCAGCTTCTCTTTTTCTCTTTTAGTGACTTCATTCAGGCAAAAATGCCACCCACATCTCCCCCCACTTGCCCAGTCAAAACCTATTTATGAGAAATGATTAAACCAGTCTGTGGCTGAAATTCACAGGCTACTTTTATTCTCTTAGTACAGGATGGGGAGAGGAGATTCAGAGTATTTAAAATGTACTCTTTCCTTGAACACTAAAAAGCTTTGGATATTATTCAAAATATTCCAGGGACCAGACAATAAGTATGAGGAGAAATTTAGAGGATGAGGCCCTTGAACGTACCTCCTTGCATCTGTCCCTGGTGAGTGAAAGTTGGTTGTAGGCAATTTCTTACTTAGAGTTTGTAAGTTAATCACAGCAGAAAGATGAGTAGTTCTTACTGGATGGACTCCCCTCTGCCTCCATCTCTGTACCTCACCTGGCGCTGGTAAGAGCTCAGGAACAGGTAACTTTGGCTCCAACCCAGCCATACTGGTGGCCAGGGATAGTCTATACAGTGTGGTGGGCAGCCCTTGGGTTCAGGAGAAGACAGACCTGGCTCTGATCCTGGCTTTGCACTTGCCAGCTCTGTGACCTTAAGAAAGTCACTCAACCTCCCTATGGCTCCATTCCCCTGGATATAAAATGAAGATAATAATACTGACCCTCACGAGCTGTTATAAAGCATCAATCTAACATGTACAGTGGCCAATACCAAATAAATACCAGAGAAATATTAATCCCTCCAATCTTTCTATAATTAAAGCTTCAGTAAATGATGTTGGGTTTATCTGAGTCATTTTTCTGCTTCCCTGGTTCAGAAACTGCCCACCCCAATTAATTCCCAAAATTAATGTTCCAGAACATCAAAATTAGAAGGCACTTTCCCATCACTTTGTTCAACCCATCCATTTTGCAGGTGATGAAACTGAGGCCTGGAGCATTCAGGGCCTTGTTTAAAAGCCTGCTGTTTCTTTTCTATTGCTCTTTGCCCTACACCTTATTAATTATCACCCTTTTGAAGTCTGTGTTTACAAATCCTGGCTAATGTTTAGTTGTTTGCATCTCCAGTATTATTTTGTGAGGTGTTGCCTCATGGGGTTATTTTAGGTCTTTTGCAATGGTTTCCCAAAAAAGTAATGCTATGGATGCCTCACAGCTCTCCAGAAGTGCCAGGCTGATTCATGAACCCTAGCCATGGCACCCAGATACTTCATTCCTGAGAGAGGGCTGTTCTCTCTGGATACATTTGTCCTCTGGAAGAAAGACACTTCTTCCTTGGCCTTGGTGGTAAACCTGGAGGGGAACAGTTCAGTCAGCTTCCTGGCCTTTAATGGGTGGCTTTGCCGAGACAGTTGTGCTCTGGAGGCAAGAGGGGGCAACCCTCCTTCTGTCCCCACGCCAGTGTCATTGGAAGATCCAGGGATTCAGGGGACTAGCTGTAGGGCCAGAAGCCTCAAGCAGCCTCAACAACTTCTTTTGCAGCCTTCCTACCCTTTCCTGCAGAGTGGCTCCAGTAGTGCCTTCATGAGCATGAAAGTGATGAGAACAGCCCAGTCGGAACACAGTCATAAAGGCATCTTCCAAAAGTATTGTCTTCATAGTGGGCAATGCAGTAAGTTCTACCAGAAAGAACAGGAGAGACGTGACTGAAACACCTTCAGAGCCTTGTCAGGTCACAGCACCCCTCTACAATGCCACTTTCATTCTCCGGTTTCTGGGACAACCTTGGGAGATTTCAAATTCTGAATGTTGACAGGTAGGTAAGGAGACGCATCAGAATCTGGCTGGGTGAGTGTGTGCAGGGAGGACAGGTAACAAGTTTGTGAAAGTTCCCAAGGAGGTTGCCCCCTAGGTTTGCCAGATTTAACAAACAGAAGTGCAGGGCACCCAGTTAAATGGAACTTTCAGAAAAACAATGAATACTTCTTAGCATACGTGTGTCCTATGTGATATTGGGTTCATACTTCTACTAAAAAAAAAATGTGTTTGTCTGAAATGCAAATCTAACTGGGCACCATGTATTTGGCAACTCTCCCATTCTTTCCACCTTCAAACAGAAAAGTGACATTTTCAAACACCATTTTTAAAAAGCATACACTCACTGTTAAAAAATGCAGAGAAATACAAAAAATCAAATTAAAACCAGTCATAATTTTACCACCCAGATTTATTAACCCATGACAACATGCTAACATTTTGCTCTATTCCATATGTACATCTGTATGTGTGATTTATTGTCAGTCATATATTTATAAAATTTAGATTATACCAAAATCCAAATATTAGGTTTTTATTATGCTTTTTCCATATAACATTACATGTATGTGTATATATGTGTGTATGCATATAAAATGCTTTATTTCAAATATCACTAGATATATCTATATCTATATAGATATAGATATATAGATATATATATACTATATATTTTCCTGTCTTTAAATATTCTCCATTAGCAGGCCTTTTAATGGCTGAAAAGTGCTCATGTTAATTCCCATTATACAGAGAATTTAGAACAGAGCTTCTCAGACCCTTCTATTTTACAAACAGTAGTTAGCCATCAGATGCTTGATATGCAACAGTCTGAACCATGCCAGACCCATAGGAAGGATTCCAGAAATGCTTACTGATTAAGTGAATAAATAAATGAACTCCTTCGACCCCAGGAGCACCCTAGCCCAAACACAACACCCACATTGCCATTGCACAGGTTCCTGCTGAATGGAAAAGGAGGTGCTTGAACTTTAGAGCAAGTAGTCGACAACTCAGGACTCAGCATTCTGGTCTCTGGTGTCGAGCACTGGCAAAGTCCTCATTTTTCTTCAAATTTTACAGCAAGTGTCCTTTTAGTAGGTACCATTGTAGGTACTGTGGATACAGAAATGAATGTGATAAAAGAATTACATTCCTGTGAAATTGTATTTGTGTGTAGGTGGTGATGGGGAGACAGACAATAAAAGAGTAAATAAATAAACATAATAATTTCATAAAGTGATGAATGAGAACTAAAACTATTATAGCCACACAGCTTATGTTCACGGTAATGTGATTAAACGATTTGGTACTCAGCATTAACAGGACTGCAATATTCTGCAAAAGCCGACCCCCAAAAGATGAGGCTGCAAACAATGTTCCTGTGTGTGTTAGGAACTTGCTGAAAATCCATTTATCTGAACAGCAGACTCTTCACTAGCCCTCATCAGGGTAGTCGTCCCCTTCTCTGAACAACCCAACTAGGCTGAATATTCTTCAAGTCCTCTCCAAAGCCCACACTTCACTGTGTTGATCAGTCCTAGACTATTAGACTATTATATCACATGCTTTGCACAGTTCCAATCAGGACTCCACATTTAAAGACCCACCTTAAACTAGACCCTCAAAACCCTATCAATATTCCACCCTTGACCTCTTCCTTCTAAGAAGCTTCTATGATTCCATCAAAGTAACGGTATCTCTTACTGCACTAAGCAATAAATTTGGCTTTGTGCAATCAGCAGGCTATTTCAGTGGTCTGTGTAGGAACCGGCAGTCAACATGAGTGGTATGAAGGAGAGAAAGCAGGGCCATTCAATCCATAGTGATGGAGGTGGGGCTGGCAGTGGTGCTACTTTCATTGGAATAAAAAGCCTCTCAAATGGTAACATGTGAGCTGAGACTTGAAAGAAGAGAAGGATCTGGCCTTACTATATCCTGGAGGCAAACCTTCCGAGCACTGGGAATAGTAACAGGAGGAGGGTTGTCAGCAGAGCAAGGAGGTCAGAAGGTGGAGGGCATAGATGGATGCCAGACGAAGAAGTTCATTACAGGCCAATGCAAGGGGTTTGGAGTATACGCTAAGCGTGATGTTAAAAACTGGAGGATTTAAGCAGGAAAGCGGCATTCCTGCATCCATCCATCTGGTCAGTGAACGTTCCTTGAGATCCTTCTCTAGGCCCGTGTTCATGGCTACAAACTGCTCTGGAGATTGAGCATCCTGGAGAAAGACACAAATAGCCAGCACTCCGAAAACCAATTCCCACACATTGGAGGAAGTGTGGGAAGGAACCGGTGACCCAGAAGCCACAGAACCAGAGGAGGTGGGCCTTCTTTGTCATGCTTCTGGCTCCCACATCCTCAGGGTTCCACATAAGCGTGGTTTGCCTGATGGAAGCTTCCAGCCTCTGAGGAGCACAAGGCACCACACTAAACCCAGGCCTTGGACTCCCCATGGGCAGCCGGGTGGGTTACTTTACATGCTTCAGGACCAAGCACAGTACCTGGCATCGAGTAAGCGCTCAATAAATGTTGGAACTGAGGATCTGCTTTCTAGGTGTCTATACTCCACTCAATTAAAAAGCTGTTTTGAATTTCGTACAGAGCTACATATATTATTGAAACATAAGGTGCCCACGGGTGGCTCACCAGGGTAAGCACCCGACTCTTGATTTCAGTTCAGGTTATGATCTCACAGTTTGTGAGTTCGAGCCCCGTGTCAAGCTTTGTCTGCACTGATGGCACGGAGCCTTCTTGGGATTCTCTGTCTCCATCTCTCTGCCCCTCCCCAACTCCTGCTTTTTTCTCTCTCTCTCAAAATAAAGAAACTTAAGAAAAAAAACGTGAAAAAAATGAGGAAGTCAGAGGAAAAGAATATGAAGGTAAGGAAAATAAAATAAAATAAGGGTTAGAGTAAATGGTTAACACCCCTAATGAGTAGCTTTGAATAGAGGTGAATTACAAAGTCTTCTGGGCAGCCAATGAAAAGTGCACAAAGTTCAGCTGGTAGCTTCACAGAAACAGAATTAGAACAATAACAAGAAGCCAGGGCCTGAGGAAAGGCCCAGCTCTTTCTAGCACTGGGGCAAAGAAATTTTTTAATGAATCTTCATAAAGCGATTTTCTGTGAGATAGTAGATAACACGCCCCTAAGACAACACAGTTGTGAGTTTCAAATAGCTGTTTCTTGAAACACCCCCCCCGCCCCCCCAGGAACATTATCTAGGCATATCTGAACAAAACTCCATCAAGGAGACGGGGCCATGGAGGAATTTTGATCCACGGTGTGCTGGTGAGGACACTTTAGAACAGTAGAGGGATGGGGGAGGTTGGGGAGCAAGGGAACATAGAGCTGGGCGGGACCCCACAGTGCTCGAGCTTGGTGGAGACGGGCACGTGCATACATCCTGCACACCTCTGGAAAGAGTACCTCAGAATGCAGGGGACACTGGCCCCTCACGCCCTCCGTGGAGCAACCGTCTACCCTCCTAGAACAAAATGAGGGGGAGAGAAGCCTCCAGAGAGGAGGGATTTGTGATGAGGGGGGAATCTTCATGAAGTGTTATAGTAAACACCTCATATTTCAACTCTGTGAAGAAAGCATCTCCCAGCAGACAAGCTCACAATATGTGTTCAGTTTGTGGTGGGGTCGGCCAGGGCCCGCTGGCGGCTCCACCAGGGTCCCCCATTTCCTGGGCCATAAAAACATGCTCCTGACTGATGGCTGACATACGAGGTGACAGACAAGGAAATGGTTTCCCTTGGCTGCGTGTGTGTGCCCCAATTTACAGCTGCCCCGGAATTAGCAAGGGCGGATGCTTCCACGGCTGTTAGGTTAAGTATAAACTCCCAGTCGTTTCTTCATGGGGGAGGACACTTGGTTTGGAAAAGAAAAATCATGGCGAAATCAAACAGGAAAATAATGTTTCTTTTTAAAATGGTATTCTTGAATGATTGTAAACACGGTTTAAATTGGCTGGATTTTCTACCCAGATCTGTGTGTGCAGACATAACCAGGGCTACGCTCTGATGATATCAAGCCCTTGAGGTGAGAGTTTTATCTTTTTCCCAAGTGCATATTGTCTTGTTGGATCTTGACATTGCTTGTAGATGGGAAAATGGAAGCTTGGTGAAGGTTAAGGGACTTCTCCAAGGCCACACAAGGTGGCCCTTAAATCCTGTCTCCTGGCTTTCAGGTGAGAGCTAGGAGATGATGTTATGGGGTCACCTGGCCCTGTGCCTGACGCTAGTAGTGGGTGCCCAATAAACATTCATTTCCCCACCTCTTACTATTTTTCTTCCCCACTTTTCTATTAAAGAGATGCTCTTCGATTGAAGGCTAAGTCTTACCTATGATTTCCACTTGGCCCATATATCTGCTTTTCCATGAGTCCCAAGTGCAAGTGCTCTAAACACGTGTGCTTCATGAAATGCCTCAGAAAGCAGTGAGGGGTGTGGAAGGCCGTCAAGCCTCAAATCTACAAAGTTGCCATTAAAATCCCTTCCTGGCCCTCTGACCCAATCCTGTCGCTAACTGTGTGACCCCAGCCCTGTCACTGTGTCTCTCTTTTCCATACAACATTACAAGGGTTTTGTGAAATGTGCACATCTGACCTATCTGATGCCACAGGCTGCACATTCTGGTGAGGAATATGAGGCAAGAAAGACATCCATAAATTCTCAGACAACAAGGTCAAGAAAATAAATTCTTTGGGTGAGAATAAGGGGGTGGTGGAATTTATCAGCATGATTATTGTGCTGGATTTGTACTGAGTTTAGCTTAGATAGGAAGGTCAAAAACCATTCACTGTTTGGAATACCCTATGTGATCAGGCTCTTTCATTAGGCGTATTTCAGGCTTACGAATACATTTTTAACTTCATATTATGTATGTATTTGTTTTAAGTGCTATTGTAGTCGGCGGAGGCGGGGGGATAGATGGTGGTGTAGGGCAAAGACACAGTTCCAACAAATGAGGGCCCTGAAGAGCTTTTTCTCTAGACAGACATCTCTTGAAGGTCTGCATGTTGAATAAACAGACCTAGCTTAGGGAGGGTTTTCTGTTGCTACAAAAGACTGTGGAAGAAATATATCTATGGCCATTTTTTTAATAGCATAAGAAGAACAAAAATACCTGTAGTGGTCTCAAGGTGAAAAGGAAATTGATCAAGTGTAAGAAAAAGACTAAGCTCCTTTCAAAGGATCTCAGCATCAAAGGTTGGTACAAAGAAGTTTCCACCTTCTAGTAACCAGAACACTTTATTAACCAGATTGGGCCATTCCTTGACATTTGTCTATTTGCAGACTTTGATCCCTGAGACAACTTCTAGCTGGCAAATTCTCCAAATATGATTACCTCCAATATATGAGCTCATTTCTCTGTACTTACTCCCAAATGGTGAACATCGATTTGCGACATTAATGAAGTAAGTACCCAACTATCCTTGTTCATGAGCTATTACCTCGGTATTGATTGTAGACTTAATTGACAATTACTTGAGTGGGCTGGGCTATACTGAGCTTTTATTAATTTTCCATGGTGATACTCATTACTAAACTTCATTGCAATTGTGTAACAATGTACACTCCCCCCTGTAGCTCACTGAACTGGAAAATTCCACTGGCCATTTCCCAAACCTCTTTATCCTGGAAAATAAAGAATTTTGCTATTGCTAAATTTGATATCAGGATTCTAGACCTCGATTCTGTGGGGAGAGAATTGGCTGTGAAAATAAATAGAATTTGCTAAATTATTTTTTCTTCACTGTTATTTCAGAGAACATGTTGTATCCACGGACTTTATTCTATCCCTTGCTTCCTAGAGGGACAATGAACTCCATGCTACTGTAAAATTATATTCATTCTTCTTTCTCCCTTTTCTTTTTTTTTTTTTTTAAATTAAGGGTGTGGAGAAGGCAGCAAGGTAGAGGAGATTTTGTGGTTTTAGGGAAGAGGAGTTTGGGTTTCTAGGAGTGGTAAATCACAGGAAGGTATATAGAGAAGGGAAACTAATGATACATAAGGTTATATAATAAGGTTTATTTATGCAGACGCATCTCAATGCCATCTCTGTCTCCAGTGATAAGGGCTGTGCTCTCCTTCCTGGGATGGGAGCAGGAAGCAGAAAACCATCAGGAAGAAAAATTTATGCTCTGTTCTTAGGCAGATCAGTGGAGTGCAGAGAGCCCCCCTTGTGTCTGCCATCTCTCCATAGCCTTCAGCTTAAAATAATCCTTTTTCCCAAGCGGCATATTAGGTGGGACATGGGGGGGGGGGGCAATATTCTGATTCCCTTTAAAGGTAATTCGGAAATGTGACTTCTGATACCTGATTGAGCAGAGCAATGGTTTTAATGTGACATAAATTGATTAGAGTTGGAATTCACTTCATTATGAGCTAATGAATGGAGACATTCTTGTAGTTTTCTGGGAGAGTCAGTGCTGCAACAGAGAGGTTTGTCCGTAAAGGAACTGATGGATATTTGGTGTAGCTGTTCTAGAAACATAACCAGTGAATACCCACAAAATTTTCCGGAAAAATATTGATTGGCATTCAACAAATTCAACTCTCAATTAATCGGACAAGTGCAGATTCTGTTTGTTCTGTTTTGTTGACCATTATCCACTCATGAGAAGTCAATGATAAGAAAACTAGCTCCTGTTGGAAAGGATGTTTTGAAAGAGAAAAATTAACATAGATGAGTTTACTTTGAGCACAATCATCTTTGCCTTGTATGAAAGGCTATGTAATGTAGTGGAAAATGCCCTCCACTAGGAATCAAAATTCTTATGGTTTCATGCTTCTGGACCTCATTATAATATGGCCTGTATAACCTCTGAGGCACTTTCTGTGCTCTTAAACGCCACAAACTTGATCTTGAGACATTGAGTTCTGGGAAGGTAAAATAATGGAAAGAGTACTGTACTGGAAGGCCAGAACATTGCTTTGAGCTGTTGTTTCCCCAGCCAGCTGTGTGACCTTGGAGAAGTCACTTCAGCTTCCTGTGCCTCACTTTTTTCCTCTGTACCATGGGGTGCTAGTGACCCAGGTCACATTCCTCTTCTCAGGTCCTTCAGTTCAACAAGGTAAGCAATGGCTTCTGTTGTAGTTACTTGTTTTTTTTGGGGGGGGGGGTTGTTTTTGTTTTAAGTTTATTTATTTTCAGAGAGAGAGATAAGGGAGGGTTAGGGGCAGAGAGAGAGGCAGAGAATGAATCCCAAGCAGGCTTTGTGCTGTCAGCAGAGCCTGATGCAAGACTCAATTTCACATGAGATCATGACCTGAGCTGAAATCAAGAGTTGAACACTTAACCAACTGAGCCATCCAGGTGCCCCATGTTGTGGTTAGTTCTGTGCATAGACTTGGTGAGGCTATAGTGCCCAATAATTTAATCAAATGTAAATCCAGGTTTCATTGTGAAGATTATTTTGTGGATGTAGTTGACATCCACAGTCAGTTGACTTTAAGTAAAGGAGATGATGCTCAATAATGTGGGTGGGTCTTTTCCAATCCATTGGAAGTTAAGAACAAAACAGGTTTCTTGAAGAAGAAATGTTCTGCCTCAAGACTGCAGCTTTAATCCCTGCCTGAGTTTAGGTTTTTCCAGACTGTTCTGTGGATTTTGGACTTGCCAGCTCCCACAATCATCTGAGCCAATTTCTTAAAATAAATCTCTTAGCATACACACACACACACACACACATATATATATATATATATATACACGTTTATTTTATTGGTTCTTTTCTCTGAGGAACACTGATACAGCTCTCCAGGTGAGACAATCAATTTGTGGCCATCAAAGGAAGATGCACTGATATTTCTTCTACTTACTACGGTAAGAGTAGGGATAGAAACATAGAGCACACGTTATCTCAGTGGCTATATTCAGCCCACAAACATTTTTTCTCGGGCCCACATAGTTTATTTCTTTTGAATTAGTTGACAACATTTAAACATGAGATATCACTTAAAGTGTGACTTTCTCTTTCTCTTAAGTAACTGGAGATCTAGCAACCTGAGGCCTGTATTCTTGCAAGAGACTAATCAGCTTGAACGAAATCATCAAACTGGGTCACCTCAAACTTGTCACCCTGGGGAGACACAAAGGTTTTCCAAGGAGTATCAATTTTCAGACACTCAACTTCCATATGTTCCCATTTCTATAGCTGATCTGCTTGCAACCTGCTTGCCTCCTGAGCTGTCACATTTGTCCTTTCTCTCTCAGCTCCCCTTTTGGATCACCCTTCTCCCACCTCACAAAATGAGGTCAATATGGAAATAATGCTGCCCAGCTATAGCTTCCACACAGGACTTGCTTCCCATAGTGGGCTGAATGGTGACCCCTAAAAGATACGTCCATCTGGAACCTCAGAATGTTAACTTATATGGAATAAAAGCTTTTGTAGATGTAATTAAGGTAAAGATCTTGAGACAAAATCATCCTGTATTACAGTAGATTATAAATCCAATGGCAGATGTCTTTATAAGAAGCTGAAAAGTAGAAAACAGCCACAGAGATGCCGAGGGGAAGGCCATGTGAAGACAGAGGCAGAGATAAGAGTGATGCTACAAGCCAAGGGGCACTAAGGAACACCAGGAGCCAGCAGAAGCTTCAAGACAGGAGGCATGGAACAAATTCTCCCCCTGAGCCTCCAGAAAGAACAAATTCTCCCCCAGAGCATCCAAAAGGAACCAGCCCTGCTGACATCTTAATTTTGGACTTCTGGCCTCCAGCACTGTGAGAGAATAAATTTGTTACTTCAAGCCACCACGTTTGTGGTAATTGGTTATGGCAGACCTAGAAAACTAATATACTCCCCTCTGGGGGGAGCTCCTTCAAGGTTGGCCTCAGCTGCAGGGGGCCACCCTGACTGAAGTCACACCCTTTCCAGGACAGCCCCACATCTGACAATGAAGCATGTGGGGTACTTGTCACCAAAACAAGTCTAATGGGCAGTGTTCACTTCAGCTCTGGCTGCTGGGAGTCTTCACCAATTTCCTCTCGTCCAGGCTTCCTTTCTCTTCCTTCTCTACACATGTGTTGATCCCTCATAAACATCCCGCTCCCCACATCGTGTCTCAGCATGTGACAGAGAACCCAACGTGTTATTGTAGAAGAAAATGCACACCTTTTACCATCTCAGGTCTTCCTACCGTGAATTGCCTCCAGGTGTTAGGACTCTCTGGGTAACAATCGGACAGTTCGAAATATTGATGTTCATGTTGCTATAAAAGGTTCCTATCCCCATTTACTTATTTATATAAACCAGTTTTCTCAGCATTTGCATCCATAAACATCAAACTTAGAAAAAGGTTTGGTGCTGAGCCCCGTCTCATGCTATCAGTAATATTCATCTGTGCATACATGAGAAATTGGAAAAATAAAATTGGAAAATTTTTATTGGAAAAAAATAAAACCGATCTATCTCATATAGGTATGATTTAAACAAAATTTTAATTTTATGTTTAATAATTATTCATTAAAAATTTACAAGTATATTTAGGTTATTTTAATCGATTTTTCCAGAAGAAAAATACTTCTCCACTTATGGCCTTATGGTCAAAGGATATTAACTTCCAATTTGTATTTTTACTTATGTTGCAGAGAAGTAGGGAAGTGTGATGAATAAAACACTTTATGGTTGAGTGTGGTGAATAAAACACATTATGGTTGAGTAAAATTTTGTGGGGGAAGAGTAATAAAATACAAGTTCAAGGAAGAACACCTGGGGTGGCTCAGTCGGTTGAGCACCAATTCTTGATTTTGGCTCAGGTAGTGATCCGAGTCGTGGGACTGAGCCCCAGGTTGGGCTCTGCACTAAGTGAGCCTGGAGGCTGCTTAAGATTCTGTCTCTCCCTCTGCCCCTCTCCCCTGCTCACACACTCACTCTCTCTAAAATTAAAAAAAATAAAAAATAATTTTATTTTTTTTATTTTATTTTATTTTTTTTAATTTTTTTTTTCAACGTTTTTTATTTATTTTTGGGACAGAGAGAGACAGAGCATGAACGGGGGAGGGGCAGAGAGAGAGGGAGACACAGAATCGGAAACAGGCTCCAGGCTCCGAGCCATCAGCCCAGAGCCTGACGCGGGGCTCGAACTCACAGACCGCGAGATCGTGACCTGGCTGAAGTCGGACGCTTAACCGACTGCGCCACCCAGGCGCCCCAATAAAAAATAATTTTAAATACAAGTTCAAGGAGAAAAAAGAAGTAAAATTTCTGTTTGTCAAATAAGAACTTGTTTGTGTATTCTTTTTATGGTTGATAGTGGTTATCAAATTGCTGGGGGGTCTAAATTGTATTGGAATAATGTAATTTTTTTACTTTAAAGTATTACCATTTATAGTACATCACTAATTACCTCCCACCCCACTCTTTTTAAAGTAGGCTCCACACCCAGTGTGGAGCCCAACACAGGGCTTGAACTCACAACCCTGAGATTAAGACATGAGCCAAGATCAAGAGTCAGATGTTCAACCAACTGAGCCACCCAGGTACCCCATCCTTTTAATAACTATTAAGCCTACAATTACAAATTTTAGGTGTTCACTTAAAACTCTGATGTGGTGGTACAGTTTTCCAAAAATCTGGGGACAGCTTCACGACTACCACTGATCTGCGCTGCCTGCTGACACCTGCAGGTATTTCAGTCTGTGACTCCTGCTTTGGCCAAACAGCAGAACAACTCTATGCTAAAGCCTGTGTTAATCCTCAAGTGAGGTTTCTGAGAGGATTATCCTCCCCAGATCTCTGAGGAACTAACGGCATATCTGCCAGGGAGGAAGGGGCTGACATACAGAGGAGGGGTAGCTTTTTCTAATTCTCGCAAAGGCTCTCTTTAAAGGCCAGGGCCACAGAGGAGAATGCTCTGATGGGCAACAGGGACTGACTTACAAATTCCCCCAAAGAAACTTAAGAGGAACTGCTCCTTCCACAGCCTCCTCCCCATATCCCTCCCCCTGAGCTCTCTTTCTTTCCCTTCTCTACATAGATTCCACTCCAGGAGGAGGGGAATGAGACAACTAAGGAAAATGTGTTTACTTTGCACAAAAATAATAACTACAACTATCATAATGACTGTTGTTTATTGAGCGCTTACTATGTGCCAAGTAGAAAAATGGATTATCTTAATGACCTCAGAATTACCTGCTGGAAGGGAATTGTCTTTTGAGAGTCTCTTCATTAGCCCTCTTAGGAACTGGTTATAAAAGCCATTCAGAGGATGCATAGGGAAGCAAGAAAATTTGGGGGAAAAGTTATGACAAATAATAACAACCAACACCTTTATAAATGCTAACTATATGCCAGACTCTGCTCCAAGTATTTTATATATAGAAATTCATGAAATTCT
Organism: Panthera pardus; assembly: GCF_024362965.1. Taxonomy (NCBI): domain Eukaryota; kingdom Metazoa; phylum Chordata; class Mammalia; order Carnivora; family Felidae; genus Panthera; species Panthera pardus. The sequence goes on from NW_026526788.1 coordinate 23,441,566, forward strand.
CACAATCATCCTGGTATTATCCTCATTTCCAAAAGGGGGAAACTGAGAAACAGACTAAGTAAGCAACTTGCCTCAGTGCTAGTAAGCAATTAAGTGTCGACTGGCTCCAGAGTTTGTGCTTTCATCTATTATACTGTATCTATGCTCTTAACCACTCTACTATGCTATATCAGGACTTTTTAAATAAAACAATAGCAATTCAACCAATATGGTACCGTTTCATCATAGAATGAGGAAATACAGATCAGAAACAGACCCACATATAGAAAATTAACAAATGATGATTAGGCCTCTCAAATCAGTAGCAAAAATAAAAACAAATTTCTAATTCACATCTAAATCAAATTATATTCCAGATGGATCAAATGTATCAAATGCATAGAAATGTAAATGTATCAGCAATTTTAAGTTCTAGGAGAAAACATTGGAATATTTTTATAATGTTGGCATTTCCTTCTAGGCATATGGAGCACAGTATCCATTAAAAAAAATTCTTTAGCTAAATACACAGTAAATAAAAACTTCTATATGGAAAATAACACACTATAATCTAAGTTGGAAGAAAAACAATATTCTGAGAAAATACTATAAATATGTGATAAACAAAGAGACAGAAACCATAATATATAAAGAGCCTCTATAAATCAACAAAGAAAAAAACCCTCAAATTACACTTACGAATAAGAAAAGAAAAATACAAACATGAATTCACAGAAAAATAAATGCAAATAGCCAGTAAATCTATAAAGAGATGCACAATCATCTCAGAAGCCAAAGATGTACAACATCTTTTAAAAGGGATATTATTTTAAAGAAAAATATTAGTAAATATTAAACTGTTTTGAAAATATGGCAGATAGAAAACTCTAAGGCCCTGTTGGCATATTGGCAGTAGTGTGAATGGCAAGCCTTTTGGAAAGAATATTGGCAGTAGCTATTTCAACAGAAAATGCATATTCACTGTGTTCTAGTAATTACAGTTATTATAATGGATAATTATCAGGTCATCCATTAAATGAATCCATGTTTCCCCCCTGAGTCAAGTTTCTGCATCTCAGCCTGGTTTGCAAGGCCCTCCATTACCTAGGCCCACCTACCCACTTAGTGCCACTCCCGCACACCAAACTGTCATCCAGAGCCTGACAGGTACCCAATAACACCACCTCCCCTGGGCCTTTGCTTATGCTACAAGAACCCTCCTTTCTTGCTTTCACCCACCCCCACTTGTTTCAAGGCCAAGTCTGAGCTCCATCTCCTACATGAGGTCAGGTCCTTAGCACAGCCCCTGACACTCAATAAATGCAAGCTTTTGTTATTTTAATATTATTAACCCTCAAGCATCTATTTTCTCAGGTGACACCCTAATTCTTTTGGGTATGTTTTCTTTACAGTGAGGTTGGAAGTTTCTGGAAGGCAAGAAATACTTTGGGCTTCCCTTGTGAAGGCAGTACAGTTTACAGTGTTCTAATATCAGACAGACCTAAGTTCGACCTTAATCTGCTATTTTCTGCCTATGTTTCAAGGTATTTCACCTTTATGCACCAGCCCATAATACATACTAAATCAATTATTGTGATGATCATGGTTGCTTACCTTCTCTCTGCATACTTGTCCCCTCCCATCGATGCCAAAATAGAATCAAACCCATGGAAAGTAGTCAGCAAACACTAGCAAGTTCATCAGGTAGACATCCAAATTGTCATGTGTTCTATCAAATACACTGTAAATGACACTTTGTGTGTGTGCATATGTGTATGTGCTTTTATTCATTTATTCATTCATTCAATCAATCAATTATCCAAGAAGAACTCCTCTTAGTTTGCTTTTAAGTGAGCTAGTAACTATTCTCAGTTTAGAGCTAGCCAAGAATCAATCTTGGCCTGGTTGCTAGGAAACTCTGTCTTTGGAGCAGAAGTTAAGAATCAATTTCCCCATGCTTTAAAGAACTTATATTTAAGTAAATGACTTCCTCAGAAATATTGATTCATTCCAAAAGCATTTAAATAATATAGAAAACAAGAGGATTTTCATGTGAAATCTGCATCTCCACAGTGAAGAAGACATGCACTTAAAGAAAACATATTTACACATATAATCTACATCTTGTTCAGAGAGAAAATAGACTTTAATGTAGTAATAGGACTATTTATGTAATGAACTCTCATGGGCTGTTGCATAAATAATGATTCCTGAACTGTACAAATGTTTTTATGTGAAAAGTGCCTTTGTGAACTTTCATAAAAATTTGCTTTTGTAATTATATCAAAGTCTGAATTTGCATGAACAAATGAAGCTCTGTGAAGAGACATGAAGACATTTTCTAATGGAAACACCATAATTCGAAGCACATTTTCTCAAAAGATGTGTTTTGAAAATGCTCGCGCCTCCTCACAGCTTCAATGTCTTGCAAAGGATTCTCTTGGTCAGCAACTGGCTTCACCAGCACTCTCGGACATCAGCAAGCCCCTCTCCGGGGAGGGATGCCAGCCAGCCTGTGAAATATTTCTACAAGAACTTTTGGCTGCCTGAACTGCCTAAAGCAAATGTTTGTTTGCTGCGGTACGTGAATCAAATGCTTTTGTGTGAAAACACTTGCTAGAGAAACAAATGTTTGTTTTGGTAATCGACATTTGGACTGTTGGAACATTACCACTTAAGATATTGGTTTGAGAAATATACATTTAATTTGGAAAGCACCAGTTAGAATCGGGCATGTGACACAAATCTAGGCTGTAAGGAAATGAGGTTGAAATTGGACCCCAATATTTCACTTCCCCTTGTCAGATCCGACTAGGAAAATGGTGCCTTGTTTGACATGTTGCTGTATAATGTTACTGAGCAACAGCATAAAGGAAAAAAAGTGATTTACTTCCTTCTAGAAGTGTATGACTTATAAATTATCAAAGATAGCAGCAAGAGTGTATTTATCTAGTATTAATATTTAAATGCTATCTTCCTATTGAATGTACCACATGCTCCATATTAATCTTTTAGATTAGACTTAGTACAAATTGATGTTTCCTAAATGGAAGATTTCTCCTTACAGTTCACTTTTGATTATCCATGCTAACTGGCAGGAGGGAAGGTACAGATACCCCAAAACAGCAGGTGATACAGAAATAAGCTTTGGCTTCAGAGAGCATTAAATTTTTTAGTAGCAGAAAGAAACTAATTACATTTTAAGGGAAGAAGATATTCAGAAGGGAGTTTGATGGCAAGAGGGTAGTTTTTTTTTTAATGTTTATTTATTTTTGAGAGAAAGAGGCAGAGTGTGAGCAAGGGAGGGGCTAGAAAGGGAAGGAGACACAGAATGTGAAGCAGGCTCCAGGCTCTGAGCTGTCAGCACAAAGCCCGATACAGGGCTCGAACTCACGGACTGCGAGATCATGATCTGAGCCAAAGTCAGTTGCTTAACCAACTGAGCCACCCAGGCGCCCTGAGGGTAGTTTTTATTTTAAATATATTTGGTCACAGAAAACCCATAAATAGAAACTCAAGCAATGATATACTGAGGTCTAGTCTAAATACTAGAGCACAAACATTTTTTAATTATTTTATTTATTTCCTCATACATTTTAAGTATATTTTTAGTTCTGACAAATGCCAGGATTATATGTAAATGCATTTGAATTTTTTTTTACCACTATGTTTAAGTGCTTCTCTTTTGTGAAAATTAACTGCAGGATCCAGGTTCATCTGAACATGTATGAGCTGAAACCTATAATCAAATCACTATGTACTTAATAATAAAATAAAATTATAGCCCACATTCCTTGCTGCTGGCCTTAGTCCTATTTGATCTTTGGCTGAAAAAAAAAATCATACTTTTAAGTAGAAAGGGAAGCCAGTATCAGTTCAGAATAGCCAAATAGAAGGACTATTCACTAGAACATCAAGAAACAGGACTTTGTATCCTGAATCCACCCATTGCTGTTTCCATTTGTAAATTTCATTCTACCGTTGAGAAAGATAAGTGATATAATTCATGTATATTTGAAGTACTTTGAGCTCCCCAGAACTTAATAATTCAGAGTATTACAGTAAACTCCCATTTATTCCGAATCCAAACTACCAGAAAGCTGAAATAATGAGAATTTTTGTGTGTGTGTGCAATTTATAAAATGGTAATGTCCCTGGAGCATTAAAAGATCCTAAATTCTTCTGAACAGTCACAGAAAGATTAAATTTTGTTCAGCATAATTTTGTGGTTAAGATGTTTGATAGAGTTCTAATTCTTTGAAGATAGTAATTAATCCATACGTAGCCTATGGTAATTCTTCTTTTTAACTTCAATACAGAAGTAGTATCTCTGCATTTCCAGGAAGCCTTGGCTTTGTATTTCTAGCCTAATCATGCTCCAAAATGTAGAGCACATCATAAACTTTACAAAGTTCGATAACGGATCACATATGTCCTACTTTATTAGCTATAAATGATTCATGTGATTTCAAGTAAGAGACACCCACTCAAGCTAGCTAAAGGAAAAGATATTATTTATTACTCTGAAACTGGGCTCTTTCATGGAACCCACACTTGTGCTCAGGCATAAACTGGAACCAAGACTAGGAGGTCTGTGGGAAACCCTGGAAATTTATATTTTCTCTCTGCCTTTCATCTCTATTCTCTTTGTTTATCGGCTTCATGTTATTCTTAGTCTGCAAACCAATACCTGCTCTATTCTCCCCCTCGGTGGGAAGTTGGACCCTATATGGCAACAGACATCGTGTATAATGGCATTAGAGAGACACGAGCACATTTTAGGCCCCACTTGAATTGTAAGAGAATAAGATAGGCCTGCTGAGGTCAGGTATCCACTCAGCACTCCACTTCCCAACCCCTTCTATCCCCCAGTACACTGACGGGGAGGAAGGGAAGGATCATAGCCTAGGTAAGTAATCAAACCCCGTGGACAGAGGAAGGGGCAATTATCAGAGAGGCAGGCTCAGTGTGAGCTGAAAGGTATCACTACCAATCTCATCAGAAGAGTTTTAAGTATTAAGAAACTGTCACATTCATGGTGACAGATACAAGTTTTCTAAAATTCTACTTTTCACTTGAAAGCTTAAATTTTAGCATTGGCAAAAAATACTGTCAATTGCATGACTGTGGTGACAGGCTGACTTCATTCATTTTTGAGAAAATGTCTGCCAAATAACCAAGTCTAAATAACCATAATTTGTCTGTCAGTTTTTCTTTTAAGTAAAAATGTTCCACTTTAAAAAGAGAAAGAGGGAGAGAGGCTAGTTGAGCTCACAACTCAAGCAACCACACAAATGCTTTTCCTGGAGGCAACCATCATACTTTGGTACACAGTGCTTTCTACATACTTCCTATTTCATCAGATAGAATACTCAAAAAATACGTGTAATCAAGGGTTGATGTTTAATAAAAGTAATAATTTTTAACTGATCCATCAAGGGCATTAAACAAAACTGTCTTCTCTTTCCCTTCACATGGCAGTTAAGAATATAATGATTACTAAGAATATAATGAAGACAAATTCTTCCCTATATCTTTTTAGTGTTATTATGAAAATTATTTTGCTTTCTCATATTGCTGAAAGGGTCTCAGAGATACCCCCAGTACCTCCATAGCCAGGGATCTGTGAATCACACTTAGATAACCACTGCTATACACCAACCTGCTAAATATACTTATATTAATCAGTTGAAATCATTGAGCAAGGGAATCTTTTTCTTTTGGTATAGTATGTTCTTGGAAGCAAGAACATGGACATCCATATTGCATGGAGAACATAACATTTAACAATTATAAACAAATTGAACTTTTTAGTAATCAGTTCTGGGGAGAATTTTAACACTCAGACTGATAAGGTTGGTTAAAAACCCCAGAAATAATGGAGTTCAACGTAACATCCAGTGGAAGAATTTTAAAACAACAAATGTTGTGAGTTTGGTTTGATGGATTACTTTGCAGGAACTGAGAAGGCCTTGCATAGAGCCTTGTGATATGACAATTTCCTAAACCATATAAAATTAAAAATTCAAGGAAGTTTTGGAAGTTCTAGCCACAGCAATCAGACAAGAAAAAGGAATAAAAGGCATCCACATTGGCAAGGAAGAAGTGGAACTTCCACTACTTGCAGATGACATGATACTATATATAGAAACTCCTAAAGACTCTGCCAAAAAACTAATAGAACTAATAAATTAATTCAGCAAAGTTGCAGGATACAAAATCATCATACAGAAAGCCACTACATATCCATACACCAATAGTGAAACAGAAGAAAAGGAAATTAAGAAAGCAATCCCATTTATAATTGTACCAAAAATAATAAAATACAGCAAAACCTTGGATTGTGAATAACTTATTCTGCAAGTGTTCTCCAAGATGAGCAAACATTTCTAATAAATTTTCACTTGATAAATGAGTGATGTCTTGCAGTACAAGTAGTAAGTGACACTGAATGTCACATGATCACTACTAGCCAATGGTTCTTCTCTCTCTCTCTCTCACTGAGGGATTGTGGATAATTGTCAATGCAATGTCACAGTTCTGAAAAATCCTCAAAAGGAGGTAAAAGCAAGTGTCATTGGATAAGTTCTTTGTTAAAGTTGCACGAAAAGGAAAAGTTTCCATTGAGCCAGTAGATAGCAGTGATTTTATTAGTGAAAGTGAATGTCTTCCTACACAATAACCCTACTCTCTCTTGTCTTGTCACACCAGCCATGAAGGCTTTCAAAGGTAAATGCAGCTTAATTTGCTTATTTTTCTTTATATTTTGTGTTTTCTTTATTATTTTGTATTATATTACAGTATTGTAATCATTCTTATATGAATATTTTTGGTTTGTAGAATGAATCATCTGAGTTTCCATTATTTCTTATGGAGAAATTTGCTTTTATATACAAGGGCTTTGAATTACAAGCATGTTTCTGGAATGAATTATGCTTGCAAACCAAGATTTTACTATATCTAGGAATACACTTAAGCAGGGAAGTGAAAGACCTGTGTTCTGAAAACAATAAAACACTGATGAAAGAAATGGAAGATGACACAAACAAGTGGAAATATATTCCATGCTCATGGGTTGGAAGAACAAATATTGTCAAAATGTCCGTATTATCCAAAGCAATCTATACATTTAATGCAATCCCTATCAAAATGCCAACAGCATTTTTCACAGAACTAGAACAACCCTGAAATTTGTACAGAGCCGCAAAAGACCCTGAAGAGCCAAATCAATCTTGAAAGAGAAGAACAAAGCTGGAGGTGTCACAATTCCAGATTTTTTTTAGTACATTTTCTTAACGTTTATTTGTTTTTGAGAGAGAGGGACAGAGTGTGAGCAGGGGAGGGGCAGAGAGAAAGGGAGACAGAATCCGGAACAGGCTCCAGACTCTGAGCTGTCAGCACAGAGCCCAATGTGGGGCTCAAAGTCACAAACCGTGAGATCATGACCTGAGCTGTAGTCGGACGCTCAACCGACTGAGCCACCCAGACTCCCCATTTTTGGTACATTTTTTAATGTTTATTTACTGTTGAGAGAGAGAGAGAGAGAGAGAGAGCAGGCGAGGGGCAGAGAGAGAAGGAGACACAGAATCCGGAGGCTCCAGGCTCCGAGCTGTCAGCACAGAGTCTGATGCAAGGCTCAAACCCATGAACCGAGAGATCATGACCTGAGAGTCAAAGTCAGACGCTTAAACAACTGAGCCACCCAGGCGCCCCCAGATTTCAAGTTATACTACAAAGCTGTAGTAATCAAAAGAGTGTGATACTGGCACCAAAAAAGACACATAGATCAAGGGAACAGAATAGAAAGCCCAGAAATAAACCCACAACTATATGGTCAATTAATCTTTGACAAAGGAGGCAAGAATATCCAATGGGAAAAAGACAGTCTCTTCAACAAATGGTGTTGGGAAAACTGGACAGTTACATGGAAAAGAATGAAACTGGACCACTTCATTACACCATACACAAACATAAACTCAAAATGGATTAAAGACCTAAATTTGAGTCCTTTTTTGAAACCATAAAAGTCCTAGAACAGAGCACAGACAATTAATTTCTCTAACATTGACCATAGAAATATTTTTCCAGAGATGTCTCCTGAAGCAAAGGAAACAAAAGCAAAAATAAACTGTTGGGACTTCATCAAAATAAAAGACTTCTGCATAGGGAAGGAAACAATCAACAAAACTAAAAGACAATCTACTGAATAGGAGAAAATGACATACCAGATAAAGTGTTTGTATCCAAAATATATAAATATATAAAGAACTTATACAACTAAACACCCAAAAAACAAATAATTCAATCAAAAAAATGAGCAGAAGACATAAATAAACATTTCTCCAAAGAAGACATTCAGATGGCTAACAGACACATGAAAAGATGCTCAATATCACTTACCATCAGGGAAACGCAAATCAAAACCACAATGAGCTAAAACTTCACACCTGTCAGAATGGCTAAGATAAAAAAACACAAGAAACAAGTGTTGGTGAGAATATGGAGCAAAAGGAACCCTTATGCATTGTTGGTGGGAGTGCAAACTAATGCAACCACTGTGGAAAAGAGTATGCAGTTTCCTGAAAAAGTTAAAAAACGAACTACCATATGATTCAGTAATCACACTACTCAGTATTTACCAAAGAGTACAAAAACACTAATTCAAAAGGATATATGCACCCCTATGTTTATTGCAGCATTATTTACAACAGCTAAATTATGGAAGCAGCCCAAACGTCCAATAGATGAATGGATAAAGAAGAAGTGGTAATATATACAATGGCATATTACTCAGCCATAAAAAAAAATGAAATCTTTCCTTTTGCAACAACATGAATAGATCTAGAGAGTATAATGAAATACATGAAATATGTCAGTTGGAGAACGATAAATACCATATGATTTCACTCATATGTGAGATTTAAGAAACAAAACAAATGAGCAAAGTAAAAAGAAAAGATAAAGCAAAAAACAGACTTTTAACTACAGAGAACAAACAGATGGTTACCAGAGGGGAGTTGGGTGGGGGATGGGTGAAATAGGTAAAGGGGATTAAGAGTACACTTATCTTGATGAACACTGAGTAATATATAGAATTGTTGAATCAGCATATTGTACACCTGAAACAAACATAACACTGTATATTAACTATACTGTAATGAAAATAAAATACAGATAATAAAAGCACTGTATAAATAAAAAAACTCATTATAACAATTTAATTATAATAAACATTTTAAAAATCACAAGGAAGAAATCTTTAATGTTTAATCTACCATAAACAGGTTTGTGGGTTAAAATGATAACTATAAAAACATAACAAAATAAATTTTCAAATGAGGCCATTACCACATATAGTATTGATTTGAAATCACCACTGTGAAATTATTAAGATTCAGAGATTCAGGACTAAGGAAAGAGTGGTTTAATTCACCAGCTGGTAACTTTAAGCAAATGTCACTGAACCTCATGGGACTGTTTACACATAGCCCATACCTCACAGTTTTATTGTATTACATGAGTTAATGTATTTAAAGTGCTGAACAGTACATAGCACATAGTACATATCCAAAAGTGTTATTTCCATAAAACTTTTAAGAAAGCCAATATAGGAGCACCTGTATTGATGCCAGTGGGTTGAGCATCCTACTCTTGATTTTGGCTCAGGTCATGATCCCAGGGTCATGGGATTGAGCCCAGCATTTGGCTCTGTGCTGAGCGTGAAACCTGCTTAAGATTCTCCCTCTCTCTCTCTTCCTCTCTCTGTCTCCCTCTGCCCCTCTCCCCTACTTGTACTCTGTCTAAAAAAGAAAAAAAAAAGACGTAGGCAAGCAATATATAGCAGAGAAATCCCATATCTAAAAAGATGGTCTTTACTATACAGTGTAAAAGACCATGGGGGAGGGGAAGGAAAAAAAAAGTTAGAGAGGGAAGGAGACAAACCATAAGAGACTCTTAAAAACTGACAATAATCTGAGGGTTGATGGGGGGTGGGTGGTGGGTATTGAGGACATCACCTGTTGGGATGAGCACTGGGTGTTGTATGGAAACCAATCTGACAATAAATTTCATATTAAAAAATAATAATAATAAAATAAAAGAACCATTAAAACACAAGTTACAGCTCAAAAATCAAAAAGCATAATAAAATCAGTTAATCTAAAATAAGTCAAAAAAGAAGGAAGAGGGGAACAATGAACTGATGGAACAAATAGAAAAGAAACAGAAAGATGATACACTTAAACTTTATCATATCAATAACCACATTAAACATAAGTATCTAAATAAACATCCCAATTAAAAAGCAGAGATTATCAGATTGGATTAAAAAGCAAGACCTTAACTATATGATGTCTTTAAAAAAGCACATTTTAAATATAAAGAACAAATGAGGTTAAATGTAAAAGGGTGTAAAAGGCTAAACAGAGATGTGCCATGTAACATTAATCAAAAAATAGAAAGTCAGAGTGGTTATGTTAATATCAATGAAGCAGATTTTAGAGCAAAACTAGTAACAGGGAGAAAAGGACATTTCACAAAGATAAAGGGATCAGTTCATGAGAAGGATATGAAAATTCTAAACTTTTGTGAATCTATTAACAGAATTTCAAAATATATGAGTAAAAATTGATAACAAAGAGAAATAAATAAATCCACAGTTATTATTTCAATCCACTGTTAGGGATTTCAATATCCCTCTCTCACTAATTGACAAAACAGGTAAATAAAAGGTAGATAACAGGTATATAGAAGACATGAACAACACAATCAATCAACTGGACTTAATTGACATGTATAGAGCAGAATAGATGTTCTTTCAAGTATACATATGTGAAACAATAATCAAGAGTGACAATGTTCTGGACCACAAAGCAAATCTCAATATATTTAAAAGTATTCAAGCTATACAAAGTATTTTCCTTGACGCGATGGTATTAATTAGAAATCAACACCAGAAAGATCTGTAGAAAATCTCTAAATGTTTAGAAATTAACTAACACTTTCTTCAGTAACTTATGATCAGTGAAGGAAGTATTTTGAACTGAATGAAATAAAAAAAAACACACAGCAGGTCAACATTTGTAAGATGCTGCTAAGAGCGTTGCTTCGAGGGGAATTCATGCACTAAGTGCTTATCATAGAAAAGAAGGGTAGTGTCAAATTAGTGACCTCAGTTCTCACCTTAGGAAACTAGAAAATGAAGGGCAAATGAAACTCAAAATCAACAGAGGGAAAATAACAGAAAACTAAGTGGAAATCAATGGTCTTGAAAACAAAGAAATAAAGAATATCAATAAAATAAAAGCTGTTTTTTTAGATCAATAAAATTAATAAATCTCTAACTAGGCTGATCAGGAAAAAATAAGAAAAAAATAATCAATATTAGGAATGAGAGAGGTGATACCACTAGAGTCTGCAGATATTAAAAAGATAAGGAATATTATAAATAATATCATGTCAACAGATTTAACAACATAGATTACATGCACAAATTTTTTGAAGGACACAATGAAAGCTCTCTCAAGCAGAAATAGATAACCTGAGTAGCCCTGTATCGATTAAAGGAATTAAATTTTTCAAAGAAACTTTCAAAGAAAAAATATCCAAGCCCAGATCTTTTTTTTTTTTTTTTTTTTTTGGTGAACTTTACAACACATGGAAAGAAGAAATAATACAAATTTTATACAGGTTTGTCCAGAAAATTGAAAATGATGTCATACTTCCCAACCCATTGTTTGAGGCCTCCAATAAATCTATACATTAGAATCTCAATCAAAATGCCAGCAGGAATTTTATAGAAATTAGCAAGCTGATTCTAAAATTCATATGGAAATGCAAAGGATCTCTAATAGGCAAAACAACTTAGAAAAAGAAAAAGTTGGAGGACTAACAATCTGATCTGAAGAACTATTACAAAGCTGGAGTAACCAAGACAGTGTGGCATTGGTGTAAAGACAGAAAAATAGATCAGTGGAACAAAATAGAGTGTTCAAGTCCAAAATGACTTCTAAATGCATGGGCAACTGATTTTCTACAAATGTGCAAAGGCAGTTCAGTGGAGAAAGAGTAGTCATTTCAATAAATGGTGCTGGATACGCATAGAGAAATAATGAACTTTGATAGTTCACACCATACACAAAATAAACTATAAATGGACGACAGACCAAATGTGAAAACTGCACCCTGTAAAACTTTCAGAAGAAAACATAGGAGAAAATTTCAGTGATCTTGGGTTAGGCAGACTTTGTAGATATGACACCAAAAATACGATTCATGAAATAAAAAACTGATAAATCAACTGCATCAACATTAAAATCACTGTGCACAGAATAAACGACAGACTGGGAGAAAATACTTACAAACCAAATATCTGGTAAAGGGCTTGTATACAGAGTATATAAAGAACTTTAAAAACATAAGAAGAAGAAAACAATTCATTTTTTTAAAAGAGCAGAAGATTTGAACAGATACATCACCAAAGAATATATACTGATGGCAAATGAGCACATGAAAAGATGTTCAACATCTTTAATCATTAAGAAGATGGAAGCTGAAACCTCACTAAGATACTACTACCTACTCATTAAAATGATTAAAATGAAAAAGACTGGCCACCACTACATGTGTACACTGGAATTGAACAATTAGGCAATTTGATGGTGGAGGTGGGAACCAGCTTTCCCACTATTTGCCTGGGAGGCTACAAATTATCAAGGGGAAGTGGCTAGACTGATCTCTGTGGTAATGGTTTCGAGCTAGATACATAAACTCATGTTTAGCTTACTATAAATATATGATTACACACAGAAATATTTATAGGTATGGATACATTCATGCCTTCCTATTTTCCTGCTCTGTCAACAGAGAGATCCAGAAGCACGGACACTTAGTAACCGTGAGCACAGTGAGTCAAGATCTTAGCTTCTAACACCATCACCAATAAAAGAAGCCAGGGTTCTTTGAAGAAATGGCTGATTCTAGGACTGGGGTGGGAAATGCACAGAGGAGCCTGGCGAATTCTGTGGTACTACAAAGTAAGGAAGTGCTCAAACAAAAACACAGTAATTGGGAGTATGTCGAAGAAATACAGGGCCAAGTGAAAGCGCTCACATGGCTGAAGTAGTGTTGGTCAAGTTTCACCACTGTGAAGTTATTCTCTTTTCCCTCCTCTCCATAGTGCTCTCTTTGGAAGGAAGTTCATGCCATGTTCAGCCTCAGCCTAAGGACTGGAGAAGGGAGTATCTACATAAATTACAAATGAATGTATATTGGAATTCTTCTCCTGTTATTTATTTATCCAATCATTAATTTATATTGGTATGGATTCATGAATGGTTATTTTATACTTTGTGTTATAATCTAATACTACTTTATTTGGTTGCTCACATGGTTCCAGCTTCCATACTTTCTGGTGGAAGAAGGTGTCCCAGACTCATCTTGTGCTATCCCTATCCCAGTAATTGTATCAGCCATTTCTACAAAGAACTCTGGTTTCCGTGAGTGGAGAAGAGTGTTTAGAACCAACATCTGGGTACTAGGTATACTCACTGATACCAGTATGTCATTGTATACAAGGCCTTCCCAGTGGATAGAGGTAGGATATAGATATGTAATAAAAATGAGTGAATAGTGATACTTCCAATTCCAATCCAACAATACAGGGTATATTCTACTCTTCCCCTTTTCATACCTGTAGTCCAACAGTGAGAAGCCTGGATGCCATTATCCTCAGTATATTTATCACTTGTTCAAGCCTAGAGTCCATAGAAGATGGTTTCAAAATTGCTAGCCTGATTACCACAATGGAGTATAAGAATGCAGCACTTAAAGATAAAGAGTTCGGTATCTGTGACTGAGGCAGCAGCAGAAGGAAGTTAAGAGTTTGAATTTACCATTTCCAAAGTGTTTGACTTGGACAAGTTATGTTGCCTCAATTTCCTCATGTATAAAATGGGAATAATGATGATATCTACCTCACCAGGTTACTGTAAGGATTAAATGGGCCATGGCTAAACTAAGTATTCGGTAAATGGAAAAAAATGCTTTAGATACATTCTGGGAATGCTCTTGAACATACCATGGAAAGTGAAAGCAAAGAACAAAATAAGGGGGATCTTAAGGCTCCACTTGTGCCTGGATATTTTCTAGATGAACTACGAAAGGAACTGTTAACAGAGGGATAAAACAGAGACCTGTGTGTCTGTTTTACTTTTATATTTAGAAAAACAAGCTTCATCTTAAAAAGGCTTTTTGGTTTATTAAGAGACTGATTTGATATCTCAAATAAAACATTTGAAGACAATGACTGAAACCTGGTTTTTCTGATTTGTCATGCTGAGTACACTCTGTGCCCTGGCCAGCCTGGGTGGCTGGCCCTGCAGGCAGGCTAGTGGCCACTAAGGCCTCTTCTCACTGCTAGTTAGGGTCCATATCCAATTCTTTCATAGCATTAGAAGGAAACACATATCCACTAGTAATTTTCTCTTCATTATGCTCTCTGTCCCTTTCATTTATTTCTTTGTTCACTCGACAGATGTTTACTGAGCACCTACCTTGTTCCAAGCACTACTGTAGACAATGGGGATACAGCAGTCAACAAAACCAATAAAAATCCTTGTCCTCGCAGAATTTAACATTCTAGTACAGGAATATTTTGTATATCTATTGCTGCTTAATAAGCTATCCCAAAACTCAGTGTCTTCAAACAATAGCTTTTTATTTTCTCACGATGCTCAGTCAGGTATCCAGGGGCCAGCTTGGAAGCTCTGTTCCACACAGTGTTGGCCAGGTCCTTCATTTGACTCCATTCAGCTGATGGCTATGACAGGCTAGGAAGTTCAAGAAAGCTTTATTTACATGTCTGGAGCCTTGGCACTTACCCATAGTAGGCCTCTCAACACATGGCTAGCTTGGTGGCCTCCGGGTAGTTGATTTTCTTACTTGTCTGTTGGCTTCCAAGAGGAAGCCCTCCAAAGATCAAAGGCAGAAGCCCAGATCCAATTGAAGGGAAATAGACTATTTCTCGATGGGAGAGTGGCAGTATTACCTCAGAAAAGAACAAAAGGGATGTCAGCTAATGTTGTAGTCACCCTTTGAAATAATCCACCTCAGAGAGAGGGATAATGAAGATAAGTCAGTGAAAATGACTCCTAAGAAGAGAACTAAAGTAGGGAAGGGTGTAGTATGAGTTGCAATTTTAAGTAGAGTGGCTAGAGAAAGACTGCTTGACAAAGTTACGTTTAAATTAAAACTTGAAGGAAATGGAGCTAACTGGGGCCATGAACATTCCAGGCAGAGGAAACAGCAAGTGCGAAGGCCCCAAGGCAGGAATATGCTTGGCACGTTCAAGACAGCAAAAAGGCTGGTATGTCTGAGAGAATGAGGCTCTCAAGAATAGTAGGAGATAACACCAGAGAGGTAAAGGGTTAGCAGATGTTTTAGAGTCTTGTAGGTCATTGTAAGAACAATGGCTTTTACTCTGAATTAAATAGAAAGCCTCTGGGTGGTTTCTGAGTATAAAAGAAATACATATTTTATTTTAATTTTATTTTATTATTTTATTTTATTTTATTTTATTTTGAAGATTTTATTTAAATTCAAGTTAGTTAACATATAGTATAGTATTGGCTTCAGGAATAGAATTTAGTGATTCATCTCTTACACATAACATCCAGTGCTCATCCCAACAAGTGCCCTCCTTAATGCTTATCACCCATTTAGCCCATCCACCCACCCACCTCCCCTCCATCAACCCTTAGTTTGTTCTCTGTGGCTAAGAGTCTCTTATGGTTTGTCTCCCTCTCTGTTTTTAGCTTATTTTTCCTTCCCATCCCCTATGTTCATCTGTTGTGTTTCTTAAATTCCACATATTAATGAAATCATATGGTATTTGTCTTTCTCTGACTTATTTTGCCAGCATAATACACTCTGGTTCCATCCATGTTGTTGCAAATGGCAAGATTTCATTCTTTTTGGTCACCAAGTAATAATCCATTATATATACCACATCTTCTCCATCCATTCATCAGTTGATGGACATTTGGGCTCTTTCCATACTTTGGCTATTGTCAATAGTGCTGCTATAAACATTGGGGTACATGTGCCCCTTCGAATCAGCATTTTTGCATCCTTCAGATAAGTACCTGGTAGTACAATTTCTGGGTCATAAGATAGTTCTACCTTTAACTTTCTGAGGAACCTCCATATTGTTCTCCAGAGTGGCTGCACCAGCTTGCATTCCCACCAACAGAACACACGTTGTATTTTAAATTGTCTTTTCATGGGATCCCTCTATCTGTTATACTGAGGATAGACGATAGGAAACTAAATACTAGTAGGGAAACCAGTTAGGAGTCTATTGTAATAATCCAGGCAATAGATGATGGTGGCTTGGATTAGGATGGAGGCAGTGGAGGGATGGTAAGTGGTTGCATTCTGGACATACTTTGAACACAAATCCAACAAGATTTACTGATGAATTGGACACAGAGTGAGGAGGAGATAGAGAAGCCAAGGATGATGTCAAGATTTTTGACCTGAGCAACTGGAAGGATGGAGCCAGCATTCAGCAGATGAACTGAGAAGATCAGGATTGGGAGAGAAGAGTAGAAGGTCATGTTAAGTTTGGAATGGTAAGTGAACTTTCAAGTGCAACTATTTAATAAGTGAGACTTGTAATTGCATGTACATGTGTGTACATGTATACATGCACACACTTTTAGATACATGGGAAATTTTTGGAAATACACATTAAAAACTGTTAACAGTGGTTCCCTCAGGGTGATGGGAATCTTCAAGAATGGCACTGGGATATAAAAGGAGAGAGTAATACACATCTTTTGTTTCTTTTTAAATCTAATACCCTTCGGTACCATGTTTTATATATATGTATGTATGTATTACTACATCCTATATTACTTTTGTAACTAGAAAACTACATAAAATTTGAGTGGTTGGTGAAATGAACCGAGTCATCACAAATAGATCTTATCAGAAAAGCCCTGGTTGGACCAGGGTCTTGGCAATGTCCTTTCAAGCTCTGATGCTGATTTCTGTAACTGTGAATGAACTGCTAATTCTTACCTTCACTTCCTCCTCAGGCCTCTGTGAAATTTGGAGTGTGCAAACAGCCTCTCTAATTCACTTGCCTCATCTTGAAAACAGCACCAAGAGCTCTCAGCACTTACCTACCTCACAGGAAATATGAGGTTGGATGAGATAAGGTGTTCAAATACTTTTGAGTTACCACAAAGACAGGTGCTCATGTAGGCAGGATATTATGAGTCTTGGAATATTAAGACATAGTAAAAAGAAGCTGTTTCTGCCTTTTGATCACACAGGCATTTTGATACTCTTGAACTATTACTCTTCATTTAGCCTGCCGTAGAATGAGTGTTTCTCCCCAAACAGTATTCATTTTAGCATTTTTGTTCATGCCTTCTGTCAAACAAGATTTCCGCAGCCTTTGATTTTTATCAAGATTTACTTGACTTTATTCTTCAAAGCATTTAATTCAAAGTTCACTCTATCAGTGGGTGGATTAGTTGAGTAACTGAAATATCAGTGTTGAATGCCATAATAGTTTGTTAAATTATTTCTCTTCACAGGAGATATACTTACCAAAGTCATGTACTAATGAACAATGAAGTGATTGTCTAAATAGCAGACATCTTTAAAAGAAAGTTACTGGTACACGCTGAATGAAAAATAATAAACAATGACAGCTCTAACAAACGTTCATTCGATGCCTCTTAAGAATTCTTCTAAGGCCATTATTATGTGTCAGGTACTGTATTAGGTGCTACTAATACAAGAAGAAAACACATGTCTTTTCCCTCATGAAGCTTACACTCTGCCACAGAAATGCCACCTTGTGTTTTAAGTTTGGGGTAACTGTTTTAATGAAGTATCTGAGATGCTGGAGAAGATGTGAAGAGGAATTTGGAACTCACTGGTTATATCCGTTTCTGGAAATTACGTAGTTGATGACTATTATTTTGAAAAAATCACTTTTAGTCCCACAAAGGTAAGGAGAAACCCAGAAAATCACCACCACGCAGAATCACAAAGTGCTGTCAGTGGAAAAAGTTGCGAGTCTCAGGAAAGATGAGCCATCTCTATATGTAAGACCTTTCTTAGAACCAGAGCTTACAAGAAATCAGACTGAGGCTTCTAAAAAACAATGTAAATTTTTTATTAAAACACCCAAACAAAACCTATGTCAAATGGAGGCTAGATATCCATAGATATGGACTTCAGGGAGCACCTTCTGTCCCTGGAAGGTGGTGAAAGCCTTCCTGCCCCTGGAAGGTGGTTCAGAGTTCCTTTGAACTTCCTTCAGAGCCTGAAGTACAATTGTGAAGTTATATTTTCTCTAGAGAAAGATTTCTCAACAATCAAATACACCCAAGATGCTAATATTCTATTTTTATATTTTATATTTAACAATGATCTCAAACCAGAGATGGAGCTAAAGAAAACAAACAGGCTTTGTTAATTACTGAAGAGAGTTAAATGAAAGTATAGGTTTGACCAGGTATTCATATGCCTTAAGTTCATTGGCAATCTTACAATTCACAGGCCAAACATCTGTCAGATTTAACCAGTACACCACTAACTGGTCAACGCTCAGCCCAGGGCCATCCGTCACCACCAGCATCCCCAACTCTCCCAGAAATCTTGCTAATGTCTTTCCTCTTGCTTTTGCCTCCTGGTTCTAATTAACTTTCCACCCACGATTCTGATTTTGGTGCCAACTTCAGATGACTCTTGCTTCATCTTATAATTTAGCTTGCCATCCCTCGCATCTATAATTATTCTTAAATAAGACCTTCATCGTAAAAATAAAAACTCACATTTTTGATTGGCAGCCTCTCCAAGTTGACTGGCACTTGGGTGCTGCGTACTAAGCAAGTGAGCATTTGATTGCATCAGTTCCTCTGACTCTGATTCAAAAAATGCTCCTGGCAAAGACATTGTCTCATTGTCAAATGGCAGGGAGACCTCAAAGGAGGAGCTCCTGGTTTGGTTCCTTTAGGAAGAGTCCAGGTTAACCTAATATCAGAATTCATGTTGCAGATGCATATGACCACTGGATCCTCACCTTGCAGCCACGCCATTTTGGGCTCTCTCCTAAATAGTGCGCCAGAAGTTTTTCGTGATTAGAACAACTTCAGGTGGTGGGACAATAATAATAGCCTTAGTACCTAATACTTATTGGACACTTACTATTTTCTTGGAACCTTACAGATAGCTTTATGGGAAGTTTCTCACCAAATCCTTGTAATGACCCTCTGAAGAAGGTCCTATGGGTCTGGGGCATAGCAGAGTTATATTGACTGGTCTCAGGCCAGTCAGTGAGGACAGCACCACTGAGAGTCAACCCAAGGTTCATGGATGGAGACTGTGAAATAACACTGACTGAGGGAGGGAGCCAGGCCATTGCCCCTTCCCCTTTCTCTTCTCTGTGCCTAACTCCCCTTCCTCGGGGATCTCATTCTCACCTACTCTTAACATGTGTGTGTTTTGTACTTGTCTTGTTTCACTTAGGGGAACAGTCTAAATTTCAGCTAAAGCTTCTACTTAATGCATTTAGATATTGTGAGGTTCCAAAAAGATTTCCTCTCTACATATCTATGTAAAGTGTTGCCAAAGAAGGACGAGTCAAGTGAGCGATTTACTAGAAACAGAATTGATGAGGGAACATTCTCTGGATTTAAAGGGGACAAGTGTGGAGACTTTGTGACCATGGAGGAAAAGAGCACAGTGAACGTGTTGGCATTCTTCTGTCTCTTAACTGGAATGGGGAGTTGGCACCATAGGGGACATGGTTGTTAGCCCTGTGAGAGAAAAACATGCATGGGTTAATAAGATATATTCTCTCCTCAATTCATAGTCCCAGGAATCAGTTCAGGGCTAATTGGTGAGGATTTAAGCCTTTGGGAGATACTGGAGATTTTGGTGCCCTCTTCCCTCTACCTTATATAATTTAAAAACGGTAGTATGATACCAACCCATCAAATATAAATCTTAACATGCATGCTGGAATTAATATAGTTTCTTTTTTTCTTATTGAAAAATCTGGACTCTCTCTCTTTCTCCCTTTCTCTCTCCCTCTCTCTCTCTCTCTCTCTCTCGTATGTGTTGTTGGACTGAGATTTGCTTAGTGTTGTCTATTGAGTAATCTAGTACTGAACAGTCAAAATATAAGTTTCTAGAAGGCCAATTAATTGAAAAAAAGGAAAAAGAGGAGTTAATCTAAAGCTCATCAACTTGGGGCACCTGGGTGGCTCAGTCGGTTAAGCGTCCAACTTCAGCTCAGGTCATGATCTCATGGTCTGTGAGTTCGACCCCCACTTCAGGCTCTGTGCTGACAGCTCAGAGCCTGGAGCCTGCTTTGGATTCTGTGTCTCCCTCTCTCTCTACCCCTCTCCTGCTTGTTCTCTCTTTCTCTCAAAAATAAACATTTTTTAAAAATTTAAAGCTCATCAGCTTCTAAATTAGACTATCTAGCAACACCTAGGACTCCAGGAGTGCCTTAGACCAGCAGTTTTCAAACTGGTGTGGGAAATCCCCAGGTCCTACAGAGAAGCTTCTGGGACTGCTAGGGGGATGGGTAGGAAGCAGGTTGCAGAGGCCACATGCTCCTCACTCCCTTTCCACTCCAGAGTACTTGCGCTGTGATCTGTTATGTGTATTAAAAGGCCTATGTGAGATTTGGTTTGGAAAAGGGGTTCTGCTGCTGAAACAAAAGCATAGTATTGTATACTTGTCATTTTAATTCTGGTTACGTAGCAGAAACTTACTTGTGTCTTTTTCTGACACTGCAATGAAAATCCCATGAATCAATCTAACTAGTCTATAATCTCCAGGAGGACAGATATCAATGTCTGTATCCTCCGGGAGGACAGCCTTCATCCTCGTCTTCACATGCCCAGGCAGCTGGCAGAGTCCCACATAGGATGGGGACTAGTAAAGTGTTGGCCGAATGCATGTTGTGTTTTCCCGATTCCATTAATAGTCCTAGCTATCCACTACTTCCCAGGAAGTTCATGGCAGAAAATTAAACAACAGTATTTTCACTGGTGTTGATAAGGCTTGTGGTACATTTAGTCCAACATTTTCTGGGCTCTCCATCTAAGCATTTTATTTTAGTAATTGATTTGGGTTGAAATCAATCTAAAGTGAAATCATATCTCTGAATTTTTATTGAGTTTAATATCTTGGGATGCCTTGCTGAATGATATAGCAAAGGTGTTGAAGGATACTGGGCACACTATTATAATTTCCTGAAGAAACTTTGAGTGACTCACTTGGGAATGATGTCAGCTTTGCTCTCATAATTGACTATTTGAAAAACACTTTTGGTAATACAAATCATGAAAAAAAGAAAACCACCCAAACCAAAAAAAAAAAAAAAAAAAAAGTACAGTTGAATTTCCCACTGAGAGGAGTAGGAATCATGGATTCCATTCAGAACCCTTGGTGTGGACACATGTAAATGAGGTTTGCCCTGGGACCCTGAATGTTTCCCCCCTTTAACCTGTTCACCTCTCTGTGTCACTCTTCACACCCTTCAGGTTTCTCCTTCCCTCTTGCCTACTGAAAAGAGAATTTGATAAACTCAGTCATGCTAAGATGTCACAGGTGGAAGCAATTTAAAGTATCACCTTCTCCTCGAAAGGAGGCTGGTAGGTAAGAAGAATCAAGTCAATGGTGTCACATTAGTGACCTGGATACATGGTAGAAGTTTTTTTCTCAAAGGAAAATTTTTTTTGTAAAGCCAGGGGATGCTTGATCCTGCCAGCACCTTTGTATTAACAAAGCATGACTAAAAAATAGTCCCTGCTATCCATGGACTTAACATGTAGTGGAGGCACCTACTGGCTACTGTTCCTTTTCTTCTAGAGACATGGTGAGCATGCTCCCCAATACCAACTGTAGCCACTCCTGCCCTCACTGCTCTAACAGAGACTAAGTCAGATGTGATCTGGATGTATTAAGCCCACATGGCAGATTTCTCCAGAAACTAAATGGAAGGCACGTCTGTCTGACATTCAGGGCCATTGATCATCTGACTCCTCACTAATCCCCAACCATGTGCAATTAAACCATTGCCAGCCCTTGGCATACCCTATAGTTTCATGTTTTTTAAGGTCATCTATTGCTATGGAAACAGACGACCCCCCCCCCCCAAAAAAAAAGTTACTGGTTAAAACAAGAAGCATTTATTATCTTACTGTAAGCTTGTGGGGTCAAGAATTTAGGAAGCGAGTCGCTGGCTGGTTCCGGCTTGGAATTTCTCAGGAGGCTGTGGTCATACCTGGGCTTGAGGATCTGCTACTGAGGTGGCTCACTCAAAAGGCGGTGCTTGTTGTTGGGAGGAAGTCTTGGTTCCTCTTCACGTGGGTCTCTTCCAGGACCGTGTGAGTGTGGCTGCTGGCTTCCCTCAGAGCGTGTTATCCAAGAGAGAGTGCTTAGGTGTAAGCTATCCTTATTATGACCCAGCCTCACAAGTCACATGACATCATCTTCTATCATATTCTGTTAGTTAGGAGTGAATCACTAAGTCCATATTCAAGGGGAGGGGAATTTTTATTTGTATTTATCTGTAACCCCAATATTAAACAGTTTTAATATGCTGGTGTAGTCACTACTCTAAAAGACTATTCTAACAATCTAGAAGAACATGACTTTCTTCTTTCAGTCTTCATGCTGCTGAAGACCCTGACTTGTTCTGCCCAATCTTTCTAAGGCTTCCTTCACTCCAGATTCCAGTGGCCTTTCAATAAATTGCCCCAGTTTGTTGTTGTTGTTGTTGTTGTTGTTGTTGTTGTTGTTGTTCAAGGCCTGGCTCAAATACTACTTCTTCTCCCTGATTTCCTTAGATGGAATTTATCTTTTCTTACCCTTCATATGTCCATTAAAATGAGTTCCACAGCTTAGTAGTAGATTCAAGGTTCACATGTACCTAAACCAGGTCCCTCCTGAAGGCCTCCCAGGGCCAAGCATCATGTCCAGAATAGTACAGGCCAGATCTTATTGTGAATGAAATGGATTTTCATTTGGGGCTTTAACACAAAGGGATATACCAAGTGACCACATCACTAGGGAAAAAGTTTGGAGGCCACTCTAACAAAACTTCCTAATGCTTTTTTTTTTTTTTTTTTTTTTTTTGTATTTCACATTTGTTAGAGGCTGGTAGTACAATGAGGATATTGAACACTCTGGATCATGAATGGTGACGTTCAAATCCTATCTCACTCACAACAAGACCTTAGGCAAGTTACTTAATTGTTCTGTGTCTTAAATTGCTCATTTGTAAAATGGTGACTCTTATGATACCACCCTGAAGGGTTAAAACAGAAGACAGATCAACTTGGAGCTGCTCTAGCTGAATTAGACAAGGGAGAACCAGAGGCTCACTCTCTTGGCATCACCCTCTCTGGTTGCTACCTCTAGGGGTACCAACTCAGGAGCCTGGGGCTCTCTAGATTCGTATGAGACAAATACCAACAGTCAGTTCAGTGGTTTTGCTGATAGGAAAGCTGAGCAGATTAGTAAATAGCTTGCCCAGGCAACATGGCTGGTTAATGGTAAACCAAAGACTAAAATCCAATTCTCCCAACCTATAAACCACATTCTCTTTCCACTAACTCTGCCAACTCTCTTCCTGATGTCAACTGTTCTTAAGTTTGTCTTGTTTTCTTGAACTGACATTCAAGTTCATGGCCTGTGGTCCAACATATCCTACCTTTCCCCTATTGCCATTTTTACTCTTTATCATGTTCTGTGGATTTTTACCTTAAAAATAGACTCACTGCCTTATCCGATTCATTCCTTTCCACAACTTCCATGACTACACTCCCCTTTAACTTTGAGTACTGTAAAATTGAACTCCTCCGGAAACCTACTGGGTAAACTGACTCCTATTTTCCTTATTTCTCCTAGATTTGAACAATCTTCCCATTATGACTTGCTCTCACATTGCCCCATGATATTCAGAGTATAATTTTGCACTGCTTACCACAGTTTAGTGGTAAAGATACAAGGGCTTTTACACTTGTTGAAAATTGCTTTGTGGAAGTTCTCATACCCCTCTCTGATCTCTCATAACAAAATTAGATGTGTTATACTGAATTCTCTTTTTATCGCCTATTTTTGTTTTATGAATCATCTTTTCAACTAATTCCTCCAGTTCACTGATGATAGATAGGGATTGTTTTAAAGGTCTTTCTACAGACATATTAATGTTAGAGATATGGAATGCAAGTTCAAACAGTAATTCACCTTATGGTTTTTCCTACAAACTAGAACATGAACTTCTCTAGAATAAGTATTCTTTTTAATTTTGTAAGTCCCAATAGTGCCTTACATAGGGTTCTAATACAGGGACAACAAGTATCTGAACACATTTTTGGGTACTGTAAGTCCAGCATGTTCACATGAAGTGAAACACGGGGCTGGGTTAAAGTTCTTTTAAGAATATATGAATGCAGGGGCACCTGGGTGGCTCATTTGGTTGAGCATCCGACTTCGGCTCAGGTCATGATCTCACAGTTTGTGAATTCAAGCTCCGCATCAGGCTCTGTGCTGACAGCTCAGAGCCTGGAGCCTGCTTTGGATTCTGTGTCTCCCTCTCTCTCTGCCCCTGCCCTGCTCACACTGTCTCTCTCCCTCGAAAATAAAAAAAAATAAACATTAAAAACAAAAAGTAGAATATATGAATGCATGTGTGTATATCAGCTATATCTTCTCATTCCTTTCTTTATGTATGTTACAATATTATATGGCACACTATAGAAACAAGGTAAGAATTTATATGCCAGGCCCTGGGCTTTGTGTTACATGTATTATCTAATTTAATAATCATGACTATCCTATGAGGCAAATACTATTTTTACATTAAAGGATAAAAAACAAACAAACAAACAAACAAACAAAAAAACCTTAGATGAGGTTTTTAAATAAAAAAAAAAGCCCCAAATCATACAACGAGGTCATGTGGACTCAAGTTAATCCGTGTCTAATTCCAGAGTCTATACTCTCAGCTACCATGCAGTGTGACCCAGGGCAAGTCTTCGACATTTGCTTAGTGGGCTAGGAAGTTAATTCATGTACTTAGCACAATGCCCTACACATAATTACCCAGTAATATTCCTTCCTTATCATTTCACCATGACAGGGTTAAAAGGTCAATAAGACATGCTTCCTGTCCTTGAAAAATCTAATTTATGGTAGGCAGAATTCTAAAATGGCACTCCAAGACTTCCTGCCTTATGAATATAGCATACGCATGATTATGCGATATTAAATGCAAAAGAGATTTTTCCAGATGTACTTAAGGTTACTAATCAGTGGGCCGTGAATTATCAAAAGGGAAATTATCCCGGTGGGCTGCATATACTCACATAAGCCTGTAAAGAGCAGTTCTCCCCAGCTGGTAGTGGATGGAAAAGTAAGATAGACTTGAATCCAATGGATTCAACTCCTCTGTGAGCAAATTTAATGAGCTGAAGTTAGATTGAGGGGGCCAGATGCAAAAACTGAAGAGTGATCTCCAGTTGCTGAGAGTGACCCCTGACCAATACACAATTCTGGTGTCAGCAGGAATAATAAGGCTAGAAGCAGATCTTCCCCAGACGCTTCAGATTAGAGCCCAGCCCAGTGGACACCTTGATGTCGGCCTTGTGGGATCCCAAGCAGAGAAACCAGTGGAGCCCATTTAGACCTCTGATCTAAGGAAAAGTGAGATAATGAATGGATGTTGTTTTAAATTGATAAGTTCATGGTACTTTGTTATGCAGGGGGACACAACACTATGAACAAGGGCTTAGGCCGCAGACATAGATATAAAGCACAAACGGAGTGGACCTACCTAGGTGGAGAGACTGAAGAAGCCTGAAGTCTTGGGGAATTTAGAGGTGCTACCATTTTGAAGAATGAATGAAACTTGCTGGCTGTGGGTTGAGGGAAGACTTCATGGAGAAGACAGGGAGGAAAGATATTCTAGGCAGAGGGGCTAGCACAAGAAAATGATGAGCAAGCAGAAACTTGTTGAGGCAAGTCCACATGCTGAAAGCAGCAGAGGAATGGGCCGAGCAGGGTGGGGGAGGTTGGAGTGAGACTGGGACGCTTTCTGTCGGCTGTGGAGAGGTCTGGACTTCCATTCCGCCAGCACTGGACATACTTTTAAAAGCATCTTCAAAAACTAATTGAAAATATCTGGATTGAAGACTTAACAGTATATGTATGTATCTATAGTTTTACATTTTATACAAACGAACATGTTTTAATGCTCGAGCTAAGAGGATGGGTAACTCTTAACACTCTCTCCTCTTTAATATAAAACTAAAATTGCCAACAACGAATTAAGAAGCATTTATTAAGATGGCTAAATTCAACAAAAATATATCCACACACAGAGAGAAAATTTGTTTTGAGTTAACAAACGTAAAAATATAACACTCAGGAAAGTACCCATTTTCAACAACAAAAAATCTATTAAAAATGTTTTTGAGTATAGCTGACACACGGCGTTAGTCAGTTTCAGGTATACAACACAGTGATGCGACATGCCTATACGCTATGCTGTGCTCACCACAGGTGTAGCCACCACCTGTCCCCATGCATGGCTATGACAGTATCACTGACTGTCCTCTCTAGGCCATGCCTTTCACTCCCGTGACTTACTCATCCCATAACTGGAAGCCTGTGTCTTCTGCTCCCCTTCACCCATTCTGTCCATGCCCCCAGCCCCCTTCCCCCTGGCAACCATCAGTTTGTCCTTTGTATTTATAGGTCTGATTCTGCTTTTTGTTTAAGACATTCTATTTTGATAATGTTGAAACATGTTTATGACATGGCACAATTATGTACATACAAGGTCTTTTCAATCCCTCTCTCCTTTAGTAGTTACAATAAGAGATTACCATATCTCCGAAAGCAAACTGCTGTGATTTAAAACACAATTTTCAGTAAGATTTAGAATGATCTTGCCTAATTTTCTAATGATCAAACATGCCAGGATTGGTATTTTCCGATATTCAGATTAATAAAAATACCTCTGTAATAAATCTCCTCAGAGAAAGAGAAGCTTTTCCTAAAATGAAATGTTAAATATTTCTGGTCACGCTTCACAATTTCAAAATAAAATGTTGAAATAATATAATTGAGCCAGGATTGTTCATTTCTCTCCCCCTCCCTTGAGGAGCTCTATGGGAATAAATTAAGCACTGAGGGAGGTACATTACAATAAGGAGTCTCCTTGTGGCTACAGCAACTGAGTATCCCAGGTCCCTAATTTATCATTAGAGTGACCTAAAGCTCTGGGCAAATTCTGCATCAGTAGCCTAAAGCTAAGGTTATATGAGTAGATTTTTAAAAGAGTATCCTATAAGAAGGATTATATACAAACATTTTAATAATTGTTAGTTATATGTAGGATATCAAATATTAGTCTTATAATAAGAAGCACCAGCTACTGGGTATGTCTTTCTCTGATTAAACTGACTTCACAAGAGTTTACTTCTATCAATGTAGCACAGAGGGGTATCTAAAGAAAAATCAAGCAAATGTCTTCATAAATCAGTTCTTTTAATGTATAGAAGTTTTAATCACATGACCTTGGCTTCCTTACCAATCACTGGTACTCTTATATATACATATATCTATATATATATATATAGATATATAGATATATATATGGATATATATATAACCATATATATATATATATATATCTATATCTATATATATATATAACCATAATAGAATATGTCTTAATCCAGATACTTGACCTACATTTAATTAAAAAGTAAAAATGAGAAGCACCTGGGTGGCTCAGTCCATTGAGAACCCAACTTCGGCTCAGGTCATGATCTTGCAGTTTGTGAGTTTGAGCCCCACATCAGGCTTGCTGCTCTCAGTGCATAATAGCCTCCTTCTGATCTTTTGTCCCCTTCTCCCTCTGTCCCTCCCCCAGCTCATGCTCTCTCAAAAATAAATAAAACATAAAAAAAAATTAATAAAAAATAAAAAATAAAAATTACAGGGGCACTTGGGTGGCTCAGTCGGTTAAACCTCCTACTCTTGATTTCTGCTTAGGTCATGATCTCACAGTTTTGAGATCAAGTGCCATGTGGGGCTCTATGCTGATAGTGTAGGGCCTGCTCAAGATACTCTTTTTCTCTCTCTCTGCCCCTCCCCCGTTTGCACGAGCTCTCACTCAAAATAAATACACTTTAAAAAAACAAAATAAAAATTACAAAAATGCCAATTATACAAGCATGTCATAGAAAATAACACACACTACCATATTTTCAAATGAAGTCTTTTAAAACTTCAAAGGTAATACCCTTTCTAGTGTTAACTAAAAATATGCATGATCCCAAATAAACTGCTTTTTCATGACTATTATTAGCAGAGTTACATTAAACATGTAAACATTTAAAAATAGTGATGCTTTTGAAATCTAAGTGCACAAAGTCAACTCTGTCTACTTTATAGTTTAAGACTAATAGATCCCTGTATAAATGGTCATCAGTTAAAGTTTAATTACTGTTCAATAATTCACTCTTTAAAAAGACAAGGATTTTGATAAATTCTGACCACAGGGACAGATATTTTCCTGCCAAAGCATTTCTCTTCTTGTTCATGGTATAGCACTCTATCTATATCTAGTACAGTTGCCCCTCATTCATGGTAACACAGGTGATTACATTCAACTGGCATTTAACATAAATTGCATCAAACTGCCCTACAATTTCATTTTGGACTGAATTAATTAACTTCTCAGTAGGTGACTGAGGTGCTGAACATAAGCCTAAGGAAATACTTGACTGCTTAACCTACCTTAGATGAATTGTCTCTAACTCAAGGCAGCTTCCATTTTTAATAAATACTAGAAAAATGTATTTAGTAGGATCTTAAAGGGTAAAGATAAGGCATTTATAATAAATGGAATCAGTTTTCCACATACATGCACATCCATTTAAAAGAAGTCAGGGGGCACTGAAGACAGTTAAGGAGGATTTAACCAAACTCCCCAAGAGTTGGCATGCCTGATATTTTGAAAGACTGTTTACCTTAGGAGGTGTGTGTTTCCATTAACAAGATGCCTTCTTTGTCCTTGGCAAGATGTTTAAATAAAAAGCTCACCACTTTGTAGCAAGTAAAAATAATACTATCTTAATGCTGTTGTAATTTACATCCCAGAGTTTGAAATGTAAATGTAATTTTCTAAGACATTATCTTCAGATCACCAGAATTATCATAATATCATAAAATATCTATTCTTTTTTCTCTAATTATAATATTATTATCAAGATCTGACAGCTAACTCTTTGTTTTCAAGTTTATGGTCTTCATCTATCAAGAAACAAATTAAAAGGACAAAGAATGTGAAAAGCCAGCTCATAAAAAGCTGAAATGTCTTTCATTACACGGCATATTTTTATATGTCATAAACTTCCGGTTTAGGAAATGCGAAAACAAATACTTCTTTTGACGAACTCCTTGACAAAGTGTTTAAGTATTTTTAGATTTTTTTTTAACTGTGGAAGGAAGGAAGGAAGGGAGTAAGATGGAAAGAAGGAAGGGAGGGAGCCCCAACTCTGTATTATACCTTTTGGGGGGAAGTGAATGAACATTTAATGAGCACAACGTTAAAGGAAGTGAGGCTGGAAACTTCAGCCTGAGTGCAAAGGCTGCGTAGCGTACAGTGAGACGGGCCCCCAGAAACGGCCTGAATAATTGCGGGAGGGAGGTGGCCCTTGGTCAGGCTTCACATAGACGGTTCTAGCAGGAAGGGCTTCAGCCTTGTTTCAAAGTGCCCCACTGAGGGCACAACTGCTACGTAGGTTCTCTAGGAGTACATTCTCTTTCCAGTACACCCTAAATCTTTCTTGATATAATATGCATGAGGAAATGACAAGAATATAATTTGGAAGTTTTAACACCGGTTGTTATAAGGAAGGCTTCCACTAAAAAAAAAAAAAAAAAAAAAAAAAAAAAATGCTTAGATGCCAGTTTCAGAAACAATTTTGCCTGCAGCATCTTCTAGCTCAATAATTTAGTGGCGATGACAGTCACAAATGCTGTCAAAAACAGCAGTGAGGCTTAAAAAATAAACAAAAATTCAAACCATAATATCCTGTAGATTTTTAATATGCCCTTTACTGATTTGGCAACCACAACAGACATTGAGGAGAGCCTCCTAGTTAGAAAAAACAAATTAATCCTACCTTTGCAGGTTTTCATACACGTGACTGTCTCTACACCCTCTAAGGCATGCATACGGGGCTTCCTTCTCATCAAATACTATGTCTGTCCTGGTGTTCGTGGTCACAAGAGACCTTTTGTATCATTACTCCCTCGAGTTGCAATTCTGACTAGGAGGCCCGGGGAAACACAAAAGTAACCTGGCAGTTACATCATTCTCTATAAATGAAAAAAGACTGCTATCTAAAAATAATGAAAGACTCCATTTAAATTAATGTTATTTTTTGTCGTGTTCATTTTACTTTGTAATAATGTAGTTCTGATCCAAATAGAGTTCTCATGAGCTTTAAAAAGATCTCTAGAGATTATACGCAGGCCAGTAATTTAATTCTTGAATTTTTATGTCTTGCAATGACATTTAGGGTTCAGTGTGATTTCACATTTTTTGGTGCTGTTGCTGACACCTTATGGAAACTGTTTTATTTGAAAATTCTGATTTGATTTTTAAAACTGTTCAGTTCTTGTTTAGAAGAATCATTATTATTTAAAAAATGGATTTTTTTGTTCCTTAAGGTATGCATCCTCTTGCTGTTGATTTCATAATCCTGTTTGGGTCACTGTGATTAGTTGCTATGGAAATTACCTCCTATGGAAATGATTCCAATGTCATTGTTGTAAGAATATGACTTTTAATGAATAATATCAATAGCAGACATCAACCCTTACTAGAAAAAAGGAAATTTAATTAAAATGTTTTAAAAGGATTAATTCTGAAAATTATCATCATGGCCAACTTTTCTGATATTTTTCAATCGGCCATCTGCTTTTTAAATAAGCATTAAATGAATTTTAAGGTGTTAATCAGCTACTCACTTCCCCAAATTCCAATGTCACAATGGAAATTAGCACCATGCATAGAAAAGTGGAAATAAAGAACATTTCATTTACTTTTTTTCTAAACTAATAAATGTTATGCTTCACTTTATGAGTTAATGTCAACAGGATTTCAGGGCTCATCAAGGAAGCAACTTTGAATAGCACATTATAAATCCCCTTTAAAGATGAAGAATTTAATATTCCAAAATTTATCCCAGGAATTTGAAAGGTCAGTGAGTTAACTAGTGAGTTAAACAATAGATGAGAGCCAGTGAACCATTAGATGAGAATTCCAGAATGCTAAGAAGAAATTTTCTTGGGTGGATTCTATAATTTGTGGTTTAAATAAAACTTTTGAAACATTCCATTAGTATTAAAATTCTCACAATGAGAATATGGCTCAGATTTAACACATTTTAAGTTACTAGACAGTCTCTCCCCAAAGAAATTTTAATGCCTTCTTCTGCCTAGTGCTTGCTCACTGCTGGTACTAATTTAGGAATAAATTAACCCTTCCAACAATTAGGATATTGTCTAGAAACTGCCTCTTGCACTCTACTGGGGAAATCACTTACGTTCTGAAAATCAGAAGTAAAAGAGAAATCCATTTCTTCATTATAAAACATTTTTTATACCTAATAGCTTATTAATTATTGATGTAAATCACTATCATATTTACCAACATAATTATGTATTACTATATCACCAGTGCTTCTGAATTAAGCCTAACAGTTATAGATTTTCTTAAATGTTTTATACATTAAGGGTTTTCTATACTTGTGCTTGCAACCATGATCGAGGATCCAAAATGTCTTTGATAGATTTCTGCCTCGGAGCTGGCACTGGCTTGGCTTCAAAATTGGTTTTAGTGTCTGTGAGTTCGCCATCAGTTAAATTATTTTTCCTGGCAGGGAGAAGTTTTCGAGGAGCAGCCATTGGTTTCTGTAAGTGATGCATTAGGGTTGATAATTTGGTATCCAAAGGCGAGGCCCAAGATACACTTGCTTTTTCCCAGTTGTCCTTAACCAATTGATCTGTGTTGCTCTGTGTTTTTAAGCTGAATGGAGCTTTATCAGAAGGAGGAAGGGGAGCACGTCTCTTTTTCCCTTTCCCGTCATGTAACTGCTTGCTTGCAGGAGATAACACCTTTTTCTGGATAACCACTTCATGATTACCATCAAAGAGGCTGGCCCAAAGAGGTGGTGAGGGTTCTTCCTGCTGACCAATAAGAAACTGTCCATTTGTCTCTTCAAGTTTTTTTTGTATGGTCTCAGTTAAACTTTCAAGTTTTATAGGTGAATCAATGCCTGTAATGATTTTGAGAAGAAAATGCATGGGGAAAATTCAGAAGCTGTGTACACTTTGAGTCAGTTATTGTTTTCTAAACCAACATCTATAACGGTCATCAAAACACACTGGATAAGCAAGTGATTTGGAGTTGTTTTTCTTTTTCTTTTTTTTTAAGCATTTGCTTGTAAAAATAACCCTTCCCCTACCAACAGAACCAAAAACTAAGGAGCTCATTCACTGTGCGCCACACATGCACGCACATGCATAAATGTTCCTAAATAAACGCGTAAAACTCAGCTTTCAAAGGAGTAGAGTTACATCAGGATTTTTTTTTTCAATTCTGTAGATTAAGTACTTATTAAATAACTTTTCTTGGATTTAAAATCTATTCTGATTTCTAGGTAAGAGTGGATTCCCTTTTTATAAAAGCCTGATATGTAAACTGGGACAAATGTAACTGGATTAGTATCCTTTCCTGTAGACTAGCAAAAGTCTCTGTTCATAGAGAAAAAAATTCCAAAACCAGAAACCCAAGGAAACATTTTGGTGATAAGGGTGCTGGATGAATTTTTCCTTGGGAAAAATAAGAGAATAGAGATAATGTCTATTAAATGAATCACTGGTATTTTCAAATGTGTAAACCCAAATCTATCATTTTTAATCTAACATTTTAAAGTAAGTGTAAAGTATATATTGGTGGCAAAACAGACTAGAATTTAGTGTTGACCTGTGTTCACAGCACTGTTCACTCAGGCAATCCTACAAAGATAAATAATTACCCTTCAAAGTGTGGGAAAATGGAATATTAATGAGTCTAGAAATTTAAAATTTTCCAAAGCATTAAACTTAACCAAATTTTTGACCTGAGATGAAAGAACACTTCCATTTACTAGTATTCATTTATCAACATTACTTTAAAACAAATTTAATAAAATACAGAAAAAATTATAGAACGTGATTATATTTTAGAATCTGCAAGTTCACATTTTCAGAATTTTCATCAGCTACTCAGCTAATATTTATTTTCAGTGCACCTTTATTCATTTTGAAGCCTTAACATTTTTGTTTGATCTTAAGCATTCAAACTATGAAAAATGTGTATTCATTAATTTTGTATTAATTCATCTATTAAACATGAGTTCCTCAGTCTATAATCATAGTCTTTTTTCATTCGTTTTGACTGCACCCTGAAAATTTTAGCATTTTAATGTCAATAGAATAAGCTGCTTGAGTATGGACAATGTTGTTTTTGTTACCCCGAAGCTTAGAAAAGACAAACCCCACTTACTCATATCATGGTAGACTGAGGTCGCCTCTTTTGTCAAGAACAAAGGTGGTTTCCGTGGTGACATAATCTCAATTTTCATAAGTTCTTCACAACAATGCTTCCATTGGCCTAAGAAAGACAGAAAAAGGCAGGCTAGTTTAAAACATAAATGTGAAGACGTATACTTCATTTTCAATAGATATCAACATATTTTTTTTGCTGTGAAAAATAACAGTGAATTTATAAAGCATTGCCTTAAGGAAGCCACAAAAACCTAATACTACCAATGATTTTACAGTCCACGTCTGAGCACAAAAGTAATCTATTTTAAGAATAAGTTCTGTGCACAGATATAAGAAGCTAAGATCTCTAGGCTATTAAATACTGTACGATTTCACTGGCACAGTAATGATCAATAACTAAAATTTCTATTCATGGCAAAAGTTGGCACAAGTTTTCCTCTGTTAAAT
Source organism: Panthera pardus (assembly GCF_024362965.1). Classification (NCBI taxonomy): domain Eukaryota; kingdom Metazoa; phylum Chordata; class Mammalia; order Carnivora; family Felidae; genus Panthera; species Panthera pardus. The sequence goes on from NW_026526788.1 coordinate 23,475,667, forward strand.
ATTAAATAAAAATACCCAGTATTTAAGACATTTGAAAGGTAAAAATCAACCAAAATATAGTTAGAAATAATGCTTCTCAAAAATGGCTTTAATTTTGAAAATTCTAAGAAATAAGAATTGTTTATTTAACAATTATTTCTTCAAATGATTATGCTTTTCAAAAATCACATAACTAGAAAAATGCTGCATTTTCAGTCAAGTAAAAGGTATATAAAAGCCCATTACAATAAAAACACATTACTCCAAATTCTAACTGGATCTAATTTATTCAGGAAGGACACTTTAAATAAAGCCAGTAGTTACTAGGAATAAAAAGTACTCTTAAATAAGTTGTTTCAATTTTTAAGTTAAAATTTTGAAGTGTGAACATTAATTTTTCTTTTAATTAGGTTTTATTATTTTCATCTTAAAATTCTCAGATTAATCTCTTCTGAGTGGTGGATATAAACAACTTAACCTTTCCATATTTATTGTGCACCTACGCACTGGGTAACAGCTGTGCTAGAAACCATGCATCTCTCTGTTCATATTATAAAAGCAGGTTACTGGGGTTCACTATGCTTACACTCTATCTTACATCTGTAGAAAAGTAAATGTCATACACATATGTGTCTTTTTGGAATGATTTATGAACTATATTTCTCTTCCTTTTTATTATATTCTCAATATCCAATTTAGTTATATTCGATAGCTTAAAAATGAAAGACATTTCACGTTTAGTCAAATTATCTATTCATTTTTGTTGTTTTAAATCTAATATACAGCCATGGTTATATGGTAATATGCATAAATTTTAAATCCATCACTTTAAATAGTTAAGAAACATAAAAAACCTTTTAGTGTGTTTTATTACAATGCTAAGTATAGAATATGGCAAAAATTTCAAAATAGCCCACATAGCATCTCAGAGAGAGAACAAAATCTTGAGTTTGAGGCTTCAAAGGTTGCTCTGCAGAATTTAAATCTAGTAGGATCTGAGATCTGATAACTTATTCCTCCCCTCTACTTCCTTTTTTAGATAAATATATAAAAGCCAGCTTTTCCTTCTTGGGGCAGAAAAAAATTAAGGTCTTATCTACTGGAAAAATAATGAAATACTTTAAGCTAGCAAACATTTCTCTGTCAAATCTTAGGCAAATTACAAAGTGCCGTATTTTCTCTATATTGATAGATTAAAGCTGTTCATTGTTAAAGTGGTAGCAGAATATTAATCATGTTGAAAACTGGAATATAAAGTCATGTTACCCATGTGTAACTGAAGTCAGAGGTACAAGTGTGGAATGTTCACTGGTCAATTTTACAATGGAAACATTTATTTTACCAGTGAATAAATTAGTATGCAAAGTTATACATGATACCAACATGTTAACATAAAAAAAAAAGGCCCCAGTATGAAATATTAAATGGCTATGTTGTCTTCACATAAAATCTGTCTACTGGAGGTGTTTACCACAATAATATTTGTTATAATGTTCCCAGTCAAATGATCTGTTATGCTAAGCTGCTTATGTTGACTCAATATGTATATTATTAAATACTTGAAACAAATTTATCTTTGACCCACCACTCCTACCCCTTTTGATTATCCAGAACAGTGTCATTCCTTTTACGTGTTTTTCAGCTCTCAAATATTAAAAATCAGCTATCACATCCCCCTTGGCTTCCAACCTCCACTCTTCATTCATCTCTGTTCCTCTGCAGGCTTAGTGCCATTAATGTTTTCTTGTGATTTTTAATCTCACTCTTTCAATTTTCTACTCTTACACAGAGTCAAATAATTGAAATTTGCTCTAAATATTAAATTACTCTTAGTTTATTCTGCCTTGAATATCCATCCTCTACTATGTTCTACATATCACATTTCACCTAAGATCACAACAGGCTACACTTACCATGAGGAAGATAAAACATTTAAAGTACAAGTCAATCTTTAGGATTTGATCTTTGCTTCATATCTTCATACACAATGAATTCTTTTTAAAAAATGTTTATGTATTTATTTTGAGAGAGAGGGAGAGAGAGAGAGAGAGAGAGAGAGAGAGAGAGAACCCCAGGCAGGCTCCATAGTGTCAGCGCAGAGCCTGAAGCGGGGCTTGAACCCACCCATGGAACTGTGAGATCATGACCCGAGCTGAAATCAAGTCAGATGTTCAACTGACTGAGCCATCCAGGTGCCCCATACACAATGTATTGTAAAATGTGAATCTAATAGAATTTATACTTCAAAAACTAGATAGATTGGCAGATTTTATCCCAAATCATTAAATACTAAAGAAGTAGCCAGATCTAAGAACCTAGTTGTCATCGCTTTCTTATTTCGACAGTTGTATCACGAGATTTATATCCCTCCAACTCCCTATTTTAGCATGATAAATTACTTTATGTAATCTGGACAATAAAAACATGAGATCATCTAGTAGTAGTTGATATCCAGACTATAATATTCTGCATTTTTACCTCCTCTTACCCTGTTCCTGTTTTTATACACATAAACATTTTTATAGAATCACTTCTAAAAATAATATAGTCTTTGTAAGACAAACTCTCTAAAGCAGAGCATTTAGGAAAGCAGTTAAAATTTCAGATGTGATCAGCAAACAAAAGGAAGTTGTTGTCTTTTAAGTTACACATCTAAGATCAGCTGAAGTTAAAAAAAAAAAAATGTAGTGCATGCTGATAAGCATGGAACAAATATTCAAACGCCTATTGAGTGCCTAGGGATAGTACTTAAGGAAAACAAGTCCTAAAGAACTCCAGAAGGCTATAGAGGGAGTCCTCTAGTTTCCTGCAGTAAACCAGACATCTCTTCAGGCCTCAATTTTCTCAACTTTAGAGCAGAGGAAAATAATTTCTGCCCTGCTGGGCTGTTGTGAGAAATAAATGAAGCTATATGGTATGTTGAAGGTAATCAATACGTTCAGTTCCCTTTCTGCGTCCTCCCCAACCATCACTAGAATACTTGACCAGGCCATGGATCACACTGGGGACAGGAGGTATTAACTCTTTTATAAAGTTTCCCAAAATAGCTCATTAAGAAGTCCTAAAATTTCTGTTGGATTATTTCTAGGGGTTGAAGAAATAACTTTGATTGTTTGGAGATGGCTATCCTTTGTAATTCTATAAAAAAGCATTCTAAAGATATAAAATGCTGGTTGAATCTAACAGTAGGCTTAGTTTGACTAGAAATAGCCCTTATCAATAGTTCACATTTACACAAGTGCCCTCCTTAATACCCATCACCCATCTAGCCCATCCCCCATCTCCCTCCCTCCTATCTCAATATATCATTTCAATATTTTCTTGTTGATAAAATTCCTCCTTAACTTGAGAATACTAGATCACACATTTTACATAGTAAAACTCTTATTATATTACTATCACATTGTTTTTAAAATCATGGGCTGTACTATTGAAGCTGAAAAACCACATGTATGGTTTAAAAAAAATTTTTGGATGATGTCCAAAATGATATTATAACGAATCTGGAGTTAACAGAAGGTTACATAAAAATGAATTTCCTTCTGAACATTTCAACATTTTAGAATCATCACTAACCTAGAGAAGTGTTTCACTCCTCAAATGGATTGTTATCCCTTTGATTAAACACACTGCTTTAACCAATTAAAACCTAATATTTTGAAAAAATGTGGTTTAGTTGTTTTAGGGACCAGAGGAACTTAAAAAGTAACAGGTAGAGATACTAGGAATTCAAATGTATAATAAACTATAGTTAAAGTCAGGCATTGGGGAAAAGTTGAGAGAAAAAGTGATCAATGCATTGATGATATACTATCATTTTATTCAAGAGCATAAAAAATTCTTGATACAAATTATAACATTATAATTGTAATATTTAGATTGCTTTGTGCATCCTTTCATGATACATGAATATAATACTGGCAAATCCAAAAATTAACTTACTAAGATCAAAAAAATGCTGCCAGAAGGCTTCCATCCATTTCTGGAGATCTTCTCTACTGTCCACTGCAAAAATATGAGTTACAGACTGTCCAGCAGCAGGGTTGATAACAGAAAAATTATGAATTTTTTTCTTGGCGTCCTTATCCATTGCACGAATTCTGGTTTCCTAAAAATTAAGACAAAATTAATGTTTTACAAGAGAATATTTTTGTAATTAACAAATAAGTATTTTACTGCTCACTACCACACTTAGAGCAGATACATTTATAAATCTTGTTGCTGATCATTTAAAATGTGGAACTTTGAGAATTTTCAAAATTCAGACTCAGATCACCGAGTTAAAAAATGCTTTGTAGTAAAAATACTGAACAGTGTTTCAAAGCATGCTACATATAGAACTTACATTAAATTACATGAGATTAAAACATAACCTGTTTTGATCCTTTTAAGTAGGAGTATGCTGTCTTTTATATACATCTTAAAATTTGCAATAAAACAAGTATGGCATGTCATAACTGTAATGTGAATTATATTAACTATATTTCCAACAGTAATAAAATAAAAGAATCAGTAAAGTACGTTTGTTATTCTAATATTCAGGCATTACATACAGTGTTATCACTTAAAGCAGTAAAACCATAACTTAGTGTTTACTGCAGCAAAGCAGTTAGGTTTTTCCCATTAACATTTATTTCATATGTAACATTCATTTACAAAGCTCATAGCTAAAGATCCACGAAGTACTATAACCTTCATGATGGTAACAATTATTTTTTTAAATGCTGAATGCAACACTCTACAACAAAGGCAATGGTTTCATTCATGTTTATAGTCTTAAGCTTTTTTTCTGAGTGGTACTAGGTACGACATTATGGTGCTTACTGTGTCTACATGTAGAAAGTCTGTTCCCAAGTGACACAGGCACCACCATGCCACATGACAAGCTAGCAACTACATGTAGTTTCCAAGGAGTTTTGGGGAAACAATGGGGATTTGGCTGTCCGGATAATGAGTGATATTATTCTAGAGCAGTGCTGTCCTGCACAAGTGAGCCACATCTGGGGCGCCTGGGTGGCTCAGTTGGTTAAGCATCTGACTCAGGTCATGATCTCGTCATGGTTTGTGAGTTCCAGCCCCATGTCGGGCTCTGTGCGGACAGCTCGGAGCCTGGGGCTTGCTTCGGATTCTGTGTCTCCCTGTCTCTCTCTGTCCCTCCCCTGCTCACGCTCTATCTCTTTCCCTCAAAAGTAAATATTAAAAAAATAAATAAATAAGTGAGACACGTGTAATTGAAGATTTTCTAGTATCACATTAGAAGGTAAAATGAAAACTGGTGAAAATAATTATGTAATAATTATTACAATATTTTGAAATAACGTTTTTATGGGTGCCTGGGTGGTTTAGGCACCTGAGCGTCCAACTCCTGATTTCAGCTCAGGTCATCATGATCTTCCAGTTGGTGGGTTCAAGCCTCAGCGCAGAGCCTGCTTGGGATTCTCTCTCCCCCTCTCTCTGCTCCTCCCCTGCTCACACTCTCTGTCTCTCTCTAAATAAATAAACACCTTTTTAAAAACTTAAAAACAATAAAATAAAAGGGGCGCCTGGATGGCTCAGTAGGTTGAGCATCCAACTTCAGCTCAGGTCACGATCTCGTGGTGAGTTCGAGCCCTGCGTCAAGCTCTATGCTGACAGCTCAGAGTGTGCAGCCTGCTTTGAATTCTGTGTCTCCCTCTCTCTCTCAAAAATAAACATTAAAAAAATAATTAAAAAAATAAAATGTTCTTCTGCAACCCAATGCATCCAAAATATTATTTTAATGTGTGATTGAAAAACTTTTTTTTGAGATATTTTACACTTTTTCATTCTAAGTCTCCCAAATCCAGTGTCTATTTTATACTTAAAGCACATCTCCATTTGGACCAGTCACATTATAAGTAACAGCCACTGGTAGCTAGTGTCTACTGTCCTGGGTAGAAGAGTTCTAGAGGAATATGTTTAAACCTATTGTAGTGTGTGCAGAAGAGGATTTAGTTGGCAGTTACAAAAGCTGATTAGGAGTGAGAAGAAATTCCTCACTTCTTTCAGTACTGAGTGAAGAGAAATTGCATGTATTCTCACATACCAAAACTAACATATACATATAATGATGTCTATGGACAGGAGCAAAGACTTACAAAGAAAAGCTATACATTCCCTGAAGCATGGGAAAATACAGACAGGTGAGCACCATATAAACACTAGTTCCCCCTTATCCTCAGTCTGTGCTTTCTGCAATTTCAGTTGCCCCAGTCAACTGTGGTCCACAAGCAGATGATGCTCCTCCTGACACGTCATCAGGTCAGCAGAGCCTAATGCTTCTACGTCATCATAATGCCTACGTCACCCACCTCACTGCATCTCATCACACAGGCATCCTATGGTCTCACATCCATCACAAGAAGGGTGAGTGTGGCATAATAAGATATTCTGAGAGGCAGAGAGGCCACATTCATGTAACTTTCATTACAGTATATTGTTATAACTATTCTATTCTATTAGTTATTGTTGTTAATCTCTCACTGTGCCTAATTTATAAACCAAATTACCACAGGTATGTATGTATGTATAGGAAAACACAGTATATATAGGGTTAGGTACTGTCCACAGTATCAGGCATCCACTGGGAGTCTTGGAACATATGCCCTGCAGTTAAGAAGGGACTACTGTGGATGACAGAAGTTCTTTCCTGAAGGAAGGAATTCTTATGCAAAAATCACATGAGAAAAAATGTATGCTGCATGAAGTAGCAACCTAACTTTGAAAGTCTGGAGTATCACAAAACATAAGGATTAGTAACCATCTTAGAGACACTGTCATTTTTGAAATGTAGGAGTGTAAGTGTCTTCAGAGGATTGTAATGGACTTATGGTCAACATTGTAATTTAACATAATGGTCTTTTTACATTCCTATGCCATGGTAATAAACTTTGTGAATTAACTCTTTTAAGCAATTATTTATACAATATAAAAACAAAATGGTACCCTAATTGATATCCTTGCAGGCTGAAAATGCATGTAATCAACCTCTTTAAGTATAACGCTTATTATCACCAGCAGAGAATGACTGAAGCTCCAGAAAGAATCTTTAATATGCTCTCAGTAAGACTTACTGAAGGCTGACTCAGTGGGGGAGGAAGGCAGGAGAACCCTCTATTCTCTCAGTATTAAAAAAAAACAATAAAATATGAATTATTCTTGTTGTTGAAATTGTGCTTTTCTCTCCATTCAAATCTATCGGAATACAAATTTATGACTACCTTTTGTATGTAGGATTAAAATGGATTCAACTTTTAAATATGGAAAGTGTGATTTTTATAGATGAATATGTACATTTGTAATAATACCAAGATATCATTTCAAATGAAAATAGCTATGTAGAAAATCTGATGAACTGGATCATTTATATCTTTCTAAGAGAATATAATGCAATAATATATAAATACTGTACACTATACACTCCATTAGCTCTGAGGACCATAAATACCACTAAATTTTTCAAACATGAGAAGCTTTTAAAAGGTGCAAATGAAACGCAGAATAGATCATTTGAATTAACTTCTATATTTTATCACCCCAAATAATTTAACTAATGGGAATTTTTTCAACCAAAAACTGGATGTCAAAGAAAAAGTCATTAAATAAAGTTTCTGATAATGTCAGAAAGTCCATGCAAGCTGTTTTTCATTCTGGGCCAAGTATCAATAAGAGTTCTTGAAACTTCAGTGAGGAATGGATTAGAAAACATAAGGTGAATTTTAGGACTGTTATCATTATGGGCTCACATGACGCTTAGATGAGGGCAGTGTCTCCTCTTAGCAGGGTTTGAAAGCAAGAAACAGGCATTTCTGCTCCCACTATTTCTCCCACCTAAAATACTGCCTGGCACTCACTAAGTGATTGAAAAATACATGAAGAATAAATTAATGAGATAAGAGAAGAGCAACTCAGATAATGACAGTTTTAGGTTGACATATGAGGATCGCAGAAATAGTCCTAATCCAACACTTTATAGATGAGGAAACTTATGTCCCAAAATAAGTTTTCTATCTAAAATCAGAGTTTCCTGTCTTGCTTTTTGCTAATCCCAAACCATTTAGTTGATTAGGGAGGTTTTACAGTCAACTTTTACTGCTCTGCAGATAAATTTGAGACTTCATTGTGAAATTTTAATCTTTGGCTGGATCTCCTTTTATCAGTCAACACATACTGAACTGGAACCTTCCACTGCATGAGATGGTGGGGACCCAGAGAAGGCCAACTGAAGTCAATACAGATATAATCTGAGAAGTCAATTTTGTAACAAAATATAATTTACTCTGAAATCAAAGGAAAGTTTCTTTTAGGCTGTTCATTATTTTAAATTAAAACTGTACTTCAACCTCTCTATTTCTGTGGTAATGGAAAATTACTAAATTGGGACTAGATTTATGCACTGTTTCTTACCTTACTTTTGACTATACGATCTTTAAAAAGTCTACTCCGTACCCAGATTATGGGTTCTAAATATTATTTCCTACTAAAAGGAATCAGAGCTCTTTATAGACATGGCTAATTCTTAGCTTGGGCCAGAAAATATATAGGATAATCCCTGAACTTCTTATCCTACCAAAAATCAAAGATTAATAGGATTGTATCAAAAGGACTCGAGAGCCAAACTGAAGAGGCTTCCAGTAGCCAAAGATGGGACTATCTAAATGTCAATAAGAATCCAATGGTAATGGATTAATGCATGAAATGTCTTTAAACCCATAAATTCTTAATGATATTTAAAAATGAACTCATTTGGGGGTAACTGGATAGCTCAGTCAACTAAGCATCCAACTCTTCATTTCGGCTCAGGTCAGGATCTCACGGTTGTGAGATCAAGCCCCGTGTCAGGCTCTGTGCTGAGTGTGGAGCCTGCTTGGGATTCTCTTTCACCCTGTCTGTCTCTCTGCCCCTCCCCCCACTCACTCACTCTCTCAAAATTTAAAAAAAAAATGGACTCACTTGTCACTTTTGAAGGATGCTAAGGAACCCCCTCATTGTTTTGGCAACTAGTTAAATCTTAAAGTCTTTATTCTGTCTTTCCTATAAGAATTGTACCTCAACCAAATAGCTGATAATATAGAGGTATCCCACCTAATAAATGAAGAAAGAATGTTAAAATACCACCAATTTGCAATCCCTAATGAAATAAAGGATGCAATCAATACTCACCTATGGATGTTAACATGATTAGAAGACCCAGGCAATTAAATGTCTCCCAATAAAAGTACACAATATTTCCTAAGATATATTGTTACTAACCAATCAACCAACAAACAAAAATCTGATCCAAAAATAGGAGAAAAAAAGACAACTCAAAGATGCAATCAGCAAAATTCAGAGTATGGAAAACTCTGTAGGAAAAATGACTCAATTTCTTCAATAAATTGTGTGTGTGTGTGAGAGAGAGAGTGTGTGTATGCATGAGACCAAGAGACAACTCCAACAGAGTTACAGATTTAAGAGATCAAATCAATTAAATGCAATATATAACCATTATTTTAAAATCCTGATTCAAAAGCTATTTAAAAAATTACAAGGCTGGAAAATTTGAACACTGAATTTTTGATGATATATTGACTATATATATGACTATAAATTTTCATTAAGTATGATAATTGTAATAATTATAAGTAAAATCATATAGCCTCCAGGATTTGCTTCAAAATAATTTTATGATGGACAATGTACGAGGATACAGACATGTTTATTTCTATCATTCTCTTTAAAGATTATCTTTAAATGTCCCCTCCCCAAATTAAAAATAAGCTACAAGTACAAAGAACTAAGTGCCTGCTTTCCTACCTATAATGCTGAGATAATATTACTTCACTCACAGCTTCCTCATGAACATGTTGTTAAGAATAAATGAGTTCTTTGAAAGGTGTTTGGTCTAAAGTCTTGTTAATCAGGAATGAAGACAAAATGTTACTGACGAAAAACAAGCTTTAGACCTCATACACACTCTAGTAACAAAGAAAGCATACTTTCACAATATTTGGCAAGGAATGTTGGAAACACATAAACCATAACCATAAATCAAACCAAGCATTAGGAAGGATTAGTATTAGTGTGATATAATTATTTTCAATTTATGTCAATGAAATCAGATGTAAACTCCTAAAGGAAAAGGCTTAAGTAACTATTTTTGCTGTATTTAATAAACGACAATCTAAATAGTTGATAGGATTGAGACATTAAAGGACTAACATAATCAGAAAAAAAATCCCATGTGCTTCATAATAATTTTGCTTGTTAGGGTCCATGACAAACATAATGGTTAAAGCAATTTCAAGATAATTTAACAAAGATCTATCAGACCAAGTAGTAATATTGATTTGGTTAGTACAAATTTTATTATTCATTATTGAAATGATGTATAGTATCTAAATCAAGAAAAAACTTTTGATCTCAAAGACCCACACCACTTTTCCATTCCACTACTCACCCCACTGGCAATGGATAAAACTGGCTAATAAAATGTTCTCTACAATATATAGAAGATTCAATGGCACTGTTAAGTATCCCTTATTGGGAATGTCTTGCTCAACAACATTAATAGTGAAGTTTTTTGAAGTTGAAGCAATCACTTTGAAGTAAATCATCCTTTCAAATTTGGATTGAAAACAGGAGGGGAATAGCTCAGGCTTTTCTTCCCTTAATGTAACTATTTCCACAGATGGCTCCCTATGAAAATTAATAAACTGACTTAGCTTTACAGGAAATGCCATTTAGAAAAAATTACAGTTAGAGAACAGATCCTGTGATCAAAATAACAGAATTATTGTTTATATACCTGAGCAACTGCAAAATTTATGATTTCACATAATTTTTATAGTAGCATTAAGCAAAATTATTATTTTCTAAATCATGAGATAAGAAGAAAGACAGCAAAGAGAAAAGAACTCTGATTTATATTTAATATTTAACAGTATTAAGCATAAAAAGATGTTAGAGACCCAGAATTGAAAATATACTAAAAACTGAAACAAAACCATTCTTAAAAGTTTTATTTGGGGGCACCTGGGTGACCCAGTCAGTTAAGCGTCTGACTTCAGCTCAGGTCATGATCACATGTTTATGGGTTTGAGTCCGATGTCGGGCTCTGTGCTGACAGCTCAGAGCCTGGAGCCTGCTTCAGATTCTGTGTCTCCCTCTCTCTCTCTGGCCCTCCCCCTGCTCATGCTCTGTCTCTCTCTCTCCAAAATAAAAAATAAACATTAAAAACAAAAAATTTTTTTAAAAAAGTTTATTTGGTGCTTACCTGCTCTACATATCAGAAAATACCAAGTTGGCATTTATCAAAGATCCTGTTTAGCATGTATCCCATAGAAATTTCCAAAGTCAAACAATTAAAATACCTACCTTATATTTTAAGATCAAGTAATTTAAAACATTGAATAAATAAAAATCTATGAGTTTACCATTAATCTGGGGGGAACACAATAGACACAACATTCATTTGCTTCTTCTGGAGGGAGTAATGCTGCTCCGATACATACTGCCAATATCAATACAAGACCAAAATACCAACTCCTTACTCTGAAAATTGGTAATTAAAACAGTAAGCTTTTATCCTGCCATTTCAGGAGGGACTGGAATTCATTGTTGCTTGATGAGAAAAAGTCCTTCTTTATAAAAGAATGCCAGCTAATACATGTAGAATGAAGGGTATTGTGAGAACAACATATGCAATCTCCAGTGTGATAACCAATTCAGACAAGGGCAATCCGGTCACTAAAACCATTATGTGAAAGACTACTGGACAACAAAGATATACAAACAGTGCCAAACTATCACCTCACTGATTACTTGCTAATAGTAAAGAGGATGGCTTACCGTTATGCAGGAGAGAGTTAGTAGTCACCACCTTAACCAAGTCATTAAATGTGGCATTGCCAAAATGAGACAACCCAGCATCATGTACCTCTGAACAGAATGCCCTGTAAAGTATCTGTCATTATGCATGAAATATTCTTGTAAGTAATGTTTAGAATGAATCTAAGCAAACCTCTAGACCTAATTTACAGTTGAGAAGAATGTACAATCCTTGAATGTTCCTAGATTGAAAGTAAAAGCTAAAAGGACACTTTAGGGAAAATGGGGAAATTTGAATATGGACTGGATATTAGAAGTTATAAGAGAATTATTGTCAGTTTGGCTAGCTGTGACGATGGTATTGTAATTTCATCTACACAACACACTTTTTTTTAAGGGTCCTATTTTTAAGAGTTGCATGTTGAAGTATTCAGGGATAAAGTATCAATGTTGGAGACTTATGTTCAAATGGTCAGCAAAAAATACAGATAAGAGACTTTACAGACTTATAGCTGTAAGATAAATAAGATCTGAGGGTGACTATAGCTGATAACACTACTGTATGATTAAAATTTACTAAGAGAGTAGAACTTAAATGTTGTCACAAAAAAGCTTAAAAAAACCTATAATCCAATACTGATTGTAGTAATGATTACACAACTGTATATTATTTGTCAAAATTATCAAATTGTACATTTATAATTGGTGAATTTTATTTTATGTCAACTATACCATCATAAAGCAAATTAAAACTAAATACAAAGAGTTTATGGGGCGCCTGGGTGGTTCAGTCAGTTAAGTGTCTGATTTTGGCTCAGGTCATGTTCTCACGGTTCGTGGTTCGAGCCCTGCATTGGGCTCTGTGCTGACAGCTCAGAGCCTGGAGCCTGCCTCCGATTCTGTGTCTCCCTCTCTCTCTCTGGCCCTCCTCTCTCTCTCTCTCTCTCTCTCTCTCTCAAAAATGGATAAACATTAAAAAAATTTTTTTAAATACTTTTGTTTTGGGGCACCTGGGTGGCTCAGTCAATTAGGCCTCTGACTTGGGCTCAGGTCAGCATCTCGCAGTTTGTGAGTTTGAGCCCCACGTAGGGCTCTGTGCTGACAGCTCAGAGCCTGGATGCTGCTTCCATTCTGTGTCTCCCTCTCTCTCTCTGCCCCTCGCTTGCTCACACACACTCTCTCTTTCTCTCTCTCTCCCTCAAAAATAAATAAACATTAAAAAAATTTTTAAAAAACACTTAAACTCCCCCCCAAAAGAAAAAAAGAGATAAAGCAAAGATGACAACAATGGTAACTGTTAAAGCTAGGTGGTATGAAAGTGTCACTATAGTATTGTTACAACTTTTCTATAAATTTGAATAATTTTCTAAGTTGAGAAAAAAATAAGTAAAAATTACTTTAATAGGAGATGTAATTACATAACGGCCAGGTTTACAGAAGTAACAAATACATTTCTTGACTGAGATAGTCATATTTAAACAAGAAGACCAGGGCATTTACTGTTAAAAGTGAAGTTTTCAGGTAAATGGAAGGGTTCAAAAGAAGCCTGAGGTAGAAGTAGGAACTGCAAAGAGAAAAGCTGCTACAGAGAAAGGGCAGGAATCAGTCCTGGAGAAAATTAAGACAGCAATGTCACAAAGCTAGAGAATGGAAGACTGTGTTATCAGTTTAATCTTTGAGATCAGCAACTAAATTATATTAATCTTCTCGACCTAACCCTTACCTCATGGTTTAATCTTAAAATTCTCTTTTGTACTTTAGACAAAAGTCATGTGCAATGACAATTTATGTCATCGGTCGTCAGGGTCAAATACAGCCCATACTGCCCCAAGTCTAAGGCTGAGGTTATACAAATTACTAGATTAATCATTTTCCTGTGAATTTGTAATGGTCAATTGTGGAACCACCACTGGGATTTCTAAGTATGGTGATTTTAGTCATCTTAATAATGGAGCTGATTGACTACAGAATCCTATCAGTCACCAGGCCACCAGCTTTTATTACTCCACGGAAAAATGAGTCAATTGAAAAAAGATTAATTCAGCCAGACCATGTAAACACTGTTAACTGCTTGTTTGGAATTACACCCTTGTCATCAGACAAGAAAATACACTGGTTACAGTAACAAAGGGGTTCCATTATAACTGCCTCTTAAATTTAAATGGTAAAGATTCAATACGTGTCTAAGCCATTGCCTATAGGTAGGTAGTTAACTGTGGCCTCAGACTCAAAACCTCACTTCAGAGCTGTTTTTACTCTCATAACTTATTCAGAGTGGGTACAGAGATGGGAAAAAGTCTAATTTTGCCTTCCAAATCTAGTCTAGCAGTATGTCTGTAAGGAAACAGAAAAACAGTGAGCCATATAATTTTACTTACTAGCTAGACAAGTTCTATCTGATCTGTTAGTCTGTTTCTTCACTTGTAAAACAGAAATAACATACCTACAAAACAGGGCTGACTTACCTGCTCTGTCTACCATAAAGGACTGATAAGGTAAAATGAATACCTTGAAGACTGTTTTCAAATAAAATAAATGAATTTAAAATATCATCTGTCTAGATTACATTTTAATTTGTTGTCTGACTATCCATATTCCACTGCACAACATGTAAGAAAAAAATCGGTAGAATTCCATTTTTCACTACCTAGCTACCTAGTGAAAACCAGGTTAGATAAAATCATCTATGCAGAACTCTTGCCAAAAATATTTACTTGAATCTAGTGAAACAATTAGTCAAAAACAGATTTAGGGACTAGCCTGGATTTTTACAAAATGTCAATATAGTAAAAGACAAAAAAAGAAAAAAGAGGCAATGAGTGATGGGTCCAATTTAGGTAAAAAGGAAACAATCAAAAGACCTGGTGACCAGCTGTAGTTTGTGATCCTTGATGGGGGTCTTAGATCAAACAATAAAGAAAAATTAGAACATTTTAGGGACAATTTGCTCTCTATATATTAGATAATATTTTATCAACAGTAAATTTCATGACTGTGGTAAATAATACGGTCATGAAGGAAATGTCCTTGTTTTTAGCTGAAACATACTGAAATATTCCAGGGAAGAAATGTTATGCTGTGGGCTACTTACTTTCAAATGGTTCTGAAAAAATTCTCAAACTATGTGAAGAGAAAGCAAATATGGCAACATATTAACAACAGCCAAAGACTCTAGGTGAAAAGTATATAGGTGTTTGTTATTCTATTCTTTCAACTTTTCTGCACATCTGCAATTTTCAAAAGACCAGGCAAAAGTGGACACTGCATAAACAAGACAAGACAAAACAAAACATTGGCAAGTAATGAAAAAATATATCAATTTTCCAATAAAAAATATACTTTTCACAAACCAACCTAATTATCTAAACTAAAATAAATTCACCATGTTTTAATATTGAGCTATATTATTTAAGAGCAACACTAATCTTTCTAAAACACAACACAGATCAATTAAGTGGACCTTAATGTAAAAGGTCTCACTGAAGAAGTTCCTTTAAGAAAAAGCAGTATAATTTCTAAAAGCAGGATAGAAATGGACTAAATGTCATTATTGGAAATGATCACAGAAATTAACTCAAGTCTTTATAGATTAGTAAAACAGTATCCACATGTTTTTCAAGACATACAACTTTATGTTTTTTCAAAAGATAATTTCAAGTCAAGCAGAACATGTACAGTTAACAGATATGATGGCTCATATTTTACCAGATACTTCAATTCAACCACTCCAAAAGCAAAAACAAGCAAAGTAAAACAACTAGAAACAAGTAAGTATAGACTATGGACAGAAAACATGATACTCTGCTCTAGAAATGCCAAGAAGTGCTCTAGAGTAGGAATGCCAAAAGGGGAGGAACCCTCTAATAAACACTAGATTTAGGTAACAGGTGAAGATAAATTTAAGATCATGCGATAAGTGTGTGTGTGTGTGTGTGTGTGTGTGTGTGTGTGTGTGTGTGTGTATGTGTGAGAGAGAGTGAGAGAGAGAGAGAGAGAGAGAGAGAGAAAGAGAGAGGGGGGGGAGGGGGAGAGAGAGAATCAGGCTTTCCTTTTCTGACAGAAGGTTGGACAACTGCCCATCAATCCCCTAAGAAATCAGGAAGTACACCCGGGAATATCTTTTTATGGGTTCATTTGAATACTAACTTTCTAGAAAAAGCATCACTGTAACATGAGCTGTCAGTTTATGTTTATATTATCTCTTAAATAAATTCATGAAAAATTTAAATATCCTGTTAATGTGGAGTTACATTCTCTGCTTTAAAATCTATTTACTGGTATAGATTTCCAATTACTATGTTTTCTTAGGAAATATACAGTATTTCCTTTACTGGATAAGCTCTGTAATAGAAGAAAAAGAGAAGATTAATTTATCTTTATGAACTAACCTATTTTCAGCAGTCCTTCCCTTTCCTTCATAAAGTGGCAATAATGTGAATTGTATGGAAAAGAACAAACTATAAAATGTTATGTCTTTATTTTCAAAACAGCGTTTTATTTACCTTGTTAATGGACACTACCAAAGTTGGCTCCACTTTGGCTTCAATTTCTTCTGGTGTATAAAAACAATAGAGTTTACCCCCTCTTAAAACACAGTACAACCTTCTCCAACTAGTCAGGCTTTCTACCATTTGCTGAAAAAAATTCAAGAAGCCATCAACCTTAATCATTATTTATCATCTTAACATTAAATTCAACAAAATACTTAAATTACCAAAGTTATGTTAGTTTAAAAAAATTTTTTTAATGTGATAGAGTTACCCATTAATTTAATGTACAATAAGTCAATAGTCCAAAATGAAAGAGTAAGTTAATATCACAGAAGAAAGGTTTGGAATTCTCAAAAGCATTAAGCAAATGGAGGTAATGATTACCACATAACTTTTACACATATAGGATCATAAATCAATGCAGTTTTAGAAAAGCTAGTCTATTAAAAATTAGTGCTTCAAATTCCACAGCAATCCATCTAATAACTCAAAAAAATTATAAAAATAACTCAATACTCAAAATATAATTTTCCCTTACTGTTCTCAGAATACTGGAAAATGTTGACTACCCTGTAAGAATGCAAATTTTCTTTCCTCTTAATGGAATCTTTTTTAAAAAGGTATTGATTCACTGAAGCCCGTAATTAATTATTTACTGCATGTAAATAACTGTGGTTATAAATAAATCAGGAGTAGGTGCCACAGAAGCAACTTTGGAAGCCCAGAGGCCTTAAGTGTGCCAAAAGCTGTCTGCCAGGAAGGCCTTCTCTGAAAGGTGGGGAACAGCCCTAATCTGCTTCCACGAGGGGTCCCTGCTGCTGATTGTCCTGCTACGGCCATTATGAAACAGAGGGACCTGGAAGTGGCTCCTTAGCCATCAAGCCTGCATTAGACCCCTCCCCTTCCCACCTTCTCACCCCCATTCTATGCCTAACATTGGGAAAATAGCCATTTAAAGGAACACTTTAAAAATAATACTTTTCATTATCAGAAGACCAAACTGCCAGTATATTAAGATCTAGACTGTAGCTATAATTGTAGGATATTCAAAGTCCTCCAACCTGCTGATGTAGAAATCCTGCAAATGCATCCTTAGCCACGCACGCTGGCTGGGCAACTAGGCGGCAGCACATGTTGCCGTATAAGGGAAGCCAAAATGAAGACTCCTCTAGTTAAACAAGATAGAAAAAAAAGCAAGTTACAAACATGTGTATTTAAGGTCATTATACATTTTCATTTTTTTTCTATTTTGCAATTTTTTTTGCTGTGTATAAGAACATATGTAAAGGCTCATCATACTCAAACAGCGATGCCACTGTTAACGAAAAAATCAAATATGAGAAAATAGGACAGGATGATGTTAAACTGATAATGCTTTTACCCAAAACAGACGTGGAGCTTTTAGTCTCTTGATCTCTGGTTTGATCTTAAAGTATTTAACCAATGAAGGTAGTTCAGGGCATATAAGTAAACTCATTTAAAATAAAAAACATTCTAATAAAATGATTTTTATATGTCAAATTCTACTTCGTGTTCTGATTTTCATTGTAATATCTAATAAAGTGATCTGAACATAACATTTCAGAGGACAATTTCAAGATAATGCTTGTATAAGCCTCTTGGCCTTTCTTCTTTCCCTTCCCTTACTGCACAATTCAGTTGTAAGTCACTAGGTAGAGCCCACCCCCACGGGCACCTATGCCAGGTGCTGGAGCCAGGAAGGATGGGAATGGTGAGTAGGACAGCTGTCAAGCACCAGGTGTCAGAGCCTGAATGGGCTGAGGAAGATGGACCACGTGGGACACAGCCCATGGGGGATTTCTCCTCAGGGGGTGGCCTGGTGTGGGGAGTCAAGGCCCAAGCAGAGTGATGTCTACATGGTGTGGCTGCCCAATGTGAGGAGTCAGAATGCAAAGAGTAAGGAGAGTGTGCATATTTGGCAGGTGACTCAGCCATGGCAGTTGGAGTCTGAGAGCAGCAAGGTCACATTCAGTGACCCAGAAAAGTGTGTCAGAGCCCAGTGAGGGGGGCATCTGAGAACAGAGGCAGTGGGCATGGGGTGTCAGAGCACAGGCCAGCTGAGGAGGGTGTCCACTTGAGGTAAGGGAGAGGGCAGCCAGGCAGGGGAACTTTAAGCCTGGGGTGGCCAGGCCTGTGTGAGCCTCAGCAAGGTAAGGAGAGTCTACACGGGGCAAGAGGCAGCCTAGAATGAGGAGTCAGAGCTCCAACAAGGAGAAGAGAGTATCTATTCAAGGGAGATAAAAGAATGGTTGCTTTCAGGAAGGCTGATCAAAGAAGAAAATGCATTAAAGGTACAAAAGACAGGTTTCTTTCTGTCAGAAAAAGGAGTTACAAATGTGTAGAATGAACTCTGTGCTGTTAGATTAGAACTGGATGCACTGGTATGGACTCATGATTTCCAACATACAGAGATTAGGAAATACAGGACAAAACACATAAGCATGTGTACGGCTGTGTCCACTGAGAGCGCCCGTGGAAAGCCACACTCTAACAGTACCACTCTAATATATCTAGAGCCCAGCTCATGTCTTCTAAATATTATTTCCATTACAAAGAACCAGCATTCCTTGGAGAAATGACCGATTCCATGACTGGGGCAAGGAAAGTACAGGATGAACCTGAAATACCTTGTTATGCCATAAAGCAAGGAAGTACTCATGATGAGAACACTGTCAAAAAGACAACAGAACCCTTCTTGAATGTGTTCCCATTGGCCAGATTGGAGACAACTTGAACCTTAAAACAAGCAATGATATTAACAGATTATGATGCACTGAATAAAACAGGAAAACATGAGTCCATATTGATATAAACAAATGAATAAATTGAAAGACCAGTAAGACATACACTTACATAGTTTCAAGCCACCGCCCTCTTCCACACAAAATACATATTAAAAGTTCTTTCAAAGGGGAAACAAAAGAGCAACTTTACAGTAGAGAAGCTGGGCGGACACCACACTAATCAAGTGATCAAAGTAAAAATTATCAGTATTGAGATGAATCAAAATTACATGCCACTTGACAGAACTCAGTAAGAACTCAGTATCATTTCTGTGATATTCCTGCCAAAGATGCATATCCTAAGTCTTATCCCAAGAAAACATCAGACAACCCTAAATTTAGGGACCTTCTGCAAAGTAACTGACTATGATGTTTAAAAATATCAAGGTTATTGGGCTGCCTGGGGGCTCAGTTGGCTAAGCATCTGACTCTTGATTTCGGCTCAAGTCCTGATGTTGTGGTTCATGGGTTCAAGCCCCATGTCAGGCTCTGCACTGACAGCATGGAGCCTGCTTGGGATTCTCTCTCTCTCTTTCTCTGCCCCTCCTCTGCTCTTTTTATCTCTCTCCAAATAAATAAATAAACATTACATAAAGTTTTTTTTAAATGTCAATGTTATGAATGCCAAGAAAAGACAGAAGAAATGGTCCAGTTTGAAAGAAACTAAAAGAAGCGTGATAATTAAATGCAATGAATGATTCTGCACTGGATCCTTCTGTCATAAAAGACATTATTGGGACAAGAAGCAATACTTTATTTAATAGAGTTTGATGATTAAATGGTAGTAATGTATTAATATTCATTTACTGACTTGGAATAGTGGTAGTGATGTAACCAATGTCTTATTAGTAGGAAATATATAATAACATATTTGGAGGCAGTGGAGAATCACGTAAACTTGCTCTCATAAATTCTTTTGGGAAAAAGATCTTGACATTTAACTTGTAACTTTTTTGTAAGTTTGCAATTGTTTAAAAAAGTTCTTTCAAAAAACATTAAGATATTCCCTTAATGTAGTGTGTAGATAGACATACAGCCTTCACATCTGCATGGAAAGAAAGCATTGTGTAATTGATTCCCAATATGTGGCCCTTTGCCCACAATGGACCACACAAAACTGATTTTCAAAGTTTTCAGTGCATCCCTGTTGGTAGTGCCTATAAAATTGCTAGCCATTGGTTGTTACGATTTTTGACCCCAAAGTCAATAATCTGGAAACTCTGGAAAATAACTCTGGAAAATGAATCATTTTTTGGTAAAAGTACAATTATATACAGATGCCATGCCAAGGTTTGGTACATCAGTTACATGAAAAAGATGTGCCTAAATAAAGTACACAAAGGAAAACAAAAAAGTTTTTTAACAACCTGCCTGCTCATTATTAAGAATAGAGCACAACAAATTGTCTGGGACTATTCAAATCTTTTTTACTAATATCTTGGTAAAGCTGCTACCTTTCAGAAATAAAGGGTTTGACCTTGGAAAAATAAATGCATAAATAGAACACAGGCAATGATTCCAAAACACAGGCATAAATAAATAGATATAGGAGAAACTCCTTTTCTAAAATAGGCAGGAAATGAAATAAAAATTCGATAAAAGCAGGCACCTGAGTGAAACATCTGAAATCAACTTTGTGATTTATGAATTTAAACTTTGAAAGCAAATTTCTTTATGTAGCAATCCTAGATTTATGGATGGCTTATGTTCTAAATATCTGTAGGCTAGTTATTTTTAAGTTAGGATACACTTTGTTAAAAAATAGAACCATAAATGATGATTAGCTTTTCATACGAGTTCATAAAGTTTGTTCCATCACTAATGTATCCTGGAAAGTACCACTCGTAACAAATGTGCTTCTCCAGTAAAAGAAGTTTAGATTTCATAGCATGCAGAGAAAAATAATTTCCTCCTGACTATGGTCCTTGGAAAGCAATATTGGATGTAGAATTCCTTTTTCTGCAGACCCCTTGCCATATACTCTGCAATCACCTATCCCTTCTGACCAGGGTCTCTTCACAGCTGAGGACCACCGTGGATGAAGTGCAGAGTCACAGCTTCTTCTCTCTACTTCTGACAGGAAACATGGCATCCATCTAGTCACTTAACCCAGCTGAGGACCAAGTCTTCATGTTTAAAAATACTGCCCATCTTCAGAAGGAGGGCTGTTGTGAAAATCAAATAATGTGGAAATGGCATCTATCATTGTGTCTGTCACATAGCAGCTTCCTGTTATTTCATATCCAGGGCAGTCTCACTCCCCAGACCACGCCCTTTCCATTTTCAGTGCTGCCTCCATCCCTGCACAAATTATCTAATCCAAATGCTTAATTCTTCTTTTCTAACCAAGGGCGACATTAGGACAAAATGAAATGAAACAGGAAGTGAAAAAGCAATTTAACTTTTCACTACTTAAAGATTTTATCTAATTCATTTATATTTTCAAATGGAGAACAAAATGGTGTTTAAAAATGACAGCAACAACAAAAACAAAACACAGGCAAGGGAAAGAATCCAGATAACATCTTAGTTCCCTGTGAGTCAATCTTCACAATGTGGTTTCATTGTTTCATAAAAAGAATAAAAATTTCTTGATGATGAAGATACCATTTTAGCTTTTCCTTTCAATTATCAAGAATAATAAAACTGAGTTATAAATTTTAGAAAATATAGTTATTTCCTCTTGATTTTACAGACACTGACATAACTTTATTCAGGAAAACCCAATGTATTAACATAGATTTATATTAATGAATAAATTTGAGGGTGGCTTTTTTTCAGTATAAAATTGTTTCCTTTAAATTAGAATATTTCTTCTTTTTCCAAATAGGATTGATTTACAAGATTTTAATTCATACACATTCTAGGAATATACCTCCTATGAAGAGTTAGGCATATGGGTTATTGTTTCTTTAACTTTCTTCTGTGGAGTCCACAAACTCCAGTGCCCACAGTTTTGGGTGTTACTCTTTTAAGCGCAGTCTCAGACTTCTCACAGTGTATGAGTCTGTATTGCATTTCTCTAAAAAAGAGCCATACCACACAGTGCCCATGCTGATCTACCCATGAGTATTTTATTGAACAAGAGTCTAGTAATATCTCACAGAACACTGAAGACAACTGAGGAATCACTGCTAAAATTAATGCTTCCTTTATGAATTGTATTCTTTTCCTCAACTTTTCGGATGATTTGGTTGAAAGAATGGGGCCTTTCATCATCAATTCCATTATTCACACATGGATAGTATTTTGAGTCTTCAGGTGCTTTAATAGTCATCATCCCTGACCAGAAAGCATAGCAGAGAGAGCACAGCCTGTCCTGGATTATTTAAAGTCTAGCTCACCCACTTCCTAGCTACATGACCTAGCATGTTATATTCTCTAGGCTGCAATTTACCCATCTGTAAAATGTAAATGACAATAAAATGAAGAACTTGTGAAGGTCACAGAACTAGACAGTGCTAGAACTAGAATATGAGTCCAAGGCTGATTGGTGCCACAGTCCACACCATTAATCACTTCATGGTAATGCTTCTTTATAGACACATCCCACAGACAACTAGGAATGAAAATTGCTTAGAAGTGTTTGTTTGTTTCTTTGGTTGTTTGTTTACTTATTTATTTATTTACATTTTATTGTGGTAAAAACACCTAAGAGAAGATTTATCCTCTTAAGAGATTTTTTTAAGTTTATTTATTTATTTATTTATTTATTTATTTAGAGAGAGCGTGTGTGCCCAAGAGCGGGAGCGGGGGGGCAGAGGGAGAGGCAGAGAGAATCCCAAGCAGGCTCTGCACTGTCAGCACAGAGTCCAACGTGGCACTCGAACTCACAAACTGTGAGATCATGACCTGAGCCGAAATCAAGAGTCAGACACTCAACCAACTAAGCCAGGCACCCCGCCTCTTAATAGATTTTTAAATGCACAATACAGTATTGTTAACAATAGGCTCTACATCATACAGTAGGTCTCTAGAACCTATTCATCTTGCATAGCTGAAATTTTATACCTGTTAATTAGCAACTCCTTCTTTCCCCTGGTAACTGCCATTCTACTCTTGTGCTTCTTTGAATTTGCCTATTGTAGATACCTCATGTGAATGGAACCACGCAGTGTCTGTCCTTCTGCGACTGGCTATTCCAGTTAGTGTGGTGTTGTCAAGGGGCATTCATGTTGTCACATATTGCAGAATTTCCTTCTTTTTTAAGGCTGAATAATATTTCATAGAACAGTGTCTGATACATAATAGACACTCAACATATGATGGCAATATTGATAATCAGAGAACTGACACAAATGAAATGACAATAAACTTCATCTGCTAGATTTTGTGATAAAATTGATAATGCTAATAATATTGCGGACTTCAAATCTTGGGTAAGAAGGGTAGATTGGGCAGACCAATCTTCCCACTGACAACTATTGAAAATGCTGTATCAAATATATTTAAAATTTCTTCCAAGAGCGACAAAAAGGTAACAAGACCATAAGAAATTACCAGTACAAATTTGATGAGAACCAGTGAGTTAAGTGAGCACAGATGCTGTGTTTGTCCTGAGAGCATTTGCCAATCCCAGCAAGGCTGAGGTTATGATTTAATGATCCTGCAAGATGAGGAAGCAGAACAGAAATCAAAGTCTAGGGCCTGAACTATGTAACAAGGTTAATGGGAGATCCTCCCCATGCTAGGCTGACATCCCAGAGGAACCACCGACAGGGTTCCTAGGCAGTGAACCAGAAATAAACCAGCCTTGCTGCCTAGGACTCTCAGTGCCTAGAGATGGGGATACAAGGAGTCCGGAAAAACTCAGACATGATCTTTGAATAAAGTGGGCCCCTAATGATAGTCCCTCCAGGTGCCTGCATCAATTTATTCCTGTACATAAACTTTCGATTTTAATGACAACTATATGAAGATAACCCAATATGCAAGGAATTGAGACATCATGACCTGTAGGAAAAAACAATAGAAATATACCCAGAAAGACGTTATACATCTGAATTATTAGTCACAGGCTATAAAACAGCAATGCATGCTCTTTCACCAAAAACCTAAGAAATAACATTGACAATGCATGCAGGAAACACATCATAAAGGGTAACACACAGAGAGGATAAAGTGAGGACAACTGACACGGGTTTAACAGGCATGCTGGGGGAAAAGAAAGAGAATGGAGGAGCAGAGGCTCTCTGAATGGAAAATTGAGATTTTGTCCAGAACTAATGAAAGACACCAATCAATAATTTAAAGAAGTTAGAGTTCCAAAAGCATCATAAATAAAATTAAATTATGTACCTTTATCATAATGAAACTTCAGAAAACCAAAGCTAAAAGGAAAAGAAAGCTACTGTCACAGAAGTGACACACTGACATGATTTTCAGTAGCTGGTAAAAGAAGCCAGAAGATAGTAGAATTATATCTGTAATATTCAAAAAGAAAAAAATGGGAACTACCAAAATTCTGTATCCTATAAAAATATCTTTCAAGAATGAAGCAAAAAACAGTTATCTTCAAACACAAGAACAAAGGTGTATGATATCAGTGGAACATACTAAAAGAAATTCTTAAGGATTATACTTCAAGCATAAGGAAAATGATCCCAGATGTAAGGTATTAGATACAAGCGGTGCACAGAAACTTTAGGTAAACTTAAATAAATATAAAATGTATAAAACATCTTGTGAAATTAAAAATCAAATAGAATTATAATATATAATAATAGCACACAGATCAGAGAAATGGAGTTTCTGTTCTAAAGTCCTTGCATTGCCTAAAAAAAGGTAAAACTATCTTTTTTAAGTTTATTTATTTATTTTGAGAGATAGAGGCAGAGACAGAGACAGAGAGAGAGAGAGAGAGATGTAGGGCTTGATCCTGTGAACTGTGAGATCATGACCTGAGCCAAAATCAACAGTTGGACACATAATCCACTGAGCCACCCAGGCACCCTGTAAAACTATCTTTTAATTTTAGACTTTAACATATATGATTAATGGCATTTCCAGAAGTAATTTCTAAAAGATGAGAAAAAGAATTACAACTTAAGTTGGAACAAGGAAAAACTGAAATGATGAAACTATCAATCCTTAAAAAGGCAAGAAACAACAGAAAAACCATCACGAAATATATAAGACCAGCAGCAAACACAGGATATGATGGCAGATTTAAACATAAATATTTAATATCATATAATATGGGTTATAAACTATTTGGTATCAAATGCAAAATGACTGCTCCATTAAAAAACACAAAGATTGTCAAACTGGATAAAAATTAAAATCCAGTATATAATCCTGCTTGAAGAGGCATATCTACAATATAAAAATAAGAACAGTTTGAGGCTAAAAGAGTAGAAGACAGTGCACAATTTAAAAATTGTGTGTATCAAACAATAAAGGCTCAAATATTATAAAACAAAAATAGACATGGCTATGAACTAGAAAAATCCACAATCACAGCAGATTTTATCAGACCTCTCATAGTAATACATAGACTACAATAGTTATTTCTAACAAATAATTAGAATATATAGAACAGACTACTGAATAAAAAAAACTGACAAACCTACTGCAAGAATGATAATAAAAAGACAGAGAACATACAAAAAGCCACTATCAGTTGGAAAGGAGAAACATCACTACAGGTACTGGAGAAATTCAATAAAGCTATTGTGAAGAAGTTAATGCTTATGAACCCGAAATTTTAGAATACACACATATGTATAAAAATATAACTTACTGGGGCACCTGGGTGGCTCAGCTGATTAAGTGTCCAACTTCGGCTCAGGTCATGATCTCACGCTTGTGGGTTCGAGCCGTACAACGGGGTCTGTGCTCACAGCTCGGAGCCTGGAGCCTGCTTCTGCTTCTGCATCTCCCTCTCTCTCTGCCCCTCCCCCACTCGTGCTCTGTCTGTCTCTGTCTCTCTCTCTCAAAAATAAATAAATATTAAAAAAATTTAAAAATAAAACTTACACTAAAAAATAGAGAAAAGTTCTTAAAATGTAAATGTACAATGTAACAAATAACTATGAGATGAATTTATGCATAACTACTCCCATGTCCAGAAAGAAAATTGCCAACATTATTTCTTAATTATTCTAGATGTAAATGTGGCCCAATTTTTATGGTATTCACTTCCTTGCATTTATTTTTGGTTTTACCACCTATGTGTGCTTCTCTAAATAATACAATTTAGTTTTTTTCTGGTTTGAACTTTATATGGATAAAAATCACATTATGTTTTCTTAGTGACTTGGTTTTTGTTCATTCAGTATTTATATATCTTATTGCTTAAAGTATTTCATTATATGATTATATCAGTATGTAACTTATTTAGTTATTTTTAATAGTTGTAGGGTTCTTTAGGTTTATGGTTTCTTGGATCAGTTTTAGTAAATTATATATATATTTTTTTTTTAATTTTTTTTAATGTTTATTTATTTTTGAGAGAGACAGAGACAGAATGTGAGTGGGTTAAGGGCAGAGAGAGAAGGAGACACAGAAGCAGAGGCAGGCTCCAGGCTCTGAGCTGTCAGCACAGAGCCCGACACGGCTCGAACTCACGAGCCGCGAGATCATGACCTGAGCTGAAGTTGGACACTCAACCGACTGAGCCACCCAGCCACCCCTAAGTGGGTTTTTTTAAGTTTTTTTAAGTTTTAGCATAAAACTTAAAAAATATTGTTGTAAAAACATCTATCTCATCAGTACAGAGCCACGCATCCTTACAACAATATGTACAAATAGGGTAGTACGTAATTTTATATATTCTGCTTCAGAAAATGGACAAGAATAAGTGGCCAAGTTATATTTCCAAACTACTTTACCATCACCACTCTGTATGATTCCTCATAGGTAAAATAATCTGGGAGAATGGAGAATGCTTATGCTAAATTTTATGAACCTTCCTAATTGCTTAAGTCCCTTTTTCACCTTGCTGTATTATTATTATTATTATTTTGGCGGGGGACACACTACAACTATCAATATTATCCAGAGATAACACAGTTAAGATTAATTTGGTCCTACCTTCCCCAATCTTCTGTTTCTACCAACATAAGGGTTGGCTTCCTCAAATTCAACTTTAAAAATAAGATAGGTGGGTGGGAGAGAGAGGAGGGTGGATGATGAGTATTGAGGAAGGCACCTTTTGGGATGAGCACTGGGTGTTGTATGGAAACCAATTTGACAATAAATTTCATATTAAAAAAATAAAATAAAATAAAAAAATAAAAATAAAAATAAGATAGGTCTTTGCCAACTAGAAGGGTGTTGAAGTAATCAATTTCAAGTCCAAGACAAGGATTCAGAATACACAAAACCCTTTCTGTTCTCACTGAGCTAGTAGCCTCACAAACAAATCTCTGGCAAATGGCATGAGGGAAACATAACATTTTTTTCTCTTTTGGGGGAGGAGATGGACATATTAGAAAGAACCTACAGAATCATGCATGCCTACATTATTTAAGCCAACATCTGCTTCAGAGGGGCATACTAAAATTAGAAATTACTACTGCCACAATGTTATCTATTGACATAACATACACAGTAAGTAAAATATAGACTGTACTCACCATTTCCATTAATGGACAGATTATGGGTCTTGAAGCTATCCTCAGCACTTTCCAAGGTCAGAGTAGTATGCGCTAGCAAATTATATTTTGTACCCCTAAGAATAGAGAGAAATAAGACATACCTTAAGTATTTTAATATATTTTCTACTACATAAAATAGTTAGATGTTCAACAACAGAAAATAAACAACCTGACTAAAAACCAGGCAAAGATCTTGAATAGACATTTCTCCAAAGAAGATATACAAATGGCCTATAAAAACATGAAAATATGCTCAAGATCATGAATTATTAGGAAAATGCAAATTAAAACCCACAATGAGATTCCACTTCACATCCATTAGGATATGTTCTATTAAAAATAACAAAACAAAACAGAAAATAGTTAAGTGTTGGGTAGAATGTAGACAAACCAGAACCTTTGTATATTCCTAATGAGAAAGTAAAAATGCTGTAGCCACTATGGAAAATGGTTCAGTGTTTCCTCAAAAAATTAGAAATAGAATTACCATATGATTCAGGAATTACACTTCTGGGTATATACCCAAAAGAACTTAAAAGTAGGGACTCAAACGGATATATGTACACCTGTATAAATAGCAGCATTACTCACAATAGCCAAATAGTAGAAGAAGGCCAACTGTCCATTCAAAGGATGAAAGAATAAACAAAATGTGATACATAGATACAATGCAATATTATTCAGCCTTAAAAAGGGAAGGAAATTCTGACACATTCTACAACATGGATTAACCTTGAAGACATTATGCTAAGTGAAATAAGCCAATCACAAAAGGACAAATACTGCTTGATTCCACATCTAAAGCCCATAGAACAGGCCAATTCATAGAAACAAAAAGTAGAGGTGGAGGTTGACAGTGGCTGGATGGAGGGGGGATCAGGGTGTGATTGTTTATTGGGTATAGAATTTCAGTTTGGAAAGGTAAAAAGTTCTGGAGATGGATGGTGGGATGGTTGTACAACATTGTGAACACACTTAATGCCATTGAACTACACACTTAAAAATGGTTAAAATGGTAAATTTTGTGCTATATATATTTAACCACGATAAAAAATGTAAAATATATTTAGATGTTATAGATGATAGATTATAAACATAAATGAATTATCAACTTGGCATGTTTATCTCTTTATGCTATTTTATCTTATGAAAACCTTCAAGTTATTTGGTTTAACTCACTAATGTTTCTCTGGAAGATCTCCATTCATTCAAAAATATGAACTGAATACCTAATATGTGCCAAGTCCTATGCAAGGTGATGGGACACTAATGACAAACAGGACTCAGTATTACATTCTGATGCAAGGGGGAGGGAAAAAAAGAAAAAGCAGAGGGATAAATAAGACATTGGCATTTGTAAGTTATAATGCAACTTTTTCTATGAAACGAAGGGGTAAGAAAACTGAGGGGTCTGTTAAGAAGGAGAAGCAGGAAAGGACTCTCTAAGGGGTAATGGTTATAACCTCATAAAATGATGGATCCAGGCTAAGAATGTGGGAAAACATTCCAAACAGAGAGGGCTGAAAGAAGAGCAGTGTGGCTGAAGCATAAGGAGCCTGCAGGAAACACCACCCTACTTGACCCAAGGTCAGAGGTACAGGCAAGGATTAGATCCCTGGGACTTTGCTGTGAGGCTTGGAGGAAGGGCGGATTTGATTCCAAGTAGAATCGGAAGTCACTGGAGAAGGTTAAGAAGAAGGGAGTGATGGGATCGGATTGGCATTTACTTCCTGGAGTTTACCAACTTCAAAGATTTGGGGTTTTCACCCATCATATGGGAAAATGGAGGACTTCATTACCAATTCCATTTTTTTTTCCATTATAGTTCCCTTTACGCTACTTGTGTTAAAATAGCACTCTTGCAAAAGTATCTAAAAATTCTGATCCTAAATTTCATATCCTGGTACCTTGTGGTGATAAAAAGTGAATTTTTATTCAATAATTATATTTTCTGTGCTAGCAATCTTATTTCAAGACTTCTCTTAACTTTATTATTTATTTTCCAAAACAGCAAAACCTCAACATTCAAAACACAGCATGTTAAAATGAGACAGACAGACAGACAGAAATGTACACAAACTTCATAGAAGAGAAACTTCTGATGGGAATTTTTATTGTATCAGGTGATATGTTTCATAAACCTTCTTCATCTCTTACTAAATCTTTAATAGAATCTCTACTACAGAGAAAAAGTATGTATACATGTAGGTGTGTAAAGCATACCCCAAGAACGTTACTCCCTTGGAGAAGAGCTCTTGGTTTATTTTTTCTCCAGTTTTATTGAGAAATAATTGAAATACTTTACTAAGTACAGCATGGCGGCTTGCTTTATCTTTATTTTTAATATACAACCACCAAAGACTAGAAATATCTCTCAATATCCAATGTCTTTTGTCAGTGTTTATAAAAGAAAATTTATGTTTCTGTCTCTAAAACTCAACAAAAATTTTTTAATGAAACGACACAGGACTACAATTTCAAGGTACATTCTGAATACAATTGGTATGATGTCAGACTCATATGGAAACTCCTGGAAAAGTTCACTAAGCACCAAAAAATCTCCACTGTTGCAAGAGCTAAATGGCACCAGCCTCATACTCAGTGTGGGCCATTCTCTACTATTACCCACTTAGCCTGGGTTTCTAGTCTTCCATAGTTAGCTCTTATTTCTCCCTAGTGTTACACAATGAGTTCCCCCCCACCAAAAAAGTTGAGAAAGTATTAAAGAAAACTGTGGAAAGCATTTGAGAAGAGCAGTTACAACGGAAGAGCAAACATTACTATGCACAAATGGCCTACTAACAATCCCTAATTGTCTGGTGATCAGGGTCCAATATATTAAGCATTATCTCAATGTGGTAATTTGTCACTGATATAGAAGGTTTACAGAACTGCATTTTAATGACTCCCACCTAGAATAGAGGGAAATAGACTCCCCAGTAGCATTTTAGTGCAGTGTGTTATCTTCAGGAACAGCTGTCAGTAAGTAGGTACGTGATGAGAGAGATGCCAGGTGTGACTGGCAAACATGCCCAGAGTGGCTGGAGTAGTGAAGGAGGAGAGGTGATGTCCAAAAGGTAAGTAGGGGGCAGACACTGTACATGACAGTGCTTTGTACAACGTCAGAAGGACACTGGATTTTATTCTGAGTGAGATGGGAAGCAAATGGTAGGTTTTGAGCAGAGGCATGTGCTATGATCTGACTTGCATTTTGAAATGATCCCTCTGGCTGCTATGTGGAGAACATACCACAAGGGCCAACAGTGAAAATGGGAATGCCAACTAGAAAGCTTCTGCAATGGGCCTGATTGGAGGTCAAAAGAGCTGATGCAGGCCTGGAATAGGATGGTAGCGGGTGAGCTGGTGAGACGTGGCAATATTCTTGACATATTCTTAAAGCTGACCCAATGTGGACATGGGATGTGAAAGAAAAAAAGAGCTGAAAACACTTGCAAGGCTTTGGGCCCGAGGACAAAACTGGAACTGTTGGAAACTGCAGTGAGGCTGACTGAGAGAAGACCAGACAAGTAAGAGTTGAGTTGTGGATGAGTCAAGTTTAAAATAGTTTTAGATATCTAGATGGGCTACAAGGTAGGCAGCTGGCTATACAAATCTGGAGTTAGGAGGGAAAAAGGTATTGAAGAATTAAACTTGGGAGTTACCAGTATACAAATGCAATTTAATTAAAGTTAGAAAGTCAAGTGAAGTCCAAGGACTGAATACTGAGACACAGTTCATAATTTCAGATTAAGCTGAAGAGCAATGAACAAAGGAGACAGGTGAGGAACAGTCACAGGTGGAAGAAAAACCAGGGAAATAGTATCCTGGAAGGCAAGTTAACAGAGGTAACATGATGAAAATGGACTACAGTGGTCTAAGGGAGAGTAAGAGGTGAAGAAGTGGAGATAAGGTATATAGAAAACTCTTTTCTGTAAAGGATAGCTATGAAATGTGGCAGTAGGTATATGTTTGTAGCAATGATGCAGTAAAAGAAAAATTGATAATGTGGGGGAGCGGGGTACATGTGCAGGACCTGACTTCTGAGTGGCTCAGAAGATGGGATCTAGTGTGCAAGAAGGCGGCATTAGATGAGGGAAAGAATTCCCAAGGAAGGAAAGCAGCAAATAAAGACACAGATGCAGATAGGCTGGTAGATTTGGCAGATGAAGGACATGCAAGTTCTCTCCTGATTGTTTCAGCAGAGTCAGTGACATGTGAGACAAAGTCATCAGCTTTGAATGAGCAGAGAGGAAGGGAATCGGAGGCTTCGGAAGAGAGAGCAATGTGATGGGATATACTTCCCCTGAAGAGAGGCAAAGTGGAAAGGCATGGAAACTTAGTAGGATTGCTCAGTCATACTGAGAACTCACCTAAAGTTACTGATCATGTGTCTAAAGTGAGACCAGCCCCTTCGACTGTTTTTCTCCAGCTTCCTCATCTATTTCTCATGAATGCAGCTGCAGAGGATCTAAAAGGAGATTCAACCAAGGCTGGAGTTTTTCCAAGGTAAGTATGACATAAGGAGAAAAAGGCTAAGAAAAAATAAAGTGGTAAATCATGGAGTCTACTTTAAGTTCAAGGCAGAGCACTGAAGGGAACAAGCTGGAAATGTGGGAGGTGGATGCAGCAAGATACTTGCTATGAAGATCACAGAGCATATACAATTATTAATAACAACAAGTAACTTAGTAACAACAATGGGGTGGACGACTGAAACAGGCAAAAGGACAAGATCACTGCAGGCAGGAGGTCATGGGACTGAGAGGTCAAGGTATTAGATGGATAGTCTACATGTCATTTTAAGTCCATCAAGAGAAACATCTGAAATAGTGGGAGGCAGGGAGAGGGAGAGAAAGAGATGAAGATACTTTTTGGGTTTATTTTTCAGAGTGACATTGTAATTTATTCTTACTAACCACTGAAAACATTTGAGTATTCTTCACCTGAGGAACAGCATCATTTCAATACATTGTATAATACAAAATGCTAGTGCTATGAGTGTGCACAGGAAGCAGCTGGGTTATAGGCTGCGCACCTGCACCAGGGCCCTGGAGAGGCAGGAAGCTCAGAAAGCAACCTGTGTGGCAGAGTAGGCTGAAATTATGTGATCACCCAAGTATACGTTTATATTTTTTCTCAGGCCTTAAGAAATAATTGTAACTAAGACAACTTTTCCTCAACATAGAACACATCTGCCTCTATTTCCAATGAATGATGTATCTGAAAATAACAATATGAGAAAGATTGTTGACAACTTCTAAGTCTGGTTAAATAAACTAAGAGCCAACTGCTAGATAATGTGGTCATTAAAATGATTATGTGAAGACTCTGTAATGAGCACAGAAAAAGAGCCAAATGTGTAATTATGAATATCTAAGTATCTCCCAAAGCTAGGTATTTAAAAACCTGAAAATTATCAGTTCAAAATTATAAAAAGTATTTGATTTAGAGTGGCGTGTGAATAACTTTTTTCTCTTCTAGATTCTATTTGATCGTTTTTATAATCAAATAATAAATGTGGTAGTACGTTGGAAATCTCCCATAAAAATCAGAGACATGTGAAGAATTATAATAGCACATAGGTACAGCCTAAGGCATTTTGACAAGCAATATCTTTCTAAAGATTCACAGTAACTACTCAAGGTAGGCAGGGCAGATAGTTTGGTCCATATTTTCAGATAAAGAAACTGAAGCTCAGAGAATATCACTGATTTGCCTATACCTAGCAAGTAGTATAATGGAAAGAGAACCCCACTATACTACACCTACTACCTTTATACTTCATTAAGAAATGGTTTAAAATTTTGGTACTTTTTCTGTTAAAACAGATACAAGCGACTATATTTCACCACTGCAAGAATTTTGAGTGCAGGGAGCATGACTCATTGACCTTGGAATCCAATGTGCCATATGATATAACTGCTGAATAATCATTTCTAAGATGAGTAAATGAAGAAATTACACCCAATGGCTGAGTACTCCTTAATTATGTTTGAACTCTGCATTGTCTTTCAAATGACCAAAACATTAACATCATTGTTCCTCAAAACATAAATAATCCATTTATTCTGGACAAGTGTTAAGATACTTGTTTTACAACTTCAATTTAATTTAAAATGTAGTATAGTGGCTTATTTTTTTAAGTTAATACACCTTTTTGTCAAGTAAATAATCACTCTCAATTTTACCAGTTTTCACAAAATGATTGTTTAAAATGATGTATATTTATACAGTGACGAATAATGTTCGAAATAGTTCTCAAGGGGCATAAAATAGTGAACTCAGCTATTAGAGACACTGGGAAAATCCAGCTAAAGGAATTTCAGTAAGTGAGATTCCACAAATAAAATGAATAAATGAATCACATCAGGGAGCATGCTAAAAATTACCAAAAATGTTCACTGTCTTCTTTCAGATCAAACAATACTTTATGATGATATTTCAAGTTACTTCATTTTTAAACCATGACTAATTACAACGCCAATGCTTCCAAAACCAACAATGATCTCACTTTTAAAACATTCCTGTCAGGATAACATTTTCTTACTAAAACATTACACTCATTCCTTTTAGCCAACCCTAATATTGAGTTCCCAACAGTTTAATCAGCTACATTTTTTAATCAAATAGACCAATTGTTATAACATTTATGGCGGGGGGGGGGGGGGGGAGATTGGTTCAAAAATGCTATGAAAAAATAAATGACTAGTCTAAATGGTAGTCTAAAAACGCAAAAAGAACAGCTATATTTGGTGGTTATATGCCATATTACTAGAGAAGATCTATACAGCCCAAATTTGATCTTTTATGTCCATTTTGGTTAAAAATTAATAGCCATATTGGGAATCTTCTCATTGAACTAGATTACTATTAAAGAAACAAAACTGATTCCTTTATACATTCTGATCACTAGTGCTAGTCTCAAACTCCTATATGGTGCTCACACGGTCAGTTAAGGAATTATCACTTAAGAGTGGTCCTAGGCTATGACTTTAACTAGTATACTCTGGATTCACATCAGAAACTCAGTAGAATACAGGTATTAGCAGAACATGAGTCAGTGAAATGTAAAAGATTTTACTTTGTCTTTGACCAACTTTAATTGGTATAAATAAGCAAATGGCATGCAAGTTACATGGGAGCATGTTCACAAAGAAAATTAGTGTTTGGATTCAGGTATAAAACAAGTAAAATAACAAATCTAGTAGGAGAATGAACACTTCAAGACAAATAATGTCAGTCACTATTTTAAAAGAACTTAACACCAATCACTCTCAAAACTTCTGCCAGACTTCAAAGAAAAATAGAGGTTAAATGCAAGTTCTAATATCACTTAGGTCATCTTCCATGAAATTATAAACAATGGTTTTAAATTTGAAAGTATCTGCTTACATTTTATAATCCTATGTTGTTTTTAAACTGCAATGCTTCAGCATAAGTTTGAAGAAAATAATTCAGAAAAAGCACTAGTCTCACAACAGTAAAAATAATAATAATGGAAAGAGCTACAATTCTTAAATGTTTACTATATTTTTATTTTTTTCAATCATTAATTTTTGAGGAACCTCCATACTGTTTTCCATAATGGTTGCACCAATTTACATTCTCACCAACAGTGCACCAGGGTCCCCATTTTCTCACCAATAGTTATTTATTATCTTTTTTGATAACAGCTATTCTAACAGGTATGAGGTGATATCTCATTGTGGTTTTGATATGCATTTCCCTGATGATTTTTGATGTTGAACATATTTTCATGTGCCTGTTGGCCATTCATATGTCTTCTTTGGAAAAGTGTCTATTCGATCCTCTGCCCATATTTTAATTGGATTTTTTTTTTTTTTTTGGCTCTTAAGTTCTAACCCTTAGCAGATACATGATTTGCAAATATCTTGTCTCATTTAGTTGGCTGCCTGTTCACTTTGTTGATGATTACCCTCACTGTGTAGAAGTTTTTGAGTTTAATGTTACAATTCCACTCCTGGGTATTTATCTGAAGAAAATGAAAACAGTAATTCAAAAATGTGTATGCATCCGGATGTTCAATGTAGCGTTATTTAAAATAAGTGGGGCGCCTAGGTGGCTCAGTCGGTTAAGCGACTGACTTTGGCTCAGGTCATGATCTCATGGCTCGTGAGTTTGAGCCCCACGTTGGGCTCTGTGCTGAAGCTTGGAGCCTGGAGACTGGAGCCTGCTTCAGATTTTTGTGTCTCCCTCTCTCTCTGCCCCTCCCCTGCTCGTGCTCTGTCTCTGTCTCTCTCTCTCTCTGAAAAATAAATAAACATTGAAAAAATAATAAAAATAAAATAACCAAGATACGGAAGCAACCTAAGTGTCCATCAATGGATGGATAAAGAAGATGTTGTATATTTATATAATGGACGACTACTCAGCCATAAAAAAGAATGAAATCTTGCCCTTTGCAACAACATGGTTGAAACTTGAGGATATTATGCTAGTAAGTCAGACAGAAAAAGACAAACACCATATATACCATATGACTTCACTTCTATGTAGAACTTAAAAACAAAACAAATAAATACAAGAAAACTAATAAATACAGAGAACAGACTGGTGTTTGTGAGAGGGCAGGTGTGTTGGCGAATGGGCAAAATGGGTGAAAGGGAGTCAAGAGTTACAAGCTTCCAGTTATAAATAAGTCAAGAGGATGTAATTTACAGCATGGTATCTACAGTCAATATTGTTATTATGTTAATATTTGAATTAATATTGTATTTAATTAACATTGTATTAATATTTATACTATAACACATTTGTATTTGTACTATAATACATTTGTATTTAATACGTTGTATTGAATATAGTTAATATATATTAAATATTTAATACAATATAGTATTACTAAATATTACAATACTTTTTAATGACATTTTTATGAGAAAAGACTTACATCTTCTATGACTGTTTTTCAGTGGATAGGACCCATTCACTGAATCATGACATCAATTTATGATTCATAAACAGCATTTTTAAAAAACTAAATATAGAACAGAAAAGTCTGATCACGGTGTTATAAATAGGTAGGGCTAAGTACTGCCTCACGAAATCTATCTGCTTATTCTGCTGTACACTCAGTCATGAGGGTATTTCTTAGCATGGGTCTCAAGCAAAATAGACTGAAAGCTACAATGCTAGAATCCCAAAACATTTTCCATACCTGAAATATTTTGCTTTTTGTAATCATAGTAAAATTATTGACATGCTGAAGAGCCAACTCTATAGAGACATGCAAAGAAATTCTGGGAATGTAGACTGATCAACAGTTTTCTCAAGTAACAAACATAGGGGAGCCTGGGTGACTCAGGCAGTTAAGCATCTGACTCTTGATTTTGGCTCAGGTCGTGATCTCATGGTCATGAGATCGAGCCCCACTTCAGGCTGGGTGCTGAGCCTAGAGTCTGCTTGGGATTCTCTCTCTCTCCCTTGCTCTCTGCCCCTCCCCCACTCATGCTCACTCGCTCTCGCTCTAAGTAAAATAAACATTTTTTAAGAAGAAAAGAAACATAACATAAAACTGTGAAGTAATAAACACAATGTTTGAAGAAAGTATCTGAAACAAACCAGGGCTCCTTGAAGAAACCAAGTCTGGGCAGAAAAATACAAGATGAATATCGAACACCTTGTGTCAGAAAAACAAAGAAGCTATCAGAGACTAGGTTGTGTCAAAAGCTGCAGGAGTCGCTGAAGATTTCCCACTGATCAAAGATGGGACAACTTGGCTTCAAAGAGAATAACAACTGTAACAGATTGAAACGCAAATATATACAACAATTCAAGAGTTCAAATAAAATCAAACACTGATTACCTCCATGGTTGCTAGGACATCAATTTATTATTCTAAAATTGGGTAAATAAAAGAATCAAGTATTTTTTTTTCTCCCTTTCCTCCATCAATTTTTTGCACTTATACCCAGAGAATTCATGAAGGAAAGTTCTTGAGAAAATTCCAAGTTTAAAAAAAAAGGCATGATAAATTTAGAAAGTCAGCAAATCATAATCCTTAATGAAATAATCAGCAATAGCTGCTAAAACCATTAGATAAAAAATTGATAGGGAACTTTACAAAGGATGGATTAAGCTGGCAACACCTGAACCCACTGGTCAATCTGAACATAACTGTAAGTGGGACAAGTCCTCCTAATGGGAGACAGTAGGAAGTACCTATAATCAATATGATTATATTGATTCTTCAGAAAGAACCTGAATCAAATCAGTCCTCTAGATCTAACTACCAAACACAGGGGATAGAAAAAGTATTTAAAAAGACCACAAATTGGTGGACATCGTTGGAGGCAT
The DNA here is from genome assembly GCF_024362965.1 of Panthera pardus. Lineage (NCBI taxonomy): Eukaryota > Metazoa > Chordata > Mammalia > Carnivora > Felidae > Panthera > Panthera pardus. The sequence continues at coordinate 23,513,683 of NW_026526788.1, forward strand.
TTTGTCCATTGTTGGTGTAGTCAGTGTTTTGTAGTCCATCCATTACCTCATCTTAGGATCACCTAACTCTGATCTAACTGAGCCACCAAACGATCTGTAGTCCACTTTTTGCAATAACTATCAGTCTGAAAATGCCTCTTTATGGAAAGAGTGATCACATAATTCATCATTTAAATCTTGACACTTTTGTTTTTTCAAATCTAGACACTTAAGAATGACAGGGGTACTAAAAATAATTACATATTTTTAAAAGTGTGTATGTATTGACCTACATGTTAATTTTATTAGAATGGCAGATCTATAAAGTCTGTTCACAAACTATTTTTAAAAATGAAATTATTTCTACAGAATGAAAGAAGAAAGGTATCATCATATATAAAAAATTTAATTATTTATATCTATTATCTGAACTCTAAAAATGACATATTCTTGGTATATGTTAATGTGCTTTAATCAGTTTCATAATATTCTGTCTAATATTCTGCCATTGGTATTTTTCTGATGAATATATTTTGTTCAACATGGTCTTAAGTTAAAGTTTTAGATATAATTACAATCATCTTAAAGATTGCATTTTAAAATTAATAAACTTTAAAATTGTTAACACCTTTAAAAAAATAAAAAATTAAAAAATAAAAATAAAAAGACCACAAAGATGCAATTAGCTAAATTCAAAATATGGGAAATTCTACAAGATCTGATTTCTTCAATAAACAATGGCAAGAAAAAAGCAGACAGGGAATAATCAAAGACTAAAAGAAACTTAATCACTCAAATGGAACATTGTAGAACTTATCTGGATCCTGATTTGCACAAATTATAAGAGGACATTTTCACAATTGGGGCAATTTGAATACAGACTGGATATCAGATGATATTAAGGATTTATTTTTTATTTTGTTAGATGTGATTATGGTAATGAGGTTCTGTTATCAAGAGATAAAATATTGTTAAAAATCTGTAAGAATGATGCATGACATATATAGAAATCCAGTTAGACTGACACACAGCAAACACTCTGACATAAAGATAGTCCATTTTTGAGAAAAACATTCCAGGGGTGACTGACTGGCTCAGTAGGCTGAGCATCCAACTCTTGATTTTGGCTCAGGTCACCATTCCAGTTTGTGAAATCGAACCCTGTGTTAGACTCTGAGCTGGCAGCATGGAGCCTGCTTGGAATTCCCTCTTCTCTCTCTCTCTCTCTCTCTCTCTCTCTCTCTCTCTCTCTCAAAATAAATAAATAAACTTTAAAAAAAGAAAGAAAGAAAAACGTCTCTGCTTTTGTGGTAGATACTGGAATTCCAAATCACTAAAAAACACGGTTACCCAACTTCCTACTTTCAAAGGAAGATATTAAGGATACCTCAATTGGGTGAGTGTCAGTTTTGTTTCTGCTTCAGGATGTTATTTCCATTTAACATGTAAATTTCTACTCCACATACAATACTTCAAAATGTCACAAATATATAGTAATACTATGTCACTATAAATACTGTATGAAAAAACTTACGAAATAGCACAACTGTAGGACAAGCATGTTTCATGATCTTCTTGAAGCACCGAATTTATTTTCTTCCCTGTAGCTTTACTTATAGATGTCTTCAGCTTCTTGGCTAGTTTCTTTGGTGTGTTGGTTATAGAAGATTCTTCTGTACAGCAGCTATATACTTCTACCTTTATCTGAAAGTCTGGCCCTGCTTCATTACTAAAATCAAGAGCATTCATAATGTTAGAAATTTAACTTGGTAGAAAATAAAATCGTAACACCCTTTGATGTTTTCATAACATTTGAAATCACAATTTGAAATGAGTTTATGTTAATATATGTTAATGAGGCAGAATCTCCCTGTGTTTATTTAGTATCTAAATGACCTGAGAGAGTCACTGCAACTTCCAGAGCTTCTAAAATAGGGCAAAGTTAACTCAATTCAATCTATGTATACAGGCATAGTACTAAAGAAAAAGGATAACAAGCAAGCAAGAAACAGTATAAAGTGCTATACTACAAGGCAGGAACTCCTTGAGGGAGAGTGCTGCCTGGGTAATCTCTGTATTCTTAACTTAGCATAAAAGGTACTCAATGCATTATTATACCCATATGCAAGAATTCCGCAATTTTAGCAAATGCTAAGATTGGCTTTACCCTTTTCCAGACACAGTGAACTACCTTTGCTATAAAAGATTGCGGTGGTGTTACTAACAATAAAATTTACTTAAAACCGCAAGAGAGGGCCATCAGCGGTAGATGTTGCCTTAGATGGAAGATCCATCAGTCTTAGAGAATAAAAATGGCCAATCTATAGTTTGGATACACCCAAGGAGTAACTCCCAGATATTTTTATAGTTTACTTGGCAACTTTTAAACATACAGTATTCCTGGTAATGACTAACAAATGTCAATATTTAGAGAAAAACCAGAGACTCATAAATATTGAATACTTATTAAAAGCAATCATAACAAAGGCACATTTTTAAACAACATTTAGAACATTTGTCAGCAGTTATTTTTGGAACAATTTAAAATATTTACAGAATTTTTGTAAAAATTATAAATCACGTGTTGTCTTCCCAAGTAACTCACATCATTCTTTCAATGAAAAAAAATCATACTTTTGCCTTTGTGGTAAAAAAAAATAATAACAAAGTGATGTGAAGTAAAGAGATCATTAAAAGGACAATTTTGGTAGAAAAAAAATGCATAGCAAAGTTGATAATGGAAATAAATGTATTTAGATAACTAAGGAAATTTATCCTTTTAGTCTCAATTCTGTAAACATTTGGTGATATTTTGGGGATCCTAAATAAATTCCTTATTCCTTTGGTTCAAAAGAGTTTGTAAGAAGGCCTGCACAACTGCTAATAACTCAGAACAGTACATGTTATTTTTCCATGCTGCACAGTTATTTATGGGACACTGGACAGAAGCCACAAAACATGGCTTGCAATAGTTTTTCTAATGTTACGTGAGTGGCAAAACTACTCTCAAATCTCAACTGTTTACCTCCATAGCTGAAAATGGCAAAAGACGTGGACATTCAATTTTACTTAACTATTAGTTAAGTAGCTATTAATATCTAGATACAAAGATGGTGTTTTTGAAACCCTGAAAGAAATACAAATCACACACTGATTTAGGCCAATAGCACCTCTGAAAGGGCCAGGAAAAACTTATGTTAGTTAAAAATGATTTCTATGGCTACCTGAGGAGTTCCTTCTGGCTCTGTATTATGACCACAATAAAATGAGCCTGTAAAAGAGCAGGGGCAATAAAAACAACCCTGAGGATCACCCAATCTTTTATTGTTTTGAAGTACATGAAAGGAGCACTCCATAAGAAAAAGAACATCTTGAAATTTTACCAAAGTGCTTTTCTTATGGTACATATTTCAGGACTATCTTATAAGTAAAGTTGTTATAACTATTTTAGTATTGCTATACCTAAACATCCTGTAGGAAATGTAATAACCTGTTTTATGCCCCAAATTCACTCTCTAGAAAATACTGGTATAATGAGACTCCATTGTATTCATAGCTTGGTTAATAATAACACTATAAATATTAATAAAAATTAATAAAAATTTACCATATCCAATGAGTCAAATATTTACTAATACTACATGATTTCCACTTTATTTTACGTTGAAAAGTTTCAAATGCAAAAATGGACTTCTTTTGAATAATTTTCAAAATCAATTTAACATTTAAACACCTTAATGCTTCAAAAATAATCCAAAGACCCAAAAATTTTGTCTTCCTTTAAAGAATTTTAAAATTTTAGAATTTTAGAATTTTAAATTATTCTCATTCTTTGAAGATTTAAATATACTTACAATATAGTTACATTTTCAAAACATATATCTGTGGTTGTTTTATCCACAATCACCATGTCAGTATCAAAAACTTCAGCTCCCATTTTGAATAAACAGAAAATGGCATAGTGCTGTGATCCTAGGGAAAAAACAGTGCCCCATGAGATGTATCATACCTATATTATGTTAAAAGCTCCTTGAAAATGACAAAGTTATCTCAAATATTTATTAATAGACTCTTATTTTCATACATGGTACACTGTAACCTTAACTTTTTATAGTGACTGCTCTGTCAGTACACGTTAATACCTTACCCAACCAGAACAAAGCAACTAAGCCAGGAAATATCAAACATTAAAACCGAAAATATAGGCCTCTCAGCAGCCTACTGTAACCACCACATTCATAAATTTTATTCCTAGAAAACTCTTTAGGCTTTAATTAATAGCAAATTTATTATTGTATATATACTACTACGACCTCTGTCATTTGGCATCCAAGTCTATTTAAGAAGTTCTCTATTGTGAGAGACCAAAAGCAGGCACGTTAACAACAGCAAAACATTTTCCACCAAACTGACAGCAAGGGAGGAAACCACAAAAACAATAAAAAGTAGACATGTGAGTCCAAAAAACATAGCTGCTGAGCCTCTTAATTTGGTGATGTTTTTTAAAAGTATTAGGTGATTAAAGGGCCAAAACCTCATTATTGAGAAAATGTAGCTCTTCAGAAAAACTTATTCTCCATAGTAATCAGAAAGATACGCTTAATCCCCATATGCATTCCATTTTAAAGTAAATTATATTTCCTAATTGAATAACAAATATACTAACCTGATTTTGGATTCTTCATATAAAACTAATTATGCTCAATATGATTCAGTTTTTAAAGTATGAAGAACAAAGCTATCACAATAGACAAGAAAGATAAAGGATTATCATATCTTTTCTGCTTTGCCTCTAACAGCTAGAAATCATTTGAGGTTAATTTCTATGACCTTAGCAATACATGGATTTGTGAAGACTATATAAAGCCATAAAATGCTGAAGGGGGAAAAATCAGATCAAGCTAAAAATCTTTCTCTTTTACATCCTATTAAATAATCTGAAGTAACAAAACAAGGCAGAAAAGATCTCCCAGATTCTGGTCAGATAGAAATGCTGCCTTTACCTTTTCTCCTTAAACATTTTCCTTTGTTACACACTTCTCTTCCCCACAACCTGTAACTGTCCTTGCCTAGGTTCCAATCAACAACTACAAGTACATCAGATAGGCATTATTTTAGTAAGTATCAAGCAATTACAACATATTTACTAAAACTAGGAAAAAACACAGTTCAGCAAGATACTGCTTATTCTGTCAAATGACATCAATTTATTTCACCATGGAAGCAGCTCTTCTCTCAATAATCACAAATTTACTATACCCTAAAGAATACATTCCAATTATAAATTAAAATCATACATACGTTCTTTGTTGCTGAAGTGATCAGAGTCTTTCCACATTAGTGGTATTCGAATATCTACAAAGGAGGGGAAAAAGAAATGACAAGTAATAGTCTTGATAAATTTCATTTCTTAGAGTGAAATAAACCTCTGAATTCCATAATAGATTCTGACCATTAAAGCCAATATAAAATTTATTATTTAAATATTCTAACACAGGCAATATTTTCTCAAAAATAGCTTAGACCAGGAATATAAAATCTGTTCTATTTATTTAAATAATTTACTAAAAAATCCTACCAATTATGACTCAAGAAATTAAGTAAGATCTGTAATACGCTTATGCCATAACATTTTCATTTTGTGATTTATGTTTTTGAAATAGTTGAATTTCTCCTTTGGGTAAGCAGTAGCAACAAACATAGCTAAAAACATTTCAAAACCATAAAATAGTAGATAGAAAGGACTTCAAGGCTTCTACTATGCAAACTTGAAAGATGAAAACTCCATGACTTGTCTAAGATCATTGTTTGTGACATACAGACCAAATTCATTCCATTAAGAAGATTTAACCTGTCTACAAAAGAATTTGCAAGATCTTTGTATATTCATGTTACAAACTACACAAACTACAGCATTTCCCTTAAGAAAACTAAAAAGAGCAATGCATTCCTTCCTTCAGACCAGGAAAAAGGTATATATTCTAAAAGTGATGGAAATACATTTTCTCTCGTTCACACATGCTTCAAATTTGAAAGTAATTGTGTTAATGATCCTTATTTCAGATGTTAATCTAGACCTTTGTCACAGTCAAAATTTTTCCTTCTTAGCTTCCTCCATCCTTCCCTTTACTTTTAATACTCAATTAACAATTTTCCCCTGACATTCCTATGTTATCTATATACCTTCAAAGGAATCAAAGTTCTACCAAATAGATTAAGATGTATGAATTACAGCATAACACAGGACAGTAGAAAGCTCAATGGTAAAGTGAAATTTGTTTTAATTACTCAGAGTATAAATACCTCAAACCTTTGTGGAAAATTTCTCTAAGACATTTCCCAATTACACTTAGGACATTTATGTGCATGTTTTTATACCTATTAATTATGCCACTTTCAAATACCTTCAACTCTTTATGAACATAAGCTATTTGGCTACATTTCTGTTGTGCTTCACTTTAAATCCTATGATACTTTGTCCACATTTTCATTTGTTTAGAATTCTTTTTAAGGTTCTTAATGCCTATTTCTAATTTCCTTTCTAGAAAAGCTTTACAATACTCCTTCATCCCTACCCTATCCAACCAGGTAGGTATGTATGAGTGCCCTTACCACTGCTGCCTTAGCAGTTTTAATAAAAAATATTACTTATTGGGCTCTCTCCATGTACCAAGCTAAATACTTTATATACATCTCATCCAACTATAATTTTAAAAATATATTTACTAATTTAATAGTCAATTGATAAGATTTGTTTAGATTTGTATTTTCTTGATTAACAAGAAGAATGTCAACACATTTATTAGTCAGTTCAGTGAATATTTGTATCCGTGACCCACTTTTTTCTTTACATAGTTTATGGTTTATACTTTTAAAAGTTAATTATTTAATCTATATGAGAATATTGGGTATATGTAATAAAAATATAAAGATTCTTCCTATAACAATAATTGTTCCAACTCCATTTATATATCTAATAGGACTTCTCTTCCTTGCTGATTTAATGATTAAATGGCTCTTTATCATATATGCCATTCTGACTAAGTATCTCTTCTTTGGCTATAAGCTTTATAGATCTAATTGAATCATTTATTAATTACTGTCTATCCTAGTACCAATACCATACTATTATGACTACAGAATCTTTATAATACACTTTGTCATCGGTTAGAAATATATCCTTCCAAAACATCTTATTCCCAATTGCTAATTTCTTTATGTGAATTTTAGAAATATATTGTCAAAACTCCCCCTCCAAAATGTTTCATTAGAATTCTACTGTCCAAATTAATTTGAGAGCCATTAACTTTATAATATTCTGTCAATATATACAGTAGCATGATACAGTCATCCTTACATTTTTATTAAGGTTATGCTTGGGGTATTTGATGTTTTTGGTTTTTTGCTATTTTTATTGTAAAAGAGACCCTTTTGCCATATTTTCTAACTGGTTATTGCTGGTTTTGAGAGATTACCACTTTTTGTATATTTATCTTGAATCTAGCCACTTTTACTGAATTCTTTATTAGTTCAAATAGTGTTTCAGTAGCTTTCCTTAGATTTTCTAGGTATGCAATTTCTTATTTTAAAATAGTATTCAGTTTCTCTATTTCTTTTTAGCAGTTTCATCTTTCATTCTTGCTATTTTAGCTGCAATTTCTAAAACTGTGTTAAAATTATATTGATATAATAGACATTTTTACTTTGTTCTTCATTTTAATGGGATTGTCTTTATTGTTTTATAATTATGACTTGGCTGCTACCCTGTCAAAGAGCCTGCTTCTTGCTTGACCACAGTTGCTGACTCATTTCATTTCACAACTGTTCTTGTTCACAGCTGTTCTTGTCCTATTAGGGTGGTATTAACCATTTACACTATCTTGGGAGGAACATGAACCCTGACTTTCTCTGCTATACACCAATAGTCTATGGCATATAGCAGTCTTGCCTTTTCCCATGCCTAGCTAAGTCAAATCCTTGAGAGAAGGCACACATTTCTTATCTATTTACCAGGTGGTCTATTTACTGTTCAGATGACAAAGGATGTGTAACCTACCAATATGTGTTTTAATTCAGCTTCAAATAGTAGAAATTCCTTACAGATTCTTGCAAATGGTTGACTCAGTTTTAGTTTACAGTACTCTTGCTTTTGTCTCTTTTTATGTCTTCATTGACACTTGTATTATAAAATGAAAAGACTTATGTAATACAACGGCTAACTTGATGCTATCAAGTCCTAGAAGTCTTTCTATTATTTTTAAAAGTAAAAACTTTTGTTTTTGAACTTTGTGAACTGACTTGGCTTTAGATATTGAATTAGTAGTCAGTGAATAAGCTAAGACAATTGCTACAATACAATTATTTGGTACTTAGTAGGAATGATCAGGATATACCTGAATTATTCTTTTTAATTTTATAATGATCTGGCCATGAGTGGTAAAGCTGAAAATGGAAAACCCAGGTTTCACCTAGTAATCAGAGAAAACTCAGAACATTATGAAACTTTGTAGCAAATATTCATTTTGATCAAAATCAAAGTCACATTTTCATCCCAATGTCAAAAGAAAATATGTTTCGTTTTAAGGTGAATTCGTTTTTAATTTTCTTCATTTATTTTTTTACAAATTTTTTACAAATATACAGATAAGATATAATTAAGACTAAGCAAAGATGAAAATAAATTACATATGTAATTTTCTGAGACTTCCAGTTCCTTAAGTTAATTTAAAATTATCTTTTGGAAAGAAGGAACACATGCAGAAATAAGTTTAATTTCTACACTGAAGTATTTGTGGTCAGGAAAATAGTTTTTTTTCTTATTTTAACTGATTTTACTTTATCACTCTTCTAAATGTACAGTAAATGCTATTTTCACAAATTGCTGTAGCCAATAAACTATTATAAGATGTCAATAGATGTTAAGTCTATCATGTCATTTGAATCTTCAAGAGCAATTTAACATATCTCATTTGTGTACTTACTGGCACTAAATCAGAAGCAAGAAATAGAAGATTATGTTTAAAGTATTTTTAGAAAATCTCCCTTAAAGATCAATAATATTTTACTTATTCACATTAAAATGTATTGAACATAGTGCACAACTATGTAAAGGTACTGTGTTTGGCATCAAAAGCATATAAGGAGGTATAAACCATGTTTTATTCCAGTCTTATAATTGGAAAGATGAAAACATGAATATAAATAACCATAAAACAAGCAACAGATTTTTATACAGTTATTTTTCTGAAGAATTTTTGCTGAGGGCAATTCCTATGATTTAGGACAATTACATCCTGTAAAATCCAAATCTATCCTTCCTGCATGAGAATTTTGTTTATCCATAAAGACATTTCTAAAAACAGTTCCTTGGGTGAGAGAGCCTGAAATGCAGCAGCATGTTCCCTGGAGCTAAGAGAACAAGGCTTCGGGCCAATGAAACAAGCTAGTTATTACTCAAGGGGTGATGGAGGTCTGCTGTACCCAAAATGTACTGATGAGATAATATTTGTAAAAGGTACATTATCTAACTAGTGTACACGAGTCAGCCTTGTGTTCATTTCAATCTGTGGCATCTCCAAGCCACTGTCTAGTTTCCTTAACACTTTGGAGAAACTGAGACAACAGAGCATTAAGTGCCATCTAGTGGTAAAGGGTCTTCTATCTGCATTAGGAACTCAAAGAAAGAAAACATCATTTCCAGCTGGAATGATAACAGGGAAGGCTTTATAGATGAGCAAACAGATCGCGAAGATAATATAGTTATTTCAAGAGCTAATTGGCTGTCAGAAGCAGGCAGTGTATTGACGGAACAGGGAGAGAAATGTCTGGCTAAAGCAGACAGTTTATGTACAGGAGTAAAAGATATGGCTAGAAAAAGAGTTGGGTCAGAAGGGAAAACTCTGGGGAAGACAGGAGTTTGGTTTTTATCCTATGGAAAACAAGAAACAGTCATCCATCCAATCAACATCAATGAGCAATTACTATGCACAAGCACCATGCTGGCTTCAGGGTGAGGGGCAAGACAAACACTGTCCCAACCCAGGAGCTTCTAGCCTGGACAAACATTAAAAATATTATTGAAACTTCTGAGCAGCAAAGGAACAGAGAGTCAAAGATTTGAGTTTGCAGTCCAGCTCAATGACTTACAGGAAGTTATTTAATCTTCAAGTCTAGGAAAAGAGAACTATCCTACCTATTTCACAAAACTACGCTGAACAGAAAACCGCATAATATATGTAGTACGTATGGAACAGCTTTTCCAAACTGTAAAATCTTACACAAAAGTACAGCAAATGATAAAAACAGTGTTTTAGAACAAATATAGATAGAGGTATGCAAAATAAAATGAAAGAAAAGAATGGGCGCAGGGAATTGAAATCCCACCAGTTCTAGGAAGATACTTTATACAACTTATTCAGCAATACAAAAACAACCCATCTACAGCATACCTGATATGGCAATCTTTCCTTTACATGCCGCTCGTTCTTTACTTTCAAAATTCGCATCACTGTCAAAAGGAAAAAAAACCTAATGAAAAAAAGATCTTTTCTAATAAGCAATGTTTTAATAACCTTTCACAAATGCCTAAATATTAAAACGTGACATATATCCATGCATAATAATGACTTCCAGTTAATATAAACTACTTGATTCAAACTTCAAGATGTTTAGTCAACAGCTAGCTGGCTTTAAGAGAAATACATACAGACACTCTCTTTGATTTTTCTTGTAAGCTTTACATTTCCTGATGATTATATACTGGGTTACTCTACAATGAAAGTCTTCTGTGAACATTTATTTATAAGCAAGATGTACAATATTTGGAAGTGTCCTAGGAAGTGTAATACCTTGGATCACCACTTCACAAATTATATTTCTAACTTACCACATTATAGTTGCCTGAAAAAGTTAAAGAGCTTCCCAACCATGAACTTGCTGCTCAGGAGTATTTTTCCTTATAAAAACCTAACAAATATCAAAAAAATTATTCTCCGCTATACATTTATATGCAATAATATCATATATCATTCATTTCCTTGCAATTCAAAAAAACTACATACTAAAACAATAAATTAACTCAGGTGCTAAAGGAAGGGAGTGGCTCTGCAGAGAGAATAAAATGGGGAGAGGAAAACATTATCATGACAATAGAAAAAAATCTTAAGTAAAAAATCTCAAGTAAAAAAATCTCTAGGTATACAAGAAACTCCCAGATCTGACTTTAGAATACACTATTATGATAAAAAAAAAAATTTCAAAATAGTTATCTCCTGCTAAATCAAATCAATCCCTTGAATATTTTCTAATTTTCTATTTCCTAATATCCTGCACTTAGAAATTAGCATTCAGGGGCGCCTAGGTGGCTCAGTCAGTTAAGCATCCAGCTTCGGTTCAGGTCATGATCTCAAGGTTCTGGGCTCAAGCCCCACATCAGGCTCCGTGCTGACATTATGGAGCCTGCTTGGGATTCTCCCTCTCTGTCTCTGCTCCTCCCCCACTAGCACTTTCTCGCTTTCTCTCAAAATAAATAAACCTAAAAAAAAAAAAAGAAGAAGAAATTAGCATTCCATTTCTGGGACAATATTTCCAAGAGTATTCTTTGCACATTTTTTTTTTTTTTTTTTTGGTCTCCACTTAATTTGGTTAGCTAATTAACTACTGGCTAATTTAATTAGGTACTTCAAATATGTGATAAGATAAAAACTTTCCATTTGAATACTGTTTCATTCTAAGAGAGCTTTTGGAGATTGGGGGGGATTTTAAGTATAACTAACTTTCAGAAGAGTATGACACCATCTCATTGCATTTCAGTAGGCTTGTTAAAAAGATTGCAAAGATATTATCATATGCCAAAACTTGAAAACAAAATATATAAGTCTACTTCTCTTACTCTCTTACTGAATTAAGCACATAAGCATTTTAGGCAAAATAATACACTGATGTACTTAAGTTGATAAACTTACATAAGACAAGTATATAATTATTTTTAGAACTACATGAGGTATAACTAAAGTAATGTAGTAGATTTAAAGCCATAAACTCTCAGGATACTATCTAATTACTTTATGGTCACACTAGTATTTAAGTTAAAATAGGGAATTCATTAAGTAAAAAATAAAAGTACTCATTGATTATTTCAAGATAATGTTTCACTGAATCATACGTTTAAAAAGAGTCAAGTTCAGTATTTTATACTCAAGCTTAGTTTGTCACACTGGAGAACATTAGCTTGCTTATTAGTTCATCACAAAGTGAAAAGTTCAATTGAATAAGGCACACTACAAATCAAACACAAATCTCAATTTCCTCAGGTTGGTGTAAGATGTACAATATAAATACAGTTGGCTGGCACTTTTAAGTAATATTTCTAAAAACACCTTCTATATGAGCAATGCATAATATAAATTCCTAAAATACTTATTTCAGTGAGAAAATACAAGAAAGCTCTAATATTGGTAAGTAACTTGAGTATTATAGAATGTAGGTCATAGATTACACTAAAGTTGAGATCCATTAGGTATTTCTAAATTTGATTAAACTTAATGCTTTAGCAGGTAAGTGAAATTCTGAAATATTAGAACCACCAAAAGCAAAATGGCTGAATATTTATAAAAAAAAAAAAATTTTCCCCTCCGAACTCTTCAATCACCTGGCAGAGTATAGCTTTCTTCCCTGTAATTACATCACTTACACAGGCATTTCCAGGGCCAGCCAACAAAGTTATTACATCAAATATTATCAAACTATTATATAGATCCATTTAACCATATTCTCTTATAGAAAAATTAAGTCTATGTTTTAAAAAATGAGACAAACTGAAGCAATTAAGCCTCATTTTGCTGATGCTTGAATTATTTTCAATTCAAATAACTCCTCAAACTGTTATTTAGGGTGCTAAAATGTGATGTTTTTCTAATTAATCCAAATTGACAATAAAATTGTTAAACATTCTCTGTTTAATAATGTGCTACTGTAGCTAATAGTTTGCTACAGTTAAATAAATACTTGTTTGAAAATCTGCAATGTTAATGCCAATTCTAAATGCTACAATTAGAGAGCCAGCTTGAGGAAAAAGCAAATAACCACAAAATTATCTAAACCGAAGCACAGCTAAATAATAGCACACCTTATTCTTATAGACCTAGTTTAGAGCATTATTTTGGTAAGACTTGTAAAAGCTAATTTAAAAGAGATAAAAATATGAAAGACAAACTTTTAACTTTGCTTTATTACTTAATTTCTGCCTGTAGGTAAATAAAATGACCAACAGAGGGTGCCAATCAACCACTTTGTTGCTCAAAAATCTGTATTGAGTAAATACAGATTATCACATTTTATATTATTCAATATGGGAACTTAAAATAGCATTTATTTGCCAAAGTTAACAAGGTATAATGAGAAATTGATGAAAGTATTTTATATTTTCTTAATGAAGCACTAAAAGAATTCTAACTGGGATTCCATTATTTGGAAGCAGGTTATAAAATCCTTCACCTCTTATGCAAATAAGTGAAAACTAAAATATTCAGAAGTGCTTTATTATGGAATTTTAAACCATCCTAAAATTATGTGGTATAAAATTAATAACTTCATAAGTATCTTAAAATTGGAAAGATGAGGTTTCTATTTCAAACCTTGATGTAACAGACTCTTTCAACAGACACCCAAACAATATAAAGTTTAAAAAATAAAATCAGCAATGTCTTTAATATACCATGTTTTATTATAGAAATACCAGGAGTACACAATTTTCATTTGCCACCTATACTTTTTCTTTTTTTTAGTTATAGTATATAAGTAATAAATTAGGCAACTGGAGTATAAGAAACTGGTTATTGTGGCATTATTAAAATCACAATTATGTTGAATGATATACATAATTAGGTGCTACAAATTGCTTTGACTAATATTGTTTTTACAAAACCAAATAAAGTATTTCAGATTTTAAGAGATATATTGGCAGGTTTGTGTAGGAGGGAATATTATTGCTAAAATGTAAGCTCTGTAAGCATATGGATTTTTTTGGCCTATTTTGTTTACTGCTGAATCACCAGTATCTTCAAGACACTCAATAAATGTTTAGTGAATACTAAATGAAGTGAAATATATATGGCCATTTTGATGGAGCAGGAAACATTTAGTAGATTCAGACTGAAGTCTTAGGTTTGAATCTTACCATCAATAAATAACTAGTTATGTGAAAGAATTGCCATTAACCTCTTGGCCTCAGTATCATCATCTGTAAAACAGAAGTATCCATCTACCTCATAGGTACTGAATGAAATAATATTTTCAATGAATCTATACCATTCTTAGAAATGTTACACAAATACAAAGATTACTGAGGATTACTGTGTATTTATATTTTTGGCCTCAGTATTTAACATGGCGCTTACATGGAAGAGGCACTAAAGCATTTGTTAAAGTGATCAGAGTCCCAGCTCCAGTTCCTGTAAGATAATGGTAGTTAAATTTGAATTTCTTCAGGTATCTTATAAAAGTTTTCAAATCAACAAGGAAAGCAAATAAAATCACGTATAGCCCATACTTACAGTGTAACTAGAAAACAGAGACTATAAAAAATTTACATTTACATGTAAGTATGAGAAATTAACAACTGAAACCATCAAAGCCAGCTCCTGGAGGCCTCACCCAAGTAGAGTCAGATACCCATTGCAAAACACAATATCAACTCTTGATGTCCCCTAGAAGAAAAGAAAACTGATAAAAGACCTGGTGGATACCATAGCACTGGTTCCTGGGGAGTTGAAAGGGAAGGACTCCAAAAGAATTCTGGTTCCAAAGTTGTTAGTCTTGTGGAGAAGAGAGACACACAATGAGGGAGGTATCCTTTGAAAGTCTGGCCATGCCAAAAAAAAAAAAAAAACACACAAAAAAAAAACAGGAAGAAGAAGAAGAAGAAAAGAAGAAGAAGAAGAAGAAGAAGAAGAAGAAGAAGAAGAAGGAGAAGAAGAAGAAGAAAGCAACTGAAGTTAAAAACCCCAAGAAACAAAATCATACCAAAAAATCAGGAAACCAACTAACCAACATCCCTAAGTCATCATTTATTAAAGAAATTTGTCTTCACAGTTCAAATAATAGAAAACACTCTTAGACAAAAAAAAAAAAAAAAACAAGTAAGCCCTTCTGCGCACCTATCATCACTTGGCCCAAGAAAACTCTACATGCTACATATTTAACTAGGGACAAAGAAAAGGACCCAAACATCCATAGAAAGCTACAATAAAACAAAAGTAGGAGTCATCAAAATGCTTCAACATTCCACAAACCACTCTCCAAAAAATATAAAATAACAAAAATATAATACTCCAAAATGAACTGAGTGCAGTTAAATAAGCTATTGCAAATGTGAAAGAAGTGGGGAATCTGAAATCTAAAGCCTCAGAGTAGTAAAGGACAAACAATAGGTAAATATGCAAAAAAAGAAAAAAAAAGAAAATTTAAAAATGAGAGGTAGGAACAGGAAACAAACTGGAAAAAGAAAAATAAAATCATTTCTGAAATGAAGGGTAAAATACACAGTGCCCAAGAATGAAGACATAAAACTGAAAGTATATTAAGGGACATAATGGATGAGAATGAAAAGAGCAAAAAGAGCAAAATTAGATAAAGATTTTAAAAATATCAAAGGAAAGTGATAGACATAGAAGACAGGCAAAGAAGATCCAACTTATGTGTAATTGAAGTCCTTAGAGTTGAAAAACAAAGTAAGGAGACACTTAGTGCTTTATTCTAGAGGCTTTAACTCCAAGAAAACTGTCTGAAAATAAAAGAACTGAATCTACATACTGAAAGGGTTCTAAGCGAGCCAAAATGGTCAGCCTTTAAACATACTCCACTAAAATTATCAGACTTTGGATAGCAAAAACTATTTTCAGCCTCTAGACAAAATGACCAAGTCATTTACAAAGCAAGGAAAATTAGACATTAGATTTTTTTATAAGAAAACAGGGATGTGAGGTTTTCAAGAAACTCCAGGAAAGAAAGCATTGGCCAAGGATTTTTGTATACACCCAAGCTGTCCTTTTAAAGACCAACACTAAAGAAAAGCACTTAAAGATAAAAGAATATGAAGAAAGCTATACTCACATTGAGAAATCTACTAGATCATAAACTTCCTTCAAACAAGATATGATTTTGGAAAGTACAACAAAAGGTCAGGTAGTGAACATTATACATGTTTAAAAGTGGATCAAAGACTAAAACAAAAGTGGAGACATAAGTACAAGATTAGTATGTATTATCTACTCCATCACAGGAGAACTGACCACAACCTAGAAAAAGATAATACTAAACTAAAATAAAATAGAAAGGTACAGAAGGAAAAAATGGAAAAATAAAATGAGTTCATTGATCTCCACGTAGATGAAAAGTTAAAATAAAATGATATCATTCAAAGTAGAAAACAAAACAGTAGAAGCCTAAGGGGAGGAATAAAAAAGAATTAAAGTGATTATAAAATTACCAGTATATAGTTTTTTAATATAAAGTTCTAGTAACTACTATAACCGATAACTTTTTAAATTAAATAAAATTTTAAAAAGCAGAGAAGATAGGCGACATACTGTAAGACAAACCGCAGTTATAACATACATAAGTTAACATAGCATAAAAGAATATAACAAAGTCAAAGCTAAATATATCAGTAATATAAATGTAAATAAGCTTATTAAATCCCCTAGTTAAAGGATTTTCAGATAGGTTCACAATATAAAACCCAACTCTGGATGAATACAAGAAATACACCTTCAACAAAGTGATTCATAAAGGCTAAAATAAAGAGATGGGCAGAGGTAAACCAAACAAATGCAAACACTAAAAATGCCTGGGATTATGATCTTGTTATCAGGCAACCCCTGAATTGGAGTCTATGTGACAAGCACTATGTGACAACAGTAACAAAAGAACACTTGATAACAATGCTAAAGGCTGCAATTGACAACATGTGTGTAACAAGCACTAAGATACCAAACGTTTCATAAAACGGAAAGTAGGAGATATACAAGGGGTAAGACAGAAAAACTTTAGTAACAAAGATCTCAACCTATCTTTCAGTCCAAGACAGTTCAAGTGGCCCAAAAATAAGCCAGGCTGTAGAAGATTTTAAAAACAATAACATATATCTTTTGAACATATATGAAAGTTTGTACCCTGATAAAAAGAAATGTGAGAACTTTAAAAGGCTGTGAAAGTTATGAAAATTAACTATATTAAGTCAGAAAGAAATTATATTTCTTAAGATAGTAAAAATAAAAATCTGATCAAGATAAAAAATGCATTCCTCTTTTGGTATGTCAGAGTAGCTCATATTAGAAAAACTCTACCTCCCCCTCTTATGTTTTCCACAGAAAACAATATAAAGTCTGGAAAAACTACTTAAAAAACAACTACCTGAAGGGACTGGCAAGCAACCAAAAGTAAGAAGTAGTCAGAGAAGAATCAACACTAGAAGGAAGTATACTCATACAATGGAATACTACTTACCAATAAAGAGGAGAAAATCACTGATACATGCTAGTTACATAATGAATCTCAAAAGTATTATGTATGACAAAGGCAAAAAGAGAGAACATACTGGACAATTGCATTTACATTAAGTTCTAGAATAGGCAAAACCTATAGTGGAAAAAAAAAATCAGTTAACAATGGTTGCCCCTTAGAGTAGGGGCAGAGGTAGGTAATACTAATTGGGAGTTGGGGAAAAAGAAACATGACATATCCAAGAAGTTCAATTTAGTCCAAGGGTAAAAAGGGAAACTCAAATTGAAACACTAGATGACCCTGTTTATGAAACTGAAAGAAAAAGATCACTTTAAGGAACTTTTAATCATGGTCTCCTGTCTATCCACAGGAATGTATACATGTTTGCGCATAGACACATGTACAAAAAGAACTTTCTTCGAATTGCATCACAAAAAATAAGATGAATTGATAAACAGATGAATTTAGAATAAAGAAAATATAGTTAAAATATTAATTGTAGAATCTAGGTGGTGGGTATATGAGTCTTCATTGTACAAGTCTTTCAATCTTTTTGTATACTGGAAATTTTTTCTAATTTCTGTATGCTGGAAAAAAACTGCAAAGAAATCTTGAACTGGCCTAGGTCAGTAATCATATTGATACTAAAATTATGAAACTACTTTACATAATCACATTATTAAATAAGGAAATAGGATTACTGTTATTATGTATTAAGATTCTCAGAATAACAAAGAGACGCAAATATAAAATAATTGAAGAAAACAAAAAACCTAAAAATATCAATACACACTCATAATTTAAAAAAATTTTTTAAGTTTATTTATTTTGAGGGAGAGCACACATGCGTGAGGTGAGGGGCAGAGAGAGAGAGAGAAAATTCCAAGCAGGCTCCATTGTGACACAGTGCAGAGCCCAACAGGGGGGCTTGAACCCACAAACCATGAAATCATGACCTGAGCCAAGATCAAGACAGATGTTTAACTGACTGAGCTATCCAGGCACCCCACAAACTCCTAATTTTTTAAAAAGTCTCTCCCTTAGCTATGTCTACTAAAAAGGTCTAAAAGCAGTGATCCCCAGTAGCAATGAGCACACCCAGTGCCCAGATCTTGATTTCAAAATATCATTTACCATTAAAGGGAACCAGAACTCATTAGACAAATGGCTGATTCCAGGTATATGGCACAGAAAATGCAAGACAAGCCTAGGTCATCTTTTTGTGCTAGAAAGTAAGGAAGTTCTTAAAGACTAATAGAGGCAAGTCAAAAGAATAAAGAAGCCATTTTGAAGGAACTTCCATCAAACAAATTTGGGACAATTTATCTATCAAAAAGATTAATGACTATAAATGATATAATACACTGAATAAATAACAATCCATGAAGCAGTGGGAGAGAAAGGAGAGAAATGCCCTTTCTTACAGAAGATTAGCTAAAAAGTATAGAAAAAATAATAGGGTCAGATAATTACTATCTGCAAACCCCATTGTAATAATGTAGGCAAGGATCATAAATGGATAAAACCGCTAAGTGAAAGCTAGTTAGATAACAGAATATAACAGATAACAGAATATAATGTCCCACAGATTACTTGTGAATTGCAAAGGAAAAACCATTATACCACAAAGGAGAAATCAGGCAACTTCCATCCAAACCAAGGGATCAAACTGCATCACACAGGGTGGTAAAACCAATTGTCTCTTCACATTACACTGGCAGCATGTATCTTGCTCAATCTGCCCTAAAACAATTCTTGCCCCAAAAATGTTTAACCTGAGTCTTATTAATAAGCCATTAGATGCAAATTCCAGGTACAGCTAAAACAGGAAATAGGATAAAAGGTCAATGATACCATAAGAAACAATTAAATACAAAATGCAGAACATTCATAAAGGATATTTGTTAGAACTGCAGACTCTTCAAGGCATTAATGGCAAGGAGTCTTTATAAAAAAGTAAAATGATTAAAAGAAATTAAAGAGACATAACCAAATGTATTATATGAACCTTGACTGAATTCTGGTTTTAGAAAAACAACCAGAAAGGATTTTCTTTTAACAACTAGTTGAAAGTGAATTCAGACTGAATGTTAGATTATTACTATGGAATTATTGTTAATAATTTACATGATAATCATATTTTGGTTATGTAGTAGAATGTTCCTCCTTTTAGAACCACTGAGATGTATATGCCATGTTGTTTGCAACTTATTTTCAAATGGATCAACACAAAAAAGGAAAAAGGTATGTGTGTGCATGTAGCACAAAGACAGAGGGTGAGTAGATGAACTATATGGTAAACTATTAATGGTCTACCAAGGTAGAGAATATACTATTCTTACAATTTTTATCATACTATTCTTATTATTTTTTTACATATGAAATTTCATAATAAAAAGTTGATTAAAAAACTGAACAAAGTAGGGAATAAGAAATGAAAATCTGTAACATAGTAAGCATAGAGGACAACAAAAGTCAGAACCTAAGAATATACAAAGAAATTGACAAAAAGAATGTTAGGAAATTAAAACCAAGGTTTATACCTCTTTCAGTTTATAATGTGATATTTATGCACCCTTAGCATACCTGGCACCTAGAAGTCTGTCAGTTAACAACTGTTAACGTGCTAGCTAGCCTTCTAAACTTTCTTGAATCTTGCTATCCCTTTGCTTTTCAACTTTGGCTTCATCTTCAGCCTCAACCAAACACATCTCTTCACTGCTCTTAAATAATAAATGGCCAGGGGTGCCTGGGTGGCTCAGTCGGGTAAGCGTCGGACTTCAGCTCAGGTCATGATCTCACCCTTGTGAGTTCCAGCCCACATCTGGCTCTGTGCTGACAGCTCAGAGCCTGGAGCCTGCTTCGGACTCTGTGTCTCCCTCTCTTTCTCTGTTCCTCCCCTGTCACACTCTGTCTCTCCCTCTCAAAAATAAATAAACATTAAAAAAAAATAATTCATGGTCATCTTTCACCCTGAGCTTTTATTTTGCTATTTTTCTTTCTTGAAATGCTACTTTCTTCCTACTCACCCAACCAAACTAGATCATCCTTCATAATCTCGAAGATGATGAAGACCCAATTCTTCCACTAGATCTTCTTCAATTCTATCATTTCATCCTGATTTGATTCTTCTTTAACAAAGCTAAAAATTATATTTGTTTATATTTTATAGTAAAATTTTAGAGAAGGTAGACTAATGGTAAGCAGTAGACTCATTAAAATGCTATTTTAACTCTGGCAGCAATGTAAAAGCAAACCATTTTTCTACCTCAAAGACTATCAAAACCAAGCTAAGGAACAGACTACTGCATCTCTAAAGGTAAAATGTTTGGCTTCTGAATATACAAATATTCTCATATTTTGACATATTCTGTTCTTTGAATTTGTACACTCTAGCACAGTACTTAATAATTGTTCTACAAGTAGTAGATATTTGGTAAATATTTGATTGATTCATCAAATGGCATAATTTACATAATTTTCTTCAAGATACTGAAAAAACTTATCATAAGACTTGCCTTACTATTTAGATCATTTGGGGGCACCTGGGTGGCTCAGTTGTTTAAGCTTCTGACTTTGGCTCAGGTCATGATCCCACAGTTGGTGAGTTCGAACCCCATGTAGGGCTCTGTGCTGACAGCTCAGTACCTGGAGCCTGCTTCAGATTATGTCTCCCTCTCTCACTGCCCCTCCCCTGCTCATGCTGTCTCTCTCTCTCTCTCTCTCTCTCTCTCTCAAAAATAAATATTTTTTAAAATTTAAAAAATAGAAATAAAAAAATATTTAGGTCATTTTTATGTAATAAGAAGGTAAGTATTATAATTTCCAGTTATATTTATATGATCAGTAAAATCAGGTTCTATCTGCACATAACAATATGGAATTATAAACAAAAGAATTCATAGAGAATATTCAGGTTTCTTTAAAGAAATAATTTTATAATTAAGGGAGACAATTTTTTATAGGAATAATGAATATAAATGTATGTATAGCAGCAAAGCTATTTTCATCTAATGAAGATAATCTCTAAAGAAACTGAAAAACATGCACATTTCCAGTTGAGAGTTTCAGATATTTTTTCCTATCTTTTTTATATAAATCCCATAAGGATTAAGTTTATTTAAGCATTTTTACAAATCAGTAACTTTAGAAAAGTTATACTGCCAAATTAAGAAAATAGTCAATTCACAATTCACTATAAGTATTTAAAGAACATAAATGTGGAGGACAGATATGATTTCCAGAGGAGCATTTCATGTAACTGTGAGAGATGATATAATAGCAAGTGTTTAGTCCCACACTGTACTTCAACCAGTGTTTCTCAAACTCTTCCACTGAAACAGCCCCCTCCTGACCGAATATCCTTAAAAAGGATAAGAGAACATATATCTCTCTCCATGAGTAGAACAGCCCAAATTATGCCACAATTATAAATTTCTCATTTTTTCTTAAAAATTCACGGTTAATAAAGAAGGTATGTCATATTTATTCTATGGCTTTTTATATCTCCTAACACATACTTATGTACTCTTAGTGATTTATATGACCCAGTTTGAGAAGCACTGACTTAAACCAGTGTATGCCCATGTGAAAAATATTTTCCTGAATTATGACGTAAGAATAATTTCATTTTATAACATCAGGGATAAATAATAATGAAAATTATTTGTTATGTGTTGAATAATAAATATGTAAAAAGTATTAAATTAGGTTTTTAATATATATAATCTTAATTTTCAAAATGTAAATATTATCTTACCAACAGTAATTAAGGAATTGAGACACAAAGAGATTAAATAGCTATCCAAAGGCAATACAGCTAATAAATATTAGTTACTTTGTACACAAGTCTTTATTATATCACAATCTCATCAACATTTTATTTTTACAAAATCTCACTTTTCAAGAATTTAATGCAGATGAGCTATGAACAGCACATAGCCACTAACGTATCAAAAGAAACTCTTCACTAGCAGTACAGTTTTAAGACCAATCAATGATGGGTGATGTGAGACAACTTATATTAGAAAAGAAATCCCCATCTAGCCACTAAGTTGAGCTAATTCTTGGGTTCAAGTAAGACCTGGCATTGTATATGTGCTGCTGAAGCGAGCACAAGACTGGGCATTGTAAATAGGATAGGATGTAAATTTCATACACACATTCTAGACCCAATCCAAAATGGCAGCACAGAGTAACATTATTTGGCAAATCCTAAGCAACCTCCTGTTAACTTCTGTCACTAGCCAGTTACAGTCCTTGAGTTAAGTTGCTTGCCTCTAGGATTTATGTTCACCATGTGAAAGGGGTGTGCATTTCAATTTCTATACCCGTTTCCGTTACTCTCAGCTAGTACCTCTTTGTTAGCATTTTCTAAGCAACTCATTTTTTAAAAAATTCACATTTCTATATACTAATTATCAGTCTTGGTCCTCTTTAAAATATTCCCTCAGCTCTTGATTCTTAACCACTTCATTTTACAATCTGGAACACAACAAAATCGCCTGGTGAAAACTGCTACTTTAATAGTAACTTTACTGTGAGCTCTACTATCAAAATGTTTATAGTATCAGAGTCTATTTCAGTGTATTTATTTTTTAAAAAGCTTTGGTGATTTGATATTTGCCATTAAGATTAAATTATATTGTGTTCTTAATTCAAATACTTCAGTACATTAAAATCCATAGGAAAACTATACTACTAACCATCTTCCAGTTTGATTTGCAACCTGTTCTTCTAATTTCTGTAGCTCCAATGTGTAAGCCATTATTCGAGCATTGCATACCATGAGATTCTTAACTGCATGCAAGATCTGGTCTTTCTGAGTACTCAGAGAAAGGAGTTTCCATATTCCTTCTCGCATTCGAATTTCTAAATCTATTTTTTCTTGAATGCTGCAGTCCTTAAAAAAAAGAGAAAAGCATTTTTTAAAGATAGCAAAAATCCAAAATTATAACATTTATTTTTATTAGTAAAAATGTGCTAGTGATTTTATAACATATTGGGAAAGTAACAAAGTTTTGAAGTATGATAGTACAAAAAATATAGCTATTCAAAAATGCTCTTTGCAAAACCTTAATTTCTTGCTTTATTAGGAAGTCTACAATCTAGTGGAGAAACACAACAGAAACAAGGGTGAGAAACATTACATATTCTTTGCATAGCTTCGCAAGTTTGAATAGTGTCCCCCAAATATTCTTGTCCTCCCAGAACCTCAGAATGTGACCTTATTCAGATACAGGGTTTTGTAGATGTAATTAGTTAAGATGAGGTCATACTGGAATAGTGTGGGCCCTAAACCCAATGACTAGTGTCCTTATATGAAAGCCATGTGAAGACAGAGAGACATACAGAGAGAACTCCATGTAAAGACTGAAACAGAGATGAGAGTAATGAGTCTATAAGCCAAGGACTACCAAGCAACCACCAGAAGCTGGAAAAGGCAGGGAAGATTCTTCCTACAGCCTTCAGCAGGAGTATGGGCCTGCAGATACCTTGATTTCGTACTTCTGGACCCCAGAACGATGAGAGAATAAATTTCCATTGTTTTAAGCCACCTAGTTTTGGTAATTTGTTAAGGGACAGTCCAGGAAATGAACACAATAATATGTATAGTAACTAATGTGAATATTATAGCACATGTACATATTATTTAAGTTGTATTGTGGGATAGCAAGATGTGGTTGATGACACTGAATTAACCAAGGAAAAACAGATGTTGGAAAGGAACAGATGCTGGAAAAGGGACTGAGGTTTAGCAGCTATGGTAAACAAAGTCAATAAAATCTCAGAAGCTACAGAGGGAAAGCACTGTGTTAAAAAATGTCCAAAGCTTTAGCTATCAGATGGAACAGAGATGTAGAATATATTTTTGGATTTTTGTTTATTTTAAAGAGTCACCATGAAACTACTAAATCATTTTAGTTCTGAAAGTCTTTTATTCCATACAATGATCTTGTAGTGGCCAGCTCTATATACAAGTTACACATGTAACAATAGAATTCTAGAAGCTGAAATGTACTGTTCTGATTTAATTCACAGTGGCTTTTTAAACAATTATAAATCATTAGATATACTCTTTACTAAACTACAAACACAATAATGCTCTAGTGCGTCTATTTTTAAAAGTAAAGTGACCATTATCCTGGCTTCTGTGGTAAAAAAAAAAAAAAAAATGAATGCTATAATTTACCATTTAATTGAATCAAAATCTATATAAAAAATGTAACTGGAACCTAATAACAAAAGTTCCAGGTATTAAAAAGACAATCTTTTCAAAAAGAAAACCTAAAAGTTAGGAGGGAAAGTCAATGAAAATTACGCTAAAAGAGAAGCTATAAGGGTGACTGGGTGGCTCAGTTGGTTAAGAGCCCAACTTCAGCTCGGGTCATAATCTCACAGTTCATGGGTTCGAGACCGGTGTCGGGCTCTGTGCTGACAGCTCAGAGCCTGGAGTCTCCTTCAGATTCTGTGTCTCCCTCTCTCTCTGCCCCTCCCCTGCTCACACTCTGTCTCTCTGTCTCTCAAAATAAATAAACATTTAAAAAAAATTTTTTAAAGAGAAGCTATAGTAGATGATTTGACTATCCAAATCAATCAAATATACTATTCACATGAAGAAAACAGATCTGTTTAATTACCTTCTGTAATTACATCACGTAATTACCACATAAAAACCTTCTTTAGTGGTAGAACTCAAAACTGGTACACTACATAAATGTAGTCATTTGCTAGTTTTCCTTCTTTACACATGGCTGAATCTCAACAACTCCATTTCATCTTTGTATGACTTTGTCAGCCCCAAAGTAAATTCTTCTTTAATGTAATTAATAACGAATTTTAAGAATTATCTATGTGACCCATATATCTATAAGATTAAGCTCTGTCAAGCTGGTTAGTATTGGGGAGCACACACACATAGGAGGCAACCTGAAGCAAGATGAATAGTTTTACCCCACAACCCAAATATAAACAAATACCATCTGGTGCCATTAAATTCAATTTTGCTTTTTAAATGTTACAGTGAGGCAGCCAGCTGAACCAGCACAGTGGTTCTTAAAGCTGGCTACACATGAGAATCACCTCTGGTAGAGGAAGAGCCTTTTATAAAAGCACCTGAACTTATGACGCACCCCAAAACAATTAGGCTCTCTGGAGGTGGAGCCTGAGGTTGTTTTGTTTTGTTTTGGTTTGGTTTGGTTTGGTTTGGTTTTTAAGTTCCTTCGGTGACTCAATGTAGAGCCAGGGTAGAGATACGCGGTAGTACTTGAAATTCCAGTGACCTGGAAAGTTGCAACAACCTTAAGAAACCAGTAGGTGGCCACAAACACATTAAAGAATCAGTTTGGGCTTCTAGGGTTTCCATCCTGTAAATGAAGACTGTCTTCTCTTCATCACTTGATAAAGACTATAAAATTATAGAGGCTTGGGAAATAGTGCAAAAATGAAATGCAAAGTTAAGGCTTGTTTTTTAAATCACCTTATTTGTAAGATTAAATATTCATTAAGGAAATAAGATATATCTAACAGATATTAGTATTAGAATTCTAATAGCGTGGGGGTCAGCAAACTATAGCCTAGCCAATGCCTGTTTTTGTAAATAAAGTTGTACAGGGGCACAATCACGGTCATTTGTATTATCTAAGGCTACTTTCAAACTACAATGGCAAAGTTGAGTAATTTCGAGAAAGACCATGTGGCCCACAAAGCTGAAAATGTTTACTATCTGCCTTTTTACAGAAATAGTTTGCTGAAAGCATTAGAGACTGTTAAAAACTGAGAACAAGCTGAGGGTTGATGGGGGGTGGGAGGGAGGGCAGGGTGGGAGGGAGGGCAGGGTGGGTGATGGGTATTGAGGAGGGCACCTTTTGGGATGAGCACTGGGTGTTGTATGGAAACCAATTTGACAGTAAATTTCATATATTAAAAAATAAAAAAAAAGAAAAAAAAAAAAAAAAGAAAAAAAAAGAAATAGTTTGCTGATCCTTAATTCAGCCAAATTAACATACATAGTAAACTATGACCTTACCTCCCCTACTCTACAGTGAGCAGATGTGGATCTGGGAGGGCTGACATGAGTGGGGTGAATTGTTAAGCGTATGTATGCTTTTGAATGTACTGGGGTTTAAAAAAAAAGAGGTATGGTGTTACCCGTTTTTTGTTCTCCATGCAACTTCTTTTAGTACACATCTATACTTCACATACAGGGAAACCCATCTGGTCAAGTGATAACTACTGCAGCCAAGAAAGTCTTTTCAGAGTGGAAGAACTTAATTTTAGTTAGTAAGGGGTGCAAAGTGCTCCTGGGGTTAAGAGCCGGTGTGCCATGCACAGTGAGAACAATGATCACGTAATGAGGGCATGCATAGAGCATTCAGTGATGGTGCTTACTAACCCCAAAGTGGTATGGCAGGGAGCTAAAATCATGACTGCTGCTGCCTCAACCATAATGGCAGAGTAAACACTGACTAGGACCCATGACAAAAGCATGTATTCATCCCTCTTACAAGTGTCTGAAAGCAAGTCTCCAGAAAGAGCAAATGGGGTGGGGAAGAATGGGGTGGGGGGAAACCTTCCTCTTGCCATTTCTCCTTCAATTTTCTAAATATGAGCTACCTTGTAATCAAGTCAAACAGAAGCCTATGGTACTGTCCTGATCATGTAGATACCTAGTCAGGCTGATAAAAATGGACAGGGCAAGGCTAAAAATGAAACAGGGAAATGACTTAAAAGTGCAAATCTAGATTATGTAGAAAACAGAAAGATACCAGGTTTTAAGAGCATAATGGGACAAAGGAAGTGCAAAAAAAAAATGGCCTTAATATTTTTTTTAAGTAGGCTCCGCACTGGGCATGGAGCCCAATGCAGGGCTTGAACTCACATTCCTGAGGTCAAGATTTAAATGCTCAACTGACTAAGCCACCACGCTCCCCTGAAAATGGACTTAATTTTGAAATTAAGCACTGACTTAAAAATAAATGAAGCTGGGCTGCTGCAAGACAACTGTAGTAATCCAGATAGAAAATATCACCCACCTAATGGATATAGTTAAACTGTGTTAGTTAAGAGACCATGGTGAAAGAGAAGACTGCAAAATAGTATATATAGCATACATCCTTCTAAAAGAAATTGTGTGTATTTTAAGAATTGTTTATGTACAGGGGTGCCTGGGTGGCTCAGTCGGTTAAGCTTCTGACTCTTGGTTTCGGCTCAGGTCATGATCTCACGGTTTATGAGTTCACGCCCCACATTGGGCTCCATGCTGACAATGCAGAGTCTGCTTGGGATTCTATTGCTCCCTCTCTCTCTCTCTGCACCCCCCCCTCAAAAGTAAATAAATAAACTTAAAAAAAAACTTTAAAAAAAAGGAATTGTTTATGTACAGAAAAAGTCTGGAAACTGTTAATAGTGGTTATTCTGTGGAATGGTATTACAGAAAGAATTCTTAAATCCATGTTTCTGTATATGTTTACTACAATGAGATAGTGAGACAGGGAAACTGAAGAACTCCATTAAAATATGCTTTTTGCTCCTTTTCCTGCTTCTATCCTTGCTACAACCTGCCCCTACACTCCACTTTACACATGTCTTATAATGAAAATAGTGTATGTCCTCCTTGTAAGGGACAAGGAGTTAATGATTTGTCTAGAATAGATAACATCTAAGGATGAACCAGATGAGAATGACTGGAAGAAGCTACTATATGTGTATTCCAGACCACTGGCACTAGACATCTCAATGCCAAGACCCCCTGGCTCCAAGCAATAATACCTGGGCCCTCATCTTTGTTCTAACAGGTTCCTAGATGCCTGAGAGGACACGTACACTAGACCATCGTCCTCAGTAAAAACCCCCAGACCCCGAATGAAGACAAGACTCGTGCTCCTCTCCTTTTGGAGTCTCCTGAACTTTTGTCTGTAACTGCTTTCTCTGTATCTTCAATAAACTCACCTCCTGCTGGCTCACATGTGATTTCCATCCTGCAGGAAGCCAAGGACTGGTCCTGTGGGACCCCTTCTGGATCCCTGAACCAGCCTGCCGGCATCAATGGCATTACTTCTTGAATTTCTTTTTTATTAAGATTTCAAAAGCTTGAAAGTTTGTAAGAAAGGTTAGGTGGCTGCCCCAACAGATGAATGGGACAAAAGATAGTAAGAAAAAGTTTTCCCTCAAGCACATTCTGAGTGTCAGGTACTATGCTAAGTACTTCAAAAAGGTTCTCAACTCCCAGTAACTTTCTAGGATAAGCATTTTACCCATTTTACAACTGTGGAAACCAAGGACTTAGAAAAGACAGGTTAACTTATTTGAGATTGTTCAACAAGCAGAATTGGATTTGACCTTAATCTGACTCCAAAGCCAATGCTTTATGCTGCGAGTACTCACAGCTGACTCCAAGGTTTCAGTAGATGTTTCACTAGTGTTATGACCACCTCAGAATCTTTGGTCCTATCCCTATTAGGTGGCAGTTTCACTAATATCAGAGGAAATAGAGCAAATAAGAAATCACTGTTAGTCAAGTATAAAATTCTCTTACCCTCAATATTCCTGTTAGATTGAAACCTATTACTATTTTGCAATTTTTATCCAAGATCCAAACACAAGGAATTTCCACAACTCAATTACTTGGTTTTCTTACTGCCTATGAAATCATTAAATATTACTGTACCATCTCACATGTAAATAACCCAGTTCTTATGTATATTTATTTACTTTCATTCCATGTAGCTAAACTTCTTTCATGACCTTATCTTCTTGTCTCTTTTGTAAAATTCCTAAATATTACTGCTGCACACAGCTAAATAAATATAGGGCTACACCAACACCTATGTAATAAATACGAGAACCTCAACAGATCGCCCATTCACTAGAAATCAAGATTCTGTTATCAGAACAAAGTACTTAACAGATAGGACAGAAAAGCATTTTACATCAAAATGTCTGAAATTTTTGAAAATGCTGGCATAAAACAGCATTACTAATAAAGGAGTTGGACTTTGGTTTGCATAATAGTTCTTACTGTCTTGCTTTATTTCCCTCAGTATTATTGAAGAATTTCTAACAATTTTGTATCTGCTGAGGTTTCTAAACAAAATAACAGGTTTCTAAGCAAAGGTTAGAAGGTTAGGTTTACCCAGGTTTCTAATAAAAAAATAGGTTGGACCATATAAAAGTGCTAATAGTCTACTAATTTTGACCTACAAAACTGGCATTTTCACATGGTTTAATCTATTTCAGAACTAGGTAAAAGAAGGTGGAGATTAAAGGGAAGATCAAGCATAAAGACATCAGTTTTAAGACTCTAAAGTTAGAGTTCAGGGGAAAATATAACACTTTAATAACTGATTGGTCTCTATTCAGTAAAAAAACACATACTTTACATGGCGAAATAGCAAAACCTCAAACTTCTCTCTTATCCGATTCGAAAAGAATCCACTATCAAACCAAATTTTTCTAAAGTTCCAAGTTTGCAGTTTGCTTCTCCAGCCTGCCCCCATCGAGTTTATGTCGTGTGTGGACATCGCTCCAGTAATTGTGCTTTCCGTCAAATCGAGTAATAAGCAAACCGTCCTCCCTTGGTCTCGGGTGGGCTTCTTGGAAATCCCGGGACCCCCATTTCCCCTGCGTCATCTACACTGGGATCCAAACCTTGTGTGGGGGGGGGGGGGGGGGGTGGCGGGGAGGTGTGGAAGGAGGCAGCCGGCAGGTGCGCCCGGGGAACGCACGGAGGAACTCCGGCATCGCTTCCCCATTCGGGTCTGTCTCCTCCAAAAGAAATCGGGGGCCGGAGGGGGATGAGGAGATTTCCTAGCTCCACTGGAGCCTGCAAAGTGCGGTCTCCTAGTCCGTCCCTTTGTTTCTGGACACGGCTGAATACGAGACGCGGAGTGGGGGCTTTCTCCACGACGAGGCAAAACGGTGGCTTGAAGACTTGGAAGTCCGGCCCTTCCTCACTCACCTGCTGGGCGGGAAGGCCCGCCAGGCGGAGCTCGGGACCCCTCACGGTCTGCGCCTCCATCTCAGCACCACTGCCAGGCCCGCCGCCGCTCCTCCTAAGATTTGAAAAGCCCGCCGCTCGCTTGAGCCGCAGAGGACACCAACCGCCGGCCCGGCCGTACCAAGTCCGGCCGCAGGAGGAGGGGCGCAGGAGGCCTCCAGCCTGAGGGCGCACGCGCAGTGGCAGCGCCCGGGCCTCCCGCACGGAAGCGCGAGGAGACCCGAGCCCTCCTCAGTGCGGCGGCGAAGCGAGTGGGGCGCGGCGGGCAGGTTTAAGGCACTGACTGGGGAGTGGGCGGGTCTGGGACAAGAGTGGGCAGGGCCGTGGGGAGTACACTGGCCACTGAGCGTACCTGGCCGGGCACAGGGTTTAGGCAGGTGGTTTTCGAGGCACGCCCCAGTGCATTTTGCCTGCTTCCCAGCCAAGGCCCTTCGCGGCTGGCTGACTCAAGGCTGCCGTCCCTGCCTTCCTGCGGACGACTCAGGGACACGCGGTGTCACCAGGAGCCCGTGGCCTCAGTCCCAGAGAACCAAGGGACACTGCTCCCAAGCGCTCCCACACAGCAGAGCATTGTCACTCAGGGTCACTGGAAGCCCAAGGCCCTGTTGATCAAGCTGGAGAGATACTATGTCAGACGTTTCACAAGGTCTTTTCTTTTGTCCCCAGTGTTTCTTTGTAATTCCAGATACCCCCACCGCAAACACGTAAGTAGTCTGTTCTTGCAAAGACTTCTTTCTTGAAAGTAGTCTATTCTTTTCTTGCAAAATACTTCTTCATTACTCTTTCCCATTACTCTTTCCCATTCTGATAGCAGAATAAGGTATTATTTTCCCAAAGCCCCATTTTTTGTTGTCCCTAAAGACCCATACAAAGACTTTTTTGAAGAGTTTTGTTATTAATCATAATGAGAAAGAATGGAATCTTTAAAAATCAAAGTTGAAGTGCTACAGATTTCAGAACCCTGTAAGGTCCTTATAATCCACTATCCTGGCCTATCCTGACTTACCCTTGGAAAGGCAACAGGACACTGCTTTGGCTTCTGACGTTTTTTTCTCCTACAGGAAAAATCAACCAAATCAACTCTTGCACCCGCAACCTCACAGAAGAAGGCCTTGGGTGCTTTTCCTTCCATAAATAGGGTGACCATGTTTTTTATTTGCCTGAGACATTCCCTGTTTGGGTTTGTTGTCCCAACGTCCCACCAATCGTGCACTTGTCCAAAGTGGATATTAAGTTGCATGGTCACATTATCCACAAGGCCCTTTTTTAAGCAGTTAGTTTGTAGATTTACTTCTGAAAATATGAAGAGTGCCCTTCCTCTCAAATAAGTAATTTGCCTCTTTGTGGCCCTTTGGACTAGATGATAATAGAAGCTGCCCAGCTAGGAATGACATCCCCTTACAATTAGGAATGTATGGGTCATTACAGATGACCATATCCTTACACACAACTATAAAATATGGAGAGCTGAAAATTACCAACACAATGAGTTCACCTCATTCTCTCCAAACACAGATCTGAATTCCAAAGCCATTAGGTACCCTTCCCCCAATGCACTCCTCTCTCTAATGCTTTACCATTTTGTGGTATAATTATCCCCTACTCACAGTGAGCGGCATGAACCTAGTAGAGTACCTGACTCATAAAAGAAATACACACAGGGAGCTCATCATCAGGCATATATTATTTCTCATGTAACACACACAGCTCTTAGACCAAAATACTTACAGAAGCCATCACTTCATGAGAACAGAGGCAAGCCAGCCAATTTAAAATTGGACACTGATGGAGGAATATTTGATAAATACTAACTGGAGATGCATTTATTTATAATACTGAAGAAAAAGATCTAGGAAAAGTCATATTTAGCGATTGTCTGTAGAATTGACAATTGCTATTAAAGACCTTTCTCTTTGGAGAAGATATGATGTAGTCCTATCTATTATTCATCAAGGGATGTGCCCAGGAAGTGCTTAAGATATAACTATTATATGGTGATTAAAATACCTCAGAGTAGGAATGCTGTTTCCTTATTTATCCCCAGGTCCTTCTGGTAGTTTCATCATAGTTTTCTCTGATGCATGTGATGTACATAAAAATAGATGGAAACTAAAAAACGTTAAAGATTTCACAAGCAGTGGTTTGGTTAGAGAATGAATGAATGAATGAATGAATTTTAAAACTCCCAGAAAGTAAGAAGTATTACCCTTTGCCACCTCAACTGTTTGAAAGATAATATTTGGGTATCTCTCATTCAAGAGCTAACATCCCACCTTCCTTGGGCTCCCACAGTTGATGGATCCCCGCCTAATTGCCCAAGTGTGAAAGCTTCAGCTGAAGGTTGAATGGTGGCATTTCTGTTCTACCAATATTACTTCCCATGATAACTTCAACATTTAAGACTAATTATAAGTATCTCATCTCTAATATAATAAACAGATAATATTTAATAATTAATAAATATAAAATCAGTATTTGACATAGGACAGTCAATTTAGATAATATGAATAAATGTTAAAACATATTTTTCTTCTCATTATTCCCTACATTCGCCTTTTTAACTCTCTAAAGGGCCAAAGAAAGGAGATAATGAACTTGAAATAAGCTCTCTTACATAATAAACCTATTATTTTTTAAAATGTGATTTGCCCCAGAACAGGTAACTATTGTGGTTTCTGATATCCTCCTAGACTTTCTTTAAAAAATCCTATTAAAGAATCCTCTTGGTGCTTCCTTTATTCATGTGTTATCTTGTAGGTAATGCATTTAAAATGAACTTCATAGACTAGAACTGTATTTTAAATTACACACACACACACACACACACACACACACAAAGGGAGAAAAGAAACTGAAGTAAAGATGCTAAACAGAGGTGCAGCATTTGTCTAAATGAATAGGCCATAATCTACAAATAGCAGAAGCATCATATAATCATAAGAAGGAAATGGAATACAGAATCTGAAGACTCATTAGCTATATGACCTTGGGCAAGCCACTCAGTGTCCTTATCTATAAAACAAGTATAATAATAGCCAGCTAGTTGTTTTTTTTTTTTAGTTTTATTTATTTATTTATTTATTTATTTATTTATTTATTTATTTATTTATTTATAGAGGGAGAGAAAGCCAGGGGAAGGGCAGAGAGAAGGAGATAGAGAATCTGAGGCAGGCTCCATGCTGTCAGTGCAGAGCCAGACAGGGGTTTCCACCGTGAGAACATGATCTGAGCTAAAATCAAGAGTCAGACCCTTAATCGACTAAGCCAGGCAGGTGCCCCACCCAGCTAGTTTTGTTTTGTTTTGTTTTGTTTTGTTTTGTTTTGTCATTTTATTTTTTTTAATTTACATCCAAGTTAGTATATAGTGCAACAATAATTTCAGAAGTAGATTCCAGTGATTCATCCCCTATGTGTAACACCCAGTGCTCATCCCAACAAGTGTCTTCCTTAATGCCCCTTACCCATTTAGCCCATCCCCCCACCTATAAGCCCTCCAGCAACCCTCAGTTTGTTCTCTGTATTTAAGAGTCTCTTATGTTTTGTCCTCCTCCATGTTTTTATATTATTTTTGATTCCCTTCCCTTATGTTCATCTATTTGATATCTTAAATTCCACATATGAGTGAAGTCATATATTTGTCTTTCTCTGACTGATTAATTTAATTTAACATAATACCCTCTAGTTCCATCCACATTGTTGCAAATGGCAAGATTTCATTCTTTTTGGTTGCTGAGTAGTACTCCATTGTATAAATACACCATATCTTCTTTAGCCATTTATCTGTCGATGAGCATTTGGGCTCTTTCCATACTTTGGCTATTGTGAATAACGCTGCTATAAACATTGGGGTTCATGTGCCCCTTCAAAACAGCACACCTGTACCCCTTGGATAAATACCTAGTAGTGCAATCGCTGGGTCATAGGGTAGTTCTATTTTTAATTTTTTGAGGAACCTCCATACTGTTTTCCAGAGAGACTGTACCAGTTTGCATTCCCACCAGCAGTGCAAAAGAGATCCTCTTTCTCTGTATCCTCGTCAACATCTGTAATTGCCTGAGTTCTTAATTTTAGCCATTCTGACTGGTGTGAGGTGGTATCTCATTGTGGTTTTGATTTGTTTTTCCCTAATTATGAGTGATGTTGAGCATTTTTTCATGTGTCTGTTAGCCATCTGCATGTCTTCTTTGGAAAAATGTCTATTCATGTCTTTTGCCCATTTCTTCACTGGATTATTTGTTTTTTGGGTGTTGAGCTTGATAAATTCTTTATAGATTTTGGATAATAACCCTTTATCAGATATGTCATCTGCAAATATCTTCTCCCATTCTGTCGGTTACCTTTTAGTTTTGCTGATTGTTTCCTTCGCTGTGCAAAAGCTTTTTATCTTGAGGAGATCCCAGTAGTTCATTTTTGTTTTTGCTTCCCTTGCCTCCAGAGACGTGTCGATTGAGTAGTTGCTGCAGCCAAGGTCAAAGAGGTTTTTTCCTGCTTTCTCCTCAAGGATTTTGATGGCTTCCTGTCTTACAGTTAGGTCTATCATCCATTTTGAGTCTATTTTTGTGTGCGGTGTAAGAAAGTGGTCCAGGTTCATTTTTCTGCCTGTCATTGTGTCCAGTTTTCCCAGCACCACTTGCTGAAGAGACTGTCTTTATTCCATTGGATATTCTTTCCTGCTTTGTCAAAGATTAGTTAGCCATACATTTGTGGATCCATTTCTAGGTTCTCTATTCTGTTCCATTGATCTGAGTGTCTGTTTTTGTGTCAGTACCATACTGTCTTGATGATTACAGCTTTGTAATACATCTTGAAGTCTGGGATTGTGATACCTCCAGCTTTGGTTTTCTTTTTCAGGACTGCTTTGGAGATTCAGGGTCTTTTCTGTTTCCATACAAATTTTGAGATCATTTGTTCTAGCTCTGTGAAGAATGCTGGTGTTATTTTGATAGGGACTGCATTGAATATGTAGATTGCTTTGGGTAGTATTAACATTTTAACAATATTTGTTCTTCCAATCCATGAGCATGTAATCTTTTTTTACTTTTTTGTATCTTCTTCAATTTCTTTCATAAGCTTTCTATGGTTTTCAATGTTTTCTATAGTTTTCAGATTTGAGGGTATTAAGCCAGCCCTGCATCCCAG
This sequence comes from Panthera pardus, assembly GCF_024362965.1. Classification (NCBI taxonomy): domain Eukaryota; kingdom Metazoa; phylum Chordata; class Mammalia; order Carnivora; family Felidae; genus Panthera; species Panthera pardus. The sequence continues at coordinate 23,549,300 of NW_026526788.1, forward strand.
GTAAAAATCCCACTTGATCATGGTGAATAATTCTTTTAATTTATTGTTGAATCTCGTTGGCTAGTATCTTCTTGAGAATTTTTGCATCCATGGTCATCAGGGAAATTGCTCTATAGTTCTCCTTTTTAGTGGGTCTTTGTCTGGTTTTGGAATCAAGGTAATGCTGGCCTCACAAAATGAGTTTGGAAGTTTTCCTTTCATTTCTAATTTTTGGAATAGCTTCAAAACAATAGGTTTTAACTCTTCTTTACATGTTTGGTAGAATTCCCCTGGAAAGCCATCCAGCCCTTGTTTTTTGGGATATTTTTGATTACTAATTCAATTTCTTTATTGGTTATGAGTCTGTTCAAATTTTCTATTTCTTCTTGTTTCAATTTTGGTAGTTTATATGTATCTAGGAATTTTTCCATTTCTTCCAGATTGCCCAATTTATTGACATATAATATTGGCTCATAATATTCTCTTATTATTGTTTGTATTCCTTCATTGTTGTGATCTCTCCTCTTTCATTCTTGATTTTATTTATTTGGGTCCTTTCCTTTTTCTTTTTGATAAAACTCACTAGGGGTCTATCAATTTTAATTCTTTCAAAGAACCAGTTCCTGGTTTCATTGATCTGTTCTACTGTTTTTGTTTTGTTTTCTTTTGTTTTAATTTCAATAGATTTGATTTCTGCTCTAATCCTTATTATTTCTTGTTTTCTGCTGGTTTTGGGTTTTATTTGCTATTCTTTTTCCAGCTCTTTAAGGCGTAAGGTTAAGTTGTGTATCTGAGATCTTTTTTCCTTCTTTAGGAAGGCCTGGATTGCTATATACCTCCCTCTTATAACTACCTTTGCTGTGTCCCAGAAATTTTGCCCTGTGGTGTTATAATTTTCATTGAATCCCATTTACTTTTTAATTTCCTCTTTAATTTCTTGGTTAACCCATTCATTCTTTAGTAGGATGTTCTTTAGTCTCCAAGTATTTGTTGTCTTTCCAGTTTTTTTCTTGTGGTTGATTTCGAGTTTCATAGCATTATGGTCTGAAAATATGCATGGTATGATCTCGATCTTTTTGTACTTGTTGAAGGCTGATTTGTGTCCCAGTATGTGATCTATTCTGGAGAATGTTCCATGTGCACTCAAGAAGAATGTGTATTCTGCTGCTTTAGGATGAAACGTTCTGAATTTATCTGTGAAGTTCATCTGGTCCAGTGTATCATTCAAAGCCATTGTTTCCTTGTTGATTTTCTGCTTAGATGATCTATCCATCTATCCATTGTTATAAGTGGAGTGTTGAAGTCCCCTATTATTATGGTATTATTGTCAATGAGTTTCTTTATGTTTGTGATTAATTGATTTATATATTTGGGTGTTGTGCATTGGGGGCATTAACGTTTACAATTGTTGGGTCTTCCTGGTGTTTAGAACTTTTAATTATGATATAATGCCCTTCTTCATCTCTTGTTTCAATCTTTATTTTATAATCTAGATTGTCTGATATCATTATGACTACTCCAGCTTTCTTTTGATGACAATTAGCATGATAGATGGTTCTCCATCCCCTTACTTTCAATCTGAAGGTGGCTTTAGGTCTAAAATAGGTCTCTTGTAAACAGCATATAGATGGATATTGTTTTCTTATCCATTCTGTTACCCTATGTCTTCTGATTGGAGCATTGAGTCCATTGACGTTTTAGAGTGAGTACTGAAAGATATGAATTTATTGCCATTGTATTGCCTGTAGAGTTGGATTTTCTGGTGGTGTTCTCTGGTCCTTTCTAGTCTTTGTTGTTTTTGGTCTTTTTGTTTTGTTTCATCTTTTCTCCCCTCCGAGAGTCCCCCTTAAAATTTCTTGCAGCACTGGTTTAGTGGTCACAAACTCCTTTAGTTTTTGTTTGTCTGGGAAAGTCTGTATCTCTCCTTCTATTTTGAATGACAACCTTGCTATATAAAGAATTCTTGCCTGCATATTTTTCTGATTCAGCACATTGAATTTATCCTGTCACTCCTTTCTGGCATGCCAAATTTCTGCTATGAGCATGATCTGTCTTCTCTTGTAGGTTAAGGACTTTTTCTTCCCTTGCTCCTTTCATAATTCTTTCCTTTCTGTATACTTTCTGAATTTGACTATGATATGCCTTGTTGATGGTCTTTTTTTGTTGAATCTAATGAGAGTTTTCTGTGCTTCCTGGATTTTGATGTCTGTGTCTTTCTCCAGGTTAGGAAAGTTTTCTGCTATGATTTGCTCACATATACCTTCTACCTCTTTTTCAATCTCTTCATCTTCTGGGCCCCCTATGATTCAGATGTTATTCCTTTTTAATGAGTCACTGAATACTCTAATTCTTATATTGTACTCTTTTGCCTTAATTTCTCTCTTTTTATCTGCTTCATTATTCTCCGTAAGTTTGTCCTCTATGTCACTGATTCGCTGCGCTGCTTCATCCATCCTTGCCACCATGGCAGCCATTTGAGATTGCATCTCAGTTATAGCATTTTTAATTTCATCCTGACAAGATTTTACTTCTTTTATCACCACATAAATTGATTCTATGCTCATTTCAACCCCAGCTAGTATTCTTATTATCATGATTCTAAATTCTGGTTCAGACATATTGCTTATTCTGTGTTGATTAAGTCCCTGGCTGTCATTTCTTCCTGTTCTTTCTTTTGGGGTGAATTCCTTCTTTTTGTCATTTTGGAGGAAGAAAAAGAATTAACAAAATAAAAAATTTAAATAAAAAAATTAAAAACAACACAAAAAAATTAAATAAAGGATGCTATATCCTAGGTGTATTTTGGTCTGGCTGTTGAAAGAAGCTTGATAGAATAGAGAAAAAAGGGAAAGAAAAGAAGAAAAAAGGGGAAAAAAAGGAAAACGTTTAAATTTTTTTTTAAATGAACACAATAAAATAGAATAAGATTAAATGCTGAAAGTAAAATAGAATTAAAAAATTACCAAAAAAATGTAGTAGAAAAAATAAAAATCTTTTTTATAAAAATGGAAAATAAAGATGTTTTTCTCTGTCTGTATTCAAGAATAAGAAAAGAAAAAAATTGAATAGATGAACCAGCGAATAGAGTGAACTATGAATGAAATTACATCCAGTTTCCCCTAAAAGCCAAACTCTTAAGCACTTTATAGTCTGTAAACTAAGCAGATGGAGAGACTTGTGCTCTTCCTCTAGAACTTGGTTGACACAGTTGGACGGGGCTTAGTATAATGGCTCCATTCTCCACTAGAAGACACTGCTTAGCTTAATGGAGTGGATCATTGTGGTACGTGTACGCATGTATGTGCATGCATGGGAAGGGTGAAAATGGCATCACCAGCTACCCAGTCTCTAGCATGAGAATTCTGTGCTTTTGCCAAATGGCAATCAAGCACTCCTCCTTTGTCTCCTGCTTCCATCCACTCCCCACTTCTACACTGTCCACCACCAAGCCATCAGCCTGCCAGGTGGAACCTTCCTTCTGAATTTTATCTCAGATGGGGCTGTGTTTCCAAACCCCTCACTTCTTAGGGCCCTGTGGCTTGAGCCTGCTCCAACCCTCAAGGGGAGGATCCACCCAAGCAGTGGCCAGGCACTAACCTGTCCCTGGGAATGTTCGCACAACTACACTGCTGCAGATGCCCAGAGACTGTGGTTGGGTGCTAGACCGCCCCAGAAAAAGTTTGTGCGATTGTGTAGCTGCAGCATTTCAGGGATTATGGTAAATCACAACACATATCTGGTGCTAGGCTTCAGTGAACCTTAACGTCCTTGTTCTATTACCAGCAAATGTGGCTGTTCTCCGGGATCAGCTGGGACCTTTGCCTGTGGGGAGGCCACACAGCCTCTACCAAATGTCCTCCCAGCAGAGAAACTGCCTCTCCCCATGCATCCTGAGGACCCCTCGGACCTCACTGTCTGCTCCTAGGGATTCACCCTTCCCACCAGAGCTCCACCAGGTATCAAGCTGTGGGGTTTCAGACTCTGCACTTCCCTGCTTATAGAGTCCTAATGGTATTTATTCCCTCTCCTGACTCTGTATCCCCGTTTGTAGAGTCCTAATGGTATTGAAACCCTCTCCTTTCTCCTTTCTCCTTTCTCCCTTTTTTGTTCGGTCCCTTATGGGTGTTTTCACTCTTTCTCTTTCTTTCCAGCTGCTTTCAGGGGAGGTGCTTTTCCTGTACTCTTCCCCAGTCTCTGTCCTCTCTCCACAAGCAAAAACAGCCCCCTAACCTCCGCAGCTTCTCTCCCCCACTTCACCTCTCCATGCCATGTACCTGCTGAGTTCTATGGCTCAAGTTATGCAGATTGTTGTGTTAATCCTCAGATTAATTTTATAGGTGTACAAAATGATTTGGTACTGATCTAACTCCATTTCAGGGACAAGAGAAGCAGAAAACTTCCATGCTGGTCTGCCATCTTGACCTCTGTCTAGTTTTTTAGAAATTGTTGGGAGACTCAAATGAGATAAGATTTGTGAGAGTGCTTTATAAACTGGTTATCCCACACAAACATGAGGAACTGCTACTCATACGAAGGAAACATCAGCACCTATGGGCAGTTGTACAGGACCCACAGAACACTGAGAACTGAATGAGAAAAGCTTATGTGAGTAGGATTGGCTATAGTCAAGATATATCACCTACCACTGAAAAATAATTAGTACCTATATTAAAAATAAAGAAAAACAAATAAATAAAAATCCTACTGGAAAATGGTCAAAAGTTATGGTAGACATACTGTAGGAGATTACACCCAAATGGCAAATAAAATGTGAAAAGTTGCTCAACTTTATTATCAGTTTTAGTCTGTACATTTGCAAATTACCAATTTACAGATTAAGATCCCAATAAGATCTATTAATCTCTTAATCTATTTTGTGGTTACTAGATTGGTAAATATTAAGGAGCTTGATAATACTAAGAACTGGTGAAGTTATAGGTCAAAAGGATATTATACACTGATAGAGGAAATGTAAATTTGCTCAATCACTTTGGAGAAAAATTCAGAACTATTCTGTAAAGTTAAAAATGTATATACCAAGCCATTCCACTTTTATATACAAATATCCTTAGGGAAATTCTTACAGATATGTACCAGCAACATTGTTTATAATAGCAAAAATATAAAACAATCCAAATATTCATTTCAGGACAATGAATAAAAAAAATTGTGGTGGCGTACCCAATGAAATATGTCAGTAAAAATGAATAAACCATAGATACACATAACATCATGGCTGAATCTTGGAAATATTGAATGAAGAAAGAAAGTTGCAGAAGAGTATTAGAATATATAATTTTTATAATGCTAAATAAGAGAGAATCTAAACAACATATTGTTTAGGAACATGTTCATGTGATAAAGCTTATATTTAAAAAGGAAGAGAGTGCTAAAAACAAAACTCAGCATAGTGACTATCTCTGAGAAAAAGGCAAGGGGATGGGATGGAGACAGAGCATGCAGATATAAAACTACTAGTAATGTTTTAATTCTTAAGCTGGGTAATGGGTTCCCAGGTATTTATTTTAATGTTTACTTAAAAACTTACATATATATTGCATATATTCTTTCGTGTGCCTCAAACATGTCATAATAAGAAATCATTATAAGATATTTGAAATATTCTTGTACAGGTTAAACAATGGTGATAATGTACAGTATTTTAGAAGATTCTTACTTGGCAAAATAACAATATATTTTTGGCTTCCAAAATTGGACTTACATTTGATTCATTTCTAGTACATTCTACTATGTGAAACTCTGAAAGTACAGCTGTAATGCATTGGTTAGTGGCTATGCCCAGTTAGAGATGAGAACTGGCCACATGGATTTATCTGTGAACACTTAAGAGCCACTGCTTGGGAGCTTGAGTGGCAGGTAGGAGAGGTAAAATTTGTAGAGGATAAGAGCTTTGTCAGCAGATGGGGACAAAGTGAAGTTCCATTGGCGTTCTTACTGTCAATGTGTTACTGCATATTACACATAGGCCTAAGGACATTCAAATGGCATTAAAATCAGAAGGCTCCTAAAAGAAAGCTGGAGTAGCCATACTTATATCAGACAAACTAGACTTTAAATTAAAGGCTGTAATAAGAGATGAAGAAGGGCATTATATAATAATTACAGGGTCTATCCATCAGGAAGAGCTAACAATTATAAATGTCTATGCACCGAATACCGGAGCCCCCAAATATATAAAACAATTACTCATAAACATAAGCAACCTTATTGATAAGAATGTGGTAATTGGAGGGGACTTTAACACTCCACTTACAGAAATGGATAGATCATCTAGACACACGGTCAATAAAGAAACAAGGGCCCTGAATGATACATTGGATCAGATGGACTTGACAGATATATTTAGAACTCTGCATCCCAAAGCAACAGAATATTCTTTCTTCTCGAGTGCACATGGATCATTCTCCAAGATAGATCATATACTGGGTCACAAAACAGCCCTTCATAAGTTTACAAGAATTGAAATTATACCATGCGTACTTTCAGACCACAATGCTATGAAGCTTGAAATCAACCACAGGAAAAAGTCTGGAAAACCTCCAAAAGCGTGGAGGTTAAAGAACACCCTACTAACGAATGAGTGGGTCAACCAGGCAATTAGAGAAGAAATTAAAAAATATATGGAAACAAACGAAAATGAAAATACAACAATCCAAATGCTTTGAGACGCAGTGAAGGCAGTCCTGAGAGGAAAATACATTGCAATCCAGGCCTATCTCAAGAAACAAGAAAAATCCCAACTACAAAATCTAACAGCACACCTAAAGGAAATAGAAGCAGAACAGCAAAGGCAGCCTAGCAGAAGAAGAGAAATAATAAAGATCAGAGCAGAAATAAACAATATAGAATCTAAAAACACTGTAGAGCAGATCAACAAAACCAAGAGTCGGTTTTTTGAAAAAATACACAAAATTGACAAACCTCTAGCCAGGCTTCTCAAAAAGAAAAGGGAGATGACCCAAATAGATAAAATCATGAATGAAAATGGAATTATTACAACCAATCCCTCAGAGATACAAACAATTCTCAGGGAATACTATGAAAAATTATATGCCAACAAATTGGACAACCTGGAAGAAATGGACAAATTCCTAAACACCCACACTCTTCCAAAACTCAATCAGGAGGAAATAGAAAGCTTGAACAGACCCATAACCAGCGAAGAGATTGAATCGGTTATCAAAAATCTCCCAACAAATAAGAGTCCAGGACCAGATGGCTTCCCAGGGGAGTTCTACCAGATGTTTAAAGCAGAGATAATACCTATCCTTCTCAAGCTATTCCAAGAAATAGAAAGGGAAGGAAAACTTTCAGACTCATTCTATGAAGCCAGTATTACTTTGGTTCCTAAACCAGACAGAGACCCAGTAAAAAAAGAGAACTACGGGCCAATATCCCTGATGAATATGGATGCAAAAATTCTCAATAAGATACTAGCAAATAGAATTCAACAGCATATAAAAAGAATTATTCACCATGATCAAGTGGGATTCATTCCTGGGATGCAGGGCTGGTTCAACATTCGCAAATCAATCAACGTGATACATCACATTAATAAAAAAAAAAGAGAAGAACCATATGATCCTGTCAATCGATGCAGAAAAGGCCTTTGACAAAATCCAGCACCCTTTCTTAATAAAAACCCTTGAGAAAGTCAGGATAGAAGGAACATACTTAAAGATCATAAAAGCCATTATGAAAAGCCCACAGCTAGCATCATCCTCAATGGGGAAAAACTGAGAGCTTTTTCCCTGAGATCAGGAACACGACAGGGATGCCCACTCTCACCGCTATTGTTTAATATAGTGTTGGAAGTTCTAGCATCAGCAATCAGACAACAAAAGGAAATCAAAGGCATCCAAACTGGCAAAGATGAAGTCAAGCTTTCGCTTTTTGCAGATGACATGATATTATACATGGAAAATCCGATAGACTCCACCCAAAGTCTGCTAGATCTGATACATGAATTCAGCAAAGTTGCAGGAAACAACATCAATGTACAGAAATCAGTTGCATTCTTATACACTAACAATGAAGCAACAGAAAGACAAATAAAGAAACTGATCCCATTCAAAATTGCACCAAGAAGCATAAAATACCTAGGAATAAATCTAACCAAAGATGTAAAAGATCTGTATGCTGAAAACTATAGAAAGCTTATGAAGGTAATTGAAGAAGATATAAAGAAATGGAAAGACATTCCCTGCTCATGGATTGGAAGAATAAATATTGTCAAAATGTCAATACTACCCAAAGCTATCTACACATTCAATGCAATCCCAATCAAAATTGCACCAGCATTCTTCTTGAAACTAGAACAAGCAATCCTAAAATTCATATGGAACCACAAAAGGCCCCGAATAGCCAAAGTAATTTTGAAGAAGACCAAAGCAGGAGGCATCACAATCCCAGACTTTAGCCTCTACTACAAAGCTGTCATCATCAAGACAGCATGGTATTGGCACAAAAACAGACACATAGACCAATGGAATAGAATAGAAACCCCAGAACTAGACCCACAAACGTATGACCAACTAATCTTTGACAAAGCAGGAAAGAACATCCAATGGAAAAAAGACAGTTTCTTTAACAAATGGTGCTGGGAGAACTGGACAGCAACATGCAGAAGGTTGCAACTAGACCACTTTCTCACACCATTCACAAAAATAAACTCAAAATGGATAAAGGACCTGAATGTGAGACAGGAAACCATCAAAACCCTAGAGGAGAAAGCAGGAAAAGACCTCTCTGACCTCAGCCGTAGCAATCTCTTACTCGACACATCCCCAAAGGCAAGGGAATTAAAAGCAAAAGTGAATTACTGGGACCTTATGAAGATAAAAAGCTTCTGCACAGCAAAGGAAACAACCAACAAAACTAAAAGGCAACCAACGGAATGGGAAAAGATATTTGCAAATGACATATCGGACAAAGGGCTAGTATCCAAAATCTATAAAGAGCTCACCAAACTCCACACCCGAAAAACAAATAACCCAGTGAAGAAATGGGCAGAAAACATGAATAGACACTTCTCTAAAGAAGACATCCGGATGGCCAACAGGCACATGAAAAGATGTTCAATGTTGCTCCTTATCAGGGAAATACAAATCAAAACCACACTCAGATAACACCTCACGCCAGTCAGAGTGGCCAAAATGAACAAATCAGGAGACTATAGATGCTGGAGAGGATGTGGAGAAATGGGAACCCTCTTGCACTGTTGGTGGGAATGCAAACTGGTGCAGCCACTCTGGAAAGCAGTGTGGAGGTTCCTCAGAAAATTAAAAATAGACCTACCCTATGACCCAGCAATAGCACTGCTAGGAATTTACCCAAGGGATACAGGAGTACTGACGCATAGGGGCACTTGTACCCCAATGTTTATAGCAGCACTCTCAACAATAGCCAAATTATGGAAAGAGCCTAAATGTCCATCAACTGATGAATGGATAAAGAAATTGTGGTTTATATACACAATGGAATACTACGTGGCAATGAGAAAGAATGAAATCTGGCCTTTTGTAGCAACGTGGATGGAACTGGAGAGTGTGATGCTAAGTGAAATAAGCCATACAGAGAAAGATACCATATGGTTTCACTCTTATGTGGATCCTGAGAAACTTAACAGAAACCCATGGGGGAGGGGAAGGAAAAAAAAAAGAGGTTAGAGTGGGAGAGAGCTAAAGCATAAGAGACTGTTAAAAACTGAGAACAAACTGAGGGTTGATGGGGGGTGGGAGGAAGGGGAGGGTGGGGGATGGGTATTGAGGAGGGCACCTTTTGGGATGAGCACTGGGTGTTGTGTGGAAACCAAGTTGACAATAAATTTCATATATTGAAAAAAAATAAATAAATAAAAAATCAGAAAGCTCCTTACTGAGCAAGCAAATCAATCAGAGGAATTAGTTAATGACTTGAATCAGTGGTCCTCAAGCTGCGGGACACAAAGTCTTTCCAAAGTTTTAATGGGCTTGGGCAGTTTTACAGCAATCACTGTCAAGATCTTCAACTTACATTCCCCATCCTAAAATTGATTTAAGTAAGGTGTCTGTTGTCTGGGTCTTACATTGATTCCCCTTGCACAACTACCTTCTCCCAAATGACAAAAGAAAGGTCACTGTTAAGCAACCCTACAGCATTGTTCCAGGCTATAAAAACTATCTGGGGGCCAAAGGGACAATTAAATTCATTGATGTTGACATTGCTATAAGCAATGAATGAGGAGCTCAGTGCTTGCATGTATAAAAATGAAAAGCAGATGTAGACTTGATGTTGAAAATGGGCTCATTTTGGCATTATTTAACATTTGCCCATGGATACATAAACTGAAGGAAAAAAGGGCTCATCTATCTCATTATGAGATTCATTTCCAGGAAAATGTTACTTTTGATGTTCGATGTTGATCCATTATCATTTGTAATGTGCTTATTTTGTTATCAATTTTATACTACTACTAATTTTAATATTGCAATCCAAAAAAAAACCCTCTTGACCATTAAGTCTTTCAGTCACATGAAATGCAAAAATGTATAAAATTCCAATTTACATTTATATGCTTGCTGAAGAGAAACACGATAGGATGAGCAATGAAGACCTCAAGCATAACAATATTTTATATAAGCATAAAATTCTGTGAAGAAAGTGGAATACAAATAGAAGTTCAAGTAGGAAAAGGAACAATGTAAAATTTCCAATTTAGAGATAAAGCTGTTCATGTATTTTCTAAATGGATGATAGTGGCTGAGTATCCCATCTTTAACATTTTGGATTCTATTAGGTAAGTTAATAAATATTTAAATTTTAAACTGTAATTATTTTCAATATACCAGCAATCACATCCTTTATAACTATTTAAATATATGCTAAAGCATAAGAGATGCCACCTTAAAAATTAAGGGGTAAAAAGTTTTTAACAATTCTTTTAGGAGTGTTGCACAAATATTTTTGCAAACTGCTGATGTAGTATGATGCTATAACATCACACTGCATGACGTGGATGTGTCTATGTCTGACAGAGGCGCCCTTGCAAATTCACTTCCTCAAATTTTTCTCTGATGCTGCTCCCTCTGCTTCCCACCATCCCTCACTGTCCCTCTTACCTACTTCAAGTTTCCCAGACAGACTCAGGTCCTTCTCTAGGAAATTTTTTCTTTAGGTGCATGAATACCATCAATTAGATGAAGGACAAATTTTTCTCTTCCTGTTTTGGTTCTAGAAATGGTTTTCTTCGTAAAAGTTCACCATTGTTTTCTCCTTCTCAAGAGTATCTTGGCTATTACTGGGCCTCTGATCTCTCATGTAAAAGTTTTAATAGATTTTCTCAAGTTCTGAAGAAACAAAAAAGAAGTCTGTTGGAATTTTTATCGTAATTGTGCTGAATTTAACTATTTTTTTTTATTTAGAGAGAGAGCTCGCACATGATCAGGGGATGGGGGGTGTGGAGAGAGAGAGATTGAATCTCAAGCAGGCTCCATGCTCCCTGGAGCCTGATCCCACGACCTTGGGATCATAACCTGAGCCAAAATCAAGAGTTTAATGCTCGGGGTGCCTGGGTGGCTCAGTCGGTTGAGCATCTGACTTTGACTCATGTCATGATCTCCCAGTTCATGGGTTCGAGCCCCAGGTTTGGCTCTGTGCTGACAGCACAGAGCCTGGATCCCACTTCAAGTTCTTTGTCTTCCTCTCTCTCTGTCCTTCCCCCATGCATTCTCTCTCTCTCTCTCTCTCTCTCTCTCTCTCTCAAGTGAACAAACATTAAAAAAATTTTAAGAGTCTGATGTTCAACCACCTGAGCCACCCAGGTGCCCCTTAACATTATATTGAATTTAGAAGGAACTTATATGTTTAGGGTATTGAGCATTCCTATCCATGAACATCACAAACACTGCAAATTTAGATCTTCCTCAATGTCTTTCAGTAGGAGTTTTATACTTTTTTCCATATAGGCTCTGCATGTCTTTGTTCCGTATTTTTTTTATTTCTTGTATCTTTTCTTACTATTTTAAATAATTGCTTTAAAAATATGTTTTCTGTTTGTGGCTAGTGTATAAAAATAACCCTTTTTTTGTTTGTTGGTATTATATCCAAATACCAATTTATCCTTCATAAATTAAATTCTCTCATTAGTTCTAATTAAATGGTAGGCTTGCAGAGGGCAGCAGGCAGGATTCAACTGAGTGTTCATTATAACAATGTTGTTTCTTTTGTTTCTAACTCTTGTTATTCTTTTCCTGACCTATTGCAGTTGCTAGGGCAGGCCACTAATAGAGTGTTAAATAGAAGCATGCTTCTAAGGCATGCTTGTCTTCTTTCTGATTTTAAAAGAAATGTTTCTAACATTTAACAACTTTATTTCACTACCCATGTATCTTGCTACTTTGAATTTATGCCCTTCATCCTTAAGCATTAACTCTTTAAAAATTGCCTCTCCTCTGTTTTCTGTATTCTGTAATTTAGGAACTACAATTAGACATAGGTTAAATCTTATTCTTTTGTCTTTATCTCCTAGCCTTTATTTTATGTTCTCCATTTTCTTTCCTCTTTGTGCTGAATTCTGAGTATGTTTTCCATCTTGCTATTTCTTTATCAGTGTCTAATTTTCTCTTAAATTCAACCACTGAGTTTCTTTATTTCAACAATCACATTTTTCATTTATAACAGTTCCATTTTAGTTACTTTTTGGTATCTTCCTTGTCATGTTGGGTAATCTTTTGTTGCCTATGAATTCCTATGATTCTATTTTAATTTAAATCTTTTTCATAGTTACTCTATATTCTGTATCCAGTCATTCTACTCTTTTTAGCTTTTGAGGATATTAATTTGATGTTTCCACAGACATTTACTCATGGTGACTTGTTTCCTTGTGTTTTGTAACCTTTAACTGGATGTTCATATGTAGCTAATCTCAACTTTCTTCAAGGGAGTATTTGCATTTGCTATAAGGCTCTCATCACCTGAGACCCGTTAGCCAAGATTCCCAGGTTTAATATAAAAATCTCAGCTGCAGGTTCGTCGACTTGCCACTGACAGAACAAATCCATTTGTGTATGTGCCTGGGAATGTGTTTCAACTCATGTTTGGCTGGTGGTTTTGTTGTTATTCTATTTTTAGCCCCTTAAAGATATTTCTTCTTTACTGAGATCTCAGCAATGGTACGAAAGTTATACTTCATGAAAAACTTATATTTCACCCAAACTTGTTCAATAGTGAGAGGAATCACTGTTCATGAAATCCACCATACTGCTGATATTGAAGCCCACAGGAAAGGGTATTTTAACACCAAAAAAATAAGAAGTCTGTAATATTCTTCACTGAAAAATAAAGAGCAGTCTTAAATTGCACACATCTGGTTTTAAGGGAAAGTTGCCATAGCATCTTTGTTTTTTTTCTTCTTCAAGTGTAGCTACCTGAAAAAGTTGTTCCGTGTCCGAACAAGGTCACCATTGTTCATCCTTAGACAAAGATGGAATTTTTCAGAGAATATAACAAAGAGCCATGGAGAATAAATGGACTGGAAAGCCCCTTGTAAGTCTAATCAAAGAAACTTTTCTCTCCCTTTGGGATAGAGGATCCTTAAAATATCTGCCCCCTGGAATTTCATACCTTCTAGAGACAACAGTGCTATGTCTCCCATACTCCTCTTTTCTAAATAGGAATAGTTAGTGAAGTTACCCTGAACATGTTTCACCAGTGTGTACTAGATGTTTGGCAAGCAAATGACTTGCCTTTTTGGTTCATAGGTCTTTTGGTTCTAGAGGAGCCACACCCAGACATGAAGAACATTTCTCCCTGATGTAGAGACTACACTGTGTCATCCAAAGACCCTGCTCATTGTGCTTGTTGTCCTCACTAAATGAAACTTGTGAGTTTTATCCTTCGGGGACAGGTGAGTATATATTGCCTATGGAAGGAGAATGAATTGAATATTTGGAGCCTTGAAGGACTGACTATTGTAATCAGTGACATTCACAAAATATCTCTGGTTTGGTGCACTGCCTCATAGGTTTGCCCATTTGCAGTTAGTCACAACTGTGAGTCATGCTTTGACCAATGAACCGTGAACAGAAGTGTTTCTCCTGCAACTTTAAGAGCAAGCATGTGATTTGCTAGAATTTTCTCTCGGTGTCCCAGTGACGGGCAACTTTCCAGATAGTGGATGGTACAATATCCTAGGTTGCAGAGAGAGACAGAACTAAAGACAGCCCCAGAAATCTTGTGATAGACATGTATTAAGAGCAAGAAATAGGAGAAGCCAAGATGGCGGAACAGCATGGAAGTTTTTTGTGTGTCTCGTGGCCATGAAATACAGCCAGACCAGCACTAACCCGTCCTACATACCTAGAAAACTGATTGGAAGATTAACACAACAATCTGCACAACCTGAACCACAGAATTCACCAGAAAGAGAAAAAATTCATTTTTATTTTCAATTTTTATTAAAAACATTTTTCTTTAATTTATATTACTGTATTTTTCTTTTGTGTAAATTTTTTCAAATTCTATTTTACTTCCATCATTTTATTTTGTCTACTTCAGTGTATTCACCGTTTCAAATTTTCAAACGATTTCCTTGTTTTCTTTTTTTCCTCTTTTTCTTGAATGCAGAAAGTGAAAAAATTCATTTACTTTCAATTTCTATTAAAAATATTTTTCTTTAATTTTTTTACTATATTTTTTTGCTTTTATGTAATTCTTTTCAAATTCTCCTTAACTTCCATCATTTTATTTTAGTCTACTACAGTGTATTCACTTTTTCAAATTTTCAAACGATTCCTTTTTTCTTTTTTCTTTTTTTATTTCTTTTCTTTTGTTTGAATGCAGAAAGAAAAAATTCATTTTAATTTTTAATTTTTATTAAAAATATTTTTCTTTAATTTTTTCTACTATATTCTTTACTTTTGTGTAACTTTTTTTCAAATTCTATCTTGCTCCCATCATCTCATTTTAGTCTACTTCAGTGTATTCATTTTTTCAAATTCTCAAACTATTTATTCCCCCCCCCCTTTTTTTTCTCTAATCTGCCACACCGCTTTAAACACCCAGACCAAAACCGAGGATCTAGCATCATTTATTAGATTTTGTGTCTGTGTGTGTGTGTGTGTGTTTAACTTTTTAATTTTAATATTTTTTTAATTTAATTTTTTAATTTTAATTTTTCTACCTCATTAATTTCTTTTCTCCCTTCAAAATGACAAAACGAAGGAATTCACCCCAAAAGAAAGAGCACTAAGAAACAACAGCCAGGGATTTAACCAACACAGATACAAGCAAGATGTCTGAACCAGAATTTAGAATCACGATAATAAGAATACTAGCTGGAGTCGAAAATGGAATAGAATCTCTTTCTGCAGAGATAAAAGAAGAAAAAAAATAGAATGAAATTAAAAATGTTATAAGCCACAATCATGGATGGATGCAGCGGCAGCAAGGATGGATTAGGCAGAACAGAGAATCAGCGATATAGAGGACAAACTTACAGAGAATAATGAAGCAGAAAAAAAGAGGAGATTAAGGCAAAAGAGCACGATTTAAGAATTAGAGAAATCAGTGATTCATTAAAAAGGAACAACATCAGAATCATAGGGGTCCCAGAAGAGGAAGAGAGGGAAATAGGGGTAGAAGGGTTATGTGAGCAAATCATAGCAGAAAACTTTCCTAACCTGGGGAAAGACACAGACATCAAAGTCCAGGAAGCACAGAGGACCCCCATTAGATCCAACAAAAACAGACCATCAACAAGGCATATCATAGTCAAATTCACAAAATACTCAGGCAGGGAGGGAATCAGGAAAGCAGCAAGGGAAAAAAAGTCCCTAACCTACAAGGCAAGACAGATCAGGTTTGCAGCAGACCTATCCACAGAAACTTGGCAGGCCAAAAGGAGTGGCAAGATATATTCAATGTTTTGAATCAGAAAAATATGCAGCCAAGATTCTTTATCCAGCAAGGCTGTCATTCAAAATAGGAGAGATAAAAAGTTTCCCAGACAAACAAAAATTAAAGGAGTTTGTGACCACTAAACCAACCCTGCAAGAAATTTTAAGAGGGACTCTTGGAGGGGAGAAAAGAGGAAAAAAAAAAAAAAAAAAAAAAAAAAAAAAAAATATATATATATATATATATATATATATATAATCAAAAGCAACAAAGATTAGAAACAACCAGGGAACACTACCAGAAACTCCCAACTCTACAACCATCATAATGGCAACAAATTCATATCTTTCAGTACTCACTCTAAATGTCAATGGACTCAGTGTTCCAATCAAAACACATAGGGTAACAGAATGGATAAGAAAACAAGATCCATCTATATGTTGTTTACAAGAGACCCACTTCAGACCTAAAGACACCTTCAAATTGAAAATAAGGGGATGGAGAACCATCTATCATGCTAATGATCAACAAAAGAAAGCCGAAGTAGCCATAATGATATCAGACAATCTAGACTTTAAAATAAAGACTGTACCAAGAGATGCAGAAGGGCATTATATCATAATCAAGGGGTCTATCCACCAAGAAGACCTAACAATTGTAAACATTTATGCACCAAATATGAAAGCACCCAAATATATAAATCAATTAATCACAAACATAAAGAAACTCATCAATAGTAATACCATAATAGTAGGAGACTTCAACACCCCACTCACAGCAATGGACAGATCATCTAATCAAAAAATCAATAAGGAGAAAATGGCTTTGAATGACACACTGGACCAGATGGACTTAACAGGTATATTCAGAACATTTCATCCTAAAGCAGCAGAATATACATTCTTCTCCAGTGCATATGGAACGTTCTCCAGAATAGACCATATACTGGGACACAAACCACCCCTAAGTAAGTACAAAAAGACCGAGATAATACCATGCATATTTTCAGACCACAATGCTATGAAACTTGAAATCAACCACAAGAAAAAATTTGGAAAGGTAATAAATACTTGGAGACTGAGGAACATCCTACTAAAGAATGAATGGGCTAACCAAGAAGTTAAAGAGGAAATTAAAATGTATATGGAAGTCAATGAAAATGATAATACCACAACCCAAAACCTCTGGGATGCAGCAAGGGCAGTCATAAGAGGAAAGTATATAGCAATCCAGGGCTTCCTAAAGAAGGAAGAAGGATCTCAGATATACAACCTAACCTTACGCCTAAAAGAGCTGGAAAAAGAACAGCAAATAAAACCCAAAGCCAGCAGAAGGCAGGAAATAATAAAGATTAGAGCAGAAATTAATGCTATTGAAACCAAAAAAAAAAAAAAAAAAAAAAAAGAGAGAGAGAGAGAGAATAAATCAATGAAATCAGAAGCTGGTTCTTTGAAAGAATTAACACAATTGATAAACCACTAGCCAGTTTGATCAAAAAGAAACAGGAAAGGACCCAAATAAATAAAATCCAGAATGAAAGAGGAGAGATCACAACCAACACAGCAGAAATAAAAAAAAAAAAAATAAGAGAATATTATGAGCAATTCTATGCCAATAAAATGGGCAATCTGGAAGAAATGGACAAATTCCTAGAAACATATACATTACCAAAACTGAAACAGAAAGACATAAAAAATTTGAACAGAACCATAACCAGTAAGGAAATCGAATTAGTAATCAAAAATCTGCCAAAAAACAAGAGTCCAGGCCCAGATGGATTTCCAGGGGAATTCCACCAAACATTTAAGTAAGAGTTAACACCTATTCTCTTGAAGCTGTTCCCAAAAATAGAAATGGAAGGAAAACTTCCAAACTCTTTCTATGAAGCCAGCATTACCTTGATTCCAAAACCAGACACAGACCCCACTAAAAAGGAGAACTATAGACCAATTTCCCTGATGAACATGGATGCAAAAATCCTCAACAAGATATTAGCCAAATGGATCCAACAATACATTAAAAAAATTATCCACCATGACCAAGTGGGATTTATACTTAGGATGCAGAGTTCAATATCCGCAAAACAATTAGCGTGATTCATCACATCAATTAAAGAAAGGACAAGAACCATATGATCCTCTCTATAGATGCAGAGAAAACATTTGACAGAATACAGCATCCTTTCTTGATAAAAACTCTCAAGAAAGTAGGGATAGAAGGAGCATACCTCGAGATCATAAAAGCCATATATGAATGACCCAATGCTAATATCATCCTCAATGGGGAAAAACTGACAGCTTTTCCCCTAAGGTCATGAACAAGGCAGGGATATCCACTCTCACTAGTGTTATTCAACATAGTATTGGAAGTCTTAGCCTCTGCAATCAAACACAAAGAAATAAAAGGCATCCAAATTGGCCAGGAGGAGGTCAAACTTTCACTGTTCGCAGATGACATGATACTCTATATGGAAAGCCCAAAAGATTCCACCAAAAAACTTCTAGAATTGATTCATGAATTCAGCAAAGTTGCAGGATATAAAATCAATGCACAGAAATTGGTTGCATTCCTATACACCAACAATGAAGCAACAGAAAGAGAAATCAAGGAATCGATCCTATTTACAGTCGCACCAAAACCCATAAAATACCTAGGAATAAATCTAACCAAAGAGGTGAAAAATCTATATGCTGAAAACTATAGAAAGCTTATGAAAGAAATTGAAGAAGACACAAAAAAATGGAAAAAGAGTCCATGCTCCTGGATAGGAAGAACAAATATTGGTAAAATGTCGATACTACCCAAGGCAATCTACATATTCAATGCAATCCCTAGCTAAATAACATCAGCATTCTTCACAGAGCTAGAACAAATAATCCTAAAATTTGTATGGAAACAGAAAGACCCCAAATAGCCAAAGCAATCTTGAAAAAGAAAACCAAAGCAGGAGGCATCACAATCCCGGACTTCAAGATGAATTACAAAGCTGTAATCATGAAGACAGTCTGGTACTGACACAAAAACAGACACTCAGATCAATGGAACAGAATAGAGAACCCAGAAATGGACCCACAAACATATGGCCAGCTAATATTTGACAAAGCAGGAAAGAATATCCAATGAAATAAAGACAGTCTCTTCAGCAAGTGGTGCTGGGAAAACTGGACAGCAACATGCAGAAGAATGAACCTGGACCACTTTCTTACACCATACACAAAAATAAACTCAAAATGGATGAAAGATCTCAATGTAAGACAGGAAGCCATCAAAATCCTCGAGGAAAAAGCAGGCAAAACCCTCTTTGATCTTGGCCGCAGCAACTTCTTACTCAACACATCTCTGGAGGCAAGGGAAACAAAAGTAAAAATGAACTACTGGGACCTCATCAAGATAAAAAGCTTCTGCACAGTGAAGGAAACAATCAGCAAAACTAAAAGGCAACCGACAGAATGGGAGAAGATATTTGCAAATGACATATCTGATAAAGGGTTAATATCCAAAATCTATAAAGAACTTATCAAACTCAACACCCAAAAAACAAATAATCCAGTGAAGAAATGGGCAAAAGACATGAATAGACACTTCTCCAAAGAAGACATCCAGATGGCCAAGCAACACATGAAAAAATGCTCAACATCACTCATCATCAGGGAAATACAAATCAAAACCACAATGAGATACCACCTTACACCTGTCAAAATGGCTAACATTAACAACTCAGACAACAACAGATGTTGGCAAGGGTGCGGAGAAAGAGGATATCTTTTGCATTGTTGGTGGGAATGCAAGCTGGTGCAGGCACTCTGGAAAACAGTATGGAGGTTCCTCAAAAAATTAAAACTAGAACTACCCTACGACCCAGCA
This sequence comes from Panthera pardus, assembly GCF_024362965.1. Classification (NCBI taxonomy): domain Eukaryota; kingdom Metazoa; phylum Chordata; class Mammalia; order Carnivora; family Felidae; genus Panthera; species Panthera pardus. Next base: position 23,569,040 of record NW_026526788.1, read on the forward strand.
ATTGCACTACTAGGCATTTATCCAAGGGATACAGGTGTGGTGCTTCGAAGGGACACATGCACCCTCATGTTTATAGCAGCACTATCAATGATAGCCAAAGTATGGAAAGAGCCCAAATGTCCATCAATGGATGAATGGATAAAGATGTGGTATATATATACAAGGGAGTATTATTCGGCAATCAAAAAGAATGAAATCTTGCCATTTGCAACTACGTGGATGGAACTGGAGGGTATTATGCTAAGTGAAATTAGTCAGAGAAAGACAAAAATCATATGACTTCACTCATATGAGGACTTTAAGAGACAAAACAGATGAACATAAGGCAAGGGAAACAAAAATATAAAAACAGGGAGGGGGACAAAAGAGACTCATAAATATGGAGAACAAACTGAGGGTTACTAGAGGGGTTGTGGGAAGGGGAATGGGCTAAATGGGTAAGAGACACTAAGGAATCTACTCCTGAAATCATTGTTGCACTATATGCTAACTAATTTGGATGTAAATTTTAAAAAATAAAAAATAAAATTTAAAAAATAATAAATAAATTTTTAAAAAAAGCAAGAAATATATCTTTGCTGTTTTGAGCCTCTGGATCTGGAGATTGCTTGTCGCTACAGCATCACATAGGCCATCCTGACTGATGCAAGTACAAAAGTGAGAGGCAGGACTTAAAGTGTGGTCTTAGCCCTGCTACCTAGTATCCACCTGCCAAGTCAGTTGGTGTCTCTGAACCCACGTTTCTTCACCTGTGAAGTGGGACTAATAATTCTTCCCCTGTCTGCTTCACTGGCTTGGTTTTGGCACCCAGCAATTGTAAAGGTGTTTGAAAAATGTCAAGGAGGCACAAATATGTACCAGTAGTATCATTAACAGCATTGAATTGGTCTATTCCTAGCTATATAATGCCAGTCCCAAGAAGAAAGCATTAAGGAGGTTATGAAAACTTGAGACTTAAATCAGATAATGGTGTAATGAATGACTTGATAATTTCAGCATGAAGCAGCGATACGTCCATCTAAAATATCTAAATAATTACACACACCTTCTTTTGTAAACATGCACTTCTTTAAAGAGTCTTAAACACTTTTGAAATGTTACTATGAGTCAAAGAGTTATAACTGAAAAAAATAAAACCAAAGGTAATTTTGGAAGGAAGAAAGTTTTTTTGGCCTTAAAAATGAAGTTTTGTGCATGTGTGATATCAAGGTGAGCATTGAGTTCGCTTGCTTACCATGAATTCCAGAGCCAAGTTTATGAAACTGCTTTGTTTTCAAATTTAATCAGCCTTTTCTTCACCACAAAATTCTGAGTTCTCAGTAGTTGACCCCTGTCTTCCATTGAGATCACCACACTAGAAAGAATGTCATAGAGTCTTATAAGAATTGCCCTTTCTATCGTTGTCTGAAAATGTAAAGGCAGCACAGGAAACAGGAAAAAATCCTATGACCACCTTCCAGAATGTGTCAGCCTGTTTAGCAGTTCTGCACTGGTTAACAAAGACCATAAACTGAACACTAAAGCTGTCCATGAGCAGGAACTTTCGGTCTCCAGGATTGTTAGTTTTGGCTTGACATTTGCTGTTATGAATGGCCAGGCAGGTAGGGCGGGCTCCATGTTAATTCTGTAAAGTGCTATGTTGACTGGTGCTATCACAGTAATGATGATGATGTGTGATGAGTAATTATATATGAAAAATCTGAGCTCTTTCTCATATATAAGACACCTGGGTTGGATTATTTATCTCTGTCCTTTCTAGTTTTGCAATGGGAAATCTTAAAGATTTAGGTTTCACTTTGAGCTGTATAAGCTTAACTGATTAATTATGCTCAAATTAAATGTTAGATAATAGCTAATGCTAAATGAAAGCTTGCTTTTTGCTGATCACTGCTCTAATTTTTTTCCATTTGTTAACTCTGCCATGAAAATAATTTCATTTCTTTATTAGTTACAGAAGTCATTCATTTATGAATTTTATTTTTTTAATGTTTATTTATTCTGATGGAGAGAGAGACAGAGCACAAGCAGGGAAGGGGCAGAGAGAGAGGGAGACAAGGAATCCGAAGCAGTCTCTAGACTCTGAGCCATCAACACAGAGCCCAACGTGGGGCTTGAACTCACAAACTGTGAGATCATGACCTGAGCCTAAGTTGGAAACTTAACTGACTGAGTCACCCAGGTGCCCCAGAAATCATTCATTTATAAAACATGCACTAAATTCTTTAGTTGAAGTAAATAAAGTGTAAGATAGTATATAGTATCAATAAGAAACTTTTTGTCACTTGTGACTCAAATAATGTGGCTCTGACTTCTTGAAAGGACATTTGTGTATGTTACAGAATACAGTCATCAGATATACATCTAAATTATTTATGTCCTAATAATATCTTCATCTTTTGGATTTTCATTCCTTTGCTTTGTGGATGTTGTTATAACAATGTCACTTTTTATTCCTAGCATGGTATAAATAAAATCTGAAACTTTATCTGTAGGTTTAATGTGTCTTCCTGAATGTGTAACTCTAAATACCTTGAAGAATTCTATATACTAATCATAACACTGGATTCATATTTGAAAAGTGTCTAACCAAAATATTCTTTCAAAATACTGTTGTGCCCAGAGGGATGCCTGGGGTGGCTTAGTCTGTTGATCATCTGACTTCAGCTCAGGTCATGGTCTCATGGTTCATGGGTTTGGGCTCTGCGTTGAGCTCTGTGCTGACAGCTCAGAGCCTGGAGCCTGCTTTGGGTTCTATGTCTCCCTCTCTCTCTGCCCTCCTCCCTCTTGCTCTGTCCCTCTCTCTCTCAAAAATAAATGAACATTAAAATAAAAATATTGTTGTGCCCTGATGAACTGTACTTTGCTTCTTTGCTTAATGGTTTCTTGTGTTCAAGCGAATTATAGGAATTACATACAAAATTATATGTATTTTGTTATTTAAAGTGAAATTTGTTTCAACTTTGGACATTACTTATTTACTCAAACTAAATTTGCCTCTATTAACTGTGCTTCAAATTCATAAAATTAATAAAATAAAAAGAAAGACTATGGAAATCTGGATTATCATAAATTACTTTTTAATATAATGCATTAACAAACATGAGTTTTGTAAGTTGAAAATGTCTGTGGAGATGAGCAAAAAATACTTAAAAGTCCTTTGTGTATCTTATTGAATTTTTCTATATCTTAATTCATTATTAGAGGAAATAAATTATTGATTAAGCATTTAACCACCTTTTATTATTCAAAAAAAGATATTTTCTCCTGAAAAAAATGTTGATTGTTCCAGAAAATTCATTTTAATAGAAAGACTGGTTAGATATGTTAAATAAATATGTATTTTAAATATGAGAATGGTTTGGTAATTATCACCAAGTGTACAAGGCAGATGCTATGCTATGGTTTTCTAAGGTACAGAATAAAATCTATCATGTAACAATGTTAGCACAAAAAGATCTGGGTTGATGTCAGTTCTTTATAGCTTAATCAGGTCAGAATTTTTATGACTATTGGCAAAATGTATCGTAGGATTTTCAGAGTAAAGATTCAATCATAGAATTTTAGAAAGTAGAACAGGCTTTAGAGGGTATCTATCCAGCTCTATTCTATAATTTTGCAGAAGAAAGTAGAAATAATGTAATCATTATAAAACATTATAAAAATAATGAAAAAATTTACTACTTATTAAGTACCTTTATTTTTTTTTTTTTTAATTTTTTTTTCAACGTTTTTTATTTATTTTTGGGACAGAGAGAGACAGAGCATGAACGGGGGAGGGGCAGAGAGAGAGGGAGACACAGAATCGGAAACAGGCTCCAGGCTCCGAGCCATCAGCCCAGAGCCTGACGCGGGGCTCGAACTCACAGACCGGGAGATCGTGACCTGGCTGAAGTCGGACGCTTAACCGACTGCGCCACCCAGGCGCCCCTTAAGTACCTTTAATATACCACTGGGCATCTTGGCAAGCTCTTCCAAAATATCTTAGCAATATGATAAATTGCCAGCTTTCATTTATTATGTATTTATATAAACATTGATATATATTATATGGCATGAGGTACAATTTCAATATATGATTAAAAAAGACATTTCACAGAGTGGTTTTCTGAGATGGTCTTTTCTGTGACAACATTTACTTAAGGACATGAATTGGTTGTTAATGATAAACTACCACAATGCTTTTTCCATCTTTTAAAAATGACCGCTTACAGTATTTGCAAGGGTTTCACCTAGGTAGCGATACATGATTTCCCCAAGGACCATCTCCTTATGTTCACCTCCCCAGGACTAAAGTAATATGTGCAAGGCTCCTGCTATGGCTTGTCTTTCCAGCTGTGAGCCTAAAGAGCTGTAAGGGCTGTTGGACGTGACAGTTAACTGGAGAGAAAGAGAGAGAATGAAAAAGAAAAGATGCCCACCACTGAAGAGCCTGCCAAGATACTTGTTTTCCTGGCTTCCAGATCCAGTTGGCATAGTTTATATCAGACATGACATTAATCATCCAAGAGCTCAATGGCCGTGACAGTTGCAATGTCTTTTAAATAAAATCCTTCCTTGATTGCATTCTGGTACAGCTGCACCCGCCACAGAATAAATACAGTCATTCGTCCACTGAGAAATTCATTTTCTTTCTTCCTTGTAGCAGCAGCAATTTTTCTCTTCAAATATAAAACAAAATCTAGCTTTTAAGATAGGGTTCTAAAGCCAGAGTAAGCCTCAATGTTAAATTTATTTACAGTTTTTATTGGAGAAAAGTTATAGTTGGAAGTATAACCAAACATAGGATTTCATCTGTTGAATATTAAGTCTTTAATTTTTCAGATGAAAAATACAACAAAAAGCCTTGCCACCTCCACCCTCAGCCTCGTTATTCTCATATACTTTGTAACATTAAATAATTCTTCAGGATCATTGTTATTTATTTCTGTGGCTACATATCAAACCTCAAATTAACAAGATTAATATCAAAAGTTTATACAATACTAGGTAAAATGTCAGTCTGATGCCATAGTAATTAATTTAAAAAATGAGACTACAAATTTGAATCTATTATTATGATCATCATATTTATGATGGTATGAATAAAGTTACTCATTCCAGAATGTTAACAAGATATCTTTCATGTATCATTAAAATAACTTATGTCAAATACTTGGCTAAATTATTGAAGTACTTTCAATATTAATAATTTCATACAAATGTCTAGCAAGAATAACCAGTCAAAATTAATTAATGATCAATTAGGATAGATAATTTCTCTTGGCTCTCAATTGCTTTCCTAATAATCAACTTGCTTTTTTTCTAAAATAGGTCAGTTTGCAATGAGTCTTAGTCATTTCACACTTCTATTTTTTACTAAACCAAAACTGTTTACAGAAATAAGTAATTCTCTTGCAAGTTATTAATCCTTATGGATATTATAAATCATGTTTTCATCCCTTAAATTTGATGTGCTCATTTTCTCTTTAATTATTGTATACTAATGTGGTACTACTGTAGTAATTTTATTAGTTCTACTTCTAATACACTTTGTAAAAATTGATTTGTTCTATAATCAATTATATTTGACTTCACAGTACAAACCTTCCTCTCATTTTTACACTATTGATCAGGAGAAAATTATTTTCAAGGTGTTTAGCTAAAGGTATAAAAGGGTACATTAACAGCTTTCATTTTTTTAATTATTTTGTACCCTGGTTTGGATTTTTGTGACTCTATGTTACACAAATCTCTTATTAATTTAAGCTAAAACCCAAGAGGTTAAGAATTTAACTGTGACTTATCTTTTAGCAAAAGATACATTAGCAAGAATTACCTAGCAAGTTATGGTAAAGAATACAGATCTGAAATGTTGAGTAGGAATTAAATCTTTGAATCTTGGGCAGGTTGAAGAGATGCTGGGTTTCTGACAAAGGTTAAGCTCTTCTATGATTATTATATTTGAGAAAGGTCATTCCCTCTATGTATCCATAGAATTTACCACTTCATTTAGCAATTGCTGAATTATAGATGAATATTAAAGTGGAAAAAATGTAAAAATAACTGCAGAATAAAGATAAGCAAAATCACTATCCAGAAAACACAATTCTTGATAGTCCTACTAACCAATTATTCTTAATGTTAAGCTTATGATTTAACTTAATTGGTGTCAGTTCCTTTCTTACCTACATTACTGGATAGTAGTATATATTTTCCTAATGGCTTTAATTTCATAGCATACATACCTACTCTTAAATTACTTCTATGGACCTTAGTATGCTAACTAAGTGATGTACTTAGGAAAGCATTCCATTTTTCTGACTGTTTTCTATGCCTTCTAAATATTCTCCCTATTTAAAAATGGGTTTGCAGTCTGTTTGCTTAGATATTAACTTAATCCTTTCAGTAGCCCCATGATAACTATGAATTGGAGATTTTACACATGATAATAACAGCAGCAGTAGCTAATATTTACTTGGTATTTTTGTTCTGTAGTGATGATACTTGGTGCTTTATATGTTATCTTATTAAATCCTCACTGCCTGAGGAAGGTGAATACAGGAGAAGGGAGGAAGAGTCACAAATTAAGTAACTTGCTTAATTCACACAATAAGTGGCCACCTGGTTGGGACTTAAACCAGATCTGTTTGATTTTAGAGCCTACTACACTACCTTTCTACTTGCAATAGGATAGAATAGAATAGAATAGAATAGAATACAGTACAATAGGAGAGCCTGGATCTGATAGGGTTAGAACCATATGTTTTCTGCTGTTAAAAAAAAAAAAAAAAAAAAAAGTCAAGACTCTGGTTTCTACCATAGAAACCACTCTCAAACTTGGTAAGATTCAACTGGTTAGGGGAGGTGAAAAGTATGAGGAGAAGCTGGGGCACCTGGGTGGCTTAGTTGGTGAAACATCCCACTCAGTCTCAGCTCAGGTCATCATCTCATGGCTGTAGGATCAAGCCTCGCATCCATGTTAGGATTATCTAGCTCTCTGCCCCTCTCTCTCTCTCCCCCTCTTTCTCTGTCTCTAAAATTAAAAGCAGGAAGAAAGAAAGAAAGAAAGAAAGAAAGAAAGAAAGAAAGAAAAATATGAGAAGTTAAGAGAGCTTAGAAACTGTGTGTCCCTGGAAAAGAGACACCCAAGACAGGATGGGGGTCCAAGATAAAGAGGATGTGGCCTCACTCCTGGATAGAGACTGGAGAAGCAGTGAGACCTCAGAGGAGGAAGATTTGTGAGGTGTCTAGGTAGGTAGATGCCCTGGAAAAAGGCTCCAAAATTTCCCTTGCCTCTTTGTTGGAACAGAGAAGTGTTCCCATGCCCAGGGGAAAAGGTTTTTGACAGCCCTCCCAGAGCCCGGCATAGCCTGGGAGCAGCAGGCAGATCACTGAACATTTTGAGAGGGGCACTAACATTGCAGAGAAAACTGAACCTGAAATGACCTTGCAGTGAAGGCACATCTCAGCAGCTAGTGGACCTCCAATTAAGGAGAAAGCAAGGCAGGCGCGGCATCAGCAGATGTCACTGAGGGTAGAAGTTGCTGGCTCCAGGAACCCCTCGCAGAGGCAGTCACACCATGCAAGATTGTCACACCAGGGAGAGAACAACGCTCAATTGACAGATCACCACAAAAAGAAATTTTTGAACATATTAGAAATACGTAGACCCTGTCGACATAAACGAAATCTTTAAGTAGAAGCTGAAACAAGGACCGCCATTAATCCCCACTGGTCACCCAAGTGTCACCCTACATGGAAGAATTTACTTGATTTCATTCTTTTGTTATTTAATACATGACATCATCAGCCTGAGGATTTTAAATATTCATTTTGCCAGTTTTGTGGGGAGGGAGATGGTTTCTGATAATTCTCTGTTCGTCCACGGCCATCATCCATTCACACTGAGTTTGCCCTGGGTTGTGCTGTGGAGCCTGACCCCTGTGACCCGCATCTCCAGGCTCCTTTGCTACTGGTTTCTGGTTGGTTCAGCCAGTGGGAGGCACTGGCAGTGGTTGAAGGATGGGGGAAGAGAGGGAGGGGTCTGTGTTTCTTCCTCATTCCCTCCTGCTTTGAGTAGTGGCTGTATGTCTTCCCAGGCTTTGCCTCTACTTCACGGCTCCAGCTGCCATTGTGTTTCAGGGGTATGTATCACTTCCTCTCTTTACCATTTTAGGCACAGAAGCATCAATGGCCTCCCTGGTTCCTGGACCATGCCTTGTTTCCCTTCACTCAGCTCACATCTCAGGGCAGAAGTCCTTCATCAGAAACTCTTGAATCTTCTGAGTTGAATTCTCTTCCCTCCAGGTATCCTGACTGATATATTTAAAATTTTGAGTTCAGTGTCTTGGTGAGAACTAATAGAGATTCAGGCAGGAACTAAAGCTTTCATATGCGACAACCTTAGTAATAGTCTGGGCATATGGTTGTGAATAAACCAGATAGGATTCTTGACCCAACAGGGATTCTAGATGGAATGAATTTTCTAACGTATAAGGCCTCATTTCTCAAGATGTGGTCCTGCCTCAGGTGTACCTGGAATGTTCAAAGCTGATGCCCAAGGCTTCATCAGGTGCCCTGACTTTCTTTCCACATGGACAATGATATTCAAACTTCTTGCTGTAGTACAACCATTTTTTCAAACATAGAAACAACTCAGGACTTGATTAGCATAAAATTGTTTTATTATATATACAAACATTTCTATAATAGTACATTGATTAAAAATAATAAACAAAATGTTAATATTGGGTATTATGATTGCAAGTTGCAGTCATAAAGTATTTTAAACATTCACATTTTGGAGGCAGGTTACAAAACGCTGAAAAAACTTGGAATCACACAAACCAGTAATGGAAATTATACTACTTTTCAACCACTCACCTTGTACTCTTAGGGTGCTCTTCATTCAATAAAACAGTGATGGCAGAAGTAACTTTGCTCTTGGCCTTAGAAAAATTGAATTAATGTGCCCACATGTTAACAGATAGATAGATCTCCCTACTGAGATTTTTTTAATGACAGTTTTTAAAAGTAATTGGAGAGGCACCTGGATGACTCAGTCGGTTAAGCATCTGACTTTGGCTCAGGTCATGATCTCATGGTTCATGAGTTTGAGCCCCGCATCAGGGTTCTGCTGTCAGCACACAGCCTGCTTCATATACTCTGTCCCCTTCTCTGTCTGCCCCTTCCCTGCTCACACTCTCTCTTCTCTCAAAACTAAATAGAAAATATATATATTAAAAAGAAATTATAAATAAATAAACTTGGAAATGTTTAAACGGTGAAATTTGAATCAAGTCTTTCTGGAAGTACTTCTGTAGAAACCCAGGACTGATGAAGGGCACCACCTGAAAACTACCCTACTGGGCCTTGTGTCAGATTTTGCTCTATTTAAGATAAGAGAGTGACTTATCGATACTTAAGCTGATCAATTGAGCCAAAAATTTAGATTAAAGCAAACGCACTATGTTTTTCTCTTGGCAATTCACTTAGTAATTAATAACTTAAATCACTGAGTAAAAAAATTCAGCTGCTAGTACAAGGATAGTGTATGAGGCTAAAACTGTTTTAAAAAGATATATATATATATATATATATATATATATATATATATTAATTTAGTCATGAATGTTTTGGTTTATTTATAATTTTTTTTAATGTTTATTCACTTTTGAAGGAGAGAGAAACAGAGCATGAATAGGGGAGGGGCAGAGAGAGAGGGAGACACAGAATCCCAAGCAGGCTCCAGGCTCTGAGCTGTCAGCACAGAGCCCGCCGTGGGGCTCAAACCCACGAACTGTGAGATCATGACCTGAGCTGAGGTCTGTTGCTTAACTGACTGAGCCACCCAGGCGCCCTTATGTTTTTAAATTCTTTGTTATGACACATATTAAACATAATCCTAAGAGAGAGGAGTAATTTCATGAATTCTCTTGAACCCATCACTTGGGTCCAACACTATCAAATCATAGTCAATCTTGCTTTATTTAAGTTGCTCCCCTCCTTCCAGCCCCAGCCCTGATTCACTGGAAGCAAATATCAATATACATCTCACTTCTTCTGAAAGTATTTCAGGAGGCTCTCTAAAAGACAAGATCTCTTTCTAGGAACATAACTGCAGTCCCATAATTTAAACAATTCCTTACTGTCATCAAATATCCAGCCAGTGTGTTCATAGTTCTATTACCATTGCCTAACATTTTTATACTTTTTTTGTATGAATCAGGGTCAAAATATGATCCATACATAGCATTTGATTGATATGCCTCTTAAGTCTCTTCTAATCCTTTTTTTTCTTTTTCTTACTATTTATTTGTAGAAAAATCCAGGTCATTTGATCTTTATAATTTCCCATACTATAGGCTTTATTGACTGCATGTCCTGCCTCTGCCCTCTGAGATTCTTGCAAATTGGTAGTAGGATCTAGAGTAGCAGTTCTCCATCCAGGCGGTTTTGACCCCAGAGGACATTTGTCAATGTCTGGAGACATTTTTGGTTGTCATAGTGAATGGGGGTACTACTGGCATCTAAGGGAAAGAGGCCAGGGATGCTGCTAAACATCCTCCAGCACATGGGACAGCCCCTTTCCCCCAACAAGGATTATCTGGCTCACCTGTCAATAGTGCCAAGGTTGAGAAACTCTAGAGGCAAGGTCACATTCAAGTTTGATTTTTATCCCCAACTTTTCTCAGTGTGTCTATTTTTATCATCTTCATCTTTTAGGTACTGATGGTTTGCACTAAATAAATAGTAATTATTTCTAACACATAAGTTGAAATATACCATAGGTTTAAAAAAATCAGAATGACTTTAGAGAGAGTTCTAAACTACAGTTAGGATTAGCATTCATTTTGGTTCCCTCGTCAGATTATAGTTTTATTCACTAATCTATAGTTATATTCATAAGAGTTTGATATCTCACTATAATTGTAGTTGGGGTACAAAGCTAATTTTTTTAAGTTTATTTGCTTTTTGAGAGAAAGAGAGAGAGAGCTGGGGAGGGGCAGAGAAAGAGGGAGAGAGAGAATCCCAAGCAGGCTCCACACTATCATCACAGAGCCTGGGGTTCCAACTCAAGAATCATGAGATCATGACCTGAACTAAAGTCAGACGCTTAACTGACTGAGCCACTCTAACACCCCATTCGTTTTTACTTACAATAGTCATTCCAAATTAGTCCAGCTGCCCTGCTGACATGATATCTATTTTCCAGACCCATTATGAAAACCGAGGAAATTTAGTATTTCCTAAATTGTCCAAAATTTTTTGAGAAATTTAATACAAAAGGCAGTAACAACTTTGTTTCCCCTATGTATAGCTATAATTGAATTTGAAAATAAACAAGCCATCTGGTCCTGGCTTTTGAAAAAAATAAAGCAACATCACTTAGAAAAAAAATTGAAAAGAATATCTAATTTACTATGATTCAAGTCTTTAAAAGTTAATCACCAAAAAATGCACTAAAGAAATAAAATTTTCACTGGAAGTACCCTCGTTTTGCTTTCGGTTGTTTTTTGTTTTTTGTTTTGTTTGTTTGTTTGTTTGCGTGTGTGAAGAGAAGAATATTTTTGAGGTCCAATTCTGCCAGTCGTCTGAGTTAAGCTTTTATGTTTTTATGCTCTCTGGTCTTTTTCTATAAAAAAAATTGTAAGCAGTGAACAATGGAATGACAGACATTTACAGAATGTGTGGTAGATAAAAGAACACGGTAATCTTAACCTCTGAAAATATTTTTATCTCAGAGATTGAAAACAAGATAAAGATGAAGAACCCTATGAAATACTAACTGATTTTATGTTGAAATTTTACCAAAGCTCTACTTGTGAGATAATGACTCAGCTATCTTCTCAGTGAGTGCATGAGTGGTCTACTTAATACACATGAATGTTTGGGTCATCTGTCTGAAAATATGGATGGCAAACCCATATTCTAAAAAGAAATAACTTTTATAATTTTTTATTTCTTTGGTAATATTGTACTAATTTATAAGAAATTTCTCTTAAATATTTTAAAATTTATAGCAAAAAGATAAAGTTTTAAAATGATATATTGAAATGAAACATGATTGGTTGCAAAGGACAGAAACTGATTCAAAGTAACTTAAATAAATAAACTATTTTTCCTCAGATACTTGAAAATCCCATGGAAAATCAATATGGTGGACCCAGCTAGTAGTGGCTCTCTTCCCCCATCCCCCACCCCATACCACTTTTTTCCTTTCCGGAAAGGCCTGTCTCTGTGGAAGTGAGAAAAAACAGATCTGCAAGCTTTCCTTGTAGCTAGAGTTTGGCCTGTGACCTAATACTGGCCAATGAGATATAAGAAGAAGTCAACTGGGAACCCTCATAAAAGAATTTTCTTTCCTGTCTTTAGTCATGGTTGTGTGAGATGTGGTGCTGTAGTGGTTAGATGAAGTGTGGGGCCAAAGCTCTAATTTGGTCTACCAAATCAGTGCTGGAACAATCTACCCGTAAATGTTTTGTTATATGAAATGAAGTGCTCACATCTAATGGAATGTTTTGTTATTTGCAGCTAAAGCCATTGTAACTGCTATTACTGATTTCTGGTACAGTTAGGTTCAAAAGCTTAAAGGATATTATCAAATCTTTATCTGTTTTTCTCACAACTTTTTTCCTCACTGTTGGCTTCATTGTCAGGCTCCAGGTAGTGGCCCCAGGTGGTTAAAACTGATAATCAGTTTTAGTTTAAGGAGAATTTCCTCCAAAAGAGTTCCCAAAGCATCCTAGGATTTAGTGAGATCCATATGGCTTGAGTTCCATACTCTTCCATGGAACAATTTCTCTAGCCAAAGACATAAAACATAGTGATCAGGTCTCCTGAGACCCCTGGAGCTGAGGTCCATCCTACCCAACCACACATAGAATGAGCTATTTCCCAATATTGCTAACTGAAAAATGGAAATGGGTGCTATGTAGACAAAACAGACAAGCAACAAAAAATCCAAATGTTTGGTGCAATAATAAAAATAAATGTTTACATTGCCTAAGTATAGAATGTATAGAGAAAAATGTAGCCTTAGAAATAAGGAGACTATAATTCTACTGATTGAATCTTTTAAATACATAGATCATTAAGCTCCTAATATATCCTAATATATGACCATACAGAAAGTCAGACACACAATATCTGTCCTCACAGTCTAATGAAGGAGATAGAGAGAAATCAGTGATTACAAAACAGCAGATGGATGCCGTGTACTGTGCGTCATGGTTTTGCCCAGGAATGTCAGAGGAAGGGTGAGGTGAAGGTTTCCATAAGACTTTCCAAGAGTTCGTAAGATGGCAGCTGAGTTTTAGAAAGTTGAGATGGTGAGAACTTCCTGAGAAAAATCAGGATCTTGCTGAACTTCTGTGCTGCCTGTGGTTGATTCCAGGCTATTTCCAACTCTGCTGGTGGCCTTCCACAAGTTTTCTGGCCTCTATGTTTTCTCATCAGTAAATAAGCAGAAAGTGCGTTGAGAAGTAGGGAAAGAGAGGATAGGGGAGGACTTTCCCATGATTCTTTACAGACATAAAATATGATTATTCTGTCTTGTTACAAATATCTCTGTGGATGTGAAAAAAGCCTAAAAACAGTTTTTAATTTTGATCCATCATGAAATTGACAAATGACCCAGTTTTCTAATTACTGGCAGAAAAAGGCTTTAGTTTAATACTGAGTAACAGATAACCAAAGTCATCATGTTTGGAAAATGTTCCCCTAAAATTAACTGCCTTACAGTTAACAACCCACTTTCTAGGGATACATTTAACTTTTTTCTTTCAATGAGTTCACCAACAAAGCTCTTTTTAAAGTTAAAAGCTCATTTGGTGCTTTCCTGAGTTGTTTTGTTTTGTTACTATTCATCTCTTTTTTCTTTTTTTTTTCTTTTATTTGGTGTTCATTTGGTGTTCATTTCCTGAGTTGTTTTGTTTTGTCGCTATTCATTTCTTTTTTATTCTTTTTTCTTTTTTCTTTTTTCTTATATATATATATATAGAGAGAGAGAGAGAGAGAGAGAGAGACAGAGAGACAGAGAGTGTGTGTGCATGCACAAGCTAGGGAGAGGGGCAGAGGGAGACAGATAATCTCAAGCAGGCTCTGACATAGGGCTCAATCCCACAACCCCAGGATCATGACCTGAGGCAAAATCAAGAGTCAGAGGCTCAATCCACTGGGCCGCCCAGGTGCCCCAATACTTATTTCTTTTTAGCTTGGAGTTCTCTTGGCCTCCTTTGAGGCTTCAAGGACCCATTCATACACATTTACTGTAATTACTGTGAAAATCTGAATTACTAAACCCCCATTGCACCCCCACTGAATAGTATAGTACAGTTCTGAAAATGAAAAGGAGAAAGTAAGGGAACAGAAATTACCTAGGGAGGGTAAAATTGAGGAAAGAAAATTTTTCGTGGGAAAATTTTTCGTGGGAAAGAAAATCGGAGCCAGATTACTGATCATCCTGAACTTAACACCTATTCTTAAAAAAAAAAAAAAAGGCACCACTTTATTTCTTAATATCTTCTGGTCTTTTGTTTAATAAATACATACTTATTCTCCTTGACTTTTGACTTTATCTATCAAAATAAATCTTCCCCTTTTAAACTTACATAATCCTAAAATGTGTCCTAATGTCCATATTAACTTGAAATGGACCTACATTTATATACGTCTTGAACTTCATCTTAGAAAGCATCTTCTCCTACAGAAATGAAGAAGATCCTCAACTCTTTTCCCTCTCCATCTCACTTCTCTAAACCACATCAACAGCAATAGAAAATTCTATCTGTGAAAGCCAACTTCTGAACATGAGAAGCTAATATCTGTTAACAAATATCGGAAGATTCCAGACGTGAGGCTTAGCATTTTTAGCGTCCTATATTTCTCACTAGATTCATGAAGTTATATTCAAGAAAGGAAGCACTTATTATGCTTCTGTTATTCTGACATTAGAATAGAAGGACTAGAAATGAGCCTTGAAAATATTTGAAACCGTATAGATCTATCTTGTGACTATAGACCTGTTTATTTCAAAGTTTGACAGCAAATCTGTAAGAAAACAACAATGTCATACATATTCACCTTGTGTTACATTAACTTGAAAAAATTCTTTATGACGAGTAATGAGAGTAACAGAATGCTCTATTTGTTTAAGTAATCAGAAAACTCATTTGGAGGAATAATGGGCTTTTCTCTGTGAGTTTGACATAGAAAACTATGGGAGGGCACACCTAGCTTACCTAAACCATGTCTTCATATTTGCTTTTATTGGAAAGCTTCAACCTTTTGTATATGAACCCAAGTAATTATTTTAGAAAACAGTGTTCTCAGGGAACCTGGGTGGCTCAGTCAGTTAAGCATCCAACTCTTGATTTCAGCTCAGGTCATGATCTCACAGTTTCGTGAGTGCAGAACCTGCTTGGAATTCTCTCTCTCTCTCTCTCTCTCTCTCTCTGTCTCTCTCTCAAAATAAATAAATAAATAAACTTAAAAAAATTAAGACACAGTGTTCTTAGGTTGTATGGAGCTAACTGGATATTCAGCTTGCGGAACACCCAAGACAGAGAAAAAAATACTACAATTTAATATATATTGGGATAAAAGAACTCACCATAATTTCCCACTCTGAACAAAAGGGATCTCCCATCCTCTGAATTCCACACCATTAAGGGAAGTTCTGTTAAGACTGGTCAGTGCATAAATTTTGCTCCAATCAGTTCTTTGCCATTGTTCAAATATGTAGATATTTAACCAAACGGAATGTACGTCCCCCACAAGTGCCCATACATACACATGTGCACCCAGGGAACAAAGCAAGGGGTTGGAGACATTCAACTGAATGGTGCCATCACCTTATTCTATGAGAAGATACACATTGTTTCTCCTCAATGGGGCCATCAATCTGTTTATCATCTTAAGACCAAATGAGTACAAAACACTTTTAGGTTTGTTTTGAAATCCAGTGTTGAAATGGTGATAAAGGCTTGTTTCATCTTACATGAAATTTCAAAAGTAAAGTCCTACTTGCCAAGAGAAAATTGTTTTTATAGAGCACACTATTTCTTTTGAATATTAAATACCCAATTATACCTCAGAAGTTGGTTTATCATGCTGTGGTGAGCCTGATTTTCCATTTAACATAAAGGAACAGATGTTCTGTGCACTCTAGGGATGGGGGGAAATCTGCCCTCCTTTTTCTTATCTCCCACCCACAACCCCACTGGCTGTTGTCCACATCGTAGATGCATCCTCTCTCCAAATTTTGCCATACGGTATTAAGCAGAATGCCACCAATTTCCTGACATTTGGTCATCATTTTACTAAAAAACAATTTTAGACTAATAATAGAGGTGATTTGTTCACACAAGTTAGTAACAGCCTGGGGGTGGGGAAGGGGGGAGGAGTGGAGGCTGAGGGGTAAAGTTTAGAGCCAGAAAACAATTTGTGAGCGTTAAAACAACAATTTGGAACATGTTATTTTGAATCTAATTACATTTCCAATGGCAATCAATGACCAAGGACTAAAATCTTGATTCGGATCAGTAACAAAGAGCATGAGAGTTTATCTTTCCGAAATTCAACTTAAATAATTTTGAAATTATTTCACTGCTAAATGTTTTATTGCCTGTACCTTCTGTTTCAGTTTTAACTAATATAGTTTTTAGGGTTTATTGTTGGTTTGCTTCTTAGGAATTTATGTTTAAGACAAAAAGAAGAGTGGTTTGTTTGTTTGGGTCCCAATTTCAACAGATTGGAGTGCAGAGAAGGAGCTACTCACAGGGCAGCCCTGGGAACTGGAGAGTGTCAGGGTTCAAGGCAGAGAAGGCCAACAGTTAAGAAGGGTCCCAGAAGTGTCATCCAACTCCGAAGGGGAAGGACCAAGGTCACCAGCACTGTAGATAGGGCAGCGCAAAGATGAGCCAGCAAGGCAATAGTGTCAGTGCCCAGGAAGGTTTCTAGATACTAAATTTTGCTTTTTTTTTTTAATTGGGTGGAACCAAAGATGGTTTTCAATGTTTCATTTCCCTAAGTAAGAGCCTTGTAGCAGACACTGCCTGTTACCTTCTCAGCAGCATTTTCTTCCCTGCTTAAGTCACACCTGTTCGGTTAGAGAGGGAGATCTCTTGCCATTAGGAAAGGTAGGCCTCACCTTCAGGCCTAAGGGTGAATAATGAGACTCTAGACCATGTGGTCATTCATTCACCCATTGATTCAATGTGTCTTCGAACACCTACTATGAACCAGGCACAGTCCTAAGCATCAGGCATACAGCAGTGAACAAAGCAAAGCTCTTACCCTCAAGGAACTTCTATTCTAGTGGGAGGAGACACAGCTACTAAATACATACGCAAATACAGTATGTGAAATGGTGGGCTAGGGAGAAAAATTGAGGAAGATGAGATAAGACGTGATAGGTTGAGGTGGAGGATGGTAGCCTCGGTGAAAGGGGAGCGAGTCGTACTGGCATCTGAGGCAGAGACACTGCAAGCGTGGCAGCCCTGAGGAGACATGCTGGATGTCAAAGAACCGCAAAAGGGCCAGGGCAGTTGGAACAGAATGGGTGAGGGAAAAGATCAGAGAGGGAATATAGCGGTGAAAGTCAGGCAGCATAGGGTCAGGTAGACTTTGGCTTTTACCCTGAGCACAATGGGGAGTCCACTGGAGGTTTGAGCAGAGGCATCACATGATCTGGGATTTGCTCTTACACAGCTCTCTAGCTGTCTTGATGTCCCCTGATGTCCCTTCTCTAGCTGTGTTGATGGTCAGTGACTCATCTAAAGGGTGTTAAGGAACAACTACTAGGCATCTATTGCCAAAATTTTTTTTTAATTTTTTTTTTAACGTTTATTTATTTTTGAGACAGACAGAGCACGAACGGGGGAGGGTCAGAGAGAGGGAGACACAGAATCTGAAACAGGCTCCAGGCTCTGAGCTGTGAGCACAGAGCCCGACGCGGGGCTCGAACTCATGGACCGCAAGATCATGACCTGAGCCGAAGTAGGCCACTTAACCGACTGAGTCACCCAGGCGCCCCTATTGCCAAATTTTTAATAAGCTAAGCATTAGGAGCAGAAAGCCCTTCCCTTTATTTTTTCTGCCTAGAATTTGAATGTGATTCCTGGAAATGCAGCGGCTGCCTTACTACCATGAATGAGGAGGTTTCCTGGTAAGGATGGTGGGGCAGAGATATAGAAGGGGCCTGGGTCTTTGGTGACACCACTGATCCTTTATAGTAGCTCATGACTACCTACCTCCAAACTTTTGTTAGATATATTTTAATGGGTTATTGTTTCTTGCAATTGAATTCCAAGCTGGAATTGACATTGAAGAAAAGAAAGAATAAAGGAGAGAAAGAAAGAAAGAAAGAAAGAAAGAGACAACCGTTACACACTTGAAATGACATTTAAGTACCAAAAAAGAGTGCGAAGAGCATCATCTCAGAATAGGATATAAATTTTTAAATTCAATCACTTTAGCCTTATAAAGAAAATCTAAGAACTGGATTTTAATTCTTCTTTCTTCCCTATGGACCAGTGAAATCTTCATCACAGGCTAAGCTCTAAAGCAAAGGGGCAGAAGAGCTGGACAGCTCAGCAAACCAGGCCCTGAACCAGCCGTGACCTTGTTGCGCACTACCAAGGTTTGGGTAACACGTCAAAGTTGGGTGACCACATGTCAAGGTTTGCTAAGGACAATCTTGGTTTATGCTTGCTGCCCCTACATAATTATTAACAGCACCTTCTTTCACCCTAAAAAGTGTCCTGATGTGGATAAACTGTAAAATCACACACATACACACTTACATGCATGTCCCCACATGCTTTACAGGAGTAAATTAATCAAACCTAGGGAACTACACAGGAAGTATTCTCTGGAAATGGCACCAGGTTTTGTGGAAGATTTATTTTTAATATATTATTTGTTTGAATTTTGTATCAAGTGTGTGTTTTACTTTCAAAATTAAAAAAGCTTACAACATTTACAGGAGGTACTTACCAAGTTATAAGGGTTCTGAACTTTTTTTCCTATGTAGGAAATAAATCTCAGACAAAAATGTCAGATTCTATTGGAATCGACATCTGAATGAGACAAAAAGCTAATATTTGAGAATAAATGTCAGTTACTCAGCTCTGAGAGTGTGACCCGTTCACAAAGATGGGATCGTAGGTGCCTGGTTCTCGTGCTGCTGTGCCGTCATTTCCTCAGTGCCACCTGCCGCCTACCCGAAACGTGCTTCCTAACGCCATTGTAGTTAGGGATTCAAGACAGAATGGAAACAATTCTGTAACTTTGAACAGTCAGCAAGTGTCTTTGGAATGCCTATGTGTGTTTTGTATGCCTGGTATGCAAAAGGCATTGGGCTGGGCTCTGGGTAATGAAAACCACCCTCTTCCTGCTCTTGTGGAACTTACAGTTTAGTAGGAGAGACAGGCAATAAACAAGCAAATACACACTCATATAGAGAATTACAAATTGTGTAAGTGCGGTGAAACAAATGAGAAAAGCACAGTGCTAGAGAACGAATGAATGAATGAACTAACACATTCATGTTTCTGGAATAACAACAATAACAATTAAAAACCTGAAAGCTTTTATTTCTTCCTTCTACAAGAGAAACTAGTATCCAGGGATGGAAAGGAGATAGGATCTGTTGGGAAAGTCTACTTCTGGTTCCACCACATAATAATACTATGACTGTAAAAGTGACAAACATTCTAAGCCTCATTTTTTGTGTTGACCTTCTTTTGTCATAATGTTGCTGCGAAAAACAAAACAAAATTAATCAATGTAAGTGAGATGCTGAAAAGTACTATTTATTATCTGTTCTGTCAACAAACATTTATTGAGTACTGTCTTTGGGATGGGCTTCTGTATTAACAGCATGATATATAAAGCTTCAAGAAAAAAGGCTGTAGTCAAAATCTCCCTCTGATTCAGGGAGATAGGTAAATATATGTAACTATGTGTGTGTTTGTGTATGTGTATGACGTTTATTTTTTTATTTTTAGAGATGCTTTTTAAACAAATGGAGGTAAAAAGCTCACATACAAGATTTATTTTAAAGGCCTTTTCAAAGTTTTACTCATGCGTTACTAGAGACCCGGCTTGATATTGGCCATCATTTACATTATCATAAACAGTGAGAATAAATGTTTGCAATGTGATATTGAGGCTTAATTTTTGTTGTGCCATGTGAATCATCAATTATTAAATAATCATCAGCATAAGTTTGTGTGAGAAGCCCATGCACATATGGTCAATTAATTTACAATGAGGAAATCAAGAATGTGTAATGGGGAAAGGACAGCTTCTTCAATAAATGGTGTTGGAAAAGCTGAACAGCACAAGCAAAAGAATGAAACTAAACTATTACCTTACACCATACACAAAAATGAACTCAAACTGGAAGACTTGAATGTAAGACCTGAAGCCATAAAACTCCTAGAAGAAAACACAGGCATAAGGTCCTTGACATGAGTCTTAGTGATGATTTTTTGGATCTGACTGCAAAAGAAAATGCAGAAAAAGCAAAATTAAACAAGCAGAATTACATTAAACTCAAAGGTTTCTTCATAACAAAGGATATCATCAATGAAATTAAAATTCAATCTACTGAATAGAAGAAGATATTTGCAAATCATATATATGATAAAGTGTTAATATTCAAAACATAGAAAGAATTTATACTACTCCTAGCAGAAAACTAAGAAATTCAATTAAAAATGGGCAGAAGATCTGAGTAGACATTTTTCCAAAGAAGACATACGAGTGGTCAACAGGTACATGAAGAAATGCTCAACATCCTTAATCATCAGGGAAATGCAAATCAAAACCACAATGAGCTATCACCTCACACCTGTTAAAATGGTTGTTATCAAAAAGACAAGAGATAGCAAGTGTTGGCAAGGGTATGGAGAAAAGGGAACCATCGTGTACTGCTGGCTGGGATTGCAAACTGGTGTAGCCACCATGGAAAACAGTGTGGAGGTTCCTTAAAAAATTAAAAATAGAACTACCATATCCAGCAATTCCACTTTGGGATATTTATTTAAAGAAAAAGAAAATACTAATTCAAAAAGATATATGCACGCCTCTGTTCATTGCAGCATTATTTATAATACCTAAGATAGGAAAACAACCTAAGTGTCCATATATGGATGAATGGTTAAAGAAGATGTGATATTTATACACAGAGGAATGTATTGTAATACTATTCAGCCATAAAAAATAATGAAATGTTGCCATTTGCGACAATATGGATAGAACTTGAGGACATTATGCTAAGTGAAATAAGTCAGACAAAGAAAAGCAGATACTGTATTACCTTGCTTATAGGTGGATTCTAATAAACAAAACAAACAAATTTAAAAAAACCAAGCTGATACAGAGAACAGATTGGTGGTTGCCAGGATGAGGGAGGGGAGGAGCAAAATGGGTGAAGGTGGTGAAAGGGTACAAACTTCCAGCTGTAAAATAAATGAGTTCATGGTCATGTAATGTACTGCATAGTGACTATATTTAATAAGACTGTATTGCAGAGTTGAAAGTTGCTAAGAAAGTAGAACTTAAAAGTCCTCATCATAAAGAAAAAAAAAGACAAAATTTTTGTAACTATATACGGTAGACAGATGTTAATTAGACTTCTTATAGTGATCATTTCTTAATGTATACAAATGTCAAATCATTATCCTGTACACCTGAAACTAATGTACTGTTATATGTCAATTATACACCAATAAAAACAAATAAAATAGCAATTTTTAAAAAGAAAAAATACATTTGTGTGAGGTATTTTTGTTTCTATTTTATAAATATGAAAACCAATAATTTATATAAACTAAAAAAAAAATCACTCTCTGGAATTTTAGTTTGCAGTGACACACTATCCCATGATGACGATGCCAGAAAAATGAGCTTTTTCTATTATAAAGGGAAAATACTTTCAGTTTAAGTTGTGGGTTATGCAAAGTAAAAGATTTGTAGATGAAGTGAAGGTGATTTTGCCAAAATTGGAGTCTTTAAAGAAGAGAATGTGTTGGAAAGATTGTTCCTACAACTAGATTTTCTCAAGAGTTCAACCAGAGCCCTTGCCTATTTAAATTAAAATTAAAATTAAAATACAAAGCTTAAAATATCTCTTTTGCACCTTTAAAAATGAAGAGTCCATGGTGTTAACTTAGTCATTAAGAGTTACTTGGTTCATAAGTTCTATAATGGGTTTGCCTAAAGAGATTGAATTTTTATCACTCAATTAATGAGATATTTTGATATGTTATCTCTGTACCTGGAGCGGCTCAGAAATTATCGACGTCCACATACTTCTCAAGTGGCCTATTCCTTTTTCAAAGCCGTCTCACATTCCTACTTAAGTTCAGTTTAATCTTTATAGAGCAGGCTATGTAAATGCTACCTGAATCATGTAGTACTTAAAAAAAATTCTTGGAACAATTAAGGACATATTCTCAAACAAAATTGAATAAACAACTCAATGAAGTGGGTAACACTTCTTGAAAATTCATTTCGGTAATTTTATAATGATTTAAAAATTCCAGACTGCCTTGTACTCTTATACACATGGCCCTCTCTGCTTAATTGGGACCCAATTATCACTCTTTCTGGATTATTATAGTTCCCTGCATCCTTCCTTTTCTTTCTCTCACAACTCGGCATTTTTCCTCAGCAAGATACTAAATGCTACAACTTTAAACATTTCCCTATTGCTATCTCTTGTTATGAGTAAGATGGTGACGGAAACCAAAGCCATTTACAGAAAAGAAGCTTATGGATTACTGGTTGATAATTCTATCCTGTCAAGTGGTAACCTCATTCTGAGCAATGACCACACCCATCGCGTTCAAGACCTCATCTCCACCTGGTATGGGAGCTGGTACCTGACAAGTGTTCAGTTAAATATTAATTGGATAAATGAACTCATCTTAATCTTTGGTCTTGCTAATATTCATGACATAGGCTAATTGTATAATCATGGTAAAATCACTATGATAGGAATCAGAATTTGACTAGCCCATAACTAGATATAATACTGAATAAAATATTTGTTTCTCAGGATATGGCTTTTTATTATTTTATTGAAGTATAACTAACATACAATGTTATATTAGTTTCAAGCATACAACATATTGATTCAACAATTCCATACATTACTCAGTGTTCACCACGATAAGTGTAATCATAAGACTTGGCTTTTTTTTTTTTTTTTTTTTTTAATGTTTAGTTTTTGAGGGAGAGAGAGACAGAGTGCGAGTGGGGGAGGGGCAGAGAGAGAGGGAGACACAGAATCCAAAGCAGGCTCCGGGCTCTGTGCTGACGAGCCCGATGTGGGGCTCGAACCCATGATCTGAGAGATCATGACCTGAGCTGAAGTCGGTCACTTAACCGACTGAGCCACCCAGGCGCCCCAAGACTTGGCTTTTTAATTGTAAAGTGAGAATTTCAGATGAGATCACTACTCTGAAAACTTTTTTGTTTGATAATTTTAGCAATGAAACATTTTTTAAAGATCTCTTAAGTGGAATATGAGTATGTTTTATACAGCTACTAAAAGCAGAGTAAATTTGGTTTGAAATAGAGCCAGAACCTCCCTTTCTTGGCAATTCTATCCTTGAGTCACCTTTATTGGAACACTAAGGGTCCAGAAAACACAATTTGAAAGCCAATGGACTTAATTGTTTTTAATATTCTACTTTGAAAATTTTATAACCAACATGAAGAGATGCCATAGTGAAGGAAGAACACACAGTTCTCAGGAATCACTGAAATGATGCGCCAGCCCTGCGGCACTGTGTGAATTGTGGTTCAGATTTTTGCCTATGAGATATTCTACTATACTACTATAGTAAATATTCTACTATTCTACTAAATATAGGTGTGCTGACCAGCGACTAGATAATTTAGTTATCTATTGCTATAAAACAAACTTCCCAAAATTTTGGTGGTCAAAATATCATCTCATGATTTTGTGGTTCAGGATTTCAGGCAGAACTTGTCTAGGGAAATTTCTGTTTGCTTGATGGTATTCGGCTAGAAAATGTGGGCTGGTCTGGAGGGTCCAAGTCAGCTTCATTCAGGTGTCCTTAGCAGGGATGCATAGGCTGGAAGCCTGGACTCAGTCAACTGGAATGCCTACTCCAACTTTCCCAGCACAACAGACTCAAGGCAGTCCGATTCTTACATGGTGACTCACGGCTCTAAGAAGAATGTTCCAGCAAAGAAGGCTTCCTTGCATGGCCTTTTATGACCCAGACTTCTAAATCACATAACATTCCTTCTGCCATACTCTCTTGGTCAAAACTGTCACAAGCTTTTCAAATTCAAGGGGAAGGGCTGAGCTCCCATCTCTCAATGGGAGTGTCAAAGAATTTGCAGCCATGTCTTAAAACTGCCGAAGCCTTTCTGCTCTTCAGTATCTGTCTTGTTACTGCAGTCGTCAAGGAAAAGTAGGAGTGAGTAGTACATTTCTCTCCACTGTCATAGGAAGAGAATATGGCAAGGGATTCCATGTATCCTTGAAAATTTTATATTGGGATTAAATGTTCCAAACTTCACCAATGACTACTGGGTTTCTTGAGTTCTATGTTCCAGGCAAGCCTCATACCTGTGCTACAGAATGTTTTTGGCAGAATTCTTTGCCATCACTATCATTCTTTACAAACAAGGCTTCTGTAGTTAGGATACACTAAACCACTCAAAAATTGTTTGGATAATGGAAACATGACATACATATTTGGAGGGCTGCTTTTGGAATTGTGACTCAAAGAGTTCTCAGCCTGTAGGTTTTGTTATGCAATTCAAACCATTTGGATTTTTTCCCCTCTGCCTCCCAGTAATACTAGAAACAAATAAGTTGAAACTATAGGATGTACGTTGTCTGGGGAAACATACTGAATGTACTTTTGGACAAGCTCTTTTTAAAAATTGTATTACAATTGCGGAAAGAGAATGTGAAAGTGTTTCGGAAGTGAAATTACTTATTGTCCTTGGTAACGATAAATGGACTTGGCTGGGCTTTTTCTACACAAATTAAAGGTAACAGGGAGTATCGTTCCACCACCAAAAATGATTTTCTTTTTTACCTCTGTTAATCCACATGTTGCCTGGAGAATTCCTCCCCTAATGTAGAATATGTAACTCAGAATTTCTGAAGACACATATGGGAAGACAATTTCAGGAATCAAGTTACTTTCATGGAGATTTGCCACAGAATTTTTTCACAAAACCAAATATGAGAGTTTTTCTAGTGTCTTCTCATAAGACCCCCTTGTACTCCTGGGTCTGCAGCCAATAAGAACATAACCATCAAAATGTGTCTTTAAATCATCACAGCGGTCTCTAAAACTACCAGTACAGTTTAAGCCCTTTGTTTAAATTAAGGTAATGGGTCAACTAAGCTTCTTGCTACCCTCCCCTCCCAATCCAGAGAGGTAATAATAATTATCTGCCATTCCTTCCACAGGGAAGGTAACTGTGGTCCGAGCAAGGAGAATTGCCAATGTGACAGACCAGAGAGAGACACCACAAAAGTGAATCCCAAGAGGGAGCACACGATACTGTGAGCAAGAGACACAGAAAGAGGAGCTGGGGTGGGGAACAAGACGGAGGGGTTCACCCATGCTGACTGTTGATTATACTGTTTCATATAAGGGTGAGCCTATGTCTGCAAGTGTCCTGGTTAGGAAAATAAAAGAATCTAGCCAACAACTTGGTCATAGTTAACTGAACCTCTATTTGTCAGCCTACCATGATAAAGTGTGGACAAGATTCAACAAAATGGCGTACCTAGCAGTGTGTAGCACACAAGGAGTTCTTGATAAATGAGGGCTGTGTTATTAAGTTCCCAAAAAGAAACAGACATTCCTATTGATTGATTTGAGAAGAGGTTTGGAAAGGAGCTCTTTATAAAGGCATGGGAAGAATGTAGTGAGACTGCAAGCTGGGTATAACAGGACAGTATGACCACCTGAGGCCTAAATTAACAAGAAAAGGACAGTCGTCAGAACCTGAAGACGAAATAGTTGGAGAGGCCTGACTGACAGGAGCTGTGACTTTCAGGAGAGAGATGAAGCCAGTTTATGAAAATCCCACACGGAGGGAGCTGGGGGAAAATAATCCAACTGGAGCCAAAGAGTTAGGGGGTCCACTGACAACATCCACATGGGTCAGCCACCCCTGCCCCAGGGGCACAATGCAGGCTGCATGAAGAATGGATTTGGAGGGGCAAATAGAAAAGCGACTCAACATAATATTGTTAATTGTTACCATTATTCTTTTTAAATCTCCATTATTCCAGTATCTGGTAACAGAATACCCAATACTTAATACAGTACCTGGAATCTGGATGCTCAATTATAATCTGTTGAATAAATGAATAAAGGAATGAACAAATTCCTACCCATGATTGTTTCAGTTAGGCATTAAGTTGGGTTGGTATTAAAAGAAACCCAACTGCAGTGGCTTAAAAACACAAGAGTTATTTTCTACATTAAAGAAATCTGAAGGCAGACTTGCCAAGATTTCCAAAGAGGTAGTGTTTTTCTGAGTACATTTTTACCTTAAATAAAATCTGCTATTACTAAGGAACACAGTCAGCATTCTCTTGACCAAACAGATGGATTTCAAACACCACATTTTGAGACCTGAGAAAAGATAGTTATGGAAGAGCCATGTGAGTGATCTTGCCTTATCTGTTTCCTAGGCTGCATTTGAATTAGTCAAATAACTAGTGATTTGAGACAATTTTCTGGATAGTAAAACAGCAACTACAACAACAACAACAATGACTGATGTATTTTGTGTGTGTGTATGTTGTGGTGTGTGTGTGGGGGGGTGTTATCTTCCATTTTTAATTTTCTAAATCCCTCTCGATCTCACCTGTGCAGTTCACAAACCAGTCATTATGCTAAATCAAATCCTAGCTTATCTCCCAAGAAATAGCTCTAAACATGATTCCCAAACATCATCAAACCTAGGGCTCAAATGAATATTTTGTCTTCAAATTAAAGAAGAAGAAGAAGAAGAAGAAGAAGAAGAAGAAGAAGAAGAAGAAAACAAATTCAGGAGAGTACAAAGGATAATACATTAAGTTCTCATGTTCTCTCCAATAATAACAGAAAATTAACATTTAAAAACATTTTCAAAATGAAAATTATAAAACAAAATCCCTCTCTGGGCCAAAGCCAATTGTGTAAGAAAAGTGGAAGGGAATACTAAGGCAGCAGCTCTTGTCCAGGTTCACATTTGTGTCCCTGGGGGACATAGTTTTGCAAGTTTTCCACATACCAACCTGGGAGTAGGCCGCATCAATGTGAATTGGGAAGTGTTCTCCATGGTAGATACAGAGAGAACAGAAGTATAGCTTTCCAGAACTCTTCCAGTTCCTGTGTGCCACTGATTGGGCCCAGGGTTTCCTGAATATGAAGGTGGGGAATGCGGTAGGGGATAGGGGTCAAATACGAAGATGGCTCCACAGAAGTCGGCAGGCCTGGGCAGGACGGTCTTATGGCAGAGGCTGTGGGATCAGACTCAAGTAGAGCCAGAGGGAGGATATGGGGGAGGCCCGGGAAGTCTTGAGCACCAGCAAGTGCTAAGATAAGACCAAGTCAGCCTGGTAGCACCACTCAGCCAGACCCATTAAGAAAGTCCAGACAGTAGAGGACAGCAAATGCCAACTTCAGCTGCAGATGCCAGCAAGGAAAGCATGACCAGGCAGAAAAGAGAGATCACCTGCAGGGATCCAAGTTCCCCTCACTCCACCCCAGGGAGATGACTTCATTTATGCCTAATCAGAGAATTAGGGTAAGTCTGAGGGAACCAGTCTTCTTACCCAGAGTCACAGAAAGATACTATTTAAATCACTTTCATAGGTTGGATGTTAATTGCTTTTTAAAATATGCTTCATTTTTATTTTTATTTTTTAAATTTTATTGATTTATTTTTGAGAGGGATGAGGGGCCGAGAGAAAGAGGGAGACAGAGAAGCCCAAGCAGGCTCCATGCTGTCAGTGCAGAGCCCAACACAGGGCTTGGCTTGATCCCATGAACCATGAGATCAGGACCTGAGCCAAAACCAAGAGTTAAACGCTTAGCCCACTGAGCCACCCAGGTGCCCCAAAACAGGCCTCATTTTTATAACAGTGTAATTTACATGGTCCATAAACTGATACAATTGTATGGAGACTTACAGGAAAAAGACCTGCTTCCCTCCACCCTATTCCTAGTCCCCCAAGAGCACTCCTTCCGAAGTGCATTATTTTAATTGGCTTCTGATATATCTTTCCAGAGTTTATGCTATTACTAGCAAATGTGAATATATAGTCTTAATCTTGTTTTTCATTTTCTTAAATCAAAGGGAACAAAACTATTTTTTTCTCATTTAAAATACATCTCTGGTATTTTCATATCTGTATGGTATGTAATGTAGTCACTGTTTTTTGGAAAGTCTTCCATTGCAAGGATGCTTCATAACTTATTCAACTCTATCCTTATGGATGGACATAGATAAAATTTTGCTATTACAAACAGTAGTGCAATGAATGACCTTGTAAATATGTCATTTTTTGTCTACACGAGGTATATATTTAACAAAAACCTAGGTAATTGAACTTTAAATGAATATGTAAACTGGATGGAGACATTGTGCCACAGAATACTGGAACATTGCCGAGTTGCACCCAGTGATTATCATCTTTTAGGTGATCAAATTAGTTAATGAAGAAATAAAGGAGCCACATATCTTGGTACATCTAAGAATATTGTTAGTAAGTTTGTGACTCTGCTTCATATCCACACATACTTGTAAGCACACATTAAAGATATACACTTGGGCTCATAGTTTATATACTCTTGTAACAGTTGCAAGCTAGGGACCCACTGAGCATAGACCACGTAAAGGGCTTACTGAAATGATTTACAAAGAATGCCGAGGACATTGTCTCGGAAATCTAAGAGCTGGGGTCGGGTTAGGGCACGTCCCGTGTGGAACAAGCTGGAGTAAAGTTCTGTACCCCAAGCAGCTGCCAAGACCTCAGCCCTGGGAGCTGGAGTTT
This sequence comes from Panthera pardus, assembly GCF_024362965.1. Classification (NCBI taxonomy): domain Eukaryota; kingdom Metazoa; phylum Chordata; class Mammalia; order Carnivora; family Felidae; genus Panthera; species Panthera pardus. The sequence continues at coordinate 23,598,084 of NW_026526788.1, forward strand.
AGTGGCTGCCCTCCATCTCTGTCTTTTTCGCTCTGCTTTCAACCACTCACTCTCTCAACCACTTTCTCGTTCTTCATGTCTGCTCCCCCATATTTTCAGCTTCCTACTTCTCGCATTGTCTCCTCTAGTGTCCATTTTACCTTATGACCTTTTAACTGAGCCCTCACCCTTATTGCCTCATGATTTTCTGGGGTTTTAGTACAAATTTCAAATTCTGCCCTGCTCATTTTTCTGTCAAGTCCGCACAGAGACTGCGTTGTTGGTAAGTTTACTGTTTGGTTACTCCTTGCATCTGTTACTCACTCCTTAGCCAATCAGAGACACTGGAAGGAAGACTAAGTGGTCAAACAAGCTCCCCTCCCACTCCCTGCTGTCAGAGGAGAGGGTGGGGCTGTTTCCCTTACTACTGGGTGTGGTCAGGGCAGGCACACTAACATTTCCAATGTCCAGAATCATGGCAGTTTTTTCATGCAATTTAATATCAACTTAATATGTTTATAAATAACTACATAGTTGTCCATTATATGGAAATTCTGAAATTTATATTATGAATCCCTATTACTAAGCATTAGAAAATATAAGGAACAAGGGGAAAAGGATGAAATGGTGATGAGCTTTGAAGGGAGGTCAAGAAAGCATTGAAGGGAGGTCAGGTTTTGATCAATATTTCCCCCTTACGCATATGTAGAAAGGTATGATATTGATGTATTAACTGGTGTGTGTGTGTGTGTGTGTGTGTGTGTGTGTGTGTGTACACCCCTCCCCCCCCCATGCCCACCCCCACCATCCTCCTTTGCCTCTTGTGACTCTCCTCACCACCACAGGGGCGGCTTCTTGGACGAGGTGACACAAGAGAAAGGAAGAATAAGTAGGCGATTCTCTGTGCTTGAGTATTAAAATAGACCTTTGGAATGATAGGAGAAATAACAGTCTTGAAGGAAAGGTGTTTTGAGTTGCCAGAGCCTGGATTCTGAAGGCTTTAGTACAGAATAATGGTTTCAGAAGAAAGTGTTCTCAGTTCAAGACAATGTTCCCATCCTTTCAACCACGGTATCCATAAGAAAGAGGAATCAGAGGACACTTAGACATTTGTTTTCAGGACACCGACCCTGTGCCTTGGTCCCCACTGCTGGGACAGCTCCTCCTGAAGCGAGGAAACGCAGCAAGATTCATGGGTTCCCTTTCAGCATCATGATGGGGGAAGCGATGGAATAGATGTGGTGGAGGGGTCTTGCACAGAGGAGCCTGAGACTTGCTGACATGGTTCTCCAAACCCAGGAGGACTGGGGGAGCAACAGAATGCTTTCCTGAGAGACCACGTATGGACAAAGGCTGTTGATAGAGCCGGATATAAGTGACTTTGTGGTGAAGAGTAAATAGAAACCACATGTACCCATGACCTGAGGCCAGATAGAAAAGAGTATATTTCAGAGGATGCCATCCAGGACAGAAGAGGACCAGGGACCAGACCTCTTCCATGAGGCTTTAGAATTCCCGACATCCCCTGGATTAGACACAACCACAGGCAGGGGCAGGCTGCATCAGGTATCAAAGTAATAGGACATAAAATAGAAATTAAGTTAGTTGCAAAAAAATGAAATGCATTTTAAAAATTTGCACTTGTGTCCTGACATTTTTACCTGGTACACATATTTTTCATGGATGCAAATATTTGAGCTTAGACAGCCCCTTTATTGCTCATCAAACACTTGGGGGGAAATGTGACTTAAGAATAAACAGTCCTCTGTTTTGTTAAGTGTTTTTACATTTCATTAATAGTTGAACTGGTGTCTGGCTCCGAAGATATTTTGATAAAAATCTCAGAAATGGACACACAATGTTCACATTTTTTGAGGGGTGATTTTTCAGACTGGGCATACTTTAGCAGTGGAACCGTCTCTTCAAACAAAATATGAACAAACAGCTAAGAGAGATGTTCTGGTGGGAGATCAGAGTCTCCCCTTCCTTCACTGTCCCCTTTTACCCCCAAGGTGGCCCTAGAGATACCCAGTTGTAACCCTGGTAACTTGTGCACAAGCTGGAAGCCAATGCTTGTTCAGGCTGCTTCAGTCCTAATAGCCTCATAAATAAGAAACAAAATGGCGACATCTCACTTAGGTGGCTAGTCCTCAGTCCCCACATCTGTTAGGTGAACGGGATGGACTAGCTCAATAGTGTAATTATCATTAAATCTCCCAAGTGGCTTTAAGGATGTCTATGCTGGCTCCCCACACCCTCCCCAACTCCCCACTGAGATTAGTCTGAAGTAGGGCCCAGAAATCCATATTTTTAAAGCCGCCCCCCCCCAATATGCAGCCAACGTGAGAACCATCAAGGAAGATGATCTTTGAGGACTGCTACCAACAATAAAATTCACATGAATAGGAATTTAGGGAGGAGTACCTTAATTTGACAATCCAGTTAGGACAAGCTCCAGAGGGTAGGAGAGTCTTTTGAGGACTCACAGAAGTAGAAATAATACATTTTCAATTTCAGGGGTGTTAAATCAGACAGTGAAGCAGAACAAATTCTATTCTCTCTTTAAGAAAGCAAGAATTTCTCTCTAGCAAAAACTGTCCTTGAAATAATCGTTTGTCCTTGGCTCCTTGGAAAATCATGGCCTATTGCCAAGTGGTGGGTATAAAAGAAAGACGATTTTGTTCATGTGAATGTCAATATTGCCTTCAGGAGGTAGGAATGTTAAAGACAGTGTTTTAAAATTTTGGAGTCTAGTTACCATATAATTAAACTAAATCTCAGCTAAAATCTTGCCTTCCCTGAGAAGGGTATTATCCTATTTTTGTTAAATATTTAAAAATTAACCCATAAGGAAATGAAAATCATCATTTTAATCTTGCCTCATATTTGTTTAATAATCTCAAATGATTAATTTTCTAATTAAGGAAATGGAATTGATTTTGGAAAGTTATCATGTAGTATTCATGGTTGAAGGGTTCAATATTTCATAATGACATTTAGCCCAGTTTAATAAAAATTCTGCCATTTTCTAAAAAAGCATTCCCAAAATGTGTCCTATTGCTGCTGTAAAAGGTTAATGGAAGGCATACACACAAAATGTTTCTATATTAAAAGAAGTTTGGGAAACACAGCAGCCATATGTGTGTGTGTGTGTGTGTGTGTGTGTGTGTACATACATATATATATGGGTTTGAATTTCAATGCCTTAATTAAAGTTCTTAGAAATGTCCTTCATAATAGGTACTTTCACTTCAAGACTACTTATAAACATAGAAAGACAGATTTTTTTTAAGTTGTTATTCCCAGTCTCATCTCTGCTCACTCAGAAACCACTACAAGGGGGAACCCACTTCTGATTCTTGTTCTGCAAATGGAAATGTTGACAGATTATGTGGTCATTCTAAGCAGTTCTCTGGGACTCAAGCAGATCACAGTGTAAGTAATTAGGTTCCTATCAGAATTCTGAGAAAGAAGCAGATGAAAAGGCACAATTTGGGGGCAAGTTATTGATTTTCACCCCTTCATCAGGGTAAAGTTTGACGTGTGATATAGTAGCTGCACTATAGTATGGTAGTCACTAGCCATATAGTGTTATTTAAATTTGAATACAATTTATTAAAATTACACAGAATTTAAAACCCAGCTCCACTAGCCATATTTTTTTATGTTTATTTTTGAGAGAGAGAGGAGAGAGAGAACGAGCATGAGTGGGGTAGGAGGGAGCAGAGAGAGAGGGAGACACAGCATTCGAAGCATGTTCCAGGCTCTGAGCTGTCAGGGTAGAGCCCATTGTGGGGCTGGAACTCACAGACCTTGAGATTGTTACTTGAGCTGAAGTCAGATGCTTAACTGACTGAGCCACCCAGGCACCCCAGTACTAGCCATATTTCAGGTGCCCTATAGCCACAAATCAATGTTTCCATCTGCAATATACAGTCCTAGCAATTGAACCGTAACTCAGGATAGGACTCAGGATAGGAGTTTTGTACTCTCCTATTGGCCTGGGGCCTTCCCCATCCATCTATTCCCAGCACCCTTGTCCTGACAATTGGTTTTCATTTTATATTTCACACGATTTTCTCTCTCCAGGTTCTCTTTTAGTCTCTACTGTGGTTTCAATTATCTATTTAATTTTAATGATTCTGAGAGTTAGCTGAGCTCAGCTGGTAGTTCTTTTCACTTGGCATTAACTAGGATCCCTCCTGTGACTACGGTCAGCTGGAAGCTGTGTGTGACCTGGGGTGTCCAAAATGGCTTTGCCTACAAGCCAGGCACCTCAGCTAGGTGGCCAGCATGGCCAGGAGCAGACTGGGTCGTCTCTCTCTCTCTCTTTTACATTGTGGTTCAACTCTTATTTCATCTGATAAACAAGGGAAGGCAGAAACTTCCAGAGCGCTTAGGGGCTGGCACTAGAACTTGCCCAACGTCGCTTCCTTTACCAGGAGTGAGATGGAAAAAGAAAGAAGCCAAGGTTCTTTTCACTGCCACAGTAAAGAATCGCAGGACAGTGAAACTAAAACAAAGCAGAGCAAAGTGTTATTAAAGTACGCTTCAAGGGAGGAGCAGGTCTCCAAAAGAGACAAAGGCCCCAGAAAGTCCAGGATGTGGGCTTGAGACACTTTTTTCTTTTGGGTGGGTCCTTGGGTTACAACATTTGAGTGACAGGCCTGGATTATATAATAATTAACCAACTACGCATGTCCTTTCCCAAGACGTATTCGAAATGCCTGCAGGGGTAGGAAACCGCAACATTATTTCTATTCTAGAGGCAGAGGTCAGGTAAGGACAAGCGGCTGCTTTCTGCACCAGTGCAACGTGCACAACAAACTTAACTCTTCCGCTGCCAGAATGCTGTAACCACGGACCAGACAGACTGGTAGATGGGTGGAATGGGATGCTCCCTGGGTGGTCCTAGGTTGGGGCTCCCTTTAAGAGTGTCCAAGGTCCATCCTCCTGTCGTTAATGCCTGGCTTCTTGCCTAACACTCCCAATGCATTCTGTAGGTTACAGAAGTCCCAAGATCAACTGGAGGCAAGGGGAAGTAAAACAGTCTTAAGTGCTTGGTGGGAGGGACAGTTATCTTTGCAGACAATCTACTACATTATCTAACCCCCTTTCTGGTCCTCACATAAGAAAGTTCTTGAGGATAAATATAGAACACAACTGTACAATGAATAACAATAGATAAACTTTTACCTTACAGATTTCATACCCAGTAATATATAGTCATAAATAATATTTCCACAGCATCTAGGACCCAGAGGTGGAGTCATTATAAACTGCTGTGGAGGAGGGGTATGGAATGAAGATTTTCCTTCAAACCCCTCTTCAACCTGGTCTCCTAGAGAGTCATGGTGCACATGAGTGTGCTAAAAAATCTGAGCAGTCTTGCAGAAAAGAAGCTGTCTTGCAAAGGCAATTGGGACTTGTCTCTCTTCATATTTACACATCATGAGATGACTTCCCCACTTTGCTTGGAGGTGCTTAAAAGAAGTTCTTAAAATGGCCAATTCATAAGTAAAGGAAATATGTGATGCTAAAACCCATTCATAATTTAAGGATGCAACTGAAAAACAATATATTTTATTAATTACATTGTTTGTAGTTAGTAACTTTCAGGATGAGAATTTGTGTGTGGAAAGGGATGGGACTCAGGGCACTATAAGCTTGTGGGAATATACATTTAAACAACTTTTTGGACAGCATTTTGACAATATTATCAAAACTTGAAAGGCATATTATTTAAGTCAGCACTTCCACTTAGAGGAATTTTATCCTCATTCCAATTAGTTTTAATTTTTTTTATTTAAGTATAATTAACATACAGTGTTATATCAGTTTCAGGTCTACAATATAATGATTCAGCAATTTTTTTTTAATTTTTTACTGTTTATTTATTTTTGAGAGAGAGAGGGAGTGTGTGGGGGGGGTGGGAGCGAGCAAGGGGCAGAGAGAGGGAGGGAGACACAGAATCTGAAGCAGTCTCCAGGCTCCAGGCTCTGGGCTGTCAGCACAGAGCCTGACGCGGGGCTCGAACTCGTGAACCCTGAGATCATGACCTAAGCTGAAGTGACCTAACCCACTGAGCCACCCAGGCGCCCCAGTGATTCAACAATTCTATACGTTTCTCGGCGCTCATCAAGATTAAGTGCATTCTTAATCCCCTTTATGTATTTTATCCATCATCCTCCACCTCCCCTTCTGTATTTAAGAGTACATTTTTATTTTTCTTTGTTTGTTCATTTGCTTTGTTTCTTAAACTCCACATGTGAGTAAAATCATATGGTATTTGTCTTTCTCCGACTTATTTTACTTAGCATTATGTCCTCTATGTCCATCCAAATTCCCCTTTTAGCACACTCCCTGTATTTAATGATCTTTTTGTCTCTTGAGAAAAAAGAAATATCGAGTTGTGAGATAAGAACTGTTTGCAAGTAAGTCATATTAGGAGAGGCCATGCTTCCTTCTTAGAAAGAACTTCACATGTTTGCCACAAATTGAACATTCAATGATTATAGAGTTTATGGAAAATCTCTGTTCAAGAAACTAATCCAGCATGCTGTTTAATATAACTTTAACAAATTATAATGTGGGACTTGGGACACCCCAATGATTCCGACCTCAGGAAGGTAATTAGAAGAATGAAAACCTACTTGCCCTTGGAAGGTACCATTCGCCTATAGACAAAACCTTCCGTGATCATCTTGGTAAAACATGGTGAGTCCAGATAGCTCAGATATTTGAAAGAATTCTGCTCACCCAAGCAGACTGAAGCCAATGTAGAAATATCTGAATGTTAAATATGTTGCTTTGAGTGGAAAATAAAGATGTTGTATAGTAACTCTTTTTTAACTCACTGTTGAGTCTCTTGGGTCTCTGAAATTTATGTCCCATTACTTATTATAACCAAAATTAGGACTGACTTATAGGGTAATCCTTAATTATAATTCGGTTTAAATTCATGTAAGTATGAACAGATATTGGTACAGGACTGATCATTGCAGTATTGTTTGCAATAAAAAGGGGGAAACAGCTCTAATCAGGATTGGTCGCCTGAATGATATACACCCATAAATGGAATGCCAATGTACGTGACCATTAAAACGAAAATGTAGACGTACATACTTGTATGGAAAGATGTGTAAGTTATGTTAAGTGAAAAAAGAAAGATGCAGAACAGTATGCAAAATATGGGTTCATCGAAGTAAAATAAATCTATGTGTGTATATTTGAATACCGGCAGAAATTTTCTGCAATGGACTATGTGAGAAATTTAACAATGGTCACCTCTACAAAGAGTTTGGGGGAGTTTTACTTTTAACTATATTTTTCTTAGTATTTGATCTTTTTTAAAACAATACAAGCAAGCATTGCTTTGCTAATGTTTATTTATTTATTTTGGGGAGAGAGAGAACATGAGCGGGAGAGTGCACAAGTGGGGGAGGGGCAGAGAGACAGGGATACAGAGAATTTGAAGGGGGCCCCAGGCTCCGAGCTGTCAGCACAGAGCCCGACATGGGGCTTGAACTCAGGAACCATGAGATCATGACCTGAGCCGAAGTTGGATGCTTAACCGACTGAGCCACCCAGGCACCCAAGCATTACTTTTTTAGTTTCTAAAAACGAATTTAATGGCAAAGAAATAAAACAATTAGCAAAGAAAACAAAAAAGAGCATTTTAAAGATAATATGTCCTAAAGCAATCCCATATGAATGTGGTTAAATGATCATTTTAATCTGAAGCGCATGCAATTGATGACTTTATTATACAGAAGAAAGAATGTAGAGTTTGGAGCCAAACTAAATCCCAGCTACCCAGCACTTAGAGTTTAGCTTTAGGCAGGTCACTTAAGCTTGCAGAAACTCAGTTTTCACATCTGTCTAATGGATATAATCATACATTCCTTACAATTATGTTGATAGAATACTTGGCATTCTGCTTGCCAGTATTTCCCCAGTTAAGGGTTGCTCCCAGGCTGTAATGTCTTAAAGTCTCAACTCTTGTTTCCACATCTGAAAACAGGAAAAGTTAGTACTTATTATATGAGCTATAAAGAGGTGGGCTCAGGCAATTGGAAAATGATACTTTTAGTATCTCTGCCCTAATGTCCTAAATACTGCTTGGGAGTGGTTTCAAACTCATGAAATAGAGGAAAAATATTAGTTTACATTTCATCCATCACATGGTCAGTCTCCAAAAGCCACATCTAGTTGAATGTCCTCCCAATGGCATTTTCTTCTTATATTGTGTGGCTCACAGCCTTGTTAGCTGATTCCTGTGTTGAAGCTGCTGGCTCACATCCCTGGGCACTGATGACAGCTTACATCTTAGCAAACTTATTTTAGTCAGAAATCTCACCTCAGTCAGACCGTGTGTTTTGTGGGTTTTTTTTTAAATAAATAAACAAAAATTTTCTTATGGGTTTTATTAGTCGGGGTTCTCTAGAGAAAGAGGACCAGCAGAATATATATGAATATGCATAAGAGATTTATTGTAAGAATTGGCTCATACAGTTATAGAGGCCAAGAACTCCCACAGTCTGCTGCCTGTAAGCTGGAGAAGGAGGGAAGTCAATGGTGTAATTTAGCCTAAGTCAGAGGCCTGAGAATGAAGGGAGCCAATGGTGTAACTCCCAGTTTGGAGCCAAAGGCTTCAAAACCAGAGGGCCACTGGTATGAGTTCCAGAGTCGGAAGGTCTAAGGACCAGGAGCTCTGATGTCTGATGGCAGGAAATACGGATGTCCATGCTCAAGAAGGGAGGAGGGACATCATCCATCCTCCTCCTTTTTGTTGTATTTGGGCCTTCAATGGATCAGATGATGCTTGCCCACGTTGGTGCAGGTGGATCTTCTTTACTCAGTCTACTGAATCAAATGCTAATCTCTTCCAGAAACACCCTCACAGATACACTCAGAAATAATGTTTTATCAGCTATCTGGGTAACCCTTAGGCCAGTTAAGTTGACACATAAAATTAACCATTACATGGATTTTTTTAGTTTACTCTGAAAATGTTTCCACCCATCCACAAGTATATATACTGGATTATTTTTTTTCCCAAAATGTTTGTTAATGTGTGTAGAAATAAAAGGAAAAACTATCTATTAGTGGTTTTTTAAAAAATGCAGGTTTTGTCTATGTTTGCCCAAGGCCTGTCAGAGGCCAGCTCTCCATGTCAACCAACTTGATTTATTTATCATGTGACAAATCATATCTTCGCCAATCATGTCTTCATCATACCTTTGTAAGTAGAGGTCTTGGTATAAAAATCTTAAAGGAAATATATTTCTCAGTCTTCACGATTTACTCTATGAGAAATTCTATAAAATGTTATAAAATTTAACCCATAAACCCTTTAGTCGGTATATCTAGTAGATATTACCACATCCAACAAATTTAACAATGATTTCTTAATATCATCCAACATATAGCCTGTATTCCAATGTCCCTGGTGTCTTAAAATATATTTTTTCAATCAGAGTAGAAACAAGATCTGTATACTGCATTTGGCAATATGTCTCTTAAATATATAAAACAATACTTACCGACCTAAAAAGAGGAATATGCAAGTCCACAAGGATAATGAGAAAATTTACATACTTCTTTCACTGAGTGGTAAAACAAGCAGTCAAAAATTCATCCCTGTAGAATGTTGGTGAAAATGTAAATTGGTACACCCGTTATGGAAAACAGTTCCTCGAAAAATTAAAAATAGAGCTACCATATGATCCAACAATCCTTCTCCTGGGTATATATTCAAAGGAAATGAAATCAGTATCTCAAGAGATATCTGTACTCCCATATTTACTGCAGGATTACTCACAATAGCCGAGATATGAAAGCAACCTAAGGTCCATGGATAGATGAATGGATAAAGAGGATTTGATATATATATACAATGAAATCCTATTCAGCCATGAGAAAGAAAGAAATTTTACCATTTGTAACAATGTGGATGAAACTGGAGCGCATTTTGCTAAGTAAAATACGCCAGAGAAAGACAAATACTATATGGTATCACTTACAGGTGGAATCTAAAAAATTAAACTCATAGAGACAGAGAAGAAGCTGGTTTCCAGGGACTGGCAGTGGGGAAGAGGGGAGATGTAGGTCAAAGAACACAAACTTTCAGTTATAAGGTGAATGAGTTCCAAACGTCTAATATATAGCAGTGACTATTGTTAGCAATATTGTATTACATACTTGAAATTTGCTGAATAGGTGTCAAGCATTCTTACAAAGAAAGAAAGGAAAAAAAGAAAGAAAAAAGGAAAGGAAGGAAGGAAAGATTAAAACACTCATTAAATGTAAAGATTTAAGTAATAGGATTAACAGATTTGACCTGAATGACATCCATAGCATACATAGAATACTCAGCCCAACAGGGAAAGAATTCACATCTTTCTGGATGTGTGTGGAATAAACCTTTATGCTGGGGCATAAAGCACGTCTCTACAAATTTGACAGGATTGAAAACAGAGAATATGCTCTTTGATCATGGTGAGATTAAACCAGAAATCAATAATAAAAAAAAAAAAGAGGAAATTAGAAAATAGCCCAGATTTTTGAAGATTAAGCAAATACATTTACATAAATTATGAGTCAAAAAAGAAGTCACAATGGAACTATCTGAAATGTAATAACATGAAAGAAGAGTTTAGTAAACTTGATGGGGAAGATTTCTTGAATAGGAAACAAAAAGCACTCATTACAACCGAAGCAATGAAAAATCAAACTACATTAAATTAGAAGTGAAAAGTGTGGCTCGTTTTGGGCCAAGGGTGGGAGTTGGTGACTAGGGAGAAATACAAAGGAAGCTTCTGGCAGGGGTGTGCTGGCAATGTTCTATTTCTTGATTTGGTTAGTATTCTCTGTGTATTCTGTGTTAATTCATCAAGCCACGCATTATGAGTTATACTGTTTCCTATATATGAAATTTTACAAAAACATTATTGTAAAATATAACATGTCTAGGAAAAAATCTAACAAAGAAAGCAATGTCTTTAAAGAGCAAAAATTAAAACTAAAGTAAGTAAAAGGTGTAAAGACAACTTAGAGAGCTATACTATGTTAATAGTTAATCAGTTGAAAGATTTACTATGTGCAGATATCAAGGATATTGACAGGTTTATTTAAAAATTGTATTTGGAGTCGGTTAAAGGTCCAACTTCAGCTCAGGTCATGATCTCACAGTTCGTGGGTTTGAGTCCCGCGTTGGGCTCTGTCCTGAAAGCTCAGAGCCTGGAGCCTGCTTCTGATTCTGTCTCTCTCTCTTTCTCTCTCTCTGCCCCTCCCCTGCTTACAGTCTGCCTCTCTCTCTCTCAAAAATAAATAAACGTTAAAAAAAATTTTAAATTGTATTTGGAGAAACATGACCTAAAATGAACCCAGACACTATGTTTTCACTTATTTTTTTAATTGCAGATAAATACACAGAACATAAAATTCTTCATCGTAACCACTTTGACATGTACCGTTCAGAGACATTTGGTACATTTGCATTGCTGACCAGCCATCATCATCACCTATTCCAGAACATTTTCATCACCCCAAAAGGAAATCCCAAACCTATTAAGTAGTTAATCCCTACTCACCTTTCTCCCACCCCACCCCCCAATCCCCCACAAGTGTTAATCTGCTCTCTGTTTCTATAAATTTGCCTATTCTGGGTCTTTAATATAAATGGAAATATAGAGTATGTGGCCTTTTGTGTCTGTCTTATTTCAGTTAACATAATGTTTTTAAGGTTCATCCATGTGGTAGCACGTGACAGGGCTTTCCTTACGGCTGGATAATATCCCATTGTGTAGGATATGCTGCATTTGTCTGTTAGTTTCTGGGTTGATAGTGCTGCTGTGGACCCTTTTGCACAAATTCATTTGAAGATCTGTGTTGAGTTCTTTTGGGTATATACCTAGGAGTGGAATCATATGGTAATTTCTGAGTCATACAGTGATTCTATTTTAACTTATTAAAGACATACCAAGCTATTTTCCACACTGGCTATACCATTTTACATTCCTACTGACAAGGTGTGAGAGCTCCACTCTGGGCACACATGTAGCCTTCTAGATTCTCAGGTGTATGTAGAAGATTTTTGAAACTCTTATTCCTCAAAGTATCTCACTTCCCAGCCTTTCTCTCAGGCTTTTTTTTCCCCCCCAACAAAAGTGACTCAACTTTATTGCAGGGACACTAGGGAAGAGCAGAGCTAGTGAGGGTCTCAGCAGGAACTCCCATCACTGAGCAAGACTGCCAGACCCCAGGTCTGTCTGGAAGGCAGAAAAGGATTAGTGTCCTGCCCTCTTTGGTCCATCTTGGGCCCAGGGGTCCACACCCTTGCCCTCGCTACTTAGGGCAGAGGTAGGAAACAGCCTTTCCTGTTTTCCCCATGGTCTCCAGCAGAGTGTCTATGCTGTGCTCAGAGTTTATGCAAACCTTGTTGGGCAGGGGAATGTCAGACTCAACTCCTCCCAGCTAGTTGAGCGCCCGACTGACTGCATTAGAGTAACCTTCACAGGTCACGTCCACAGACAACTCGTGCTTCAGCAGGACTGTGGATGTGGTGGTGGAGGCAGCGGCTGCAATGACGCCTCTGCCAGTTCCAAGCGCAGGTGCGGCTCTCTCCCAGGCTTTGTGGAGTGTCAGTTGTTTGCCTCAACTGATATCCTTAGTGCCAGAAAGTAATAATTCTGCCTGTAAATGTTTTTGAAAAACTCCTCCATGTTGCAGCTTCTTTGCCCTTGAGAGAGTTCCAAGTCAGGCAAAGGAAAGGCAAACTTTTGTCTAGACCTTCAAGAACAACCACAATTCTTTGAGAACGAGGTCAGCTCTGTTCTCTCCATGGGCTGAGTCCTCCAGAGCACCACCGAGCAGGGGAAGTGGGGCAGTTTTACCCCAGGGGCAAGGGTAGGTTAGAAATGCCGCAAAGACTTCCTACCAGGTTTCAGTTGCTTTTTCCTGATTAAGTGTTTGCTTGGTTGCTGTAAGCAGTTGACTGCTTTCCAGAGTTCCTATAAAGTTCATTCTGACATTTTTTGTCAGTTTTCAGTGTTTCCGTTGAGGATCAGGGCCTTGAAGCTCCTTACCGTGCCATTATCCCTGATAGAATACAATAGAAATAGAATAACATGGGGGCTTTCCATAAGTTACGAAGAGTTATTATAAAGCCAGAGTAATGAGAGAGTGTGGTTTTATTTTAGGGTTGGTCCAATTGATCAGTAGAAAAGAAAAGAAAGTGCATAGGTGAGAGTTAGTGATATTGTTAATGCTCCACTTTTTAGTTTTGTTGATGGGTGCTGACTCTTACGTAGAATGTATCAGATATTACATAATGAAATGTGTTTACATTCCAACCACTTGGACACTGAGAAATACACTTTTAAATAATCAATGGATTTCAAAACAAATTATGAACTGTTTAGACAGCAATACAAGGAGACCACTTTACATCAAATCCTATGATGGGCACATGGGTGGCTCAGTCAGTTAAGCATCCACCTCATGATCTCAGCTCAGGTCTTGATCTCAGGATTATGAGTTCAAGCCCAGCACTGGGCTCTGTGCTGGGCATGGAGACTACTTAAAAACAAAACAAAACAAAAAACAAAACAAAACAAAACAACAACCTATGAGACACTGCTGCAAAAGCCACAGTAAGGAATGAAAGTATAAACCTTAAATGCTTTCATTATTAAAGAAGAAATAACAAAAAAGGAGTAGATTCTTAGCATACATCTTAAGAATATTAAAAAGTTCAGCAAAATTAACAAGAAGCACTAGAAAGATGGGATTTTAAGGTTAGGAAAGAAAAAATTAATAAATGTAAAGCTAAAAGTTTTTCAAAGGACAAGTCTTTCAAAATAGAAAAGATCAATGAAATTAAATTCCTCTTGAGTCTAATTGAGAAAAAATAATGTAGATAAATCAGGTTATGCTCAATTCTAATAAGGAAGCAAACAAGGTCCTGTGATGAAAAATTAACTCACTTGAACTAATAATGATAGCATGTGGGGGGGGGGGCAGTTTTCCTAATTGAAGGATGAGAAGGACTCAAATGGTTTAGGACATATGGGGATGGCAATGGGAAGACTTCCAGACTGTTCTCAAGGTTAGATAAGAGCATGGTATGCTGAACTCTGTTTCCATATCCAGGACTCAGTAAACCAGGAGTAGTACACGGGGTAGTACAATGCCCAAGAGAATGAATGATGTTACAGAATCTTTGTTTGCAAATAGCCACAGGTTGGTAATAAGACGGAAAAATAAGAAATACATTTCATTGTTAAGATATATACTATTAAAATATTATATGTAGATACAACTGGATAATCGAACCCTGGAAAATACCCGAAAACTTGTTCCAAAGGGGAAAATTTTTTCTTTATTCCTTGTAAGTTTTCAAATCAGGGAAATTCTACTTGCTTTGCTGATTTCTTCGTGCACCTTAACCCCTGTGTTAGTCACTTCCTGTGTGTCCCATCAACTGAGTGGATAAATTGGATCCCCAGCAACCAGGAAGTATATGAATAATTTCTGTGAAGCTCTTACTCACCACACATTAGCAATTTGAATACTAATTAGTGTTTGTAAAGTAGGAGGAGAAATACAAGTGAAGTGGTGGTTGATTTTCATTACCTGATAGTAATGAACATACCATAATATTATTGTAAAGAATAACATCCTACTGACCTTTAATCTTACCAATTTAAAGAAAATGTCTTTACCTACTCTACACGGAAAGATTTGGAACAGACAAGGATCATTAGAATGTGGCCTTCAAAAGGCATAAAAATAATAGTTAAACCTATACTTCCACTCCTAATATTTTCCTAATTGTCAAACCTGCATATATAAGGACTTATTCAGTAGATTCTGCTAGATGTCCACAACTCAAACATGTTCAAAATGCTAGCCATCATCCTACTCTCAGCTCATCAAGTGCACCATGGAATTCTCCCTCTTGCCCTTCAAATGCACTCTTCCATGTTTTCTATCTTCATATTCAACACAAACATCTACCTGCTTCCCCAATTCAGAAATCTGGGAGTCATCTTATCTCTTCAACTCCTGCCACATCTGTAAAAATTAAATCTCCCTGTCCTGTTGGTTCTTTAAGTCCCATATTTCCTCCATCTCTGCTGCCACTACTTCAGTTTAGGGGCTCATAACAGCTTTCAGATTCCTGTGATAACCTCTTAATTGTCTCCTGACTCAACTCTTACCCTTATCCAATGTATTTGGTACATATTAGTGCCAAGTGATTCTTATAAAATGTAAATCTCATTGCCTTTCTCCCTGGTTTAAACTTCATCATTGTTCCTACAGTATGTTGGATTATATATAAAATTTTTAGTTTGGTTTCTAATGAACCGACCATTGCCTTTCTCTGATACGTACCTGACACAACAGCCATGCTGAGCTACTTGTATTGACCTACATACCACACTGTTTTATTCCTCCTGGCCTTCTGACATGCTGCTATTCCCTTTGCTTGAAGCACTTTCCCCCTTTCTTCTCCTCTCATGTCTCCAACACTCCCCAAGCCTGGCTAAATTGTATCTGACCATCAAGATTCAGTTCCAGCATCACTTTCCCTGGGAATAAAGTGTTCTCGATCTCCCACCTCCAGTAGTCTGAGTTAAATGGCCTTCTTCTTTGCATTTGCACTACCCTGTAGTAAAGATTGGGGATTTTTTTCTGAGGAGGGCTAAATAATTAGTATTTTAGGTTTTGAAAGTATAGGTAGCCCAAATGGCAGACCCTGGAGAGATCCATATCTTCTTTTTCTAAAAGTTTATTTATTTTTGAGGTGGGGGACGGACAGGAAGAGAGAGGGAGAGAGAGAATCCCAAGCAGGCTCTGTGCTGTCAGCACAGAGTTCAACATGGAGCTCAATCTCAATGGTGAAATCACGACCTCCACCAAAATCAAGAGTCAGACGCTTCACAGGGTGAGCCACCCTGGTGCCCCAAAAAGATCCATGTCTTCTTAAAAAATTTTTAAATGTTTGCTTTCCGGACCTGGCCGAGCAGGAGGCACTATTATGGGAGTCGACATCCACCACAATAAGGACCAAAAGGTTCTGCGCAAGGAACCCAAGAGCCAGGACATCTACCTGAGACTGTTGGTCAAGCTGCACTGGTTTCTGGCCAGACGGACCAACTCTCCTTTAACCAAGTTCATGAGTCGCACCAACCGGCCACCTCTGTCCCTTTCCCGGATGATCTGGGAGATGAAACTGCCTGGCCGGGGAAACAAAACCTCTGTGGTTGCCGGGAGGGTAACCAATGACGTGCGGGTCCAGGAGGTGCCCAAAGTAAAGGTGTGCGCGTGTGCGCGCCGCATGTGAGCAGCCTCGCCGGGAGCTGCATCCTCAAAGCTTGAGGCAAGATCCTCACCTTCGACCAGTTGGCCCTGGACCCCCCGAAGGCTGTGGCACCGTCTTGCTCTCTGGTCCGCGCAAGGTGTACAGGCATTTTGGCAAGGCCCCAAGAACCCCACACAGCCACACCAAACCCTACATGCGATCCAAGGGCCGGAGGTTCAAGCGCGCCAGAGGCCGCAGAGCCAGCTGTGGCTACAAAAACTAACCCCAGACCCTGCCTTGTTATTAAAAAGATTTTCACTGCTTAAAAAAATTTTTTTTAATGTTTATTTGTTTTTGAGAGAGACAGAGAGAGCGCAAGTGGGGAGAGGCGGAGAGGGAGAGGGAGATACAGAATCCAAAGCAGGCTCCAGGCTTCAAGCTGTCAGCACAGAGCCTGACCGGGACTCAAACTCACAAACCGTGAGATCATGACCTGAGCCAAAGTTGGACGCTCAACCAAGTGAGCCACCCAGGTGCCCCAAAAAGATCCATGTCCTAAAGCCAGGAACCTGAGAATGTTACCTTATTTGAAAAAACGATCCTTGCAGATGTAATGGATCTTACGATGAGGAAGCCATCCTGAACTAGCTGGGTGAGGCCTAAATTCAATGACAAATGTTCTTGTAGAAGACACACAGAGGAGAAGACAGGGAGAACAGGAGGAAGCCATGTGACCACAAAGACAGAGATTGGAGCAATGAAGCCAGGAATTAAGCAATGCCAAGAGAAGCTGGATGAGGCAAAAACTGGATTGTTTTCTAGAGTCCCCAGAGGGAGTGTGGCCCTATCAACACCTTGACCCTGGACTTCTGACCTTCACAACTGGCAAAGATTTAGTTTTTGCTATGTTAGCCACCCAACTTGTTACAGCTGCCGTAGGAACCTGTCTAGGTAGGGAGCTCCACGGTGCCAGCCACAGCCATGAAGCTCTGCCACAGTAGTGTCACAGCAGTGTGGACAAGATGTGAGCACGTGGGCATAATCGTGTTCTAATAAAAACTTTATTTGCAAAAGGGATGCTAGGACAGGTTTGACCCACAGGCTGTAGACTGACAACCCATGTTATGAGGTGGTGATCGTCATACCTGATCATCACCCTCTAGAACATACGTGTACTGAAAACAAGGGGTATGTCTTATATCTTAGAATCTATAACTGAAGGGTCTCAAATTCTAATTCTAATAGTGACCAGGCAGGTAAATTAAAGGAATGAAGTGGCCTGGATGAAACAGTGAAAGTGTCATCTAACGAGGGCAACTTCTACTCAGCTCCTGGCGATTATTGCCATGTAACCCCCCCACCAACTTGGCCAAATAAATAATATCTGGGGTTCAGATTTAGTCTCTGGGCTACAATCTTCCAAGTTAGCACAACCAATGCCTGGCACAGCACACAGTAAATACTTTGTCAAATGAATCAATGTACTCACAAATACCAACTTTCTAAACACCAAGTAATGAGGATATTGTAAGTATATTTGTAGGCATATAAATTCAGCATGTGACAGAGACAAAAATATTAATGGTTGTAAAATTGTACACTTTAAATATGTGAAGTTTATTGTATGTCAATTATACCTCAAGAGAACTGTTTTTAAAAAGAGATAAACTAAGGGCAAGAGTATAAATGGAAAAAAAGCATTAATGGTACAAACCATAAAAATATAAAAATGAAGTTTCTGTCTCAAGTCAAACTCTGAGCTGGCATGGTGGCTCTGCTCACTGAAATGTGGGGACGAGCCTCCCCCCCTTTTCCTAAGGAGTTGCCTTTGTCCATGTAGGACAAGAGGGCACACTACCACGTGTGTATCCCAAACTCTGGATGGTGGAAGGAGGGAGGCAAGAACAGATCCTTTTTCTTTGAAGATACCACCGGGAAGTTGTCCACAAAATTTCTTCTCACATTCTAAGGGAAAGAAGACCTACACCTCTCTGCAAAGGAGGGTGGACAATGTAGTCTCTACTCTGGGAAGACATGTCCCAGGTAATGGTTGAGGAGGGTTCTTTCACTATGGAAGAAGGGGAGAATGGATGCTGGGGACAACAGAAAGTATGTAGTGAAACCATGACATAATTTACATACTGAGAGCAATAGAAAAATCTGGCTTAAAAACTGCAGCAAATCAGACTTCTGTTTCGCACTGGGACATAATAGGTCATGTCAGGCTAACGCTCTACCACAACACCTAGAAAAGGCCAAATAAATTCTAAAAATCAGATTTTTAGAAACCTCAGTGAACCATGGGAGCAATAAAGACTGCATTAGTCTGCTCAGGCTTCCATAACAAAATACCTTAGACCTGGTGGCTTAAACAACAGATATTAATTTTCTCACAATTCTAGAGGCTGGAAGTCCAAGATCAGGGTGCCAGTATGATCAGGTTCTGTGAGACGTCTCTTTCTGTCTTGCAGATAGCTGCTTTTTTGTTGTGTGGTCACATGGCCTTCCCTTGGTGCATGCTCATGAAGAGGGAGAGGAAGAGCAAGCTCCTTGGTGTCTCTCCTTATAAGGGTAAAGTAATCTCATAATGAGGGTCCCACCTTCATGACATCATCTAACACTAATTATCTCCCAAAGCCCCATTTCCAGATACTATCACATTGGGACTTAGGGCTTCAACATAGGGATTTTGTGGGGATCCAATCATTTGGTTGATAACAAGGACTATGTGAATAGGATGTATTTATAGAGAGCAAAGAAATTTCCCAGATGACTGCCAGCCACCAGCTCTCCTTTCCTTGGAAGCATTGCTGATCCTGGGTTCAGGATAAAGGTCTGGCTTAGCCAAAAGGAGAGCCTCTGCTCAGGGAAAAGGAAACGAGTAAGCCTTTAAGATCACTCAAGCACTTAGCTGGTTTCCACATCATAGATATTTGCTGTACTTTGAACAGGGGTCTTCTTCCAAGGGTGATTCCTGAGGAGGGACCAAACTATGTTCTGTCAGCATGAAATACTCCCAGCAAGAGGAAGGTAAGTATCTCCCTTCTCAAAGAAGAATCTTGGTATTACACTACACCTACCCCCCCCCCCAACAATAGAAGTTAGAAGATTATTGATGAAATCTTCAGAGAACTAACATAAAATGACTTCTAACTTCTAACTCTATATTCAGTGAAAATATCTTTTAGCAAGGATGATGAAACAAGCACATTTTCGGACTAACAAAATTAAGGGAATTTGTTGATAGAAGGCATTCCCTAAAGGTAAATTAAAGAAATATCTCCAGGCAGAGAGAAAATGATCCCAAATAGGAACGTGAACATGCAGAAGGGAATGAAGAACACTAGAAAGGGAAACTAAATCAGTAAATACAAATATGAACTCTGCAAAATCATAATCATAAATCACATGAGGTTTGCATTATATGTAGAACAGTAACACAAAGTGAGAGATAGGCAACAGTCAACATTACAATTTGTATTAGTCTATTGTAAGGTAAGAATGTATATCGGATATCTAGGAGAATCACTATATGAATAGTTAATGACAAAAATTACAAGATAATAGAAGGGATAAATGGAATAATACTTTTTAAAATGTCTGATTAGTCCCAAAGAGGGAAATAAAATAGAAAAAGAGTAACATATTACAGCTTTAATAGAAAATGAATGGCATCATGGTATATATAAATTCAACCATGCAAGTAATTACATTAAGTATAAATGAACTAAATACACCAAGGTTTATGGTTGTCAGGTTGGATTAGTCAACAACTATATTTTGCTTAAAGAGTCACACTAAAGATAAAAAGGGACCACAGAACGCAACAGAAGAGTTGACAGCAAAAGAGCAACAACAACAAAAAGCCACGAAAACACTCAATGAAAGGTAGTATATCTATACTAAAATCAGACAGAGTGGATGTAATGCAAAAAAGCATTACCACAGATAAAGACAGAGATTTCATAATTATAAAAGGGTGAATCCAGCAGGAAGCTATTACAATCCTAAATTTGTATGTACTCTGTAACAGAACTTCAACTATTGAAGCAAAATGGGCAGAATTAAAAGAAGCAATGGACAAATCCATACTCTTAATGCAAAACTTTAGCATACTTCATTAGCTCATAAAATAGTCTAACAAAAAAAAAAATCTGTAAAAACATACCACAATTGACCAACTTGATCTAACTGGCTTATATAGAATATTACATCAAACAATGATAGAATGCACCTTCTTTTCAAGTGCAAATAGATCTTTTATTGAAATCATAAAGAAAGTCTCAACGAATTTGAAAAAAAATTAAAGTCATTGATAGTTTCCTATTTTTCCACAATAGCATCAAAGTAGAAATCAATAATAAAAATATAACTAGAATAATGCCAACTACTTGACAATTCAAACACTTCAACAACAAGTAATTTGACAATTTAGGTGAAATGTATAAATCCCTAGAAAAATACAACTTATCAAAACTGTCAGAAGTAGAAAATCTGAATGGTTCAATACCTATTAAAGATGGTCAATCCATTATTTAAAATCTCCCCCAATGAACATTCTAGGCCCACATGGTCTCACTTGTAAATTCTTGAAAAAATTTACGGAGAAGAAATAACACAAACCTTGCACAAACTCTTCAGGAAAACAGAGAGACAACTGTTTTTCAAATGCAACTTTTGTAAAACCAATACAACCACAATTGCAAAACCTGACAAAGGCATTTCATGAAAGGAAGAGTTACAGGTCAGTCTCTCAAATGTCTCTCAAATGATCTGCCTCAGATCTTTAACCAAATTTTAGACATTTGAATCTAGTGACATATAAATTAAAATTGTTCTGGAATTCCAGATTAGTTTAACATTTAAAAATTAACCCACCCATATTAACTAAAAAAAGGAGAAAGTTTATATGACTATTTCAATAGTTGCAGAGAAACAATTTGACAAAATTTATCTCTCCCTCATTTATAATATATTAAAAAACAAACAAACTCTGAGCCTGGGTGGCTCAGTCAGTTAAGTGTCTGACTTCGGCTCAGGTCATGATTTCACAGTTCATGGGTGGGTTGGAGCCCACATTGGGCTCTCTCTGCTGTCAGCACAGAGCCCGCTTCAGATCCTCTGTCTCCCTCTATCTCTGCCCTTCCCCCACCTGCGTACTCTCTTTCTCAAAAATAAATAAACATTAAAAAAAAACTTCACAAACTGGGAATAAAAGACAACTCTGTCAAACAAATAAAGAATATTACAAAAAATCAACAGCAAACATCATACCAACAGGTGAAATACTGAAAGCTTTCCTTCTAAGATTGGGAACAAGACAAGAATGCCAGCTATTACTACTTGTATTCAATATTTTTCTGGAGGTCCTAACCATTGCCATATATTTTAAAAGACATTAGAATTTGAAAGGAAGAAGACAGGCTGTCAGTATTTGTAAACTGCATGGTTATATTCCACGAAAATTCAAAAGAATCCATAAACCATTTGAACTAAGAATTGAAATCTGCAATGTTGTTGGATAAAAGATTGTTTAAAAACCATTTGTATTTCTATATACCACTCACAAGGAGGAAATTATATTTTAAAAAGTATTATTTATAATAGTATCAAAATATAAACTATAAAGGAATAATTCTAACAAAAGATTTGCAATGCCCAAATATTAAAAAGTATAAATATTCTTGAGGGAAACTAAATATATAAATACATTTAGAAATTAACTTTTAGTATTTAAAAAGCTCAATATTGTAAAGATGTTAATTCTTCCCAAAATAATCTATAAATTAACACTATCACAGGGCACCTGGGCGGCTCAGTTGGTTAAGCATCTGATGCTTCATCTGGCTCAGGTCATGATCTCAAGGTTCCTGGGATGGAGCCCTGCATCGGGCTCTGTGCAGACAGTGTGGAGCATATTTGGGATTCTCTCTCCCTCTCCCTCTGCTCCTCCCCTGTGCTCTCTGTCTCTATCTTTCTCTCAAAATAAATAAATAAACTTCAAAAAACAAAACAAAACAAAACCACTATCCCAATTAAAATCCCAGCAGGATTTTTTTTTTAAGAGAGGCTAACCAGCTGATTCTAAAATTCAGATGGAAATGCACAAGGCCAAAGATATCTAAGGTAACTGAAGAGGAAGAGCAAAGCTGGAATATTCATCGTATCTGAGAACAAAACCCATCATTAAGCTACAGTAGTGAGGAACTCATGGAATTGACACTAAGTTATATTAAAGTAACCAATGAACTAGATTAGAGAGCCCACACATAAATGGTCACCTGATTCATGACCAAAGCCATAATGCAATGGGTGAAAGAAAAAAATTTTCAATAAATTTTGCTGGATGAATTGGAGATGTGAAAATATATATGTATGGACTCCTTTCTCTACTATTACTCAAAAATTAATTCTAAATGGATCTCAGAATTAAATGTGAAAATTAAATAAAGCTTTTGGAGGAGAGCATAGGAGGACATCTTCATGACCTTGGAGGGGGTGGAGATTTCCTAAGCAAGACACAAAATGCACTAACCATAGAGAAAAATCCCACATGTATGTGTAACAAAGGACTCATATCCAGAACACACGCAAACTTCCATTAATCGTAAGGCAGACAACCCAAGGGTGAAATGAAGGAAAGATATGAACAGATGCTTCACAAGACAATATCAAATATCCAAAAAACGTGTGAATGAGTGCTTCCACCTAGCTGGCCACTGGCGCTTGGCAACTAAACCACAATGAGGTTATCACTACTGTGAAGCGCACAGAGGCCGGCCTAACCAATGCTGTTAGGATTCAAGATGCTGGTTACCCCAGGGGGGGAAAGGACGAGTACTTGATAGGACTACAAAGGAGTGTTCTGGGGAGAGGGAGTTGCTGTTTCTTGATCTGGATGCTGGTCACATGAGTGTATCTACTTGTGAGAATTCATAACGATTTACACTTACAATATGAAAAATTATTACCTGTCTATTCATCTCTAATAAAAAGTTTAAACTAATCTAACAACTCATTTTTAGAGAGGAATTACACTAGACAGTAGAGACTGAAAAACACTACTTATTTTCACCTTATAATAGTCATGTTCCAAAGAAGCTGTCTTTTAAAAAAAAAAAAATGTTCATTTATTTTGAGAGAGAGAGAGAAAGCACAAGCAGGGCAGGGGCAGAGAGAGAGAGAGGGAGAGAGAGAGAATCCTAAGCAGGCTTCATGCTGTCAGCACAGAACGTGCCTGGGGGCTCGATTTTACGAACCATAAGATCATGACCTGAGCCAAAATTAAGAGTTGTACGCTTAACTGACTGAGCCACCCAGGTGCCCAAGAAGCTATCTTTTTAAATGACCTTATGATTACGAGCCACCTAGTAAAATACATCTTTTAGCATAACCTGGGGAATCAGTCCTGTATTCCTGGGGTTGGAGGGTGGGGGTGGAGGGAGAGGGCAAGAGGGAAGCAATCCTTCCTTATAAGAATTATTTCTATAGCCAGGGCACCTGCGTGGCTCTGTCAGTTAAATGTCTGAATTTGGCTCAGGTCATGATCTCACTGTTTGTAAGTTTGAGCCCTACCTTGGGCTCTGTGCTAACAGCTCAGAGCCTGGAGCCTGCTTTGGATTCTGTGTCTCCCTCTCTCTCTGTCCCTCCCCTGCTTGCTTGTGCGCTCTCTCTCTCTCTCTCGCTCTCTCTCTCAAAAATAAACAAGTATTAAAAAAATTATTTCCATAGCATATATTTTATTTTCAAGTTCAATTCTCTCTTGCCTATAGTTATAAGTGCTCTCTTTTCCCTCTTTGCTTCTAAAAACAAAATTTTGCCTAAAATTGTAGAATAAAATTGCCTATGTATTCTAGCTCCTAGAAAACAGGCCCTATTTTGACAGAACATCAGTTCCATAATTGATCTGTCACATAATTACATAATTCAATCTCATTATCTAACAATCACACTATTTTAACTGTATCTTTTTCTGTATATTTTATTCCATAGCAACATGCTTTCTAGCTCTCCCACAACCATTTCACTTAAGGGCAATGTCTCAAAGGTTTCTCTTCACATAATAAACTACCAAGAAAAAAAAAGGGCTTTGGGGCGCCTGGGTGCCTCAGCTGATTGTGTCTGACTTCGGGTCAGGTCATGATCTCGCAGTTTGTGGGTTTGAGCTCCACCTCAGGCCCTGTGCTGACAGCTCAGAGCCTAGGAGCCTGGTTAGGATTTTGGGTCTCCCTCTCTCTCTGCTCCTCCCCCACTCATGCTCTATCTCTCTCTCTTTCTCAAAAATAAATAAACATAAAAAACTTTAAAAAGAAAGAAAAAGGCTTGAAGCATTCAGGCACTGAGAACCTTCTAGCATACTAGTCATTTATTGCACATTCAGCAATTCGTTTTTGAGAGCCCTCAGGGTGCCAGACAATGAAGGAGGCACCAGAGATACAATGGAATCTTGGGCAAGCATGTCGATTCTGTATTTAGGCAGTACCGAGTTTGAATCCTAGCTGCTTCTGTGGAAATGATCTGTGTACTTTACCTCTCTATGACTCAGTTTACTCATTTATAAAATAGGGATACCAGTAATGCCTTTCTCCTAGGTTTGTTAGGAAGGTAAAATAGCATATTATGTGAAAATCACTTAGGGCCATCCTTGGCACAGTTGATACATTTGATACTTGTTAGTAAGCACTTGGTAAGCACTTGATAAATATGACATGTTATTACCAGAAGAGATGTCAACTGATGATTTTTGCCAAATTGCCTGTTGACAAACTTCACTACCACCATGACTGCCTGCCATGTCTTCTCCCCCAGCCACCCAACCCACGTTAGCAGGGAAATGACCAACACATTGGACTAGCAGCCAGGACTGTGGCACTGGAAAGTCCTTAATCCATACCAGCTCCCTGTCCTTTATGAATGAGGACACTAAGCCCAGAGATGTTGCCCAGCTTGAACAGAATCTCACACAACTAATTAGGGGGGTGAAGTTGGCATTAGCCCTTGGGTCTCCACATTTCTAGTCCAGGCAGTGGGCTGGAAAAACCCACACGCTGGAAGACTGGTGCATTCTCTCCTACCGCTCACGTTTTACCCCACCAAGGGGAGCAAGTAAGTCATAATCCTCCCAGGTGGTGGGGGGGCAGGGCACCTTGCTGTAAATTGTCTATTTTTAGCCTCTATATATGGCCTCCTCTCGGCACACTCACTCAGGCTAACCGGCTGCTGTGGGATTTAAGGCACTCTCCACAGTGTTGCTTGGTGGTTGCCATGCCAACAAAATTTAACAGAAATAGAGTTTTCTAGTAGATTATTCTGGCGGAGGCTTTAAAGCCAGATTAGAGCTCCAACTCTGAAGTTTTAATGATGCAAGCGATTAGTGATGGAACATAGTAGGCATGCCTCTATTATAGCTGTTGAAAAACAGAATACATAAATGCAATGAGATGCATTAGGGAGATGAAAATGTAGCAGCAGAGAACTTCTCTGCTACTTACAGTCAATACTTAAAGTCAGTCTGGAGCAAGTTTACTCATATCATCCCTCGATTTTCATAATTACTTGACACACCGTGTGAAATGATTTGTCTGATGGCAAAGGACTGCCTCTGATTTCAGGCCTCTTATTAGCTCTGCAACTCAGGGGCCCAACTGCACACAGATGCTTGTTGCAGACATGGAAAAGGTAACAGGAATCTGATCTGGGGTCCTGCTTTTATCTGGGCAGCTTATTCACATTTGAGACGGTCTGTGTCTGGTACTTCTAAAGTCACTTTTTGGCAAATGCAAGCGCTGTATTTAATAAAATGCATTTTTCATTTAAAAAGCCTCTGTGTTTCGACAACCCTGTGTTTGAAAGGCTGTCCCTCTGGCCACAATGAGTGAATGCTATTAGATAAAGTGAGGGGCAAGGCAGCTCGTAAATCTCTATTCCATTCCCAGTAAATTCCCACTCCTTTGCGGCAAAGATTCTCTGACAACCCAGCCAGATCGTAGTCTCTTTCCCTTCTCTATGAAATCTGTTTTCCTTATTACTCATTTGGCCTTATTCCCTCATTCCTCCTTGCCTATTCTTCCATTCTGCCCATCCTCTTTTCCTCTACCCATCCCTCCCTTCTTTCACAGTGGCACGGAAAGAGTACAGGCTTTTGGAGTCAAAACAATGCAATTCCTTATTATCTCTGATACTTATCAGTGGTGTGACCTTCAACAACTTTCATTACATCTAGAGCAGCATTTCCCCTTGTGCTACCGATGTCTGTCTTGAATGCTTATTTAGTAGTGGATTGTGTCTCAGACTTTAGTGGACATAAGAGTCACCTGGAGATAGGTGCAGATTCTCAAGACCCATGCCCACAGAGTCCAAGTCAATGGGTCTAAGTCCCAGGCATCTGCGTTTTAGCAAGCTTCCCAGACTTCAAGGGCCCTACTTTGAGAAACCCATTGGATATGCTCATAAACACTTAGTAGCATGAGACATGTTGTAAATATTCTAAGGTTGGATGCCATATGATCATTATTCATTCAGGAGACATTCATAGAACATCTACTGTGTACCAGGCAAGATACCAGGCCCTATAGATATGTCCCTTTTAATTTCTCTTACTATGAATTTAACTTGTCCTATATGTATGCCTTGTCCATCCCACTAGTTGTAAGTTTCTGAAGGACAGAGTAAAGCAGCATAATGTGGTATAAAAGAACATAAATATTAGAAGACATGAATTCTAATCCTGATTCTATTATTTACTAGCTATATGACTTCAGGCAAGTCATTTTATATCTCAGAACTTTATTTTCTTCTTCCGAAATTGGAAAGGCTATGAGAATAGTGGCTAAAAGTCTGGAGTTTGGAGTCCCGGCTCTAATACCCTCTAGGTGTGTGATCTCAGGAAAGTTACTTAACTTTTTTGAGCCTCAGTTTCCCCTTAAGTAGATAAGGAATTCAACATTCATTCCTTCAACAAATAGTTACTGAGCACTTTGTAGATGACCAACACCATGGTAGGTACTGAGAATACACTGGAGAGTAATTCAGATGGGGTCCCTGACTCATGTAGCTTATGATTCAATAGAGGATACAAATATTAAATAGGTAACTATACAAAAAATTCCACTGTGATAAATTCTGTTGTGATAAATTTTACTAGCAGGAGCTAATCCAGCAGGATCAGGGAGGACCTCCCGGGAGAGGGGACACATAAGCAGAGTCCTGAAGGATAAGTAGGCATTAGCCAGAGAAGAAGGACCTGAGATGGAAAAACTGGACTCTCGGAGAAGTAAAGGGATGTCAATGCGCTTAAACTGAGTGTACAAGGTTCCCCCTCCCTCACAGGTGTTGGAAAGATAAAATGAGATTATAAAGTGCTCAGCACAGTGCTCAGCACAAACATAATGATCAGGGAGATAACACACCTTTTGGTTTGTAGATAATGTATGAAAAGTACAGTGTAAACGAGAGGTTCTCAAAACTAGTATTCATCAGAATTACCTGTAGGACTTGTTAAACCACAGATTGCTTGCTCCCACTTGGGAATTTCTGATTCAGAATGTTTGGTGTGAGGCACATGATTTGCATTTTGCATTTCTTTTTTATTTATTTATTTAAATGTTGATTTATTTTTGAGAGAAACAGAACATGAACAGGGGAGGGGCAGAGAGAGGGAAACACAGAATCCAAAGCAGGCTCCAGGCTCTGAGCTGTCAGCACAGAGCCTGAAGCGGGGCTCAAACTCACGAACCGTTAGATCATAACCTGACTGAGCCACCCAGGAGCCCCTACATTTTGCATTTCTAACTAGTTACCTCAGGCAGCTCAGGCTGCCATTGGACATGCAAGGACACCCCCTGAGAACAACTGGTGTAAACTAGAAGGTCCCAAATGCCTTCCATCAAAGTTGAATCTCCCACAATGCTCAGCTCTACATCCTGTATAGTACAACCTCTCCACAATTATCTGATACTATTCTGGGCACTTTTAGGGTGAAAAAAGGACCTTGAAAATCCCCATCCTTTTATTTTTACAGGGAAGGAACTCAAGAACCAGAAGCCAGAAAGCTGCCTGAGAAATGGGAGGAGCCTGAACCCAAGAGATTTTTTTTTTTCTCAAGAGCTACTTTTGGCACATTTTGTTGTGGGGCGCTCACAAGGCAGCCCCTGAGAGAGGCTCACCTGTGTTTCCCTCGCATCAGCTAGATGACCAAGATGACTCCGCTTTCACTTACATGCACATTTATTTCATCCTTACAAATATTTTACTAAGTGACTCGATTTTGGGGATAAACATATTAAGAGAGTCACCAGATAAATTCAATGCAATATAACCTTTTCCAGAGAGAACAAACCCCAGCACAACCGCCTCTATCACCCTTTAGGTGGAGATGAGTCCACATTCGTTCCCCTTCTCTGTAGGCTCCTCTCTTGTAAGTGAAATAGCAGCACTGATTTTATCTGTGTAGGGTTGTAGGTCTGGGTCAGACAGTGTGCTCATCACCTCGTTTCAACCTCATCACCATATTCAGAGGTAGGTCCTCATTATCTCCATCTCACAGATGAGAAATCCAAGGCACAGAAAAGTCTAACTTGGTGCAGGTCTTAGAAGTCAGGCTTTGAGTCCTAGAATTAGAACTTGAATCATGTCTGACTCCAGAGCGTGGGTTCTTAAATACACTGATGTGATGATTCGTTTGCCCAAAGTAAATAAAGAAACAAAATCTAAGATACTTACGGAGATGTTTACAATGCAAATAAAATCGGCATGGAAAGCACTAAGTAAGCGCCCATAACAGAGACACCCTTAGGAGTCAAGAAGATGCATTGAAATAACTCTACAGATGAACAGAATCTCTTTGCGACAAGAAAACTCAGCAGTAACTCTTATCCTGGTTTCACATTTCAAGAATTTGCCTAGGAATACACCAAAACAGGCTTTAAAAAAAAAAAAAAAAAAAAAAAAGCTGAGTCATCAGGGTCTTTCAGAAGGAAAGAAACCTCTTTAGGTTGGGAAATTTTGGCTCCTGCGGGGAGGGGCGAAGATTGAGTGCCTGGGGACTAAGGAGGGGAGGAGGCGTGTCCATCAGAGATTGGGTGCGGGGCGGGGGGGGGGGCTTCTCGCCTTATTTCTTCACAACATTTATACTTTACTAGATTTAGTTCTGCCGGTTAACTTAGCACCAGGATGCTCGGCTGGTACCGCTAGAGTAGATTAGGTTATTATTTGGGGACATCCTCGGCCCCGTTGTTTAGGACGAAGAGGTCCTAAAACGAATACCTGGACCTTCCTGCGGGCAGATCCGCGAACATACCCAGCCGTGCCTCATCTTCACCCACAGTCTCCCGCTCCCCAGTAACTGTAAAGTGCAAAAAAGCTTGCCAGGGCCTGCAGAAAGCGCAGCGCCTCGGAGCCTGGCACGCTTTTCCCCTTCCCTCCCCCGGGGAGCGATCCCAGCAGCTCCCCGCGTGATGTCAGTGGGATCCTGAGCCCCATCCGCTCCACGGCTGGGGGGCGGGCTGACCGTGATCCCGCACGCCGGGCAGAGCGCTCGAGGCCTCTCCCCCCGCCCCGGGGTCCCCGGCAGCCGCGCGCGCCGCCCCCGCCGGCCCGCGCCACGCTCCGCCCTGGACGCCGCTGGTCCCGGCGCGGGGGTGCGCGGGGGGTGGGAGCGGGCCCCGGCTCAGCCTGATTTACGGCTCTGCTGAAAACCGCTTCGCTCCCGCAGCAGCAGCACCGGCCGCGGCGGCAGCAGCAGCGGCTGCAGCTGCAGCAACAAGTCGGGTAAGTGGCCGCAGCTGGGCTTCTGCGCCTGCGGCCCGGCCCGCAGGGCGCGGCGGAGGGGGCCGGCGGAACCGTCCCGGGCTGGGGAGGGGGCCTGTCGCCTCCACGCGGCCGGGAGTTGGGCGCGCGGCCCCCACTTGCGGAAACTCGTGCGCGCATGTATCCACTCTGGCGCCTGGGGCCGGCCCGCGGCGGAGCGGGGGCGGGGGGGAGCCGGGACCCTCCGTGCAGCGTCTTTGCCAGCTGCCCGGCTCAGGCAGAGGAAATTGGGGCTTTTCGGCCAACCCTGTGGACTGGGGTTCCCGCTGGGCCCTTGAAAGCGGGAGTACTCCCAGAGCGCGTGATAACCCGGTTCCCCATTCAGGGATGCCACCACTTTCCCATTGCCACCTGGAATCCAGACTTCCCTTTCCTGGGCCTTTTGGGCCAGGCTGTGCGTCCTGTGTCCACAAAACTGGTCGTTAAACAGCCAGGTGTAGCACAGGAAGAGCTTCCCCTCTCTGGGGGGCCAGAGGCTTATTAACCTGGAGGCTTTGCCTAGCTGGCTGGGGACCATTTGCGCCTCTGCTTTTGAGGAGGTTGAGGGCCCAATAACAACACTTTACAGTGTTGACCCTTAGCTGAGCTTCCTCTCTTGGGGGCCCAATGCTTGTTACATTTAAGCAGAAACTACTCCTGGAGGGAATATGTGTGCCCTGTTTGCAGAATAGGGTTGCTACCAGTCATCTGTTGCTAGGGCTAAGATAATAAATTCCTTCAACGAAACAAGAACTCACTAAAGAGTTACGCTGATACCTGCATGGTTCAAACATTGGTCATCTCTAGAGGTTATCCTATGAAAACAGGATCACAGAGAAAAATCCATTGAGAGCACGGTATTTTTATAAAGGCTTGGCCACGGCCATGGCCCCACTTGGGTCAAAACATATCTGATATCTTGAGTTCCCAAATGTCAGTAAATCTGTAATATGAAGGACAATGATAACATTTTGGTTTATGTCATCACAACAATAACTAAAGGCGAAATCTCAGGTTGAAAAATTTCCAGCTCATTGTGTGCTTAATGCCACTGCGTCTAGCTTGAGTGATATTTTTCCTATGCTTGAAGAAAGATCGCTGAACTTGCATTCTCAGGACAAATGTTGACAACTCATGTGAGTTTTCCTCACGTTTGGAATTCATGCTTATCAGGATTGTATCCATAAAATAGGGCACAGGTTTGCAGTTAGTGGTACTAAATTCAGGAGGGCAGGAAACTTGAATTCCACTTCTGGATCTGTCATTTACCATCTGGCTTTGAATTAATTACTTTACCTCCTTGCTTCAGTTTTCATATCTGGTAAAAGAGAATGTTACCGACCTTTTTTTTTCCTTTTTTTTTTTTTTTTTTTTTTTTTAATCCTGGGTGGGGTTGGCAAACTCTTTTTGTAAAGGTCAAGTAGTAATTTTGGCTTTACCAAAATAGTCTCTGTCTCAACGCCTCACTCACCTTTGTCTTTAGTGCAAAAGCAGCATTAGACAATACAGAAATGAGTGAATATGGCTGGATTTGGCCCACGGATCACAGGTTATTTTAATATAAGATATTATATGCAAAAGTAATTTGAAGCCAAAAGTCCCTGCCCTCATGGACATGGGTGGCAACAGGCATTTTAGTAGGCATTTTTTTTAACAGACATGTAAGCTACCTGTTTCATTTGGCCCTGCCCAGGACTTGAAGAGTAATGCAACAGAAGGCTTTTGAGGAAAGCAGATACCCCTGGCAGGAGTCCTTTGAGAATGTTGCTGTGTGCCTGCCATTCCGCTGTCCGAGGTGTGGAGACCATACCAGATTTAGAAGCCTGTCTTCGCTGAGGGCCCATCTGGAATTCAGTCACAGCTACCAGGAAAGAACCCTCTTGACAAAATGCAGCCTCTTTCCATCCCTCAAAGACACAGACCTAGTCACTTCCGCAGAACCCCTGAAACAGGGAAAATTGCAGAGCACTGGCAACGTGGTGAAGCAGAAACCGAGCTATGTTAACTTGTATAGCATTTCACACGAACACTCCAAGGACAGGAAGCCATTTGAGGTGGTGGCAGAGCGGCCAGTGTCCTACGTGCAGACCTACACCACGGTGGACCTGTGTGCGGACTCACTGGAGGGGCCACGGGCCAGTCCCGGCCTGCCCACCTCGGACACCAAGGCTGCTTTCGAGGCTCACGTCAGAGAAAAATTCAACCGGATGGTCGAGGCCGTGGACAGGACCATCGAGAAGAGAATCGATAAACTCACCAAAGAGTTGGCCCAGAAAACTGCCGAACTGCTGGAAGTTCGGGCAGCCTTTGTGCAGCTGACGCAGAAAAAGCAGGAGGTGCAGAGGCGGGAGCGGGCCCTGAACCGGCAGGTGGATGTGGCCGTGGAGATGATTGCAGCGCTTAGGCAGCGCCTGACCGAGTCGGAGGAGGAACTGCTCAGGAAGGAAGAGTAAGTGGTGCTGTGCCATCGCTCTAGGCACCTCCCCCCAGCTTACAAGCACATCTAAGGCGAGGTTTGGTTTTTATTACTTGAAGGTACCTTGGCTGCATTTCTCACTGATACAGTTGAACTTGGGAGGCACAAGGCTTTTTGATAGTATATACCCTCTCTGTGTAGAGCCTGCAGCCCAGCAGCAGGAAAGTCAAAATACTTAGTTCTTTCTCGCCTTAGAAGCTACAGAACATTTTTAGCGAGAGCAGTAGCACTCTATCCATGGTGGGATCCAGCACCAGCTGGGGAGTGGGGGGGAGTTGAACATGAAGGCAGAGAGGGGCCCTAGGGGAGCCAGTCCTTCTTGATAGGCTCCATGCAGTCGAGTCAGGAACAAGAGATGCTGTCTTACTCAAGTGTAAAAATATGCTGTAAATACCAGTGGTTCTGGCTTCTTTGCCATTTTGGATTATCTGCTAGTGTTAATTAACTGAGAATCCATTTAATTATAGTTTTTATTTGGAAGAAGCAGATATTAGGAAACCCAGAGGAAACTTCCTGATACTACTGACTTCCATGAGTTAAGTTTGAGAATTTTCTTTTTGTAAAATGGTACGTGATACTAGAGTAGGTCAGGCCTGCTTGCAAAGAGTTGACAAGCTATTACTTTAAAAAACATCATACTTGGGAAAGCATTTCCTTATCATTAATTATGGCATCCACTCAAACTAGAAAAGCATACATAACAATGCAGTGTATTTCCCAAATGCGGAGTGTTGAATTTAATTTTAAATGGAGGTTCAGAATTCGTAGAATCAAAGGGCATACAAATTGGTACTCTAAGACAACCTAGAAGGAAGATTTCAAGTAATTTAGATTATATTATAGAGATGGACTTAATTTCATACTCTCTTTGCCCACTGGCACTCTTCTATCATGCATTGCCTCTTAAAGTGTAGTAATTAAAGCTTCTTTCATTTGGCAAGAGGATAAGAAACCGTGTGTATTAAAGAGATCATCACCCGGTATCACTAAATGCCTACATTTGACCTACAGGGAAAGCCTGCTCTGATCAACTAGAAATTTTTTTAATTACAGAGTGAGGACAGATTTGAGTTAGCCACTGATTTATTTGCTTTTAGGGAAATGATCTCTAACAAAAAGTTTCTCTCTTGGCGTGGGGAGTTTCCTGGTGGGAAGTTAGTGCCAATACCCATTATGGCCACCAGGGTGATTAATACTGCGTCACTGGAAAAATGGCAGATGGGTTCCCCTATGTGCAAAGAAAAGCTTAGAATTACATTTGTGGTATTTCTGTTTGATTGACGAGCAGTGAATTTAAAAGTAAAACAAACTAATTGCACATATTTATTGTCATGTTTTATTTATTAATTACACAAGTCAAAATGAATGTGGGATTTGGGCCGATGGTTGCCTGGAGGGAAGACAGAATGATGGCAGGGAGGATCAGATAGTTAGATCTAGGTTGTTGGCAAGGTTCTAACTTTTATTTTGGGTTGTGGGTTCAAGAGTGCTTTCTTATGAAAAACATGTGGTTAACTGACTTAGTGGGCCATGCATGGATCAGTTGTAGTAATGTTAATCCAGTGTGGTCACCTGAGGACCAATTGAAAAAGTAATCCATACTTGTAAAAAAAGATTTAACAGGGTGGAAATGCATGTACTAAAAGTCTCCCTCTTCTCCAAGCGTACCCTACTCCTTCCTCCAGAGACAGCCACTGTTTAGCTCTGTGAATGTCCTTCCAGCCCTTTCCTGTGTACACACAGCCCTTTGTACTTTATATGCAGAGAGAATTATTTTCCCAAACGGAATCATGGCACATACTGTTCTACCACTTATGTGTGGAGTTTGCTTTTAACATAGTATGTTGTAGGCATCTTTCATGCATTAAATATAGGATTATGTCATTCCTTTTGGCTATTGCATGGTATTCTGTGGTGTGGCTGCTTCATGGCTGATTTCATCAGTTTGCTATTAATGAATACACAGTTTTGTTCCATTTCCCTGGTATTAAAAATAATGCCTCCCTTAACATCCTTGTACATACATCTCTGTTCACGTTTTTGTGAATATATTTGGAGATAAATTATGAATTGGTTTTTAGTAGGTCATTTTGGACTATCAGGGAAAAAAGCAATAACATTAAAAAAAACTTTAAATGAAAATACAGTGAAACTGCCTTATACTCTTAAACATAAAATTAACAAAGTCGTCATTTTTTTTAAGCTTTTATTTGGTCTGTCGTATCAGTTTCTGTATTCAGGCCTCAAATAATCACTCTTTCTGTACATAAAATAGCACTGAAAGGGTCTTGTTTCCAGAAAGGACACTGGAGCTCTTGGTCTGAGAGGGTGACTGTGGCCAGCCCCCTCAGAGTCTATAGTAGTGTTCAGCCTCCCTGATGCCCACCCCTGCCCCCAAAATGGGGATGCAAGCCAGCTGCGCAGCTGCCATACCGCTGAAACTGCGTTAATTTGACTGGATTTGCCTGGCTAGGATGTGTGCCTTCCCTCCTCACCATCCCTCACAGAGCTGTGCCTTCCACCGGAGACGTGACCTTTTAGATATGAGAAGATCCTATTTGGCCGTGAACTAACCAGGAACTGCACTGCCCTGCTAACCCCCTCCGAATGAGCTCTCAAGACTCATTTGTGAGAGGAAGTAGGCGGTTACAGTCCGATTCGAAATTGCCTTAAACTCTGGGGACCCTTCGAGACACAGATGGTGTTTTAAAAAAATGCAAACATCTACATGAGGCTCTCTTGCTAATGGATTTCACATGAGGCTCCTCTGCTTACGGATTTGTTCTCTCAACTTTAAAATCCTCTTTTTTTTTTGAACTGAAATAAAAGACTCCAGGGCTGCTTCTGCCCTGCAGCCGTCTGCAGGCTGAACCCCTTGGACTGTGGAAGTCCTGTGTACACTCGATGACAGAGGAGATTGTTTGAATAGGCAGCATCTTACACTCTGGTGCTGGTGAGTCTCATCACACGTCTGTAGAGAGGTATCTGTATGTTTCTGGAGTGCACATCCAAAAAAGTGTGCCTTGTCTTCACAAAGTCTCTGCCACTTTAAAAAGTCCTATTGAAACAGGTACTTACTTATTCAGGAGTATTCAGAGCTATAGGGTAGCACTGCCCGTAATCAGGTAAATCAATCCCAGCCAACCTTGCTGTAAGGTATCCCTTAACAAGAAAGGATAAACTTGGATACTAGCTGATTTGTGGCCGAGTTGGTCACCCAAAGTTTGGAGGACATCAGTGGAATAACAGTAATCCCAAGTTTTCTTGTACCTCCTCCTGCAGGTAAGGCTGGAAAGTCCTAATTGAGTACCCGTGATGTGCCCAGCACTGTGCTAGGTGTATATAGGGAATATGAAATTCATGCTCTTTTCCCCTGAGGGGCTAACACTCTTCATGGGAAGAGTAAAACGTATCTGTGAACATGTCTGTGTTCAGACCCAAGGTAGTTTGAACAAATGCTTAAATACAAGCCATGGTTTCAAATTGATAAACTATTAGAGATAAACCATTTTATGTGGCAAGGCCACACTGGGGAATGAGGAGGAAGGCGAGTATTTGCATTGGTGGCCGGGGTGACCAGGGGAGATCGACATTGAAGGGAATAGCAGGGAGAAGGGAGACTATTGGAGATGGCCCCGAGGAGATCATGTGATTTTGGAACTAGAAGGTACTCCTCGTCTCCTTCAAGATAACGCTCTCATTTTATAGAGGCAGAATATAAGGACCAGCACAGTGGAATGACTCACCCAAAAATTTAGTGGTGGAGCTGAAATTGAAACCAATATTCCCTGTGTCTCTGCTGAGTGCTTTTTTCCATTAATTCACTGTCTCAGCCAGACTTTTGAAAATGTGGTATTTGCCCAAAGCGTCAAGACTTATGTAATAATGAAGCTGGTCCATTTTGGAATGAGCTTGCTTCTTTGCTGTTTTGAGAGAGCCGCAATGGTGACATCATGTATTTTTCTGATGAGATTAAAGGAAATGTCAGCTGGCATCAAAGGTGGTGGGAAATAGGGAAATGCTAGCGTCATAAGTGTGGTTATGATATTAAACTTCTGGAGCACCAGCCCAGGGCTTTTAACTTGCCACAAGGGCTTTTAACTTGACTCTCTGGATGTCCGAGGCCAGTCCAAATGGAGCATGTGCCCCTGCCAGCCCTTGATTATGGTGAGGGGCCTCTTTGTAATTCTACCTAATTTCCATCCTACTCCCTTGCAGGTTACGATAGATATAATCTTTCCCTTCTTCCTTCATTATTTGCCCTGTTCTCGGCTGGGAGTTGGCCAGAAGACAAACCTTCCACTAAGTGCCTGCTGAATGCCAGGTGCTGTTCTAGGTCATACAGTAGTAAACCAAATGAGTCCAGTTTCTCCTTTCATGGCAGGAGGAGACCAGGAGGTAAAATTACACATTTTGATATGATAAAAGAGGCATACAGGGGTAGCCTGAGCCAGGTAATGTGCATCTAGGTTTCTATCCAAATAGGTTTCTATCCCAAAGCTGGCTGTGGGATGCTGGCCTTTTAAAAGTAAGTTTGGGGGTGCCTGGGTGGCTCAATCGGTTAAGCGTCCGACTTTGGCTCAGGTCATGATCTCACGGTTTGTGGGTTTGAGCCCAGTGTCGGGCTCTGTGCTGACAGCTCAGAGCTTGGAGCCTGCTTTGGATTCTGTGTCTCCCCCTCTCTCTGCTCTTCCCCCACTCACGCTCTGTCTCTCTCTCTCTCTTTCTCAAAAATAAATAAACATTAAAAAAAATTTAAAGGTAAGTTTGACTTGGTAACTTGCTTTGCACAGCTAAACCCTCTTGCCACTTAATTACAACATTCCTATTTTTGATCAGCTAAAGCAGTGAGTAGACAACTTGGTCTCCAGATGGATCCATTGCTAGGAAACAGGCCAGGAAAAATCATGTTACACGTAGGGTTCAGTGGAACAGGAAGGGGTCTGTTTGCTCCACATTTTAATGTGTTTAGATAAATGAGGTCCTCTCTTTCCAGGCTGTTTCCCATGAAGATTTACAAACTAATATAGGAAAAACTAGATGTCAAACATGCCCTTTTATGGATGGTAAAATTTGGAGACCAAGGAAAATATTCAGTTTTTCTGTGTGTCTCACGTTAGTGCATCTTTTTTCTCTCTCTGGACTGAGGGGCTTAGAATGTAGTGTTGACCTACTTATTACCAATAAGAGTAATTTGACTTACTTAGGTAGATCTTAATGAGAACTATATACCTTTTGGTTTAGTCAAAGAAGCCGAAAGAGAAAGATGAGGCAAAGGGTCACCAAAAGTAGGGATGACGTGACTTCAGACGGGCTGTGGGTGCGGATTCCACCCTATGGGGGGCTCCTTGGGGTACATCGGAGCCAACCCTGAGCTCCCAAGGTTGCAGCCAGGCTCCCAGCATTGGAAAGGGGTTGACTCCAGCTTCAGGATTTGCCTCGTGGCTGACATTACGGTCTGTCTGAAGTGCTCTGTGATCAATAGCTAGACTATTTTTAGCTAGAGGTATTTTTACCATTTCACATACCTCCAAAGAGGTTCATAAATCAGTAATGTAAAATGAAATTTAAATAACTTGGTAGGGCTTTGCCTTTGGGAGGAGAATATGATTTTAAAGTGTTATTTAAGAATAGAAGAGAGGCATCAATTTTAGATCCCACCCTCAGCCTTGTGGGAGGTGCCTGTATTGTGGATTACTTTTTGGTTTTATGCCCCAGTACTTGTTTGGAAAAAGATAAAAAGAAACCTCAGGATCTATTTGTCAGTTACAGAGTTTCAACTAGAGATGTAGTTTTACATTTTGTGCATTCAGCAGGAATTTTTTGCACCCGTATTGTGTGCTGGGCTCATGTTCGATACTGGGGTAGCACAGCAGAAGGGCAGGCAAGGTCCCTGACCTTACAGATCTCACAGTGGAATGGGACAAATGGCATGACTAACCCTCTCTATAGTGTGCAGTGTGATAGGGGGCAGCGTTCTGCGGGAGAACACAGCAGGAGAACACAGCAGGTTACCTATCCCGCACCTAGGCATGTGTGGGAAAGCTTCCTAACAGGAGAGCCCTGAGGTTAGAAGGCTCCTGAAGAGTGGGGACTAGGGAGACGCAGAGGAAGGGACCCCAGTGGAAGAACAGCATGTTCAGAAATAAGAATCTGGTTCACAGGCTGAATGAAGGGAGTTCCCTGGTGCTGGAGCAGAGAGGGAGGTGCTGTGCATTTATGAGGCCCAAGGGGAGCGTGAGGCTACAGGGTGGCCATGAAAGCTGGACACATAGGGAAATAACTATAAATTATAATACATGATGTGATCAGTGTGTTGCCTCTTATTAACAACGCATGGTTCAATGCCTATGTAAAATTGCAGTGAACACTGTGGTGCATTAATGCACATTTCCCTCTATCGCTACATCTGCTTCTGATGTTTATTTTTGAGAGAGAGACAGAGCATGAGTGGGGGAGGGGCAGAGAAAGGGAGAGACACAGCATCTGCAGCAGGCTCCAGGCTTTGGGCTGTCAGCACAGAGCCCAATGCAGGGCTTGAACTCACAGACTGCAAGATCATGACCTGAGCCAAGTTGGACGCTTAACCAACTGAACCACCCAGGTGCCCTTCTTTACACCTGCTTCTAGAGTGGGTTTGTCACATGATAGTATATCTTTGATTTTTTTTGAATTATTTTGCCTTTAACCCACCTCAGAAGTAACTGAGGGGTTCAATCTGTAAAAAAAAATGAAATATTATCTGTGTCTCAGACCTTATGGCCACCCTGTAAATGAATGAGCACATGAGGGAACAAATAGTTTTTCTAAATAAAGCTTCGATAGCACTGAAAGGGCTTTTTCACTCATTGCCTCTTTCTGAATCTCAGGATACTGACAGATTGCTTAGCTCTGTGAATCATTCTGCAGTAAGCTTCAGGCCAGTTTCTTATCCCGTGCTGATACTTTTTCCTTTAGTATCAAATAGTGATTTAAATAAGCGTATTTTCTGCTGAAGCCTAAAACCTTGTATCCTATCATATTTAACTTTTTTTTTGAGAGAGAGAGAGAGCGCACACAGGCATGCATGTGTGAGCAGGAGAAGAGCAGGGGGAGAGAGAATTCCAAACAGGCTCCCTGCTGCTAGCTCAGAGTCCAATGGGGAGCTCGGTCCCATAAACCATGAGATCATGACCTAAGACGAAACCAGAGTGGGACGCTCAACAAACTGACACACCCAGGTGCCCTATATTTAACTTTTTAAAAAATATGTATATGAGAAGCTAGCAATGGGCCTGTAAGTGGCCTAGAGTCTGCTAGTTTCCCTGAAGCTGGTTTGTATCCACAGCTTGACTGGATTTCACTCAGGTTTGCCTTTATCTTCTCTCCCATCTGGCCTTCCAGCCTTCTCACTGTTCTAAGTCACAGGGTTTAAGAACCTAAAATAAAACCACACAAGTCTCTTCTTCTTCTTCTCTCTGATGGCATCGTATTATTCTTTTTCTTGGTTATTCTGCTCAGCTTTGTAATTACATATTTATTTCAGTATTTGTTTGCTTCTCCCAGGGCGCCTGGGTGCCTCAATCGGTTAAGCTTTTGACTTCGGCTCAGGTCATGATCTCATGGTTCATGAGTTCAAGCCCCATGTTGGGCTCTGTGCTAATAGCTGAAGGTAATCTGCTTCAGATTTTGTGTCTCCCTTTCTCTCTGCCCCTCCCCTGCTCGTGCTCTCTCTTTCTCAAAAATAAATACACATAAAAAAAAAATTTATAATGTTTGCTTCTCCCACCATATCAAGGGTTAGTATACCACCAGCCTGACCCAGCCTGCTAGCTGTTTTTGAGGAGCTTGTGAGCTAAGAATTTTTAATTTGAAAAAAAATGAAAAGAAATAGAATAATTCATGACATATGGAAATTACATGAAATTCAAACTTCGGTGTCCAAAAATAAAGTTTTATTGTTATACAGTCTTTATGTATTTTTTGTGCTAGGCGGAGTTGAGTAATTGTGACAGAGACCATATGGGCTGTAGAACGTAAAATATTTACTCCCTGATCCTTTGCAGAAAAATGGGCTGACCCCTGGGTTAGGCAGTAAGCTTTGTGAAGACAGTCATGGGTTCACGAGTGCCTCACCAGTAAGCCCAGTACCTGTTAACATTCAATAAATGCTTGTTGAATTACTGAATAGTGAAATAAATAAGTGTATGATCTGTGACTACATCTTACTAGTGTTCTAGCCCTCGTTGCCCACCCTCACCCGAGTTCTGAGGTTCAGGATCACATGTACAAAGCCTGACAGCACTTCTCAAACTTTTTGACACAACTTCTCCTTATACTGCTAAAAAAAAATATCTGAGGACCTTCAAAAGTTTTTGTTTGTGTGAGTTTTATCTATCAATATTTCCTTTATTAGAACTTAAAACTTAGAAATTTAAAAAGACTTATTATTTAAAAGTAGCAATAAAAAAACCCATTACTGGTTAACAACTATTTTCCAAAAACAATTTGGCAAAGAGAGCAGCTTGGTTTTACGAGTTTTGCAAATATTTTTAATATCTGGCTTAAATAGAAGGCAGCTGGACCTTGTTCCGTATGCATTTAGTCTGTTGCAAATTTGTTGTTTGGTTGGAGTAGATAAAGGAAATCCATCCTCTTGTGTGTCTGTAGTAAGAAGAGGGAGGGGTACTTTATTTTATTTATTTATTTATTTATTTTTTAATTTTTTTTAACATTTATTTATTTTTGAGACAGAGAGAGAGCATGAACAAGGGAGGGTCAGAGAAAGAGGGAGACACAGAATCCGAAACAGGCTCCAGGCTCTGAGCTGTCAGCACAGAGCCCAACACGGGGCTTGAACCCACGGACCGCGAGATCATGACCTGAGCCCAAGTCGGACGCTTAACCGACTAAGCCACCCAGGCGCCCCGAGGGAGGGGTACTTTAATAGCTTTTTCAGAGAACAGAGGATATTCTGCTTCGATACTGTGCCATAAGTCAACAATTGGTAGTTTCTTCAAGAATACTTGAGATATGGAACCTGTACTCATATTAGTGCATATTTTGTTCTCCCTTACATTGAAATCCATTGGTCTTCCTTGCACTTTGAATGGATATTTTACTGTTTGGGGTATAATTATTTAAAAAAATTTTTTTAATATTTTTATTTGTTTTTGAGACAGAGAGAGACAGAGCATGAGCAGGGGAGGGGCAGAGAGAGAGCGAGACACAGAATCCGAAGCAGGCTCCAGGCTCTGAGCCTGACGCAGGGCTCAAACTCACAGAGGGCAAGATCATGACCTGAGCCGAAGTCAGACGCTTAACTGACTGAGCCACCCAGGCGCCCCTGGGGTATAATTATTAAAGAGACTACAAACGCAATATAGTTAAGCCTCTTCCTTTTTCATTCAGGAAATTCCCAAGATTCCTTGGGGAAATATGAGGTGTTTCTGGATATTGTTAATCCAGATTGAACAGGATGTGAAAGGGGAATCTGAACTTGTGCACACATGCTATACCATAATTAGCCACTGGGTTTTGTTGCTGTTTCTATCTAATACAGACACCCAAACATATTCTTGGTATGAGGAACTTTTCCAGCCATTGTCTTGTATAACCTCTGATTTAAAATTAAATCATCAGACTTGTTTTAACTGTCTTTTCTTTTTCTTTGTCTTTCTTTTTTTT
Source organism: Panthera pardus (assembly GCF_024362965.1). Classification (NCBI taxonomy): domain Eukaryota; kingdom Metazoa; phylum Chordata; class Mammalia; order Carnivora; family Felidae; genus Panthera; species Panthera pardus. Next base: position 23,640,299 of record NW_026526788.1, read on the forward strand.
AGTTGATGTGAAACATTCATAAACTGAAATTAAGTTAGTATTGGTGCCAGGTTGGTTGAAAAATACAAAGGGTGTTAACTTCTCAGCTTCAGGGCACAAGGTAATTGGGTGAGGGAGAGGTTAGAAAAAGATGCTTCTCTTTTACAACTTAACATAACACTCCAGGATCAGCTAGGAGCATTAATGTTACTTTGCAGGAGTTTTAAATAGAACCAGTAGCAAAACATTACATGATTTAAAAATACAGCTACAGTCATAAACTATATTGCACTTAGATTTGTTTTCTTGCTTTTGGGATGTTAATCCTATGGGATTAAGCTGTCAAATATTGCTGTTTTACATTTTAAGCTTTATAGCCTGAGAGCCCCAAAATAGTACATATGCATAGAAAAAAAAAGACTAGAAAAGATATACAAGGATATTGATAGCAGTTACCTGTGGGTGTTGGGATTATGGGTCATTTTTTGTTTCTTCCTTGTCCTTTTAAAATATTCATTACAACAAATATATATTGAACATTATGTTTCATGTATTATATTGAATGATGGGCTTAGAACAGAGAACAAAAAAGCTGATTCGGCCCTTGCTGAGTTAGATCTTCTAATTGGTCAACTTTTATGTTTCCCATAATAAATGTAAAATATTTCTGTAATGAGATAGATATAGTAAATATTATAAACCAAAATGAATTGAAGAAGAATTCACTGGCTCATTCTCTGTGTTTTTCTTTTGGATGGTGGAGAGGGTTGTGGGTTTTGGTTGCTTTCCCTAAAAGTACAGTTTGGAGACTTGTGTCATGATTCAGGTATCCTAAATATCGCCTATAAAGTATCTACAGTGGGCTTGACTCTGAACGAATGGGCACCTTATTGTTAGAAAGAGGAAGGAACAGACGTTTCCCGGGCTGTGTTTTCTAGCGATACTTTTGCGCTCCATCTCAGCCATTCCTAGGAGCTGTGATGGATATAGCATGTAGCATGCTGGATGTAGCACCTGAATGGACCTTCCATTATTTTGCTGCTAGTTAGGGTTACTTAAGAGGCAGATCAAAGCTGAATGAGCCATGGTAGAGGTTGAAAATTCGCTTGTGTCCGTGGCCTGAACAGCTTGGAAAGTGCACATCTTCCGTTCAGGCCTCATACAGAAACATCTGGAAATAAACTTGAAACTTGATGATGGAAGAAAACTCCTTTCCAAAAGGACTCATTTCTTTTATGTGAATATTTCTTAGCTACTGAAAGATAATAGAATTATCGTGGGATTGGGGTTTATATTTGATCCTGGATGGGAAACAAGAAAAAAAGGGGCTACTATAATAAGCAATTCTTTGACACATCATGTTAGAACCTGTCTCTTTTCTATTTTTATAAGTATATAATTTCCAAGGTTTTACAGAGACATTTGACTCTGTAGGAAATGTGAGAAAAGTTTCAGTATGACCAAGTGTGACATATTTGTGAGAAAAAAAATCACAACTAATTGTAAAAGTGAGTCACTGACTAGTTGTACAGAATAAAGGAGCTGGAAACCACTACCAGCTCTTTTGTAAAGATCTTCTACAAAACTTCCTGGGCCAGACCTACCTGAAGTTCTACTCTCAAGAAATTATGGCACTGAGTGGAAAGTACAGAGAAGACAATGAATTTCATCAACTGTCTAGAGCAGCTGCATGAGGTTAGATTTATTTATTTATTTATTTATTTATTTATTTATTTATTTATTTATTTATTTTGAGAGCAGAAAGAGACGGAGAGAGAGAATCCCAAGCAGGGCTCCAACTAATGAACAGATCATGACCTGAGCAGAAATCAAGACTCAGACCCTTAACCGCCTGAGCCACCCAGGCACCCTGAGGTTACATCCTTTTCAGTGGGATTTCTTAATCTAAAATGAAAGAGGCTGGGAGGATGATGATCAGTCTTCAGAATCTTGGTTCTGCATAAGTTGAACATGGCCAGAAAAATGAGGGGGCACTCCTTGAAGGTCGAGAGAGATTCTGAAGACCTATAAAAGAAATACTATATCCAACAGGTAGTAAAATTATAGAAATTCATTGCCCCTTGTGGGTGTGGCAGGGCATACAAAGGGAAAGGCTGAAAGGATCTTCATAATTTCTCACTAAGGCAAATTGGATGGAGTTGTGATAATAAGCACCTGTTGGTCGTGTGTGTGTGTGTGTGTGTGTGTGTGTGTGTGTGTGTGTGTATTTGTAGAGTTGCTCATGAGAATGGCTACCAAATTGTTACATTGTTTCAGAATAATGGGGTTTCTTTTACATTTCTGATGTGTTTGAGTTTGTATAAAAAACTGATTTATTATAAATCAAAAAAAGTATGGTTTTCATACATGCATTGGAAATAAGAAGATACAAAGTAGTAATAAGGTTATTAAATTTTTCTTTGGATGGAACTAGAGTATATTATGCTAAGTGAAATTCATCAGAGAAAGACAAATATCACATGACTTCACTTATATGTGGAATTTAAGATACAAAACAGATGAACATAAGGGAAGGGAAGCAAAAATAATATAAAAGCAGGGAGGGGGACAAAACATAAGAAACTCTTAAATACAGAGAACAAACTGAGGGTTGCTGGAGAGATTGTGGGTGGCAGGAGGGGCTAAATGGGCAAGGGGCATTATTAAGGAGGACACTTGTCGGGATGAGCACTGGGTATTATATGTAGGGGATAAATCACTGGAATCTACTCCTGAAATCATGATTGCACTATATGCTAACTAACTTGAATGTAAATTAAAAAATTTTTTTCTGGATTTGTGAATCACAGTTATGTGGATAACAGAATGTTGTTTTAGGTATTTTCCTCAGCTTTTTAGGGAAGGGCACCCTGCACGTTGATTGTCCTGTGTCCTCTAAAATAGCTTTCCCAGCGGTCCTTGCATCTGCCTGGGGATGGCATGTCTTGGACTGTTTCACTTTTAGCTGAAACACACAGTTGGACAAGGTGACTCATCTTATACACTGAAGTGCTCAGCCTGGCCTTTTGTTTCCTCTCTGTACTCTTTTCTCCCCCACAACAGCTAGACTTTTAAAATGTAAGTCAGAACATTTCTCAAAAGCGTCCAGTGGCTTCTGATGTCATTTATAAGAAAATCGAGCATCCTCATGGTGGCCCCTACTTTGCCTGTCCTGCCCCTTCCTCCCTGTGCTCCAGCCACACAGGCCTCCTTGCTGTACCTCAGTCCTGTCTGCATGTTTCCACCCAAGGCCTGGCTTGCTGTCCCTGGATATCTGCCTGGCTTATTCCTTGCTTCCTTCAGGTGTCTGTCTAAATGTATCCCCATCCAGGTCATCCCTGACTCTGCTTTCTAAAATCTCACTCACACGCTCCCTCCCTCTGTTACTTTCTGTCCCTTTGCGTCCAATGTCCCTGTTTTCTCCCTAGCACTTACCACCACCTGACATATGTATTGATTTGTATATTTTATAATGACTGTCTCTTTCTACTAAAATGTAATCTCTAAACGTAACCACGGAAATGTAGCATTATCTCTTGTCATGGCCGTGAGCATACTGCCAAGGGCAGTACCTGACGCATAGTAAGCACTCAATAAATATGTGCTGAGTGAATGAATTCCTGTCTCATTTCTCCGCTCTGTGTTCTGACATTTTTGCCTTGCAGAGAAGTTGTTACATTCAACCATTTCCTGGAAGCAGCAGCTGAGAAGGAGGTTCAAGGGAAAGCTCGGCTCCAGGACTTTATTGAGAATCTGCTGCAACGGGTAGAAGTGGCAGAAAAGCAGTTAGAGTACTACCAAAGCCAGCAGGCCGCTGGCCTCTGCCGGGACATCGGTGAGCACATGGTAAGTCACACAGATCCAGCCACCAAGCTGTGGTCCTTGGATATGGCGAGACTGGGTCCAGGACAGAGGAAGAGGGAGCTGGGGAATGACTTACAGGAACCTTCTAGGCGTCATTTGAAAGCCCTGCACCAGCCATGCCTGTGTTACGAAGTGACACCAGGGGATCCAAGACGAGATCTGGGATGCACAGTTGTCTTCAGCCTGCGACTCCACACCGAGATAAACAGGCAGGAATAGTTTTATATTACAGAGTAACAGAGTTGGAAGTGTCCAAGCAGATCATCGGTGTCAACCTGGGCGATCAAGTAGATTGGAAAGTATGTCCCATTTTGGAGCTCTTCAAGAGAATCTTAAGAAAGCTTTGGCCTTTTTAAGTAACAGTGGGATCTAGCCACGTACCTCTTTTTTCTTTAACCGGAAGGACAGCACCTTCCGATAGTCTCTATAGTTGAAACATTCTTTAAGTAGATTTTGAAAAGGTCTTAGAAAATTTCACAAGTGACAGTTCTATAATAGATTTCTGCATACAAGTTTACGTATCGTTTCAGGGACTTAAGAGACCCCCAGAGCCCAGATGAGAACCGTGCATACGGCTGAAGGTCCAGATTCTCCTCAGTGGCTTGATCAAGATTCTCTGGTGTCTTTGGGGGTGGGAGGAGATACAACACCCGTGCTCCAGATGAGGGAGATGGTTGGGCAGATTTGCCCTCCAAACAGTTTTTTTTTCTTATAAGCAACAAAAGCCAAAGAAAGGATTTTTGAAACCCCAGAGTGGTTTACTTATACTATTTTCATGATCTATTCAACCTTATTTATGCTTACCCCCTTCCCAAAAGATTTAAAAATGATTCTTCACTTCCCCACACGTGGACTGTCCATGTCAGGAGAAGAAAAATAGGAAACATTTATGCTAACCAGAATGTTGGAAAAGTTGCTATTGGCTGATTAAAAAGTTTAGTTTGAGAATTCTGGAAGCCAAGAGTAAAAGGAAACATGTTAAATAAAGAAGGAATGAGATGAAAAGCAGGTGGAAAAAGAAGGCAAGAGGGAGAGACAGACAACAGGAGAAAAAGGGAGAGAGGAAGGAAGAAGTGAAGAAACCTGCCGTCTTACTGTAATGTACACTCAGCCTTAGAGCAGTGAAACAATGGGAGCTCTAGAAGTTTCTGGTCAGGAACAAAAATAGACTGGAAAGAAGTAAGTTTGTTACTTCTGTGAGATTTCAGTTACTGTAATCAAAGCAGTTGCAGCCGTGTGCGTGTTGATTATTTTCCTGTTGGTGTCTGTGGTCTGAGAGGGAGCCTATACTTCCCTCCTCTGTAGAGTCCAGTCATAACTCATTGTGGCTGGAAGGACACACTGAACCCTTTCCTGCCTTTTTCCCATCCTGCCCTCTATTGGGAGGGAGTGCAGCATGAAGTCACGGAGCTCACATGTGAGGTGAAAAGGCCTGGCTTCCAGATCATTAGCTCCCCTCTCCTGACTGGATGAGACCATTTGTCTTCCTGGACCTGTAATTCTTCTATAAAATGAAGCAGTTGGGGGTGCCTAGGTGGCTCAGTCAGTTAAGTGTCCAACTTTGGCTCAGGTCATGATCTCATAGTTCATGGGTTCAAGCCCCATGTCGGGCTCTGTGCTGACAGCTCAGAGCCTTTTGCCTGCTTCGGATTCTGTGTCTTCCTCTCTCTCTGCCTCTCCTCTACTCACATCTGTGTCTATCTGTCTCTGTCTCTCTCAAAAATAAATAAACATTAAAAAAGTTAATAACAAACTAAACTAAAATGAAACAGTTGGACTAGATGCTCGCTAGGGTCTTGCGCCTCTTAAATTCTCCGATCATCACCTGACTTTGGTGGTTAAGAATTCTAAAATAAAAGTGTAGCATTAACAGCTTGACTATTTAGGCTTATAAGTAACCCAGAGCTAAGAAATGTGTAAAATTTTACTATACTAAGCCAAGAGGATCTTAAAGAGAGAAAATAATGGAAGGCAAGGAGGAAGAGAGGAAACCGAATAGTTCTCTCTCTTACTTATATTTCTGTGCTCACTTTCCTCTGCTTATTTTTCCACTTTGAAAATTAAACATCTTTTCAAAGACATTGCTAGTCATTATTTTCATCACAGTGGCACCACATAGTCACAAGTTGGACAGCATCTCAGCGGCTCTAGTCAGCTATGTATATATGAAGTTACGTGCGTGTGTGCCTGCCTGTACACACACAACACACACGTATGACACATAAATACGTAGATCTACAGGCACACATTTGTGTGCATACATATATATACAGACACAGCAGGAACTTGATACATAGTTGTGTTTATGCCTTCTGTGTCCTAAACATGGCATGATCTGCCTTCATCAGACTTGATCTACCTAAGGAAGAATTGAGTAATGGAAAGAAAGTAAAATGCAGTCAAGATGATAGTGGGGAAGATAGAAGTGAGCACTGACTGTGAGTAGGACATGGTCAGGCCACAGTGAGGTGGACTGTGGGACTCCCGTGGGGAGGACACATTGCCCTGAGAAGACCAGGAATGAGGTGCTTTGTTTCCGAAAGGATTGAGTACTTTCCCTGTTTTCATGGAAGTCCTCTCAACTCTGCGTTGGACCATAATGCACCGCATCACAGTGCAGTCTTCGGTCCTTCAGACCGTTTCTCCCTTTTCCTTTCATCTATGTCATCTTAACACTATACATGCACCTGTGAAATTAGGAACAGTGTCTTTGATGTAAGGCATGTGCTAAGTCTGGCCTCCCAGGGTTCCTGTGGTTGTTGTACACACACAGAGGAACTTGGATGCTTTTGGCAGGAAAAGCTCTGAATCATAGCTTTATTGACTTATTTGGCCCACCTTAGTGAAGGTACAAAGCACTGACCAGCCCAGGCTTCTGGAGCCTAGCCCCACCCAGGAGAGCTCCTTGCCCCAGTGCACCCTGGGAGGGAGCAGAACATTCTGACCCATTCCCTCCACACCTCAGCTTATGACAGCCTGGCATGCCACCCCAGTTAGTGCCTTTTCTGAAATAATGTTTTCAGCCTCTTTGTTTTCCCCTTAATTCCCTTGAGCATTTGTGTTCCTTTTTCACCTGCCTGATTTCTAAAAATGTAACATGCTTACTCAGATCCTTTGTCTTTATGCTCTGAAAAATGCTGTTGAATTAGACCTAAAGTGACCTAATATCCCATCTGCCAAAAACACGCACAGAACTGCCCAAATGGAAGGTCATGAAACAGCTTGGATAATCTTATTTTAAGTGTTGCATTTATTTCCGGTAGGTTGCTAAGTTAGGACTAGCTGCCACCCATTTAATACACGTTTATTGGGGACACAGCTCTTTCTGAGTGCCGAGGAAACTGGGTGAATGAGGTAGATGAGGTTCCTGCTCTCATGAGGAAGGCGACGGCATCATAAACAAGTAAACATGCAACAAAGATGGTTTCCTGTGGTGACAGCCCCTTTAAAGGAAAAAGTAAGATGATGTGTCTGAGTGGTCCTTATGGTCAGGAACAGCCCTGCACGGGAGGCCACATTTAGACTGTGACCTGAATAACCAGAGGAAGGCAGCTCTGTGCACACTGGGAAGTGGCTTAGAAGGGAACAAGCTTGGCATGTTTGCGTGAGAAGAGTTGAAGTCAGAGATTCAAGAAGGATCCAGATCATGCCGGGGTTTCTGGGTCACATAAGGAGTTTGGACCCATTCTAGAACAGAGAGAAGCCATTGATTGGACAGTTGTGAGCAGGAGGTGAGCTGTTTTAGCACAATCACTCTGGCTGCGGGGTGGGGGAACAGATAGGTGCAGGACTGGGACACAGGTTAGAAGGCTGTGGTGGTGTGGCAGATGGTAGCTTGGTGAGAGCAGAGATGGAGAGAAATGGCAGGTATGGGGTGTATCGTGGGAATAGAATTGGCTAAACCAGTTGGCCTTGCTGAAGGATTACTTTTTTAGCAGGTGAGGGAAAGGGAGGAATCAAGAATGGATCTCACGTTTTGGCCTGAACAGTTCAGTTTGCAGTGCTGCTATTTACACCAAGGGAGGTTGGAGGAGAGCTGGGTGTCCAGTTTCTCTAACCCAAAACAACCCAAGACACCACGTTTGAGTTTTAGAAGTACATAGGTTGGCTCTCAGTACAAATTTATTTATATTTTTCCAACCTGGAACCTTCCTTGAGGACTCTCTCGATCCCCATCCCCAAACTCGCCTCTTCCTAAACAAAAAGAAGGCAAAATAGTTGGACGAGGAGAAAACAGAGACAGTGAGGTGGGTTAAGGAGGAAGAGCGTTCCTGTCTGCCTGCGGCTGTATGGCCAGAAGGAACAGTGGCCTCTTGTGTTCACAGGGAGGAGAGCATGTGAGGTTCTGTGGGGACTGTGATAACCGCCCTGCCTCCACCCGAGGCCCCATGATCTATAGGATCACTGGAGAAATTCCAGCCCAGCTATGGATTCCACGAAACTTTTGTGTACAAACTGCACACTTTTACACAAACACATACTCTTTGAGAAGGCTGTGCCGAGTGAAGTCTTGTTTGGACTTGGAATGTGCTCACTTGGGTTTGAAGCCCAGCTCTAACACTGGTAAAGATTGAGGCTTCAAACCAGCTGCATCACTTTTTGGCCTTGTTTTCTACATCTGTGAAAGGGGGATGCCAATGCTTGTCTCATAAGGTTGTTTTGAGGGTTAATTGTGGTTATGTAGTCCGTATTTTATCCAGTGGGTGATGTACCGACATGCACAAGTTATGGTACCTGTACATGTGCGTATATGTGAGGCTTATGGCTCATCGGCACCCACACTTGTGCATTTCCCTTTATGTAATATACAGTAAATTCTTTTAATTTCCTGAGGTCCCAGCAGGGTCCATCAGTGACATTCATAGGCACCAAGGTTTTGGTTCTTAAAATGTTTTGGAAGTCAGGGACCTCTTTGAACATTTGATAACATTGTTCGCCTTTTCCTCAGGGAGGGAAGTATGTATGTGTATGTAAACACACACACACAGTTTTACATAAAATCCCAGAGTATTACATATACATGTACAACATATCATCAAACTATATGCTTACATACATAGATATAGTAAAGTGAAAAAAATTTGTTATGCCTTAAGAATAATTTTAAAAAGTAGGAGGCACTTTATTTATTTTAAAGTTTATTTTTTGAGAGAGACAGAGACAGCGTGAGTAGGGGAGGGGCAGAGAGCGAGAGAGAGAATCCCAAGCAGGCTTTGCACTGCCAGTGCACAGAGCCTGATGCAGAGACTGAACCCACAAATCTGTGAGATTGTGACCTGAGCTGAAATTGAGTCAGATGCCTAACCCATTGAGCCACCCAGGTGCCCCAAAGTAGGTGGCAATTTAGAGGAAGAAAAACCCTACACGTTTTTGTTTGTTTTTACGGTTTACGCATATACTAATGTCTATCCAAGGAGCCGGGCTGAGAAGCCCTTACTGGTGGCTGTGGGGCCACGGCTCATACTGCTGCGGTTCCCAGAAGCTGCCAGCCTAGTGTTTGCCTGAGCCGTCTGTCCTGTCTTCTTTGTATATTGCAGAACCTCATGACCCTCATGCAGGCAAGGTGCCTTTTTCTGTACACATTGATTAATCTCGTGTTGAATCCAGCCAGTGTGAGCAGGGTCAACCATAAAGCTTACTTTTGACTGAATCAGAAGGCAGATGCCAAGAATCCCATCTTGCCCTGCTGGGCACATGACCCTCAAAGTTTTAAGAAAGCTGCTTTCTGGGGTGCTGGGTGGCTGTTGGTTAAGCATCCAACTTCGGCTCAGGTCATGATCTTGCAGCTCGTGGGTTCGAGCTCCGCATCAGGCTCTGTGCTGACAACTCAGAGCCTGAAGCTGCTTCAGATTCTGTGCCTCCCTCTCTCTATGCCCCTCCCCTGCTCATGCTCTCTCTCTCTCTCTCTCTCTCAAAAGCAAATAAACATTTTTTTAAAAATTAAAGAAAAATCTGCTTTCTGATTTGCTTCTGACTAAAGCTCAAGCTGCAAACAGATGACCCAGGGTAGTGACCCTGCTATGCTGAACTTAGTTTCTCTGATTATTTGAATACAGTAGGGACTCGTGTGTTGGCCATACTGGGCCCCAAGACCAAGATGGCCCTTACTACATATTTTCTTTGTCCTCCTCTTCTTCTGTTTGTCTGCCTGCTGATATGACACCACTACTTTGAGTGAAGGCTACCCCAGGGAGATCAGGAATTGAAGGTTGGGAATACGCTGGGTTTGCCTCTAAAGTGGATGGTGACATCTGGATCACAAAATGATAGTTTTCAATTTGTTTGGCAAATGATATTTGAGCCCAACCACAAAAGTGCATATTTTATGGGCAGTGGAAAATAATCTCAGTGATAGATGGCCTCAGGGACAGTTGTGGAGTTGGTCTTCATATGCTCTCACTTTAGAAATGATGTATTTTAGGCAATAAACATTTTATGCCAATTTTCCCTTTAGTTGATACACTGTGACCAACCACAGCTGTGGTAAATTAGCTGCATATGCAGCCTGAATTAATCAGGAAATAATGGCATATCATTCTAGTTTTATAAAACATGTTTCTTCAAATGTTGCTGTATTAGAGGGCTCTTCAACGTTTTGAAATTTCTTAGATCTACTGATAATGGCTTCTTGGAAATCTCAGAACCGGGAGCACAGAGGCTCCCAGAGTCAGCTGAGGCTGAACACGAGACAAGACGTTCTCGTTCAGTGCTGGGATAGCAGGTGCCATGGGCCGTGTTACCCATAGCAGTTACTGGCTTCCTTAATGGGAACAATTTCTTAAAAATAGAAGCGAGAAAGATTTTTAAAGTCAGTTCCAACGTTCAAGCGAAGTAATGTTTCTTCTTATTTGTTTTCCTTCAGCTTACAGATATCTCCTCAAATAGGAAACCCAAATGCCTGTATGTATATCTTTTTATACTTGGGCCATTTGATAATGTTTGCATAATGTATTTTCCTGTTACGTTTTATATGGTATCTATATTATAAGTGGACTTGGAAGTCTTAAGTGAAAATGTACCTGCCCGTGTACCTAATTTTGTAAATTGTGGATATGATTTTTAACGATGCTGATAGCCTTATAGCAAATGCCATATGGCAGTATGATAGTATTTCTGGAGTACTTTTACAGTATTCTGTAGTGTAACTTTCTCTTATTGAAGTACAGTTATAGTCATAATAGCTCTACAGTGCTATTAATGTGTGTGTGCTACATTAGATATCTATAATATAAACAGATGTGTAAATTTATACTATGATTCATATACTTTGTAATTGCTTTGCTACTACTATATACAGTCACTTAAAGAGTCCAGGGCTATGGATTCTGGTCCCAACTTTTCCAGAGACCAGCTGTGTATGTTTAATCCTAGAGAGTCACTTAAATTTTCTATGTCTCAGTCTTATCACTGGTGAATACAGCTAGCAAGATCTCCCTGGGAATTTGACATCATGAGGTCGTTTCGTGAAGGCCACAGGAATTTTTGAAGGAAAAATACCAATTTATATTTGACTTAACTGGTGGCATTACTGCCACTCTAGCATGCAGGAGTGATTGTGCCAGGGATGGGTTTTTTCTTTAAAGGTTCTAAACAAAATCTTTCTTTCTGCTCATCTCCCTCTGTGCGACCATCTGTAGAAGTCGAGGGCACCCACATTCTGTGTGTAACCACGCTGATCTCAAGATCCATTTTCATCCAAAGGGAAGGAGCTACCTGAAAAAAGCCAAGGATGATAGAGCCAGCATGCAGCCCGCTAAGTCCATTCACGAACAGGCTGAGTCCCCACGAGAACTCTGCAGACCATCGAAGAAAGGGGAGCCTCTGGGGTTTTGCCGAAAAGGCAACATCAGGCCCAAGGTGGCCAAAAAGAAGCCCACAGCAATTGTGAACATCATCTGAAAGGGGGGTGGCCCTGGACCACCATTGCTGGACTTTGTGGAATGTTGTTCTAGGGGCCAACAATAATGCCCTTTTGGATACATCCCATAGTAAGACACATTGGGAAAAAGAAGGGCATAACACATTTATTTTGTGTCTGTACAAGCACCTGGATTAACCAGAATTTGACAAACGGGAATCTCGGGGAACCAGAGTTTTATTATAGGCCCCTTTTAGAAGCAAGAGGCAGATTACAGAAAGAATTGAAAAAAAAATGAAAGCAGTTTTATTCCAAAATGTTAGTAAAAGCTCCAACTTGTAAAATAATTAGACCACTCTCCAGTAATTTCTGTACCTGGGTTTCTGTGCAGGGGTGATTAAACCTAGGACCCAAGGCCACACAAACCAAGTATTCTGGTTAATCAAGATTTCAGTGTTTGGGTTGCTTCAGGGACTCGTTCAGTTAGACTTCAGTTCTCATTTCTACTTTGTTCGATTCAGGTTTGTTATTTCTCTGGGAGCACGTTTATTCAGATTTGGGGGAGCCTCTGCTTTCTTCTTTGGCTGCGTATTCTGCACCCAAGACCAAGCCACAGCCTCTGTCTTCATAGCCGTTATTATTGCCTGTGGTTGGGGCTGAAAGGCCGATTAAAACCGTAAAATCCTTTGATCAGCATCCGTCACTAGTTCAGGGTCTGAAGGTTGGAATGTCAGCAGATGGCACGTGTAGTGCATTGAGAGCCAGCCTGGGACACTGTTGATGTTACTCAGCCTTTCCCAAGACCTATTTCCCTGGTCGTGTGGGCAGCCTCCGTGAGCTGCAGGCATGACTTGTCTCCTTGCTGGCCTCACTCTTCACCTCCTGCTGCCTCTGTGCCCTTTGATGACTAAATATACGTCCTTCCCTTTCAACCAGGTATTGGAAGTGTTCACTGAACACTGCTTTTTAAAGTAGTTTCTGAAACAAACAGTGCACGTGGGATCCACAGTCTGAGACTGTCCCTCTTCCCTCCCTAAAATAGCCTTTGTTTCCACAAGGAACCATCTGTTAAGAACCTTCTGCTTTATGATTTCCCTCAAGAATGAATTTCCATTTTCCTTTTTTTTTTTTTTTTTTTAACGTTAACAATATCATCAGGTCTTCTGCAGAGTTTACAAGTGCTGACATCCTTCTGGAAGAAAAGAGTAGTTATGTCCACAAATATATACATATATATATATATATATATATATATATAAAACAAAATATATATGTCAAGTATATTAATAATTTATTTTTAAATACTCATGCAAAAGGTGTGTGTTTGTGGTGGGTGGTTTTTAAACTATATACATTAGTTCATGTAAGTTGAATTCTCTTCTTTTAAAAATTAAAATTGTAACCTAATTAACGTTAGTAGAATGATTGTTATTACAATAAGCATCAGATTAGCAATGCATTAAAAATAGGTATAAAGCAGTTACTTAAAATTCCAATAAATTGAAAAGTGTAACTTATCATTATACAAACATTTTGAACCTATCATAGTGAAAATGTTGATTTTTGAACCTTCACTTTGACATCTGGCTCACGGGGGTGGGCCATTCGTATGATATACAGGCAACTATCAAGTGGGGAAAAAACATTGCTGTGAAGTGAATATCACTGTTTAGGCTAACACTGTAAAAATTGTAATGTTATAATTATTGTTTATTTGGAGAATTAATCTCCTCCAAAGTTATTTATTATTGGTGTTTATACCATGATTGCACTCTAGCCTTTTACATACTAAAAAACTGACTTGTTGTATTGCATGCCCTTTGTCCCGTAACACGTGTGTGCAATGACAACAACTTGTTTTTAAAGGTAGTATAGCCAGATTTGGTTTTGTTTATTTAATGTGACCTACATTTTCGATTTTTATTTAATATGCCTAGAGGGCATGGCAGCGCTCTTTGACAGTGGTACTCTGTGATCTCCAGAAGGCACCATAATGTCATATCTACTGTATGTACATTACATAAGACAGATGATTTTAAGATTTATTATATTAAAAAATTCTTTTTAATTCCAACTAAATTCTGACCTTCATACAATGAAATGCATTATAGATGTTGCGCTTCCTTAGAGACATAAATTTGCTGTTGAAACATGGGAGCTGGCTCACTCCAAGGGATATTCCACCTACATACCATGGCCCAAGCCATGTACTGTGTCCAGCTGGGGTCTTATTTTTAAATATATATATTTTTTGTCCACATGGGCAGTCAACCTGTGAGTTGATTTTTGAAGAAATTACCAAAGTTTCTGGGAAAACATGTTCAAGGTTAAACTGAAGAATGGATCTAATTTTTATGATTTGTTTTGTAAGGAAGAAATTTTTCTTTGAACTAGTCTTTCATTCTTTCTTCCCAAAGTTATGGATTCTCAAATGCTAAATTCAGGTTGCTTAGACACTGTTTTCCAGTATTCTGCAGGGTAGATCAGTTGTATGTAAGTTGGAATGTTCTTTTCCCAGAATTGATAAGAAAAAGTTTTTAGATTATGAAATATTATAATAATAAAGCTATATTTATGACTAATGTGTTGGTATGTTTTGTCTAGTTGAAATGTTTCTGGGGAGCCAAGTGTACTGGTCCATTAATAGTGAACAAAATAGTTTTTAGTGAATAAACTGTTCACTGCACATATAATCACCATGATCTTGTACCTATAAGCTTTCTTAAATTTTTTTTTTAACATTTTATTTATTTTTGAGACAGGGAGAGACAGAGCATGAACAGGGGAGGGTCAGAGAGAGAGGGAGACACAGACTTGAAACAGGCTCCAGGCTCTGAGCTGTCAGCACAGAGCCCGACGCGGGGCTCGAACTCACGGACCGTGAGATCATGACCTGAGCCGAAGTCGGACGCTTAACCGACTGAGCCACCCAGGTGCCCCCCTATAAGCTTTCTTAAAAACTAAGCTTGATTGTTTTTGTTGATCACAATGCCTATATCAAAAAGTTATTTTTACATATGTTCACCCTGAGAAGTCCTCACTAAAAGCCCATTTGGTACTTTTCTCCCATCTTCCTCCACACTATGAGTAATTTTCCTACACTCTATTTTTAAACTTGGCAACTCTTAGCAAAAACCATGAACAGATTTCACAGTGTATATCCCAGCTTATATAGGCTATACATCTCAGTCATCGCAAGACCCAAGAGCGATTACAATAGATAACAGAGAGAAGTACTGTATATCATTGGGAGATTACTCAGCCATTTGGTCTTTTAAGAACCATGGAATTAGGAAAATTGAGAGGGTGCCATTTGTTTAGGAGTTGTTAGAGCTTTTAGGGAGATGACCTTAGTCTGTTCTTCTACTTATTCGTGTTAAGGTTGATGGATTCACCAGGTCATAATATTCTTGAAAAATAACGGTGACATTCTTCATGATCTCTGGGCAGGAGAAAACATAAATAAATCCCAGTGTCTCGATTCTGCTTAGGCTGGATCCTTGAAAAGTGAATTCCAGAGATGGCGTACATGGAGGGATAAGCACAAACCTTGGAACCATTTCAAAATTTAAGTAATGGAGAGCTTTAGATTGTAGGATTATTTTTTGTGGATTTAAGGTGGTGAATTTTTTTCTTTTTTTCATTCTTTTCTGTCCATGTTCTGTATCAATAAAATGGACACATCTGAAAAGTTCATTTAAAAACGGGATCTTTAATCTGTAGCACTATGATGTGTTTACTCTGCATTTGTAGCCATTATTCTAAGATATTTCAAGCCGTTCCAAAAATGAGTTTTTCTCTTAGAGGAACCTCACATAGAGGCGGGCCTGGCTCTCCTACCCACACTGTAAGGGGACACTGGTAAAGTTTGTATATGTAAGGATAGGTGTGTGGGAAGGTGAAGGAGAGCTTTTTGGTACCCATGATTGCTATCCCAGAATATCTGAAGTGCTGTCACATGCAAGAATGCTTCTTTTGTGTGGCTTTCAGTCAGTGAAAGTTCTACAAAAGCAGACTTTTAAGTCATTGAACGAAAAATGTCTAAGTGCAACACAGAATAGGTCACCTTGTTGAAAAGTGAGCTCCCTGTCTCTGTGCCACTCTTTCCTTTGTGGTTGATGGGACTCTGCTTTGGGTAAGGAATTGTACTGGATTCTTCAAAGAACATTGAGCCCTGGGATTCTATCATATGTATTGATACTACATTATTGTAAATGTTGGCTGCATCAAACTGAATGTTGATGTGATAAATTGATTTTGGAAATTTTACTCCATTGACTTGGACTTGGTGACGTTTGCTGTGAACATGTTTCCACAGTTAACCTCAGAAGATGCTTTTGAGGTAGGTAGGGATGAGATATCATTTTCTTCTCTTGGCATGTGCAGAAACAGCATCAGGGGAAATGGGAGATGTACACTGGCGTTGTTACCTCAGTCAGGACCATGTGACTCTGGGGAAGCATCTCACTTCACTGAATGTGTTTTCAGGGTTTAAAGAGAAAGTATGATTTTTTTGTTACAACATGGCTCCTGAATACAAGCCAACTACTTCATCTGATGTTAGTTGCGTCAATAGCAATTCTGTCCAAATTGGGGGGAATTGGCAATATTTGACTTAGTAAGGGATGACGTGTGACTCCAGTATCATACCTTTCTCAAGCATTTTTCAGGTAGTTTTGATGATACTTTTGCCTTTCTTTTGATAATACTGAAGAATGTGACTTCACCATATTTTACAATGAAGGTGGGGCTTAATAATTGTTGGGAAGAGTTGCCCATGGCCCAAGACCTCCTTCATGACTGAGCGAGAGTGGGATTCAGAATACCATCTTCCTGAATCTCAGCCAGTGCTCTTTTCACCACATTGTGCCATCTCCTTGACAAGAGTCCCAGAACATGGCCCTAAATGTGTGCATTTGTTGATTGCACAATGGTTCCCAGTGTCCTAAAATTCAGTTTAATATTTATTGTTAATGATTGCACCTATTTCATGCAAGTTGTTGTGAGGGGATATAAATATCACCACTTGGCAATCTGTAGATACTCTCCTTATAATAGAGCCACCCTAGGTTGGCAAGGAATTCCTGAGTTTCAGATCTTTCAGAATTTAGGGCACACGTTTTTGGACGCTTCAAACTTGCAGTTTGCAAACTGATGAGAGGGACACTGCATTTACCTCACTGGATGTATAGAGAAACAACTGGTTATATATCTCAATCCCTGGTCTTTGTTCAAGGCAAGGTGTTCATTTCCCTCATTGTCAAGAATGCCCCTTTTAATTTCATCCCTATTTAAGTCTACCTGTAACTTGACAGCATAGTTGAAATTTCTTATATAATCCTAAACACAGGGAAACACAGGGCTGGTGGAGGGAACTAGGATTCTTATTGGGTGAGGGGTAACCTATCATAAACACAGAGGTTTGAGGTGACGGGGTGGGTAAGAGCAAATGAGTAGGGATGCAGTAACCAGGATGCAGAACAAAGCCCAGAGCTTGCCTTCGTGCCCTGGCTCTGGCCTCCCTCTCCTATTTCCTCTAGCCCTGCAGTGCTGACTTGTCCCATGCCAGCCACTGACTCCCTTTCAGAGCCTCTTGAAAACCTGCTGTCCCCCTACACAGCAGTTATATCCCATTATGCCCTCTGCCTGGAATGCCCTTTTTCTTCTCCACCTGGTTAATTTCTACGTAGCTTTTAGATTGCAGGTCAACTGTCACTGCCCCAAGGCAGCCTCATAACTTTTACAACACCATGTAATTTTGCCCTATAGGACTAATCCCAGATGCCCCTTTAGACCTAATGGAATGATTCCTTGACTCACATCTGCTGACTCCACTAGTCTGTCATTCCATGAACAAGAGGCCATGTCTACATCTTTTATCCCCAGTATGTCCCCAGTGCCAGGTGCAGTACCTGGCACAGAGTGAGTCTTCAGTGAGTGAGTATTTGCACAGTGTGTGAACATTAGTACCCTCAGATATGTTTTTTTTTAAAAGCAAAGAAGAGTGAGAAGGTACATTTTCTTTTAGCTGGGAAGGATCAAAAAGGAAGTGGCATTTAGAGGATGAGTACGATTGGGGGCAGCAGAAGAGAGAAGAGCATTTTAGAAGTGTGAGACCAGTGAGCCCTGGGAAACAATGTTATTTCACCTTCTGTGGCCATGTTTGCCTGGCAAAATCACTTGAATTTATACACATACAACAATCCATCCATCCATGCATCCAACCAGCCACTCACCACTATTCACGGGGGACTGTGAATAAGCCAATCACTGTAGTAGGTATAAGAGATATAGGTTGCCTCCTGACCACATATATTTGAGGTAGCTGGTGAAGTGTTCTGAACTCAATCAGTCACTGTGGCCTCTGGAATGGTGTCTACATTACCCTGACTGGTCTTAGGGCTTTTGTAGTCTTCCAGGACCACAGTACATAAACAGAATCCCAGACTCAGCCATTCTCTGTCCTGTGACACTGTTTATCTTCTTCATGACATCGATTGCTATCTGAAATTATTTGTTTAATTATTTATTGTCTGTCCCCTACTCCGGCCTCATGGGAGGGCTTTGCCTGTCTGTTTCACTGAATACTGCCAAATTCCTGATTGATGATTTGTTCAATGAACAAATAAATTGACTCTAGAGAGAATCCTTCTCAGGAGATCTGATTTGGAGCAGGGCTAAGTAATATATCTCTCCCTGTTGACTGGGAGGTTACAAAGGAAGAAAAAAGACTTGGAGGAATCCCTCCAGTATGTAGAATAGAGGGAGGAATCTTTGGGGTCCCACATGTGGTCTGAATGTTCTTTCTTAGATGTCAGTATTTCATCGCTAATGTTGTTTCTCGCTGGATAGCCTAGGCTTCTGCAAGACGGAAACAGGGCTCACAGCTAGGCCTGTGTCCCCAGATGGTAACAAACTCTTCTGAGATTACTCCACAGCAGTGATTCCTAAACATTGGTGGGAATCATAATCACTTGGGGAATTTGGTAAAGATACAAAGGTGGTCTAGGACCTATCCTACTTAAGCAAGCCCTGGCATCTGTGTTCTCTATCAGCTCTCTAATTCTAATACACACCAAAGTTTGAAAACTAGTGCTCTGTATGGCTGCATTTCCCAACGTTTGTTCCAGGAATACTAATTTCTCAGAATGTTAATAGTTAAATAAATAAATAATCAGGTTAAACATGTTACCCTACTGCAGATGGTTCAGAATCATTAAAATGCAAATGTGCATTGTGGATCTCCTAGAGGGGGAAAAAGTATACAAATGCTTCTCAAACTTATCAGACCATGGAACTGTTTAGTTCTAGGGAACATGCATTAACATCTTTTGCGACTGCAAAAATAATGAGTGCTCAGAATATACTTTATTTTTTTATTTTATTATCATTTTTTAATATGAAATTTATTGTCAAATTGGTTTCCATACAACACCCAGTGCTCACTTCAACAGGTACTCTCAATGCCCATCACCCACCTTCCCCTCCCTCCCACATCCCCCTATAACCCTCAGTTTATTCTCAGTTTTTAAGAGTCTCTTATGGTTTGGCTCTCTCCCTCTCTAACTTTTTTTTTCCTTCCCCTCCCCCATAGTCTTTTGTTAAGTTTCTCAGGATCCACATAAGAGTGAAAACATATGGTATCTGTCTTTCTCTGTATGACTTATTTCACTTATCATAACACTCTCCAGTCCTATCCACGTTGCTACAAAAGGCCATATTTTTTCTTTCTCATTGCCACATAGTATTCCATTGTGTATATGAATCACAATTTCTTTATCCATTCATCAGTTGATGGACATTTAGGCTCTTTCCATAATTTGGCTATTGTTGAAAGTGCTGCTATAAACGTTGGGGTACAAGTGCCCCTATGCATCAGCACTCCTGTATCCCTTGGGTAAATTCCTAGCAGTGCTATTGGTGGGTCTTAGGGTAGATCTATTTTTAATTTTTTGAGGAACCTCCACACTGTTTTCCAGAGCGGCTGCACCAGTTTGCATTCCCACCAACAGTGCAAGAGGGTTCCCGTTTCTCCACATCCTCTCCAGCATCTATAGTCTCCTGATTTGTTCATTTTAGCCACTCTGACTGGCGTGAGGTTGTATCTGAGTGTGGTTTTGATTTTATTTCCCTGATGAAGAGCGATGTTGAGCATCTTCTCATGTGCCTGTTGGCCATCTGGATGTCTTCTTTAGAGAAGTGTCTATTCATGTCTTTTTCCCATTTCTTCACTGGACTATTTGTTTCTTGGGTGTGGAGTTTGGTGAGTTCTTTATAGATTTTGGATACTGGCCCTTTGTCCGATATGTCATTTGCAAATATCTTTTCCCATTCCGTTGGTTGCCTTTTAGTCTTGTTGATTATTTCCTTTGCAGTGCAGAAGTTTTTTATCTTCATGAGGTCCCAATAGTTCATTTTTGCTTTTAATTACCTTGCCTTTGGGGATGTGTCAAGTAAGAAATTTCTGCAGCTGAGGTCAGAGAGGTTTTTTCCTGATTTCTTCTCTAGGGTTTTGATGGTTTCCGGTCTCACATTCAGGTCCTTTATCCATTTTGAGTTTATTTTTGTGAATGGCGTGAGAAAGTGGTCTAGTTTCAACCTTCTGCATGTTGCTGTCCAGTTCTCCCAGCAGCATTTGTTAAAGAGACTGTCTTTTTTCCATTGGATATTCTTTCCTGCTTTGTCAAAGATTAGTTGGCCATACATTTGTGTGTCCAATTCTGGAGTCTCTATTCTATTCCATTGGTCTATGTGTCTGTTTTTGTGCCATTACCATGCTGTCTTGATGATTATAGCTTTTATTAGAGGCTAAAGTCTGGGATTGTGATGCCTCCAACTTTGGTCTTCTTCTTCAATATTACTTTGGCTATTCGGGGTCTTTTGTGGTTCCATACAAATTTTAGGATTGCTTGTTCTAGCTTTGAGAAGAATGTTGGTACAATTTTGATTGGGATTGCATTAAATGTGTAGATTGCTTTGAGTAGTATTGACATTTTAACAATATTTATTCTTCCAATCTGTGAACACGGAATGTTTTTCCATTTCTTTGTATCTTCTTCAATTTCCTTCATAAGCTTTCTATAGTTTTCAGCATATAGATCTTTTACATCTTTGGTTAGGTTTATTCCTAGGTATTTTATGCTTCCTGGTTTAATTGTGAATGGGATCAGTTTCTTTATTTGTCTTTCTGTTGCTTATTAGTGTATAAGATGTAATTGATTTCTGTACAGTAATTTTGTATCCTGAGACTTTGTTGAATTCATGTATCAGTTCTAGCAGACTTTTGGTGGAGTCTGTCAAGTTTTCCATGTATAATATTATGTCATATGCAAAAAGTGAAAGCTTGACTTCATCTTTGCCAATTTTGATGCCCAGAATATACTTTAGTAAACACTTCAAAAGTACAATCACTGGGCAACCCCCCTGTCTCTTTAGGAGAATTTCAAACCCTCTATCTTAAGTCAGCTCTCAATTAACAGCTGGGGTGGCCAATTTTTA
The DNA here is from genome assembly GCF_024362965.1 of Panthera pardus. Taxonomy (NCBI): domain Eukaryota; kingdom Metazoa; phylum Chordata; class Mammalia; order Carnivora; family Felidae; genus Panthera; species Panthera pardus. The sequence continues at coordinate 23,661,498 of NW_026526788.1, forward strand.
GGTTATTTTGAATTTATCTAAAACCTTGCTTCTTGAAGTCATCTGTGGACCAGAAGTCCCCAGCATCACTTAGGAATTTGTTAGAAATGCAGAATCCCAGGCCCCTCCCCAGAGTTATTGAATTGGAGTCTGAATTTTAATACAATTCCTAGATGATTCATTTGCACGCATATAGAGAAGTGGTTCTTCATCAGGGGTATATAAATACATGGGGATCCATTTAATATCTAATTACTGGCCCTCTTCTCACCATGTCTTATCAGAATTTCTGATTTACTCTTGTATAAAGAGAGAAGGGGGGAAAGTGCCCAGCTAACAGTCATATGCTCTAGATATTCCCTTCTTTGGCTCAGATTTTCCAAGGCTGGACTCCTGGCTGAAAGAGTCAGGGATAGTAGTCCTAGATGTTTAGGATATCCAGCAAAAAGCAAACACTTCCTAAAACTTACAGTGTTTCTCAGAAAATAAATTACATAACTTACTTTATTGGATATAATAGAGAAAACACTGGTTGTGATTCAGGGTAATTAGTGCAAAAATTGCTTGGGATTTTATCATTGTTTATAGGCTTCTTGACACAAGTGAAGCTCAAGGTTATCCAGTCCTATTCTCAAGAGCTTTCACCTCCATCTCTGAAGTAGCCTGCCAGGTGTACCACTCAGTGGGTCATCCAGGTAATCCATCCTCTTTTTTCCAGCCTTTCCCCCATTTCTGGCCTTCACTATGTACCTGGATTCTCTCCCTTGCCTTGCCTTTTGGTTTACAGCAGTTTTATCATAATGTGCCTCAGTATGGTTTTCTTTATGTTGCTCATGGTTTATTCTTGAATCTGTGCTAGATATTCATGAATTTGTGCGTTGATATCATTTTTCAAATTGGGAATATTCTTGGGTATTATATCTTCAAATATTATTTCTGCCTCATTTTCCTCTGCCTCTAGGGATCCATATTATACATATTATACCTTTTCACAGTGTCCCACATATCTCTTGTGCTTTTTCTATTACTTTTCATATCTATTTTCTCTGTGATTCAGTTTGGATATTTTCTATTGGTCATTCTTCCAGTTCATTAATTTGTCTTCTGTGTCTAATCTATACTAAATGCATAATATCACATATATTTTAAAATTCTGATATTTTCATTTGATTCTTTTTTTTGAGATTAAAATTGTCTGAAAAATTCCCCATTTTTAAATGTTATTTTCTCTAAATTCTTGAACATATTAATTACAGTTTTTTGTTTTTTTTAGAGAAATACAGAGAGAGAGCATGAGTGGGGAGGGGCAGAGAAGGGGAGAGAGAATCTCAAGCAGGCTCCACATTCAGCATAGAGCCTGACATGGGGCTTGATCTCACAGCCCTAAGACCATGACTTACACTCAAGAGTCAAATGCTTAACCGACTGAGCCACCCTGGAGCCCCTAATTATAGTTATTTCAAAGTCCTTGTCTACTAACTGCAATATCTATGTCACCTGTGGTTCTATTTTTATTGAATGCTTTTTCTGGTGGTTTTCATAATATGGCCCTGACTCACAGCATGTCTAGAATTTTTTTTTATTGAATGATGGTCATTGTAGATAATAATTATATACACTTCCAAATATCTTTTTCTTCCTTCACAGTGGGCTCATCTTAGGCAAATGAAATTGGGACTGATTATCTTAAGCCAGCCAGAGATTGAACTCAGTTGAGACTCACTTTTAGTTTTGGCAAGGTTTAGTATACCTCTGATTTGTTACTGAGCTGTTGTCCGTCAAGGTTTTCAACTGAATGCTTGGTGATGTGTTCACTGGCCTCCCTATTCCTAGCAGGATCTAATCTTTGTCTCTTCAGCATTATGAAACAACAGAAAACTTCTCTCTGATTTTCGGAGCTTTTGGTTTACCTTCCAAGTCCTAAAGTCTGCTCTTTGTTTTCCCAGCAGAAAAAGTCCATGGGGGAAAAATGTTACTTTGTGTTTCAGAGGTTTTATGTTTAGAGTTTCAATCACCTGCCCTTATAGCCTCAGAAATTAGCAAATGTCTTGAGGGATTGTGTGTTTGAGGTCCCTCAAGCCTTTAATTACATCTCTACAGCCCCCCAAGACCATGAAAATCTCTGCTGGGTTTTCTTTCCCACAGCTATCTGGGAAAATCTCAGACTGCCAATCTCTTAGAATCTGCATATATCCCAAAGGAAAAAGTGACTGCGGGTTGCCAGAGAGCTGAAGTTCTCTCCTCTTGAGAAATTTAGCCATTCTTCCTCTTTAATTCAGCAACCGTCTGATGTTTTTAAACAAGTGAATCTATATGTTACATAGTACTTGTAGCTGTTCTTGAAGGAAGCATTGGTCAGCCGCATTCCACCCAGAATCTAATGTTCTCATCTTGCCTTTTGGATTGACATTTTGATCACGTGATTTCTCTGGTTTTTCATTTTGGCTTCATTCTGGTTTCTGTTTCTTGGATTACCCTCAGCTCTGGGAAGTGCAAATCTGTCATCCCTCCCCAGCACAGGTCTCCAGCACAGATCAAGTATCTTAGGCTTCCACCTGATTAAATGGAATATTACAAAAAAATAAATAAACTATTATGAAACTATAACAGTGTAAGCTGAATGCAGAGTGAGCCAAATGCAAGAAATAACTCTTGGTGAAAGAATGATTATTTGTACTCCAGTACTGTTCTCCTAACAAAAGAAGGGAAAATATTTTCTCTAGGTATTCATTCTCTGGAGAATTATTTTTATCTGAAATATTCCCATGTTTTCCTAATAGTGAATCTAAAAAACACAAGTCTGATATCTTGAAGAGAGAGCCTGTTACTTCCAATTTCTTGATGATAAAAAATAGAAAATATGATGGATTAAAGATTTTTGAAAAGCTATATATCCTGAAATATTAAGTGACAATTTACAGCTCAAAATAAACTTTTTCTATTCACATATAAATATTATGTGAGAGAGGGAAAGAGAGTGAGAAAAGGAAATTGAGCGGATATGTAATCATTTACCATGAGGTTATTACTGTGATTTGATGTGCTTCTCCAAACAATTATAAAAACCCTTGAAGGCAAGGCCCCTCTGTAGCTCAGTAACCCAGAGAATTTCAGAATTGAGATCTAATGGACCTGTTTTATTCACAAAAGAGTTATTGGAAATAATATTAAAGTATGTATTTCTTTCAAGAGAACCAACCACAAAAAATGTACTTTCTTTGTTTACCAAATGACCACTTACATTGTTCCCCCACATTTCCAACATTGGTCATCAACTCCTTGAATCTACTTGAGCTAAACACACTTTCTCCTTACTTTGCGTCATTATAATGTTTATTTATACATTATCCAAATGCTGATTATTACTGGGCATCCTGTCTGAAGTGCTTAGAATGGGTTATTTTAGTACTTTGTGCCCTGGTAGTCATTTTTAAACATACCAGTAATGATTCCAGTGGATAAAACATTCAATAGTCTTTCATAAATAGAAACTGCCCTAAACATGAACAAAACGTCCATGCTCTTTTTGTTGTTGTTGTTTTGCTAATGTCATGTTTGAGTCAACTAAACTTCTTTTCTACAGACTTTACTTTTGAAAGGTTGGCATGGAAAGTGAGAAAAAATGAAAATTCAGCTCATAGTAATAAAAACCTTGGGACCTTTGCTAATAGTTGTCACATCTATTGTAGAGGAAGAAACAATATTTGTCCTCCTACTTTTCTAGGTTATTGACTGTGACATCCCTCCTCCCCATAAAAGACAGATTAACAAGGGGCCTGGCTGTCTCATTTGATAGAGCATGAGACCCTTAATCTCAGGGCCATGAGTTTGAGCCCCACTTTGGGCATGGAGCCTACTTAAATAAAAAAAAAAAAAAAAAGACACATTAACAAGAGAAAAGCAATTTTAATTACATATGCACATATGTATATAGGGGAGTCTCCCGAAGATAAGAGACTCAAAGAAGTGACCAAAAGCAGGAAGCTTTGATACTTTTTAGACAAAGAAACAATAAGTTTGTGAAGAATTGGCAAAACAAAGAAGTTTGGGCTAGGGGGCAATAAAATGGTGAATAAGTAACAAGATTTGTCCGAATAGCTTTATTGGCCCTAAATTCTCTGTCTGGTGGTAAGGATGCCTTCCACCCTCCTGGTGCAGAGCGGGTAACTTTCACATGGGGACATTGACAGAGGAGTGTCAGAGTATCATCCTTCTTGCACTGGCTGTTTCTCAGGTACCTTTAATTCAAACTAATCAATATACCAAAGGAGCATATTTTGGGGTGACATCCTTAATCCCTGTGCTATCTAACTCAACCTCGATTAGCTTCATCACCCACAACTCAGACATTGTGGCCTTTTTTCTTGAAGATGGATAGGACTCTAGAGATCATTAGTCTCCTTTCTTTTTTATACTTGGGGATTGATAGTGTGATTTTTTTCCAAGAACCACCTGAGTTAGTAGCAGAGAAAGAACTATAGTCTGAGTCTCTTCATTTTCTTAAACTTAGGACTCCTTGAAAACAAGTAACAAATATACTTTTGTTTAGAAACTTACTTTCCTTTACAGTGCACCTCTATAAAAAAAAAGAAAAAACAACAAACTTAAATCAGAATCCGTATGTACGTTGTGTGTTGTGTGCTACCCTTGCACAAAAAGGAAAAGGGAAGAAATAGGAAATGTGTATTTGTAAAATGAAACAGTGGAAAAATAAACTGGAAACTAATAAAAATCAGTTCTCCTTTTAAAGGGAGGGAGAGAATTGGAAGGAGGTGACAGGGATACAGCTAAGATTTCTTTGAATTACTTTGTTTTATGATATTGATTTTGGAATCAAGTAAATGTTTTACATAATAAAAACTTTGAAAACAATGACAAAATGCACAAATAACTAATGGAAAAAAAAAGTAGAATCCAACAGGGTTACAGTCAAAAATGACTTTAAGCCATCTATCTTCTAGTGGTGATATTTGAATATAACACCAAAAGACTCACCTCTGGTCAGTATTTCTTATGAAAGGAAAGCCAACAGCAAATGTATGCATCCCGTTTAGATACAGATTATTCCCAAAGATTGCATAATATATGTTTCGTGACCAATCTCAGGACTGTGTCGTTTTTAAAGATGGTATATACCGGGTCTGATTTAGGCTGTGCAGTCAGATTAATATCAGATCCACTATTTACTACTTTTGTCACCTTGGGCAAATTACTTCTCTAAGCTTACATTTGCATGTATATAAAGTGCACATAGTAATAGTTCTTACCTCAAGGATTTGCTGTGAGGATTAATACAGATAATCCACATAAAGAGTTTAGCACAACCTCAGGTAAATAGTGAGAGCTTAGTAAATTTTAGTAATTATTTAAAGAAACACTACTTCAACAACCAAAAACAAAGGAAAAACAAATAGTCCCATTTTTACATTAAAAGCATGAAGTACATTATATATACAAAAGAGTATGTGTGATATATGAACCAATTTTTAAAAAAACTAATAAAATGAACACTCAGGTATCCCTACCTAGCTTAAGATACAGAACATTTGTAAGGAATTTTCAAGTCTCTGCAAATGATATTCTCTTTAGTTTTGTTAGTTTCAGAAACTTTTAAAAATGCTATTTTACTGTATCATTTGTGATTGTTCTTTTCTTAATATTTCCTTATTTGAGATTCATATGTATTACCTGCATTTCACTCAGTTTCATTGTTGTGAGATGTTCTATGAATGCACTACAATTATTTTTTAAAAATCCATTTTACTGTTGGTGGGTATTTGGATTGATTACAGTTTTTGCTATAACTAGCATCAAATGACAAAATAATCCAATTTAGTAACAAGTTTGATGCCCTTTATTCAAGAGAAAACAATCCATAAATTGGGGACATCTGGTGTCTCACAGGGAGTGGAACATTATTTCCCCAGGGGATTTTGGGCAAAAGTGAGTTTTATAGAGCATTAGAAACAGTGATGCAGAAGGAAGGCACAATTGGTTAGGAAGTTGGGGACTCCTTTATGCGGCTAGCTGAAGCTGAGTTGGAGGATGATGATGTGTGTATGTTAGGTTTCCTTGACAGTGAGGTGTTTCTAGTAAATGCAGACTTAGGTTTAGATTTGTGAGGTGGATGGGGGCACTGGGTTGGTCTCCATTTTGTGGGTTCTGTTACATGTATTAACTTTATCACTTACAATGTTGATATGAGCATCCTTATACATTATTTTCCAGGTGCAAATGCAGAAGAGTTTCTTTAGCACACCTCCCTGTGCATAGAATTGCTCCATTATGAAATGCACATTTAACTTTGCTGGGTAATTATAAACTGATTTCTGAAGCAGTTTACTAATTTTTTTAAAGTTTATTTATTTTGAGAGAGAGAGAGCACAAGCAGGGTAGGGGCAGAGAGAGAGAGAGAGAGAGAGAGAGAGCAAGCATCCCAAGCAGGTTCCAAGCTGTCAGGATGGAGTTGATGCTGGGGAGCTCCATCCCACAAACTGTGAGATCATGACCTGAGGGGAAATCAAGAGTCTGACACTTAACTGACTGAACCACCAAGGCGCCCCATCTCTCTCTCTTTTCAAAATTAACCTGCAGAAGATCTTTATCTTCTCTGCCTTTCTCACAGCTTTTTGTTTGTTTGTTTGTTTGTTTGTTGTTTTTATTATTTGTGCTTAGATGAGCAGAAGGTCAAAAATGTTAATGTAGTCATTTTTCCGTAGTCTTTTCCTTTTACACTTACTATGTTTTTGTTTCTTTTCCTACTCAAGGTCATGGAGATATCCTAATATATTAATGTTTTACTATTATGATAATTGCTATAGGCTTTAGGAATGTACCCTTTCCAGGCTATTATAGTTCCTTTCAAGTCTTAGTTTGCTGAGGGATTTTCTTTTTAATTGTGTATACCACAAATACACATAAATTTGAAGGGATGTTCTCTTTTATACTTAGTGAGATTTCTTTTATTCTGTTTTTCTGACTTCTTAATGTAGGAAAGTATAGTAGCTTATATTACATTGTTGTAATATTAACTAAACCTGAATTTCTGGATAAGCCATATGTGGTCATTATCTATTATCTTTATAGACTTTATTGCATTTAGGAGGAGATGGATTGGCCTGTACTTTTCCTTTCTAATGCTGACATTGTCGTATTTGGGTATCAAAGTTAGATTAGGATTTACTATTTTCTGGAGTAGTTTGTGCAAGTTTGAAATCAACTCATAATACATATTTTTTTAGAATGTGTCTGTAAAACCACCTGGTTTTACATTTCTTATTTTTTTATTTTTTTGTTTTGGTGTATTGTGTGTGTGTGTGTGAGAAGATTTTAAAGTACTGATTCAATGTTGTATTGGTGATGGGATTATTCAGGTCCTTTATTTATTTCTTAACTTTTGTCAACTTTGGTATGCCTCATTTTCCCCTACTTATTTATCCATCTAATTATGTTTTCTAGTTTCTTAACTTGCTTGTTTTTTCTTCTCTCTTTCGTCCTTGGTTAGTCTTGCCAGAAGTTGTTTTATTAACCTTTTCAAGGAATAAAGTCTTGTCTTTATTGTTTCTTCCTATTGCTCTTTTCCTTTTTATATTTCATTAATTTTACTTTTGTTGTGTTTTACCTTCTACTTTATTTGAGTTTTTTCTGTTATTGCTTTTCTAACTTCTTGAATGGTAAATTTAGCTCACTGTTTTAGGCTTTCTCCTTTTCTAATACAAGCATTGAAGGCTACAATCTTCCCTTTTAGTACTTCTTTAGCTTTATCCCACAAACTTCCAGTGTGAAATGTTTTTATCATGTTCAATTCTAAGTACTTTCTAATTTGATTAAGTTTTCTTTTTTGACCCATAAATACTTGAAAGCATATTTTCAAAACTTCCAATTGAAAGGATTTTCCCCCTATTTATCTTTTGCCATCAATTGTAAATTTGTTACATACTAATTAGAGCACGTGGTACTTTGATGCCAGTTCTTTGGATTTGTCGGTGCTAGCGTTACGGCCTACTATATGATCAGTATTTATATGTACTCAAAAATATATACAGTAGAACCCTACAAGTAACTTGTTCTGTGAGTGTTCTGCAAGACATTTCTAATAAATTTTAACTTGATAAACAAGAAATGTCTTACAATATGAGTAGTACGTGATGCAGAATGTCGCATAATCACAACTGAGCCAATGGTTCTCTCTCTCTCTCTCTCTCTCTCTCTCTCTCTCCCTCACTGTGGGATTGTGGGTGATCATCTCCCATGCTCCATGCTTGGATGCTTAGTCTCAGGCTGCAGTGTTTGGCAGAAATCAGTGATTTTTCAGCACTTTGGAAGGTGCCCGCAACTGGTACTAGTGTATTTTTTGTCACTTCAGAGCACCTGTGGACAGCCCGCTGCTTTTCCATACAAGAGTAAGCTCAGGTATGCTTTGCTTCATTCTAGGTCAGGGTGCCTGCATATATAGACCCAAGGGCTTATTAATACTGTACTGTAGTCAACATCCATGCAAGTGTATGCAATGGCCCCCATGCAGAAAAAGATTCCATTGAGCCAATAGATGGCAATGATTCCCTTAGTCATAGTGAAAATCATACTTCACAATAACCCTCTTTTCTCTTGACTCCCTCACACCAACCACGAAGGTTTTTAAAGGTAAATGCAGATTAATTTATTTTTCTCTATATTTTGTATTTTCTTTATTTTGTATCATATTCTAGTATTGTAATCATTTTTATATGAATATTTTGGGGTTGTGGAATGAATCATCTGAGTTTCCATTATTTCTCATGGGGAAATTTGCTTTGATATACAAGTGCTTTGGATTACAAGCATGTTTCTGGAATGAATTATCCTCGCAAACCAAAATTTACTGTATATTCTCCTAATATTGGCTGCAATGATATACCTATATATATCATGTACATATAAAGTAAGCTAACTTAATTGACTATTCATTATATCATCTATTTCCCTACTGAATTTATTTTACCTTTGTGATCTATTGATTATTGAAAGAAAGTGTGCTAAAATCTCTTATTGTAATGTTGTGTGTATCAACTTCACCTATTAGTTCTGTCCATGTCTACCTTATATTTATTTTAGGCTATATTATTAGGTACAAAAAATTTGGCACTTTATGTCTTCCCGAAGAATTGATTCTTTTATTGTTACATAATGGTTCTTCTTATCTCTGTTAAAGTTTTTTTGCATTAACATCAATTTTATCTGATGTTTATAGGACTACAACAGCTAATTTTGGTGGATATTTGCTTGGTTCTCTTTTTATGGTATAACTTTTAGTCTTCCTTGTCCTCCAGTTTTGGGTATGTCTTTTGTAAATAACACATAACTGAATTTTTTTCTGGTCTGATTACTTGCTTTTTTATTTCAGAGTTTAATTATGTATAACGATTATGATGATGTATACATCTATATTAATTTCCCTGTCTTCTTATGTAATTTCTATTTGTCTTGCTTTAAAAATTTTCCCCTTTTTTGCCTTTCATTTTGATTTTTTTCTTATTCTTATTTCCTCTTACTTGTTTGGAGGTTGTCCACTCTGTTCCCAATCTGTATTAAATTCAGTTTTCATTTATCTAAACCACTTTATTCTCTCTCATTCATGAAAGAGTTTCATTGCACATTGAATACTAAATTGACAATTCTTTTCTCTCTGCACATTGGAGATATCATTCATTCCATTCTTTTCTTATTTACATTGTTGCTATTCAGAAGTCAATTGTCACTCTAATTTTCCTTCCTTGTGGGTGATCTTTCAATTCTTTCTGGCCATTTTTAAGTTTTGGGGATAGGGTTCTGAAATTTTACAATAAGGGGAGTGCTTATGGATTTTCTTATATTATATACATTTCCAGATTAATTGGGCTTCTTGAATTTGAGACTGGATTCTTCCAACAATTCTGGGAAAATTTCAACAAATATATTTTCAGGATTGTTTTTCTCTTTTAACTTATCTACTTATGGAAACTTGAGAGATCATGTATTAGTCCTCCTCATTCTCTCCTCTTTCCTTCTTAACTTCTTGACATATTCAATTTCTTTATCTCTCTGAGTTGAATTTTGAATACAGTTTTGGCACTCTCTTCCCATTCAATAACGATTGCTTTAGCTATATCTAATCTGCCATTCCATCCAGCCATGAATTTTCCATCTCAATTCTTATGTTTTTAAATTTTTCCACATTTTGTTTTTCTTTTTTTCCAATCATTGTAATTTTTTATATTTTTTTTGTTTTGCATTTATATCTTTAAGTTACTGTTTTTGTGTTTATATATTGGTTTGTCTGTTGGTACTCAGCATCATCTTGCCTGTTTTCTTTGTATCCCCATACAGCAGGGACTAGAAGCCTTGAAAATATTTCCCAGAATTTCCTGCCAATTGAGTCCCAATTTATTTCTGCCAGTGAGAGATACTCATACACAGTTTGGAAGGCAGAGGGAAGCAGAGGCTGTTATTCTTTTTGCAACAGCAGGCACATATGTTAGTTTGGGCAGGTCTGAAATTTTGCAGCAAGCTCCAGATTACCTGCAACCTGTTACTTCAGTGCTGTAGGCAGCTGTGACCACTAGCATCTATATTAGTCAGCATACCCAGGTTATTCTTCAGCAGCAAATTAACCCTGAAATGTAAGTGCTTATCACAAGAAGGATTTTTTTTTTCATTTGAATACCTGATGTTCACCGTGAGTTGACAGGGTACTTTGCTCCACAGTTATTTAGGTATCCAGGCTGATGGAGCCTCCACAGTCTTTGTGACTGCGCACACCAAGACTGGATAATCATGTCACAGAAGTAAGGAGACTAGAGAATTGCATGTGGGATTTTCTCTTTTCTAACGAAGAAATGATGTGCCTAATTTCTTACATTTCAATGACCCCACATAACTGCAAGGAAGCAAGAAATAAAGGAAAGCAAATAGAATACTTGGCAATCTTTTCTGTCTCTGGCAGCTTTTTGAGTTCTTGGCCTGGATTGTAGAAGTAATATCCTGATTCCCTGAAATTTGGCAGTGAACTTGAAAACAAGCCTTCCCTGACTTTCTTCTGTCCCTTCCAGTGGTTTTATAAGAACCTAATTCCCTAATTAGGTTTTATAAGCGCTTAATCCCTTCTAGAGTGATTTCTGTTTTTCTTACTGAACCCTTATTGAGAAAGCATTTTGTACCAGAAGCGGTTCCAGGAAACAAACTCCCAAAGATGGGAATGTGGCCTACTTAGGTTTAAGGGCATTGATAAGTGGAAGTGGCAGTTCATGACATTCAGTGGCAAAATATGTATTTATCTATTTCATTTATTTTTTACTTGGAATGAAATGTTTATTTGAAAGGAAGTCTTTGAGAAACCAAGTGGCTGTTACAATTAATTGTTGTGGTAGGAATAATAAAAAGGGCTACTGTAAATTTCAACTGAACTTACAAGCTCATAATTTTAAATTCTTGGCTTTAAATGTAGTTGAAAAATCATAATTATGACTGTCCTAAAAGAGTACATTATCTCTTATAATTATGGTATTAACATATTTTAAAACTACATTAAAGTTTGATCCTTCACATTGCTGAATTATAGTGCAAGTGTAGATGTCTTTTACAAAAATTAAAGCATTGCTAGAGACCCTGAGAATTGGAATAGGGAAATTTACATGAGTAAATCCCTCAAATCCCACTAAGCCTTCCTGCTTTTCTGATTTCCCCTTGCTTGACGATTCTATTATGACTTTCCCTTAGGCAATTATTTTGAAAGGGATGCTGATCTTTGTTAAGACCCATCCACCCCACACTGTCTCTAGACTGGTAACCACAGTGAAATCCCCAACATTTTACAGGGAACAATGACAAAGTCTAACCCATAGGGGATAGCTTAAATGCCATAAGAATTGCATGATGTAGCTGACTTATATTGGCAGAAACTTGGAGAATGTGTGTGGGAATGGATCACAAGTATACTAGACCAGTTAGGAATAGGCCAACATTTTCTCTTGAGGTACTTGCCAGAAATTCTGGACTCATTGTGTTAACTTAAGCAACTTAGAGTAGCTTTATTTAGTTTAGTTTGTTGGTTTAAACTGAAATCAGTGATGACCTACACTAAATGAAGTTGAGTCGCTAGAACATTCTTGATATAATACAGAGGTATGAATGTAAAGGCTTAGGAACATAGAATCTCAGAGTGGATATATCATGTGTGTCCTGCTCCCCACTCATTCACTATATTCTCTCAGAAGGGCCATTGGGCGCTTTCATAACCAAGGCAGTGAGAAAAAGAATAAGTATCCTTGGAAAGCTTTACACTAGCTGTCTTCTGCAATTCAGAGATAATGGTGGGAAATGCTATCACTTAAAAAGGCTCTACTCTTTTTTTTAATTATTTTTTTACATTTGTTTATTTTTGAGAGACAGAGAGATAGAGCATTAGCGGGGAAGGGGCAGAGAGAGAAGGAGGCACAGAATCTGAAGCAGACTCCAGGCTCTGAGCAAGCTGTCAGCACAGAGCCCAACATAGAGCTCAAACCCACGAACTGTGAGATCATGACCTGAGCCGAAGTCAGACGCTCAACCGACTGAGCCACGCAGGCGCTCCAAGGGCTCTACTCTTTAATTGTAGTGAGGATGAGGGGATCCTGAAGTGGGAGACACAAAGTGGCAGCACTTAATTTCCAGAAACAAAGTAGATGTGGTTACTGTAGTGAGTGGTAGAACCGGTGCAGTATTCAGAATAATTTTACGCATAGACATCTTGGAGGAGCACCTGATTTATTATGATGTTCCTTGGACTGAAATAGATAGGCAGCCATTTAGTTTGATAACAAGAAGCCTTAGTCATTGACAATTATATTCCTATCCCCTATTTCCGATCTGAGCCACTTCACAGGGCTCTGTGAATGGAGGGAAGTCTAGTTAACTTGATGAAGGAGCCTACAACATTGGCACAATTATGTACTGTAAATCTGTTACCTAGCCTTTCTCAAAGGCTAGGTATGGTCATTTACCAGGATGAATTGGGGTACATAAAGTAAAATACACCAAATTTTCAGAAATTGCTTCTCATTGGTTCTGAGCCAATGCAAATCTGTAAGGACCCCAAATGCTCTTATAGTCCATTAGTTAGAGTGGGGACTTTAGAGTTTAGGTAGAAAATGGAATATTAACCAAGGTTCATATCACAGCAAAACCATATTGTGTTCATCTCTAGAAGTGTAGTTAAAGTAGATTTAATTCGCTACTGGCCAGACCCCCGCATTAACATCCTTACCACTGGAGTAAAGACTTTTTTGATAGGAAAGACCAAGAGGAAGGCTGTGTCTATTATTTGCTTCCCCCAAATAGTAAACAGTAACTAATACTGCCTCCCTGAAGTAATTGCAAGAATCAGTGCCATTATCAAAATCCTGAAAGCTGCAGGGCTATTGATTCATTTCACATCAACATTAACTCATCTGTGTGGTCCATGCAGAACATAGATGAATCTGGAATACTGACAGCAGACTATTGCAATTTCAACTGCAGATATTACAAGTATGGACTCCTTGCTGGAACAACAGCTGGCACTCAGCTATTGATCTAGATAATGTTTCCCCCCCCTCTATTCTTAATAGCAAAAAACATCAAAGGCAGTTTGCTTTTATCTGCGAGGGACAGCAGTATACCTTCATCATTTTCATTCAGAGCTGTATCCACATTCTGGTTTGGGGCAATAATCTAGTCCACAGAGACTAAGATTGTCTGACCATTCTACAGGACGGTGTGTTAGTCCATTTTATGATGACTCACACTGATTGCACCAGGTGAGTAGAAAGTAACAAATACTTTAGATGCCTTGGTAAAATGCTTGTATACTGGAAGTGGGAGAAACACCACTTGAAAATTCAAGGCATGTCTTCTTGGTGGAATTTCTAGGTGTTGAGTGGCCTGGGAAATATGATATATCCTAAAATAATGGAAGACAAATTGCTATACTTTTTACCCTTATTACTAGGAAGGTACAACGTTGAATGCATTTCTTTAGATTTTAAAGGCAATATACACCGTGTTTGAATGTACTGCTCTGACCCATTTACTGGGTAATGCCTGTCAGTTGGCCAGTTTTGAATGGGCCTAGAGTAAAAGAGTCCCTGTAGCTGGTCCAGACTGCTATGCATGCTGCTCTGCTATTTGAGCCTTATTACCAGGCAGACTGGCAGCCACAGATACTGTATGGAGCTTTGAGAAACCCCGATAAGATAATCACAGTGCAGATCCATAGGATTTTAGGGCAAAGTCATGCCCTCATCTGAAAGTTTATTAAATAATTCTTAGTATTCCACTCAGTCCTACGGAACGTTGAATGCTGAAACAGGTTACTGTATGACCATGCAACCTAAGTAGTCCATCATGATGAATTAAACCATCCACCAAACCATAAAATTGAGTGTTCACAGAGCACTCCATAATCACAAGAAAAAAGAAAGAGCTATCTATGAGATTGAAACCCAGCACATCTCCTGGCTTCTTAAAGATTTCCCTACTAGTAGTTGTCTGAAGAAGTGAATATTTGGACCCGGTTAATGGATGATTTCGTATAGTATGCTGGCACCAGCAAAGAAGGGATTTATTATAATGTTAAATTAATTTGTTGTGAGAACCAGCACATATAATAGATGATGCACAGATGTCAGTCCAGCTCTGCAATTTCCAAACTGTGTTCTGTAGGATGTCACTAAATAAGACACTCCAAACGAATTTCTGGTGTAATGAGTTTGAAAACATGTGAATACAAACTTAAAAACCTGCAGGAGCCTTAAAGGAGATAAGATACTAAGATATTTTGTGAATTTCAACATTATCTAAACTTTTTTGACCCTAAAACCTCTCCTTCACAAAGCACTTCACAGGAGTAGTGCTTTTCAGAACCTGCTTTGGTAACTGTTGTTTTCAGTGAATCAGTTTTTGACTGAATATTAGTTTTGATGGCCAGGAATGAAAGTGTTAAATTTTATACTGGCTAGGATATAAGATGTGCTCATCTTGATTATTCTAAATGACTAACATTCTTAGTTCAGAAAGAGATTTTAATAGAAAATCCTTGCTATGAGGGTAATGTAGGTGACACTACCCAAAAGGAGTGTATAAATCAAATTTAATGATGATTTTTCCATTCTGTAATAGGGATTAGGATTACAAGGAGATCATAGCTCTGTGAATCCAATTAGGATATAATGAATTGCACTCTTTGAGCTTACAAACCAATTGATTTAGAAAGAGAAATAATTATAATAGTAAGCATGATATATTTGGCACTATGATTACACATTAGTTTATTCAGATTATTGAAATCATTCTTATTTTAAAAATTGAATGTATCTAGTTTTGTACAATGCATTGAAGTTCATGGTGGAGGAAATCATTGTAAACAAGACAAAGGCATGAGGTTAGAAAAAAATAGATCTTATTACAAATAACTGTGTTATTAATGAGCTTTAATAACAGACCATATCAAACATTATTATGTGTAGAGAGAACAAAAGATAATTGATCAGGCCCAGTCTCTGAGAACTCTATTAATTTGAGCAGCCATGAGTGAGTGTGCCGGCCCAATGAAGTTTAGTATAATTTTGGCCCTACTACCCATCTTTGCTACCAGATTCAACATTTAGTGCTGTTTGTAACAGAGATGAGGTGGTAAGATATATGGGAGTAGATTTTTTTCCCCCTGCAGGAACCATATATAGCTGTATTGCATCTATGACATGATATTGTAGACCAGCTCTTTTCAAACTGGGTTTGGGGAAAGAATTAAATCACGATGCCCTCAGGAATTTATTATATGCAGTGAATTAACTTCTCTCCTATGCATCAAGAACAATGCTAGCTACGTCCCGTCCTTGAGACAATTGAGAAAATAGTCCTTCAAATAATTTTCTGTAAGGCTAATTCTCTAGCGGAACCCTGTTTGATAGAGGCCACCCTAGATACTGATTTCCAAACACCAGCCAGCGAGAGCTTAAAATATTTCTGCATGTCGTCCTTACTGATTCTGAGTCAGTGGAACAGGCATGAGGTTCAACAGTCTGTGTTATAAAAATCTCTCTAGGTATTTCTGATGTAACCAAGCCTGGAACCACTGCTCCAGGTAGAGAACACTGGTTGCCAAGATGCCTCACAAAACAAGGGTTTCATAGCCCAAAGTGATCCTTTGGGAAACTCCCAATGATATTAATGTGTTAAAGCATCTCGATCGCCCTAAAGTTAAAAAATAAATGGGAGGGAGGGCAGGGTGGGTGATGGGTATTGAGGAGGGCACCTTTTGGGATGAGCACTGGGTGTTGTATGGAAACCAATTTGACAGTAAATTTCATATATTAAAAAAGAAAAAAAAAAATAAATAAATAAGACCAAAAAAAAAAAATAAATAAATAATGATTCAAAATTTTCCAAACTTATTTTTTATGTATGTAGGTAGGTAGGTAGCTATTTGAGAGAGGGGAGAGAAAGAGAGCACATGCAAGCTAGGGAGGGGCAGAGAGAGGGAGAGACAGAATCCCAAGCTTGCTCCATGCTCAGCGCAGAGCCAGTTGTGGGACTCAACCCCGTGACTCTGGGATCATGATTTGAAGCTGGTATCAAGAGTCAGATGCTCAACTGACTGAGACACCGGGTGCTCCCCAAACTTATTTTAACATGGGAATTTTTTTTGGCTGAATACCTTTAGTCATCTTGTAGAACTTGAGTGCCATAGGAGCACTTTAGGAAATGAGACTCAGGAGAATGGCTGGTGGCACTGGAGAATGTAGAATTTAGTAGGATCTCTCCCAATTAATTCCAACACAACCCTGCCTGCTATATCACATTTAGAAATCCAGTTTTTTGGAGTGTGGAAGTTTTTTAATTTCAAGAGTCCTTTGTTTTGTAAACAGTGAACCCTATTGTATTTATTACAATATAAGTTCCAGAAGATCTGAGTTCTAAGCGTTTTTTTAATTTAACCATAAAATTAAAAGAAAAACAAATAAATTTTTCTTTATGCTCAGAGAGGGGATGAACTTTTTAAATCAAACACAAAACCTAGAAGCCATAAAGAGAAGATTGATAAATTTTATTACATAAAATTTAATACTTCTGCATAGCAATCATGTCTAAATATGATACACACATATATGGTAAATATATGGCAATACACCTACAAACATAAATGAGGAAAATATTTGTAACATATATTCCAGGCAAGGTCCAATTTCTTTTTTCTTTTCTCTTAATTCCATTGATGAATGGATGAATGGATACAGAAGATGTTATATATAGAGAGATACATAGATATATAGATATATATAGGTATATATACTCCACAACCACCATTCAGTCCCCCCTCCTAAACATGCACAGCCCAACATACCAGAATTCTCTTACTTTATAGTTGTTGTATGTTCTTTTATGAGATGGTCAGTCAGAGATGGCCATAAGAGACACAGGATAAGTTCAGGAAAACAAACTGTGTTATAATCACACATCCTGGAGGCAGAAGGCACACCATGCCAGGC
Source organism: Panthera pardus (assembly GCF_024362965.1). Taxonomy (NCBI): domain Eukaryota; kingdom Metazoa; phylum Chordata; class Mammalia; order Carnivora; family Felidae; genus Panthera; species Panthera pardus. Next base: position 23,678,996 of record NW_026526788.1, read on the forward strand.
AGGGCCACATGAGAAACACCAGATTGTCAGGTGACACAAGACAGGAGCCAGGGGAAAGCCTAGATGGAGACTTTCTTGGAGTTGCTGCAGTAGAAACAAGGCAGGGCAGGGTAAACAGTTTAGGATTGGCTGCTGGGAATCATTTCCAAAGGCTGTAAGACTTGGGATGGTCTCTAGCTGCCTGGCCCCTGGCGCCTAGGGTGCACTGGCCAGATAGAGGAGAAAGGGCTCTGGATTGGTTACTTTGCATATCAAAGGCATGGTCCCAGTTGGCCCGTGCTAGCTCTAAGAATTGATTTGTCCCAGGACAGTCAGTCTCTCTCCAGCCAGAAGGGTTTTTAAGATGTCAAAACATCATCATACACAGCAAATAAATAGGATTAGCAATAAAGTACTTCTGCCTAGGCTGTCTTCACGACCTAGAATACTTTCTGCCAAACACTCCCTCCCCTTCCTCCACATCTATTATTGAAAGGCTACTTAGCCCTTAAGTCCCAGTTCAAATATCAGTTTCCCCCTGGGAAGTTTTCTGATTTCTCCCAGCAGAAAAATTTCATATTTCCCAGTGTGCTCCCATAATACTTTGTAATTTTCCTTGGTAATTCATGTACTTGCGTTACTTGACGGCATGGTATTAACCCAGAGAAATGCTGACCCCTGCTAATTGCCCTGCGTTTGCTCATGTCCAGTCTGTGAAATGACACCTGTCCCTCCCTGTTGACACTCTTCTAGATGCTAGAAGGCAGCTCCTGTGTTTGGGATCTTCTTGGTTGTGTTGCTGCAGTAGGTGCCAGTGCCTCTTGTAGAACAGCCTTCAGGGTTGCTGAGAAATAGCCACGGGAGGCTTAAATATATGGGAAAATTCCGTATTCGCTTTATTTGAATATTACAGAGGCGAGTAAGATGAAAAAGTGAGAGGGGTACAGGACTCTGTAGCTTCAACCACAGGTTCCATCTGAGACCATTCCTCACCTGGCTTGCTCCGTAATTGATCCTATATGATTAATTTCCTGCTTCGTCTTTCTGGAGACAGGACCTAGAGGGAAACATGTCAGGACAATGGATATTACAATACTCCCTTTTATGTGGCCTCTCCTACCACAGCTCTTCAGCAAGAGTTCTGATAGTACAACTGGTGAGGTTGGAAATATTAGCTTTTTAAAGACTTATGAGATGGAGATCTCACATCCTGTCTTTCCAGCCCAACAGTAAAGGGGCCATAGAAGGCCCTCGAAGGATTGATGGGGCGAAACTCATCTGACTAACAGCTGCACACCATGTTGCTGATTATGGCTGTCACTCCAGACACCTCATTCCGCAAACGTGTTCTCTCTCAGGGACTCTCCCAGTGGCGTGCTGGTAAACATTAACAGCTCACTTAAGGTGTAGGTGTGGGGAAGGCCCTGATTTAGAGCATTTGTTGCCTTCCATAGTGTAAATGCTCACAGCACGGTCAGTTTCAGGCTATCCATGTGCAGTCACTGAACAGGAAGTTGAGAAGAGAGGCTCACTGCGGCCTCTCTAGCGGGTAGGAGCTGGCTGTAACACACCTCTGCGATTCTGTCTCCAACCGGAAATGCCTGTGGTGTCATCTCTAGTTATGGACATTGAATTCTTTCTGGAAGCATCTAAGTCCCCAGGGAAACCAGTGGATGCACAGAGTGAGAAGGAGTGTGGTTGTCACTGTTGTCTAGGGTATAACTCAATCTCAGCCTTGACCCATTTGAGAAACCCTGTTTCACAATTTGACATTTGACATTTCACCCATTTGACAAAATGGGTACTGATTCCTGTTTAGCACTTCACCTCTAGGAACTCAAATTTTTGTTACATAAAAAAGTGAATTGTTATAAGCATATTTGCCATTTAAAGAGATTGTAAGCAATAAACTTCCTTTAGGATTACTGAGTCCTTTTGGTGTTCCCTTCATACATGCTAATTGATGAACTACTCCAAGAAGACTAGATTTTGACCTTTCAAATAAATCAGATGAATAATTTTATCTAATTGTTGGTAACAAGTTGGGGTCAGTTTATTACTCTGGAAATGTGTGTGTGTGTGTGTGTGTGTGTGTGTGTGTGTGTGTGTGTGTGTTGTCGGGTAGAACTCTCTGGATGCTCATATCTTTGTTTCCCACAGTTCAACTTAATGGGAACATAGTAATATCAGATGTGTCTTAGATCATTCTTCTAACTTATCAGGAAGTTTCAATAATTGGGTTATAATGTCAGGGAAGGAATGCGCTTCTTTCTTATTGATGGGCTTGGGGTTACTGTCTGTCTTTTGCTTATCAGAAACTAAGACAGACTGAATGCACATGTTTGCCTACCACTAGGAGGCATAATTGGAATTGAGGGGAAAAGTTCTGGCTTTCTTGTACTAGCATTGCTTACCATAGAAGCTACTCAGGTTCACTCTCAGTTTTGGTAGCATGCTTACAATGATGGTGCTGATGCTGATATCAGGGTGAGTGCAGGCCATCCCCTAGGTGAGGGCTGACTGGAGCCAACCACCAACTCCCAATGGGCAGGTGGTGGTTACTGAGCAAACTCTCATGAAAATCAGTGACATTTTTCCATTGATGGTTTTCTAGTAACAAGAAATAGTCTTTGTAGGAAACTTAGAAAGTACAGAAAAGCATAAAATCAATAGATTTTCATCAAATCTCAGAAAGAGTGACAGTTAACGTTAAAAATAATAACAATGGGATGATATTATATGTGCGTGACTTATATGAATCTTGTCACTGATATTCTTAATGACACTGTATTATTCTGTCGTATGAATTTTACTGATTTTACTACAGCTGATTTTACTCTTACTAGTCTACATCAGTATTACTCTAATGCAACAATAAAGAACATCCTTGTATCTAAATACTGTCTACCTCTTTGATTATATGGTTAAGATGGAATTATAGATGTAAAACCATTAGATCAAAAAGTAAAGACATTAACAAAAATTTTTTTTGAGTATAGCTGGCACACAGTGTTCATTAGCTTCAGGTGTAATTCAGTGTAAATACTGTAACACAGTAATTCAACTTATTTATACATTATGCCGTGTTCACCACAAGTGCAGCTACCCTCTGTCACCACACAATGCCATTATAATATCATTGACTATATTCCCTACGCTCTGCCCTTTAGTCTTGTGACTTATTTATTCCATAACTAGAAGCCTGTCTCTCCCACTCTCCTTCACCCATTTTGCCCAGTCCCCACCCGTCTAACCACTGGCAACTACCAGTTTCTTCTTTTTATTTATAGGTCTGATTCTGCACTTTGTTTATTCATTTGTTTTGTTTTTCAGACTCCACATATGAATGAAATCATATGGTATTTGTCTTTCTCAGTCTGACTTATTTCACTTAGCATAATACCCTCTATTATGCCTCTAAAATGGCACAATCTCATCCTTTTTATGGCTGTATAATATCCCATTGTGTGTGTGTGTGTGTGTGTGTGTGTATGTGTGTGTGTACATGCATGTATGTCACATCTTCCTTATTCACCCGTCTATCCGTGGACATTTACACTGCTTCCATATCTTGGCTATTGTAAATAATGCTGCAATAAACATAGGGGTGCATATATTTTTTCAAATTAGTGCTCTCATTTTCTGTGGGTAAATACCCAGTAGTGGAATTATTGGATCATATGGTATTTCTATGTTTTAATTTTTTAAGAAACCTCCGTGCTATTTTCCACAGCAGCTGTACAAATTTACATTCCCACCAACACTGCATGAGAGTAAAAAGTAAAAACATTTTTAAGGTTCTTGTTTAGTAGACCTGACACTACTTTTGAGAAAGGTTTTAAAAGATAGTATTTCCATGAGATTCCCATTTTCCTTAAAAGGGAAGAGTGAGAGCCCTCCTCATTTTAAAATTAATAATATAAATCAAATGGAATGGACTCTTGTGAGGTTTTTACCTTAAGCTTTATCTGCCCTAAACCTAAAATTCTGGAGAAAGGAAACATTAGTTTGGTGACATTTACAAACAATCACCCATCACTCATCACCAAAGTGCAAGCTGCCAGAATAGGAAGGAGAAGGACACTGGCCAAGTTTCTGGGCCAGTGCAAATGCTCAGCTAACCTGGATAGCTTGTTGGGTGGAATTTCTTTGGTTATTTTTCTTTCTGTTGTAACACTAAGCATAAGGTATCTAACAAACAAGATGTAATATGACAAACAAGGTGTGGCCTCAGGTGTATTCCTGAATGAGTGGCTGTCACACCCATTGTCTAAGGAGGTGGTAATAAGAATTAAGAGTCTAATCCTATCATTTTGCTGCTGTTTTTATTTATCATGGAGGGTGTAATTATAGTGTTTCCCTTTTAAATGGCTCTTAAATGTGTTTGGCCAAAGGGGAAAACCAAAGCAGTTGGTAAAAGTCAAGTGTTTCGCCATCTGTCTCTATCATGTTTCCTTGGTTGCAGGTCCAGGAGCCCTGCCGGGGAGAACTAACTTCTTTTTACAAATAGGCCAAATGTATTGATTTTGGCCAACAGCCTCAGATTTAGAAAAACACAATGGCTTTTCCCTCACCTGCTCTTTCTTACTACTTATGAAATTGTTATCAAGTAATAGTGCCAATAGTAAAAACAGTACTGGTCTTGGGTATCCTTCCAGAATTTTCTATGTAGAAACAAAGGTGTATATGTATATGAACACTGAAAAACAAACCCACATGGCGTCATCCTATACACATGCATACTGTCGTTGGTTGACTTACAACATATCCTGAACATCTCTTTATATCAATAAGTAGAGATCTTTTTTTTTTTTAACAGCAACATAGACTACATATGTCTCTAATGCAATTTTTTTTAAACCAGTTCCCTACTGATGGATATATCCTATTTTTGATGGTTTCAATCATTGCCACAATGTAGACTCCAGTAAGACTTTTGGGAGTATATCTCTGTGATGAGTTTGTAGGTCAAAGGGTATGTGTAACAAAATAATCTTTCAGCGATAAGGACAAAACAGAACAGATCATGAACTTCGGGATATAAGAATGAAATAAGAATGGGTAATATTTTAAGGAGGATGTCATAAAAAGAACCATCTGATAAATTTTCCATTCTGCCACTGTAAGTAGAGAGGCTAAAGTAGCATTTGTACTTTTTTTGTTATCACTTGCTTTTTTTTTAAATGCCCAGTGCAAGCACAGACTCCACTAATAATATTGAGATCCAAAAACAATACTAAAAAAAAAAAAAAAAAGATTTGATATGGAAGAAAGAATGGGAGACCTGAAGTCATGCTATGGTTGGTCACAACACCCTGTGATCTTTGACAAATCACCTCTTGGGATTTCAGCTTTCTCATATGTGGAAAGAAAGTGTTGGAAGATCTCTAAACTATCCTTAAAACTACCCTTAAAAATGGTTTTCTGTGTTGTGTCTGCCACATAGGGCTCCTGGGAGTATTGTTCATGAGTGGATGTGCTCCAACCTGGAAGCTACAGTCCTCTGAACAGGGGGTCTGTTGGTGAGTTCAGCCTGTGTCCGTGTTAGCACTGCAAGTATAAGATGTTTTAGGAAAACATTTTTCATGTTTCCTGTATTGTCTTTGTCATTTGGCCCCAGACATGTGCTCATCAGCTCCAGGAGGAATTGGAGCCAATACTCTACCTGACCCAACCCTCAGAATCTTCCAGAGTAAAGAGCAACCTTAGGGACAATAGAATGTTAGTGTCACTGCTCAATAGTTTGAGAACTTTGGTCTTGTCCATCTTGGAGTCTGTTTTCCAGAAAGTATTTCACTGAAATGGGCACTTGGGCATTCACAAATCTAGCACAGAAAGATAGACCATTGATATTTTCTGGGTTCTCTTTCTAAATCTCTCAGTTAAACAAATAATTAATATTTTAAAATTCCTTAAAAAGGCACCATCTTTTTAGGCCACTCTTAAGTAAATTAATACCTCCATATTTTCAATTTAGTCCAATACTGGGTAAAAAGTAAATGCTCACTAAACAATAGCAACTATTAATACTATTACAATGACAGAAGGTGAACAATTTTGCAATAGCCAATTAAGATAAGGTTAAGGATCTGGAAGACTTTCAAATATATCAATAGAACCGAAGAGAATCTAGGTAGAAAAAATATTAGGGTATGACCCAAATAGTATATAAAAAATTTCAGTTCCTAGCATATTTTATTATAAGTTTTAAAATTTACAGTGAGCTCTCTCTTAGTAAACACAAAGTAGGCATTTATTTCTATTCACTTGTTTTTTTCTTTTTTTTTCCCCACTCACTTTTCATTCATTACAAGATTTAGCAAATCTATGGATTTGTCCCTGGCAAAACCACTCCATGCTTTGGGTTTCCCCTGAAAGCCCAGATTACCTGGGACATCAAGCCAAAAGGAAGTACAAGTTCACCCCAGATGTGATATGTTCCAATAGGACCTACTGCTTGGTATCTCTTAAGTTCAGCTTGGGTGTCTTTGATGAATAATAAAAATTGAGCATTAAGGAAAAGTCAAGGATAACTCAAATAGAACCAATAAGTTACTTAAGAGTTTAATGATCTTTTGGAGGTCCCTGGAATTTGAGTTCCTGAAATGAATTCCCTCAGACACTAGACAGATGACTCACCAACTTTGGCCATCAAGGCAGGCTGAGTCATCTAGAGTCAGCTGAATCACCTGCTTTCAGCTGTGTTTTATAAGAATTGAGGCTGGCTGGATATTTATGTCTCTCTGATTGCAAGTATTAAGCATTGAAATATATGGAGAATATGATGTCCTTCTTCGGAAAAACCACACACATTGCTCATGCACAGATGGACTGCATTAGTGAAAGCAGATTAGTAATTGTTTTTATTTCCTGATGATGAAAACACTTCCCTGAACACCTACCTCACTGGATTCTTCACACACCAGATAAACCAAGTGATACTTGATGAGGTTCCAGATTAGGATGTAAGAGACTGATGGCCAACTCCACAGAGCCATAAGACTGGTCCAGAGAACATGTGCGCTGTCATTTGCAGAGCTTGTTTTTAAAGTCTGGATGCTAATTTGGACTGCACACACACTATGAGTAGAGAGTTTTTAAAATAAAGATGTTTCACAATCAGAGAATATTGAAAGAAGTCAGCTAACATTTTCATTGGAAATACTGAGGAAGCATTTGTAGGTGCTCAGTTCTCATGTTGCATATGTTTTTTTTTAAGGGGGATGAGGATTTAGTGGAGGTCAGGTGGCATAAGAACAAGAATCAGGTCAAGGAACATGAAGATTCTTGAGTCATGTGACCCAGATGAACATCCAAAACATATCCAGGTTGTGTTAGATTGGTGTTTCCCAAGCTTGCTTGAGTATGAGGATCACCTGGGGCACTTGTTAAAGCAATCACTTGCCTCACCCAAGCCTACTGAGTCCGAATCAACAGAGTGAGGCCTGAGAATTGACCTTTTAACCAGCATCTTGAGTGATCCTCTCGTAGGGGTGCCTGGGTGGCTCAGTTGGCTGAGCGTCTGACCTCAGCTCAGGTCATGAACTCACAGATTGTGAGTTCAAGTCCTGTGTTGGGCTCTGTGCTGACAGCTCAGAGCCTGGATCCTGCGTCTCCTCTCTCTGTTGCTCCCCTGCTTTTCCTCTCTCTCTCTCTCTCAAAAACAAATAAAGATTCAGAACAAAAAAAGTACAGAAATCACTTGCCTCACCCAAGCCTACTGAGTCCAAATCAACAGGGTGAGGCCTGAGAATTGACTTTTTTAACCAGCATCCTGAGTGATTCTTTTGTTCAGACAAGTTTGGGAAACATTGTATTAGATGATCAGTAAGATATCTTTCAACTCTAAGATTGCTCAAATGATCCTTCAAAATACCAACCCTTTTTCCCCCCTCCCTCCAAATTGGGGAGGTAAGAATTAAATGATAACAAATCAAGTTAGCTTGTGGGTGGAAAAATATTGGTGGGGCTGGTCTGCCACCAGATTATAATATATATGAAGATTGTCTTGGGGACACTCAACCTTAGCTACTCAAGGGTTCTGTGTTGTTCCTGCTCTAAATTAATACCTCTTCTCAGGAAGGACTTGAATAATTTATTCACTCTGGAATTTAAAAAGCTTAAGACCCTTCTTGAGTTTTCTCTCTGGCATATTAACAAGATCTGAAATCAACAGAATGAAAGCATCAAGAATGTCAGTAAGTGGGGCAAGCACCAAAATCAGGCAGGGACCTCACTCAGAAAACTGTGCTGAGCTGGTTCAACAAGAAGCAGGAGAGTCTGCACCAGTTCAAGGATGGTATAATAGGACATTAGTCATCCAAGCAAAGAAATGTACCAGAAATCAGAACAAAGTCAGTGTCACCATTACAGAGCACAAACTCTAGATATCTTCTTTGAGCAACTTTAATCTCTTCTCACAAACCCATCTGCTGACAAGAGACATTGGAGCAAACTTGTTTTGAAGAGCAAAAATTCAAAAATCATAAATTCATTCTTTCATGTGTTCACTACTATTCCTTGAGGAAATTCATCTATTGATGTATTCAACGTTATTTATTGAGTCCTCCCATGCACCAGGCACTTTCTAGGTCCTTTGAATACAGTAGTGAATAAGGTGTGTTCCTGAGTGCATTCTAGAAGATGTTCTGGAGGTTATATTCTAGAAGGTGAAGGGGATCAGAATATGCTACCCTAAAATATGCGACTTTGGCATAAATATTATTTTGAGCTGATTTAAGAAACAGCAGATGCTGGTAAAAGCTCTTTGTCCTCCGCCCATCTGTCTAAAGGCAGGGCACAAAATTCCCTTCGTGAAGATGTCCCCTCTCTGCTCTCCTGTATCAGGAGGAGAAAAACAGCCTGGGCACTGGCCCAGAGGACCTACAAAAACACACCTTCCTAAAATAATCCTTATTTTACATTCATTTCCCTCATATATCTACCTTCTCATCATTTACGGACCATCAGAGCCTTAGACCCCTTTTTCCTTTGTTTGGTCAGTATTCCACAAATGTATTGCTCTTTGTTAAAATGATATCTAAGCCCCTGGTCTAACCATTTCTTTGGGATTTTCACTTCATTTATTCAGGCCTTTCATATGCATGTGAAATAACCCTTTTTCTCCTGTTAATCTGTCTTTTGTCAATTTAATTTTCACAACCCCTTGCACAGAGGTAAGAACAAAGAGGAAGGACAATTAGATGGGACTTGCCCTACCCCCAGGTAAGTTTGTGTCTCCATGTCTGGTGGGTGGAATATTGGAGGTCCAGGGAAGACAGAGGACCTACCCAGAAAATGGTGAGGGTAGGGGTCAGGTTTCCTAGTGTTCAGAGGTAACTTTTTTCTGATGAACTTAACCTTCTGAATGTTGGTTCCCAATGAAGAGGTTTTATTATTGCCTCATAGGTGCCCTTATGTATTTCTGAGTCCTTTTGTGTGGATTACTTGTGGGGTTTAAGTGCAGGAGCAGTGTAAGGCTCTCCAACCTCAGGGCTGTGAAATCTTCGTAACCCATTTTCAAAAGATTAAAGGATAACAATGAGTAAGAAATACCGAGGTTCTATAGAACCAAAGACTTATAATAACCTCACCTGACAAAGACAATGGTAAAACACTTTGTTCCCAATTAAGGGGTATCTGGAATGGTTTGATTGCCAGAAATCAACTGGTCCCAGTTGGGATCCATTCTGTTCACTAGCTTGGAAATTATTTTTACCATGGATCTTTACAGCTGCATTTCCCTCTAGACTCCTGGTAATGCTTGAATCCTTCCGCTGCAAGAAAACAATGAAATCTTTTCTTCTAAAACATATTGACTCTGTCTAATTGGGTTTGTTTCCCATAAGTCAAGAGGATGAATGGCATGTTCAAATATGATGCGATCTGAAGTATTTGACAAAAGATTGGTTGAATGAAAATGACTTTTTGGCATTAGTACAAGATAAGTCACACATTCTAATGGGCCTGTGGCATTTTGTGCTCTTTCTTTGATGATAGGATTTTACACCTGAAGCTGATGGAAATTATCACCTCTTTGGTGTTTGGTTTTCTATACTGTAATACTTTAAGACTGTAATTTTCCTTTCTTTATCAACCTAACTGATGCACTAGTCTGAACATCTTTGTAAGATTCCCTTATATACATATATAGGGACCACCGCCATCTGGTGTATTAGAGAAGATACTACAATTAGCATGTTGCTTGCAAACCTACCAGGCAAGCAGCCAATTTCCAGACCATGGGAATTTTCTTCTAGACACATGGGAAAGTTCCAATGGCCACACGAATTTAATAGAATAAAATATTGTTTGACTGGTACTAAAGTAACTAAAATCCTTAATTAAATTATTTTCTTGATGATTGAAAAGAAGGCATAAAGCACCATACTTTGCATTTAGGAAAAATGAAAGCAACTGTCAAGAAAATAAGTAATAACTGAGATTTGGTTAAATTTAAAAATTCTCAAATATGTCTAGATTATCAATAATAGCACATGAAAAATGTAACATTAAGAATAATAATTTTGATGCCCTATAAGACTTTAGTTGTCAATTAGGTTCACTTCTTCTTTTTTTCTTTTCTTTTTTTTTTTTTTAATTTTGAGAGAGAGCTAGGGGAGAGAAGCAGAGGGAGAAAAAGAGAGAGAATCCCAAGTGGGCTCTGCGGTGAGTGTGGAGTTCAAAACCACGACCCTGGGATCATGACCTGAGCCGAAATCAAGTCAGACACTCAACCAACTGAGCCACCCAGGGGCCCCAGATTCACTGCTTCTTAAAGTAAAATGATTTTCATCAGTTTTTTAGTCAGTGGAGATAAATATTCCCTGAAGTTGTTTGAATCCTGCCTAGCACCCTTGATTACCAATGTCTTGCACTAACTAGGTTCTTACTTGTTGAATAGTACCAATTAACTGAAAAATTGCTAAAAGGATAGCTGTTTGGAAACCAGTAAGATCTAGTCCTCCAATTGGCAGCCTTGGGTCAGGAATTCAATATATCTGAGCAGACTTGTCTGTCAAATGGTGAAAATAATAGTGTCTATTTCATAGGTTGGTTAGGAAGGTTATATGCTAAGTTCAATGCATGGTACAAAATTGATGCTCGAAAAAATGTTCCTAGTAAACACACACACACACACACACACACACACACACACACACACACCAAGCATTTCAAACAAGTCCTACAAAGAGGATGACATTCTCTCTTTAAATTCTCTTATAAACTCACTCTAACCTCTCTCTAGCTAAGAGGGAGAGTCAATAACAAATTGAAATGTATATTTGAAAAAATATGTTCTTTGTTCTGATAATACTTTCAGAATTAGTGATCATTTGGGATGGTTTATTTTTAAAAGCCTTCCTCAATCTATACCCATAGATACAAATATAGGTTTCTGTGGGTGTTTTGGGGGCTAGTATTGGGTGGAATCAGAGAAATGCTGAATTCAGTTAAGTAACTGGCTGTTTTGGAAATAATGATTTGTAAGTAGCAGTTTGTCTAAATTTTCTTCTAACACATAGTTTTCTGAAATTCATCTAAAAAAGGTGATCTGTATCAGGCTAAAGCCTGTAACTTCATTATGATTTTCTTGCTTTCAGGAAGATCTGTTCATGTAATAGAATAAACGTCAAATTTTAAGTAGGAAATCACTATTCTTCTCTGAACGGCTTTGAGAATAAATACCTATTTTAAATCTTTCTTAGGAAAGGGTTCCATAAGCACGTGAAATGACAGGAGCAGATAAATTCAAAAGGAATTTTAAGCAAGCTGTTTTTAACTGTAGCTCTGTTTTCCAGTAAGTTAATAAACAGCCAGATCGTTAAGGTAGAGTGTAGCTCATATACTTTTTTCCTTGTAAATTTATCTGTGTATGTGTGCGTGTGTGTGCATGTATATTATATGTGATTCAAAGGCTGTGATGTGAGATTGGTAGCAAATGCACTTTTCTGGAAAAGCCCCTGGCTTCTATTCTCTCTTTTAAAAAGAACCAGAAATGTGAAGCCCTGGAAGGTATATTCTTTACCACTAGGGGGAGACAGCTGATAATGAATCAGCTCTCCTTAACCTGCCACAAACCACTTGCTTGGTTTAGTAGGTATTCCCGTGATGTTTCTTGCTTTATTGATTGCCTGGTTTAGTTCGATACATTTTGTTTGCTGAACATGTTACACACCCGGTACTGCTCCTTTATGATGCACAACATGGGCCTGATGAAACATGTTACACACCCGGTACTGCTCCTTTATGATGCACAACATGGGCCTGATGATGCACTATGTCCAACATAGTGCTGGACAGCTTTGTAGTAGCTGTCTGGAAAATTAGTTAACAGATAGGAACGTTTATTCATTCATGTATTTATGCAATAAATATTGGGAGTCCACAGGTCTGTGACAGGCACTGGGCATACAATGGTGAACAATATTATAATATCTGTCCTCACAGAGGTTTTATTGTGGGGGGGGGGGGTGGAAATAACAAAAGCCAGGTAAACAAATGCATCACTAAAATAATCATGAGCTTTAACAAGACAGACAAAAGAAAGAAGTATTAGGGTAAGACAGAGGATACCTGCAGTTAGAAAAGAGATACTACATTAGGTCAAGCATTACTTTATCTAAGGCTTTGCTATTCTCCATCTAACTAGCAGATTTCAGAGATACATTTATGCCTTACTTTGGTTGTTTTCCTCTTATATAGATTCTGGCAGGTTCTCATAATTCAGCATTTTGGTGCCTTCCAAGCTTGAAATATGACTGGTAACTGATAGCTAGTGCTAGCATCCACCTCCCTCAGTACATCTCTCACAGACACTTGGAAAGCTTCATTAAGAGAGGCATTAGCCGTGGGGTGCCTGACTGGCTCAGTCAGTTAAGCATCTGACTTCAGCTCAAGTCATGATCTCATGGTTCATGAGTTCAAGCCCCTCATCGGGCTCTGTGCTGACAGCCCAGAGCCTGGAGACTGTTTCGGATTCTGTGTTTCCCTCTCTCTCTGCTCCTCCCCTGCTCGCACTCTGTCTGTCTCTCTCTCTCTCAAAACATAAATAAACATTAAAAAGAGAGAGAGAGAGGCATCAGCTGGAAAGAATATGCCTGTCTCTTTCCATTCTGCACTTCAGAATGGAAACTTCTGTGACATAACCGGCTAACTGGCATCCATTTTGTCTGAATAGTTGGAGCACTTCTTGGGAAATATCACACACACACACACATCAAATAAAAAATATCATTCATTTGAAGTTAAAGTTACCTAGCATGGAAAATAAGAAAATGATCTTGATTCTGATATAAATATTGGTAAGACTGTACTGTGAGCTTGGTGCTGTTGAGATTGCACATGTGTTCTAGTCATGACAGGTCACTTAATGCCATTTCCGATATTCTTGATTTCTTTTCTTACCTGAAAGACCCTCCACCTTGAATCCACCTCATGTTTCATTTAGTGGATCTGTGTCTCTTTTAAAATTTTCCTGCATGCCAAGCACATTCTTTTGTTTTTTTTTTTTTCTTTATTCCAGAAACACTCATGTAATTGAGCAGTTTGGTTAAATACTGCATTCTTAGTATTTTATAATCATTTCATCTTTGTTAAAAGAAGATATTGACTGGCTACCCAACATCCATTCCTTTTCCAGCTTCCCTTGCAGCTAAGGATGAGAAAAATGATGCAGCTCTAGCCAAAGAGATGTAAGAGGAGATATACTGGTATCTTATATATATATATATATATATATATTAGATATATTATATAATTATATAACTATATATATTCTCCATGGCAAAGGAAAAGGGGGTGTGTGGAGCCTCTCTCATGGCCTTGGCTTTTCCTTTGTCCTTCTTTTGGATGAGATTATGAGGGATGTAATGCCTGGATCTGCAGAACCATCTGGTGAACAAAATGGGAAACCCAAGAGACTCTTGGGGATGCCAACCCAGTGCTCTTGAGTGTGGAGCTAGTGCACCAGCTCTGGAATGAGCATCCTTCTTATTATTTAATTTAATGTCTTTATGATTTACAACACTATTAAATTTGTTCTACTGTTCCTGGGGGTCAAACAGACCCTAGCCAACACAATCTGAATATTGAAATCCCTCAAAAACATCATCTCGCTTTAAATTTTGATACTCCTGAGAACTCGGCCCAGTGCTCAGGACAGAGTAGTGGCTAAATACATATATGTGGTCTAGATGTTTTACCTCTGTGACCTATACTTTCTCAAGTTTATCACCAAATGAACTTCTTGAAATTAATCTCATATGCTTATTTATGGGACTGCTAAATTGTGATAAGGAAATTGCCCTACATGGATGTCTGTTATATAAGATGCATATGGGTCGGAGTGCAGCTTATGCATACTTTGCCATGGTAAACTTTAATGATTATGAGCTTCTGACATACATGCTTTTAGAAGGAGATGCCTCTACCAGTGCCAGCTCTGTTCCGTATACAAAATATACAGACAATGGGTGCATTGGTTGGGGGAGAGAGGAGGGAAGAAAGTTGGAAGCAGGAAAACATATTTGATTACTTGAAAGGTATGAGAGATCATTTTAAATTCCTCGAAGCAGAAATATTCCCTTGTTCATCTTTGTATCTTCTATAATAGTGTTTCTAAGATCTTCGTCTGATCATTCAGAATCAACTAGAGCTTTGCTAAAATTCACAGTCCTGAACCCTACTCCAGAACTAAAGAAAGAATATCTCTGCAAGCAGGCGTGGGAATCCATTATTTTACTCACTTGTCAATCACTGCCCCACTTCCTAGCAAAGGGCTTTGTATATGTTAGAGACTCAGGAAATAATAGAATGAATACATGAATGATACAAAGATAAAGCAGTCTCTCAAACTTAGATCCAATCTCTGAAGCCATTCCTTTAAAACCATATTTATTTGATGAGGCACATTATTTCATTTAAAGTAGAAAGTACCCTTTTGTATTTTTAATTTTTTTAAACATTTTTAAGTTTATTTTTGAGAGGCAGCAAGAGAGAGAGAGAGAGAGAGAGAGAGAGAGAGAGAGAGAGAGAACACAGGGAAGGGGCAGAGAGAGAGAGAGAGAGAGAGAGAATCCCAAGCAGGTTCCATAGCATCAGTGCAGAACCCTATGCAGGACTCAAACTCATGAACCATGAGATCATGACCTGAGCTGAAGTTGGATGCTTAACCGACTGAGCCACCCAGGTGCCCCAAAAGCCCCTTTTTAAGATGGGCAAGACATTTTCTTTGACAACCAAGAGGACAAACCATTTAAATGATTCTCTTGGTCTCAAATGTAAATAAGTTGAAATGGAGAATAATATTTATTTTTAAATACTTGGGCACTTAGAAATGAAGACAAAACATTCTAGGACCTCAACCCCCTAAATATCCATGACAACTTCTCTGTGAATTTGTTTTTCCGATGTATTCCTCCCTGGAAGCTGGGCATAACTAGATTTGGCTACACGTTCGCTGAAGAACAAGCTTGCTTTCTAGACAGGGATAGAACATATCTACAGCAAACAAAATGGTGAGCACAGACTCCTCTCTAAAGTAGTAATCTGGCTACACCCCTGCTCTTCTGACCCCAGTGGAAGTCTGAATCATCTCCATACCAGCCACAGCCCACTTCCCTGAAAGCTGTGGTTCCAGAGACTTGTGCTTTCTTGCTTTGCTAAAGTTGGATTCTCTTGTATGTGATCCACCCTGGCATCAACTGTTGAAAGAGTCACCATGTGGATTCTTTTGGTGCAGGAGGAGAGAAATCCCTTGCTTGTGTAGCCAATGTTGAGGGATCTGTTTTAGTAGCATGTGGATTCAGGCCACTGAGGAAGTATCTGTTTGGGGGGAGTGAAGAGGTCTTATTTAATCAAGTTTTATTAATCAAGTTTGCACAACAAACTGGGTCATCTAACTCCCCGCCAAACTTCTCTCTCTCCCTCCAATAGAGTCAAGCCAGTTTCTTCCCCTTGTTCCACGTGCCTTGTACCTTAAAGAAAATATGCATTTGCCCAATATCTTCTGCTCCAACTGGAATTCCTTATTCTTTTCTCTTCACCAATAATGAGAACAGTGCTCATAATAACCACTGAGCAGTTAGTATGTGCTTTATACATATTGTTTCTTCGAATTCTTATTATGACTCAAGGAGGTAGGTAGTACTATTATCCCCATTTTATACATAAGAAATGGATCACCAAGGGGTTAAATTACTTGGCTAAGGTCATCCAGCCAGTATGTGGCAGAACTAGATTCAAATCCAAGACTGTCTGATTCTAACGTCCCTGCTTATAGCCTTCAAGCACTC
The DNA here is from genome assembly GCF_024362965.1 of Panthera pardus. Classification (NCBI taxonomy): domain Eukaryota; kingdom Metazoa; phylum Chordata; class Mammalia; order Carnivora; family Felidae; genus Panthera; species Panthera pardus. The sequence goes on from NW_026526788.1 coordinate 23,695,270, forward strand.
GTTGGAATTGTCTTTTTCTAGTCTCTCATTGTCCCTGAAGCCTTTTTGACTTTTCACATTGATTATTATCTAAATCATACATATTGGTACTTTAAATAAAAAAATCATAGAATGTCAGAGGTAGCAGGAATTCAGAAACTATCTAGATCACCTCACTTCTTTTACAAATAAGGCATTTGGGGACCAGAGAGGCTGTTCTTGTTAGAAGTATTACAGGATTCAGTCATGCACTTAAGGCAGAACCCTGCTGATTCCAAGGCATTCTCCTAGACTTTCTGATATGGTAGATCAGGTGCAAGGGTCTGGGAATGTGCATTTTTTAAAATATCTTCATGATTGAGTCCAATCATCAGACAAAGTTGGGAATCACTAATATTCTGTATCACTTAGTGTTTCAACTGTGTTTGGTGCTTCATTTATTTTATCTGCATTTTTTTATCTCTCAAATCTTACTTTGTTGAGACCCTATTCTACACTTTTGTATCCCTTACAGTGTCCCACCAGGAGCTAGACATAGCTTAAGTGTCTAGTAAATGCTTGTGAATTGAAAGGAAGAAAGTTTCAGATACTGAGTATTGACGAGGAGGTGGCAGGGAAAATGGATTATGGCAATTAGTTCCAAGGCCACATAGAGCAAATGCTCCACGTGGGAGGCAAAAGAGGTGGTGATTATAAGATTTGGCTTGTCTTATTTGCTTCAGCTCATAATGACTCAGAAGCGTGGTTGGCCAAAGATTTCAGATAGTAGAGTTTGGATTTCTGATTTTCTTTTGCCTCCTGACTGGGTAGACATGCTTAATAAATGTGATCCCCAGATGTTCAGGACATGTCATGTTCTGCTATGAGCACATGGAATCAGGCCCCAGCGACACTCTTGCCTTGGAGTGGCAGAGCCTTATATGGAAGCAGAGTGTACTTTTCACTTTACTGGGGGATCTTTAAATAGCAGGGAACAGCAACTCAAAGCTTTTCAAAGAGCTACTTAAAGTTATTTTTCTCCATGACAACAGCCTGCCAATAAGGATAGAATTTAAAGAACTAGGACCCTAAGTAGAAAGAGAAAAGGAAAATTTCCCTGCTAAATTGAATGCTCAGAGATGAACCACAGCCAGAGTGTAAATCCCATACGTTGACTCACATCTATAGAACAGATGAGATGAGCAATCAAAGTGCACTCTTTAATTATCTGTGTGCAAAAGCAGGAGGATATTTAAAGGTGTTCACTTGGTGGTATATCGGGTGGAGGGAAATACTCACAGTCATATGCTGTGATTGCTGATGTTGAAATGATGGATCCATTTTCTTCTGTGTTACTCTTAATGGTTTGGAGGACTAATTTTGTTTCAGGTGCTTAAAGATCAACTTATAAATAATCCTCCTGGGTTTCCTGTGCCTACATCTCACAAACTCACTGTTTGCCCTGCCTCCTGAAATCTGCCTCCCAGGATAGGCTGTAGTGGATTCAACTCCTGATTTCTTCTTTTCCACCAAATGAAAATATTCAGATGACTTCTCGGGGAGTCCCTGCATAGTTTTGTCATTTTAATTAAGGCTTTATTGTTTTAGAGCAGTTTTAAGGTCACAAGTTGGTGAAGGTACAGAGATTTCCCATATACCTCCTGCCCCTGTCTACATATGTGTAGTTCCCCTCATTATAAACCCTCCCCACAACCAGAGAGGTAGATTTATTACAACTGATGTACCTACATTGACACATCCTAATCACCCAAAGTCCGTCATTTACATTATGGCTCACACTTGGTGCTGTACATTATGTAGGTTTGGACAATCAAATAATGACATATTTCCATCATTCTGGTATCATACAGAGTATTTTCACTGCCCGAAAAGTCCTCTGTGCTCCATCTATTCATTCCTCCCTCTGGCAAGTATTGATCTTTTCACTGTCTCCATAGTTTTGCCTTTTCCAGAATGCCATATAGTTGGAACCATATAGTATACAGCCCTTTCAGACCGGCTTCTTTCACTTTGTAATATGCATATAAATCTCCTCCATGTCTTTTTGTGGCCTGCTGGCTCATTTCATTTTAGTGCTGAATAACAGTCCATTGTCTGGATGTAGCACAGTTTATTTACCCATTCATCTGTTGAAGAACATCTTGGTTGCTTCCAACTTTTGGCAACTATGAACCCTAACTGCTGCTGTAAACATCTGTGAGGAGAGTTTTGTGGAGACATAAATTTTCATCTCCTTTGGGTAAATACCAAGACATGCCATTGCCAGAACTGCTGGATTGTATAGTAAGAGTGTGTTTAGTTTTACAAGAAACCACCAAATTATTTTCCCAAGTGGCTGTTCTTTTTCTGCTTTGCCACCAGCAATGAATGAGAGTTCCTGTTGTTCTGTATCCCTGTGAGCATTTGGTGTTGTCAGTGTTCCAGATTTTGGCCATTTTAATAGGAGAATAGTGGTATGTAATTGTTGTTTTCATTTGCAATTCCCCGAGGACATATCATGTGGAGCATCTTTCCATATGCTGGTTTGCCATTGGTATATCTTCTTCAGTGAGTAGTCTGTCAAGGTCTTTGGACCATTTTTTTTAAGTTGAGATAAAACTGGTATATAACATTAAATATGTATCACGTGCATAACATTATAATTCAACATCTGCAGGCAAGAATTTTTATTTATTATCACTGAATCACATCGGATTTTTATTTCTCTGTCCTTAGAGGCCATATTTATCTCCCACATTGGAAGAATTTATGTGATTTATCTTCTGCTACTAATTGGCCCCAAGAATAAGGATGGACCTGCCCTGACAACTTTCTTACCCTTCACCTCCAACCAACTCCTAGCCAAACTTAGCAGCAATAACTTTAGAACTGATCAATTCCAGAAATGGAATAAATACAATTTTCTGATTCAGGGATACCCTCTACAGTGTTCCCTACAAATGCTCATCCAAACTTTACCCAGTGACAGCTCTCTAGCTTGACAGTGACAAGTTTCACCACTGACCAGTATCAGGGATTACCATCCATCTAACAAATATTGGGTGCCCTTTATATGTCAAGCTCTGAGCCAGACCCTGAGGCAGTGAATCAATCAGACAGTTATCAACGTCTTCCTTATGGGGTCAAAGTGGCTTTTCTGTAATGACCGGCTCTCATCTGGCCCATTGAAACCATATAACTGGCTATTCCGTTTCTCTAAAAACTTGAAGACAACAATCAGACCCCCTCAAAGTCCATTGTCATTCTGGTCACCCCTTCCTTTGGACACGGTCCACTTGGTCAATGACCCTTTGAAAGGAGACTACTCAGAATTTCTACATCCTGGGCTTTTCTGCTCATATTGGGATACTCGGGTCTTAATAACAGTTTCCTAAATCTGTGGAGTTACATTGCTTGACATGTTTCCGGAGTCTAGAGGTACAAGCTTGCATATGTATATATCCCTTGGGGAGAAGGAGTTGAAAAGATTAACTTCAACCTGGGGAGTTGTTTTTCTTCTGCTTTTTAACCAGAAAAATAAATGCGATTGTAGCTTTGAAAACTGAAATGCTAGCTTTTAAACAACATGCAAATAATAGACTTCAAGCTTTCAAGGGGAAAACGGGCTCCGTAAAAATTCTGTGATAGGAACCCCTACATTGTCCTTTTAGTTGGTAAATTGAGAATAAGTGGTAAACAGAAAGTAATCGCCTCTAACTACATTTCACTGAGAACTAATGTCCCTCTGACCAGTCAATAATGTTAACTTACAAAAACAGTAAGCCAGGTTTCTCCACAGTGACAACATAAATAGGCAATGATTACAGTCCTTGAGCTTTTGCCCCCTCCCCCTTCCAGCTTGACTTTGCAGGAGCAGGGGAAGGAACTTGGGGTCGGGCTGTTACAGCAAAGCACACTCAATACCACCCATGACAAAGGGGCTGTGGTTGATAATACCAAGGACCAGATAGTCCCTCTGCTCTTACACTTGGCTTCTTCTATGACTGGAAACATCAAACTCACTCCAGGAAGAGTCAACTACTTTCTCTTACTTCAGAATTTAGAAAGAATGATTGTTCTCTTGACTGATTATTCTCTGCTCCCATTTCTTACCTTGTTCTGCTTCCTGGATGTGTTCTCTGCCTTTCTCTGCCCTGCTTTTGGCTCCAGGGGGCTGGCCTCTGCAGGTACATCTCCCACCTTGCCCCCTGATGTGCAGTTCACTCTGGCCAGTGAGGGGCCCAGGTAAGAGGGTGGGAAGAGAGCGAGATCAATGTAGATCTTCCAAACCCTGTGCTTCTGAAGCCTGTCTCTAGAAGTAGCTGTGTCTAATTACTCCACATCACAGCTCTTGCCAAGCAGCCCCTAACCTAGCGCTCCAGCTCTCAATAGGCTCTGAGGACTCTGTGTCCTCCCCTGGGCCCTGTGCTCTAGGACTGATGATGGCGTCTGGTCATCTGATGGTCTCTGGGCACCTCAACCTCCCTAATTTTTTCTTATCCCTGCTCTCACCTCTGTCCTATCATTACAGCCTCTTCATTCAAATCATCTGGAATGAATTCCTTCCTGCCTGTTTGATGGATAAACCTCTGATGTTTGGGTCTCTTCTCTGAGTCATGGAGCCCCATGCCCTCAGCACTGGGGAAGCCTTCTTACCTTCCTTAGGCAGGTGTGGCCCCAGGCCCAGGACCGGAGTTTAGGCTATTCCAACCTGGCAGCTCCTTGAAAGATACATTCCAGACCCTCCTGGAGTGGAGCCTTAACAATTTCTATTTTGAAAGAAATCCATGAGGCAAGAATAGCAAAATAGTGATAATTGTTCAAGTTGGCTGATGGGTACATGGGGCTCGTTATACCATTTTCTCTGCTTTTGTGTATGTTGGAACATTTTTGCTATAAAAAAGAATCAGACATGTAAAATTCTTAGTTGAGAACCACTGTTTCAAAGTAGATGTCTGCAATATATTTTGCTAATCTCATTATTTCCTGTCTTTCATTGGCTCCCATCACACCATGGTAGGGTCTCCATCTGGGTAAATAATGGGATGGGACAAAGAGATCCAGCATCTTTCAGTCCCTACCTCACAGATAGCTTTATAGATTGGGGTTGAGCAGATTTGGCTAAGTCACTTGGTCCTTTTTAAACAGTTTGCATTTATATAGACATAGTTTGTGACCATTAGCCAAACTGTTGGTACAGAATTGAAAACCCAGGTTAATACACTCTGGTGTGGCTCTCTCCTCTGTCCCTTCTTTATGAGAAATTCCTCAGAAGTCAAACCTTTCTATTTGTTCCATGCAAGAACGGGACACAGAATTTTGAGTAACAAATTCAGATTTCCAGTCTCTGCTTCTGTGTGATCTTGGGCAAGAGCCTTACCTTTTCAATTTCTCTGATTTCTTTAATTTCATAGCAATAGTAGTTAAAAGTACGTCCCTGGCTCTGAATCATAGTTCTGCCACTTCCTATCCATGCGACTTGGGCCAAGCTGCGTAACTTTTGTATGCCTCAATCTTTCCATCTGTAGAATGGACATAGTAATAGAAACAACGTCACTCGGTTACTGGGGAGATTAAATGAGCTGCTATATGTAAAGGGAATAGTGTAGTACCTGGTGTATAAGTTCTATATAAGTGGTGGCTGACGCTGTTATCATTACTGTTACTTAAATTTACATTTATAACTCTGGAGGATGAGACAGAAGGAAACATAGCAACAGTTTCAGATATAGAGTTTCTAGGGATTTTTAAAATCATGATAAAATTTGAAAATGGCTGCTGTAGAGTTTGCGGAAATTAATGGCCATAAACTCCAGCGGGGGAAGAGTCATTCAAACAAGCCAGTGCAGCCAACTCCCTAATTGCTGGTCATTTTGTACACTTCCGAGCTTCCACACCAGCCTGGGTGGAGGGCCTGGCTGGATCTGGAACTCTTCTTCTCCTGCTCTGGCCTGGTCTGAGCAAGCAACCCAAGTTACTGCGTTTGATGTGTGGGAGGTGGCGGTGAAGGGAGCGCAGGGGAGCAGGGACGATGCTCCTAAATCACACAGAAAAGACAAAAATGCCGAGACGGCCTTGGCTTACGTGTGTCCATTCTCAGCCAACTTGAGGACACACGGCTTCATTTAACAAACTCGACCTCATGTTCCTGTCCATTAAAAACTATGCAAATGTGTTTTGAATTTTCTAGGCAAGGGTGTATTACCTCCTATTGCTGACTATTAAAATTCCTGATAAAATCCAACCTCCAAAAGTTGGACAGCAGGAAAGAGAGAGAGTCAAGGAAAAATTTAGGCCTTTTAATAATGTAGCACAAAAACATAAATTAATAAGTTGACCCTAAAAAGCAGCTCCTTGAGTACTCCTTTGGCTGGGAGGAAAAGGGCTAACCTTTCTTTTCTTCACACCTAACCTAACCGAGCCAAATACCTGTAGGCTCCAGATTGAGGACCCTTGTTTCAATATTCTTTTAATGTAGATCTGGCCTTTACAGGAGCCAGATGCTGAATGATATAAGCTGATTTGGCTTTAAACTAATGTCTAGCAAATGGTGAAAGGTAGCTTTTCCTTAGACCAGTATGTCTTTGCTCTGAAATACCAGTCACTTATACTCTTTGGTATGGTCTGTTAATTTCTCCAACGCCTTGTGGCATGTCATTAAAAGTCACCAGCTAAGAAAAGTCAGGTCTTCTGTGACTAGTTTTTGTTTTGTGAATGTCAAGGAGACATGTGGTCATTGTGCAAAGACTATTGTTCTGAAGACTCTCAGGGTGTCCAATTGGGGTGGCTGCCTGCCTTGTGATGTGCCCCAGTAGCCATGTCTGTGCCATAACCCTTTCTTTGCGGGGAATGACTTTCCTTCCACAAGTTCTCATCCTTCTACTCCCTGTTCTATTGTATGTCCTGGACAGAGCTGCAACAGTGCACTGCTGGCCACAGCGGAGGGTTGAATGGTAGGTAGTTGACTTAAACCGAGCAGTCTGTGTCTCACACTCCACTTTGGGTTGCGGCTGGGAGGGGCACCCAAGCTGGTCTAACCAGAGTCCTTCCTCAGGATGTATCTCCCCGCACCCAACGCTTCATTATGAAAATTCTCAAACAAGTTCTAAAAGAATTTTATCGTAAACACCCACCACCTCAACTCTATCATTTAGCATCTTACTACATTTGATTTATTATCCATCTATCCTTATATCCAGCTATTAATTCAAATTATTGTTGGTGCATTTCCAAGTACATCACAGACATTATTAGTACATTTTGATGTAAGAGTTTTAGGATGCATTCAAATAGGGTTTAGTGTTTATTTACAGTGGGTTTTCCTTTTGACATAAAAATCATATACAATGAAATGCACATATTTTAATATTTGCAGAGTTTTTTTTTGAAAAATATGTACCTTCAAGATTTATTTTCACAGGAGTGGAGGAGTAGAGAGAAAGCTTCTTTCCCTTTTGGAAGGTGAGGCTCCAAGATGTGAGCCCAGAGTGGGGCAATTATGACTCTAGCTGAGGATTCTGAAAGCCAGCTGGAGATAAGAAAGCTGACATATCAATGTGGAGGCAGAGCTAAGAGACAAAAATAATTTTGAAAGTATTGTAGTCATTTCTACCCTTTTTTTTTTGCAGTTTGGTTACATGAGCCCATAAATTCTCATACTAGCCTATTTTAAGTTGTTTTTCTTTTACTTACATTTAGTCCTGACTAATATTTGATATGTGTGTGTGTGTGTGTGAACCATTAATTTTATTTATTTTTACTTTTTTAAATAAATTCTTCATTTTTAATGTTTATTTATTTTTGAGAGAGACAGAGACAGAGTGTGAGCAGGGGAGGGGCAGAGACAAAGGGAGACAGAATCTGAAGCAGGGTCCAGGTTCTGAGCAAGCTGTCAGCACAGAGCGAGTCGCGGGGCTTGAACTCACAAACTGTGAGATCATGACCCGAGCCGAAGTCGCATGTTCAACCGAGGCGCCCTAAACCATTAATTTTAAGGAGGGTATTACGTGTCTATTGCAGGTATCAGCACCCCAAGTTGGGAGAGGTTAAGAAGGTCTAAGGTTTCTCATAAATCTAAGGGACTGTAGATCTAGTAAATTGAAAGCATTGGCCTCACCTGGGTTCTGGCTGTGGCTCCATCCTATGTGGGGATAAGAGAACATTATGCGTAGGCACTAGCAGCTTTATTCAAAGCAGACTCTAACATAAAAATAAAAGCAAAACGTGACATATGTTAACCTTAATATTGAAAGTACAGTTACTGATAGAAGTAAGGACCCTTAGAAACAAGACCCTAACATACTTGCTAATTATTTTTTTTCTAACTTTGAGCATTACCCAGTTTTTGTGGCTTTAGCTAAATAATTACAGAAACAGAGGCAGTATGTTTTCACTGTTAGAGGTAGAATAGGTTGCAAAATGCCAAAATGGGTCTGATCTGGAAAATGTTGAGTCCATGTGTGAGAGAAGGGAAAAAAGACGAAGACTCTCAATCATCCGAGGGGGAGTAAAGGAAGTATTTTATTGCCCAAGAGAAATTTTGACTTTTTTTGGATTTTGGTTCATACATATGATACTATTTATCAGTTGTGTTATTTTGGTATTCTATGGTCAGAGTTTATTCCTCTTTCTCTCTTTGTCTCAAACCAAAATAAAAAGTCTGTCTTTGGTGAGTTCTATATAGGTCAGAAAAGTGGTTACTTTGGTGGGGAAGGGAAGGGCTTGTGGATGGAAAAGTGTCCATGGAGGGTAGGTGCCCAAGTTCTTTTTCTTTACCTGAATGGAGGCTACATGTGCCTTCCTCTTTTATTAAAGTATGAATTCACTTTGTAGGGGTTTTGTTTTTTGTGTTTTGTAATTTACAATAAAAATCCTAAAATCTCGGGGCGCCTGGGTGGCTCAGTCGGTTAAGCGGCCGACTTCGGCTCAGGTCATGATCTCGCGGTCCGTGAGTTCGAGCCCCGCGTGGGGCTCTGTGCTGACAGCTCAGAGCCTGGAGCCTATTTCAGATTCTGTGTCTCCCTCTCTCTCTGACCCTCATGCTCTGTCTCTCTCTGTCTCAAAAATAAATAAACGTTAAAAAAAATTAAAAAAAAAATCCTAAAATCTCAAGCAAATATATAAAGACAAGATTCGATAAAGCTATGAGATGAGTACATTTTTAGTGCTTAATTCATTATACGCTTTTCTGTATCATTGGAATATTTCATAATATAAAAGTTTAATTAAAACCGTTTCCTCCTTGACCTCCAACTTTTTTTTTAAAGAACAGAATTTTTTACAGGTTTTTATTTCTGATGTCTGTCCAAAGTGACAGCAAATGACGGTCATCCCCAAATTGTCACTAGCACCTTCTTATTTTGCATTGTCTACTGAAATTAGCTCTTTGATCTCCAGAGTTTCTAGGTTCCTTAACTCTTTTGTGTGAGTTTTAGCTCGATTCGTTTTATGTCAAATATGTGACCTTTACTATATATTTTTATAACTTCCAATTACATTTTATCTGACCAGATCTACTCATGCCAAAGTGAATGGGAATAATTAAAGTAATTATTTGGGTAACTTATATTAAACCTTACTTGTTCAGATAATTTAAAGAAAAACAGAGAAAAGAGTGTAGTGATGAGGTGCTTGGATGGCTCGGTTGAGTGTCTGACTTCAGCTCAGGTTATCATCTCACGGATTGGTGGGTTTGAGCCCCATGACAGCAGGGAGCCTGCTTGGGATTCTGTTTCCCTCTCGCTCCCTGCCCCTCCCCCGCTCACACGTGCTCATTCACTCTCTCAAAAATAAACATTAAAACAAATTTAAAAAGAAAGAGTCTAGTGGCGATTGTCCTCCGTTACCCGATTATTGTCCCAATTCCTCGTTTTGTTTGGATTTTGAGGTTCTTTATTTTTTCCCAGACTTTATTTTTTTTTAGAACAGTTTTAGTTTCACAGCAAAATTGAAAGGAAGGTGCAGAGATTTCCCAAATACTCCCTGAACTGATGGGTCATAATCACCCAAAGTCCATAGTTTACATTAGGGTTCATTCTTGGTCTTGTGCATGTGGTGGACGTGGACAAATGTATAATGAATGTATCCATCACTATGATATTACACAGAGTCTTTCCACTTGCCCTAGGAATCCTCTGTGTTCCACCTCTATTCATTCCTCTCTCCACCCTGCAACTCTGGCAACCACGGATCTTTTTACTGTCTCCATAGTTTTGCCTTTTCCAGAATGTCATATTGTTGCAATCGTGAAGCATACAGCCTTTCAGATTGCTTTCTTTCACTTTGCAATATGCATTTAAGTTTCCTCCATTTCTTTTTATGGCTTGATAGCTGGTTTCTTTTTAGCATTCTATAATGTTCCATTGTTTGGATGTAGTGCATTTTATTTACCTATTGACTTACTGAAGGGCATCTTGGTCACTTCCAAATTTTGGCAGCTATAAATAAAGCTGCTATAAACATCCATGTGCGTGTGCGGGTTTTTGTATATACATAAATTTTCAGCTCCTTTGGGTAAATACCAAGGAGTGTGATTGCTGGCTCTGCCGGATTGTATGGTAAGAGTATGTTTAGTCTTGCAAGAAACCACCAAACTGGTCTTCAAAGTGGCTATACCTTTCTGCATTGCCACCAGCAATGAATGAGAGTTCCTGTTGCTCCACATTCTTGTGAGCATGTGGTGTTGTCAGTGTTCCAGAATTTGTCCATTCTAGTAAGTGTGTAGTGGGATCTCGTTGTTTTAATTGAGGTACTTAAGCATATTATATTAGCAGGGCATTGGTGAGAGCAATAGCTGATAATGTTTAAATAGTTGCCATATGCTGGGCACTGTACAAAGCACTTAACAAACATCATCTGATTTAACATAAAATATCATTCCACCACTCTTGTGTTATAAGCACTACTACTGTCTCTAATTTAAAGATAAGAAGACTGAGGCTTTGGAGGGCAACATTTCCAAGTCACACGGTTAGCATGGGACAGCAGGGCTGGCTTCATGGGTGCAGACCTAGGGAGTCACACTGACCTTGTGGTCAGAAAAGTCCTATATTTGGTTTAGTGCTTAGAGATCACTGTCTTGAGGTACTTAATAATTTGTACACAAAGAGCCCTGCACTTTCATTTTATACCGAGCTTGGCAAATTCTGCCCTGTAGGGTGGAGCTGGGTATTTGACATCAGAGGCTATGCTGTTAATCACTAGTCTATTCTGCCACTCTTTACCTCTCTGAATGAAGCTAGAAGGAAAAACAAAGAAACAAAACAATGAAAACAAACAAAAACACCTCAAGAAGGAAGTAAACAAATAAAAAAAACTAGTAGCAGATGACCAGCTGACATGGTGTTTGGAGAAATTAATTTTAATATGTGTGACTTGGGCTTCAATGAACATTTTCTGGACATAGTTCTTGGTAAATAAAACGAATATGGGCAACTTGTTCTACCTTAGGAGATACACACACTCCCATGATATAAGGTTCATTTTTCTATATTTATTGCATGCGGCTGATTCAAGAGCCTTTTCTAAAACAAACCAGTATTTGGAGATCAAGGGTGAAGTCATCAAATCTGGAGATTTGCTCATTGTTTCCTCCAACCCAGGAGTGATTCTCACTACCCCCGCTTTTAGACCTACAAACTCCATCCACCCTTACGCCAAGTGAAGCCTCTGCACAGAAAGTGCCAGGAAAACTGTGGCTGCGGATTGGGCAAACGACACTGCGCGTGCCCATCCGAGGAAGACCCAGGAGGAGGCGCGGCCATTTCTTTTTCCGGTGCGCCCTTCATTTCCGGTTTCCTGTGCTGTGGGTGCTGAGGCTCCCTTCCTCGCCTGCTGTGGCAGCTACTGGTGCACTTACCGGGTTTCTTGCCCTTGTTTTGCTTGTGGTCTCCGCCTGTGCTTGCCTCCTCCCTGGGGTTGCTCAATTTGAGCTGCTAGATAATAGCTTGTCTCATTTAGCCGCAAGGGTCCTCCTGGCTTGGCGGCGAGACGAAGCTTGGCTTGTACTCCTCCCTGACGCGTCTTGCTCAGTGGGCTGCGAGGGTGAGCCGCAGAAAGGTGGAAGCTGGTGCAGGGCCTCCGCCCTTCATTGCCCCTGACCCTAGGAGGCCTCTGCTGCCTGCTGCTTAACAGCCTGGAGGCTTTGATGCCTCAGGGGTGTTAAATCTTACAGTTCAGCGTTACTTTCTAGTCAGAAAATGGAATCACAGGAGAAACGGCTTTTCTTGCCACATGGGGGCTTGGCCAAGGTTCATTGGTAGTTACCAACGTTCCTCTTCTCGCCCCACCCAGCTCAACAATGCCCATCATTGTTTCCAAGAGGGTTTCACCGGTGTCTGGTGAGCACTTGTACAGGCAGGTCCGCAGCAGCACCCAGCAGAGCGTTACATCTTCCTAGAGCTAGTAGGTAATTCCCAATGACCAGCATTCCAAACTGAAGGACTGTCATGCCTAAGTAATCTTTCCTTCATCATGGATTAAGGGTGGATATTTAAAAATAAGAGTAGCCCTAAGGTTGTTTATATGTTCCTCACCACACACATCTGTCAGGTAATATTTTGTCAGTGCAGCTTGAGAAGTACTGGTCATTTTAATAGACTAGTTGAAACTAACAGATGATAAAAGTTTCAGGGAAGTGTGATTTGCCCAAGATCTAAGATGTCAGCCTAGATTTTTCTATGCCAGGAACGCTGTTTCTCCATTACTGCACCACATTACTTCTATCACGAAACGCATTCAGCATAGAAAGAAGAAAGTTATATGAGACAGCTGTGTGTTGCTTTTAGGATGAAGGTGGACATATTAGTAGTAGTAGTGATTTTAGCATATGGACCTAACTTAGCAGCGTATTTGACAATGGTCAGTTATGGTCCAGGCTGACTAGAAGGATCATCTCTGTGTCAAGGATCAAGGAACTTGATGGGAAGGAAAAATGCTCACCCTTTTAGGAAAATTAACTATCGTCCAGAATAATGAACTTGCCTTTTACTGTTAACTATGAAGCAGATCTTGTTCTCCAGAATCTTACGTTGACCAACGTTGAAGGAATCTTGGAGAGAATTCTCAAAGCAGAGTATGTAGCAATGTGTCAGTGTCCTTAAAGCTACGTATAAAATTACAGCATATCTCCCCAAGAGCACCACTTCTATTTGAGAAACAACAACAACAACAAAGAGAACAAATGAGCAAACCATGCTTACCTGTGAAAAACACCAATATCTTATAGAAGAGAAGGCAGTTTGGGTTTGAATTTTAAAGAAGAGAAAAACTTCACATCTACAATGAGTCCTTTTGGGTGGAAACATCCCAGGTAGTAATCCTAGGAATGAATTTTCACTCTCTGGTATATTTGGACTATTTCTGTGAAAAGTTTGAGAAGCACTGGTCATTTTAGGAGACAAGTTGAAACTAAAAAATGATAAATGATTCTCCTGTGGTCATAGCATGACTGGCCCAACATCCCCTAAATCCTTGTCTACCATTCTCTATGATTCTTTGTTGTGGCAGTGGTTCTAAGAGTAGAGTATTTTCCTGCCGTAGGCAGACTAGAATGCAGAAGGAACGCCATCTTGGATAATGTAGACCACATGTTACATTCTCATCACCAGGGCAACATGGGGTGTGGGTTGTGGGGTAGTTTGAGTTGAATGTGAATAGACCCTAGACAGGTCCAGTAAGGGGCTTTTCCAACCATGTTGCAGCTGTCTTGCTGCTTCTGAGGCTTTGCCTCTTTCTTCTAATATAAAAAAATAAATTCTGGTTATTAAGATAAAAATGCTCAGGATGCCTGAGTGGCTCAGTAGGTTAAGCGCCTGACTCTTGGTTTTGGCTCAGGTCATAATCTCCCAGCTTCATGGGTTCGAGGCCCTCATCAGGCTTTGTGCTGACAGCATGGAACCTGCTTGAGATTCTCTCTTTCTCTCTCTGCTCCTCCTCCACTTGCGCCATCTCTGTCTCTCTCAAAATAAATAAACTTAAGAAAAAAAAAGATAAAAATGCTCACTCTCCTTAAACGTCAAGTAGTACAAATTAACAAAACAATAAGCTACAACTTTTTTCCCTTAATTTATTGGTAATTTTTTTAAAGAATGAAAATACTCAGTATTCTTGAGGATGAGAAAGACAGAGTGGAATAGATATTTATCCAACTTCTCCAGTAGAATAATTTGATGATATGTACCCAAAACCTTGGAGTGTGCATACTCTTTGACAAAGTAATTCTACTTCTAGAAATTTTTCCCCAAGGGAATAAACATAAAAGCATGCAGGGATTGATTCAGTTACAAAGATGTGCAACTCTAGGTTTTTGAGAGCAGTAGAAACTTGGAAACAACTTAAATGTCTAATATTTGGGATTTGGTAAAGTACAATATAGTATAAATATGTAAATTATAATATAGAATACAGAATACCATTGCATCTTGAGTTTCCCATTAAAATGATGCTGTGAACGTTAAAAAACATTAGAGGAAGGTAGTTAAGAGTAGGGATTCTAGAATCCAGTTTTTTTGGGTTGACAACCTAGTTAGACCACTTACTAGCTGTGGCGCATGGGACAAGTTTCTTAAATTCTCTGTGCCTCAGTTCTTTATGAAGATAATGGTATAGTATTATACCTCCCTCATAAGAAACAAAATAAATATTTATCAAATATTAGATATTGTTAGATAAGCAATTACCAAGAGGAAAATTATTTTTTACTAATTATTAACTAAAAATAACAGGTTAACAAAACAGTTTGTATAGTATAACAATATATTTTGTTTTAAAAGACCCTTTCAGAAAGTGTAGACCCGTGGTTCCTAAACTGTGTGCCAAGCCATCCTGGGCCACTGTAGGGAACTCAGGGGCCCCACAGGATATTTTAAATTTTCAAGAGGAACACAAGCAACACTTCTGGACACTGTGAACTACTACTTTTTTTAATTTAAATTCTAGTTAGTTAACATATAGTGCAATACTGGTTTCAGTGATTCATCACTTACATACAACACATAGTGTTCATCACAACAGGTGCCCTCCTTAATACCCATCTCCCCTCTAGCCATCCCCCACCTACCTCCCCTTGATGAACCCTCAGTTTGTGAACTCTACTATTAAATTGTTTGGACCTAACTACATAATAAACATAATTTGTATGGGTTTAAAGTACCAGAAAAATACTACCGAACCACTAAGAGTGCCACGAACCAAGAAAGTTTGAGAGCCTCTAAAGCAGCAAATGGAATGGATGAAGGTGTTAAAAGTTACTGAGAGGTGACATTATGTGTACTTTACATTTTCTGCATTTGATTTATCTTGAATTTTCTAATTTTTCCACCATGAACCCTTGTTTTAGTAAAACAATAAAAGTCATTTTAAAATTATTTCCTCTGGGGGCACCTGGGTGGCTCAGCCAGTTGAGTGTCAGACTCTTGATATCAGAGTCCTGGATCAAGCCCTGCATGGAACTCCACACTGAGCATGGAACCTGCATGGGATTCTCTTTCTCTCCCTCTGCTCTCTCCCCTACTTGTGTGTTCTCTCTCTCTAAAATAAATAAAATGAAAAATTTTTTTAAATAATAAAATGAGTTCTTCCTGCATGTATCTGAGCAACAATTGTTTATTGAGTACTATGTGGGGCCAGTTTCTGGACTGCTCATAGGAGGGCAAGAGATACCACGCTGGCAAGGAGCACATAATGGGGGTGAGTGGAGAATGTAAACAAGTGATTGCTGTTCCACAGAACAGGCTGTAAGTCAGAGGTACCAGTTGAAGTGGGAGCTTTATTTTGCTTTGGAAGACTAGGAAACCTTCATAGAAGGCAGTGTTAGGTGAATCTTGCAGAATAAATGGAACTTTCCTAGATGGAAAAGGTGCAGCAGAAGAGTGTTCACTCTTCAGCCTGTGGGTGGGGACTTGGATGTCCATGGTAGGAGACTGGAAAGGCAGGCAAGATCAACATGGGGAGGCTCTGGTGGGTCATGTCATGGACTGGGCACTTCACTTGTAAAGGTTGAATAAACACTCACAAATTTTAAGCAGGGGAGTGTTATAAGTGTTATGCTGTGGAAGGATTGCTCTGGCAGCGCTGTGGAGAGAGACTGGGAAGCTGGCGCAGGGCTGGCCATGGAGATGGGACCAGCCAGGAGGATGTTGTAATAGTCCATGAAAGAGGTCACGAAGCCCTGATTGATTAATGACAGAGATTATATAATGGGCCTCTGTGGACCAAATCAGCAAAGGCAAATGATCCGGATGTAGCACGTTATTCATTTCAAAATATGTTGGTATCTTTAAAAATAAAAACTTCGTTTTTTCTGATGATAAAGACAACACATGATGAGTATAAATATTTGGAAAATATAGAAATGTATAAAGGAGAAAATGAAAGCATTTAGAGCCCATGACCTGGAGCTGAGATAGGTAAATGTATATAGGTCACATACAAAATGCAAAATATTACATATTATATGTAAATACTGATCTCTAAATCTCATCTATACACATATAGTTTATTTAAAATATGCACATTTGGTAAAATAAAATCTAACTTACAGGAGGATAACAAATAAAAAATAATCAGTTAATGCTTACCAAGTGCTCGGTACTCTTAGAAGGACAACATATATAATAGCTTATTATATATTTAGTTTATTTAACTCTCACAATTACGCTGTAAGGTATGTCTGGGTTTGTTTTTTTTCTTGTTATTTTTTTTTTTTTTTGCCACTTACAAGTAACAGAATTAACTTATAGAAAGTTCAGTAACTTGCCCAGGGTTCTATAATCAGTAACTTACCCAAGTGTCAGAGTTGGGATTTGAATCCAAGCAGTTTATGTCCAGGGCCTGTAACCTTAAAGCCCTGTGGTACAGTAATGAGTCATAGAGCTAAACTTCTGTTGTTTGACTGATTGATTTTACACAGTGACATGTGACATTCTACTATAGCATTGTCCAACTGAACTTTCTGCAATGATAAAAATATTCTATTCTGTACTGTCCAATAGGTAACCACCAGATATGCGTGGTGGCCGGAAATGCCACTACTTTTATGAGGAACTGAATTCTACGTTTCATTTAATTTTAATTAACTTAACTGCGAATAGCCACCGTGGCTAGTAGCTTGTTCATTGGGCAGCACAGATCTATATAAGATTTAAAAAATGGACACCCCATATCTTTGTCGCACTCTGACTAGCAGTCATGGATAACTACTTTTGTTTATTTCCGATTTTAGTCCCTTCCCATGCTCATCTCTCTCCTTTTTTACATGTTTATTTTGAGACAGAGAGAGAGAGAGAGAGAGAGAGAGAGAGAGATAATGAGTGGGGAAGAAACAGAGAGACAGGGAGAGAATCCCAAGCAAGCTCCACACTGTCAGCGAGGAACCTGAAGTGGGGCTTGATCTCATGAACTGTGAAATCATGAACTGAGCAAAAATCAAGGTTTGGGCATTTAACAGACTGAGCCACCCAGGCACCCTTCCCATGCTCATCTCTTCTAAGTTCACAAAATACACCTCTGTTTATATTTTTTTAATTAAACATTGGATTGACTATACCATGCAAGATGAGGATTTTGTTTGTGGGCCCCTCCTGCACATCCTTCTCTCCTCCTAACTTTTGTTAATTATTTTAGTTTTTCCACTGTTTATCTATATGCTTTGGTATCAGATAAGAGTCTTCTGATTGCAAGTGGGGAAAAAAGCCAAATAAATCTGATTTTAATAATGAAGGGGGATTTATGGGTTCATATAAACTCTAAGATTAGAGGTTGAACTGACATTATGAAGGCTGAATTCAGAGCTCAAACAATGTGAGTAGGACTTGATTCCAGCTTAGTTCTCCTTGGCCTGTAAGCTTCATTTTTGAATCCTATGTGGTGGCCACAGCTGCAAGGGCTGTAGCTTCATAACTTCTTAGATTCTAGACTAGCAGGAAAGAATTCATGTGCCTTTACTGTTGTGGTATTTAACAGTGGCCAAAATAATGCTAAGCGCATGCACATACACACACACACACACACACACGCGCGCGCGCACACACACACAGACTCTCTGTGTTGTACAACATAGCATTTCTTTAACTCATGTATCTGTGGGTTGGCTGAGATCAGGTGGGCCCAGGTTGGCTGGACGTGGCTGAGAGGTTTCTGCTAATCTTGGGTGAAACTGCTCATAGCTCTGGGCTGGGATAGCTCAGGGATGCTCCGTGTATCTCTCATGTTTTTCCTGGGACAGGTGACCTACACCAAGCATGCCCTCATGGTAATGACAGAAGCCCAGGAGCACAAGACCAGCTACATAACTACATCCCATTAGCTAAACAAAGTCACATGACCTCACCCCAAATCAATAGAATGGGGACATATACTCTTCCCATAGAAGTGAGAAAGAAGGTGTGAATATTTAAAAGCAGATGCACTTAGCTTGCTCATTTCAATACTAGTGATGGTGGCCAAGGGCGTGGATCATAGACTTTGGTCTAAGTCTAGGTCTGTATTCCATCCTGGGGGTAGAGGTTACATTCAGATTCACCCAAAACATGTGGACTAAGAGTGGAAGAAGAATGGCTACCTCAAACCAAGATCACAGTTCTATTGGCCACAGGAAGAGGAAATGGATGGCAGACCACAATGATTATAACTTTAAACAATATTATAAACTCTGTTTCTTGAGCCTTTGGTTTTAGATAGTATCACTTGACATCATACTCATGAGTTTGCTTTAAGCCCACATCTCCCACTTCTATCACCTTGATCATACAAGGTATTTGTTTCTATTTATGGAGGAAAGACTCAGTAGTTAATAAAGGTGGCTGGGTGTGGGTAGTGAAGTTCTCTGCCACTGGCTAGGCATGTTTCCTCCAACTGCATATCTCTAAAAGTGGAGACTGTGCACATGGCTGGTGGTGTCAACTGACAAACTTTCCTTTAGGGGTGTTAGCATAAGAATTGTACAAATGGTGTTCTTTTGCCTCTCACACCACCAAAAACAGAGGGCTTCCCTGTGGAACACAAAATCCTGCAGAGTCTTAGTTCTGCCCAGGTAGCAATCTTCTTTCTTTTTTTCTTTTTCTTTTTCTTTTTCTTTTTCTTTTTCTTTTTCTTTCTTTCTTTTTTTTTTTTTTTTTGAAAGAGAGACCAAGAACTGGGGAGGGCAGAGACAGAGGGAGAGAGAGAATCCCAAGCAGGCTCCAAAACTCAGCACCAAGCCTGACACAGGGCCAGACCTCATGACCTTGAGACTGAGACCTGAGACAAAATCAAGAGTCAGACACCTAAGTGACCAAGCCACCCAGGCACCCCAGCAATCTTATTTTCTTAATAAGGGAGATCCCAGGGAGTGGATGAAGATTCCAGATCTTCTCTTGCCAGCAGCCTATTTGCATGCATGGAAAAGGTGAAAAAGAATGAGAAAGGCCAAATGGTACAGCTGCTCTCTGAGCAACCTTGATTTGGGCTTTTTTTCCAATCCTGAGCTCTGAATGTATTGATGCCCAGTGTGGAGATTTCCCAAGGCTTCTTTGGAAAGAATATTTCTATCCTTTCTACAGACCTCTCCTGAGTAAATCTGGGATGCTGCTTCCTCTGTTCTGCTTCTTCCATCAGTCCTATTCACTTCCTTTCCATCTTACAGAAAATTATCAAATCTCTGCTGACAGTCCTCTTTTTATCTTTAGCATGGTTATCAATTTGTTCCCTTTGCTGATTCTTCAGCAAAATTTTGAAAGAGTATAGATAAATGCATGTGCTAGTCTTGAACATACACACATATATACATATATAATATTGTAGATAGAAAGATAGATAGATAGAATTTTTAAAACAAAATTGTACCTTGCCAATTTTGCCACTGGCTTAATTGGATACTGTTCTGTGAGAGTCTTAAAAGTTGTTTGTCAAAGTCACCCTGGGAAAATAGGAACTTCCTTTTGCTTTTTTTTTCTTTTAAATAAAATTAATCGGGTTTTTGCTTGTTTGTTTTGCTACCCTAATGAATAAACGATTCGGATTTCGACTTCAGGGATAATATATATTACACAGAAATCAGATTAAGTTGGTGTTTAAAAGCAGGAAGAGGTGCATATGAAAATCAATTGATTCTAACCTCTGGAGGTTAAAGGTTGTTGTTATTGTTTGTTTTTAATGCTAAACAATTCTAAGCCATGCCTTATCAAACTAGAGCTTTCACTTCAAGTCCTGAGGGTAGTTGGTAAGAGAGAATTACAAGGAACCTGGAATAAGAGTGGGTAAATGACCCATGAAGGAAATGACTGTCTTATGTTGGATCTAAAATCTAGCAAATATCTATTACTAGGACTATGTATAAATTTACTGTATGCCAATAATATTCAGAATATCTAGGTCTACTGAGGATGGCTAAAACACATATAGGTTAAGAGGTAGGGCTTCTGTCTGGTGGGCTTCAGACTGAAGAGAGATGCACATCATTAAGATAGACACTTTCCAGGAGAAAATGATGACTCACACGGGGATGACTTAAATGGCATCTGGTTTCCATTTTCTTTGTTTCTTCTCTTGGACTCCATTCAGAGGCACTTCCTTCCAGCTGGAGATTTTAATGGCATAATGTGAAGGCAAGATCCACAGAAGTGGGTTTAGAGGAAGGACTTGAAGGAGAAAATGCAGATCGTCAGGGGAGACTATGGAAAATTACACCCAGATGGGAGGTAACAGAATGTACACACATTCAGACTAAAATGTACCAATTAAAATATTTAGGGAAATGCAAAGAAGTATATGATTTTTAATATGGAATAACAAAAATATGAACTGAATAAAAAGTCAAAGTGATATAGTCTTGATTGTAATTAACAGCACATTAATGCAATTTCTGTTTCCAGCCTGGGAAAATATGTCGGCTCTCTTTATTTAAATGAATGTAGCATAGCACTGCTTGTGGTTTTGCTATGATCAATTCGTTCTACACACTAGCTCCATTCATCATGGTGATACCCTTCTTCCCTTCTTCCCATTTCATAGCTGGAGAAGCACTACTGAGCCTTGCCTACTGTTCCAAAATGATCTGGGATGGAGGTAGAGCCACCATCTGGGTAGAGGGATTGGATATTGTTATAATAACCGGCAACCCATCAGAGCCCATAAGAGACTGGAGGGGTGGAGCAAGCAATTGGTTTCCGTATGTAAGTGCTCATTCTCATGTTCTCCTCCTCTCAATCCATCAGCAGCAAAGAGGAAGTCCATTTCTCTTTTAAAAATAAAAATCCGTTACATTCTGCACCATTATTTTTATATTACATTTCATTCATTTTACATTACATTTTTTACATTTACATTTTAAGCAAATATCATCTCATATGTGTCATCTGCTCTTGGTCTTGTCCTCATCCCTGTACCCAAACAGCCCTTGGGAGAGGCCATATCAATTGAGGTAGGAGGTAACAGCATTAGAGTCTGTGACAATGGTTCTGTTCTAGATACCATGGTGGGCAGAGCTGATTCAAACTGAGAACAAGTCAAAGAATAATTATTGGGCACTTTATGAAGACATGACACTGTCCAAGTGTCTGTAGAGATATGGCTTAATGAGTAACAGTAATATACAAAACAGTAATATACAAAATGGTAGTATGATGTAGACGGTCTTATGCTCTAAGAGAGGTATAAATAACACTAATAGGGATAATAGAGATTGTTTTGATGGTGGGGTTGAAAGAAAGGAGTACAAATCAGAGAATATTGGTCAAAGAGAAAATGGAATGTGTGGGGAGGATTCTTTGCCTCATTGGTTTAGATAATCCAGAGTCAGTGCTGTCTTTCTATGTAGGCCAGGGGTCTATGAACATGGATGCCAAAAGGGCCAAGCAGGCACCATAAATATGTGAATCCAGCCAGGTGCAAGGCAGTTGGGAATGGTAGAACTTGTAATAAACTGAGGACATGCCCCACCAAAAGTCTTCCTATTTCATATTAAAAATTCAAAGTCAAACAATTCAAGTCATTGCCTGCAAATCTTTTCTGTCATCCAAAGCTTATGCCTCTAAGCTTAGACCCTACTATCTCCTCCACCCAGAAAGAGACCCAAGTTTTCCTCCAATGACACAATCTCATCTGCATAACAGATTCTTCTAGAGCTGACTCTTCAGGACTATGATATAGGCCTCAAGACAAATATACTTTTGCACTGTGGAAGGTCAGATTCTTTAAAAGTCAGTCAGTGTCTCCACAGGGCATCCTGTCACATGCGGGCCACAAACCGAACAGTAGAAGAGCTTGCAGAGTTAGCCGAGTCTGTCACTGCTCCAGGGGTGTTCTGGAATTTGAGGGCTACCACAGGCAGAGGAGAAAGAGGAAAGCCACTGTTTCACATGTTGGACTCCTGAGTAAGATCTTGCCTGAAGAAAGAAAGACCTTTGGATATTTTTGCAATGCACATGAGCTAACTCTATCCACCTCTTCAGAGAAGGACTTAGCTGGGATGCCCTGCCTTGCTTTTCCTTCCAACGTTCCTGTGAGGGGAAAACTCTTCTGTTCTCCTTTACTCACTACACTCAACTCCAAGCACTTCACTTCTGGTCACCATATATGTAGGCATTTTCCTCACACTAAACAGTTCTCCAATTCCTGGCAGAGACTGACCAGGTGACTTACAAAATTAACTCAATTCTGACACTATCTACCTGGAGAGAGCATGAGATCCTATTGGTTAAGGGCTCAGTCCCACAAGTGTGCCCTCACTTTAGATGCCAATCTCAAGTGCAGGTTGTCACCTGTATTTCTGACTGACCAGCTATAAATCAGGGTTCCCATGACCCCCTCCTCAAGTTTGATACTTTGCTATGATTTAGAGAAACACTACTTGTGTTTACTGGTTTATTATAAAAGGCATAGCAAGATGCATAGCACAAGGTACGGGGGGCAGGGGCATGGAGCTTCCAGGCCCTCTCCAACTGTTCCACTCCTTCCAGCACCCCTACGTGTTCACCAACCTGGAAGCTCATCAAATCTTGTTTAAGAATTTTCATAGATTAATCTCCAGGCCTCGACTCATTTGGTCTTTCTTGTGACTAGCCTCATTGAGGCTATCTAGGGGGCCCCCACCTCATGTCACCTCATTAGCAGGAACTCAAGTGTGTGATATAGGGTGTATATGAATAACAAAAGACACTCTCAGATCACTTAGGAAGTCCCAAGCGTTTTAGGAACTCTGGGCCCAGAACCAGGGACAAAGACCAAATATCTTTCTTATTATACCACAGTTCCACTCAGAGAATTTCCCCTTTGGCACCCAGAGATTTATCCATGCCCACCGTACCCCATTCCAGTAAATGCAGTGCCTGCCAAATAGGTGCTCAATAAAGATAGTTTCCTGAAATAAAGTCACATCAGCCCTGATTAAATTAGAAACTGGCTATAAAATTTCCCAGAATTGAAGAAAGATACTCCTGGAGTTGAATAGTCTCTACAAGTACCAAACAGGATTAAAGAGAAAATAATAAATCCATTCATAGTAAAGCTACAGAACACAAAAGAAAAGGGGGAAACTTACAGAAATTAAATTAGAATGTAATCCCTGCATAAAATACCTGAATTCTCTCCTTTAATAAGCAAACCAATCAACATCTATTAAGGTGTATTGATTCAGAATGGTGCAAATTTTGCAGGCAAACACCATCTTCTTTTCACTACTCGGGATTTTAGACATTTGAAAATAGACTTCACGTTCCTTCTCTTACTGGTGGTAGAGTCTGCTCTGTGTGAATGGAGGTCTCTTTGGATTCCCCACCCGACGATTTATAAGGGATCCATGCTCAAATAAAGACATCCAGAAGGAAAGCCACAAGCACAAAGCAGTTTATTAAAGCAAAGGTACACTCTCAAGGCGGTAGAGTGTGGAGTGCAGGTTCCAAGAGGTAGAACCCACCCAGGGCTGTTTGGGGTTGGCTATTATTGCCTAGCCTTGGTCTAGGAGGAGCTGTGACCTACAGTACAGTGGTCTCTAAAGGAGGCTGCCTCCAGTCCTTTGGGGGAGCTCCTCCCATAGGTATGGAGGAGGGGTTTTTGCTTCTTCAAGATTTGTATCAAAACCATCAAGGCAGCCTTTGTCCAAGGAGTGGGCTATTCCTGCAATGCAAATACACTGAAATGAATCTAGGGGTTACTCTGGGGCAGAGGTGGAAGAGGCTTCTCACCTGTGGCTCTTGATCAGTCAGCCCTGAGGTCTGGGAAGCCACAAAGTCAGGATGTTGTGCCCTGCCCCCCACTTCTAATCTGTAGTTTATCAGGCCCTTGCCTCCAGCTTCTGTCTCTGTCATTTCCCTTCAAGGACTTGGATCTTTGCCTCAGGCCATTCCTTCCAATGCTCACATCTACCTAACACACTCAGGGATTCTCAAACTCCAGTATACATAGGAATATTTTGTACAGGGTGGGACTGCCACCACCAATCAATATAAAAGGGACTTTGAGCCTATAATCTCCTCACCTGATACCCAGTTAGCTGTTATAGCCCCCACCTCCTCTCCTACACACACACACACACAGACACTCACACCCACCCACCCACACACTTGACTGGTGAATTCAATTGTGTTTGCTTTCCTTATGTTTTACACTTTCTCTTCATTTCCAACATGTAGTCAGGCTTGTTATATCTTGCTTAAGGCAAGAAAGGAGAAAGGCTGCTTTTGGAAGGGTGACTTAAGAAGGCTGGGGAGGGAGGCTACAGTGGGCTGTGGGGCTCTGCAGACACAGTGTGGTTATACGGCACCCCTCGGAGAGGAAGACTGTGTGCCCAGAGGTGGGCTAGACCCCTGGATCAGGTCTCCTCACTCACTACAGAGCCTCACCCTACATGTGGCCTAGAAGCAGCAGCAGTGGAACCTGGCTGGGCCACATACACAGGGGATAATTGCTATCTCAACACTAAGTAGTGTAGACAGACAAAAAGTACTGGAGGAGTCTCCCCAGTGTCTCTACACTGCCTAAGACCAGACTTCTATAGAATCTTGGTATCTGGGGTGTGGGAACAGTCCAAGCATGGCTGGGTTAAACTTCCTGCCAGCTTGGTGGGCTGGTTACTCAGAATCCAAATTTAATTTGATGTAAGGAAATCTAAAATATTCATGTTTCTTGAACACATGAATTTATAGACTGAGATTTACACCTATTTTAAATATTTGTTGAAAGCCTTGCTGATGGGAAAGGATTCCCTGACAGCTCTCAGGGATCCAGCTCTGCCAGCTTGGGATGGGTATGCACCACAGGCTGAGCAAAGGAGTGAAAAAAGAGGTGCTCAGGCCATGAAAGAGGAGCCGCCCCAGTTTCTGTCTTTCCAAGGCCTTTGTACATGTTGAGCCAGTGCCCTTTTCCATCTCTGCCAATGTTTGGGGGGAAAAAATAAAAACGCATATACTCAAAAAAACAAATCAACAAACAACTTCACTCTAGCAAATCATTTTATTCGTTTCAAGATGAGTTCCTGCCTGCAAAGCTCTCAATACCAGAATCTGTGGGCGTGGCAACCGCCTACTTCTCATCCCAGTCATGCTGCTTAGGGCTCGCCTTGAATGGCTAATTACTGGTCACCTCACCTTCTCGTCAAAGCCAAAAGATTATACTTAACGCACAACTTAAGCCGTCCCCTGGACCTCACTTGTTTGGACTGGCAATCACGTCTTCTGTTCACTTCCCCACTTACCTTAAGTTTTAGTAATTGCCCTCTGGGCTCAAAAGAGCATCCTACTAGGCCATTGAAATGTTGAACAGCCCCCTGACATGGGGAAATGTTTATCTGCCCTCAGAGAAAGAACTGGGACAAATATATGCGGCTTTGGTTCATGACAGGATGCAGATTTCTTATGAACAATTTCCTAACCTTCAGCTTAATAATAACTATAATCAACTTGGCACATTGGGAGTTGGTGAGAAGTGTCGGTAGGCAGTAACTAGAAACTTCCAAGATGGTAAGTCAGTCGGAATGGAGATCTTTCTCACAATGTAAATATAATGCCCAGTGTTCCTTTGGGCTTTGCAAAATGCAGGAATACTTTCTCTATCTGCCTTTGCAGGAGCAAGGAAGATAAAGCCCTTTGTCTAGCTCTTTAGCAATTCTTCCTGCTGTGGGATTCCCAGAAGGGGAATCCCTTGCTCAGCCTTGGACAAACCTTTCCGAGATGCATATGGATAATTTACTACCAACAGCTCTTCTTCCAACAGATGGGGGACTCAAACTGTGTGCATTTTGGGGCCCCTTCAATACCCTGACTCCAACAAGATGCAGATGGAGTCATCAAAGAGAAACCAGGCACAGTTTATCAGGAAAAACAAAAGTCTCTGAACTCAAATAGCCCTAATATTAAACTTTACCCCCAGCTGAGACAAGTGCCTTAAGAGACAAATATATATCTGAGCTTCTCCTGTAGGATAAGAATTACAATGCCCTTTGGACTTACTGTGTTCTCTTCTGCTTTCAGCCCTTACACACATCATTTCATCTGCCTGCGTAGCCAATTCTTATTCATGCTTAATATCTCATTGCAAACATGATTGTCTAAAAAAAACTTTCCTGACATGATCTCCATATTCTGTAAGTCCTCATTACATGATCTCCCACTCAAAGCACTGTCCTACTCCTTCACAACACATAAGAGGATCATAATGAAATCACTTTCTGTGTAATCTGTCTCCACCACTGGAATATAAGCTCCATGGGGGTAAGAAGTATTTATCTGGCTTACAGTGGCATCCCAAGCTCTTTGTACACAGCCTAACTCACAGCAGCTGTTCAATAAATAGTTGTTGAATGAATGGATGGTTGATCTGTCTCCTGGCGTTGGTGGAAGGACTGTGTGGTAATGCCTCTAACAGAGTCTGCACTCAGAAACGGTGAAATCAATCCATTTTAGCTTTATTTCTCCCTTCTCTGTTCCACTGGTGTTTGACAGGTACATTCATTTTTTTCTGCTTTCTTCTGCAAACTCCAGATTCGTCATGTCCTGCTGAAGAATGGTAATTTTACAGCTGACGAGTAGAAGGATCACTATCTTATGAACCCTTGTGCTAGAGACATGACAGCTGAAGTCGTTAATTGTCAGGTCACAATCTATTTGGTGACGTGTTCAGCACAGGGTGTCAATCTTCTGCTTCTTAGTCCATAGTTCTAGTCTCCCTATCACATTCGGTATATATCATATTTTACTTTCTTCCTTAGTCTTCAACCTTTAATCAAGCTCTTTCAGCAGCATTCAATAGGTCATCCAAGTGGCAATCTGACAGAGACCTGGCCTGGCTGATGCTTTTCACAAGAAAAAAAGAAAAACCTTGTTAAATCGAGCATAGGGGCATCTGGGTGGTTCAGTTGGTTAAGCATCCGGCTCAATTTTGGCTCAGGGCATGATCTCACAATCATGAGATTGAGCCCCACATTGGGACTGTGCACTGGGCATGGAGGCTGCTTAAGAGTCACTCTCTCTCTTCCCCTCTGCCTGTCCCTTAATTGTGTGCACACTCTCTCTCTGGAAAAAAAGAGCATTTACTAACCATTTGCTGCAAGTAAAATAAAGAAATTTGCTTCAAATCTAAAAAAAAAAATGTGGAATTCATTTACCACAGGTAGGGCACCTATATTGAAAAAGGAGATATGTTTTTATGTTTTATTTTCCAAATCCAATGAGAAGTTTAGTGTTTTCTTCTTTCGTTCTATGATTCATCACAATTTGACCATAGCATTTTTTTCTTCTTTTTTCTTTTTTTTACATTAAATACAATTTATTGTCACATTGGTTGACCATAGCATTTTTAAATTAATTCACTACATGAGCCAATGCAAAAAGTGATCAAAATTGTGGGTTTTATTTGTTCTCATGCCTTTGACCTTTGACAACTTATTGGTCATTTGGAAGGAGTGGAAGCTTACCGTGAAGGTTGGGTTATTTTAAGCAGTTAGATGATTGAGTAGCAGAAAGTTGTTGAAGATATTTACCAAACTGCAGTCTGTGACTCCTGGGAATGTGTGAGCCTCCCAAGAGCATCAATCTATTAGGCCACAAAGAGAAGCTGGAGCTATTTTCCACTGTGGCCTGGTCTGAACTTCATGGAATCAGAAATTCTGAAGAATCAGAAATTTCTGCAGAACTCTTTGAGAAAATGAAATCACTCCTTAGGAAGCAATTCACTCATTTTGGTGCTATGAATCATGCTTTAAGCTTCTTTGCTTTTTTTGATGCTTAAACATGGAAGGTTCCTGAATGATCAACTATCTGTCTTATCAGTGTCACTCAGTTTCTGGAGTACTTGTATTCAATCTTTGGGAAATGTCTGTGTTTTCATGGCTCTGTGACAATGCACTTCATTTCGTTGGCACTGAGACCCATCATCAATGATATAAACCTGGTATCCCAACTGCAATGGTCCTTGACTGAATGTACCTTCAGTTCTCCAAAAGATTGAATTGGCCAAATAGTGTTGTTCTCCCTGATTTCACCAATAAGGACTGACTAAGCATAGGCTAAAAACTCTGTTTTTATGAAATTTGGCTAAATCACCTTCTTGACTCACTTTAAAATTATTCATAAAATTCATTATGAGTAACTTTTACCATTTGAATACATGAATAATAATTATAAAAATTAAAAACATATAGAAAAGCACATAGAAAAATATCCATCATCTTAGCACACAACACACAGGGATAGCCAATGTTTCTTTGCATGTATTCCCCATTTTTTTCTATGTCTATAAATATATATGGGTGTGAGGATTTTTTATATGTATGTTTTATGTGTATATGTGTATGTGTGCATGTGTGTTAAAATGATAGGACATATTGTTTTACAAACTCATATTTTAAACTTTGTAATATATTTTAATACCAGTAGTGATAGTGATAATGATTATTACTGTGTGCCAGGCACAGGGCTAAGATTTAATCTTCATAGTAACCTTAGGAGATACTGTCATCACTCATTTTACACGTGAAGGAATAGACACTTAAAGGATTTAAGTACTGCTTGAAGTCATGAAGCAAGTAGTTGGTGGACTTAGAACTTGAAGTGATGTCTCATTTCAGAACCTGTGATATAACATTTCAGAACCTGTGATATAACCTGTAATGTAATTAATGCTTTCCTTCTCCAGACATTAAATATTTTTACATCGTATTTTTTATTAACACTAATTTTTTTTAAATTTTTTATTTTTAATGTTTATTTATTTGATATATAGAGAGAGTAAAAATGGGGAGGAACAGAGAGAGAGAGAGAGAGAGAGGAAGACAGAGAATCTGAAGCGGGCTCCCCGCCGATGACAGAGAGCCCAATGTGGGGCTCGAACTCATGAATCGCAAGATCATGACCTGAGCCGAAGTTGGATGCTTAAACAACTGAGTCACCCAGGTGCCCCAACACTGTATTTTTTAGAGCAGTTTAAAGTTTGTAGCAAAATTGAGGGGAAGTTACAGAGATTTGCCATGTGCCTCCTGCCCCCACACAAATAAATGTCCCCAATTATTAACATCCCCCACCAGAGGGGTATGTTTGTTACACTTGTGACCCTACACTGACATATAATCATCATTCAAATTTCATAGCTGACCTTAGGGTTCACTCTTGGTGTTGTTCATTCCATGGATTTGGACAAATGTATAATGACATGTATCCATCATTATAATATCATGCACAGTATTTTCACTACCCTAAAAATCTTCTATACTCTGCCTATTTACTCCTTCCCCTCCCCCTTCTATCATATTTTGGTGGTATAAGCTGTATCATAATACAGATGAACCTATTCTTCTTCTTATTATTAATATATGGTACTTCCGGTTTTCCAGTAGTGTAAATGACATTGTGACAACATGCTCTTCAGAAGTTCCCCCAGATGCTGACCTGGAAATAAGGATTTGAGCCTCAGTTGCTTGTTTGGGAATGATCCAGGAAACATCAGTAAGGGGAGTGAGAAGGGAAGGAAAGAAAGTCAATACAGGGTATGTTAATGAGCAGGTTACACCTTGGGGAACTGAAGCTCAGTTCCACTGTGATCTTTGGGGGTCTGTATTGAACTCACCTCACAGTTGTCCCCATTGAGACTGAGGAATCCTTAACTTCTGTGCCATGAGTTGAGGACTGCTTCCAGGGTGTTAACTCCTTGGAACTGCCCACCACCCTCCTGTATGATCTGGCATACTTCCTTACCCAGGAAAGATCCCAGGCAGAGTGTGGCTGGGGCTGGCAGCTGGAAACCTGGCTGTGTGCACGGAAGGGATATGGATAGGCACTGACAACATCTGCTGCAGCATATATCCATGATATTTTCCTTCTGGATAAACTTAGGATATCTTAGGATATCCTTGCCAAACTGGCCCACAGAAATGTTGTACCACTTTATATACATCTTTTGCGCTACAACCAATATTGAGTCTACCCTGTTTAGTGAAGTCATTATGTATAACAAGTTACCTTGTTTGCATTTTCTTGATCAGTGTTGCAGTTAAATTTTTCTCATTTGTTTATTACTATAATTAGTATTTTTTATACATTGCCCTTCATTTACTTTAACTATTTGTCTGTTAAAGTGTACACCTTTTAAAATTTCCTACTTCTTTTTTTTTATGTTTTTTCATTTTTGAAAGAAAGAGAGAGCACAAGCAGGGGAGGGGCAGAGAGATAAGGACACAAAATCCAAGGCAGGCTCTAGGTTCTGAGCTGTCAGCACAGAGTCTGATGAGGGGCTTGAACCCAGGAACCATGAGATCATGACCCTAGCCAAAGTCAGACACTTAACCAAGACACCTAGGTGCCCCAAATTTGCTATTTTCTTATTCTTTGTAAATGTTTTTTTCCTAGTTTGTTCTTAGGTTTTTAATTTTTATAATTCATCAACATGGAAAAAATTTTAATTTTTGTATACCTTCATCTGTAGATTGATTTCCTTAATGGACTCAAATTTTTCATGTATAATTTTTTTAACTTTTAAACCTTTTATGCTAATATATCTGGTATTTATTTTGGTTTATAGTTTAATGTAGGGTTCAAATAGCATATTTTTTCTATGCCGCTTTGAAGTTCTTTGCCGCTTTATTAAATTCTTATGTAACAGATCAACTTATTGAAAAAACACATTAATGGATTTTTTATTGATTTTTATTTTCTTTTTTTTTAAATTTTTTAAACATTTTTATTTATTTTTGGAGAGACAGAGAGAGACAGAGTATGAGCGAGGGAGGGACAGAGAAAGAGAGGGAGACACAGAATCTGAAGCAGGCTCCAGGCTCTGAGCTGTCAGCACACAGCCCAATGTGGGGCTCAAACCCACAAACTGTGAGATCACGACCTGAGCCGAAGTCGGACGCTCAACCAACTGAACCACCCAGGTGCCTCTGCTGATTTGTATTTTCTTATTTTTACTGGTATCCATGTTCAGAATACTTATTCGTTCTAATTTATATAATACATATTAATTTTAAATGTATGATTAATTTTACTTTTAATTCACTTATTTTTTTATTTATTATTATTTTAAAATTTCTTTTAATATTTATTTTTTAAGACAGAGAGAGACAGAGCACAAACAGGGAAGAGGCAGAGAGAGAGGGAGACACAGAATCCAAAGCAGGCTCCAGGCTCTGAGTTGTCAGCACAGAGCCTGACGTGGGGCTCAGACTCACGAACTGTGAGATCATGACCTGAGCCGAAGTCAGACGCTTAACTGACTGAGCCACCCAGGCCCCCATTTAATTCACTTATTAATGTTAATGCTACTCACAATATTTATTAATTTTAAAAATTCAAATTTCCTTTATTCATATTAATTTCTGACCATATTACTTACTTAGAATATCTTGGCCACCCACTGTATACTCACCATTGCCTGTCCTCTGGCATGGATGTACAACAATCCTCATGATGATTCTCTAATTTCTTGCATTCATTAGCATTCCAGCCTTTAAGTCACACTCATAAGGCCAACCAGAAAGAAAACATTGCTTTATCTTGATTTGTTATAAACATAACTTGAACATGATTTTAAAATTATCTTGTCTCTGCACAAGGCAACACTCTCTTGGGTGGGGTATGTTATTTGATTATAAAATAAAATTTTAGATATTAGTACATGTTGAATCAGCCACCAGGGACTCCTTATGTTTCCACAAATGCAATATCAGTAGCATAAGAATGGAAATTGCCTGTAAGTATTCAAGCTTCAACAATATGCCTTTTCTGATTTTGTAGCTACATGGGAGAAGTGAGCCAAAACTAGGGAACATGGCATTATAAGCTGCCTGTTGCTTAGATACCAGGCTCCCTGATTTAACATGTGCCTGTCATGTATTTCACTTAAAAAGTTGTGTCCCTCAAAGCTGAGCCCATGTGCTCTCATCCCACTGTATTAAAATGTCAAGGGGTTGCTTATTATCAGGACTTGAGAAAATTTAGTGTTCTAAGACAAGAAACCTCAAGTGGTCTCCTGACAGTACTGTATTGAAGGAATAGATCTTCTCCAGAAAGCATTTCCATACCTTCTGTTAGGAGTTGGATTGTGCCCCACCAACCCTCCAAATTCACATGTTGAAGTTTTAACCCCCAGTACTTTAGAACGTGACCTTATTTGGAGATAAGGTCTTTACAGAAGTAATCAAGTTAAAAAAAGGTCTGAAAAGTGGGCCCAAATCCAATTATGACTGGTGTCCTTATAAAAAAGGGGAAATTGGACACAGAGACAGACATGACAAAGAGAAGATGTCTGTGTATAATCCAAGGAACATCTGAGACCACCAGAAGCTAAATGGGAGGCCTAGAATAGCTCCTTCCCTAGCTTTTTCAGAAGAATGAGCATGGACTTGTGCACACTTTGATCTTGGACTGATGAACCCCCAGGATTGTGAGGCAACAAATTTCTGTTTTTTTAAGCCAAGCCAGTGTATGGCACTTTGTTACAGCAGCCCCAGCAAACTCATACATTTCCCCTGTCTCTTTCACTTCTTTGTACTCTCAAAGCCTTTTGCCTATACCTCTAAATGGATTTGTCATATTTTATTGAGTTTTAAACTTTTCTAATTATTTTTGAATAGGCAGTACATGCATATGGGAAAAAATTCAAAGAGTGCAGAACAGCATAAAACAGAGTAGAAAGTGAGTCCTCTTCAGTTGCTTCCCTGTAGCGCTCCACCCCTAACCCCCCAAGTGCCCTTCCAAGAGGCAACCACCGTTATCTGTAACTTATATCCTTGGTTTCACAGTCATTCCTAAGTTTAGTTTTCTGGTTCCTCTCATTGACCATAGGCCCCTTGGAGGAAGGGATATTGCTTCCTTCTGTGTAATGTCAGCTCCCAATAAATCTGAATTTAATGAACTGTTCACCAGGTAAGTTCAGGCAAGCTGAAGGATAAAATTCAAGTTGGGTTGAAGGCTCTGATTGTTGTTCATATGTAAACACTCCTGTTAGTCATTTGCACCTTTAGGATGAAGCAGGGCTTGAGCGAAGATTTTGCCTGGGGGGCAGAGCCAAAAGCTAGTGAGGAACCTGGTGATGTTACAGAAAGTGAGTGGAAAGAATTTTACTGAAGAGGAAGTAAAAACTGTGTTGGTCTGACTTCTGCTTTGCTGTTCATAATGGTTCCCAGTAACGGGCTTTGAATAGGAGTAACCCAGCTCTATTTGTTAATCTGAGAGGCATTCTAACTTCCTGGTTTATAGGAGCTCATATTTGGAGGCCTGCTTATCTTTGTAGTATGAGTTCCACCACTAGTTAGGCCTGTGACGTTGAACAAGTGATTTAACCGCACTGTAACTAAGTTCTTCATCCGGGAAATGAAAATAATAGTCATCAATTAAACTGGCTAAAACTCTTAGAACCAGACCTGACAAATAGTAAGCTCTGTGTTGAATTTCTTATTAAGTCACCCATATGTTGATGCCTTATGGGTTTATTAGTGTATCAGTTAGGATGCTTTCAGGCTGAAGTAGCAGAAAACCAAACAAAAAGGAGTTTACAAAATAAGACATTCATCATCTCTTGTAACAGGAAGTCCTGAAGGAGGTTTTAGGGTTGGTAATTCACTGGCCCATTGACACACCAAAAAGCAAGGTTTCTTCTGTCTTTGGAACACCAACATTTGAGGGAGAAGCACATTGACTTTTGTCCTCAGTCTTCTCTCCTCAGGGTCATAAAATGTGTATCACTCTTTCAGGGGTCACACACAGACATGACAACAGTCAGAAAAGGGAGTACCCCTCCCCCACCACATATCCCTTTTAAAGAAGAACCAAAAAGCTTTTCTAGAAGTAACTAGAAGTTTTATCATGTCTTATTGGCCAGAATTATATCATGTGTCCATGCTTAACCAATCATTGGGGTATAGAATGAGAATCCCATGATCATTGGCTAGAGTCCTTTTTTCTTGAAGGATACGACCACTTGGACCAGAGTACAGAAAATTAGGGTTCTGTTAACCTGGAAAAAGTAAGTTTCAGCAAATGTTTCTACTGTAATTAGTTTGTCTTTCAATTTCTTGATGGAGATGCTGAAATTCAGTT
This sequence comes from Panthera pardus, assembly GCF_024362965.1. NCBI lineage: Eukaryota > Metazoa > Chordata > Mammalia > Carnivora > Felidae > Panthera > Panthera pardus. The sequence continues at coordinate 23,729,727 of NW_026526788.1, forward strand.
TGTTTATTTAGTTATTCACATAATTTTTTTGCCTTAATATGTGTCTACAGACTCAGTTAATTTGCCATGGAATATTATACCATTTGCTATCTGTGTGTGTGTGTGTGAGAGAGAGAGAGAGAGAGAGAGAGAGAGAGAAAGAGAGAGACAGAGAAAGAGAGGGAGAGGGAGGAGAGAGAGGGAGATGGGGGTGGAGTATATTCAATTTCTTCATGATAGTCTTTATTTGCTTATCCTATGGAAATCTCAGACAAAATAGAATATATTTCCCACTAAACTGACATAACCATCAAGGAAGAAGAGGACACAGCTCTGTCCTGTAGAGTTCATAGTGCAATAGCACCAGTTCACCTGGTCTTGCCACCCTTAATTTCTTTGGGTCCTGCCCTACCAACTTAACCAACTTTTTTATTAGCTACTCCCATTGCCAATCCTTATCTGCTCTCTCATCCTCAAGTAACCAGTGCCCCTTTAGATAAAGCCCGTTTGTCTACATCCTGATGAGGATGCACCTCAGCACAGAATTCCACCACTGGCACTCTTCCCTTCATGAAGCCCTCAAGGCCACCCTGGAAAGATGGGGTCTTGCTCCACAGCCAGCTCCTTCTCCCTGTCTCAGTCATAAAGGGCTAAATATTTGGTAACATCTCTTACCTCTTCACAAATGGGTCAATCAAATGGGTTTGGGCCCAGAGTCCTTGCTATTGGGATGACTTGAATCCAATAAAAAGACACTTAAAATGGCAAATAATTGGGCCTTCCTCTAATTCGGACTTCCCTACCATGAACCGATATTAAAGAAAACCACTCTCACCTCATTCAACGTTAAAAAACAAGTCACACAAAACTAGAGAGAGACTAGAAGACTCAGAGTAGAAAGGAGGTAACTTACACTCTCCTCTCAAGCCCACCAAGCTGAGACCAGATTGCTGGCATGGAGCCCCATCTAGGAAATGCCCCAAGTTCTTTAACTGAAGAAGTGGGAGTCACATTTCCTCCCAGTGAGTTCACTGGCCCCGAGGGCACTGTGCAGGATGGAACCTAGTGTCTAAAAGGAGCTGGCCTTCCTGTGACAGGCCCAATTAAGCCACCAGCTGTGATCAATTATCCAAAAGGCCAATCAGGTGCAGGCAGCTGGGTATGTGGGGGCTGGACTGGAATCTTCCAGAAAGTTAGCAGACTCTTGGCTGCCTAAAACATCAATTTGTATTTATGGAGCCCCTCTTAAAACTCACATGGATCTTATTGAAGCTCCTGCATCTGAAGGGTGTTAGGATACTATACAGAAGTAGCCAAGATCAGGGTTTGACCTCTGGGAAGTTGTGTTGAAGCACATTGAAGACATTTGGTGTATCTGTCCAATGTCTATTTTCTGTGGGGTGGGGAGAGGGTCCCTATGCTCCAAAGACCGGTGTCTATTGTACTTTCTCTGCACTCGAGAGAAAAATCTTCTCTTAGGAAAGGATCTCAAATTCTCTACCTTGAAGTATCACTGACTGGTGACATATTTTATTTGTTTTAATACAAATATCTCTAGGTAGATATAACCTTGAGCTTTGCAGTGGTTTTCAAACTATGATTCTCATAACCATCTAAATTCCATAGAGTTTCCAGAGTCTGGTTTGAGAGGCAAGGTATGTCACAATTGGACTTTTATATAACGTTTCCTTCCAGGTATTAAAAAAGTTGGTTTTTTAAACTTCTAACCTAAGGATTAAAGACTTAATTTGGAGGACCAGCCAAGAATTGGATAGATATTTTGGAGAGATTATAAATTTTCTTAAAGCTTTGAAATTCCACCATACACTTGTTGCTCACTCTATCAAGCCGTAACTAAAGTTATATGTAGACAAAGATATTATTCTAACAGATATCAAAGAAGCCATTAAAATCAACTAAGATCTTGTAGTAGGAAGTCCAAATATCGGCTTCTCTAATTCTTCCTCTATGGAAGCTCTGGAGAAAGGCTGGAATGTATAAGTCCAGATAGTTCAGGAAGTAAATTAGATACTGAACTGTACTAAGAACTTGAATTGTGCCTATAGTTGAAGCAACCTTATTATATCTCATTGAATATTGTTTCAGCATGGTTTTGATTTTAGGAAGCAGAGAAACACCATACACTGCTTCATGCTATTAGAGCATCTGTACATTGGAACACATTCATGTTTCCTATCCTGTTTTGTGGGTATTAGTGGACAATGTTCATCACTCATTACTGAAAGCCAAGGACAGCTGTCTCTTAAAATCCAACTTACCATTTTGTGATTAAGTACTTTTGTCATCAGAAGCATATAGGAAGTAAAAAAATTCAGCATCTTGCTATTAAGTTTATTCTCTGCCCTAGTTATTATGCTAAGTGAAGCATAGAAAATGGAGCAAGACTCAGTCCCGGTACTCATGTGTTTCATAGTCTAATGGAAGATAAAGTTCCTAATGTAATTCTAAGAAAATTGCAAGTAGGAACATAGGATGGAGAGCTAAATAATGAATACAAGTCTGGTATAGGTTTTTGAGATGAGTCAGTGGAGAGAAGGGAACTGTATTCAGAAAGACAACGTTACACAACATAAATGAAAAGAGATCCACATTTAAACCTATCCTGAGGAAATTTCAGACCACCAAAGATAAAACAAAGATTCCCAAAATTTTCAGTGCAAAAAAATAAAGGCAACTAGAAAGTCCAGGAAAAACTAAATGCTGTATAAGAAAGTCATAGTTCAAGCATGAAGCAAACAAATGTAGCAAGATTGTGTGTCACTACATACTTGGAGCTCTCTCTTTTAAGTATGTGAAATGATATCTTCTTTTTTATAGGTCTAATCACATTACTTGGGACTATGGTGAATAGTCTTTACATAATCTTAATATTGTTAATGTTGTTTATGGTCATGACAGGATAAGCTACGTTATGCTGCAAATGACCCCAAATCTCAGTTGCATCCAATGATAAAAGTTTATTTCTTGCTCACATTAAATGTCCATCATAGGTCAACTTAGATGTATGTTACCTACATTTTGGGACCTGGACTATGTCCGGAGTATTGTCTGTCTCATGGCAGAAAGAAAAGACATTCATGATCCATGTTTTTGATACTCTGCCTAAGACAGCCATTCATCACTTTAATCTACACTGTATTGGCCAAAACTACTCCTTGTTCAACACAAGGGGTGTGTATAATCTTCCCACAGGGAGAGGCACCACAGGGATGGAAACAAAATATTTGGTGAACCGTAATACCAATTCCCCTAGGCCACCTTTCCAGTATTCAACTATTCAATAACCTTTTCCCATATGCTGAACCCACTCACCCCATCTCCAAGAGAGACAACCAGAAGTCCCAAATAGGAAATTGTTCTTTACCTGAACTTCTAAGGTAAAGACCAGTATCTCCAGGTAATGTGAGGTAGTCTCCATATCAGGTCTGGAAGTAGCTCTTTTTAATACAAAGTTGCAGAAACAAAAGGAGAAGCTATCTGTCTCTCACATAACCATAAGCAATGATGGAATAGGAACAGGGAAACCATAACAAGCACTCCCATTTGGAAAGGTGAAGAATGAGAGACACACAGATATCATCAGTCTCTACAAATTTCTAGAATCCTCTTGGGCATATGTTGTCTGGGAGAGGAAAATATACCTTGATTAAACCTTGATTCCATTTACGGGGAATAGCTCCTAGTCATTTTTCTCCTTAGTCTTTGGCCCTACCATTTGGGAAGTCTTTTTCTTTCCAGTATTCTCTTTGGTTATGTTTAACAAAGAATTGTAGAACATGGTCTCCTGGAGGCTGAAGAGCTTTAGTCCTCTGCCTCAAGCTTAAGCAGGAAGGATGGGTGAAAGGGAAGGGTTGTTTTAAGCCTTGAACAGTCTCTTTCAGTCTAGACCAGTGGTTCTCCTGGTGGCACAATGTTTTCAACTTTTAACTTATCTAACTGGTTCTTGTCAAAGAGTTCCTATTCTGTTTTGAAGTATGTGTTTAATTGCTAATACCTTGTCTCCATCTGATTTCTTTATAAGACCCCCACATTCTTAATCTCTTCTTGGGACATTTTGTCTGATTAAAAGGGTTTACTAGATGCCATCTTAATACATTAAAAAGTTTCAACAAATGACATGCATCAACTCCTTAATTTGGTCCTTGACATGAGGCTAAGTTTTTGTAGGAATTTTTTATTCAAAGATATTATTTTTCTATGTTTTGTTGAGTGGAAGTGAGAAGCAGTTGTATATTCCAAACTAAAAATCCCCAAGTTTCTGGATGCTCTGTTTTTTTTTTCTGCTTCCAAAATGACTGATTTTTTTTGAGCTCATCTCTTTTTTGTCAAATGCATCTAATAACAATCAACTAAAGCTACTGACATTCTGTTTGGTCACATCTTCTTCTAAAACTACAAGTTTATTAAGGACACTGTCTTTCATCCTTTCACCTCCAATAGCAATTTCCTTGCTTTCCACTAATGAGCCCTAGAGTCAATGCAACTAATTTTAGCTTTGTTGTTGTTGTTGTTGTTTACAAAAACACCTTGTGTCCATTAATAATTTTTGTATCAGTATGGATGGGTGAAGTTATGCTGAGGTAACAAATGGTTTCAAAATATCATGGCTTACAACAAGAAAGATCTATTTCTTGTTTCTATGATACATCTATTGTGGGGTGGCTGTTGCTGTGCTCTATATCACTTTCACTGGGGGACCAAGGCTAATGGAGCAGGCACTAGCTGGAACATTCATGATCTCATGGAAGAAGGAGAAGAGACAGTAATACATGTGTTATTACTCAAAACTTCTATCTGGAAATGGCACATATCACTTCCACCCACATTAGCCAAAGCAAGTATTATGACTTACTTCTGACTTCAATAGACAAGGATATATCTTCTTCCCACAAGGAAGAAAACCGGAATATTTACTAGTCGGTAATATAATTTACCACAAGTACTCTTAATTTTAGAGTCAACAGGTAGACAAAGCACAGAAGATAATCATAGTCATCCCTTATAAAATGGAAGTACTAAAAACCTTAACCACATGAAAAGAACATAGCTGAAAAAAGCAAGGAAAAAGTGTGTGCAGTCTACCTTCTTCACCAGAAGCCTTGCCTCAGGTTTCTGGTTGTGCAAACTTTAGCCTATACTCATGGTGATTATACAATTTATCATGTTGAGCAGCACACTTTTGAGAGTGAAAGTTTATTAATAATTGCCTCAGAAAGCAGGTGAAAACAGAGACTGTCCTATGCACACCAGGATGTATGATTCCCTTCCTGATCTTCCTGCTCAACTCAAGTTCCCAATTACAGACTTTGCTGGAACAGTATGAATTCTCAGTTGTAAAAAAGTAAGCCCCATGTATCAGTCATAATTTGACAGCACAGAAGTGAAGAGTTACCAGCTCAAATGTTTGCCAAGACACATGGTTGAATCCACTCTTTTTGACTATTGTTGCTAGTACCTACATATTTGGTTTTTATGATTAGAAATCTGCAGTTTTGGAAGAAGAAACTTCCAATGGCATGCTTTTGAATGGGGCCTTAGATCAAGAGAAGCACATGTTCATTGTGTCAGAAAAGCTTTTGTTTGTTCAACAAGCATTTACTAAGTATGTTTTACATGCTGGGCACTTTACAAGACACTTGAGGTAGGGTGAGTTCAGACCTCTGGTGTGGGAGTTCCAGGTAATTTTCACATGTCTATGACTTTTCTGCCTAATGATACTGTAGATTTCTTGAGGGCACAGCCTGTTCCTCATGCTTTCTATTTTTCATAGACAGGCACAGTGAGTAGAAGAAACTTCAGAATATTTGTTCCTATAACATAGGATCATATTCTATCTAGTTTGGGACATAGCAGGTGCTCAATTATTGTTAAACAAATGACTACTGGAGTGCCTGGGTGGCTCAGTTGGTTAAGCATCTGAGTTCACCTCCGGTCATGGTCTCACGGTTCGTGAGTTTGAGCCCTGCATCAGGCTCTGTGTTGACAGCTCAGAGCCTAGAGCCTGCTTTGGATTCTGTGTCTCCTTCTCTCTCTGTGCCTCCCTTATTCACTCTCTCTCTCTCTCAAAAGTAAATAATAAGAACACTAAAAAACTTTTTAATGAATGAATACTTCCTGTATAATTTATTTCTTCAGTGCTATTCCCTGGATAGGACAAAATCCAGTTTCCCACCCAAAAAGAAATAATCAATTGCTTAAGGAAGTCCTGTTTTGTTTCAAAAGTGCTTTTACTAGAGAAGTTGGGGGCTAAACTGAATTCCTGGCATGAGGTAACACTGTCTTGCTCTTCTCAAAATCAGTGACCTTACAACAGAGGCCAATGGGGAGATATATTCCTAAGAATATATCTCCTAAGGCCTAAGAAATATTCCTAAGGCATATTTAGCACAGCCTTATTAGAAATGAAGTACATGTAATGGAAGTTTCTTTGCATCTCTTTCGAGATGTTGGTCAGGAATCCATCATGACTGAGTTGTGCAGTATTTACGAAATTGTTAAGTTGAGGAACATATCTGCTCATTTTTTTTCACTCTGAAATTACTTCACTTAACAGAGGGGCTGAATTTGGCTGTTCTCTCATGATTTAAATGGCCTGCACCTCATTAGTGTTGCTAGCATTTATTTAATAAAATCAAATCAGAATAGCATTTAATTTAGTTTTAATAGGATAGTTAATATATGTTAACTAAATATCAATTGATTATTAAAGTGGAGAGTGCTGAGGTGTAACAAATATGTGAGATATAAATCTTGTTGCTATGCCATTAATTCAGAATTACATAAGCAATAAATGTCTAATTAGATTCTTAGTAGTGATGAGTTGTAAGCATTTATTGAGATTCAATAAGATCGATGTTATAGACTTGGGCTAAGGGCCACAGCTTAATTAACTCTTTCAGTCTTATTTTCACTCAACTTTGCTATTTTTTATTGTACAAGGCACTAAAGTAGAGGAGTAGGTCGGGGGAAGGAGGTGATCTGAGCAAATCACCTTATATAATTCCAGACTGAATAAGAGGACGTGATGACCATTCTCACATAGGCTTGGATTCCAGGACTTTGACTAATGGAATCACTGATTTCTAAGGTCCTTTCCTGCAGATAAGTTTGGAGATTCAGCATGAGGTGGCAGTATAGTCAGACCATTTGCATCAGGTGAAAAGTGGGCCCAGAATTAATCCCATCCTGCATGGGGGAAGAACAGAAAATCTCTTATGCAGTGTGATTTTAGGAGTCCTTGCTACTCCAAAAATATCTATCCTACTTCTCTCTCACACTGTCTAAAACTCATTATGTAATTACTCCTTTGGGTTCAGGTTACTCTTTGATTTCTGGATTATGCAGGATGGGCAAAAAGTCTGGAAACATGAGCAATTATACAAGATAATGGATAATTGTCATAAAAAGGCATGATATGTTCAATGATATTGCATAATGTAGTTACTGTGTTGTTTCTTGTTAAAAATGTATATCTCAATGCACTGTGCAAAATTGCAAGAAACACACTTTGTTAATTCAGTGTTTCCATCAATCCCTGTATATTCACATGTGATATATTGCCTTATTTGTGTCTCTGATTTGCAGTGAATATACTTGTTTCTTTAGGGTGCCCCAGAAAAAGTAACCAAGTGGGTTTGATCTGGGAAAAAAAATAATTTATCTGTGTCATCAGATTTTATGGCCACTTTGTATTTTAAGCCAGTATTAGACAGTTTTCTAACACCATTTGGAAAATTAATCAAACAATTTATTTGGCATAACATCATAGATACTTTGGTTTTGGAATCAGACACACCTGAATTTGAGGTCTGTGGCCTGTTACTGTTTTAGCTTCTGCATATGACTTAACCACTCTGGGCAGAATAATACTGATCCCATAGCATAATTGGGGAAATTAAATGAGATAATGTATTAACAGTGCCCAGCTCAAAGTCTCCTACATTATCTGAATAAAATAGATGTTGATAACCTTTGTTCTTCTCTGATCACCTCTACCCCTTTCCCTAACTCCCATCCTATCTCATTGCCTTTAATGCACTAACATTATCCCCTCTCTTTTTTTTTTTTTTTTTTTCTTTAGAGGGAGAGGATAGAATGCTATTTCTTAGATGGGCATAGGGCTTAATGCTCTAGAAGCTAGAGATGGGAAGTGGAGGATGGACACAGAACCATGGCAAGAGAAGAGGGCAGAATGCTAGGAACTGATTCTTTGTTGTTTACATTTTTGCCATGGCCGACCCAGAGCTAGCTCAGATTTCCAAGGGACCCCATTCTGGAGAGGTTGCGGGCACCACATTGCTCAGTTGACAGAGGTTAAGTATATCTCTGAGCAGCTGCTTTCTCTACTGCAACTTCTCTGGGGGTAGGCCACTGCCTACAATTTGCATTCCTGGGTGAAACAGCACTGAGAAGTAGACATCAGAACCTGCATGGAGGTAGGCATTGGTCTCTGGGTTTATATAGTTGTTCAGGCATCACTACTTCATTCATGCATTCAATTATTCATTTGCAACATTCCCTAGAAGCTTCCTTTGTTTCAGGCCATCTGCTAATCCCTATGGATACAGAGGTGACAGAGAGAGGCTCACAGTTCCACATGCCCACATTGCCTTCTCTTTGTATTTAGGAAATGCATGCCTGCTATAATAGGAACACTCCAAAGGAAAAAAATCATTCAAATTCTCAAGTGCAAATTCAAACTTAGTGAATAAGAAATTTAACTTTTTTTCTAGAAAATTTGGTATCAGAAGCTATGGGAATCTATTTGGTATATATATTTTTCCTATTCATTTATTTCTCTCCCTGTTAGTGAGACTTGGGTACAGGAATCCAGCTGTGGGAAAGGTCTGATTACCCAGGATTTTTTCTCCTTCCTCCTCTTCGTCTCCTTCTCCTTATTCTCTTTCTCCTTCTCCTTCCCCTTCTTTTCCTCCTCCTCCTCCTCCTCCTTCTCCTCTTTCTCCTCCTCCTCTTTCTCCTCCTCCTCTTTCTCCTCCTTCTCTTTCTTCTTCTTCTTCTTCTTCTTCTTCTTCTTCTTCTTCTTCTTGGTTAGGTTATAATCTCCACCAAAAATTGAACAAGAAAATAATTAATTAGGTAAATTTTATTCCTTTTAACAGCAAATATTTTCTATGTCTCATACAGTGTTCTTCTAAGCTCTATCAGGGATATAAAGAGACACAGGGAACATTCCCTGCCTTCATGGCGTTTTCTCAACCTTCTGAAAGAGACAGAATTCGCTGGCCTGAAAAGATAGAAACCAACTGTGTATGAAACTTTGTGGTTCTAGCTACTATGAGAGACCAGAAATGGAAAGAAGCACAGTGCACCGGGTCCTCTAGGTAAAATGCTGACAGAAGGAGAAGAAGGAAGACATAACTAAGTTTCTAGCAGCATTACATTTTTCTTTAAATTAAACATCCTTAACCCCCCATACAGGCATTAGCCCCATTTAATCTATGTAAAAGCAAAGACAGAGAGAGGTTGTAGTTATATTTCTTAACCTCTCTATAATCTCATAGTAGTTAAGTGTGAAGCTTCAGTTTGATTCAGAAATAATTTGTCTTCAGAGCTTCCTCACATAGAGCACTCTGGGACACTGAATGAGGCTTGAACCAACTCTTGAAAGATGGGTAGGGTTTGCCTCATTATGTGGGAGGAGGAAAAACATTTCAAGAAACACTAGCCATTTGGAGGATAGTGAGTATAGGTTGATGAGACCAAAGTGGACCGGGGATAGTGAGAGAAAATATTTTAAGTTAGCTGTATTGCCTGGCATGTTTCAGGAGAATAACTGGTACTCATAGCTGTACCAATGTTTAATGATTTTAGTAGTCAATAAAGATCTAAAAATATTTATCTTCTTTATATAACATAGCTTTGCACTGGATACAGAAGTCCATTGCTCTTGCTACTTCGCTTGCAAGATGCTGTGTTGGGGCCCAAGTGAGAAGTAAATCACCTGCACACTGACACCTGCAATTTGACATATTTTGTGATTTATATGATTCAGGAACAAACAAATGCTTTCTGGGGACTGTGGACCTTTGAAAGTGAAGGGATAGTTTAACAGTCCCCCGGAAAGATATGCATATCATGAGCCCACACCCTTCTAATGAATTGGCCTCAAAATACATAAAACAAAATTTGAGAGAACTACGAAGAGAGGCGAATCCAGAATCATGGAGATTCTAATACGTTTGTCCCAGAACCTGATAAAACTAGTAAAAGTGTAGAAGATTTGCACAACGTAACTTAAAAGCTCAATCTAATGGTAAATATGGAACCTTGTGCACAGCAGACCAAGAATGCATTCTTTTAAAGAACCCATTGAATGTTTATAAAAATTAATCACACACTGGGTCATGAGAATAGTCTCAACAAATTCCAAAGAATCTATTCATATGGTCTATGTTACCTAACCACAAAGAAATAATTAAATTAGAAAAAAAAAACAATAAAAAGACAGTTAAAAATAACAGCAGCTGTCATACCTTTAGGGGGTAAACATACTTCTAAAAAACTCAAGTGTTAAAGAGGACAAATATGGAAATTAAAGACTATTTAGTACTGAGTTAAAATGATAGTATTACATTTTAAAATGTAGCTAAAAGCAGTACTCAGTAGAAAATTTGCTGTCTATAAGTGCCAATAAAATTCTGTGTCAATAATTTTTCAGGAAATTTGAAAAATTTTATTTTTCATAAGAAGTCAGAAAATAATAAAACAATAGTTAATAGCTAAAACTACTCTCAGATAAGAACGAAAAGTACAGTCTTGTGCTGTGTGACATCCAGATTAGTTATAAAGCTATAGTAATTAAAGTAAGGAAAGGTGGTATTGGTGCATGGATAGACAAACAAATCATTGGAACAAAACAGAGACTCTTGGAATGAAACCAAGCATATATAGGCCCTAGGTACATTAGATACCTGGGGAGGGGTGGTGGTGGTGGTGGAAATTAGATAAATCAGAGAGATGGCTTTAACTAATAAATAACTCTTCATATAAAAAATTGGTTCTCATATAAAAAAATAAGATTAGATCACTGCCTCACATCATACTAATAACAATCTCACAATGGATTAAAAATCATAATATGAAAAAACCCTTTAAAACTATTAGAAGAATGAGACACCGGGATGACTCAGTCGATTAAGCATATGACTCTTGGTTTCAGCTCAGGTCATGATCTTGCGGTTTGTGAGTTCAAGCCCTGTGTTAGGTTCTGTGCTGATAGTGAAGAGTGTGCTTGGGATTCTCCCTCTCCTTCTCTCTCTCTGTCACTCCCCATCTTGCTCTCTCTCTGTCTCTCAAAAGATAAAGAAAGAAACATAAAAAAATTTTAAAACCTTTAAAAAAGTATTAGAAGAAGATATTAGAGAACATTTCATGATCTCAGGATAGGGAATGATTTCTCTAGGCAAAACAGCAAAAGCTTAAATTAAAACAGAAAAAAAATATATTTAATTTGATTATTCAACATTTTCTAAAGTCATGATAAAGTTAAAATACAAGAGACAAAGTGGAAGGAACAAAGGTACTATGTTCTAATACACACGACAAAGGATTGTCATCTAGAATGACATATATTACATATAAATGAGAAAAACAAAAAAACTAAAAGAAAATCACCAAAGGATACAAATAATCAATTTTTAGAGGAGTAAATTTGAATACCCAAAATAAGAAAGAAAATGGCATCCACATAAGTGTAAATGAATACCAGTGAGATTGGGAAAATCTGAATAAGATCAGTACAATATCAATGTCAAGATTGGTACTGTATCAATGTTAATATCCTGGATGTGACGTTATACTATAGTTCTGCAAAATATTACCACAGGGAAAATGGCAAAATGCTCAAAGGATCCCTTCATATTATTTCTTACAACTTCAAATTAATCTACAATTATATCCATAAAATTTTTCAATGTAAATATAAATATAAAAAGATACTCTCATTAGTTATCAAAGAACTCAATTTTTAAACGTAATGCTATTTTATGCACATAAATTTGGTAAAAGCTAAGAATTGCAACCATAACCAGTGTTGGCAAGGAAGTGACTATTTAGAGAAAAGGGAATTCTAGTATTTTGCTGGTGGGAGTATAATTTGGGGAGGAATTTTGCAATAACTCTTAAAATTGAAAGTGTGCATATTCAACAAATTTACTTGTAGGTTGTATATCCTGGATATATTATTTTGCTTGTGCCCAAAGGGACATATACAAGGATGTTACTGCAATTGGTAATATTAAAAATTGAAAACAATGGAAATATCCATGAATGGAAGAATGAATAAGTAAATTGAAGTATACAATGGAATACTAGAAAGCAACTAAAATGAATTAACTGGATTATTTTGTATCAACATGATATCTCTCAAAGGCATAATCAAACTGTGGAGTGTTCTATACACTATGAAACCATTCACTGTAAGTTTTACTTATTTATTTTTAATTTTTTAAATGTTTATTCATTTTTGAGAGAGAGAGAGAGAGAGACAGAGCATGTGTGGGGGAGGGGCAAAGGGAGAGGGAGACACAGACCCCAAGCAGACTCCAGGCTCTGAACTCTCAGCACAGATCCCGATGTGGGACTTGAACCCACAAACTGTGAGATCATGACCTGAGCTGAAGGTGAATGCTCGGCTGACTGAGCCACCCAGGTGCCCCATTCACTGTCAGTTTTAAACACACAAGACAATATTCTATATTGTTTATAAAATCATATGAAACAAGATATTAAAATAAGCTTTTCTGTTTCTTTTTAAACTGAGACCCCAAATCAAAAAGCAGAAGTGCTCCCACATTTTAAAAAGAGATGCTAGACCAGTGGTGCGGGATTTACAGAGAAGTAATTTGAAGCCCGGTTATGTGGTGATTGATCACAACTTTAATCTTTAAAAAAGGATGAAGAGGTCGAGATAATGGAGATTTAGAAAAAGGTTTGCTCTGGAATATCTGGAATAAACATCCACAAGAGTCCCCTTCTATCATTTTGAGAAAGGGGAGGTGCACAGTTTTATTTTAAGGCAGATGAGAGGGGCTTTGCTGGGACCACTCGGAGGTCAATGGTCTCCAGGTTGTTGAACACAGTGGGCTGGTATGAGGCCAAACCTGAACAATCAGGGGAGAAGAGAACATGGTTGCAGCTCAGTGTCCAAAGGTCCAGCGAGGACAAGGGCTGTACTGGAGTCCAGAATGCATGAGTCCTTCCCATGGACAAAGTGAGCCATGAAGAAGAGCCTACCATTAATGGACTCATCAATGGATGGACTCATTAATTAATTAATTCATTCATTCAACAAATACTTATAAAGTGCCTATTATGTACCAAGTACTCTTTTAAGTATTTAAATCAGTGAAAAAATAGACAATAATTCTTGCTTTCACTGAGGTTGCATTTCAGCTGGGAGAGACAAATCAATAAATAATAAACACAATGAATAATTGAATTATACAGTGTAATAAGAGTAATAATACAATGTGATAAATACTACAGGAAAAATAGAGCAGAATAAGGGGCATTGGAAGTTCTAGGGAAAGATGGGTGAATAGGGTGTGATTGTAAATAAGGGTGTCAGAGTGGCCTTTATTGAAAAGATAAGATATGGGTGGATTTGGAGCAGGTAAGATAATCTACCATACTTAGAGCAAAACCTGTTCTAGACAGAGAGAATAGCCAGGTAGAATGCCCTAGAAGGGAGCATGAACTGCATGTCCAAAGCTCAGGGAGAGGCCAGAGGCTGGAGTAGAGGGAGCAGGAGGTGAGAGGAAGGAAATGAAATCTGAGGTCAGAGAGGTAATGGGCCGGCAAGGGGGAATGGATGGACAGATTATGAAGGACCGTACAGGCTCTTATGAGTTCTTCTTTTACTCTGAGTGGAAACTGGAGTCCTGCAGGGCTTTGAGCCGAAGTGTGATCTGCTGGTGTTTAAATGGCTGCTGCATTGAGAATAGACTGGTGACAAGAGATAGATGAGGGGTGGCCAGCTGGGAAGATTAATCGCAGTGATCCAGGGGAGAGATGATGGAGTTCAGGCAAGGGCAGTAGGAGTGAAGGTGGCAAGAGGCATGTGGAGTCTGGGAAAAACTCACACACAGGCAAGAGTGAACTTACATGAGCACAGCTGGACCAGATCATTGAAGGACACAAAACAATACTTTAACAAATAGGAAACATAGCATATCCTAGGATAGGAAGGCAACATTACACAGATGATCATTCTCCGTTAATTAATTTAGAAATATAATGCAACCCCAAGAAAAATACCAATAGTTTGTAAAGATATTTAAATGGGACAGACTGGGGGTGGGAGGGAGGGAAGGGTGTGTGATGGGTATTGAGGAGGGCACCTGTTGGGATGAGCACTGAGTGTTGTATGGAAACCAATTTGAAAATTAATTTCATATTAAAACAATAAAAAATAAGAAATAATAAAAAATAAATGGGACAGACTGATTCTAATGTCTAGTGGAAAGATTGATAAATTTGACAGTACAATAAGAAGAAATGTCTTCATGGAAAAACACATCACAAATGAAGAGAAAAGAGAAATGACAAATTGGGAACAGAGTTTCAAACTCCTATAACTAATTTTGCTAATATACAGTATCCTCCTACAAATAAGTAAGTCAGTTGACAACTCAGTGGAAAAATGGACAAAGATGATGAGTGGGCAATTAGAAGAAAATACGCATCGATTTTAAGTATATCAAACAATTCTCAACCTCACTCAGAAATTAAAAAAAAAAAACAACCTCAGTGTAAAACCATTTGTCATCTATCACGTGGGCAGAGATCAAAAAGGCTGATAACATGCATCACGGGCCAGATTCTAGGAAACGGGCTTGCTCTTGCATTGCGCATGGAAGTGTCAACTGTTACTCCCACTAAAGAGTAATTTGAAAAGTGCCTCTAAGGTCCTTTGATCTAGAAATATCCCTTTTAGGACTTCCCGATAGATATGCCTTCATTAAAGCCGAGTAACAGATGTACAAGAGTATTCACTGTGGTATTGTTTTGAATATGGAGAAATGAAAATCTGTTTAAATATCTATAGACACGGGACTGGTTAAGTAGTGTCCATGGCAGCATGCACGGGGACATGAGATAGAGCTCTAAAACAATGGGGCAATGATAGATACTGATGTGCAAAGCCCCCTGAGATAGATTCCATGGAAAAAGCAGAACAAATCAGTGTGTAAAACATACTTCAGTTTGTTAAAGACACACATGTGTGCTGTGCATTCCTGGAATAAGGTCCTCTCTTAGAACAGGAAATAGGCAGCAAGAACAGGGAGACTTGTTTTCATGAGGCGTTCCTTTTGAATTTTGTACCATGTGCCTGATTTGCTGATTTAAAAATATAAGTGACTTTTAAAAAGTCAAAGTAGATGTGTGAAGAACACAGGCAAATTGATTAGAGATCAAGAAAATTGTGGCTTTAGAGGTGTCATCATGGTTCTCTGAGGTGAGTACAGAAATGAAACGAGTCAACACTTAAGTGGAACTGTTTTATGTTGGGTTTTTTTTTTGTGTGTGTGGGTTTTTTTTTTTTTTGAAAATCATTCTGCAAATTCACTTGAAATCCACCAGATGGCACAAGAAAATACAGTGTGAACAAAACTGGAGTGGTTGGTGCAGGTAACAAATCAGAGTTGGCGAGGAACCAGATGGAGGAGAACAAAGGGTCGCTCCAGACTGCGCCCTGACGCATCCAAATTTTGGTCTAGCCAGGGCCTCGGGGGCATGATATTGTCATTTGGCAGACAGGTGATGCTGGGGAATAGTCAGGTGGTGCTGATGATCATAAACATAGAATTATCTGTACATCACAGCTTCAGCATGAATGGCTTATTAAACGTTCATTTCTTCAATGTAGAATTCTCTTTTTCTTCCCCCCCACTCCTTAATCCATACTTAATGCCTTATGAAAAGAGGTATTTGTTTCTTGGTAAGCCACGTTTCTTTAATTAAAGGAGGAGGGTTGGGAGAGGTCTACTGGAAAAGGAGAAAACTCTGGTTTCACAATATGCACTATTTATGAGGGTGCTTTGCTGTTCAAACCCTATTAGAGGCCAGCCCGGCCCAGTTTGCCTCTTGCCCTCCCAGGAGACAATTACTGTCCTGCATAACAATTTGAAGCAAATATCGGATGTGGTCGAAAGAACAGTTGCGGCCCTCTCTCCGGCAACCGTTTCTGCTTAGATTTCTTAATTGTTTCCACCACTTCCTTTCCTTGGCTTGTGGCCTTCTGGGTTCCGTAGGATCCTGCATTTTAATAAAAGCCTCCCGTCCGCTCTGGAATTCACATGTGCAAGCAGACACCCCCTGGACCCTGGAGACGCAGCACCTTAGAGCAGAGCTTTCGGCCAAATTCGTTCGGTGCTTGTGCACTTGGGAGTCTTATAGAAGCCACACCTTCTTTGCCTTCTGGACCCATGGGAAGAAGGTATAGTGGGTCCCAGCTGCCCCTTGCCTTCCTTGTCAACACAGCCTCCCTCCCCTCCAGGCCCAGCGTTCTGGTTTGTTCTTAGTCTCTGATGAGACCATTGCCAACTCATCTTCCTTCCGGTCTGTTTCAGTGGTGGCCTTCTGGGAGATTTTGCAGGGTAAAACAGGACATCAAAGAAAGGAACTGGGCAGGATGATTCTTTAGTGGTGCAGTTTTTAGCACTGAAGTATCCAGGTAGGGAGATGTTTGGGGGATATCTAGGGTTACCACACTGGATAATCCATTTTTTTCCCCTACTAAAATGAGATAGCCCAGCCCTGTTACTGCCACTGCCTCTGACTTGCAGGCAAGATGCTGGAACAGAAGGCTTTGTGGGGCAGCCTGGACCAGGGGTCAGTGTGCAGGACCATGAACCAGCCGGGTCTCATCTCAGCCCTGTGACCTCAGGTTAGGAACATACTTACTATCCTGGACCTTAGTGTCCTCGTCTCTGCCATGGGGACGACAGCATTGGTCAAGCCCTGCTCAAAGAACTGTCATAAAGAGGAATAAAATTGCTTATTTAAGAGAATCTCAAGACTGTAAATGTTCTGCATCCAAGGGATATCAAAACGGCAACTAAAACCACAGGGGAACCAGCTTATGTATTGGGAGGCACATTGGTCAAAATGTTACGGCTGTGGCGGCATGCTTCTACTGCATGTGAGGTGAGCAGAGCCCACGGCTGAGGCCACGTGCTGGGTGCTGGGTGGTCGTGCTGTTCCCTCTGACCGGGCTGACTGCAAGGGAGCTCCTTCTGCCAGAGATAAAGAGCTGCCTTTAGGGAGTTGAGACCTTTTAGTTAAAGTACCATGCAAAATGATGATAGAGGTGTTAGAGCAGTGTTTCTTGTCCAAGCATGACAAACCAAAATACAACACATGCATTTCCCTAGTTGTATTTTTTTAGGGAGAGGGCGTGTGAGCAACCAAGAGGGGCAGAGGGAGAATTTTTGTTTATTCTTTTTTTTAAATTTTATTTTATTCATGCTGAGAGAGAAAGGGAGAGTAGGGGAGGGGCAGAGAGAGAAGGAGAGAGAAAGAGAATCCCAAACAGGCCACTTACTGTCAGTGCAGAACCCCACTCAGGGCTCGAACCTTGAGATCATGACCTGAATGGAAGTCAAGAGTCGGACACTTAACCAAAGGAGCCACCCACGAGCCCCAGGGAGGGAGAGAATCTTAAGCAAGCTCCACGCTCAGCACAGAGCCCTACTCGGGGCTCAATCCCATCCTCCTAGAATCACGACCTAAGCCGAAATCAAGAGTCGGTGCTCAGCTGACTGGGCCACCCAGGCGCCCCTCCCTAGTTGTATCTTAAATGGTTCTCAGCATCTGCCAGTTATGTACCCCAGTTTCTTTGTTTTTCCAATGGGCTTATAAAGCTAGTCATTAGCAAGTCTGTAACTGCATAGTCTGCAAAGTCACCATCTATGCAAACCAAGTTGCTGTATTCTTCTACAGTCTGCAGCAGTATCCTATTTCCTTTTGTTTTCAGAGACCACCCTCACCTTTAGTGAAACATTGTATGCCACCTTGCAGTCTGTAGAATACAAAGAACTTTCACAGATGAAATGGGTTAGCCCACACAAAGCACTCTGCAATATAGATATTATCTGTCTTTTACAGATGAAGAAACAGGGCTCAAAGGGATTTGCTAATTTATCCAAAGTTGTAGTTTGTAAACTCAAAGCCAAAATTAGGACTCAGCCCTATATTCCATCCCTCCATTAACAACACCGTATAAGTCCCAATGGTCCTGGAAACATGGAGCTTCGTCATGCTGAATGGGAGAAATGACACGTGGCATCTGTCATGCAGCATTTAGTCACGATTCATTTGCTGCTCTCGGACAGCGTTTCTAAAACGTGTTGGCGTATGTGGCCCTAAGACTCTGGAAAAAAAAAAAAAGTAAAGAATCTCCTCTGTGCAAATACATGTTATCACACTTGAGATGTCTGTTTCACCTTATTTGACCGCGTATTTCCCAAGCTTATTTGGGCACAGACTTTTTTTATATAACATCTATTAAAATCCTGCAGAATTAGTGTGCTGTGCACGAAATACACTTTTGGAAAAGTGTATAAAAATGATTTGAGGCAAGTTGAGAAAGTCAGAGAAAGTAATCAGAGGAGATACAAACTAGTCAAGAAAAAGTATGTGAGAGCAAAGGGGTCGCCTGGGGGAAGGATATTGCACTGGGCGTTGGTGGGCTTGGTTCTGCACTTGTGTGTACTCTGCCTTTTATAGATGCTCAGACATGTCCCTACCCCACTCTCAGCCTCAATTTCCCCAACTCTGAATTGAAGGGGTTTGCCTGGGAGATCTCTAAAGTTGTTTCTCACACTAATAGTCATTTTTTCCCCATGAGATTCTGGAACTTAACTCCATGAACGTTTTTATTTCAAACTTTTTACTTGATATAACTTGAAGCTTACAAAAAGTTGTAAAAATGACACACAAGTATTTTCCATATATTATTTTTCCAGAATTCGTTCACTGTTCACATTTTCCCCATTTATGTGATTGTTCTCTCTCTCGTGTTCTTTTTCTGAATCATTTGAGGGTAAGTTGGAGACATCAGGCCACTTTACCCTTGCATACTCCAGGGTTAATTTTCTAAAAATTAAGACATTCTCTTATATATGCACAGTATACTTATCAAAATCAGGTACTTACACTGATACAATACTATTAGGTAAGTCACAGTCAGTAATCATATTTCATCAATTTTCCCAATAAGATCTTCATAGCTCTTCTTTTCCCCCTGGTCTCTGCCACCTTCTTCTAGTGGGCAAGGTTAGGTCTATCTTGAAATCATGCATCCACCTAAAAAAATGAAATGAATGGATCATTCTATTTCCCCTTTCCTCTTGCTTTAGCACTGGGTAAAGTGGTGGAAGAGACAGAGTAGAATTATTTGAAAAGTGATCAGAAATAAACTTTGGACTTATATTGACCTGCACAAGAATAAATGCCCCAGCGTTGATTCTGTCTTTGCCGAAAACCATTGGTAATTACAATGATAAAACAATGTTTGATTCATGATAAAACATCATCACTTTCTGAAAAAAAAAATTGGTCATTCATTCTTTTAATAAAGGAATTATTTTCACTGTGGATACATATTTCCTGAGTTTGCAAATCCTTTTGAATTACATCCATCAGCGTGAAGGCATGGTGAGACACCCAGTTGGCTACAGACGGTTTACGTAGGAAAAGAGTGGGAATCGTGCTGACAAAGGTAGGTTTGGTCCGAGCCTTGGATACTTAAATACTTCATGTAGGATTTTATTTTATTTGTTTTCCCTAGAGAGAAAGATTTCATCATAATCTTCCAGCACTGTAGGGCAGTGGAAAGAGCACAGACTTTGAAGTCCTAGGGATCAAATCTTAGTTTAGCAACTTATTAGCTGAGTATGCCCTTTGACCTCTCTGGACCTCATTTATAAAATACAGATGTTAATAATGCAGACTCACAGGTGGGATTCAGTGAACTCACATATACAGCATTGGTTTTCCCTCTCCCCACCGCTGCCTCTCTCATACTCTCATATCTTCAAATACTCTCCTGTATTGAATGCTAAAAGTCTAATATCAACTCAGGGTTTGATGTTTACCTGAGACCTATAACTTGGGGTGGGGGGGGGTAGTTTGGGAATAAGAATATCATGATGCTGTAAAATACCTCGATAGTGGTAGTTTTGACATTTCAGCCTGGAGTTTTATTGATTTTTTTCCCTCTTATGTGTATTTGGTTGCCATCCACTTTACTCTTTTCCCCAGATTTCTTCAGTCTGATTGGAAACCTTAAACATGACAATACGGTTTTACAATAAAGGGTCCAACTGCAGGTGCTGAGGAAATGAAGCCAAGGGTCTCTCTCTCCTTTCTTGAGGAGAAAGGCTGGGTCAGGTGCTGGGAGAAAGCTGGTTGGAAAACATGTGTGTGCATGTAGTTTGGAAACCTTTCTTTTCTTGCTCCATCTTTTGGAGAAATTTTTATTCTCCTTGGAGACCCATTTGGGAAGAATTTTGGCTAAATCATGTGTCTGTGGGAGACCATTCTTATCTGGACCCGGAGCTGAGACTGGAGGCCAAAGGGAAGCACCATTTCAGGAGCAGTCAAGTGCATTGTGTCTTTGGCTCTGGAAAATTAATTCCAAAAGGCATGTGTAGCCACTATTCTCATCCATCTTTTAAAAAGCAAATAGTGGACCCATAGCCAGCAGTAGCCAACAAATGCCAAAAATATCCAAGTCCATCATCCCTAGGCACAAGTTAGTTGCTATAGAGAAAAGCCAACAACTCTTAAACCTTCTTCTTCTTTTTTTTTTTTTTTTTTTGGCTACAGGTGGGTGGTAAAATAATAAAGAGAGGGGGGTTGGGAACAAGATGAAACAAAAATGATAAATGGAAACCATTTTCTTTTAAGGGCCTCTCAAAAGAAGCAGTGTTTCTCCAGAGCCACCCCCTGCCCCCAACCGGTATGGACTTGCTTGACAATGACTGGCATTTCCGTTCTCAGGTAGAAATAGTCCAAGAAAGAAACTTGCTCGTGCATTTGTGTTATTATGGACTCGTGTGATATGTCTGATGAATTGAGTTAATTCATTCTTTAACTTAACTGGCAAGATTTAATGGTTCACATTGAAAGCATGAATAACCATTTGTTCCTTGAATGACTCCAGTTTAATGCCTCCTGATGTCAGTGTATTTTGCCCAGGGTAAAACTTGCTATATGAATTATTCACTGCTTGATGGAATGAATGGGACCATGTTTGCCCACAGAATGTTAGCTTGGTTATCTGACACGATGGGGCACAGCGGATGCCTACAAAGGACAATGGATAATTTAGAATGTGGTTCCAGGGCCCAGCCATTGCAGTTAAGATCTTTATAGGAAGCATAGCACCTTTTTGTCTTGCACCACACATCAAGATGGCCTCAGTGAGCCAAGAAACTCTTGGCCTTTAAAAAAAAACCAAAAACATCTAAGTGTGGTTCTGCAGTGGATTGTCTTTGGTTAAATCTTGGTTAGCGAAGGGTGGAAGGTAGTGGAGAAGGAAAAACATTTAAGAATTTAAAATAAATAAGGAAATTAGTAATGTTCGTTATGGTGATTTGACCAATGTGAAATCAGATATTTTTGGTGAAGGAGAAATAATGTGTGACCAATAATAAAGAATCTTAACTTTGATTTTAGAGTGAAGATGTTACAGACTCCTCTGGCTTAAGAGCATGTGGGGTGAGTTATTTTTCTGGCTATAGTGCCCAGCCTTGCCACTGAAATGCTTCTGGTTTAATAAGAACGATTTGTAATCTGGAGAGACAGTTAATGCAACTTAGTGGGAGCTGATAAATGAACCACTAAGTTTACTTATACAAATAAGTGGGACATTAATCTTGACTTTGAGTTTCCCCATTGGGTTCACTTTATAACCATTTGTGATATGAGTGACAGGAAGGAATGATTGGCAAGTCTTAATGGTTGGCAAAACTTTTCTTAATGTCTTTAAACTTTACAAACAAGACAAATAAGCCCTGATATTGAAATACAAGATTCAACTGGCTTCCAGCCTTTTAGTATTCTTGGCTTTACTATAACCTGTGGATAACTTGTTAGGTCGGCAGAGCATTTGAAATCCACCCAGAGACAAAGCTGAAATCTCAGCTGGGCTTCGGGTCTCCCTGCAGCTGAGCTGGGTAACTCCAGCAGGCATGCTGGCCTCTGTTTCCTGATTGTAAATCTACTGGAGAGAAAGTGTCCACCCCTGGTTAAAACAGCTCTGGCCAAGAGGTTTATAGTACATGTCTGCAAGGTTCTATCCCTGTTGTGGATGGAGTTAACTTTCAGAGGAGAGATTATCAGGGGCTGGAAAGTCATCCATGGTAGGCTGTCTAATGGCCCCCAAAAGAAGTCCATGTCCTAATCCTCGGAACCTGTGAATATTATTACGTTGTATGGCAAAAGAGATTTGCAGATGTGATTAGGTTAAGGATCTTGAGATGGGGACATTATCTTGCATTATCTGGATGGGCTCTCAATGTAATCACAAGAGTCCTTGTATGAGGGAGCCAAGAAAGTCAAAAGAGTAAGTAGGAGAGGTGATAACAGAAGCAAGAGGTTGGAGCGATGGGAGGAAGAAGCCCTGAGCCAAGGAATGCAGGCATCCTCCAAAGCTGGAAAAGGCTAGGAAACAGACTCTCCCCAGAGACTCTAGAAGGATCCATCCCTGCCCACACTCTGACTTTAGCTCAGTGAACTGATTTTGGACGTGTGGCCTCCAGTACTGTAAGAGAATACATTTGTGCTCTTTTAAGCCACCTCAGCTTGTGGTAATTTGTAACAGCAGTGATAGGAAAGGAATCCAACCCCCAAAGGGTCCCTCCTTAACTAGTCTCATTGTTATCACCCTGCTCCTCACCCCCATGTCAGTTTTAAAGCCCAATTTCATAGTATCATCCCATAGTCTTGTTAGTTCACTGTAAAAGAACTATTGAAATATAGACCCGCACGTTGCTTCCTCTGAATCAGAAGACTCTTTGTGTTTGTGGAAATACTGTGCTCAACAGAAAGGTCTGTGTTTCCAAAAGGAAGTGAAGCTTTTCCATTTTACATGTGGTGAAGCTCAAGGAATTGTTGATGCAAGGATAAATAAATGAAGGAAAGAAAACAGAAAAAAAAGCTATTGAAAGTCAATGCATAACTCAACAGTGTCTGTTTAATGGTTAAATGAATTTCAGTGCTAAATCTCATTGGAAGAAATAAGAAATGGGGAAATCCACCTCTGGGTTTTATTTTACTTTTAAATTTTTATTTATTTATTTTGAAAGGGGGTGGATGGGGCAGAGAGAGAGGGAGAGAGAGAATCCCAAGCAAGAGCGGGGCTCAATCTCACTAATCCAATGGTGAGAGGATGACCTGAGACAAAATCAAGAGTCAGGTGCTTTTTAACTGACTGAGCCACCTAGGCACCCCTCATCCCTGGATTTTAAGTTAGCCTTTGTTTTTATTTGAGTCTGATAAAAATGCTAAAGGAAAACCTGATTTTGTCCTCCAAAATAACTCTTTGAGCTTTTTGTGACTATGTCTCCAAAAGATATGGTTTCCTTTTACTTATTCCCCCTGCATTGGTATCAACTAGAGCACATGTCACTAAAAAACTCACTTTGTAGGGAGAAGTCTGTCAGGTCATTACGACCCTGCTAATCCCTTTGGAACAGCCCGAGACCTAGTGTTGGGGTTTTGATTCTCAATTATTTTCCCTATTTCTTAGTGTGGGGAGGAAGAGTTAGCCAATTAGTAAAGAGGGGAGACTGAGACCGTTATTAAAACCTCTACAGTCTCCTGAGCTTTTATTGACAAATTCCAGGTCTTTTCTGATCTTCATTCTCCCTCAGTAATGTCTAGCATTTGACACAACTGGTTACTCTGTCCATCTTGAAGCTCTCTCTTTTTTTTATCCCTGTCACTTTGCTCTTCCCTGATTTCCCCCCTACCTGTCCAATCACCATGGCTCTGCTCCCCTTCCATGGCTTTCTCTTTAACTGTGGGCTTTTCTCCTGTCTCAGTACTCACTTCCTGCTCTCTTCCTTCTCTGTGCTCACTTTCATTTTGATGGCAATGCAAGGCTTTCTTTTTATCCTGACCTCCAACCTAGCATTTAAAAACAACCATCAGACAATGCCACTTGGGTAGTTTGTCCTCTGTCATATACCAACAACCTGCAATATGTATGGGGTCTCTTCTGTCCTCGGCTCCTTGCATATGCTGTTCCCTGGATCTGGCAGTCATTCTTTGCCCATCAAACTCCTACAGATCACAATTTATTTATTTATTTATTTATTTATTTATTTATTTAAAATATGAAATTTATTGTCAAATTGGTTTCCATACAACACCCAGTGCTCATCCCAAAATGTGCCCTCCTCAATACCTATCACCTACCCTCCCTCCGTCCCACCCCTCATCAACCCTCAGTTTGTTCTCAGTTTTTAAGAGTCTCTTATGCTTTGGCTCTCTCCCTCTCTAACCTCTTTTTTTTTTCTTCCCCTCCCCCATGGACTTCTGTTAAGTTTCTCCTCCACATAAGAGGGAAAACATGGTATCTGTCTTTCTCTGTATGACTTATTTCACTTAGCATCACACTCTCCAGTTCCATCCACGTTGCTACAAAAGGCCAGATTTCATTCTTTCTCATTGCCACGTAGTATTCCATTGTGTATATAAACCACAATTTCTTTATCCATTCATCAGTTGATGGACTTTTAGGCTCTTTCCATCATTTGGCTATTGTTGAAAGTGCTGCTATAAACATTGGGGTACAAGTGCCCCTATGCATCAGCACTCCTGTATCCCTTGGGTAAATTCCTAGCAGTGCTATTGTTGGGTAATAGGGTAGATCTATTTTTAATTTTTTGAGGAACCTCCACACTGTTTTCCAGAGCGGCTGCACCAGTTTGCATTCCCACCAACAGTGCAAGAGGGTTCCCGTTTCTCCACATCCTTGCCAGCATCTATAGTCTCCTGATTTGTTCATTTTAGCCACTCTGACTGGTGTGAGGTGATATCTGAGTGTGGTTTTGATTACAGATCACAATTTAAATATCGCTTCCTTATGGAAGCATTCTCTGACTATGCAGACCATGTTGGCTCCCTACTATAGGCTCTCTCAGCACCTGGTGGAAAAAAAAAAAAGATTCAAAATCTTTTTTTGAGAAAAAAATAATGAAATAAAAACTAGTCCCCCTTTTAAGAAGGAAGTCAGTTTTAATTAAAGGGAAATTATGAACCATATCAATTGAGGCCAGAAATATTCAGTTTTTCAGAAACCAAGCTGTAAAATACTTATAGGGAAGCTGAATTTACAACTTAGTGAACTGAACCAAGAGCTTCTGTTCAGTGACTCAGTGACTAAGTAAGGGTTCTGAGTATGATCAAATGTGACATGCCCTGCTTACTAGCATGCAAAGTTGTGATATAGGTTTAAGACAAAGCTTGTCATTACCCATCTGACATTTAAACCTCAGTGTTTAGATAATTGTGGAAAGTCATAAATCATGGCTAGTGTAGAAGACCGTTCATGAATTGTATCTATTGTTAACCATTTTTAATATAACTGAACTTAAAGTGAATTCTCTTAGGTTTTTAAAAAATATTTCCCTTCTATAGCTCACCTCTTTATTCTGCCATATAGGTGATTAAAAAATATTTCATGATATAATTTACATACCATATAATTCACCCATTTAAAGTGTACAACTCAATGGAGTTGAGTGTATTCAGAGCTGTGCAACTGTCCCCACAGTCAATTTTAGAACATTTCCATCACCCTGATAAGAAACCTTATATTTCTTAGCTGTCACTCCCCAGTCTTTCCACCTCACCCCCAGCCCTAGGCAACCACTAGTCAGCTTTTTGTCTTGATGGATTTACCCATTCTGGACAGTTCATATAAATGGAGTCATACAATATGTGGCACTTTGTGACCGGCTTCTCTCACTTAACATGATGTTTTCAAAGTTCATCCATGTTATGGCATGAATCAGTACTTCATTCCTTTTATGAGTGAATAATATTCTATTGTATGGATGTACCATATTTTATTTGCCCACTTATCAGTTAATGGTCCTCTCTGTCACTTCCATGTTTTGGCTAATGCAAATAACGCTGCTGTGAATACGGAATGATTTCTGAGCCCTGAGAGCTGTTTGTCCCTTTTTTCTCCTCCCTGTAGTCACTTAAAAATAAACGATGGCTGGAGTATTTCTAAGTCTGAAACTACAACACAAAATATTATTTATTCTTTGACAATCCTACAGAATTTATTACACCTATTGTTATTTAGTAAACTGTATGTACCTATTTATGCAATGTAGGTCTTCTCCCTTGTCTGTGAACTCTGTGAGGCCAAGGATCATGTCGAGTTTGCTTGTGTCTGTATCCCTGGCACCTGGCCCAGGGATTAGCATGTATTAAATATTCCTTGACTAACTAATTTTGCTTAGCCCCAACCACAGATTGGCCTCTCATCTCCAGTTCCCCATTTCTATAAATGGCATTACTGTTATCTCAGTAACTTGAGACCCAAATCAGAGTTGTATTTTGACTCTTCCCTTTTTCACTTCTTCCTCTACATCTGATCAGTCAGCAATTTTCTTGAAATTTTTTTTCTGAGATTTGGATAATGAATTCTGAATGAAGGTGTCTAAAAAAGTTTGTGGGAGAAAGTAGAAAAGTTCAAAGAGGAGTTTCCTGAGGTTGATTCTCAACAATTGTGGGTGCATTCCTTTTTTCCAATACTACCCAATCTAGACCCTCACACTTGGCCTCCCTGCCTTATTCTCTTCATATCTAAGGTTTTTTGTAGAGAGTTTTCAAAGTAATCTTCACAAAAAAACAATTATATCATTTCACTTCCCTCTTCATGAATTACAGTGGTTTCCCACTGGCCACAGACTAGAAGCCCTCAACCCAGAGTTGGAAGATTTCCACAACATGATTCCTTATATTGTGTGGCAAGTAGCCACTTCAAGTTTTTTTCTAGTGCTCCCTGCTTCCATTTATCAGAGGATAGATTCTGCTGACCTAGCCAATTGGTCTATTGGACCTGGATTGTTGGATCAACTGCTTACCATTGCCTAGGAAGGCAAATACTAGTAATTTGGGGCACATTTCCATCCAGGTCTCATTGACCAATACAAAGATATATTTGTTTCACTAATGTCAAATTAGTATGTTCCAACCCAAAACAAGTACCTGGATTTTTCCATCTTCTTTTCCAAAGGTGAGTTCCTCCTAACAGCATTCTATTGGAAATTTCCCATATACAGGAACTCCCTGCTTCCCTGTCATGGAGAGGATCATAAGTGAGTCAGTAGTAAATCTCCCACATACTGTGTTTTATGCAAGCTCATATCTTCCACGGCACCTGCTATGCTGTCTTGTATATTGTAAAAGCAAAGGCAAAGAATTTCTTAGGAAAGAATTTCTCTCCCCACACCCCTAAGCCAGAAATGTTTGTTTTTGCTAAATGAATAATAATATAAGCCATTTAGGTTTGGAGATGACCTCCTTACCCCAAGGGGCGTGCTGGAATGACCACAGATGGTTGCCTACCTGACTTCCAGAGAACTTTGGCCTCATTAATTATACCAGCTTTTGCTTCACTTTGTAGTGCACACCACTTTGGGGTCAGAGCTGAATTTTTTCAGACAATAGCAGAAATTTGGAGAACGGTTTTTTTCTGATGAGAAAGGAAGACCCGGTGACTGGTATTGAAAAAGGGCTGTGGGACGGGGCGCCTGGGTGGCTCAGTTGGTTAAGCGTCCGACTTCGGCTCAGGTCATGATCTCATGGTTCGTGGGTTCGAGCCCCACATCGGTCTCGTGCTGACAGCTCAGAGCCTAGAGCCTGTTTCAGATTCTTTGTCTCCCTCTCTCTCTGACCCTCCCCCACTGGCACTCTGTCTCTCTCTGTCTCAAAGATAAATAAACATTAAAAAAAAGGAAAAAGGGCTTTGGGAGAAAATACAAAGGTTCAAAGAGGAGTTTATTGAAGTTGATTTCCATGTGGTCTGCAGTTCTCACCCTCTCCCCTGTCTGCTCACAAAGCTTCAATAAAATCCACATTCCTTGCCAATGCTTAATGGAATAGATTTGCTGTTTGGGACTAAACCTATCCTGAGTTAGACCTCGAAGTCTCTACAAGACACTAACAGTGTCTGCCCATGAGAGGACAGCCACACAGAGTTTGCATGTATAGTAAGTCAATGTGTATTAAATTAATGTGCTTTTGTCTTGTCTTCCTAAGAAGATATAATACTCCCCTTTACCTCTAGATGATTCATAGGGAAATTATTCAATGATAACTTGCTGATTAAAGAGGAATGGGCTGTAATTCTAGTTTCTCTTTAACAGAGAAAGGAAAGAAAGTTTCATAAGCACCTGCTGGGTATCCTCTTTGTAGCAAATGTTCACATTTAATCTCATTTAATCCTTGCAATCTTGTGAAGCAAATACTTTTAGTATTATTCTAATGACAATTACCTTCCTTTTCTAGATAAGAAAACTAAGGCTCAGTGAACTTAAGTAATTGCTCAGGTGTGTATCACTAGGAAGTGACAGATAATGGGCTTCTAACCCTGTTTGACACCAAGGGCTTCTTTGAACTAGTCCATCAGCTTCAGTGGGTGGGGGGGGTCGGGGGAGGGAAGAGACTGTACGGTATAAAGACAAGCTCCTTGATGCTATTATATCATTCATTTGCCTATTGTATATTAATTAGGTAGCAATGATTGGTGAGTCCTGAGTTTCCTGGATTTAATTTTTTTGTATCATATTATGAATGATAGTTGTGAAATATATCTTTTAATTTGAAGAACCACCCCCAAAATCCTCTATAGTTTGTATGCCATGGTAGGTTAATAGCTTAGCTTTTCTTTGCTACCACAAAGATAGAATCTTTTACCCATTTCTGATTATTTCATTTCTGTGAGTAGAGAGTTGGGGATGAAACTGGTGTCCAGTTTCTTTCACAATGATCTGTCTTTAGATTTACTGCCCACCTCAAAAAGTTAAAGCCTGAAATAATTGTGCATATTGAATATGTCATGCCACTGGGTAACAAATTATCGAGCTATTTTTGACAATGCCCTCTTGAAATAGCAACATGAAAAACTGAATTTTTATTTAAACTCCAATGACGACAATAGCTTACTTCTTGTAAGATGGAGTATTGGTTAGCAAATTACAAGCATGTGAAATTGGGTACTTCTGGTCACAGAAGAAAGTCACTGTCTATTGGCAACCATCCAAGAATGCAACCACAAGTCACGGCTGTCATAAGACCAAGCTGCTATTATGATTCCTTAGTGATATCTAGTCCAGTAAAAATGCCATTTTCAGAAGTCAATTACCAACAAAGCAGTGGTGGATTTTGTGGTTGGTTTATTTGGAAATTATTCTTGGGGGTCTTGAGAAAAGAATCTAACTTCTTCTTCAGCAATTAGTGTGTTACTACTGATTCAGGTCACATTTAGTTTTCTTTTTAATGTATAATGTATTGGAATATGTATGAATACCTGTGTTGGCTAAAGACAAAAAAGGTACCTCTCAAGATAAATTGGCTAAGAAAAGCAAGTCAAATCACTTTGTGCAGATCTGTCTTGTGTAGGTGAAGATGTTTGTGTTCCTGAGTTTGACCCACCTATGTTTGCTGAGTTACTGTTTAACAGCTCTCGTCCAGGCCTACACGCGAGCACAGACTCATCTCTACTGTCGTGCAGACCTCCCTCAGCTTTGCTCAAGTGGTTTATCAATCTCATTTAACAGACACCTATTACATGCTGAGCACTGCTTGGGTAAAATTTGAATGCAGTATTGTTTCAAGAATCTAAGGTTTAGAGAGAGTTTTCTTGTAGCCAAAAATGGAAGGCCTTCTCTTTTCAGTCACAGCCACACTTAGACTTGGGGATCAGTCACCTTCAGGCAGGCAGGGGTTCTCATTAGATCTCTGCATTCCAGAAGTCAGTGTGAGCTCCTTCAGCCACAGGCTTCTCAAGGTTTGTGCACATTTCCCAGGGCTTCAATTCCATCCTCGTTTCCGGCTCCAACTTTCTCTCTGAATCCCATTTAAGCTTCTTCCATGTTTCCAGTGTACATTAACTACCAGATAGGTGGTGATTGACTGTCTGATATGTTGAGGGTAAAAGTAGTACATTCTAGGCGCACCGCGGTGGCTCAGTTAGTTGAACGTCTGAATCCTGACTTTGGTTCAAATAATTATCTGTGGTCATGGGATTGAGCCCTGCACTGGGTGTGGAGCTTGCTTAAGAGTCTCTCTCTCTCTCTGCCCCCCTCTTTCTCTCTCTCTCTCTCTCTCAAAAAAAAAAAATAGTAGCCCATTCTAACAAATAATTCCAATTCCAAGCCATGGAAAGATATTTGGATCTTCTATTTCTTTTGTCCTTAGACAAATTTGGTCTTTTTATTTTATAAGAAGCAATTTATGACAAAGAGGTTCCACAATTCTGTAATGACTTTGCTATCCAGACTATAAGTTTCATGCAGAGGTTAACTACATGGTTAACCTACATCTCATAGAGGTACTCACTACTTCTCAGTTGACAAAATCCTACTGGAATAATTAATTGCACGGAAAAATAAAATTTCTCAGTGTAAGTTTGACTTCTGACCATGTCTGATCAAGGCTAATGACACACTATGCTAATAAATATTGTGCAATGGAAAAATGCATCTAATGAAGCTGCGGGTAGCACTTTATCCACTTTAAAAAGCGTTTGCTTTTATACCTTTCTGTGTTTCGTACATTCCAAAAAGAGCCATTTGATTTAATTGCAAGCAACTGTGAAAATCAAGACGATTTAACATCGGTTATAAAAATAATCTTTTAGAATGGACTGAGTGATTTAAAGAATATGCAGCTTATTTTCTTTTTTTGTGTATTTGATCACTAAAACAAATTCATTGTAATTTACACAGACGAAATTATAACTGAAGAGTTAGCAGGGAATTGAGATTACTAGGGAGTGAAAACACTCTTCTGTGAGCAAAGAATTTTTTTCCAGAGTTGTTTAGCTGAAAT
Source organism: Panthera pardus (assembly GCF_024362965.1). NCBI lineage: Eukaryota > Metazoa > Chordata > Mammalia > Carnivora > Felidae > Panthera > Panthera pardus. The sequence continues at coordinate 23,760,834 of NW_026526788.1, forward strand.
GTTGTATACATAAAGGCCTAATGTATTTTGGCAACTGTAACCCTGAGATTTACATCTTTTGCTATTTCAATTTTAAAAATATTCAAAAATGACTTTTATCTGCCTTTTCAGCCATTTAGTTTCATTCTCTACAATATACCCTAGACATAGTGAACTTGATTGCCTGCAGAATGAATTAATGAACCTTTTATGTCAATGCGAGTTTATTAACAACATTCGTGACATTTTCAAATCAATCCTTCTATGTTCTCCAATTATGGCCTCATTGTTGTTACGAATGATCCCAGGGGAAAAACAAAGGGAGGGGTGGGGGGTGGGGGGATCAACATACTTACAACTGACTTCAGAAAAGAACATTAATAAGGGGACGTGTATCTAAATTATGTTTTTTGTTGTTGTTGGTTACGTTAAATGCAGAATGCAAATGCCTGTTCTTTAAGTGTTTTGGCTATTGTTCAAAAATGTGAATTATTCTGCCGGAAGGCAAAAACACTTTCCTTTGACCTCTATATCCATAGTTAATTTGCTTGTTTTTTTCAGCATGGGGGCATTTCTAAACCTTAAAGTAAATATTATTTACACAGCACATGCACTAACAATCAACAGCCTTAAAACATCTCAATGACGAAAATTTAAATGATTTTGGATGAAGGTTATTTAATGTTTTAGGCAGTTTTCAGACTATGTAAAGAAGTCTAAAATGTGTCTAATCATACGTACATATTACACATATACATATATGTAATTTCCTGGTCCTTTAACTCTCCTGATCACTAAACCTTCAAATCCTGGCATTTGTTTCTGGGTGACACTGTCTCCCTCACTGTGCCAGTGATTCCTAACAGGTAAGTCAGGGCACACTGATAGTATTGTGGAGTGCTGCCAAATTTTCCTTGTTTCATATAACTTATTTTTGTGTCAACTGAGGATACATATTATGTTCTGTGATAGGTTGTATGAAACATTGTCAGATGTTCTTGCAACAAGATTAAGGTACCGTTTTCCAAAAATAAGGGATAAAAGGAAATAGTTATGTCAAACCAGTGACAGCTTAGACCTATACTGTCCAATATGGCAGCCATTAGTCCCATGTGGCTGTTGAGCACTTGAAATATGGCTAGTCCAAATCGAAATGTGCTGTAAGTAGACAAACGCATCAAATGTTGAAGGCTAAGTGCAAAAGAAAATTGTGAAATATCCATTAATAATTTTTTATGTCGATTACATATTGGAATGTTAATATTTTGGACACATCACATTAAATACAATACATTGTTAAAATTAATTTTATATGTTTCTTTTTACCTTTAAAAAATGTGGCTACCATAAAACTTTAAATTCCATATGCAGCTTTCATTATATATCTTTTGGACGGCACTGGTATGGAGTCAGATGTTTATTGGAACATGAAAGAACTGGTTTATTAATATATAAGAAGACATGGTCAGGTCAATAAGGTTTTCCAATAGCTGCCTAGTGCTAACGGATGCTTGAATAGAAATACCATTCTATTGTAGCCACGGCTGTCTAAATTATTTAAGACTTGTTTAGTCCTGTTCTGAACTTTTAAAGCCCTTCAGTGTGTACCCCCCTACACACATACACAGGAGGCCAAGGACAGGCAATGTGTCCTTCAGGTGTATGTTAATGTGGAAGTTCCGCACGTTCTTTATCTTATCCTCAGGGACAATTTGGTCTGTGACTTTCATAAGTTATCTCTAATTCAGATGCTTGACTTCCAGATTTGCTAACAGAGAGGAGCAGGAAACAAAACAAAACAAAAAAACCACTTTTCCTGCCATTGATTTCCAACTTGGACCATCAGTTGTGTTTGTTAACTAAACCATTCTAGGGGGCGCCGCTGCTCCCTCTTCCCCACCCAGAATCACTCTCCTGTCAAAGGAGATTTGTCTTTGGCTCAGTATTTTATGCTAATCCCTGCTTTGAAAGGATTGAGTTGGGAGGTAGAAAGATGAGGGCCCCTCACATTCCAAATGTGCATTAACCCTTTGAGGGCCAGTGGCTCTTGTAAGATGTTCTTACCGCGCTCGGTTCTCCAGCCTCTTCTCCCCTCTCGTTTGTTCCATTCTGGAAAATTTCAAGCCCAAACATCTGTTTTGAAGTGCTATGCTCCTTTCTGGACAACAGTGGGGTTTTTTTGTTGTTGTTGTTTTGTTTTGTGGGGTTTTTTTGTTTGTTTTTTTTTGTTTTGTTTTGTTTTTTAATTCCTGAGTTTGCTTATTTCCTCCTTATCATCCCCAGATGTTTTGTCCCCCCTCCCCACCTTATTTTTTCTCATTTTAGTAATTGTGCAAGCCTCAGAAAAACTGCTGGCAGATTTTTTTCCCTTTGGATCACCCTGAACAACTCTCACCAAGAATTCTACCTTTGCTCTTTGCCCATCTTTAATGGACTTGGGCCAAAGTCCATGAAGGATTTGGGGGTTAGGGGAAGATGGTAGGCAGTAATTTCTATCTTTAAGTCAATATGAGTCTTCTTGGAATCACAGTATCTACACACAGGTGGAGCTGTGGAGGATGGACATGTGCTTCACAACTTAAAAATTTCTGTTGTCATTTTGTCTATTAAAAACAAAGTAGAGGAAGCATAAAAATATGGTTTTTTTTAAATAGTAAAATTTTGTCATTTCTGCTTGTAAAGAACTAAGGTAAGAGCATAAAAACCAGCCATAACATTACAGGACAAGAATCCACAGTAATCCTTATATTGACTATAAATGTAATAATAACAACACATTAAACCTAGCATCTTATTGGTTTCCAAGTGTCCTTACCAGCAATCTGGAGCAGGGGAAGCAGCTGGGAGTCCGGGGCCCTCAGAATAAAATAGTCAAAGCCTGGAGTTTAGGTTGGACAAGGTTCTGGAAAAAGTTGTGTAGATCCAGGCAAATCATTTTTCTTCTATAGACCTCTGGTGCTTTATTCATACCAGGCTCTGATACTGTGTCATTTTAGATTTCCCAGAAAACTAAATGTGGACAAGGGAACATAAGCATCTATGTTGTAGTGGGAAAATTACTTTTATGCCTATTTCATAGAAGAAATACACCCAGAGAGGTTGAATTCTTTATCAAAGGTCACACTGCTGGTTGGTGACAGACTGGGAGTCAGAGTTCAGGTCCTCTGCCGAGATCTAGTGGGAGCTTTGGCGGTGGCCAGACTTCAGGGCAGCTGATCTCCTAGGATGACCTAAGGCAGTGGCCATCTCTGCCTTTCAAATTCATGCTATGGGTCACAGGAAACTCCATCTCAAATTGTTAGCTGTTTTTTTAAGTTTATTTATTTATTTTGAGAAAAAGCACAAGTTGGGGAGGGACAGAGAGAGAGGGGGAGATAAAGAGAATCACAAGCAGGCCCCACACTGCCAGCACAGAGCCCAACAAGGGGCTCAAACCCATGAACTACAAGATCATGACCTGAGCCAAAGTGGATGCTAAACTGACTGAGCCACCCAGTTGCCCATATTTGTTAGCTATTTTGATTGCCTGCTTCTTGTGACCTTCCCTGGTGCCCTGGCCTATGACATGCTCAGGAAGATAGGACATGTGTCTGTGAATGAGGAGGTAAAGCCAGATCTCTGAAGGGTGAGGACTGAGACCACCAAACTGACCTGACCTCCTCCTGGAGAGAATGATGCACTCTGGGCCTCTGGAAGCTGTGCATGCCTCTGTTCCCTACAGACAATTCTGGAAGATGAACAGAGTCTAGGAAAGGGCCTGTCATTTCCAAATTGAGTTTTCAGAATGTTGAATTGGAAAACAGAAAAGAAAGGAAGGGAAGGAAAAGGAAGGGAAGGGAAGGGAAGGGAAGGGAAGGAAAGGAAAGGAAAGGAAAGGAAAGGAAAGGAAAGGAAAGGAAAGGAAAGGAAAGGAAGAAGGATGGAAAGAAAAGAAAGTGGAGAATTGGTCTTCTATCTACAGAGATTTAGAACACAAGCCCTCCCTGTGAGAAAGGAGGGATGGATTTGACCCTTGCTAAGAAAGCAGAATTGAGTGTGGCCCCAACTGATGGTATTATCAGCTTATTCATTAAAAAAGTGTGTGTTAAATGCCCACTATGGGCAAGGTGCTTGCTAGTGGGAAGTGTTGTTCAGGGAGGCAATCTTTGGGGTATGGGAAGAAATTACAGGTACGTGGGAGAAAACCAGTTAAATACATCTAAGGGCAGGGAAGTGGAACGATTTACACTTTTAAACACAGGAGTGAGGGTAGTCAAGAACTGAGTCAGACAATGCCCAAAAGAGATAAAGATCTCAGTCAAGGTGCTGTGCAAGCTCTATCACTGGTTTCCCTGGTAACGACTCCATTTTATGGCAAGAGCAGTGTGGTCAGAAAAGCCACATGGAAATTCAGGAAGCAGTGATGTGAGCGGGCCTCTGTGCGGCCTGCTTCTCTACACTGAGGAGGAAGGCCTGGGACAAGTTTTTGAGGGTTTGAGCCACACAGAATGACAGCATGAGGGGAAATATTAAATGGTTGATTACAGCCTGCCTACTCGAGAGGGTCTCCTTTTACTGACTGGCGTCCCCATCCAGTCGCTTACAAAGCTCTTTAGTGTCCTTGTGGTGGCCAGCGCCCCTCAGTAGAACGAGTGACCATCTGAATGACTCCTCTGGCTCTTCCTGCTCTGCCCCTCCTGTATGTGCTGGCTCATGTGCTCACAAGGTGCCAGGACTTAGGATTCACTCTGCCCTCAGGGTGGCTTCCTCCCTGGTGCTCGGTGGGGAGTCAGAGCTTCCTTAGAACATGCCCAGGAGAACCTATTCACTCTCTAATCAGGGAGAGACTGAGAGCACTAGCTTGGCTGATGGTTCTGAAACAGATACCTTCCACATGCGGCCAAAACAGTTTTGAATATCTCTGCAAGCAATCTGAGCCTGCTTTTAGTGGTGTGAGTCTGTAATTGTTGTTTAATTGATGGAATGAGTTACCACAGAAGGACGTATAATGTCCATTCTTGGAGATCTTTGAAAGGAAGATTATTTTTTGTTTGAATGAGTTTCTTTTGCCTACAGATCTCTTTGAATTCTGTTCTATGGCTTTTGGTCATGCTAAGGGACAATTCCTAATGGATTCCTGTTTTCTCAGGTTTGCTGCTAAGCTCTAATTTTGTTGCAGGAGTAAAAGTTCTGCCTCATTGTCCATGATCATTTATTTATTTACTTATTTGTTTGTTTATTAATTTGGGAAACCATGAGTGAGGCAGGGGCAGAAGGAGACAGGGAGAGACAGAATCTTAAGCAGGCTTCACGATCGATCCCATGATGCTGAGATCATGACCTGAGCTAAAATCAAGAGTGAGACACTCAACTGACTGAGCCACCCAGGTGACCCCATTGTACATGATCTTAATCAAAGAAGAGAAAACAGCCGCAAATGTATTGTTTGAAAGGAGGGAGCCCCGAAAATGTCATCTGCAGAAATTCTGGTGGACCTGGGAGGGACAATCTAAGGAGACTGTGGAAACAACAGAATAGGGTAAAATATGGTGGCTCTTTCAAAACCATCAAGAGGGAAAGGAATGAATACATCAGCAATACATGAAAATGTGTCCTGGTTAGTCATTATACAGTTGACATAAAATATGAACTGTACTTTCCTTCTGCATCTGATTCATGTTTACACTTTAGATTCGCTGTTCTTTTTTTTTTTTTTTTACATTCACTGGACTCTGTGCAATGAGTCACCACTTTAACTGATAGTTCTTGCAGGCAGAATTAAAACTGCATTGATCCATGAGGTGTTTAATTGACAGTGAGGCCTTGCCATGTGACACGAAAGTTCTGGAGAATATGCCGGGGTTTACTTTATGATATTTTGAGCCTCCAGATGGAGTTGGAAATGCAAGTGCTGATGTCAGAGGGGCTTTTGGACTAGAACCAGAGATGCAGAGGGAGGTCATAATTCAAGCCACGGGTGTGGATGCACTCAAGAGAAGCAGGCATAGGAACGGGAGGACGGAGCAAGTGGACAAGCTTGCAGGAAGCAGGGAAGCACAAGCAAGAAGTGCCACGTCACAGCCCTCAAGGGAGCCAGGACTTTGAAGGAAGGCGTGATCCATGGAGTCAAACGCAGCACAGATATTTGGCAAAACAGAGCCGTGAGAAAGCCACCAGATGGTGGTGACTACAAAGCCTTAGGTGGCTCCTGAGATGATGGTCGCGATAGAGTCTTGAAACAGAAGCCTGACTGCATGGTGCTCAGGTGTCCGTGATGAATAATTCTGATGGGCATTCTGAGGAGATCGGTGGTGAAGGCAGGGAAGGCAGGGGGTGAGAGTCCAAGTGCACCTAAACGGTTTTGCTTTTTAAGAAGGGAGGTCATCTAAATGCATGTGCAGAGGAAGGAGCCTCTGGGAAGAGGAAGCCTCAGAGTCTCTGAGGAGGCAGGTGAGGAGATTACTGAGGGAGCTGGAAAGAACTAGATTAATAATGAATGAGGAGAATCTCACCTTGAAAGGAAGTAGCTATGGGTAAAGACAAGGGGACCCCCAAATACATACACCTTCTCGCTGTATAAAATTCAAACAGTACCGCAGCATGGTGGCCAAGACCATGGACCTGGGAGTCAGATTGCCGGGGTTCAAATGACAACTTTGACTCTAACCAGTCTGTGTGACCTTGGACATGTTACTTGATCCTCTGTGGCTCAGTTTCCCCATTTTCAAAATGTGGAAAATAATAGTACCTACCATATAAGATGATATAGATATTTGTATATCTATAGATAGATGGATAGATGGATCGGTAGTTATAAAATGCTTAGAATAGCATCTGACAGATAGGTAAGTACTATATAAATTAACATAAAGTGAAGACCAGTCCTGGAAGTTTGAGGGAAGTTTCAGGCACTCAATTGAGTCAATCTCTAACAGAACATATCTCATGTAAGTTTCCTTCTTGGAGCCGGTCTGGGTTATGGTTTTTTGTTTTTTGTTTTGTTTCTTGTTCGTTTTGCCCCTAGTTGACCCTTTGTCTAATGTAGGAAGTCAACCCACAGCACCTGATGCCCTTGCAGTGATTAAATGTTTGTGGTCCCATTCAGTGGTGAACCCCATCTGAAATCCTGTCAGACATTATCAGATACTTGCATTCAAGCCTGGAAAAAAAAATGTGCTTGACAAGCTTGCATGTAAAAAACTCTCTGACTCCTAAGAAAATTGAGTTTTAAAACTGAAAACTCAGAGATTTCAACTCTGAGTAATATAAAGTATTTGAGTCAGTAAGAATATAGCTTTATTTATAGAAGCAATAAAAGGAATATTCCACACAGGCGTTTTACACACAAGGCATTTCAGACACCAAGAGGGGGAAGTGAATTTTTACAGATTATTCACATTGAGTCTAGGATACTTGGTTACCTATTGTCATCTTCAAAAAACAGAATCTTGTGTGCTCTCTTGAACGCAAATTAAACAGCACAGCTTAATTGGTCCAGGCCGCACTGAATCTGGAGCTCTCCAGTCTGTGCTTTTACCCCGACTCTTGTAACTGCCACACTCACCACAGACAGAACAGTGGGTGGTAAGTCAGGCAAAAACAAAAAACAAACAGACCCTCCTTTGGGGCATGGCAAATGTAAGGGAAAGATAAATGTTAAACAAAGCTGTATTTATCACACAACAATGCCCCCATTAGAGCACCTTGTGCTAGGACAAATACTCCTAGCACATTTTTTCCATTGCTGAAGAACCTTCAGTGGCTCCCGAAGCGCCTGTGAATTCAGGATGACTACATACTGAGGCTGGGCTTCTCTTACTTACAACTAGCCGTGATGGCGTAGCTGAAATTGTCTAAGAGCTGATTAGAGTTCAGTATTAATTATGCGGTGGGAGAGAGAGCCTGAAGACTTTATGATGGTGCTGACATGTGCTTGTTTGGGCACTAACACTCCAAATATTTTAGCCTGGCTAAAATATTCAACTCCCTCTATTACGTGGCATCAGCTCAGTACTCCAAGATTATCTCCCACTTAGAGTCTACTCAGTCTGGGGTACGCTGCCATCCCCATTGTCTACTAGACTCATTTGTACTGTAGGACCTCTCTGCCCTTTTTCCTGCTGCTGTCCTGGACAGTAGTGCCCTTGGCATTGGCTAAAGGCACCCCTCTTTTCTTTATGCTGCTATGTTGATAACTAGTTACCTTTTTTTCTGGCTCTCTGGTTTTATTTAACTCTTAACTACAGTGTCATTGTGTACAATTCAGACCATACAATGAACTCTCCCAATCCACGTTTTACTCCCAAATAATTACTGTTACCAGTTTGATGTGCATCTTTCCATGTATTTTTATACATTTACATGCTTGTGGATATATAGATAAATACAGCTTTGTTTGTTATTTTTAATGTTATGTATTTTATCTTTTAATTGGTTATAAATCCCTTGAGGGGAGGGGTGGGCATTATGGATGTTTCATCACCCACAGTTTATAATAACCTCTTTCCTAAAAACAGCATTAGAGCAGGATGGGACTGGTATGTGGAGAAGTGGTGGTAAGAGGGTAGGCTCCTTGGACTTGAATGCTGACTCTAAAGATTATTGGCATTGAGTTCCAATAGTAATGGTAATACTCTCTCAATATTAGGTAACCCATTTTGTACAACAACCATGAGAAGTAGGTTTCCTCATTTTACTGATGGGAACACGGAGACCTGAAGTAATTACATAATTTTCCCAAGGCCGTATAGCTAATATGTAGCACAGCCAAAATCTGAACCCAGATCTTGCTGGCTCTAAAGTCCTTATTTTTCCCATTCGATTACACCCCTTGGGAGACTGAAGAGAATGAGCATAACCGAGGTGAGATGGACACTGAAGATGCTGAGTTCATTTATCCTTTCAAAGATGTGGTTGCTGGAGGAAAGACAAGTAAATGGAGATTCCTTTCAACTTCCCGGGGGTTCCTGTTAAGGAAGTAGATGAAAAGAACTTAACTTTTGGGGCACCAGGGTGGCTCAGTTTGTTAAGCATTTGACTCTTGATTTCAGTTCAGGTTATGATCTCACAGTTGAGATTGGCACTGGGTGTGGAGCCTGCTTGGGATTCTCTCTGCCCCTCCCCTCCCTCCTCTCTCTCTAAAACAAACAAACAAAAAAAACAAAAAAAAACCCAAAAACCAAAAAACAAAAATAAACCCAAAAAAACAAAAAAAAAAAACCCTAAAAGAAACCTTATCTTTAGGCATCTAGACTTCATGAATCTTGCCACCTTTCTTATAATTTCTGGCATCTTCCTCTTAACTGTTCTTGACCTCTGAATTTTGCTGCCTTCTTGACTCTTTGATATTGACTTTAAGGGTTCCTTTCATTTTTTGTCTCCTTTTAGTTTTTACCCCTGTCTTCTCCAAGAGTTTTGTACCGAAGCAGCAATTCATAAACGAGGAGATTGCAAGCAAAATCAAGCTGATATAAAGTAAACAGGGAGATGTCTGGGGTAATTTCCCAGAACTGGCATTGTCTGTAGAATTTTCTGTTTTAGGGAGAGTTTGGGATAAACTACCTCTTCCTCTATCTGCTTTTTTCATGTTGGATTTATCCAGGTTTCATCATCAGCCCTTCATCTTTCATTCAGTACATCTTATATTCCCTTCCTGGACAAGCTCAGTCATGCCCATGGCTGCTGCTAAAACTCCTGTAGTATAAGAGTGACCCTCAAAGCTCGAGCTTCTGTACTAATTTTCTTCTGACTTCAGCACCAACTTTGCACCTCCATCTGTATTTCTCATGGCATCACAATGCCCACATACTTCCTCTTCCTCCCCATTGCCACCTTCTTCATTTCATATTGCCCATCTTGATGACGGTCTCCATCCTTCAAGCTGTCCAGATCAGAAACCCAGGAGTCATCCTAATCCCTTACGCACATGCCTGGTCAATCAGTCACAGATCCTTACTGAGTCAACCTTCTAAATAACTCTTGAATCTGTCTTCTCTATTGCCATTGCCACTTGGTTGGGTCAGGCCACTTAATTCTCGCCAAGACAGTTTATGTCATTAGCCTTCTAATTGTACCTCTGCCTTAGAGATAGTCTGGTGCACAAATCTGCTTAAAACCTCTCAAAGGAGCCCCACTTCTTAGAGGACGAAGGGCAGAGCCTTTTTGATATCATCCTTGCTGCTTTTGTTATTTCCTCCTTTGTATGTGCCTTTGTGCTCAAGCTAAAATGAGCAACCTTATTTCACCAAATCTAATGCACCATTGGTTGTAAAACATGCCATTATTTTATGTTCCACTATGAAAGAGGGGAAAAAAACACTGTCAGGTAAATTATAATTTGTCATCAATTGTAAGATATAACCCCTCTGAGATATTAAAATGGGAGAAGTCATGTGGCCTAGAAGCAGTGAAATGCAGTACTTGGTGTTTCCCTTCTGCTCACTGTGCTCCTGCATAGGTTGTTTCCATTACCCCTGATGTTTTCACTTCACTAGAACCCCTTGAGCACCAGGCAAACTCCTGCTCATCCTTCAGGAACCTACTTAACATTCCCCCCCCCCCCAGCCCCAGCTTCAGGAAGACTTTCCTGGCCTATGTTGACAGTTCTGAGCTCCCCTCTTGAGCTCTCTCTGCTATGGCAGTTAGCACATGGCCATCACTAGTTGTTCTAGGTCTCCCCACCTTTGGGGAGCAGAAACTGTGCTCCATTCATCTTTGTTTCCCTGTTGGGGAAGTTTTAGGAGATGGTAGGTATTTAATTATTGTCTTAGTCAGCTTGGGCTGCCATAACAAAATACCATAAACTGAGTAGCTTAAATAACAGAAACTTTTTTTCTCACAGTTCTGCAAGCTGGGAAGTCCAACATGAAGGTGCCAGCAAGGTGGGTTTCATTCTGAAGTCTCTTCTCTTGGCTTGCAGGCTGCTGCCATTTCTCCACGTGTTCAAGTGACTCCTCCTTATGTGCTCATGGGGAAAAAGGAAGAGCAATCTCTCTGATCTTTTCTCCTATTTCATCATGTGGGCCCACCCTCATGACCTCATCTAAACTTAATTACTTCCCAAAGACCCCATCTCTAAATCTGATCACATTAAGGATCAGGGCTTCAACATATGATTTGGAGTTGGGGGTGGGGGCACATTTTAGTCCAGCAATTCATGTTTGGTATATAGAGTAATGGATGTTACCCTGACTCAAATCCTCAGTTCACTCCAACCTTGCTTCCTGGGCGCACCTTGACTTAGATTGACCTATCTAGTGACACTTCACCTATCCTTGGCCAATGTTTTGTTTTGTCCCTGTACTGACGTAGCACAGTTGATATGTTCAGGTTCATCACTGATCTGGCCAGCTAGGTGCTCCTAACCTCCCTGAATGATAAATTTCTTGGATTCCCTACAGCATTTAGCACAGGGCCCAGCACATATTGAAGACCCAATCACTCTTTTTTGATAGCTCTACCAGCCCTTTACAATTGGGCAGAATATGCAAGCTGCTGAGAAATATCCTGTCTTAGATTTAGGATTTTAGTTGCAATGGATCTATTTTGCACAAAAAGTGCTTTTGGTGACATTGAAACATTATTTGTTCAAAGTACAGAACTGATTACTCTTAAATCTCTTTCTTCAGTGCTTAATTTTTATTCTTTGTCCTGTGAATAATTGGTGATTAGAATATCTATTTTAGCTATCTAGAGCATTGCATGTGGCAAATTGTTAGGCTCATTTTAATAACTGTTAGCTTTTTTGACCAATGACTTCAAAATGTTTCACTCTGAGGCCTCAGATGCCTTTTTCCCACCACAAGTAAACCCTATTAACCCTATAAACCTCACTCTGAGGCCTCAGATGCCTTTTTCCTACCATAAGTAAACCCTATTAACCCTATAAACAGAGTTTACTCTGTTCATTTCATTTCATTGTGAATGTTCTTATAGAGGTAATTTATGCAATTTCTAGATTTGTGGATTATTATAAGCATGATGGGTATTTTCATAATTGTCACCATAGCTGTTGATTTTGCTGATCACAAGTTATTACTATAGTCTGTATAATGGGTGAAGAAACAAGCTGAACAAAATTCTGGGTAGGTATTTTTGTCTTCACTTGATTCAAAGGAAGGGAAAGACGGATCAAGGATATTGAGTCTATTGGTGCAAGTCCATTTTATGACTATTAACTTCTTGATACAAGCTCATTAGTCAGAATTTGGGTGCTTCCAATGAATATGATTGCATAGTGGTCATAATCAAAAGTAAATCCAATTTTTGACTATCTGAAAGATTTGATTCACTGAACATTGTTAAGGTCAGGTACCGTCTCAAGTATGATTCGTGTGTAATTGGAGTCAATGACTATGTTCGAGTGCATATTGATTTCTAATGGGGAAAAGGAAGAATTCTTGGTTATCAAAAGAAGGGGTGTCCAGACCAATCAGAACAATATGTAATAGGTAGTTCAAGTTGTGAGCCAAGTTCTTTTAAATTGGTTTTAGACGAGTAAAAATCTATGAAAACAGATGTTCCCATTGCAAGGTTCAACTCTCCTCTTTGTCGCCAGTAAATTTTGTAACAGCTTTGTTGCTTTGATACCTCTAATTGAAATGTCCATGTATGCCTTGTTGTATGTCAAGGACAAGACTGAAGAAAGTGATATTTGTCTTTGAATCCTTACCACTTATTCGTTCTGTACTTTTTGCACCATTTGGATCTTCTTAATTACTCTCCCCTCCTGATCCAAATCACAACTGCCTTCCTCTTGCTGTAGGCATCCCTATGCCTCCTGAGCCCCCTTACCACAGTCTGTGCAGGCCTATCTGATGACTCAATGTCTTCTAGTCTACTCATTTCACTGTGGCTACTCTCGCCTTAACTAGGTATTAGGAAAGCACACACGACAATGAGGTTATTTCATGCTAAGGTCTAGACTCATAATTTGAGGGATATTGTCAAACTAGAGCATATTTAAAAGATAGGAGGGTTAGAGTGTTTGACACAATTTCACATCCAGGGACATCTGAAGGCACTAGGACTTGGGGAGGGGGGTTTAGTCCGGTGATTTAAAACTGCAAAAGATGACAAAACTGTCTTCAGATTTGTGAGACTGTGTCGTCATCATCATCATCATCATCTTTTATGAAGATCCTTGGCATGCCGAATAATTCATGAACATTATCTCCAATCCTCACAGCAAACCTACAAGACTGGTATTAATGTCTGGGATAAGGATTAGACTTTAATCTTAAGAGTTAAAAGGCTGCTTAGAGGCTATCCAGTTTAACATTCATCCCAATGCAAAATACATAAAAACAAATGCCACGTGCCATCAAATAATAGGACTGGAACCATGGATGGCAGTTGCAAGGAAGAGAGTTTTTGGTCAATCTGAAATTAAAATTTCTAACAGAGTTGCTTTAAGATGGCATGACTTTCTTTTTATTTTTTTAATTTAAAATAATTTTTCTAATGTTTTTATTTTTTGAGAAAGAGACAGAGCATGAGTGGGGAGGGGCAGAGCGAGAGAGAGAGAGACACAGAGTCCCAAGCAGGCTCCAGGCTCTGAGCCATCAGCACAGGGCCTGACGTGGGGCTTGAACCCATGAACCGCGGCATCATGACCTGAGCCGAAGTCAGACACTTAACCAACTGAGCACCCAGATGCTCCAAGATGGCATGACTTTCCACAGGAGATGTGAATTCCAGTCACTGGAGGTGTGCAAGTAGAGCTGGGCAACAACTTGACAAGGACACTGTGGAGGAAGTTCAAGCCTCAGAAGCAGAGATGAAATAAGATAATTTTGATGGTCCCATTAAACTTCTAATTCAGAATCTAAGTTATGAATGGCATATAACTGTTAACAATGCATTTTTGCTCCTGCTCATAGTCTCCGAGATGATGAAATTTCCTAAAGAATATCATCTGTAATATGTGGGCAGTCTGTGTGGCTTAGATGTGTCTGTGTGCACAGGACACTAAAACCAAGGTCAGCATTAAAGCAAAATGCTCTATGATGTGCGTGCTCGGGAGCTCATGTCTTCTACTTAGATCAAATCTTGGCTCTGCCCTTCCTAGTTATATCGGCTTCCTATTATTACTATAACAAATTACCACAAACTTAGTTGCCTAAAACAAAAAAAATTCAGCATACTACAGTTTTGGAGGTCAGTAGTCCAAAATGGGTCTCACTGGACAGAACTTAAGGTGTTGGCAGGTATGGTTTCTTCTGGACATTCTAAGGAAGTATCTGTTTTCTTGCCTTTTCCAACTTCTGGAGACCACCTAAATTATTTGGATCATGGCCTCTTCCTCCATTTTCTAAGTCAGCAATTTAGTGTCTTTAAATCTCTCTCCAAGAGAGATTCTATAGTAACTATACATAGCATATAGTTATGCTTCTATAGTTACAATTTCTCTGACACTGACCTTCCTATTATAAGGACCCATGTGATTATACTGGGCTCAACTGGATAATCCAAGATGATCTTCAAATCTCAAGATCTTTAACTTCATTACATCTGCAAGATCCCTTTGCTATGCAAGGTAACATCTTCACAGTTTCCAGGGATTAGGACATGGACATCTTTGGGGGACCGTTATTCTGACTACTGTAATAGTCATGTGAACTTAAGGCAATTATTACGTATCCAAGTCTTGTTTTTCCATGTGCACAGTTTCACAAAATATTGAGGAAATATAATGAGATAATGCGTCTAGAGCATTTAGCACAGGGCCTGGTACAAAAGTACCAGCACTTAATAAATTATACTTTAAGAAACTTGAGGATGAAAAGACAGAATAGAATCACTTCTCATGCAAAATGGCTGCCACTGACTTATGCTGCTTCCACAACTCTGTCTGAACAAACAAAATGAAAAAGACAAAGCTAGTGTAAGGGGAAGAAATACAAAAATTTACCTATTGTCAGAAGCATTATCATCTTTCACAAGTTTCATGTCTTTGATCCCCCAAAACCAAAACTTGATCATGAAATATACTCACTATTAAATAGAGATCTAATGATAATCCTTAAGCCTGGAAAAAATGTGAGAAGTCCTCTGATTGGACATCTCCCGCAACCAACATTCTCCCATGCCGGAAACTGCCCATTTCAGTTTGAGACAGCTTTAATAATGATAATGTTCATCCTGGTATTCAGCTAAACTGACTCCTTATAACATCTTTCCTGTAGTTCTATTTATGCCTGCCTGCTTGCGTATCATACATTCAATGTTTCTTCTCTTAGACCATGTTTCCTTAGCCTTTGAGGAAAAATCTCTTATCCCTGGCCCATTCAGCCCCACCCTTGGGCCTTCTCTCCTCTAAACAAACTCAGTTCCTCATACTAAAATTTAACATAAATCAAGTTGTGTTTTTTTTTTGAGGCAGCAGAAAAAAAGAACTGAAAGAGTAGGGTTTTTTTTCTTTTCTCTTTTTTTTTTTGGACCACATCCTCTTATTCATCTTGAATATTAGGATGAATAGACTATGAATATGGGATGGAGGCAAGCCAAAGAAGTTCTCTATATTATCACCACTAATATCCTGGTTCAAACCCCCAGTTTTTTCCCAGGACTACTGCAATAGCCTTCTAATTGATTACTCCTTCCTCCTCCCCCTCCTTCTCCCCTTTCTCTTCCTCCTCCTCCTCCCCCTTTCCTGGCCTGTGTTCCTATCTTATAGATATATGTACTGATACAGATAATTTAAATAAGTAATTTACTGAAGGCCATGCAGCAGTAAATGGAAGAATTGGCACCCAGACTATTTTCATTCACAGCCTATAAGAAAATGAAGGACAGTCAATGAAATCAACAATTAGAAGATGTGGTTTATATATTCAATGGAATACTACTTGGCAATGAGAAAGAATGAAATCATGCCATTTGCAGCAACATGGATGGAACTGGAAGGTATTATAGTGAGTGAAATAAGTGAGTCAAAGAAGGACAGATATCATATGTTTTCACTCATATGTGGATCTTAAGAAACTGAACAGAAGACCATGGGGGAAGGGAAGGGGGAAAAAATAGTTACAAACAGAGAGGGAGGGAGGCAAACTACAAGGGACTCTTAAATACAGAGGTCAAACTAAAGGTGGATGGGGTTGGGGGAGAGGGAAAATGGGTGATGGACATTGAGGAGGGCACTTGGTATGAGCACTGGATGTTGTATGGAAGCCAATTTGACAATAAATTTTATTAAAAAAAACAATTAGGCCATAAAATCACACCAGTGAAATGAAAATAATGCACATTTGAAAACTATTTTAAAAGGACTCAGGGCTTTGGCTCTAAGAAAGATGGAATAAGAACTGCTCCCCATCTCTTCTACCGAATGCAACTATAAATCCTAGACTGATTGCATAAGACAGCTATGTGAAGTCTTTAATTTTTTTTAATGTTTATTTATTTTTGAAAGAGAGAGACACACAGAGCATGAGTGGGGTAAGGGCAGAGAGAGAGGGAGACACAGAATCCAAAGCAGACTCCAGGCTCTGAGCTGTCAGCACAGAGCCCAACAAGGGGCTGGAACCCACGAACTGTGAGATCGTGACCTGAGCTGAAGTCGGACGCTTAACTGACAGAGCCACTCAGGCACCCCAGTTATGTGAAGCCTTTAAAAAATAAATGGCAGCGTGCAGATTGAGGAATAAGACCTGAATTTGAAATTTAACCCAAACTGGGGCATTTACCAGTGGTTTTCTCCAGTATCACACAGTCTGGACTCAAATGCAGCCCAAAATCTGAAAGGTACCCGGGCTGCTATCAAGAAGAGATCTAAGAGACACTCTGGATTTCCATTTCCAGAGGCAGAGAAAAGGAGATTGTATGGAACAGACAGAGTGGAGAACACTCTGGGTTTTGCTCACATCATCTCCTATCCCAAACTCGAGGCAATAACGGAGTGGCAGTGTTTTTTTATTTTTTCCCTCTGTCCTTCTAGTGCTTGGCCCTAGTCACAAGAAGTGCCCTGCTGAGTAGAAAAAATAAAGGTTCAGCTTTCTGGCTGGAAGACCCAGTGGGTTGAAACATACTGGTGAGTTTGCAGAGAGAAGAGAAATCAAGAGTAATTCCCTAATATTGTATATGAGGCTGGGCCTGCATTTGATATGCACATATATGGATCTGAGCATACCATAAGATTAGACAACAGGATGACAGGACAGACCACACCCCAGGCCCCAGACTGGATGGTACACATGTGGGATTGAATAACACTGAAAACACTTTGAAATTGAACTGATACTGGAAACATAGCCCATAGAAGTCAGGTCAGAACATGGGACGTGAATGTAACCTGGACAATTGCCTGCTAAAACAAAAAGTCATTTCCCTCAGGATTTAAGCAAGATTCAGAATCTCATAACTTAATATTCTAAATGTCTAGGATGCACTCCAGAATTATTTGGGGAAGGAGTAGAAAGAAAGAAAACCCAGGGAAATCTTAATGAACAGGAAAACACAATGAACAGGTGTCAACTCTGAGATTATCTGCAAGAAAGAAGAGTAAATGCTCTTGAAACAAACAGAAAGGTAGACCATCTCAGCAAAGAAATAGAAGATATAAGGAGAACCAAATGGATATTTTAAAAGTGAAAAATACAATGTCTGGGGCACCTGGGTGGCTCAATTGGTTAAATAAGCATCCAACTCTCGATTTTGGCTTAGGTCATGATCTCACGGTCATGAGATCAAGCCCGACCATTAGGCTCGTGCTGGGTGTGGAGCCTGAGTGAGAGTCTCTCTCTCCCTCTCTTTCTGTTCCCCTCCCCCATTCATGCACATGAGCATGCATGCTCTCTCTCTATCAAAAAATAAAATAAAATATTAAAAAATTTTTAAAAAAGAAAAGTAAAATTTCAAAACCAAAATAAATCACTGATGTACTCAATAGTAGATCAGAAATGGCAGAGGAAAAATAGATCAATGTAAATAGTGCAATATTAACAACAGAGAAGAAAAAGATTTTTAAAAATGAACAGAACCTCAGGGAACTATAGGAAACACCAAAAGCACTAACATCAATGTTGTATCATCAGAGTCTCAGAAAAAGAGAAGAAAGAGCATGGAGTAGAAACATTATTTGAAGGAATAATGATTGAAAATATTCTAAATCTGACAAAAGACATATGTTTTTTAATTTAAGAAGCTCAGTGAATTCCAAATAGAATAAACTCAAAGAAGTCCATCTTCAAACACAGTATAATCAAATGGCTTAAAATGAAAGACAAAGAACAATCTTGAAAGTCAGTCAGAGAAAACCAGTTTATCTCATATAGAGGGATAAGGATACAAATGGTCACAGATTTCTCATCAGAAACCATGGAGACCAGAAGAAAGTGATACAACATTTTATTTTAAAATTTTATTTTATTTTATTTTATTTATTTTATTTTATTTCATTTTATTCTATTTAATTTTATCTTATTTTTGCTGTTGTTGGATATGCCAACTTTTGTTTTGAGGAGGTTAATTTTTTATTTCAATTTTTTTTAATTTTTTAAATTCTAGTTAATTAACATACATGGTAAAATTGGTTTCAGATGTGGAATGTAGTGGTTCAAGTGATACAACATTTTATGTTATTTTTTAAAATATTTATTTATTTATTTATTTTAGAGACAGAGCACAATGGGGGGAGAGGGGCAGAGGGAGAGAAAGAAAAACTCTCAAACAGGCTCCACTCTTAGCATCTTGGAGCCCAAGACAGGGCTCTATCTCATGACCCTGGGATCATGACCTGAGCTAAAATCAAGAGTCAGATACTTAACCAACTGAGTCCCCCACATGTCCCAGTGATACAACATTTTTAAGGGCTTAAAGAAAAAAAAAACAGTCAAATCCAAATTTATAACCAGTGAAAATATCCTATACAGTGACTATTTTACTGTAAAGAATGAAAATGAAATAACAATTCTCAGTGTAGAAAGAAAAAAAAAAGAATTTGTCATAAGCAGACCTGCTCTAAAAGAAATGTTAAAGGAAATGATTTAATGGAAGGTATTGATATCAGAGGTCTGAGGGAAAGGAAAAGGTTGGTAAAGGAGGAATATAAAAATAAATGCACTGCAAACATGGAAAAAATTCTTGAGACTGATGGTGGTCGTGGGTACTTAATGACACCAAGCTATACACTTAAAAATGGTTAAAATGGTAAATTTTGTGTTTGTATTTTCCCACAATTTTTTTAATTTAATAAAAAATAAAAGCATTAACTCTATGTCATGTATGTTATTACTAGACCAAAAAAGAAAAAGCCACATAACCATATAAATTGAGGCCAAAAAAAAGACTTCAAAAAATTTGACATCCATTCATGATAAAAACAATCAGCAAACTAGGAATGGAAGGAAAAATTTTAAACCTAATACAGGGCATCTACAAGGATCTTAAAGCTAACATCATACTTAATGGTGAGAGACTGAATCCTAACCCTCCAAACTGGGAACAAAACAAGAATTCTACTCTTACCAATCCTATTTGTTATTATACTGGAGGTTCGAAGCAATGCAAAGCAGAAAAGAAAAATAAATAAAAGGATACAGGTTGGAAAGGAAGAAGTAAAATACTCCTATTCACAGATGACATTGCCCATGTAGAAAATTATCTATGTAAAAAGTGACATGGAATCTACATAAAAGTTTCTACGACTGATAGCATGGTAGAAAGTCAACACACAAAAGTCAACCAGATTTATATATGCCCACAATGCAGAAATTGAAACAGAAGTAAACAAAACAATAGCAATTTCCATAGATTGCCCCCAAATGAAATAATATAAATCTAAAAATCATGTGCAGGCTTACGTCCTCAAAATGCTGATGACAGAAATCAAAGAGAGAGACATACTGTGTTTTCTTGGACTGTTCTCAGTGGATTAGAAGACTCCGGTAGAGTTAAGATGTCAATTCTCCCAAATTTGATCTATAAATTTAGTGCAATCACAACTGGATTTTTTTTTATAAATACAGAGAAGCTGATTCTAACATTTATATGGAAAAGGAAAGGAACTAGATTCGCCAAAACAATTTTGAGAAAGAAGAACAAAGTTGGAGGGCTGAAACTTCCCGGTTTTAAGACTTACTATAAAACTATAGTAATCAAGATATGTGAATAGACACATAGGTCAATGAACAGAATAACAGTTCAGAAAAAGATGCACACAATTATGGTCAGTGGACAGTTGACCAAGATGGAAATGCAATTCAACAAAGAAAATACAATCTTTGCAACAAATGGCGATACAACAATTGGATATCCCTAAGCAAAATAATGTACGTTGACATAAACCTCATGAACCATACCAATATTCAACATTGATGATAAATGCACATCTATAAAACTTTCTAAAGAAAACATAGAAAAAATTCTTCATGACTTTAGGCAAAGTGTTCTAAATTTAACACAAAAAAAGTATGATCCATAAAAAGAAAAAAAAAGGATAAACTGGATTTCATCAACATTAAAAACTTTTGCTCTGTGAAAGATACTGTTAAGAGAGTGATAGGTCAAGCTCTATACTTGGATAAATATTTACAAGTCACATGGACTTATATCCAGAATATATAAAGAATTCTCAAAGCCCAACATTAAGAAAATAAACTACCCAACTAAAAATTGGCCTGGGTAGCTCAGTCAGTTAAGCATCCAACTTCGGCTCAGGTCATGATCTCACAGTTGGTGAGTTTGAGCCCTGTGTTCAGGCTCTGCGCTGACAGCTCAGAGCCTGGAGCCTGCTTCACATATTGTGTCTCCCTCCCTCTCTGCCCCTCCCCTGCTTGTGCTCTGTTTCTCTCTCTCTCTCAAAAATAAATAAAAACATTAAAAAGGTTTTTTTTAAAAATGGGCAAAGGACTTGAACTATACTTCAACAGAGATGATACATAGATGGCATGTGAGGACAGGAAGGATGCTCAACACCACTAATTCGGGAAATGGAAATGAAAACCATGAGGAGATACCGCCACCCCTATTAGAATAAATAAAATAAAAAATATTGACACACGTACGTGTTAATAACGATGTGATGTTGAGTACAACTCACAAATCACTGCTGAGATGTCTCATATAGATGGTGATATAAATCCCAGGTTTCCATACAGACATATTTGACAATTTTTTGCATGTTATGTTTCAAAGGAATGGGTTCACTTGGCGAACTATTCTATTTGAAAGATTAATAAAAGCTATAATTGAAAAAAAAAAAATGGCAATGCCAAGTACCAAGAAGGATGCAGAGGTACCGGAATAGTCACGTATTGCTGGTGGGAATGAAGTTAATTGCCCCAAACTGGAAACAACCCAAATGTCCTTCAACAGGTCAACGGATAAACAAATTGTGATCCAATGGACTACCACTCAGCAATAAAAAGGGATACATGCAACAACATGGTTGAATAGCAAAGGTTTCATGCTGAGTGAAAGAGAGTCTCAGAAGGATGCATACTGTATGATTTCAATTAATGACATTCTAGAAAAGAAAAAAATAAGATGATGGAGAAAAGATTGATGGTTGCCAGGGGAAAGAAAGAGGGTAGGAGGAGGATGTGACTATAGAGGGGGCAGCATCTGGAATTTTGATGGTGATGGGCTTTTCTGTAACCTGTATGTGGTGGAGTTTAACATGAATCTATTATATGTGTGTTAAAATGCATAGAACTGTATATCAGAAAAAAGTCCATTTTATTGGATGTTAATTTAAAAAATAGAACATGACTTAATAGCATAATTTTAGATTAAAATACAGAAATAATACTTGTAAAAAGCATGATAAATTGGAAAACCTAATAGCAGACAGAACTGAAACAGTATCACATGCGTGTAAAAAACTTTTTAGGAAGAGAGTGATTAAGTAACTTGACAGAAGTCACAATTTAATAAGAGACCATGGGATCTGAAAGCAGGCCAGCTGACTTGAACTGCAGAAGAGGTGTTACAGCACTACCTAGGAAGTATCTATGCTTAGTGGTTAAGAGCATTGGGTGAGGACTCCAAATGCCTGCTTTTGAATCCTGGCTCCACCCTGCTTTCCAGCTTGGGATGTTACCTCATCTGTAAAATGAGATCAGTAGCAGGACCTACTTGATAGTTTTGTCATGTGTACGTAAAATGCTTAGTATATCACCTGGCACGTAGTAAGTACTGAAGACAGGACAGTTATTAACCACTTGGCTACTAAGTTTCTCCGCTGGTAACAAAAATAATACCTGCACTGTTAGGAGTTTAAAACAGTACTGTACAAAACTGTTCTTTAGCTGATACATTAGTATTTCCACAAAGAACACAAGTCCTTAGGGTTCATACTGGGTTATAGATATAGATGAAAAAACTTGAGTTTAGTTCTGTTTGGTAAAAAACAAAAAACAGAAAACACAGTCCTCCTTCTACTGTTAACCCATCCTCCACTTCTTTCTCATTTTTGTTGCATAATAATCACTTCCTGAGTGGACATCCATGCATATCTTAAATTTCTACTCAGATCTTTATGGAGTACCAATGAAAGTTATATGAATCTAAATGTGTCTTGAAACACAAAGAACCATACATCAAAAAAGTCCATTATTTATTGGATATAAGTTGAAATCCTAGAGAAACCAGAACACAAACTTCTACTTAGCATTTCTGATATAAAGAAATACTACTAACAAAAAGAATAATAAATTGTGAAACATAAAAAGCAGGCAGAAGTGAAACAATATCACATGACTGTAAAAAAATTTCCTGGAAGAGAGTGATTAAGGAACTTGACAAAAGGTCACACATTGACTAGAGATAACAGTGGAATCCAAAGGCAGGTCAGTATATATACACTTGGCCTCAAAGACAAGAAACAGTAGTCAAGATAAGGAGAGGAGCAGAGAAAAAGTAACCTCTCTGAGCACAGCAACTCTGGCTAGCTCACTGCATGCACGAACTTGTGAAGCAGGAACAGAAATTATAAGCACCCTGGCTATTATTATACATATAGATCACCTTGATTACTTTAAGTGATGTTGCTTAATATAATGGGCAGCAGTTTTTTAAAACAGGCAAAGCTCTTTTCCAAGAATTGACGTCAGCATGGCCTTGTAATTGTTCCTCTCAATGGCTCAACTGCCACTACAGTCACAGATGTTCCCTGCCTGGCGGGGACTGTTGCTTTCCACACTGTAGCATAGACACACAGAAGCCACTCTCTCCTCGGGGTTCACAGGAGTTTGGGAGGGACCTTTGCTTCTGGCTTATTAGCTGTCCACATCATTTCCAGTCAGAGGTGTAGGATAGCTGGGCATGTCCCTTTTCTCACTCGCGTATATGAAATTCAGTGTTAGAAAGGGATAGCTTGGAAGACCTGAATCCACCTCAAATCAGCATGGCAGCTGCCCCTATTCATAATCAGAGGGCTGCCTAAATAGTTTGATTTTTAGGTAAGAGTCAGAAAATCCTTTTCTCTTACTCCAATTCGTATTCCCATCAGCCCAGACGTGCTGCTAAAAATATCAAGATGATTAAATCTGGATTAATATTTTTAGCCAGATTCAATCTATTGAGCTTTTAGCAAAGAGCAGGACCAAAGGGTAAGGGACTAAGGGAAGACAACTTTTGATGGGAACTTTAAAGCAGAGATAGAAAAAAAGGATTAGCAAAGAATACACAGGGGATGTTTAAGTATGCAGGCGGGAGATGGGGGAAAGATGAGCGCAAATAAGAACAGAAGTTAATAAAAACAACTTCGTCCACTCCATCAGAAGAAATTCACCTAGTCCTTCTAAGACTCATAGATAAGAAATGATTCAATAATTGATTATCCTCTGGGTCCTGTCTTGTTATCATATTTTCAGTAATCTTTGTTTGATAAGCAAGAAATCTAAAGATGTTGGGTTTTAGTGATAAAACGGGATGTATCATCACTTTGAAGTTGGTTGTCTTAATTTTGCCTTTATTCACCACAAGCGAGACTTGGAAAGCTGCAAAACTTTGTGTTTTTCTTCCCCTGGCTGTGTTCCCATGTCCATAAATGATACTTCCGGAAAGACGAAATTCAAGTCGTGTCCCGGATGTGATCAAGACTGGAATATTATCTAGTATCTGAATAAAACTCTCATTTTCTAAGAGGATACTTACTAAAATAGCTCTTGAAACTCCAGAAAGTCTGACTGGTTTCCCCACTGTGTTTGAAGACGTTTTGCTCTGAGGTCAGCACACGCTCCACCTTTGTGACAATTGGCCAAGCCCTCGGGCTGGGGTCGGGTGGAGGATGGCCATACGTGTGCAATAGAGATGACAGCTTCATTTCCCACAAAAATCTTTTTGTATCAACTGTGAGAACCTTTCTGAGTTTAAATAAATACTTAAAAGTCTGAGACGACTGGATTTCTCTCTGTGCTGTCTAGAGTAACATCAAACTTCAGCAAAGGAGGGGCAGAATTCCTTCTCCAGTTAACAGAGGCTCTGATATGGATACAGACAATTAACCATGGTATAAAGCTCCTGGTTGTCCCTCAAGTTCTGTTCATTGTGTGGTTGACAGTGTGGGCTCTGGAGTCAGAGAACTGGGTTTAAATATGTGAGTCTGGACAAGTTATTAGCTTAGGCTCAGTTCTCCCATCTGTAAAATGGTCATAAGGGTATGTAAAGAGCTTCAATCAGTTCCCAGAACATAATAAGGGCTAACTAAATGGCAGGTATTATTATTATCGTTATTGTTGCTCTTGATGTTTTTTCATCATTGACATAATTATTATTCCTTAAGTGGATAGCTCTATTTAATGTGCTCCACAGAGTTGGGGCCACTCCACCGACCAGGTTGGCAGAGAACTAAAATAGCACTCTAGTGCATCTAGGGCCAAGACAGTGGCAATTGGGTTTTCAGCTCAGTGTACCGATTAGTTGATGGTAACTTCCTGGAGGACTGTGTGGACAAGAATTCTAAGGCTGCTGATGAGATTAGCAGAGTGCCATGATGCACTATCGATGTCTGCCACCAGTGTGGGCGGGAAAAGGGCAATAGTTGGCTTATTTGCCAACCCCGGCCCAGGTACTATAGGCCGTGGCACAGCTTCTTTCTGCCCCTCTGAAACAGTGCAGAAAAGTACATTCTCCTTCCAGGTTATGGCAATTCGAACGCCCTGGATGTTGAAAAGGGTTTCTTATTGGTAGCGAGCTATAACCCAGCTCAAGACCAAACACTGAAAAATTGTGTGTGAGTGTCTGTGTATGTTTTAATTTTGTTTAGAATTTCATAGCTTCCTTCTGGGAAAACGATTTGGCTATTAAACATCATCATCTGAGTAACATGGTGGTCTCCTCTTTCCCAATAATGATGATAATGGCTTATATTTTCAGAGCACTTAATTTGTAAAATGCTCTTACATCCACTAAGACACTTTATACTCAAGTATTTGGCATGCAGCAAGCACAAAAGGAAGTGAAGGCAAACTGGTGTGGGTATTTCTTAAGTCTCATTTCAAGTTCATTGATGATTCCAGCACATATATTTTGTTTCCAAAGTGCTGGCGTTTCACTTCCAGGGTAATGGTATCTGCGTCTTGCTGTGAGCCTCCCTTTGGTTCTTGACTCCTTAATTTATTTTCCTTTCATTTATGATTCTTCCCCATGTAATACATGTTTGTCTGTTGTTAAAATATTGCCCTCATATTGTGTGGCATGCCCAAGTATTTCCTCAATGAGTCACTTATGGATCACAGGGCCAATTCTGTTCTCAAGACAAAATACCAAAGCTAAGATTAGTTCCAGTTTTGTATTAATGATTGCAGATTCTTAAGGCTTAGAAACTCCCAATTGTTGCACAGATACTGAAATGGTCAAATGGTGGCCGATGTCAAAGGCAGGCTCTCATTCTTTTTTTTTGTACCAAAGGGCTGTTATCCTGTCCTTCTAGATAGTTTCTACTTCAGAAGCATAATCCATTCTCTCCCACTCATCCAGTCTCAAGAGATTTGGAACTATTTTGCAATAAAAGATGTGTAAGGTTGACCCTCTCTGCCCACACTGCTCTCTGCTCAAATGGGTTGAGTCAGTATTTCCTCTCTCCCTAATTCAGCAATGGGCCAGCTGGGTTTGTCTGATAGACTAAGACCCAATTAAATGAAATTCAGACTTCACCTAACCAGGAAAAAGTTAAGCAATGATTTAAGTAATGAAATCAAAGAAGACTAGGGAAGCAGATTAGATCCTAAAACCTCTTTCCTCCATAGCAGTATTTTGGGAAGTTTCCATAGTAGAGTAGTTTGTCTTATGAAACTTCAAATTATCAAATAGGGAACAATGTTTTGTCCTCCATTGTATTATATGACAATCTAGATGGATTAAAATTCATTAGATGAGGAAATAAAAATATTATTTATTGTTTATATGATTTCAAAGCCCAACAAAAAAAACTATTAAAGGCCATAAAGCCCTATATGTTTCTCTCTCTCTTTTTTCCCTTGTTATTTAGGTTTGTTTTTTTGTTTGCTTTTTGAATATACTTTATATACAATGTTACATTAGTTTTTAGGTGTACAACATAGTGATTCAAGTTTTTACATTATGCTATGCTCACCTTGGGTATGGCTATCCATCTGTCACCATTCATCACTATTATAATACAATTGACTATATTCTCTATCCTGGGCTTTTTAGTCACATGACTTATTCATTTCCATAACTGGAAGTGTGTATCTCCCAGTCCCCTTCACCCATCTTGCCCTTCACCCCCTTGCCCCTCTGGCAACCATCAGTTTGTTCTCTGTATTTATAGATCTGATTCTGCTTTTTGTGTGTTTATTATTTGTTTTGTTTTTTAGATTCCTCATATAAGTGAACTCATATGGTATTTGTCTTTCTCTGACTTATTTCTTTTTTTTTTATTAAAAAAATTTTTTTTTAATGTTTATTTATTTTTGAGACAGAGAGAGACAGAGCATGAATGGGGGAGGGTCAGAGAGAGAGGGAGACACAGAACCTGAAGCAGGCTTCAGGCTCTGAGCTGTCAGCACAGAGCCCGATGTGGGGCTTGAACCCACGGACCCTGAGATCATGACCTGAGGCAAAGTCGGACGCTGAACCGACTGAGCCACTCAGGCGCCCCATCTCTGACTTATTTCACTTAGTGTAATACTGTCTAGATACATCCATGTTGTCACAAATGGCAAAATCCTATATCTCTTGTATGTTTTCACTGAATGAGCGTTTGGTATTATGTCCTTGATATACATTAAAAAGTGCTACAGGAAACAACCACATGAAATTTAATTTTGCATTTAATGTGGAGATATGATTTGAATGTATTTTCTACATAATTCAATGTCTTTCTTTGGCACCCTTCCTGAAGCCATTTTTTTTTTTTTTTTGAAGAACTAAGTTTCATGAAAAGCTATGCTTCCCTTGAATAACTAATGTTTTTCTCCTTAAGGATAATGACAAATAATAACTGTTTAAGTATCTCTTTTGTTGTTGTTGTTTTGCCAATTAGGAAGTTCAAGGAAGGATGTGTGGTTCAACTGCAGTATGAAACTTTGAATGCATCAATCGGAGTTATAAATGGCATAAACAGTGTAAACATGTAGCATCTCATTAATAAGACTAGAGGGAGGTGAATGCTGGTAGTGTTGTGACTGCTCATTGGTGTCATCAAAGACACAGGATTTTTTTGATTTTTCTGCCCTACCATTTTTGCCTCATGTCTTTTCAGTCTCATGCTTAGTGCCTCATGTCACATGATGGCTGTTACAGGACAAGGCCATATGTCCATGTTCAGTTCAAGAGAAAAGAGAAGGGATGAGCCAGCAAGTTCTCTTCTCCCTGGCCATCTCAAAAGGAAACAAAAGCTTTTCCAAAATGAATCTACTTAAATCTCGATGACATTTCTGGATCACATGACTACCCAACAAAATCAGTTATGTTAACCAATTATCATAGTTATAACAACGTATTTTTTCTGGTTCAATTTTTATTAATATTTTAATAGGCAACCTTAAATCTAAGGAATTGAAAAAAGTTTAAGTTATGACTCCTGCATTCTTTCTATAAGCTTAGCCTCTAGTTGAGAGGCAATTCAGGACAATAACAACAACAACACCAATAATAATAATAATAATAATAATAATACAAGTCAATAACACATGGTGTACACAAGGCATTCACCATGAAATACCAAATGAGTGATCTAAATAGTAAACGTTAAGGGATCCAGATAGTAGGTAGATAGAAGTAGACAAGGTCTAGATGGTAAATGCTGAAGGATCCCACTATGATTTCGGATGAGCAGGGTGGGTTTTGAAGAGTAGAAAGGGTTTGAGGTAAATCTTACAAGGAATGAAAGAGATAATTGAGTCTTCTTTTGTCATTAAACCCTAGAACTACATATGTTCCACTGTATTTTTTATTATCTGCAAATCTGCTTCCCACAGACAGTAGAGATTTTTGGAGTATCCATGACCTATCAGCTACCTGAAAGTCAGGAATCTAATGATAAGGTAAAATAGCATTAAAAATGTTGGTAGCTTATGTAATGCACTAAGAATAAGTATATCTATAGGGCATAGGAACTGGATGACCTTGGGGGAAAGAGGAGCTCAGTCCAATGGCCATTTACTAGCTGCATAATCTTGGGCAAACTGCTTAACTTCTTAAGCTTTGGTTTTTCTCATTTGTAAAGTGAACACAGTAATTTCCTCCACAATGACTTGCAATGATTATAGAAGCTAATATGCTTGAAAGTGTTGTGTAAACTTTAATAATGAGGTACAAATTATTATTTGGAAGTGACACTAATTTCAGCAAAAGACTTCTTCATATAGATTTAATTATTATCACTATCAGAATGTCCATCTAACCAGGTTCAAAGATTTCCATTGACTTCACACTTGGTACTGGAAATCAAAACTGTCAAGTCCACTTATGGCAGGGCTAGTAAGCATACAAGGGCCTCTGAAACAGTGGACAAATATTAGGTTCTTCCATGAGTTGACTGAATCCCCTCGAAGGCTTAGAGAAAATTCTCAGATGTCAAGTCAGTGGGATTCATTCCAGGTATGCACATAATCTCAAGTAGAGTTTGCACCCATATTAAAAGTAGTTTTAAAATGAAGCAAGATATTACCTTTCCATTTTGAGAAAGTCTGACGTCACATCTGTAAAAATGGTATGAACCTCTGAAGAAAGGCTTTGGCATAAGGATAGCATGGTGATGTTCAAAAGTGGTTTAATCTCTCTTTGCTAGATTTGTCCATGGAAAAGTTAAAAATAATTTTGGAAAAAGCAGAATAATGAGCACCCTGGAGCTCTCATGCCACTAGCCTCCTCAAATAACAAACAGAAATAAGAAAATAGCTCATTCATATATTATAAAGAAACCACCACACAGAGCACTAAGTACTAAACAGGATGCAGGAATTTTTTTTTCTAATCCTAATGCTGTAAATGTGCAATAAAGGGAAGAATAATACACAAATGAGTTTAAAATAGAACTGAGCAGGTCTTATCCATTCTATTTTAGGGAAATTCAATGAAGTATGTACTGGGTTTCTAAAACCATTGTAATGAATGTTGCATGGAAATTCATGGACACTCATCCCAGACCCACCCCCACTAGACCAAGGGAAAATCTTGCAGACCATGAGAAGTTGCATCCAAGTGTATTGCCTCGCATGCTTGACTAGCTGTTATAATGTTAGGGCTCAGCATCAAATTCCAGACATGGTACTCATTCTCAGTATTGTCTGTTGACCTGATATTTAGCTGGAATAAAATATTTTAAACAGAGAGTCCAGATGGGAGACTGACACCAACAGTGGAGTAGTGTAATCATTTCAATAAATCTTAAGTGCAGTTTAGGCACTGGTTTCCTGGACATCCTGAAATTTACAATTCTGTTTCTGGGAAATAAAATAAAATTTTATATTTATTACATTGCTCTGTGACACTTTTCATGGGTTAGTAATTCTCTAGGGATATCAGGGGAATACAGCTAACATGTTTTAACCTGTTCTTAGGTGCTTCCTAGGTGCCCAGATCTTACATATGTCATCTGATTTAATCCTTACGGCCAGTCCAAAAGGTAGGTGTTGTGATCTTTTTTCCACAGTAAAAGTAGAACTTGAGTAGGTTAACCAACTGACTCAAGACCACAAAGAGATGGACTTGGAATTCTGAGCAGAGCCCACCAATCACATAGCCCCTTCTCTTCAAGTATTTTGAAAATCATCCTTTTTCCACTATAGCATGTGGTGTCTGGATATATCATCAAAGATGCAAATGTATGTATTGCTGCTTTCCTATAACTGCAATGCCCAGGAAATAAGGTTGGGAGGAATTCTGGCTAATTGGCTATTTTAATTAGCTGAGGGTTAATGTTTTCTTTAAAAATCTTGTTGAAGCAGCTCTTGAAATGCACCCATCTTCTTCCTTGGCTTAGCAGAATATGGCAACTAAAAGCAATGTTTTATCTGATCATGCCATAGTCTTAACCAGATCTCTGTTCAAATGTCACTTAATCAGAGAGACTTCCTATGACCACACTTGATTAAAAAAAAAATCTCTCCAAGTTTTCCCTCCATTTTCCACCCTTTCACTGCTTTGCTTTTTCCTTCACAGCACATGTCACTAATTGATATGCTACATATTGACTTGTTTATTCTTTGTCTCCCTTCAGTGTAAGCTTCATGAGAGAAGGGGCTTTGTGACATCCAGAATTGTTACTCCAGGGCCTAGAACACTGTCTGAAATATAGTAAGTACTCAAACAATACTATGGGATGAATGAATGAATCCAGTTAAATGAATTCTAACCATTTAGTTCTGTTGCTGAAGTAGATTGGGCTGAATATGTGTGTGTGACCCCCTGTTGTCCATTATATGGCACTTAGGGTTGGAATTATTTATAATAAAGCTGTTGCCACATTATCTGATTCTTCCTTATACAAATAGACATAGAGCAGTAGTTTTAGTAAATTAAGGCTTCTGGCCAGTTAGAAATGGTCCATCAAGTTGTCTTACAATTTGAATGAAAGAATGGGTTTCTTGTGTGCTCTGCTTTATAATTGCCATCTAGCTCCTCTCGCTGAGTATTTTCCTCAAGATTCTTGCATGGGACACATGAAAAGTTATTCAAAAATGAAACATTTTCCACACCAGCTATGCACTAAAGTCTGATGAAGAGAAAATATAGTGGAGTTTCTGGGTATTCTATGTCAGAATGGGAAGGTCTATTGCCCCCAAAGGGCTAGTTACAACATCTTTAATAGTGTGATAGGCTTTATGAATTTATATCTTCAAAGAGTGGACTTTAGGTTATTTGGTGGTAGCTTATTTTTTATGCTTGACCCAGAAATATAATTTAGCACCAACCAATGAATTGAAAATTCTTCTCTTCAGTATCAGAAAGCAATTATTTTATATTAGAAAATAAAGACTTGCAGTGAAACACGTAATTGTAACCATTACAAATATTGTCCTATTCAGTGGTTCAGCCCATACTTGAATCCATAGTTGAATTCCACCTCTTCATTTCATCTACCTTTACCACAATCCCCCTCAAGTCAGAACTTCATTTGAATGGCTTACTGGCTTCATCAAGTGTCTGTAATTCAACCTGCCCCATTTCCCCCTCAAAGATCCCTTCTGCTGATAATCTTCTCCATTTTCCTTTAGCTAATTTCATCATTCTGTTGGCTTACTGGTATTATCTTTTCTACCAAAGATGCAATCTCTTTATCTTTGTATTAATAGCTTCTCAATTCTTGCATGAGCTTCCATTTAAATATCATAGTTTATTACTTTTTGAATAAAATAACTATTCACAATGACTGGGAAATTAGATACTCATATTTTGGGCTCTTATGTAACATTCTTTAATTGATCTCCTCTGCTCTCAGCATCACCTCTTCTTCTGGGTTCACTGCAATTATTGACTGAGAAATCCTATGTAAATAGGATAAAGAGGGGAAAATTGATACTACCCCAGAGTCCTTTATCCTCTGACAAGTTGTAGTCACAATTTAGAATGCTATCTTATATTAGATTGGTTTGTAAGGTCAGGTACCCATACTAGCTGAAAGTTAGGACAAGAACACACTAATTCAGCCATTTGAAGTTTGAATCCATTGTTTTCATTTGTCATTTTTGAGAACTATTTAACCCAAGTTGAATTGATTTGGTTGCAAAAGTAGACTTACAGCGTAAGGGGAAGAGTGTTTCAACTTTCTAGGCAAGGGGAATAAAAGCTCACATTAGGGCTGTGCTGTGTGTGGGCTATGATTTTAAAACTTTGAGACATGACCAATGGATGGACATACCAACAAAGGAAAGCCCAAATTTTCTGTTCTCAAATCCTACCCTTGCAATCTCCCTCCAGAGATATTCCTGTCTCACCACTCAAGGAGCCCAGGCAGGGGTATAAATCCACTTCCTCTCATTTTCCCCTCATGGGAAAAAGCCCAGGTAAAAACACTTTCTTCCTCCTTAGCCCAATGAACATGTGACATTATAATTCTGTTCAGTTCTGAATTAATGTTCTTATGTTTAGAACTGTCTTGCTGTCTTATATGAATATGGGTGTAGATTGGACTTCAGCAGCTGATCTGTGTTCCATGTAGGCAATTTGGTTTCTCCTGGTAAGTGACCCATCCCTGTTGAATTCTGGATGGTCAGAAATCCATAGAAGGTGTTGAAGAGATAGTCCCAAAATGAAGGATTTCTAATGTGAGGAATTGGCTGGTGTGAGATCTCATGGGAGATTGTATTGGTGATTCCAAAATACCATTATTTCATAATTTGTAAGGGTATCTGCAGCACTATCAGCACAGCAACTATAGGCATCTGATCTCAATCAGTCCCTCCACGGAATTTTAAAATCAGAGTTGAGGAAAGGAGGCCAACCTCTCTCAGGTGGCAAAAGCTGTAAGAAAAGAGATTTGAATGTTCAGTGGTCATGTTTCCCATCATAAAGGAAAAACTGGTTTGCTATGAGAAAAAGTGAACTTGACCCAGAAAGAGGCCAAAGGCAAAGATGAGGCAAGAAAGCCCAGGTAGCATTCCAGCCCCTGGTTCCCACTGTTCCTGAGATCCAAAGGCACTGCTCTCATTTCCACAGTTTGATGTTCAACTATTTCTTTGATTAAATAAAATATCCACAGAAACCTTCCAATAAACTCCTTTTCCCTGGACTAAGCTAGCTCCAGTTGGAATTTTGCATATTTGTATTCAAGAGTCCTAATTATACATGTATACTTGAGAGTTCAAAACCAGGCTTCAATCAGGCCATTCTAATGGGATCTGGGACAAGGTGGTGGGAGGGTGTTGCAATTTATCCAATTATAACTTTTTCCCAATCTGCCAACCACAATTAAAAGAGCAATAGTCAAGAATCACAGTTTTTCTGGTTCTGTGTTGAGGGTTAGAGTACCATTTTCAACAGGAAACTTCGAGATTATCTTCTGTGTACTTTTATCACTTGTTCACCAACGAATTCTCATGGCTTCCCTTCTACTGAGTGAATACAAATGGCCACTGGTTGGAGATGAATGGGCAGAGCCAAACCCAGTATGTTCCTCTAAATATCTGTACCTTTTCTCCTTTTTTTTTGGCCATGAGATTGCATTTTAAATATGGCTCTTACTTTTTAAAGTAATGCTTTCCTACTTTTTATAAAGTATTTTTAGAAGTAATACATGCTTCCTATTTTTTATTAATTTAAACCCCAGTGATGGTTGATGATGTTAAGCCATTGCAGTTCTCTGTCCCTACATTTCTGGAGCATTCCAAAGGCCAGAATATTTTCAGCTCTTGGCACCTCCATTTCTATTCCTTGTAATTTTCTGACTTTTCCCGCAAGGAGCATGATGCAGAATCAACACTCACAAGTCGATAGTTGTATGAGTAAACAACCCTTCAAGAGTGAAGAGATGTTGTGAATTGATTAATCCTTCTGTTCCACTAGGTGGTGCTGGTTGACATGCCGTCTGCCTTCAAATGTAAAGGCCTCAATCTGTCACCATTTGGTTGTCAGTAGGAATTGATGAGATTCAGAGAGTTTATCCGTCCAAGCCAGGAATTTCTGAGTTGCTGCTGGGCCTTGTCCTCTGACTAGATGTGTGGGCTTCTTAATTTCCTTATTCTAAAATAGGCTAATGGTCCTCTATGTGAGAGGATGTAGTAGGATGTCTGGTTCTCTCTCGACACCTCAGAGGCCCACTTTCCTCTGGGGTTTGGGGTTTGGGGGCACTGCTTCGTAAGACCTATATGGCAAAGGGGTTGTTTGAGAGTGAAAAGACATAGGTTTGGCTCACCAGTACTAGATATCTCACTATCATCCTGCCTGCTGATCATTAGCATTTGGCCCCAAAACTATTGGTTTTGGGTCTCTCCTTTTCTGCCCCTGAGATAGCATTTTAGATAAGACTTTTACTTTCAAAATGTAAGAAATACAATCATAGGATCCTTATGATAGACTTACAAAAGGACCTTTTAAGTGATTCATGTTTTGACAGGATAATGTCTAATATAGTAATATTCACTTTATTAGGCATCATCAGAGAAAGAGATATTGCATATAAGCAAATTTTCCAGATAATCAAACCTTATTATTTTCCATGCCAAATCTTTAGAAAATATTGCAGTGTTGGAGTAGATTAAAAATAGTCCTAAAATATATTGTATTGCTGTGCTTTTTAAAGCATAATATGCTAAATTTAATTTATTTAATAACTCACATTGCATGTATGTATGTATGTTCTAAGAGCTGTTTTGGCATTCTAGTATTTTTGCCCTGAAAAATTGCTAAATGTTTCTACCATTCTTCCTTTCTTCCTGAGTACACTCCGCTCTTTTCTATTTTTCAAGTTTGTAATCAGTGGCATATCTTATGCTGGATACCAGATTGGCAGTATGCTCAGTATGGGCTAACAAAGGCACTAAACTCCTCAGCCGAAGTTCTGCATAATAATATATTTGGACAGAAAACTGCACTTTCCTGCCTTCCATGGGGTTCTCTGGACTCCTGAACACCTCAAACCCCAGGGACAATTTCCCAGTCAATAGTCTAACAGGAGACCTCACTTTGGTTATAGTCAATCTCCGAACGCTTCCTTCCCATCCATGTTCCATAATGGAAATGGCTTTATTAAAGATACCAAGGAAATAACATTAACATAATAAGATAGGGAGAGGGAGGAAGACATTTATAAAAGGCAGAGCCACAATGGTAGGTTCTTACTAAAACATGAAAGACCAGAAAAGAGAAATAGCAGATAAGACTCCTTTATTCATAAAAACAGAAACCTCCAACTGGGATGCCTGGATGGCTCAGTTGGTTAAGCGTCCAACCTCAACTCAGGTCATGATCTCACCGTTCATGGGTTCAAACCCTGTGTTGGGCTCTGTGCTGACAGCTCAGAGCCTGGAGCCTGCTTCGGATTCTGTGTCTCCCCCTCTGTCTTCATATTCTCTGTCTCCCTCTGCCCCTCCCCTGCTTGTGCTTTGTCTCTCTTTTTCTCTGTCTCTCAAAAATAAACATTAAAAAAATTAAAAAATAAAAGAACAGAAACTCATCTTAAACTGGCTTATGCTCCAACATTCACCAAAGAAAAGAGGGTCTGGAAAACCTCAGAAGAGATGGATACCAGGGTTCAAATAGCCTCCAGGACCCAGTTGCTCTCCATCTCTGTCCTACTCTGCTCTGTCTTGGCTCCATGCACATACCTGTCTTCTCCATTCATGGCCCCCAGAAGATCCAGGCTTATATCCTCCTGGCTTCCAGTCAAATGGAAAGAGAGCTTCTCTTTTTAATAATTTCTACAAACACCACATAATTGACTCATTGGCTAGGCTTAGGTCTTATGGCTCCTAAAAGTGGATTGTTATGGTTGAAAGCTGCAATACACTAATTAACCAGATGTGGTCCACCTGTTATCTCTAGAGATAAAGGGATCGGTCAACCATCACCATCTAGATCTAAGATTTAGAGGTTTGAGTGTAGTCACTCCCCAAAGGAAAAACTATTATATTATTACCAGTGTAGGTATGAATGGATGCTGAGAGAATAAAATCAACAGATTTATGCTAAAGAGGCTAATGGAGATGAGCGAGTAAAGCCTGGACACCGATCTACCAACTCCTATTATGACTGAGAATAATTCTACCACACACCAGCCATGCCTTCCTCCCCTAGTGGGTTCTCTTCTCACACTGTCTCTACCCAGGCAGAATCAGGGATGGGAGAAGGAGAAGGCAAGGTGGCTGCTGAAATCTCCATTAGCCAAATGCTCTGAAGTCTCCAAAAGCTTTTATCCTACCAAAGGTTTTCAACTATTCCAGCTATTTTTCTTTCTTTTAACAGTTTTAAATAGGCCATCACGACTACTTCTCCAAGGACATGAATACTGTCGAAACAAACATAGCTCAATGTCTATCCTTCTAGTACTCTGATGGTTGACCATACTAACATCAAGAGGACTACCTGTGATGTAAATCCAGGTTATCTTTCTCACCTAGTTCCCCATTATTGAATTGGAAGTTTTGAAAAGTTCTAGAAAATCCCACGGATATCTTCCTTTCTTTCCTCTTCCCTTCCTCCCTCCCTCTCACTCCTTCCCTCCACTCCACAAAAATGGACCAAGATCCTATGTACCTATCTGTTGTATCCTAATGTACCTGAGGATACAACCATGAAGACATGAGTCAAAGTCTGACCTTGCAGAACTCACAGAGAATGGCATACACAAGTAAACAGATAGTTATAATACAGAGTGGTCACCACTAGCATAGAATTAGGCATAAGGTAGCATGAGCATAAAGATAAAGACCCTTAATTCATACTGGAAGTGTCAGCAGATTGGTTGAGTGTATTCCTATTACAGCAAGGTTCTCAGGACACATCTGCCTTCTCCTGGTCCCCAGGAGTGCTTCAGGTAATATATGGGGCAGGAGATAAAAGATCCCAACACATCCCTCAGACATTAAAGAGCAAAAATTCCTAGTTTGAGTCCATGAGCACTGGTTTTAGGGGGTGAGGATATTGCCTGAGGTCGTGCGCAAACTTGTTCATGTTTGTTCATTTTTTTCTGGGAGAGCATTTATAATTTTTACCAGGGCCTCATGATCAAAAGGGTTTAAGAGTCACTACTCCAGAGAGAAAGGGGAAGAGAAAAAGAGACAGAGATGCAATCCCTGATGAAAGATTTCTAATGTTTGATGGGGAGCCAAGGAATGAGGGCGATTTTAGCTGCACTAGACTTGCATCATCTCACTTTCCCTGAAACCATTTCCAGCTAGAATTGAGATTTTAGAAACTATACTAATAGATTCTTTTTTTCTTCTTTTTAGATTTTCCCTTTAATGGTGAAGAGCCCTATTGCATGTTGATTATATTAAATTAGCCACTGTCTGTCCCCCACTCCCATCCCCTCCCCAGGGAACGTTGAGCAATATCCTGATCAGGCTGCATGTGGATCTGGGCTGTGTCTGGCCTTCTTGTGAAGTAGATGGGGCTTGGCTCCAATGCCCTTCTTCTCTATTCTCCATCCTAGATCCTTCTCCTCGATACATGTGTCTCTACCCTCAGGGCCTATCCTGTGTTTCATTCTTCTTATTCATCTTCATCCTTACCAAATGATTAATTAGTAACTTAGGCATTGGTTGATAAAGGAAGGAACTCATGATTATATTTCAAGAGAAGATTGTCTAATAGATTTGGAAAGTTCTTCAGGAATCAAAGTATGGTTGCTGACTGCCTGAGAAACTGGTATTTCAAGGCATTAGAGACTCAAATCACACTACAAAGCTGAGTGCTGATTCATAAGGGAAGTGTATACCCACTCATAGGTTGGTATCACCACAATGGGCAATGACTTTCTGAGAGTCACTGGGCCTCCCAACAACTGTCAAATAAAAGAATTGGACCAGATTCTCTCCAGTGTCCCCTTTAGCTTCAAAATATCAGATATTGAATGAGAATTACAAATAAACTCCCAATAAGCAGAAATGCCCAAATACAGAATGAGAGATACTTAATGCCCTACCATGGAGATATTGTTGCAGAGGCTAAAACAACCCCTTGTGAAGGATATTCTAGAAAGGATTTGGGGTGTGTGTGTGTGTGTGTGTGTGTGTATACTCGTTTTTTCGTTCAACAAATGCTAAGAAAGCCCCATCTACCAGTTAGGCCCTGATGAGTTGGCATTCAAACATGATTCTGACAGTTTCTGCTTTAGTAAGTCTGCATTCTAGACTCACACATGACTACCGTGGTCAGATATGACTATAAGGAGAGATGAGCCCTGAGGTCAGCTATAAAGTATAAGCCCTACTAAAGGCATTCAAATGTTAAAAGTATACTCATTTTGTGAGCCAGATAAAATAGGTCTACAACATGTATTTAACATTGATCACAAAGTGGTGATTCATGGTCCAGAAAATAAAGATTTATTAAGTGCTTACCGTGTGCCAACATTGTTCTAGGTGCTTTATACATATTAAGTCACTTGTTTCTATAATTAAAGGCACTTGTATTAGGGGCAATTCTTACCTCCATCCTACAGATGAGAAAGCCAACGCACAAAAGAATGAAGTGAGGAGCCGAAGTTACCTGGCCAGCCAAAAATTCTAACTGTAGAACTGTTTTTGACACTTTACATTGCCTCTATAGATGATTTCTCTGATTCTGAACTTCCTGATTATATGAAATTGGTCTTATTTCATCAAACTAAAGAAACTGTGTTAGCGAGCAACTTTTATTTACTTGTTCTGTACGCAACCTGTTTCATACAGGTTACAGTGAAGAGAGTCAGGGTCTATTTTATGCTTGAACCAGAATGACTTCTGACATTACATCTCATTTTTAAAAAATTGTCTTCTCAAAAGAAGACAAGCCCCAAAAGATGCTAGTTTCAGATTGTGTCCTTGCCTACTGAGTGGCCAAAGGCTGGGGTGGAGCAGTGAACCAATAATCCTCTATTTTACATGTCAAAGGAACAAGTAAATTATTCACACTTTTATGTAACAAACTTGTAGTCTTGACCACAAAGCAGTAGAACTTAAAAAGTGGAGGAGCCTGCTTAAGATTCTCTCCCTCTGCCCTGCTCCCCTGCTCCAGCTTTCTCTCTTCCTCTCTCTCTAAAAAAAAAAAAAACAACAAAAAGTGTGGGGAGAGGTCTGATCATCAGGTATTACAGTTAGTTCTAGGTATGTCAATAGGATTTTCAAGAAAACAGTAGCCTTCTGGGGCACCTGGGTGGCTCAGTCGGTTGAGCATCCTACTTCAGCTCAGGTCATGGTCTCACAGTTGGCAAGTTCAAACCCCACATTGGGCTCACTGCTGTCAGAATGGAGCCTGCCTTGGATCTTCTGTCCCTTTCTCTCTGCCCCTGCCCCACTTGTGCTCTCTCCCTCTCAAAAATAAATAAACATTAAAAAAGAAAAGAAAAGAAAAGAAAAGAAAAGAGAACAAGAGAAAAGAAGAGAAGAGAAAGGAAAAGAAAAGAGGAAAGGAAAGGAAGGAAAGGAAAGGAAAGGAAAGAAAGAAAAGAAAAGAAAAGAAAAGAAAAGAAAAGAAAAGAAAAGAAAAGAAAAGAGTAGACTTCATGATCAAATGAGTGGAAAGTTTTGAGTTATAGAGAGTCAACCTAGGTTTGTTACTTAAAGATTTGTCAGATTCCTTTCACTGGGAATCTTTTTTGCATTTCTTGGGCTAGGAATTTCTGCAGAGCAGATTTGGAAATCTGAGCCCAGTCTTCCCATCTAATTTTGCACATGTGGAACTGAGGAGCTTGGAGAAGATGAGTGAGCCACCCTCGGACTCACAACTGATAAATCATAGCCTGATTTAACGACAGTACTGAACAAAAGTCCATTGGATTTTATAATCCTTATAGGCTAGAACTGAAAGAAATCTTAAAGAGTATCTAATTTAAGAAATTCATTTTGTTAGAGAAGAAATACTTCTCCAAAGAGGATAAGTTACTTGCCCAAAGTTGTACAGGCAGAGTCTGGATCACAGCTTAGGCTTTCTGCCTTCTCCTTGGAAGCAGACAAAACCAAAATGAATTTAATTATGCTAGCCAGAAGTGATTATTAACCAAGATTTTCCATGTACTGTGTAAAAGCTTCTGCTAAATGTTATAGGGCCTTTACATGACAGACACTGAAATGCTGCTGTAGCCTCAGTAAGAAAGCAATTGAGAGTTGGCCAGGGATTTCACATCAGGATTATGTGAAGAGCTTTAAAAATAATACTGATGACCCTTGTGGGGCCACACTGGATGATCTAAATCTAGAATTTGGAGGTAGGATGGGGCCCTGATACCTGTACTTTTTAAAGTGCCCCAGATGATTCTAGTTTACATTGGGTGGAGAACCACTAACTTATAGCAAAACTAGAGCAAAATGTGACCTGGAGTTAGGGAGAAGGAGGAGACATGGCAGCAAAGGCCTCAGGTAAGAGGATGCCCAGGTCACCCACAGAGAGGAGGCCATGGTGCCTATCTCCTCAGAATGCTCGCACGCGCGCAGCGCTCACACACACACACACACACACACACACACTCCTTTTATCTGTCTAGTCTATGTCTAGGAGAGGAGAAACACCTTGTGGGAAGAGATGAATAAAGGGATCACTGACTAACCTTAGGCCTAGCTGAATCTTGATGGTGGGGATTTGTGGGAAATCTTATCAGCATGACCCTCTGGTTTCCTTCTGAAACACACTATACTCTGAGCATCTATGCTCAGGATGTGGAAAGAACAGGTCTGAGAATCACTTAGAACTTTAGGTAGACAGGATTGACATAGAGGACTCTCACTAGCCACAAAACTAAGAGGTGACAGCAGGCAGTTGATAGAGTCCATGAAAATTGCTCTGGTGCCACCAATACAATGAACCAGTGATGACTCCCATGAGTAGATCCCACTGCAAGTGGGCACATGTTACTCCACTACCCAGGAAATGCTCCCTGGAATCAATTCCCTGCCCAGGACAGTGGTAGTCTACTATGTTCCTTAGA
The DNA here is from genome assembly GCF_024362965.1 of Panthera pardus. Classification (NCBI taxonomy): domain Eukaryota; kingdom Metazoa; phylum Chordata; class Mammalia; order Carnivora; family Felidae; genus Panthera; species Panthera pardus. Next base: position 23,801,764 of record NW_026526788.1, read on the forward strand.
TATCTTTGTTCCTTAGATTCTTTTCAACCCTCCTTTGCCATCCTTTGGAGATTTTTTTTTATGCCAGACAAATTTTAGACCTATAACCATTACTCCAATTATTTCTGTAATAATAACCTTCTTATATGTCATGAGACTGCCCAATCTGGCCATGACGCAGCTGATTATGAACTGTGACTCAGTGGCCGACATTTCAAGACAACCTTTAGCCAGTTCCAGTAAAAAGTCAGCAGCCAGCATTTTCTAGCAATTATTGTAATTTTTGTATTAAAAATCAAAATAGCAATAGTCAGATTTCTCTAATTGATTCTTGACTAACCACATGAGGATGGAGTCTCATTTGTAGGGGAACCAGCTTCTTGTCCTTCACCTCTGATCACAGCAAGTCTCAAAATGAAATGCTATCTGAGATTAAATTGTGGCTTTCTTTCTTTCTTTCTTTTCTTTCTTTCTTTCTTTCTTTCTTTCTTCCTCTCATTCTTTCTTTCTTTTTATCTCCCCTCCTTTTTTATTTAACTATCCCCCGCCCTGGCCGGAACCTGAGAGTTAGCATGTACAGTGTGCCTTCCAACTGAACTGCCTGGTCGTCTATGACTCAGCTATCCAGAGAGCCACAGCTGGCTTGGTGTGGATTTTAAAAGACTCCTCTCTCTCAACCTCACTCTCTCTCTCTCTCCACATACCCCTCCCTTACCCCCCAACCCCCCTCTCCCTCTTCAGTTACACAGCGTGAATTAATAGCCAGTTCCTTCCAGTTGGCTGTGAGGAGCACAGAGGGAAACTTCTAGTTCTCTGGCTACAGGCTTGGGCTGAGGAAGCAGCTTATAAGGTCAGTGTCCCAAACCAAAGCAGACAGCAATACAAATAAACAGCCATGGGGAGACAGACACGGAGTCAGGAAAATCCCCTACATGACTAGACTATCAGTTTCAGCAGTGCTGTGGCTGGGAATGTCAGGTTCAAGCCTGTGACACTGAGGCCAAAGTGTTTGCCTTGGAATAATTGGTGTTCTCAAGCCTATTTCTCCTTAGTGACCATATTTTGCTAAAGAAAGAAAAATCATGCATGTATGGGATGGGTGGGAGTCAGTTTCTGATAATTATAAAAATGGTGCATTTCCAGGATTTGAGTTAATTGAGGTAGAAGGACATTCTAAATTAGTAAAGAGCCTGAATTGTAAAAGTTCTCAAGAAACAAGTGCCAGTGGGGAGGGGTCCTACTGGTTGATGTTCTAAAAAAAGGATGGGTGTTCAAGATCCTAGATGTCATTTGAATCTTGGCTCCAAATGTGGTTTGTTGTGATAAATGTTACCAGAGGCAGATTTGTCATGAAACCAGTAAAGCTTGTATTTTGGGACACAGCTAAGGGGCACTCAAAATGTGTTTGTGTGGTCATATTTTGTTGTAAAATTTGCAGAAGTAAATTATTTTGTATTCTTTTTCTTAAAGAAGGATCCTGACTTGTGTAAACTCTAGGCCCCTTAAAACCTGGATCTACCCCACTTCAGAAAGGTGTGGTTAGGGCTGGGGGTGATGGTGAAGGGGATTGCCTTTGGAGTTCACTCTTGTTCCTATTGATTCAGGAATAGAGGAGGAGGTACCCTGCTGGGAGGGTCCAGCTTGTCATTTTCATTGGTGATTTGGGCTTCCTCTCTCTTCATCCAAGCCAGCTCCCTTGTACCCCTCAGAACAATTCAGTGTGTCCGTACAGACACTTCCTATACTCATGATCCCGACTTTAGAAGCAAATATGAGAGTTTGTATGCCTGGCATAAATAAGCATTCAATAAGCACTAGCAGTAGTGGACAAATTTTGTGCATCCAGAGAGGTATCCCCTTTTATAAGTACCTCAGATCCTAAGCCACAACTGTCCACGGTGGGCATGTGCCTCAAGTCAGGTCTTTCAGAATCCTTCCTGGGTTATTTCAACTGGAACAGGGTGAAAAGGACCTATTTTTTCTCTTCCCAAGGCCATAAAAGATATGAACCCATGACTAATGGCAGATGCATCTTCTGCCTTGCAGAAAATCTGGTCTGAGAATGAGTGGAGAGAAAGTCAACAGCCCTGCAGTCCCTGAGTTCATCTAGCCCCATATCATCTTCCTGTAGTTCATGAGCCAGTGCATTTCCCCTTTCTTCTCAAGTAGGTTGCTGTCTCTTGCAACCCAAATTATTCTGGCTGATGCATCTTTTATCTGGAATTACCTTGTCATTGAAAGAATTTGTCAAGCTCTTTGTTTCTCTTTCTCCTCATGGGCATACTCTCTGCAGAGTCATTCTCTAAAATGAAATTTTAATCACTTTTTAAAAAAAATTTTAATGTTTATTTATTATTGAGAGACAGAGAGAGACAGAGAATGAGCATGGGAGGGGCAAAGAGAGGGGGACACACAGAATCTGAAGCAGGATCCAGGCTCTGAGCTGTCAGTACAGAGCCCCATGTGGGTCTCGAACTCACAAACCACTAGATGATGACCTGAGCTGAAGTCAGGCGCCCAACCGACTGAGCCACCCAGGCACCCCAAATTTTAATCACTTTTATGAACACACCACACATGAATAGATTACTACACATCCTTGACACTTTAAACTCAACTACCATGTGTTGAATACCTATTAGGTCCAGGACAACTGGCTTTCATCTGGACTAGGTGAACTACATGGAAATTGGCTATGCTTATACTGCAAAATAAACAAGCTATAACTTCTTCGTGCTCTTGTCGCTGAAAAGGAAGAGAAACTCTTGGGTTGATCAATGATGGCTGCAACTTCTGGAATATATTAAATGCCATGTAGCTGCTGGATTAATTATCTGAGAGCTTGAAGGACATTTTGACTATTATAAGAGTTAAAAAGAAATAGATGTGTTGGGTATAATGACTTTGCTCTCATTGAAATTACTCACAAGAGACAACTGTTCCCATTAGGGACACCTTGAGTTGGTGACTTCCTATATTAATAGTTGATGTGACTGGAGGGCATCAGTTTTTACTCAGCCTATGTAGGTGTGTACCACAACTCAAACTAATTTAGTCAACACTCAAATTAGTGCTGCCAAGAATTTGATTTTTCAATTAAACAGTTAAGAATGACTAGGGGCACCTGGGTGGCTCAGTCGGTTGGGCGTCCGACTTTGGCTCAGGTCATGTTCTCATGTTCTCTCTCTCTCTTCGTGGTTTGAGCCCCGCGTCGGGCTCTGTGCTGACAGCTCAGAGCCTGGATCCTGCTTCAGATTCTGTGTCTCCCTCTCTCTGGCCTTCCCTTGCTCATGCTCTGTCTCACTCTCTCCCTCAAAAATAAATAAACATTAAAAAAAAAGAATGACTTGTAACTAGTTTACAAATAATGTTTATGGTTGATTTATTAAATGATACTATTGAAGAGTTTGAAAATAGCCTTTTTCATATGTAGGTTATATATATTTAACTTGAAACCCAATTTTCACAGAAAGTAGGAAAAAATGTATTTCATCTTAGTTCACTGCCCAAATTTTCACAAATTGCCTACTCAAAAGATCAAAATTACAGAGAGAGTGATAAATGGTAAATTACCTGAATAGAGTGTTGGGTTGGAAATCTGAAATCCTAAGTTCTTGTCTTAGTTCTGTCCATAAATTACTTCAATTACTCCGAGCCTCAGTTTCTTCATCTGTATAATGGTAGGATTGGACTACATAATAACTGTCATTTACTGTGCTATTACTATAAGCTAGACATTATACTAGGAGCTTCATGTACATTATTATACTGTCATTTATTTCTCCCATTAATTCTTTAATAGGTGATATTTTTAATCTCTAATTCTGCACACATAAAGAAACTGAGATTCAGAGAGATAAAGAAATTTTCCTAAGACCACACAGAAAGTGGGAGGAGAATAAAGATTCAAACTGGATTAGACCAGGTTCCAGGTCAGAGCCTCACACATAACCATTATTTCATACTTCTCTCAAAGATTCTTTCATCTTTAAAGTACTTTTCTTCTATTTCTATGTAGCATCTATTTCAGGATGAACAAGGTTTCCTCTTTATCTTAACGTATTTAGACCAGATTGTGGCAGTTAGTGTCCAGTTAATCCAATTGTAATAAAAAGTGATCTTGGACCTATTTATTCAATTATTACCAGCTCAGAACTAATTTTCAGCAAAATTAAGATCCACTAGTCAAGAAAACACAGATGGCACCTGATTCCACAACTTATTCTCCAGTTCATTCTGACCATATTACTTTTTCTTAGGCACAAACTCTGTTTAGAAGGCAAATTCTGTACTGAAAGAAAAATTAACTATTCTTGGCTTCTGTCAATTGAGTAAAATCCTAAGCCAAACACCTGTTTTTTTTTTCCCCCCCTGGTCTCCAATCCTTTGACTCCACCCAGCCACCACAAACAACGTCTGACCATGTGGTCTGACTCTTGTTATGATGGTGGCAATTTTGATTCTACCCCAGCTCCTCCAAAAAGGAGGTTGAGATTCCAAGCAAATCTATCAACAAGCTCATATTTATCTCCTAGAGTGTTCTTAACTCCTTGAGGAGCTGAGGGTTGGAGTTGCAAAGAAATGTAACATGTGGCCCATTGCCTTGTAGGGTTTGCAAATGGTGGGGGCACAAATGAAGCTGCTGGAGATAGAGAACAGTGTAGAATGAAGGGTAGATTATATGTTAGGAAGTCTTAACCGCCATGGTAGAAGTGAAAGCCGAAACCAATGGTCAAGGGCTGGGCTGGGGGAGAGGGAGACACTGAACAGAGGTATAGGCAAAACTTGGGTCTGTCAGAGAGAAGGGTCTTTCTACCTAAGAGGAGTGAGAGAGCCCTGGTGAAGGTGATAGATGTCCACTAAACTTATTTGGTAATCATTTCACAATATACACATATGTCAAGTCATTATGGTATACATCTTAAATTTATACAGTGTTGTATATCAATTATGCTTCAGTTTCAATAAAACTGAAAGGAAAAACAAGCAAGACAACCACAATGACTAATAGAGAAGGGAATGAACATGATATGCTATAGCACCGTGAGGAGACTTTCTGTGATGAGCAGACCTCTAATCAAAACCTCTAGGGGCGCCTGGGTGGCTCAGTTGGTTAAGCATCTGACTTCAGCTCAGGTCATGTTCTCACGATTCGTGGGTTCGAGCCCGGCATCAGGCTCTGTGCTGACAGCTCAGAGCCTGGGCCCTGCTTTGGATTCTGTGTCTCCCTCTCTCTCTGCTCTTCCCCGACTCACATTCTGTCTCTTTCTCTCAAAAATAAATAAACATTAAAAAAAAACACCTGTAGTTAAAAACTGGAAAATTCCATCAGAAAGTTTCATTGAGAACAGAAACCACATTTTTTTTTTTTTGCTTATTACACTGTACCTAAAACAATACTCAATACAGAGTAATTATTCAATTATTTATTTAATGAATAAACAAATTACTTATCTACTTTTTTTTTTCATTTTAGAGAGAGAGAGAGTACAAGCAGGGGAGAGACAGAAAGATTCCTAAGCAGGCTCCATGCTTAATGTGGGGTCCAATGCAAGGCTTGATCCCATGACCCTGGGATCATGACGTGAGCTGAAATCAAGAGTTGGATGCTCAACTGACTGAGCCACCCAGGTGCCCCTTATCTACTTCCAATACCTAAATGCTGTATTTCTTTTTTTAATTTTTAAAAATATTTTTATTTATATTTGAGAAAGAGAGAGAGGGGCAGAGCTTGAGCAGGGGAGGGGCAGAGAGACTGAGACAGAATCTGAAGCAAGCTCCAGGCTCTGAGCTGTCAGCACAGACCCTGATGTGGGACTCAAACCCATGAGCAGTGAGATCATGACCTGAGCCGAAGTCAGAAGCTTAACCAACTGAGCCACCCAAGCGCCGCCCCCCCCCAAGTGCTGTATTTCATGTAGTCCTGTGCCTCTCAAAGTATGGTCCCTAGACTAGCATCATTGACACCACATAGTACCTTGCTAGAGGTGAAAGTTCTCAGGCTCAACTCCAGACATGTTGAGCCAGACATTCTAGAGTTGGGGTCTAGCAGTCTGTGTTTTAACAAGCCCTCCAGGTGATCCTGATTCAGGCTAAAATTTGAGAACCATTGATATAGGCCAAAGCTTAATTATGGCAATTTTACTACTGCCTCTAAAACTCAAGGTACTTCTTCTTCTCTTCCCTTCTCTTCTCTTCTCTTACTTGCTTTAAAATGGAGGGAAATGGGAATATTAAACCAGAACCAAAACCAAAAAATACTGTCAGGTAATATCTGAAACAGCGCTGATAGTGAAATCTTTGTATTTTAAAGAACATAATTATCTAAATTCAAATAAATAACACATAGATTTATCTATTTATTCAGGCCATTACTCAACTACCATGTGGAAGTGTTTCTGACAGGAAGAGGAAGCAGGACCTCCAACCTTGGTGAGGTAATGCTACTCAAAAATCAAATGATGAGGTCCCAGTTAAGATGGCTGCCTGGCCCAAATATTTCCCCTGCCTTCCAAAAGCCCAATAAAATGATTGCAAAAGAATAGCCCAGAAGAACAAAGAGAATGGGAAGAACACCAAGATAATACCAAAGATTTCAATTAATTTCTGAAAAACTGAAGAGGACAGAAGACTGTGGGACCTTCTTGGACCATCTTGAGTGTATTTATATTCCTGTTAGTAAATCCTGGGGCAGATTTGTGAGGAGCTGGGCCTGAAAGTTTAGCAAGGCTCTCTCTATTCCATAAGTTAATAAGCCTCCTTCACAATATTTCATAGAATTAGAGAATTTCGAAGGGACATCAGAAATTGCATTTCTTTTATTTTTATTTTTAAAAATTTTTTTAACGTTTATTTATTTTTGAGATAGAGAGAGACAGAGCATGAATGGGGGAGGGTCAGAGAGAGAAGGAGACACAGAATCGGAAGCAGGCTCCGGGCTCTGAGCTGTCAGCACAGAGCCCGATGCGGGGGCTCGAACTCATGGACCGCGAGATCATGACCTGAGCCGAAGTCGGACGCTTAACCGACTGAGCCACCCAGGCGCCCCTAGAAATTGCATTTCTAAACTTTGCATTGAATTGGTGAAGAAAATGAGGCATAAGGAAAGTAGGAGACTGCCCTCAGTCACCCACTAGTAACTAGCAGACCTGAGATAATTAACCATGTATCTTTCCCAGTACACGTCCCACCATATTCCACTGCCTGTGTCAGATGGCCAGGATTGCCAAGGCATTCTATCACTTAGTCCCTTTTATCTTTCCAGTTACATGTACCTCTATCACACTACTGCATGAGGCATGGAAGAAAATACTGAGCCAGGGGTCAGAACACAAAAATGCCTCAGCTCTGTTCCTGATTAACTGTGTTGATTCATTCATCTGCTTTGTATTTGTGGGGGTATATGGTGTGTTAGGGAGTGGAGTGGACAAATGGAGATGGGGTTTTTAATGTACATTTTTAAGGTTTTCTTTTTAATTAAAAATTATATACAGGAATGTTATTCAGTTATGAAAAAGAGAATGAAATCCTGCCATTTGCAACAATATGGATGGACCTTGAGGGCATTATGCTAAGTGAAATGAGCCAGACAGAGAAAGATAAACACTGTATGATCTCACCTAAACGTGGAGTCTAAAACAAACAAACAAACAATGGAAAAATAAAACAACAAACAAAAAAATCAAACTCATAAACACAGAGAACAGATTGGTGAGGGGGTGGGTGAAATGGGTTGAAGGGGGTCAAGAGGTACAAACTTCCAGTTACAAAATAAATAAGTTCTTGGAATGTAATGTACAGCATAGTGACTATATTGCATTGCATATTTGAAAGTTGCTAAGGGTAGATGTTAAAAATTCTCATCACACACAAAACGCATTTGTAACTATGTGTGGTGATGGGTGTTAACTAAATGTATTGTGGTGATCATTCATATGTATATATATATATATATATATATATACACACACACACATACATATATATATATCTCATTTATATATATCATATATATGATTTATATATACATTATATATATAAGGTCTAAGGTGAATACAATGTTATATGTTCACTAGATCTCAATAATAAATTAATTATTTAATGTATACTCATTACATTAAATGAGCTCTATCACAGTACCATGAATAAATTATTCTTTAATATTTGCAAATCCTTTGGGATTCATTTCTTTTTGTGCTTTGTTTAATACCCAGCTTAATAACCTTATGAATTTATCAAATAATTAGCATTTCTTTAATCCTTAAACAATCAATATTCCTTTCAATATTTGTACATATCTCAAAACTAAAAAAATTGAAAACATATGTAGCTATCAAGTTAAAATTTCCCAAATATTTAAATATTGATTGCTAATGCAAATACTTATAAACATTTGGTTAAAACCACAATTCTACTGGGGCACCTGGGTGGCTCAGTCAGGTAAGCATCTGACTCTTGATTTTGGCTTAGGTCATGATCTTACAGTTTGTGAGATCAAGCCCTATGTCAGGCTCTGTGCTGACAGTATGGAGCCCACTTGGGATTCTCTCTCTCTCTCTCTCTCTCTCTCTCTCTCTCTCAAAAGAAATAAATAAACATTTTTAAAACCCCACAATTCTGGAGCGCCTGGGTGGCTCAGTCAATTGAGTGTCCAACTTCGGCTCAGGTCATGATCTCATGGTCTGTGAGTTCGAGTCCCGCGTCAGGCTCTGTGCTGACAGCTCAGAGCCTGGAGCCTGTTTCAGATTCTGTGTCTCCCTCTCTCTCTGCCCCTCCCCTGCTCATGCTCTATCTCTGTCTCTCAAAAATGAATAAACATTTTTAAAAAACCCACAATTCTACCACAATAAACTATCCTTAGCATTTAAACACTTAAAAAGAAGACATGAATACTATTAAAAAGCTGATCTATACCTTGAAACAAAAACTAGTTACTGTAATGTTAATATCTTAGATTGAAATACCATTACTTTATTTGTATCTCTTTCTAGGTTTGCCTTCCAAAAGTTACAGTAATTTTGTATTTTTATATCTCCACTGACCAAAGGAAAAGGACTCAGTTATGGTATCTCAATAATCAAAAAATTGACACTTGACCTGTTGGCAGCATCTAAGGTAGTTCTTATTCTCTGGTTTTTCAACCAAGTTTCTTTTTACAAATATGTTTCGCTTATTACATCATAGGAGTTTTAATTTTTGGTCTTTCATCTAGATTTAAAATTTTTAAACCTAGTGCCTTTCTGTAATGATTTCTTCTTTAATTGGGCATGCCTGGCAGAACCTCACTCATGGTCTTGCCATTTTGAGATACCGATTTAGCCTCTTAGCATTACTGAAAATGACTATAAACCTTACTTGAATATAAACCTTATGTTTTATTATACCATCTAGAGCAAGCAGAACGCTGCAACCAGCCTACTATGCCATTCACCATGGCTACACATGAATCACAGGGGGACCAAGACAGAGCCCCCCCCCCCCCCCCCCGTACCATGAACTGCTTGGAGACTCAGTGCTCAGGAGCCCAAGGGGAGGGCGGCCTCATACTGTGCCACGAATTAATGTGTCATTAGACAAATGTTACCCTTTCTACATGTGCCATGAAATGAAAAGTTTGGGAAGTACGGATTGGGACAATTCATCTCCAAAGAGAGAAGGGATTGAGTCTGCGTGGCCAATGCGCTTTTCTGGGACAAGAGGCTAATTCATCCTTAATTCATCTTGGCTAAGGGAAGCCCCTTTAAGTTGGCTCTTTTGTTCTTTGATCATCGCCTCTGGCATTTTATAGAAGTTTGCACACTGTCTGGCTGCATGGACTGTCCCAGACCCATCCTGACTTTTCCCTGAACCCTAAGATATGAAATCAACTACCTTTCAAAGGATCTTGAAGTCCTTTAATGGAGGAGAGTAAGAGAGACTCAAATCTGAGCACTAACAATGCACAATGAGAAAGGGTGGTGAGAATACTAAGTAGAAGAACTGGATAATACAAGTGCATTTTTAAGGAAGGCATGAGTTTACATAGAACTTTGTATTTTGGTGTGGTGTGTTTCCATAAGCTACTTTTCCTACTCTATATGGTGTTATCTTCCACTGATACTCCCTTCTCCACTGACAATAGCAGCAACAACATTCTATGATCCCATTATCCACCCCCATCACCCAAAATTAGTACTTTGTTATAGGTCTTGTAGGCTTTTTTTTTTTTTAAGTCAGTATTTTCATCTTGAAAATAGGAAGGATTCTCCAATGTAACAGGTAGTTGAATGGATTAAATGAAATATTATTTTTAAAAAGCCCATGAAAATAAAAACTATTTTTATTAACTACCCCTACTATTCTACTCATAGATGTTCTTCTCAGGGTTCATAGAACACATCTATATTTTCCCATTTCATCATCTTTGCTCATGACGTCCCCTGCCGCTATAATGCCCATTCTCAGTTAGTACCTGCTGAGACCAGGCCCAGCTTAAATGATGCGGCCTCTAGGAGTGTTCCAAGGCTTCCAGGAGAGATGAGTCCTTTCTTTTCTGTGCTTCAGGAGTGTGCCAATAATTCTGCTTTTTAAAATCACTGGATTAGGTGATTTGTGTACAACATCCATCTCATCTAATAAAACTTGTGGACTTCAGAGATCATGTTTTATATACCAAGAGCCTCATGCAAAGCCTTGTGCAAAGTATACAAGACATGTTTGCTGAATTAAATTGAATGCTGCTGATTGGGTTACATCACTGACTCATTTCCTATTATTGTGCAATTAAACAGACCCAAAGAGCTATGGATGAGTAGGATGAATAATTATTTAAAACACTAGACTTACTCTGATAAGATTGCAGTTTCCTAGAACTGAACAAGTGTGGGCTTAAACTGCAGAACAGAATCACCTAAGAGACTTATTAAAACTGCAGACACTCAGGTTCTACCGAAAGCTCAGTGAATGAGGATCTCTGGTGCTGGAGCCAGGCAATCTGCATTGTTGATATTTGCACAACCACGTTTGAGAACCACCGGGTGAGAAAGCCAGGCCCTCATCTCATCCAGCACAGAACGTTACTCAGAGACCCTGACAACTGTCTGGCTCTGACCCTGGTCTACACACCTTCCAGTGGCCCTTTGCAAAGTCTTCAAACAAGGTGCTGCTGATATCAAGGTAGACGCATCTCCCAGCATGGGTACCAAGGTCTGTGTGACAAAGCCAGGAAGGAGGGCCTTTTGAATTTGTAATACTATCAGGGTGCCTGGGTGGCTCAGTCAGTTAAGCGACCAACTCTTGACTTTTTTTAAATATTTATTTTTTATTAACGTTTATTTATTTTTGAGACAGAGAGAGACAGAGCATGAATGGGGGAGGGGCAGAGAGAGAGGGAGACACAGAATTGGAAGCAGGCTCCAGGCTCTGAGCCATCAACCCAGAGCCAGACACGGGGCTCGAACTCACGGACCGCGAGATTGTGACCTGAGCTGAAGTCGGACGCTTAACCGACTGAGCCACCCAGGCGCCCCAATATTTATTTATTTTTGAGAGAGAGAGAGACAGAGACAGAGAGCAAGTGAGGGAGGGGCAGAGAGAGAGGGAGACGCAGAATGCAAAGCAGGCTCTAGGCTCTGAGCTGTTAGCACAGAGCCTGATGCAGGGCTCGAACTCATAAACTGTGAGATCATGACTTGAGCTGAAGTCGGACTCTTAACCCGTTGAACCACCCAGGTGCCCTGCGACAAACTCTTGATTTGTGCTAACGTCATGATCTCACGGTTCATGAGACTGAGCCCCATGTTGGGCTTTGCACTGACCACAGAGCCTGCTTGGGATTTTCTCTCTCCCTCTCTTTCTGCCCCTCCCTTGCTCATGCTTGCTTGCACTCTCTCTCAAAATAAATACATAAACTTTAAAAAAAAAAACCCACTGCAATGAATCGTAATATTATCTCATAGCTCCCAGTGGAGCAGCTCTGTCCATGTAACTGAGGAATACTAAAATAGATGTGTGATTTGGCCCCAGAGTAGGTAGATTTGATTCCCAGCATCATTATATGCTGACTGTGTAACCAAGGGCAGGTTGGTAAGTCTTTCTGAGTTTTTCTTTGGTTGTCTGTAAAATGGAAATGTGAGAACCTCTTTCGCTCTCAAGAACGTGATGAGGACTTTGTGAGAGGCAATGACCTACGTAAAAATGTTTTATTAAATCTCAAGTTGGTCTTTGTTTATTATTATTTTCGATGTATGCACCAGTGTAAAAGGTTCACTTACAGAGAATTTATTTCACTTCTCCCAGCTTCTCCCTGCTGGTTAAATGGCCCCAAGCACAGCTGCACTGCAGACAAAAATGATATCCACAGGGCACATGGGACCTGCCCCCTGACTAGTCACAGTGCACATTAAGAGTAACTGCTTGGTCCCTCTGGTTTTCAGCCACAAAGAGAGTTAAGTTACCCATCTACACAGATGAGAATGATCCATGACCCAAGCCACGATCATGTCTCTGCTGTCCACTAACATGGCCCTGCTTTGAAGGGTGTTGAGCTCTGCTGTTGTCACATGCCTGGCCCAATGTTCACTTCAATTCAGAAGTGGATATCAGGCCATCCAGATCAAAACAAGCACTTAAATTGGGGTAAAGGAAGTCACATCAAACCTGGAATTAGAATCAACCCCTTGTGATGTTTTGCCCTCTCCCTGCAGTGGGAAGCAGTTTTATTCCACTTAGTGGTCACCCCAGTTACTCCTTTCTGTAGGCCCAGAGCCCCCCAGCCCCTTACACAGTCTCTCAGCATTGAGCTGACTTGCTCAGCATTGAATTGAATGTGTACTTTTTATACAAAGGAAGATCTTGGTCTGAGATACATTGCACTGGTGAATGTGGTGGTTGTAACAATGCTTCTGTGTAGAACTCAAAGTTCCACATGCAGCTTAGATAGAACCTCTTATTTGGAAAGGTCTTTGGCAATCTAGCATTTTCCAAAATGTGTTCCATTAAACACTAATTGTGTGAGAAACTCTTTAAAAGGGGGTAGGATCGCATTGTTAAACAATTTTAGAAAGCACTGCCCACCCCCTCAAGACCTGTTGAGGTCTCTATGCACAATGGCATGTTAAGGGCTCTGAGAAGTCCTGCAGTGGTCTCACTTGTTTTGTTGTTGGGGAACAAACATATTTGACATGACCTGGTAAATTTTGCTCTCTTATCTCAGCTTCCTAAAGCCTTACTGGGGTTATACCATTTATATGTACAGTAAGGAGACCACATCTTTTTAGGTGTTTGCCACTCATGGCCTGTGAAAATTTGGAGACTAAGTTAAGTGTGTGACTCGTGATTTCAGCTCAGGTCATGATCTCATGGTTCATGAGTTTGAGCCTGGAATAGGACTCTGAGCTGGCACTGTGGAGCCTGCTTGGGAGTTTCTCTCTCCCTCTCTCTCTCTGCCCCTCCTGCATCTCTCTCTCTCTCTCTCTCTCTGTCTCAAAATAAATAAATGAACTTAAAAAAAATAAGAAAAGGGATTGAGTGAGAAGTAGCCCTCTCACCCAAAACCCCATCCCCCTCTGCTGAGTTGTCATTTTCCATCACCAGCATGCACCACCAGAAATACTGCTGCTTTTAATTTCTTGTTTAACCTTCCAGGCAATGTTTATGCGTATCAATGCATGTATATATGCATATATATGTGTGTATACATATCAATGAATATATATATATAATGAGTGTGTGTATATATATATATACTTTTTAAAAGAAATAATAGCCTATTATACACACTTTTCAAAGAGCAAAAATTATTTATCATTATCCTAAATGGCATAAAAATCACAAAATTGGATTCTGCTTTGAATCCTTAACTTGTTCATGTGGAGATAAGAAATGTGCTTATGGAGGGCACAGAAGTCTTGGGAATGGAAAACCAGGAACTTCTACATGGCAGGAGGCTCCATTAGGACTTGCAGTGTGTGTCAAGTTCATAAGCAAATCAAAATGCAAAGGCTCCTTCGACCTTGCTGCACGCAGATCTCTCCTGCATACTTTGTTGCTGATATGAAATATGCATCATTCAAATGCAAAAAAAAAAAATAAAAAAGAGGTAAAATGCAAAAGGAGAATTGCCAAATGAAAAATGTAAGTATCATTAGAAGCCTAGCAAGTAGGAGGGCAGGGAGAGGGAAAGGGTAGCCACAGATGGCACATGGAGTGAAATATTCAGTAACAATTGTTACTTCCTTTTCAGTTTTAATCCACTGAGGCCAGGAGGTTTGTTTGTCTTATCATCAAAGCAGTATAACAGAATGGTTAAGAGGATTTAAAGTCATTGAGACTGTTTTCATGTCCTAGCGAGGCCGTTTACTTTCTGTGTGACCTTGGACAAGTTACCTAACCAGGCTGTGCCTTGATTTCATGATCTGTAAAATGGGCCACTAAGTACCTTCCTCACAGGACAGTTGTGAAGGTTATGGGTGATGGTACCTATAAAGAACTTAGCCTGGAGCTTGCCCCTGCTGAGTTAGTATTTGCTGAAGAGGTGATTTTTAAGAGGATTTCATTAGTAGGCAAACTAGGCTGTATCCTTACCCCATCCAAGTTAACAATCCATTCACTTAAAAGTTTAGGCTGAGAGCATTCTACCTAGTTTCTAGGTAGAATGGTAAGGTTTTGTTTTGGTTTGTTTTTTTTTTTTTTACCTGCATACTCTGACTTTTTTGTTTTAGCGATTCTGGTGCTTTCCTTTTGCTACTGCCTTAGAAAGTTCCAATTTATCCAGCAATTTGGAGCCAGTTGCATGTTTGAATCACTGAAAGACCATTTGGGTTCCAATGAATGACGGAGTCAGTTTCTCTCCCCATCAGTTTCTAGAAATGGATTAGTGGTCCAGTCCTCTCGCTAACTTGTAGGAATGGTTGAGAGAAAGATCCATTTCAGATATTATCCATGAACTCAACAGAAACTGTGCTGAATCCATGCTCTTTAAACAAAGTAGAAATGATACTTGGAAAGTACCATAGTCTGAAACCCAACTGTGTAATCAAAACCACATTGCTGATGTCAGCAGCTAGGGGCCCGTAGCCCATTGAAAGGCCTTGGGACTCCCGCATCCGCCTGTATTTGTAAGGTTTTTGCTTTCTTGCCCTTGAAATGACACATCATCTTAAGAGTTTCATAGAGATTTCCAAACCAGAGAGGGCTGAGCCTATGTAGAGCAGATATGAGAGCCATGGCATTAAAGTAGCCGTCACCGAACAAATGAGGAATTGAGTTACTTCAGAAACTATAAACCCACAAATTTATTTACAGCTAAGGGCTCCAGACAGTTCTCAGACACTGAAGCAGGTCAAAGTCTTTGGAACCCACCACGGTACAAGTGAAGGAGGGGGATTCTTTCACGTGTGGCCGGTGACATAATGGCTGCCAAACAGGTCCAGGAAGCTGGTAAGCAATGGATCACATTATTAAATGTAGGTGTACATGTCTCGTCGGGGCCCTCAAGATAAATAGTATGAAAAATAGTACTTAATATCTCTCTGGGTGATTCCACTCTGGAATCAGCTAAATGACACGAAAATTGTCATCTGTTATGGATGAGAATAATAAACTCACAGAGTAATTTTTATCCTGAACTCAGATCCCGTCTGCTTCCCCCTCCCCTCTCTTTCCACATGCTGTAATGGGATAAATGATGTTTTCAATCAGGGAGGGATGGGAGAAATTAAGAAGCTTCAGGAAAAGTAGATCCCGAATTTCCAAAAAGCTGTCTAGGTCAGTCCAGAGTCTAGTCAGAAAGTGTATTCATCCTGCCTGGATATTTCCACTGACAGCGGAAGCGAAGAGAGACAGCTGAAAATGATTACCCTCGTGACCCTTTCCCAGCGAGAACCTAACATTGAAGGTACTTGGAGACTCACAGCTTGTTGCCATTTTGTCTTTGTTTCTCTGGGTAAGCAGTCATGCTGAATGAATTTGTGATTCACTTAATAAACACTTGAGGGAATGATTTCTTGCTTCCCTGAGCCATGTTTTTTAATCTGGTCTACACCACCCTTCAAAATATGAAAGGAAAAAAAAAAGCCTTACAAAACCAAATGACTGTCTTTTCTCAACATGAGTGAAGAATGTTTTCATTCTGTTTGGGTTGTTACAGAAGAGAGCGTGCCAGGGTGGGTCGGGCACTAAATTAGGTGTCAGCCCTACCTGCCCGTGGTGGGGTGGAGAGAATTACTACATTTCAAGTGGCTTGACAAGTGTAAAAATTCTAGAAATGTAAAGGCATATTATTCTTTCCTGTTTGGTGAGCCCATCAGACTTCGTCATACTACTTGACTAGCTTCCCAAGAACACTACTGTATGGTTCAGAAAAATACACTTCCGTAACACCCTTAACTAGACTCTCTGAAGTGTTCACCTTAGGTATGTGTTCTTTCTCGTTTGAGCCCATGTGATGTAACCATTTGCAGAGTCTTTTTAAAAACATAAACAGAGAACATATATTCTGCTTGCATTGAACTGAAGGATCTCCTTGGCCAGTCACCTGCCTTCTTACACCCAGATTTCAGCCAACCCGACCTGGCTGCTCTTCAGAGGGAACAATCAGATGGCCCAGATAACCAGCTTCACCTGAAGTTGTTCAGCTGTTTTGGATTGAGAGGCTTAGCTTTAAGCAAATCCTATGGCGTAATACTTTTTAACATTTTATTAATGCTTAACAGAAAAAATTAATTTCCGAGAACCTAGTTTTGGTTTACAGAGAGCTGCAGTATGCGAAGTCTTCCTGGGGCTCTGTACAGCACAACTTAACAGAGATCATTCTGTTGACAGAGCATTTTGTATGTAAAACGTACATGGGTTCAAGTTCAGAGTTGCTGGTTTCATGACATCACTGTCTCTATATTTATACACTTGTATACAACATTAATCCTGGAGTTAACCAGTTGTTCAAGGAGAGTGTCGTACTGCCAAATAGCCAATGTGTCACTACATGTGACAGCTCCTGAGCTTTCTGCCAGAAATTCAATACACACATCCCATACCTATTTCACTTAAGACAATGGAAAGGAAAGATGAGAATGTTCCAGCATCCTGAGGCTCCTATGTGAAGAAAGTATTTCTGACTGTGTCTGCAGCAAGGGATTTGTGGATGTGGGTTTCCCGTGCAGGGAAACCTGCTGGCTTGCGTCAGAGATTCCCGCGGCAATGCCAAGAGACAACATGCTGAACGCATACTGCACACATGCTTTGAATGGCCACTGACACTTAATGTAAACAATCACGGTAAGGTGATTTTAGTGTAGCAACTGCAAAATCGCGTTGCCGCTTAGACAGCTTTTGTGTTTGAAAGATACTTACATCATCTTCTAGAACTTGCCATGTTAGTCTTCGCTTTAGCTTCTCATGCACTGCTAAGAACTCTTTGATCTTCCTTCCTTCTATCCAGGATCCTTCTTCTCCTGTTACAGCTTTTCTATGATTTTCCCTATTACCTACCTGTTAGCCCCACTGTGCGCTGAGCAAGCCTCCAGATTTCTGTACCGGTTGGTTGTAGAGTGTAGTAGTGGGGATAGTGGCAGGGCTGATAGTAAATAATAAGTAGTAAATTGTAATAATAGTAGAACAATAGCTGCTGTAGTGAAAGTAGCTCGTTTTTACCTTCTTGGCAGCAATTTCTCCTTCTGAAGAAAATAGTTCTTCCATTTCCATTCTGAGATTTGATCTCCTCTACTCTGTCTACACGGATATGGGACCCAGGTGGATATAGAACATTCCATCCTCTGGCTCCAGTGACTGACTCATAACTGGACATGAGATCCAACCAGGCCAATGAAATCTCATTCCAGAGGGTTCTCTTGGTATCTCTTTCTCCAGTGGTTGCTCAGCTGGGAGGACACCTCAGTGTCCATTATGCCACCTCATGGGGGATAGTCTGCCTGAGAGTGAAAGCAATCAGAGGAATGCAGGGCCAAGTGATTTAGAACCCACGGTGAGGACCTTGGGCGAGCTCCCAGATCCAGATGCTTCTGAAGCCAGAACTCTTTTGCTTATGTGAGGTCGAGCTGGGCTTCTGTCATGTACAGCTGGAAGACTCTTGACTGATGTAATGGTGTCAGCCATGTCACTATGTCCTGGCACGGCTTGTGTGCCAGGCAACCGGACAGGCCCTTTAATAGATGTCCTGTCCTTTAATCCACTCAGTAGTGTGGAAATGTTTGTTCTCATTGTAGAGATGAAGAAACAGATTTAAAGAAGTTAAGTAACTTGTCTGAGGTCCTACAGCTGGTGAGGAACACCAAAGCCTCTGAATTGATAATATTGATAAGATTGACTTTAGCAAGAAAGGCCTGTGACTTCGGGAATATTCGGATGGGAGGGCTGCATTAGCTGTCACTCAGGCAGCCAGAGGGTGAATTGAGACACGTTGGAGCTTTAGAATCTTTGTTCAGCTCGTCTTGTCAGAGCCGACCACAGATGAAACGTAAGCCAGACAAAATTCAGCTTGCTTGGCCTTGGGACTGATTAGATCCTGGGAGTGTCCACAGGGAGCAGGAATGAGGACAGTCAGTTCCAAGGCTTCTGTGAAGAGACAACATGTATGTCAGGCTCTGTGTACTATAGTTCCTTAACACCTAGAAGGATTAGGGGCCTTCTGAAAAGGGTCTTGAGATAGGCCCACATGAGGTTGACTGGCGGGTGAGAGCATGAGGCAGTAGTTGACCCCAGAGTCCATTCCAGCCAACATTTGTGGCTTATGATAGATTTGTCATGGTCTGGCCCAGGGCGAGGTGAAGTCATTGTGGTTGAAGGTAAAAAAAGGATCCAAGTGTGTTCACTGTGCCTGGCTGGGCCTGTTTGCCCCTCGTCCACTCTTTATTCTTTGCCTTTCCCCTGCCCTGCCATGCTTCTGGAAGGGGGTGGGAGCCTGCCCCATGGCAGCCTTTCTGGGGCTCGTACGTTTGATGGCTTCTGTCTGGGTGCCTGGTGCAGCAATGGCAGGCATCAGTGACAGATCAGCGGGGACAAGGGCAAGCTGGAGGGTTTCTTCCTTCAGTCTCTGGCAGTGCTGGCTCTCCCCAATGGCTGGGGCCCTCACAAGACACACCCACCATAGTTCCCCTTTGGCCTCCTAACCCCAGGCCCTGGGCCCCTGCACATGTTGCCTTTGTGCCTCCAGTTTGGGGACTGGCAGGGGCTTCTGGCTCGTGTTGTCCAGTCCTGGTGTCTCCACTCCTCTGTCACCTGTGTAACCAATACCCTGTTGCCCATGCTTGTAATATTTCCTGTTTTCCTGGTTAGCCAAACATCCAAAATACAACCACTTCCTGAGGTCAGTTACCCTGCATTTCAGTACCTTCATGTAGTATGTGCTTAAAAATAAGTTGGTTGCTCAGTAGGTTGGTGTGGAATCTCTTGCCAACCCAACTCGTCCACTGTACCCTCTGTTTCACAGGACTGCTCAATGGAATCAGAGAGCCTGGCTTTCAGCCTCCCTTTAATGGACTGGCCAAGTCCCCTACTTCCTACTGAGTCCTTTGCAGGCTGCTAGGAGCTGAGCAATAGGAATTTTTCCTGAAAACCTTTTCCGTCTTCTCAGTAATCATATTAAATATCTGATTTTGTGTGGGCTGGTCAGAGAAAACATACTTCCCTTTTCACTAAAGGCAAGGCATCTCAGCCTGACTCGTTGCTGCAATTGCTTTTTTTTCTTTTTTCTTAATTTAAGAGACAAGTCTGACTTACCCTGAAGACAATGATTGTGGTTAATGGACTTAGCATATGCATTCCCATTGATGTAGCAAACTGAAGGAGTAGGTTTTCATCTGAGTGGAGGTGAATCATAGTATTTTTAAACCATGGTATTGAAAAACATCCATCATTAAGTAAACACCATTTCCTTTAACCCATTTCTTTCATGGTAAAGTCAACCTGAATTTTTGTTTGCCCCTGAAAGAGTCAGGAAATGTATCTTTAGCCACAGCTTATACATCTGCCTGCCCTTGCTCTCAGGATGCCACATTTCCAATCTAAATCTTTCTTTTTTGGTTTAGGTGAACAACTTCTGCCTCAGGAAGAAACCCAGAAGGTTCCACATGGGCAAATGGGGTCAATGGCACAGCTTACTGGAACTGAGTGAGCCAACAGTGCTCACATTGGTGTAGTGTTTTGTTGGCTCGATCAGCTGCAACTGGGGTTGGCCAGAGTGGGAGAACTTTGGGAGTATCCACAGGAAGTAGATATTTCCTGACCAGCTCATCCCTCACTAACTCTCCAGCATTTTCTTGTCTACAACTAAAACATTTTGCCTTGTATGTTCCTGCCCAAGGCCTCTTGAGACAGTGGGCGGGATTTTTTTTCTTTCGTTTTTCAACTGGTGCCAAATGTGTCAGGAGTTAAGTCCATAATGCATAGATCTTGGCCCCAGATCTTTTAGGGATGTGGCCTGTTTCTGACACAGGCTTCCCAGTAACGAAATGTGTCTGAAAGTCTGACCCTTTAAGAATTCTTGGCTTGGTGCTGCTGTTGAAACGAAAACCCTGTTAAAGAGGAGACTGAGGAGACAAGCTTGACAATTTTTCTCCTTCCTGTGTCCTAAGTAAGGATAAAAAGAGAGTAGAAGCCATGCAGACAGCATGTCCAAGGACAGGACTAACATGAGGTACCCTGAGTCCCTAGCTTTCACTTCTCCTCAGATTAGGTCCTCTAGGCAGGGCCACCACATCTGACCAAAGAGGTCAACTTCAGGAAGCACCATTCTATGCATGTACAATGTGCCCAGCTGTGCATGGTGGCCCTACTGTGGGAGGACAGCTTCCTTGGTTTCCCTTGATACATAAAATGTCTTCTCTCTCTTAGCCCCAACTTTGTGTAAACTATTCCTGTTAGGCCTCAGTTTCTTTGCCTTAAAAAAAGAGGTGGTGAGTCCCTACCTCAAAAAGCTTTTATGAGACTGAGCTAGCAAAAATGGGACTTACATTACTTGGGGAAAGTCTTCCCCAAAGACAATGTAGTATTATTTTCAAGTTGGCACTAACAAAATTACTCTTTGGGAATGAAAAATTTACCCATATGAGCTAAACTAACTTATTCCATGTGTTGGGATGACCACGAAAATTAATAAGGGCTAATGTGCCCCCAGGGTCCCCAAGAAATGAGGCTGACCTCAAATCAACCATGCTTTGGAAAATTATGGATCATAAGTGGCCTTGAAATTATTATTACCCCTCTGTATGAATATGATTCTTGAGTTGAGAATTGTAACATTCATTATTCTTAGAGTCAGCCTCATTAGAAAATGCTGTAGGTTACAGAGGAAGGTTGTCTTCAAGCACCAGATGGATTCAGAGAGAAGGGATGGAGTCGCAGCTCGAAGCAACTCATAAAACCAGTTCGAGTTTCCTGGCGGGGGGAGCAAGTGGGTTGGCCTTGGAGGGAAGAGTCTGGTAGCTCCGAAGCAGACAAGACGGATGTGAGAGATTGCACGGGCAGAGAAACAGTTTGGTGTGTTAGTGGGATGCACAGTTGATTGGAATGGAGATTGCACATTTGGGGAGTGAGAGAAAGGGATGGGTGGGGTGGAGTCATCACAAACCAGAGACCGCAGAGGGCTAAGAAAGCACCACAGGACCAGGCTTGGTGCTTGGACACATTGTATATGTACTTTCCGTGGCCATCCAACCAAGGATGTGGGGAAGAATCTGTTCCCTCAACCAGGTCACAACCTTAGAGAATCTCACTTTTTTTTCTTTTCTGCATGGTCTGGTGTTGCTGTTTGTATATAATTTCCCATGTGGGGACACACACTGCTTTGCCAAATAAACAGTCCCTTCCTAAGGGCTATTCAGACTGGAACTTCTTTTCAAAAATGCATTTGTCTCCCAGCAAGTAAAACAAATAGACCATCCTAAAACTGGCATCCTTCAAATTAGAAGCCAAAGCAAGTTGCTGTAATGTATCTGTCATTGATAACTCACGCTGAAACCAAAGGGTTTTTTTTTTATTTTTTTGAAATGCTTATTCATTTTTGAGAGAGTGCAAGTGGGGGAAGGGGCAGAGAGAAGGGAGACACAGAATCCGAAGCAGGCTCCAGGCTCTGAGCTGTCAGCATAGAGCCCGATGTGGGGCTCTAACTCACAGACCGTGAGATCATGCTCTGAGCCGAAGTCAGACACTTAACCGACTGAGCCACCCAGGCACTACCCACACCACCACCACCAGCCCTTGTTTAAAAAAAGTTAAGTCCTTAAACTCTCTTTCTTTTCAAGTGTAGTTGAACATTTAGTCAGAACACAGACTGCCCTGAGATGAGGGGAGAGGGTTGGTTTTCTGATGTAGCACCTGACTCAGGAGCTGGCCATTGCAACCTTGGAAGCCATTGGGCATGGACTTCATTGTGACCTTGGGCCAGTTCTCAAATGGAGAGACCATTGCATCTTTCCAAGGGAGACTCTCTTAAGGGTAGGTAATGTAAGGAGTACATGTTTCAGTCAAAACTTTGTTGTTGTAAGGAGAGGAAATTCAAGCAAGCTTAAATAAAGTTTGTAAAAATATTGAGATTCCATTGAGATGAATTTCAGCTTGTTCTCAAGGGAACTGAGCTTGAAACTGGAAGCCACCAGGGAGAAGGCATCTTCTCTGTCTGTCTCTCTGGAGCAGCAGTCTGTCATCTACTTTCCTCTGAGTTTGCTTCATTCTCTTCTCTGAAGACATACTCAATTCTCATTATTCACATCAGGTATGTTCTCTAAAATCACACAATTACTGAATTAGTAAATGCTGAGCTAATTACTTACAGGGGAAATACGGGATTAGGTTCTTGCAAGCCTCTGGTCCCAACATTTTTTTCTGATCAATGCATATCCTTGTTTTATGTGTATTTCTGTTTTAAGGCACCTTATTGAGTGTATATTGTTGATTCATTAACACTGAACTTACAACCAACAGCACTGTATCACATGCCTGAAGGAATCTTGTCTAACACACGTATTTTCACTGTAAGGAGCATCACAGGAGCATAGACAACACTTCAGGACTATGCTTGGGGGTCATTTTAAACAAGGAAATCACCAACAAAATCACAAAAATGTGGAAAACTTGGCTCTAAATAAACTGAAAAGGGCACTTGTTTATAGCATAAGAGCTGAAACAAGAAGGTAGACTGTCAGTTTGGTCAGCCTCAGCTGGGAACATGGCGTTGGGTGACTCAAAGTTTTTGCCACTTTGCTCATGTCTGCCAGTGACTGCAAAAGCACTGTGAGTACTGATTTGGGGTTATAAATACATTTGAGCAACTAAGGGAGTTCACAAATATGGAACAAGCAGATAATAGCGATCCACCATAGCTTCTCTTGACTCAAGGTTTATGCTTCCCTATAGCTTCGGTTTTGTCTGTGTCTTTCACACACACCCCCGCCCCCACCAGCTCCAGCTCCAGGGATGGCCCATGTGGTCTTTCTGCTCAGCTCCCTGTGGCTAAATGTCACTTCAGGTGGTCATCCCAAATCCCGCGAGAAAGAATCTGTCTGGCGTAACCCACCTGTTGAATTGATTCTATTTGGATCAATCATCCACCTGTGGCCCAATCTACTGCAGTACCAGCAGAGGTAGTGGATGGGCATTAGGGAAAAGAAGGCAGATGATGCATAGACTCCTCCAAAGCCTGAGTGTGAGGCCAGTTAAGCAGAAAAGAGAAGGTGGAGGTTGCAGACAAAGTAACTAGTTTTCTGGTACAGTATAACCTCAAGAGTACCAGGAAATGTCCCTTCCTATTTCTTTCCTTTCTGGATTTTCCCCAAATGCTTTCTTATGTCTACAATTTTCATCACAGGGTCAAAGATTAATGATTGTTCTTTCATGTCTGGAGATAGGTCTTAAAATACCAAAATGCATTGGAGATGTTAAGAAAAAGAATGTTGGGGCACCTGGGTAGCTCAGCAGTTAAGTGACCTACTCTTGAAAGTGGCTCAGGTCATGATCTCGTGGTTGTGAGATCAAGCTCCATGACAGGTTCCACTCTAAGCATGGAGCCTGCTTGGGATTCTCTCTCTCTCTCTTTCTTTCTGTCTGCCCTCTACTGCTCTCTCTCTCTCTCCCTCTCTCAAAATAAAGAAATAAACATTTAAAAAAAAAAGAATGTTGGTTCCCACAAAGGTATAAATGGCTTCTGCTAAGTCATTCCTCTGAAATCAGGGAAATGCAGAGGACAGGAGAGGAAGCTGAATCACAGAGCAGAAAGTAGCACAAATAGGGGAACCAGGGAGCTCTCTGGAAAATGACATCTGGATCCCAATTTTACCTGGGCTGGTGTTTGCTTGCTTATTTGTCTTGTTTTGGTTTTGTGCCCCAATTCCCCTAGACTGTGTCAGGGAGGAGGAGAATCCTGCAGCGTCTAGTGGCCCATCACTATCTCTGTGAGAAGCTCTGAATGAAACCCCAGAACAGTCGGGTCTGAACCCTTCTTTTTTAATCTCAAGCAGGCTCCACACTCAGGGTGGATCCAAACATGGGGCTCAATCTCACAACCATAAGATCATGACCTGAGCCAAGATCAAGAGTCAAATGCTTAATGGACTGTGCCACCCAGGCGCCTTGGGTCTGAACTCTTCTAAACATCATCAGCCAAACACTCTCTCAGCAGCAACAACACGCTCATATGTCCAGTTGTCATGGAGCTGGACAGAAACTCCACTAGCAAGACTTTGCCTCTTAACATGCAAATTAACAGTCATCTCCCTCCTTTCATTCAAGCTTTCTCTTAGAATCTTACTCCAACTCAAGTGCATCAAAGTACTTTCTCTAAGCAAACACAAACACAAGTAAACCTAGTAACAGATATCTTCCCAAGATGCCAAAAAGTTACAATCCTCTCCATCTCATGAATCCAGAAAGGGAAGAATGGAGAACAGCAAGATAGAGAAGTCTCTCTCATGGAGGCAAGGAGATAGTAGGTTAAAAGGACACAGATGAAAATGCACACTAATGGTTCTGGTTGAAAGAGAAGGCAGCCCATGGGGAAAGGAGGCGCTAGAAGTTCAGGGAGGTGGGGAGGAGACAAAGGGATGGAGACAGGAGGGTCTGGTGAATGATTCCTACTTACTGAGTTGATAAGGGGGGGGGCGGGGAATGTACCCTTTGGAAGGAAGAATGATATGGGAGAACCAGTGTCTAAGAAAATTTATTCCCAGAGAAGTGGGGAAGTCCAGGCTATGACTTAAAGAACTAGAGAGATTTAGAGGCCAGTACCACTGGGAATTAACCAAGGGCCTAAATCCAGTGCCTGACAAGAGTCCAGGCTGAGAATGGCTCATCACTTTATCCAAAGATCTCATAGAATTTTAGAGCTAGAACAGCCATGATAGGAAAAACTGTTTCCTGGTATCCATTGGCATTTGGGATTGCTTCATGCAATCTAAGTGCCAGGACATTAATGTCAAAAAAGCATATGCCTTGTCCCTACAACACATCGTCTCCCCACTCCCAAACTCTTCCTCCCTATTTGCCTGATGTCATATCCTGGCATCTTGAAAGGGGGAGGGGGGGCAGAAATTATATAACTGCCGGAAGTATTACAGAACATGAAACAATAAATAAGCTATGTAAATTGTGAAATATGAGTCATGATTCTCTTTGTTCTGCATCTTAATAACTGCATTTTTAAAATTATATATTTTTGCTTCATGATAGAAATCTAAAACAAAACAAAATTTAAAAAAACCTCTAAGTGCCCTCTCATGGAGAAACCTATTTTATCACATCACATCATGCCTAGGCAATTGCTACTGAAATAATAGCCAACATGTTTTAAGAGTCTATCATGTCAGGCACTCAAAACCACCTACTTCTATACCTGTTTTAGATACGAGGAAACCAAAAATAGAGAGGTTAAGTGGATTATCTATGGTTACTCAGTCACTAATTGTCAGAGCCAAGACTTGAACTTAGGACCACTTGTATCCAAAGTCCACTTTCTTGCTCCTGTCCATCCATTACAATACACCATCTCCCTAGTCTCTTCTCAGAGCAGAAGTCTAAAGAGACCCAGCAAGCCTAAGGTTGGCCACCTGCTCCGCAACGGGCTGCTATCCTGGCTGACACTCTCATGTGATAAATGGGAACTTCCCGCTACACATCTACAGGTGTTATCAGTAATCTTTCTTCTGTTCATACCCTGATCTTTGAAGAGTACATCTTTAAGCTCCTTAGTGCTATCTACTACCCACTCTTGATAAAATAGCAGCAGGGCCTAGCTAGGGAAGTCTGAAAAGGTATTTGTATTCATATTAACTATGTAAAAAAAATCTATTCAGTTTTGGGGCAAAAAGAATTTAAGATACAGATGGCTAAATGGGCTGAGGCTAATCATGAAACTAAGGATTTAAAATTCTAGTGAGAGAAGTGGCTTCTGGACCCTCCAGTCCTCAACAGTGTGGTTTGAGTCTCTCCTCTCTCTCTAGAGATGAGTTAAGGTCTAGGGATAAATATTCTGTTTAAATCAGACCTGGGCCAGACCTGTAGAGACACAGTGACAAAAAAGCAAAGTTTGTACCCTTTAGGAGTTTACAGGTTAACTAGAGAAGGGAACCCAAGAATATAAAAGGTGAGCTCTGAATTTTAATTGATAGCAAATATCTTTATTAAAAAGACTGAATGATAAAATAATTTCAATAGATGCAGGTAAAACATTCAGTAAAAAAAAAAAATAACTCTTGAGAAACCAGAATGAAAAGAAACCTTTAATCGATAGAAGGCATTTACCAAACCCATCAAAAACCATACTTAATTTTGAAAATTTTTAAACATCCTTATTTAGTTTAGGAATAAGATAAGAATATCTATTACCACATCTGTTATTCTACATTGAACTTGGCAGTCTTCACCAGCACAAGAAAATAAGAAAAGTAGTAATTAAAAAAAGACGTAAGACTTGGAAGGAAGAGATTAACCTTCATTTGTAGCCTATTTGATAATTCAAAAAGCTGAAATAATCAATGCGCAAACTTTTATAAACAATAGAAGAGTTTAAGCAAGGTAGCTGAATACAAAAGCAAAACAGAAAAATCTAATACTATCTGGCAATTGCATAGCACTTCATGCATTCCAAGCACCAGATATGTTTGCATTTTCAGAAGCTCCCCCAAATCCTGAGTTTGATTATATCATCATCATCATCATCATCATCATCATCATCAGTAGCAGCTGCATCGTTCCTATTTGAAAAAATGTGCAACTCAAAAACAGACACATAGACTAATGGAACAGAATAGAGAACCCAGAATTGGACCCACAAATGTATAACCAACTAATCTGACAAAGCAGGAAAGAATATCCAATGGAAAAAAGACAGTCTCTTTAACAAAAGGTGCTGGGAGAACTGGACAGCAACATGCAGAAGAATGAAACTAGACCACTTTCTTACACCATTAAAAAAAATAAATTCAAAATGGATAAAGGACCTGAATGTGAGACAGCAAACCATCAAAACCCTAGAGGAGAAAGCAGGAAAAAATCTCTTTGACCTCATCTGTAGCAATTTCTTACTCAACACATCTCTAAAGGTGAGGGAATTAAAAGCAAAAATGAACTATTGGGACCTCATCAAGATAAAAAGCTTCTGCACTGCAAAGGAAACAATCAACAAAACTAAAAGGCAACTGACGGAATGGGAAAAGATATTTGCAAATGACATATCGGATAAAGGGTTAGTATCCAAAATCTATAAAGAACCCACCAAACTCCACACCCGAAAAATAAATAATCCAGTGAAGAAATGAGCAAAAGACATGAATAGACACTTCTCCAAAGAAAACATCCAGATGGCCAACTGACACATGAAAAGATGCTCCACATCACTCATCATCAGGTAAATACAAATCAAAACCACACTGAGATACCATGTCACATTGGTCAGAGTGGCTAAAATGAAGAAATCAGGAGACTATAGATGCTGGAGAGGATGTGAAGAAACGGGAACCCTCTTGCACTGTTGGTGGGAATGCAAACTGGTGTAGCTGCTCTGGAAGACAGTGTGGAGGTTCCTCAAAAAATTGAAAATAGAACTACCCTGTGACCCAGCAATAGCACTGCTAGGAATTTACCCAAGGGATACAGGAGTGCTGATGCATAGGGGCACATGTACCCCAATGTTTATAGCAGCATTTTAAACAATAGTCAACAATGTTTCAACAATGTTTATAGCAACATTTTCAACAATGGAAATAGCCTAAATGTTCATCAACTGAGGAATGGATAAAGAAGATGTGGTTTATATATACAATGGAATACTACTTGGCAATGAGAAAGAATGAAATCTGGCCATTTGTAGCATCGTGGATGGGACTGGAGTGTATTATGCTAAGGGAAATAAGTCAGTCAGAGAAAGACAAATACCATATGTTTTCACTCATATGTGGATCTTGAGAAACTTAACAGAAGACCATGGGGTAATGGAAGGGGGAAAAAAAAGTTACAGAAAGGGAGGAGGCAAACCATAAGACTCTTAAATACTGAGAACAAACTGAGTGCTGATGGGAGGTGGGGGAGAGGGGAAAGTTGGTGATGGGCATTGAGGAGGGCACTTGTTGGGATGAGCACTGTGTGTTGTCACATGGAAACCAATGTGACAATAAATTATATTTAAAAAAGAAAAAAAAAGAATGTACAACTGAGGCAGACACTGCATTTTTTTCTTTTAAAAAATTAAGGTGTAATTTATACATGTTGATATTCATACTTGTTGCTATTACAGTTCTATGAGCTTTGACAAACATATAGTCATATGAGTCACCACAATCAAGATGTTGAACAGACCTGTCCCCAAAAAGATTCTCTGATGCTCCTCTGTAGTCAGCCTCTCTTCCTACACCCAGCCCCTGTTAATTGCTGATCTCTTTTCGGTCCTATAGTTCTGCCTTTCCTCCTGAACTAATTTCCTTCCTTTCCTTTCCTTTCCTTTCCTTTCCTTTCCTTTCCTTTCCTTTCCTTTCCTTTCCTTCTTTCACTCTAGCCTGATATAAGTGGAATCAGACAGTATGTACCCTTTTGCATCTGACTTCTTTTACTTAGCATAGTTAGTGCATTGGAGATTCATCTATGTTATAGCAAGTAAGAGTAGTCAGTTCTCTTTATTGCTGAGTAGTACTCCATTGTGTGGACACCCTGCCCCCAGCCCCACCAAGAGTTTGTTAATCCATTCACCCATTGAAGGACATACGATTGTTTCCAATTTTTGGTGATTATGAACAAAGCCACACAAACAATTGTATACAGGGTTTGATGTGAATGTAACTTTTCATTCTTTTGTGTAAATACCTAGGAAGGGAGTGTTAGGCCAAACGGTAAGCATGTGTTTATCTTTATAAAAGACCACCAAACTGTTTTCCAAGTTGGCCATACCATTTTGCATTCCCACCAGCGATGTATGAAAGTTCCAGGTGCTCTGCATCCTTGTCAGCACTGATATTGTCAAAACTTTTTAGACTTTACCCATTCCAGTAGGTGTGTAGTAGTATCTCACTCTGGTTTTAATTTCCATTTCCCTAATGACGAAAGATACTGAACATCTTTTCGGGTGCTTATTCGCCATATGTATACCTTGTTTGGTAAAGAAAGAAGAGATGGCTGAAAATGATCTGTTAAATGGTTTACCCGTCTTTAAAAAGTGGGTTATTTTCTTATTGAGTTGTAAGAGTTCCTTACATATTCTGGATATAAGTCCTTTATCAGATATGTACTTTACAAATATTTCTTCCAGTTTGAAGCTTGTGTTTTCATTCTTTGGACAGTATCTTTGTAGAGCAGAAGCTATGGATTTTGACTGAGTTATATTTATCAATTTTCTTTTATGGGTTGTGTTTTTGGCACTGTATTTAAGAAATTATTGTCTAATAATTTGTAAGTCACAAAGTTTTCTCCTGGTGAAAGTTTGTTCCTGGTGAAACTAATGGTAAAAATTCAATTCTCTTGGCCTTCACCCATTATTCTGTTTCATCACATCATGATCCTACAAAGTAAGTTTGATGGATGGATTAAGGAATAAAAAAGAAAACTATAATGCTATATTTGAACATAGAGACAGAGCTATATCATTTAGCATTTAATTTTTCTCTAAACTTCCCATATATGTTGTTTTGCTTCAACAGTTGAAGTCAATTTCCTGAGACGAGGATCATGCTCTAAAATTACTACCCTGTCCAGCACTGTTGGCCCAATGGAAGATGTCCAATTGGACCCAATAATGCAGCCAACTTCATTTGCTGACTGAAGGGAACATTCTGGACTCTTGTCATTCTGCTAATCCAGAGACCACATCAGTCTTTTTTTTCAGCTGGATTGGGTACCAGATGAGGAGGCTACTCTATTCTCTGGGTATGTCCACTATCTGAGTGACAGCATAGGGGAGTCAGCATCTCTCAATAATACTAAACACTCAATAACTACTTGCTCCAAGTCAATCTATTCTTCACATCAAAACCAAACAAACACAGATTTATGAAGAACTTGAGGAATTTGAGGCACTGGAAAGAAGTACAACAGAAATTCTGAGGAATCTGATAAATTAGCTAAGCCTGTTAGAAGCAAAAGGAGGTAAATAGGAGTTCCAACATAAGCATCATGGGAATAAATGGCCAAACGGAAAGCTCAATGGATTTTACCAAAAGTATTCTGGGGTAAACTGCAACAACTTAGATAAGAAGTCAAAACACATTCTGAGCCTGATGACTAATTATCAGAACCATGGACATATGTTCTGAGGCTGACAAATCCTTCTGTGATGCAGTTGCTGAGAAAATGAGCCCCAAAGTTACACTCGTTTAGTGCTCTTGGGTTGTTGCCATCTCACACAGCAATGAAGAGGTGAGTAAATATTACCTTCATGATCAGGTAGGAAAAGGAGACAGAAGGTAAATAGAGTAATAATGCTGTGTGAGGCAGGGGAGAGGGAGTGGGTAGGATGAAGACACTCAATCCTCTTGAGAAGCATAGTATGTCACAAAAACCAACCAAAGAAAACAGAATAGAGCAAACACCTCCTTTAAAAAAATAATAATAAACCCTGAGAGAAAAGAAGAATCAGGAAGGAAGCTTATTTAAAATGACTGTTACTAACTGAGGGTTGATGGGGGGTGGGAGGGAGGGGAGGGTGGGTGATGGGTATTGAGGAGGTCACCTTTTGGGATGAGCACTGGGTCTTGTATGGAAACCAATTTGACAATAAACTTCATATATTGAAAAAAATGACTGTTACTATTTAAAATAACTTTAAATTTCATCAAGGTTTAATATGGCTTCAAAAATGTTTGGAGGAGCAGGGTATACTGAGAAAGGATTTCTAAATAGATACACATGTATAAGAGTAAAGACTTTGGTTTAAGTTTATATATTTTGAGAAAGATAGAGTGTGTACATGAGAGCTAATAGGGGAGGGGCAGAGAGAGGGGGAGAGAATCCCAAGCAGGCTCCACACTGTCAGTTGGGAAGCCCCACATGGGGCTCAAACCCAGGAACTGAGAGATCATGACCTGAGCTGAAATCAAGAGTTAGACACTCAACCAATTGAGCCACCCAGGTGCCCCAAGAGAAAAGACTTTTTAAATAGATGTCTTCTAAAGTAATATTTAAATTATAATATTCTGTTGTTAAATAAAATTTGTTATGGTTTGCCATGTGTAAGTAAATGTTCAATCAAATGGAACTACAGCCATAATGTTAACACACCCAGGAAGGAAATGAGAACTATACATTCAGTTTTATGGGGGTTAATACTTGGATGAATTATATGGACATTGTTTCGGGGTTTTCTTTGTGGGTTTCTTTTGTTTTTTGGTTTTTGTTTTTTGTTTTTTTGGTTCAACCTAACTCTTAACCAAAATTTAATCCTAATGGTCGGTTTTCTAGCACAGTATATTTCTTTCTCTTTTTTAAAAATTTATTTAATTTATTTTTTTAATTTACATTCAAGTTAGTTATCATATAGTACAACAATGATTTCAGGAGTAGATTCCTTAATGCCTCTTACCCATTTAGCCCATCCCCTCTCCCACAACCCCTCCAGTAACCTTCTGTTTGTTCTCCATATTTAAAGGTCTCTTATGTTTTGTTCCCCTCCCTGTTTTTATATTATTTTTGCTTCCCTTCCCTTGTGTTCATCTGTTTTGTATCTTAAATTCTTCATATGAGTGAAGTCATATGATATTTGTCTTTCTCTGACTAATTTCACTTAGCATAATACCCTCTAGTTCCATCCATGTAGTTGCAAATGACAAGATTTCATTCTTTTTGATTGCTGAGTAATACTCCATTGTGTATATATACCACATCTTCTTTATCCATTCATCCATTGATGGAAATTTGGGCTCTTTCCATACTTTGGCTATTGTTGATAGTGCTGCTATAAGTATTGGGGTGCATGTGTCCCTTTAAAACAGCATCCCTGTATCCCTTGGATAAATACCTAGTAGTGCAATTTCTGGGTCATAGAGTAGTTCTATTTTTAATTTTTTGAGGAACCTCCATACTGTTTTCCAGAGCGGCTGCACCAGTTTGCATTCCTACCAGCAAAAGTGGGATCTTCTTTCTCTGCATCCTTGCCAACATCTGTTGTTGCCTGAGTTGTTAATGTTAGCCATTCTGACAGGTGTGAGGTGGTATCTCATCATGGTTTTGATTTGTATTTCCCTGATGATGAGTGAAGTTGAGCATCTTTTCATGTGTCTGTTACCCATCTGGATGTCTTCTTCGGAAATTGTCTATTCATGTCTTTTGTCCATTTCTTCACCAGATTATTTGTTTTTCGGGTGTGGAGTTTGGTGAGTTCTTTATAGATTTATGATTCTAACCCTTTATCTGATATGTCATTTGCAAATATCTTCTCCCATTCCGTCAGTTGCCTTTTAGTTTTGCTGATTGTTTCCTTCGCTGTGCAGAAACTTTTTATCTTGATGAAGTCTCAATAGTTCATTTTTGCTTTTGTTTTCCTTGCCTCCAGAGACGTGTTGAGTAAGAAGTTGCTGCGGCTGAGGTCAAAGAGGTTTTTGCCTGCTTTCTTCTCAAGGATTTTGATGGCTGCCTGTCTTACATTTAGGTCTTTCATCCACTTTGAGTTTATTTTTGTGTATGGTGTTAAGAAAGTGGTCCAGGTTCATTTTTCTGCATGTCGCTGTCCAGTTTTCCAGCACCATTTGCTGAAGAGACTGTCTTTATTCCATTGGATATTCTTTCCTGCTTTGTCAAAGATTAGTTGGCCATATGTTTGTGGGTCCATTTCTGGGTTCTGTATTCTGTTCCATTGATCTGAGTGTCTGTTTTTGTGCCAGTGCCATACTGTCTTGATGATTACAGCTTTGTAATACATCTTGAAGTCCGGGATTAGGATGCCTCCTGCTTTGGTTTTCTTTCTCAAGATTGCTTTGGCTATTCGGGGTCTTTTCTTGTTCCATACAAATTCTAGGATCATTTATTTGTTCTAGCTCTAGCACAGTATATTTCTAATTGATATTAATTTTCCTAACTGAAGCCTTTCCTGATGGGCCCAATCACAGACTGTGGCTCATGAATGACTCAGAGGGTTCCTTCCCTTCAGTCCAGTTGAGGGCTCCTTCTCTCCTTAATCATCTTCATCATCCACTTCAATTACTGACAGCAAAAAATATAGTCATGATGGAATGGATGGAGTTAGAACTATTTGTTTGTGTTACTTCCTTGATTCTAAAGAGACCAGGGTCTCATGTTTGAGCCACCAAATGTTTTCAATTTGTTCAATAAGATCTCTCCTTTAGGGACAAAGAATAGAGATGTACATGTACCTTTTATATAAGCATAGGGCTATCTATTGCCTTTATTTACTTATTTATTTATTTATTCTATTGCCTTTAATTGACTCATTTGATAGAGATTTGAGCAACTGTCATATGCCCAGCACCGTAACTAACACTGGGGATTGCAAACCTGTTGAATTTCCATGTAGGCGGGCAAACCAAATATACATCTACATGGGCTAAATTACATGACTTGAAACTTAATAATAAAGCAATCATGCATTTTTGAAGTCACATTGTAATAAAGATACTAATACCAAGAGACTTTTGCAGATAGTATTTTGAATTTAGGAGAAGAATAGCTCTGTGACTAGAGTAGACTAGAGAAAGAATTTTAGCAGAGTTTGAAGAAACAACCGCATTTAGAAAGGAAGAAACCAGATAGTCTAAGTAGGAGCTTCAGAATCAATAAAAGCATGGTAGTAAGATAGTTAATGGGGATCATGAATAACAGTGTCTATGATTTGTCATGTACACAGTCAGATTTAATCCACTATGGGGCAGACAAGTGTAAAGGATGGATACATTTCCATTGTTAATGGAAAAACCCACAAATGCAGTGAGAAGCAAAGCTTCCTTTGTTCTTTTCCCTCCTCCTCTGTTCTCATCTCCTCACTCTCCCTGGACACTGAGTGTGGGTGATTGGTACTGAAATCTCTCCACCGAGTTGGGAACCCCTCAGTATTTCTGGCAGTGATCCCAAGTTGAAAAGCACAAGCCACAACCAATGTTCATGTTTCTATAATTTTTTAATACTAAATTTTAAGCATTAAAAATGTTGTGTTCATGATTGTTAACTCTTTCGGTAAGTTTAACTGTTAAAATAAAGGCAAACAATTAATAGTTTCAGAGAAGTCTCCAAAGAACCAAGCTGATCATCACGTCTCTATTCAACTCAGAAGTTATACCCACAGATAGTTAATGACTTCATAGGGAACGCCCCTTGGGGTGTTTGTATTTTAAGAGAAGTCATGGAGGACAGGTCAATGCTCTACCCCAAAAATGAATTTTTCATGGTAGAATTTTCAACCATCAGGCACATAAGTAAAAGAGATGGTTTAGGGCAGGGGACTGTTTGAAATACCACTATATTTCAGGTTACTTTTCTGCCCATAAGGGAGGTTATCGCTAGCAGTGATGATAAGAGAGAGATGGTGGCCTCTTCTTCCTTCTCACACTTAAAGAGCTAGGGCTGGAACCTCCATTGGACCCTGGACAAGTCTGGTGCCTACTGAGATAGAATTCAGAGACCCAGATGCCTTCAAGAGAAAAAAAAAATAATCTGGGCAGGTGAGAAAATTAGTCACAATGTAAACATTGCTTCACAATGGCCAGGATCCATGAGTGGATCCTGGGATGACTAGGAAGCTTGAGGGTGGCCCATGCTTGGCCTTACTGCCGCCCACAGCAAGTGGCAATTTACTAATGTAAATTCACCTGGGCTTGGAGCAGGACTGTTTGCACTGAGGCCAGGACTGGATGGGCTGCCCACATCATAGAGCAGAAGGTAAAGTGGGACTTTGTTGCTCCAGAATTTTCCTAAACAGCAGGCACCCAGTACCCTCCTTCTAGAGACAGCGGCCAAAACTTGTATATAGAACCAGCCTTCTTACAGGCAACCACGGTCAATTCCCCACCCCACCTGCAGCCCATTCCTCAGAGGCAGAAGCCAGGCAGGAGACAGAGAATGAACAAGAGGCTCAGGTCGACCCTGCAAGAATCCAAAGGACTCACAACCACAGCCCTGCAGGGAAATCCTCTTCATGAGAGGCAGTTCCTTTGACCCCATTAGGATGGCTCAATAAACTGCTTACAGTCATAAAACCATCATTGCACGTATTATTACACCCATATCATATACCATCTAAATAACATCCCTGGAACGTTCGAGTGCAATTTCTGCTCAGAGCGGTATGCAGTGACCTCTTTAACCAAATCATTTAGGGAACTCTTGATCTCTTTCCCCTTAACAAACCTACCTTCCGTTCCTTCATTTTATACCATGGTATAAATGACTTTAAAAATTAATGCTTTGAGCAATCAAGAGAGGACTGCAAGATTTCACCAGAGCCTTCTAGTTGTCTCTGGAGCTCTAATTATAGGCTGTCACTGACTTCCTCATGGTCATTCCCAACCCTGAGGGCAGTCAGCAAGTCTGAGTAATGCCCGTCACAGCCACTGGGTGGCACTGGCAGGCCTGAGTTCTAGGCAAGAGGGAGGATGAAAGAAAGGAAGAGGCAGGAGAGAGTCAAGGTGGAGAGGGAAAGAAGAAAGGAAGACAGATGAAAGAGAAGAGAGGTAGAAAAGGAAGACTAGGTCACGGGCAACAACTGCCTTGTGTGGCCTCTGTAGGCACCCCTGACACTGAACAATGAGGCGAGCATGTTTTATCCA
This sequence comes from Panthera pardus, assembly GCF_024362965.1. Lineage (NCBI taxonomy): Eukaryota > Metazoa > Chordata > Mammalia > Carnivora > Felidae > Panthera > Panthera pardus. The sequence goes on from NW_026526788.1 coordinate 23,837,919, forward strand.
TCTTTATATTCCCAATACCTAGCTTGACATCCAGCACTCTGCTGATGCTCTGGGTCTGTCACCTTGTGGAATGAATGCTGCAGCACCCACCCCCACCCCAAGAAAATGGTCCTTAAACGGGGAGGTTTAGGCAGTGTGTGTCTCAATGCTCTATCCTTTTGTTTTGGGATAACTCAGTTGAAAATGCAGAGTGGTGCCTCACTGTGGTTCTCAATCAGTGGTAAATCTTTGCCTTGTAAAGAAGCAAAGCAGGAATAACACACAGGTTAGATTATCCAGGAGTTGACAAACTTAGGCTGTAAGAGACTGGATAGCAAATATTTTAGTCTTTGCAATCCATACAGTCTCTGCCACAGCTACTCATCTCTGCCACAGTAGCATAAAAACAGCCACTGACCATTGTAAACAAATGGGTATGACTGTGTGTCAATAAAACTTTATCTATGAAAACAGGCAGCAAGTTAGATTTGGACCATGGTTTGCCAAACCTTCAGGGCTTTGGGTTCAAAGGTGATCTTTCTGGTTTCTCCAAACATGATGTTACATCCTCATTGATCCAACACCACTCTTTTTAGCACATAAGTATCCAATGGTCTCTCTCTGAATCTGTGTTGACCACATGATCTTAGACTATAAACACTTTGGAATCTAAGAGTCCATATAGGGGTGCCTGGGTGACTCAGTTGGTTAAGCATCCAACTTAGGCTCAGGTCATGATCTCATGGGTCCTGGGCTTGATCCCCATGTTGGTCTCTGTGCTGACAGCTCAGAGCCTGGAGCCTGCTTCAGATTCTGTGTCTCCCTCTCTCTCTGCCCCTCCCCCACTATTCTCTCTCTCTCTCCCTCCCTCTCTCTCTCTCTCTCAAATATAAATAAACATTTAAAAAGGTAAAAAAAGAAAATGAGTCCACATAGCCAACTTTGATGTGCTGTTAAGTGTTCCTGTCTTCCTTAGCTTTGAAATTCTCATGACACATAGTTTCTGAAGATTCCACAAAGGCATAGATAGAGTTATGTGATTGGTGTCAAACTGCAAAATTTAGTCTTGGGGAATTATACTGCTCTGGCTACAGTGGACCAAATTCAACCAGCTTGAGAAAGGCCAGTCCCAGCTCAAACTGTGAAGTAACTAAAGTTTGTCTTTAGAAAGACAAACTTCTAGACACACACTCCCTACCCCTCCTCGTCCAGTATTCAGTATCCTCACTCATTCTCCCTGCTCTCACTCCCATCAGGAACTTGATTCTTCACTTAGCTAAAGTAAAAGTAACTAATAACAGATTAAACCACTTCCCATTGAGGGAATTTACATTTTAATATGGTTGAGAGCATTTGGATAAAGGGACATAGTACTAATGATGGGATATTATACCTCCTGGTGATGATTTTTATTTGAAAGTGGATTCCACTTTGATCATGGTCAGTGGAAAAATCCAGGAGAAATACTGAGTAGGGTCACTGCATATAGCTCTGTGGCTTTACAGAATTCCATGCATTGGGATGTGAATGACATCTTTTGGAGTTGTGCAATACAGTGGTGGTGGCCAAGGTAGTGGGTGCTCTGATGTGTGTGTGTGTGTGTGTGTGTGTGTGTGTGTGCGTGCGTGTGTGTGTGTAGCAGTGCCTAAGAGAGAGGCCAAGTTCCCTAAGGAACTCACACTGAAGTGCGAGTTTTTAATTTTGAGTTTTCCTCCTTGGGAAATGAAGGAAATTGACACGAGTGAGATTTTTTACATGCCAAATGAAATCAAGCACTCTGGACCAGATGAAAGTGTATTTCCTTCCCAAGAAAGAGCTATACACAGGTATTTCAAAATCTCTTCTTACTCCAGGCACTGCAGCAGAAATCTGTTCCTTGAAGATTTGGGCCAGCTTCATGCTGGTGCAGTCACACAGCCCTGTGGTTATATTTCTCACTGCTCCTCTGGTGGCAGGTGGAAGCTGCTCCACACTTAAACATGGGTAACATGGAAACATGGAGCTCTTTTACCAATAGGGGATGGGGTTCAGTGGATAAATGCTTCCTCCTTTCTTCCCCATGCAGATGGTTCTGAGACCACATTCTTCAAAGTTCTTCAAAAGGCCCTGGAAGGATCGAGCACCAGTCGCCCACAGCAGGGACCAGCTTCCAAAAGAATCCTCGCATTGACTCTCCTCTTTCCTCATTCACTCTCCTTGTCCCTCACTGCTCCCTGAGATCACATGACAAATAAGTCACCTGCATAAAGGCCTTTACCTGAGGATCTGCTTTGGGGAAAGCCCAAGCTAAGACACTGTGCTTGTTCATTTGTCATGAGAAACACTGTTGTCAGACACAAACTGCTGTGGGTTATCCAGAGGCAAAATTGCATGTTAGTAAAAACACCCAACTCTTATTTTTTTAATGTTTATTTATTTATTTATTTATTTATTTATTTATTTATTGTGTGGGGGTGGGGGGAGAGAGAGAACATGCATGAGGGAGCCAAATGGGGCAGAGAGAGAGGGAGAGAATCCCTCATGAGGAGAGAGATCATGACCTGAGCTGAAACCAAGAATTGGATGCTTGACCAACTGAGCCACTCAGGTGCCCCATCTTACTCTCAAATAGTAGACTTCAGAGCACTTTGATGCAAAGCACTTTTCTACATAGGATCTCAAAGACAAAGCTTATCTGTGGTGCCCTTTCCCTTCCCTTCCCACTGCTTACTCTCCAGTGTCAGTGTCTTCTACTGCCCCCATCTCTCTGAAAGTCCCAGTTCTGGACATAAACAGTGTCCACACTGCTCAATAGCTGCCTCTAGCTGGAACTGAGGAGCTACAAGGGGTGTGGCTCTGGTCCAGAAGTGGCCACGGACTGGTTACTCATGGTCCCAAGGCAACATCTGTCTCAAGGGTGGCCCATGTGTTGGCTTATTGTGGCTCATCAGGTGGTCCATTAGGGACCCAGGTGAGAAAGAGTCTACTCAACTAGACTGATGTACTGACTGCTAGCTAGGGCAATCAGTCTGGCTTACTTAAAATTTGGACATGAAAATATATCAAAGATCAGCTAGTTTATGATGACAGTGGAGGAGAACAGATGTGCAGAGAGAAGCTCAACATGAGAAGATATTGCAGACCAGGAGCCGGTGATCCTGAGGTGTTCCCTAGAGTAGCATCAAGCTCTGAACAGCTTTGAAATTCCTTATAGTATCTGCTACCTAGTAGTCCCTCTCTTTTTCAAGTGGGCCTAAGCAGAAAAAAAACCTTTTGAGCAGAAAAACCTGGGGGACCTGGTGCCCCAAACCCTTACTTTCTCCCTTTAAGATACTATTTTCCTCCAGGCTAGTGATAAACAATGGTATCTAACTGGTATCATCTCTCTATTGACAGGAACTCTCTAGAGGTAGGGCTTCACCTCAAAGGGGTAATACCAAAGCACTGAGGTGGGCCAGCAAGTGAGAGATTTGGGGGAAGTGAGGAGAGTTTCGGTGCCCCTTGAATGACCCTTTGCAAGCAACTGCTCAGACTGTTTGCATCTCCAGCATCATGGTAGGAATTCCGTCCTGGAGAAAATGACAGGGATCTCTTCACATCTGGCAATTCTTCCACTTTGGAATGTACATTCCACAGAAGGCTGAACTTGTGGCTTCTCAGCAGTCCCGCCAGTGACTAATGCCCATGGTATAGAGTCTACATCCCAACCAGATTTCAAACATGCTGCCCCAGGTTTGCTATAAATCATTGATCTATCCCATAAGCTCCAATCTTTGGTAAGTAATTTCAAACTAAACTCAAACTAGTGGGCATTAAAATAAACATGCACTTGGATTCAAACGATAGGATTCTCACTGGCTGAAGAAATCTTAATGATTTGTGGAGACACAGACATACTATGTGTCTAAAGCTGTCTAGATGCAATCTCCTACATCAAAAATCATTTGAAATATACTAAAAATCTTTGAAATCATTAAAGAATTTTATTTTACTGTCAAAATGTATACAAAGTAGAAAAAATACAGTTTTAAATGGATCCCACAATAGCAGTATTCCTTTTGGAAGAAGTATGGCAATTCAGAAGTAACATTTTGTCCCTGCTATAGTACATATCAGCAATTTAAAGATTCACGTTTACTTAGAATTTTACATCTCTGAAACTAGAGTCCATCATTTTCAGTTGACGGCATTGGATATTTTAATTGAAAGCATTTGTTCTTTCCTAGCGTATGTTAAAAATGGTGCATTTTATAATTAATGGCACAGTGATACACAGTGATAGTGATGTAAATGTTACTCAAAATGGAAAATTTGATAATACTTCTTATATTATATTAGATAAGCACAAGCTGACTGTAAGCCCTATAGCTTTCAGTATTATATTGAAGAAATTTATGGCAAGTATGGCTTTAAAATGCAGTTTATTGCAACTCACATATTATTAGGTAAGATTATAAGCCCCAAATATTTAGACTGCACCTCCAATTTCCACCTTGCTCAAACCTAATTTTGTATCAATATCAATAACTAAAAAACAGCCATTCTTCCAGAAGCTCAAGGTATGGGGCAAGACATTGTGCCTCACAAGTATGATAGATTTAGCTTACTGATAGGATGAAAATTTTCCTCTATCATAGTGTTATATCTTAAAATTTAACACTAGAAGAGTGCCTGGGTGGCTCAGTTGGTTAAGTGTCCAACTTCAGCTCAGGCGATGATCTCACAGTTAATGAGTTCGAGCCCTGCGTCCGGCTCTGTGCTGACAGCTCAGAGCCTGAAGCCTGCTTCAGATTCTGTGTCTCCCTCTCTCTCTGTCCCTCCCCTGCTCACATTCTGTCTCACTCTCTCTCTCAAAAATAAATAAACATTAAAAAAAGTTAACACTAGAGTACTGGCATATGGATGGACATATAAATCAATGGATCAGAATTGATAATTGAGAAACCAGTCTTTACATTTTTAGTCAATTGATTTTCAACAAAAAGGTCAAGGCAATTAAATGGGGGAAAGAATTATGTTTTCAACAAATGGTGCCAGGACAACTGAATAACATGCACAAAAATGAATTTGAACCCTAATTTCACACCATATAAAAATTTGTTCAAAATGGATTATATACCTAAATGTAAGAGCAAAATGACAAAAAATTTAGAAGAAATAAGAGGAGAAAAATATTTGTGATCTTGTTAGACAACAAGTTTTTAAATATGACACCAAAAGCATGATTCATAAAAGAAAAAAATGGTAAGTTGGACTTCATCAAACTGAAAATATTTGTGCTTCAAAAGACACTATTGAGAAAATGGAGGGGCACCTGGGTGGCTCAGTCAGTTAAATGTCCAACTTCAGCTCAGGTCATGATCTTGCAGTTTGTGAGTTCAAGTCCCACAACAGGCTCTGTGCTGACAGCTTGCAGCCTAGAGCCTGCTTCAGAATCTGTGTCTCCCTCTCTCTCTGGACCTCCCCAATTCACCCTCTGTCTCTTTCTCTCAGAAATAAAAAAACATTAACAAAAAAAATTTTTTTAAAGAAAATGGAAAAGACAATCCACAGAGGGGAGAAAACATTTGCAAATCACATAACTGACAAGGAACTTATATCCAGAATATATAAAGAACTTTTACAATTCAATAAGAAGGCAAACAACCTAAATCGTAAATAGACAAAAGATTTGAGTGGCCATTTCACCAAAGAAAATATATGTACAGCAAGCAAGTAAATGAGAAGATACTCAACATATTTAGGCATTTAGGAAGTGAAAATTAAAACTACAATGAGATACAACTACACACGCATTAAAATAGGTTAAAGAAAATCCCTGGTAAGTGTGCAGAACAATTGGAACGGTCATACATTTCTGGTACAGCCTATTTGGAAAACAGTTCAGCAGTTTTATTATAAAGTTAAACAGACCCTTACCATTCAACCCAACAACCTTACTCTTATACATTTACCCAAAAGAAATGAAAACTTATGTTCACACAAAACCTGTACACAAATGTTTATAGTGGCATTGTTCATAATAACCAAAACCAGGAAAAACTCAAATGTTATTTAACTGGTAAGTAGATAAATAAATTCTGGTGTATCACACAATGGAATACTAGCCAGTAATAAAAAAGGAGAACTAATTATTACAACATTGATGAACCCCCCAAACATTATGCTAACTAAAAGAAACCAGGTACAAAAAGTTATATATTGTACAAATCCATGAATATGAAATGTTCAGAAAACACAATCTCACAGGTACAGAAAGTAGATTAGTGATTGCCTGGGGCTGGGGAAGAATGGAGGAAGTTCATTACAAATAGAAAGGAAGGACATTTTCCTGGTGACAGACATGTTGTAAAACTGGATTGTGTTGTGGAGTTGGTTGAACTCTTCAAATTTACCAAAAAGTCATTTAATGTACACTTAAAATGGATGAATTTTATGGATATTTCATATAAATGGAATACAATTATAACTCAATAAAGCTGTTTTTTTCTTTTTAAATTAACACTGGAATTATCATGAAAGCTTTTGACCTTGACATCCTGCCAAGTTAGACAAACAACTAACGGTTATATGGTTGTTGTTGTTTTCTCTCATGAGCTATACAACACTTGTTGATAAGATTATTGATATGTTCATATAACATTATTAATACTAACTTTGGAGGCACAAAACACTTAGGTTCTAAGACTTTTTTTATAAATCATCAAATAACTATAGCATAACATTGGTGAGGATAGATGCCAATGGCACAAGCTTGAAAGAATTATGTGAATGACACATCTGAAGTCTTCCAGTTGATGTGGAAGTTGATATTATAAAATACTGGAATATTTTCATATTTATACACTACCACTAGAGACACTGAAATCATTCTGTAATTTTTATCCAATGGCTTTGTAGACAAATTTGATTATGTTTGAATATATGATTTCTGAGATTAATGTCTGTCCTTGAAGGATACCAATAGTATTTCATCTTGTATAAAGTCAACTTTACCAGTTAAAAATAAGTGGTTTTTTTTTTTTTTTTTTTTTGAAGCACATGGGTGGCTCAGTTGTTTAAGCTTCTGACTCTTGATTTTGGCTCAGGTCATGATCCCAGGGTCATGGGATCAAGCTCCACGTCAGCCTCTGCACTGGGCATGGAGCCTGCTTAAAGATTTTTTCTCTCTCCCTCTGCCCCTCCCCTGCTCTCTCTCTCCCTCTCAAAAAAAATAAGTGGTTCTTAAGAAATTTCATAGATCATGAGTCATAATTTTCATATTTGCTTTATTGGTTAGGGCAAGCTAAGTGTTGTAACGAACAACCTCCAGATCTCAGTGGCTAAAGACAATGAAAGTGTATTTCTCACCCATGGTCATAGTTCAGTGAGGGTCACCAAACTTTGACTTCCATCCAGTCATTCAGGGATGCAGGTTTCAACCCTGTTGAGGTTCTATCATCTTCCATTTCCTTGGGGAAATGGTAAAGTTTTTATTGGGAAGATTTAACTTTTTATTAGCCAGGCCTGGAAGTGGTGCATATCAATCCGGTTCACATTCCACTGGATGGAACCCAGTAGTGTGGCCACATCTAGCTGCAAAGGACTCTGGAAAAAATAATTTAGTTGTATGGCCAGGAGGAAAAAGAGAAATCAGATATGGGTGGGCAGTGGCATCTCTGCCTTATGGATTCTTGTTATACAATATTACTATTGATTTTTTAAAAATACCTTTTTTGGGATATAATTAACATACCATGAAATTCATCATTTTTGAGAGTATAATTCAATGGTTTTTAGTATATTCACAAAATTGTACAATCATCACTACTATCTAATTTCGGAGCTCCCAGAAGAAACCCCAATACCCATTTGTAGTCATTCTCTACTGCCCTCTGCCCTGGTCCCTGGCAACCACTGAATACTTTCTGTTTCCATGATCTAACTGTTCCAGACATTTCATATAAATGGGATCACACAACATATGGCCTTTTATTTTTTTATTTTTTTAAGTTTATTTATTTTGAGAGAGAGAGAGAGAGAGAGAGCTCATGTACGCAAGCTGGAGAGGGGCAAAGAGAGAGAGAGAGAATCCTAAGCAGGCTCTGCACTGTCTGCACAGAGCCCAACATGGGGCTCCAACTTACCAACCATGAGATCATGACCTGAGCTGAAATCAGAAGTTGCATGCTTAACCAACTGAGCCACTCAGGTCCCCCCATATATGGCCTTTTATAATTGGCTTCTCAGTGGAGTGTTTTTAAGGTTCATTTCTGTTGTACCTGTAACACGTTTCAGTTGTAATATATCATTATTTTCTTCTCTTTATTGCTGAATAATATTCTTTCATATGGATAGAACACGTTTTGTTTATCCATTCCTCAGTTGATGGACACTTGGATTGTTTCTACTTTTTGACTATTATGAATTATGCTGCTCTGAACATTCCTATACAGGCTTTTGTGTGGACATATGTTTTCAATTCCATTGGGTGTATGTCTAGGAGTGGAGTTGCTGGGTCACATGATAACTACTTTTACATTTTGAGGAACTGGCAAACTGTTTTCCAAAGTGGTTTCACCATTTTACAATCTAACCAGCAATGCATGAGGATTCTGGAAATTCCACAGCCTTACCAACACTTAAGTATCTGTATTTTTTATTTTAGCCATCCTAGTGAATGTGAACTAGTATCTTATTGTGGTTTTGATTTGCATTTTTATGAATAATGTCAAACTTACTTTCATGTGCTTTTCACTCATTTGTTTATCTTCTTTGGATAAAATGTCTATTCAAATCCTGTGCTCACTTTTGGATTAGGATATTTTTCTTTTTTTTTAAGTTTATTTTTTTTTTATTTTTGAGAGAGAGAGAGACAGAGAGAGAATCCCAAGCAGGCTCAACACTGTCAGTGCTGAGCCACTCAGGCATCCCTGGATTGGGTTATTTTTCTTTTTACTATACGGTTGTAAGACTTCTTTACATGTTCTAGATGTAAGTTCCTTATCAGTTTCCTTGATGTGCAAATATTTTATTCCATTATATGTTTTTTCTTTTCACTTTCTTGATAGTGTTCTTTGAAGGACAAAAATTTTCATTGTGATGAATTGCAATTATTTATTTATTTTTGTCCATTGTGCTTTTAGAAACCATGGCCTAAATCCAAGTTCCCAAAGTTTTACTCCTAGGTTTTCTTCTAGGTGTTTCACAGTTTCAGCTCTTACATCTAGGTCTATAATGCATTTTGAGTTAACTTTTTTATAAGTGTGAGGTTGGGGTCCAGCTTAATTCTTTTGCATGTAGATATGCACTTATCCAAGCACAGTTTGTTGAAAGACTATTCTTTCTCCATTAAATTGTCTTTGGGTCCTTGTCAAAAATCAATTGACCAAAAATGTAAGAGTTTATTTTTGGACTCCCAATTCCATCCCATTAATCTTTGTGTCTATACTTATGCCAGTACCACACTGTTTTGATTACTATAGTTTTATAGTAGGTTTTAAAATCGGGAATTATGGGGCACTGGGGTGACTCAGTCAGTTGTTTCTGACTTTTAATTTCAGTTCAGGTCATGATCTCACGGTTCCTGACATTGAGCCCCAGGCTCATAGAGCAGTGCCTGCTTGGGATTCTCTCTGCCATACCCTGCTCCTGCTCTCCCTCTCTCTCTCTCTCTCTCTCAAAATAAGCAAATATTAAAAAAATAAAATAAAATTTGGAAATGTGAATCCTCCAAGTTTGTCCTTTTTCAATATTGTTTTGACTATTCTTCATCTTTACTATTGATTTTTTACAATCTAATTTTCAAAACTGGAAAAGGAAAAGGCAGGTTGGGGCACTGTTCAGATAGAAAATGCTGGCATTGGAAGCCAAATGTGAGTATGTGTGCTCATATAAGAATTTTGGAGAAGCTTGTTTTTGCTTCACAAAGAAAAAATTCTCTAAGCAAAGTGTTACTGATAATAGTCACCTTAATGTAGAATTCTATTGTTATGTTCAAGGAAATTATATATGAATAGTTTTAATCATGAACACCTTGAGGACATAAAACTTACTAGTCTTCATCATTATTCCTGATTTATTTGGGTGTAAAAATCCCTGAATAGGATAATATAGGGGGAAAATTATTTTATTCTTTTTGCAAACCTTTTAACTGATTTATTATAAAATCTTATTTTTAAAGGATTTTGTGTCCTTAATGCAAGGTGAACTTGGTAGTTAATTGGAACAAGATAAAGTTATCTGCAAAGCAGAAAATACTGGTGCCTAGATTCCTAAATTCCTGAGTGCTAAATCAGGAAATGTACATATTTGTCCCGTTGCTGCTGAATAGAGAGTTAGAGAAGCCACTTGTGACCTTTGAAATTATACAGTATTACTTGGTTTTCCTAATTATTACTCAGAGATGTGCCCAAAGGTGATTGCAAAGCATTGGGGACAAATAATATTGAGCAAGAGGGGAGGTTGCACCACGTGATAGGAAAAATACAGACAGGCTTTAGGATGAGACAGCCATGGATTTCAAACATGGACTTCTTTTTTTAAGTTTATTTATTTTTGAGAGAGACAGAGACAGCATGAGCAGGGGAGGGGCAGAGAGAGAGGGAGAAAGAGAGAGAGGACCCCAAACAGGCTCCACGTTGTCAGCACAGAGCCCGACACGGGGCTCGAACTCACAAACATGCAAGATCATGCCCTGAGCTGAAACCAAGAGCTGGATGCTTACCTGACTGAACCACCTGGGCGCCGCTCAAACATGGACTTCTACCTGGTTTTGTGAACTTTGGACAGTTATAGAGGTTTAGTTTCATTATCTCTAAAAATTGGTAAATAGCTCTCACAGGATTGCCGTGAAGATTAAGTGATTAGGTCCGGCAAGAGGTGCATGTGGATGTGCCCAGCCCTCTGTCAATCCACTTGTGGACAAATGAAGACCACAACAATAATATGTTGCCTGCATTATTATGATACATTTGGTATTTCTTCCCATGAAGTTTTATGCTTTTCAATAAAAAATATCTGTCAAGTAGGTTTCACAAAACATGATATTTTTGTATCTTTCAGACAAACTTTCCTATAAATACACAAATCATTTTTAAAAGCCTTTTTTGTCAGCTAAATTGTCCTAATTCCTGGTTAGGAAAATCATGTTCCTTTAACACTTTAGGACTCGGCAGATACCACATATTCAACTATCAAGCTTCAAGTTCTTACGAGGAAGTGAGACAACCAGAGAACAGGAAGTTAAATGTGTGCAGAAGTATATGTTTTCGTTGCCCATCTGAGGATGAGGACGGGGTCTCTGTGTCCAAGGTCACATCTATGGTAGAAAGCCAAATAGCCCTGATTTTAAATTATAGCTTGTACTGCCCAAAGGAATCTGTTTTTCACTCACATCATTTCCCGGCACACAACAAGTGCTCAATAAATGTTTGTTAAATGAATGAATAAATGAGTGAACCACAGCAGGGATCATGCAGTCCAGTAGTTTTCAAACATGTTTTTAGCTGTGGACTCGTTGTTCAAAGTATTTGCTGGATACCCAGTGTGACACACACATGCAAGGCGAGCCTCTCTGGTCCGTGGGACAGACTGAAGGGCTTGCACCCAGGATCCCCTAGATTCTGGAGAGCATAGCCAGTAGCTTCTACCCTTGTCAAACTTCTCCTTTCAAAAAATTTTTTATGTTTATTTATCGAGAGAGAGAGAGAGAGAGAGAGAACAAGTGGGGGGGGGGGGGGAACAGAGAGAGAGGGAGACACAGAATCCAAAGCAGGCTCCAGGCTCTGAGCTGTCAGCACAGAGCCCAACGTGGGGCTCCAACCCAAGAACCATGAGATCATGACCTGAGCTGAAGTAGACCACTTAACCACTGAGCCACTCAGGTGCCCCTCAAACTTCTCATTTCAGAGCAGGGAACACATGCCCAAGAGGAGCAGGATTTGTCCAGTGCTTCACAGCAGAGGCTAAACGTTCACTCTCAACCTTGGGAATCCCTATGCTAGTGGGAAAAAGGGCACATTCCACTGAGTGTTTGCATCACTGGTAGGGCATGTGGACACCCTGGGGCCATCCAGGTGGCCTTAGAGAGAAGCTGGTATCTGTTGCTTATCCAATATTTGAAAGTGAAACTCATTCTACGGTGCAATAAAGGGCTTCAAGCTGTGTCGCTGAAAGCTCTTTAACAGCAAGGCTCTGCTTTTTGGCTGTAACCATATGACTTCAAGCTCTCCACACAGAAAGGAAATGGGTCCCCAATTTACACATCCTAAAATTGTCCCTAGAAGAAAAGTAATATGGATTCTTTGGGGGTCACCTGTCTCCAATGAGTAGATGAGAATTTAGGAGGTGAATCTGGATTTAGTGATCCTGGAATCCCTCCACATCAAAGATTTTATGAGCACCCAGGCAATTAGTTGTAAGAGTAGAAGAGACATCTCAACCTGTGCTTTTTGTCTTGGATCTTCCTATATGCTCAAGTCACCCCTGCGTTTTCCTCCCTCCTCTTTCCCCTCCGCTTCTACTCCTACTCCTTGGATACAGCAGAAGGTTTGTACCACAGACGACCTGGATGGAGCCCAGCCACTTCTCTTTTTCCTGCATCCAATCAGCACAAGGCCACCCCACCCTTGGGATGTAGCTAAGGCTCTGCCTCTTCCCTGGAGCAAGATGTTGACCACCTCCCTCTACTACCATCTCTGGCTCCTTCTCCTCCCCCTTATTTTTCATCATGTTGGAGATGGAGAAAAAGAGGCAGTCAGATTCCCTCACAGGCAGGCATTTCAAAGTCACAGAAATTAATGTGTGATTTAAGGCTAGCCACCAAACCATTTTTCGATTGCCCAGGCCTGGATAATATATGACCTCTTAATGGACACACAACAGCAAAAACAACAACACACCCTATATCAAATGTTTGAAGACATCTAAAAGGTACCTGGCAGAGTTCTGCCACACTGGCAGGTAGGTGCAGTTTGGGGGCTGTGTGCCCAGAGTCCCTGCTGTTTTTCCATTTGGCCTAAAGAGGGAGCTGTTTCCTTAGAATGCCTGAGCAAAAGACCTGCCCAGCCAGCCTGGGGGTTTGCAGGACCACAGCAGCTGGGGCTATTCATAAACTTCATGTGTCACTAAATAAACCCATTACACTGTAATCATCTTCTTTAAATAAAAAATTGTGTCCACTAAACCGACAAGAGTTCTAGTAGATCGCAACGAGTCAGGAGACCTGTAATCCTGTCCCACTTGCCTATGGTACTAACCAGGCATTGTTGGATAAGTTCTGTTACCACTCAGGTTTAGTGTCCTCATCAGTAAGGTGGGCACTGGGGCACAAGCCCCGCCAATTTCACAGGGTGGGTAAGAGGACCATGCTTGGAAAAGGTGTCACGTTGTAATTAAGCGTGTGAGCCCTAGAGGCTGAAACATCAGTTTTGAACCAATTACTAGCCACAGAGTTTTGGCCCATTTTCTAACCTTTCCCACCTCTCAAGTCTTTCATTTGTAAATTTGTAAATCTAATTCGCACTAAATACTTAGGATTTCTGTAAGAAATAGATGAAAAAATGCATGTGATGCATTAAATAGCACCAGGGCATCTTAAGCTCTTAATAAATAGTAGCTTTAAAAAACCATAGCAAAAAAAAAAAATTAAAAAAAATAGGGGCGCCTAGGTGGTTCAGTCGGTTAAGGGTCCGACTTCGGCTCAGGTCATGATCTCACGGTTCGTGGGTTCGAGCCCCGCATCGAGCTCTGTACTGACAGCTCAGAGCCTAGAGCCTGTTTCAAATTCTGTGTCTCCCTCTCTCTCTCTGCCCCTCCCCCGCTTGCACTCTGTCTCCCTCTGTCTCAAAAATAAATATTAAAAAAATTTAAAAAACCATAGCTATTGAAGCACAAATGTTTTCAAACCCGGTTATATTTATACACAGGTGAGATGCATCACTTGGTTTGGTCCTTTCACAAAAATAAGACAATAGCCTAGAAGGAAACAGCTGTTTCCAATCCAAATGGAAACATACCGCTTGGCCATAACCTCTTCAGGGTGTTTCTTTGAAGGAAAGACACCCACGCTACATGGATGTGGAAGAGGGAAGCTGATACTCCCATCTCTATACCTTGGAGAGAGTCGCTGTCATATGTTTTCTCTATCTGTAACCAAATATTCATTTATTCATTCAATAAACATTTATGGGGCAATAACCAAATATGTGCACTGTTAGAGTCTATAGAAATAGAAAGATGAACAAGGCTCAATCTCTGCCCTGAAGAAATTTACAGTCTAGCTGAGGAAGATGAAAAGATAAATGAAAAAAAAAAGGCACCAAATGGTAAGCACAGCTTGCTGTGAGGACACATAGAAAGAGCTCCTAGATTTGGCTATAAAGAAGGAATGCCACAAACCTTCCTGGAAGAAATAATGAGCTGAATTTTAACAGGGAACATAAGTTTGCTATTTGAAGTGGGAAGGAGGGGTGTTTTAGGCATGAGCTCTCCAGTTTCCTCATCTAAGAAATGTAGGAGTTCAACTAGGTGGTTTCTGAGATGGCTCTCTGAAGAAAGGGGGATGGGAAATATTGAACAAGGAGCCTCCTTGCAATAAATCTCGCTTATGGAGTCTTCATTTTGCACATGGACATGAGAGAACATAGCACCTTAGGGAGTCACTAGGTTGTAAGCACAGGCTTAAAAACAAGGGGTGAAGCTAGATTGTGACATCGTCATAGGTATTTAGAAAAATCAATCTGGAGCTGAGTGGAGAATGGAATGAAGGGGTAGTAGCAAAGAAATGGATGGCAAGGTAGTCAGTTGGGGTAGGTAAGGAGGACATGACTGAGAGAGAGTCAGAGGCAGATGCAAAGGTGATTCAGAAGAGAAGGTTGAGTGCAAAGGTATTTAGGAGGTCACATTGACCGGACTTGATAACTTAATGATGGAGAACAATAAAGAGAGGTCAAGAATAACTCCCAGAATCCTTACTGGGCCCATGGAACCAACTTAGAGCTCCTTCATCAAGCATTTAATGAATGCTTCCTTTATGCACACAGTCTTCATTCTTTCCAAAGTGAAATTTATAATCAAGTCAGGAAATTGAGACATATCAACATCATGTGTCCTCCATTTCTGTTTTCAGTTTGGAGTTGTTCTGCTATTGTTTTGGAGGGAGGAAGGACTAGACCCTTGGAATGCCCACCTAACAATTGAAGCCTTCAGAAGGAGAGAGCAACCACCACTGGAAAGATGACAGACTTTTCCATTTGTGACTGATGGAAGCATAAAGTAACTAGACTTTCTGGAAGTTATTTACCACACTCCTGGAAACCTTAAAAATGAGCACTTCTACTTTTTGGAATTTAGACTAAGGAACACAATAATTAAGATGCACAAGGACAGGGGAGCCTGGGTGGCTCAGTCAGTTAAGTGTCCAACTCTTGGTTTCAGCTCAGGTCATGATCTCACGGCTCCCCGAGTTGACAGCACAGAGCCTACTTGGGATTCTCTCTCTCCCTCTCTCTCTGCCCCTCTTCCACTTGTGCTTGCTCTAGAAATAAATAAACTTTTTCTTTAAAAAAAGATACTCAAGGATAAACCCAAAGATTTATTTCAAGGATGTTTATTGCAAAGTTGTTTATAGTTGTGAAAAGTTGGAGACAAGCATAACATACAGAAATAGTGCCCAGCCATGGTGGACAAAAGACTGAGCCTAGCTTTGTAGCTTCGGAATTCTCAGCTATGAAGAAAGGAAAATGAGATGCACTGTGTCCCATGGACCCAATGAAGCCCTTAAAATTATATAGTAACCAGTATGTTCTTTTTGAATTGAGAACAGGGGCCCCACAGACAACATACAGTTATACTTCTCAAGAAGGGCCTTTCTTTCCCTTTTATCTAGCTCCCAGGCATTGCTGAGAGTTCCCAGCTGAGCAATAAGCATGTCTGAGACTCGCACCCCCCCACCCCGAGTCATCTCTCCCTCTCCCCTCTGCCATCCGCAGAAGGCTTTACTTCATGTCTGAAAGGTCAAAGATGTGCCGAGTAACACTGGGCAAGTAGCACTGGTGTAGGGATCAGAAAACTTCCTTCCTTACGTAGACTTTTATTTATTGAGTACCTATATGTTCCATGCCATAAGCTAAGCCCCAGAGAGAGGATAATAAATGAGACACATTCCCTGCATATGGCAGACACTGATGTATGTCTGTCCAATATCAGTTCCCTCTTTTGCCTTATTAACCAAACCCTGATTGTATTAGGAATTTCAATGTGTCCAATTAAACAAATATGTCTCCCATGTGGCCTTTTTGCCATAATAGGCATCCACATATTTCCATCTGACCAAGGAAATAACAAAGAAGAGTCACTAAGTAGGGCTTCCAGAAAAGCTCTGTAAAAGAGGCAGACTTAACAAATACTTCATTATCCATCACTGCTATCTTTTTTCCAGACTGGAATGTAGATATGGTAAAGAAGTAGCCACTTGGTGACCACTAGATGACAAGCATGAGGAAAAAAGCCACATGATAAAGATAGGAACCTAGATTTCTAAAATTATCATGGAGTTATCATAGCAACCTTGGCTACCAAGAAAAAAAAATTAGTTTGTCTAAGCTATGGATTAGCTGGACTTTTTGTTACTTGCAACTGAACACAATCCTAAGTGATACTTGACTCCATGGCATGGCTTGGGAAAGCAATCTTGTTAGATTACATCTAACAAGTGATGTAATCACATGTGATGCTCGCAGTTATCTGAACATAGCTCAGGTAACACAGAGAACAGAGTGAACAGCTCTGTTTTGATGAGGGAGGAGGGCTGCTGAGGAGTCACAGCTAGTCAGGGAGTTTTCCCAAAAGGACAGAATGCTTGAGTTGGGTCTTGGTGAATGAGTAATTCACCAGCCATGGAGGAACAGAAATAGCATTCCAGGGCAACGGGACACAGCAGCAAAGACATGAGAAATGAGATAATGCAGCATACTCGAGCAGCTAAAATGACTTTGTTTGACTAGGGAGGAAAACACATGTGGGATGCGATGGGGAATAAAGTAGGAGACGTAGGAGCCAGGTCATGAAAAGACTTTGAGACCTCAGGCAAGTCACTGAACTATTTCATCCCGTTTCTTAGGCATAAAGGGAGGGTGTTCACCTAGACGAGGAGATGACTACCAACAGGGGCTACCCTGCAGCCATCCCTTGCAGAGCTCCAGCTGGAGGTTCAGGCTCCTTTGCAGGACACGGAAGTTTCCACGGGAAGTACCACCCTGCCCAACCCCACCTCCCTCAGTTTCACACTGCATGGCGTATTCCAAGGACTGCGCTGGCATTTCAGTTTGAACACTAAGTGGTGACTCAGAATGAACAGAAGTGTGGACAACTGTTTACTAAGAAGGCAGCCTTTGGTGTGACAAATTAGAGTGGGCTGCTGGATTGTGCAGTACTCATGAGCTAGGCAGCTTGGAAATAGCACATACCATTGCACTGGGCAATTGATTCATTTCTTGTCCTGTCTTGCCAAGCAGGGTATCACATGCCAAGCCAGTCAGACCCACAGTCCAAACAGGCCAGAGAAAGCGTCTGTTCTTCTGAACAGTGCCCCAGATACCCTGGGATGTACCCCCAGCATCCTTTGTATCTTACAATTCTATCATGCAGGAATACACCACTTTCTTGAGACTATTCATACTTTCCATTTACTTAACCTCTCAGAGCCAAGAGACTGCAGCCTGTAGAGAGCATCATTGTTTTAGAGTCAGCAAATGAGCTTCTACATCTTCAGACAATCTCAATACTGTTCCTACTAGAATGATTAAAACCAACAAATATTTTGGTATCTGTTAGTTACAAGGAAGCAAGGGGTTAGATACCACTGGAGACACAGATAATGAAGATATCACTCCTGTTCAAAATAGTCAAACTCAGGGCTCCTGGGTGGCTCAGTCCGATAAGCACCCGACTTCGGCTCAGGTCATGACCTTGCAATTCGTGACTTCAAGCCTCACATGAGCCCTGCATGAGCCCACATGGGGCTCTCCGCTGTCAGCGTGAAGCCTGCTTTGGATCTGCTGTCTCCCTCTCTTTGACCCTCCCCCATGAGCATGTGCATGCATGCTCTCTCTGTCTCAAAAATAAACATTTAAAAAATAAAATAAAATAGTCAAACTCATGAAAACACAAGAGTAGAATGGTAGTTGCCAGGGACTGGGGGAGGGGGAATTGGGCAGATGTTGGTCAAAGAGTAGAAAGTTTCGGTTATGCAAGATGAATAAATCCTGGAGATCTAATGTACGTCATGGTGACTATAGGTAACCACACTGTATTGTATGCTCAAAATTTGTTAAGAGGTATATCTTTAGTGTTCTCATGACAGAAAAAAAAAGGTAACTCTGTAAGGTGATGGCTATGTTAACTAGCTTGATCGTGGCAATCATATACCAATGTATGCATACATTCAAACATCAAGTTGCACACCTTAACCACATACGTTTCTAATTGTCAGTTATACCCCAATAGAGCTAAAATAAAATTTTAAAATTATGATATATAGCAAAACCTGAAAAAAAGATGTGATTGCCGACCTTGAACTTAGCATAGCCATACAGCCTAAGTGTATGCTCCAGGCTAGGAGGCCAGCAAAGCCACACAGCAGGTGAATCAGGATTAAAATTCCAGCTCTAGCACTGACAACAGGTGCTAGCTTGACTGATCCCCTTAACCTGTCCCAGCTTCTGCTACCTCATCCCATAAAGAGGATAAGAGGACCCGGCTCCATGGAGGGTGTATAATTAGACATAATATACGTACCCAACAACTGCAGGGTGGAGGGGTGGAGGGTAGTTGCTCATAAATGAGAGCCATTCCTATTCCTGTTAAGTGGAAAAGTTAAAGATTTCAAAGCAAGTGCAAAAAAGAGGCATCAAATGTGACAGTGCAAGAGAACTGCTGAATTCATGGCTTAAAGTGTCAGAAGCTTCTGTGCCTATACATTATTCCCGTAGGTCTCACTACCACTCTGTGACAAGTATCTCCCTTTCCAGATGAGGAAACAGGGTGGAGAGAATTGAAGTAGCTTGAAAACATCTGGTAAGAGGCAGAGCTAGGATTTGATTCTGTGTGCTTTCCATGCTGTGAGAGCTTCCTGCCAGGTGAGTGAGGGCTTCAGTTCAGAAGATGGAGAAATCCAGAGGCGGACTGGGAAGGCTTCAGAGGGGTAAGCCCATCATTCAGTCCACCAGTCACTGCCTGGCACCTACCTACTATTGGCAAAGCACTATTCTCAGCAAGACAGACAAGATTCCTGCCTCCATGGGGCTTGCCGGGGAGGATTCGAAGAGATCAGGGGGGAGGAAGAAGAGAAAGGACACCGCAGGTGTAGAGTGAGTACCCAGACTCTTCAGTGAACCTGTCCACCTCACACACCCGCCTCTCTGCCTCCAGTGTTGTCGGGGCCACTTCCCAGTTGCTATTCCACCACTCCTTACTTTGCTTGTCCCGGTTTCCTGACTCGCATTTTGCAACTTGCCCGCATGGCATTCTCATCCTGGCTCTGCCCCTGCAGGCTCTGAAGTACTACACCTGAAGGAACAGACCCTCAGACAGTGTGCTCCCTTCCACCCCTGTGGGGGTCGCTGCGTTCACCCACCATATCACAGGGGAGGAGCAAGTAGACAAAGAAAATGCCAGAAGTATTTGTTGAGGATGACAGAACCCACAGGCTTACAGATGTACACGGGCGCGCCTGCGCGCACACGGAAATCAATCACCAAATTTGTGTTTGCCTGTGTGTACGGGTTAGATAAAACGTCGTTTTCCCCCGTTAGGAAGGAAGCTCCAAAGCAGAGATTTGTGTCTGTGTTGTTTTCCAGAAGAGTAGCCCAGCACAAGCTAGGCCTCCGACAAGCCCACGGTGAGCGAGTGGATCTGTGCCGTCTATGCGGACGCCCTTCGCAGTCAGCCCTGCCGCGGCTGAGATACGGGGTCTGCCTGGGGCAGAAGGAGCCTCGCGGGCTGAGTGCCAGGCTGACGCCCCTGTTCCATGAAGCAGTGGGAAACCTCTTCAGAGTAAAGGGGCAGGGCTTGGACGTTACAGGAAAACATCCAGAAGAGAAGGCGGGAGGAAGTGGGAGCTGGGCTGAGAACTGCTTTGGGGAAGAATAACGGGAAACGAAGGCCCCATTGAAGGCCCTGTGGTAAAGCCGTTGGGAGGAGAAGAAATTCGTCTAAGAGATCTCATGAACCAGATGCCTGGTACTGTGTGACGTAACTGACCCCATCCACCTGCCTTCGGAACCACCAGGCGCACCTCTCGCTGCTTCGCTCCACTCTGGAACAGGTGGGGGTAACCCGCGGTGAGCAGGGAGAGCTCAGAGAGGAAAGCAGGGACTGCAGCCAGCTGTGGGCCCGCATACAGACTCACAGACGCCCCCTGCAGGGCCCGGCAGAACACACCCAGCCCTTGCAGAACACACTCCTCCATGGCCCCAGCTGGCCCTCTTCTTCCAGACTCTCCTATGTTCCACATCGTTCTTGTCCAGTGCTGTTGGACTGAAGTGGGTATCGTCCTTGTTTGGGGGCCCTTATGACTCTTTGAATTCATTATGTTCAGTCTCTGCTAATGTGGTTGCTGTCAGGTACTAAGCGTTTATCAGTTGGGTTTGTAGTTTAGTTGGTTCTCCAAATGAATTCTGGAGGACACAGGATGCTGGTCTAGTACATAACCTAGAAATGGCTGTTCTAAGATGAATGCCCGCTGTCATTTTGGCCGGCTTCTGCCCCATTGCCTGCCTCCCTACAATGACCAGAGAGTCATTCCTGATTGGACTCCGGTGGGAACCTACATCCCCAACATATAACACCATAGCTCTTCCTGCTTAACGCCCTGAAATAGAAGTTCCTGCAGCAGAAGCCCAGGGACTTATCCAAGCCATTCCAGGCCAGGGAAGGAATAGGGCCTTCAGAACCTGCTTCAAAGAATACCTGAAGATCCACCAGTGTCCCCCCTGAGCAATTCTGTGAACCCTGGAACAGGATGCCAAGCAGTTGCTGAATAGAATGGCTGTAGTTATAAACTTAAGTTTGATGAACAGAGGAGCAAATGTTGAATTAATAGGTAACTTGGACTACAAGTTCTGTTATTCTTGGCTTTTAAATTTTAAATGTTGGCTTTTATTTTTCCAGTGAGCATGGGGAGTCATGGTCTGAGAGACTGTTGAATAGGGGTCCCAGACTGCAACTTTCTGAATCTAGACCCCAAGCCAACCTTGCTTCGCTGCTCTAGGAGGCATTCTCAGAACCCATGTTCCAGACTCTTGGACATGATATAATCCTGCATGAAGGAGAAGGAAACCCAGAGGGAGCCACTTGGCTTTCCAAGTGTGGCTAAGTACCATTCTGTGTTGGAAAAAATGGAGTGTCTTCCACAGAGAGACAACAAATGAGGTAACTGAATTTATCCTTCTTGTGTTCAAAGCTGTGAAATTCTTTTTTTATCCATCTTAAAGTTACCTAAATGGATTTTTATTTTCCAACTAGGCAGAGTCTGGCCTCCTCTTTTATTGGGCTAGATTATTGCATTGCCAGGACCCTGAACAGCAAGGTCACTTTGCAGTGTTAGTAATATACTGGCAGTGAGTGGAGATGTATGCATGGGGAGCCCAGAGCATCAGCTCATGAGGAACTCAGAGAGTGGGTTAATCTTCATTCCTGAGCTGCTGGTGCTTCCCTGCCTTGCAACTGACACAGAGCCTCAGGTGCATTGTCCATTCCAGCTAGCGGCCTTCAGCTGAAGTTCATCTAAACCCCAAGAAGTCTGTGTGCATCTGTGAAACTCCACCTGTTATCTTAGTGACTAGGGAAATGTGCCATTCAGTAAACCATTTTATGCCAATTCTACGTGAAGAAATCAACCAGACCAACTCTTCTCTGCTATTGGGAAACATCTCTTGTTTCTGGGTCTCCTAGTCCATTCTTTTTCCTCCTTCCCCTTAGTTTAGGCAACATTTTCCATTCCTAAGGACTTGAGAACCACAGTTCACTGTAATGATACTGAATCATTACTAGAAAACCACTATCTTGGGTAGACAGCACTTCCAAAGAACTCAGGGAAGTTTGACAACACGAATAACGAACATGCATTGGGCCCGCTTCCTCTATGCCAGGTATAAATGCTCTATTTGAGCCATCTAATTTTCCTTTTTTTTAAAAAAAAAGTTTATTTATATTGAGAGAGAGAGAGAGAGGCAGGGAAGGGGCAGGAGAAAGGGAGAGAGAGAATCCCAAGCAGACTTCACGCTGTCAGTGCAGAGCCGGATATGGGGCTCGATCCCTCAAACCATGAGATCATGACCTGAGCTGAAATCAAGAGTCAGGTGCTTAACTGATTCACCCACACAGGTGCCCCTGAGCCATCTAATTTAATTGCCACAATTTAACTCACAAAAACCACATTAGTTCACTTTTTGCCTGAGCCTAAGAAAGGTTAAGTAGCTTGCACACAGTAGTCGCATAGCTATTACCTGGGACTCCAACACCTGACTTCTCGTATTCTAGCTCCTGCACTCCTGCGCCTGTTTCTGGGAGGTGAGCTGCTGCCACCATGGAGCCTCTTTTACTCAGAGGAAACTCGAATTAAATGACCTGCCCAAAAGATCAGGTCAAAACTAGAGTCCCAGGCAGTGGTTACTAACCCTGGCTGCTTGTTAGAATCACCTGGAGAGTTAAAAACACAACCAAAAACAACGCCCAAGCTGCATCCTTAACAATCTAATTTAATCGTTCTGTGGAGAGGCCTCACCATTGGTATTTTTAGAAGGCTTCCCAGGGAATTCTAAAAAAATGCAGCCAGGTTTGAGAATCTCTGACAGATCTATCAACTCTCAGCCTAAATCTCAGCCAACCAAAATGCTTCACTTTATCTCACACACCAGCCCAGCCAGTCCAGCTAGGAAGTGCCTGGAGGTGGGCATCCGGGTTGCCCACCTACTCCCGTGGGAGCTGAGAACATTTGCCCAGTTTGCCGATCTGTAAAATGGGGACAAAGAGGTGGTGCCGAACTACTGATTCCGTCTGAGGCTGTAACGTGCCCTTCCTGGCACAGAGTCAGCACTTAGTGAATGCGCGTGGTGGTGAAGACAGATGCCACAGCCTTAGGGGCAGTAGTTTTGTGAACCTCATCCAGATTCCACAGCCCAAGGCCAGCACTTGGTTAGCCACAGGCACTCGAAACAATTGCTACCGCTTTTGTGAACATTAAGTTCTTCGAGTCAGTCCTGAACACACACACACGCACCACATACCAGTCTTCACACCAGCATATATGCCCAGGAAGTGGCCCCTTTAGCCACATTCTCTGTGGATGATCCCTGATGACAGATAAGTGAGGCATCCTGGGGTTATCAGTGCAAATCATGGCTGTTTTTACTGTTGGTCTGAGTGTGGTGAGGCGCAGGCAGGACGTCCCAATACAGAGGAAATGCAGAGAGGAATCTCTTACTACTCGCTTGCTTAATCATTTCCATTTAACACACAGTGAAAGCAGAACTTTGTGACACACTTGCCCTGTCTGGGCAAAGGTTCTGCTTTTTCTGGGAGATCTGGAAAAAGAAAAAAAAAGACCAAAAAACAAAAACCTTGTCCATGAGGGAGGGAGAGTATCTCAGCCTTTCATCCATTCCACTAGCATCCATGGGCCGTTTCCTCACGTGGGTGCCCTTGTGTGCACAGCGCTGTGGTGGGGGACAAAGACCAGCGCACAGGTTAGAGATGTCACTGCCCTGGAGTCAGCAGTGGTCCTGGAGAGAAGATGGAGGCATACAGGCAACCCCCAGTTTGAGCTGCTAGGACTCCTTTGCTTGGCTACCTGAGAGGGCTTTCCATCCTGTCAGGGAACCTCCCGGCAATGCTGATATTTTGCAGTATGCACCAGAACAGCTGTATGGTTACCAAACTACTGAGATGCTTCTGAATCAGTGGGCAAATTGCTGCTGCCCTCCCTCCTCCCCTGCTACCCTCCACTGCTCCCTTGAAAATGCCGCACTGAAAGGGTTAACTCCTGACACACAAGAGGTCTTGGGACAATGTTCTGGCATCATCCCAGCCTTCTGATTGGACAGTGCCCATGATGAGCAAGTTGTCCGACACTCCAAAATGTGCCCCTACCTCTTGATAAGCACAGCTGTGGGGTTTCCGTATAGAGAGATCTTAGGGTCCATAATCAGCTTGCAAGGTAGAGATTAGAAACCTGTCTTGAAGCTGCATATGGTTCAAGGGTTTTACTGCAACTGTATGTCTATTTGGGGTAGCTTAGGGGAGCTGATGGCTATTTTAAGGGGCTAACATCCTTACCTCCACAAACCACTTCCTGGCAATTCTTCCATTCTCAGCTTAAAATGTTAGCATGCCTAACACATCCCCAAAGGCAAGGGAATTAAAAGCAAAAGTGAACTATTGGGACCTCATGAAGATAAAAAGCTTCTGCACTGCAAAGGAAACAATCAACAAAACTAAAAGGCAACCAACGGAATGGGAAAAGATATTTGCAAATGACATATCAGACAAAGGGCTAGTATCCAAAATCTATAAAGAACTCACCAAACTCCACACCCGAAAAACAAATAATCCAGTGAAGAAATGGGAAGAAAACATGAATAGACACTTCTCTAAAGAAGACATCCTGATGGTCAACAGGCACATGAGAAGATGCTCAACATCACTCCTCATCAGGGAAATACAGATCAAAACCACACTCAGATACCACCTCATGCCAGTCAGAGTGGCTAAAATGAACAAATCAGGAGACTATAGATGCTGGAGAGGATGTGGAGAAATGGGAACCCTCTTGCACTGTTGGTGGGAATGCAAACTGGTGTAGCAGCTCTGGAAAACAGTGTGGAGGTTCCTCAAAAAATTAAAAATAGATCTACCTTATGACCCAGCAATAACACTGCTAGGAATCTACCCAAGGGATACAGGAGTGCTGATGCATAGGGGCACTTGTACCCCAACGTTTATAGCAGCACTTTCAACAATAGCCAAATTGTGGAAAGAGCCTAAATGTCCATCAACTGATGAATGGATAAAGAAATTGTGGTTTATATACACAATGGAGTACTACGTGGCAATGGGAAAGAATGAAATATGGCCTTTTGTAGCAACGTGGATGGAATTGGAGAGTGTTATGCTAAGTGAAATAAGTCATACAGAGAAAGACAGATACCATATGTTTTCACTTCTATGTGGATCCTGAGAAACTTAACAGAAGACCATGGGAGAGGGGAAGGGGAAAAAAAAAAGGTTAGAGAGGGAGGGAGCCAAAACATAACAGACTTTTAAAAACTGAGAATAAACTGAGGGTTGATGGGGGGGTGGGGTGGGAGGGAGGGGAGGGTGGGTGATGGGCATTGAGAGCACCTGTTGAGCACTGGCTGTTGTATGGAAACCAATTTGACAATAAATTTCATATTTAAAAAAATGTTAGGATGCCTATATTTCCAGGAAGTCCCCCATCATAAAGAAAAAGAAGACCAACTCAAAATACGGAAATCCAAACAAATACATTTTTTTTAATTACTATTCAGAAGGATTGATAGTGGCGTTCCTTTGTGTGTGAGCCTTGCTCCGACTGGGAAACTTATCAGGAGTGCACCTGCTGGCAAACTGTGGCACAGTCCCCATAGTTTATACATGACAGGCAGCTCTCGTGCTTGCTAGCAAGAGATTAATGTGTTCTGCCAGGACAGCAGCACTGCCTACAGGGGCACCAAAGAAATGAGTATTTCATGGTGGACAGCATGGTCACTGAGCCTTGTTCTTCCCCTGTCTTGGCATCTGTCATCCCCAATGTCTCCTGGCTTCTTGCTGGGTTTGACCAATGGGAGGGATTGAAAGGTGATTGGACAGTGGGAGTGAGGGCAAGCCAGGGTGTTTCTCCACCTTCCTCTCTGCCTCAGGCAGCATCCCAGGCTGCCGTCTCTAACGTTGGTGGTACCAGTTCCCACAGGACAAGTCTCCCAGCATCTGCCAGGACAATGACTCTAGGCTCTCACAATTCCACCTCCTCCTTCCTTTCCTTCCAGCTGGGGTCATTGGCTTTCTGCTGTTGGTATTGTTGGGTTGCTCACTAGCCCCTCTTGGCTTTTCCGCATCCCCATCACCTGTGTAACCAATTCCTTGCATGAAATTCCCTCTGTTGGTGGTGGAAATTCTGTGTGGTGTCTCTTTGCCCAGTTGGACTGTTATTGATCCACTGACTAACTGTCCTCCTTAGAACATTCCTTCCCCTCCCTGGGCTTCAGTTTCCTTGTTTGTAAATGAAACTGGAGGAAGTATTCACCAAGCTTTAGTTAGCTTCTTGGCATCTATGGGTGTGGGACCCTGCATACTGGAGACCTACAACAATTGAAATATCCTTCACACTTCAGAGTAGTCTGGGAACAAGAACTTTATTTTGTTTTTTCCAAAGCAGTTTTCATTTTGAGCTGCAGCTTCAAATCCTTTCTTTGGAAACAGGCAGGGTGTAAATAACAAGGAATATATTTTAATTATGCCCTTTAATAAGCAATAGATTCACTGTTTCTTTCTTACCCATTTCATAATTTGACATTTCCTTATCTTGCCTTTAAGTGGTGGAGGTTGAAACGGTTTCCCTCTAGTCTCAATACTGTGCCATTTGGTGGTATGGCTTGTGTTTGCGACTCTTTTCTCAATTCCTTTTGCTTTTGTTTTTTTTAGGTTTGACATTTTTTGGCCATCTAAATCACCATCTTTCCAGGTTGAGAGATTCTCATCATTGAGTTTTTCCATAGAAGTTCTGCATGGATTGTGGTTTGGCTACAAAGTGGTTCTGTTGGCTTCCCATTTCCCCCTTCCAAGGACTAGGTTGTATGCAGCCCCTCACCTCCCTGCCCCACATACTCCCCTGGGGGCAGAAATTCTGCTGCAATGGCAGGGAGCAGCCCCCTGCGGGTCTTGTGGAGCCCTCTTGTGCCATCCTGGTGGCAAGGCCCATGAACTTCCTCAGCTGCCCCCTGAGCTTGGGAGGAGGCAAGACCTAGGCAACTGGAGAGCTGGAAGCACATGTTGTTCGTAGCCAGATCCGTCTCAGGAGTGATTCAGCAGGCAGTGACACATCCACTTCCTAGAACTCTGCTCTGAGAGGAAGGACAGGGATGGCCACACACGTGGCCTCACAGATGCAGCCCAAAGGTTTTGGAATCAGTCAACATTCCATCACGTACTCACTTTGCAAACTTCTGTAATAATAATGGTCAGCAGTGTTTGTTAATCTCTAACAATGTGACATGTACCGAGTAAAGTTTTTCTGCTTGCATTATCTTGTTTGATCCATAGTCATATGGGATAGATTTTACAGGTGAGGAAGCAGGCTGAGAGCAATTAAGCAACTTGTCCAATACCATATAACTAGAAAGTGATGAAGCCAGGAAATACCTGGGGCCTGGTCTACTTTCCTAGTCTCTTTGCCATACTGCAAATGAATTACATTTTCTAAGTGTCTGGTATCTTGTTACCTTGTCTTTCACATCAGGATATTAGTGCCTGTCTTGCAGCGTTATTTCATTCTCTCTCTGTCTTTCTCTCTCACTTAGCATTTATTGAGCTGCTATTTTATTTATGCCCTGACTTACATCTGGATAACAGTAGGACTCACTAGCCAAAACACACACACACACACAACAACAACAACAACAACAACAACAAAAAACAATGTAATTTCAATAATTCAATAAAGTATGCAAAATTTACCTGTTGAATGGGAGGTATTTGGGGAGTCTCTCTTAGGTGTTAACACGGGCCTGGACTCAAGTGGGCCCTCAGAATGCACATAAAGAATTCATAACATTGCATCAAGGCAATCTTCAAAACTGGAGTTATCACAGTCCCAGATTTGAAAATATACTACAAAACTACAGTAATCAAAACAATATGGCACTGCAACAGAAACAGACACATAGAACAGTGGGACAGAACAGAGACCCCAGAAATAAATCCACACTTTATATGGTCAATTAATCTATAATAAAGGAGGCAAGAATATACAATGAGGAAAATAGTCTTGTCAATAAGTGGTTCTGGGAAAACTGGACAGCAACATGCAAAAGAATAAAACTAGACCCCTTTCTTATACCATACACAACAATAAACATGAAATGGATTAAAGATCTAAATGTAAGACCTGAAACCATAAAACTCCTAGACAAAAACATAGGCAATAATCGCTTTGACATTAGCCTTAGCAACATTTTTCTAGATATGTTTCCTCAGGCAAGGGAAACAAAAACAAAAATAAACCATTGGGACTATACCAAAATAAAAAGCTTTTGCACAGTGAAGGAAACCATCAACAAAACAAAAAAGGTAACCTACTGAATGGAGGAAGATATTTGTAAATGATATATCTGATAAGGGGTTAATATCCAAAATATATAAAGACTTTATACAACTCAATGCTAAAAAAAAAAAGAAAGAAAAAAAAACAGTTAAAAATGGGCAGAGGATCTGAATAAACATTTTTCCAAAGAAGACATACAGATGGCCAATAGACACGTGAAAAAATGCTCAACATCACTCATCAGGGAAATACAAATCAAAATCACAGTGAGATATCGCCTCACGAATGTCAGAATGGCTAGACTCAAAAACACGAGAAACAAGTGTTGGCAAGGATGTGGAGAAAAAGGAACCCTCATGCACTGTTGGTGGGAATGCAAGCTGGTGCAGCCACTGTGAAAAACAGTATGGAGGTTACTTAAAAAATTAAAAATAGAAATGCCAAATGATCTAACAATCCCACTATTATTTACCCAAAGAAAACAAAAACACAAATTTGAAAAGATCTATGTACCCCTATGTTTATTGCAGCTTTATTTACAGTAGCCAAGATATGGAAGCAGACCAAGTGTCCATCAATAGATAAATGGATAAATAAGATGTGATACACACACACACACACACACACACACACACACACACACAGGAATATTACTCAGCCATAAAAAATAATGAGATCTTGCCACTTGCAAAAACATGCATGGACCTAGGCGATATTATGCTAAGTGAAATCAGTCAGACAACAAAAGACAAATACCATATGATTTCATTTATATGTACAATCTAAAAGAATAACAAACAAAAGCCATGCTCTTAAGTATAGAGAACAAACTGGTGGTTGCCAGAGGGGAGTTGTTGGGGGTGGAATGCACAAAAATAAAGGGGATTAAGAGATAGAAACTTCCAGTTATAAGATAAATAAGTCATGGAGATAAAAAGTACAGCATAAGGAATATAGTCGATCATATTGTAATAACATTGTGTGGTAAAATATGGTGACTACACTTATGGAGAGCACTGAGTGATGTACAAAATTGTTGAGTCACTATGTTGTACACCTAAAACTAACAAAACACTGTATGTTATATATACTTCAATAAAAAGGGAGAAAAAGAATTCATGACACTGTGAAACAATGGAGGCCCACATCCCATTTTCACATGTGGAGCATGGTCCAGCATAAGCAGAGAGCAACTTGCAGGGCACGTGGAGCCATCAGATCTTGTCTGTGTCTTTTTATGTCCAAAGCTCTGATGGAGAACTAGCTGAGATCAGAGTCTGAGGCAGCAGGCTGGAACTGAGAAGCTATCTGGAGGTAGCTGGAACCAGGCGTGGCAAGACAGCAGCCCCTTTCCATTTGGGAATTTAACATTCAAGGTCTCTATAGTTCAGCAGCATAGTGAGGGGTCTCTGAGAAAGAAGAAAAGGGGTCTCTGAGGAAGAGTGGGTAGGAGGATGGGTGGAGCGCAGATAGCAATATTTGCAGGGCCACCACCTGACTCACTCTCTCTAGAAGATAGTTGCATCTTAGCAGTAATGAGCTATCCTGCACTCCTGGTTGCTAGTGGAAGGAACCCTTTAGATATGTAAAACCAAACTTATTCTTGGGTTGGCAGGGAGGAGCCATCAAAGAAAGAGATAATGGAATGAAGGACCTTCAAGCATCAGTTCATGTGAGGTGTTAATGGATCCATAGGCCCTGAGAGATGACTACAGAGGCATTAGCAGAACATTTCTGTAGTCGACTCTCTAGGCTTTGCTGACTTACTAGACAACTGGGTGATCTGTGCACTGCTTTACAGGAGAATGAGGTGTTGCCTGGGTGCCTTCAGGAGAGTTGTGTCCTAGCTGGAGGTCATAGATCTGGACCATGGATTGTACATCCTTCCTGAGCCATGTCAGATATTAAAAGTTCCGCTTCTTGGGGCACCTGGGTGGCTCAGTTGGTTGAGCATCCAACTTCAGCTCAGGTCATGTTCTCACAGTTTTTGAGTTCGAGCCCTGCATTGGGCTCTGTGCTGACAGCTCAGAGCCTGGAGCCTGCTTCGGATTCTGTGTCTCCCTCTCTCTCTGCCCCTCCCGCACTGTACTCTTTCTCTCTCTCTCTCTCTCTCTCAAAAATAAATAAACATTTAAAAAAATTTTTTTTAAGTTCCCCTTCTCTGACCTCTGGAGGTAGAATGCCTTTTAGGCAAAGAGCAATCAATTTGCAGCTTTGGATGTAGATATATATATATGTATATATATATATATATATATATATATATATATATATATACATATATATAGTGGCAATTTTACATTCATCTTACAGTGGACAGCACCAACCACTTGGATTCCTTAAGCATTGTAACCACACAATCTGTGTCTTTGCTTTACATACAGCTCGAAGCAAACACGAACTGGAGGAGGAAGGATTTACAAACAACAACGACGACGACGACAACTTAATTGGCCCCCAGAGAGAGTAGATGCCAGAGAAAACACCATGTTAGGCAGGCCATAGCAACATTTAGACTACTATTTCCACCAGTCTGCAAAGGAAGCCATCTTTCCCCAACAGAGAATGGGAAGCCTGGGGAGAGAGGCAGAGAGGAGATACAAATGGGGAGATAATAAAAGAGGGAAAAGATGAGGAGGTGTGTTGTCTGGGGAAAATATTCCTAGAATAGCAAACATGCCTGTATTCACACCAATTCCTCCAAGGCCTCCCTCTCTGGAGAGACTTCTTAGAGCCTCTGGTCACTACTCCCTTCTCTAAAGGCCCAGAGCCCTCTCTACTCTGTTCTCTACTGCATTGAAATGATTTTTTCAACATGTGTCCTCACAGTTAGAATCTGAACTTCCCGAGAATAGAAAAATATGTCTTCCACGTGTTGGTATTACCTGTGTGCATCGCTGCCCCTGACACAAGGCTAAAACGTTGATCACTCAGTGTGCTTTTGTTGCATATAGGACTCTGTTTGTGAATGACCCCGTGCCTGTACTGTAATCTGCTAGTGCAGAGCAGACAGGGCCATCTGTCCCTTAGCTATAGGGCTAGGTCCCCATAGTGAAGTGAGTAGTCTCACCCAGTTAGATCTTCTGTTCTCCCCAAGTTCTTATGTTTGTAACTTTAACTTCTATATTAATACAAGCTACAATTGTCCCACATCATTGTTGTGTTTTAAGGATCAGTGGAAAGGTATTAGAAAGTTTGCTCAGAGCTTGAAGATTGTTTTCATCCTAACACTAAGTGAAACACAAAAGCCAACCTCCATCTTGCATCTATAGAAGGTCACGTGTACATGATCACATCTGCTGAAGATTCCAGAATTGAAACTGATTGAGGAATTAGGATGGTGAGAATATACACTTGTAGTTTTTCTCTTTAGGAGAAATTGTCTTTGTGGTGTTTTCTGTGTTTGTACAAAGATAAATGAATAAATATGCAAACAAAGAAGTGTACAACAGATACATCGGCAGAGGGGGGAAGACCAGGGTCATGCTTCACTGTCCAAACTTCTTTTCCTGGATTAGCAAGCAATGCTTTTTTTCTAGCTGCACAGAAAAGGGCAGATTATTTAGAATAGGACAGTTCCTGGGTGCAAGAGGTTTTAAGAGAAAGCATCTGAAATTCATGTCACTCCTCCCTTTGGGGTTGTGAACTAGGGTTCTAGTGGTTGATTGCACTGGTTCACTCAGTATCAGGGAAAGGGCAAGAATTTTTCTATCCATTTCTGGTTGATGACATGCCCATTAGTCATCTCTTTTCTCTCTACTCAGAAACAGCGAATGTGCTGTGTTGCACAACGGCCTCTGGGAACTTGGGCAGGGCAACAGTCTAATGCTAGCGGCCTGGTTCCGGGTGTGAATCTTGCTATAAATCAAATGAACTTCATGAAACTTCTGTGGTTGCTAAGAGACATAGTATCTTTAAGTGTCAGTTACCATTTCCCTCGAAATTGCTCAAAAATCATCTATTGTTTGGCTTTAGAAGTTGCACGATATGCTACATTTTAAGTGACATGGGTTAAAATCTTGACTTCACCATTTTCTGGCTGGTGACCTTGGCTAAGCTACTTCTCTCCAAGTCTCATTTTTCCTTCTCTGTTAACAGGGGGTGGTGATAGGGAGCAGTTTCATACACTGCAAAACACTCCACCTATTGAACAACTCAATTCACATCAGATATGGGAATGTACATGATAAAGGTTGAAAACAGAAAAGGCATCAAAATATAAATGATTATCATAGGAGTCCCTGTGCCTCATTGCTTGAATATTATTTCTACCATATTTGAGACAGTAGGGGATGTGAACAAGACGTGATCTGACACCTCAAGTTGATAACTTGGGTTTCAAAAAGGAATTTGGGAATGATTTCATAATAATTCTTCACTTTACCGAATAATTAACAGTGGCTTATTATTATATATTATATATATATAATTATCCAGTAAGTAAATATAATATATATATTATATATATAATATATATATTATAATAACAGTCATTATTATTATTTTGTATTGTTATATGTTGTTATAATTAATGTCCTTAAGGAACCAGCTATCCTAGTTCATTTTAAGTATGATTTAATTCCCTAAATGTTGTTTCGAGCCCAATTTGCAAAGCCACAATATTGCAGCAGACCAGGTACGTGCTAATCTTTCCAATGGACATGGGTAAATGAGACTTCAAACGCCAGATGAAAAGGAATTGCATTTGCCCCCTCCGTGGTCTGTAATGTATACCTCTATCGTGTGTATGCTGATGTTGGCTGTGGAGCCCAGCCATGGTGTATGCAACTCTTTGCTCTGGGCAAATAGAAAAATCCCTTCCCTTGATCCTTTCCTCCCTGAGCCCTTTCTGGGCTCATCCTCTGGGCTGCATCCCTCACACCTGTGTCAGGGAGCCTCTGGTGGTCCTGGAGGGCTGCCCAGCCTCTGCCCTGGTGCCTTTGTCTCGGTTCCAGCTACGTGTGGTATTGACACACCCTGAGTCCATGCTTTAGAGAGTCCTTGTAGCGTTCCTCCTGCTTTTCCTGTCTGAGAACCATGACTTTAAGTCACTAAATAGCAAGCGACTTGGAATCCAGCTGCTGGGACTTTGGACTTCAACAACCGTGGCTGTGATCCTGACAGTGACAGTCATCAAGTACTCATCTGGGGACCCTGGGCAAGGTTACTTCAACATTTGAGAACTTGATTTTCCTCATCTGTAAATAGGGTAATAACATCTATCACATAATTTTTCCTATTATGAAGATAGGTGTTTTTAGCATGGTGCCTAAGAGTTAGCAAGCTAAGCAAGTAAGTTAGCAAGTAAACTATGAGTATCATTGCTGCTATTGTTATTATTACTATTATTATCATCATGTCAAGATCATCTTACAAGAACTATTATCAAGTAAATATCATTTTGGTCTTGGGGCAAGGACTATTATATAGGATTTTGTGGCTAGAGATTTTATAAGTTTACATACAAATGTGTATGATGTCCCCAAGGGCAAATGGATAATCATCTATACTTACATAGAAACCCAAAGCAGGATAACTAACAATTTCTTTTTGACTTTGGAATGCCCTACACAAGTGTGTGTGTGGATGCACTGACAAGCATGGGCACACCCAGACTTACCCCCAAACCACTTTTAGCTTGGTTTAACATAGAAGCAGATGAGATCTGTGTTCCCCAACATTCACCAGCAAACTTAGGGATGAGAGTGGTCCAGCCTACCTGAGGGACAGAGAAGAAAATGTTATTGCATTTAGTTTACACACTTGGATTTAGTCCATATATGGAGAGTCAAGGCAGCTTGAAACAGAGAGAAAGAAGAGGAATGGCTGATAATGCTCATAAATAAATAAATAGATAAACGAACAAACCAACCCCCAAAAAAGGAATTTAACTGAGCAAGACATCTGCACTTTTCTTGCAGCTCTGTGAGAGAGCTAAGAATGTTTGCCTGGAGAGAAGACTTGAAGAACCCTGGTCTCTTTCTTCCAAAGTTTGAGGGCCATCATGCCCATCATGTAGAGGAAGGCGTTTTGTTTTGTTTTGTTTTGTTTTGTTTTGTTTTGTTTTGTTTTGTTTCCTTACTGGATAAACAGGACCAATGAATGAGAGTAAGAGAGATCAAACTGGGCTCAATAGAAGGAATAACTTCTTAACTGTAATCAGTGATCCTCAAAATGGACTGAATTGCCTCTGGGCCTCTAGTTTTAAGTTTTGTTTTGTTTTGTTTTTTCTAATGTTTATTCATTTTGTGAGAGACTGAGAGATACAGAGCATGAGGAGGGGAGGGGCAGAGAGAGAGGGAGACACAGAATCCGAAGCAGGCTCCAGGCTCTGAGCTGTCAGCATAGAAGCCAATGCAGGGCTTGAACTCACAAACTGCGAGATCATGACCTGAGCCAAAGTAGGCCGCTTAACCAAATGAGCCACCCAGGCACCCCGGGATCCCTGGTTTTTGAAGGGTTCAAGCAGAAGTTGGGTGCCCATGTCTCAGGGATGTTGTAGATGAGTGGAGGAGGGGATGGTTGCAATAACCTCTCTGATCCTCTTTAAGATCAAATAAAATTTTACCTCAATATAGAATTTCTATGCTTTGTTTTCCTGAATATTAAAATAGATACGATGTCACTTAACAATCCCATCAAATGGGTTGTTCCTTATTAAAATGTGCAAGAAATGGAATTTGCAACTATGCTATATAAATAGATATTATCTTTGAATATTGAAAATACACAATGTACAGAAAGCTAAATTATTTTCAACTTTCCAAAATAGGTTTGTAGGATCTATCTAGGAGAAGAATCTCTAAAAATATCTTTTAATTCTTTATAACTTAAAAAAATATATAATATAGGCCATCCCAAAGACATGACAGAATTACCCACTGTGAGTTGTATCAGCCAAATCTTTCAGAAATCCTGATTTATGATAAGGCATCCCTAATGATTTGTTCATAAAAAATCCCATGTGAGGATTTGTATATGTCTCATATGATTCTAGCAGCTCCCCATGAGGTAGATATTTTTAGTGTTCCCATTTTACAGAGGAGAAAAATAAAGTTCAGAGAGACCAGGAAACTTGTTCAAGGTTACCCAGCTAAATGTGGAGCTGCCTGACTCCCTAGCCCCTGCTCTTTCCACTATGTCACACTTCATGACCACTTCCTGTCTTGCCTGAACAAACACAGTTCAGGTCAAACATCCAAGCAACGATGACGCGCCCCTGTCACACCTCCCAATTAAACCCTATAATTTTGAAGTCTGAGTTGGAAATCCTTTGGCTCTGTGTTCTTGTCTGGCCTTCCCAGAAAAAAAAAAAAAGTTTATTTTTGAGATATGCCTCTCTCAGAACGGCTAGATATTTTCAATGGCCATTCATACATGGACCATGTTGAACTGGAAATATAAGTCATCACTTCACCTCACAACAGAGACTGCCCCTTTGCCCCTTGCTCCCAATTTGGGGGTTTGTTTCAAGGAGGGGGTTAAGGCTATTAGTAGGTCCATGGAGGCTATAAATAGAGCCCTGGGCTTCAGCCAGCTCACCATGTTTATGTTTTGGGGTTGCACTGCAACCGTTGTTGGTAATTATAGACGCGTGGGTGAGGATGGGTACTGATGAATAGTTCCTCCTCTTGGTTTCCTTTTTGCACAAGCCCAACACTGGGGGTGTCTGAACTCACAATCCCATCATAAGGTCCCTCATGTCTACTCACTGCTGTTATTTCCTGGCCAACTCAAGGAACTAGAGAGGCTGAAATATTTCAAGATAATTCGCAACACCATGGGCATCACAACCTGTGAAGTCAATGCCTTCCTAAAAAGAAATAATGTGACACCAAAAGAAAATTGTTTCTCCTGACTGCGGATAGTATAAACAAGATTTCCGCCTTTGTGATGACAAAGCATTTTCCAGATAAATGCAGATAAATGAGTAAAGAGGATTCACAGGTCTAACTGAAATGATGATCTGCAAGGGAACTCAGTGAATCATAGCGCTTTATGTCCAGTAAATTGTTATAATCTGTAATATCATTTCTTTGGGTACTCCAAGGGTACTTGCAACCTCTTAGCCAGTGAAGTGGGGAAGTTACCTTTTCCAGATATTCTCTTCATTCTCTGGTGTGCCAAGAGAAAGGGTTGGTCATAGCTCCAGGATGCTCCCCAAGCCAACCACGAGGCTACCAGAATAGTCAGGCACATCTGATTCTAACCAGTGGTACATGGTTCTAACTGGTGGTAGATGAAGCCAAGAGGAAGATACTCATACAGTATCCAAGGACAAGGTTCTGAGGTCAGGTCATTAAATGATAGGTGAGCAGTGAAAGGAGCCAGTCACAAAGGACCACATATTGTGTGATTCCATGTGTATGAAGTGTCTGGAACAGGCAAATCTATACAGACAGAAAGTCGATTAGTGGTTGTCTGGAGCTGAGGGGCACAGGAGGTTGGAGCGTAACGGACAGCTAAGGAGTGTGGTTTTTCTTTTTGGGTGGTGAAATGTCCTAAAATTGATAGTGGTGATGGACATACAACTCTGTGGATACACTAGATGCCACTGAAGTGGCTTTAATTGGGTGAATTGTGTGGTATGGGAAGTATATCTTAATGAAGCTATTAAAAATAAAAGTAAGAAGTAATACATTTGGGGAGCCGAGCTGTGAAAAACCAGAAAAGTTGGATGAGGAGCAGTGAGATGGAGAGTGCTAACAGGAGGTGGTCTGCTGGGTGGTCTTGGGAGGGAGGTCAGGTTACTCTGGGCAGAGGGTTTATGCAGTTACAAGTACAGCTCGTGTGTTTTGAAAAGGACTGAGGTGGATACTGCCCTCATATAAAAGGCCTCTGGAGATCACACCAGGATTACTATAATCTACTTCTCCCATCCTAGAGGAATAAATCTGTTTAAAAATCATATCTGGTTGGCTTGGTGGATCTTACTCCTGTGATAGGATTATGCCTATGGATAAATTAACTTCATTTTTTGGAGCCTAATTAGAAATCTAGTTTGTGCATCGTTATTTTCAAGGGGTTAATAGTTCTTCCAGATGGTGGTATTTTTCTGTTTTTATTTTATCAGAGAACTCAAAGAGTTCCCAAGTTAGCCCATCATTAGAGTAGGAAGGTGGTTTTAGTTACATTTGAGGGAAAATCAAAATTACTCCAGTATTTCAGCAATAAATAATGGCTGAGGAGCCATTTGTACACATTCCAGTTCCAGATATGATGATTTGAGACTTTTTTCATGTAGTATTTAGCATGCCTTGGTCCTTCTGTAACCCTTCAACCTTGACTCCCACTCTGTCTCACAGAGATTCAGAACTGCAGCCCCAAAC
The DNA here is from genome assembly GCF_024362965.1 of Panthera pardus. NCBI lineage: Eukaryota > Metazoa > Chordata > Mammalia > Carnivora > Felidae > Panthera > Panthera pardus. The sequence goes on from NW_026526788.1 coordinate 23,875,524, forward strand.
GTTTGTCTACATTTTTGCTTTTGTTGTTCATTCTATCTAAATCACCCTTTCTATTTCTCCATACTTGGCTAATTCCTACCTATTCTTTAGGAATCTTCCAAGAAGCATTCTCCAAATTTTCAGGATCGACTGGGAGTCCTTCCCTATATTCCCATAGTATCCTGTTTATACACATTAACTGAATTATAAAGGAATTATCTGTTTGTCTGTTTGTATCCACACTGGTCTGGAAGCTCCTTAGGGCACATCACTATGTCTCTCTGTCCTTAGCCATTGGACTAATTCCCAGAACCTAATATATCTTAATAAATGTGAGCTGAACCCCTGTGCAATGGCCACCTGTGAAGTCTGGCCAAAAAAACTTGATGCCATCCCTCTTAATCCCAAATATCACTCCAATAAATGGGCCCATTCAAAAGTCTCATGGGCTACAGGTCATTCTTAGTGTCCACAGGCCTAGCACAAGGCAAAGAACACAGTAGACCCTCCTTAAACATTCACTAAACTGATCTATTTATAGTCCTTGACTGTCATATGTTTAACGATCATACTGCCCACACTTTCAATATCTTAGACACTCCTACCCCTGAATTGTTTTCCACATGCTGCGTTCAGATGCTCATTCATTAGCTGACAAAACAACACTGGGAATTTTCCTGTCACGGAGCTGTGTAACTCTTCAGTTTTTACAGTGGTACCATCTTAGTAATGGAAGGTTCATGCAATTGTCTGATTATTCAAATATTCATTTATAAAAATGAGTGGGAAACAGAAAAAGAAAATGCTGATATTAGTAAAAATAAGCAGAGAGGTCTCATCAGTTTAATAAAATTAGGACAAAAATAGAAATGATTAGATATGCTAAAAGTGGCCAGTCTTTGGTCTCAATTAGATGTTCAATGAAAGATAGGTTGATTATATGTTCAGTTATGAAGAAAAAGAACAAATTAAACAGCACAGTGAATATGGATGTGTGGTGTCAAATATAGTATCTAGAAGGCAAAGCATAGTTGCATTTTTATAATTATTTTTTAAATCTCTGGGAGTCCTTCCACCCCTTAAACTAATATCTAAGTCTATTATTTGATATCCATCCTTTTGATTTTCATATGTTTTCATGAATGCATTATATATCAAAGCAGGAAGTGACTTATGTCAGATTAGAGATTCCTGAAGCTATGTCCAGTACCAGAAATCTTTGGGAGGAGTAGTAATACTTTAAGAGGAAATACCCAACAGAGGACAAAACTCAAAGATGATATCTTGGCTATAGTCTTATTGCTAAGTGACTAAAAGCACGGACATAAGGAACGTAGATACATCTGGATCACCTAACAATGTGTCCTGATCAAGTTACTTAATCCCACAAACTTCAGTTTCTTCATTTATAAAATGGGAGTGGTAATAGTAGCTATCTAAGTAGATGGCTGTAAGATACAAATGAGTGAATATGTTCAATATGCTTGGTCCAGTGCCTGGTACTTCCTCTGAGCTTATAATATAGAAACCGTTGTGTAGGAGGGAGAGAGAATGGTGGAAGGAGCCATGGGAGGAACTAAATTTGGCCTACTTCACACACTGTCTAGGGCCCCGCTGGATCCTGAACTCTATTAAAAACTTGACATGGGAACACTTAACAACTTCTATTACTTCTCCCAATCTACCCACTGGGTCATTCTGGCTTCTGCTGGGTTGAGTGGGAGTGTGCTATTTATTCACCTAATGACTCCTTCCAAGTTAGAGAAGTTGGAAACCCTGACGGTTGTTCCACCCGTTACTTCTTTCAGTTCACCACCTCTGCACTCAGGAAGGTGTGTCTTCTGTGTTCTTGTCAATCTGTGTCTTGATTTTTCAGTTGTCTGAGGCTCCCAGTTCTTTGAAATAGGTGATTACGACTCCACAATTATACAAGTAGAAGAGGCAGGTTTAGGATATGCTGTTAATAACAACACAGGGCAGGCAACCTCTGTGTGATGGGTACAGGGCACCATCACCTCCTGGGACACACATTCACCACCCTGACCCTCTGGCGTGTCGGGGCTATACCCTCGTTTCCACTCTGACAGAATTCTTGCCTAGGTTCTTCTTTAATGGCTTATTAGGGTTTAATTACATGACTTATTACTGTTCAACACTTATTATTATTATTTTTACCCCTGTAAAAGTCTTGGACTTCTCTGGTTGCATCTGGATCTGGAACGCCCTCAGGGAGAAAGTCCAGTTTCAGCAGAGATGGGGAGGGGAGCAGCAGCGGAAAACATGGAAGAAAATGAAAGACGAGATGAAAGAAAAATACTCAGGATTATGATGGCAAAGGAGCCAGCCCAGGGCCAAGAACACAGTGGAAAGTGCTCAGTGGTTTAAATGTTCACCTTTAAGTCTTTCTCCTCCCATCCAGCTGCCCTAGCCTTTACGCTTGTGAAATAACTTGCAGACAAAAATCAGTAGTTCCAAATATTTTGGCGAAGGTCTCTCCTTTTCATAGGCAAGCCTTTCACATGCATTGTCAACACTCACAGTCTCCATTTACTCACTTCCCACCTGCTCTTCCCCCACATCTTGTCCTCCTTGCCTGGTGCCCCACTGTAGCCACTCTACCTCAACACCACTGATGGCCTTCTCCAGCAGGCTTCCCCTGTCCACACCTCACTGGCCTCCCCCAAGTGTCTGACATTGTGGATCATGTCTTCATTTCAAAACGCTCTTCCCTGCCTTCTTGTATCCAGCTCGCCTTCCTTCTCTTCCATAGTTTCCCTTTCTGGCCCCTTTTTCTTTGCCCACTTCTTCCAGTTGATGAGTCCAAAGATCTGTCCCTGACTTTTGGTCCTTCTCATAGAACATGGCCATTCTCAGCCATGGTTTTAACCACCTACATGTAAACAACTTTCATGTTTTCTTCCTCACCTCTGACCTATTTTCTTGAGCATCAAACCCACTTAAGCAAGTGCATGCTGGGCCTCTCCACTTGGGCAGCCCACAAGCATCTCAAATTGAGGAGGCACAAAACTGAGCTAGTTCTCTTACACTCTCTCCTCCCCATGTCATTTCTGGTCACTCAAACCAGAACCCTGGGCGTTGACTCGGCTCTCTCATCTTCCTTCACCTCCCAACCGCTCCTTCTACCACACGGCCATCAAGTCTTGGGGATTCCAGCTTTCAAAAACTTCTCTACCCCTTCTCTAACCCTTTCACTGTCACTGCCTCAGCTTCATCTCTCATGTCTTCTGTGAATTATTTTGATAGCCTCTCAGCTGGTTTTCCTGAGTCTTTCAGACCTATTCTCCTCTTGGTTACCCAAGTGACCGTTCTAAAATGAAGGTCTGTTAAGTCACTACATTACTTAATGTCTAGCCAGTGGCTTCCATTGCTTACAGGGTAGAATAAAAACCCCTTTGCACAGTCTGCAAGGGGCTTTTTCACCTTGCCCCCATATTTCATCTCTAATCTTCTCCCTTTCCTCCCTCCAACTTAGACCCTAGCCGTCAAACTTTTAGAAGTTCCCCCAAAGCATCATGCTGTTCAACTTATTTGCAAATGTATATATATATATATATATATATATATACATATATATAGATATGTATATATATATATATATTGCATGTGTACCTCATTGCTGCCTAGGCAAGTGCCTATTTATTCTTGGAGGCCCAGCCTATGCATTCTCTCTCTCTTGTCTTCTCTAACCACCTCCTTCCCCACCCCCTCCTTAGAGAGCAGAGTACTTTCTCTGATCTGCACAGTCTATCTTTGTAAGGTATCTACCACACTTGTTTATCTGTCTGTCTCTCTGCTAGACTGAAAACTCCTTTGGGGTAAAGGTGATGTCTTACCAGTCATTACCCTCACCCTTGTGCCTAGAGCCTGCCATAAAACAGGCATTTTTTTCCATGTGTGATCGATAAATGAACACAGTGCCTCATTATCCTTCTAATCAGCCAGAATGGAAAACTCAAGCAGCCACCTTTGACAGCTCCAGTTTCAGTCTTGGTTGCTCCGTCTGGGCAGCTCAGAGCAGCTTCCTGGGCCTTCCGCCAGTTCAGAGAGCATCCAACCTGCTACAGAGTGTGCACTGTCATTTGCTGAGCAGGAGTCAACAGTGATCCTGCTGATAGGGTGGCCTTTGCCTCCTTGAGCCTCAATCCCACACCCTACGGACTGCACATCTTTAAAGGTCATGGTCAGGGGCGGTCCTTATCAATCAAACATCAGTAGACAAAAAAATCCCACTCTGGGATATGGTGAGACACACTGGTTTCAAAACATTGCAGATCGTTAAATGAGTAATGCTAATGTGATCTCAGAATAGTAAACACACCCCCACATGGATAATGATATTAGTTGCATTATCTGAAAAGGAACAAAAAGCAACATTTGGCTGCAAGGACTATGAAAGAGATGTCTGTATGGGCAATTCAAGTTCAGTTAGGGCAGAAAAATTACATTTTTTAAACTCCCCACCACCCCATGTGGGCACACAATCCAAAATCAAATCTTTTCTCTGGGATAAGTATATGATTTGGGGGAAGGGAAGTAAAGGAGGGAGCGCATGCTTAGAGGAAGAAAACAAAGGCCTTCATTTTCTAAAACTGTCATTCACTCTGATTGGGAAAGAATTTCTCAAGAATTGTGAATGTCCTGCACAGGAAGTAACACTTCATCACACGGCTGATAATCAGCCTCGTGCTTGCCAGGGATTGGTTTTTCCCTTCTGTGGTGAGAGGATAGTCTCAGGCAAGCTTGGACATCTTCCCCACTGGCCTGATAGTCATTTAAACATATCTAGCACCTCTCTTCCAAAATGTTTGAGTGCATTGGTCCTGTGGCATCATATTCATATGGAAAACTCACAATAGCGGGTGGGGGTTGTCTACAGTTTCAAAGGGTTTCCATGGAGCCAGACCAACACCGTCCCCCAAATAGCCTTTTCTAAACAGGGCAGCTTGCATGGAGCCTACGCATGTATCAAGTGTAACAAAATGTACTTCTTTCACCCTCCAGCTAACTTGCCTGTCCCCTTCTCTCTCTGATACTCAGTTCTTCCTCCCCCCAGAAGTCAGCATCTCAAAGGACTTTTATCCTTAAAGAAAACAACCCAGTCAGTTAATTCACTCTAAGATGCTGGCAACTCAATATGACTAATGTTTACGCTTAGAAGAAAGATAAGTACTTTATCCAAAGGAATGGCTTGCTAATGGTGAAGTTTCTCACCTTATCACGGGAACTGGTGGGGTTTTCCAGTGCCTCTCAAGCCTATTACATTGGTGGCCATCAATGATGAGGATACATAAGCATGACCCTCATGTCTGGGTCATACTTTATTCCCTAACACGAGGCTGGTAGCTTTCTTCATGATTGTCAAGTTGCCTTTATACAGTGCCTGTTTTAGCTTTTTTCAGAAGCACAGAGCAGAGTAAGTTAAATCCCAAGTCTCCTTGCCCCATACCCAAAGATCCTTAGCATATTGCTACTCTATCCTAGACTTCTTTGATAGAGAGGACACTGACTAAGAAGGGATAGGGAAGTTGTCATCACATGAGCCCTTAGGTATGTCATTTTTAAGATGCAAGTCATATGGTAATCTTACAACAGATACATAAGGGTACTCATGCATCTATTTACTTATTAATCACTTAATAAGGTCTCCCTGAATGCCAGAAATTATTCCAGAGACGCACCAAAAATCAAAATTGACAAAGTCCCTTCCCTGGTAGAGCTTAAAGCTAGAAATTGGTTTAAACTATTTCCATCTGTCTCCAAAAAGCAGAACTGAGACAAATGGGTAGGAGTCTCAGGGAATCAGATTTCTGTTTCATATACTATACTACCAAATATGGAATGGTAATGAGCTCCCCATCACTGGAGGGCTGTAGGAAGAAGCTACATGATTACTCGATACAGAGAGATTCATGCATGAAGCTGGACTAGATCCATTGCCTTCAGCTTTTTCTTTTAGCAGCAGGGATCTGTTTTCAAACTAAATCTTGCCTTAATATATTCAAAAGCAGAGTTACTGTGATTGCAGTGGCAAATGTGGATCTAGAGGCCTCTCTGAATGCTCCTCTCTCCTCCAAAGCCTAGATACCTACATGAGATGAGATGGGATGATCATGGAGCTCCCAGCTTACCCTAGTGTCATGGGGATCTGTGAAGCTAAGCAGGATGGCATAGGTTTCTCACCTCCTGCTTACTTACTTCCACTTTTTCCTGAGACTCTGGGGAAGCCAGATAAAAGGGTCAGAGATTCTGGGGACATAACAGGACGCTTAATGAGTGCTGTTTAAGAATGTCAATATGAGCCAAAGACAGTGTTTTGGGTGGACCTGAAGATCACAGCATGGCTCCCTCAGCTCCAAGAACAGCACATTGCCTGGCATCCTGCACCTTAAGGAAAAGCCCACGGGTTCAAAAGGATGAAATAGACCTTGTGGGAAGAGGGTAAAAGACTGGAGAGAGAGAAGGCACTCACAGGCCACTTGCTGAAAGACATAAGAACTCATTTGCACCATTCTCTGGTGGCCCCACGCATCCTCTTTATCTTCTAACGTAAGGCTTACTTTCTAGCAATGGACCCTATCATCTCATCCAGAGGTACCAGGTGTAACTATGGGACTGCACAGTATTCTGCAATCTGGAGCAGGAAGTTGGAGAAGTGTTCTCCTTCAGGCTTCGTGCCTGGAAAGTCCCATCCCCTTTGGGCATAGTGTGCTTGGAAAGGAAAACCTGAAAACCTTCAGCAACTCAGAGTACTTGAGGCTGGCAGCTTTTCACTGCTTGGGACTGGTGAAGGGATGTGGGATGTGGGAGAGGGGAATCTTGCAGCATGCAAGAGAGCTTGAGGGGGCACCTGGATGGCTCAGTCTGTGAAGTCTGGTTCGTGAGTTTGAGTTCTGTGTAGGGCTCTGCACTGCCAGTGCAGATCCTGCTTAGAATTCCTCTCTCCCTCTGTCTTTGCCCCTCCCCCACGCATGTGCGTGCTCTCTCTCTCTCTCTCAAAATAAGTAAATAAACTTAAAAGAGAGAGCTTGAAGTCTTCCCAAGCATATAACCATCACATAAAGCTTCAAGTTTGCCCAATCATACCTTATTATCCTTCCAAATAGAATTTTCCTGACAGTTCTAGAAAAGTTCATTGAAACTGGACTCACATCTTCTAGTTCACAGTCTACAAAACTTTGAGCAAAAGTGAGCCAGGTGAGCTTTTCTTAAACCCGTGATTTTTTCAAGTGTGTAACATACCTGAAACATGATTTGGAAGGAGATGTTAATAGGTGTTAGTAGAATTCAGAAGAGTACCACTTTGGGAAACTCTGGTTGAAACAAAACTGAGCAAGTTTCCATGGAATGAATAAGGCACAGGAATGAAAGGCACAGCATAGGGAATACAATCAGTGATATTATAATAGCATTGTAAGGTGACAGATGGTAGCTACTCTTATGGTGAGCACAGCATAACGTATAGAGTGCTGAATCACTATGTTATACACCTAAAATTAATGTAACATTGTATATCAACCATACTTCAAAACAATTGTGCAGATTCATTATTTTAGGAATTTTCAGACCCTTGAAAATGTAAATTGTGACTCTCCAAGAAGAGAAAACAGTATACAGGATTTCCCAATTTCATTTGAACTCCAAATACTTTTTCTCCCAGGGCAACTTAAAACACTCCAGTTTCCTGAAACACACTTTGGAAAATGCTCTGATAAGCCAAACACTTAACCAATTATATGAATTTAGAGTTTTATTTTTCATTAAAATAAGTCAGTATATCCAAAGTACATCAGTGTCTTATCCACCATCTTGGGAGACAGGACTGCATGTAGATGAATTGTTTACACAAATGAAATTTCAAACACCCAAACCATTCAACAATTTTATATAAAAATCTTTCTAAAGTGTACTACATGCCCTCTCTACTTTTGATTGTTAAAAACAAAACAATACATTCTAAGCATAAAACTAAACACATGCTTATTTTCAAAAGCTTATAAATTTGGGAAAGAAAAAATAAGGCAAAAGTTAATCACAAATCCATAACTCTATTAACATTTGCTGTAATTTTTCTCATCTTATTCTGCATAAAATGTATGCTGAAGTGTTTTTAAATGTCACAATTCACTTAATGTTTTCTATATCATTAAACATTCTTTGAAAATATGTTTTAATGGCTCTGTCTGACCATCATCTGTAATCATCACTTAACTATTACTTTCATTGGGTAAATCTGTTGTTTTTATTATAAATAAGGATGGCATCTTTTTTGCAAAATCTTTGTGTCTATTTTTATTTCTCTTGAATAAATACCTGTAAGTGGAATTCATATGTCAAAATATATCTGTAGGCTCTTCATACATACAGTCAAACTGCCTTCCGAAAGATTTGTATCATTTATATATCCCCAGCAACGTAAAAGAGTGTTAATTTACAACACCCTTACCAACATTAAACATTATCATTTTTTTAAAAATCACTGTTAATTCGATAAGTTAAAACTGTCATAACTCTTTGACTTTTTACTACCATTAAATTTAAACATTTTAATATACTAATTTGCCACTAATATTTTCTACATAAAATATGCCCATTTTTTTTCTTGTGGGCTTAATATTTTTCTCATGGATTTGTGTGAATTCTGTTAAGATTACTGACTATACTATTTCTGACAAATAATTTTCACAACTTGCTCCTTACCTTTTAATTTGTTTACAATGTGTAATTAAATAATGTGGTTTTAATGTGTAAATATTAACATCTATTTATATTAAAATATGGTTCCTTTTTGTTTTTTTATTTCTTCCTTCATTTTCCTGCTTAGAAAATCCTTTCTCATTCGGAAGTCAGTGAATATTCATTAGATTTCTGCTGGATGTTTTATGATTTCATTGTTTAAATCCTTTTTTAAAAAATGTGGTATCAGGGTGCCTGGGTGGCTCAGTCAGTTAAGCATCCGACTTCAGCTCAGGTCATGATCTCATGGTTTGTGGGTTCTAGCCCCGCATTGGGCTCTGTGCTGATAGTTCATAGCCTGGAGCCTGCTTCAGATTCTGTGTCTCTGTCTTTCTCTCTGCTCCTCCCCCACTTGCACTCTGTCTTTTCCTCTCTCTCTTTCTCTCTCAAAAATAAATAAATATCAAAAAAAATTTTAATGTGGTATGCTGCTTGAGTTTTAAACATTTTATTAATGACTCAGGGTCACAATTTTGAACAGTGTTTAAAGTTTTGTGCCATAAAACAGAACACCCCAAGGAGTCACTGAAGTAGACAGAAGTCTCTGTATTCTCTATGACCTCAGACTCCTGCAATTTCCTGGTTCTGGGGCTGATTTTCGGTTTTAATCTCTTCTTTTGACATTGGACTCCCAGCTCTCATTTCCTATTGCAGACAGTTGTCTGTCACTCACAGTGTGCTCTCTGCTTTTAACAGCTCACACACCAAATAACCATATTTGTATTACTATGGACTAATGATGTGTGGAGTTGAGCCTGGGTGTGCAAGTCAGAATAATGTCCCTCCCCAAAGATGTTTATGTCTGAATCCCTAGAATCCTTGGATGTGTTATGTTACATGGGAAGGGGAATTCAGCTGACATTGAGATATGGAGATCATTCTGGACTATGAGTTGGTCCCAATATAATCACAAAATTCTTTGTGAGTGAAAGAGAGAAGCAGGAGTGTTGGAGTGATTGGATATGAGGAAGACTCAACCAACCATTGCTGGCTTTGAAGATGGAAGGTGGCTGTAAACTAAGGAATCCAGGCAGCTGGAAGCTAGAAGCTGGAAAAGCAAAGCAAATGGAGTCTCCCCAGAGCCCCCACAAAGGAATATAGCCCTCCTGACACCTTGATCTTAGCCTAGTGAGACCCATTTCAAACTTCTTATCTCCAAAATTGTAAGACAATACATTTACACTGTTTTAAACTACTAAGTCAGGGCGGGGGGTGGGGGGGGATTTGTTACAGCAGCAACAGGCAGCTAACACACTGAGCCTACAAGTCTACATGGGCTTGAGCTCATGGCCTCAATGACTGCTATTTTGGTTGCTCTGAGGTTTTATTTCCCCCACTCCCCTTCCCAATTATTTCCATGGTTTCTGGAAATCTAGCCTACATCTAGATCAGAGACTAAGTGGGGCATTATTATTTTACAGGAATTGGCTTTGACAAATTTTCAAACACTGGGTCAAAGGATGAAGTAGCTAGAGAGACAAACTTTAACAGGGTTTTCAGACAAATCACAAGGTGGACCTTCTGCCCAATTTGGAAGAAAGAATACCCAAGAAAAGGTCATGACCCCTGGGCTGGGTGAGAGCGTCACCATTTAATCAATGCCTGTACTGGGTCAGATAACCATCACTGTCTGTAGATAAATTCCCCTATGTCTAAAAGACTGGGTAGTTCAAGGGTGTGAGACACAAGGAATCCACTCATCAGAAAGTCTCTGGGGAGTAGATTGGGAATTAAATGGATTTTGTGCCACCAAGAACCTTGGATCCAGACCAAGTGGTAGAGCATGAAGTAGCCCAATAAAAACTCAGGTAGTCCTCAAGAACAGTACACAAGTAAGAATAAGGGAGAATCAGGCAAGTTGGGGTCAGCACTGGGAAGAAGGAATCCGCCTCTAAAATACATCAGATAATTTGTCCAGTGAACTAAGTGGAACCTGCACGTAGGTAATTTACTGTAATGGACGTTGAAGAGGAATCTGAAGAGTGTGTGTTCTTCATCCCTGTATCCCTAATGTCTACCACGGTGTCCTACATATCATAAGTGCTCAATAAATTCTTGTTATGGGAATGAACAAATCAATGATTAGTAACTCTGTCATCTTTAAATCCCATCCTGTGTCTAGTAATATAAATCTACTACTACTCCTTGATAAAAGTTTCTAGACTTAACATTAAAGACTCATTCATGCAGGCTTAGTTCAAGCTGACTTGGGAAGCCAAAAGAACAGTGAGGAAGTATTTTATTAATATATTAGAATTCTTTTTTTTTCTCCCAAGGGAGAAAAAAATACTGGCTTCCTCTAAGTTTTTCTTTTTTTAGAAAAAAAAAACCAAAATGGTTCAAGATAAAGATAGAAAAATAATGATAGCTTAATGTCATAACTTCATAAGTAGTTTTAATAATCGAATGCATGTATGGCCTTTAGAGAGCAGTGTCTGTTATCAATGCGCTCCATAGATGCTGGCTATCAATACGATCCTTCAACATTTTTACATGTTCTTCAATGATTAAAAAATAATACCCAGAGAAATAATAACCTAAAATCATATTTTATAACAAGACCAAAGAATATATGGGTTTGTTATTTTATGAGAAACAAAAGTAGCTAATGGATGATGACAAGACAATCTTTACATATATAGACTAGCATATGTGACATGCAGTGAGTAAAATGAAAGCACAGATTTAAATATATTTTCTTGGCTGTGTTCACTACCTAAAGGATCACATGGGGAACCCCCTGCTAAAGTAAAGAATACTTCTTCAAGGTTTTATCACTATTATAATTTTTTAATACATTGATTTTTACACAGAGGGTCTCATTCAAATAGGGGACCCTAGGATAAATGAGGCAAATAAAGGGTTTCACTCCATGAGCAAAAAGATGAAAGGTAACAAAGAGATCAGATACACTGGGAAATGTCAATTAAGTCACCTCCTTAAGCAAATAAAATTCACTTTCAAAGTACTTGGCTGTGGCACATAAAGAGTCATAGGGAATTGACAATCACCCTCAACCCAAATGTAAGAGAAGATCACCTCGTCTGAAAAACAAAATAAAATAAAAAACATAAACAATTTAAAAAACAAACAAACTTCCCCTCTAATTAGGAACCTTGACTCCACGTTTGCTGTTATGGATGAAGGGAGAGGTCATGTGCACTTGCTGTCATCAAGGAAGCAATAGGATGGGTAGTGGGTCTGAGGTTGCCAGTGTAGACTAACTAAATGATCAACATTCAATATGAATGACTGTGTAGCTTTTGCCTTTCTTGATTATCAAAGAAAGATGGTAAATGTACAACTTCGAGACCACTATATTAGTTATTCCAGCACTTTCTTCCTGCCCTGATATGCTGATAATCTGAGCACTTGTTCCTTTTTTTTTAATGTTTATTTATATTTGAGACAGAGAGAGAGAGAAAGACAGAGAGATAGTGGGGGAGGGGCAGAGAGAGGGCAGACACAGAATCTGAAGCAGGTTCCAGGCTCGGAGCTGTCAGCAAAGAGCCCGATACGGGACTTGAACTCACAAACTGTGAGATCATGACCTGAGCTGAAGTCAGACGCTTAACAAACTGAGCCACCCAGACGGCCCAAGATAATTTTAAAATTCTTGTTTTATTTTTGTCTACTTGATTCTTTTTTTTAAGTTTATTTATTTTGAGGGGAGGGGTAGAGAGACACAGAGAGAGAGAGAGAGAGAGAGAGAGAGAGAGAGAGAGAATCCCAAGCAGTCTCTGCACTGTAAGCACAGAGCCCAAATATGCGGGACTTGAACCCACAAACCGTGAGATCATGACCTGAGCCAAAGTCAGATGCTTAACTGAGCCACTCAGATGCCCCCTGAGCCCTTTTTCTTGATGGAAACGCAGTGTTAGGCCTAAGTGAGGCCCAAGTTGATTTTACTACTGATTGATGTGAGTACAATTTTCCAGCTCACATTTGTGGAAACCTACCAAGAAGACAGTAGGTCCTTCTGTTTCTCAAAAAAATACTGCTAAGCCTTTGGAAATGAAGTTGCTAATCACTGGCAGTTAGTGTGGGCTCACTGATAAAGAGTTATGCCATTGTACTTTGTTGTGGATGGGGCTTCTCGTGTGTGGAGTAAACGCAGCAGCATAGACATTGTATTACTTGATTTCAGCAAAGCGTTTGACGAGGTTTCTCTCATAACATCCTTATAAAAGCTGTGGACTGTAGGATAGTACAGCTGATAGAATGTTCCTACAGTAGCCAAAGAACTCTGACTGATGGGCTGGCCAGGAGGAAGTCTTTCTTCTTAGTGCTTCAAGGCAACTAGACCTTGGCCTGTCCCAGGACTCATATCAAAGTTGTTGGATGAAGCCTGGGTTAGATTACCCAGGAGGCCAACATCCATTGGAAGATTTGTAATTCATGAGTCTGGTGGCAGCTGGGAAAAGGAAACAGATCTCTGAGGTGCATTTTTGGGCCCTAGGAAGATATCATCCAAACCTGGCTATACATCAGAAATACTTGAAGCCATGTTGAAAAATACAGACACTCAGGCCTTTCCCCAAACCCACTTAACTAGGACTCCAAGGGGTAAAGTCCTGGCTTTTTTTTTTTAATTGCCCAGGCGATCCACGATCAGCCCAGCATCCCATCATTAAAACCATTGCATTGGTTGGATTTAGTCAAGAAGCTTTTCCAAGGTCATAATAGACCTGGTAATCTAAAGATATTCATGGGCTTTCAGACTATGAGGAAACGCTTGCCTACACTGTGGCTCAATCCAACCTTGACCTTTCCTCATGGGGACTGAGGAGGGCAGGTGAGAAGAGGAACCCAAGTGCTTGACAAAGAGAACACTGGCTTTGATGTCAGCCACATTTGAAGTCAAGCCTGGCTTCTATGACCTATGAGCTATCAACCATGCAAGGGGGAGTCTGGCCCTCCACTGCATACATAAGTGGTCAACTGATGCCAGCTATTACTATTAAGACACTGTTCAGCAAACTGTCCAGTTCTGTGGATCTTGAGTCTACAGTTTTACCAGAACATGTCTTTCATGCAGTTCTGCCCAGAGAAGGAAAGAAGCCATCATCTACTAACCATCCACTTTGTGCTGCAGCTAGGTCCCTCACAGATCTAATCTCATTTCCTTTGTCACCCAAACCCTGGTTTTTGCACATGAGGAATCTGAGAGGTTAAATGACTTCCCCCAAGTCACTCAGTTAGAAAGGGACAGATAGACATCAAGAATTTGGCTAATAAACTTGCACTGAGGATTCCCCCTGGCACTTTTAAAATGGTTAATATAAGGAGTGGAGAAAGCTTTGCCCTTTAAAAAATCTAAAGAGAGACATTTTGAAACTGCGAGGGAGGGGGGAGGTCACACCACCTACACTCCCCATCACCTGAACAGTCAGCGCTTAGCCAGAGGAAAAGCCCTACAAATAGACAGTCATCGCTCTCTCTCTTTCTCTTCACACACACACACACACACACACACACACACACACCTGGCCACCTTATTTAAAAGTATAACACCTCCCCAATTACAGTCTTATTCCTTTCCCCTGTTTTATTTTTCTTCTTACCACTTAATCATTATCTAACACACTATCATTTGGGTTATTTATCTTGTTTATCATGACTCATCCCCACTAGAATGTTAGCCCCTTGAGGGAAAGAATCTGTGTCCGTTTTCTTCATTTCAATATACACATTGCCTACAACAGTGTGAACATTGACATCCAATAAATATGTGTGGCATGGATAGAAAAAAATCTAGAAGTGTATCAATCATAAATGTTGAAAGTATTTATAATCACTTTAAACAGCTACATGTTCTGGTTTTCCTATTATGTATTATATGTATTATTTGTATTATATATGTACATTATTTCTATTATGTATTATAATATTATGTATTATTTCTATTATGTATTATCTATTATGAAATACTATTTGTATTTCTAATATGTATTATATTATGCATATCCTAAGACTTTTTAAAAATGTAACCTCAGTGGTCCAGGTTATTGGACCTGTTCTAAAGCTGCAGTGAGAGGGAAAATAGGACTGGAGGGCGAACATGCTGGAACCTGCTTTCCACCTGTGTTCACTCTGCTCTGGGCCCTGCTGTATTATCCTCTTTGAACTGAATCACCAGGCTCCCTTGACCTTTGGCTTCCATTTGGGAAAAGGATAAGGTTGGGCTATTTGTGTCCCCCACGCTCAGGCTGCTGCCCACAAGCTGGGTCCCTCTACCCAAAGCCAGTGCCTGTCGAGCGACTTCTGGGTGCCCCTCCTCCCTCGGCTTCTGGAACTGCTCCTGCCCTTGCCTCCTAAAGCCTGTGAGTGTAACAGCTCTCCATCTTTGTGTGACCTGGGGTGCTCCACTTCCTCTGATGGTCTTCTTAACTCCATCCATACTTTTTAAATAGTCCCTTTGTTAACCTTTCTTCAATTACCTGATTGAGTATGCGGCCAATTTCTCGCTGGATTTTTGCCTGAGTGCAAAATGGGCTTACAGTCGGGAGGGCCGAGTTCTTTTTTATTTATTTTTTATTTTTTTAAATTTTTTTATTATATGAAATTTATTGTCAAATTGGTTTCCATACAACACCCAGTGCTCATCCCAAAAGATGCCCTCTTCAATGCCCATCACCTACCCTGCCCTCCCTCTCACCCCCCCATCAACCCTCAGTTTGTTCTCAGGTTTTAAGAGTCTCTTATGCTTTGGCTCTCTCCCACTCTAACCTTTTTTTTTTTCCTTCCCCTCCCCCATGGGTTTCTGTTAAGTTTCTCAGGATCCACATAAGAGTGAAAACATATGGTATCTGTCTTTCTCTGTATGGCTTATTTCACTTAGCATCACACTCTCCAGTTCCAACCACGTTGCTACAAAGGGCCATATTTCATTCTTTCTCATTGCCACGTAGTACTCCATTGTGTATATAAACCACAATTTCTTTATCCATTCATCAGTGATGGACATTTAGGCTTTTTCATAATTTGGCTATTGTTGAAAGTGCTGCTATAAACATTGGGGTACAAGTGCCCCTATGCATCAGTATTCCTGTATCCCTTCGGTAAATTCCTAGCAGTGCTACTACTGGGTCATAGGGTAGGTCTATTTTTAATTTTTTGAGAAACCTCCACACTGTTTTCCAGAGTGGCTGCACCAGTTTGCATTCCCACCAACAGTGCAAGAGGGTTCCCGTTTCTCCACATCCTGGGAGAGCCGAGTTCCAATGCCCAGTCTCATCACTGGCTTGCTCAACGCCAAAGTCTCAAGCTTCTTTGGGCTCAAACCATCTGAAAACTAAGAAGATTGGGCAAGATGACCTCTAATATTCTGTGATTTCAAGAAACCCTTTGCTCAGAGAACAAAGTAGTTACTTCTCCATTAGCTCGAAAATGTTAACTTGATCCAGATTCTGTAAAGGGCCCAGTTTTCTAGGAACTGATCGACAAATTTTGTAGCCATTCCTGTGACAATGAAGCTGAGCTTGGCCATAACACAGCCTCACCTCACCTACAGATCAGTAATTTCCAGTAAAATTGGGGTTATCATGCAAGTAATGCATATTTACAAGAGAAAAATCAGAATTTGTAGCTATTAGCAAGATAATTACTTTTGATATTTATAATTGATAACTTTCTAGATTCTTTTTCCTTTTTTTCATCTTTTAAAAATGTTTATTTATTTATTTTTGAGGGAGGGAAGGAGAGAGAATCCCAAGCAGTCTCGGTGCTGTCCATGCAGAGCCCCACACAGGGCTGGATCTCACCAACCATGCAATCATGACCTGAGCTGAAATCTAGCAGCAGATGCTTAGCCGACTGAGCCACCCAGGCGCCCCGAGATTCTTTCTTGTTCGCACATTCATTTCACAAACATTTGAGTGCCAGTGTAATCCTGGCTCTTCTAGGTATGTGGATGTAGGAATAGTGTTGCATTATCGGGAAGTACTTGTCTCGCTAAACCAGGACTCTGGACGCCACCTTAATTCTCTGCTTTGGCCAAGGATAATACTTGAATTATGTAACCACTGCTCTTTGAGCAGTGTGTACACAGGACATCTAAGTTCCTGGAAGAGTGAATTGTTTTGTCCTCGAGGACCAACCAAACCTTTCTGCCATTTGACTTGGTCACTGTGTCTCAGACACAGCTTCCAGCTTCTGGTGAGGAGGATTTCTCTGTCGTCCACCCAAAAATGTCAACAATAAAAATAGGCAGGGAATAAAGGGTCCCTTCCAGGAAGTGGGAATTGTTTAGCCAGATAACAGTGGAGGTTTTGTAGTCCTGTCTTGGAAAGTCAGAGCAGATTCAAAGCAGTGCATTCCTTCATCTGGCGTCACTGGAAAAATGGATCTGCCCAGGCAGACACAGTGGTTGTCAGAGAGGCCACACATACAGTACAGGGCTGTCTGACTCTTGCCTTTGTCACATCTCTCTCCATCGTCACACCAGTGAAGGAAGTTTTTGTGTGGTTTTGAGAAATGCTGCACCAACATTATGCTCTGAGAAGCATTAATATGAGTAAGAAATGGATTCTTATATCTTACCGACACTCTATTTTGAGGAATATCAAAGATCTCCCTACTTCAGGGAGGGCAAAAAAGAGCCAGCATGGTCTCCCTAGGATGAAATCAGGAAGCATCATCACCTCATCTTTGACCACTCAAGGCTTCCTGAGAAGGCAAATACATGTGCTGTTGGAGAAGCATCTGTCACATGATAATGGTTTGTGAAACTTTGCATATTTTACTATTTTCTATTTAGCAAGATTTAACATTTATCAAATAATATTTTGAATTTATAAGGTACAAACAGAATGGGAGGGAAAAAGGAGAAAACTAAGGAGAAGGGGGTCCCAGAGCCCAGCGATTCAGACTGCATGGACCACAGGACACCAGACGCATCTGTAAAATGGGATAATAGTACCTTTCCCACAGGGTTGTTGTGTTAAATGAGTTAACGTATGTAAAATGCTTATAGTAGGCTCAAAAAGATTTCCTGATCTGCCCCTACGAATTCTGTCTTCTTTCTGGTAATTAACTATGCTTGGGTACCCTTCCATATTTTACAAGATAGACTGATAGCATTTCACAGAACCTACTTTAGAGACATCTGAAAATTGTAAATAAACTTGACACTGAAATTAGCTTCTGTCAGCAATTGTTCCCCACTCAGACATTCCTCCAGTGCCAAATACTGTACCTGTGCAAAGAGAAAAATGAAGTAACATGGACCAACAGCCAATCTGGTGACTGAAAAGGCAATTTAGGTTCTTACTTCCATTTACCCAACAAATATTTATTTGATGCCTGCCATGTTCCAAGCCATGGCAGAAACCCTAGGATGAATCAAACATTTATGTTTTTTTAAAAGAAGTTTCTGTCAGAGGGTGGGGAAAGATCTGATAGAGGTTATCAAGACAGGCAGAAAGTGACATGGGCCACAGAGAAGCACAGCTCGGGTGCTGTGCATCTTCAGTGAGACTGGCTTCTGCTGGGGGCTGAAGAAAAGAGAGTATGATTCAGACAAATGCAGGTCTGATGCTTGCTGTGGGCAGTGATTCAACTTGTCTTAAGACATTTACCTTAAGTGTGAGGATTTGGTCTATGTCCAGGGGGGTTTTGTTCTGCCAGGATCATAATGCAGGTCACATTTGTCAGGCCTTCTGCCTTCATATCAGCAGTGCCCCCACCCCCCACCATAACTCTCCTACCCACTGCAGCAATGCATCCAGACCTGGACCTTGACCTGCTCCTTAATATTCTCATATTGATCAAAAAGGCCCCTCTATATGTTTCTTGTTCTTCAGGGCCCCTAGATAGCAGTGGGCCAGTCCTCAGAGGAAAGCTTACCAGCACCATGGGCACCATATATGTGACACAAGGGACCTCTGAAGCTGTGAATAGATTCTGTCTGTGTAAGACAGGCCCATGGCACTGTGGATACTTAATCAAGGTAGTAACCAGTCAATGGGTTTTGACCAGCTCAATCACAGCAAACCTCAACAACTAGCTGGGAAACTGCAAAGGTTAATGCAGCTTCAGTTTAGTTATCACATTGACATCTCTATGAATGGCATCAGCTAAAATTGTGCTAAGTGCAATCTGCTCACCAAAACTTGGAGACCCTGACCAAGAAAGCCACACAGCTCTAACAGCTAAACTTGTCAGACAAAAGAATGAATGTTTTCAGATAAAACATATCACAAAGAAATGATGACATTTGTTTCATGTTTTAAGCACGCTAATGGCAAAGACATACACATGTGGCTTTGCAGATGTCTTTCCCAGGTGCATCTGTATCTTTGTCAATATAACAACATCTTACCTTGGTATAACACTGTGAGATTTGGGTAACGCATCATTCTTTTACAAGATGGTATTCTGGAAAGGTCAGTACTGTGCCAACCCACCCACAGCCTCTTCCGTGGGGATCCACCCTGCCCACATTTCCTACTAAAGGGGCAAGCCCAGACGGCCACATTAAGGACTCAGTGCCCCACCTCCTCTGCCCATAGATGACTGACTCTTGGCTAGGCACCTGGGCCAACTATACAGAATCCATAGCCCAGTCAGTGATTTACAGTCTGCACTAAAAGAGGAACTGGACCAATAAGATTCTCTCTTAAGGCCCTGAACTTGAAGCAAACAGCCATTAATTGGTACTAGGGCCAGAAATAGACATGTAGTGTGTTGCTTAGTCATAGAAATCAAAGATCCATGAGATCCTGCAGCTGAAACCCAGGAGCCTTTGTGAATCTAGAGTCACCTTTGAGCTCTGGGCTCTTTGATGCCAAGACTTAACATGGCTCCTGTTCTAGGATTTCCATGAAAACTCCTTTATCTTTTAAAAATAATGTGACATACAGGCTCCTGGGCAGCTCAGTTGATTGAGCATCCAACTCTTGATTTTGGCTCACGGCATGTTACCAGGGTCATGGGATCGAGCCCCATGTCAGGCTCTGAGCTGACAGTGTGGAACCTGCTTGGAATTCTCTCTCTCCTCCTCTCTCTCCCCCTCTCTCTCTGCCCCTTCCCTGCTCAAATTCTCTCCCTCTCTCTCTCAAAATAAATAAACAATTAAAAAATTTTAGGGGCGCCTGGGTGGCTTGGTCGGTTGAGCGTCCGACTTCGGCTCAGGTCACGATCTCACGGTCGGTGAGTTCAAGCCCCGCATCCGGCTCTGTGCTGACAGCTCAGAGCCTGGAGCCTGTTTCAGATTCTGTGTCTCCCTCTCTCTCTGCCCCTCCCCTGTTCATGCTCTGTCTCTCTCTGTCTCAAAAATAAATAAATGTTAAAAAAAAAAATTTAAAAAAAAAAAAAAAAATTTTAGGGGCACCTGGGTGGCTCAGTCAGTTAAGTGTCTAACTTAGGCTCAGGTCATCATCTCATAGTTCACAAGTTTGAGTCCCACATCTGGTTCTGTGCTGACAGCTCAGAGCCTGGAGCCTATTTAGGATTCTATGCCTCCTTCTCTCTCTGCCCCTTCTCTACTTGCTTTCTCTCTCTCTCTCTCTCAAAAATAAATAAACATTAAAAAACGATTTTTTAGATACATAATGTGACATAATACAGTATGCTGAAAGCCTTTGTCTTAAGCTGGCTTGAATGGCTTACTATCCCTCACAAGAAAAAGAGCCAGACTGAAAACAATGAGAAATTAAAACTGGGTCCCAGCTGAACTCCTGGGCCATGAAGCCTTCTAGAGAAATCATGAGAAGAAAGACAAACTGGCATTGTCTTAGCCACTACTGGGAAGGCAATAGAAACCAAAAACAGAGAAAAGGGAACTGAAAACCTTTAAAGATGATTTGTGAATGTGTGTGTGTGTGTGTGTGTGTGTGTGTGTGTGAGCCCCCCTGTTGAGCACACAGTGACTTACAGAACCAACACCGTGAATGGGGAAGACACAACCTCCCCGAGTTCTCTCCCATGAGTGGGACCTAGCATTTGAACAACCAAACTTAAAATAGACAATGAATGACTGCTTGTTACGAGATATGCTAGGTGCACAGGAATCACAAGTGATGGAAGTCAATTCACAAGAAAAACAAGGATAATATTTGAGGCAGCCTCAAAAGCAGGTGCTCAGTGTAGGGTGTGTCTACATGGCCCTGCTGTTTGTTTCCATTCAGCTTTGGAAACTAAGTGACACTGCTCTCTATCTAAAAATGTAAATGTATTGGGTCATGTAGACTGTGTCTAAATAAAACCCAGTTTCCAAGTATCTCTTCAATGGTAATATTTCATGGCCAAAGATATTTCGTAGCTTAGAGTTAAATCCAATTTGGCCACTATCTAAATATTCCAATTGATTTGGAAATTGAATGATTATCAAGCATGATCCATGAACACACTCTAGTAGTTTAAAAATGAATCACCTGTATTATATAAATTATGTCTTCTTGCCATGGGGAAGCAGTGGGTGATGTGGTTAAGTTATGAACTTTGGAGACAGATGGACCTGAATTCAAATCCACATTCAATGATTTTCTAGTCATGTGGCCTTGGGCAAATTTCCTCTGCAGTTTCTTTATTTCTCAAGTAAGGATGATGACAATAATAGTACACACCTTATAGGATGTTGTAAGACTTAAATGAATTAAGGTATGTTAAATGATTAAAGCAGCACCTGGCTCAGAGGAAATAATCTACAAATGTTTGCTACTATTATTTGTATTACTTTCATTAAACTCACAAAGTAAATCACTAAGTACATGCAAGAATTGTGCTGGTATACCGTTTTATAATTTTGTTTGAAACTCACAACACGAAGGTAGGAATTATCATCCCAATTTTACAGTTGCAGAAATGAGGCATAGAAAAAGTTAACTAATTTGTGAACGGTTGCCTGGTTTTTGAATGGCAGAGTTAGGATGCATTAATTCACTTGCTAATTCATGCAACACTTTTTTATTGAGCACTGGATACACAGTATTCTAGGTGCTGGGATACACATCCAAACAGACAAAAATCCTTGCTTCACAGAGTTTACTTTCAGCAGGGCGAGACAGTCCAAAAACGGGAGAAGTCAGTAAAATGTATGGTAGATGGTATAGTGGGGTGTGCTGAGAAAACTGAAACAAGGAATGGGAGAGGGAGTGTGTGTGTGTGTGTGTGTGTGTGTGTGTGTGTGTGTTGGTGTGTGTGTTGGTGTGGGGGGAGTGTTGGAGTTCAGAATGCAATTGTGGCTAGAATACGTAACTAGGGAAGGTCTTGCTGAGAAGGAGATGTTTGAGGAAAGGTTTGAGAGAGAACACAAGTCATATCAAGGGATATCTAGGGGAAAACTTTCCAGGCAAAACAAAGCATGTGCAAAGGCCCTGAGGCAGGAATGTGCCTGACATGTTCTGGGAAGAGCAAAAGGGCGAATGTGGTTGAAGCAGAGAAGATAAGAACAAGAGGAAATGAGGTCAGGGAGGGCTTGGTTGACACTGGTATTTGCTCCAGAGAATCCTGCCCCATGCTCGTGTTAACTGAGGTTCTGCCTCCACAAACACACCTTAAGAAGTCACTGATGGAAGAGTCTCCCCCTTAGAAAGGCCATATCACCTCCCATCTTCTCCACTCGGTAGAGAGGAAACCCCAAGCTTGGCGTTGGCAGTCAGGAAGTTCATCGGAACTGGAAACCACCTAGGCAGCACCCCCCGCCTAGCCAACTGGAAGCAACCATGACGGTGGTGCTCAGAGCCCTTGCAGAGATGTGCTGTGGTCTCTCTGAGCTCATCACGTCACCTTCCTATGCAAGAGTTTCAATTCAAGGTCATTTTTGGTTCCTTTTCAGTAGCAGACTCAGAACCAGATCTATTCAAGTGTAGGAACAGTGCAGACACATTAATAGCCAGACCCTAGTGGGAGTTGTATTTTCCATTTCCTCCTCCCTCATATTTATTTGTTTCTTTATCTCCTCTGTGGTAAAGTTGACCTTGTGTGATATTTTCAGATGAAGTTTAAAAAAGGTAGGGTGGAGAATGGAGGGTGTCACCTTGTACTGGAACCCCTGTGGGCTCTAGAGTTTGACTGCCTAGGTTCAAATTCCCATTCCACCACTTAGAATTGGGGGTGATGGTAACATCTGCTTCTAGTAGGCTTCTAGTGAGCATGGAATGAAATCATTTAATGTTATTTTAGAATGTAGCCAAAACTGGGGGCTGCCTCCTGTTCCTGGGGTGCTTTTCACTGCAATGAGAAGGATGTTGCAGGAGCCAGGTGTCCAAATGACGTGGTTGTCTCTGAGTTTCCACTTTGAGCATGATTCAGATATTTCCTATATGCTTCCACCTCTCTACTGAACATTTTATTCTTCCCCTGCTGGGTGATCCTAGCTCCCCCTCCAAGCTGATGAGCCTTTTGAGTTCTTAGAAGGAGCTATGGGGAGGTCTCAGCCCTGTCTGTGGTTTAGGGAAGCAATAGGTCCACTGCCTCCAATGAGGAAGGTACTCCAACTACACGTGTCACCTCTCCTGGAACAGTCTCTGAGTTTTTCTTACCTCTTTAAGGGCATTGAAGGATGCTTGCAAACTCTCTGGAAGAAGTATGAAACATGAAGCAAGCACCCTTTCTGGATAAGGAGACTTTTAGTGAAAGAATCTACAGGCGTTGCATTTTTTCCTCCTTTGGTGTAATGTATCTTTTGGGAAAAGGGCACGCAGAATTTGGTGAATGTTGTTCAATAGTCACAGCTTATTATCCTATGTGCTTCTGTTGATAGGGGAAAAAAATCACTACAGGGTTATGTCAGAAAGTCTCCCCTGACTAGGATATAGCAAACAGTCAATTTTCCTGCCAACTGTAGTATCAGTCAGCAAATCAAGGGCGGATTAGTAAGTAACAGCTATAGCATTTTACAGGAACTGCCAAAAACTATTGCCTTAGGATCACTGTATTTGAAAAACAGTGTCCTGGAAATGTTTCTGGGGGTCACTGATTTAAACAAAGAGTGGATTCTTATTAGCTGAGAGGTCCATTTCTGAGATGACTTAGGCTGCCTAGGCTTCAACTGGCAGAACCCCCTTCAGATTATGATGTTATGTTGCTCAGGCCTATCACATAGGGTCAGTGTCAAATAGTAAAATGACTTTGACACAAACCCTGGAAATGCCCTTACAGCCACAGAAAGGACTCCTCGCAGGCAAGAAGCCTAGTGCACCCATGGCTTATCTCAGTTGTAAGTTCAGATTGAGATGTGCCAGGATTTTTTGAAGGACATAAGACATAAGAACATAGGACAAAAGAACCTCGTTTCAAGACAAAGATCCACCAGTTCCACTCCTCGTTCTATCCCCAGCAACAGGCTCACCAAAACATGTGTGCAAGAATGTCCAAAGCAGCTTCACTCATGACAGCCCAAAGATGCAAATGGCGGAATGTCTGGCAATAGTAAAATGGATTAATTGTGGTGTATATGCTCAACAAAATAATACTCACTAATTAAGCAAAAGCAGAGTGAAACAAGGAAGTATCACTATACACAGCAACTTGAGAGGATCTCAAAACATACTGAGGAAAAGAAGCCAGAAACAAGAAACATATACACCATATGATCCCATGTACATGAGGGTGTGAAGTAGACAAGGATAGCCTAGAGAGCTGGAAATCAGCGATGTCAGCTCACCAGGCCAGGGAGAGCAGGGAGGGTGTTAGGGAACCAGAAGGGTACAAAGGAACCTACTGGATTCTGGGATGATCTTGACTGGGGTGCTGGTTCCATGGATGTATACGAACGAAAAACTCACCATCTATGCATTTAATATTTATGCAGTTTACTCTGTGTTAAGTTATATGTCTCAATTTTAAAAAGAAAACTAAGGAAACAAAAAATTAAATATAGAGATAAACAGGATCTCAGTTTTCTGGGTGGCTTTTCTAAGATTCTGGGATTTGCAAACCTAAGAACTATGACCCATCTGTGAGGAGAAAAAATGCAAATTCCACCTTTTTCTGCGCTGCCCAGAGAGGGGCCCACAGGGCATGGTTCTGCATTCCCATTGTAACTTAAAGGGAACATTCATAGTGTCCAGAGCCCTTGACATCCTGCAAGCAGAGGAGGAACCCACAGCAGGAACCCACTCAGAGGCACCAACCTTGACTTTCAAATGGAACTAGTACATCTGCAGAAGGAAAAGTGATGGCATCTACACCATAAATCTGAAGAGAGCCTGGGAGAAGCTTCTGCTGACAGCTCGTGCCATTGCTGCCATTGAAATCCCAGGTAGTGAGAGCGTCATATATTTCAGGAATACCCGCCCGTGGGCTGTGCTGAAGTTTGCTGCTGCCACCAGAGCCACTCCTATCGTGGGCCGCTTCACTCCTGGAACCTTCACTAACCAGATGCAGGCAGCCTCCCCAGTGTCTTCTGATGGTTACTGATCCCAGTGTTGACCACCAGCCTCTCTCAGGGGTGTCTTCTGTTAACCCACCTACCACCGCTCTGGGTAACACAGACTCTCCTCTGCACTGTGTGGACATTGTCATTCCTTGCAACAGCAAGAAAGCTCACTCAGTGGGTCGGACGTGGCAGATGCTGGCCCAGAAAGTTCTGCACACACATGGCACCATCTCCCATGAACACCCACGGGAGGTCTGTCTGATCTGTACTTCTACAGAGAGCCTGAAGAGACTGAAAAGGAAGATCAGGCTACTACTAAAAGGCTGTGACCTGGGGAGCCTGGGTGGCTCAGTGGGTTAAGCATCCAACTCTTGATTTCAGCTCAGGTCACCATCTCATGGTTCGTGAGTTTGAGCCCCACGTCCGGCTTCACATCGCACTGACAGCTCAGAGCCTGCTTAGAATTCTCTCTCTCTCCTTCTTTCTCTGCCCCACCCCCTTCTCTCTCTCTCTCTCTCTCTGTCTCTCTTAGAATAAATAAATAAACTTAAAAAAAAAAAAAAGGCTGTGACCAAAGAGGAATTTCCAGATGAATGGGCCATTCCAGCTCCTCAGTTCACGTCTGAAGGCGGGCAGGTCCACTCTGTACCTACTTGGCAGTTCCCTATTGAAGACTCAGGTGCTCAGCCCCCCAGCTCCCACTGCTCAGGCCACCAGATGGATAGGAACAACCATTGAGTGGTGTTCAGTGGCTCTTCCACAAAGGCAAGCAAAATGGAAATAAGGTAGAAAGAAAATAAACAGTTTCTAAAAGTTGAAAAAAATGTGAATTCCATACAGTTAGATTTATCCCAGGATTATGATGTGGAATATTTACTCACCATTAACCAGCATTATGGAAACTTGTGTGTGTCCGGCAATGGGCTGGCTGCTGGCAATACAACAGGGAACAAGACTGTTGTGTTTCAGAAAGCAACTATTCACGTAATCCCATGATTCTGAAATGTGGCACAGGCTCTAAGGAGAAAAGCAAAGAAGAGATCTTCCTTAGGAAAGAATAAGAGGTGGGCCTAGGAGAACAGTGTTCCTGAGAAAATCACATATGAACAAAGATATGAAGGCTGTCAGAAGAATGAAGGAGAGAAGAAGGGAAGGAGGAAAGGGGCAGGGGGAGTAGGGGAGACAGAAGCATGGGCAAGGCTTTGCGCTCATTGATCCCGGATTCTGGGAGAATTCTGGTGGCTAACCCATAATGACTGAGGGGGGAGAAGAAGGAAATGAAGCTGAGGGGAGGAGGGGTAGACTGGGACCAGGACGATCAGATGCCAAGAATAATACAAAGAGTTAACGTGTTCTCAGGGTTTTAAGTAAGATCTAATTTACATTTTCAAAAAGTTTCCAAAGTTTCCAAGAAGAGAACAAACTCGAAATAAGAATAAAACCAAAAGAACCAGGTAAGTCTATTGAAGTAATCCAGGACAGAGAGGATGACCTTGAATTAGGATAGTGGCAATGGAAGTAGAGAAAAGCAGATGGAAACAATCCAGTTTTTTGAAATAATCTATTCATCTCTTCTTCTGGTGACCTTTCTCTCTTCTAAAACTCTCTCTCTCATCTCTGTCTCTGTCCCTGTCTCTCCCTCCCCTCCTACCCCATTGAAACACATGGACACACATTCCTAGCAAAACCTCACGCACTCCCCTGCTAGGTCCCAGCTGTGACGAGAACACAGCAATGGTGGCACACACCCAGCACCCTACCAAAAATTCTAGTGCACTACTCAGTTCACGGAAAGGGAATCCGTAGTAAATGCTAACATTCACTCAACATCACCTGTGTGCCAGGCATTGTGCCAGTTCCTTTTCACATTTGTTAGCTTCTATACTATGAGGGACTTGTATGCCTGTGTCCCCTGAAATTCATATGTTGAAATCCAAACCCCCATTGTGATGATATCAGGAGGTGGGGTCTCTGGGGGGATAGGAGATGATGTGAAATAGAGCCCTCATGAATGAGATTAGTGTCCTATAAAAGGGCCCTTGGAGAGGTTCTTTGCCCCCTCTACCACATGAGGACACAGCGAAATGATGATCTTTGAACAAGGAAGCAGGACCTCACCAGACACAGAACCTGTCTGGATCTTGATCTTGGACTTCCCAGCCTCCAGAATGTGAGAATAAATCTCTGTTGTTGATAAACCACTCAGTCAATGATATTTTTGTTATTATAGCCTAAACAGACTGACATACACCAAATTGGATATTATTATTCTCATTTTAATAGGCAGAAACTATAGCTTGAAAGGATTAGTAATTATTTTATCAAAGTCTCACAGCATTCAGAGCTAGATAATTCCAGAAATCATGTTCTTTCCACTGCACTCTGCAGATGATCCCTTTACCAAAGGTGTATGTCATTTTAATAACAAACATCAGGAGAGTAATCCAAAGGAATGACTCTCTAATGGTGAAATTTTAGACTTTAAAACACCTGGATGAAGGCAGATACCTTTGAGCATCAGTCTTCAGAGCCTCTGGGATCATAACGCTTACTACAGGCAAGACCTTACTCTAGTCTGACTGTGACTAATCACAAGCCCAGCTCCATGCACAGCAGCTGGAGGCCAGTGACATCTGAGAGCAACCATAAAGGGGTGGGGGTGGCCACACAACCTCCAAAAGCAGTGAGAGCAGAGTTGAGTTCAGCTCAAGTTTGCTCAGGCAGATACAGCCCTGAGTAACTCTGTGGCCTTTTACACTGGGTTTCACTACGAGTCAGATCTGATCTAGCTCCTGCCTCCAGAAACAACACCACAGTCTTGTGGGGAGGAAATCAGAAAGGGTTATGAGGGGCTGCCCAATCTTAGGCTTCTTCCTGCTTTGATGGTGACTTTGCCCAATCTCCATGAACACATTTCTGTGGGGCAGCCACGTGACCAAGGACACTGGACCCTGGGGACCTGGGACGATGACTGCAGCAGCTAGTTTGATCAGAGATGCTCTCGGTAACACAGAACAAGGCATTTGTCATAAAGGTTAGACCTTGCACAACTATGGGAACTGGAGGAGGCGACGGCAGGTTGTCGCCTCTGCATCTGCTGGGGGCCTCAGCTCACTGTCGGTCAGCAGCCCTGGTAATCAGGAGGGGACATGGGACTTAAAGTGGGGGAAGCTACCCAAACTGGAAGTGCGGGAAGCACTGGAACCAATGAGCACAGGCTGGAACCCATGGCTCTCATGGCCTCCAACTCGGACAGCATAGGGCTCCTGCAAAAGCTGGCACCTTCTCTGTGGGCCTGCATGCACAGCAAGCCTGTGGCTCACGGAGTCTGTAGGAGGGGCCTGGGTGGGAGCTGGAAGAGAAGCAGGCTCAGGTGCGGCTGCTGGCCAACAGGACCAGCCTCCGGGTGAGCGTGCGCTCAGGGGCCCGCCTGGCGCTCTCCACCTGTCCTGTGTTGCCCCTGCTTCCCCTCTGCCTTCTCAGTATCAAGCAAATGCCCCTTGTGGCCAGGCCTGACCTGGAGCCATGCAGGGAAAGGGGTTCTGGGAAACACTACCAGCTTAGCCAAGTTGACACAAAACAAAGCCATAACAGGGGAGAGCTTCAAAGACAAGTAATTAGAAAAACTAAAGGTTTTAGAATAAGGGGGCGGGGGGGGTGGCAAGGGAATTCCTATTCAATGTCAGCGAATAACCCTGCCCAGCTCCTCCTACAAGGAGCACTTGCAATTCAGACGTGGAGTGGGTGAGAGCTGGGAACCAATTAACAAACTATGGTGTGTAAGGCACTGTCCTTGGCATCACTGGGGGCATACAAAGAGCTTTAAGATAGTATCCTGCCCAGGACGCATGGGTGGCTCAGTCGGTTGAGCGTCTGACTCTCAATTTTGGCTCAGGTCCTGATCCCAGGGTTGGGAGACTGAGCCCCGCATTGGGCTCCTTGGTGAGCGTAGAGCCTGCTTAAGATTCTCTCTCTCCCGCTCTCTCTCTTCACCCCTCTCCCCAGCTCACGTTCTCTCTTTCTAAAATAAAATAGAAAATTAAAAAAAAAAAAGATAGTAACCTGCCCTCAGTAGGAGGAAGAGAAGTTAGACACAATCCACGCAGGCATTTACATATGGCAGAGCCCTGGAGACTTCCGAGGGCTGTCGGTATTTGGTTGGTAGAAGAGGCTTTCGCATCATCAGACTGGGTTCCAATTCAGCCTTGCCCCCAACCAGGTGTATGATGTAGAACAATTTACTTAGTTGCTCTGGGCTTCCATTCCCTGATATACAGAGACAGTAACAATCCTTATTTCACAGGCGGATTATAAGCAAAGGAGCAGATCATGTGTGTGAGGTACTGGCACACAGCAGACACTCAATACATGATAGACATTTTAAATTGTATTGTCATCATCCCCATCCTCGTATCATGGCCCCATTCCTTCTTAGACCCACTGCCCAACTGAGTAAACATGCAGCAGCATTAGTGCCACAGACCCACTGAGATGCAGAATATACACAAGCACCCAATCCCTCAAAGAATCAGCAGTTTGAATAAGCCAATGTATTTTGTGTATTTATTTGTTCATTTAGTAAGTGATATGGGCCTCCTACCTTACAGGACACGTAGCCCCAACATTGTTAGAAGCCTCAAATGACTAGGGTCAATAATGTCCTCAGGAGTTGAAGTTCACTTTGGCAAACATGTCCTGAGACTTCCCATGGGGCTCGAAAGGAGGGAAATATCACCGTGGCTTGAGGTAGCCAGGGTTTCAGAAAGCAAGTAGCATTGGAGTCCAGCTCTGGAGAATAGGTGGTGTTCACCTGAGGAAGCAAGATGGGAGCCCCCCTGGGATGGGTAGGAAGTGAGTACTAGGCTGGAGGCTGGAAAGCCCCTGGTGTGGTCAGATGGGAGTGAGAGGGAAGAGCAGGTTCATCAGGGAATAAATAGGCCAAGAAGCAGACTGTATGTTGCTTTGAATGCCAAGATCAGGGTTCGGATTCTGTCTCATGGGCAGCAGAGAGTCGTGGAAGGTCATACAGAGAAGGGACAAAATGAAAGCCAAGTTTCAGGAAAGCTAGTGTGGCAAAAGTCTATGGGCTATCTTTCATTGGGGACAGACTGTAAAAAGGAAGGCCACTTGGAAATCCTGACACAGAAATTCAGGAGGCACAGGGGGCTCTGAACTGAGATGATAAGAGTGCAAAGAGGAACACAAGAAATATTCTGAAGGAGAGAAACAATGATTGGTGGTACCTGCTGACACATAGGAGCAGAGATGCTAAGAATGAGCCAGGGTTCCAAGCCTGAGCAGCATGAAGACAGGCAGGGAAGCTGAGTGCTGGGAGCAGGAGAGAGGAGAGTAGCTGTGTCCCATGTGGACATTCCGTGGGTCCCACCAAAGATCGGGATAACCTGTCTGCAGGTGGTTGACAGCAGAAGGGGTGAGTGCAAAGGAAGAACTGGCTGAATTTGGGAGTTCAAGTTCAAGCACAGGGAGTGACAGGAGGGACCAGAGAAAGAGCAGGCAGGGCCCTAGCCTCCCTTCAACTGACAGAAAGCATCTGGTTTGCTGATGGGAAACAGCAAAGGCTTCCAAATCCCTATAATCCTTCAAGATCCAGTTGTACACATTTCTTCAGGACAGAATCCTTTTCGCAGACCTTCCCAGTGGCTAAAAACAAGAGAAGACACAGACTGTCCCAAACAAGAGAGATAATTCTTCATTCAGGAAAAGTTGAGTTAGTGTCCACATGGTGGTCATCATGGCCACAGTTAGGGTCCCTTGGGAATCAGATGGCACATTCAAAGAGCCAAAGAGTGATCATGAAGGGGCTGTTTGCAGAGACAGGCATCAAGGATCATCCATCCTCCTCAATGTGAAGAGGAGAAGAGGGAATGATGTTATCCCAGTAAGGACCACAGGGCTGGAAGAGGTGTCCCATCAGAGCGGTGGCTATATGAGAACACAGCTCATGCCTCAACCTCCAATGGTCAAGGAGAGAGCAAGAGGAATACATACCCGAGCTTCTCTCTGGCCACATTTTCCCCATTTCCTATGAACAGCTCTCATTGGCCAAACCCAAGCAGAAGCCACAAGATAAGGAAGTATAGCTAGTGCAACACATAGTTGTTAGCCTCCCAAGGCACAGGGTGGGCCAGAAAAGGGTGGAGAGAAAATGGAGAATAAGCAGAACATTGACCCAGTAGGGTTTCTTAGTTCAATGTCATCCTCTGAGCAAAAGTAGAAATGATTAATTTTTATCACTAATAATACATACTTGTGTAACATTTTATGCTTCATAGAGTGTCTTCACATAGGCTGTCCCTTCTGAGGCACACCGTACCCCTGTATATCTCTTGTGAGGTAGACAAGACCTTGTCATTCAGGTCAGAGAAACCCAGAGAAGTTAAATGATTTATTCAAAGTTAGTCACACAGTGAGTGAATGGTGAATTTCATATTAAAAATAGGGCTCTTGGACTCCTAATCCAGTGCTCCTCCCCAGGTGTGAAATTAATTTACCTGGGAAGACAGCACTGCTGTGAAAGGCATTACAAAAAAGGCTGTCCTGAAGGTGGTACGACTTGTGGCCCCAGCCTGGCTGGGTGCTCAGGGCCTCCCTGAGTTGTTTTTCAATAAGCAAATATTCCTGACACTTCAATTATCCCAATCTAAACAATGAACACACTGTACAAGAAGCTTCATAAATTTCATTCAGTTGGAAGCAATGAGAAAGCTTTGTGTGTATTCCTTCAAAAAAAAAATTACCCAACAAAACAGAGATTGTTATAATGGAAACATCCAGGCTAGAAAAAAAAAAAAAACAAAAACAAAAAACCAGGCTCTGTGTTTTAGGAACCTGGCTCTGATTCTTTCAGCTTCACCTCTGTGTCTCAGTAGAGGCAGTGTCTCCTGTCAGGAGCTCCTGTCATCCCTTCCACAAATCACAGCAAGGCCTTCCTACATGTGGACAACTCCGAAACCGTGTTTGGTTTGTTGAACTTTTCTATGTCTGATGTCTTGTCATTTCCACATACATCCTCCCAAGCCACTCCCTCTACCCCACTCTTACGAGTTGAATTATGTCCCCCAGTAAAAATATCTTGAATCCCTGACCCTCAGTACCTCAGAATGTGACCTTATTTAAATCAGGCCCATACTAGAGGTAATGAAGTTAAAATGAGGTCATTAGGATGGGCCCTAACCCAATATGACTGGTGTCCTTTAAAAAGGACAAATGTGGACACAGAGACAAACACCCAGAGAAGGAAAATGATCTGAAGAGACAGGGGCGAGATATCCATGTACAAGACAAAGAATGCCTGACTCCACAAGAAGATAAGAGAGAGATAGGGAACAGATCTTTCCCTGGTGTTTTTACAATATATACACACTTACACCCAAGATGTAGCAAGAAATTGGTAGTTATTTCTTTAGCAACACTCAAGGTTTTATCAAAAAATGTCCAAAGAGAATGTTAAGAAATTTTATATAGATTAAATATTACTCCTCTCTTTGATCTCCGGAGAAGGGTTCTAGTATCAGTGGCTAATGTGTGGATACCTGAATCAATTTGGATACTTTTGGTTGCAAGTAATAGAAAATGCATACCAAAGTGGCTTAAACAATAAAGGTGACTTCTTGGCTCCTGCACCTGAAAATGCAGATGTAGTCTGGGCTTTGGGCATGGTTTGATCAAGGCTCTAGACTAATTTTTATGTGATTCTTTCAATATGCCTCTCTCTGTGTAGACTCCATCCTCAGTCTGGCTTCCCTCATGGGAGCAAAATGACTGCAGTGTGTCTATTTGAAGTCCCAACTTCCCAGAGGAAGGATGCTCCTATATCCTAGAATCCCGAGCAAAAGTCCTGGATATGGTGCTGATTACACCATCCCTAACCAATCCCAAATGAAATCCAAATGCTGATTGGCTTATGCCTGACCTGTGTGGTCCAATCACCATGGCCAGAAGCCTGGGATTCCCCAGTGGCTTAGATCATTCGGGGCCTGTTTCTGGAGCTGGAGGTGAGTGACCAGACAACCAGGCCCCTACTGGGTAGAAGTTGAGCAAAACTGGTATTGAGGAATTAGCACAATGTGCAGTCCCAGACTAAACCTAACCTTTGCACACTACCCTTAACATTTCAGCCTTACATAAGAACCTTACCATATCAGCACTGTGGGGATCTGACTTTTAGGGAACATGAGCTTGGGCTATGACCATCTGCTAGACTATGGAATCCAGAATATGAAAGTTTCCTTTCATATCTTAGGAGAGCTTGTGAGTAAAGGAGGTGAGACTTTATTTATTTTATTCAACAAGCACTGTTCCAGTTACTATGGTGACATAGGAAGTTATCTCAAAACTTAGTGTCTTAAAATAACAATAATCATCTATTATCTCTCACGGTTTCTGTGGATCAGGAATTCAGGCCCCGTGTCATTGGGCGTATCTGGCTCAGGGTCATTCCTGTGCTTGTAGTTTTTAGATGGCTGTGTCTTGGGTCATCTCAGAGGCTTCTCTGCTCCCCCACTGGACACCAGTTCTAGGATACCTCCAACAGTGGAGGCTTGATGGCCATCTCTCTGTTCCTATGTAGTCTCTTCATGTGATCTCTCCAGGGTGGCAGCCTCAGGGTAGGAATCCCAGGGTGCAGGCATGTGTGTGTACGTGTGTGTATGTGTGTGTATACATATACATATACAGTACATATACATACACATACACATACACATTACATATACATATACACACAGAGAGAAAGACAGAGACAGAAAGATAGGCAGGCCTTCATGACCTAGCCTTGGAAGCCAGAGACTTCACTTCTGTATTGTGTTCATCAAGGTAGTCACCAAGTCCCACTGGTCCAGGAGGAGGAGGAACAGACTCTACTCCTTATTAGGGAATGAGAAAGTTCTTGAAGAGCATATGGGATCAGAAAACCACTGTGTCTGGGGGCAGTTGAGCACCTGACTCTTGATTTTAGCTCAGGTCATGATCTCACAGTTCGTAAGATCGAGCCCTGCAGGGGCCTCTGTGCTGACAGCTTGGAGCCTGCTTGGGATTCTCTCTCTCTCCCTCTCTCTTTACCTTGCTCTCTCTCTCTCTCAAAATAAATAAACAAACAAAAAAAGACAACTGTGTCTGTGTATGGACAGTATAATAAGCCACACTTACCCACAGCATTTGTGTACCCTACAGTGTTCTAAGTGCATTGCAAATAGCAACTCATTTAATGAATTGGGCACTAAACTTCCTTTCACAGATAGCAGATGCTATGTCCATATGTCCTTGGTCCTTACAATTTCAGCACCTAGTAGCTCAACTTCTAAATGCCAGGATGTCGCCCAAGACCTTCTGCCTGCTGTGTTCTGGCATGCCAGATATGTTGGGGAATTAACATACTCTAGGAGCAGTCACCAACCAGTAATTGACAGGAGGTGATGTACACATTCCCTGGCCTCCTCACCCCTTGGTTGACAGGGTGGGGATTTAATTATGAGGCATATGTTCTAGCATGATCTTCCAAGTTCCCCAGGGGGCCTAAGCTCCACTGGCCCACAGTGGTGATGTGTTTGGCAACACAGTTTGATCGGCTGCCTTCCTTTCCCTGTCGTCTCCCCACCACCATACTGGCGTTTCCTGTACGGCCCAAATAAACTACTGAGATTTGAAACTTTCGGGGGGAACCCAAACTAAGGCTTTTAACTGGCCCAAGATTACTCAGGTATGGCTTTGATTCCAGATTACAATTTAAGGTAGCTTTGACGTGTGGTAGCTTTAAACTATGTGACATTAGAGAAAAGGCAGTGCTGACTAAAATAAAAAGCCCTGGGAAAGAAGATGGAATACATCCATTTCAGCCCTGAGATGCTCAAAGGTTACATCCACCAAACTTTTATCAAGCTTCTGCTGTGAGCCAGTCATTTTCCTAAATGCTAGAGAACCACGTTCTCTGATTCTGGGACGGGCATAGGAATTCCTGGCCAAACTCTCCCTCCAGGCCATGGTGGAAATCATAGTGAGATGTTTAGATGACAAAGCCCTTCTCAGTGTAAGACTTATTTTTGTAGCACTATTTCCGAGACTTCAGCATGAACCATTACAGATGGGCTCGAGTGGTTGTAATAGTCAGCTCAGCCTGCCGTAACAAAATGCCACAGACTGAGTGGCTTACACAACAGAAACTATTTTCTCTCACAGTTCTGGAGGCTCAGTCCAAGAGCAAAGTGCCAGCCAATTCATTTCTGGTGAGGGATCTCTTCCTGGCTAACAGGCAGCCATCTTCTTGCTATGTCCTTACATAGTGGAAAGAGGGTGGTGGTGAGAGAGACAGAGACAGAGAGGGAGAGAAAGACAGAGAGGGTGAGAGAAAGAGCATACACAAGAGCTCTAGCTGTCTGTGTCTCTTAAGGACACTAATCTATCAGATCAGCCCCACCCCCACCCCCCATGATATCATTTAACCTTAGCTACTTCCTTATAGGCAGTATCTCCAAATACAGTCACATTAGGGGTTAGGGCTTGAACATAGTTTTGCAGGGACACAATTCAGTTCATAGCAGTGAGATTCTGGTATAGATTTCTACAAGTGTGCACACCTTTTGTTTTTTAAGTTTATTTATTTACTTTGAGAGTGAGAGTGCACAAGTCGGGGAGGGACTCACAGAGAGGGAGAGAGAGAGAATCCCAAGCAGACTCCGCACCGTCAGCACAGAGCCTGATGTGGGGCTCAAACTCATGAACCACAAGATCATGACCTAAGCAGAAGTTAGATGCTTAGCCGACTGAGCCACCCAGATGCCCCAGAGTATACACCTTTGAAAGCATTTTGTGTTTGGTTTACTTAGCAATCATTATCATCACCTGTGGCAAGTTGAAGGTGGAAGCACTTTTGGCTACAAAAGATAGTTTTAAAATGCAAAGTGCATAAATACCATGTGATGGGATAGCCCAGTACCGCATCTTTAAAAAGACCCTTCAACTGCCTCCCAGGGCAATCCATGCTGCTCTGTTTGTGACACAGGGAAAAGAGCTTTCATTAAGACATCCCCCACGTTTTCTCAGAACCCAAAGTTGTTCTCCTAGGAATATATTCTCTGGCCTTCTGAGTGATACCTGTGTGATAAAAACGATCTAAATTAGAAGCATACTGCTTTGCCCCAACAGCTGGATTTCATAGCAGCTAATCAGACCAGCACAATCTTGGACTTGAAACCAGGAACTCCGATTGGTGAATATCATGATTCTCCCTTTTCCCTCTCTTCATAGAGTAATCAACAATCATTTATTGTATAATGGTTGAACACTTTTTAGGTGTTTTTGCCATCTGCTTTTCACAGGGCTCTGTGCTTCTCCTCTGAGAGGAGGTGAAAAGAAAACAGGACCAGGCATCTGTGGTGGACCTGTGGACACCTTGTCTGTACTCACCTGGCTGCGTCTGTGACAGAGTCTTGACCACATTCCGGCAGCTTTTCACTCAGGTGTCTGTAGCTCTCTGGTCTCCTCCTGAGGTTTGGGAGATTCTGAGGCAGACCACGATTGCACACGCATGGTAGCCCATATTTTAACAGACACTTTCTTCCTTCCCCTCTCTCCCTGCTTTGTCTCATCTTCACACTCTGTCATTTGTGGGTTCTAGGATTCATTTCCCAGATTGACTACCTGAACCCAAGCCTTTGTCTCAGCATCTTCTTTTGGGGAACTCAAACTAAGACAATCATTTACTATGGTCAGCAAATAGCACATGCACCACCCTCTCCACTCCAGTGCTCTTGACAGACATGCATACTGACCATGGCTTCTTTCCATTGAATCTGGAAAACATCCCAGAATTCTCTGAGCAGTCATTGGGAGCTGACCAGTATCAGCATGTGGGATGAAGTCCACTTCCCATCCCAGACATAAAGAATAAATGTGAAAAGAGCAGCAGTCAGGAAACACTTTAGGAGTTTAGGAGCAAGAGAGTTAGACTGTGGTGGGCTAGAGAGAGGATAAAGTATTCACAGTGGTAGGACCTGAACTGGACCTTGAAAGATTGCCAGGATCCTGACAGAGCTTCCTGGATGGTGAAGAACAAACAGCATAAATAGGGGAATGTGCCCGGTATGTTTAAAAAGCAGAGGATCTGGGCAATAGAGGAGTTCACATTGGCTCCACCAAATGGATTATGTTGAAGGATCTAGAGAATTGTTTCCTAAAAAACAAGTGCAGGTTTTAGTTACTTGATCCTGGTGATTTTGACCATCACCCAACTTGATTCATCAACCTGTATCAAACTTTGAAACTGCCCCCTCTACAAACTTGAACTCTGAATGTTGTTTTTCTTCTTTTCCTCTCTGTGCTCTCTTTCAAAGGTCTTACCTTCTCCTATTTACCCCCATAAGGATAGGTATAAATTAATAAGATGGTTCAGAAATTTCTGTCTATCCCTCATTTCAGTTACCAGATGGGATATTTCCAACTGGCAGTCTTAATAGCTACTCAAAGTCAACATACAACATACCGAAAGTCAAACTTATCTTTACCCACGAGACACGCTGGCTTGCTGCTTCCCTGGTTCTCTGAAGGGCATCAGAGAACTATTCCCATCTCTCCCTCTAGCAACCATGCTCACAAAACCTGCGAGGGAAGAAAACTAATCTAAATAGAATGCCAGGTAGGCTACTTATCATCACCCCTTGTCCACCCCTGTTGGACTCCAAAGTTTGTGTTCTCATCGTCCTTCACCAAGATCTTTTATTTCCCCCCAAAATAACTCTTGGCATCTGTCTATCCCTGCTGTCTCCCTGCTACCACTCCTATCTAACGTCAGACCCCATGGGGGAGTCTCTAACACGTCTCCCTACTGATAACAGCCAAAGGTAGCACCTGCACACAGCACAGGGAAACTGATGTACAACCTGCCTAATGCATGCCTCTGGCCTCAGAGGAATTTCCAACTCAGCAGAGACTATAGGAGAGAGGTGGTGGGAGGAAGGTGAGAGGAAAGGGTGGGAGGTGGACACAGGGGAGAAGGGAATTGGGTGTGGGCTATGGAGGGAATCTATTAGTCTCATGGTTTGCCATGGAAACCTTGGGTCTGCTCTGCCCTAGGCTGTTTCTGGGCACTCCTCCTCACCCCTCCCTGCCATCCACACACATACAACATGGCCAACCATGATCGTAGAATGGGACCCTCTTCCCCTGACATCATCCTAAATGCAAAACCAACCAGCCTCGAGAAGCGCTTCTAGAGGGTGTTTGTAAATATTTGTTATATTTCTTTTTAACATTACTAGCTAACATAGTCAAGCTCTTTCTTACTAATGGGCCAAAACGCTAAGCACTTTCTAGGCATTAAGTACATTATGTAATCCACACAACAACCACGCTCTGCAAAGAGGCAAGTTAGGCTCACAAAAATCTACCTGGGGTCCCAGGGTTGAGACTGCCAGCTCTAGAGCCCCCTACACTTCGCCACTATCTTAAACTTGCAACTTAGGATATCCTTTAAAAAAAAAGTGTTTTGTTACAAAAGTAACATAGTCATACTGTGTGTGTGTCTGTGTGTGTGTGTGTGTGGTCATTATAAAGTATAGATAAACAAAAGAAGGGGACCCTGGGTGGCTCAGTCGGTTGAATGTCTGACTCTTGATTTGGGCTCAGGTCATGATCCCGGGCTCATGAGATTGAGCCCTGTATCAGGTTCTGTGCAGAGCGTGAAGCCTGCCTGAGATTCTTTCTCTCTCTCTGTCCCTCCACCTCTCTCCCCTGCTCAGGCACACTCTCTCTAAGATAAATAAATAAATAAATAAATAAATAAATAATAAATATTTAAAAAATGAAAATTTCTACTACCTCACCATCCAGAAATAACTACTGTTAACATGTTGGTAAGTGTGCCGCCATACTTCTCTATGCCTATACACATTATTTTTCTTTAATGAAAATAGAATTATACAGCACATATAGTTAACTTTTGTTCATAAAACAACGTATCTTGCGTTTCTTTTTTATCATAAATTAGTCTTCTGTGCTACAGGAGGCTGTACAGAGCTGCTATATTCCTTTGAATGGATACCACAACTTATTTAACCAACCTTTATTGTTAGACATTTAGGGTTTGGGTATCATTTGGTTTTTCAGCTTTTCACTCTTGTAAGAAATTCTGTGATGGACATCTGTATGGTTGAAGTCTTCCAAGCAGGCTCCTCACAGCTTCCTCCAAATCCCTTGACACTCTGCAGCTGGAAGGAACATGGCCTTGGCATGTAGTGATTCACCTACTTGGAGCACTCCTTCTCACTCTCCACTCTCAGCCTCTCAAGTCTCAGCCAAAATGTAGCTTCTTCAGGAAGCCTTCCAAGATTGTCCTGACTGGATTAGGTCCCCTGGTTGTTTGTGCTCATGGACCCTACACAGCTCCTTTGTTGCATTCAACATATTTGTGATTCATTAATTGGTCATGTAATTCTTTGTCTAATGGCGATCCTCCCTATTAGATGATCAGTTTTGTGAGGGCAGCATCTGTGACTCCATTTTTCACTATGCTACCCCAGAGCATAGCAAGGGCACATAGTAGACATTTAGTGTCTCTGAAAAAATAAATGAATGAATCTTTGTGGACATCCTTAACAATTTTCTTAAATAAAGCCAAAGCATGGCTCAAATACCAGGCACATTTTTATGATTTTTCATACATTGTTCAATTGTCCTCCAGAAAAGAAGTGATTCCTATTCCTGTCATTAGTATGTATGTAGAGTGAAGGACTTCCTTTTTCATGCCTTCAATCAAACCATCACTTATTTGTTTAAATGTCTATTTATTTATTTTGAGAGAGAGCACACAAGCAGGGGAGGGGCAGAGAGAGAGGGAGAGGGAGAACCCCAAACAGGCTCCATGCTGTCAGCGCAAAGCCTGATGTGGGACTCTATCCCACAAACCATAAGATCATGACCTGAGCTGAAATCAAGAGTCAAATGGTCAACTGAGGCACTCAGGCACCCCACCATCACTTATTTTCTAAAAGTCAATTGAAAACAACTGGCCAAATTACATCAACAGTATTGGAGGAGTCCACCTGCCAAATCAAGTTATGTATAGGCAGGACTGTCAATGACTATTTTACAAAATGTACTCTGAACCCACAGAGTAGATCTTTCTGCCTGTGTATTTATTATGACTGTATCATATTAGTTCTAACCTCAGACCCTAGGTTTCCTGATTCTTCCAATGATGATGAACATTTGCTGGGGATCTACTGCATCAATACACCATGCTCATGCCCTTCCTGCATTGTCTCATTTAATCCATGCACAGCCCTAATGAGATAAATGCCATGACTCTCAATCACAGATGAGTAACTGTGGTACAGAGGGGTTAGGTGACTTGCCTGAGGCCACACAGCTAACCAGTGATGGAGCTGATATTTGAATACACACAGTCTTGATTCTAGAACCTGGACTCTGAACTAAGCATTACACAGCTTCCAGTTTCAACAAATAGCTCTACCTTTTCAGATCCCACTTTCAAGCTGCCTTGAGTTAAAAATAACCTTGGATCCAACACCATTTCAAAATTGTCCTTTTAGAGATAATGTAAGTACCTAGTGTATGTTACACATCTTACATCAACTCACTTTCAGTGTTTTTATTTCAGTGTTATTATTATTACCATTTTACAGATGACAGACTGGGGCTCACATAAGTTCTGTAACTTGCCCACACAGCTAGGAAGCAGTAGAAACAAAATCCGAATCTACAACTTATAACTCCTTGCCACCTTCCCCAGCTGACTGCCAGATATTACATGTTGCTTATTCATTCACCACTTGTTTTTAGCCACGACTTTTATGAAATAAACTCATTGGCTGGAAAAAGTACTTGAATAAGAGATAGAAGATTCTAGTTCCAGTGTTGCCACTAACTTTGTGATCTCGGGCACAGAGGAATCACGAATTCTAACGGCCTTTCCACTTCTAAACTCTGCAATCCCACACACTGGACAGCGGGAAGAACATAAACTGACACCAGAAATACCTGTTTTCAAAATATGGCCTGCCGCTTTTCAGCTGATGGATCTTGGTCACGATAGTTAAATGTTTTGAGCTTTCTTTTCCTCATCACCAAGATCACATGTTCCTTGCTGTACAAGAATTAGAGCTAGCACGTCGGACAACTCCTGGCACATAGCTGGCATCAATAAAGAAGAGTCACTCTGGTGCCAGCGCTGGTGACTTAACGGTGACTTCCCTCTGTCGCCTGTGGAAGCCTCAGTAGGACTCTACAAACACTCACACCTTTAAACTTTCCTGTGACTATGATACAAACTTTTCAATCTCTCTTCAGGTGACCTTCACTTGTATGGAAAGTCTGAAAATGTACAGTCAGAGTTGCGTAACTGAGAGGCTGGCCTGTAAAGGAAGCGGCTCTTCTCTTCCTCCTTCAATTTTTTTTTCGGCAACCTGAGGCATTCCCCTTGTGGGCGTGTGATCTCCCCAAAGGCAGCAATAGCTCAGGCAGCCACAACCACAGCCCTCAGCCTCTGCAAGTGAGCCTCAGAGCACCTGGACTCCTGCAGGCCCCAAGCTCTGAAGCGGTTCCACCTGGTGGCTGCCTGCGAAAAGACTGGCCGAGCTCAGAGGCCTCTGTGGGCCTGCAGGAACTGGCCGTCCTTCCCTGGCACAAAAGTGACTCTGGGGGAACCTCAGTGAAATCCCAATGACCAGGACCCCAAAGAC
Organism: Panthera pardus; assembly: GCF_024362965.1. Taxonomy (NCBI): domain Eukaryota; kingdom Metazoa; phylum Chordata; class Mammalia; order Carnivora; family Felidae; genus Panthera; species Panthera pardus. The sequence continues at coordinate 23,917,290 of NW_026526788.1, forward strand.
ATCAGAAGAACCAACACACTCAGATGACCCTCTGCCTGCTCAAAATGCACCCTTGGCTATCGTCCAGGTAGGAAAGTGAAGTGTTACCGTGTCAGTGCACGGTCACATTACAGGGATAGCAGACCATTTCAGAAATTGGACAAGAGCTACAGAAATGGCCTGTCTTCTATCCGGCGGCCCTTAGTCCTGGTCACACATCAATATCGCTGGGAGAGAAAAATGGGCAAAAGATGTGAGCAAATATCATGACAGCTAATTCTTACATCAAGCTCACTATGCGCCAGGCACTTAACAATCTCTAAAACCCCAAAGGGTAGATAACATCATTATCCTCATTTCACACATGAAGAAGGGGGGGGGGGGCAAGGGGTTAAATAACTTGCCTAAGTTCACACAGCCAATAGTGACAAAGATAGGGTTTGAATCCACATAGCAGCCTGGTTTCAAGCACTAAGCTCTAAACCACTATGTTTCACCAAAGAAAAATTACAAAGGACTGATAAAAATATGGGAAAAAAAATTCTTCACCTCACCAGTGACCAAGGAGACAATGTGGTAAAGTGGACATATGCTCAAATGCCCCTAGAGTATACAGTAGCTTTATCAGAGAGGTGATTTGTCAGGTCTGTCAGAGTATAAACTGTGAATGCCCCTTGGCCCAGGACCTCACTACCAGGGATCTATGCTACTAGAATACGCAGAAAGCCCTGTGTACAAGGATGCTCCATCCGGCACTGTCTATCATCTCTGTTTATGACTCAGTAAAGCACCTGGCACTTGCTAGGTGTGCCAGAACTATTTACAGAAATATATGAACAATAAGTATTTATTTTGCTAAATAATGACATGTTTGTCCAAGTACTTCAATATTGCTACTAACAATTCCATACTACAATTCAATAGTACAAGTGTGGCCAGGCCCAAGTTCCCCAAAAACTAAAAGAAATGAGAGAGGCTCTTCTCTTCCCAGCTGTTTGTGCTGGGAGGATAGCCACTACCCATTGTGTTATTGTGGTTCCCCTGCTCCCAGACTCCTGACTGGGTTCAGCCAGTGGGAGACATCAGCAGATCAGAAGGAGGAGTGAGGGGCTGAAGTGCTGATTCGCCTCTCCTCCCCTTCTGCGCCCACCCCCCTCAACTCCATGACAAGTTATAGTTTCCTCAGTGGCTGAAATTCCTTGCAGCCCCAGCTAATCTCAGCTGTCTCTGAATGGCACCCCTCTTTTATGGCTATGACTCACACTGGTTTGGTGACACCTTTCCTTCCCCTTTAGGTCAGTTTCCATTGTTGCTAGTCTTCAGTTGCATCACTATCCCCGATGCTTCCACGCACCTGCCCCCACCTCTGTAGATACCCTCCACAAAACAGGCTTCAATTAAAGCCTACTATCTTGAGTTTACCGTCTTTTTTTGCTAGGACCCTAAGTGATCCAACCTCAAATTTTCATCCAGTGCACATTCACTGAGCACCTACTATGCTCTAGAAGTCAATCTGGCACTGGTGTTACCAACATGAGGAAGTCAGTCCTTTCCACCTGTTGGCTCAGGGGAGCACTTGTAGCATAGACTTCCCATGAGACCATATAGGACCTCTTCCTCCAAATTTGGTCAGGGATTAGCTCTTTTCTAGGTCAACATGAATTAAGATGGTATACATTCTGGTAAATGAATTCTTGTTCAAGTGTCAGTATCAGATAAATCTGAACCCACTTAAAACATCTATGCCTCTAGAAAGCTGTTAAGAATTTTATCTAATAGGACAAATATAGTGAGTTCAAGGAGGCCATAAGAGAGCTAAGTAGAAGTAAACCTGCTTCTCCTCAAGTGTCCCCATTTCAGAGAAGGTCACCACCAACCACCTCATCCCAAACCCAGAGCCCTAACATTTTTTGCTCCAACTCTCTAAACCTCTCTCTGGTTCACCCTCTCATATCCATCATCATTTATACTGCCTTGGTCCAAGTCCTTACCTTTTCTTGTCTGGTTTGTGATGGGCATGAGGAGTGGATTGTGTCCTCTCTGTGAATTCCCAGCCTAGCACTGTGTCTGGCATATGGTGGTCCCTTCATAAGACTGAATGCTACTCACAAGTCTATCACAATAGCCTCCTACCCTTCCTCTCCCACCCATCTATCCTCCCTCATACCCCATGAAATCTTTCTAAATCAGAGATATTATGTTATTACTTAAAGTCCTTCAGTGGTCCACCATGGCTCAGCTAGGGGTCGCCAAACTTTCTCTGTAAAGAAAGAGCAGATACACATTTTTTTAATGTTTTATTTATTTTTTTTTTTTTTGAGCGAGAGACAGAGAAAGAGCATAAGTGGGGTAGGGGCAGAGAGAGAGGGGGACAGAGGATCCATAATGGGCTCTGCGCTGACAGGCTGATGGCAGTGAGCCCATTGCAGGGCTCGAACTCATGAACTGCGAGATCATGACCTGAGCTGAAGTCAGATGCTCAACTGACTGAGCCACCCAGGTGCCCCAGAGAGAGCAGGTATTTTAGGTTTGGTGGGCCATGTAGTCTGTTGCAACTCAACTCTGCTGTTGTAGTGTGAAAGCAGCCTTATATGACACATAATGAATGAGCTTGGTTGAAGTCTAATAAAACTTGGTTTGCAAAAACAAAAGGCAGACTAGATTTAGCCCATGGGCCACAATTGCCAATCCTGTTCCAAGCATGTCCAACCTGTCCGGCCTGGCCTACGGGCGGCTTGTGACCTGGCTTCCATTTAGCTTTATCTCCTGTCACTCCCACTTCCCACTTTACTCTCCATTTTCTTACAATCCTTCAAATGTGCTCTGTGCTTTCAAGTATCTGTGACTTTGCATTTGCTGTTCTCCCTTTCTAGAACCCCCTTCTGCCATCCATATGCCTCCAAAACATGTCTTTGAAAACTCCTTGCATTAACATCTTCCCTGTGCCCCCTTCCCACCCCTGCCCAGAGAGTAAACTTTCCCTCCTTTTGTTGCCTTTTGGTTTCTCCCTGCTTCCACAATTGCATCTAATCTTCTATCCTGGCATTACTTGTTGACAGGTCCATGCCCAGTTGTGAAAGGGGATGATGACTGGTGCAGAGATGCTTAAGAAATGTTAAGTTGAATTGAGACCAAGGTACCTTTAGGTACAGTGATTCCAGGTTTTCCAGATTCAACTCCATTTTTTTGCTTGTGGCCCCAACGTAATTATTAATTAGTGCCCCTTTCCATGCTTATAAGTGATCCATGTTTACGACATATTATATGGTTGTGCCGCCTTTCAGTATCCTCTGAATCACAATGCATCTCCCTAGACTGCCTGCTCAGCCTGTCTGTGGGGCCGACAATAGAAGGGCTCAGGTCTCCTTGCCAGTGTTGGCCAGCAGAGCAACATCCATGGCTTCCGCAGGCCCAGGTCTGCACAGTTGTGGGTCCAGGCCGAAGAGTGTGCCAATGCACGGTCCAATGCCTGTGTACACGCAGCCCAGGGGGCTAGAGCCAGTCAAGGCATCCAGCATCGTAATGCTTTCAAGGAGGGCACAACCCCATGGTGGCCAGGTATCTCTGCCCTATGACCCAGAACAACCCTAACCAAAGCCAGAACAGTGCAGAGAAAGTAACAGGACTTCATGCTCAGTGCAGGAAATGCTGCAAATCCGGTGCCACCAAGGGCAGGCCATTTATGATGCCTCTATGTACAAAGTGGGGATACTTTAGTGACCATCCCTCATCAAGGGTTAGAGTAGTGGCTCCTGGACAAGGTGCCCAGAAAAGAGAAAGAGAAACGCTGAATGACCATTTCCCCTCCATGCCTATTCCACTTGTTTGACAAGCAGTCTGGTTACCCTAGCCTCTTTCCTGACCTTCCTCACTCTTCCCCCACACCTCAGACACTTCCATCTCTGTCCCCTGGGCCCCTCACAAGAATATGAAATGGCCACCTAGATGTGGGGCTGCATAAGGAGCCTCTGGTTCTCTGAAAGCCGTCTCAAATCCAGGAGAACCAGCAGCTCAGAAATCAGAGCAAAAGGCAGCTGAATGCACTTACCAAAATTGTGTCCCTCTGCATGTGAATCTTGAGGACTTCTCTATACAACCGTCTCCCCAAAGCTACCCTCCTAAAAGGTCAGCCTTATTATTTCCAAGAAAATTGAGCTCCTTCTCAACCCCACGGTTCTAACTCGTGACCTTAAATCTATGCTCCTGACTTTCTGTTTAATAAATCATTTGAGTAGCTTTTGAATGATTCCTACCCCAAGCCCAGCGACATTCAGTTTTTCCAAAGGGATGTGCCTCCCACATTGTGTCAGGCAATGCCCTGCTTTAAAAAATATATGCCAATAAGCAAAAATGCAAACTTTGAAAACAGAGGGATCACCAGCAGACACTCAGAAGGATTCTTTGCATTTTGAGCAGAGTTTCTTTACAAACTGAAAGTGCTCCTAAATTTGTTTGTAACTTCCTGAAGCAGAGACTTCAGGATCCCTCTCAAATAAAGACAGACCCTCTCTCTGGGGCGCCTGGGTGGCTCAGTCGGTTAAGCGGCCGACTTCAGCTCAGGTCATGATCTTGCGGTCTGTGAGTTCGAGCCCCGCATCAGGCTCTGTGCTGACAGCTCAGAGCCTGGAGCCTGTTTCAGATTCTGTGTCTCCCTCTCTCTCTGACCCTCCCCCGTTCATGCTCTGTCTCTCTCTGTCTCAAAAATAAATAAATGTTTAAAAAAAAAAAACAAAAAAAAAACAGACCCTCTCTCAAACTATAACAGAAGGAAAACAGGAATCAATTTATTCCAAACTTCTTAGAAACAATTTTTTGCTCCCCATCTCGACTTACATTACATAGAACACAGGTGTATGCTTGATAGATAACAAAAAAAAAATTTAAATAAAATAAAATTCAGCACCAAAAAACATGACCAATTTGGTGGCAAAAGTTGTGAATTCTGAGACTCTTCAGCAAATTGGTGATTTACTGCCCACCATGCACAAGATACTCCATAGGCTTAGAATAGGGGTCACAGCTGAACAAAGAATGCTCCCTGATCTCAATTATCCATTTGGAGGATAAACAAAAGAGAATACAAATAATTTACATAAGACATAAAATGAGCTATGAGATTTTGAACAATTTATGTAACCTTACTAAGGCGGCTTACTCAGCAATACAAATAAAAGTTCATATTTCATAGGAACTCCATGAGAGTTAAATGAGATAATGTGGGTCAAGAGTGTATACAGTGCTGGGGAGCAGAATAGACCATCGTCAGGTGTTAGCTTAGCTGTACTGCTCCTATAGTTATCATCACCATCTACGTGTGACTTATATGGTCATTTCAGAAAGTAAAAAGAAGAGGTTCTTCAGTTAGGAGAATTAAGGGAAGGCTGAGTGGAGGAAGTGGAACGTGAGAGTGTCTCTAGGGAGAGGAGATAGGGTTGGGGAGGAGGAGTCCATGATAAGGGGGTGTGTGAGCTGCAGCAGGGGGAAAGCCAGGTTCAGTAGGAGTGTAGGCCAGGCTCTAGTGGCTGTGGACAGGTCTGGCTGGCATGAAGAACACATAAAAGAGAGAATCAGGACAGAGGTTGAGAACAAATTTTGAAGGAAGTTTACCTTTCCACCTGAGATATTTGACTGTTACCCTGTAGGGCATTCTGAGGAAAGAAGCAATATTATGAGTTCTATTTGAGATATGTTTTTCTGGTAGGAGTGGACCAAATAGATTACAGCAGAAAGACTAATCACAAGGCTATTTTAATAGCGTGGGAAAGAGATAAAGAGGGCCTAACAAAACTCAGGGACTATAGAACACAAATGAAGGAGACATTATGGAGTAAGATCAGCAGACCTAATTTAAGAGAGAAAGTCAGACAGAGTCATCTTTTAGTAATTCATAGATTTTGAACATGGGTACAGATGTCATTAAAAAAAGTTAGGGGACACAGGAAGAGAAATCAGTTCATTAGTGTCCAGGTGAGAAGACACTTGTAACTATAGTGCCTGACTTGAAGCCTTCTACTGGCAAGAAGGCCTTGCATGGAAATTACTCTGTTTCCTCATCTGCAAAATAGGGATATCTGAGTATATTCCATAACTTCACACAAATAGCTTTACTAATTTCTAAGTCTGGGCTTCTCAGAGGCTGGAGTCTCTAGTCATGATTCACTATAGTTTGGGAAATAAATGAATCACCCCCTGTGAGCCTATTTATATCTCTTACTAGTTAGCCAGGAAGCCTTATACAGACTGGCAAAGTCAACTATGGCCCCAACATTCTAAAAGCATCAACTTGGGAACCAGAAGGTGGGTTTCAATTCTTTGTTAAATGTCAGTTCCTTTGGAATATAAAATTCCAATAGCAGTTATTGAAACCCTATAATGTCTTGGCAACTTGGATGAAAATTATGATACTGTATCTATCAGGGCCAGTCAGAAAAACAAACCATGCTAGGTATTTTAACAGAGAGAATATAATATAGGGGTTTGGTTAAATATGTGTTGGAGGACTGAAAAAGCAAAATGAAAACACTGAACTAACACCAAGGTAATAACTGCAGGCAATTGCCACCAGCACTAAGGAGAATGAAGAGAGAAGAATGGAGTGATCAGAACCTACAAGCTTAGAGAAAGATCCCATGGGGCTGGGCTCAGACCTCCATGAAGGGAATACCACCCTGCTAGTGCTGCTCTCTGAGGAGTATACTGAGGCTGGCTCTAGAAGTGCTGGAAGAAGCTGAACCAGAACCAACTGTCATTGCTGGGTGAAGGGGAGATGCCAGCATGAGCAGCCAAATAGGAAGGAACAAGTCTCCTCTCCTGCTCCTCTCCTCTTCCCCTTATCGGAAGAACCTAACAGGAAGCCAGCTAACAAAGGGGAAATACAGTTTGCAGAGTCCCATTGTCACAGGGACTTGGAGCTGAGAACCAATAGTTGAATAATTAACACAAAGACTTTTATATAGCATGTTATTTGATAAATATCAGGTCACTGTATTTTTCTGGACAAGCAACTACAAAATATAGAAACTGATTCAGATAATAGAGCACATACTAGAAATAGTAAGCTATTCTCCCGCAAGCCTCAAAGAAAAGAAACAAGTTTTTGTTTTGTTTTGTTTTTTGGGGTTTTTTTTTGGAATGAAAGTTCTTGTCCTAGTGGAATTAGTTATACATAGAGATTGAGGTAGATAGACCCTGAGCTTGCCCCCTCCCCTGGTTTATACCCTGAATAATCGCATCTCCTGAGTGTAAGCAAGACCTGGGAATCACTTCTAGCTAATAGAGTAGGCATGGGTGAGGAGATGTCACTCCTTTAATTACGTTATGCTATGTGGATTCCATCCTAGCCAGTTACAGTGAGAAAGATTCTCCTGCCAGCCTTCAAGATGCAAACATCCACGTTGTAAATTGCTGGTGGCTTCTAGGACTTAAGGGTGGCTTCCAGCCAACAGCCAGTAAGAAAGAAGCAGGGACCACATCAGTCAACCACAAGGAAATGAATTCTTAACAAAACCTCAATGAGCTTGGAAACAGATCATCCCTCAGAGCCCCCAGGTGAGACTGCAGCCCAGGTCAACACCTGATTGCAGCCCTTCTGAGACCTTGAGCAGAGGACTCAACTAAGCTGTGCCCTGACTCCTGATGCAGGGAAACTGCGTTAGTGAATTAAACTGTGTTAATAAATGTGTGTTGTTTTAAGCCACTCGATTTGTGGTAATTTGTTACATGGCAATACAAAACTAATAAAGAGATGATCCTTATTTCTCTATATCCCAACCATATTCAACATTGACCTAATGTTTATTGAGCATTTAACATGGGCTAGGTGTTTTTAGTCTTCAAGAAGCCAGTTTAGTAGAGAAAGCAGGCAAGCAATCAGGCCTTTGGAGCCTGGCGATGTGGTCATGACGTACGTGTGCCTGAGGGGCCTCAGAGCCTGGAAGAGGGCAGGCTGACAAGAACAGGGGTCTGGGGAACCTTCAAAGGAGGAAGTCTTCATTAAAGGAAGATTAATTACTTAATTAGGAAAGGGGGCTTGAGGCAGAAGTCCAAAAAATCAAATCATTCTGGATTGCTGATCAATTTTCTCCAACTTCATACATGTAACAGAAATCAGAAATGGTTCTTCCGTAAATTGTTTTGCTTCCATTGGATTTACACTCATATTCCAGCATTCAATTGAAAATCCAGAATCCAGAAGAGGCAAAAAAAAAAAAAAATGTGCTTGAACTTAAATATGTCTCTTGGTAGAGATTAGATTAGCAATTGTTTGTCTTAATAAACCGGCACTTCCTCTTGAAACTGTGCCCAAAACAACCTTAAAAAGCTCCGATTTCACGAAACGTGTCACTTCCTCTCCACTGACGGCCCCCTTTTTCCTTCCTTCCCCTGGGTCTCACTTTTTTTTTTTTAACGTAATGCTTTCGCGTTTGAAATAATACCCCTCTTTGGCAGGCTGATATGCTATAACTCCCATTTTTCTGGGGAGGGTTTTGATCTCAGCCAAGGTCACAAAAACAACAGAGCTAAGATTCAATTCCTCACCCCAGGAGCTCTAGAAGGGCTCCATGGCAGCTTTCTTGTCATGGTCTGCACTTGGACCAGCCTCCCACCCACACCAGGACCTCTAGAGCACCTCCCTGCCTTGCCATAACTTCACCAAGCCAGTTCTTCGGGATTCACACAAGTGACTGGCTCAGCCACACTGCTCACTTTCATGATAGTCGGGGAAACTTTGGGGCAGAATGGAGACAGTGGGGACAAACCCCTCCCAGCTCACTCTGGACCTGATTACATGGCACAAAGAAGTAGAGGATGGAGCAAATGAAAGAACAGAGGGAAAGGAAAAGTGACCATGGTTGCTTCCAACCACACCTGGGGAACCAGTTGAGGGATCTCTTGAATGTTTGGGCAAAGATGTAAGTCCCGGTTGTCACTCCTATTTCGCGTCAAGTTCTCAAACATCTGCTGGTAAACCTCTTACCCATCTCAAGTCATCATGGAAGCTGCTGGGGAGGAACCCTGTCTTCTGGGAGTTCTCCAAAGTGCCATGTACTCTTCCTCCCACTAGGGCAGTATAATTAGCAACGTAAAAGCGCTGCGGGGCTACCATCTCCTTTAAGGTGGGCTATTAACTTTTCAGAGAGCATGAAGAGCTACTACTCTATTTTAAATAAAGCTAATGCCAAGGGACCCACATTCAAAGTTCTAAAACAGCAGCTACTCACCCACCACCACCCGCAGATCAAACAATTGAGTTGTTTTTTTTTTTTTTTTTAGCTTGGCCTATTATTTATTTAGAATCAGAACTGATTTCTATCTGGATGATGCAGTCATTCAAGCTGACATCTCAAAAAAGCTGACATCTCAAAAAATATACCAGGGAGGTCCTGCAACAGTGCCCTCAGTAACTGTGAACAGACTTCTCCCAAGTACAAGAGGGCTCATGCATGGCCCGGAATCACCTGCTTCTCTGTACCTTGCCAGGACCATGCTCCAGCCAGAAACGTCTCAGCTGGAGGTGTCAGAGATGGGAGCCCAGGAGGCAAGGACTCATTTCTTTTGGAGCCCTGGCCTTGGATCGGTAGCCACTGGCAGTGACTTTGAAGCTAAAATTGTGACTTAATACTTGGTCCAGTCTTCCTTTTCATTTCTGGAATGGAAATTGTGGGGAGGGAATCGGGGTGGGAAATGGATGAGTAGAGGAAAAATAAAAATAGAGCCTCTCTTTTAAAAAATACAATTAACTTAAAAATTAAAAATTAGATTAAAAAAAAAAACAGGCAGTAGGAGAAAAGTTTCCTTAAAGAACATCTTTGCTGTATGTCAATTAGTGAGCCTGTTCTCGCGGTAGGTTTTCTCTGCCGCCTCAGAGCCAAATCTTCAGCCTCCCACACAGATCTGTGAAACCAATTGTCTTCCCCAAACATGTGGTAACCACAGAGAAGTGAAATTAATAAAACTGCTCCAAAAGATGATTTCTAAAGATGACATTCCTACTCTAGTTTTAGGCTTTCTTTCCTGCAGCCAAGTAGGGGCCTGAAGGGGGAGTAGGAGTGGTTTGGTAGGGATCTGGGGCCTTTTCTTTTTAAGAGTTTTTAGTTTAACATAGTTGTTTTTTATTGGGGGTTTGGGGAGGCAGAGTGGGTGGAAGGCAAAAGACCCCAAAGCCAGCAGTTATGAACAGATCCAGAGAGGCCTGTCACTCCTGACAAACATGCATGTCAAAGCCAAGGGGGGTTGAGGCCTGCGCTCAACACCCCCACAAGCCCCCTCTGTTTGCTTCTCCCATCCCCCACCCCTTGGTTGAAGACTACCACTGAGGGCATCATGGACGACATACCCAACCTGCCACTGCATGAGGAAGGCCCGGCTCAGCCCCAGTCCTAACAATGCCAGGAAGACAAGCAAAGGCCATCAGTCTCCATTACGAAGACAGTATTTTCCTCCCATATTATCCCGTCTGTCATGTCTTCCTTGGACTCCAAAGCATCACTGTCTCATACATCATCATCATTTTCTCCCCACAAAGATGGAAAACCCCGGGGGTGGGGTACTTTTTGCCTCCCATCCAGCCCTGGATGGCCAAGGGCCTTCCCGGAGTGACAGAAGCAATGCTCAGCTACCAGGGGAGACATTTGCATTCCAATTAGGCCCAGGACTTTGAAGAATGGGGGAGGACAGCCAGTTTGTAAATCTGAAGTTTAAATAAACTTCCACAATCTCTGGAGGCTGGGAGAGGGCTCCGATGACACTAGCAGGGAGGCAGAGGGAAAAAAAACCCAAATCAGAAGAGCTCATGGAATATGGATACACCGAGTCTTGACAGAGCAAAGACACATTGTCTCTGAGAATTGGAATATGTATTAATAGTTGTATTTAATTAAACACGGGGTGTACTATTTTATTAAATTCTCACAACAGTCTTGTTTTACATTTACAGGACATTTTTTTAAGGGATAAAATTTAGGCCTAGAGGATCAGCCAAAAGTAGAAGAAACCTATTTGTCTGATTCTAGATTTTGACACTGCAGTGTTACTAATTGGTCAGCTATGGAACACTCCAGAACTTGTGCCTATTTCCTAACTAATAATATTAATAGTTACTATTCATTGAGTCCTACTATGTGTCAGGCATTGTTCTAAACATTTTGTGTGCATATTTTCATTTAATCTGCACCTTGAGAGAGAGATGTCATTACCATCATTATCTAGGGTTTAGAGAAATCAAGTAACTCACCAGGTCCCCCACTAGCAGTTGCTGGAATTAGGATTCAGACTCAGACTCTAGTGTCGATATAGAGCCAACATAAATACTGATTTGCTGTCCAGTAGTCTGGACTATCACAGTAGAAGGAAACAACCATGAAGCATAGGAGCATTCATTAATGGATTCCTCACCAGTGTTAATCTGGATGAAATCAGTTGAAAATGAACCTCAAGGCAAGTCTCAAAGGAGAAAACGTGGCACCAGAGTGAGTGAGAAAGACCCAGGCCTTTCCTTGGTTTTGAGAGGGAAAGCTTATCAGCTGATGGTGAGTATGAGTTTGGTTTTCTTGGTGTCAGCTTGTAGAGCCAGAGCTTGGTCTTCGCCAACGGGCAGAGAGAGGAGCACCTGGGACTGCCTGCCTGGTGACAAACCAGCGTGTAGGGGTCTGGTTCCTAGGCCTGCCAGTAGGGCAGGGCAGCGCACCCTTTAAGCCCTGTCTCTGCTTGCACTAGCTTGTCCTGGGCTCCTAAAAGTTTGAACTGAGTAATTCTACCACGTGGATTTCAACCCACTTGCTTAGAAAAGGGCTGCTATCATGCCCAGTTTGAGCTGGGTTGAGCTCAAAATGGTTGTAAGAGACCCTGTGATTTCCTACCTGTCAGTCATCCCCTTTCTTTCTGTTAATAGAACCCGGATCTTGTTCAGCTAACCCTCCTCCTCACAGTCCAGTGTTTCACTATACCCATATGGTAACTCCATTCCCCTTGACAGTGAGCAACTAAAGAATGGACAAATGACATAATTGCAGCCAATCAGGTGCAAAGGGATGTATGCAGGAGGGCTCTAGAAAGGTTTCTGCACTGAATTAAAAAAGAGAGAGAGACACACACACACAAAGTAATAATGTGATGACCAGAACTACAACAGCCATGTTGCTACCTCAGGCTACCACCCTGAAAAGGAGAGTCTAGAATGATGGAAAGAACTTGAGTCCTTGAAGGCACTGTTAAGTCACCAAATCAACCAACCCCAGAGCTCTCCTACCTTGGAGTTTTGATTATGTAAGATATATATTTTTCATCATGTATATCAATAGAGTATCCTGCAGGAAACACTGGTAAAATGAGATTAAATAAGATAGTCCACACTAAGCACTTCTGACAGTGCCTGCCAGGTAGGAAATTTTAGCTATGATTATATCCTTCATATGTGTTTAAATTCCCAGCTCTGTCTTCTCTCTTGCCCTTTGAGTAAAGAGGCAAATAATGAAGGTAACTGGTCTATGTAATCCATTTCAGGTCTTCAGGAAGTCTCAGAAATATTCAACCTAAAACATGTATGTTGAACTATAGCAACAGTCTGAACAGAATCTATGTAAAGCAAAGGAGTATAGAGGTTTGAGCTAAGACTACCACCTTATCTCACCTGACTACAAAATCATAAAAACCCACAATAAAGGGATATAGTTTAGAGATTTACTGTGAATTTCCTGGTCATTAACTGAATCAAAACTGAAAGTAGTGTCTCTCCTCTTCCTTGTAAACTGCACACTTTATGAAGAAAAAGCAATATTCCCAGCCAACATGTGCCTGTTATGTAATAAATACATATTAGAGATTCTTTGAAAAGGGTGTGATTTATAGTTGGATCCTGCCAGCTACTTTGAAAGCATACCATTTTTCATGTAAAGCTAATTAGAGGATTCTTAATTGGCAAATCTTCCATTCAATAGACAGACAATGAAGATTTTTCACAACAATTGTAATATTTAGTTCTCTTTTTCTCATTTTAACAAAGCAAACTAGAAAGATACCATTTATAAAAATCTCTGTTCGGGTCGCCTGGGTGGCTCAGTCGGTTGGGTGTCCGACTTCGGCTCAGGTCATGATCTCACGGTCCATGAGTTCGAGCCCCGCGTCGGGCTCTGGGCTGATGGCTCAGAGCCTGGAGCCTGCTTCCGATTCTGTGTCTCCCTCTCTCTCTGCCCCTCCCCCGTTCATGCTCTGTCTCTCTCTGTCTCAAAAATAAATAAAACGTTAAAAAAATTTTTTTTTTAAATCTCTGTTCAAGGCTTGCAAAGCTTATAACCTGGGAAATGGTCAGGGAGAAGTGAGATATGTGGGCCTTCCCACCCTTGACTTTGACTTGCTTTGGGATCTGGAGCAACTCATGTCCTTTCTAGTCTTTTTTCCCACCTATGAAATGGGGATGTTAAATCCAATGGGTGTCACCCAACCTCAGCATTTTGGAACACATAATTCTTTAGGTGTTTGTAAGCGTGCCTGACATTTACCCACTAGACACCAGTAGCACCCCCATCCCCAGTCCACCCCAGTTAGGACCATCAAATATATCTTCAGACATTGCCAAATGTCCCCTGCGGTGGGGAGGCAAAATCACCCCAGCTGAGAACAACTGAATTAGATCAGGGGTAATAAATGCAGACAAAGGTCAAGCTATTATACAAATGAGAGAACTAGGCTAGATTAAAGAAAGGCAAATTTGAGAACATGTATCCAATCAAAAGGGGAGAATACTCTTCACCTCCAGTGGACACTCACCATATGTTACAACTGTTCAAGAGAGGGCATGAATCCCATGATTCCGTGAAATCGCTTGACTTTTTTTTTTTTTTTTTTAATGTTGGCAATTCCTTCCTTGTAGCAGTTAGGAAAGTAGGTTCTGGAACTATGCTGTCTGAGTTCAGACCCCAGGTTTACCTCTTACTGATTCCAATATTTGGCAAGTTCCTTAAAATCACTAGTTCTTGGTTTTATCACCTGTAAAATAAAGACAATAATAATACTCATAAAATAATTGTCAGGATTAAATAACACAACATATGTGAAGGGATAAGAGCTTATTACATATTAACCATAATTATTCCTAAGATATAAAAATACCACCTGGGTGGCTCAGTCGGTTAAGCGGCTGAGTCTTGATTTCAGCTCAGGTCATGACCTCATGGTTCATGAGACTGAGCCCCTCAATGGGCTCCACACTAACAGCAGAGAGCCTGTTTGGGATTTTCTCTCTCTCCCTCTTTCTCTGCCCCTCTCCCACTCTTACTCTCTCTCTCCCTCTCTCTCTTTCCTTCTCTCTCTCTCAAAATAAATAAAAACTATTGAGAGGATCATATGGTTCTTGTCCTTTCTTTTATTGATATGATGAATCATGTTAATTTTTTTGCAGATATTGAACCAGCCCTGCATCCCAGGTATAAATCCCACTTGGTCGCAGTGAATAATTTTTTTAATGTATTACTGGATCAGGTTGGCTAATACCTTGTTGAGGATTTTTGCATCCATGTTCACCAGGGAAATTGGTCTATAGTTCTCCTTTTTAGTGGGGTCTCTGGTTTTGGAATCAAGGTAATGCTGGCTTCATAGAAAGAATTTGGAAGTTTTCCTTCCATTTCTATTTTTTGGAACAGTTTCAAGAGAATAGGTGTTAACTCTTCCTTAAATGTTTGGTAGAATTCCCCTGGAAAGCCATCTGGCCCTGGACTCTTGTTTTTTGGCAGATTTTTGTATTACTCTGACTGTTGGGAATAACTATGTTGGCAGCCAAGTTACCATGCTTGATACAATGGCTATTTTCTAAAGCAATTAAAATAAAGGTGTAACAATTTGGTATATCAAATAAATAAATAAATAAATAAATAAATAAATAAATAAATAAAACTAAATAAAAATAACTTTAAAAAATACTATAAACTAAACTAAATATAGCTATAAGTCAGATTCAGCCTAAAGGCTACAGGTTTACAACTCTGAACTACAGGATTCCAAGGATTTCTTCAGGTTCCCTAAAGTTTTATGATTTCATTTCATGGAAGCAAGGATACCGATTAGCTTCTGATTATCTATAGACTCTAGGTGAGGAGATGGAGCTCTGACACTAGCAAAGATCAGGTAGTCAGAACAGAATTCTAATTAAATGGCAAAACATATGTTCTTGGAGATCAGAAAGAGGTTGAAGAGCCATCTACATTTCTCATTTAAGAAAAGATTGGGTTTTGTTTCTCTTTTTAAAAAATGTACACAAAGGAGAAGAGCATCAAATTTGGAAACTGACATCCTCAACAGTATCCTCTTAACAGATGCCTTGACAATACAATGAGTTCTTGCCTACTTTCTAGCTAAAACAAATTGACAATTATAAGTTGGTATCATTAGCTCAATCGCTTTTCAGTGAGATAGCTGATAGAGGCAATAATAGATTGGCTTCTCCATCCTTATCCTCCCACTGGAAAACAACATATCCACTCCTGATCAATACTTTGATCTGGAGTTACTTATAATGCTGTCAGACATGAGTGTCTGCTTCACTCCAGGGTGAAGAAATAAGATAGTTTTGTAAAATTTAGGCCAGACATTACATTGTCTTGGGTGAGCTGTTCTTCTGGTCTAGAGCCACATAACCAAATCAGCACTGTAGAGGATTACAGAAAGTAAAGGGGCAGTTGCCTTTAATAATAATAATAATAATAATAATAATAATAATAATAATGTGCCACTGCCTTTATTAAAACTATGTCAGGGAGACATGGAGTAGAATGAACTCATGGTAGCCCATGTATTTGAACAACATCTCGGGAAAATGATTTGAGAACGTGCCTTAAATGCTTTAAAATAAAAGCTTTAACCATTTGATCCACAATTAACCTCCCAGGAATCTGTCACAAGGAAATTAAGAACCTAGAATCAAAATGTATGCATAGAGATGTTCCACATAATGTTATTTATAATAGAAAAAGTAGGTACCAAACCAAATGACCAGTATTAGAAAAATGCAAAATTTATTAATGAATAGCCCTATGATGAACTATTATGCAATTAATTAGAAATGGTGTTTCAAGGAATATTTCACTTCATGAGAACATTCTTAATATATAATGCTATGCCAAAAAAAGTGACAAAAAATTGGATATGCAATGTGATGCCAATTGTGTGTTTGTGTGTGTGTATAGTACGTCAAAATGTGAACTCTAGTTATTTTTAGGTGGAATTATAAGTAATCTTTATTTCTATTTATAAACTTCTCTGCATTTTCTAAATTCTTTGATGGACCTCAGGTTGCCACATGCAGTTATGCAGTTGTGCACTGAAGAAGGGAACCAAGCCCACAGAGCACTCCATGTCATGGACCCATGCACTACCTCTGTTCAGAGAGGATGACTTTTAATTTAAATTTTTTTTAAGTATATTTATTTATTTTGAGAGAGAGAGAGAGTAAGAATGAGAGGGAGAGGGGCAGAGAGAGAGGGAGAGAGAGAATATCCCAAGCAGGCTCCACACTGTCAGTGCAGAGTCCAGTCCAACACGCGGCTTGATCTCACGAACTGTGAGATCGTGACCTGGGCTGAGATCAAGAGTCAGACGCTTAACCAACTGAGCCCCCTCAGATACCCTGAGAGGATGACTTTTTAAACTCATACAATGGCACCATGAAGGATACTGTTCCATAATTATATTTTTATGGTCAGAAAAAAATGTAATATAAAAAATGAATAATACCATCAATACCAGGGGTGGATAAGAGTCTATGTGAAGCTTGAGGCTTATATAGTTTAGGAGGCCTCTTTGTAAAAAGAATATAAACTTTTAATTATAAAATCAGTGACTGATGTGTATTTCAATTTAGAATGAGAAAATAAGTCACACACACACATACACACACACACACACACACACACACACACACACACACAAATCCTGGAGCTTTAGAGATTAGTTTTTTTCTCTTGTAACTTAGCAGAAATGCTTATATGGAAGTGCTCTCAGGTTTCAGTCTGGCTCCCCTGCCCATGAACACTCTACAACCCTCAGCAACAACTCAGCTGTCTTGGGGGTCCACTCAAGTGAAAGACCCTGGATGAAGCTTGTGTTTCACTTGCGCCATAGTAAATCTGGCTCTGATCTTTAGAGAAAGAAAAAGCAGATAAACTCAGAGCCAGATACTATTTTCACAAGTAAATTTACATAACTAACATGGCTCCAAATCAAACAATCTAAAAAGTAACTTAAGTACCCAACACTACAAAATTTAGCAAGGGCATTTGATAAATGCCCATTAATGTTTATTAACATTTGCGAAGTTTTCTGCTTTAGCCACCTTATGTTTAATATTAATTCATTTTTTAAAGTTTTATAATTTTAAAAAAGTTAATCTCAAGGTCCTCTGCCATACCTAGAGCTCTCCATGGGCAGGAGAGCTAAGAAAAAAATCTTTGGGAGTCCACAACAGCTTCTTAAGGCAGAGAAATGGTATAGGATTCAGAGCAGGTCTGTCCCTAATGAGCCACAGAGAATATTGAACTAAGTTCCTATCACATAAAGGTAACAGCAAAAGAGTGCTCCTTCAGTTAAAACAAAACAAAACAAAACTAAAGCCCAAACAACAATCAGAACAGACTTTCATATACATACTACCAGTCAAAACCCAATTGCCAGAGTATCATCTAGATCAGTGGTTTTGCAACAATTTTAGAAAGCGAATTTTTTGAACCAAAACTTAAGCTGAACTCTAATATATAAATGAATAAGTATTTTTAATGTTACCCAAAATGTATAAAAACACCTAGAACTACAACTGTCTTCAACATGTCATTACAACATGGCATGCTATGTGTTCATAACTCAACTGACAAACTATTTTAAAGTTGACAATGGCATTTGCAGGCTACCCAATTTTACATGTTGTACATAATGCCCAAATCGCCAAAAAAAGACCAGTACAGAGTTATAATGTTCTTATTCAGTGACATCCATATAAGATATTCAAATTTATGCACAGAATGGGGAAAAACACCGTAAATAAGATTGGAAGACAAATTATATAGTCTGGAGGGAAATATTCACACACATATAACAGATTGTATATATATAATTGGGATTCCAGAAAGAGAAAAAAAAGAAAGGGACTGAAGAAGTATTTGAAGAGATAATGGCTGAAATTTTTTCAAAATTGTTGAAAGATATAAACCCACAGATACAAGATCAGCAAACCCCAAACAATCTAAAAACAACAACAACAAAAAATCCACACTTAGGCACATTATAGTCAAACAGTTGAAAATAAACAACAAACCAAATCAGAAAATCTTGAAAGCAAATGGAGGCTTCAAAAGGTGGGATGAGGCACATATTTTATATAAGGAAAGAATAATAAGGATGAGAACTAGCTTCTCATCAAAAATAGTGGCCAGAAGACAATGGCATGACATCTCTAAGTACTAAAAGAAAAAACCTGCCAACTCTGAAATTCTATACCCAATGAATACATCTTTCAAAACTGGAGATGAAATAAAAACATTCTTAGACAAAAGTTGAAAGAATTTTTCTCCACAGACCGTACCACATGAAATGCAAAGAGAAGTTTTTTTGTTTTGGGGTTTTTTTTATTAATTTTTTTCATTAATGCTTTTTATTTATTTTTGAGAGGAAGAGAGAGACAGAGTGTGAGTGGGGGAAGGGCAGAGAGAGAGAGGGAGACACAGAATCTGAAGCAGGCTCCAGGCTCTGAGCTGTCAGCACAGAGCCTGACACAGGGCTTGAACTCACGAACCGTGAGATCATGACCTGAGCTGAAGTCGATGCTTAACTGACTGAGCCACCCAGGTGCCCCGGTTTTTTTTTTTTTTAAGTAGACTTCACATCAGCATGGAGCCCAGTGCAGAGCCTGAACTCGTGACCCTGAGATCAAGGCCTGAGCTGAGATCAAGAGTCCAATGTTCAACTGACTGAGCCACCCAGGAGCCCCAACAAAGACAAGTTCTGCAGGCTGAACAGAAATTGTACCAGATGAAAACCTGGCTGTGCAAGAAGGAATTAAGCACTCCAGAAAGGAAAATATGTCAGTATACCCAATATTATTTTGAACGTTTTCATATATGTGCATTATGTCTAAATTTCCTTAAAATAATTTTAATCATTTACCATAAAAATAACAATGCATCGTGGGGTGTATAGAATAGGCATAAGTACAATGAAATGACAAGAACAAGAGCACACAAGACTAAAGGATGATACTTGGGAAGTTTACTGTTCTGAGAATAGAGAGAATGGAAGACAGGCAATGTTTGAGGAAATTATCACCAAGAAACTGCCAGAACCAAAAAAAAAAAAAAAAAAAAAAAAAAAGATAAGCATCCTCAGATCGAATGAGTGCCACTACTCATATACACAACAAAATTTTTAAATCAGTCTCTAGACATCATAGTGAAATTTCAGAAACTCAAGAACACATATAAAATACTGAAAGAAAACTATGCTTTAAGAAAGAAAACAAATATCTTCAGAGATTCAAATCTCAGAAGATTTAGCATTCACTGGTGATCTTCTAAAGGAATACTCCAGAATGTACTCCAACAGAGAAACAAATGAACATAGTAGGAAGGAGTAGGAGATAAGAAACATTTATTTATTTTTAAGTTTATTTATTTATTTTGAGAAAGAGAGAAAGTGAGAGTAGGGGAGGAGTAGAGAGAGACAGAGAGAGAGAGGGAGAGAAGGAGAGAGAGAGGATCCCAAGCAGGCTCCATGCTGACAGCGCAGAGCCTGATGTGGGGCTTGAACTCGTGAACCGTGAGATCATGACCTGAGCTGAAATCAGATGCTTAAACCAACTGAGCCACCCAGGCGCCCCAAGAAACATTTATAAGCAAAGAATACAATGAATGGATTAGTTCTAAATAAGTATTTATTTAAAAGGACAGTCAGAGCGATTTAGAAGTAACATTCTGGATCATATGAACATTGAAAGCAGAGGAAGCACAAAGAGAAGTAAATGTTCTTGTCTTGACCTAGAGAGGGACACAGACTGATTATAACTCTTGTCTTTATTACAAAAATATATTCATGGATATGTAACAAAAACTACAATGTTAAAAAAAACCCTTAACCAATAAAAGAATAGAAATGGAACATATAATTTTAAACCAACAGAAGGGAAAAATGGAACAAAGAGCACTTCCTAACTTTATGTTTTTAACAGCACAGAAAATTGCATAGAAGGATAATACCAAACTTACCTGTGTGTTTCTATGTGTGTATGTTTCTGTGTAAACACTATGTGCATCTGTGTGTATATTTGGTATGAGTCTCTGTGTGTATATCTGGTGTGTGTCTATGTGTATAATCTTGTGTGTGTGTGGATGTAAATATTATTATATACCATTTTTCTTCACAAAAATAAGATCCCACTGTACTGTTTTTTTCCTTTTCTACCTAGCATGCCATAAATGTTATAGGCAACCTAGCAATCAACAGCCCTGAGGGCAACAAAGCCAGGAAGCTCGATCATCTCGGGACCCATGGCTCACTATGAATGGTCCTGGAAAAAATGGTGGGAACTGGGAGACTTGATTCATTTTCCCTAAGGAACAACATTGTAGGTGGGCTTCGAAAATTGAGTGCAAATCCAGAGCTGAAATACCAATAGTTCTAGTCCTGAGTGCTCCCATGGGGAGAAGAGGAAAAGAAGGCGGCTCAAATTCCCAAATCTTGATCAGCTGAGCAGTATAGTGGTTCAGAGTATTTCCTCCAGAGACAGGCTGCTTGGGTTCAAGTGCTTACTAGCTGTATGACTGTGGGCAAGTCACTTAATCTTTCTTTGCCTCTGTTTTGTCGTCTATAAAATGGAGATCATAATGAGGCCTCCCTAATAGGGGTGTGGTGAGAATTAAATGAGCCAGTATATATCAATCACTCAAATGATGCCTGCCTCATAAATAGCATTCTGTAATTGTTGTGATATCTAGGATTCCAGGGAAATAGACAGAGGTATGAATGGAGCAGAACCAGCCATGGGCTAATGTTTGCTGGGGTTGAGTGATGGGCACATAGGGCTCTACTTCTAGGATACGTTCACATTCTCTATAATAAAAATGCTTTGTAAAAAAAACACTCTATAAATATTAGCTGCTGTGATAGAAAGTGCCAAAAAGAAATGTATCTTCACTTCGGTCACAATTGTGCTACAATGAGAAACACAAGGTGTCTGTATACAAAGCGGCTGTTAGACAAAGGTATGTCATCAACGATGTCATTGATGTCATCAATTCTTGCTATGTGATGTGACCTTAGAGGCTTTATCAAGGTGCTGACCCTCCTGCCCCTCCTCCAACCCCTAAAATTTGTCTCTCAGGAAGCCTCATGGATGCCTGAAATATTCCCATGAAAACCCCAGCTTAAGTTTTTATAACCTAGTCAAAAAGGTGGGGGTGGGGGTAGGGAGAAGGGTGTGAGGGAACAGAAATAAATAGTTAAAGCAAAGCTGCTGTCACTGTCCTCATAAAACACTCTTACATGTGTATTCTCTTCAGAGATAATATTTTGATGAGAATAAAAGAGCCAGAATATAAGAAGGCAAAAGAGAGGTAGGGAGGCAGGAAGGGAGGAGGACCCAGATGGAGAAGCAGACCTCTGTGTCCAAACAGACTTTGTGTCAACCCTGAAGGAAGCCCAAGAAATTGCTGCAGGACAGAGGAAAAGAACCTTCTTAGTCTTGTTACTCAAATTATGGTCTCTAGGCCTGCAGCTCCAGTATCACCTGGAAATTTGTAGGACACACAGAAACTCAGCCTCACCCTAGACCTACTGAACCAGACTATTTTTACAAGGTTCCAGGTAATTCTCATGCACATGAAATTGTGAGAACTAACCCAAGACCTAGATATGCTGGCCCTTAGCAAATGTCTGGATAAATGGCTTTTCTGAACAGATGGAGGAGAACAGTGCCAGCTTTGCTTTTATTCAGCAACCTTGCATTCATTCTGTATCCACAGGGTGTATAGAATTATGTAATGCTGTGGTTCTTTGGTTCTTAGCCATTGGTATAAGTTAGAATCACCTGGGGTACTACTAACAATAGTTGTCCAGGTCCCATCCTCAGAAATTCTGATTCAATTGTTCTGGGAGGGACTCAGTCTAAAATGGTAGCAGCTGACTTTGTTTTTTGGCAAGATACTTTGTACCAAGTAATAGGACTCCTGGTGAGGATCCATGGATGAGCCATTGAGCCTACCTACCCTCGCTGAAGACAAAGGCAGTGAAGATGCCAGGAGTCAATGCCATAGAAGAAGGAAAAATTTATCCCAACCCTGTATTGTCTTTTTCCTTTTACAGATGCCCCAGAATCTATGAACCTCTTGCTGGTTAGTGTGTGTGGTTGGATGGGAAGGAGGCTGATGTATCTGTGATGGATTTTATAGGGTTTGACATTTCTCCAAATAGATTAACCTGTTGCTTGAGTCATGACCCCTTTGGAGATACGTTTCCTCTTTTTCTCCTCTTCCTCCTTCCCCCAACACACACATGCAATGGGGGTCAAAAATTGTCATATAGAACCTGGGTGGCCTCAAATTCTGCTGAATCTCGTTTCTTTGGCTTCTTGACCTTAGGGAGGTTAAGCAGAGCAAAGCTGTCAATCAGCCTTGAAGCTGGACTTTACATGGCTATTCCTGAACCAACCACCAATGTGTAGATTCTAGTCAACCCCTTTCTGGTTGGGAATCACTTACTTCTGAACCACCCCATTAATAAGGAGGTGCCCATTAGCATAATTGGTCCAGTTGCATCCCTCAGTCTCCACTACCAGAAAATTTAATACAGTAATTGTGTCCTCTGCCTCTCTGTCTTTAACTTTGTTTAATTAAAATTATGCCCCATTGCAAGGTAAAGGCAATGGGAAGGTAAGACTTGGGCCATGGCCTATCTGGGCATTGTTTTCTCATTAAAAACTTTCAGCAAAACTTAAATGTCTTCACAATAACTCAGAATTCATCAAGGCAATTCAGGCTCTCAATTCCCTTTCCTTTGTCTTCAAGTGTCTCATTCAGGGATAAGAGAAATGGGAAAATGAAGGATTCATGAATAACCAAAGCTAAATCCAAGTGAAGAAGAAGTGAATTAATACATGAAAAGCACAGCTTGTGATGAAGGAAAGGGTGTAGGTGAAATTAGTTCTGACTTCCAAATGCTTCGATCAGTGTGAGCATTTAAAACTTCTAAGGGCAGGAAATGCCTATGCTGAGGTGGTGCTATGGAAAGGAGAGGTGTCATTAAACTCCAGGCTGCCTGTCAGAGATGCTCCAGTCTCCTAACTTGCGACACATCTGTGGAGTTTTTGCAGGAGAGCAGGCTGTCACGTTCAGGAAGAGACGGCACCCTCAAACTAACTCCTCCTCCCTTTGATGCCTGTAGAACTTGGCCATTAAAATCTGCCTTGGGCTAAAACTCAGCAGGCAAGTTTCCAGTCCAGGAACAGCTTTGACAAAATTTTAATAAAATTAGAACCAGATTGGCATTGGGGGATTTGAGTAGGAGAAAAGTGGATCTATATATGTAGATTGACATGAGAACGGCCAGACTCTCACTGTGGAATGCCACATAGCAGTAACTCTTGGCCTGCTGGCATTCAGCACACAACTACTAGTGTCCTTGATCCATGAATTTTCTTAGACATTGTTAAGGCATTTAAAAGGCCCTATGCTTAAAACAACAACAACAACAACAACAACAACAACAACAACAACTATGTTTGGGCAAAGTTCACTCACTTCAGTATTGTTCTGTACTAGCTGGCTAAAAAAGATGAAAGCTTTAAGAAGAACAAAAGTATCTCAAGTCATTTGAGGCATGTGGTTAAGTTTTGTTGTATATCGATAGAATAATTGCATTGCTTGAAAATGCAAAAGTATTTTCTTTTGAAAACTTAATTTTGTAATATCAGCCTTTCTATAGGATTCTTGGTCCTTGAAGCAAAGAAGATTGGCTTACTTCTGGATATGGGCAGCACACATACCTCTATGTTTATTGTAAGGGATGTAATAATGGCTGCATTTCACTCAAAAACAGAAAGAAAGATCAGAGAACTTCAAAATATGTATTCAATCCATTCCATTCCTTTTGCCATTCTCTTTCCACATGTCTACACCACACAAGGGAACTGCAAGTTACAGTCCTGTCCCTTGCCATTTGTTAGGAACTGTAACTACTCATAGTGACAGAATCTTGCCATCACTTTGACTTCTGTCGTACATACTCAGTATGTTACCAACACTTTACAGAGAAACACTGGAAGATTTTTCTCTAACACTTAGCCTTGTCTAAGTTTATTAAATAGAAAAGCAACCACTTCGCATACACAGTAAGGACCCTCCAAGTTATTTTTCAAGTATACCTTATAGATGTATTATGCCAGCAAAGACTGAAAGATCCCCACTAAAATGCCTCATCTGTATCCTGTTCTCCTTGGTCCAATTGCTCATTTCATGAAAGTCAAAGAGAAGACCATGTTCTAAGAATGCTATGTAAATTCTCTAAAATTAGTGTGAGACTATTTTCACCCTGCCCACCCCTACTCTACTGATGCTAAAGAAGAAGAAGAAGAAGAAGAAGAAGAAGAAGAAGAAGAAGAAGAAGAAGAAAAAGAAGAAGAAGAAGAAGAAGAAGAAGAAGAAGAAGAAGAAGAAGAAGAAGAAGAAGGAGAAATACAAATCCGAGACTATAAATAGTTGGCTCCCATGGATGCCTGTAGCCTAATACCAATGGAAAAAATACATTTGCTAAATATTCATCTTTTCATAACTAGAATCACTCTCAACCACCATTTGATCCTTTGGGGATTCAAACTGGCAATAATAACATTAAAATGGAATTCTGTTGTTGGGTTTTGTTTTGTTTTGTTTTATTTTTAACACACAAAGAAACCACTCTATGATGGTTTAATCATCTATGTTTTCTTGCTGCACTAGCAGATTGATTTTGTGTATTTATGTGCTTTTTCCCCATTTTTCCTGAGGTCATAGTTATAGGCAGTGTGTTTAACCTTTGCATGAATTCCAGTGCCAGAGCTAAATAGCAGTGAAGGCTTCCAGGACAAGTTCTCCTAAAAGCACATCCTTGCTAAGTCAGCTCTTCTCCTTAAAAATGTAACCCTTTTAAGTGCTCCTAACAGAAAATTTATGTTTAATGTTTTCTTGGGTTTCATGTCCAGGAGATCCTTTTGGATGAATGCCATAACTACTTTGGGCCAGGATCAGGAAAATCTTTATTGTGAACATTTTGAGAATGTTTCATTTCTTGGATGTATTTTCAGAGGTGACTAGTTGTTCTGCTTTGACAAAAGCCTATCAGTTGGTTGGGGTTTTTTTTCCCATTTTATTTTGGATCAGAACCCTCAAGATCTCATGTGCCCATTAGTCCCTGGCTAGGGCCAAAGATCAGATGACTTCCCACAGAGCCAAATATGGAGAAAACAAAACAAAACTCACCGGGTGGTATAGCAGGAGGAAGAAGAGGGATGTTCCACTTTCAAAACAGCTTAAACTAGACTGTATTCCCATGATGCAGGAAGAATCCCTCCCACATCATGCACATGTTTGATAGGCTATAGCAGTTAGTATTTTGCCATCAGTATGCTCAGCTCATGTCCAATAGTAGGTAATGTGTGATCCCTGATCTTACATTACCTTCAATCTAGTTGAAGAATAAGCTGCTGACACCTAAAATGACTAGTAAATTGCTGGCAAACAGGTGCTAAAATAATGTCTGAAGACTAGTTAGTAAAACATACCAAATCTGTTTTTCAAAAATGTCTCGGTTCATAATAATTCTTATGTGGCTATCGACCATAAAAATGGCATCCCTAATAATAGGCCTTGTTTCCAATTTTAATTCAAGACTTCTAACCATTGCTAATTTATCATTAACCTTCTAGTCAGTGAGATTCTGTTAGAGATTGATAGAATGATTTTTTTTAAAGATAGAATGGTGGGACCCCAAAAGATACTAGCAGCTGTCAGTAAACTGTGTTCTAGTTATTCTGACCTAGAGATGATTATTATGACTCAATAAATCTATTATTGGAATCAAAACTTTTTTTTAAGTAACTTACTGTTGTAACTGAACAAACCCCACAAATCCAAAAAGTCATGTGGCCACAGTATCACATGAGGTGGTGAAATGTCAGCCACAGACATCCACCCAAAAACACTGTAGTGTTCACTTGCACAATCAAAACAAACTTATTAAGCAGTACACTATGCCAAGCAAAGTACAGAGATGAATGAAAACAAATGGTTAAGTAATATACCAAGGAACAAATTAATAAAATTCAGTGTGATAATTACTATTAGCAAAAGAACCTAAAAGTATTACAGGAACACTTATAGGAAAGAAAAACTCTTTTTAGAAGGAATCAGAAAAGGCATCACAGAGGAGGTAACTTTTGACATGTGTCTTCAAGGATGAATAGGAACCATGAGCATAGCATGAGTAGCAGGCACAGCATATATACATACATGTAACATATATAACAACTATATTTACCATTTTGAACAAAATGAAGGTTAGAAGCTTGAGACACACATTTCCAAGAGACTGGCTTGGCATAGTTGGAAAAAAGGGCATGCGGGAGGCACGGGGCCAAGGCTAGGAAACTATATTGCAGGATTGTGAAGATTATGTACATATGGAGATATGTATATCCTGTTAAAGAGCCAGGAGGAAAACTACTAAATGCTTTTAAACAGAAGAATAATTTGAGTAAGTAAAGGATATATATAAGTAAAGGATATATAGAAGGAGAGATATGAGGTGGGCAAGGAAGGCCAATATTACAATAACCAGGGAAAAACATAATAAGAACCTAGACTATTTATATATTTGTTTTCACCATATTCTAGAGAAAAAAGGAAGTTACCATCCAAAGATACATAAATATAAGGGGCATAAAATAAATGTGGAGCCAATGAAAAATGAAAAACAAGGATCAAAAGGCTCCATTTGGGGTAGAGCCACAAATCAAGAGTTAAAAATAAATTGCTCTATATATTTGTTACTGATTGCTTAAGGGAAGTACAACTCACTCTTCTCGGTATTGACACGAGACAGGAACACAGAGCAAAAGGAGGTCTCTGTGAAGTCATGAGTAACACCCTTGATAATCTCTTTTCAACTAGCTCTCTGAAGATCTGGTTTGATACAGGGTTAGATTTCATCTTCAAGCCATCCTTCACTCCCTTTTCTGAGCTGAATTCTTAATAAAAACTGGATGTCCAAAGCGGGAAAGGGCTTCAACTAACAAGAGTCTCAAATTACTCTATGTTGCCATTAATCACAAGTCTTTTTGTCTTAGTAGATAATCAAGTTGAAGAAAGGACTGATATCTCTTCTAAAGGTTGAGGATGGCTCTTCATAAGAATGGAGAAAACATAAGAGAAAACCTTCTCTGTGGAAGTGAGTCAAGG
The DNA here is from genome assembly GCF_024362965.1 of Panthera pardus. Taxonomy (NCBI): domain Eukaryota; kingdom Metazoa; phylum Chordata; class Mammalia; order Carnivora; family Felidae; genus Panthera; species Panthera pardus. Next base: position 23,944,727 of record NW_026526788.1, read on the forward strand.
GAGGGTATATACAAGTAAGGGAGGTCCTAATAGAAGCAGGGTAATGAGGATGGAGAAAAGAACCGATGTTTGAGAAATATTTCCAAGGCACAAATTAATAGAGCTATTCACCAGCTGGATATGAAAAATGGGGGGAAAATACAGTAGAGTTGAAGTTGCCTTCAAAGTCTTTGCTTGGACACTTGGATAAATGGTGGTGACAAAAGAAACAAAATAGGATAGAATAGGTAGGATTTCTGTAGAATCCAGTTTTGATAAAATAATATTTAAAATAAGGTGTTCTGGAAGCAGTTAGAAATAGGCATCTATAACTCTAGTGAGAGGTCTAGAATGAAATGATACACTTATATATTGCTGACCTTTTGGAAGCAGGTAGAAACCTAGTAGCATATGAAACCATCTTGGGGAAACCTAGAGAGTGAAAGACGAGAAGATGGGAGTGGAGGAAAAATAGGGTGAGAGGACCAAGGGGACTACTAAAGAAGAAACAGTGAGGGTTAGGCAGATGACAAGGAGCTATGAAAAGGGTCAAGAAAATAATTCAGAAGTTGAGAACTTCTACTAGGGAAGGGTCATATTGCAGAAGCCCAAGGAGGAAGAGGAGGAGGAAATGGCCAATTGAGCCATCCCTACAAAGGTTTCAAGGGGGATAAGGATCAAAAAACAAAATGCCACAGGGTCATCAGTAATGTTAGTTATAACAGTTTCCATCGAAGTTATCTAGAGATCAACTCTACAGGCCTGATATACGGTAGAATGCAAAAGAGTGGAGAAAGCGTGTGTGGGCTACTCATACAATAAATCTGACTGAGGAATGAGGATAAGGCAGTAACCTGAAGAAGAGGAAGACTCAAGCAAACATTTTGGTCGACAGATGTTATAAAAATAAGGTTACTCACAAATAAGTCTGTGAAATTCCCTCTTAAATTCAACTGTCTAGAATTTCTATCTTCACAAGAAAGTAGCTTTATGAGTTAGGGAAGCAGCAAGTTGCAAAAACAACAAACAAACAAAGCTAATGCGCTGGCTTCAAGGAAGAAGATTTGTTTTACATGACAAGAATTCCAGAGGTAATAGTTAGGGCTGGGGCAGTGGCTGCACAGTGGAATCAGGAACTCAGACTCTTACTATCTTTCTGTTCTGCCATTTGTCACTCATGGTTACAAGATGATTGTCGCACCTTGGGGCTGCCTATCCACTTTGCAGAAAAGAAAACAAAAAACAAGGGCAAAGAGTAAAAGGGAAATGACTATTGAGTCTGTCTCTTTTTCTCAGGAAAGGAAAAACTTTCTCAGAAACCTCACTCAATTACTTCTGCTTGTATTTCATTGGCCAGAATAGTGTCACATCGCCATCACTAGCTAGAAGTTGACTAGGTAAAAGGCAGTTATGGATAAAAGTTAGGTTATCCCTCACCATCACCCACAAAGAGTGTCTGTCACCCTAGTAAATGATGAAAAAAGTAGGTGAACAACCAAAATTAAAATGAAAAAATATATAAAATCTGCCTGAAAAAAAAAAAAAAGACAAGCGTTAATTATATGCTTCCTCCAGCTACCTACTCAATGAAGAGAGCTCCCAGAGATAGAGTTGAGGCGAGTTTGTGTTAAAAAGATCATTTTCATTGCCTTGACCCTGGCAAATGGAAGATCACTATTCCAGACCCCAGCTTTAAATCATATACAATTAGACAATGAGGCATTGTCTATTCTTGTTGCAGATACGGTTGCCACCATTGCTATTTCATGAAGATTTTATCCCCAGGCTTACTTACTATCATTGTCAACATTACTCCTTACCTAATTTTTAGTGATTTAAATATCCAAGTAGATTATCTTTCCAAGAGGCTGGACTCTTGGTTCCTTAACTTCCTTCCCTCTGATGACCTTACTCTCCACCCTAACTCAGCTTCTCTTTCTCAAGGTCAAACTTTAACCTACTCCTTACCAAAAGCCACATCACTCCCATAATCTCTATTCTAACTATGTTCTCTGTCCTCCACCTCCTATCTTTTCACCTCTCTCCCTCTAGTGCCTTGACTCTGAGAATTGTTCCACGGCACTAGAATCTACAATCTATTGGTTCTACCACCTTTTTACTGTCCACACCACCCTCACAGCCTCATTTCTTTACATAAATTCCATAATCAGTTATTCCCTTGGGTCAGCCGTCAGTTCTCTTGCTCTGTCCTCCCTTCAACTTACATGACAAAACCCAATCTTGATTGACTCTCTACCTACTTCAGGTCTGTACCCAACGAGTTTAATATGACTGAAGAAAAATATAACTTTTTGAATAGATTCATTTGAAATTCTTACTCACTAATTAGCAAGAGAGTCCTGAATGCTTCTTGGCACTCCTACTGCATTTTGCTGTTCCATTCACGTTTCCACCACACTAGACAACCATTCAACACCTTTCCTCTCTTTTCAAATTTCCAACCTCTTATCCCTATCCATTCTCATTTTTAGTTGATTATCATGCTTCTTATTTCTTGTAAAAAAAATGGTGAAAACCAAAAGAGAAATTCCATGTTTCACTGTCACTTCTCCCCATAATACTCTGCTCTTATACCTGCCTTCCCACCTGGTACTATGGGTGAACTCCACAGGTCATGTTTAAGGTCAACCCCTCTGTTCTCCCTCTAGTTGTCTACTCTAAGTTGTCTGATCTTGTCTACTCTAAGACATTGCTTCAATGATGGCCTCCAACTCACCTGAGTAATCTGTGTGATCTCTTTTTAAAATCATTTCTATCAGTGTTCAAATATGCCGAAACTTCTTCCAGCTCAAAAAAAATTGTTGGATCCTCATACCCCCTCCAGCTATCACCTAAATTTTCTGTTTCCCTTTGAAGGAAATATTGGAAAGGAGTTTCCTCTTCCCATTGTCTCCAACTTCCCTCTCCTTATTCTTTCTTGAACCTATTTCAATAGGACTTTCATTCCAGTCATTTGGCTAAAACTCTCTTCTAGGTCACCAACAACTTCCAAGTTACTAAATCCATGCTCAACTCAGGCCTCATATCACTTGACCTATCAGCAGCATGTAACAGGTAATCACTCCTCTTTGACATTTTCTTCCCTTGGGTTTAGGGACATCAAATCCTCCTAATTTCCTCCTAAGTCACTGGTTGCTCTCCTGTCTGATTCCTCTCCTCTTCGCAAATTCTAAACATTAGGTCACCCCAGGTAACCACCATCAAAACTCATCTCTTTTCCATGTGTACCACTTTGCAAGATAAAAATTCTTATCTGGTCACACAGCTTTAATTCCAGGTGTATACTGATAATTCCCAACTTTGTGTTTCCAGCCTGGACTTCCCCTCCACACTTCTAGACTTCTACCTCTAGCTGCCTATACGATATTTCCACTGGGATATCTAGTAGGCATTTCAAACAAGATATCCAAAAACGAAATCTGGTCTTCCCCATCCCTCCTCCCTGGCTCCCCTGCATACTTCCCTACCTCAAAAGAAAGCAGCAGCATCCTTCCAGTTGCTAAGGACTAAAATCTCATGATCACTTTTGACTCTGTTTCCCTCTAAGCTCATATCCAACCCATCAGCAAATCCTGTTGGCTCTACCTTTAAAATCTCTCTAGGAATTAGCCTCTCCCCACTACCTCCACTGCTACTACTCTGGTACAAGCTGCCATCATGTCTTGCCTGAATCACTGTCATAGCTTCCTAACTTATCTCCTGCCACCACCCTTGTCCATCTTTAGCCTACACTCAACATGGCAGCCAGAGTGATCATTCATTATATCTCTCAGAGGAAAAGCTGAAGTACTGCAGTAGCATCTGGAATTCTTAACCTTCTTTGTGAAGTGAATCTCTCTGGCAGACAGTTGAAGTCTATAGATTCCTTCTCAAAATAACATTTTTAAGTACGTAAAAGACATGGGGTTAAAAAAGAAACCAACCATATTGAAACACAGTGAACAAAAATTAAGTCCAAATTTGTAATATGTGAATACATGAGATTCTTTATTACCTTAAATAACAATATCTAGTAGACCCTGAGTACGAGTTTTTGCTCTGGACAATCTGGTCCCTGCTACCTCTCTGACCTCAGTTCCTACCACTCCCCCCAGTCATTTGGCTCAAGCCACCCTGGCCATTTTTTTTGGTCCATCAAGCATGCTTCTTCCCCAGAGACTTGGCATTTTCTGTTCCCCAAATATCTACATCCTGTCCCCCATTCATGTCTCTGATCAAACATCACCTTCCCAGTGATGCCTTCCCTGGCCACTATGTTTAAAATGGCAACTCTCCTCCTATACCCATACCTTGGCACAAACTTTCCTGCTATATTTTCTTCATATTTATCACCACCTAAAAGATAGGGCAGCTAGTCAAACAGATACATAATTCCCTGGTTAATTTTTTTATTGTCTTTTCACACATGCACACACACACACACACACACACACACACACAATTTCTATGAGGGCAGGGATTTTTATCAGTTTTGTTTATTGTTGTATTTATAGCACCTGGCACTTAATAAATATTTGTTGAAAGGAAAAATAAATAAGGTGAATTTCTGCCTCCTAGATGAGTGCCTCTGAGGGCTGCCTCCTCTGAGCCAGGCTTCAGGCAGTAGTCTTGCTCAGGGAAGTGATTGCCAACTTTGCCAAGTGTTTTGTAATGTCAAAATATCCATTGTCATATAGTCCCCCAAATGAAATTGATTACCTTTAAAGCCACACCCTAGGTGCACAGGCACTACACTGAGTTCTTGACTTGGGTGACTGACCACTTGGCCACTTTCCTTGATGCTAAAAGAGAATGGCCTGGCCATGGCCATTCTTTCTCATGTCAGGGCCTTTTAAATAAAGTTCCACTCCATAGACCCAATATGAAAGGAGAGAAAAGAAAACTCAGTGATAGATAAGATACTATAAGAGACTGTCAGAATCTTCACAACAGAATAAAATAATGCTCAGGGTACTATCGATGAACGCAATCATAAAAGAGCACACCATTTTCTTAACTGGGGCACCATCCAATCTATGCACAGTGGCACAACATATTTCTCCTCCAAAAATGCCAATTTCAAACTATGACTATTGATCTCTATCTAACCCTGAAAATTAATGATCCCAAAGAGAAAAAGTGACATTGAATCGTTAGAGAATTTCAGACAATAAAAATAAAACTAAAGGGGTTGTGGCAAGTTCAAGACTTAATAAGTGCGTTACAGTTTTTAATCCATTGTGTCTGGCATGACATATAGAATTAGAACAAATGGGCTTTGTTTGTTTTAGCTTAGTGGGCTTTTGTTTTGTTTTACTTTGAACCACTTCCATGTGAAGGCTCCATGGAGCCACCCTGTTTTTCAATGTATCTTTTAGTGATTACAGGGTAAGGGGCCAGAAATGAAAAACAATGAATGAATCTACATAGAGTACACTTTACTCTCTGAGAAGCATATGTCGGCATAATGGATGTGTAGTTCACTGGAAAAAGAGGTAACTTCTACCAGACGGTATTAGGAATATCCAGGAATATAATATCATTAGGGAGAGATCTTTCTTCTTTTCTTTCTGTAGGCCCATATTCCTGCAAGAATTCAAGTTTCTCTTTTGCTATGTCTTCTGCTTCTACAAGATTTCCTTTGATATTCATTTAATTTAATCCAACACAATGGATTTACTCCAGTGGAGTCATAGGATTTACTCCAGATCCTACAGTTTTCTAAGAATATCTTTAAAACTTTAGGCCAGAGGCATATCTTATACAGGAACATATATGATATAAGGTGTGAAATATTCCTTGAGACTCCTTCTTTCTCCCCCAGGTTACCTGACTAGCCTGTCAGCCCTTCACCCACTGGCCAAGCAGAAGTTATAGAAGTTACTGAAGACAGATGTCCCAGGGTCAAATCCACCTAATCCTCACTGAGGTGTGAACAAGGCACAACTGGTTTGGCAGCTCTTGTGCCTGAAAAAGAAGAGCACTTTAGGAGGGAGAGAGAGTTGAAGGAGAACATTTGGGGAGCTTTCAGCACTCTGTCCTTCCTCCCTAGCATACCATGTAGTGGGATGGGAAGCTGCAATTTCTGGACATTTCTCCACTGAATTTTAGGGGGTTTTCAAAGTACAGGGACTGGAACCAGTTACTCATCTGGAGTTTCCTGGGTGGTAGGATCTGCCAACCTGCCCTGGCAAGGTGGCGTAGTGAGTGAGAGTTGGCACAGATCACCCTTGAACTGTTCATAGAGCCAAGGTAGGTATGGAGGGGGTTCCTAAGGTTCCCATTGATCTAGGCCAGGCTGGGCCTTGGGAAACAGAAAAACAGAATCCACTTAAGTATGTATTACAGAAGGAATTTAGGGCAAGGAATTGGTTATACAGGTGATGAAGGAGCCAAGAGTCAAACAGAGAATGATGAAACAACCCAGAAATTAGCAAAGTAGGAATGAATATTAGCTCTAGGATGGAAAGACAAAGGATGGAGGTAGTACTGGAATGCAAGGGCCAAAGACCATGGAGAACCCATCCAGTGGGAGCTGGAGCCACAGAGGACACCCCATGGCTGCCAGTAATGCCACCTACAATCTCTTGCCAATCCTCCTATTTGCTGGTTCTGGACAAAACCCAGCTGACCTGGCAGCCTGGACAACATAGCCTGTAGGATCAGCCCCTTGTGATAACAAAGGGTAGCAGGGGAAGGATGACAAATGAGCTCAAGAGTAAAATGCCTGAGACTGGCAGAGTAGCAGAAGCCAGATAGCCACGCCCCAGAAACTTCCACTGTTGGAAGGAAGAACGTGGTGGGACCCCCTGCAGACTGTTCTCCAAGGATGAAGGTGAGGAAGCAGTACTATCCAATGCTGCCCTGACATGTTCAGGCTAGAGAGTGCCATCCAACATGCCCCATGAGAAAGCAGCACCAGGTACTATCCAGGCCAAGAGAGCCACCTATCAGGGCGGCTGGCATCACCAGCACCTGACAGCAGACCAACAAGAAACCAGTTAGCTGGGCTCTGCTGGAAAGTCCTTGACTTCATCCCAGCTGATCAATTTTCTTCCCACTCATGTACCCTCACCTGCAGGACATCTTCCTCCTCTCCCTGCAATGGAGGCACACAGGCAAGCTCAAGGTCCCAGGGGGAGGGAAGAAAAATCCTTGAGAAACAGACAGAAACCATGAAATTGATGTTTTAAATTAGACAGCGGCTAAGGGTCACAGCACCTGATTTGGACTGAATATTCATTTGAAATGAGACTATTCTAAGCCATAAGTGACTTAAAATATTTAGGATCAAACCTAATTTCACAGTTTGGGTGAAATTGAGTATCCTCTCTTCCAAGAGGGAATGGGAACTTGTCAAAGAAACATAAGTGCTCCCACAAAGAAAATTAAGCATTGTTTGCACACAGCAGGGAGGCAACTATTCAGTAATTCCCAGTATACCAAATGCACAGGCCATGCTTAAACCACAAGGGAAAAGCAGCTGGAGAGATGGATTTTCATCACTGTAGATGTTAGCAGGCACAGCTGGAGAGCAGTGTGGGCAGCATGGCGGGCAAGAACTGCTCTCCTTCCTGTGATCAATCCAGGAAGATCTCATGGAGCAAACAGACCCTTGGATTTTTTGTAATTAGGGCTAATGACCCGGCAGAGTTGGGGAATGGAAATTCTGGGCAAATAATGCTCCTTGCAGAAAGTTCAAAGACAGTGGTGAGAGTGAATGGGTCAGAGGTGTGTGTTTATTAAGCTCTTGTCTCTTAGCTGCAAGGCACTCTTCCATGCTCTGCTTTGTGATGCTGGGGTTGGGAATTCAGCAAACCTATTTCACTTTTGCCAGCGGATCCTTTTAGGTGCTCCCGGGGGCAAAATAAAGAGACTGAAGGGGAAGGGAAAAGGGACTTGCTCATTCCTGTTTTGGTTTTTGCTTATACTGTTTCTATTCCAAGACCTTTATCTTGGCAGTAGGTATTGGTCCCAGTTCCCTGAGTTTTTCCAAGGCTACTAGACCTTCCTCAGAGTTCCCCACACCAGTTGGCCATGGCCCCTCCTCAGTGGCCTGGGCCTTAGCTCTCTGTATACCCCCTTCTCCAAGATTCTAGATTCCTAATCACCCCAACCTCTTCCCTCTGTTCCCTTAGCTACTTTCTGTGATGCCTCAGTATTCCCTTTTGTATATTTTCAGTCCTCCAGCACCTGTTTCCCTACTTCCTTATTAAATTCTATTTAAATGAGGAAAGATATACTGTGCTTGCCTTAACTTGATGACAAAAATCTGTATACCAAAGTTCAAAATATTTATAAAAGTTTCTACAGCAGGTTTACAATGGGACAGAGGATCATGGATTTGTGAATCAAGTGCTCTTGTTGGGTGACCTTTAGGCAAAAGTCAGGTCATTTATAAAAAATCTCGAGATTTGAACCTGTTGGGGGCATACTGAACACACAGAAACAAGTGGAACTGCTCAGGGTCTTGATCTGTCATTAACACGGTCATCAACCCCAAACAAAATACGAAGGGTCTCCTGCCAATTGTAAGAAGTGTCTTAGAAACGACCTGGAAGAGAAGACAGCCCAGCAGTGATGCTATTGCTTGTTTGAGAGGATTTAGAGCATAGAAGCGGCCCACTGGATCAAGCACCACGGAGACCAGAAAGAGTCCCAGAGAAGAATTTCCGTGTGGGTTTAGGAGCAAGAGGATCTTCAGTGATCTTAGTAAGTGTGGTCTCTGTGGAGCGGGGGTGGCAGAGGCTGGCGTGGACAGACTCCAGTAGTGAGTCAGGGCGGCTTTTTGATGCATCATTTCATTAGTGCTTGGGAGTAGCTGCTAGGTGGAAAGCCACGTGGTGTCTGCTAATGCTGACCTCCAGCACTCTTGTCGGCACTGATTGCAGTTTGTGCAAAACCTGGTGCATGAATTGAATCTGATAAGAGGCCTGGGAAATCATATTCTTCTCTACTCAAAACTCATTGTTGAGTAGACTACAAAGCATTTTTCCCTCCGCTCCCAGTGGCCCAAATCTAGCTGATGCTCCGGAATTGTTTAGTACTATTCTCCCTTTCCTACTACAAAAAGTATAAAAATGCATCCTAACACCGCAGAGAGATTTTCTCATCCCTGTTGCTCCATTAGGGAAGGGAGATGGATTTTCTCCGTCATGTGTAATTTCAAAGGATGGGCAATGCCTGGGGCTCTGGGGTCTGGGGTTGAACAGAGGGTGCTTGAATCCTAGCTGGGTCCAGAAACTTACTTAAGCTCTCTGACCTACAGTTTCTTCATTTGGATTGTAATAGAGACGATGATATTTTCCCCAGAGTGCTGCTGTGGGAAATAATTAACCAAGCATCTAGAACTGAGTCTGGCATAGAGTAGGTCTTTGGTTAATGGGAGTCTTGTTATTTTCAGGGAGGATCCTATTTAAAATCATTAGATTGCTTAGTTATATCTCTCAAAATTCCTTCATAGAAAAGAAATATTTAAACTCTGTTTCATATGCTTTGGGGAGATTTGCAAGTAATTGGAAGATCTTATCTTTCAGGAAAACCTTCTGATTATGCATTAGTTCATTCTCCATCACCCCCTCACAACAGGATTATGACTCTCCATAGATTTCTGGGTCTAGAATAATTTCAGAATTTTGGGAGTTAACTGAAAGAAATGAGGGCAACGCTTTGGGGTAGAGGCCCCACTCCTTCTGCCATCCTTGGGGACTACATTTAGAGATGTCCATACTAAAGAGGTGTGAGGGACATGTGCAATTTTCCTCTCCAGAAACTATTCCCCTCTCCTCCTGCAAAGGCACTGATTTATTGGGATTGTTTACTTGGGGTTTGCTTGTGGTGATCCATTCTCCTTGACTCAGCCCCACAGGCTGTGAGATTCCACCCATACCTTATGTTTAACACAGTGGGATCATGGCCCTCCATTGGCCACAGAGATCATTCAAGAGTGTGCATGTGACCTAAGTTGGTCCAATATGGTGAATTTCAAGGATTTGACAAGAAACCCTCAGACAACGTATTGCTCTTCTCTGATGGGTTTTGCCTTGTGGTGGAATAAGCCTGGAGTTTCTGGGGGTATTACGTGGAACCTGGGAATAAATCTATTCAAGAAGAGAGAAACTTCAACTCTAAATCAAGTCAAAGCCAAATCAGCATCTTAGTTTTCAATGGCCAGAGACGGTAAATTCCCCATTGTGCTTAAGTCAGCTCAAGCCAGGATCTTTGTCACTGGAAACATTTGTGACTGATGCTAGAGGCAACCTGAGAGTATCTGAATCAGTACTCATCAGAAGAGATAAAATCCCGATTTTATCTGAGCTGCTACAGAATTTATGATTGATTGCTTTCTCTCAGACACGACATCCTATATATCTGCCAAAGGAAATTCTCCATTGGCTGCCTCCAACAGAGAAATGGTAAAGAAAGCAAAAATTTAATTTAAGTAAAAATTCACATAAATTCATAAAGTAGTTCCCTGCAGACTAAACTCCCATGATCATTTTGCGGATAAATTCTGATAACAGCAATATACACAATAATGAAGATAACAAATAAAGGCTTCTAACTATCAATAATATTCCAGGGGGTGTCAGAACCCAAGTATTTTCAGTAAGACGCCTCATCTATGAAGAGTATAACCCTCCCCCTGTTCCTGCCTTGAGTAAAGCCTCTTCCTTATGAGTCTCCAGCTTTCTGAGGGCACCCAGTGATACCCCTTTATAACCTAAAAAGGGTCTCCTTGGTGGCAGTCCAGATGCTAACTGCCTAGAATAGTAAGTGAGTTATAATTTGTACCAGAGATGTTGCTGTAATTACAATACAATGAAAAAGTCAGAGCTTTTAATTGTTTCCACTTTAATATAGACTTCAGGCTTGCAGACTAGAACCTAAGAAACTCAGCCAGCAGCAGTCTGAAAATCTGACATCCTTGGCTCATTGTCATCTTCATTTTTGCCCTGAGGGCCAACAAGGTAAATTGTCTCCGGATGCAGAGCAGTCTCTGGCAGATTCCAGCTGGGCTCTGTGTGAAGCAGCATCAAACTGTTCCTTTTCTCCTGCATGTTGTAGGTAACAGCCAGTCCAGGGAGGAAGAGACCAAGGCTGGCCAGGGGCAGGAGTTTAAATGATGCCGATGGGGTCCACCCTGCAAACCCAGCCATCCTCAGGAATGTACCTTCCCATCACACCATATGGGAAGGTGCTTGGTCATGGTATGATAAAGAAATCTTTTTTTTTTTCCTTCTTCCTTTCCCCTTCCTTCCTTCCATTTCTCTTTCTCTTCTTTCTTTCTTTCTTATTCTTCTTTTATTTTCTTTTAGTTTCATTTCATTCTTTTCTTTCTTTCTTTCTTTCTTTCTTTCTTTCTTTCTTTCTTTTCTTTCTTTCTTTCTTTCTTTCTCTCCTTCCCATCTCTGAAGCATTTGGAAATTTTCCTTAAGGAGTTCTGGTAGATAATAAGTAGACTTCTTAGACTGCTACTAATAGCTTCCACCATTGATTTTTTTTCTTGTATCACTTCGGGTTTTTCAGTTGTAAGCAATATACACTGATTCTGGATAACAAGCAAAACAGATTTTACTGTAAGGATATGAGATAGCTCACAGAATTGAAGGAAAAACTAAAGAATCAAGCATGGAAAAATCTGAGAACCAGAACAAGTCTGGGATCTAGGCAGGAACTATGAACTTTATTTTTAGGTCTCTGCAACAACCATTTTCCTTCATTGCAATAATTGGGCTAAAGAGTCAGATTCCTGGGTAAGAGAATTCCATGAGCCTAGCTTGGCTCAACTGCCTAGAGCTTGGATCTCAGAGTCCCTTGACTGACAGCTCCACCAAGACTGCTCTTAGTAGAGGGGGAGTTCCCAAAGGGTCATCAGGAAAAGAAAACGGCATCTGGGTGAACAACAACAACAAAAACCAAATGTCATATATAGTGCCTTGGATCACGCTGCCTCCTCTACCTGAATGTCCTTCCCCACTGCAGACTCTAATCCAGCTCAGACATCACCTCCCCCAGGAAGTCTGCAGTGACACAAACACATGCCCTCAACCAGCTGCTGAGTTAGGCATGCCAGTCTCCTGGATTCCCTTCTCTTACTGCTCTTAAAACACTGAAGTGTAATTCTTTGAATGTCTGGCTTCCTTGAGGAAAAGAAGATTATTCAATCTTCTATCCTTAGCACCTAGCACACTTAAACCAAGTATTACAAATCCAGGAGGTACTATAGGGAATAAATAGACCCCCATCACACAATATCTTATCAGAGAGCTAACTGATAAAACCATGAGGCACTCAAGACTCATGTGTCTTGGATGATTAGTTGAAAGGAAAAATGGGCCAGTGATGAATCTTATACTTTACAGAATCTGAACTATTTTGACTTTAAGTTATAGTTGTATCTTTATTCAGACAGAAGGATTCAACAATAATATATCAATCCAATAACTATCATCCTCAAAGCAGTATCAATACAAATTTTTTAAGGATTTGTTGTAACTTTTGGAGCACAGAATATAAATACCTGTTTATTTTGTACTCAATACCTAGAAAGCAGATGCTAAGTAAACACACCAGGTGAAATAAATTAAATCAGAAAATTCACCTCAAATAAATGCTGACACCTAAGTTTGCCTTCCCAGTGAAGATCTAATTCACACATCAATCACACCTTCCCATTCAAAGTCATAAGAAAATGCCCACAAATTTATAAAAGAAGTTGCCAAGTGATATTCATGTGGGTGCTTCTTGGTGAGGAGGGGGCGGGTCTGCAGGACCTGGTTGGCTCCTATGTGCTGTGGACTTAGAACATGTTGGGAAACAACTGGTGAGTGATTTGGATTCTCCTCCAGCCTCTCTCTGGCTGTCCCATGCAGGATAAACATGTTTCCAACCGTCTTCTCAAAGATTGGGTGAATATCTACCCCAATAAGCCTGGGAAACTCTGGCTGTGGCCTTAATCTCCTAGGTCAGGTCTGCTTTTCCACTAGAGTGTGCCTTTGTGCAAATAGAAAAAGGCACTGCCTATTACATGGTCAGATTAGAAAGACTCTTCCTCAGACACCTGAATTAGCAAAAGGCCCCTACACAGCCATGCAAGGGTGCAGTCTTGTATCAGGGCCATCGCTTGGGGAGCAGAACATGGACTGTGTTTCAGACCCCACCTGGCCAGCACCTTTGTACAGCGAAGGGACTGCACACCTACACATGGCATCCCTGCCCTAGATAAGCCCTTTCTCCAAAGAAGAGAACATGAGGTAGACTCAAACCAAGTACTACAAATCCAGGAGGTACTATAGGGAATAAATAGACCCCCATCACACAATATCTTATCAGAGAGCTAACTGATAAAACCATAAGGAAGGCCAGTCTCACCATCAAGAAAGGGAACTGGTTCTTTCAATTTTAAAATGCCAAACATATGGAAAAGTATAAACATCTTTCAACAACTGAGATTTAATAATAGCATTTTTATCATATTTCATCCAAATCTTATTGAAGTCTTTCCCCACCAAACTACTACTATCCCCTTCTCCTTCTTCCATCTCCAAACTGTCTTCAGGTTGATATTTGTTCTGCCCATGTTCATTTCTGATACTTTCTAGTATTTTTACACAAACAACATATACGTATTTAAAAAACAAAAAAACGAAAAAACAACAACAACAAAAAAAACATGTGATTTAGGGGTGCCTGGGTGGCTCCAACTCTTGATTTCGGCTCAGGTCATGATCTCAACAGTTCATGAGTTCAAGCCCTGCATCAGGCTCTGCACTGACAGTGCAGACCCTGCTTGGGATTCTCTCTCTCCCTCCCTCTCTGCCCGTCCACTGCTTGCTCTCTCTCTCTCTCTCTCTCTCTCTCTCTCTCTCTCTCTCTCAAAATACAAAAACTTTAGGGGTGCCTGGGTGGCTCAGCCGGTTGGGCATCCGACTTCAGCTCAGGTCATGATCTCACGGTTCATGGGTTCAGGCCCTGCGTCGGGCTCTGTGCTGACAGCTCGGAGCCTGGAGCCTGCTTTGGATTCTGTGTCTCCCTCTCTCTCTGCCTCTTTCCTATTCACTCTCTCTCTCTCTCTCTGAAAAATAAATAAATGTTAAAAATAATTTTAAAAAATACATAAACTTTAAAAAAATAAATAAACATATGATTTGGATGTACATATATAATAAATACATATAAGCTACATATATTTTATGTAAACATATAATAAACCCAGTATAATATAACATATAATAAACATATAATGTGAACAGTATAAAGTTTGGTGTGTTTGTATATTTTTATCTGAAAGGTATCATATAATTTAGATCCTTCTGTAGTTTGCTATTTGTATGTCAATGTTATCCTTCAGAGATTAATTGATCCATATTGGTACATGTAGCTCTATCTCATTCATTTTAAGTGCTGTATATAAGATTGCATTATATGACTAATTCACAACTTACTTATCTATCCTGCTACAGATGGGCCTTAATTCATCCCAGTTTTTTGCCTTTCCAATAATGAAAATATCATTCTTTGTATACATGTGCAAGAGATTTACTAGGATATATACTTACAAGTGGAATTTCTAGGTCTTAGGTTACGCACTTCTTCGATTTGATAGATATTGCCAATGTGCTCTCCAGGGTAATGTTGCCAACACACTCTAACCAGCAATATGTGAGATGTGTCTCCCCACAGCCTCATCAAAACTGGGTTTACCAGATATTATCATTTTGGCCAGGCTCAGGGTGTAAAATAGTATCACACTATGGTTTTAATTTGAATTTTCATTGTTATTAATGAGATTAAGTTTATTTTTCTGTGAGGGTCCAGTTCATATTATTTGCCCACTTTTCTTTGATTATCTTTTCTTATTGATCCATAGGAATTTTTTAAAATAAATTTTTATTAAGAATTCCTGGTTGGTTATAGGCATTATAATATCTTTTCTAAGTCTGAAGCTTATACTTTGTTTATTGTGTCTTTGTTGGTACAGAATTATATTTCAATATAATATTTTAAAACTTTTCCTTTTGGTGTATGCCTTTTGAGACATAAGCCCCTATGTTTAAAAGTCCCCTATGTTTTCTGCTCAAAGTTATAAAATTTCCCTTTCATATGTACATCTTAATTCTATGTGGAATTTACTTGTGTCTAAACTCTGAGGTAGGGATTTCCTTTCCACCAATTATCCCAACACTTGAAGAATAATTCTTCCCCTCTCCGTACGTTTATATTGCTGTCTCTGTTGTGAACCAAGTTCCCATGTGTGGAGTCTACTGTTGAGACCATTCCATTTTTGTACAGGAAGAGATCTGCTCTCCTCCTGTACAGATACCAAGCTCCTTCATTACTTTCAGAAAAGGCAGTTTTACTGATAACCTGAAATGATGCCATTCTTTGGGTGAGATGAGAACACCTCCAGGAAGGGCAATGCTCTAAATCAGTGACAATGTGACATACATATCTTGCTTGGATTCATTCCCATCTACCAATCCACTGAGAGAAGCATTGACAGAGAAAATCAGAGAAAGATCCAGGGCACTCAAGGCTTCCAGAAAGGGGAAAGAAGATAGATTTGGATAGAGAGGGTCTTGGACAGGAAAGGAAAAAAAAATGTAATCTCCAATTACTCAAGTGTTTTATGGGCTTAGTCTTGAATATAAATACATTTGTCTAGAAATATGGTATTTTGATATATAAATGTACCCCCACAGCATTGTCTACCAACTCTTACCATAAAATCATAACCAGAATCATAGCTTACATTTACTGACACATAGGCTAAACACTTGATAGGCATTATTTTATTAAATCCCCTAACATGGGTAATGTCCTGGAAATATACATGAGAAAATTAAAATGCAGAGAAAGGAAGTGACTTGTACAATATCACACAGTCTAGTGAGTGGCAGCAGCTTACATTCCTTGCTACTAGATTACGTTGTCCTCCATGTTGCAAAATGTTCCACACTAGAATGAGATTATCTACTTTTGAGGGGAGAGAGTTAATCTTACTTTACCATTACATCCTCAAACCAAGTACTGTGTTAGTCACACAATAGGCTTTCAATCAATATTTGTAGACAAGAATGAATAGATGCATGTTGGCTGTGGGGTCTGTGGTTTCTGAGTCATGAAAGGCCTAAGTGGTTTACTTAGGCTGGGAGAGAAGAATCTTCACCTTACTTCCTCTGAAAGCCACGCCAAACCTCTTTTCTACTTACCCTCAAATGATGGGCGGAGCTACAAACACACAGCAATGTACTTCTTTCTACATAGATCCTGGAAGCCTGCAAACACAGTTGAGGATGGGGACACACAAAGATCAGTACAAGCCACACTTCCAGCTTGGAGATTTGCTTCCAACCTCTGGATATCTTCCCATTTCCCATATATGTCAACATCACTGGCTTTGTTTCTCGTCAGAGGCAATACAACTTTGTCTCCTCACAAGGCTGTGTGCTAAATCTGAAAAGTAGCTTGCAGCTCAACCCCGCAAAGGCTGCTGCTGCAGTGGGGATTCCCAGCCAGTGCAGAGGCCCCTGCTGCTGAGCGGAGTTCCCCAATGTGAGATGTAAGTGGGCCACTGAACTCATTGGTCTCTGGCCTCTTGGGGATCATCAGCACAGTGACATCTCCCTTGAAGAATTGGTTTCTGGGACAGCATCTGCAAGGAGGTGGCAGCCATGGTGCATTAGGAGCTGATTGTGAGTCTCTCTCCAGACTCTGTAGAATTCAGTGGATTGATTAACCTGTTTGCCATCTCTGAACTAAGCTCTACTTCAGACTCTACTCAGTCCCTACACTGTGGTCCCTGTTCTAGGCATAAGTGTTTAGAAAGCCTTCCATCTGAGAAAGTGTCTCAATGTTAATGTCTTCGTGCTAGGAACTCTTGTGTGCTGTCACAATCATTTTCTTGGATTCTGACATTGACTCACAATTCCCTGGAAGCTCTGTACTTTCTGACTGTTCCCCTGCTACGAGGCTCCCCAATCAGCCCTTAGTTAGACCACCAGTTAGCTGGTCCTGCCACTCAGGCACCACTCCTTGCCATGGATTTGCACATCGTCTTGATCCTCCACATGATTTGACATGCAACCGCATGGCCTAGTGAAGACGCTTCACTTTCAAAATCCGTGCATCCATTTGATAAATATTTCCTGAATACGTACTATGTTCTAGATATTCTTCTAAATACTATGACAATAAACAAGATCCTGCCCTCAAAGACTTACATTCCAGGGAGGAGGAAAGAAAAATCTATACGTAAATAATGATTTAACATGGTATCCACTAGTAATGAGCAGCACCAAGAAGAAAAAATAAAGGTTAGAGAACAGGGAGTAACCTGGGGAGGAGGTGTCACTTCAGATAAAGGAGTCAAGAAAGGAGGTAACACTTGAAAGAGACCTGAAAGAATGAGAGAGAAAGCCACATCAGATTTGGGGGGAGAACATATCCAGCAAAGGGGCAGAGATGGAAATGCGCTTGGCAAGATGGAGGAACAGAAGGTAGGCCAGGATGGCTGGAAGAGAGGGAGAGAGAAAGAGAACGGGGGGGATGAAGCCAGAGAAACCAGAGCACAGGGATCAGACCACAGATCACATGGATATCTGAAGCCATGGTGAGGCCTTCTGATTATACTCCGGTGTGCTGGAAAGCTGTTGGACAGTGGTAAGCAGAAGAATGATGTAACCTGGTTTACGTTTTTAAAAACGTGTGAGGAGACAGACTGCAAAGCACAAGAGTGAAAGCAGGGAGCCAGACAGGAACCTATGCCATCAGACCAGAGGAGAGATGGACTGAAGTGGCAGTGGTAGGGGTGAGAAGTGCATCATATGAGCATATATTCTGTCAGCTCTTACCGATACATTAGATGGAGAATGTGAGGGAACGAGAGGAGTCAAGGATGACTCCTAGGGCTTCCTGCAGTCCTGACCTGGTGTAGAGGTATGGAATGAGAAAACAAGCATATGAAGATATGTTCCTCACCAGTCATTCCTTTTGGAGACGATTCTTCCTGGCCTGTTAGACCCCAGCCTGGATCCCCAAACCATCATCTGGCATCTAGCCCAAATAACAGATTTTATCATAGGAAGAAATGAAAAGTTTCGTGCATATACTCTTTGTAAACTGATCCAGTGACAGGAAATCCCCAGGAAGGTGGTACTAGGGATTCCTGAAGCCTGTCTAAGGCCCCCCAAAACCCAGCAATCACATTGATTATGGAATAAAGCAGAAAAAGACCCTTGGTAGGCCTAGCAAATGTGTGGCACATGTATCACCTCCCCTTACCTCCAAGTCCAAGCCCACACTCATAAGCCCACTGTAATCAACAATGTCATTTTTATTCATTGTGACTAGATGCCACCTCACACTCCTTAACTGCACTTCAGGCAGTCACTACCAATTAATCACAGTCAGCCTGACAGATGATTGCCATTCTGGCTCCTGATTTATCATAATGGTCTAGTTCTTCAAGCTCTGACACATCCTTAGGTATCCTTTGACAATCTCCTGCCTGGGACAGCTTTCAGCCACATTATGAGTGGCACAGAAAAGGAAATCTATTTATTAAGCTTTGACCCAAACACTTTACATGGACCGTATTTTCACGTTTCAGCACAGTTGATGACAGTGTTAGTCATACCCAGGCACACTCAGGCACCTCAGTGGCCCCTGTACTCACTAACTCACCACTGTGTTCTCCCTAACAGGTCTAGTTCCTGAGTGATTCTGTAAGCCTCACACCTTTGTTTACCTCCTTCCCAACCAGGACCCTTATCTTCCCATTCTCTCTACAAATGATGCCAGGAGGCGATCGTTACATTTCGTTCTGCCAAGACATCAACCAGCTGATGTGCAATGTCCTTATCCCACAAAACGATGCCTTAACCCAGTAAAACAGATCACTCTGTAATACCCTTAAGGTAACATGTTCATAATGGGAATTTTTGGAATTGTGACAGAACTTCTGGGAAGAAAGGTATTTCTGAGCAGGGAGTTTTTAGCACTTTTGCACGCTTTACACCAGATAGGCAAGGGTCCAGGTGGGTCTCCGTCTGTCACTGCATGCCATAGAAAGCCAGCCTTTTACTGCTTGTGACCAAAATAAAGGAAAGGAGTCCTACCAAGAACCATTTTTAACAGTCTTTGGGAGAGGAGAAAATTAATATGCTATCCTGACTCTTCCAAAGCTCTTCAACTAATACTGTACATATAACACCTCAACTTCTAGGTATTACTTGGAATTGATTTCATCCACACCAAACTGCATGAACAAACGGCCCCAAAGGGAAATTTCTTAGCCGTGTATAGTACTCTGACCACATCCTGCCCAGAAAGGAGGGGCTGAGTTGTGGGTCACTGTCCAAGGCATTTAAACGCACAGTCCTTTTTTTTTTTTTTTTTCAGTTGTTTATTTTATTTGGGGCTATGCACTTGGACTTTTGAGAAAATTCTTAAATTTTTTTAACAAACCCCACCCACACAAATAGAATGACTCACCCCAGAGGGGTCTGAGTTGATGTCTGGTAAGGCAGTGAGATTAAAGAACTGCTTTAAAAAAGCAATGTCCTAAATTATCCCTGTAGCAATGGCCTCTAGGAAGAAAGGCCCAGAGAGAGGACATCCAGATACTCTTTCATAGATATATCAAAGTTCCATCAGAAAATAACAGCACACTCAATTTGTGAAATATGAGGAGAGTTTATGATAAAGAGGCTCTTTTCAGAGAACTGGCCAGGGTATGGGGAAACAAGAAATAGTGTAGCATCTGGGGCAGCAAAAACAGTACTCCCTTTACTGTCCCTAGGCCTCAAGAGGCCATGAGAAAGAGCTGTTTCCAAGGAAAGAGAATTGTGAGGAGAGGGTCCCTAACAGGTGACAGGAGCTATGACTCACAGTATTAGGATCCAGACAGTCCACGTTGTCCTCACAGGAAGGGAGCAGAATAAATACCCCAATTTCACTCTTATCTGATTGCCAGATCTGCTGGTGCATCCAACTGGCCAATTTCAACTGGAAGCCCAGTGATCAGTCCACAGGTCAGCCTTCCAGGGCGCACATCTGGGTGGAGAAGGGTGGGCACTGGATCTGGGGGGAGGGGGGGAGTGGGAGGTGGTAATCAGAAGACCCGCAGCAGATATGGTACATTTGTGTATAGGAAAATAGAGCAAGTCCAAGAAAAATATAACAATGTTTTGAGCCTTCTCTGGCTCTAAAATTATATAACTCTATTTATTTTTTAGTATATAAGTTACAAATCTCTTTCCAGATTACCCAAGCATTCCTTAAAAAAATGTTCTTAAATCCAGGGCGGGAAATAGGCTGTGTCTCACATGTCAATTCCAATCAGTGGGTTGTACCTTCCTACATGGTCTTGTTGAGGACTGGGAGGCCCAACTGGGCTTGGCAGTGCTACAAGCATGCCACTATGAAAGTATGCACACCATGGACTGTGGAAGGGCAAAAGCAGAGAAGTCCTCATATCCAGATCCATATTCATATTCATATTCAGTGAACCAAAGCAGAAGGAGAAATTGGGAATAATTATCCAGGTAATCTGATTTAAAATAAATTTATCCAAAATATTCCCTTTAAAGTGTGTGCATGTTTATGTATTTGCATATAATTTCAATCTATCTGCTTTCTCTAGTACAAAAATTTCTTATATGAGTATAGCATACACTATTATCATGTCAGCTTCTGGGAGCATGAACAGTTGATACTTCTGACTGTATCCGACTGATAGCTTTTATGACCACGTGTCCAAATGGCACAGGTGATCTTACAAAATGACTTGTTACTTTTAAGTTTATTCTTCTGACCTACTGTTTACCGTAGTCCACTATGGTAGTCATGAGCCATATGTGGCCATTTCAATTTAATTAGAATTAAATAAAATTGAAAATTCAGCTAGCCACATTTCAAGTATTCAATGGGTGTATATTAGTGCAAATATAGAACAGTTCCATTACTGCAGAAAGTTCTATGGGAAGCTTCTGTTCTAGAATCCAAGGCTTATTGCTGCACACAATTAAAATGATGTCTGTAAGCCTCACTTAGGTATTTTTTATTAAGCTTTTTATTTTAATGCCAGTGTAATATTAGTTTCAGGTGTGATTCAACAATTCCATGAGCATCACCTGGTGCTAATCCCCATCACCTATTTCACCAATCCCCCCACCCATCTCCCCTCTGGTAGCCATCAGTTTGCTGTCTATAATTAAGAGTCTGATTCTTGGTTTGTCTCTCTCTGTCTTTTTTTCCTTTGGCCATTTGTTTCTAAAACTCCATAAATGAGTGAAATCATATGGTATTTGTCTTTCTCTGAGTGACTCTTTTCAGTTAGCATTATAGTCTCCAGCCCCATCCATGTTGTTCCAAATGGGAAGAATTCTTTTTTTTTATGGTTTAATAATATTCCATTGTGTGTATATATGTGTGTGTGTGTGTGTGTGTGTGTGTGTGTGTGTGTGTGTGTATATATACACCATATCTTCTTTATTCCTCTATCAGTGAACACTTGGGCTGCTCTCATTTTTTGGATATTGTAAATAATGAGGTAATCAGCACAGAGATGCCTTATCCCTTTAAATTGGTGTTTTTTTGCATTCTGGGGGGAAATACCTACTTAGGCATTTTAGTATTCCTATTATGTATCAGGCAACAAATTAAGTGTTTTATAAATATTATCTTCTGTGTGTGTGTGTCTGTGTGTGTGTGTGTGTGTGTGTGTGGTGAGATACTTAAGATCTGTCAGGATATTTCAAGTGTAAAATATGGTGCTATTTACTTACAGTCACCATTCTATACATTAGATCCTCAGAACTTATTCATCTTATAAGTGAAATTTGGTACCCTTTGACTTACATCTTCCTATTTTCCCCTCCCCCAGACACCAGCAACCACCATTTTACTCTCTGTTTATATGAAGTTGGCTTTTTAAAAATTTTTTTTTAACGTTTATTTATTTTTGAGACAGAGAGAGACAGAGCATGAACGGGGGAGGTTCAGAGAGAGAGGGAGACACAGAATCCGAAACAGGCTCCAGGCTCTGAGCAGTCAGCACAGAGCCCGACGCGGGGCTCGAACTCACGGACAGTGAGATCGTGACCTGAGCCGAAGTCTGATGCTTAACCAACTGAGCCACCCAGGCGCCCCAAAATTGGCTTTTTTAAAAAGATTCCACATATAAGTGATACCATACAATATATATCTTGCTCTGTGTGGTTTGTTTCACTTAACATAATGCCCTCCAGATTCATCTGCACTGTTGTAAATGGCAGGATTTCTTTCTTTTTCGTGGCTGAATAATATTCCATTGTATAAACACCACATTCATCCATTGCCAGACATGCAGGTTGTTTCCACATTCTGGCTATTGTGAATAATGTTGCAATGAATGTGGGAGTGCAGATACTTCTCTTTCAGATCCTGCTTTCATATCCTTCAGATATATACCCAGGAGTGGGATTGCTGGATGATATGGCAGTTCTATTTTTTTAATTTTCTGAGGAACGGCCATACTGTTTTCTAGAGGGGCTGCACCAATTTACATTCCTACCAATACTGTACAAGGGTTCCCTTTTCTCCACATCCTCCCCAAAATTTGTTAGCTCTTGTCTTTTTAATAATAGTCATCCTAACAAGTATGAGGTGATATCTCTTCATGGTTTTGATTTTCATTTCCCTGATGACTAGGGATGTACCTATTGGCCATTTGTATATTTTCTTTGGAAAAATGTCTATTCAGGTCCT
Organism: Panthera pardus; assembly: GCF_024362965.1. Classification (NCBI taxonomy): domain Eukaryota; kingdom Metazoa; phylum Chordata; class Mammalia; order Carnivora; family Felidae; genus Panthera; species Panthera pardus. The sequence continues at coordinate 23,967,458 of NW_026526788.1, forward strand.
CTACCTGATATCTCACCTAACTGTCACAACCACTGTGTGAGAGAGGAATTATCATTCACATATTATAGATAAGGACACGGGAAGCAACTTATCCCTTAACCACAAGGAAGTAACTAAAAGAGCTCAGATTCAAAACTAAATCTTCCTGACATCAAAACTCATGTTCTTTACCATTATATCTGCACCTGCAGAAAAAAAAAGGCAACTCTCTTGAATAATTCACTTGTTTTGTGTTTAACACCAGAGACACCCTAGAGATATTAACTAAGTTGAAATGCAGTTTATTTTCCAAACCAACGTATTTTCCTACATAACAGTCACCTGTTGTTCAAAATGTACAATAGAGTGAAGTATGACCTTGAATTAGCTTTTCCTCCATCTTTAGTATTGTAAATAGAAATTAATAAGCAAATAAATTATTGTCCTGATACTTATTTTATCTGCATCAGTCAGGATTCCATCAAGAAATAAATGGTACACTTCAGGAGAGTTTAATAAAGTGATGACTGTTTATCAAGGTGTGGGCAGTATTTAGGAAAAACAACCAGGAAAAATGCATACCCTATGGCAAGCAAGAGTGGGGAGCCATTACTACCCAAAGCCTGCAGCAGGGGAGGACCAAGGGAAGGAAGCACTTACTGGAACCAGAGGGCTGCTATAAGGAAAAGGTGATTGATGAAAACTGTAGACTTTTGTAGAGGGACACAGTGAACTTAGAGTGACTCAGCAGGGACAGAGCCACCTCACTGACCAACTGCCCTCCAAAGTGAGGGTAAGGTTGTCCACTGAGACTGCCCATACAGTGCAGGCTCCTGGATACCTAGCAAGATGGAAAAGTAGAGAAGAGGGACACATACAAGATACCATGCATATTATATTATCTATTAGTGTTATTTGAAAAAAGACTAAGGACAGCAAAGCATGAGGTTAATGTTAACAGGAATAAGGCTGACTAATGACAGACTCCTTTTTACCTCACAGAGAGTCACCATGGCCAGTTAGATCCTCAAGGTAGATGAAATGCTCAGCCTCAGGCCCAAGTAGGCATGGGTCTCTTTCCCATCACTAGTTCAAGAACAGTAAGTGAATATTAGACTTCACTATGGGATTTCTTTCATGCCATGGTGTAGGACATGCCAACTATATCATGAAACTAACCTGAAGCAAACAGGCAATTAGTTTCCAAGAACATTTGCTTGACTGAAAAGGCTGCAAGGTTAATGGCCCAAGCACTGGTAGTTAGAGTCACAGTACTGAGCACAAGGATCTTGTGTGGTCTTAATTCTAGGGCCACTTCTAAAGAGCTACCGAATTTAGCCTTTGGGGCAAATCTCTGGATCACTGTTTATCAAGTGCCTACTGTGTCCCAGATACCAGTGCACCAATCACCCAGCTTATCTCTCTGTTCCTGGGCACACCATCCCCTTTTCTTTTCTTTTTTAAAAATGTTTATTTATTTTGAGAGAGAGAAAGAGAAAGAGAGCCCACGTGAACACACGAACTGGAGAGGGGCAGAGAGAGAGAGAGAGAGAGAGAGAGAGAGAGAGAGAGAGATTCCCAAGCAGGCTTCGCACTGTCAGCGCAGAGCCCAATTTGGGCTCAATTCCGTGAACTGCGAGATCATGAACTGAGCCAAAATCAAGAGCCCGAGGCTCAAAGAACTGAGCCACTCAGGCGTCCCTCCCTTTTCTTTAGATATGACTCCACGCATGCTATTCCCTTCCCTCGCCTTGTCTATCAATTCCTACCCATACTTCAAATCTCACCTTGGGGATCACATCCTTTGGGAAGCCTTTTCAGTTTGTATCCTGGAGGCCGAGGGGCTCCCTCCCTGAGACCCCCGCAGCTCTTGATTCACCCTGCCACTGGTGGGAATCAGAATATAGTGAAATGAATCTGTTTACATGTCTGCCTCCTCAGCCTCGGTGGGAGCTAGTGCCTAGCCTGAAAGAGGGTGGTTTTCATTAAATTTAGTACCTAAGTGTCTTTGAAAGGCACAGTTAGGTGCTGTGGGGCTGCGTGTGGGAGTGATGGTGACGTGGGAGGAAAGAGGTAGATAAATAAAGAGTAAAGTACCTGATCCCTGCCCTCAAAAGAGGAGTAATCAGAAAAATTACAGGATGTCCAGTTAAATCAGAATTTCAGATAAGCAATAAACAATTCTTCATGTAACTTTTTAAATACATCTCATACAAATAGATTCAAATATTGCATGGTACATACATGAACTAAAAAAGCATTTATTTGAAATTCAAATTTAACTGGGCATCTTGCATGTTAACTTGTTAAATCTGGAAACCCTATTCAAAGGATTCATACTCCAGCTGCTGAAATAAGATGTGACCGCACGGGCCCTTAGCACTGCCAGGTTTAGCAGAGAACACAAGAGTGCTGCAATCTAGGTGCCTGGGTGGCTCAGTGGGTTAAGTGTCTTGATTTCGGCTCAGGTCATGATCTCACGGTTGGTGAGTTTGAGCCCTGTGAGGGGCTCTGTATTAACAGTGCAGAGCCTGCCAGGGATTCTCTCTCTCTCCCTTTCTCTATTCCTCTCTCTTTCTCTCACAAAATAAATAAACTTGGAAAAAAAAAAAAAAAAAAAAGGCCATTTCAATTAAAAAAAAAAAAAGAGTGGTGTGATCTGGGAGCGCTAGTGGAGGCCTGGTGGCCGCCTCCCCTGCTTCAGTACAGAGGCTTCCCGCCAGCAGCCCTGGCTTCTCCCAGGCTGCCCAGCTTGCAGAAGAAGCACGGTGTGCTTCAAGCACCCTGCATTGAACGTAAACTCCTGGGCTTAAGTCACAGGCAGACCACTGACTGGGTGCATAGCTTTCAGAAAGTCACTGAACTTTTCTAAGTGTCGTTTTCCTTTCCCATAACTGAAAACCTCAGAATTGGTTTTTAAAAGGGGAGTGGGGTCCTTTGATATACTTAGGGATTCATACAGGCCCTAGTCTGAGAAAAATTAGAATCTTCCTGTAGCTTCTCCACTGCCCCACCCTTTTCTGCCTCCCATTGCTGACAGACGCGGGCCCCAGGCATGAGCCAAAAAACTAATACTTATTTCATGGCTCATCCCTCAGAATCTTCTATATCAGGGGTCAGTAAGCTTTTTCTATAAAAGGCACTATGGTGAATATTTTAGGCTTTGCAGGCCATCTAATTTACAAATTATAAACTATTTTAGGCTTTTCAAGTTTCTGTTGCAACCACTCAACTCTTCCATTGTAGCATGAAAGCAGCCAAAGACAATATGTAAACAAACAAGTGTGGCTGTGTTCCAGTACAACTGTATTTATGGACACGAAACTGATTTCATATAATTTTTGTGTGTTGTGAAATATCCTTATTCTTTTGATTTTTAAAACTCTAATAAAATTCTTACCTTGAGGACTGTAAAAAAACCGACAGCAGGCCAGATTTGGCCCTTAGCTATGGTTTGCCCACCCGTGTTCTATAAGACCAAATTGTTAATCTCTGATAAAGTCCTCACCCTGGAAGGCTGGTCTGTCTCCTACTATTTGTGCCCAAGAGCAGAGCTAGGAAAAGGGCTGGTGCTAAGTTCTCACACAGCCCTGGCCTCTGCCATTAACTTGCAGTGTGAATCCAGGGAAATTATATCACTACTTCCTGTCTCATCCTTCATCTGTTGAAAAAAGGACCCAGGGTGAAGGGGCATTATATTTAGCAAGCTGCTAAACAAAGTGATTGGGAAATACAAATGAGGTCAAAAAAGACAGACACTTAGCAGGGATGGTCCAAGTGTTGAGTAATATTGAAAATCATATGGCAAGAGAAATAGAGAAATTAAATTGTTTTCCTTGTAAATTTTCCACGATGATTTTTTTACTTCATGGAAAGCAGAGTAATTTCTGAGGTCATTTTTCCTTCACACACAATTCACTTTCATGAAGTTTATTTAAAAAAAAAAAGGGGGGGGGAGGGGGAATTTCTCTGAGAAACAGAGAAGTCCCAATGCCTGGCTGAGCCCAGAGGGAAGTATTTTCTCAGGAAGGCCATTTCTGTCCCTCCCCTCCCCCTTTCTTCCTATACTTCTTCCCATCCACATCTGGTATATCCCATTTTTCCTAGTTACAGAGAATCCCCATCTCTATTCCTTTTTCCTGCAAGACTGTGGTGCTAACAAATACCAGGTATATTGCAAAGCCAGAAACCCAAACAAAAACTACCATGCTTAGAGGCATCAGAAAGGTCGAAAAAAATTAACAAAAATCCTTAAAACTTAAAGAGCACAAAGGGTCAGGTAAACAATGATATAAAACCCCAAGTATAGAGAAGAAGGTGCTTGTTTCAATAACCTGGGAATTTTTTGCTAGTGAGACATGGCAATCACCTTTAAATGACAAATCCTACGGAGTTTAGAAAAAAGGGCCTTGCAGGTGACATGAGGGGAAAGATCAGGTTTTGATAAAAGTAGAAAGCATCCACCAGAATGGAATGATAATTAGAGATAATTATAGTCAAGTACGAGGGTGCCAGAATATGGTGTCTACCCAGCAAGTTACAGTAGGGTCGAACCTCCTTTTTAATCACTTTGAACTTGCCATTTTTATTTCTTGGCTGATGAATTGTTCACAGACAATCTTGGTGTATTTACAGAGTATTAAGTTCAACCAAGGTCAAAGACAGAGATACATTCTCCTTAGAGCCTCATTCCCTCTCAGATGTTTAAGTAAATGGCTTAAGAGAAGCGACCTGGAACACAAAAGGGAACACGAGAATTCAGGGTCTGGTCTTGCCCCTTTTGAGCCAAGTGAGTGAGCACCTAAGCTTCTTTGAGCCTCGGTCCCTTCATCCACAGAACGGGGCTAATGCTTTGTTCTACTTACCACAGAGCCCTGTTGTGAAGCTCAGACAACACGATGCATAGAAAGGGCTCTGCAAATAATAAAAATAGAAGTGCTATTTATGATTATTATTGTGACTGAAGAAGGAGCCGTTGTTGAAATCAACGGCTAAGTTACTGAAGCGCCACTTTGGTTACTTGAACAGATGACTTACAAGGGTTAATAAGCACATGTCTTGGTCACCACTTAGGCCTGGTGAGTCAGAGCCCTGGAGCACGAGGCCCAGGTCATGGGCTCCATGAGACCTGCTCATCTGATTTGGACAGCAGAAGCTTCTAAGTTAAAGAAATCTGGGATTGAATCCCATCTTTACCCCTTACTCACCAGGCAAGTCCCTTATTCCATCTAAGCCTCAGTTTCCCTATCCCTAAAACTGGTACATTAATACTGCCTTGCAGGGTTGTTGTAGGTTCAGAGAGAACATACATAATCTCTAATACCTAGTAGGACATAGTTTCTGTTCACCTAGGAACAAGTATTCGAAAGTGAAGAGGCAATCTCTTTAACCCCTACCAGCTATTTTGTAAATGCATGTGGAGATTGCTTATGTAGACAATCCTCTCAGATCTATCCCTGTTTCCTGAAAAAATGTTTTAAAAACTATGGTTCACTAATGATGGGATTTGCATCTCAAAATGACAGTACATTATAAACCGACTTCTTTCAGTTACTTTTCTCATTATAATATGGTCCCTGAGATATACCACAAAATTTTTTGGTAATTTGACCTAAATTGGCCATAAGGCTGCCCTGTGCTCAAAACTGCAGATCCTCACCACCCCCCAGACCTGCCCCTTTGCCACATTTCTATCTCACTTGCCCCTACACTCAACACAACACCCCAGCCAACTGGACATCTCGACTGTTTCCCAAAGCCACCCTCTGCCTGGAAAGCCTGTTACTATCTTACATCAGGCATCCTGGAAACCGACAGTGAGATGTTGAGATCTGCATGCAGGGCTTAGTGGGGAGCTCTCAGGAAGCCCCTTGAGGGAGCGAGGGGTGCGGGACTGGGCAAAGGGGGAAGGTGAACCATGATGCGTCCACAACTCAGGCCTCAGTGGATCCCATCTGAAGCTCTGGAGCTGGGGTGGCCCTTCAGGATGTCAGAAATTATGTCAAGGTGCTGTGCCCTCCACCCCCCTTTGACCAGGCACCAGAGGTGGGCTTCCTCCCAGGAAGGAGGTATAACCTTTGGCAAAAGGCAGTTCTCAGAGAGGGATTCAGCTGAGATCCATCAGCAGCCAGCTCTCCTTGCAGCTGGGCGATGTGTGTCTGTCTCCTCCTGAAGGGACATCTGGGCAGCACCTCACCACATCCACTACTGCAATTTCCAAACCACTGCCCAGCCCTTGAGGCCCATATGCACCACTGCCTCACCATGCAGCCCACTCTGCCCCTGTACTGCCTCCCTCTTCGAACCTGAGATGTGGCCACCAAACCAGGAGCCTCTTGCATTGCCACTGAGTTCAGAGTGGACAAAGCTCACAACATATACTTGGCACTACTTCTCAAAATTCCAGTGAATGTAGAGAATGAGAAAGCTATACCCCTTAAGCACGGTACAGTGATACACGTTCTTACAGTTACAATTTCCAAGACCTCAGCATATTTAAGCATACTTAATACTTCTTAGTCTGGTTCCTCATTTTGTTTATAGGAAAGAAAATTTCATTGGTAATGATACAATCCTATTCTTACACAACATCCATTGGGGTTTTCATTTCCTTTATTTGCTGAATATTTTTTCTTTATAAAGTATTCTTTTGAAAATATAACAAGAAGTACTATATACTGAAAGGAAAAAGACTAGACAAGCAGGGTCAAATTAGTAAGAAATCTCCCAACTTATACAAAATTACACAAAAGTATCAGCCATAAAGAAAATATGGTTGTAAAGAGAAACCAAGGTGCCATAAGTGTATCTATCCAGCTCCCTTAAGAAGTGAAGAAATGGGCTCCTGGCTGGTTCAGTGGGTAGAGCATGCGACTCTTTTTTTTTTTTTTTTTTTTAGTGTTTATTTTTGAGACAGAGAGAGACAGAGCATGAATGGGGGAGGGGCAGAGAGAGAGGGAGACACAGAATCTGAAGCAGGCTCCAGGTTCCCAGCTGTCAGCACAGAGCCCGACATGGGGCTTGAACTCACAAACCGCAAGACCATGACCCAAAGGAAGTCGGCCGCTTAACCGACTGGGCCACCCAGGTGCCTAACAGTGTGTGACTCTTGATCTCAGGGTTGTAAATCTGAGCCCCATGTTGGGCCTAGAGATTATTTTAAAAACAAATGAAGGGGCGCCTGGGTGGCTCAGTCGGTTAAGCGGCCGACTTCAGCTCAGGTCACGATCTCGCGGTCCGTGAGTTCTAGCCCCGCGTCGGGCTCTTGGCTGATGGCTCAGAGCCTGGAGCCTGCTTCTGATTCTGTGTCTCCCTCTCTCTCTGACCCTCCCCCGTTCATGCTCTGTCTCTCTTTGTCTCAAAAATAAATAAACGTTAAAAAAAATTTAAAAAAAAGAAATGAAGATTAATGTCATATTAGTGTCATGATTTCACATATTGGAATACTTTATTGGATCAAAAACATGAAAATGGTTGCTTTGCAATAAATAGGTTACATGAATGAAAAAATCAATTAAAATGAATTAATGAAGCCAAATTCTTCTATCAAATGAAAGAGATATACGTGTGAAAGACATACACATGTTTATGTTTATACCTGTTTATAAAAAAGTATAAATTATGTGCTTATATATTTTTATATGAATGTATATAAAAATGTATATATGTGACCACATGCATGTGTTAGGGGAATACACACACATATATATGCTTCCCTAACAAATTATTATACAGGTGTTGTTTTTGGAAAACTACCCCTGCACTCTGACAGACCATTGCAAACTGAAGGGTTAACGTGTATCCAGCTCTGAGTCAACAGTATGGCCCTCTAAATATGATCCCTGCATGCTTCCAGATCTACGACAAAACACCCTACACGGCACCAACCTTAGGTCCAGGCAAGTGGCCCAATCCCATCAGAGCACCTGTGCAAATGTTTCTAAGTCTTCCTCAGATGCCTGGGATCTCCCAGGGCTGGCTAGCAGTGCCATCCAGGTCTGGCAGCCCCATCCCAGACCAGTGCCTGCAGGGGTGCTAGCCTCCACTTCTTTTCAGGGCACTCTCCAACCCTCTGTCCCAGGGTGGCTTCAATCAGATGCCCCAAGGAACCCCTGACCTCATACCTTTCGGTTTTCTGGGGCCTGTGGTCCAGATGTGTTCCAGGAGGTTAGCCTGGCAAACAGGTCCCCTCCCCCTCAACAGCCAGCATGCTGTTTCCTTGCAAACGACTGGGCTGCCAGCGTGGGTGCTGGCATATTGACTTTGGGTGACTCACTCACATCGGACATAGGATTATTCAGGGCAATGGGTGAAGTAACCACTTTTGGACTTGAGCCTGGCATTTGTGGGCTTGTCAGTGTTCCCACTGCAGTGCTGTCTCCAATCTACAAAACCCGAGGGTAGCAGGGTGGCAGTGGGGGTCCTTCAACACCAGGACGCCCCACCCTCATTGCTGGCCTAAGGGTAGCCACCGTCCCCTGACACACTCCTCGCCACATGTCAGTCTACAGGAATGCCTGAGTCCCTCATCTCCTCCAAGGTTTTTGGAGACTGTTAACTGTATCACATACCCTTGTAACACATGTCCCCTTGTCTCTGATCAATGTGCTAACATTGCATTTTCTCATGTTGGCTTTTTTGTAGGTAGGGAACCACTCTTCTGCTGGGCCTGCAGGACCCTCTCCCACTGTCAACACTGAAGGAGATCACTAGTCTGCAGCACCTGACAGAAGACATACTTGAAGATGTGTTATTCTACATTTACACTATGTAATTGCAAGCAGTCAATTTAACATGACCAAAAAAATAAATGACTGTTCCCACTTTTCTGCATTGTCCGGGTAAAACTCACCCTTGCGGTCATCGGCAAAGAAGCTTGGTTAATGATGCTTATGAGTCACTGGAGGCCCATATTCACGGGCAGCGCAAAGAGGATAAGGTGTCATGAGTACCGACCTGACCAGCACTGAACAGAGGACTGTGGGAGAGCTAAAGAGGTAAAATCAGTCCATACTGCTTTAATACCAACAGGCTCCAAAGACTGTGGGGACTAATAATGTATTTCTTACCTTTTTCCCACAGTGGGAGATATGAAGTTAGCCAGGAATGGTGCATCTGACAAAAAGGAGAAGAGAGAGAAGGTCCCTGGACCTAAACAGGAAGAGCTAGTGCCCAGAGAGCATGAGGACCTTCACAGGTGCTGACTGGACACATAACAAACACAGAAGTAACACTTGTCCATCCATTATTCTAAATTTTCACTGATAAATGGTTATACCTCACAGGGGTCCATTGACTTTATGTTTTTTAATCAAAGTGTTTCTATGAACAGGGCCCTGCAAAAAAAATATATTTCTAGAGCCCCATACAACATAGAGATGACCCTGATCCTATGAGTTTTTTTTTAAATCACCCTGAAACCTAGAGATACTGAATTAACAATACCTTTCTCAAGCCTTTTTTTTTTTTTTTAGCATAGCAAATCCTCTGAAGGCTTTCCAGATTGTGACCAGTATCAGTATGAGGGTCACTTGGTGACACTTTGTAGCAATAATGGAATGCCTTCTAATGGAATTCTGAAAAATAGATGGACTCAAAATCAAAATAAATGTTGAGACCAATAAGACCATTTCCCTTGACCCTTGTCAGTAATGTTCCCCCATGCTCTTCATTCTTACCATTCTTACCTATGTTTGTTATCCACTATTTTATGTGAAACTTCTATGATGGTTTTAAGTTTCAAATATACATAATTAATATTTGAAGACAACCTAGTATTGCACTGGCTCAGGATGCTCACTACATTGGACTCAGCTGCTTCATCTTTTCTTCCTCTTACTTTGAAGAAGTTTAAAACCTAAATAGACCAATAGAAATGTTTCCTGATTTTCATAACCTCTGAGAAAAGACTCCCTCGCTCTGTCTGGTCACCCATTCCAATACCTAACAATATCCACGCTGCTCCCATATGAGGAACTCATCCTTGATCTGATGAACATATCTCTCAACCAGGGTCCTAACCAGAGACATCCAATGGCCCCATCCTAGTCTACCCAGGCAAATACAACATTTTTTAAGGGGCAAGTAACTTTTCTACAAAGACCATGCCTTAAATCCCTTTGAATTTACCTGCTACTTTCAAACATAGACTCAAAACACTTATTTCTTTTAAAATTTCATTCTTAGACATGCTGATAAATCTCTTCCCTCCAAGAACATTTAAGCCCCTTTGATTAACTTTGTGGTAAGCTATGAACATCAGCCCATTTCCTTTCTGGTATTTTTGTATTGGTTTGGTTTTTTACTCTTCCTCTAGTTGATTTTTTTTCCTATTTGATATCGAGCTCTCCTGGTTTTAGCCCATGTGAAAGAAACATATCCTTTAACCTCATATCTGTTGTGGGGTTTGCTTGACAAATTCTTCTCAATGCCTACATGGTAGAAAAATAAAGTTCCACTATGCCAGCTTGGAAGTCCAACTCCACTGTGGTAACACACTACCACTGAGCCCTCTTTCCCACTCCTTAAAACTGCAGAAGAACAGGTTTCCCCTTCGACCTCCCCAACCTAATGCCCAATGGCTTTAGAGGCTTTGACATCTAGAGATGAGAAGCAAAAGCTAGAATACAGTGATTCACATTTGTAGCAGTATCGTAATTTACATGTTAAAAATGGAGCTTTTTATTCACTGTAAATGAACTTAAATTTGTTCACAAACTGATAGTGGAAAACTTAAGTTTGACAATCAAGGTGAGCTTAGTCATGGGTTCATTCTGGTCTCCTTAGGACAGGATCATCATCATTTCAGGATGTTTCCATCCCTTTCTTTTATTGTATCCCTATGGGGTGATCCACGTCAGGGGAAGGGGCTTTTGAAACTTCCTGATATTAGGCCAAGGACATCAGTAGATGTGATATTTAAAATATTTAACAAGCAATAGGGTACAGGCACCAACCAATCACCAGAATAGGCACCAAGTGACACAAGTGATAGGGCCTTGCTGGTGAGTACCAGATGATGTCAACCCTGTCCATCAGCATCCATCCAACACTGATTTGTAGTGGAACTTGTTCTATGACCTTGTGACCTACCACTATGGCATCCATGGTTGAAAAACCTGCATCCTACTGCTCTGTTCTCAGGTTGATGGGTCTTTGAAGGTCACACAGATGACTCCAGAGACTTTGGGTTATTTGACATCTAGACATGAGAAAGGAAAATCAGACTGCAATGACTCACTTGTAGCCATTACGAATTTTGTGTGTTAAAAAATGGTAAATGTAAATGGCCACACTCATCTCAGGGGAATGGGGATTTTTGAATCTGGCATCTCTAGGGGCTGCAGGCTTTTTGGGGTGCTACTTAAGACTTTCTCTGCCTAGACCTTCCCGTCATCTTTTATACTTTGCTACTGCAAAACCATGCTGGAATGGACTTACCTACAAGAATTGCTTTCCTTCTCTTGACCTTCATCAGGAATCAAGGTACAGGGCCCCAAATCTATCCTATCCTATCCTATCCTATCCTATCCTATCCTATCCTATCCCATCCTATCCTCAGGTTCCCCAAAGGTTCTGTAGGAGGGAAGCAGAGCACTAAAAACTTGCTTCAGCTCCTCATTAGCCTCTAACTTCTGTTTTTCCCCCTGGGTACCTGCTGCTCAAACCAGATCTCTTTTGGGCAGCAAAATACTCATGTGGTTTGGTATAAACTCTGGGCATTGAAACTTCCAAAATCTTAAGCTTTCCAGCTCAGGCTTTTATACTAAAAGTCTCAGCTTTCAAAAAGTATTCTCTCTTTGAGAACTTTAATAAATAAGTTCAGAAACTCAATTGACTTTTTGGGATCAGCTATTTTAGCCTTCTCCTAAAGTAATAAATTCCATTGAAACAATGGGTGGAAGGCTGCAAAGAAGTAAGGAAATTGTGAAAAAAAAGAAAACATATACACACACCTGTCATTATCTCCAAACTGTATATTTTGCATACATTTTGGGAGAGGTTCTTTCGGTATCCAAGACAGAAACCCAGAGGCCCATAAAATAATTTACGTGGATAAAAAACAATCAATCCTTTACGGTTTGTTGTAATTAAGATGTGCATACCAATAGTTACTCAATAAGATGTGATGAAGATATTTAAAATGTAAAACATCTTCATTACGGAAATTCTACTCCATTTAATACACTACGTGTTCAATAACCTCAACTCAAGAAAAATTCAAGATGGTACTCTTTTTTTCCCTCTGCTTTCTTTCCCCAAAGAAAATATTTCAAGAGCCCACACTTCTCACATATGTATCATCATATTCTAAAGGCCTCCATACACACACACACACACACACACACACACATATATATATATGTAATAAATATTCTGTCCCTGAGGGAAAATTGAAAACAATGTTCAGTTTCCTAGTTAACACAGGCATTAGCATGGGTCTTCCTTATAGTCAGATAGATACAACATATCATCCTGGCAGTAAAAGTGGAATCTCCAAAGAGGAGAAGGAGGAGGAAAGCAAAGGGTACTTATTTTTGTAAAGTAGCTCACAGGGTACAATAAACTCTTCCTTTGATCTTGTTTGACCCTGAAAACAACCTATGCAGTAGGTGAGGCCGATAATATTATCATTCCTATTTTAAAGTTAATGAAACTGATGCTCTGGAAGATTATGTCTTGTGCAAGGTCACATAGCTAACAAGCAATGAGCTAGGACAAATACAAATCTAGGTATTCTGATTTTGAAAATATATAAAAGGTATACCTTCCCCTATACAAGCTGACACGAGAAGAAATGTCACATGACAAGAAGTGAGAAAACTGGAGAGGGAAGAGTGATCTTAACTGACTATAATTAAAATATCTAGAAATTCTCCCTGGGGGTGAATGTTTTAACTCAGGCTGATGTCCACAGTTAGCATGATCCATGGCTTTTGGGATTAAATGCCCCACTCCCAAATTGCAAATGTCATTCAGGAAATCCTAAATCAGCTTCTTTTATTGAAATGGGTCCAGTCATGTCCCAGAGAGCTCTCTCTCATTGCAACACAGTCTCACAGTTACACTGAATTTTGTGACCACTCACAGGAGGCAAGACCATGTAACAAGGTACTTCAGATAAAGATAGACACTGTCTATTGGCACACAAAGGTTTTGAAGCAGTCACATTACCTAAAATAAGACCCTTTGAAATTTGTAATTACTAAAATGGATTGAAAGGGAAGGTGGGTTAGAAGTTGGGTGGAATTAATCTGGAAATCCTGGGGGAGATGTGTCATTTGGGGTATTACAGGATAGTGGTGAAGCTGCCTGAGTGCATGGACTTTGTCTTCTGTGTTCACTGTCACCCCACGTGCCTATACTACTACTCAGCACACTTTAAGGGCTCAACTAGACTTGGATGGATGGATGGATGGATGGATGGATGGAAGGAAGGAAGGAAGGAAGGAAGGAAGGAAGGAAGGAAGGAAGGAGATGGACAGGGGAGGAAAAGGGGGGGTCTAGAGAGGGGAAAAGGGAGCGGAGGAAGGAAAGAAGAGAAAGGAAGTGGTGGGAAGGGGAAGGAAAAAATAGGGCAGGGGAGGTAAAAAAAGGAAGGGGAGGAAGGCCTATGCCTCAGGTTAATCACAAATCAGTATGTATCTGTTTCCTCACCTATAAAATGAGGGGAAAAAAAAAACATAGCCCTTCCCTCTGAAAGTTGTTGTGAGGATTAAAAGAGCTAATAGATAAATCACTTATAAGAGGGCCTAATACTCAGTTACTGGTACTTAGTTACTACAACGAATATTTGATCTTCATTAGTTCCTTCAAGTAATTAGCCAAGGTAGCCAACAAAAGGGGATACTGTTACTGACTGGCACAGAGAGAAGGGAGCTAAATTAGAAGAATAATTCATGGGAAATTGGTCAGAAGGCCTGAAATCTCTATTATAAAAATTCTCGATTTCATGAGAGAGTCCAGAAGATCTGGGATCAGGCTGTCAGGCAGGAATGAGAAGACTGTGTGGTGTGGTATGGCAGGGCCTCATCTCAAGCCTCAATTGGGTAAATGCAATCAATAACATCCTGTCAGTAACTTTTGTGGTCTCCTGTAAATACAAGGTACCTGAATAAAAGATAAAAACTGTCATTTCCTCTCTCAAGTGTAGCTCAATGATTTATCTATTCCTTTGAAAGAACCAAACCAAACCAAGCAATTGCTTAAACTTTCCTGGTTATACATGCCCATTGTGAAATATGAGGGGAAAAGTGGTGCAAGATGGTATGATATTCTTAGGACATTTGCCAGGAGGAACACTAGAAAGAATGAGGACTAATTAACTCAATCCAATGGGCAGGTCATTATAATTACTCCTAAGACAGCCTACAAGGGAAAAAGTGTCATGGGCTGTTTAATCAACCCTGAACTGCGGGGGTGACTAGTTATAATTTAGGTGTTTTCCAATTAGCTAATACAAAACAGTAATAAATGGCCAGCTGCATTCTCAACAGATGCTTCCACATACTTAAAGAGAGTAGAGTTCTTTTCAAACTTCAAACTTGGCTTGGGATGCTTAAGAAGAATTTTATTTTTCAAAATTATTATTATCAAACCCATGATCTTCAAAGAAACTCAGGCTCACAAAAGCAATATGAAAAATCAATGAGGTGGAAAGTGAGTATTGTTTTAGTATATAGGCAAGCTTTTGTGAATAATGAATCCTTTAAATGGGGACAAGGTTCAGGTTCAGGCATAAAAGACCAATTCACAACTGGTCTCCCACCATTTGCAATATGCTCTCACTCTGATGGGTAGGGAGTGTCATATTCAACACTGTCTACATTAAAATCTACATAAGACATGTGACCGAGAACTTGATGTTTCAGATGACCGCATGGAGAAACATGAAAACACTCTGGGCAGGCAACATAGAAGCAGTGAGGGCTTCCCAACTCAGGCTCGGACCAAAGGTTCCTCTTACCTCTGTCAGCAAGGTGAAAACAAAGTTTGACACCGTCTAGCCCAGACCTTCAGAACCAAGTCCTTCAGACACACACATAATAATCTTACTGTGATCAAATATAAGGGTGGGATAAATACTGTTTTTCCTATGCCTCATCCTAATATCTGAAAAATCTATACTCCAGCTCATTTGTGTAAACAACACTAAGCATTATTTTCAAAGACATCTTTCTGAAGTCACTGGCTGATTATCTGAGAATAATCTTTACTTCTTTATCATTTGGGTAAATATTCATTAAAAATTAAAGTAAAATTATATCCCCTCAAGCCCCAATAACTAATGACAAAGAAGCATGCAAAAAAGAACCTGACCCTTAAAGTCAGACAAAGCTAGAGTAAGATCTCAACTTATTAGATAGAAATAGAACCTGGAATAAGTTACTTGACCTGGAAGAGACTGGGTTTCCTCAACTATAAATGGAATTAGGAAGCCTCACCTTATAAGGTAGCTGTGAGAAACAGTACATATGCCAAAGAAATAGTAGGGGATCAATAAATACTCCATTATTGTTGTGATCAACACGAAGATTTTATAGTAATTCAACAAAGACAGGGCATCAGAAGACCTAAGCAAAAAGGCCCAAGACTTAGCAGTCTGATACTAGGTAAATCAGTCAAGTTCAATTTCCTCACCCTTAAATGAAAATAACAGTTGGAATCCTTGTAGAGTATATCATTTTAATGGTGAAAAATAAAAATGTAAAAATGTTTACAAAATTAAAAGCACTACATAAAGTATTATTCATATAACTCATGTAATTCAAATACCTTGTGTGTGCATGCATGTGTCTATTGCTGCTTTCTCTGTCCTGTTGTCCGTTGGATGCCCAAGAGTTCTGTTCTCACGTGGTTGGATTCTGCCAGTGTGGTGGTGGCAGCACCAAACCACCTTTGCTCCCTACCCAGTTGAAATAGGACATTTTTACAAACTGAGATTTGACAATTCTAGATAGGATGTGACAGGTGCTTTTGAGAAAAAGTCTCCTCCTGGAAATCTCAACCTACTGAGGGCTTAGAACTTGTCCACCGCCACTGTGACTGTCTCTGATCCTTTCTAGATGTGTCCTGTCTCCCTAACTATGAAGTACTCTTCTTGAGGCCAGGATCTGTATCTTGATTATCTTTGAACCTTCCCATCATTTCCTATATTCTCTTTACATGCTGTTGATTAATTCTAATCTCAGATAAATCCTTCTTTTTAAGTACTTATTACCTGTCTGAGTTTAGCAAAATGACTGTCCAGCAAAATAACGGAGGACCTTGAGTTTCTTCATCTTATTAATGGGATAACCATACTTCATGATGATGATAATAATACTAATTATAACAACATGTATTGGACATTTTACCATAGCAGAGACATTCTACCAAGTGCTTTACAAATAGGACTTCACTTAGTTCTCCCAGTAACCTGATGAGGTAGCTTTCATCATCTCTCGTTTACAGAGATGGAAGCCAAGAATGAGGAATAAAATAACTTACTCCAGGAGTAAAGTAGGCTGCCTGAGTTTGTGGGTAGTGGAACCAGGATTCTGACCCAAGGCCATACCACCTTAATATTTCTAACACTTCTGGTTTTTACTTCTAAACCAAGGTTTCAAAATTTACTTCAAAATGTCAAAGGCCTGTATACAAGCCTATTGCTAATTGTGAGAACTTGGTTTGTGGATTTGTACACACATTTAATTAATCTCTCTCTTTTTATGACCCAAACCCACTTATCATTTGCACTGTCATTTAAAAAAATTTTTTTTTAATTTTAGAGAGAGAGAGCAGACACACAAGAAGGAAAGAGGGGCAGAGGAAGAGAAAGAATCTCAAGCAGGCTCCATACTCAGCATAGAGCCCAATGCAGGGCTCGATTACCTGACCCTGGGATCATGACCTGAGCCGAAATCAAGAGTCCTAGGCTCAACCTACTGAGCCACCCAGACGCCCCAGCATTGTCATTCAAAGTAATGAAACTGGCCTAATTCATAGTCAGTTTCTCCAGTTTGTGCCAAGGAAGCTTCCTGTTGGTAGGGTTCATTTATCCATTAGGTACAACAGGCACAGTGCCTCCACCCAAAAAAACTTTCAGGGGACCACAAAAATTTTTTACTTTCCTCTAAAGTAAGAAGAAATAAATGAACCTTTAGGCTGAAAGAAATATTGTGATAGATAACATTAACATGTTGTCTTATACCAATGCAGTCATGAAATTTAATGATTTACTTACTTATTTAATTTTCATGGAGGAAGCGGCCACAATGGCAAAAACATTGAGGGCCCCCTGAAAGTCTGACTATGGCCCTGCCTGTTGTCTCTGCAGGATTTTCAGACACTCTGTGTCATTGATGCAATTTTTCATGTGTCTCTCCCATTGCCCCCAAGGTCACACTACCGCAGCTTGTCACTTCGGGCTCTGTGGATGTCAAGTGTGACAGAGTCTGGCTTGTAAAAAGCACGACAGCACCTCTTTAGCATAAACAGCATACCCTGGGAGACTGGTGCAAGTTGTTAGAAGGTGGTTTCCTTCTCCCTTTCAGCATGATGAGGAAACACTGCTACCAGGGTGTCTGCATCACCCATTGGAGGAGGGTTTTCTGGCCACAAAGTGTCTAGCCACGAGAAAACAGTCTACGGCAAAAGGATATTACAGAGAGGAAACAAAATGTCAGGAAAACCCATCTTAACTGCTCAATGGGAGCACTCAAATCTGGGGTTCTAAGAAATGTACCTGTCACAACCAATAATAATAACAGTTCCAGATTGCCTGGCAGCCAAGGCTCTAGAAGGGGAGACTTTCCCCAACTTGACGCTGTTTTGTGGCCATTCTTCCCCTCTCCCTGTGCCCATCATCTTGAGCTCTTTTTAGCAAGCTCAGATTCCAAATGTCAGCCCAAAATATTTGCAAAGCTTAAGGCGAACCTCGGGTTGAGACAGCACCCTAAGGACAGGATGAGGGCTATTTGACCCCAGTTGGGCTGAGGATCCATTGAGACCTGTGGATTTTCACTTTTGTTACACTTGAACTATAATGACCTTTATCCTCAAGTCTGGCTTGTGAGTAATGAATACGAAGCCCTCCTCTCAGCCTCTTAGTTTAAAGAAAGAGGAAGGAAACGGTCCATTGTTTTTCTAACCTTGTAGTTTCCTAGTGTGAGATGGAAAACTGCGGATGGCAAGTGAAAGCAGCAGGCGTCTCTATAGAAGGACATCCGGTGAGGCCCAACCTGCTCCTGAGGGCACGTGTTGATTGTGGGGCAATGGGGGACAGGGCTAAAAACAAACTGGAGCAAGTTTCCTTAGCAAGTATGTCTGAATACTCACGACAACCAACTCTTTACTCTGAAACCTAGTGTACAGTCTGTCCATTCTGTATCTTAAACCCAGGGAAAGAATACCTCCTTGCGTTTATAACAAAGTGGGAACATGCATCAGAGTAGCAATTTTCTCCAGCTCTGAGAGAGACTGTGTTGTACCCAGAAGAGCTAAGAGGGGTGACCAAAAGAGTTGGAGGGTTTTTTTTTAATATTGTTCTGTTCATCCACTACTTTGTTCAAAAATAGCTCTCAAGTTTGTTCAGCACAATTTGACCTTCATAATCATGCGGGTGATTATGAAGCCCCATTAGAGTTTTCAAAGCCCTTTGTACATAAGGGGCCTTTAAACATTCTACTATAATAAAAACAAGCTCATAAAAATCCCACACGTTCCACACAGGCCTTTGATAACCCATCACATGATAATGACCCTGAGTAACTAACAGTCTGTACTACATTCAAACGAGTAGCTCAGAAGTAAAGTTTTTGTATCTTATTATCTCTGGCTAGAGTCGTTTAGATCCTTAGAAGAAACACACACACACACACACACACACACACACACACACACACACACACGTGTTTTGCCCATAGATGAAAAAATTCCATGACTCATCAAAAATAACCCCCGCCTTCTCTGGCTACCACCTTCTCCCAAGTAAGTTTGTCAGATTAGATGAGGTTTGTCAGCACTCACATGACAGGAGTGCTTCAACCCTGGTCCTACCTATCTGGGGGATCCTTGCTCCCTTCCTCTGTCTGGGTCTTAGTGTAGAATCAGTGGAATTCTGTGCATGTCTCTAGCACTTTGAGGTTGGGGAAAGCTGAGCAGGGACGTGCTGCCTACCTCCTCTCAATCAGGGCATTGCCCCTTTTGTGTTATAGGTAGTGTCCTGAATTATCTTTCAGTTGAAAGAAAAAAAGGTTCAACACCATCATACTAGATGATCTCTAAGGCACCTTTTATTCTGGACACACTGAGAATCTGTGACTACCAGCAGTTTACCTTGCGTCAACTGTCCCTTCAGTCAAGCAACTGCCAAGTTTGGGGGGATTTTTTTAACCCATTAATATCTATTAATGAATTAATAGAGATTATTTTATCCTACTTAGTAGATAGAAAGTTGAGTTCTGAAGAAACAGGATATAGGGCAGGTAAGTCTTGATAGAGACATCTAAAGAGAAAACTGGGGAAAAGATTAGAGGAGACTGAATGCACAGTAAGGCTTTGCCTGGGGACAGCGGCCTCAGTGGGGCAGCAAAACAGATGGTAGTGGACACCCATGGGGCCCCAGAGAGGGCATTTGGCAATAGCTAGAGCCACAAGACTTTACTGGACAGTGCCTTTCACATATGCCATCTTACTCCATCTTTATAAGACAGTAACAATATCCCCCTTTTCCAGCTGCAGTCAGAATCCTGGCACAAGGGAAGGACAGATGTGCCAAATGGGAGGGGAAAAGAAAGTCAAGTTTACTGGTTCTCTTTCCCATTTTTTTTTCCAGCCACATACTAAGCTCTGTAGGCAGCCAACTGCCTAACATGTATCACTTTCTTACTGCGGGCTGGTGCTGACAGACAGACAGGGGAACAAGTCAGTGTCTTTACCTTCAAGAAGTTTATGGTTGGCAAGACATGTATGTAAATGTGGTAGTATTCGTGCTGGTCACCCAACATCCCTGCTCTCTAGCCAAACACATGGTACAACTGTACTTTTATGCTTCCTTACAGTCGAGTGTGTCCACTCGAAATGGATGTGTACCATTTCCAGGTGGGAGCTTTAAGACCCTGGGCTCAATCCACTACTGTTTCTCTGGGCCATGCTAACTGGCAACATGCCCCATGGTGGCTGCTCCATCAACCTGGGTCCCCAGCTTGGAGCACAGCCCTAGACAAACTGATATGGGCATGTCTCACGAGGAAGAAATAAATCTTGTTCAAGCCACCCAGAGTTTTTGGAGTTATTTGTTACCTCAGCATTACCTGACCTAGCCTGACTAGTAAATATCCACCATGGCAGAAGCATTATGCAGCCAGAGGTTTACATTGGTCATCACCCAAATTAGTTAACCTAAAGCAGCAATTCTTTTAAAGACAGTTAGTAGTTTTTTCCTTCACTTTGAAACCTAGCAGAATACATTTCACTTGCCTACTATATAGTGGCCAGTGGGCTTCGATTATTAATTAAATAGTATAAATGCTAACCCTCTTGCACTGTTGGTGGGAATGCAAACTGGTGCAGCCACTCTGGAAAACAGTGTGGAGGTTCTTCAAAAAATTAAAAATAGACCTACCCTATGACCCAGCAGTAGCACTGCTAGGAATTTACCCAAGGGATACAGGAGTACTGATGCATAGAGGCACTTGTACCCCAATGTTTATAGCAGCACTTTCAACAATAGCCAAATTATGGAAAGAGCCTAAATATCCATCAACTGACTAATGGATAAAGAAATTGTGGTCTATATACACAATGGAATACTACATGGCAATGAGAAAGAATGAAATATGGCCTTTTCTAGCAACATGGATGGAACTGGAGAGTGTTATGCTAAGTGAAATAAGTCATACAGAGAAGGACAGATTCCATATATTTTCACTCCTATGTGGATCCTGAGAAACTTAACAGAAGACCATGGGGGAGGGGAAGAAAAAAAATGGTTAGAGAGGGAGGGAGCTAAAACATAAGAGACTCTTAAAAACTGAGAACAAACTGAGGGTTTATGGGGGGTGGGAGGGAGGGGTGGGTGGGTGATGGGTATTGAGGAGGGCACCTGTTGGGATGAGCACTGGGGCTGTATGGAAACCAATTTGACAATAAATTTCATATTAAAAAAATAAAAATAAATAAATAAAATAGTATAAATGCTAATAATAAATTCTACTGATATAATTTATTGTTAATTAAAAGTTCTTTCAAAGTTCATTGTGCAAAGTACAATGTACTTTCAAAGTACATTGTGAGCTAATAAACACGGATAGAAACTTCCAGCAAATTTATTTTTACACCAATTTCTTAAATAGCCATAACCATCCCTGAGGAGAAGTAGGCATATGGGGGGAAGGGGAGAACCTCACAAAGCAGTGAAGTATGGAGAGCACTTCCAATTTTTCCTTTGCAAAGCTACTGCCAACTTTTTTTTAACTTGCCCACCAATGGCTATACAATATTTTCAACCAGTTCTCAATTTCAGCCTTACCTTTCTATGATATTCAAAATCCTATTGCATTACTCATTACAAATGAAAATTCTCTGTTCTGATTTTTGTCCCCTCCCTTGAGAAGTTCTCTATATCCTAATTATGCTCTAAATTCATGAAACATCATTAAAAGTTAACCAAAAGCCATTACTTGTAGACTGTGGGCCAGGTTTTTTGATGTGTGTGAATCTCCTCACTGACCCTCACAACAACCCTGTGAAGTAAGCTTGTTGTAGATTTTACAGATGAGGAAACTGAGGATTTTTCCCAAGGGCAAGTAACTTATTCAAGCCCCATTGCCAGTAAGTGGTAGAACAAGGCAGTGTGCCTTCATAACACTCACACTTTACCCCTACATTTCCCAGGCCTCCTGATTTTCTCACAATTGAGGAGTGTTCCCCTACAAAGTGGCTCTGGCAACTGTGGCCTCAGTCTCCCTTTCACACCACCATGTGGTTTAGGAGCAGTGAGGAGCCAGTAGTGCCGGGCCCTGCAGGGCACAGACAGATGGCCAGCCAGAGCACAGAAGCCACACGCCCCTGAGAACAGACTGTCCGGCTGGAGGCATCCAGCCAGAGCTCATTGTCCCGGGGCCCTTCTGAAAGGTCTTAAAATAGCATTTGACAACGTGGAAACACACAGGTATCTCATGTGCTTGATCTCTGGAACCCCACGGACAC
This sequence comes from Panthera pardus, assembly GCF_024362965.1. Taxonomy (NCBI): domain Eukaryota; kingdom Metazoa; phylum Chordata; class Mammalia; order Carnivora; family Felidae; genus Panthera; species Panthera pardus. The sequence goes on from NW_026526788.1 coordinate 23,989,628, forward strand.
CACAGAAAATGTGGAGTCGGAAAGTTGGGGCCTGGGCCTGGCTCTGTCATTAACCAGCTCTATGACTGTAGCTAATAATAACGGTAAAGAGCACGTCAACGAGGAGTGTCAAGCGGTGTGCTCAACACGTCCTGTGCATGCTCTCATTTCATTTACTCCTCCCCAAAGCTACAAAAAGTCAGCATCATTATGACAAATGACAAGCAAGTGACATGTCCAAGAATACACAGAGAGGGAGCAGCAGAGCTGGGATTTATCCAGCCACTTCCTTTCTCTGGGCCTCAGTTTATCCATATATAAGAAGGTTGGGTTGATGAACTCAAAGCTCCATTTCAACTCTAACATCCCAGCTCTTCCACTCCATTGTGAAGTTCTGTTTACACAGGCACAAATATCCTCAGAAAGTGACCTATGCAATCTTTACCACACTGAATTGCAGGGCACCATTTGTACCTCTCTCCCCTTTGTTCATTTTGTTAGAATTGGTCAAAATGGGGCAAACTCAGATCAACACAACTCATTTTCTGCAGCTCCTAAACTACTTAGAGAGTAGTTAGCAAATCTATTATGGGATTAATCCCAATGACAGAGGTAATAAAAAAATATTGATGTTTAAACATATCCCCTTTTCTTGTAATATGATGCAACCCTTTCCCCATCCTCATGGGTGGGTTTAGAACATGGGGACGTGGTTTGGAATTAAGACTAGCTTCATATTCTTTTCACAGTGCTGACTGAGATTAATTCTACCCCTGGGATCAGTCCACTGGTCCAAGTTCTGAATGTATGTGTGACTTTAAATCAAACTAACAACATTCTCCAAATAATGAACTTTATCTAGGGCCTTAGTGTTTCCTTGATACTAAGTATCTAATCCCAGATATCTTCAAACTTTAGGGTACAGCAGAATTTCCTGGGCAACTTGCTAAATATGCCAAGATATGGGTCCATTTTCTGAGAATGATTTTGGGGTCTGGGATAGATTCCCAGAATCTGTATTTTAAGCTCTCTTCCCCAATCTTCATCTCCTACTCCAAGCAAATGCCCACACTTTCAGATGTATAGCCTGGTCCTTATACTAGATTTATTTACCTTCATTTTCCTCAAAAGAGATATAGATTGTCCTTGCCATTTTGGCCAGACACAAACCAATTAGGTCAATTTAGATGACCAATTCAATTGTGGTTGTTTGTTTGGCTGGTTGGTGAGATTTTATTGTTTGTTTTTGTCAATTCATTTTTAATTATGGCACACAGTTGACGCCCAATAAACATTCACTTAGTTGAACAAAATCACGAATTGGCTCTTTTGCTCTACAGTGAATGGACAAGTTTTTTCATTAAAATAACACACTCTGCTACTTGTTTGGGGCCATTAGTTACTGCCTTCATGCCACTTCAATAGTGCTTCACCCTATTACCTTAAAAAAGTTCAATTTGAAGGTGACCATGCAATTTATCGTCCAAAACAGGGTATCTGTGACACTAAAAAGAGGTGCTATTAATAATTTCCCTGGGACAACAAGCACAAAACAAAACTGTCTGGGAGAAGTGGGAGATATGGTCCCTCCTACTTTGGCCAGTTAGAAAGAAGATCACCAGGAGGCCACTTACTTGCCCAAGACTCCAAAGTGACCCCTTCCCTCTGTGAAGGTTCACAGTACTGGATCAGATACTGCCTTGTGTTGCTTGTATCTTCCCATAGGACTTACAGCTGACTAGCCACCAAAATACTTATCACTGTTACAAAGGCAGGGGCCGTGTCTCTCTTTTCATCTCCCTCACAGCTCCTGGCCCTGGTGCTCATCAAGGGTGCCATCTGATGGAGAGGTAAGTTAGGCAGAAGAATTCACTGTTCATATGATACTGCAGTGGCCCCCACCCAGCCTAGGGAAGACTCATGTGGTTGGGGAAATCCTTTGAACTGTAGAGCCACAAAAATTAGGTTTGCTTTCTAGTTGTGTGACCTTAGGGAAATCATTTAACCTCTCTGAGCCTTGGTTCTCTATACAATAGAGTTGATAATGTTAATTTCACAATGTCATGAGGAAGATCAAACGAGATAATATATGTAAATCACCTGAAAAGGCCCTCTAAAAAATGATAATTCCCTCCCTCCCTTCTTTACAACAATGATCATGCTGAACAGAGAGATAACTGCAAAAGGTCATCAGTGCTTACTGTTAATTTTCTTCTTAATGTTCTAGTTACTACCACAGCAAACAAATTACCCCAACCTAGCTTCATACAATAACCATTTTATTATGCTTACTGATTCTGTGTGCCAGGAATTTGGAAAGGGCAGAGTGGGGGTGATTTATTCTGCTCTTTGACATCTGGGACCTCAGCAAGAAGGACTTCTAGGCTTGGAGTGATTTAACTTCAAGGACCAAGAATCATCTGGAGACATTTTTCACTCACATTTCTGGTGGCTGATGTTGACTGCCAACCAGAAGTGACCTGGGCTTCCTCACAGCATGGAGACCCTTGACTTCCTCCACTGAGGTTTACAGTTCCCAAGGAAAACATCCAAAGAAAACTAGGAGGAAGCTGCTTGGCTTTTTATGACCCAGCCTAGGGAGGAGAACACGATCCCACCACTTGACAAGAGGAAAGTCAAGATAACTATGTAATAAGATTGTGTGGGATGACAGAACTTGATTTGGTCATTTATGGAAAATGCAATCTGCCACATCTACCCTGTAAGTGACCACATGATAAAGATGAATAAATCTTAAAAACAAGAAAAAAAAAAACACCCCACACAACATCTTAGAATCCCAAAGTGCTCTGTGATAATCTGAACCTCATATATAATCCAGGCTTAGGTTAACTTGGCCAAGCTCCTGCCTTTAAGACACTAAAAGATGGTTTAGCAAAGTACAGTTGTGCCTCTTCTTTCAGAAGGTTTAGCAAAGTACAATCGTGCCTCTTCTTTAAGAAAATATTTGTTGATAAAAAATCAATCCTTATCAACCAGAAATTTTAGGAGATGGACATTCATATTGGTGAGTTGTGTGAGGAGTTTACTTACATATCAACTAAAATCTTAACCTGGCATTCATGGCCTCTTATAACCTGCCTTCTACCTCTACACCCATTTTATCATTCCAGCTACACTGAATCACATATCATTCCTGGAACAGGTTTGTATTTTTTGCCATGACACCTTTGTCTGGCCCATTTTTCTCTTCCTGGAATGTTCTTCCAGCCATGCCTTTCGAAACCTTACCCATCCTTCCACACCCAGTTTCAATGTCACTTCTTCTCTGAAGACTTACTTGCCTGGCTGCCCATGAAGGTAATCTCTCCTTCAGAACTTCTAGAAATATTTATTTCTATCCTTCCTTTATTGGTATCACATCCACCTCACATAAACTTTGCCATTTCCCAAGGCCCACGTTGAAATTCCATCTCATTCTTTCCCTCTGTCCTGATCCACACCCTTAACCATTGTAAAGAAGAAAGCAAGATTAAAGTGTTTCATCCATTTTCGAAGTAACTGAGTGCTCACCTAGGCAGAAAGTGTTGGCATCGAAAGGCGGTGAGAAGTCAGAGTGCTAATGAAGAAGCAGAGAAAAATTAGGAGGATCACCCCTAGCCAACGGATCTCCTTCCTCTGTCTCTCATTGTTTCTTCTTTTCCTACTACCCTGTGCTTTGTCACACACACACACACACACACACACACACACACACAAACCCAGCCACTTAAAAGCATTATGAATCTCTACAAGCCGTGCTATATTCTTTTCAGTCACTTTTACATTATCATTTATCTCAGAAATGTGGAGCTCCATTTTTTTAATGAGAAAATTTGTTTACTTATCGATTTCTATTTGACAAGAATCTCTTCAATCCTTAGATTCCTATTCCTTCTTCAAAACCACATTCATCTAATTTACCATGGACATTCCCATACACACATAATTATATTTTAAATTACATTGATTTAGACTTCAAGTTACATTGTGTTTCTTTTTATTGGACAAAAGGGTAAATTTAAGCAACTAATCTCTTGCTAAATACAGCCATCAAAAGCAAGAAAAGCCTCCCCTTTATAATTTTAATCTAATTTGAAGAAGACAACTCTCATCAATTGAAGCACAAAAGCTCTCTTGCACTACTTGGCCTGACCTTTGTGCCAGAATTATGACTCTCATATCTCATTACTTGTTTCCTCTAATCTTCATTTTACTTAGGACTTTTCGAATTTCACATCTTAAATTTCAGCTAGAATTTACTTAAGCTCCTACAGCGGTGTCATTAATTGCTACTAAATATCCATGATTTAGGCCACAGATTCACTCTATGACACAGCACTCACCAGATTGAGTCAGAACTGGGAGTCTCTCCTGTCCCTCTTTACCCCATCAGCTAAATTGTCTCTTTCTTTATGCATGTTCTCCTTCAAAATTCCAGCAACTAATAGCTGAAAACAATCACTACTTTACCAAAGACAACAGCACTATTTTATAGACTAAATGTCATAAAAGAAACTGCCAGCACTTAAGTAGACAGACTGTCTACTCTGTTGAATAGTCAAGATGGCCCAATTTGCCATGCATATGTGGAACTCAGCCTGCCTCAGCAATAAGCTTTCAAGAGATATCAAAGAAAGGTAAGCAAGCAGTGGATATTTAAGCCCTTACTTTTATGTGATACAATTCATGTTTCATTTAATCATTCATTCAATATAACTATAAATATTTCTTGACTACCTACTCTACCCAATCTAGGACACTATAATACAATAGTTTCCCAATATTTAGATTTTACAGACCAGTAAAATTCCAAAAATGTTTGATGGACTAACAAATGCTGACAACTTTTTATTTTGCTGAGGAAGGCCACAGGATGAAGATCAGTGGGGTCTCCCAGTGAGACTGGAAATGAACTGGCTGATGGTACAGGAGTGGCAGGTTTAAAGGTAACTGTATATAAGTGGACAAAATCCACAAGATGAGAGAAGTGCAAAAATACATTCTCTAGTTTCAGAGTTAATGAGTTATGAGGATTTGAAAATGATAATTCACCATACCCTTAGCCAAGTTACTAACGCATTGATGAGAGACTGAACCAGAGTGGTACCTACTAAGCAGTCTTTGCCTAGCTCTGTCTTTCCCACCAGATTCCCAGAGACAGACTCACACTGCCCTACCTGATGGATGGGAAAATCTTGCTGAGTAATCCTGAGCCCATTCAAATCAGCTCTAACCCTAGTTTTGGTTATTGGGCTTCTTTGTGACCTGGCCTGCACCTTCTAACCCAGGCCTAGTTACTCTCTTCTTATATGAGTCCAGATGCCTTCTCTTGGCTCCTTTCTCAGTAGTCCAAGAGTCTCCATATCGTCATTATACCTTTAAATCTCAGTCCCCATGCTTAGGCTTTGACACCTATAAGAAGACATACCCAGCACCAGCTCCAACCTCAATGAAATATAATTTGTTGTTTGCTCCCTTCCTACGGTTGGGAAAATCCACTAGGTTATCTCTGAACTTCCTGCCAGCCATCCTCTCTGCCTGGACCTAGAAGTGTTGCCTATTACCAGACTTTTCAGATGCTACATTCTACCAACCTAACACTGACTCCAGGAGCTGGTAACCCCAGAAGTTGTGTGTAACCGTTTGCATGCATATATGTGTGTGTATCTTCCTTGAGAGATAGCCCATAGTACTTACTTCTCAGTAAGTACTGATGATGAAAAGACAAAAAAAGACAAAACAAAACAAAACAAAATCACTGCCCTAGAGCCATTTGCTAACTGAGAAATCTGAATTGTATATTCCAGACTGTTTTTATTCTTATTTTGTAACCAAACCAGGCTTAAGTAAGGAGGAAGTATTTACCAAGGATTCTCAGTGTCTGGAGAAACCTAGACTTAAGTCTACTTTTCCTATTTATTTTCTAGTTCACCTTTGGCCTATGGCTCCACCTTCCATCAAACTACATTTGTATTTCCTACCCACTGGCATCTCTGTTTTTAAACGACGATACAGTGCTGGCACATCATAAGCACCCAACACAAAATGTTAGCCGTTAATCTTATTTCTCAGTCACACAGGGCCTCTTAGTTTGGGAATATTTTCATGCATTTTCATGAAGTTCATAAAATTTCATGGCAGTTCTCCCTGGAAAACATTATCAATTTAATTCCTTTTCCCAAGGAAAGGTAAACTCCTCCAGATGTGTCCTTAGTTTCCACAAGCCTAAGAGGCCAAAGGGAAGGTGCAGGCTGGCTTCCCAGGTGATGCATGCCACAAGTGTGAAGATGTGAGGGGATGGCCAAATCCCGGGTAAAACTGAGGTTGGTGTGTAAAGTTTGTGGGAGACACTGCCTTCACCCTGGAAGCCTTCCTTCATATTTTCTTGTCTCCCTCTCTCATCGCAATGGATATCTGCCCAAGCATTCGGTGGTAAATGAGGGGCTGACAAAGGTGAGGTATGAGAATTCATCAGCACTCTCAAAGGGAACCTCAAGGTTTGTGCTGAGCTTTTCCCAGATCTTCAAGTTGACACAACAGCCTGCATGGCTCGTGAAGGAGCAGCCCACAGTGTCCAGGATGCTGAGTATCCAAGGCCTGGAACCTGATCCCTGAGGCATCTCAACTTTACCTCTGGAAACTGACTCTGCCAGGTGGGTTTTCCCCTGTGTGGTGCCACCAGGGTGGCTCTGGCTTCCCACTGGATGAGCCTTGGCATACTACCTCAGAAATATCGAAGGCCTTAGACCTTAGATCCAAATCCTTCTGCAAGGATCCCTGACCCATAGTCATTCCAAATGTGTGTATCTTGACATTCTAGAGGGAGCTCTCTCACAATTTGATTTCTAATTTTTACTCAATTTCTTTTCCTTTATTTATACATATTCTGCCAAGATATCTCTCCCACTCCTACCTTGAATTAAGTCTGTCACTTAAGTCTTTAAAGAAATAGTGAAACTGACAGGGTACAGAGGTGGTCCAAATAGTTCTTGTCATATGCAAAACCTCAGACTCAACTTGGAAATCTCAAGAAAATTCTTGAGCAAGTTTCCATCATGGGAATTCTAATCATAAAGCAATTACTACCAATTTCTGGAAATTTTTTAACCCCATGATGCAGTAATAAATCTAGCTTATCAAGGATTTTTTTTGCATTTGATAACAACCATGATATTTAATCTTTACCATCATTCAAAATGGAAACTATCCTTATTTCAATACAATAAAGTAAATCTAATTTAAATAGCGGGGCCTTTCAGAAAACAGAGACTCACCTCTCAATGCAAAGAACAAATATTTGCATTACCTATTTATATTAAAATATGCAGAAATTTCTCAAGCATTTAGCCAACTTATAAATTTTTATAACTTCTTTGAATTGTTAGCATTTTTTTTAACACACTGCATTATTTCAGCTTTGTGAAGGGCTCAATAACAATCTTTCTGGTCAGGAAAAAGGAAAGGACATTAGAATAAAGAATGCAGAATAAATAAAAACAAAACAGTACAGCCCGTACATCCACTCATACAAAGACAACTTTCATGGGGAGCTATAAGCAATTATAATAACACAATGTCCTTCATGTTGATTTCAGCAGTGAAAAGAATTTCTCTAGTTATTAAAGACTTTCCTGGCCAAGATTCAGAAAAAAATCTGATTCTATCCCAATCTGACTTCTGTGCAATGCAAGTTATGCACATTTTAAACACTGATATATAATGCTGCCATTCTTCTATGAACTGTTAACAGCTGTAGAAACTATTATAGCCAGCTTCAAAACATGTCTGTGTAGTCAGTGCTCTCCAGACACTTAGCAATCCCAAAGCTATTCCTGGACTCACTCGGATTGCAGTGCGAACACAAAGTTTTGATTTATGTTGGTAATGAAACAACAAACTTCTGATCTTTCCTCTAAATGGCCATTCAGATTACATGAACAGCATGTGCTTCAGGGGAAAGCGGAGGGCAGAATTTACAGAAACAAAAAGGAAGCAAGAAAATAAATGGAAGGGCCACCCACAGTTACCTTAAGGAAAACCCACAGTCGTCAGTATAAAGCACTGTATTGGAGTTACATCTCATGGCCACAGAAAGCACTTGTGCTTGTAGCGAAATAAATGGCAACGGAGGCTTTGGACGAAAAGGTGACCCAGTGAGAGCCATGTGCCATAAGCAGGGACATGTGCAAAGCTGGTGAGGGGCATCAATACTCACAAGGTGCCACCCTGGCTATAAGCAAGGATACACAAAGGCCATGAGATTCCCATTTGAACTGAAAAGTTCCACTTCACTGAATCATGACCAAAATCCCCTGAAACTGACAAACTCACGCAAGGGAATTTTTTCGTTGTAGCAATCCAAACGCCCCCAAAGGAACAACGTCCATTGAAGATCTTCCTTAAACTAAGAAGTTCCCTTATTCCACATTTGCCAACTAGAACTCAAATACTTGTGGGTTCTTCCCTAAAATGCTTTGTTACAAGCTAACCATTACAGGATGGTTACAGACTGAACCCTGCATCTACATTGTTCATAAAGAATAGAAATATTGATATGTAACCAAAATTCAAATAGCATCCACTTCCTTGGATTAGAGATGTAACCTGAAATAATCTCCACAGGATATTCCAGGGTTTCTGCTTTCCAATTTACAGACCAAAAAGGTGGTAAGTTTGTATCTTCTTACGTTGTTTGCCTACTTCCCTCACTACTGGCTGAGATAAAGAAGCAAAGTCACAGTATTCATTCATTGCCCTGTCACTGAGAACCCCCTCCTCTACACTGAGTACAGGAATTAACACCAAAAGAGTAAGAGGCCCAGAGTCTCTTCTGAAGGAGTTTCAAATCTTACTGGGAAAGAAAACATGAAGGGATATAGAAAGGAAGTAGAGAATAGAGTATCCTAAAGTGTTAAAGGTATATGAGAACAAAGTGACCTGAATGAGAGGGAGTTGAAGGGCTATATAGCTGTGGGCAAGTTATTGAGGCTGTCGGAAGCCAGAGTCAAAGTAAAACTAACATGGAAGGGAGTTGGGGGCAGAGAGGTGAGAGGATAGCTGTAGAAGCGACATAAGATACTCTTCACTTCTTTTGTGCCAGTTAGTATGCATTAAGTTGCAAGAAACGGAATACTCAACTCTAGTAATTTAAGCAACAAGGCCGTTAAGTTATCTCACATAACCAGAAATTTGAAAGTAGGTAGTTCCAGGTTTGGTCTTGTGACTCGGAATTTTTTCTTTTTTTATATATATTTGTGTTCTACCATTTGCTAACATGATGTTTTTTCCCCATGACTGCTATCCCATCTTGTCAAGAGTTGCTATAGCACCTGACATCCCATTTACATTTATGGCAGGAAGAAGAGGGATGGGGAGGGCCCAGTTAGTCCTCTTCTAACACTTGTCCTTCTTATCAAGGACACAAAAGCTTTCCTAGAAGCCTCACCTCTACTGGATTTCTAATTGTTGACCAGAACTATATCATATGGCTACTACTGCCACTGAGGCAAGCTGGAAATGTGTGCATTTGGTTATGAGAGTACTGTGATCAGCCTGGATAATCATGATTCAGCCCCAGCAGTCAGTCAGTACAATGCTTCCAGAAGAAGTCAAGTTTCATCAGCAAGGAGGAAAAAGCAAAGAAGGTGAAAACGGCAGCTGAGTAGTCAAAGAATAGTGTCTTAAGTGTTCCCTCATTTTTATTTTCCATCTTGATGAAAATATTAAGGTTTTCTTTTTGCTGCTACAGAGAAGCAAAAAATAAGACTTCTATTTTCCTTGCAGAGTTCTTCTAAATTATTTCCAATGATGGCATGGCAGAAAATGCATTACCCTCTCACTTCTGGTGTCCTAGAATCATTTTATTAAGTGAGATAGGAGGTATACTGTTCAAAGAGAAAGCACTTGTAACAGATAATATTGGTTGCCCACCCCACAACAATTTGCCCCAGTTCTCCTTTGTTAATTAAACCCTGTTATTGATCACCCTCTGTGTGACCATATACTCAATGAAGATGCCCCTTTTAATATCTAGGGGTGAGTCTTAATCTACTCCAATCATAATAATTCTACTGCCTAAATCAGGAATTGGTTTAAGAATGAGGATGCAACATAATTCTGGCCAATGATTCATGAGGAAAAGTCTGCTAAGGACCCTCTAGGAAAAGTTTTCTTCCTTCATAAGACACAAATTGTCCTTTTCTTCATTTCAAAGAAAATAGATGACGATAGGATGCATGGAGCATTAGCACCCATCTTGCAACCATGAGGGAATAAATCTAGGAAAAGGTCAACATGTTGAGAATAGCAAAAGAGGAACTAGTGTCATGATACCATTGTTGAAACACTGAATTGACCAACCCTGAAAGTGCCCTACCTCTAAGCATTTTATTATGTGAGATAATAAATCCCTCCTTATTTAAGAGACTTACAGTTTGTGAGCCCAAAGCATTGTCACTCATATGCATTGTGTCCCGGTTTCTAAATTTACATTAATAAGCTAATTTAGCCATCAGCAGCATCAAGCTCTTATCAATTCCCAGTTATCTTTAGGACACTATGCAGCTCTTTGATAAGCTCAAGCTGATTTATCATGGTACTCCACACTGCTAGATCAGCCTTAGCAGAACCAGATATTCTGAAATCCACGTGGTCAGAAAATACAACCTCAGTCGTGGTGAAAGAAGGTTTTGAGGCTCTGCAGGTTCACCACTTAAAGATTCTCTATTTCCCCTCAGTCACCCACAACTGCCTATAAGGATGTCCCTCATTAATTGTAAGAGGGCACACAATACTGCTCCTAAAGTCACAGGCAAAGGAGCATCAGAAACTTAAAGAAGAATAATTATGAAAATCATAAAATAGTTTGAAAAAAAAGTTATTTGCCTGAAAAAAATGACTATAACTTGGGGCTTTTATTCCTATAAACTAAGATATTATATGTCTTGTGCACAAATTTTATAGAGAGATGAAAAAAATTGGAAAAAAAGTATTTGGTTCTATTAAACAGTTTAATCATAAATTATCTTTTCATAGAAATGATTTCAAATGTAGTTAAGTATCTAAAATATCAACTGATACACACACTTTTTCTTTTCCAGAAACAAAGTTGTGGTGCACAGCTGCCTGCTTGTTATATAAGAAAATCTTGCAAAAGAAAATCATGTATCGTTCTTAATATCCAGGACTCCCAGAGCTACACTCTCTCTTTTTTAAAAAAAATTTTTTTTAATGTTTATTTATTTTTGAGACAGAGAGAGACAGAGCATGAACGGGGGAGGGTCAGACAGAGAGGGAGACACAGAATCTGAAGCAGGCTCCAGGCTCTGAGCTGTCAGCACAGAGCCCGACGCGGGGCTCGAACTCACAGACCGTGAGATCATGACCTGAGCGAAGTCGGACACTTAACCGACTGAGCCACCCAGGCGCCCCTACACTCTCTCTTCTGATGACCCGCAACCATGCCTTCTCTGAACCCCATTTCAGGGTTGCTATAAAAATGCCCCCTCACTTACTCCTTCTTCCATGAGGAGAATTTGCATTGTCAAAGATACCTAGAATCATGCAGTCTGGGAAGGGACTGGTTCCCAAAGAAGCCAATTAAGGCCCAATCTGTTCAGTGACACCTTCAGATCAAATGACTGAGGTCAGAACTGATTCAGTCAAAAGCAGTGTGGAAACTAAACCTGCTCCTAGCAATCAAGTGCTGTTTTCCAGACCAAGTAAAAGAGCAGAGTCAGCGACTGTAGCTCAGGATGCTCTGGGAGATCAATGGAAAGCAACACCACTGGTTTTTAAACAAACATAACAAAACCTTTCAACCTAGAAAGGGTTCTAGGTAGGCAGTTTGGAAAGTATACATTTATCCTAAGGATGTTGCTATTGTTTAAAACATGAAGGACTCTTTTGTCATTTCCTTCAGAGCCTTCAGCAAGTTCTTTAGAATATCCTCAATAGTAGTGAACCTTTATTATTTAACTGTTTCTTCTGTTCGGTGATGGGTGGGCAGAGTTTAGAGAAATTGTGAGGAGACTGAAGTAGCCAACAATCTTTTGAGATATACTCTAGTGAATGAGGTCATTTACCAACTTAGGTTAGTGCTGTTTTACATTCACCTATTCACCAAAAAGAACAATTTTCAAATGGGAAAAGATAAAGCAGTTACTATTAAGAGGGTACTAAGTGACCTGAAACCATAAAAATCCTAGAAAAGAACACAGACGGTAACCTTTTTGACATTGGCCATCAAAACTTCTTACTTGATATGCCTTCTGAGGCAAGGGAAACAAAAGCAAAAATAAATTATTGGGACTATATCAAAATAAAAAGCTTCTGCACAACAAAGAAAACAATCAACAAAACTATGAGGCAACCTGTGGAATGGGAGAAGATATTTGCAAATGACATATCCGATAAAGGGTTAGTATCCAAAACCTAGAAAGAATATATAAAACTCAACACCCCAAAAAAGAATAATCCAATTAGAAAATGGCAGAAGATATGACAGACACTTTTCAAAAGAAGGCATCCAGATGGCTAACAGACACATGAAAAGATGCTCAATATCACTCATCATCAGGGAAATGCAAAATGAAACTACAGTGAGGTATCACCTCACACCTGTCAGAATGGCTAAAATCAACAACACAAGAAATGCAGGTGTTGGTGAGGATGTGGAGAAAGTGGGAACCCGTACACTGTTGATGGGAATGCAAACCGGTGCAGCCACTCTGAAAAACAGTATGGAGTTTCCTCAGAAAGTTAAAAATAGAACTACCCTATGACCCAGCAATTGCACTACTAGGTATTTGCCCAAAGTATACAAAAATACTAATTCAAAAGGACACATGCACCCTGATGTTTATAGCAGCATAATCTGTAGTAGCCAAATTATGGAAACAGCCAAAATGTCCACTGATTGATGAATGGATAAAGAAGATGTGGTGAATATATATAGTGGAGTATTATTCAGCCATAAAAAAGAACAGAATCTTGCCGTTTGCAATGACATGATGGAGCTAGAGAGTATAATGCTAAAGAAAATAAGTCAGTCGGAGAAAGACAAATACCATACACAAATTTCACTCATGTGTGGAATTTAAGAAACAAAACAAATAAGCAAAGGGGGAGAAAGGAGACAGAGAGGCAAACCAGGAAACAGTCTTCTAACTACAGAGGTGGATGGGGGGATGGGCTAAACAAGTGATGGGGATTAAAGAATGCATTTGTTGTGAGGAACACTGGGTGATGTATGGAAGTGCTGAATCACTATATTGTACAGCTGAAACTAATATAACACTGTACTAACTGGAATTTAAATAAAAACTTTTAAAACAACAACAACAACAACAACAACAACAACAACAAGAGGGCACTGAAGTTTAAGACAGATGTTAGAAAATACTAACTTAAATGAGAAGTATTATCTCCCACGTGTCTCCCCCACCACACACACACAAAGAAAGGTAAAAAGCATTCCAAATGTAATCAGAGAACCATAGTCAGTGACATTTAAGAAATCAAGGAGAAAGACTGGGAATAGATCAAAACCTCTGATTTCAAAGGGAAGGTACAGTAGAGGAAAATGTGGAATCCAGAAACTACATGGTTTCTAGAAAAATTCTAAAACAGGGTGTTAAACAGATGACTCCAAATTATAAAATTCTAAAAATAATCAAGGTTATAGTTTTACAGGTTTAAAAAAAAACAGAAGGTAAAGGAGACAAATTGACTTGCCTACCATCATAAAACTAAGCATAATGGGGAAATCAAGATAATAACTTGGGTTATGTCCTGATGTTTTCTTAGAACACTTAAAAAATCAAGTTATGGTCACTAAAGGAATTTGGCTCAGAAAAGGACCAATAGAATCCACAAAGTCACAACAAATTCCATCTTTAATAAACAATTAGACCGAGAAACACCACAGAGACCATGTATCTTCACTCCACAAAAAGCTTTTTAACACTACTAGTGATAGCCTTGTAGACAAGTTGGAAAAATATAGCAGCATGCTGGTAACATCCCGGAGGATATAAAAGAGTTGGGTGGTTTAACAGCCATAGCAAATAAAGGACTGAATATCACCTGTTGTGTGCTGCATGCCTCCCATCGACACAGCTATATTAATGACTTGGGGTAGAAATAGCAAACATGTTTATCAAATCTGCACTTCATAATGCTAAAAAGGGAAACTTAAAAATTGACCTAGAATTCAACATCATACGTTATATATATTAAATATATGTATATATTAACATATATTTAATACATATATGTACATAATACATAAATACATATATGTACATATATGTACACAATAAAATATGAACACAATAATTTTTAATTGCAGATATAGTATGAAAAGCTGGCTTATAATAGTTTATATTAAAACAAATTAACAAATAAATAACAACAGCAAGTAAGTCTTACTTGACACATTCAATATAAAGTAAGTCTTACTTGACAAGTTCAATATAAGCCACTAGGGCAGTATTGGTATCTAAAAAGGCAAATAAACTTCCAGTTTCTGATTCCATATGTAAGGAGCTTAGAAGTCATCACTCCATCCTAACAATAAGGAAAAAGATGAACAGACTGAAAAATCAACAACTCTTCTTGGATCATTAAGAGGTAGGAGGACATAGGATAAACCACTGTCCCAGGACTGGAGAGAGAGAGAGAGAGAGAGAGAGGAGGAAAGGAACCATTCAGAAATACACCAGAGCACACTGTGCTTCTTAATAAGGCCAGCACTCAGGAGAAACTAGTCAACCAGAGCCTAACCTTATGGATTATTATCCAAGTTTCACTGATCTGGGGGAAAATACCCAATTCTAGCCTACTCTAGTCATCCTATCCCACCTAAGGGGATAGGAAGAAACTGAGAAACACTTCTGACGTTCACTGTCTAGAAGCATGGGCTCACTAGAAGACTGAGACCTAATCTCTCTACAGATCACTTTCCCTCTCCCTACACTTCACCACATTACTAAGGCCTATTTACAGCAGTTTCTTTGACCCTGTATATCATGTGCAGCTATCAAGAAAAAATTCCAAGGCATACTAAAAGGCAAAAAAAAAAAAAAAATAATAATAATAATTTGAAGAAATAAAGGTAAGCATCAGAACCATGCAGGGATGTTGGAATTATCAGACCAGGAATTTAAAACAACCATGATTAATATGCTAAGAGATATGCTAGATAAAGTAGATTGCATGTAAGACTAGATGGGCAGTTTAAGAAGAGAGGTGGAAATCCTAAAAGCCAAAAAGAAATGCTTCAGAGCAAAAACACTGTAACAAACAAAGAATGTCTTCAATGGGCTTATTAGTAGACGGGACATGGCTGAGGAAAGAATCTCTAAGCTTGAGGATATCTTTTTAAAATTTTTTTTAACGTTTGTTTATTTTTGAGAGACACAGAGAGACACAGCACATGTGAGGAAGGAGCAGAGGGAGAGGGAGACATAGAATCCGAAGCAGGCTCCATGTTCTGAGCTGTGAGCACAGATCCTGACGTGGCCTTGAACCAACAAACTATGAGATCATGACCTGAACTGAAGTCAGACACTTAACTGACTTAAAATCAAGAGGTGGATGCTTAACTGACAGAGCCACCCAGGTGCCCCATAAGCTTGAGGATATCTTAATAGAAACCTCCAGGGGCACTTTGAGTGGCTCTGTCAGTTAAACATCCAACTCTTGATTTTGGCTTAGGTCATAATCCCAGTGTCATGGGATCAAGCCCCGTGTTGGGCATCCACACTAAGCAGGGAGTCTGCTTAAGATTCTCTCTCACTCTCTCAAAAAAGAGAGAGAGAGAGAAAGAAACCTCCAAAACTGGTGGTGGGGAGGGGGGACAGAATTTCCAAGGACTGGGAGACAACGAAAACTGTGTAATAAATTTGTGATGGGAATACTAGAAGGAGATGAAAGAAAGAAAGAGAAGAAATACTTGGAACAATAATGACAGAACGTTACCCAAATTAATGTCAGACATGAAACCACAGACCCCGAAAGCTCAAAGAACCCTAAGCAGGATAAATTTCAAACAGAAAAAAAAATGAGAAAAAAAAAACAAACTCAACACACAGTCATATAATTTTAAAACTATAGAAAATAAAAGATAAAGAAAAATTCTGAAAGAAGCTAGAGGGGAAAAGCACCTTACCTATAGAGGAAAAAAGATAAGAATTACACCCAACTTCTCCTCAGAAACCACACAAGCAACAAGAGAGTGGAGTAACATATTTAAAATATTGAGAGAACAATACAACCAACCTAGAACCTCGTACCCTGTGAAATTATCTCTCAGAAATGAAGGAGAGTGTCTACGGCCATACCACCCTGAACGTGCCCGATCTCGTCTGATCTCAGAAGCTAAGCAGGGTCGGCCCTGGTAAGTACTTGGATGGGAGAAATGAAGGAGAGAAAAAGACCTTCTCAGAAAAACAAAAATTGAGGAAATTTTTTGCCAGTAAGTCATGGCTGCAT
Organism: Panthera pardus; assembly: GCF_024362965.1. Taxonomy (NCBI): domain Eukaryota; kingdom Metazoa; phylum Chordata; class Mammalia; order Carnivora; family Felidae; genus Panthera; species Panthera pardus. The sequence goes on from NW_026526788.1 coordinate 24,006,104, forward strand.
TTCAGGAAATATTAAATGAAGTTCTTTAGAGAGAAGGAAAATATATAGGTCACTCAGATCTATCTATACAAAGAAACGAAGAACATCAAAAAAGAAATGTGAAGATAATATAAGAACTTTTATTTTTTTATTCTTCACTGATCTAACAGATAACAGTTTATTCAAAATAATAATATATTAATTATAATAATTATTATTAGCAACAATATATTCAATTATGTATGCTTATGTATCCAATGTATAAGGAATGAGAGGGAGGAATTTGGATTCTTTTGCTATTGTAAGGTAGTCACACTACCTGTGAAGTGGTATAGCATTATTTGAAAGTGGACTTCAGTTGGGGTATATGTATACTGGAATCTGTAAGGCAATTACTAAAATAAGAAGTATAAATGAAATGCTAATAAAGGACATAAAATGAAATTCTATAAAATGCTCAATTTTAACCACAAAAAGCAGAAAAAGAGTAGAAGACAAAAATAGGAACAAAGATTAGGGCAAGAAATAAAAAATAGTAACAACTATGGTAGACATTAATCCAAATATATCAATAATCACTTTAAACATCAGTGGTCTAAATGTACCAATTAAAGGAGATTATCAGAATGGCTTAAACACAAAACCCAACTATATGTTGTCTACAAGAAACCCACCTTAAATATAAAAACATATAGATTCCAAGTATATGGATAGATAAAAATATACATGCTGTCACTAATCAAAAGATAGCAGAAGTAGCTATGTTAATTTCAGACAGAGTAGAATTCAAAGCAAGGAAAGTAGTCAGGGATACAGAGGGGCATTACATATGACAAAAGGATCAATTCTCCAAGAAGACATAACAATCTTTAACCTAACAATGTGCCTAACAATACAGCATCAAACTACATAAGGCAAAAACACATAACTGCACAGAGAAACAGATGAAACCACTCTCAAAGACTTCAACACCCCTCTATCAGAAATGGACAGGTCCAGCAGATAGAAAATCAGTTAAGGACATAGTTGAACTCAATAGCATCATCAATCAACTGGATATAACAGACACCTATAGACCACTTCATCCAACAACAGCAATATACACATTCTTCTCAAGCTGGCATGGCGCATTTACCAAGATAAACCACATCCTGTGCCATAAAAAGACAAATAGTCTTCACCTGAAGTGACCCTATCCAGAGGATTATGTTCTACTCCCCGCCCCAGGTTTCATGAAGGACCTCCACAAACTAAATGAGTCTAGAAAAGGATGACTAGAACAATGAGAGCTATAAACATGAAAACAGCTGAAGCATCTGACATGCTTAGCATGCAGAAGAGAAAACTTAGAAGTTATAAGATGGTTAATTGACCTCAAATTCTTGGAATAAGTCATGAGAAAAGGAGAGAAGACATGTAGTATGTCAAAGGAAGAACTCTGGCTGCAGAAAAGAAGAAGGGAATCTCATCTTGACATGAGAACTTTCTTGCCAAGTGTACTAGCCAGCCAAGGAATGGCTGTGTCACCCATGTATGTCCAGCAATAGGCACTCCAGAACCACAAGGGCCAGATGGAAGTCAGGTGACCATCAGTTAGGGAGCTCCTGAAAGATGTTCCTGCACCTGGAGTCAGAGGATAAACCAGATGTTTTCCAAGAGCCCCTTCCATAGTTAGAGCTGGTTTTTGTTCCTAAGTGCTGTGACCATGAGGTTTTGAGAATGATTTTCTCTCACAGCTCATATACCATCTCTTTGAGTCATTTAAAATAAATGGCCTTATCTTCTCCCAAAGATTGTTACCCATGAAATTCCCTTTACATATCCAAACTAGTATCTTTTCCCAATCTGCACATGGCCTCATTCACCAATCCCCATGCCTCTAAGATATTAAGATAACTGTTAACTTGGCCAAAGTGCCAGCTTCAGGTATTGTTTCCCTGTATTTCTCTCCTTCCTCTAATTGTCTCTCTGTAGCTCCTTAGATTCTGAATCCCCTTAATGAGCTGCTAGGTCTAAAATTGGCCCTTTGCCCAGTGTGGGGTTTCCCCAGCCCAAATGTGTGAAAAGGCACATCACAACCTGTAGCACCGGGGAAGTCCCAAGGCCCCTGGAGAGCTAAACTATTTTATTTTAAATATTAAATAGAAGAGAAGCCTGACTAGTGAGTGTGAAAGAGAGGGGGATTTTCAGTTGTGAAATAGTGACTAGGTACTATTTTCACAGTAAAAGATCATTTATCTTCATTGACTCACATATACACACCTCCTTGATCAATTCATTCTTTTATCGCAACTGTCAGATATTCTGGCAGCACCATCAAGAGGAGTCAGGTCCAGGGGTATCAGCATTACAACTACATTATACATTAGCATCTGAACAAAGCAGGAAACTTTTCTTTTTAAATTTTTTTTAATGTTTATTTTCGAGAGAGATGCACACAGAGTGCCAGCGGGAGAGGGACAGAGAGAGAGAGGGAGATATAGAATCTGAAGCAGGTTCCAGGCTCGGAGCTGTCAGCACAGAGCCCGATGCAGGGCCCAAACTCACAAACTGTGAGATCATGACCTGAGCCGAAGTCAGATGCTTAACTGACTGAGCCACCCAGGCACCCCAGAGCAGAAAACTTTTGATTGCTTTTTAAAATATTGAAGAGACCTTAGTTGCAGGCAATGCCCAAATGTTTACCACGTATCAAAGGTCTTGGAAATACTTCCGAATAGCTTTCATCCACTAACATTTCACCAGAAAATGCCAGTGAATTTTGGAATAAATTTTCTCACTTTCTATGGATTAAAATATGACACTCATCAAGTCACCAGGTCCTTTTAAATATCTTTCATGGTAACAGCCCCTTAACAAACCAGAAGAGAAGAAAAATCTGGGACAGAATCTACATGTACTCAAAACTATGTCTACTTATAGTCCAAGTGCATGGTGTAATGAAACAGAAGCAGCTTGTATGGCTCTACTCATCTTAACTATTAACCAGCTGGGATGAAGAACCAGAAGTAAGTCATTTCGTCTAAAAACTAGCAAAGGAAAATGCCTGGCTAAAGAAATTGGCATGAGAAGATGGAGGACACAGGAGGTAGGAAATGTTGACTCCAAACATGTAGACCCATACCTCAGTGCTGAAGTTTAAAATCCAGGCAAGGAGAAAGGAATGGGACCCACACAGGTTAGCACTCTAAGAACCCATAGCTTCCTCTTTGCTTCCTCAGCTCTTTTTGTAATGTGTGTATAAACTGAGTCTGTCAATTTATAAACCTGTCTATCTGGGACTGCTTTGTTTCTTCCTAGGCTATACCAAGAAGGGATGGAGGGCTTCTCTGAGGATGACCCACTGAGACGGTCAACAGAATAAGACCATCACCAGGAAAAGACAGAGGGTCTGAAGGACAGGAGGTAAGAATTGTTAATAAAAAACTATATTTAATGTACACTACAGAAGTATACTCCAAAACTAGTTTATACAAACTACCAAGCTTATTCCAGCCTAGAACCTCTGCCAGGAATGTTTTACCCAGATCTTAGGATTCCTGGCTCCTTCTTATCCTTCATGTCCCTCTCAAAAGCTACATTTACCAAGAGAGTTTCTCTCAGTTTCCAGACTAAGGCAGTTGTCCAGTCATAGTCACTATGTGATCTTTATCTCAGTACTCAGGGTGTTTTGAAATTATCTTGTTCCTTTGTTTTCTTTCTTTGTCTATTTCTCTCTTCTAGAATGTAAGTTCTACGCAAATAGGACTCTTGCCCATAGAAGAGTACCTAACACATGGGTGGGTTCATACAGCTTTGTTGGATGAATGAACGAATGAATGAATGAATGACCAAATCAATAGTGGATTTTCTTGTTTTTAATGGATTTTCTAATAAATGTTCTTGTGAGGAGAATTTCATTTCCCAGTGGTACCTGGCAAATGAAGCATGTAAATGGGAAAAACTATTGTCGCTGAGACTATCTAAACAATTTAAGGAATAAAATTTCTAAGTCCATGCTGTTATTAGAGAATAGAACTACCAGACTATGAATCACAATTGTAAAACAGAATTATTCCTTACTTTTTCTTACTGATATATACCATCACTTCATCTTTCTTCTGACTCCCAGGGAGCTGCTGCACCCAAGGACCACCTCTTTATTTTAAAGCAACTTGGTATGAGTAAAATCATTAACTTTGAAAAGCCCACCAAGAGCTTTACTTTGCACTCTGAGCATCTTTTTCAGTACCTACGCTGTACAAAATGATTTCTGTTTTATCCACGTCCCTGCATCCTCCTTACCTCCACTCCTTCTGCGAAATCTAAGCAGAGCCCCAAATCCTACATCTGGAAACACTAGAAGTCAGATGCTACATAAATCTATTATCCCCACCAACAGTATTTCTGGCTATGCCAATGTGATTCTACCATGCTAAAAAAGTCACCTGCTAAGCTAAAAATTCCACAACCAGTAAGAAGTATCAAGAAGATTTGTCTTTGCAGATAAAATAAACATTGCAGTATTTAGCGTACTTTGCGAATTAAATAATTAGAAGCTGGATGCCAAAGGGCCAAGGTAAAAATATCTGCATCCTCCAGGCTTCCTACATTCTTTATGATGGACTAAAAACATACAGTGAGACTATGGCTAAACGGAAAATTCATTTTCACTAATCCTGTTCACTTAGGCAGAAAATTCTCTGTTTTAGTTTTAGAGCAAGAAAACTGCACTACTACCAAAAGTCCACTTCATACATTTGGTACATTTAAAGAGAAAACATGACAAACTGGGATCTGCTGCTTGTGTCTGGCTTTCAGCTACAGTGCATCGCTGTGGGCTTCCCCAAACAGGAGAATAAAAGCCCAGGTGGGAGAGAACACACATTGCTGACTGTATCACGGGAGAAGCTAGAAGACAGGAGATGCTCTTATGGGAAAGTTCGGGCAGGATTACCAGATGGTTGGAGAGAATTCCGTTAAGCAAGCCAGACTCCATGCCTCCATGGGATACACCATGCACACAAAGCCAAACAGAAAAATGTGGGACTCTTGCACATACAGACAAGTGGGAAGATTCAGGCTGAGCCTTCCCTCTGAGTTTGTCTGCCTGGAGTTCTCTGCTCTAGCCTTTCCATCAAGTTGTTCCCAATTCTTTCGTGGAAATCTGGGTCAGGTTGCACATCTTCAGCAAAGCTTTTTCTAACACATCTTGCCTAGGGTTGACTTTGATGGATTTTGTGAGCCCCTACCTGTCTTTACTAATTTGTAATAGACACTATCCAAATCCCCCTAATCTGCTGTTTTCATTCAAGCCACTTTGTGTCCTGTCTTGAGGTAGCCTACAATCTCCCCACCATGAGGGATGTACGTCCCCTATCTCCCCACAGTTTGGTACAGTATTCTCGCAAATCGGTTATTTAATAAAAGCTGGCAGAATGACTTAGCAAATTATTTTCTCACAGGATTCATTCCTGAAGACCAGGGGGCCCTTGCATAAGAACTGGACTTTGGGGAACACTGGAGTATGATTGGAGGAAGACAAAGTATTAAACACATTAGGCTAAGGAGGAAGAGGTAAAGAAGACTGGCATTCACCCAGGAGAGGGCAAGGAAAGACCTCTGAACCAAACAGTACAAGTTAAGGGCCAAGGAGAGGACAGGAAGCACTGAGGGGATCCAGAAGGAGCAAAGACTCAAGGTCAGGAGAGAATGGTGGCACTAAAACCAAAATGAGAAGAGGGTTTCCAGAAAAAATGTGCCAAATGCTGAGCCAAGAGTGAAACAAAGTGAACATTTCTGGGTGTGTGTGGGTGAGGGGGGTACTGAGGTAGGAGAAAGGTGAATGGGAGAACAGTCCACAGTTATAGCACAACCAAGTTCATCTGCCAGATATAGAAGAATTGTTAGGCGAAGGTTTCCCCTAAACTGCTTTCCAGTGCCAGATGCACTCCCAGGATATTATCTCCCAAGCCACACCCAGCTCTCATGATGTGTGATAACTGAAACCTTTAGAGTTTCCAAGGTCTCCCCCCTGATTAAGGTGTTCGTTTCCATGTTGATACTTTCTGGCACTTCATTTCTCTTTCAAGGTAGTATAAGAAATAATTAGATAAAGCCTCTCAGGAAATCAAAGTTGTCATGGCTGGGGCTCAGTTCTCCGAGTGTCCACTGCTGGCCATTCGGGGCAGCCTTCCCAGATCACCTGACTACTCAGTACAAGGGCCCAGGAGAGGACCAGCTTCCCTGTGGGACTCAAAGGACCAGCTGAAGATATGAGAGGCAGAGGCAGTCTCCTCATGGGACCCTTTCCAGCCTCAGGTAAAACTTGTTCTCTAGCAGTAACACACATGGATCAATGGTGCTCTCGTCTTGGCCAAAGTCTGCAGCCAGAGTCATACATGCTTCCCAACTTACGCCCCATGCCAGGGAAAGGAGAGGAGGAAAAGTGACAGTGCCATCACTAATCACAAATTCTTTTTTTTTTTTAAGTTTATTTATTTATTTATTTATTTGAGAGAAAGGGAGACAGACAGAAGGAGAGACAGAAAAAGAGAGAGCAGGGAAGGGGCAGAGAGAGAAGGAGAGGGAGGATCCCAAGCAAGCTCCAAGATGTTAGCACAGAGCCCAACACAAGGCTCGAACTCAACAGCCACAAGATCATGACCTGAGCCGAAACCAAGAGTCAGACGCTTAACCAACTGGGTCACCCAGGTGCCCCTTTAATCACAAATTCTTAGATTGACTTATTATGTCTTTGACCATTCATTTTAATGCTTCATACCTGATGCTCAAAAATCTAAAATAGACTGTTTATCCCCCCTCCCAACTTTTTTTTTAATAGAAAGAGGAAAGTAATTCAGAATCTAACCCTCTGTCACTTGGGCAAATTACACATTAAAGCAACTCTCTGCACCAGATTTTCTTTCTTCCTTTGCAGTGCTGTCCTCACTTCCCCAGAAAATTCCCAATTACTATTCCTTCTGGGAGTGTATTCCAGAACGTGCCTTGATTTAAAAAGTGCAAAAGGAATAAGCCCCACAGTCATTAACGTGTGCTAAGATATTCATGGTACCATTCTGAATTCTGCTAAAAATATGTCAGTTAGATGTATTGTAGTCTTTGTCCTCAAGAAATGTACAAGCCAATCCATGAATTCCCCCTGCCATCCCTGCCCCCAACAGTGAGGAGATGGCCCAGGTGGCACCATGTTGGATTCCCATCCTCTGGCTGCGCTCTGGGGCTTCTGCCATTTTACCCCTTAGGGTTTTGGTGACTATATTCATCAACTCCAGTAAGACACACAGCCTGAAGTGGGAGTTTCTCAAAAGGAACTAAATTGCGCAGATTTGTGCAAAATCTTAAAACAAATATATTTCCATCTAATGTTGCCTTATAAAATGTTTATAGGATGGTTCTTTGGTTGACAACTTATTAACTAAAGTATTTTCTATCAGTAATATAATTCAGGGAATTGCTGCAAAATCCATGGAGTTTCAAGACAGTAACAGACCACTTGTTCTGGTCTACGGTATCTCATGGTTGTTTGCTGACAACACCAAACAATTTCTGCAGTAAGTTTCTCTAAACTGTGTTTGTTCAGAGAACTATAATCCAAGGAGAGCTGGGTGGCATGATTCTTACTGTCCTGGATGTGGACATTAGTTTTCATATCCTGTCCCTGGATTTCTACTCACCTTTGTCTGTTGGTAGTAGTTTACAAATGTCTGTCTGAATAAATGGGGGCCAGGATAGCTAACAATAAAGAATAAATGGTAACTTAAGTAAGGATAACATGAATTCAGAATCATTAAGGATTTTTTTCCTAGAGTTCCTAAAATCCTTTAAGAATTTTATTCTTTTGGAACAATTTAAACTTTCAGTCCGTGTTTCACCTTGTCTGTAATTTTCACTCTATGAAATCACGCATATCTGTTAGAGTTAGAAATGCTATAGAAAATGTCTAGTATTGCAAAAACAAACAAAACCTTAAGGGAAACATGCAACAACATTTGAAAGCAGGATTGGGATCATTTTCAGAGACACTTATATTTTAAGGAGAAAAAAGGCTAGAGCAAATTACTCAAAGGTGAACACTCATATGGCCATCAGTGTTAATGTACTATTGCTATTATTATCAATAATAAAAAACCTATGTCTATGCGAAATCTTGTAGGAAAATCTTGAGCTGAGAGACGAAAGGTAAAAACATAATGCTAGATTGGAAAAATTATGCCAAAAGGGATAATGTGAAACTTGCCAGTGGGGTATAATATTAAGACAACTGCTTACATAGTATGTATAAGTCAAAACTAAAAACAGGAACCATTTAGTCCAGTTTGAGGCAAAGAACCTAAAAAAAACAGTGAGGTCAATGCAGAATGTTACACTATACAGCCTGAAAGTAAAAACTTGTGAACAAATGAGAATATTTTATTTCAATGTTCAGTTTTGAAAGCATGTTGGATTAACCACTAGAAGACATGAGACCAGTAACTAGTCAAGGAATCTATAATCTTTTTTTTTTTTAATTTTTTTTTAACGTTTATTTATTTTTGAGACAGAGAGAGACAGAGCATGAACGGGGGAGGGTCAGAGAGAGGGAGACACAGAATCTGAAGCAGGCTCCAGGCTCTGAGCTGTCAGCACAGAGCCCGACACGGGGCTCGAACTCACAAACCGCGAGATCATGACCTGAGCCGAAGTTGACCGCTTAACCGACTGAGCCACCCAGGCGCCCCAAGGAATCTGTAATCTTACATAGTGAGCAGTAAAATGTTTACATAAATTAATCAGGCTCTGTGCAAGTTCCTGCAAAGCAGATGCCTGTTGTCTAAATCCAGCTGTAATCTGTAATGTATTCTGGCCTCCTCACTTTAGGAAGAAATCAGGAAATGAAGAGGCAAGTGACACTGGATGGGAAAAACAGAAATACACAGAACCTATACTTAGTAGTTTGGCCATGGTCCAAGTGCCATGATACAGTAATTCCCTAAAAAAAAGCCAACCAGACAAATACCCAGCATGAAAAACTGAAAGCCTAGAGCTACATGGAAGCTCAGTGTGGGGAGCTATACTAAGACTTTTATGCAAATACCCTGGGATCAGTTGCAGCATGCTGGCCTTCAGGTATCCATGTCTCTCCCATGTTTCAGAAAGCTCCTTTAAATGGAGAGTTATTTTAATCATTAGAGAGTTTTGCTTGTTTTGTTTTTTGGGTTTTTTTGGTTTTTGTTTTTGTTTTTTTCTAGCTGAATATCAGCCTGAACACGTACTTATGAGAGGTTGTGAACTGTACAAGCAGGGCCATCCATTATGGTCTCCACTGAGTGGTGCTAGAAGGTCCAGGCAGCCACCTTATAGGCCTGAAACTACCAGTCACTGATGTGTTTGACAACAATGGAAGAAAACAGGCTTCACCTGGCTCAGATCTCCTCTATCAGCATGGATGATAGGTTTAGATGCTAGATAATGTAGTCAATCCTTCTGTCGACTTTTAGATTTCATTTATTCCTAACTTTTCAAAATTAACTTGGGATACCCAACACAAAGTGGCAAAGAAAGTACATTAAAAAACAACTACCATACAATCTACTACAGACTTTGCTGCAGTATAAAAAGTTTGGGGTGGGGGGGACGGTACTACACCTGGGTGGCTCAGTAGGTTAAGCATCCACTCTGGATTTAGGCTCAGGTCATGATCTCACAGTTCATGAGTTTGAGCTGCAAGTAGAGCTCTACACTGGCAGCTCGAGGTCTGCTTGGGATTCTCCCCCACCCCCTCATGCTCAGGCATGCACTCGCCCATGCTCTCTTTCTCTCTCTCAAAAACAAACAAACTTAAAAAAAATTTTTAGATTAATGTAAAAAGGAGGGGGGGCAGGGATTTAAAGATACAGGGAGTAGTAGAAAAAACAAACTGAAACAAGGCAAGAGCAACTAAGGGTGACCCATTAAAAATGTGGTCTAAAGGATCTTTTTAGTGCTTCCCACCTCCCTTTCATCCTTCCTTTTCCCAGACGTGGTGCTTGCTTCCCATACACCTACCAGCTCTCAATTCCTGAGGAAATTTTCTTCAGGGTTCTCTTCCTGAAGGACCTTTTCATAAAGAAAAAGGTAGGTAGATATACATTAAAACATGCTAGTTTTTAGCTGAAAACTAAAGTTTCAGTTTTAATGTAAAAAATGATCCTTTTAGGAATATTTACATTTTAATAGAAGGAGCAAATAAGAGTGCCAACTTCCAATATTATAGTAGGCCATTTGGAAAATTCAAGTAGAATTTGGGAGCAAGAATATTCTTTCAGTGCCCCCAAAATCACTCCAAACTGGAAGATCAGCAAGGCTCATTTGTTTTATCTCTACTAACACTTCACTTACTAAACACTATCCAGATGTTCAAATTCAACACACTTTATTTTTTTTTTCATGTTTTAATACTTGTACAGGAAGAAATTGCCACGGTCTTATTCTACATCATTGATTATCAACCTGGAGTGACTTTGCTCCCTAGCCTGGGGACTAGTCAACATCTGGAGATATTTACTGTTATCCCAGAGTGGAGGGAAATGGGGGACAGTTGGTGCTACTGTCATCTAGAGGGTAGAGGCCAGGATGTTGCACAGGACAACCCCCACAACAATGAATTAGCCAATCCAAAACGTCAATAGTGCTAAAGTTGAGAAAACCTGCTTCATATGAACTAGCTGCTATACAGTTGCTATCTGGAGGGTGTAAACATTAATGCCGGTGAAATTACTATACCATGGTAAGAGTAAAAATGACCATAATTTGGAAAGACTATTTTCTTAACATTTCTGTAACATCTTAATTCTGGCTCCGAATTATTTAAATTACTTTTTCAAAACAGTCAATTGAATAAAATGAAGAGGCTTTATATAGTTCATGTAAGTTTTTCTATTTTGGAAATAAGAGTTTTGATTAAAATTGGCATTTCTGAAACTCTAATTGCTAGTTATTGCTGGGGAAAGAAAGAAAAAAATTATTTCCAAGACCGACCAGATGGGAAGTCTCAAGATAAGAAATTATAAGCCAATGCTCCTATTCCAATCACAAGAAAATTGCTGTTTATACATTTTTAGTTCTGCTTAAAAGTAAGTAATATATTTATTCAAATGGTTAGCTCACTAATTTTTTAACACTGAATTTAATCCCCTAAATCTTGTTAAATTATTAATAAGTAGAACAGCAATGTTTATAAGAACATTCTGTATATTAAGGATTCCATAAACTCGAATAGAATCAAAATGGTTTCTGATGTGGCAAAGGATATCTCTTTGTAAATGTATAATCTGCCCATAGAAATGTTTAATGTCCAATTTTCAAAACCCATTTCTGGTTGAAATGTAATGGATGTTTCAGTTCATATGCACCAAACCAGAGCACCCCAAATGTCTTCTTAATATTTATACTTTAGTATCATTAATTCTTAGCACCTGCGCACTTTGGTAACTTCTGCTTTTCCACGTTGGAAAACACTCTCTCCTAACTTTATCACTCCCCTCACTTCTTCCTTTTTCTGCCATTCCCCCCATGTGAGGAAAAACCATGATGGTTCCTTCTGTCATTCATGAGATTGAAAACTGTTCCCAAATAGGAAAAGATGGCCAAGTAAGGACTTTCACTTACTGAAATGCATCTCAAGCACTTGCAAGGGCTTCCAAACAGAAGAATCTCCAAGCTACTAAAAAAAAGCAGGGGGGTCTTTTTTGACGGTCTTGTTGTAGGTAGATTTATGGAACTGTTTCCTTTCATTCAAGTCTGCTCAAAGCCACTAAGAAATAACTCCAAATTGCAGTACATCTCTTACTAGTTGCTTGGATTTGACAAATAAAGCAATCATCAAAATCAAGAAGTGTGCACTGCTTTCAAAAACCCTATTTGTTTGACATAATATAGCAGTGGGATGGCTAGGGAAATAAACGGCATTACTTAACATAATCACTTAATGTTGTGCAACCAACAGTCAGGTCTCATTGCTTTATCGCTTACAAAGAGTTTGATGATAATAAAGTTGATTGTTAGTGTGAAGATATAAATTGTTCAGTAGTTAAGAGTTGTTAATGAAAGGGAAGAAACACAAAAGAGGAAAAATAGGTTTTAGCAGCTCAAATTCATTGCTAATTGCTTGTGCATTCATTATAGGCTGACCAGGGCTAATTATCTAATTAAACTAAAGTTCTGCTGCCTTAGAGGAATTTCGCCCGCTATGATGTTGGTTGTCAATTACCTCAGCAGGTCCTGTGGAAATGTGCAGTTAACTCAAGGAGTGTTTTGCTTTTCCCAATAGCAATACATGGTACTCTTGGTGCATAATTTATGTTTAGAATTTTTTTTTAAGTTTTTCCTTAAAAAATACTGTGGAAACTTAATAACAATGGTAAATATTATTTAAGCAAGAGTCTTGTTCATTTTATTCAATGATTTATATTCAAGAAATGTCTATATAATCTGCTTTAGGTAGAGACAACACAGGTACAAAGGAGAAGTCGATATCATTGTATGCATGTTACTAAGTGTTCTTTTCACAAGTTGCTTTTAAAAATACATTTTCAAAGTGTCTTTTGTGGTGCTCTGCAGTATTTCACAGTATGAAATTATATTACTTATTGTCATATAATTATAATTTTTAAAATTCATAGGTTTTTTTTTTTTTTTAAGCTAGAAGGAAAGCGGTAAACCATGGGAACTAAATTCTTCGCTTTATAAATAAGAGAAACGAGGTGCCAAGAAGTGAAATGACTTATCCAAAGTCACACAATGGGTTGCTAGAACCAGGAAAAGAACTGGTATCCTCTCAGGTATGCTTTCTTCCTTGATTCCGCTGTTCCACTTTCAAATTATACTGTCACTTTTCATGCTTTCTCTAAAATACTGAATAGAGCATCTAGTTGGACAAGGTTTTTGGTGTTTGTTTATTTGTTGAGTGGCTTTTTAAAAGAAGGCTGTATAGCATTTCACTCATCCAAGGAAATGTATAATACTATACCTATTTATTTCAAATCAGTCAAATGCCCTAGGATGTGTTTTGTTCCTAGGGAATTTGATCCCCAATTGGTGGGACCATAAACCATCAAGCAATATTTACTATGCATCCTTTGAGAAAGACATTTCCCAAGAAAGTACCATTTCATTCTAAAGAGTTTTTCCCATCTTCATTTCTCTTGATCCTGGGACATGATATCTGTTCCCTGCACCAACACAGAACTCTGGAACCATCTTCCCCTTCCCCTTCCACAGTCACTTCTCAGGCAGGCAGCAGCAATGAACATACAGTTCTTTTCTGCCAAGTTAGAGAAGATGATTTTCCTTTTTACTGCCTCTTGAAGATGAACATCAACTGTTTCACCACTTGTGATTCAAATCCATTAATTAAAATAAATATAAAGTAAAAATCTTTCTTTCAGCCAAGAGGAAAAGGACAGATGGGGAAGCGGAGGAGGTGGAGACAGCTGATGTCTTCTTAGAGGGGGAAAAAGGGAAAGAAAAACAAAAAGCATGAAATTGGGGGGAAAAGTTAATTAAGAGAGGTAAAAGGTGTTTGGATTTAATTTACAGTTCAGAACTATTTTGATTCTCATAATTGCACTCCTTCAAGAAGAAGAGGAAAACCTCTCTAATATGAAATTGGTAGGGGAGTGTTCTCTTAAATCACCTCCAAAAATAGTAATACCTGGCCTTTGGCAGTGCTTCAGACTGAGCACAGCAAAAGCTTCTCCTCATTCATTCTCTTTTATTGCAAAAGCCACACCTTTTTCCCCCCCTCTACCTTCTCTCTGCATGCTCCTAATTTTTAACTTCTTTCTCCCTTGCCTCCCCTTGCCTGAAATAAGACATTGGCAAGGAAGAAAAAAGATGAACCAGTTTTAAGTCCTTCTCCATCTCAGTGCTACATGCAGTGGTCTATAGAAATCACACAGTTAGAAAACAATGTCCTATACCTTATATCACACAACACAACCCCTGCAATTTTTTGGTGCCATGTGCACACCAAAAGTCTAACCTGAACACTAAAAATTCCTGAGCTTAGCATATTTAACTGAACAGCCCATACATACAAATGATTTGATTTCAGATAACCACACAAAGTTAAATCAGAGTAGAGTGGAGCAGTTACTTTTAAGATGTTAGTGGAGATGGAAAGAGCCAAGAGAGTTATGGTGCAATAATTTTAGATAAGTAAAACAAAATACATGGTTTTGTCTGAATTGTCCTTATAATTGTCTCCATCATCGATGATGAGCCAATGAGATGCTGGAAGGAATCTTAGAGATCATATCCCAGAACCACTAAGAAACTAGGATCTAGTGAGGACAAGTGACTTGCTCAATAACACACAGCTAGTTAGTAGGAAAGCCCTGACTAGAATCAGCTCTTCTGCCTTCAAAAGTATTTTTTTTTATAACCTGACATTCATGATAATAGATGAGAGATACGTGCTAACATTTTCTAAGAACTGAAAGGAAAACCACAATATAAACCCCAAATATTCAAATATAATTAAGCATGAGTAAGTTAGTCTAAAAGTAGGAAAAATTTTTTACCAATTTAGTTACCATGTTCTATACTAACATAGAAGACAGATCTAGGAATAAGGTGGCAAGAGCTAAAGAAACCTTCCTGCCTGCCTTTAAACAAACAAACAACTGCAGGCTAGGAACTCTGAGCATTTGAGAATGTCAACACTTTGGTACTCTTTTGACCGGGCCCTAGTATGACCAAAATAGATGGACAAAATGAATCCTGAGGAAGGATTTGAGGGAAAAAAAAAATCAGAATGTAATCTATCTCATGAATTAAGGAAAATAAGTCCTCATGAAGAGGAAGGCCAGGGGAAAAGATAAAATACAAGCCTATTCCCAAAGAATGAAGAGATCAGAGAACTGTGGAGTTAAGAGGGGTGTGTGTGGTTGGGGGGGGGTGTATTTGGGGGTTTTTCCAGTTCTTCTTGCTTCCTGGTTAATTGACTAACTATTTAAAAAGAAATTCAGCTTTACTCATGCTTCTGTGTGCCTTGCCCATTCCTAAATTTAATAGTTAAATGTGGACAAGAGGTGAGATTTAAGTTTTGTCAGTCTCACCCATCACTACATCGCTGTGAACTCATGAAAAAAAATGTGGAGAGAATACACTTTAAGAAATAGGTCATCAAAGCAACAGTTCATCAGCAAGCCCTGTCAGATCCACCTACACAACAGATTCCCAATCTTTACACTAGTTCTTGTCTTTCCTCTGGATTACGGCCTCCAATCAAGGTTTCTTTGCTGTTACACACTTCTCCCACCAGTCTCTCAGAAATGTAAAACAGATAAGTCATTATCCTGACCAAAGCTCTCCAAAAGCTCACTGTATTTACTTGTGACAAAATCCACCTCCCCATCATGGGCCTCAATTCCCATAACCCCCTAACCATGTCCTAGAAGGCCTATAAAATATGGCCCTTGCCTACCTCCCCAACTTCATCTCCCTGCAGGAATCTCATAGCCCTTCATTCTTGTCCCCAGTTATACCAAGCTCCTTCCCAATGAGTCAAAGTCATAATATCCTATACCCTGGTTAACAACCTTAAGGCTGTTTCCTGGTCTTGAAATGTTCTGACCCCACATTGTTCCATAGCTGACTCCTTAATATTCAGGAGCAGCTCAAACGTTACCTTCTGATCACCCCTGACAACCCAGTTTAAAGTAACACATCATACACACACACAAATATCACACCATCCTATCATCCTGTTTTGTCTTCATAAGTTTTATCTCTGTCTGAAATTATGCTGCTCACTGATTTATACTGGGTAACGACCTCCACCCCAAAATACACACACACACACACACACAGGTAAATTCCTTGCGAAAGCAGATATTCCTTGCTGAAACCCCAAAACCTAGCACAATGCCTGGTATCCAGAATCTATCAAATGATAGATTCTGTCCATCCCAAACTTTTCCAAAATCTTGTGTCTGTCTTGTATTTCTATCACTTGTTCACTGTCACTTCTCCTTTGTTCCCTTTTTTGACTTTCTTTTGATCTTCATTTTGCTTGCTCCAACACAAAGGAAAACAGAACAACGAGCATAAAAAAGAACATTAATGGTAATAGAAACCTACTCACCCAATGCTACTGGCAGTGGTGCAGAAGGTCAAGTGAAGTGCTTCTTAAAGGCAAAAGCTCTTAGGATTGACCTCATCCATTAGTGCAGCTCTTAAGGACAGCATCAAAAGGAATTATGGAGATAGCCTGTCTGTGGCCTAAAAAAAGTACTATATATCCTGTGGACACTCAGTAGTTATTAAAACTTTTAATACGCAAAAGATTCAGATTCAGTAGGTATAGACAGGATCTAGGAATCTGCACTTGCAACAAATGTCCCCAAGTTATTCTGATACAACCAGTCTTTGAAAATTTTCAACTCTTTCGCCAAACAATAGCAAGGACCTGAAGGATGGCATCACCAGGTAAATGGTTTAACCAATAAAGAGTTTTTATCTCTACCTTGAAATTGATTCTCAAGTCAAATTCCATCTCAATATTTGCTGAGTATTATTTAAATTCATTGGTGTTAACTACTTTTTAAATTGCTTTTAACCATTTAAAAACCATAATAATAGCTACTATTATAGGATAGCTACTATGTTCCATATGCTATTATGACATTTCTACACATGTCTCTTATTATCCCATTTTATAGATGAGTTTCAGTTAAATAAGTATAGGTAACTATCAAGAAGTGATAGATTTGAAAATCAAATACATCTATGTGTTACTCAAGTCTGAGTTCTATCGAGTCTATCTATACCTCCCACTAATTATATCTTAATAAAAGCAAAACCAGTAAATAAAAATCCAGATTTGTAAATAAAGACAGGGATTCTTTCTCTTAAATTAAATATTCCTCACTTTAGAAAAAGACTGGGTGGCTTAGTCAGTTAAACATCTGACTTCAGCTCGGGTCATGATCTCACAGTCTGTGGGTTTGAGTCCTGCATGGAGCTCTGTGCTGACAGCTCAGAGCCTGGAGCCTGCTTCTGATTCTGTCTCCCTCGCTCTCTGCCCCTCCCCCACTCGCGCTCTGTCTAGGTCTCTCAAAAATAAGTATTAAAAGAAAATTTAGAAAAAGACTGCATGGGATTTCATTACATGATGAACTTTGACAGTACAATTTAAATACCTTAACAATGGCATGGCAATCTGAAAAGCAAATATTAGGAGTCCTTTCCAAAGCAAATAATCACTGTCTTAATCAAAATCACCAAATATTAAGAACTGCTTCAGAATTTACAGATCTAGCAGTGATTCTCAAACTGGGCTGAAAATTAAGAATCACTTGCATAGCATCTTTAAAAAAAAAAAAATCTAGGCTTCACACGAGTTCTTCTGTATCACAATCTCTGGGGTATGACCTCCAAATCTTTATTTTTATAAAGCTCCCAGGGGCTTCTGATGAGTAACTAGTGTTCAGAAGGACTGTTCTCCTAACCCCAACATTTTACAAGTAAATAAATTGAGGACCGAAAGGGTACGATCCGCCTAAAACATACAACTTGTTATTAGCACAATAGGTTGGAAAAAACAATTTCCTAACTCCACATTTAGTGCTTTTAATACCAACTCAAACTTTGTGTGTGTGTGTGTGTGTGTGTGTGTGTGTGTGTGTGTGTAAAACTGTACTTTTTTCTTCACTACTGATTAGGCCCTGCTGATTACTATCCTTGAGCAACTTATTCGCTCACCTGCAAACTGGGATTAATAACAGAGCCGATCTTTTAAGAGTTGCTATGAGGATTAAATAGTATAATATTCATTAGATAATGCAAACAGAGTGCCTCGCATATATCAAGTGTTCATTAGATAGGTTACACAGCCCACTAAAAAAGTATGCCTTTTTTAGCTGGAGAGGATTTATGGAACCACTATAATTACAAAATGAGCAAAAAACTCATGTTTAGCTTTGGAAGCCCAAAAGGATTTTAAACTCAGGGTAAGGTGATGATCGAGAGCGTGCCTCGTTCTCGCACACCATTGTTTCTCATAAGATGCCCTAGAATCATCTAGTGAATCAGTTTCTACATGACAAGCAATAATTTGTATTTTTTTTAAGCTCCTCCCTACCTCCCCCTTACAACCAGGTGCTTCTCAGGCAAACCATGGTTTAATAACCTTTAGTATACACAATCCTTGGCCACAGCAAATGGCCTCTCGAATCCCAGCAAAACTATCCGGTTCTTTAACCGGAAGAGCAGCGTCACCACACCCTGATGCAAACAACAGCTGGGGACGGCTGTGCAGAGGAATCCTGATCGCTAGGGACGGCCTCGACCCTCTCATCTCCCAAGAAACTTGGAAAATTACGAAAGTGCTGTCCCGTAATCCCCGTGGGTAGCCTGTGCTGCCTAGGTGGCCAGGAAGACATGAAGTTAACTCAACAGCCTCCTTCACAAAGGTAGGCGCCAGAGAAGAGCGACCCTGGCTGGCTGAACAGGCCGACCGGCGCCAGAAAGGTTAACAACCCTCTTGCCCCGTTCCTAGCGATGGCCAAGAGCCTCCACCACGCCTCCGGGCAGCTGCCGGAAGTGCGCCACTCCGGCCTGCTGAGGATGCCGGGAGTTGTAGTTAACTGGCTACTTCTCTTGCGTCCCAATTCACCTTCTTCTCAAACAAGCAAATACCTTGAAACAGTTAAAGAAAGGCTCTTTATAAGAAACAAATCCAATCCTTCCTTTTCCAGCTGGCAAAGGAAACGGTCAGCGCTCATCCGTAATATCGGACTACAAGTCCCAGCATGCTCTGTAAGGCGGCCAGCGCGCCCGGCCACCGTCGTAGGTGTGGGCTGCTTGAATGGAACGTCGGGCGTAACGCAAAGCCTTACACCGTCCGCGCGGCCGGTACCTGCTCCTCTGGCGTGAGTGCGGCGCGTGGGTCGTGCGCGTGCGCGCTCGCCGGAGGCGCGGGGCGGGTGCGCCGGGCCGTTGCGGGCGCGAGGCTGCTGAGGTTGGCGGCAGCGGTGCCGCGCGCCCGTAAGACCGGTAGTTGCGGGGCCCCTCGCTTCGCCCCGGGCTGCTGGCAGCCGTGGCGGCCACCGGAGACCGCAAGGGGCGGAGGAAAGCAGGGGGCGGCGGGGGCCAGCCTCGACACGCAGAGGATCAGCCGAGCATGCCCCGAGACAACATGGCCTCCCTGATCCAACGGATCGCCCGCCAGGCGTGTCTCACCTTCCGGGGCAGCGGGGGCTGCCGCAGCGCTTCCGACCACGGCGCGGCGCCGGGCTCCGAGGCCCCTATGCCTCAGGGCTTCCCGGAGAACCTGAGCAAGCTGAAGAACCTGCTGACCCAAGTCCGCGCGGAGGACCTGAACATCGCCCCGCGCAAGGCCACGGTGCAGCCGTTGCCGCCCAACCTACCACCGGTCACCTATATGCACATCTACGAAACCGACGGCTTCAGCCTCGGCGTGTTCCTGCTCAAGAGCGGCACGTCCATTCCGCTTCATGACCACCCGGGCATGCACGGCATGCTCAAGGTGCTCTACGGCACCGTGCGCATCAGCTGCATGGACAAGCTGGAGGCGGGCGGCGGGCAGCGGCCACGGGCCCCGCCGCCAGAGCAGCAGTTCGAGCCGCCGCTGAAAGCCCGGGAGCGGGACGCCGTGCGGCTGGGCGTGCTGCGCTCGAGGGCCGAGTACACCGAGGCCAGCGGCCCCTGCGTCCTCACCCCACACCAGGACAACCTGCACCAGATCGACGCTGTGGACGGGCCCGCCGCCTTCCTGGACATTCTGGCCCCGCCCTATGACCCGGACGATGGCCGGGACTGCCACTATTACCGGGTGCTGGAGCCTGTCAGGGACAAGGAGCTCTCCGGCTCGGCCTGCGACCTGCCCCGAGAGGTGTGGCTCCTGGAGACCCCTCAAGCCGATGACTTCTGGTGCGAGGGGGAGCCCTATCCAGGTCCCAAGGTCTTCCCTTGAAGCCGCCAGCGCCCGGTTGCCGTGGGGCGAAGACGTGCCCTGTTCACATCTGGGCCTGGCTACCCGCGACCCACCATAAGGGCTCTCTCCCTACCCGCAGGCCTGGGCTTTGGATCTACTGGAATGGGCTGTAGCTGCTTTCTCCGGAGCCGTGGGAAGCACTGGCGACTGGAGTGCAGCCGCGGGGTCGGGTTAAGGGGCGGGGAAGGCTAGTAGACTAGGTTGTTTCCTGGCTCTGTCACTGCCATTGGGGTTTTGGTTTGGGGGAAAGGGGGGCAGGGGACTATCTGAAGCGCTTCCATCCTAAAGCCATAATGAAAATAGTCTTTTCTCTGTTCTTTATACTATACAAAATACACTAAAAGCCCCCACACCCCCTACCCCGGGTAAATAGGATTTGTTTTCCACCTATGTCCCTTTTACTCCTTATTGTTATAATTCTAATTTATTGATTGCATGACCCAGTGGTTTGAATTGTTTTTAGTTCAAGTCACTGGTAAAAACTAGGTTTAACAAGATGAGCTACTATGTAAAGTGAAAATTAGATCATTTTTCCAGAGTTGGAGTATCACCCCCAAAGCATAACTATGCATGTAGAGGACAAGATTTGTTTTCTTTCCTCCTCTTGCCCGGTAGCCACATCTGGTTTACTCTGGCAGCATCTACCAAGAAATCCAGCGCCTGCATATCTCAGTGACAGATGATCACTTAGAGCTTATTGTCCCCTTGAGTCTCCAGATCTGGGAGTTAAGCAGATTTCTTGTTGCAGATTCACCTTTAATGCAAAAACTATATTACCTTCAAATGACTTTTCATTTTGGGGGGAGGGTCTTCGTGAGCTTTAAGAGGTGATAGGTTAATTCTGGGTTTTCTAACCAGAAGATTCAAAGGAGCTGAATCGCCATGCTTCCAAACAACTGAATGTAAAACACTTCTAGCCAGTTGTTGAATTCCATGCCCCTGTTTACTTCCAGTATTTTCCTGCAAAAATAGAGAAAAATGTTGATGACTGTTTCAAATTCTCAGGAGCTCAAATGTTCCAGAAGGCTGCTGGTTCCAGCTGTGTGGTTTTGATGGCAGTGTTCTCCCAACAGTAGTGAGCCAGAGCTTGCCTCATCTGGTGTGGTTTCTATAGGAAGAGAGAAGGCACACATGATCAAGGCTACAGAATAGAGAATTACCTATACTGCTGGCCATTTTAGGGCACCAGAACGAGGGACAAAACACTAACCAACCTCTTAAACAGTTGTGCTGTCTGTAACTAGTTTTATTTTTGTCCTTTCGGTAAGCTCAGCAACTTTACCTTGTTTACAAATGTATTTACACCATTTGCTTCAGGCTATGGAGCACTATTGTTTCCCTCTTTTTACTATTTATAGGATTCCTTTTTCACAACACTTTTAATAAAAACAAACTGTAGAAATAAACACATTAAAATCTGCCCAGCTGTTGTCTAAGCCCTCTTGATTGACTTGCCCAAATGGCAATCGAGTTCTAAGGTCTGTATGTAATAAAGGGAGACTTGCTATTGGTGGAAAGTGTTGACACTGGAGAGACAGTATGTGCCTTTGCCTCTTTATGCATACTGGGTTACTGTGGCCCAGAGTGAAGGAATATTTGTTCCCAATTTTTTAAATAGATTAAGAAAGCAAATTCTTGATTTTTTTTTTTAAACAAAAAAGACGCTTATTCCATGTGAAATGCCACCCTTGTAAAACCTGAAACAGGCATAATGCCAAGCCTTTCCTCCAAGGTTGCTAACGTTTTATGGTGGCTTCACATGATGCTATAGTTTAATATGCCTTGGGGCAGTTTGAAGCAGTTCATAATGCCATTCAATTTAAAACTAAATCCTAGATATGCAAATGATGATTTTCTTAGAAAAATGTTCACAAAATGGTTTTTTTAATAGCACAGTAATGAATGTGGTTATCAATCACATGCCTACCCATTCTGAATTATAGCAAAAAGTTGATGAATTTATAAAATTATTGACCGTGATGTATATGCTATAATACACCCTAGAATGCATTAAAACTACAAAAACATTCTAGCAATAGAACAGTAAGCAAGAAGGAATTGTTTTTCCAAACTTTATTGTGAAAAGTTTTAAAGTTCTCAAGTGCAAACAAGCTGAATGAAAAAAAACTAAGGTGCTTTTCAAAAGAACTGAAATTGTTGCAGGCCAAAATAGCAATATGGTATCTCTCTAATTTAGTTCAGTAAGGACAGTGAAACTTGTGGTTCACTAATATATTGAGTAAATTAATGGTGAAAACAGAACTTGTTTTAGCCACTAAGAAGAATATTCTTACTACAAAGACAAAATGTCGTGCAGCAAAACCTGGCACCTCTGCGCTTAAACTGTTCGTCATGACTGACTTCATGTGCTGCTATTGCGTTCCATATATTACTGCAATATAGACTATTTTAGTAACGACTGAGGAGAAAAGTCGTCTTCCCCTACACAGACTGATGAGCACAATGATACTGATCACTTTCCTGTTGAATAACAAACGCAATAATTGCCTCCCCCCGGGTGAGAAGTCTGTCTCAATACTTCCAAAGCGTTTTAATTCCCTGATATATCAAAAGCCAGTTTTATTAATGGTGTGTATTGTGTACCTACCTACTACTCTATGAGAATTGATTTTTTTTACTAAGCCTGATTCACGTGGATTGAGGTTACACTAACTGTTGTTTGTTAATGAAAATCATGGGCCCATTTTTAAAGTACTAGTTGTCAACTGGAGTGGGTTCTCTGAACTTTCAAGGCTAATAGCCGTTAAATTCTTCCAGAGTCCACACCTTTTATTTCTCCTTTTTCATTGTCCCCTTGTAGATGCCTCTGCCTTGGCATCTCAGGTAGACTGTTACTGATTCCAAATGACTTTGTATCTTGTGCACTAGCTAGCTCTACTGCTCAACGTAGAAGCAATATGTCTTTAATTCAGGGTTCAGCCCGTTACTATTCAACTCTAACCTGAGGGTAGTGCCACTCCTGTAACCCTCTTCATCTGAATTCTGAGAGCCAGGTTACAAACAGAAACCAACCACTGATTATTTCAGTGTAATGAAGCATCTACTGTCAAGGCAATCCTTTGTTAAGCCCCCTACATACTGAATCTTAAGATCCAGAAATTAAAATCAGTGTACTTATGGAAAATAAAAGCATGTTTGAAATTGTTAAAGAGGTAAATCTTATTTGATTATTGCAAAATGAAAAATACTATGATGTCCAATTACTATTAAACATTCATTCTATAAGATTATGTTGTACTGAAAACTGGTGGCTTTCTGCAGATTCCAAAGTCCAAGTAGTAGAAACTTACATAGTCCATTTCCTTGTGAGCTTTTTGAAACAATCTGATTGAAAACACATCTGAAATTAATGTGGAATCATGTTATTTTGCTACAACAGAAAATAGTTCTCCTTTATGTTTAACCTAAAGAAAATAAACTAGTGCAAAAAAAGAAAAATACTTTTATCCATGAAGGAAAGAATGTTTGGACTTAAATATTTATCTTTTTCTGTAAAATTTGTTTAATTATAGTTTGGACTGGCAGCATTTTAGGTACTTGATGCTGACCATTCTATACACACACACACACACACACACACACACACACACACACACACACACATATATCAGGGACAGTTAAAATATCACTACAGCCATTTTCAATATATACCAAACAATTTGGCTTAATTTCATTAGCAATTGATACTTAAATACACTCATTTATGAATAATTGAAAACCTTGTTTAGTTTAATAGACCTACTTATTCTCCAGAAGTTTATTTTTAAACAGGTTTACTATCAGAAATACTGTTCAATAAGGCATACTGAATATAAGAAGGATCAGACTTAGCTTTATATACTTTATTTCTTAAGCAAAGTAAAAAATGAAACACCTGGATGAAAGTACCCTGAATGTTGCAAGCTGAGAGTGAAATCTGGTGAAAGATTGACCTAACATGTTAAAATCAAGAAGTAAAAGCCACCAAGTTGTCTCTGAAAAAACACCAAGATATGTTCCTCATGGTATGTTGTCTCTTCACCAAGCCCACCTCAAGGTGAAAGTGATTATGTAACCAATTTGACTATCATCAAAATACATTTAACATTAACTTATTCTTTTAAAAAGGACTTCTTAAAAAGCTTTTTTAGTCCCGCTTTGTGAACAATTGTTTACATTATCTTGATTGAAGGTGTTCTGAAATCTAAGTTGGCAGGACAAATTACTGTATTTTAATATTATGAAATTTTGCTAGGAGGAGAGTATTCATTAAAACACATAATTACCAAAATGTGGCATTGTTGTATACATGTTTTAACAAAATTAGCCAAGCAAGGATGATAATAAGCTGACAAACTACGAAATATGAATCTAATGGAATAACATCAGTCACTAGAACAATCTGGCACTGGGGTTTAGAAAATTTCTATTTAGTAGTTACTGAAAGAGGTATTCTGCATCTTTGAAATACAGAAAGAGAGGAAATAAAAGGATTAATTACCTCCACAAGTTAGATCTAAAAATTCCAGCCCTCTGAAGAGCAAAAAGTTTTGAGGAGTAGTTACTTGCTGTCTGCTGTTCTAAAATACAGGCCAATTACCGACCACATATGAAGGAGGCTGACAGTGGCAAAGGACAGATGACAGTTTTCAGATGATACAGCTGAACAGTTTCTGCTCCAACATGTTATACTTATGTGAGGATCCAGAAGCAATGGGTGAACTTCAATGATTTTGAGGCCCAATTCTTCACAGAGGCCCAACCCATTTGCTTTGTATGACAGGTAGATAACTCTTTCTTGGTGAAATTTATATTTTAAAATTGCTACAAAAGGCTCACAGTAAAATGAACCCTATAGAGTATTCTTTTGCAAACTATTATCAAGTAAAATGGAGAACCATATTTGCCTATTTGATTCAGAATGTCTTTCTTTGAGATTTTATTAAGCTGGTGTGCAACTATTTTATCTAATGAGCCGGGTATTTTGATAGTCTCTAGGCCCACCAAACATATGGCAGGTTAGTGATCCTTCCAAATAGGGGCAACCAGGGAGAGAAGACTAGAGAGAAATGAGTCCTGGGGTAATTCCTTTGGCAAACCATGAATGCTGTTTTCAGCAGTGTCTGAGTGCATTTTTGATCTGAAGAGGCGATAGCATTTTTCAAAAAGTTTTCTGTGGTCATGAGACTAATCCTGGAACCTAAAAGTCATTTCCAGCTTGACCACGCCACCACACTTTCCACAAAGCCACATCTCGTCTGAGTTCCTGGCCTTGGTCAGAGTTCTGAAAGCAGCCACAAATGTGTAGTCTCCGAGTGGGCACTTGTTTGTAAGTATTTATTTTCCGGAGCCCACTCAGGAGTCGAGAGAAGCTATAGGCTGTTAGAGAGGACGGAACAATGAGTCAAAACAACGCCTCCCCACTTTTACACTAATGCATGGGGGAAATCCCCGGAACGCTAGCATTTGATTATGAATGGAGATTGCTTGGGGGGTGAGAGGGCTGGTGTTGAAAGGCCAGCAAAGAAAACCTGGGAGATCCTAGCTTGGTCAAAGCACTGGATAACTTTTGAACTCCCACCAAGTAAATCTTTCATCAACGATTTCTGCAGCAAAAATATTGTTGAAAAGTATTTATTTACACTATAGTCATAAACCATCCATTATCTGAATTTTGGTTAGTGGTTTTGCGTTAGAATAAATCATTTCTATTTCCACAACTATTAAGAGCTAATAACCAAACAAGTCAGCTCCAGTAATATTATTTACATTCTTATCTGCAATTCAACTACAAAGGTAACACTTTTAAGTCACAAAACAGAGCATACAAAAATATACTTTCTAAAAAAAAAATCCAAATATTAATAGGCAGAAATATACAGCCATACTAAACCCAGGGAGTGATTTTTTTTTCCATAGTAAGGCAACCCATTTACATGCAGACCCTTTAACATTGTCTACATCACACAAGGCACCAAGGACACTTCCAACACAACTGCATGCATCCTAGTTTCAGAGAATATATGTACATCCCCCTTTAAATAAGTTAATCTCTGACTCATTTCAGGAGATCATAAATGCTTTTTTTCCCGAAGGTTCAGAACTTGGAGAACAGTGCACATCAAAAATACACAAAATCTGAGTGGATATACACTGAAAAAATAGTCTTTACACTTCTCAAACAACTCAAAAAGGAGCAGATATTGCTATGTCCCTCCCATCACATTGCACTTCCGTTCTCTGAGTTTATAATACATATTGCTTAAAGGGTTGGAACGACTAGATAAGCTTTGATTCACTGTTCTAGGGCCACAGAATGCAGCATAAAGGCCATGCTTCATTCACTGTACAGCATCCCCAAATCAGTCCCAAGCCATAAAGTGCACATCAGCTTTGCTTCTTTTTGCTGCCCCCACCTGAAGGGATCAGCATCTCCCAACCTACTATTGTAGAAAAAGTCTCAAATCAACTCTGACATCCAGAGTCAAAACCTGTAATGGGACAAGATATGAGAGAAGGGAAGCAAAACCTAGTCAAACAACCCTTTAAAGCAGGGTCAGGCCTCAGCCCTCTAGGCCAGGGACCCCACCCAACACCCTTCTGCACCTCCCCATTATCTTAGGGTGATAGTCAACCCACCTAAGAGACACTAAAGTGGGCTAAGTTTTAGGAAGGACCTGTTTCTAAGTGAAAAGGGGGCAGTGCTGGGCTCCACCTAGGCCCTTCGCCCTGGAAGGGAGAGGGGGGCAGGAAAGGGTGGTAGTGTTTGTTGTGCAGTTGAAGTGGACCAGTGGACGAAGAGCCTCCGGGGCCTCAAGGAGCTGGTGTGTCAGCCTGAGTCTCATTCAAGGTGTCCGGGTCCGAGAGGAGCAAGGGGCGAGGGACCCGCCGCCGATAGTGCCACTGTTGCTGCTGCACAGGGCCCCCCCAGCCTGCGTGCCTCCAGTGCAAGAGGCTGCGGAGGCAGCTGGCACGGATGAGGAAGGCGCACTGCTTTTGCGCTCCTTCTGTCTCAGGTGGATCTTGGTGTGGCGCTTCCTCTCGTCACTCCGGGCGAACTTGCGGCCGCAGTAGTCACAGGCAAAGGGCTTCTCGCCAGTGTGAGTGCGGATGTGGGTAGTGAGATGGTCACTGCGGCTGAAGTTGCGCATGCAAATCCGACACTGGAAGGGTTTGTGTCCCGTGTGGATGCGGATGTGTCTGGTCAGCTCATCAGAGCGGGAGAAGCGCCGGTCACAGCCTTCTGCTGGGCACGGGTAGGGCCTCTCATGCACTGGGGTCTTGCTAGGCCTGTTGGGGTACTTGCGAGGCCTCAGAATGGGCCGCAGCGGCAGGTGGTGCGGGTTATAGGCGGCAGCAGCGGCTGCTGCCGAGCTGCTGCCAGGCAGCCGGGGTCCCTCACTGCCTCCACTGGCCCCTGGCCCCGCGGCCCCAGCACTGGGACCGGCCAGGGTAAAGTTGCGAATGGTGGAGAGCGGAGTGAGTGGAGGAGGGACTCGCAAGGAGTCCAGGGGGCAGGGAAAGGGTTTGCGGTCTGGGCCAGCTGTACCATGTAGGTCTCTCTGGCACTGTGATGGGAAGAATCCAGGATAGTCCGGGATCATGGGAAAGAGACCCGGGTCCGTGGCTGGCTTAGGGGAGGGGTAGGAAGGAGGCGGTGGGTAGGCCAGGGAGGAGGATGTGGAGGTGGTGGCTGCTGACAGGAATGCCGAGGGGTCCTGGTAGAGGTCTCCTGTGCAGCCAGAGTAAGGAGGAGGTGGTGGCGGTGGAGAGTAGAGATGGTCCAGGTCAGGCTGGGTCTGAGACATGGTGCACACACCCAGGGGTCCTGTGGCCAGTGGGTTGGGGGAGGCAGAGGTGACGCTGGACGAGGCTGTGGTCGAAGCTGGGGAGGTAACCCCTTGCAGGATGCCTGCACTCACAATATTGATGATGCCTTCTGGGTAGCAGCTGGCACCAGGGTACTGGGGGTCAATGGAGAACTTGCCCATGTACGTGAAGGTCTGGTTTCTAGGTGCAGAGACAGGAGCAAAGCTGCTGGGATATGGGAGATCCAAGGACCTCTTCTCTCCAGTCATGTCAATGTTGATCATGCCATCTGGGGAGGGAAAAGAAAGAATGGAGGTGGAGCGATGAGAATGCAGCCAAGAATCCCTTCTCACCCACTCTCACACAGGTCCATTCCCAAAGCCCAGGATCTTAGCATAGTAGAGCTGGGGCAGAGCCCAACAGGTGGAAAAATTGAAGCCTAGGGGACAGTAAGAAGAGGGTAGCCCAGGATCCCACTGTGGCAGCCAATGACAGTCTGGGACTCAAACTACCCAGAAAAGCAGGATGAACTACTCCCAACCCCCACACACAACCATCTGTGGCTCTCCTCCCCAATAAAAACACCCAATAATAGCAACAACAATATTAAAAATTCCCCATCTGCCTGGAACTTCTCTGCCTCTCCTTTGCCTGGGGGTCCCACGGCTGGGGCTCCAGGGCAGACCCTAACCAGAAGACTGATCCCAGCCAGTGCCGCCCGAGAGGGGAGCCTGAGAAAGAGATCAGAGATTTCCTGGATGCTCCCCATCCCCGGCGCTTCCGTCCCTCCCTCTCCCGCTGCGCTACAGCTGACGGCTGCAGGAGGGTATGGGGCTCTGCAGTGGAAGGAATCTATAGGTTTCCTTTCCCTTCCAACCTTCCCGGCCATGCCCAACACCCGCACGCCCTAGCCCGAGGCCGGTGGCGGAGCTTCGAGGAAGGAGCGGGGGCCGCGGGAGACCACTTTCCACTGCATCGCCAAGGAAACCAGCGGCTCCGGTGCCCCCGCGGGCCTCCTTCGCCACCGGGGGGCTGCTTCCCGCCGTTGCCCGCCCTCCACCTCCTCCTCCTCCTTCCCGCCTCGCCAACCCCCTCAACTTGGCGGGCGGCGCGCAGGTGGGGGCGCTCCTTCTGGCCGCACCCGGAACGCGCTCGGAGATTTTCCCCGGGTCGGCTCTGCCCGGGAGGGAGCGGCGGACGCTTTCCTCTGGCGCTTCGCCGCCGCTCGGCTCTCCAGCTCTCCTCCGGAGCCCCGAACTTTCCCGTCACTTTGTCCCTGCCCCGGGAGAGGAAAGGCCGAGGTTCCGCCAGCCCAAGGGCCAGCACAAGCCCCGAAGCCTGGCGGGGCACCTCTTCTACTCTTATCCCTGCGCCCGCAGGGGGCTGGGCGCGCCGCGGCGCACGCCCGCCCGCTCGCTGACGA
The DNA here is from genome assembly GCF_024362965.1 of Panthera pardus. Lineage (NCBI taxonomy): Eukaryota > Metazoa > Chordata > Mammalia > Carnivora > Felidae > Panthera > Panthera pardus. The sequence goes on from NW_026526788.1 coordinate 24,035,296, forward strand.
CCTGGTGCATCTGCCCGCGCGCCCAGCTCCAGCGATCTGGTCCTTGCTCCCGCGGGCTCCTCCTGCATCCCGTTCAGTCAACACCATCCACCTCGCACCCAAACCTCTCCTCCAAGTCCTGCACACGCACCGTACCCCACCCACCACTTTCGAGCCGCTTGGGTCCCGGCCCGCGAAGGGGACATGGGGCTTACCTCCGGCCACTCCGTTCATCTGATCAAAGGGGCCTCCCAGTTCGGCATTGGGGAAGATGGTCACCGACGTGGCGGCGAGGTCCTCCACCGGGTAGATGTTGTCAGACAGCTGGTGCACAAAACCACTGAGAGTTACTGGGATTTTGTCTACGGCCTTGGCGGTCATCATTTGCTCCTCGCACAACCTGGAGACCCAACTCCCTCTCTACCTGGAGTGTCAGAGAAGCCGTTTTGGAGAGGGATTGGACTGAGTCTAAGTTGGTACCTCCTTTTGCCCTCCACACTTAAAAGCAACCACAAAAAAAAAAAAAAAAATCCAACAGAAATAAAACTAGCAAAACAAGTTGCTGTTTTTCTAAGAAGAAAAATGACTATTTGCCACTGACTCTTCTCCTGTGTTCCGGCTGGGAAGCCAGGAGTTGCTGGTGTAGTGTTATTATAACAGTCAGTGTGTCCCCTCGCCGAGCTATTAATCAATTGCTGCTCTCTCGGTTAGACGGAAAGTGTTGCTGTAAGTATTTATGGGCAGGTTCTCAATGCCCGTGACGTCGCTGCCCATATATGGACTGAGGAACAGGGCTGGGCCAGGCGGCTTCTTGCCGTCACATGGCCGATTTGCATACAGTCTCGGCAGCGCGGACTCCGCCGGGCTCGCGACTCCCGGCTCTCAGACCGCGGGGAATCGCGGGGGTCTAAGACGCGCAGGCCGAGCCGCAGTCCGGTCCAGGGCGCCGAGCCTAGCGGGGAGCCGGCGCCCCGCGAGTCCGGCTCAGGCCACGGGGGAAGAGCGTGCAGGTCCTAGCTGCGGCGCTGCCTCCCGGAGCGGGGAGGAATTCCGGTTCTCCGAGGCTTTCCAAAAAAGGCGAAGATCCGGTGCCGGCGGCTCCGCCTCCCCAGCCCTTGTTTGGGAGCCATTCCGGAAAATTAAACTTCGGAAAGAAACCGAGCGGAGCCGAGACACTACAGTCAAACCCCTACTCACTTTCTTGGCAACTCAAAACCGCAAGCAAAAGGAGGCAGCGAAGAAAAAAAAAAAAAAAAAAAAAGCTGCATGCATTCACGGAAGCTGACTGCTTTTTTCTGAATTACTTGGTGGAAAGAAGTGGCTGGTGATAAGAGTGAATGCGGTATTGCTTTTTTGGAAAGTCTGTTCTATTTATACAGGAGCGAAAACGGAACAGGTTTGGGGTTGTTTGTTTGTTTAAGTATTTCGGGCACCTTGGGGGCTGGTGGGGGTAGACCCTAGGAAGAACAGAATAACTGCGGCGAGCTTCGAGAGAAATCCTCAGCCGGAGACACCCCCCTTCCTCTGCCCGCGCGCTCCCCACCCCCCTTCAGCTGCTGCGCGGAGCGGGCGCCCTTCCCGGCGCGTCTGGGCGGTCGGCTGTGTGGGGGCGTCCAGATGGAGGCTTGGACACTCACCCTGCCCCGCCACGCACGCACACACACACACACACACACTGCTACACTCACACACGCTCCACTTCCGCTACACACACTCCCGCCCCCGCTGCCTTCTTCACACACCCACTCGCACACCTTACGCTACACACCTCCCTGTTGACAGCGCGCCGGGGCGCCCGCCCCGCCGAGCGGGCGCTGGGCTTTGCCGGACAGGATGCTCTGCCAAGACACCCCACCTCACCTTCTCCGGCCGTATGGCCGGCACCGCGGCCCCCGACCCCCGAAAGCCCACACTCTCGGGAAGTGCGCCCTGCCCTCACCCGAGCCCTACTCCACAACACGCACATTTGGAAGAATCTTCTTGCTTTGCCTCGCCAAGAGCCACCTCGGTGAGCTCAGCGAGGTCCTGAGGGACAGCAAACAGCGTCGCTAATGCCAATTTCAGGCCGCCATGACCCCACACGCGTTTCCCTTTTCGAGTAAAAACAAAAAAACAAAAAACACTGACCCCGATGGAAACCCTTCTGGTTAGTTCTCAAAGCAATTTTTTAAAACTTTTCAGAGGTCCAGACAGCGGTGGGTTCTGGCTCGCTGCACGCAACGCTCCTGCCTCCCGGTCCATAGCCGGAGCGCTCCGGGCTTGGCCCGGGCTCCGCCGGAGGCTGGTCCCAGGTGCCCGAGCCGGCGCACCGCCTCCTGCCTGGCTCTCTGTACCGCTCAAAGCCACCACGACCTGGGATGGAGAGCGGGGGCAGCCTCTAGGGCCTGGCCCGGCCCGGCCCTTTCCCGCCCCCGGCCCGGGACGGCCGCAGCCTCGTGGGGGCCCGCGCGGGCGAGAGCCACGACGCCACGCCGTGGAGGAAGCGCGGCGCTGCAGGCGGCTCTCCCGCCGCCGCTCACCTGCCGCGGCCGCCGCCGCAGCCGGCCCGCTCTCACCCGGCCCCGCGCGCGGCCGTCAGAGTCCGGGGGCGACTGGGAGCGGGCTATGCTTCTCCACCCAAGGGTCACGTTTCCCCCTGCCCGCCGTGAAATCTTCTCCGGCGGCCGGCCACCTTCCGGACTTCAAACGCCCAGTAAAATTTTGGGAAAGTTTGTCGCTCTCACTGTGCGCGCTTTTCCAATTGGAGATAAAAATAAAAAGAGAAAGAAAGAAAATCGCGGCGAGGTTGGCGCCCTTGTAGATACCCCACCCTCGGCATAAACGTGCAAAGTCCCATTTCGTAAAAAAGAAAAAGAAAGAAAGCTGCGCTCTTACCACGTGCGCCAGCCCGCTCCGCCTGCGCTCGGGCCGGTCCCGCGGCCCCCGCGCTGACCACCGGCAAGACGACACCTCGGAGGGGAGCCCGACTCGCATCTCCAGCCTTGAATCCGAAAGGGGGGAGGGGGGGAGCCAAATTATGCAAATGTAGTTCCTGGCAGCGGGACTCGGGTTGCGGCCCCCGCCGGCCTCCGAGGTGAGGCACCCACACGCAGCAGGCGCGGGCGCGGCGACTGCTAGAGCTTCGCTCCTCTCCACGCACATGGGCGGGCGGGCGGGCTAGTCTTCGGGGCCGCCCCGCAGCGGGCGCTGCTGCCAACCCTGCCGGCGGTCACCTCGCGCCGCCCGGAGGGGGAGCTCCTGGACGCCCGAGTGCAGGCAGAGCTGTGCGCGGAGGGCAGGACTCAGGCAGGGGACGGCCCGCGCGAAGGGGAGCTTTGCGGTCCTCGAGCTGCTACGTTCCCGAAGGAGGAGGCTGAGTTTGGGGAAGGGGGCCCCACCGAGGAGAGGTGGGCTTGCCTGGCCCGTCTGGCAAGCACTTTACAGTAAGTGGGAGTGACTGACCCTCTGGAATTATTCGGAGCTTTCTAACTCACACCCCACTTCCGAGCTGGGTGTCAGGGCCGCGGTGGGCCTGGGGTTGACTGGGGCAGGGCAACCAATAATCGCAGCGAGGCTGGGCGGGCTCCCGGGAGGGTGCCTGGGGCCAGTCCTGGGAGGCCGTCCCTGAACCGCTGCTGGAAACCGGTCAGTAGATACTTCCTGTAACCATCTTCTTCTTTTTCTTCTTTTTAAAAGAGTAATAATGGAACGAAGTCTAGGTACATTCACTTGAAGCCAGCCACTCTGCGGTAGGTAATAAGAAAGCTAACGTGACTTGCCTAAAGTGATGAGTGGTGGAATCCAAACTTGAAACTGGATCTTCTGACTCCAAGTACAGTGCTCTTGGTCGCTACATCATTCTCTCAGGAAAAGCCCCTTCCGGAAGGGGAACAACTCTTTGAGGATTGAAAGCCTGGTTCCGCCCACTAGAGCAGAAACAGGTCACCTTCGCCAACTTCATCTCTTTTCTTTGGCATTTCTGAGGAGAGGAAAGCTGAGGTCAGGGCTTTCAACGGGCAAGGGCTGCACGACTGTCAGGGACACACACCCCTCCCCCCGGGGGTGAAGGCAGAATTTGAGTTCTTGGGCTCTCCAGACTGTGTTATGGATGGAGTAACTGGGTTGGCACAAAGCCAGCATACTAATAGGCCCTGTAATAGGAGAAGTCAACCCCACAGTATCCTTCCTGGAGGGAGTCAGTGAGAAAACAAGGAGGTAGAGACAATAAAAACTCCGAAGGTGTTTACAGAGTTCTGTACTGTGCTGGGGAGGAGAGTGAGGGAGGAAGGGGGAATGTGGCAGATGAATACAGAGATGTACCATGGTCTCTACTTTTAGGCACTTGAACTTATTCTGATCAAAAAACTGAAAGAGCCAACCCTTGCAAATGCACTGATTCTTAAGTTTCCAAACACAAACAAAACCAAAAAACCCTGAACAAACAAATGCCTTTCTTGAAAACAGAGTTGTCAAAATGCCCAAGTAAACGGGGCACTCCAAGATGAGTCAGGGTTATTAATACCAGTTTCTGATTTGCTTTGTCCTGAATTCCAAACCCAAAAAGTAAAAGAGAAAGGAAAGAGAGGACCATTTAGTAGACTTGCCCCTGCGAGGGAAGGATTAGATGGGAGCAAGGGTGACAGCTTGAGGCTTCTGGCCAGCCCTGACACTCTTCTGTACGTGGCTTCCAGCTTTTTTCCCATGATGTGGACTGAGAATCAAAATCAGCCATGAGGCATATCACAAATAATGTGTTAAGATTTGAATTTTGGTTTATTAAGAAACGTGTGTAACATCAGTAGAGGTTATTCCTATTGTGATGTCGTTTTAATTCACTTCCATTCTGATACTGCTCTGGAGTGGGAAACAGAGTGTCAGAATTGCCCGGAACTGTGGACACACAGGACATTATGGATCCGAACTCGAATGGCATAGAGCATGTGCATCTCAATGAAAATCAGGCTAATGGCAACTCTGCCATCCAGCCACGCCTTTCTTAAAGGTGCCCCTGTGTGCTGAGCAAACTGATAAATGGTTCTCTACATTCAGCATCTCACTGGGCATCTGGTAATCTCAAGAGTTTATAAACCAAGCCCAGATTATGTCAATCAGAGCTGTTGTGAAGCCTGACAGAAAGCAATGCTTCACACCAGTCCAGTGTGCAACCGAAATTGTGTTCTGTTGGCACAAATAACCTGGAGAGGAGGAAATAAGACCCCTATGATTTTATTTTGTAGCAGCGGCCAGCAGCGGCTACACTGGTTTAAGCAGGGGGTGCTCAGTTCATACTAAAGGGTGAACTATGGAGTCAACTTCTTGAACATCTACTATGTATCAAGTGCTATGCCAAATCTTGCGCATACAGTGGTGCCTAAAACCAGGCCTGCTTGCAGTCAGTCACACAAATATACAATTGCAAACAATGGCAATATTTGACCCCAATGAAGGAAAAGGACAAAGGACCCAATCGAGTCTGGAAGGTTGAGGAAGGCTTCTCTGAACCAAGGTCTGAAGGATGAGCAATGACTGAGGAAAGGTCAATGGATAGAGCATTCCCAGGAGAAAGAGCAGGTGTGGAAAGGCCCCAAGGTGGGAGGAGCAAAGCATATTTCCGGAATAAAGAAAGTCCAGCGTGGGTGGAAACCTCCAGGCCGCCTTCCATACCTAGTGCAGTGGAACTGAGGGCAGCCAATACAAGCAGACTCCTTGGAAGCCTCTCTTTAACCTCGCAGGGTCTCTCCTTTTTCTCTGCCATTATCTTTTCTGACTAATGACAATGGCATTATAATTTTAACACTTGAGTTTTTTTTACCACTCAACTTCTGCAAAGGAATGAGAACATGCCAACAAGATTTCAGCAAGAAGAGAGAACATATACAGAAGTGCTTATTGACATCACTGTTATGTTTTAGTGACAGTCTTAATGAAATAACATTCCTTAGTTGTCTATTTCTCAATAAGGAAATGACAGACAAAGTGAATTTTGTTCCACTTAAAATGAATAGACTGGAGAAGTGCAGCCCTTCTAGTAAAAACACATCATGTCAAACCTACTGATCACGATACCATTGCTGGCAAAAAATAAAAAGTAAATGAATGCATCATTTATCACAATTGTTGAAAACAAGGCACATATCAACCTAGGGTCCAGGTTAATAAGTGATAGTCCGTCAGTCTGGTCACAAAGGCTCAAAGCAAAATCTTCACTCCAAATCACCCTTTTGAATGCCTTTAAATTTTACCTCTTTCAGCTTACACATTTAAATGTATGAAAAATGAAGTTCACTATAATTTGAGAATTCCTGGATTTTTTTATTGTACATCTCTCTAGACTGCTTACATCACTAGGTTATGGAAAGCAATTTTCCTTTTTCCAAATAACGTCAGACTTCCTATGGAAGCTTTGCTTTTATGTTGAAAAAAAGGAGGAAAAGTCATTGCATCCAGTTGTCAGAACATTTGTTTTGCAGCATTTAAACCAAAAGAAAAAGAAAAATATCAAACATTTCATATTTCAACTGAATAATCTTGGCAAGAATAGTCACTATTTCTTGTGGTTAAGATTAAGAGCTCTGGAGGCCCAGATGGCCTGGATTCAAACCCTAGGTGCTAGATTTATATCCTAATTCTGACAGTACCTGGGTGTGTGTTCTTAGGCAATTTATGTAACTTCTCTGTGCCTCAGTTTCCTCATCTATAAAGTGGACAGAATGATTACATGTATCTCATAGGGTATATTGAGGATTAAACGTAGCAATATATTTAAAGCACATAGCATACTGTTTGGTGCATAGTAAGTATTCATTGTTAGCTTTTAAATTACTACTGTTACTGAACATCTACTGTGTAGACAAACAATGTACCATGTTCTTATAGTTTCATTGCCTTATTCCCCACAATCACCTTGCAAAATAGGGCTGTTTATTCCTATTTCACAGATGAGGGAACTAAGGCTCAGGAAGATACAGAGCTTACCCAAATTCACACAGTTGGGAAGTTACCGAGCCAGAATACAAACTTTATTTTGTCAATTGCCAAAGCCCACATCCCTCAACTGCATCATGTGATACAGAGAATCTTGCAGCGGATAAAATCAAAAGAGTAGCTATACTTTCAATACTGATATATGAAGCATTTTTTATATTTATTTCCAAATTCCAGAGTTTCAGCTTCCGAGAATAATGATGTCAGCATTACTGAGGAGTTTCAGGTTAGGTTGTAAGGAGAAAAAGGAATCCAGAGAGCAGCAGCTATTGGCATGCAATTTATAACAACCTATGCCTTTGTGGAGAATGTCATCTAAACTTTAAAAGCCAAGATCCACATTGATAACCTAACTGAGATAAAACCTTTTTTCCCCCAGAAAGATCAAAATGCATAACGATAACACTGTTGTTTTTCCAAGGAGGTTTGGAAGTATGGGGTAGATATTTAAAATTTAGGAAGAATGAGTTAGTGAGTGACTGGCAAAATCTGGTGACGGTGCTCCATAAGAAATAGTCCTAGTCCTCATATAACCTGTGTATGGGACTTGCCTTGTGCTTTGTCTCACGTAGTCTCTAAACTCCCTGAAGGCAGGGACCCCCAAGTGTGCTCCCTGTCTATATTCCAGCAAGCAGAGTTTCTGGAAAAGAGCCTGACTGATAAATCCTCCCAGCAGTGAGAGGAATGAGACCCGGCCTGTCTGAGATTTTCATATGCGATCTTGTCAGAGAGCTCTTAATTAACTAATTCTACCCAGCTCGTGGTGTGGTATGTCTAAATGATTTCTCCAGGAGATGCTGGACATCGGAGCAAGGGCAAGGAACCCAGAAAACATCCTCTGAAGGGCTTCTTTTCAGCTATACCCTTTTGGGAAAGTTTAAATCATGAAGTTCCAAGCTGCCACCATCTGTCCTCAGCATAGTGAGTGCCGCTGATGTGGTGGCAGCCAGGAGCAAGGATCACTGTGGAGACATCCACCTAGAAGCCCTTTTCAGGCCAGCCTCCCTCCTGCCTGACCCTGCCCTCCCATGGAGGATAATACATGAAGCTGGGGAATCGAGAGGACTCAGGGCAAGGAGCCCCAAGACCCTCCTCGTGGAGGGTGGAACACCATTGCGGCGGACTGATGGCATTATCTTGGGTTGGCGGTTGATGCTAGGAGGAAGCAACAGTGCCTCCTCTAGTGACATCACTCAAGCCCTGGGAGATAGGCTATTCTTTCCCTGTATCTAATGATACTTCTCATCCATATGTCACAAAGATGTAGAGACATCACATCCCCTCATGCTTGCCCAGAATTTTAAATGGCAACCAGAAAGGCCACAGTGTTTGGAAAGAGAGTTTGAGTTTTCACTGTCTTGAGTGAGGAGGGTGGTGAGGGCAAAGGGAAAGGATTCAAGGGAGGGAGAATGCCAGACCCCGATACTGAGTGCATCACTGTATGGAAATGCACTAGATTAGGAATCAGGCTCCATGGTGTCTCTTCATCATAATAATATTCTTAATAATAATGATGACTATAAGAGACTCTTAAATACAGAGAACAAACTGAGGGTTGATAGGGGTGGGGGGATGGGGAAAATGGGTGATGGGCATTGAGGAGGGCACTTGTTGGCATGAGCACTGAGTGTTGTATGTAAGTGATAAATCACGGGAATCTGCTCCTGAAGCCAAGAGTATACTATACACACTGTATGTTAGCTAACTTGACAATAAATTATATTCAAAAAAAGAAAACCTAAATAAATGGAAGATAGGCCAAAAAAAACTAAAAAAAAAAAAAGACTATTATTTACTGGACATTCAAGGATACTAAGCACCCTGCTGACTATGTTGCATTGTCTCTTAGCTTAGCAGCCACACCATGAAGCAGGTATCATTACTCTGTTCACTTCACAGATGAAGAAACTGAGTCACCAAAACCCAAGCCACAGTTAATTGAGCAGAAGTACCAAGATGTAAACCCAAGCAGTCTGACTCCATCCCTTGTCAGCAGGTGCTCTCAGTTCCTACCCTAGCCTGTGTAACTAGACAAGCTACTCAACCTTTCTGAGCCTCAGTTTCCTCATCTTTACAATGGGCCTGAGCATCCCTGCTTTGGCTGCCCTGGGCTGGAATACTGTGGTGAGTCAAAGGGAGAGGATTAAGAACACGTTCTGAAAAGCAGGACACGTACTGCAAATCCATTCACTGTCTTCCAGAGCAATTGTGCAAGTTGCTGGGCCTTGAGTGATAGAGGTGAATATAGATTGGGGTAGGATAGGAGGTGACATTTATGATTCCAGGTCAGGTTCAAGGCATCAACAATTGAACTGCACTACTACTTGTTCACTTGCTGACCAACAGTGACTCTTCAAAGTGGTCTATTCTCCCACTCCTTCACACTGGAAGGTGGTCCAGATCTGTGTCCTCCTTTTCACTGGAGGATGGGATTGGGGAATATGTCTCCCAGGGGCTCAGGGCCTTTGAGATGAGTGTTTGGCAGATCTGCTTCTCCTGATGCTAGAAAAAAAACAGGCCTAGACACATGGGCACACGACTGCTTGGATCCTAATAATTACTAGAATGTATGTTTCTGCTCAAGGGCTGCTGTGCCTGAGAGAATATGGTGGTTCCAATGTGATCACCACCACAGGGTAACAGAACAATTTCAGTCGATGGCCTTGTAAGCACACAATCAGAAAACATCCCCAGAGACCTGGCAACTCCCAGCCTTCTAGAATTAGAAAGTTTGCTCTTTAAAAATAGGATTATTTAGGCAACAGCCCATGGAAACTTCAAAAAGAGGAAAACTAGAACAACTTAGATTCTTTCTTCTCTCTGTTTAGATTTTATGAAACAAACACCAAAGACCTTTTTAGCCCCTTCATTTGTGACTCAGAAATCCTCAGGGTGAAGGTGCCTTATTTCCTTGCTTTTCCCTGTGCTTCAGGTTTTTCATCACAACACTCATATAATGGCAGCTCAAATACAACATTACCAAAACAATGGAAAGTGACATCCGGAAGCCATGTATATATATATTAGGTAAAAGTGTGGTGGTGCCAGTTGAACTGGAATGGGCTTGATTCCCCCCACTCTGCAAATTCTCTAGGGTCTGAAAGCCACTGCTGTGACTTATGAAACTGGCCCACAACACTGGGGTTGCTTAAGCTGGGGCTGCTTAGGCAGGTGAATCAGGGAGCAAGTGAATACATAGGGATGGGCTTTCAAATGCCAGGACAAGCTCATGATGTTCTGTTTATGCATTCAGTGAATATTTATTAAGTACCTACAATGCATCAGGTACTGTGCTTGGTGCTTGGGGTACAGCAGTGAAGAAAATCCCCTGTCTTCATGTAGCTTACCACCTGGAAATTCTTGTGAATTTAATTCCAAGAACCAAAAACATGGGAAATCTCTGTTGGTAGTGTAGTATCTTCCATTATCTACAGCCAGAATCACATTTAAGCCACCTACACTCAGGTACAAATCTCTTGTAAGGCCAATAGAGAAAAAATAACCAAACTTGCTTTAGTAACACATTCTGGTATTTACCATGCTTACAAGACTTCCTTCAGAGATAGAAAATACCCCTTTTTTATTACACGTTTTATTTTGTTTTCTCTTCAGGAGACATGAAAGAAGTTAGTCATGATGTTCTGAATAAGAACCAGTCACAGGCTGGAATATAGCACTCGACCTTTCTTGCTTAACATGGTAAAATGTCAGTTCCTATAGCCTGTCCTCAGAATTTTTGCCTTTTGATCCTTCCACCATCTATATCAACTCTTTCATGAACTTCCTGATTCTCCACACTTCCCAGAGCTTGTAAAGCCTCAGAAGACATTTTATGTGGCTCCCCATCCTTCCCAAATATTTTTCACACACATGACTGCCTTTAGGACTCAAAATAACAATCCTGTGATGTTGGCAAGGCCAAGTTGATCTTTCACACTGTCCAGAGAAGCCAAGTGAGACCCAGAGAGGCCAAGGTACTTACGTAAGTTCACACAGCTAGTAAGGGGGTAGAGCCAGAATTCCCATTCAGGTCTCGTGGTGCTGATGTTGAGAGCTCTGTCTGTCTAATGTGACCCTCAACTACTGGTTGGGAAGGCCCAGGCATGTGAATGCTTTTGTAATCTCTACGACACTATGATGGCTGGTGGCCAGTTAACATTTAGGTCATGTGTTTTCTTCCCAAGGTGTGTGCTGACCTTGTTCTGTACCCCCATGTCATTTTACCCCCAGTGGGAAAGGCTGATAGCATAAGGCTGAACAACAACTATCAACAATCAGTGGATCCTGGACTTCTAGGTCACTGAAGGCAACTTAGGGCCACCAGCTGCAGGTCCATCCCATGTAGTCCTCATTTGTCCCATTTCTGTGAGGTTGGCACTGACTCACTATTTGCCACCCTCTGGGTTATCAGCTTGTGGTGCAATCAGAAGAGATACTCATCTGTGTGGGGTGGCTTAAGTGTGGTTGGGTCTACCCTACTGGGGTGACCAGCCTGACCAGGGGGAGGAGACAGATTCATCAGCTTCATCGACAGAAGGCCCTGATGGTTTCATTTTTTCCAAACTTAGCTAGCCTATGCCACAAGACTGTGGCAATGAGCGCTTAGTGTTTTTAGGTGACATTTTTTGTGTGTGTTTGTGGCTAAAACGTGGCCAATTTTAACTTGTTTGTCTAGTGGGTAACACTCTCCCCCACTTCATGTTTGCCCAGAGGGTTGCGAGAGGATCGTTAAATACAGTGGAAGGAGCTGACTTGCAGACCAGGGAACTGGCCAGTAACTACGCTGGTCCATCTTCAGATCTGAGAAGCCCAGTCCCAATAATCTATGTTAAAGCAATAAAAACAACAAAGAAAATGACAAAGTTAAATTTGATGATGAGCTGACATCCTGATACAATTTTTAAAAAATCCATATTCCTGGGGTGCCTAGGTGCCTTAGTCAGTTGAGTGTCAGACCTCGCCTCAGGTCATGATCTCATCATGGTCCATGAGTTGGAGCCCCACATCAGGCTGTCTGTTGTCAGTGCAGAGCCTGCTTAGGATCCTCTGTCCCCTGCTTTCTGCCCCTCCCTTGCCTGTGTTCTTTCTCTTTGTCTCTCTCAAAAATAAATAAACATTGAAAAAATTTTAATTTAAAAATAAAATAAAAAAATAAAAGTCCATACTCCTATTCATGACCTGTAAGTCTTTACATGTCCTGGCCTTGTCCTACCCTTTCAACCATAGTTCTGCTGTCTCCCCAAGCTCACTGTGCTGGGCCACCTCTTAAATATCCCAAGTTCCTTTCAGTCTTAGAGCCTGTGATCTCACTGCTCCCTTTGTCTGGAATGGTTCCTGCCCCCACCTTTTGATCATCCCACATCTAGTCCTAAAGACCAAATGTCGTATTCCCCTACAATGTGTATGTTGAAATCTATTCCCCAGCGTGATAGTATTTGGAGGTGGGGCCTTTGGATGATTAGGTCACAAGGGTGGGGACTTCATGAATGAGACTAGTGCCCTTTTAAATGGGCCCCAGAGAGATCCTGGGTCCCTTCTGCCATGTGAGGACACAGTGAAAAGATAGCCACCTATGAACCAGAAAGTGGGATCTTACCATATACAAAATCTGCTAGTGCCTTGATCATGGACTCCCCAGCCTCCAGGACAGTGAGATATAAATTACTGCTGTTTATCAACTCCCCAGTTTATGGTACTCTGTTACAGCGGCCCAAATGGACATCTCCTTCAGATCTCAGTGAAAGCCTTTCTTTCCCAGACTTCTCCACTCTTCCCCAGTTAGTTCTCTTATCCATCACTGTGAAAATGTTCTTGGTGTTGGGCATATATGACAGTAAGGACCATCGCTGTCACAACCACCACTGTGTGCCCAACACCAAGAGTAGTATTAGCATAAAGTGTGCAGCAAGCACTCGCTGAATGAATGAAATGAAAGAGCAGTGATCAGCCAGGTTTGGGATCCCCTGCCATAGTATGGTCCCTTTCCCTCCCTGGGTCCCAGATGCTCTGTTTGCAAGCAGAAGTATTAACCTATGCAGCATCCAAGGCCCTTTGCAGCTTCACCAATGTACTAACTGGCCCTGAAGACCTGGAGGGTGCCCAAGGGCTGCATCCTTAACATCCCCCAAAACCGGACTGTGCTTTTCTATGTAAGGTGGCATCTCAAGTCATGATAAAGCAAAACAGATTAGGTCTGTAGAAGAAGCCTTCCCTCTTCTACAAAGAAAAAAATTAGGCTCTGCTTTTTCCTAGGAAGAAATCAGATAATTCTCACAGAAATTGTTCTGTATGAAATCTTTTTGATTGAATCCTGTTCCCTTGCTTGTGCCAAGGCATTTGTAAGTGGATGGAGCAAACCAATTTTCAGTTATACGTGTGGGTCATGCTTAGAAGGTAGACTAAGTCTGTAACTACGAGATCCCTTTTTACTTTTATAAATAAAGGTGATTATTTCTTTCTCAAACTTCAGGTAAGATCCCAGGATTTCATTAATTCTTTCAAATGGATGTTCTGCTTAAAATGATATAGATATAATGGAAAGGAGACAATAAGAAGAAATCAAATGATTTTTCTATCTAATTAGAATACAGAAATTTAAAGTAATTTGTATTCTTTGGTCTGAGCAGTTAGGGCTGCATGCTATTTTTTTTTTAATGAATACAGTTAAATTACAGTTAGTAAATACCATTATTATCAACATTTGGTTTTGAATACACTAAAGACACTCCCGTGGGCTTACTTTAATTTCAGTGATGTATTTTACTTTGGGCTATTGAAATGAAACTACAGTTTATATAATTTTTAAAAAATCAAGAATAGGTTGGCTTCATTGGGGCCTGGTTGTTTAAAAATACACACACACACAAATCAATAAATGATATAAAGAGAAAACAGATGTGCAGAGAAAGAAGTCAATTTTTTTATTGTCATGTTCCAAAAGACTCAGAAATGTCAGGTGTAAATTACACCCAACGGTGAAACAAATGTTATCTGTTAGAATTGGGGGGAGGGGGTGCTGATGAAATAATCTGCTAAGTATTTTGAGACCTAGTTAGTGTTAGGCCTGTGCCAGAGGTTACAGAGAATGGAAGATGAATTAGACAGAGTCTCTGCCTCTTAGAGCCAGTAGTCCAGGAAAGAATAAAGCTAATGCACACACAAATAGAATGCATGAAAGACAGGGTGTGTACTGCCAGACATGTTCAAAAATGTCAGGGTCCCAAGAAGTGAAGGACAATCACAAGTGTGGGAGTGGTGACTGGATAAAGCAAAGCACAGGAAAGCCACTCATTTCTTCAGATTTAGGTGGAACTGTGTCCTTCATAGCTTAGTACATCTCTTTATCCTACATCTAAGATAGTGGCTTGGCTCTGAGAGATGACCAATAAATACCGATAGATCAATCAATTGGTTGATTCTTAATAAAAGATAAAGGAGTCTCTCTTATGGTCTGCCTCCCTCTCTTCTGTTTTTCCTTTCTATTATGTTCATCTGTTTTGTTTCTTAAATTCCACATATGAGTGAAATCATATGGTATTTGTCTCTCTCTGACTGACTTCACTTAGTATAATACACTCTAGCTCCAACCATGCCATTGTAAATGGCAAGATTTCATTCTTTTTGATGGCTGAGTTATACACACACATACACACACATACACACACACACACACACACACACACACACACACACATCTCACATCTTCTTTATTCATTCATCTGTCAATGGACGTTTGGTCTCTTTCCATAATTTGACTATTATTTGATATTATTCGACTATTATTTGATGTATCGACTATTGTTGATAGTGCTGCTATAAACATTGGGGTGCATGTACCCCTTCAAATCAGTATTTTGTATCCTTTGGGTAAATACCTAGTAGTACAAATACTGGGTTGCTGGGTCATAAGGGAGTTCTGATTTTCAATTATTTTTAACTTTTTAACTTTGAGGAACCTCCATACTGTTTTCTACAATGGCTGCACCAGTTTGCATTCCCACCGACAGTGTAAGAAGGTTCCCTTTTTTCCACATCTTCACCAACATCTGTCCTTTCCTATGTTGTTAATTTTAGCCATTCTGAGAGGTGTGAGTTGGTGTCTCATTGCAGTTTTGATTTGTATTTCCCTGATGATGAGTGATGTTGAGCATCTTTTCATGTGTCTGTTAGCCATCTGGATGTCTTCTTTGGAAAAATATTTATTCACATCTTCTGCCCATTTCCTAACTGGATTATTTGTTTTTTGGGGCATTGAATTTTGTAAGTTCTTTATAGATTTGGATACTAACCCTTTCTCAGATATGTCATTTGCAAACCATAAGAGAGACTCTTAACTATAGACAACAACTATAGACAACAACAACCATTTGTTGGAGGGGAAATGGGCCAGGGGAGGGGCTAAAGGGGTGATGGGTATTAAAGAGGAAACCTATTGTGAAGAGCACCAGGTGTTATGTGTAAATGATGAATCACTAAATCCTACTCCTGAAACTAATATTACACTGTATGTTAACTAACTAAAATTTAAATCAAAACTTGAAACATTAATAAATAAATAGTCAAAAACAAAGGAAACATATTCCAAACATATACCATAGCAGCCAATTGATAGAATTAATGGACCCTGGGGACTTAAACTGAAGATTGATAAAAAGTTTGGCTACTGTATTTGCAGACCCATAAACATAAGTTAGATATGTGTTTATCAGTGTTTATCAGTTTTTTGGGCGAAGATTATTGAACCCAGTCAAAAAAGGAGAAATATGCTTTTGTGCAGCCTACTTAAAAAATGAACAAGGCTGCATTTAGCAGCAGCTACACATTCTTTCCCCATCAGAATGCTCTGAGAATTACTTCACAGACACCTCACCAAAGGGTGGTTATGAGGCTCTGTGAGGGGAGAAGCTGGGCCCTGAATTATGCAGGCTTGGTTTAAAATAGAATAATAGAGAAAAAAAAAAGATAAACTTTGGCCCGTGCATGGGACTGGCAATCTAGAGGACACCCCTGCCCCCGCCCCCAGGACCTGGCAGGCCACGAAAGACAGAGTTTCCCCATTCTCTCCCAGGCCCTGGTCCCTGAACTCTCCCACCTGCAACCCCCATCACCTGATCAGCTTGGGTCCCCATGCACTGTGCCAACAGCTCCCCTGGGATCCACAGCCCCTGCTAGAAATGAACCATGAGGAACACAATTTCACATTTTAGTGTGTGGTCTCTATTTGGTCTTTAGCAGGGCTCCTGGACAGAATAGGAACTGAGAACTCACTTGATCTATAGCTGCAGAGTTTGCAGAGCTGGGGGAAAGCCCATTCCTTCCAGGGGTAAAGGGTCCAGAAGTCAGGAACTTGGGGGACACAGGACAAAATCCCTACTCTGTCACTGTTTTTGATGTAGACTCTGCCTTAGTGAGAGCCAGGGGGAGTTTGGCAATGAGAGTCTCATCCTAAGGCAGTTGACAGGAAAGAAAGACACCTGTCTCTGGCCCTGGTTCTCAAAGTTTCCATTTGGAGTAAATTTTCATAATGGAAAATTGATTGTTTAAACTTCAGTGAATTAAAAAAAAAAAGAATGGACTTTTGTTGGTTCTGTCTCAGTGGTTTTAATTAACTTTCAAAAGTCTGCAGCAATAACTGTTACCTATGATGCTGTTACAGATAAAATGTGATGAGATAGATAAAATTAAATGCTAATTGGCATAATTACCCAGTTAATATTGTAAGATTTGTTATCTACATTTCCCAGCATTTACCTCCTTGTACATTGCAGCTCCATACAAAGATTTAAAAAAAAAAAAAACTTTCTCTGCATCTCCACTGAGTTATTTTTCACTTTGACTTTGCTAGTTATTAGTCAGAGATGGTAATAATAATTTTTCTTAAAGGGAGGGCTGCAGCTGAGAATTTCCAAATTGCAGTGAGTCACCTCTGGAGTCGTCAAGTCATTTATCCCCAAACCTCAGACTCAGACGTTGTGCCAGGAAAGGGATCCAGGATTCCCCATCCTTAACACTGAACATCAGTACATGACCCCTTCACCACGTGGGATGGCTGTCCTCACCTAGTGAATTTATGCGAGCAGGCCTCAGAGAAGGTCTCTAACTTCTGTGTCTCTCAAACCCGTTGCTCTCATGCTCTCTACCTCAACATCACTGGACACATGATGCCCCAAACCTGTGTCCTGCTGCCAAACAGTGACAGACAACCATTAGCTTCACAGAAAAATCTACACATGTTACTCTGAAAAAAAAATAAACCAAACCAAAACAAAACAAAGCCCCATATAAGTACCTGGACCATTAGAAGATCCAGCTTCTAGTCCCTGTTCCACCAGTAACGTTTGAATTATGGAACCTCAATGTCATGCAGTGCTGGCTCTCTCAAACTTCAGTCATTTTTATTGCATTCTGCTCTGTTATTAATTTTATATTTTTGAGGAGGAGGGACAGAGGGAGAGAAAGAGAGAGAGAGAGAGAGAGAGAGAGAGACTCTTAAGCAGGCTCCATGCCCATCACAGAGCCCGATGTGGGACTCAATCTCATGACTGTGAGATCATGACCTGAACTGAAATCAAGAGTTGGACACTTAACCAACTGACCCACCCAGACATCCCTAACTTTACTTTTATTTAAGTGATTTATTTACAGAAAAATATTTAAATATATTTTAATAGAGAAAACTTTTTATAAAACTGCAAAATAGAAACATGTATCATTTTACATAAATAAAAATAAATCATAAGGCTAAATATATTGGGCTTTCTAACTAACACGGTGAAGCGGTTGATGAAGTTCGGCTTCTGGGAATAAAAAAGATTAAATATGGGGAACAGGAACAGTCGCAGTGCTTAAGACCAAGGGCTAAGGCCGGGGTGCCTGGGTGGCTCCGTCAGTTGAGCGTCCGAGGTTGAGCATCCAGCTTCGGCTCAGGTCACGATCTCAAGATTCATGAGTTCAAGCCCCAAGTCAGGCTTTGCACTGATAGTGAGGAGCCTGCTTCTGATTCTTTGTCTCCCTGTCTCTCTGCACCTCCCCTGCTAGCTTGCTCTCTCTCTCTCTCTCTCTTAAAAATTTTTTTAAGACCGGGGGGCTTGGGTGGCTCAGTCGGTTGAGCGGCCAGCTTCGGCTCAGGTCATGATCTCACGGTCCGTGAGTTCGAGCCCCGCGTCAGGCTCTGTGCTGACAGCTTAGAGCCTGGAGCCTGTTTCAGATTCTGTGTCTCCCTCTCTCTGACCCTCCCCCGTTCATGCTCTGTCTCTCTCTGTCTCAAAAATAAATAAACGTTAAAAAAAATTTTTTTTAAGACCAAGGGCTGAGGCAAGCTCTTCACTACCGTTTTATATAAAATGATGCATTAAAAAAATTGTTGACTCACTGTCTGAGGTTATGGCTTAAAGAAATGTGTGAAGATAGACAGGTCTTAAGACTAGGACTTTAACCAAGCCATCAGCTGACAAGTTGCATATGGTTTGGTGTGTTGGCGGAGGTGTATGGCGAACTGTGAGTGAAGGTGAGATGCTTGAAGATGAAGTAAAAGGAAAGTTGAAGCAAGACTGACCAGGTCTTTCACTTCATCCTAAAGGACCTAAGCTTTAACCTAGAAGCCAGTCAGTGCTCTCCAAACTTTTTTTTAATTAAGCACTCCCATTATTTAAACATTTGTAAGTCCAAACTAACAAATAAATGTTATCTATTTATAAATCATGTAAATATATGGTAAATAAATATAAATGTCATTACTAATATCCAAGGCACAAATATAGCTTTAAGACAGCATTCTTATTAAATAATATGTAAATTTATATATCAAATAGTTGTTTAGCAATCTGGCCGGTAATTGTTGTATAAGATATAAGATTATAAGTAGTAATATAAGAGCATATTTAGCTACTCTTTTCAAATCATAAGCAATCAAGCATCTAAAGGCATTTTTAAGCTATTAAATTGAATGCAATTAATAAACTACTGAAGGGTCACAAGTCAACACAAGTTCTAATAGTTAATGATGCCCCGTTTTTTCAACACAAAACCATATATTCAGGCTAGGGGTTCCTATCTAGACTATAATAAGTGTTCATCCTGTTGGACAAAAATTAAAAGACACTGTTTTCCCTCACAAATTCAACAAAGTTTTCGGTTGCCTGAAGAGTTAACAAAGTTAAAGATGAGCAATAAAATGTAATAGCAAACATTTATTAAGCATTTAATTTTGCCAGACATTATTATAAGCAGCCTACATACATTAGCTTGCTTAATCCTCCTGGCCATCTTATGAATTATTATTGTCCCCACCTCACCAAGAGGATACTAAGGCATAGAGACCCCAAGTATCCAAGGTCACATAGGGAGCCAGTACATGAGCCCAGGCACTCTGGTACCATGGCCTGTGCTCCTAACTACTCTATTACAAGAATACTCACCCAAGAATTATTTAAAATAGAGAGAATTTAAATATAAATATCCATAAATTATGGTAAATTTCCAATATGGAAGAGTACATACCCACTAAAAACATGTTGTTTCAGAAATATTTAATGACATAGGAAATGCTCATGCAACTATCAAACTAAAAGATAAACATGATAAGTGACATCTATTCAGTGATTACTATGTTCCAGGTTCATTCTAAATGATTTATAATGGGTTATCTCAATTAATTCTCACACTAACTTTGTGAAATAGACATTATTTTTATCCCCATTTTACAGATGAGAAAAAGCTTCCAGAAGTTAAATAATCTGGGGGTGCCTGGGTGGCTCAGTTGGTTAAGCATCTGACTCTTGGTTTCAGCGCAGGTCATGATCTTGCAGTTCATGAGTTCAAGCCCTGCATCTGCACTGACAGTGTGGGGCCTCCTTGGGATTTTCTCTCTCTCCCTCTCTCTCTGCCCCTACCCTGTTTTGTGCTCTCTCTCTCTCTCTCAAAATAAATAAATAAACTTAAAAAAAGAAGTTAAAAAATCTGTGCACCACTACACAATGTTGGATTCAAAGGTGAGTAGTCTGAGTCCAGAAGCAAATGATCTTAAATAATATTCTATGCAGCTTCCCCTTTACTCCCTTACAAAATCGAATATCCTTATGAGCAACCATTAATTCATTCATTCAACCAATATTTATTAAGCACTTCTATGATCCAGATACTTCTTAGCAATGGGCTACAACAGTGAACAGGCAAAGATCCTACATTATATTCTAGTGGGAAATAGACATCAAACCACTCATTACAATAGAGTTCAATGAGAACTAAGACAAGGGAAGTTCTAGAGTACCTTGGGAACCAATAGTCTAATTAATTCCTGGTGTGACAAACCTCTTCTTAATCCCATTTGTTTATATATTAGACTGGTCAGAGCACAGTTCAGATGATCAATGAGAGCTCCACACATCCACCTCATGAAAGAAGCAATTTCTGGTTGCTACTTATTCGATGGCTGACATAACCAGCCACCTTGGCCACAGATTGCACCAGGACCTGCCCAAAGTAGCTATCTTATGCAATGGTTGTCATGCCCCTGGCACATGGTGAGAGAGAGACAGAGAGAGCTGAGAATTCACAGAGATACTCCAGAAAAGACTTAAAGGAAATCCATCAAAATGCTACCCCCAGATAACGTGATTAGTTAGTTATCTCCAGATAGGAGTTGGGTGATACTATTTTCTTTTTGTACTTTTGTATTTTCCATATTTTCTACAGTGAATAATGCATTGCGTTTGTATTTTATAAATTTTCTACAGGTGATAATGTTTTGTTTCTGTAGGTTTTAAAACTCCAGACCACTTGTGCAATGACAGTCACTTGTAGAAAAGATAGAATAACCAGTTAAAGAGATTTAGCATCTTTCTGACTACAGGAACCAAAATTCTATATCCTGCTGGGTTCTTTTAAATTGTGGCAAAATAAATACATAATATAAATTTACCATCAAAACCATTTTTAAGTGTACAGTTTAGTGGCATCAAGTACATTCACATTGTTGTGCAACCATCACCAGGAGCCAACTCCAGACTCTTTCCTTCTTGCAACTTCTTGAAACTCTGAAGCCATTAAACAATAACTCCCTGTTGCCCTCCCCATAACCCTGGAAACCACCATTCTACCTTCTGTTTCTATGAATTTGAGTATTGTAGGAACTTCATGTAGGTGGTACCTCATACAGGATTTGTCTTTTCGTAACTGGCTTATTTCACTCAGCCCAATGTCTTCTAATGTTTTTATCCATGTTGTAGCATGGGTCAGAATTTCCTTCCTTTTTAAGACTTAATAGTATTCCACTGTATGTATGAACCACATTTTGTTTACCCATTTATAATCCAAGTGTTTGTTTCCACCTCTTGGAATTGTGAAGAATATTGTTATGAGCACTGATGTACAAATATCTGTTTGAGTCCCTACTTTCAATCCTTTTGGATATGTATCCAAAAGTAGAATTACTGGATCATATGGTAATTCTATGTTTAATTTTTTTAGGAACTTCCATATAATTTTCCAAAGTGGCTGCATCATTTTACATTCCCATCGACAGTGCACAAGGGTTCCAAATTCTTCACATACTCTCCAACACTTTTTATTTTTTATTTCTTTTTTTAATGCTTATTTATTATTTTTGAGAGAGAGAACAAGCGGGGAAGGGGCAGAAAGAGAGGGGGACAGAGGATCTGGAGCAGGCCCTGAGCTGACAGCAGAAAGCCTGATGTGGGGCTTAAACTCACAAACCATGAGATCATGACCTGAGCCAAAGTCAGATGCTTAACCAACTGAGCCACCCAGGTGCCCCTTTAGTTCCTTGATAAAAGCCATGATGATGGGTGTGATGAGGTATCTCCTTGTGGTTTTGATTTACATTACCCTGATGATTAGTGATGTTGAGCATCTTTTCATGTGCTTATTGGTCGCTGGTCACACTTTTTCAGAAAAATATCTATTCAAGTCCTTTATCCATTTGTTTGTTTTTGCGTGTGTATTGAGTTGTAGGTGTTCTTTGTATATTCTGGATATTATCCCTTATCAGATATATTATCTGCAATTATGTTCTCTCACTGCATGGGTTGTCTTTTTACTCTATTGATTGTATTACATCCCATTTTAAATTGGATATTTTTGTGAGGAGTGGGGGGCATGGAGTGAACTGATTCTTTTTCCTCAGGCCAGCAACATATGCTGAGCCACTAAATAGGAATGGTCTCAGTGTGTGTGACCAGCTTTTCAGAGGGCAGGATTTGATGCTTAAAATTTTTGGTATGAAGAAACATAGCAGAAGTAAGGAAGTCTCAGACAGTCTTTGACACATCTCTGTCTCTTGACTCCACACCCAAACAACATGGCAAGCCCTCTCAATACTTCCTTCTCCAATATGGTTGCAGCCTTCCTTTTTTCCCCATTGTTCTGCTATCACCCACATTCAGACTTTTATGATTCTGCTGTAAGAAGATTTCCAAAGAGGGGCACCTGGGTGGCTCAGTCAGTTAAGCATCCAACTTTGGCTCAGGACATGATCTCATGGTTCATGAGTTCATGCTCTGCATCAGGCTCTCTGCTGTCAATGTGAAGCCTGATTTGGATCCTCTGTTCCCCCCTCTCTGTGCCCCTCTCCTACTCTCTCTCTCTTTCCCAAAAATAAATAAACATTAACATTTTTTTTTAATATTTCCAAAGAGCTTGCTGCTGTTCAGACTGCCATTGCAAAAAATACAGGCTACAAGCGAAATGTTTTGTGTTCAAAAAAATTTGAGAAATATTAGGTTAATAAAAATTAAATACATTTTGATTGCAGGACTTCTCAGGGCTTATATTATGCTAAGGGTATTGCAGATCTTCAAGAAGAGATTTAATGGGCAAGTTTTCCAAGAGTACTTAGCTGCTGAACTTATTTAGGAAGGCGGATGGGGGAAGCACTACTAACTTTGAATAGAACATGGAAAAATGCTGATATATATACAGCAATAGCTTCCTAAATGGTCTCTTGGCCTCCAGTCTCATTTTTCCTCAAAGTTCTGATATTACCATAGTTGCATTAATCTACCTAAGATGTTGCCCCGGGGTATTTCCCATAGGCTACCAAAGGAAACACATCAAAGGCTACTTGAGTTCTAACCCGGCTTATCCTTCTAGACTTTTTGCTGACTGTGCCTCAAACAAATCCTACACTTCCAACACACTAGACTGAACATCCTACCAAGAGATGGTGCAAACTTTCTCACCTTCCTACAAAACCCCCTCAATGCTAGCCCCTGTCAAAATCCTGCCATCCACTGGACTCTACCTATTGTCCTTTTCTCCTCTCTATAGGCACAGGGAATCTCTCTTTAATCTGGATTCCCTAACATTTTCCATGGCATCATACCATCGTTACCTATGTATTGTCTTATCCCTTCTATTTAATTTTATTTTGTTTTGAGGGAAGGAGATAGCACCTTACCCATGTTTGAATTCTTTGTCTTTCCCAATATTTGCTTGGGATATATTTCCTCTGTCTTTTAGAAAATTTTTAAAAATCATACAAGTAATAAATGAATACATGCTTGTAAAAATCCAAATACCACCTACCCTCCTCTTTCTTTTTTTAAGTGTGTGTGTGTGTGTGTGTGTGTGTGTGTGTGTTTTAATGTTTGTTTGTTTGTTTATAGAAAGAGATCTGAGGAGGGACAGAGAAAAGGATAAACAGAATCCCAAACAGGCTTTTCACTGACAGCACAGAGCCCAATGCAGGGCTTAAACTCACGAACCATGAGTCATGACCTGAGCAGAAATCAAAAGTTGGCTGCTTAACTGACTGAGCCACCCAGCCCCCCCTACCTTCCTCTTTCTAATTTCTTCTAATAGGAAACTTTAATGAATAGTTGACTATATATATTTCAAACTCATATATATATATATATATATATACACACACACACATACATATATATATATATACATACTTTTTAAATATACTTTAGGTTGTTAACATATAAATGATATTACAGTATACCTACAGTGCTATGACTTGCATTTTTTACTTTATAATACATCTTTAAGGTCTTCCTGTGTTGTTGCATATAGATCTAACTTATTGGTTTTAATGGCTTCATGATACTCCACTTATGCAGGCAGTGTTCTATATTTAACCATTCCTCTTGGAAATCGAGTTTGCTTATTTTTTCATAATTAAATTAATGCTGCAATTAACATCCTTGTTTAAATACCTTTATGTTCAGGGGCGTCTGGGTGGCTCAGTCGGTTAAGTGTCCGACTTTGGCTGAGGTCATGATCTCACAGTTCGTGGGTTCGAGCCCCATGTTGGGCTCTGTGCTGACAGCTCAGAGCCTGGAACCTGCTTCGGATTCTGTGTCTCCCTCTCTCTCTGCCCTTAACCCACTCGCATTCTGTCTCTCTCTCTCAAAAATAAATAAACATTAAAATTAAAAAAAAATAGCTTTATGTTCATTACATGAGCGATCTGGTCTGTAAAATAAGGGTATAATGTTGGACAAATACTAGGAACATATAAAATTTTGATGCTGACAAATTGTCCACTAAAAATCCAGTACTAACAATAAGTAAGTGTTGAATAAATATATTTCAAATTAAAATTCTCTAAAGGCCTTATCTCTCCGGTTCTGTGCCCAGCACAGGACCACACACACATCGGTAGTCAATGCACATTCTGCTTAGCAACAGTGGTAACCAGTTTTACAAATTCCTATCAGTTGAATATAGGATGGGTAGTAATTTATGTAAAAGCAATCTAAGGGTCTTAACTGACTACGAGCTTAACACAAGGCAAGGTGAAGCAGAATGTTTAAAAAAACAATTCTTTGGTTACATAAATAGAAGGACAATTTCAAGATCACAGGATCAAATAATGAACTCAATTCAACCAGCATCTATCCCATAGACGTGTACAAGTCAGACTACATATTTTTCACTTTGGAGCACTAGTCATAAAACAGTCACTGACAACCTGGGGGTTACTCAAGATGATGAAAGGTCTAATGCCATGTCACATGAGGCAGAGTCAAAAAACTGATATATTTAGCTTGGAGAAAAGAAAAACTAGGAGCACATGATAGCCATCTTAAACAACTTGAAAGGCTGACACGGGGGAAGAGGAAGCAGACATGCTCTGTGAACCAGCACTAATGGGTGGACTTGTCAAGCAGAGAGATTTCAACCTAGTGTGCGCTGACCACTTTCTAACCACTTAGGTCATTCAACAATGAAATGAGCTGTCTCATGAGGTAATGAGGTTCCCATCACTAAGGAGGTTGCAGGAGGAGTGTGGACTTTTAAGGACTTTGCAAAGGCTATCCTGAGGAGTACGGCATCTCCTGGTGTCCCATAAGCAGCTTCCTCAGGACAAAGGAATGAGCTCCTGGTCTGCTTTCCATTTATTCCATCAGCTCCATCAGCAGTACCCTGAACAGTTCTCTGTTAACATTCTAACCCTGATAGGGAGGAGCACATGACATAGACTTGATAACCTGGTACTAGGATGGGAGCCCTTGCAAATCCCTGAGGAGGAATGAAATATTTTTTACTAGCAGTCTATGGGAAGAGAGCAATGTTTAATCCAAAAGGGGGCTTAATAATAGTGGAGACTATAAGCACTGTGGCATTTTAGTGGAGGCCACATCTGAGGGGGAAGAAGTAACTCCTGGCACCCTCATAACCCTATCATAGAGGTGGCCGCCAATTCCATTTCCTGTTGGGCAGGCTCTGGGGGCCAAAGGGAGAAAGTGAACATCAACATTTTCTGTATCAAGTGTTTCTAACGTAAGGCCCAGAAATGAAGGTGAATGGATTTTTGCCTAGAGAGATCATGCCCATCTTCCCCTTCCACCTTCTATTCCAAGACCCAAACCAAGGGACTGAAGAGGATAAATGATTTCCCAAATTCTACACACCTTCCTCCTGTCTTTGGATTCATGGCTGTCTGTCTCCTGAAAGTATGAGAGCCCATGAGCCTCTCTCCAGCATCCCTGCTGCTCCTGGGCCAGACCTAGGCCCTCCATCCCTTCACCAGGTAACTCTGCCCACTCCCTGAGGCTCCCACCCACCTCTCAGAGGTCCGTTCCAAGTATTATGGTGATGTCAGTGGTTTCTGGCTCCCTGCCTGCAGCCCACGCTTTCCTCCACAACAAAAAATGCTTCAATTCTTCTGCCCCCATTGCCTTTCAAGTTGTCGGTCCCTGGTCAGGCCACAAAGGACTCTGTTCTCCTCCTGGTGTCTCCTCAGCACAGACTCAAGACTGCCCCAGGGCAATGGTTGGGGTTGGTGGGGATGAGTGGGGAGACACTCAGGGTCTCACACATACCCCTTTCACTGCATGGTAAGGAAACTCAGGCTCAGAGAGGAGAAGAAACTTGCTCAGGGTAATACAGAGTAGGTGGTGGAGGTGGGACTAGAACCCAGATTACTCCCTATGGTGTTCAGTCTTTCCACCCCACGAGCCTCTAGAAGGCTGGCACTGCTTGATTTGATTTTTACTTTATATACTATAAAAACAAAGCTCCCCATCCTCCCCCTCCCCCTTCCTCCCTTGCCTTCCTTCTCCATCCCTCCCCCCCCCCCCCCCGCCCCACATCTTTTTCTCCTTCTCTCCTTCTTGTTCCACTTTCTGGCTCTTCTCTTCCGCTCCTTTCATTGTCACTCATCTCCACCTCTCTTTCTGTTCTCTCTACCTCAGCTTATCTTCCCTTCTTTTCCTTCTCTACTCTTCTCCTTACCCCTTTCCTACTTAAATTCCTTCTCTCTCTCTCTCTCTGTCTGACAAAGACTAAAGAAGAGCTGCTTTCCCACTCAAGTTTAGTGTCTTCCACAGGCTGGGAAGGGGACAAGCACTGAGGTATCCACCCCCTTCGATTAACTGGGTCACATTCCTCCAGGCTCCATTGTCTGACCCTACAATCTGCACAGTCTGTCTACTTTTTTTTAAAGGGGTGTGATTTTTCCTTTATTTCTTCCTTGACTACATATAGAAGCAGTCATGCCAAGTAAAGGAGGCATGCTTTGCTGTTAATCGAAGTGTTCCCCTTATTGAATTTTTGGGGGGAGTGGAGAGAGGGACAACCAAGAGAGAGGGTGGAAGTCACCTGGAAAGGGAGCACTCGCAAAAATGCCGATGTTATCTGATGAAGCAGGTCAGTGTGTTCTGCTTCAAACGTTGTTAACAATGAGAGAGGAGTAGGAGTGCAGGTTTTGCAACCAGATACCTGGATAATGTGTAATAAATAAGGAACACAGATGAGATGGCCTTTTATTGTTTTTCTAATCTATGCTGTCAGGTTTCACTTGTGAAATGGAAGAGAGACAAAGCAGACATATTTCTCTATGGAGTCCCCTCAAGATGGGCCTGTGGCTCCTCCTTCCCTTGAAGACTTATGATTTAGAGTTGGCTGGGCCACTGAGAGGTTGACAGAATATTCCTCAAACCCACAAGTGTTGGACTCGTGGAAAGAACTCTAGATCAGGGGTCAGGAGGTGGGAGTTCCTTGCACCAGCACAACCTTATCTCTTCCGTATAATCCTGAGTAAACCATTTTACTTTCCAATGCCTGCATTCTCTCATATCTGGACTGAAGAAATCGAAGATCAGTGGTTTTCTAATAAAATTCCTTGCATCCCCAGAGCTCACTACAAATGTTTCCAGGTTTCTATACACAAATAAATGGTGTCTAGCAAACAGTGAAGACTGAGACTTCCAGAGACCTGCTTGTTACTCTTATTTGTTCAATATATTGAAGTTATAAGTAAGACTTAGTTTGTAAAAAATAAAAAGAGTTCCCCTAAAGTATGAAAATTGCTAGCATAGTTTATTCTTTTCCTTATACAGGGACTATAGAGATGTGTCCAAGTCTGGTCAATAAAATAATCCTCTGGGAGAGAAAAGATAAGTCAGCTCAAAATGATTAGACAGTCATCTCAAAGACACTGGCTCGCTCTCAGACCTGCAACACCTAACTGTGACCTGACTAAACATATCCACAGAAAGGATGGGCTAGTCAGAAGAAAGATCCATGACACAAGGAAGCACTGAAAATGGATGTTGGCGGTTGCCAGTCAAGCACTGCCCAGGGTACCTGAGCCCCCAGTCCTAATGGTATTGTACGTGTGTGTGTGTGTGTGTGTGTGTGTGTGTGCATGTGTCTGTGTGTCTATGAATTCATAAGGCTATCTGTGATGGCTTTACACTAGGGATGACTCAATAGAGCACACATGTCACTTACTCTTGATCTTGTGTCCATGGCAGACATTGCTAATCAACTGCCGCTTTCCCACCAGGTCTAAATGTGGCCTCATACTTCTCAACACTCAGCCCTTAACAATCAATAAGAATTGCTCATGAAACGAAATCTATCTTTCATCCTCTCATTTAAACATTTGAATCATATAAGTAAGTCCTTTTGTTTAGATCTCTGACTCACCAAGCAACCTTCCAATTATAACATAGTTTCCCATGGAGGTTACAGAAACCAAATGGACTTTTCAGAAGACAGAAGTGTCTAGTCCTCTTAATAGTTATATTTTTCACTAGATCTATACACAAGATGCATTAATTCAGTTATAGACAATTTTTCCTCTAAAACAAATCCTCTTTCTTTCAATATAATGACAAGTTAGGTATCTTGATACCTTAAGGTCTGGAGACGAAATCCTGGACCCTGGCAGATCCACAAAGATAATGTCCCTCTGTAGAGGTCTATTTGGACCACCAGCCTTCTCCAGATAACTTATTCACCATCTCTGTTTAATATAATAACCTTAGTTCCTTTCAAATTACTGTAATGACTCCTAAAATAACTCCAAACTGAGGATTCTACGACCTAATTTGCACTTGCAGATTGAGTTAAGGTCAAAGAACAAGAGTGTTTACCTAGGATTCACGAGAATATGTCCAGCCAGCTTAATGAAAAAAAGGTGAGGATGTGGAAGTCTCAACACAAACCTATACCCCTCCCGCAGCCCTTGTCTGTCAGACCACACTCAAATTCTCAGTCAGAATTCCTACACACAGCTAGCCACAGGGCATCTAACTAGGAGTGTCTTCTTTTCTTGCCTGGTTTCTGAGATCATCTCAGAGTCATCATGAGAAAATAAGAACTGAATGCTCACCAAGTGAGACCCTTTCAGAATGTACCATACACTGGCCAGTGAACCATCTGTCCTTCAATCAGCTTTCCTACTTGCCTTTGTTAGTCTGTTAATTAGAGAACCCACTAAGGCCCCAGTTGGCTTTGTCTCCCATGTAAGTGAGTGCTATAGGCACATTCTGCACCCAACTCAGACCTAGGTCCTGCCTATAGTGGGTTTCATAAATTTGCACAGAAAGTCAACTCCAAAGCATATAAGCTTCCCTTGCAGAATTGCCTAAATGTTCTAAGATATCAGTCTTTGACTTGAGCAATGAGACCATCCCACCTGTCATAAACTGAATATTGTCTCTACCCCCACCTTTGAAATTCGTATGTTGAAGTCCTCACTTTTAGTCCCTCAGAACATAACTGTGTTTGGAGAAAGGTGTGATTAAGTTAAAAAGAAGCCATTAGGGTGGGCCACCATCCAATCTGACTGCTGTCCTTTTAAGAAGAGGACATTTGGATACAGAGAGACAGAAGGATGCCTAGAAAAAAGGGCAAGTGAGGACAGGGGGAGAAGATAATCATATATATGAAGCCTGTCGACCTTGATCTTGGACTTATAGCTTCTAGAACTGTAAGAAAATAAATTTCTGTTGTTTTAACCACTCAGTCTCTGGTATTCTGTTATGGCAGCCCTAGCAAACTAATACACCATCTGTTCCTCTTTCTTGTTAAGGTGAGTTATACCAACCCATATAAAAACTGTTAGCTTTCCAAGCCCTCGGCTACGTCTATTGAACACCCGGAGCACTATATATCACTCTCAGATTTTACTTTACTCTTTAGGTCTACAGATAATGGATTAAGAAACTTAAATTTTCTATTTAGATACCACCATTTTCTACCCTCTCCCCTATAGCTACACAGCCTTCTTGGAGAACAATGTGTTGGGAATCCAGCACTTTCTAGAAATCCAGCACAATTTAGAATTAGAATTCATCTGCTCATCACACATGACCATCAAATTGGAACATTATTCCAAGCAAGGATCCTCAACAACAACAAAAAAACCCATTGATTATTTCAAGAGAAGAAATAAGCATCTGACATATTTTAGAGAGATATATCACCTTGAGATCAAGGATCTGAATTTTCTCTTTGGGCACTATAGGAGAGGACAGAAACCACATCTTGTCTACCTTCATATCCTTGACGGTCATACTCTGTGATTAGCATCGGATTTTGCATAAGATGGTAACTTTTTAAATTTTAATGGAGTGGTTGAAAAAGAACAAGGGCTCTAAGAAAGCCTGGAGGAATCGTCTTGTCTAATACAAATGTGGATACAATGGCTATTTCAATCAAGCTCATAACAGCACTTCCACAGTGACATTTTGGAAATAGAATCCAAATGCTTTTTTTGAATGTGGTATCTTGTGAATCTTCTCAGGGAAGTGTCTTGTAATCAGGTTTCACCTGATCGAATTTACCAGGCAGTCTAGGTTTGTCTGGAACATTGTCCATTCACAACACCAAGATCAAAGTAATCCTTTTTAAATATATGCCAAATTGTGTCATTTCTTTGTGCAAAACCCTGCCATGGCTCTCCCTATTACTCAGAGTAAAGCCTGCCCAACCCCCTATGACCTTCTTTTTCCCACCTCCTTTCTTTCTGCTCCCTCACCACTAACTCCACTCCAGCCACCCTGGTCTCCTTGCTACTTCTCAAACAAGACTGGCCCATTTCCACAGACCTTTGTACTCACTGTTCCCTCTTCCAGGAATGCTCTTATCCCAAGTATATGCTTGCCTAACTCTCTAACCTCTTTCAGATCTTAGTTTAGGGATGCCTGGGTGGCTCTGATGGTTACTGACTTTTGATTTCACCTCAGGTCATGATCTCATGGCTTGTGGGTTCGAGCCCCTCGTCAAGCTCTGCTGACAGTGTAGAGCCTGCTTGAGATTCTCTCCCTCTCTCTCTCTACCCCTCTCCCACTCTCTCACTCTCTCGCTCTCTTTCTCAAAATAAATAAACGAACTTTTTAAAAAAATCTTTGCTTAGATAACACTATCTCAGTGAGACCCATCTTGACCATCCTGAGCACCTACTGCCACCTTCCTAGTCCCTTTTCCTTCATTATATAATTCCCTTTACTGTGATTTACCTTTCCTTTTCTCCACAACACCTGTCATTCTCTAACATATTAGATTTTTGTTTAACTTTTTAAAATGTTTATTTATTTATTTTGAGAGAGAGAGAGAGAGCAAGCAGGGAGGGGCAGAGAGAGAAGGAGAGAGAGAATCCCAAGCAGGCTCTGTGCTGTCAGTCCAGAGCCAGATGCAGGACTCAAACCCACGACCTGTGAGATCATGACCTGAGGTGAGATCAACAGCCAGACACTTAACCAACTGAGCCACCCAGGCGCTCCTAACTTATTAGGTTATTTATTTATTTACTACCTGTGTTGTTTACTGCCTGTCCTGTCCTCTTCCAGCATAGAATGTGAGCACCACAATGGCAGAGGTCTCTGTTTGCTTCACTGATATACCTCAGACACCTACAACAACACCTGGCACATAGTAGATGCTTAACAAATATTTCTTGATAGAATGAATTGTGTTTTGCATAAACTAGATGTTTATATTTTTCCAAAACCAGGATAAAATAACTAGAATCACATTTTCCCATCAGTCATCAAAAGTACACTAACATCTCTCATAGCTTTGTTATGCTGTGTAGAAATCTAGATAATTGTCTAGTTCTAAAGCCCTTGTTAAGATTATTCTAATATTCTATCAGAATACTTCATGGTAAACAGTCCTCTGGTGGACAGACAGCACAAATGCATCTCATCTTATGGGCAGTGACCCCAATGTTATCAATGCCAAAAACACCAACCAGTTCAGTCACACTAGAGAAAAGTTTAATAAATAGGTTAGTATCATAAGGTCAAAATAGTTGACTACTGTTTCCACCTTCTGACAGCAGAGGGTCTGGAAACTCTGCCTTATCCATCAAGAAGATGAGAACCAGAATTTTTGAAGGTTTTTGAGATCTTTGAAGACCGTGTGAGCCAAAAACATTTTAACAGTTAAGCTGAGACACCTGTTGACCTCCAGGTTAGATGGGGACAGACTTCCAGCAGAGATAATATCTGAATTTTTCTGGCCACGCTATTCCCTGGGTAATCCCATGACATCTAATTTTCAGAACAGATTGTTCTCCCCAAGCAAGTGTTATTAGTTATGCCTAGGCTTAGCATAATACCCTCCAGTTCCATCCACATTGTTACAAATGGCAAGATTTCATTCTTTTCCATTGCCAAGTAATATTCCATTTATTCACTCATCAGTTGATGGACATTTGGGCTCTTTCCATAATTTGGCTACCATTGATAGTGCTGCTATAAACATTGGGGTACACATGTCCTTTCGAATCAACACTCCTGTATCCTTTGGATAAATTCCTAGTAGTACAGAAGGACACATATCATATGATTTCACTCATATATGGACTTTGAAAACTTAACAGATGGGGCACCTGGGTGTCTCAGTCAGTTAAGTGTCTGACTTCAGCTCAGGCCATGATCTCATTGTTTGTGAGTTCAAGCCCCGCATCAGGGTCTGTGCTGACAGCTCAGAGCCTGGAGCCTGTTTCAGATTCTGTGTCTCCCTCTCTCTCTGCCCCTCCCCCCACTTGCACTGTGTGTCTCTCTATATATATAAATAAATAAACATTAAAAAAAAAAAAAAGCTTAACAGATGTCCATAGGGGAATAGAAGGAAAAATAAGACAAAAACATAGAGGGAGGCAAACCACAAGGGACTCTTAAATACAGACAACAAACCAAAGGTTGATGAGGGTGGGGAAAATGGGTGGAGGACATTGAGGAGGGTACTTGTTGGGATGAGCACTGGGTGTTGTATGCAAGAGATGAATCATGGGAATTTACTCCTAAAACCAAGCCTACACTGTATATTAGCTAACTTGAAAAAAAAAATTATGCCTAGGCTGAGATTTCAGACAACTCCCCAGTCCCAGAGAAGAAGCAATTCTGAATGCAGTGATTCTTTTATGCTTTTATTCTCTGAAAAAGTGTAAAGGTGAGTTCTGTCGGAATAGAATACCGTCTCTTGGGGCGCCTAGGTGGCGGTTGAGGATCCAACTCTTGATTTTGGCTCAGGTAATGATCTCATGGTTCATGGGATCGAACCCCACGTGGAGCTCTGTGCTGACAGTGCACAGCCTGCTTGGAATTCTCTCTCCTTCTCTTGCTGTCCCTCCCCGACTCATGTGCATGCATGCATGCACAGACTCTCTCAAAATAAATAAATAAACTTTAAAAAAAATAAAAAGAAAACCATCTCTTGTAGATATTTGACAAAGTTAGTTACTGCATTTTTTCCTCAAAATCTCTGCCTCTCTTAATGAACAACTTCAGACACCCAAAGACAAGCTATAGAGAAGACATGCAAGGGGGAGCAAGAGAAAACAGACCACTCAGCAGTACTTTGCCTAGTTGGTTTTCTTCTTACTTCAGTATCAAAAAAAATTTCCAAAATTTTCCATTAATTCTTCCCTCTGTATCCTCCTCCTGTTCTCCTTTGTTAAGGAGTCCTCAAAAACAGTTACTTCTAGGCAGAGGTACACATGAAGTGGGTCTTAGGCCCTCAGGGACTCCTAGAAGATGACAAATAACCCCTCCACAAGGTGATAAATGGCAGGATAGAGATGGGTACACAGCACCTGAGATGCACAGAGGAGAGAGGATGTGAATTAGTTCTACCTGAGGATGAAGTGTCATCAACAAATGCTTCCCAGAGGAGGAGCTATTTGAGCTTTGCTTTAAAGTTATAAGGCAAAGTTTGCCAGGCAGAAAAGAAATGAAAGGCACTTGATCTAAGTGGTCTTTGCAGAAAGAGACGGTTGAAATTGAGTTTTCCATAGGTTGAATCCATATGGCATCAAAACAGCTGGTGAATGAGGAGAGAAGTTAGCCAAAACAATGATTTGACCTTGGGCAGGTATTTTTTTAAAAACATTCAACTGATTTTTTTCACACACGTTGACAGTTGGAGTCAAGTATAATGGAAACATGATCCGGACAATCCAGCCAAATGCAGAAGGATTCTCTTGGCCCTCCCAACAGTACAATCAAATAGTGGAACATTCCACCTCCTGCCTGTGTTTCCTATATGACACATCTCCATGTGTCATATAGGACACTGTGCAGAAGGACAAGCTCCAGGAAATTGTGGTCTCTGGATCTGACATCAGTTGTAGAGATCCAGGAGGGCTGGAGGTCCTGGGACCTCATTTCTTTCTCTCTGAAACAGATTCCAAGATCCAGAGCTGCATTTTGAATCCCAGCAGGCTGACTCCAGAGTCTAAAGTTCTAGACATAACATTGCAGGGCCAGCTTGAGTGCATGAACTGTTGTGTTAAACAGGCGGGGAGCTCATGATGGAAGATGCTTTAGTTTAGTCCATTTCTTAAGAGGATCATAGCATCTGAGAGGTGGAAGTGACCTCCAACATCATCCTAACTAGTGTTTTCATTTTACTCTGGGGAACCTGAGTCCCAGAGACTTGAAAGAGGTCACACAAAGTTAGTCAACACCAGAACAAAGTTATCTTTATTTCTAAGGAATAGCTCTATTTAGGAAACTTCTCTCTACATTCTCATGGCTTTTTTCGTACTCCATTTTCACAGAGAAAAGGAGAAAATGGGAGTGAATGAAGATGAAATACCAATATACAAAGATGGTATTCTGGTGGAGTAAAGCTATAAAGTAAATACTCTGCCTTGGTCAACTTGACTCTTGAAAATATCTCAATCAGACACCCCGCTGGGGACCTGCAGACTCTCTCTCAATGAGTCCAATGCCACCAAAGTTCCCATCTAGTGTTGGAAAGATGTGCTGCTTCTTTAGCTGAGCACAACTAAGGTATTTAGCTTACGTCTAGGGGCTGTGCGGAATGAAAAATACGCACGCAGAATGGGTTAACTTCAGCTGGTGCAGGACTGAAAGCTGCAACCCTAATTCTCCTAACCACACAGGAACCACGTTGCCCTCCTAC
This sequence comes from Panthera pardus, assembly GCF_024362965.1. NCBI lineage: Eukaryota > Metazoa > Chordata > Mammalia > Carnivora > Felidae > Panthera > Panthera pardus. The sequence goes on from NW_026526788.1 coordinate 24,070,375, forward strand.
TTCTCTAGGTAGTTCCACTTTCTACCCCAGTCAAATTTCACCTTTGCAAGATTTCCTGCAGAACCTCTGTAGAGTCAGCCTTTCCCCTTTCTGTGGTCCTCATTACTCATCCTTTTAGATTCTGTTTCTAGTACTTCATCAAAGTATTTGAAAATATTTCCATATAATCTGAGCAGATACAGTCATATGTATTTCCAAAGCCACTTATGAAATGGGAGTATAAAGGAAGGAGCACTGGACAGGAGTCAGAAGACCTAGACTCAAATGTGTGTGGCCAGAGTCTGGGTAAGAAACCCATGACATATTCATTGACTATTCAAGAGAAGGAAACCATATAGCAAAGGCAGGGTAGGGTTAAGTGGAGCCAGCCAAGTCTGGTGAAGCACTCTGAGGCTAGCAACAACTGGAAGGCTTATCATCCCTAGGTCTAAAGGGACAAGGAGAGGCAATGGTTCCTAGAATTAGAGAGACGGCAGCCAGCAGGAGCTGTGGCCTTAGGTGAATGAATGCAACCTTGGCCAATGAGGCTAGTAGGGGGGCTGTTGAAGGAATAAGTATCACAGACTTGCCCTCCTTCATCCTCCAATCTCTTACCCTTGCCTCCCACTCAGCAAATAAAAGGGGAAGCTAGAAAGCAAGAGTTGCAGAGCAGGGTGGAAAAGGAGGGGCAGGGACTCTTGAGGGGCAACTAAAGATTACCTGGCACAATATTTGAGTTTGGTCTTTTTGGATGAGTCTCTTACTCTTCGATCCTCAGAATCTGCATTAGTAACAATGAGTGGGTTGATTATTACACAGTCTCTGTGTTACCTCCCTGTACAACACTCAGTCAGTGAAGCTATGGCTCTAGATAAAATAATACTCACGTGTTGATATTTTAGATTCCCAGAGGCAGATACTCTCAATAGACTAGGACACAGCATCTATTATAAAATACTTCTTAAAACGGTATGTGGAATTAAAAATCCATGCCTCTGTAACATAATTCAGTGCTTCATAAATTTCTAAGAAAAACAAGCTATTTCTATTTATCATTTCTCAGTTTTAAAAAATGTTACCTATGCAGCTCTGTTTATACAACATACTAATGTATGCACTGATAATTATTCAGTTCTCTTTTATGGTGAGGCTTCTCCTTAGCCCTTGCTCTCTAAATGACCTCAGTTACCTTATCTGACCTCTTTGGGGCTTCTTTCAATAATTTGTGAAAATATATATAATTGACCTGCCAAAACCCTTTCAAAAAGTTTTAGTGCCCAGAGGTGGTGGAACTCTAAGATATCTTAAGAAAACCCAATACAACCAAGGGTCCTTAGTGACTTAGTTCCAGAGATGGGGACTGACTGTCACAGGCCATCAGGTGTATTTCTCTTTCAACCAATCTGTACTGAGCATGTGCCAGCACTGTTCTAAGTACAAGGGAACAACCGTCAGCAAAATAAAACCACTGCTTCTAAAGGAAGAAGAATGATGGTCCTGAAACACATGCATACAAAACACATAGATACGTAAGATACATTTATAAACTAAGAGCAATGAAGAACATAATATAGGATAATGGGATAGAATGATGGAGTAAAGGACAGGGGGGGGGGGGGGAGAACCACTTGATCCAGGACCTCAGAGGAGGTTGACTTTGATATGAAACTTTTATTTCAAATATTGTGTTTCTTTTTATTTTTTTGCATAAATGTAAAAATGTTCCGAAACTTCCAAGATCTTAGAATATCGCAACTGCAAGAATCAAATCAGTGACACCATTTTAAAGGATTAAGAAATATGAGGCCCCTGGGTGGCTCAGTTGATTGGGCGTCTGACATCAGCTCAGGTCATGATCTCACGGTTTGTGAGTTCAAGCCCCACGTTGGGCTCTGTGCTGACAGCTCAGAACCTGGAGCCTATTTCAGATTCTGTGTCTCCTCCTCTCTCTGCCCCTCCCATGTTTGTGCTCTGTCTCTCTCTGTCTCTCAATAACAAATAAACGTAAAAAAATTTAAATATTAAGAAATATAAGACTGAGAACTGTAAAAGGTGAAGATCCTAAGCTGAATAATTTATTACAATAACTTGTAGTTATGTAAAATGTCTTGTAAGGGTTTATTGTTGGGTCTCTGGGCACCTGGGGGTGAGGGATGGGGGGAAGACCCAAGGAGCTCGACATCTTGGAAGGAAAGAAAGCTAGCATTAGACTAGATATTGAGGGAGAAAGAGGAGCAGAGAGGGAGAAGCTGGTTCCTGTGGACCCTGAGATGGGTACTAGCCTGTGCTATGTAAATCTGAAGCCACCTACATATTTGTAAGTGTCAGACAAAGCAGATTCCTGTGATATGGTATGATAAGGTTAATGCCGTTACCTATATTCAGAGATATTTGAGGTGTGTCTACAATTATTCAAACAGTTTTATTTCAGTACAAAAAGGTTACAAAGGTAGAGATCAGGGAGGAAATAAAACGCTTAAATGCAAAAGGAGTTGCAAAATAAATACTCTTTTATAAAATAAAATGTCAATCCACAAGTAGAATTTTGCTTCTTAAGTGGCAGTGAGATAAACATTGAGGCCCAATTTGCTCTTTTTTTTTTTTTTTTTTGCCTTTTCAATTTGAGGAAATGGGCATTATCTGTCAGATCTGGAGCTTCCATGATTCAATGATGAAATAGCTCAAAAAACATGTTCAGAAGAGAAGCGGTAATTCCATATAATGCCACAGAACACAGTCATGGCTTCAGATCTTCAGATTGTACTTCTGAGCTAAGTTCCATGGTATTTGAACTTAAATTTCCATCAGCACAAAACAAACGTATAAAGTAAAAAAAAAAAAAAAAAAAAAAAATTGCTCCAGGACCTCAAAAGATTTAACAACACGAACTGGTAAGACCTTTAAGTATCAGCAGTATGACAGCTTCAGCTAACCACAAAAATCAAAAGGTTGTCCCTATATTAGTAAGTTATTTTAATGAAATTCCTGGAGATAACGTAGAAGTTCTTGAACTTGATGTCCTGCCAGGTGAGACAAGTGACCAATTAAATGAATATACTTTCTCTGTTCTGAGTACAGTACACTGGTCGATAAGATGATTAGCATGTCAGCTGATAACATTAATATTAACTGCAGAGATGGAAAATTCTACCAGTTCAGAGACATTTTTTTCTAGAAACTGATGACTAACTTCATCAAAACATCAATGAGGATTGATTCTAACAGTAGACTCATATTGACTCTATGAATAACACATCTGATGATTTTCCAGTCTTTGAGGAAAGTTGTTCTTGTAAAAATATTTTTATATTGATATAATATAGTGACTACAATAATTTGATTAGGTACAGGTGTGGCACAAATGGTATTATATTAAATCCAAGATATCTGAGACAGATGCCTTTTTTTGAAAGAAGATTAAAATGTTTTGAAGAGTTTGTGAGTTTAAGAAAAGTAAAAAAATTCAAGGTTCTAATTCAAACCATTCATTCAAAACATTTCACGTGATGCTCTTTTTTTTTTTTAATTTTTTAAAAGTTTATTTATTTATTTTGAGAGAGATAGAGAGAAACAGAGAGCAAGGGAAGGGCAGCGAAAGACAGAGAGACAGAATCCCAAGCAGGTGCCACACTGTCAGCGCAGAGCCCCACATGGGGCTCAATCTTACGAACTGTGAGACCATAACCTGAGCTGAAATCAAAATCAGACACTTAACCAACTGAACCACTCAGGCACCCCTTAGGTGATGCTCTTTCTAAAAGAAGGGGCAAAACATATCACCAAAGAGTGTGCTTTTCTAGCAGTGTGCAAAAGTCATAAATAATTCTAAGTATCCACTTTCATTTCAAACCAAGGGAATTGTGAAAGAACATCACTAACAGTGGTTTTCACTCTAGTTTATCTGCTGCTAACAGATAAACTACATAAACTGCGTTATGTAGAAACTGTCTAAATCACAGAACTTTGGGAAAGGTAAGGCTAAATAGGGTCCATCATTAATGCTGGATTCAGCTGGGGGAGAAATTATAAATAACATCATACAGAAGAACCATAAATCCCTTTCAAAGTGCCATTCCTTCTTTATCATGCAATGATCTTTTTTAATGAACACCATGCCCTTAAATTATATTTTAAAGAGAACTGACTAGCCTAACGGGTAAGGAGAGAGTATCCACAAATGAGAAACAACTGAATATGTGGAAAGACTATTTTTGTCCTGTGTATATTACTATTCTAGTCTTAGTTTTCAAAGTAAAAATTCATCCCCCTTCCTGGGTACACCATGGTGGAGAGGCAAATTTCAACAAGTAACAATTTTAGAGATCATGAAATATCTTCAGTGAACCTTGAACCTTCAGATTATCTCTTAGTAACTCAAATTAATTCTTGGTTAGAGATATTTGAGAAAATTAGGCAAAATGCACAATTATTGAACAAGCTGAGTTCTTTAGAAAATGCAAGTAAAATAATTTGCTATTAGCATTATCACTAGATAAATGATAAAACTAAAAAAGCAAATATTACATTAAATTATAAAATATATGCTTTAACTTTCCAAAGTATGATTCACTGGAAAAAATTTTCTCTGGACTTTTTTTCCAACACAACAGTCAATTTTACTTTTCTTTATTTTTTAACTAAATAGGCTTTACTTTTTCAAACAGTTTTAAGTTAACAGAAAATTGAACAGCTATAGAGAGTCCCCATGTACTCTCTTTCTCCCAAGTTCATGGTTTCCCCTACTATGAACACCTTGCATTACTGTGGTACATTTGTTATAACTGATGAATCAAAACTGATACATTCTTGTTAACTGAAATTTGTACTTTAGGTTTCACTCCTTGTGTTATATAGTTCTATGGATTTTATCATACACATTTATCTAATTCGATTCTTTTATATAAAGAATAAAGATCTATGCACAAATGTAATGTAATGTAGTATCTGTATTTTGTAACTCTTTTCTTGTAAATGAATTCTAGGGAAAAAGTCCTTGGTTTCTAGTTTTGGTTCAGAATAAGAGGACACTGCAGATAGCATCAGAAAGAACATGAGTAGTTCTGGGAAAAGAAACTTCAGAATGTGAAGACAGAAACTACTTTGACCTGGGTTTTGAGCACCACAGTGTCATGCATCCCTAACTCTTAGCAGCGAGGTGCAGGCCTGGCTTTTTCAATGCACATCCAACACGAGACAGCCTGGTCACAGAATCCTCTTCTGCAGCCAGGCCTCCACTGGCCATTCAACATCCCATCAGCCTTGCCGGCTTCCATTCCATAGTGGGGACTGGTGTCTCTCCCACTTTGCTCCAGGGACCACCTTCCAGCTTTATCATGTGCCTCTCTCTGCCTGTTGCTTTCACAGCCTGTGCTCCAGCAGGATCACAACCACTTAGCTTTTACCCAGCAGAGATGGAGAACACATATTTCTTTTGCTCAAGGAATTCACAGTGGAGTTAGTAGCAGGGGTTATATGTAGCAGGTGGCCCATGAACCACTTCCAGCCTCTTGATGTATTCGGTTTTGCAGCACAGTGTTGGCTCGTGTGCTGTTTTAAATTTGAATTTAGTTGCCAACAATTAAAATGGGAAAATTTCACACACACACACACACACACACACACACACATTTGACTTGTAGCTTCTTTTGAAAAATCAGAAGCAACACTGCACTCACATTACTAACAATCAACTGGAGATGAGTGGTATTTACTCCCTCATTTGGCACATTCCCCACCTCTCCCCATTATACTGCACTCAGGTCACTTACTACATTTACGTGATCTACCTGGACTCTGTAGACAGTTGAGTTTGCAACTCTTGGAGTAGGAGGGAGAATCTAAAACATAACCCTACACCAAGCCCCACCCCTCACCATCCATCGATGGAAGAAACAAATGTCCAAATATGGTCACTCATGCATTTTTGTGCCAAGAAAACTGCAAGGCCACATTTCTCTTGGTGTACCTCTTATTTTAAAAATCCAGCTGGTTCAATGAAATGCACCTTTACGGGAAAGGAACTCCTGACCACTAAGCCAAATGTATGGTCTATAAGCATTATCTGGAGGGTCTCTTGAACCTAGATATGATCAAAATGGATCCAGTGTACTTGGACTTTGAGTACCTTAGCCACTTAAGGGATTCTTTGTTCTAAGGATTTCACAATTCTCCTTACAAATTCTGATTTATACCTTGAATGGTCTTCATCATTGGAGGTGTCATTTCTTTACTTCTCAGAGGTACTGACGTGCAGGAGAAAGTAGCAAAGATTTTCTCCATGCCTGCCCTCTTCATCCTCTGGCACTTACTCCCAGCATCACAGAAGCACATGCTTCATGCCCCACTGGGTTCACTTTAGCCAAGCCCCAAAGGACCATCCAACCTTTCCCCATTTTGCCTCCACAATAATAATAAAAGCATCAAAAAGATGATTCAGGGGCTCCTGGGTGGCTCAGTCAGTTAAGCGTCCGAGTCTTCGTTTTGGCTCAGGTCATGAAATCACAGTTCATGGGTTTGAGCCCTACATTGGGTTCCACATAGTCAGTGCAGAACTTGCCTAAGATTCTCTCCCTCTTTCTCTCGCCCTTCCCCACCTGTGCCCCCCCCTCTCAAAATAAATAAATAAACTTAAAAAAAAATATGATTCAAACCATAGACTTGCTTGTCTCTTTCACCTGGTGATTGGGATAAGTTGAAGTTCAAAAGTTGGATTTGCAAGCAGGCATTCACCTGCACCCAGTAGCACCTAGACTTTATCTGGTGTGAAGAGAAGGGCTACCTAAGGGGACAGGAGATGCACCAGAAGCACCGTTAAGGTAGAATGCCATGTGAGCACACACCGGGAACAGCCTTTAATAGACATGCCTTTGTCCATCCCGTATTCCCAATGCCTGGAATGGTTCCTAGCATATTATAAACATTCAGCAAGGAATTCTAAAATAAATGAGCAACACTCATTTTCTGTAGCCTTATTTGTCCCTGATCCTTGGCTTCTGGTTTTTTCCTCACACTCTCCCTTTGGCATCTTTCACTGACAGACTGACATAAGACTGACCTCCCAACATTTTAGATGTAACATTTACTTTTTCCTTTACCATTATGGTTCATGACTACCTCTGTTTTTAGTGTTTTGTGCTCTGTATTTCTCCAAATTTAAAAAGCTGGGGACGCCAAGTTATTTCACTTCTGGTTCTTGTTCTGACCGAGGGTAAGTCTTGCAACCTCCTTGGGCTTCCTGTGAAAATGGGTTGGGTGACCCAAGTGTGGGAAATGGGTGTGATATCTCCTACTTGCCATGTAGGAATGTTGGAAGTTCAGGGGAGTCTTGCAGTAATGAAAACCCATCCAGTATTGTTTAAATGTAGCATTTTCCAACATTCTCTTGATTAAGGAAACTCTTCTTTTCGTCCCCACATAATATCTATTGACATACATGGGACTAGGATTCCACCTAATAGACACACTTTGGGAATTGCTAGAGACTCTGGAGTCTGTTAGAGGACTTAACACAATCTGATTAAATTCATTTGCATTAACATGAAGGGTGAGGACAACTCATCACCAAACGAATGGTATAAAATTAAGAGAATGACAGGTCTGAAAGCATTCTCTAAAAGGAAACTATCATGTCCCTCTTTGCCAATTTCCTTTTGTGGGCCCTGTCTCATAAGTCTGTCATTTATCAGCAATTAATGAGACCAAGTGGAGTCAGAGCCTCCACCTTCCTTATAGGGGGGAACTAAGTTGGATTGAGAGTGGGGGTGGAGGACCCAGCTGCAGCTTTTTATCTTTGGTGACAACAAGCAGTTGTGTTCCTTCTTGGGCAGTCACCGGGTTCATGAATAGTGCCACAGTCTTTTAAAGCCAGGCCTGCTCTTTTGATCTACAAGTTCATGTGACTCCACCATGGGCAAGGCCTTCTGTCCCATTCCACCCCCTCCCCTTTCCTGCATTTGTCTCTGCCCTTGCAAGGGTCTAGGCTCCCAGCCAGAATGAAAGCAGTGAGTTGCCCAATTCAGAGAAATAAAGGAAAACATCCCCCTCCCCAATTTGATGGTCAATAGCTGTAGGGAAGATATAATAAACCTCTTCATTAAGCAAATGCAGCAAATTAGATAAGTGAAGAGCTACAACTCTAAAGCTACACTTCAAAACTGTGACGGTTCCACGTGGTCAGAGGCTGTCATGCTGCCATGGAGATGGAGTTTAAGTATAGAATTTGAGGGGCTTTAACCTACATGGTTTTCTTCTTCCCAGCCCCACCTTGCAGTTTGGTATATATTAAAAAAAAAAAAGTAAACTGTAAACTAAATGCAACTTCTGATGCAAAGAATTAAACAAAGAGCATGGATACTTTTTTAGTGTAACTTATTTTTATTTTTTGGGATCTATCCATTTTGAGTAATATTGACGTGTATCAGCCTTGCAAAGACTGCTGGGAAGACCCAGGCCTCCTACCAGCCACAATAGTGCAAGAGGTGGGGTGAGGGACCCTTCATCACTGGTGTTGCCTCTACCAAAGGGAACAAGAGCTTTGATGTTTCCTGACCAAAACCTCTCTTTTCCTTCCTGTGACTGGACATTTACTTGATTCTTGGCAGAGCAAGCCCCACCCGTAAGTAAAAGATGGCCAAGTACATCTTCTTCCCAATGACTCAATTCCCATATTTAGGGCCACTCTGTAGGATTTCGGCATCATCTCCAGAAGATCCCAGCTAATTACTTTCCACATATCCTGCTGCACACTCTCTCTCTCCCTCATTCTGCTCCATCCCTGCTGGCCTCCTTACTACTCTTCAAATGCTCCAGGCATGCATCCAGCTCTGGGTTTTTTGCATTTGCTGTTCCCTCCAACTGGAATGCTCTTGCCTGGATATACACATGGCTCACCCTCTCCTCTCCCACAAGTCTTTACTCAAATGTCATTTTGTCAGTGAGGCTGTCTTAACCACCTTATTTAAGACAGCAGTTTTCCCACCCACCAATTCCCAGCCTCTTTCCTTGTTTTGTTTTTCTCTACAGCATTTACCACTATCTAATATATTTCTTTGCTTATTTGTTTTATTCATGGTCTGCCACCCCCACTAGAATGCTCGTCCATGAGAATAAGGATTTTGTCTGCTTTATTTGTTACTATAATCTTAGCAGTAAAATGTCTATAACAGTGCCTGGCCATGGTAGACATTCAGTGACTATTTGTTGAATGAATGAATGATGGCTTAGCTAACTGCCATCTAATAGAGACCAAGGCCCTGAGACAAGAGGCATTAGGGCTGGTATGATTTGACCACTGGTGTACAGATCCAGGAAGAGAATCTGAAATCAGAGGGCTCTGGGCACAGGGATATAGGTGTTGAAGACACTAATTTCTCAACTCCCAAGAATAATACCTAGTCGTGTTTTAAGCATTTTCACAAGTACTCCTCCCTACCGTCTATAAGTTTCTTCTCATCACCCCCAAATTTTAACTGTCTGCTATTAACCATTAGCACCCCTGTTCCTCTAGGCACAGCCAGTGATGGATGGTTCCTTCAAAAATGGGCACTGTTTTGTCTAAACCAATGCATAGATGAAGGAGACTCCCAAATACTCCCTATAAGCCAGCAATTTTGCCTCAATTAGTGGCACTTCTACTCTCTTCCAACCTCCATATTAAGACCACCTTCCAATTCTCTCTCTTCTTCTATAGCCAACCAGTTGAAAGGCTGTGGCAATTTTATTTCCAGAATGCCTCTTACATCTTCTGCCTCCCTCTCATTCTCATCACCACTGCCCTAACCTGGTCCTTGTTAGCTCTTACCTGGCTATGGCAATAGCTGCCCAACTGGTTTCCTGTCTCTGGTTTCTTTTTCCTCCAACCCATGCTTTGCACAGCTGCCACAATAATATTCCCAAAGAACAAATGTATCATTCTCACTATTTTTACAAAATGCCAATAGCTCCCCATCACCTTTGAGCTCCCCTACCTTCCAAGCTTCCCACCCACTAGCCTCCTAAATGAGCCTTCCACCATAGCCTTGTCTACTCATGGACCCAAGCACACCTTGTCTCCCAAACAAAATGTATGCTTTCCACTCTTCACATCTTGGCTTTTCCCCTCCCCATGCTGTCTACTAGCCATATGCCCCCATTTCCTACCTGTGTCTGTTTGAAGCCTATCTAAGGATCCCTCAAAGCCCATCTGTTGATTCAGTAAGTCAGTCAGAAAAGAGATTGGGACAGCTCAAACCTCTTTTCTTCACAGATCTCCTAGATCAGAAATGATCTTTCTTCAGTGTGTCTCCTGTGCACTTATTGCACACTCCCTTGGTTGGGATTATTATTGTAATATAAATCATCATTTCTCCAGCCAGTCTTTGTGCATGGTCCTTGAGGGCACAGACTTTTGTGTCTCTATTTTATTCCCAGAGCACTTTACAGACAGCTTGCTCATAGCAGGTGCCCACACCAGTTTGGGGCTAACAATACATCTCACAGGTCCTCTAAGGGTCGCTACAATCCTCCCAAGACCATGTTTTTGGTTATAACTGGTGAACCATCACCCAGAATTATTTGTCCTTCCCCCATCCCTACAGTCATCAGGGCTCATAGTTTCAAGGTGGCTGGTTGTTATTCAAAGCTGGGTGAGTTAGAAGCCCAGGGTGGAAAATAAATGTTACACAACTTCCTCCAAGATGAATTTTAAAAAGGAAATCATCAGGGTGAGAAGAACAGAGACTTGATTTACCAGTTGAGGCTGTTGTACCAGGTGCACACACATAATTTACCTGCCTGATGCCCTATGGCACACACCTAGATATCCTCAGTGCCACACTTTGGGGGCAGGCAATTTGGTGGCATATAAAACAAATCTGAAATTAGAGATGTAGTATGAGAGAATAAGGAGAAGAAGAAGAAAAATGGAAGGAGAGAAAGAAGGAGGAAGAATTTAGTTTCATCTTGCCTGGCAAGAATATTGTGAGTGGAAACAGGAAGAAAGATACCTGTAATGTGCCAGTGTGTGGCCTCTGCTATTGGCTTTCATTCTAACTCATCACTGTTGTCTATGACTTCTGGCTGCCTGCTGTGTACCCTGCCTCACCATCAGTACAGACTTCGCACATTTCCCAGTTCATAGGTTTTCTCTTGTCTTAACTGTGAACTCTTAGAAGATACATCTCTGTATCCATGGTACTGAGCATAGCATCTGGCACATAGTGAGCATTCAAGATAGGTGTACTGATGATGGTACAGTAAAGCTGTGTTTCCAAAACTTCAACCACCAACATTCCAACTTTGGGCTTTTTGTCCAAGGACTACCATCTGTGCTATTATTTTCTTCTTTCAACTGATCCATGCTTTTTAAAAATATTTTGTGCCATTATTTGCACACATCTTTGCACAATCATATCTGTGAATTCATACACATCACAGATTGATGAGAAGGTTATATTTTTCTTAATATCTATTACGATAAGTAGATAACTGTTAAACAGTATTCATCCAGGTACCACCTAAATCAGTACACCTGTGGCAGGCAGAGGATTTTTTTTTTTTTTAGGGTAATACAGATTAGCCTTTCTTCCCTAAAACTGTGGCATAATTGAGTGTATCAGTTCTGTACTTCAGGTCTTTCAGTAGAAATCTTGCACACACTCACCAATACTGTCTTTCTTTAGAAGAACATTAACACTCCGTGTTTAAACCTTTTATATATCAATTACTTAATTTGTGGAGCACAATTTGCAACTGAGAAAGAGGTGTTACTTTATTATCTTCTCAGATGCTAAAGTTAGGTGGATTCTGATCTGGAGAAGGTGTGTGACCATTTTAGCAATCAATGCTAGAGATTTTCTCAAATGCTGACTTTTCTCTCTCACTCATCCTTTCATCCCAATGTCTTTCCCAAATCTGGAAAGTCTACCTGGAAAATGACTCCTAAAAATTCTCCAGAAGATAAATGGGTGAAGTGGACAAGCAGATTACTCACAAAAGAGGAAATGCAATTAATCAACAGCATATGGGAAAATATACAACCCTACTAGTAATCAAATGAACGCAGGTCAAAATTACACATAATGTATCATTTTAAGCCATTAAAATAGAAGGGATTTTTCTAAAATAATGTTTAATGCAAGTGAGGGTGGGCTGTGGTTGCTACTCTTGTATTTGTATGTGGCTATAGAATGCACAGCAATTATGTGAACTGGTAAAACATTGCCAACACAATTTGGCAATGCTAATTAAGGGTTCACAATCACCATGAGGCCTGCATCCAATGGTAATTCTGTTTCTAGAAACTTAGTCTATGGAAATACTCTATATGGAAAATATTATACACATGAGAATGTTTATTATTGCATTGGGTATACTAGTGAAAACTGATGAAGGACCAAGAATGAAGATAGTAGTAACATCAGTTATCTACATCCATCAGTGGATGATCGTGTATTCGTTAAAATTAGATTTATGAAAACGTTTTGAGACTTGGCAGTACGCTTTGGGTAAAACGAGACGTAGAATTTTATGGATAATCATGATACATATGTAAAAATATATGCATGTAAGACTGCAGGGAAATGCCCTTGTTCCTGGCAGGGCAGTGTGCATAGTGGCCAAGTACATTAACTCTGGCATCAGATCGTCTGTGTTCGCAGCTCAACTCTGCTGCTTATTAGCTCTGTGACCTTGGGCAAGTTGCTTAACCTCTCCAAGAAGTGCTTAGTTTTTCTCATTTGTAAAATATAATAGCTATCTCCCCATGTTGTTGTGAGAATTAAGATAATTTATGTAAAACATTCAGCACAGGGCTGGCACATGGTGGCACTGACTAAGCAATTATTCATCCTGCAAATATTTATCAGTCATTGACTATGTGGAAGACACCCAATATGCTGGTAAATCATGGGGAAATTTCATCTTTTTTTTTTTCTGTTTTCTGCAATATACTTATACTATCTTTGTAAGGCATAATAAAGCACTGTGCCCGCTTTGGTTGGCCACCCTATCTACAAGCCACTTAACAGTATGCTAATCACTCTTTCCAGGTTTTCCTCATCCACCCATTCCAAATCAAGGATTTAATCATGTCATACCTTTGCTTCAGCATTTTCACTGGGTCCCTATAGTTTGCAAGATAAAGTCCAACATCTTTACTTGGAGATTTTCAAAATTGGCCCCAACCTACCCTTAATGTACCATGTCTTGTCGTTTGCTCTCTGCATTCTCTGTTCCAAACACTCTACCTTTTCCATCCCAAATCTGCACTGGACAGCCACTGTCAGAGCCCTTGATTTATGCAGTAGGACATTGCAATTCACAAATCCTAGCCTCCCTTAAAATGGTGATTCTCTGACCACACCCCCAAGGATGCAGATTCAAACGTCTGGAGTGGGGCCGTTGTATCTCAGGGCTGTCATCTGAGAAACATCTCTGCCTGGTAGGCCTGTTCTGCCTGATGAACATTTGTGCACTCTGCCAAACACAGCTGAAAGGTTTGCTATGTTTTCTTGCCTTCCTTGGGCAAAGATGGTCTCTAGTCTCCATACTTCCAAGGTATTTCATCCAAACTTCTACTAAGGCCTGTCATTTCCTTGTGTTTTCTTTGCTTACTTCTCTGGCTGTCTCCCCCCACTGCATTATGAGCTCCTAGATGTTAGGGACTATGTTTTCTTTATATTTGCAGTCTGCTACCAGACATGATGACTGGCACTTGGGAGACATTTAAATGTCTATGAGATGTATTTATGTACCCATTTATTGGCATTAGTCGTGGAAAATTGGATCATTCCATTGGCTACACTGAGCTCCAGTTCATTTGTAATTACTAAGGCTGACCTTACTTAACACTGATTATTGGCTCTGTTCAATTTAGCATATAACCTGCAACCACAGACCTAGGAGGGAGAAAGAAGGAAACTGAGCCAGGCACCACGAGGTTGAAAATGGATGGAATGTGAACTTCAATCTGGAGGAGGTTAACCAAGCTTAGGAAATCACACTGCAGACAGGTGAGCAGGGCAGGGACCCAGCTGGGTGTTGTCCTATGCCCAGATCCCAACGGACTTACCATGAGCTTTCCTGCCTAAATGCTAGAATAGAATGGTGGTTACTCACATGGGCCCTAAAATCAAACTGCCTTGGCTAAAATGACAACTCTACTGGCTGTGTGGCTCTAGACATGTCCTCTAGACATGAAGCTCTCTGTGCTTCAGTTTCTCCATCTGTATAATGGGGCTAATAATAGTACCTAGCTCATGGAGTTGTTTTGACGAGTAAATGAACTAAAATATATATATAATCATTAGCCTTACACTTGGTACATGGTAACTGCTCAATAAATGGTAACTCTTACAATTAGATTTCTAAGTTATAACAGTAATTCAATGCATACTTTAGATTGTAAGTTTTGCTCTTGCCTTTTTTTTTTTCTTTTCAAACATATCCTAAAATTTTCTTTGGTAATCTTGGTCCTTGCTTAATTCCAGTGGACTGATTACCTATCAGGTTGGCTTCAATTCCACAAGACTTTCAAAAACCAGGGTAACATCACATTAACAGAGTCACTAACTCATGCATTGGAAATAAATATGAAGTTGAAAAAATATGGCAGAAGAGAATGCAAATGTTGCATTTGTGGGGGGATGGGGAATATTAAGCATCCCAAAAATGGTAGGATGAAGAGAGACTTTGGAAAAAAAATAAGTAAGACGGGGCATCTGGGTGGCTCAGTCGTTTAAGCACCGACTTCCGCTCAGGTCACGATCTCACAGTTCATGGGTTGGAGCCCCGCGTCAAGCTCTGTGCTGACAGCTCAGAGCCTGGAGCCTGCTTCGGATTCCGTGTTTTCCTCTCTCTCTCTGCCCCTCCCCCACTCATGCTCTGTCCCTCTGTCTCCCAAAAATAAATAAATGTTAAAAAATAATAATAATAAAAAATAAAAAAATAGTAAGAAACAAAGTCCATATATTCAAAATTGCTAGCAATATCTTGCATGAAAAGATGCCTCTTGCCTTTATCACTTTGAGAAAACTGAGGCATAAGGCTGTTCTTAGTGTGGAGAGCCTATTCCAGGCCAAGGATGGAGCTCAGCATAAATTGTCTTTTTTAATACCCATCTGCAATCACTATTTTTCTGATTTTATAGAGGGGAAACTAAACAGTTATTTTACTAGTAATGACAAAACTGGATTCACACCCAGCTCTGAGATGGCCCCAAAGCTCTAGAGTTTGACGTTTTACCCTATTGCTTCTTCACTGTTCCTAATTATGCCTCTTATAATGGACGGTGTTTTGTAGCTTAGAGATTAATAGCAAATATTTATCCAAAGCCAGTTTCCGGTTCTAGCTCTGTATCCCCAAAGCCTGTGAGGAGGAAATGCCTCTGATGACTTCCTGTTGAGGTTCTAACCTCCAGTACTTCAGAATGTGACCTTATTGGAAGTACGGTCATTGTAAGTAGTCAAGCTAAGATAAGGTCATACTAGAGTAAGGTGGACCCCTAATTCAGTATGCCTGGTGTCCTTGGAAGAGAAAAAGAAATACTGAGCACACCCATGAGAGGCAGTGGCATGTAAGCTATACTGTAAGCCAAGGAGACAAGGAACACCCAGGACCACCAGCCAACACCAGAAGCTCGGAGGGGAGAGGGGGGATCTTCCCTTACAGGTCTGAGAAGAAGCATGAACTGGTGACACCTTGACTTCAGGCTTCTAGCCTCCAGAAAACCATGAGACAACAAATACTGCCTGTTGTTTGAAGCCACCCAGTTTATGGCAATTTGTTATAGCAGCCCTAAAAAACGAATACATTCCCCCCCGCTGAAGTTGCGCATGGGGAGGAGGGGTGTTCTTTTCCACCCATGAAAATAAATAGATGACATATTTTGTGGGTTTTTACCACTTCAGCCCCTGAGAGCTGAGCTGTCTGTTGTCACTGTGATTACGTTATGGCAATAATGTCAATGACATTATGGCAGACACTGTTGACTTTCCCTCAACAGCCATACTTCCCTACTTTTGCTAACAGACCCTGTTTTACTCAGGTGTTAGCCTTGCATCCTTCATGGGGCCATTTAGTTCTGTAACCACGTGGGCTTAATACCCTTGAGAGAATGTCCTGATTGGATCCATCAAACTGAATTAGCTTCTTACAGCACATTTTGTTAGTGACACCATGTTGGAGCTCAAGAATCTGCCAGGCTTTACCATTCTGCATGCAAAGACCAAATGGGGTTTCTCCTTTCTGCCTTGCCAGACTCAAAGGATAGAGTGAACGACTCATCCACCAACTCAAAGGATGAATAGGTTTGGTGACCTGTGTGGCCTAATTACCAGCACTTAGTAACAGACCCCGGTAATACTATCACCGGCGAATCCAGAGATGTAAGAAGTCATATTTCTGTGCTTCTTCTCCTTACCTTCCCTCAAAACAAACTAGTGGATAGGCTCCTTTGTAAATGTTTCTTCTTATTCAAATAGAACTTGGTAATTTTATTTTTTAACTTTTTTTTATACCCTGTATGATTTCATTTGCATAAAGTATAAAAACAGTCAAAAGAATGTATGATTTTCGAAGCACAGAGAAAGGTTATCACTGGAGTGCAGGGGAGGGTGGGTATTGGGAGGGGACATGAGGGAGTTTCAGGGGTGCTGGTAATGGTGTCCTTCCTGAGCTGGGTGCTGGTCACACAGGTGTGTTCATTTTATAACACTTGTGATTTGTGCACTTTTCTGAAACTATGTTGCATTTCATTGATTTTTTTTTTAAAGCTCATATTTTGGCTCCCACTACTCTAATGTCTTTTCTTCCATAGTACTATTCCAACTCAGGTTCATCCTAAAACAACACATCTCAGAAGGCTGACTCAATAGAGGATCCCAGATTAAGCAGGATCAGGGCGGTAACCTGGGCCCCATCGCTAGGTATTATCCCTGGCCAGGTCTGGCTCTCCCACCAAGTCACTTCGTTCTAGGAGGTAAGAGCCACTTCCTAACTCACTTCTTTTAAAAGACTTTTTCCAGTTTTATTTCTAGAAAACGTTCTTACTAAAGAGATCTTCGAATTTCACATGAAGTGTTGAACGGCCTGTTTCCCTGTGAGCTAGGTTCTTTAAATTATGCGGCTTATATCTTACATAATGTCCTGCTCCCCCAAATCACACCTGATCATTTACGTGAGCAAGGGTATTGCTTTCAAACTGAGCGGTAAGCAAACGGCTGCTTCCCCATCTGCTCGCCTTGCGCACTGGCTTTCAGGGAAGTTTACCTAATACATCGAAAGTAGTTGTGAATAAACAAAATACAGTTTTCCGAGCAATTGTCATTATACTTTACATCCCATGACACTTCCATCTTACTACAAGAAGAAAAAAAAAAGACAAAAAAACAACAAGCCCTGTACACCAATTCCACTTAGGCTGAATGTCAATTTGTTCACCTGTGATCGCCAGGACGTATCAAATATTGACAGAATAAATGTGCCAGATTTCATCCAAGGTTTTCAATTTCTTTTGAGATTTTTGGTTAAAGATCAAAAATAGCAAAAGTTTCTCTGTTTCCCATTGAGGACCTCTTCTGTAAAGAAAGCTTCATTTATTCGGCACTCATTATCTACTACAGGCTAAGTCTTTGGCTGGTTTTAAAAATATGTATCATTCTGAGGAGCCTGGGTGGCTCAGTTGGTTAAATGTCTGACTTCCGCTCAGGTCATGATCTCACGGTTCGTGAGCTCGAGCCCTGTGTCGGGCTCTGTGCTGACGGCTCAGAGCCTGGAGCCTGCTTCGGATTCTGTATCTCCCTCTCTCTTTCTGCCCCTCTCCTGCTCACATTCTGTCTCTCTCTCTCTCTCTCTCGAAAATAAACATCAATATATATATATTTGTGTCATTCAGGGTTGCCTGGGTGGCTCAGCAGTTGAGTGTCCGACCTCAGACTCAGGTCATAGTCTCATGGTTCATGAGCTTGAGCCTCGAACCAGGCTCTCTGCTGTCAACGTGGAGCCTGCTTTGAATCCTCTGCCTCCCTCTCTCTCTGCCCGTCCCCTGCTTGTGCTCCCTCTCCCTCTCTCTCTCCCTCTAAAAAATAAAACAAACATTTAAAAATATGTTTCATTCAGAGTGTTTAAAATTTATCAAGGGAGATAAAAATGGGGAAGAATCCTAACAAAGCATAGTGAAAATTACCAAAATAGAGGCACTGAGGTCACAACCCTGAAGGAGGTTAACACTGACTCTTAGAGAATGGATTGGATTTAAACATGGAGATGGAAAGAAGTCAGGTCATTCCAGGTGAAGAGGGAACACTTAGAAAATGCAAAAGAGCAAAGGACAGGGCAGGGACAACTGGAAAAGAGCAATGAAATGCAAAAGAGCTTCAGGTGGAAGAGGACGTTAGGAACCAATACAGTCCTGAGAAGGGGGTGGAAGCCAGATTTTGAAGAGTTTGAACTGAAGGCTTGAGGAATCTCTGAAGCAAACTAGAGTGAAGAAGTACTGTTATCAGTCTGGTGTGTGTGTGTGTGTGTGTGTGTGTGTGTGTGTGTGTGTTAAAATACAAAGAATGTGAAATTTGCTGTTTTAACCATTTTTAAGTGTACAGTTCAGTGACATTAAGCACATTCACACTGCTGTGCAACTACCAACCATCTCCAGAACTCACTCACCTTCCCCAGGTGAACTCCTTACCCATTCAACACTAACTCCCATTCCACCTGCTCCAGCCCTGGCATCTGCCATTCCACTTTGTGTCGCCATGATTTTCACCCTTCAGGTATCTCAAATAAGTATTATATATCATGTTTGTTCTTTTGCATCTGTCTTGTTTGGCTTAGCATAATGTTTTCAGTTTCATCTATGTGTCAGAGGTTCCTTCCTTTTTTAAGGTTGAATAACAATCCATTGTATGTATATACCACATTTTGTTTACCCATTTATAATGCAAGAGTCAATGGACACTTTGGTTGCATGATACTGCTGTGAACATGAGTGTATAAACACGTGTTCAAGTCCCTGCATTTGGGTCTTTGGAGTGTATTCCAGAAGTGGAATTGCTGGATCATATGACAATTCTGCTTAATTTTTTGAAGCATCTCCATTATCGTTTTCCATAGAGACCATACCACTTTACACTCCCACCAGCAATGTGACAAGAGATTCAGTGTCTCCATATCCTCACCAACACTTATTTTCTGCTTTATTTTTTTAATAACAGCCATCCCAATAGGTGTGAATTGATTTGATTGCCATTTCCCTAATGACAAGTAATATTGACCATTTTTTGCGTGCTTATTGGTCATTTACATACCTTCTTTGAAAAAATGTCTATTTGAATCTTTTGCCCAGTTTTGAATTGGGTTGTCTGTTTTAGTTTTGTTGAGGTGTAAGAATTCTTTATTCATTTTAGACACATATCTTTTATCAGATCTATGATTTTTTAAGATTTTCTCCCATTCTGTGGGCTGCCTTTTTCACTCTGTTGATCATGTCCTTTGATGTGCAAGTCTTTAATTTTGATGAAATCCAATTTACTTATTTTTTTTTATTACATATGCTTTTGGTGTCAGTATCTAAAAAGTTATTGATAAATCCAGTGGCTTTTCCTATATGATTTCCTCTAAGAGTTTAACAGTTTCAGCTTTTACATTTAGGACTTTGGTCCATTTGGAGTTGATTTTCTATATGGTGTAAAGGTCCAACTTCATTTTTCTGCATGTGGATGTCCAGTTTTCCCCAACTTTCAACATTTGTTGAAAAGACTGTCCTTTCCCTATTGAATGGTCTTGGCTCCCTTACTGAAAATCATTTGACCATAGGCTCTCTACTCTGCTTCATTGGTTTGTAGGTCTGTCGTTATGCCAGTGCCATACTATTTTAATTGCTGTAGCCTTGTGTCATGTTTTGAAATCAGGAAATGTGAGGCCTTCAATTTCGTTCTTCTTTTTCAAGATTGCTTTGGCTATTCAGAGTTCCTTGAGATTCTAGATGAATTTTAGGAGAGATTTTTCTATTTCTGCAAAAAACATCATTGAGATTTTAATAGGGATTGCACTGAATCTGTATATAGCTTTGGGTAGTCTGGCATTTTAGCAATATCAAGTCTTCCAATGTATGAAAACAGGATATCTTTCCATTGATTTGTATATCAGACTTTTTTACATTCTTAAGTGACATTTTATTTTTAATTAACACTTTAATTCTGTGCTTGTAGCTTGAGACAAATGGTGCTGCAAAATGTCACATAGCAGATGCATAAAAGTGAAGGTTGCTGAATAAAAAACAAACAAAAGGCAGAACAACAGTTGCATAAGCAATGCTCACCAACATTAACATCACACACCTAGCTTTCCCTAAGTAAGATGGTGAGGCTGGTCATTCATTTCTTCCCCTCTCCCCTTCAGAAACTCCCTTTCTTTCCATAATTTCTCCTTTGCTGTATCCATCTCAAGCCTCCACTAAGGAGTCTGCCCTTCTGTACAAGAAGGTTATGTCTTTAAAGTCTAGTTTATTGAGTTATAATTGCTTGGAGTGACATTCACTATTTAAAAATGCACACTTTGATGGGGTGCCTGGGTGGCTCTGTTGGTTAAGCATCCAACTTCGGCTCAGGTCCTGATCTCACGGGCCGGTCCATGAGTTCAAGTCCTGCCTCGGACTCTGTGCTGACAGCTCAGAGCCTGGAGCCTGCTTCAGATTCTGTGTCTCCCTCTCTCTCTCTCTCTGCGCCTCCCCCACTCACACTCTGTCTCTCAAAAATGAATAAATGTTAAAAAAATGTTTTTAATGCACACTTTGATGAGTTTTGACAAATGTTTATAGTCGTTTAATGTCGAGAGCCAGGCTTTAGAAAGTGGACTCAAGGACAGCTTCGTTCATCACGCACGGAAAAAGTTAGTTTGCTGCTTGGCAGTTCCTCAAAAAATTAAGCATAAAATTACCATATGTCCCATCAATTCCACTTCTAAGTATAGACCCAAAAAATTCAAAGCAAGGACTTAAGCAGATATTTGTATTCCAATGTACATAGCAGTATTAGTCACAAGAGCACAAGGTAGGAATAACTCAAATGTCCATCAGCAGATGAATAAAGAATATGTGGTATATATGTACAATGCAATATTTTCAACCATAAAAAAGAAGGATGTTCTGACACATGCTACGACATAGATGTACCTTGGAAACATTATGCAAAGTGAAATAAGCCAGATACAAAAGGACAAATATTGCATTATTCCATTTACATGAGGGGCCTGAAATAGGCAACATAAAGACAGAAAGTAGAATAGAAAATACTAGAGAAAAACAAATGTTGTATGATCTCGAGTACTTGTGAAATCTAAAAAACATCAATCTCATAGAAACAGAGAACCGACCAGTGGTTGCCAGGGGCAGGACGTGGGGGAGAACGAAGGGAAATGAAGTCAGTCAAAGGGTACAAACCTCCAGTTATGAGATAAATTCTGGGCATGGAATGGTGACTAGAGTTAACAATGTTGTATATTTTAAAGCTGCCAAGAGAGTAGATCTTAAAAGTTCACACACACACACACCCCGTCGCTGTGTGAAGTGATGGAGGTTACCTAACCTTATTGTGGTAATCATTTCCTAATATATACACATATCAAATCATTATGATGCACACATTAAACTTACACAATGTTGCATGTCAATTATATCTGCATAAATCTATAGAAAAAAGAAAAAAAGAAGACAACAGAGGCTGGGGGGAGAGGTAATGGGGGAATTATAGCTTCAGAGTCACAGAGTTCCCGTCTCCAGTGATGAAAACATTTTGGAAGTAGATAGTGGTGATGGTACCACCATACTGAAAATGTACTTAATGCCACTGACTGTATACTTAGAGGTGGTCAAAATGATAAACCCCATGTATCACCAATTTTAATAATTCATTTTTAAAAAAATGGGTTGGCCACTCCAAACCCTCTGGCCAAATACATGACATATATACAACCATGAGAACAAATACAATATCATAAAAATATAAAATAAATAGAAACAGACCAAAGAGTGTTGCAAGTTGGGAGAAGGTTGGAAAGAGAGAGGGAAGCTGAAGGCAGGGTCACCAGAGAGGAAGCTACTGCAATAGTTCCAGCATAGCCCAGGTTACAATGTTGGCAGAAGGACTGGGAAGATGGCACATACGTAAGATGCAGGGAGAACACAGGCGCTAAATGAATGTGGCACAAAGCAGAAGGGAAAGTGGAAAAGGCCAGGCCAGGGCCACATTACATCTTTCCTGGTCCCTTGGCACTTTTGCCTTGAAGGATCTTTTCCCCCATTAAAAAAAAAAAGAATACTAAAATTATATTTTACAATCACATAGTTATAAGAGTGAATATATCAGTAGTATGCATTAAAATATTTTTGTTCTGGGCGCCTGGGTGGCTCAGTCAGTTAAGCGTCCGACTTCAGCTCAGGTCATGATCTCACAGTTTGTGAGTTCGAGCCCCGCGTCGGGCTCTGTGCTGACAGCTCAGGGCCTGGAGCCTGTTTCGGATTCTGTGTGTGTGTGTGTGTGTGTGTGTGTGTGTGTCTCTGCCCCTCCCCCTCTCATACTCTGGCTGTCTGTCTCTCTCTCAAAAATAAATAAACATTTTTAAGCATTTTTTAAAAGAGAGAGATCAAAACATTTTTGTGGACTCCCAAACACACATATTATGAGCCCTTGGAGCTGCCTGGAGGAGGGGGCCCTGGGCCAGCCCCGAGCGAAGAATTGACAGTCTCCTACCTGAGACTTTCCACTCTCCCTTTCCTTCCCTGTGGCCTTCCCTGTCTGACTACTCTGTTCAAAGTACTAAGGACTTTGTTACTACAAACGTATAATCGGGCAAAACAAGGGCATTCAGAGACTGTTGGCTCAGTGTGGGGGTTAAGACTGGAGATTCCAGAATCAGAACACTTTGGGTCTGAATCCCGGTTCTGCCTGCCTGGCTGTGTGAATTGGAGCATGTTACTTAACCTTTCTGAGCCACAGTTTCTAGGTGTAAAATGTGGGTAAGAATCCCAAACATCACAGAGGTCTTATGAGGCTTACACGTGGTGAGAACACAATCACGTTAGCACGCCGCCTGAGTCGTGGCCGGCAAGTGCTGGCAAAGCTCGGCTCTCCTTCAGTCTGGCACTTACCCATCACCTCTTCTGACTTGGTGTAAACAGGCACAGAGATTTGGAGTTTGGTATGAGGGGGAGGAGGAAAAGTATAACGACGCCTGGTGAGGGGAGCACAAAAGGGGTGAAGGAGTCCAGAGAGTAATAACAGGAACAGGAACCACCTCACTCTTTTGACCAGGACGAGCCCAATTACCCTGCAATCCCCCACCCACAGTGTCTGCAATGTCGTCTCTTCTGAGCACACAGCGGCTCCTGTCACCCCTACAGACACCCTTACAATGCGCCCCCCAGCTTTCTGTCTCATTTCCCTGTATCCCCTTCTCTTCCTTCCCCCCCACCCTCCCCCACTCTAGACTTCCGTTCCTCACACTGTCTTGCTTTTAATTTATGCAGTGTCTTTTGCCTAGAATGCCTTTTTAGGTAAACGTACCCTGCAAGACCCCGCCCCAATGTCTCCTCCTTCTGCAACTGCCTGGACAGAATGAATCTCTCCCTCTCCTGGGCTCCCACAGCACCTGTATCGCTGTGCTTATCATATCACTGTGTTTGATAATCATTTGTTTACATTTCTTCCCAGCTGAAAGGTGTGTCCCCGAAGGGGAGGGCTGATGGGCTCTCATTCACAGCTACCTCCACCACTAGGTTCCCACCCCAACCGCTGCCCCACCTCCCGCACTTGTTGGCAGCCCATGAATGAGGGAAGGAAGGCTTCTTCATGTTTATATGCTTTTGAAGTCTCCCTTCTCACACCTGTTCCAACACAGGACACTGGTTTATGCAGCAAAGTCACAATGAGGCATGAAGTAGCAAGAAACTAACAGAACTGCTTCCAAGATGGGAACATATGAGGGGGATTCATTTCATGATTATACCTGGGTCTTCAGGTGGTTATTCCTGAAGGAATAGGGGGTGGAGGGAGTCTATGGCACCCCCCAAAATCCTGGGATCAGTACCCAATGGGTAATATAGAATTAGGTGCTGGACAGTGGCCCCTAACATCAGCCTCCCCCTCCTTGTACATTTCTTGCCAATATCCCCACCCTCTCCGCAGAAAGCTCTTGGCCTCCTCTTTTCCTTCAAGGTCATTCCCTTCAAGGTCATCACTACTCCCAGTTTCTACTGACACTGAGCTCATCCAGATGAAAATACTGGGATTGGGACATGTCTGTCCCTAGTCCCTAGGAATGGCCCTTCCAACTGCTTTATGGAAACCGCCTTTTTGCTGTGGGAAAAGCAAACTGCCAGATTCCCGATGTCCCCTCTGGCAATAAGTGCTCAGTAGTGCCAAAAGGGTAAACTCCAATGCTACCAATTCGTTCTGGATTGCTCTTTTATCCCCATCTGACTCCTCCATCACCTGGAGCCTGTGGCAGCAGCTTTGTTTCAGAATCCACTGGCCATCCCAAGAGCCACAGAAGGGTTGGGGCGTTGTTATTCTCAGCATCACTGGGACGGCCAGTGAAGGAAGATTGCAGAACCTTTCCTGAATCAAGTTGGCTGGGGGGCACTGTCTCTCTAACTGGAACAAGCCGGAGCTCTGGAGGGCAGCACACACCCGTGAACAGTCTGTCTTCACTGGTTTGTTCCCGAGGAGCAACTCGGCATCTCTACCTGCCATCCTTATCATCTGCTGCCTCCTTCCCATTCCCACAGCCGCCACCGAGGCTCAAAGCCCTCATTTCCCATCTCACCCAGGCTCTGGCGAGAATCCCCTTCTCCTCACTTAAACCTTTCTGCACGTTGCTGCCGATGAAGTTCCCTAAGGGATGTTCTGCAAGAGCCGATTTACGTGGAGTTTAACAATAGGCAAAGCTGGTACAGGTGAAGGAAGTCAAAAGCAACAATTACTTGTGTATGTGGAGACAGGCTTCAGTGTTGTCCAGGAGGACAACAGGGAGATGAGGGAGACTTTTGGTTCAAATTGCTCTGCATTTTCCCCAGGATGGCGTTATATATGTAAAAAGTCGTGGAGCCTTGCACTTAAGACTTGTGCACTTGATACATGTTAAGCCTCAGTAAGAAAGAAAAAAACAATGAAGTAGAATAAGTCTACCTTTATTTGGCAAACATCTTGGGAGTGCCAAATGTGCTGGGGAGTCAGGGATGGAACACAAACACTGCTACTCAACCTTCCCTCCACTTGCCTTCCAGACTCTTCCAGATGAACACAACTCAACTATCACCTAATACCCTCTAGATTCATCCTTTTACCACTTCAGGCCCCTCTGAAACCCCATGGGGCCTCGCTCCCATCACCACCTCCTCCTATTCCCAATCCCCCTGTGCTGAAGCCTCCCTGTGGCTCAAAGCTGAGGTCAGCTCCCAGATGAGGCTTCCTAAACCCCGGGAGGCCTGTGCGCCTTCCTCTCTGCAACGCTGCATTTCTCGGTGCCTCTCCTGGTGCCTCCTATTTGGAAGTTCTGTTTCTCCTGCCCAACCTTTCCCAGTAGACACGAGCTCCTTGAGACAAGAGCCCCACCTCTGATTCACCTGTGCTGCAAAAGCACCTGCTGAGCCCACAGATCAGGAGAAAGGGAAGAGCACCTCACACAGCCTGACAGCCTGCCTAGTGGTTGAGGGGCACTCAGGGTAAGCTGAAGCCTTGGTTACCATCACCACCACTCCCCTACCCACTCTGAGATCTCCACCCACTAGCATGAGGGGCATGGCTGCAAATGGCTTGTTAAACAAGACATTCAATGCTCCAACCAATCTCCAGAGACCTCATCAGAAAAACGGAAAAGGTAGTGCAGGAGAAGAGAGAAGGACAGGGAAGTGTGTAAATACACCCACTAGCAAGCCTCCTTCTGGGGATAGAACCTACTTATTTATGTTTTCTTTTGACTCCCCCATCATAGAAGTCACCACTTATTCAGAGAAAAGTGCCTTAAAACCTTCTGCCTCAGTGGATGGGGTGCCGGGGTGACTCAGTGGATTAAGCATCCCACTCTTGGTTTTGGCTCAGGTCGTGATCTCACGGTTTGTGGGTTCAAGCCCTGTGTCGGACTCTGCACTGACAGCTTAGAGCCTGCTGAGGTTCTCTCTCTCTCTTTCTCTCTCTCTTCCCCCTACCCCACTCACTCTGCCTCTCTCTCAAAATAAATTAATTAAACAACAACAAAAAAAACACTTCTGTGTCAAAGGAAAGAGTGGCCCCAATTTCTAGGCATCACATGAGTTAGACCCTGATGCCCAGAAAGCTTTCCACTATGAATTTGTGCTTCCATTTAGAATATCACTTCAAAGCATGACTTTGGTTATTAGTTTCCATATACATATGTTTCACAAAGTATGTACTAATAAATATATTGATTATCTGCCATCGCCAGGGCTCTGCTAAGGAGAACAGAGGATTCAAAATTTCTAATTCACCATTCCTGTCTCCCACAGGGTTTAAAAGAAGATTGGCATATATATAGGATGTTCACTGAAGCATTATTTATAACAAGAAAAAATTAGAAACAACTTAAATATCCACCATGAGAAGAGACAAATAAAATACAGCACACTGTTTCAGAGAATACAATAGAGTAATTTAACATAAATAACTAGGAATAGCACATGTCACTGTTAATAGATCTCAAAAATATACTGAGTGAAAAGCTTAGATTGTAGAATGATGCCTATTGTACAATACCACTTATGCAAACACATATACAGGGGCATCTGCGTGGTTCAGTCGGTTAAGCATCCAACTCTTGATTTTGACTCAGGTCATGATCTCACAGTTCATGGATTTGAGCCCTGTGTCGGGCTGTGCACTGACATTGTGGAGACTGCCTGGGATTCTCTCCCTATCTTTGCCCCTCCCCTGCTCACTCTCCATCTCTCTCTCTCTCAAAATAAACATTTATATATATACATATATATATATATATACACATAAATATATATATTGAGTTAAATATATACATGTATATACATACATATATATATTGAGTTAAAAGCTTAGATTGTAGAATGATGCATATAGTACTATACCCCTTATGCGAACTCAGATGTAATGAAAATAATACTCTATATAATCCATGAGTTCATAATATGTCTGCAAGTTAAAGTATGCTTTTTAAATAATATGAAGGACAGATCAGGTGTCTCTCTGGAAAGGGGCAGACACAGGATGGGCTAGATCCTGCTTTTTCCATAATTGCTCTAATTTTTTAAAAGAAATTAGGAAGTCATGGCCTAAATCCACAAGAAGCTAAGTAATGAGTTCATCAATAACCAAGACAACAATGCAAGCAACACCATGAGGCAGAATGGATTTATTGCCCAATGATCAGCATGTGCAATCATGGCCAGCTTAGAAGAGGAAGAGCTTGCTGGGCACCAGGAGCTCTAAGAAGGAGCTAAGGGGTTAGCACTTCCTTGGAAGTCTTTGGGAAATGGAATGTTGCAACAAAGGTGGATTTTGTAAAGATTAATCTGGCCACAGGTGTGCAATATAAAAATTTGCATAATGAGAGTATGTGGGGGTTTTTTCCTCATACTTGTCAGGCCCTAGGAAATTGAAGAACATGGTATTACACAAGCTGAGCTCTGAGAGGAAATCAGGTTAGGAAATGAGAGATGCATTGGTAGAAAACTTGAGCCAAATGAGCAAGTGATCAGGGACTCTCAGGGGCACGTGGGGGCCAGAAAAGTTTACTCATTAGTTTCCTTCATTGAGTTGTGAGCCCCTCAGGCACTGGGCTGTGATGTTTTCCTTCCTAAAGCCCCAGTACACAGAATAGTGCATGACGTTGAGTAACAGGCAAGCATAATGAAAGAAGGAAGGAAGGAAGGAAGGAAGGAAGGAAGGAAGGAAGGAAGGAAGGAACAAATGAACACTGCAGAAAGTTCAAAGAGGATAAGGACTTCAATGAGGTTTGTTGCTTGAATAGCTAACTCTAGCTCTGTGGCACATCTGTCTCCTTCTCCATTCTCTCCTCCAAGACCCCTCTCTTGGAGTATGACTTTGACTTGCTTCTTGGTCACCCCCACCTACCCTCCACAACTCCATCCCTAAACACAGGGGTCCTTCTTTAGGATGAGAGTGGGGAGTGGCTGTCAACTCTCAGGGAGGCATAGGATGTTGATGTCAGAAGAGGATAATATAAAAAATCATTTGGAGGGTTGAGCTGGGAAGATGCTCACTGAAATTGGGTTGGTGGGGGGAAGCAATACACATTGGTGGGTTGATGGGGGAGGATGGGATTCTAAGACAGAGATGATATGAATCGACAGAAAAGGGGATAAGGCAGGTAGAAGGACTGGGGCCAGATTTCACAAAATTGAATGAGGAACTGATTCATGCAGAAGTTTTCAAATGTGGAGCTCAGAATGTCAGGATTCCACAGACAACCTCCAAGGGGTTCCCAAACAATAAGACTGCTTTTGCCAAGGAGAGAAGATTAAAACTGGCAGAAAGACCTGTTCATCTATTATCTGTCTTACATCAGAACCTGGGTTTTGAGTAAGATTTCATTTGAAGGAAGGAGACAAGGGTGGGGAGTAAAGAGGGAGAAGGAGAGAGAAAGAGAGAGAACTGAATAACTGGATGTTCTTTCGAATGTTTTAGTTACAATGAACTCTCTCTCTCTTTCATAAAATGAGGTCTTCTATAAAAAGTATTCTAGGTGGAAAAGGCTCTCCATGAATATTAGTGTTGGGCAAGACTCAGGAAAAGAATTCAACCGAAAGACAAATTCATTTGGAATCACTGTCAATTGCCCACCCCGTTTCCTTCTTAGAATTGGGATTACCCCCAGAATGTCAAGTTAAGAGACTCCAAGCCCAGGGAATGGGAAGCAGGGAGGTGTAGATGATCGGGGTTTGGTTCTTGTTAATAATCACTAACATGCTCTCAAGCATTTCTCAGGAGTTCTACTACCCTTACACACGTACTCTTATTAATTCTCACAATAGGCTGTGAAGTAGGCCCTATCACCATCTCTACTGAGCCCAGAAAGGTTGGGCACCTTGCCCCACATCACACCAGATGGCAGGCAGCAGAGCTGGGCTTTGAGTCCAGGCAGCCTGACACTGAAGTCCCTGAGCTTCAGCCCGGTGTGGCAGTACCTCCCAAAGTCAAAGCCCTGAGTGAGTGTGGACGAGGTAAGGTGCATTTACCTGTGGCAAAGGTCCCGCAGGAGAAAGAGCGACACTTCTGTTTCTGAGAGGGGCCCATGTGACACAATCCTCCACAGAATATTCCAGAAACCCTGATTCTGTTAGGGCAGCTGACTTCTTGGGCCCTTGGATGGACTGACCACCAGGTGTGGTTCATTCCCATCTGGATACCACATCTTTGGAGAGCTAAAAGCTTTCTTCCCTTTATTCACTGAATAGGAAGATGACAGATGTGGCCAAACATGAGAGGAAGAGAAAGCATTTAATTCTAAAAAGAGGATTAGAAGGGGAGGAGAGAGTTATCTCAAACACTCAGAAAGCTTTCTCGAGGAAGAGTGACCAAACTTGTTTTGTGCAGTTCTAGGTGGCAGGACTAGGGTCAATGGGGAAGTAAGGGGGAGGTCAATTTCAAATCAAGAATACAAATTTATTGGGGCACCTGGGTGGTTAGGTGTCTGACTCTTGATCAGCTCAGGTCATGATCTCACAGTTCATGAGTTCAAGCCCCACTTTGGGTTCTGCACTGACAGCATGGAGCTTGCTTAGGATTCTCTCTCCCTCTCTCTCTGCCTCTACCCTGCTTGTGTGCTCACCCACTCTCTCTCAAATAAATAAACTTAAAAAAAAAGAAAGAAATTGGCCACACCTGATGTAGTGAGCACTTTGACAAAGTAAGCAATCAAAGACAGAGAATCAGGAATCTTGACTGCTGAGAAAGAACTTATATGTTGGAGAGAAGATTAAATGACTACTAAAGCCTCTTCTGACATGAAGATTCCACAAGTTTTTAATTATGATGTTTCTTTTCCTTTTCAAGATTTCTCACTGAGCCAAAGACTTAAGAATGAACTCAATGGACATTCCAGACACGGAAAGCATATTGTCTTATAAGTTCCTATATTCTTCATGTCTGTGCAAAGAAAGCCCCACCTATGACAGAGGTCTATACGTCTGTCATCAGGGGCAACATATTTCACACTAATAGTACAAGTCAGAATAAATTCCATCTCCATTTGGGAGACAGTCCTCGACAGAGGAGAATTGGCCTCCTTGATTAGGAATATATGTCAGGCGCGGGTAATAGGGAAATCCTTCTGAGCCGAGCCCCAGAACCTGAGCAGTCATAATGAGACCGATTTAATGAGCCTCCTGTTCTACAATATTAATTACAACCCTGTCACAGAAGGCAGCCAGCTCAAAATAAAATAGGTAAAATGTACAGGAATTGGATCACATTCAGAATCTTTCTCCCAGATACAAATAGGCTTGCAGGCATGTACATATGTCTACAGAAAGTGAATGGATTTACTGCCTTCTTGAAGTTGTTTGGAAGAAATATTCTGGAGTCACTCTATACAGCAGAAATGCCTCTGAACTTTGGGTTTCTCTCTCAGGACGCATCTACCCCAAACTTATCTTGTAAGCCTGATCAGTCCCAATTTGTTGCTACCCTAGAAAGAAAACTTAAAGAGGGCACCAAAGACCTTTCATGTCAAGCAGGTAGGCATACCTCCAAGCCTTTGTTTGGTCAAGTCTCACATATCTTTCATCTCAAAGAAATGGAATTTCTTCAGGTAAAATTTTAGCTGGAAATTATCATCAGTCCAGTTTAATAAATCATCACAAGGGGCCTATTACTGCTAATATGTATGGAGCACTACCAGATGCCAGGCTCTGTTTTAAGTATTTTAGCTCATGTGATCATCACAAAACACCTGTGGTCACAACTGACCATCTGCCCTTTACAAGAAGCCCAGAGATGTTAAGCAGCTTACTGAAGGGCACACAGCCAGTTCAGTGGAGCCAGCATTCAAACCCAGGTTGACTGATTCCAGAGCCAGGGTGCTGAACCACCAGGCCATGCTGTGCACTGTGTTTGCAGGCAGCTTGTTCGTCCAGCAAGTGTTAACTGAGCACCTCCTATGTGCCAGGCACTGGGCAGAGATGAATCAGACACGAGCCCTGTCCAGAGAAGTTGGGCAATTCCCGCAGATCATGGCAAACTGTCCCATTCCCTGGGGCTCAGCAAGAGCTTTTGGAAATAGTGAAGTGTAACCAGAGACCTGAAGAGGGGACAAGAGTTACGGAGTGAATGGAGATGGGGGGGGCTGGAGGAGAGCGGATTACAGCGCAGCCCTGACACCAGAGTGTCAGAGCACAGGCACTGTGCAAATGTTGACAGGTTACGTGACAGAGAGGGGCCAGACCACCCTGAGAGGAAGAAGATGGAAGGACGCAAAACTTGAGGTTGGTCCTTAAAATTAGACACAGTGAGGGGCACCTGGCTGGCTCAGTGGGTGGGGTGTGTGACTCTTGACCTCAGGGTTGTGGGTTTGAGCCCCATGCTGAGTGGAGAGATTACTTAAAAACAAAATATTAAAAAAGAAAAGAAGAGAAAAAAGCTAGACACAGTGGAAGAAGATAGACAACGTATACAATGGATGCTTTAAATCTGTCAAAATTTTCTCATATATCCCTGACCCTCTCTCACTGTAACTCAGACCCAGGGAACTTGCCACGTGGACAAAGGGCTGACTCCAAGGGGTTAGTCGCCTGCCAGTCAAAAGACACCACTGTGTTCTCTTCTCTTTTCTGAGCTTGATGGTGCAAAGATCAGGAGCAGTGGATGAAGGAGACATGGGAGAAGACAAACCTAGGATCCTGAGCCTCGACCTGGACAGGCCGTGGTTACCCAGAATCTGACACAGGGAAGTGGAAATAGTGAAGCAAAGCCTGTGTCCACATATGCTGAATTTTCCTAGGCTTGTAAGCTCACACTGACCTCTGACCCCAGGTCCCATGGACCTGTGAACCCATGAAAGCAACCATCCCAGCTCCCCACCCCCAGTGCACAGGCCACACTGCCGGGACCACCAGGCTGGGCCCATCTCGGTGCTGCCTGTCTCTGCAGTGCTTCTCCAATGTCAGCACCCACTGGAATCACCTGCAGGGCCAGTTGAACCACAGACTGTAGGCACCCCCTCCAGAGTTTCTGATTCAGTAAGGATGGTGCCAAGAATTTGCATTTCTAACAAGCTCCTGGGTGATGCTGATGCTGGTGGTCCCACACTTGGAGAAATGCTCCTCTGTGGCACCAGGCAAGTTGCATCTCTTCAGGAAGGCCTGCCCTGGCACGCCATCCCCTCTGGCTTCTCTCCCCAGTCTTGTGCACATTACAGTTAATACATCCTGCAGAGATAAACCCACTGCCTCAGAGAAGGAGCTAGGGAGGCAATGGGACACCAGGGAACTGGACAAGCTCAGAAGCATAGGCACGCATAAGAGATGGGAATTACGGAGAACTGGGAAATTCAGGCTCCGATGAAAGTGGTCAAACTCACTCAGCTCTGGCCAGCTTTGGCTGGGTGCCATTGCAAGCCCAGCACTGCCAGGTCTTGCTCTCAAGAGAAGGCAGAAACCCCAATTTTTGTATAAAATATCCCAAGTTTTCAAAGTTGGTTCAAGAATTTTATTTTTATTTGTTTTTCATTTTGTTTAATGTTTATTTGGTTCTAAGAGAGAGAGACAGAGCATGAGCAGGTTAGGGGCAGAGAGAGAGGGAGACACAGAATCTGAAGCAGGCTCCAGACTCTGAGCTGTCATAACAGAGCCCAATATGGGGCTCAATCCCACGAACCGTGAGATTATGACCTGAGCCGAAGTTGGCCGCTCAACTGACTGGGCCACCCAGGAGCCCCAAGTTTTAAGAATTTAAAAAAACACAGACTCTTGTCAGATGGCCTCTTATAGCTTTAATAATGGGAGTTTTGGCTTGTAGTAAAGTGTTCCAATGATGTGTGCTGGCCTCTCATAGGGAGAAGATAAGAAACATGTCTATGAGGGCCACTCACCCCCGTCGTATTCTTTCCAAAACCCATAACCCCAGTCTCCTCGTGAGAAAAACAACCCTGCAAACCCAGACTGGGGCCATTCTGCATGAAACCTAACTAGCATTCCTTAAGACTCTCAAGGTCATGAAAAAATAAGGGAAGACTGAGAGACTGGAACAGACCAGAGGAGATTGGAAAGAGACTGAATTGGATCCTGAAGCAAAAGGAAGGCATGGAAAAACTGTCAAATCCAGGCTAAATGAATAGTAATGTACCAATATCAGTTTCTTAGTCTTGACAAATGTACCATAGTAATGTAAAATAGGGGAAACTGATAGAGGGTATATATCAGTTTTGTTCCAGCTTTGCAACCTGTCTCTAAATCTAAAAATTATTCTAAAATTAAAAAATTAAAAAAATCATTAATTCTTGGGGTGCCTGGGTGGCTCAGTAAGTTAAGCATCTAACTCTTAGTTTCAGTTCAGGTCATGATCTCATGGTCTGTGGGATTGAGTCCTGTGTCAGGCTCCACACTGAGACTGTGAAGCCTACTTTGGATTCTCTCTCTCTCTCTCTCTCTCTCTCTCTCTCTCTTTCTCTCTCTCTCTCAGTCTCTCTCTCGCTCTCTGAAAATAAATAAATAAACTTCAAAAAATAAATAAATAAAAATAAAAATCATTAATTCTTAAAAGCTAAAAAAAAAAGTCTATGGGCAAAATTGGTTCATGGGCCACCAGTTTTCAGCCTTTAATTTTTTTTTAAAAAAGTATTCTACTTTGTAGACTCCTAGATGCGCTCTTTGGGGTCTCTGGCTTTAAACCTCCTGGTTTTAACCAAGCAAAGTTGGAGTTCCAGAAACCTTAAATCAGTTGTCTGATATGTCACAATGGAGGGAGATAATCTCTGTGTCTCCCACCCTGTCCACACCTCCTACTGTCCTCTGTTGGCTTGAGGTGTGAAAACACCTTGCTTCCTCCACCACATTATAAGCAATGTGAAAGCATCGTTCATACATTTTTAGTATTTGTAATTTATCATCTCTCACATAAGAGGTATTTAATAAATAGTCCCATTTTAATTAATACATTGAAGAGGAATGGTTTTTAACTCTCATATCTTCCTCACTGTATTCAGGAAATGGCTGTCTAACGATTAACTGTGTAAGTCGCTTAACGACTCTGGGACATAGAATTCTTATCTGTAAAATGAGAAGGTTGGACTGGGTCCTTTCCACCAGAAATATGGTCCATAGAAGCCTGTTAGGAACACAAACTCCCAGGCCCCAGCCCATACCTACTGCATCAGAATCTGCATCTTAACAAGATTCCCTGAGGTGATTTGTATGCATTAAAATTTGAGAAGGACTGGACTAGTTCTCAAATTTTCACCTGGGGTGCTTAAAAATGCAGCCATCTATACCCCAGGACAGACCAATGAAACAAGAATCTCTGGGCATGGAGGATGACCATTAGCATGTCTAATGAGCTCCTTGGGGGCCTCACTTTGAGAAACACTACACAGCTGTGCCCTCTCAAGTCCCTCCCACCTCCCACCCCCCCCCCCCCCCCCCCGCCCCCACTGGACATTGTGTTTCCCCTCACCTGACAGCCTGCTCCCTGGCCCCAGAGTCCAGGGCTGCTCCTCTCTTTCCAGATCAGCAGTGCTGGCCTGGTATTCTGGCAAATTCCCTCCCAGGGAGAGGAAGGAGAACCATGGTTTGTAGCGTTAGCATGGTGAGAGTGCTCCCACCACAGCTGATCTCAGGCACCCCATGCGGTGTCACTGACCACAGAACTGGGGAGAGACCGGCACAATTAGTTCCAGAGTGGGTGGCAGCACACCGCAGCTGTGGCTCTTGTGTCACCACTCTCGTCCTCAACAAGCCAGCCCTGCCTTCAGCTGATCCTGATGCCCAGCATGTACTCACAGTCTACTGAAGCAAAGGGGGATGGAAGATAAGGCCACAGGGGAGAGTGATTAAGCGCTCAGGCTCTGAGACAGGCCTGACTTCAAATCTGGATCTGTCTCTTATGACTGTAGCCTTGGTCAGATTGCTTAACCTCTTTAGGCAACTTATTTCATATAAATAAATAAATGTGTGTGTGTGTGTACATGTAATATATATATACGTATGTGATATTTGCCAAATAGGCCATACACACACAATAAACACATACACTTATATATGATATATTGTATACATGCTCACAGCCTCAAGAAGCTTTGGTCTGGCCCAGATAAGGAAACAGTAACATGAAAAGTTGGGTGAAAGGTACATGGGTATCCATTTTATTATTTGTCTTTTAATTACACATATACAGTATATAATCTTTTGAGTGTGTTATTTATTTCACAATTTAAAAAAGGACAATACAACCTAAATGAGGTTAATCACTAAAATGTGTCATCCCATTATCTCCCCAGCTGATCCGTGTTGCCATCTTGAGAAGTGAGGTCATGACCCACTGAGAAGCTGAGAACTTGGCTCTGTTCAGATGTCAGCTGGATGTGCGATGAAGCTAAGGGCTTCTACTTCTCTTTGGAGCTTGTGGAGGCCAAACTTGAAGAGACATGAGGAGACCCCATTCAACTAAGGAAGCACTTCCTTTATGCTTTGTGGGGACCTGAGCCAGCAATTCTATCCCTGCCACCACCGCCACCAGGGCAGACACACCAAATTCCTGTAAACCAGTAGGCAGGCTCAGATATAGGGCTTAGGGGGAAGGGCAGCATGATTCAGAAAAAACACAGACCATTTCCCCCTTCCACTGAAACACTCTTCAGCTGAAAGTTTTTCCAATAACTGAAATAAGCTATTCGTGCTCCCATCTCCCTCTTTTCCAGGTAGAAACCTTGTCTTAATGTGTTGAGTGACCAGTATGGCATGGCAGGGCTGCTGGGGGGCAGTCAGCGTTTGACCCTGATAGTCAAGGTCATAGGCCTTTTTCTGGGCCTCCAGTTCTTTCCTAAACCAGCAGGAGGGTCAGGTGATCTCTGAAGTCTTTTGAAGCTTTAATACTCAATGGTGTGGGCCATGTGGTCATGCTATCAGGGGGAGGAAGGAACCAACATCTTCACATCACATCATCCCCTTGATTTCTTGTGTTTTTTCTGCTTTGTTCCTTAGAAGATATTTTTAGGTAAGAAATAAATAGAGCAGGCAGTTAATTGCATTTAGCCAAATAAGTTATAAAAATAGCTAATGTGTAATACAGGCACCACTCAAAGTGCTTTATAATATATATTGATTCAACTGAGGAAGACACCATTATTATCATTATCCCCAATTTACAGATGGGTAAACTGAGGCATGGAGCAATTAAGTGGTTTGTCCAGGGTGACACAACTCATATGTGGCAAAGCCAAGAACATGGATCCAAGTAGTTTGGTGCTAAAATCCATGCTGTGCTACACTGCCTTCAGATTATATGGTATCCACATATATGCCTAATAAAGTGGCTTTTCTTCCAGGAGGTAAAGCCAGGTGATCTCATTTTATCAAGCTTGGAAACCACTAAGCATCCAGAAGTTTGAAGTCTTTATTTAGAATTGTTTTTGTCCCAGATTCTAAAAACAATTCTCTGATTTGGCCTGAAAAGATATTCAAAGATTTGGCTTAAAATTTATCAATCACTTCTTAACAGATCAGCAGTGGGATGGTTTTAAAACACAGGACAAATCAAGGCAGTAGAGAACCCACTTAACAGAAGCAGCAAAGCAGGGTTCACCCACCCCGGAGCCAAGAAGCTGTATACTTGGGGAAGGTGCTTTACCTCTCTGGATCTCAGGTGTCTCACTTATAAGATAAAGAAGTGAAGATAGATGACTTAGGAGGGACTTTGCCTCTTTAAAAGAGACTGTGAATCTCTATTCTTCCCCAACTATACGGGTTGCTGGCGATGAAGAGATAAGGCAAATGACAAGCAAGTTTCGACGGTGCTCTGAAAGCAGACACCAGACATGTAAATTCAGATCCCAGGAATGTAAGAGAAAGCTCTGGCATGGCCTTCCTATTTGAATGAACAACTAATCAATGCAGAAACAGCCAGATAATTAAAGGCCACCTATTCATTTCCAGACTGTTCATCACAGACTCATCCTTCCAACTACCTGTTTTTACCAAAGTTCATCTCAGGCACAGAAAACATAGACAAGGAGGGACCTTTCCCCTCCACAATCTCTCTTCACACTCTACTTTTCACATTTGATGACAGAAACAAATCCTTTCAAATATTCAACACAAAATGTTTGAGACTTCCAAAGTTTGTGAATCATAACATATCATCAATCTGTCCAAAACATGACAAATAGATTAGGAGTTCCTTTGTTATACCTCAGTATCTGATGAAGAGCAGGCACTCAACAAATATTTGTTGATTAATAACAAACATGTTGATGCAAAGTTCTAATTGTTACCAGTGAAAAATCAGGCTCCATATGTGCTGATTCTGTCCCAGTATGTATCCCCTGTGTTAATCGCACAGTCAATTCATCATCAGACCAGGCAGTGAGACCTCCTCAGAATCTACCTTAGAAACTAAGATTTTACTAGAACATCCAATGCCCAGACTGCCATCCCATGCATTTCACTGAGGAATGGGTGCAAGAGACTCAGCACATAGACACCAATACTTGAAGTCCCTGATGCTTAGGAAACCCTGAGTTTAGGACTTGATGAGGGTTTGGTGGATTATTCCCCACCCTCTTACCCATTTGGTTTTGTAATCTCCAGAGGTCAGAGCCAAAGGGGTTGGTGAATAAGTGAAAGTGCCTGGGGGAGGGAGGAAGGGCAGGATCCTTGGTGAATTTAGGAAGCCACGGTACAGCGGCCAGAGCTACTTTCTCTTAAGAACCCAGTGTTCTTACTTTGAGGGACACTGGATCTCAATGGTATTGCCACTTGATCTAGGAAAAGCCTGCCTTGTGCAAGGCAAGGACCTTGCATCAATTGTCTTCAACTGTGTCTTTGCTATCTTGACACTGGGGCAGAGTAACCTGAGGGTATTTTCTATAAGACCTTTCCTTGAACAGCGGCAAACATCCACAGCAGGCTTGATCCATGGATTAATGAGACTGAGGTCTGATAGGATCTATGGATTGCACAGGGAGATTATTGGTTATCTAAAGAAACTCTGTGCTTAGTTATCAATGTCACTATCTGAAGGTTTTGAGTGACCCTGGACCGCTATTAGCATGTGGGGACAGATGATCTTTACTTTCTGGGAGTTTAAACACTTCTTACTTATTCTAAGCAGTCATTAGCCTTACAAAGAAGACAGGGCTCCTCACTTGAAAAATTCTAACTGGAAATGAGACCCAGCCAAGGCTTGGAGGGTCTGGTCCCAGAATTTCAATTCTGATGAGTAGAGAAGGCACATGGCCACTGGCTAAGTTTTTACCCTCAGCTGAACATGCTTCCTCTCTTAGAACTAATCACAATAACTGGCATAATTCCCCCTGTTCTTGTATAGTTCTTTACAATTGCTCAAAGACCTTCCCAGCAATATGTCATTTGAATCAACTGAATTTCAAATCTGTTTACTTAAACTTGGCATTCTGTTAAAAGTTCTCTCTCTTTTTGGCCAATTATGGAGTCCCTCTCAACTCTCTATTGTCAAGCACTCCATGGCCTCCTCTAAGCTTCCTGGCTTAAGATGACAATGGGTCAAGAGCAGTGCTGTCCAGGGGAACTTTCTGCAGTGATGGAAATACTCTATCCTTACACTGTCCAGTAGGGTAGCCACTAGCTCCGTATGGCTATTGAACACTTGAAATGTGGCTAGTGTAACTGAGGAATTGAATATTAACTTTTGTTTCATTTTAATTAATTTAAATGGCACACAGGACAAGTGGTGCCATATTGCCTGGTACAATTCTGGCACAGTACAAGATAGAAAAGTTTAAATTGTTGGTCATCATCACTTACCTCCTTTCATTTCCAACTGATGCTCATTTCCACACATAGAAATTCAAAGATTTTTTTCAAACCTTAAAACAAATTTCCATATAGTCTACACAGCTTACTGCTGGTGTTGTCTGCTCTCCCCCGAAATGCAAATATGGTTCAACACAATGTGCAGCAGTAGCAACTTTATTCTTCTGTAGGGTCTAGGAACCTTCACATCCCTGCTGGGAGGGCTCCATGCTCTCAGGCTTGTGAATTCCCCACCCTGCACCCACACAGCTCGGGGCTTCTAAAGAGCGCCCTTTGTCTCCTTGCCTTGTGTGTCAAGGAGGCAAAGGGTTCTGCTGCATGGCAATTAATCAAATGGCCCACTTCTACCTTTGATCTGAGAGAAAATAGTCAAGATAACATTGACGAGGAGAAAGTGAGAGACACTAACAGAAATGGGGGGGGGGGAGAAACTGCTAGAGACAAGGGGGAAAGGGAAGGTGGAAAGGAGAAGAGAGAGATGGTAGCAAAAGGCATGGGTATTTCATTCTCTGTTCTATATTCTTAGAAAAATAAAAATGTCCCATACCACTGTGGCAAGTCCCTTTTCTGCTATTAGCCATATTCAAGCCACAAGACATGCTAAGTCAGAGAAGAGGTCTGATAGAGCCTTATTGGGAAGAAATAGGTTTTGATAATACCTATTAACTTCTTACTCCAGGATCTCAATGACTAGTCTTCACCCAAGTCAACAAGAGGTATACCTAAAGGCAACACTCAGGGAGAGCTTGACTAAGACTGCGATCCAAGGAAAATATGGTAAGCTTGCAGGTCTCTGAGAGCTGCTACAGACATTTAAACTTTCTTTATCCTGATTGAAAAACCAGAAATCCACGATTAACTGCAGAGAAGGCAAGAACTAGTAATCATTGGTGATTAAATACAATTGCTTGGTAGCAAAACCCTTCTCAAGGCCTTGCAGGGTTTACCTTTAAATGCAGCTCTTTAGACAATGGCTGGGTGGAGGGCAGCCCTGGAAAAGAGGATTGAAAAAGAACGGCATCATTTTGTTTGACTAAAGAGAAATGAAGTATTCAAAAACAAGGGTTATGTTGGCATTTGTTTTGCTTTCCTTAAAAAAAAAAAGAGAAGAAAAGAAAAAGAAAGAAAAAGAGCTATAATATGTGTTCCTTTTGTACATCTTAAAAACATGTTAGGTACACACTGAGCTGATAGATATGAAAAATTATGAATATTCTGCTCAATAATTAAGCATGTCTTCTTTTCTTGGCCCTTTTGATGACAGCATTTCCTGCAAAATCCATTTGAATCCAATTCTTTGATATTTAAAAAAATGGAGATTCCTTTAATTGATTCATAGAGCAAGTTTATTTATCCAAAGGAATTGAGAAAAGTTAGGTTTGGAGATAACTGCTTCCTTATGAGGTTACTAGCTGGCATTATTCAGAGATGCAAGAAACTGATCTGCAGTTTCTCTAAAGAGCACACTTGATGATTTCACTCAACTATATAAACACACAGACCCAAACATACTTACCCTCTTCACTGCTGTGAGCTTGGCTGGATTGGGGGCCAGGCTATAACGTTATAAATGTTCTAAATGAGGAGCCCCACTCTCTCGTGTTCTGTAAAACACGTCCAGTTTTCTGTCACCAGACATTGGAGTCAGGTTATATCCGTCACAGGTGAATGGGTTCGTTCTCAGCCTATCCAACTCAAACCCTCTAGGAATCTTTTTGAAAACCACAGAATATCATTCCATGCTTGATTTTGCACTAAGATCTTTCAATGGGTTGAAACATACAGCACGTAAGAGCAGGTGTTCTCAGCTCCTGGCCCACCTCCACGCCTGAGGAGGCTGCAAAGGGCATGCCATTCTCATTAAAGCTGGACCATCTCCATCCATGTCTCTTCCTAAAACAGGCTCACCTTGTTTCAGACAGGAGGAAGAAGACAAAGGCCGGCAATATCTTGACCACTTCATCTTCCAGGAGAATGCTTACTTGTACAGGAAAGACATAAATGAATATTAATACATGGCTGCTCTTTAGAAACCTCCAGAAGGCTCCTAAAGTGTCTTGAAAGACACATTTGGGCCTTAACATTTATCCATTCACACCCACATTGATCCAAACATGGAGG
Source organism: Panthera pardus (assembly GCF_024362965.1). Lineage (NCBI taxonomy): Eukaryota > Metazoa > Chordata > Mammalia > Carnivora > Felidae > Panthera > Panthera pardus. The sequence goes on from NW_026526788.1 coordinate 24,111,455, forward strand.
CAAATCCAACGAGTAACTCTAGTTCTCCTGAATTGCCAATTGAAATTTTAAATATTACATTGTGTAAATGGTTGGAATGGTAGGGAAGATGTCCAGTTTTGGAGGGCTCAGAGACTCATTCTACTTTCCTAATTTACAAAATGAAGTACAAATTTTGGGGCATCGATGACTTCCACAAGCTGACAAAATAATGCCCTATTCCAAACATCTTGCCCCATCAGCTCTGCACGGTAGCTAATCTAAAGTGCAAAGTAACAATGAAACATTGCAAAATCACAAAGACTCACTCTGTCCATTTGACTGGGATGTCACGAACCGGGCTGAGAAAGAATACCTCCTGTCAGAGGTCCACCCACGGCCCTCACTGCAGACTTGAGGGTGGGGGGTGGGGGTGATTGTGCAGCCATGGAGTCCTGAACCCTCCACACCCAACTTGCTCACACCATAAGCATTTCTTCACATTGGCCTGGCTAGCTGGCTCCAGGCCTTCAAAAAAGGAGGGGGAGACAAGTATCATTTTTGTCAAAAGAAGCACATAGTGTTATTTCCAAATACTTCATTCCTTTTGCACTTCATAGTTGCTGTAACAAAAACAAAAAACAACAGGAAAAAAAAAAAAGGAAAGAGGCTTGCTCCACTAAGGACATATAGAAGAAAATGAAAAAAACCACATGAAGGCAAGAAGTTAGAAGGCACAAAATTCATGGATGGAGCCAAAATGTATTATGCTAAGCAAAGTAAGTCAATCAAAGAAAGACAAATACTATATGATTTCACTCATATGTGGAATTTAAGAAACAAAACAGATGAACATATGCCAAGGGGAGAAAAAGAGAAGAGAGGAAAACAAACCACAAGAGACTCTTAATGATAGAGAACAAGCTGAGGGTTGATGGAGGGAGGTGAGTAGGGGATGGGCATGATGGGTGATGGGTACTAAGGAGGGCACTTGTGATGAGCATTGGGTGTCATATGTAAGTGATGAATCACTGGGTTTTACTCCTGAAACCAATATTGCACTCTGTGTTTACTAAAATATAAATTTTTAAAAAAAGAAAAAATAAATAAATAATATTTTTTAAAAAAATAAAGGTTGTAGGAAACATCCTTATGAAAAAAAAGAAGGCACAAAAGTCTTTGTGGCTTGATGAATATTATTTGTTCTAAAAAACAATCATAACACTTATCAAGTGCTTACTATGTAACAGGTATGGGCATCCATTATTTCATTACCTCAAATACATATTGCCCTGTGAGGCAGGCATTTGGTCTCCCTTTTATAGTTGAGGAAAGTCAAGCTTTTGTCCAAAGTTGCCAAGATGGTAACAGAGAAAGGCAGGGTTTGTACCCAGGCAATCTGGCCCTCAGGCCTGGCTCTCTGGTACCCTACTGGAACATCCAGACAGTCCTGAGGCTTCCTCTAACCCAGCTGACATCTTCTGAGCAAGAGAAAAATCTTTTCCACGTGACATTTCATAATTTACCCACCATGACATTTGAGGAAGCCCATCTTCCAGAGGCTTTTTACTGGCTCCCTTCCCAGGGTGGAGAGCAAGGATCATGTCAAGGGGACTCCTATGGACAAGAAATTAGACATGAGTCACAGGTGGCCAGCACAGTTTCATAAGGACCAAGTCAGGCCAGACAAAAGCCAACCACATTTTCCTTCTAATAAGGTTATTAGTATGCTCAACCAAGGGACATGGTGTATCTGATTTTCAACAAGATGTTTGGCCACATCTCTCAAGATATTGTGTGGACAGGAAGGAAAAATGCAGGCACTAGAGTTGGGATAAGAGTCCTCCCCAAGGATGGTTGGTGGATGGATTGGTGTCAGTCTCAGACATCACTGCCCAAAATTTGCATCAACAGCCCGCCGGACAGGCTGAAACCACACAGGTGTTCCCTTCCCCTGATATCTGTCTCTGCCAGTCCCACCCACACATACACATGACCCACCCCCAGGCTGTGCTTCCTTTGTCTCTGGTCCTGGACTTGTGTGATTCCCCGCCTGGAACTCTCTTCTTTCTCTGATGTCATGGCTCTAACATCTCATTTCCAAAAGGAAGCTTTCCCCAACACTGCCCACCAAGACTAGACTAGATGTTAACCTCTGGACCTCTCTCCCTCTTCCACCTGTGCCCACAACATGCCATACTACCCTCATCATAACTGGTAAGACACACATTGTTGGTGACTAGTTTATATACCTCCTTAGACTATAAACTCCACAAGGGAAGAGATAGGTCTATCTTGGTCATAATATCCAGTATCATGATTGGCATATAATAGGTTTCCAATAAATATTTGTGGAATGAATGATCAAATAAAATCAAATAATCTTGGATTAATGACACACTCAGAATCCAAAAAAAGGTGCCATAATCTGGGATAGCGGGTTAAGTCCAGAAAGATTAATTTCAACTGGCATAAATGGAAAGTGTTAAAGGGGTTAAAAAGAAGTCACGACCAAAAACAAGGTGAGGGATGCATGATTTTAGAAGCACATGTGAAAAAAAAAAACTTGGGATTTTTATTTGACTGTAAGTTGAATGTGATTGGGCCACCTAAAATATCATGCATTTTTAGTCTTTATGAGTAGGACCTCAGTGTCTAGAAGTAATTAATTTCAAACTGGTCAAACCACACTGAGCACTATAACTATTCCAAGTGCCATATCTTCATTCAAGTCAGAATGAAGAGAGCATTTAAAGCTAAGTTCTACAAAGAATGGACAAAGAACCTTGGGTTGTTCAGCCTAGACCAAAAAAAAGAAAAAAAGGTTTAAGTAGAGGACATGTTCACTGTCACGTGGAAGGAAAATTAGACTTCTTTTCTCTTGAAAGTAGCACCAGCATCATTGGTAGGAGCTACAAGTAAGCAGGAGAGATTTTTTTTTGTAATGTTTGTTTATTTTGAGAGAGAGAAAATGTGTGTGTGCTTACACATGAAAGCCTGCACGCACAACCAGAGGAGGAGCAGAGAGAGAATCCCAAGCAGGCTCAGAGCTCTCAGAGCAGAGCCCCACTCTGGCCTTGATCCCACAAACCACCATGAGATCATGACCTGAGCCTAAACCAAGAGCCAGACACTTAACCGACAGAGCCACCCAGGCTCCCCCAGGAGAGATTTTTCTATTTCAGTGTAGAACTAACTATAATGGGATCAGAGCTGGTAGAGAATGAATGGGTGGGGCTGGGGTTCAGGAAGTTTTTAAGAAACTCCATTCCCAGAAGCCTCCAATTAAACAAGTCTTCAGCCACTAGGCCAGGATGTCATATTGGGGACTTTAAGAGCCAGGTGCAAGTTTAAAACTGACAACATCCACCAAATCTCTTCCAGATCATTCAGAAAAGAACCTGTGTCAGGGTGCCTGGGTGGTTCAGTGGGTTAAGCATCCAACTTCAGTTCAGGTCATGATCCCATGGTTCGTGAGTTCAAGCCCCACATTGGGCTCTGTGCTGACAGCTTAGATTTGTTTTGGTTTCTGTGTGTTTGGTTTGGTTTCTGTTTTGGATTCTGTGTCTCCCTCTCTCTCTGCTCCCCCCCCCCTCACGATCTGTCTCTCTCTGTCTCTCAAAAATAAATAAATGTTAAAAAAAATTAAAAGAAACTGTGTGGGCCCCCTATTTCTGCATTTCAGTAACATCCTCAGTCTCACATGTGGGAAGCAGCCACATTGGTCAATCCCACAAACCCTGAGCTGTTTTACTTCTATATTGCTATATCTCCCCTTACAACTTAGAGCTTCATTGACTAAAAGTTAGGACACCTGGTTTCTACTTCCAGATATGCTGTTAATTAGCTGTGGGCTTATCATTTTGTTTAAGCTCAATTTCTGTAAAGTTTGGACTCATCAGTCACTTAGTTATTTCCACATTAAAGTTCAAAAATGTTAATGTTTGGGGCACCTGGGTGGCTCAGTCGGTTAAGCATCTGACTTCGGCTCAGGTCATGATCTCGCAGTTCGTGATCTTGAGCACCTCGTCAGGCTCTGTGCTGACAGCTCAGAGCCTGGAGCCTGCTTCAGGTTCTGTGTCTCCCTCTCTCTCTGCCCCTCCCCTGCTTGTGCTCTGTCTCTCTCTCTCTCAAAAATAAATGAACATTAAAAATTTTTTTTAAATGTTAATGTTTCTCAGACTTGGTTCTCGGACCATAATCATCAGAATCATCAAGGGAACCTGTTTAACATATAGATACTTGGGCCCTATCATAAAATCTGGGAGTGAAAACCAAGAATATGAATTTTTTAATGAAGCACCATAAATTGTTAACATGCCCATTGAAGATTCTGAAACATAAGAGTTTGTGTTCCCTTGAGATCATGACAACAAATAAGCAGAATTTGGGCACAGCAATGTTGACTCAGTTGCTACACCTCATAGTAAAATCAGAATTATTCCTAGAAGAAAATCAAATTATTTCCTGTTCTCTTTGAGGACCTGAAGACTGAAATGAGGAGGTGGGTAGAGATCCAGAATAACCTCTAAGACATGTCCTAGTCTGATAAGGAAGGATCCAGATCTTTGAGACAAGAGGCAAAGACTCCAGAACAGGTGAGTACAACAGCAGGCACAAAAGTGAGAACTATCAGCAATCTCTCCTTTCACCCTTTTATCCCTTGGGAGCAACATGACTCAGGGTTTGAAAATCTGGTAAAATGGGAAAAGCAAGGGGAGGTCTTAATTACCTGAAAACCATCTATGCCAAGCCTAGGAAAGCAAGACTTTCACAGGGAGCAATGGCTCTATCATTATGTAGAAGTAGCTCTACAAACTTTTTATTTTTCTTCCCCAATTTCAAAGTCCCAGAGAGCTATTTTCCCAAACTTGCCATGAAACTTTCCTGGTTTAAAGAACTAGTGAAATTAGTAAGAGTTCCTTATTTGAATTAGTTTGAAAGCCTTTTGGCTGCCGATCCTACAAAGATTTAAGACTATCACCACTAACAAGTCGACTGTCTTATATATTTTTTCATTGAGGTTTTCCCAACACTGAAAACCATAATGTAAGTTTTCCTTAATCTCCGTATAAAAACACATGACATCACTGACTTTGAAAATTCTGGTTTTGTCCTGTATCTTATCACCCAGGCAAGCACCCTAAAATAACAAACAGTTTTACTTAGTCAGTTGCTTGAATAAGGCTCCCTCTCTGATATTTAAGCTGAAAACTCCCATATGCTGGCACATTCAATATTTATACATTTAGCAACCACTTCAGACTCTGCCCCACTCCCTCCCCCAAAGCAAATCCATGAATGCTTATCATAAATGTAAATATTATCTAATTTAGGGTGTCCAGCTGTTCAGATGAAACACATTGAATCAGGTATGACCAGAGGTTCATGATTAAGACCACAAATGTGTCAAGTATTGGGGTCTTATACAAATCAAAGCCACTTTGATGTCCCTCTCCCCTTGAGAACTATGGAAAGGCTTTACTTATAAATCATGGACATAAGTCAGTCACTAAGTCATGATCACACTGAAACCTCTGGTAGCATTTCCTTATATAATACCTTGTACCTTTCAGCTCTAAAAGTCACTTAAATGTCTCTACCAAATCAGCTCTGAAGCAAATAAACTCTAGAAAGACACCTCAACATAACACAAATATTCCTAATGTTGAGAAGTATAAAGAATAAATCTTGCCTATGAGAAAAGCTAATTTCATATTCCTATCAGAGAGTCATCAAGTAATACTGTTAGAAAAATAAAAAGTACCTTACCCAGAAACAGTTGAATTAAGCAGATGGATTTTGACAGGATCTACATAATTAAAGTTTCCACTGCAGCTTTAGAAACTCCTGTTCTGAAACCCATTTTGTCAGCCAATGCTAAAGAATGTTTTTGGCTCAGGAACATAAAATCCAAATAGTCCCAGAGGAGAAGCTGCCTCTCAGCCTGGACATCCTCAGACAATGCCTTTCAAAGAACAACTCTTTTGCCTGGAAATGGATCTTGTCACTGACATTGTCATGTTAATTGGCCAAATTCAGGCACAAGTCATCTCCTGAACCAGCAATAGGGAGATCTTGGGTGGAGTGTTGTAAAACTTTTTCCTAAAGGAAAAGAGACATGCTAGTAAAAAGTCAACCTTGGCATTTTAGTCCTTAACAATTAAGAACCCAAGACCAAGGGTGCCTGGCTGGCCCAGTTGGTATAGCATGTAAGTCTCAATCTCCTGGTTGAGTCGAAGCCCACATTGGCATGAAGCCCACTTAAAACACACACACGAAAGATAGAAGAAAGAAAGAAAGAAAGAAAGAAAGAAAGAAAGAAAGAAAGAAAGAAAGAAAGAAAGAAAGAAAGAAAGAAAGAAAGAAAGAAAAAAATTATCAATCAAAAATGGGGATTGAGGCACCTGAGTGGCTCAGTTGGTTGAGCATACAACTTCGGCTCAGGTCATAATCTCATGGTTCACGAGTTTGAGCCCAGAGTAGGGCTCTGTGCTAACAGCTCAGAGCCTGGATACTGCTTTGGATTCTGTGTCTCCCTCTCTCTCTGTCTCTCCCCAACTCACACTCTGTCTCTCTCTGTCTCTCTCTGTCTTTCAAAAATAAATAAAAACAGTAAAAAAATAAAAAGAATGCAAGAACCCAAGACCAAAATGCTTTTTTGTTAGCAGCTGCAAACCAGGGTCTTCTTTGCATTCTTTGCTGAGCACTAAGAAAAAGCACCCAGACATCAAAACTCCATATGATAATAAGTGATTGGAGGAGGTAAGAATAGATCGCCATCTACATGTAACCCAAAACTTTATATAAACCTTCAGATTTCTTCTGAAGCAAATTTCATTTCACATCTGTTCACAGGGAACAGAGGTCTTTATTTAAGGGGGAGAGACTTGGGAATGCAACCTGGTGCAGCCACTCTGGAAAACAGTATGGTGCTTCCTCAAAAAACTAAAAATAGAACTACCCTACAACCCAGCAATTGAACTACTAGGCATTTATCCACGGGATACAGGTGTGCTGGTTCGAAGGGACACATGCACACCTATGTTTATAGCAGCACTATCAACAATAGCCAAAGTATGGAAAGAGTCCAAATGTCCATCGATGGATGAATGGATACAGAAGATGTGGTGTATATATGTACAATGGAGTATTACTCGGCAATCAAAAAGAATGAAATCTTGCCATTTGCAACTACGTGGATGGAACTGGAGGGTGTTATGCTAAGTGAAATTAGTCAGAGAAAGACAAAAATCATATGCTTTCACTCATATGAGGACTTTTAAGAGACAAAACAGATGAACATAAGGGAAGGGAAACAAAAATAATATAAAAACAGGGAGGGGGACAAAACAGAAGAGACTGATAAATATGGAGAACAAACTGAGGGTTACTGGAGGGGTTGTGGGAGGGGGGATGGGCTAAATGGGTAAGGGGCACTAAGGAATCTCCTCCTGAAATCATTGCTGCACTATATACTAATTTGGATGTAAATTTAAAAAAAATAAAAAATAAAGTTTAAATAAAGGGGAGAGACTGAGGGTCACAGAAAGCCTGGTTCCTGAGCTGTAGGCTCTATACAAAGACAATCAACTGAAGGGTACTGAGAACAAATGCAGAAGGCAAAGACCTCTTCGGCAGATAAAAGGTGCAATGCCCCCATCTCTACTCTCCCAACCCACAAAAACAAAGCTATGTGAACCACCTTCTTGAAATGGGATTTGGATTTCTGGGCCTGAAGGTAGGGCGTTGTGCTACGGAAACAGGTGCCATTTCTGACTCATTCCTTTCCTGGCTCTGGAAACGACCCTGACAGAGCCCAAGGAGGATGACTTGGTTTCTGGGGTTCCATAGCTGGAAATCCGAAGGCTCTGTGTTGCTATTTGTTATTTTTGACAGACCTTTTCTGCCTGGTTCAGATCTACTACTGAGGCCATAACCTTAAAATTGGTTAAAAGAAATAAATTGTGTAATTAGGAAGAATAACTGGAAATGTCTATTCCATTTGTAAAGAGATTTGAAATACCTGAAAACATGTAATGCTGACTGCATTACTGCTTCTGTGAAACTTGCCCCATTGGTTTGAAACCCCTAAGCATCTGTTTGGAAGAGTCACTAAAATATTCTCTTACCCAACTGCTTGCAAGGACCTGGTGCTGGCAAGTATGTAACGTATCTTTTTGATTTAGAAATCAGACTTTGCTGGGCTACTGGTGTTGTGAAAGAACCTTACATCTTAGGAATCAACCTGGAGACACAATCAGTGCATACCTGAGAGCTATAAAAGCCTAGGAAATTGACTCCCTCCCCAGAAACGAGCAATGAGCAGAAATCAAGATTTAATTAAGTGACCTGGAAGCCAGCACTGGCTTACCTTGGGGAAGCTGATGGGGCTCTGTAACCAGGTCTAGAATGACAGGTGCTTTGGACAGTCCTGAGAGGGCAGCCACATAGGCCTCTTGCAAGGGGTGGGCACATGGTGGCACTGCCCCCTCCTCATAGATTGGGGGCCCAAGAAGGAAGGAGCAGAGAAAATTCTTCAAGGTTTGGGAAGGCTATAAAAGCTGCTTGATCCACAAGTATTTATAATAGGAAAAAAACATTGTGTTCTGAGTTGGGTACAATACAACTGATGTAGAAACAGAAATGTGAATACAGAATTCTACCTCAGCACTAGTTTTATGCATTGTTAGAAGAAACCAGTAATTCCCAAGGGCTGGTCCAATTTTAAAATCCACTCTCCCTTATCCTACCACCCTGTGCCCCTATACACACAGATGCACACACACATACATATATATTCTATACAAGTAAAATCAAGTTGAAGAACTGTAGGTCCAGTCCTACTCTGAAGCCCTCAGAGGACACCTGATCTTATCTGCTTATGTGACCAATGAGAAAATTGAGGTTAGAGACTTATTGTGACTTACTCAAGATCTAGGTACCCAGTCTCCTAATCCAGCTTTTTTTCCATCATACTGGCTAAGATGTTGGACAAAGGGCCTCAGCACAGTATTAGGCATCATGACAAACCATCCTCCCAACCCCATCACTGACAGCACGTTTCTCACCAGCCAGGTACTTCAATGGCTTCAACCCCCCTATACTCCATCCTTTCCACACCCTCACCTCCAGCCTAAGGTTTGTCAATTAACAAGCCAAGGGTCTCTCAGCTCATTTCAGCAAAGCCACAGAAACATAAAACTGAGTGGCCCATGAATGGTAATCAGGGTCCAGTGGGGTCGGAACACTGCAGTCCCCACCCACACTATAGGAGGAGGGGAGGGGACTATCAGAGATGGATGCTGATGGAAGATGTTTTGAGGGTAGATTGCAATGAGTCTTGAATGTCCTGATGAAAGGCAGGGAACAAAAAAGATTAGGAACCTTTTTAATGAATGGGCCCAGCCTGCTTAAAAAAAGACTTATCTTATCCATCATGACAATTGCATTTGTTTCTTTCCACATTTAATGTGTATAATCCCACTAGTGTGGATGCTCCTTGAAGGCAGGGGCGATTACTATCATGTTCAATACCACCTCCCCAGTGGCCAGCTAAGTGACTGGCATACACAAGTCCTACAAAGATAGGGGTTACTGAAGGAATACAAACACAACTACAGACATGCAACTCCCCCTTACTCTTGTTCCATGTGAGCTCTCTTGGCTGTAGCCAACATTTATATTTTAGGAAATTTAGGCACTCTTCCTATAGAGTTCTATATTCATATTTCTGTCTCTGCATCAGTTATATGGCACCCAAAACTAGGATGCAAACGCATTCTCCCCATTGTAAACACTTCGTGTTCAAGCAGCTTCTATAGCCTTCCCAAACCTGAAGAGAGTATGAGGAGAACAGAACAATGGCCTGGGAATGAAGGAGCTTCTCTTGCTGGCTCAGTCTCTGACTCATACCTGACCAAGGACAAATCACTTAACCTCAGCTTGCCTTGTTTTTACTGTATGCAAAATAGAGGTGATAACAATATAAGCCTCCTCCTTCCCTTGGAGGGATATTCTGAGAATTGAGGAGATGCTATCTGGGAAGTGATTAGAGCTCTTAAGAACTGGGCTCTCCATACAGAAGCAGTGTTGTTCTCAGGTTGTGCTACAGCTGCTGTTTTTCATCATGAAAGGTTGATATTGTGAGGCCTTGTTGGCAAGGAGGGGAAACTGTTGCTATGTGTTGACACAATGATACGACAAGCAGAAGGGCAGGCACCTCAAAAGTTTAATGGTTCTGCTTTCATTCATTGAATACCTCCTTTCTCACCTCAAACCTCCATCTCCATTATTCTTTATGGATAGGTGTTGGTTTTTTGCTTTTCAACTTTCCCTAGCTGCCAGGACATCTGGAGAAAAACAAAGCTGGTCCAAGATGTATATAATCATAGAACCACAGAAAGGGAATGGTGTTTCTTCAAGAGTCACCCAGTTCATTCAATTTAACAATCAAACAGTTTCTGAGCATTTTCTGTAATAAGGCTATGTAAGGACTATGTTTTCTGAACAGGTGTATGGTCAGATGACTATGTATGTACTTAGGAGAGCAACAAGACAGAAAAGTCTCTGCCCTGGAAAATTAAGATCGTATAGAGATTATATAAACACATAATTCACTAAAGGCAAATTGTAAGTAACTTGTAAGTAAACTTGCCTGAGCATACAGAGCAGAGAATATGTAATTCTGAATCTGAGGATTAAGAAGAGGTATTAAAAAGAGAGCCATCTAGGATCTCAGGGAAGGCAAGTCTGTCAGCAATGAAATAGGGTACGCAAAGTCCCAGAAATGTTAAACTGAGTAAAACAGGGACGGTGATCAGAATTCAAGTCATGGGAGCAACATGGGTTTGGGTGAAGTGCTACATGGGATTAGAGATGGAAGGGATTTTGAGACAGCTTGTCAAGAGTGGAATACTTTGCTGACTTGCTGAGAGACTGGGAAATCATATGAGCAGTGGGAGGCATCGCACATCTGGAGTTGGCCAGCAGGATACAAACTAAACTTTGGGAAATATAAGTCCTAGAATCTGGGAGAAGTGTTGGATGGGAGCAGGGTGTAAAAGAGCCTCTGTAAGTGGCTAAAGATACAGAAGAGGGAAGATGGGTCAAATCAACCATGATTGCCTACAAACTGGTGGAGTTCTTGAAGCAGAAGGAAAGGAGAACTATGGTCAAACCATTCCATTCCACTCTCAGCCCAAATGGCCACTTTCTTATGCCAAGACCTGCGACCTCAGGAAGAACCACTTTTTGTGTGTGTGTGTGGCATTTTCTTTCTTTTTTTTTTTAATGAAATTTATTGTCAGATTGGTTTCCATACAACACCCAGTGCTCATCCCAAAAAATGCCCTCTTCAATACCCATCACCCTCCCTCCCCTCCCTCCCACCCCCCATCAACCCTCAGTTTGGAAGAACCACTTTATGAGTTTTAGCATGAAATCCTTCCTTCCACCAGAGCAAGAATAGGTTCCTATTTATTTTTTTAGGGATTTGTTCCTCTTTAGATTGGATCATCATAACCAAACCATTGGGTCACAGAATGTCACTAGCAGGAAAGATGTAAAAAGGAGATGAAACAAAGAAGGATAGAGAAAATAAAAGGGGAATAAAAAGGGAGGAAGAACAGTGAACATCTGCCAATAATGATGCCTCACTCTGGTTGCCTTTTCCATGTTTAGGGCTTAGAACATCATGTAAAGGAATACCCCCAGTTTCCACAGCCTAGAGACAAATGGCTGTTGCTCTTGGCCTCTTTCCGTGGATAATAATCTTTTGGGACTTAACTGATTAGAGCAAAGACCTCTGTAAGTGCCATCACAACCTCTCTCACCTGGAATTGTTGGTGATGGTAGCCCTAACTCCAACATTTGAAATGTCTTAGTAATAAATAAATAAAATAAATAAATAAACTCACTGGGGCGCCTGGGTGGCTCAGTCGGTTAAGCGTCCGACTTCGGCTCAGGTCATGATCTGGCGGTCCGTGAGTTGGAGCCCCGCGTTGGGCTCTGTGCTGACAGCTCAGAGCCTGGAGCCTGTTTCAGATTCTGTGTCTCCCTCTCTCTCTGCCCCTCCCCTGTTCATGCTCTGTCTCTCTCTGTCTCAAAAATAAAATAAAAAATGTTAAAAAAAAAATTAAAAAATAAATAAATAAATACATACATACATAAACTCACTCATTAATTCATTCATTCTACACATGGTTTGACTGCCCATTATGATTATAAGTTCCTCAAATGAATTAGTTTATTCAACATTCAACCAAGTTTGTTATATGGCTACTATGTACTAAGTCCTATGCTAGGCTTTAGAGCAACCAAGATGAACAAGACAGGTGTTACTGTCATAATCCCTGATTCCATGTAGCTTCCAGTCTAACAGGGAAAATAAACATTAAAGAAATATTTAAATATTTCAATTACAATTCTTCCTTGAGGGAATAGCACTATATGAGCATACAGATTTGGTCCCATCGATCCCCATAGACTTGAAGGGTGAGAGGGATTTGCCAAGCAGAAAATGGAGGGAAGAGTTTTCCAGGTAGAGTCAATAACTACATGAGTGCCTAAGATGGGCCTCTGACAGGACAGAGATCAGAAGGGACGTGCGGCCAGAACCTAGCAAGCAAGGCAGAGAGGAGCAGCAGGAGAGTTGGCAACTCACAGAGATGACCCTTCTCCATTTCCTACAATTACTACCTTAGCACCTAGCAGAGCAGACTTCCAGAACATTTGGAAAAATGCAAATTAGAGTACTAAATTATATACTCACCTACTAGCAACAAGATGTCCCCCAGCATGAAATTCATCTTTACCAAGTAGTATGAGGTTGTGAAATGGCTTCTGCAACTTTGCTTATACCAAGAACAGCCATGTAGAACTAGGAAATTTGCAGTGAAGATATGATACGATCTCTCTTACCCACTTTATTATTCATCTATTTCATGGCAGTAAAACCAATATTGGGATTGCTATTGAGGTGAAGACTTATGGAAGATTCCATAAGGACCAGTTATAGGTTAGAAATTTGGTTTCGAGGTATTGAGTTGCAATAACATAATGTATTTCTTTTTTTTTAATTTTTTTTTACATAATGTATTTCTTATGCAACTTCATTCTATTGAATAGTAGGAGAAAATAAAATCAAACATTGTATTACAACTCAACTTTCTCAAAAGCATAATTTCCAAGTAAGTTTATAGATATGAAAAGAAAAAGGTAGGGGTGCCTGGGTGGCTCAGTCGGTTAAGCATCCAACTTCAGCTCAGATCATGATCTTGTGGTTCATGAGTTCGAGCCCCGCATTAGGCTCTGTGCTGATGGTCAGAGCCTGGAGCCTGCTTCAGATTCTATGTCTCCCTCTCTCTCTGGCCCTCCCCAACTTGCTGTCTCTCTCTCTCTCTGTGGCCCTCTCCCACTTGCTAGCTTTCTCTCTCTCTCTCAAAAATAAATAAACACTAAAAAAATTTTTTTAAGAAAAAGGTAAACAAAGGAGTGGAGAATTGTATTAATGCAAATTCCAGCAAGAAACAGAATACGCTCCCAGATGATTCAGATGAAGACACATGCATGACAGAAATAGAGATACACAGTTGAAGGCAGGATTAAGGGAAGAAATAAACAAGGGATGTTGAGACTGCCAGGGATAGAAAGCATGGAAGCAGTTCCCCTCAGACTAGGGCTGAAGTGATACAGAGAGGGAACTGGTGTCCAGGGCAGAAGCTATAGTCATGCAGGAAAGAAGGTGGGAAGGAGCAGAAAAGACACATCCTGACCTCTCTCTCTCTCCAGAGTCCCTGCAGTGCCTCCAGTTGCTGAACCCAACTGCAAGTCAGCCACCAAAGGACCTGGGGTAACATGGTCCTCAGAGTCAGCTTCCAGAGCACAGACCAGGGAGGGAAGGGGGAAATGAATGGATCCTGAAAAGGAAACAGAGCAAATGGAGAACAGTCAGCATAAGTATGATGAGAAAGTATGGTGTTGTTGTAACAGGAAAGAGAGGAAAAATTTCTGGTTATAAATACTCTAAAAAGTAACATATAATATATAGTATAATATATAATGTCCTATACTTTATAATCAAATCACAAATATATCTATTTTTTAATTTTATTATACTATGCCAAGTATTATATATATTGGGTACATTGTACAAATGTAAAATGCATATATATATATATATATATATATATATATACACACATACATGTGCGTGTATATATATATATATATATATATATATATATATATATATATGTAGTGTATGTATTTTCATATGTAGTTAGGTTGAAGATAAGTCTCCAAGGGCAAGATTTTCTGGCCACACAATTGCTGCTGCAGAAAACAAAAGGGGCACTGACCTTCTTTGCTCTGATCGCTGTTATTTCCCTGTGTCTGGCACTAGCAAAGGGCTGTTTCCATAGAGAAAGTGCTGTAAACTGACTCTAAAGTCAGTCCTGTGTGAGGTGAATGCGGTAGACACCTTGTGAAGTGCACAAGGTCCCCCTCTCTGGAAACAACATCCTGATTGGCAAGAAGTGGTTCTCAACAGCCGTGTTGAGATGACAGATGCTGTTTTTTAGGGCAGATGCCCTTCTGTACCACCTCTATGCACCAAGCACTTTCCTTTGTTTCAGGATCCAGTTCAAATGTGATCTCTCCTGTAGAACATGACCAGCTCTCCACAGTCATGTACTTTATGTCTCACACTGATCTGTCTCCTCAGGGAGCTAGGACATGTCTTATATTCATTTATGTTTCCTCCTAATGGTTGGCATAAATGAAAACAAATGAATGAGGTGAACTTGTTATTTTAAATGTTCATGAATGTTTAAATCATGAATCACGATTAATCATGAATGTTTAAATCTGTGAGCACCAAAATGCTACAGCTCAAATGAAAGGGACATTCTTATCCAGCTAGAGCTTCTCTCTGACTTTTTAGGGTCAGAATCCTTATTGGGTTTATAGTCTTGTTTCCCTTTGAGGCTGAGAACGGTAGGAGAGGATAAGGGGTGGAAAGAACTCCCAATTCTTAAAGTATACTACTCCAGTTCTAGATTCAAATGAAATAAGGAATACAGGGAAAGACACAGATGAATGCAGACAAGCATAAAAGTGGTGAGGAATACAATGCCACTCTTTCCATCCATCAGTGACTCGGCGACAAGCCCAGGACTGAACCAAGGGCAGAGAACTTCTCAGTCATGGATACACCTCCTTACCTGGTAGCTAGAGAAGGAGATGCCAGGTGCTGAGTGTCGATTGAGGCCAGCAGTCCATAGGGAGATCACTAATCTATAGCGGTGCCATAACAAAATGTGATCCTACCCAACTGATGTCAAAAAGGACTCTTAATCTCTATTTTCACATGCATAAGTAACTGTACGCTGCATGTCAATGAGTTTTCCCTAAGCAGCCAGGCCATTGAAAACCATTTATGTAGTACTGGGTATGTATTTTACTGGCATTAGTCTAAAGGTCAAGCAATGCAAAGACAAGCAGCCAGGAAGCAGGCAACAGCTCAGGCAGGTAATTGAGCGTGCAAAAGCACTCCTCTACCATAGGGGTTAGTCACATTTTTGTTTATTTCTCCACTGCATGGTGTGGAAATGCAGTGGAAAAATTCTTTTATTTTCTCTTCTCTGTTTATGCTAGAAAGCAATTATCAAGGTAAGGATTATCCTTCTAGAAATAATATTGTTATTGTTGATAGTCTACTAGCAAAAGTTGGGCTTTCACTCTCAAAGAGAATCAGAGAGAATCAGGTATCAGCTCTCAGAATAAACCTCAAGGATCACAATGAAGATTGGAACTAAACTGAGAATGGAGGTGGAGGTTTAAAAATATGGGAATTCCCCCTAATTCCAGTTTAGAAACCTGGCAGACCAGGGGAACCCGGGTGTCTCAGTCAGTTGAGCGTCTGACTTCGGCCCAGGTCATGATCTCACAGTTTGTGAGTTCGAGCCCTGCAACAGGCTCTGTGCTGACAGCTCAGAGCCTGGAGCCTGCTTCAGATTCTGTGTCTCCCTCTTTCTCTCTGCCCCATCCCCACTCATGCTCTGTCTCTCTCTGTCTTAAAAATAAATAAAACATTAAAAAAAAAAAGAAACCTATCAGACCAGAAGTGGGGAAATACTTCTGTAGATTATTGCAATGGCTACTTCCTGCAGCTATAGAGAATGGCATCCCTCCATGCTTCTGTCCATCTGTCCATTTATCCAAAAGAACATATATTTAACACATGAGTAATAGTGATAATACATAGCTAGAATATCATTTATTTCTCATTACATTCCAGGAACTGAACCCACTGATTTAGATTACCTCATGCAATGCTTATAACAACCCGAATATTCCTATTTAACAAAAGTAGAAACTGAGACCTAGAAGAGACTAACTAAGGCTGCCCAAAGGGTCAGAAAGTAGAGACTGGATGTAACACAAACCTGACTGCCAAGTCCAAGCTCTTAAGCCTGACACTGGTCTGCTATCTTCTTTCATGCAAGACCCTGCTAGGTCTCATGGAGGACGCTAAACAGAGAAAGACACTGCCCTCAAGGTACTTACAGTCTAGTAGAGGAACAGAGCCACAAAAGTAACTGGGAAATATTAATGAAAAAAAGGCATCTTTCCCAAGGTTCCCAAAGCTCGACAGGTTTTGGAAAGACTTTGTAGAAGGAGCATCTGAATAAATTCTTTGTGATGCATGTTATTAAGCCAAAAGGATGTATAAAGAACTTTTTAGAAATTAGAAATTTATCTCCAGTGGCACACATGCATGCACATACACACACACACACACACACACACACACATCCTGGAACTTTGAAAATGACTAGAAACTATTTCTCTGTAAAAGTTTTGCAGAGCTTGGGAATGCAAGCCGGTGCAGCCACTCTGGAAAACAGTACAGAGGTTCCTCAAAAAACTAAAAATAGAACTACCCTAGGACCCAGAAATTGCACTACTAGGCATTTATCCACGGGATACAAGTGTGCTGGTTCGAAGGGACACATGCACACCCATGTTTATAGCAGCACTATCAACAATAGCCAAAGTATGGAAAGAGACCAAATGTCCATCGATGGATGAATAGATACAGAAGATGTGGTATATATATATATATATATATATATATATATATATACACACACACAGACATACATACACAGTGGAGTATTACTCAGCAGTCAAAAAGAATGAAATCTTACCATTTGCAACTATGTGGATGGAACTGGAGGGTGTTATGCTAAGTGAAATTAGTCAGAGAAAGACAAAAATCATATGCCTTCACTCATATGAGGACTTTTAAGAGACAAAACAGATGAACATAAGGGAAGGGAAACAAAAATAATATAAAAACAGGGAGGGGGACAAAACATAAGAGACGCATAAGTATGGAGAACAAACAGAGAGTTACCGGAGGGGGTGTGGGAGGGGGGATGGGCTAAATGGGTAAGGGGCACTAAGGAATCTCCTCCTGAAATCATTGTTGCACTATATGCTAACTAATTGGGATGTAAATTTTAAAAAATTAAAAATTAAATTATATTAAAAAATAATAATAATTAAGATGATAGTTCCAAGGTTATAGCTGTTTTTACCCTTCATCAAAGTGTACACCTAAAATCTATGTACTTTTTATGGAAATTATACCACAATAATGTTAATTATTTTTACTTTCAAAATACAAGATAATGGGATACTATTTTTTTGTGGCACAATCTTACAAATATAAAATCAAATGTTTACCATGTTGTGTTTTGGAAATGTGAATATATTATTGCATTGGTTTATATACTATTAAAACTGAAAAAAAATATTTAAAAAAAGTTTTGCAGAGCTAATTTCAGAATGGCTCTGTATTCCTTCAGAATACATCAGCTCACTGTGAGTCCAGGTTAGAAGCATGTTAGAGGGACTGATAGGGGAAGAACATTCAAGATTTTTTAAATTCCCTCAGAGAACCATCCACTTGACCTAGGCACTACAGATCAAGTACTTGTGATGTCCCAGGCTTTGTGCTATAGATTCTATATAAATTACCCTCAATTTTATGAAGCCATTTCTTATTCTCCATTTAATGATGAAAAAGCTGAGGCTCTGAGAAGGTAAATAATTTTCCCAAGTTCGTGGAGCTGTAAGCATCATGCCAGCGTTTGAGCACCAAGCAGTTCTCTTCGACATGCAACCACTAACTAAGCAGTATTAGTCATGAATCTGCAGCTTTCATTCTAACTATGGGGTAGCTCGGCCTTCAAGTAAGCACTAAGAGATTGCTAAAATGGGACATTTTCCCAAACTCTTCCTTCTCCCCAAGGGAATTGAATTGTTTTTGTTTTTTAAAGAAGAATAAAAAGAAGAAGTGGGAGGAGGAAAGAACATGAATTAATTTAGGGTCTGGAATATGCCAGTCATTCATTGTGCTAATTTATTTCACAAAAGTAATGTGCAGGCAACATTTGTCAAAATTACCTACCTGTAAAGAGTCAAGTGTCAGTCTTTCAGGAACTCTGCTAGAGATAGAAAGGGGGAATAGAGATGGCAAAGATACAAGATTAACAGAGGCAAACACCAAAGGTCCATAAGAAAAACCAACTATCACCCCAAACTTCCCTCAATGTATGGAAAGCTGAGGGCATTTGCCCCTCTTCTCTCTATTGAGTCACTGGGGATACTGTCATTGCTTATCAGAAAAACAAGCTGAAGGCAAAAGATTCCTCATGCAGAAGGGATAGACTAGATGCTCAGATGTGGAAGAGGCCATGGGTGCCTGATGACATTTAGCCCAGAGTAACTCAGAGGGAAGCTCAGGCCCATATGCCTCAGCACTGTAGACAGACTTACACTATCTTTGGAATAAAGTTCTATGACTGGTAGCCAAGAGCTTCTGAGTCCTCAAATAAGAGATTGTGGAAAAGACAACTGTTCTCTGGGCTATGTAAACCTCTTCCTGGAAATCAAAAATCTTCTAGACTAAGATTTCTAAGATATTTGCAGTTGATAACAACTGGAAGACAAACCTGCAATGATTCAGAGGGGATTAACTTGGGCTCGTCTCTTCAAGAATGCAGGGAAGTGTTCAAGAACTTCCTTTAAGGAAGCAGAAAGCTCCTCCCAAACAAGAATACCAACCCCTAGGAATCTGAGCTGAGACAGGGGAAAAGATGCAATCCAAAGGTGTATGCATTTCACTCTGGTGAGGGAGAAAAAGAGAATTTGGAATGTTCCCACAAGATCCCAATTAATAAAGTTAATCCAAAACCAGCATCTTACAGGCCCCCATACTGAAGGGGTCTCAAGGTGGTTAGAAAAGAGAGACACCATCTGATAATCAGCCAGGACTAGGAAAACACCATATTGAAAAAATATCATATGTGAATTTTTCTCTCTTCTTGGGGAGACATACTCAGAGGTCAAAATGAACTTGAGTCATCATTAAATTATCCCAGATCAGACACACTGAGCAAGTATCAGCCCGGCCTGAAAAGGCCTACCCTATTGAACGGTCCAGGGAGAAAACCAGAGAGGTACCCACTGACCTGCAGATATTTCAGAAGAAGGTCTGCTGGCACAATTCTCTCTTTCTTGGTTCCTCTATGGTGGTCTTTCCAGCAGAGTGAAGCTGCAGGTGGCCAGGGCCCAGGCTGCAGTTCACTCCAGCCTTCGAAGCTTCATCCTGAGTCTCCCTCCATTTGCATGCCCAGTGAGTGGATATGTGGCAGCCAGAAATCAATAAGGATATTTCTGGACATGACCCTGTTGTTGCTCTGCTCACACTGTTCTGCCCTGGGCACTGCTAGAACCAGTCTCAGAAGATAAGAAAGACACAACAAGGAAGAGTCTGCCTAACTAGCCAGGACACCTCATTCCTTCTGCTACTCCCTTCCCTACACATTCAGTACATACCTCTGCAGGGTACAGGCCTCTGGCAACTGACTGTTCTACTGGGACCCTTGGCACTACTTCCTTCACTCACTCTGCTGAAGAACCAGAAAACAGAACAAAGCAAAAATGCTTGTCATCTGGGGGCAGATGAGAAAACTCTGTCTTAATTTCATGAAACCTCACATATGGGTGAGAAGAGACACAGGGTGCCACATGAGAATCAGAAAAACACCCCTGGGTAAGACCCGGCTTCTAATACCAGCTTGGTTCTTAAACTCTTGGCATCTCTCTGAGATGAAAGTGGATGGCATTCAGAAATGGGGGTTCCCAAAGACTGAGAAAGAAGTGTGGGCTTTTATTAGTTATTACTGAATAGTTATGTCCCATTTATCACTGATTGTTGGCTATGAAAAAGCCAGATAAAGAAATTTGGCCTGGGGCTCTCACCAGTAACATGCCAGCCAATCAGAGGTCCCATTTCTGAGGGCTCCCATTGAGACAAAGGTCCTTTGTAAACTCTAAGCATGGAGCTGTGTTGATGCAAACAGAAGGAAGAGGGAGAGAAAAAAGGAAAAGAAGATCTTTTGCTTTTCTCAGCAGAAACTTGGTATTGACAGCAAGGACTTGTTAGAGGAAAGGGCTGCTGGGGAATGATGAGGACCAGGACATGCTAGAATGTCTTTCACAGATATCCTCCCTGCACTTATAATCCAGCTCTGACTGGACTGTATGCTTTAGACTGGAAATCTCCAAAATCAATAATTACTTGGAAATCTCCAAAATCAATAATTATTTGGAAATCCCCAAAAAAAGGTACAGAGCCGGATATGAATTTCCAACTCTACTGTTTTGGTGGACCTTTGTTATTGTCCTCTCCCAGATATGGAGAGGTTGAAATCCTTTCTTTCTCTTTTTTGGAGGGCAATGAGTAGAGGGGAAGAAAGAAACTGGAGGAGGGTATGTGCAAAATAAATCAAGATCTCTGGTGATTGCTCTTTGTCTGGAGAGAGAGCCATTCTTTTATAGAACTAGTGCTCACTTAAACAGTTTCCCCTGAGTTCCGGGATTCCAGGAAAGGCAAATGATCTGCTTGTGATATTTTAACCGCTCTGTTCAGGATCTTCTTTTTTCCCTGAGGTGATGGACCTTCTAGAATGAAAATTGAGCAAATTCAGGCCAGAGAATTGGGAGCTGACAAGAGAATTAGAAACTCAAGGCCCAGACCATAAAATTAAGAACTCTTTAAGATGGATTTGACTTTATCATTTTCTCACATTTATCATTTTTAATTAGCACCTTGCTGTTTCCTTGTAAAGAGTTTTGGAGCTTCTTTCCTCAGGGTTGTCAACAAGGCAAGGAGCTAGAAAGACTGCTTCCCATGCTCCCCTGGACCAAGTGGAGGGAAGAGCCCCATATGGAAGGCTAGGGCAGTGTTCACAGGAAAGGAACATGAGCAGGCTGAGTTTGGGGGCCAGCAGGGAGGTGAGAAAGGAGGATGTAGGGAGCCAGCCAGACTGAGAAACAACCTCATAAACTCCCAGAAAACCACTCTGGGGTCCCCATCAAAGGCAGCAAAATGGATCCAAGTGTTCTGTCTTAGTCACTCAAATCATGACCCACTGGACTGTTTCCCTGAACAAGTATCAGGCGATTAGACTTTTATTTTTCTTTTTGTTGAAAACTATAACACTGTACTTGCATAGTTCTTAAATTCACATAGTAGAATTACAATTAGCAGTCCTCCAACCCACTTCAGCACTGTCCTTTTGCTCCCACCCTCAACCCATTGAGCTCTTGCTTTCTAGGCACTGCTATATTGGTAAGCAATGTGCTTGTAATGCTTTTTCTTGATTTATTAATGTTAAGCATTATTTATTGGTTTCCTGCCAAAGAAGATTGGAACTTTGTTATTTTATATACACACATCCACCTTTCCTTCTCCCATCACCCCAAAATAGCAATATTATAACATCATTTGGTTAATAGCCAATGGTCAGTGTCCACATTATAACTATGCAAATATAGTTCACCATTGATACGAGTAGTACACTGAGCTGATGCCTCTTTTCTTCACCTCTCATATCTCCCAGACAACCAACTTTGGGAACTTTTCTAAACTCTGGGAAAAGAGATGTCCACTTTTGTCTCTTCGCTTCCTCATAAACACGACAGTTCCTTCCTAAAATTCTGCCATTGCTTGCGTTGCTCTCCTGCCTAGCTCTCTTCCACTCTTCCAAATCCCAACCATAATAATACCTCATGTTCCATTTCCTCCAAGAAGCTTCGCCCCTTCGCTGCTCTCCTTCTCTTCTAAATGTCTGTATAATTCACAGCCTGCACTACATGATTGGGCTGTGTTATTTCTTTGGGTTATTCTTGCCTCCCTACTTTAAGTTCTCTGAAGGCTGGCCTTCTGCCTTGTAATTCCTCTGTGTCCATCACCCTCAAGAAAGTCCCTCTATAGTATAGTCCTCAATACATTCTTTGAGGCTGTTTCTCAGGTATTACTGAATTCTTTCTTTGGAGATCGTTATTTCTACCAGGTATTAGCCTTCAGCATATACTTTGTGACAATCTATTTTCTCTTAAGCCCTCCTCCCTAAATAGAAATGGTTTGATCATAACCCAGAAGGAATTGCAACCAAGCTGAAAATCCTCAAAGCTATCATTGACTGTGTGTTCTGCTTTAACTGCCCCACATCTAATCAGTTACCATTTTATCCCACAGTGTCTCCTATATCTGCCTTCTCATTTCATTCTTACTTGCTTCTCTCTCTCTCTCTCTCTCTCTCTCTCCCTGTCCCCCATTCAGGTTTTCATTTTCTGTGGTCTGGACTATTGTAATAGCTTCCTAAATCTCCTCCTCCTTCCTGTCTTTCACTCCTAAACACAACTGCCAGATAAATTTTTCTACAGCGTGGTTGTTTCTGCAGTGGCTCTTCATTGCTCTCCTGCCTTGCAGTCCAGGTTTCTTGCCTGGCATTTAAAAGCTTCCATTCAGCCTTAGCTCCTATTACTCTCATCTCACTCTACATTGCCTCCAGCTGGAGGACTCACTATTATCCAAACATACTTCCATGCTTTTTGGTCTTAATGTCTTTTCACGTGATGTTCACCACCTGGCATGCTTCTCTTCACCATGCCTGCTTTCTTCTCCACCACGAAGCCTTCTCTGTTCTCTCCAGCTCAGCCAGATCTTTCTCAACTCTGAATTCCTCTAACTTTTCATTCCTATCTTTCTACAGGAGCTTGTTACATTCCACTTTTTATTATAATTATTTGTGGGTCTATCTTCTCTTTCCAACTAACATGAAAGATCATGAAGGGCCAAGACTTGGTCATTTCATATTCTATTCTCCACAAACATAGCAGGTTATACAGATCAGGAGAGGCAAATAAATAAACAAATAAATATTTATTAAGTAAATGAATGAATGAAATAAAACTCCATCTTCTCTCTTGAATCTATAGCTCCTTCAAAAGACCATCCTGATACTCTTTATTCTCTCTGTAGTAAATGGCAGAGATGAGTCTCAACATCCAACTTCTGGTGAGAAGAGTCTAGCTAAATTTCTGTGGCTTGCAAAAAATTATGTTCCAGTATAAAGTCGAGTGCCTCCTACACTGATCCATGGCATAGGAAGGCACGATATTTCCCGATCCAAAGACCCTCCTGGGGATGGGGTTTAAACTTAGGGAGACCATAACTCAGAGCTGTCAACACTCAGCTTGCCTCAATCTCACAACTCAGTTCAAACTGTAGTGCTCTTCCCTGTGTGAGTGGAAAAAAGGAAGTCTGTGTCTATTTTTACAGAACTGAGGGGGAGGCAAGAGGAAGCATTTCATTTAATTTCTATTTCTTCTCTTGGCCTCTAACTTTCTGGCCAGGGTTTTCTATTTCCAAAGCTTTGTATTATGTAAACATAGGAGGGCCTTCTCAAAAACAGAAGCAAGCTCTGCTAATTTCCAGTCTGCCTTGTGGCATTCTCAGAAGGTTCTTCTAAGCAGCTTGATCCTAGGCAAATATGTCTTTGGCTACAAGTCACTTACAAGCAAATGATGGCCAATCCCGGGCCAATAGATTCATTTGATTCTGTGTGCCCATGATATTTACAGTACTCTTTAGTTGAAAACTTTTCTAGAGAAAAATGATGTTGTCCATGACATTTCTGTTAGGCCCATTTACACAAAGCAAAACATGTTTCCATTGAACTTAGCCTGCCAAAGCCAAGAATAATTCTTAGGGAAGCTTCTTGTAATGCATCTCACAATTACACAAATAATTCAGGCAAAAGATGACTTGAGAACTACATCATCCACATCTTGATGCTGTATAGACTATGTAGCCTGAACTCATTTTAAATGGTAGACTCTCCCTACCTGCCTCCCCTATTAAGGAGATGTGGCAGAAGGTAGACAAACACACAGGTGCAAGCTCCAATGAAGACTATGTCATTTTTCATATCATCCAACACAAACATGCCTTTGAGATTGCTACCAAAGCTGGACAGCCTTCATAGTTCTGTATCAAACAAGGAAGGCTGAGCCCATGCCCTAGAGATCTAAGATCTGAGATTAGAAGGCTCACCTTGATGCAATGATGAATCAGATGAAATTATAAGAAAACAAGAATTATTTTTATATTCCCTACCTTTATCCCACATTACTCTACCCTCAGGGAGAGAATTTCTGGAACAAGCATACTATAATGTAGATGAAGTGCATTAGACACCTTGGAACTATTCTAGATTTTTAGTCTTCCAATCTACTAAGGGTAGTAGCAGATGGCACAGGACCCAATCTGTTTTCAAACATTGCAGTTGTGAGTGGAAACAGGCACTTTGGACAGATTCCAGTTGGTAGATTCAATGAAGAATAACATAAGCCTCAGACTCCCCATTGGTAAAACAACGGAGGTTGGGTGAGATATTCTCTAAAGTCCCTTCCAGCTCTAATATTTTATGATTTTCAGTGGTAAAAATGCAAGGATTTGAAATGACCAGTCTCATTTCTCCCATTAAGCTCCGGGTGAATCGAGGGCCAGTATTACATTGCATCATCTCTTGTACAGTAATATGTGAATGACATTACACAATGCCTGCTTTTATTAATGGGAACACTCTTCCAGCAATAATGCAATACCCTTGAGCTCATTCTGGCCTTCTTTGTTAGTACCCAACCCAGTTGCATTGTCAGGAGCTACAAGAACATGACATAGATTTTGGAAACAGGAGCAGTTGAAGAGGGCAGGCACATCAGAGAATGACACAAACTAACAGCCCATAGTCTTGTTCATGCTCACAGTGGATGCTTAGTGAATGCCTGGTGACTAAGAGTGAGTAATGTAGAAACACTAGTGGACTTGTTAACTGCCTAGAGTCAACACCTTTGCACCTTGCTATTTAGCTGGGGCTGAGTCTCAGCGGGGGTGGAAGAAAGGGAATTTAGATTTAGGACTAGTTTTAGAGTTCCTTTATCCTGCGGGTTCTCATCTATTGGTGTTCCAACTCCTAATTATATAGGATAGATTCCCTTTCATTAAATATATATATTTAATTTAAATAAATAATTAAATTAACTATATATAATTAAATACAATAATTAATAAATCATAAATAAATAATACATATAGATATAGATATCTCATTCCTAAGAGATCTGATACGGCCAAACGTTGAGTCAAATCTACACACTTGATTCCTGATTTGGATTTTTGTCCTAAGTCCCTGTCAGCTCTCTCATTGAGGATGCACTACAACAAAAAGCAGAGATCCTCAAGTATCTCATCATGTCTCTTCCCTGGATGGCTCTAAGCAGCTTTTTGTGCTTCTCTCCATTGGAAACTCCCTAGACCCCTGAAACTATCTGCAAACACCCCACCTTGCCCCCCCACACACACACACACTGCCCTCAGCAAAGAGCACCAACTTACAGCTCTGAAAGGAGAGAAGGAGCAGTCTTAAACAGTATGATCTTCCTCCTGCTCTTTACAAATGTCTCACCTCCCGACCCTGACCTCAATAAGGGTTTGAGCTCAGTATTGTCTTTTAATAGCCCCATTATGCTATTTGTCTTTGGAAAACACAAGTAGCCAACGCCTATCCTATGTGTGATACTTTTCTCATATAAAAATGAATCCTCTATGGACACATTTTCACAAGACCCATCTTTGAACTGCCTTACTAGAATTGACTCACTATTATTTACTGGGGCCTTCATTTTTCCTTTGGTCCCTAAGTGCCAAGTAGCAGGATAAGGGTAAGAGTCAGGCTGGGACCAAGGGGCAACAAAAACCAATTGGCCATGTAGAAACTATGTTTGAGGAGAAATAAACTTTGATAATAAGCCACTTGCCATATGGAGAAAGAAGAATGTTAGGCTAGAATAAATTTTCTGTCCATTTTGCCCTACTGACTCTCCAAATCCTATCAGATTCATAATGTCAGAGGAAGAGCTAGTTAACATTTACACGGTGTGACACCCAGCACTGTTCTTCCTCTGAGGCTGACTGATTTCTCTCTGTGCTCCTTCCCTCTTTGTGGATATTCTTCTCCTCTTGTCAACTCATATTTCACTATTTTCCCTTTAAGCATATTGAGCAGGTTGAGATCCCTCAGCTATAAAGGTGTGGGATGCACTTGGCCTTGGACAAGCTTGGGGGACTTTTCTTTTTAGGGAACTTAAAGCTGACATCTTCCATGGAGCCAGTCATTTGTGAATCTTTCACTTCATCTACAACTGAAAAGTAGTTAACACTGAACCAAAGTCTCTGCTTAGAAGTTCTTACAGATTGCCTCATTAAGAGGTATTTGAATCTCTACACAGCTAGATATTTAAATAATCTTCAAGAAGTAGAAACACAAAACATAGAATGGCCACTTATATGATGAGGCTGAGGTGAAGCACTCAGATGAGAATTCTTATAATTTTACAAGTTGCACAAATTCTTAGAAATTCCACAGAGGTGTGTGAATAAATGGACCTCAATAAGTCCTTTATAGATAACTAAGGTGTAAGTTATGGTTGCTTTTCAGGGAACAGGTCATGGAGAGAGAACTGAGTTGGTGATACCAGTGCTTTCCAGAAGGTTCAGAGCCTTGTCATTATCTTTGGACATTTGATATTTTCTGTCCCAAAATAGTTTTTAGAATCATTCCAAGGAAATGTCAAATGTGCATGATCACTAGGCTTCAAGATATGACTTTGGAGCCAAGTGATAGAAGCTGACCTTGATATGAGGAAGGTGGTCTAGCCAGCTTACACTTGAAGACATGTGACAAATCTGACAGTTGTTTTGGCTTTTGGTTTAAAGGATTCTTCATTTTAACATGACTACAAAAAACATTAAACTCTCTGGTGTTTCTTCTTACCAGGGAAGATGAACCCCACCCTTTCCCACCCCATTCCTCAGGTTAACCTCTTTCCTGTGCTGTTATTGTTCCTCTCATCCTTCCTGGATCACTGGGTCTTGAGTGTGGTGACAGTCAGAGACAGGAGTAAGACAGTGACAGAGTATAATGTGGGGATAGGGAAATGCTGCTTGTCTTACTCGATAAACAAAATATTTGTAAAAATTACTTCTTTTTAATTTTTTAAATGTTCATTAATTTTTGAGAGAGAGAGAGAGAGAGAGAGAGAGAGAGAGAGAGCATGGACATGATTGGGGGAGGGGCAGGGAGAGCAAAAGACACACAGAATCTGAAATAGGCTCCAGGCTCTGAGCTGTCAGCACAGAGCCCAATGCAGGGCTTGGACTCGGAAACAGCAAGATCATGACCCAAACCAAAGTAGAATGCTTAGCCAACTGAGCCACCCAGGCACCCCTTGTAAATATTACTTCTTAATAGAAAGCAGTATTTTACAATTTTTGCTACACCCAAATGGGCAGCATTAAGATGTTCTGCTTTTTGCTAAACAATCTGTGGTGCCAACACAGTGTTCAGGGTCAGCACTTTATGAGACAAGAAAAGCTGGTTCCAGGCAATATCCCCTTCTCCACACCACACTCTGTAGGACTTTGAGCAATCGAATTAAAAACACTTCTCTCTTGTTCTCCCAAATTTGGAATGGATAGAAATATAGACTGGAGTCTGGGGAGGTTTTTTTGTTTTTGTTTTTGTTTTTGTTTGTTTGTTTGTTTGTTTTACAAATTAAAGCTAGTCTGGGAAGTGTGAATTAAATGGGCAGCCATAATGGTTTCTTAATTCATCTAAGTAAATCAGACTTATCCAACCAGGCACTGGTAGAACTGGACAACCCCAGGCAGACACAGGTGGCTCACCTCCTGGGAGCAGAGGAAACCAGACTGAACTGAGAACAGATGCTCTGAGAAAGTGTGGGAAAAAATATACCATGCTTATACTAATCAAAAGAAAGCTGGAGTGACTATCTTAATAATAGAAAAAGTAGATTTCAGATTAAAGAAGATTACCAGGAATAAAAAAGGACTTTCCTAATTATAAAGGGATCAATTCATTAAGAGGATATAACAATCCTAAATATTTATGTATCTAATAACAGAGTTTCAAATTATATGAAACAAAAGCTGATAGAACTTAAAGGAGAAATCTACAGTTATAGCCGGGGACTACAATGCTCATAATTCAATAATTGACAGAACAAATAGAGTGAAAATCTATAAGGATATAAAACAGGCATCAGCAAATGAGTCTTTGGACAAAATCCATTTCATGGTGGGTCAAATATAGCAACTCCCATTTATGTATTTTCCTGATAAAACTCCAGATTTCAAGAGTTGCGACAGGGAATGTACGTCTCACAAAAATGAAAATATTTACTATCTGACCCTTTAGAGAGAAAGTTTATGGACCTCTAGACCTCTGATATACAAGACTTGACAACACTCTGAACCAACATGACATAATTGACATTTATAGAAATCTCCATAACACTGAGGAACACACAGGTTTTTCAAGTGCATATGGAACATTTACCAAGATACATGATATTTGGACCATAAAACAGGTCTCAATACATTTTAAAGGATTCAAGTATACAAAGTATATTCTCTGACCATAATGGAATTACATCCAAAATTAATAATAGAAAGCTCTCTGGGAAATCTTCAAATATTTGAAAACTAAAATATACTCACTTCAAATATCTCATGAGTCAAAGAAAAAATCAAAAGGAAAAATATAACATAATTTCAATTATACTCAAATGAAAAACACAACAAAATTTGTAGACTACTGCTAAAAAAGTACTTAGGAGGAAATATATTGCAAAAAATGCCCAAGTTAGAAAATTTAAAAGGTCTTAAATCAATGACAAGCTTTCACATTAAAGAGCTAGAAAAAACAATAAATCAAACTTAAATTAAACAGAAAAATAAAATAATAACAGAAATAAGTGAAGTAGAAAACAACAACAAAATGAAAGCTCATTCTTTGAGAAAAATCAATAAAATTTATAAATCTCCTTCCTGACCGATAAGGAAAAAAAAAAAGAAGTTACAAAGTATCAATGTCAGAAATGAGAGAAGTGACATCACTACAGACTTTACAGATATTAAAAAGATATTAAGGGAATAGCTTGAACAACTTAATGCCTACAAATTCAACAACTTAGATAAAATGCACAAATTCCTTGAGAGATGCAAACTATCATAACTTACTCAAGAAAAATAATCAGAACATCCTTAAAACTATTTAAAAATTAAATTTGTAGATTAAACTTTTCCAACAAACAAACAAACAAACAAACAAACTTCAGGCCCAGGTAGCCTCACCAGTGAATTCTATCAAACATTTAAAAAAGAAATTATAAAGTTTACATAAACTCTTACAGAAAATTGAAGATGAGAGAATACTTCTTAACTCATTCTGTAAGACTAATATTACACTGATGCCAAAACCACACAAAAACAAGTGTAATTTATCCTAGGAAAGCAAGGATGGTTTAACATTCAAAAATCAATCATGCACATTAAAAACTACAAAACATTGCTGAGAGAAATTAAAGAAGACAAATAAATAGAGGGATATATCTTGTTCATAGATCAGAAGTCTCAGCATCATTCAGGTAATTTTGCCACAATTGATGTGTAAATTAAACACAAACACGATCAAAACACCAGCAGCCTTTTAAAAAAATTATCTATTATTAACCAATATTATCTGTCACATTTAATCCTCATAACACGTCTATAAAGTAGGAACTATTATTACTTCCATTTTCAGATGAGGGAAGTTAGGTCAAGCTAACATGCCCACTATTTCAAATGAGTAAGTGGTAGAACTGTGATATGAACTCTATTTGACTCCAGAATTCATGCTGTTATTAATTACTCCACCATATGTCATAATGTGCTTTCCAGGAAAACAAACACCAGGTGCCACAACTCTGAAAGAAGGCCAGGAAATCATTTTAATAAATCTAATTTAGTAAGAAAATTAACATTTTAAAAATTATAGAGATGAAGATTTAAATAACTTTCCAACATTCTGGAAGCACCCACATACTTTAATCATTCATTCATTAAATATTAAGTATAAGACATGCTTCTCTTTTTTAATGTTTTTTTTTTAATTTATTTTTGAGACAGAGAGAGACAGAGCACAAATTAGGGAGGGTCAGAGAGAAAGGGAGACACAGAATCCGAAGCAGGCTCCAGCCTCCAAGCTGTCAGCACAGAGCCCAACATGGGGCTCGAACTCACAGACCGCCAGATCATGACCTGAGCCAAAGTTGAACTCTCAACTGACTGAACCACCCAGGTGCCCCAGGACATGTTTCTTTGCTGGGCCCCTGAGTAGTTCATTCAATGGACTGTTTGACTCTTGGTTTTGGCTCAGGTCATGATCTCATGGTTTGTGAGATCAAGCCCCATGTTGGGTTCTGTGCTGACAACTCAGAGCCTGCTTGGGATTCTCTCCATCCCTGTCTCTCTGTCCCTCCCCAACTTGTTCATTCTCTCTCTCTTTCTCTCTCATAATAAATAAACTTAAAAAAATAAATAAAACAAAATAATAAATGGCATTGCTTTGTTCTAAAAATCCATTTATTTTACATCCTCAGACTGGCTTTCTTCCATTCTCTCATTTACTTTACCAGACTGCATAAGATGCTTTTTTAATATAATAATACATAATTCTAGCTAAGCTACAAGAAATCCGTCCAACTTGTTGGCTGTTATCACAGCTTTATGCTTAGTAGAAAAAAATACATATATTGAAATTTAGTATATCAGAAACAGAGCTTGAGGCTTTCAAGGGAAGCACATTTCATAAAGTAGTTAAAATACAGTATCCATTTAACTTTAACTTCCTAAACCCTTATTCCATATATCTACAGAGTAATGTACAATACAGGAGTTCCCTCTTATCTGTGGTTATACTTTCTGTAGTTTCAGTGACCCACCACCAACCAAGGTCTAGAAGCAGATAATCCTCCTTCTAAGGTATTATCAGAAAGTCACTAGTAGCCTAACACTTTGTCACAATGACTACATCATTCACCTCACTTCACCTCATGACATGGTCATTTTATCATCTCACATCATCACAGAAGGGTGAGTATAGAACAATAAGATATTTTGAGAGACAAAGAGACCACATTCACATAACTTTTATTACAGCATATTGTTATAGTTTCCTATTTTATTATTAGTTATTGTTGTTGATATCTTACTGTACCTAATCTTACCATACCTATAAATTGAACTTTATCATAAGTACATATATATAGGTAAAAACAGTATATATATCTGTGGTTTCAGGCATCCACTGAGGGTCTTAGAACATATCCCCTGCAAATAAAGAAAGACTACTATAAAAGTTGTTTTAACCAACCTCCACTTAACCAGCTCAGCAGATTAACTAATGACCTCCATTTCCTCCATAAAACACACTGACTGCTGGCCAGAACATTCTGGATACTTGAAATTATAGACAATTCCACAGCATGCACTTCCAGTTAAGTTGTCTGCTTACCAAGAGTCAATGTATTTGTTCCCAAATCTATTTATGCTGCTTCTATGCTAGTATTCCTTGACTTTTATCATTTAATCAAGTATTATATAAACCTATACAAGTACACTATGAGCGCAAAAAGAGAATTGTCTCTACAGGGGCTCCTATGTGGCTCTGTCAGTTGAATGTCTGACTCTTGGTTTCAGCTCAGGTCATGATCCCAGAGTCATGGGATTGAGTCCTACATTGGGCTCTGTACTGAACATGGAGCCGTTTAAAGATTCTCTCCCTCTCTCTCTACCCTCCTCCCTCACTTGTGCTCTCTCTCTCTCTCAGATTAAAAAAAAAAAAAAAGGAATTGTTTCTATAAAAATGTAGTTGTTCAAATTCCCTTTGAATTGATAAGTATAAAATTTTAGAAGTTTTTCATAAAATTACGTATTCTGAATTCTTTATTCACACAGCTTTGCAAATGTCTATGAATTCCTTTAAAAACCCACTTTAAAGATAATTAAACTTGAAAAACACATGAAGTTTATGCAAGAAAGATGACAGGAAACTCCATAACTAAAGACACATAGTCAAAGATGAGGTCACGACCCTGAATAAAAAATTGTCTAAAGAGTGTACATTTATACATTTTAAGTTTAAATAACATAGTAAAAGTGTATGCAAATATTATTATTATTCCTCACTCCAGCTTGCTTTTTAATTTAACCCACAAACTACTAGTTTTAAGAGCATGGAATAAGAACACTTCTTATAAATTAGTGCTCCATATGCCAATTCTACATCACATTGTAAGTTAGAATAGTTTTTTTTTCTCCTATTAGAATCACACTTCATCTGATCTGTCTGCTTCTCTCCCCAACCCCAATCCCCATTATGCAATCAGTACTATTTGGTCTTATTTAGTAGTACTAAAATTTGATTGAGAATCACAATTATCTGGGGAGCTTTAGAAATACAGGTTTCCCCAAAAGGCAATCCCCAAAGGTATGTTTCCATATATGGAAGGTAAGACCCAGGGATCTACTATTTATAAAGCTTTCTGGATGATTCCCATCATAAGCCAGGTGCTCTGAAGAATAAATGAGAGAGTAACTTTAAAAATTACCTGGTAGTGAGGTCCTGAGTGGCTCAGTCAGTTGAGTGTCTGACTATTGATTTGGGCTCAGGTCATGATCCCAGGGTCATGGGATCAAGCCCAACATCTGGCTCTGAGCTGAGCGTGGAGCCTGCTTAATATTCTCTCTCTCTCTCTCTCTCTCTCTCTCTCTCAAAAAATGAAAATAAAAAATAAATTACCTGGTAGAATAAAATGACAAAAGAGTTATAGATGTATGTATATGCTATTTCATCACAAAATGTTCATAGTTTAAAACAAATGCATGGGGAAGAAGAATCTGGAAGTTAAAAAATAAGCCTCCTAATCTCATTTTAGGATAATGTTCAACAAAAGTTACAGTGGATTTTCTTTAATTTGCAAATTGTGAATCCTTGAAAGGACCTGAGTTTTAAATAACTTTTAACTGTAGTAGAACCCTTCTTTCTTCCCATGAAATCTCACATGGAAAAAGACAAACAAACTCAGAATAAAGAGCACTACTGTGGCTGATGCTGGAAGTGGGGGAGTGTCCTGTCCATTTGGTACCCCCTCTTCCCTTATGGAGGTCCCTAAATTGCTTCTTGGACCTCTAGGGAATCACAGGAAACATTTTGAAAAGCACAGGCATAACCAAATTCTACAGAGAACTGGTAGGTCCCTCAGGATGCAACACTAGATCTCATTATCCAGTAGTAACTCCCTTGACCCAACAGCTGCTCTCACAGTGGTGCCATCAGAAAAGCCACACTGCCATACTCATGGTGTAAAGATTTGTTTCTCCTGCTGGCTACTAACTCCCTACTCCAAATCCACCTCATGGTTTCTGCTTATTGAAAACTTCTACTCATGCATTCTATGCACTGCTTTTTCTCCATACCGCTCTAGTGTCTCACGCCTTTTATTATTTCTCACAGTCAGATGCCCAAAGAACCTGATTGTGGTGCCCAGTCAATATTTGGTATAGTGTATCTTTTGGGACAGAGCTCTTGTGTCAGCTGCCACTCCCTAGAATATTTTGTTAATGGTGCCAGTGTAATGAGGTCATATGATATAAAGTATAGGGACACATACTTAGGGAACCACTTTAAATTGCTCTTTTTTTCTTTTTTCCATTTGAGAGAGAGAGTGTGTATGAGCATGGGAAAAAGTCAGGGAAAGAGAGAGAAAGAGAATACTAAGCAGGCTCTACACTTAGAGTAGAGGTCAATCCCACACTGATGTGGGGCTTCATCTCATGAACCATGAGATCATCACCTCAGCCAAAATCAAGAGTTGGACACTCAACTAACTAAGCCACTCAGGTACCTCTAAATTGCTTTTTTCAAAAGTGGGCTGTGGATGGCAGACTCTCAAATCATCATGACAGTACATTAAGGGTATCAGAATCAATCAATAAATATAAATATAAACCACAACATATAATAAATTACAATAAAGCTGCAAGTCCAAACTTATCTGAGCTTATAATAATAAAATTACCAAATCTGAGTGAAAGGATAAAGACAGAAGGAAAAACATAAAAGTATAATTCTGAGTTTTTAAATGGATAGAGATTTTAGGTCTCTATCCCCCTCTATCCCCATTTTAGGTCACCATTGCAATAAGAATAACTCTTTAAATATGCATTTATTTAAAAAGAGGAATCCCTCTCCATTTATTTCCATTCCTTCTTACATTCCAAAAATCCAACTATTTTTTAAATGGAGAAAAAAATTTGCAAGCACACATTATGAAATATGAATAACCTTGGGACTAACTGACCACTTCAGTGATTAGGAAAACTGTAAACTATTTTAAAAAGCAAATTTTTCACTGTTCTTCATTAAGGTCTGATTACCTCGCCCATTAGCATTTGGCTGTTATTATGATTGTGAAATAGTGTAGATGTTACCACTAATGGATAAAGAAAGTTGACATGGTTATCTTGATTAACTCATCAATAATCATTTGGAATAATTTTTCTTCATTCAGTGAATGGATCATTCGCATGCCCTATAATAATTGTGTACATTGAGGTGCAGGAAATTAGCATAAAAATTATCTACCCTGGAGAGCTGGTTTCCACTTCTAATACCACTAAAAGTTAGTTCAGACTAACATTTGAAGGCTTTGTCAAATGAGAAGAAGAAATGATTCGTTGGCCATTTTTTTTTTGTTATGCTATTATATACACAGCTTTTCATTTTCAATGTCCCCATTTATTATAAGAGCAAAATTAGAAATGTAACAGCATTATTAAATCTTGCTTCTTGCTACTTGCTTTCTGCTAAGGGAAAAATATTAAGCAGCTCTTCTACAACAATGTAATAGTGACTTTGTGTAAACAAAACATTGCACAAAGATACTACTCCGCACTCGTCTTCCTCTGATAAAAGAGAAAGAAAATGGTGGCTCTTCAATTCCCAATCTCAGAATGGTATTGGAATTTTAAGTGCATTTTACCTCTTTTTGGGCTTCATGTCTCAGCTACTGTCAGAACAACTTAGAAACACAAAACTCAGGTTCTAGTAGTTGTCTTACAGATCATTTGATATAATCTAGAACAGAAAACTGAGACTATGTGATTTACCCAAAGTCATTTATTTAGTAAACCACAATGTAGGATCTCTCACCCAAATCTTCTGACTTAAGTCTGATAATTGCTTTGTTAAACCATAGGGCATTACTACCACAGATACCCTGAACCTGGCATCAATCCAGACATGGAAACAGTATAGGAAAGGTGGGTAGGGAACATAGGAGGAGACTTCCAGATTATCTTTCCCTTTGTGGCAATCTCTTCTAAACTAGTTCTCAGGAACTCAGACAATGACTTCAGCTGCTGGCTTATCTCATAAAGGGCTTGGCACATTGAGCCCATTTGTTTTCAGGCACAG